>NW_025106630.1:7090000-11890000 GCF_013123115.1 Colletes gigas
CGATTCAAAGAAGAACAATGCAAAGAGGAGGATCTCTGTTAGGAGTACCAAAGCAAAAATTTTGATGGTCTTTGTTTCCTTCGACGACTGGGTAAAATTCGAAATATCTTGCGTAAAGAAACAAAGATGATCTAGACGAAGGAAGAAGCATTCGAGACTTACCGTCGTACATGATGGGGACGCCAGTCTCGTAATAAACGAGAGCCGGGAACGAAAACACACCGATTTCCGCGGCTAATTTTGCGTCGTTCGACTTAACGAACTGAATACCGTGTTTGTCTGTGTCATCGTCAATGGTTTCTAGCTCCTCGAGAATCTCGGGGCACGTTTCGCATTTATTGTCGTCTGTCGAACAAAATATTTATCATAACAGAGTGCTATGCAACGCATCGAATTTGTACGAACGTGAAACCATTGAATAAACTTACAAAAGAATACAGCTAGATGCTCGACGTCGTTGATTAGCACCTGCAGCGTCTTTCTGTCGACGCTTTCGATCACGTCTGGGGTTTGAGTACGAAGATCTAGGATCCATTCCAATATGGCCTCCTCGTGCATCATGTCACCGTTATAGACCTGGCGGAATTTGTGCCTATAGAACGCCAACGCTGGCAGACCAGGTAGATCGTATTCCTTCTCGATCCCCTCGTCGGAGATCTTCACGAAATCAATGTCCTTCTCCTCGCACTCGTCGTCGATGTTCTCCAGTTCCTGTAGGATTTTCTGGCTCTTCTTGTCACCCTCTTTGTCTGCATCACGAAATCATTCAAGCAGACGACCCTTTTAAACAATCCTTTCAACAAAATAAAAATGCACTCACAGAAGAAGATGACGATGTAATCGTTCTCCTCGAGTATGTTTTCCAACATTTTCCCATTCACTTCCTCGATCTTTCCGGGGATTTCGAGGGTGTCTTCGTCGGTGATCCACGACAATACTTCGTCCTCGTCTTCGATGTCGCCCTTGAAGATCAACGGCTCCTTGTTTCTGAAGAACGCCAACGTGGGGAAGCTCTTGATCCCGTGTTTTTTCGCGAAGCCAGTGTCTTCCGTCGTGACGAAGATGATGCCGGTCTCGTCCAGCTCGTCGTCTATGTTTTCGAGTCCCTCGAGCACTTTGTCGCATTCGTCTCCGTCGTCGCAGTCACCGCCTGATGGACAACGAGAAAGATTTTTATTCACGAGTTTCGTTACCTGGAAGGTGTGTACTTACTGAAAAACGCGACAACGTATTCGTGTTCTTCGATCAGATCGGACAGAATCTCATCGGTGACCTCCTCGATGGTGGCGGTATTCTTCTGCTCGACGAGCCACTCGAGGACCTCGTCCTCGTTCAAGAGATCTCCCTCGTAAATGGCTGGTATCTTGTTCTCGAAGTAGACCAAAGTCGGCAGATGATCTATACCGTACTCCTTCGCCTCGGCATCGTTGTCCATTCGAATGATCACGATACCCTCCTTCTCCAGCTCGTCGTCTATGTTCTCCAGCTCGTTCAGGATCCGTATGTCCTGCTTGTCGTCCTTGTCGTCTACGAAAAGGGATCAATTCGTGTCTCGTTTTTGCTCGCGATCGACCAACAGCACCTACCTAACCGGTAACAGTGGAAGAATGTTAAAAGGAGGTAGAAAGACGAATCGATCGCTTACAAAACAGGACTGCCAAGTACGGTGAGGTCTCAATTAGCTTCTCCATCATCTCGTCCGTCACTTCCGGTATCTCGGTATGCTTCTTCTGATGCAGTAACCAACCCAGCAGCTGATCCTCGTTCATCAGGTCCCCTGCGAATTCAGGACTCTTTTTATTTCCAGTGATCTCGAGCGTCACGACAGATCGTAACCGAGCAAAGTACCTTCGTATATGTGCGGTATTCTTTTCTCGAAGAGCACCAGCGTCGGGAAATTATCGATGCCGTATTCCTTGGCCTCGTCCAGGTCGTTAATCTTCACGAACGCTATGTTATGTTGGTCGCAGTCATCGTCGATGTTCTCCAGTTCGGAGAGGATCTTCTGACTCTTCTTCTGTTCCTTGTCGTCTGTCGAATAAAAGTTAAAACCGATAGATTTCGTCTACAATAATTAAAGGTTTGTAAATAGATCACTGACAGAATAGGACGGCCACGTGTGGCATCTTCTCGATAACCATGTCGAGCATCTCGTCGGTAATGTCCTCGATGTGGTCGCTCTTCTTCTGTTGCTCGAGCCACTTCAGAACCTTCTCCTCGTCTTCTAAATTGCCCTCGTACAAAGTCGGTATACCCTTCTCGAAATAGAGCATGCTGGGAACCTTCTCGATACCGTACTCCTTCGCTTCCTCCGCGTTGTCTATCTTCACGAAGATAACTCCGAGCTGATCGCACTCGTCGTCGATGTTTTCCAATTCATTCAGAATCTTCTGAGACTTCCGATCGTTGTTGTCGTCTACCGGATTTCCATTAAGAGCGTTACCAGAGATCTATAAAGATTAATCGCGAAACAAACGTTCGGTCCACGTCGATAGACTCACAGAACAGCACGGCCAGAGTCTTCCCGTCTTTGATCAGACGATCCAACATTTCGTCGGTGACGTCCTCGATCTCATCCTTCTCCAGTTGCGACAACAACCACTCCAGAATTTCGTCCTCGTTCTCGACGTCCCCTACGATCACAGAATCTAGTTTTATCCTACGCTTTGCATCGACCAGTTCTTCCTGGCTACGATGCTCCAATTATTTTTCTTATAATACGCACGAGAATTTGTATTAATCGTCTACTAAAACGCAGGGAAATTTAGTCAACTACCGTCGTAAACGTTCGGGATCTGCTTCTCGAAGTAGACGATCGCCGGGACTGAATCGATTCCGAAATCCTTTGCCGCCTTCTCGTCGTCGATCTTCACGAACTGTATCCCGTGTTTGTCGCAGTCATCGTCGATCTTCTCCAGCTCGTTCAGTACCTGCATCGAATCCTCGTCACCGTGGTCGTCTGAAGAATTCGCAGAAGAGTCGATCGTAAGTAAAATCGCGGGTGGAACGAAACGATTCGGGTAAAAGTTACTCACAGAATAGAACGACCAAGTTGTCGATGTTCCCTATCAGGGTCTGTAGGGTCTTCGCGGTGACGTCCTCGATCACGTCCTCTTCGTCTCCTGTGCTCTTGTTTGCCACCAGCCATTCCAGCACGTCCTCTTCACGGCTGAGCTCGTCTACGCGAATTTTGAGTAAATTTAACTCGAGAGTTCGTATCGAAAGATCAATCGTCTTGATGCTCACGTTCATAAATGATGGGAATCTGGTGTCTGTAGTAGACCAGAACCGGAAGTGGGCCCAGATTGTACTCGTCCGCTAGCTGTTCGTCCGCGATCTTCACGAAACCGATTCCCAATTGGTCGGCCTCGTCGTCGATATTCTCCAATTCTTGAAGGGCCTTCAGACACTTTTTGCAGTCTGGTTTGTCTATCCCATTTGAAATAAAAAACAGTGTTATCGTTCGGTTCCTTTTCACGACAGATCCGGAAACATCGAGTGTGACATCTTCGGGTAAAATACGGTTAACGTTTAACTCTAGATACTTTTTCCTCTCTGCCTGCTTTCTTTAAGGAAAGCCTTGGCAATTACCTTACTTACAAACGTGCGACAAAATGAAAACTAACAAAAAATGCGAATAATCGTAAAAAATCCTATGATTTTCTTTTTTTTTAACTGCGTTGCCTGTAAACGAAACCGTTCAACTTTCTTTCTAAAAAAAAAGTGAGAAGACACGTCGTATTAGTATGCAAAATTTCTCTCGAGTTACAGTGCACATTCATTCTACTCTAAAGGGGGGGTGGGGGGTGGGGATGCACAATAATGCACATTCTACGATCTACGTCATCATATCTTTCAATGCACACACGACACGGAATTAGTAATCGAATATTTTGTTTCCGACTGAGATTTATCAAACAGTTCGAGACAGTTCAATTACTAATTGAATCGTTAAATGCTTGGTAACACAGTTCATACACATTCCATGAGAATCCATCGCATGTGTAAGATCGACGAAATATTTGAAAGACTCTTCCTTGCTTCCTTGTCACCTTTTCCCCTCTGGATTTTGTATCCCTCTATTATGGTAGATAGAAACAGAGACAACTGCTGCAAGCGATGCAATGTGCTCAGGTGTCAATTAAAAAACAGATACTGGTTCGTTGTTAAACGTGTGTATTGGAAAGGTAAATACGTATATGGAGAACATACAGTCAGAGCACGAACCAGTTTGTTTAAGAGGAATAAAATCTGTCGGCTTAGAATTATCAGCGACTTCTGATCGTAATCGCAAGCAATACGAAATGGAACACAAGACGTTTCTTTTGTCTTTCTCCGACATAATGGTTCGTGCATCGTGGTGTGTGTACAAGCTTTGGAAATGAAAGCCGTATGACATTTAGAACAACCATGTCATTTAAATGTATACTTACTAGAACCGACGCCAGCACACCGCTGCGTATCCGGACCTATCCATACCAACACACACAAGAACGTTTCACATATATGTATTATTTACAAGTATGTTGCAAGTGATCGAATCGCAAAGTGAACGAAGTCGAAGAATCGAAAATTGCAGAAACTTGGACACGAGTCATTTCTCTTGTACGCAATCGTAATTTCAATTGTTCTCCGTTAGTCCCGACTGGTTCCATTTTGCGACGCGTTAATCTTTCACAACGGACAACGACAAATTTTCGCAGACAGTAGGAAAGAGGCGAATACTAACAAAAGGATCGAAGGGATTCGTTGGGAAGTTAAGGAAAATGTTCTATACGACTGATTTTCAATATAAAAACAAATTTCATTTCGTTTACCGAAAGTAAACATGTGAAAATCACCCATATAGATAAAACTGAGTTTTCAGGTTTTGAAATAATAATCTTTTTTCTACTGCGTTAACACGGTGACTGCCATGGTCATGGAGTTATCGAATATTTCTATCTGTCGCGTTATAATTTGAAAAAATGTCGAGGAAAGAAAATTGGGGTGGCAATCAACGTGCTCATTGCTCGTTGTCCGCGTTGTTGGAAACGCCAATGCGAGCTGCTGTGAGTACCAGTGAAAATAAAACCAAAGAAATCGGTATTTAATAAAAATTAGTCGTTGCAGCCAAGATTGCTGCTAGTTCTGTAAAGCCCTGTTAATTTTATGTACAATGACGGTGTTAAGTACCTATTGGCTTTCCACGGAAGACATTAGTAAGACAACAAAATAATAATAATAAAAGATATGCGTACTATGTACACGAATCGAATAAGTAACGTGTCGTATTTCAGTTTTCATCGGTAACGAACAGTGTTCCACCAAACTGGAACACAGAATCTTGGGGATAATCGAATCAATGGATCCCTCGATCTCTTCGATCGGACTGGTTTCACTGTTTTTCATCGAGAAGAGTGTGAATTCAACGAAACGCGATCTAACAGTATAGCTTCTTGTTCATCTTCAAGGCAGATTACGTTGAATGGGTTACAATTTTTACACTTTTCTCGATGTAAGCGAATCTAACTCGGGGTACAGAGACAGAGAGAGAGAGAAACATGTTTGTAATATGCTCGAGACACGAGAGAAAGAACTCACAGAAAAGGACTGCCACGAATTCCGTATCCTCGACGATCTTCTCCAGAATTTTCGAGTTTACCTCTTCGATACGATCGGGCAGATCCATAGCTTCCAGACTCGTCAGGAAGTCTAGCACGTTTTCTTCGTCCATCAAGTCACCTGAAAGTCGCGATCGAAGAACATGTAATAGTTTCATTTTTATATGAACGAATGAAACTATTTGATCGGTCGATAAGTTAGAAAGAGTATTAGGTTACCGTTCTATGGATGGCCATGTATATTCAAAGAGTTAATAATACCCCTAATTGCAATTTCCTGCCTCTTCTGTTTACCATCCCGAGGCGTCTAAAATAGACTTCTATCGCGGTACGTTGCATTCGGTACAATAGAAATAGATACAACCTGTCGTTACATCATCGAAACGAAAATCCACCGAGACGTCTCGGTGAAAGCCAATTCAAGCAAACCGTTTTCGCTTTTCTCGTTTCACCTTGGACCGAACGTCCGATATATTCAGTCCATCGAGTTAATAAATCTCCACGATCCCGTTGCCAAACCCGGGCTTTACTGATCACAATGTAGCGGGATTGATGATCACACCTGTACCTCGGTCTGCTTCCGCCTTGGGTGTCCAAGTGCGTCCAATTTCTGATTTTCCTCGCCTGGACCCGCAAATCGCGAACTTTGAATCTCGATTCTAACGTGGGACTCGTTGCTTGTTTTATTTCTTTTCTCATAATATTACCCCCTTGACATTTTTCTCCCGTTTCAAACTCTCTAAGAACAATAAAACGGACTATTCGTTCGCGTTCGATTCCCCAGCGTTTACGTTGAATCTTTTTTTTAACGATGATCGCCATCATTGATCGAATACAATGCGACGGCGGAGTATTGTGGCAGAATGTTTTCGTTTTCGAGTCGTAGCAAAGCGTCTCTCGATCTAAATGTAGAAAGCTAGACAGCCAGCGGCTCAATGAAACCGTAATGTACAGTAAGCGGCGCATCGTGTTATTACGTAACGCGCATTCCATGTACTCTATTAATTTCTCCTCCTCGTCGACGAGTCACCGACCAACCGAAATTATGTTGCAAGAGTCGGGGCTCTCGTTTCGCGGATCCATACGAAGCGGAAGATCGCGCGTCCAAAGGGTCGGTATGTCGAACAAAATTCGAGCACACGGTTAGCTGCTGTTTTACAGGCTAACCTCACCAAATACCAAAACCTGGGACCTCTGCCAGAGAACGAAGGTGGTCAGACTTTCCGCGCAAACTGCGACTGCTCGAGTCCGTGAAAATTCTTTAGTTACGGCCATAACTGTATCTTTACCGAACAGAATGGTTTCGGATAAACGGGAAAACCGAAATGTCAACACGCCGTGCCTACTTTTACGAACACCTTGTACATTTGTATCGATAACTTCTGTCGATCGTTTCTTTTATTTAGCGACAAAAATCGTTGGTCAACCGTCGCGTTAGAAAGTCTTGCAGAAGTCTCATGTAATAAACAACGATGAATTTGATCAGTGAAAGGGTAAATATGATCCGTAGAAGGGTTAATTCGAAGTGAAAAAAGTGTGAGAGCCAAGACGCGGCGCTGTAAAGAATTGTCTGACCATATCAAGGCTCCTCTACTGGAATCGACAGAATTCCCGAAATCCACGAAAATTCGAGAATACCGGCGATTGTTTCGTCGATTCTGGGTCAAGTACTATACCGCGGCGAGTCTCGAACCTTGTTTCTCATACCTGGCAAGGTTACCGTGATCGCGGCCGGATTCCAATAAAAGTTTGGCGAACTTTCAGCCATTTGGAATCATCGCTATCCGTTGTTGTTCGCCGTACGTGCGAACGCTACGTAAAAATTTAACGGGCGCGAATTTTTCCAACCAAAAGATCCGATTGCATTTCCACCCGAGACGTAAACGTTTGGCGAGCCTAACCTTCGTAAATGATTGGTTCTCTCTCGCGGAAATATGTGAGGGCCGGGAAGGTTTTGATGCCATACTGCTTGGCCAGTCGTTTGTCGTTGATTTTGACGAAGTCGACCCCGAAATGATCCGTGTCGTCGTCGATCTTCTCCAGTTCGGCCAGCACCTTGTCGCATGTCGTACAGCTTCTCGCATCTGGAACAAAAATGGTCGCGTTCAGTGATATTTTAAGCCCCTCTAGCGTTCGTAGCCTCCAGAAGTAGACGACGCTGCCTTGAAGTTTCATTTCGCGTTCGAGAAGCAAAATTCCGTGAGAAATCGTTTGGCCCGTCGGCGGCCTCGATGTTCGATCGGGACTATTATTTTCAGAAGGCGGTTCACGTGGAAATTCTCAGCTCTGTCAGGTTTAAAATTAAAGAGCCGAATGTTTCGCGGTATTAATGCCATCGGAAGCGTTTGGCGAGCGGGAGGTGTCCGGTCTCGCGTTAACGATCAATTCCTCGCGAGCACATCCTTGAAGCCCGGCCTTGCGTTACAGAAGAAGGAAAGCTAATCCTTCTTACGCGAGTTTTACGCTTATCGTTCGTGGCTTGGCAGTTCCGAGCGTTCTTGGCCGGCTCCGCACCGTTCCGCTCGCTGGCGCGGTGGACGACGCGGGTGTTGGGTTACAATCATTGGATATGGACAGCGAGGTGTCTATCGAGTGTTTCTCCACCTAGCTTTCTCGCTGGACGATTTAAAAGCTCCGGTAATTAACGGTGGAATTTTATTAAAATCTTCCCCCCCAGTGATCAGCGAAACCTGACTCGAGCTGAGGAGCACAGAGATCGAACGAAAGGGAGAAGAAATGCTGATGATTCAGGGTGCAAATTTCCTTGCTCGCGAGTTTGGATGCCATCGATTTTTATTTTTCCAATGATTATTTGAGTAGCGAGAAAATCGTTTGTTTTGTATTTTATTTTCGAGTGATTCTTGTTCGTTGGAACGCACCACCAAAGCAATAACATTCGGCAGTGGTCACCCCCGCACGAAGTCTGGCAATGTACGGAGTTCGAGAACGCGAAAGAGAAGGGAGAGCGAGAAAGAGCGAACAGGCGAGTTGTTGAAAAACGTGTGCCATTTAAATTGGACCGATTCCACTGGCTGCATTCGTAATAGAGGAAAGCCGAAAGAAATTCTGCGATAATGATTGCTACCAGTCACGTTTCACAATAGGAACCGATCGAAAATAATCTTTCAACGACTTAACAAGCTTATGGACTTGCGTTCGATCAGCGTTCGCCGTCGTAGATCGACAAAAGTGCAAGCTGGAACCAAATATCAGGCATTTTAACGCGTTAAGCAAGAATGAACATTTCCTGCGACTTTAACTTTTCAAAGAATTAACTGTATATTTATTATTTGTCGAACGGAACAAGAAATGCATTTTTCGTTGCAGCGCATGGAAATAGTTACTAATTTTTCATTGTCCTCGAAAACCACGGTTATCGAAACTCAGCAATATATAGAAGAACTTAGTGGAGCAATAAATTCAATTGTAACTAAATACGGTATACAATATAGTTTGCAATTTTTTTCAGATGGTAAAAAACACTTGTAAAAAGGAGACGATGTTTTTCTTATCGTTATTCAACGGTCCACCTACATAATACCTAAAGATTCAACGGCTGCGAAAACTCTCGAACTGATCTTCCCGGTGAAGCAGAGACTCGCAAACAAATATAAATAGAGCGACACAAAACAATTCTATTTTTATTTCTCATCGTGTCCACCCACCCGTTCCACTCTTAAACGGATCGTCGGATCGGGAGCGAAAAATAAGCGATACCGCTGAAACTCGATTTCACGCTCAGCCTATCAATCGTCGTGAATCATCTGCTTCTTCTTTTCTCTTGAATCTTTAAGGTACTCGAAATAAAAACACTCCTGTATTATAAATATATCGTAAACCGAGATACATTGTAACGTTCGATGGGCTCATCGTTTAAAAATAACTCTTTATTGTACAAAGGATACTTACGACACAGGCCAAACCTGTACATCGTGTGTTTTATAATCGCTTATTATTTGTAAATATTTATCAAGAACGAGGATGTCAAGGATGTCAAGAATGGCATCCGCCTAAATTTCTAACGTTACCGGCTACTGCAGGAAAAAATAAACAATGGGTATTTGGAGCAGAAACGGAATATGTACGTGCCCGATTACCTTATATGTAAAATGTCGCGTTTTACTAATGGCGAAAGATTCGAGATACACGTGTATTTGGCAGAGTTGGGCAAATGTCATTCACGAATAACGAATAGAAAAATGTAGATTTATCGGTAAGGGGAATTGTTAGATGATGGAAATAGGTCCGTGGACGTTGGGTTTGCTTTGAACCACGTAAACTTTCTGATTTCGAATAAATTACGATAATAACGATAGTAAGGTGAGGAGTCGGAGGCCCATTGTACGATGTCTAAGACGGTCCATCGTCTAAAGGTTAAGGGCATGCAAAAGATAATAAAGATCTTCGCGATGGAAGTTGGGTCTCGAGAGGAAATGGTTTGGCACTGCTGTGCAGGTTTGAATGGTCCGCGCGAGAAAATATCCGCTGATATCAGCGCGGACCAAGAATACACGCTGACCGCGATATCTCGGCTACGTTTCGACTGGAGATGTTCGATATAATCGAGGATTCCACGTGCTGTTGCTGTTCGGTGTTTCAAGGTAGCGAGTATCGGGGTACTTAGGTGTGCAGAGCAGTCAGTTGGACGGTGTTTGAGCATCGGGCGGGAGAAACAGAGACGACGAGATCGTACCGACGGCCAGTGCCTAGTTTACGAGCCACTAAAAATACAAGAACGAACGGCCTCGCCGCGACGCCGTCGACGACGACATTTTACTTTCCGGCGTTCTTCACGGACGTCTTCTCGCGAAGGGCGCTCGCGTGATTTCTCGATAGTCGCGTACGACGTACACGCGGAAGTATCTACTCCCAACAACAAATAATAAAGAGAATACAAGTATGCTCGATAAGTTTCGAAGATACGGAGACACGTTTGGACTTGTGGCATTGAACTATGATGGGGCTGTGCTAGCAAGTTCAGCATCGCCATCGAGCGAAGATGCCTCATGATTTCTCTCAAGGTCCTCGAAGATCGACCTTAAGCCTCGTAACTTAACGATGCGAACCACGATTCGGATCTCCGATGATCGTATAAAAAAAAAGAAAAGCATTGACCGTTCAAGGAGACGATTCGAAGAGCGTTGGCGCGATTTCGTTCGATCAGCGCAGCGATCTGGAGTCAATAGTTTTATTTATACCGGAAGAAACATTCGAAGCATATTTTCAGGGTCCCAGACCGCCGCTAAAGATAGCCACTCTCAATCGGCCGTATTTCTTGTCCCGCGTGGTCACGTGACTCTACGATTGTGTAGAGCTTTAAAGCGTGAACCGACGATTGAGGACAACGCGTGGGCGTCCCGAGCTTCCACGCTACGGCTCGAGTCCAGGGTTAAAATTTCAAACTGACATTTCGAAGTACGTCTCGCGTATCTTCGTCCCCGGCAAAGGGAGGAATTTCCATTTATTACAACGGATCCTCGATCGCGAAATAAAAAAACGACTGCGATTTTATTAACTCGATCGAACTCACGGGCCACCCACCTCCGAATAAACAACGTATAATATCGTCTGCTATACGTATGTGTACGCGTATCCGAGCACGGTGAACAGTTGGCAGGGGATCAAGCGTGCTTATCACTGAATTAGCAATTTTCTCATTCTGAGTTTTTCCTGGCAAGCTACTAATTAAATTAAGTCTCGTCGCGCACAGGTGGTCAAGCGTCGTAGACACAACAAGATCGCTTCTCGAACGATGAATCCTCGGCTATTTATCACGCCTGGTATTTCCAACTTTCAAAACCAGTAACAAAATCAAGTACAAAACATTGAGCAACCCTACGGGAACATCGTGAAACAGTATCGATTCTCTGGGATAATCTAAAACAATTGAACGTCTCGGCGTTGGATGCAACATTTGATTAAAAAAATAACTAATGAGAACGAGAGCGATCTTGCAATTCAGAACGGTGTTCTTTAACATTGTTAACCATGTTTCAAAGTGAAGTTCATAGATCGTGTCTAATAATAAGTAACAGCGATCGGAAGATGATTGTCCCGTTTCCACGAGGCGGTGGTAATTGGGCGAAGCGGAAAGACAGGCAGCCTTTGGCTTAATTGATGGGGCGGAAAGAGCTCGCCTTTCGGGAAGCTCCAAACGAGAGAGCGCATCTGGAAATATCTACTCGAGGGCCGACGTCTTCCGGTACGCGTCATAGATCTTTTATAATCGCCCCGTTCGGATCCCTCGTGGGCCAACAGAGCTACGCGGATTCACCGAAAAGACAAAGGACGATAGAGATCGGGCAATTTTTACCCTGAAGACGATGGACAAGTTACAGGTCGCCATAGTTTTCGCCATAGGAAAAAATCATTTTCCCGGCAGTAATATCGCGCGAACGAAAGACGAAGCGAGAAAAAGGTCTGTTCGCGGCGCGAAGAAGACGCGAGGACACGGCGGCTGGAAATAGGTTCGACTGGCGAGCTCGTCGTCCGGGTCTTCACGCGGTTCAGCCATCGGAAGGCTGGTCCAGGCCCCTCGAGGTCGTATTCCCGCCTGATTTTCTCGAAACCAGGAACCCGGTGTCGGAGACCGACGACGTCTACAGGACGATCGTCTCCCGCGAGGGTCGAGAACGACGAGAACGGGAGGCAGAGTGGTCGGGGACGGTATGTTTTCAGGCGAGACGGTAGGCGAGATGCTCGCCGGCAAGCGCTAAAATAACTCGAACGTGTGCTAAAAGCGGCGGCTACCGGAGCGCCGGCCTTGCTAACAGCGCTTTCGAGTATTGCTCTTTCCTGCCGATCGACCAGATCCCGGCTGCCCCGAGATCTTTTCTCGATAAATGCTCGAATAATAAACTCCTTACCAAAGAGGCAAAGATCGAGAGAGGAGGAGGGCAAAGAAAGAGCGAGATTCCGGGTGTCCCTATCGACTGGCGTACTATTTTTACGGGAGCCGCGTGAAAGAGCCACGAAAAGTTATCGCGAGTCCCACCGGTGTATTTTGAGAGTGTTCGTTACGTCATTGCAAGAAGAAGCGAGAAGTGGCGGCCGAGCGTGCACGAGGAACGCGAAACCTCGTTTCTCGAGAAAAAAGATAGCGGGGGAAAATGGATCGGAGCGATTACTCGCGATACGATCCAGAGGTCCTAACCCTAACCCGAACTCGTTTCGCGATCTGACCGGGTTTCTCCGATGCACGGAGGCGTGGGTTATACAATCGTTAACACCACTCTTAACACTTTGCCAACCGCACACTGTTCCTAAACTGTACGCGGCTCTGCTCAACACCAGATTTACGAATTTCGTACCGATCGACCGGGTTATCGAGATCTCGAAGACGATCTCGCGGTGTCGTTGAGGGACGAGATCGTTTCGTGGATCTTGCTGGCAAGGTTGCTCTCGAAATGCTTCGACGACGGGACGTCTTTCGTTCTCGGTGCTCTAACGCATGAGGTGGTTACATCAGACGGTATTATGAAAACGTGATTCAGGGAAGAATCGCGAGAGGAACGCGCGCGGAGGAACAGGTTGTCAAGAGCCCTCGTACGCTCGAGTATTTTAAATTAATCCGAATCGCCCTTTCATTTTTTAATTACATTTCGGTTGCGTTTTAAAGAACGTCATCGCCTCGAGTTCGTTCGATGAAATTAAATCAACGGCTGGCAACGCGTCTTGATTTGTGTACGTGTGCGTCACACCGGTGAGTCAGTGGCTACCACACTTCCATTGAGGTAATAAAATCTGATCGACTTTTTAAATTGCCAGCCTCGATCGAACCGTAACTCCATCGAGTCGTTCGATCACTCGAAGCTCGCGCTCGTGAAAGCGACGTCCATTTGGTCCTGATTATCGCATCCCTGCAGACGGTCGTGAAATCACGCGTCTGCCTCGAGACGGCTTGTCCTACTGAGTGGAGCGGCCATTTGGCAAAGGGAGAGAATTTAATACCTGTTAATTGTCATGCGAACGCAATCCGCGAGCATGACGAGTACGTTGCAAATTGTATAATGCTTCGACGGTTTGTTCGAGAAATCTATGACTCCATGAGCCTGCGAACGATCTCTGTCGGTCCCTTTACCGAATTTTGATCGAAACAAGCGTACAAGGGGCAGTCGAACGGGCAATACAAGAAACAGAGGCGTCAATCTGCCGGGAGATTTATTTATAACACGTACACGCGTGTCTCCGTCTTGGTATATTAAACCGCTCGCATATTGACGACTCACTTGTCGTCGTTGCACGCACAAACGATCTCAATGACGAATCATGTTCTGCAATTCTGGCTTTCATCGACACCCACTACGGCACGGTCACGGATTATATAATTCGCTGACACCGAAGAAGAAGACGAAACCGAGGAAGAACGATAGAGGGTGGAAGCAGCCTATGGCCAACAAAATTGCTAAATAACCAAACTGCTCGATTCCTTTACAAAGTAATAATTAATATGCAAAGATAGGGAGGTCTTGATTCCAATCTAGATTTCCTCGAGTCCTTGCGGGAAATTAGAATCGAAGAACGCGTACGAGAATCGAGAGAGTCGCTGAACCGAGAGGAATGCGGGAATCGGAAAAGAGAGAAGAGAGTACGTGGTGCAAAGTGCCCTGAAGAATTCGACGGCCAAACGGGAATTAAAAGGGCACGAAATAGACGAGTTACGTAAGATCGAATCTTCGCCACGTGTCGGTGGATATAGCGTTCGTTCCGTATATCCTGAACTCACTTTCGTAACACGGTCGATCTATATTTCCAAAAATTCGGACCACCGATCGAGAACCTCGATGCTCTCGTGCCGGAAACGGACGAGTCTTCGATTTAATTTTCCAGAGACGTTCGCAACGGCGCGTTGCGAAGACGACTCACCTTTTCGCCTAATATACCCAGTTCAAATATTTGTGTACCGTTGAGCACGTGCAGGCTAACACGTGCTCATAAATATGACATTCCCTCTAGACCAGCGATCCTCAACCTCTTTCCCTCGATTGCCCCCTCGATCGCTTCTCTCATCGCCCATTAATTCCACTGAAAAGCATCGGAGGTAATCGGTGGATGGTGGAAAGGGGATGCAGAATTCAGGGGGATAAGAATACACGTGTCGATGTAAAAATCGTATTATCAAAGGGGGCGACGTCTCAGGATTTTACGGTTCGACCCCCCCCCCCCCCAGCCCAGGGGAATATTTGGTGAATAGAGAACGAATTTAAAAAGGTCCAACGTTGCGCCAAGAAGACGATAGAAATAATCGAAAACCTCGTCACGTTCCTCCGGAGGAATCTAGAGGGTGGAAAGACGCGAGGACGTCGGACACTTACACCAATACACGGCAACAAAATCCTTCTCGTTGAGGAGTCGCTCGAGCTGTTTCGCGTTGACTTCCTCGATGACAGGCTCCGCGTCCTTGTGAGGGCCTTTGCTACGCGGCTCGTCCGATTTCGTCTTCGCTAGGGCGTCCACGGTGCCCAGAAGGGCGCATATCACCGCGAGTACACCGAGGAGGACGATCGTCTTCGAGTATCCCGTCGGCATCGTTGACCCGCAGGTAGTACTCCTCCTTCGTCTCCGCCAGCACCACCACCACCGGCCGAACCGTACCGCCGAAACGTCGTTCGCCGTCGACATCGCCGCACTGACTGGCACACCGGCTATTTTTGATTATTCGGACAGCGCCGCAACCACGACGGCCATGCCACGCGTCACGATCATCTTCAACGGCTCTCGCACGAGGACGTAGCCGTTTTCAGTTTCCTCAAGCCACCCCCTTCGCGCGACCGATCCTCGACGAACCTGGGGGACCATTGTTCGATTCGAACCAGGGGACAGATTCATCGATAATTTCGAGAATAGCCATTGCAACGACACAATGGAGATGCTTATTAAAATTGTCAATTAACGTGGTCAATTAACCTCGCTAATTGGCTCCTAACCCTTAACTCTTTGCACTCCTGAAAAAAATTGTGACCGGAGATTCTAGAAGCCAAAACAAAACGAAAATCAAGAATAGCAATTTGTTGATGGAGGCTTCGTTAAAAAGTTATTAACGTTCAAAGTTCCAAAACAAGTGGAGAATTTTTCGGCGAAAAAAAAGTTTCAAATCGTTCTGGAAAGAATTTGTTTGGTTGCGGGTAGCGATTACAATAATTTTTGGTGCATAGACATACCCTCGAAATCCTAACCATTTTCGAGAAAAAAATTCGTGTACGTGGACAAATTTTATTAATTATTTTCAGCTTCGATCAACAAATTGGTATTCTTCATTTTCAACTTATTTCGGTCTCTAGAATCTCTCATTAAAATTTTTCCCAGGAGTGGTCGAATACGTTGTTTGTAATAACCCATTGAAAGTCTTTCCACAACGTTATAAGCTGGTATTACTCCTGTGTTAGTCCATGCGACTCACCCTGTATATAAACCAGCAGGAGGATCGGGTTAAGACAGGTAGTTGATCATTGGCTTCGGTGCAGTACGGAATATCATGACGGTCGCCGATCGAAAGTCGCGAGTTGCAATCGTGGGGGGTGGCTTGGTGCGTGGAAAAAGAAATTCTATGAATTTCTATTCGTAATTGTAAAACAGAATTTTTTTAACAGTCGGCTTTCAGGTCGGAGCTCTGGCGGCTTGTTTCTTCGCGAAGAGGGGTCACTCTGTGCTCGTATACGAATACCGTGCAGGTAAATACTACGAAAATTAATGTTCTGTACGAAGCAAAGCGATACACGCGTTGGTAAACGAGTTCTATTTCATCGACGTGATTGTCTGATACTTGGAAAGGGTAGTGGGATTTTAAATCGAGACTTCAAGACGGAGGCTAGGCGAAATAAATGGAAAACAACCTTTTTTTAGACATCAGGGTGGAGGATTCCCGAGGGCAGAGCATCGACCTGGCTTTGTCGGACAGAGGACGCGAAGCTTTGAGGGCAGTCGGCCTCGAAGAAGCTGTGGTCGATCGCCATGGTATCGCCATGCATGGTAGAATGATCCATAACAAAGACGGCACTCTCAAGGAAATTATTTACGATAGCGTAAAGGGAAACGTGAGTGGCCACAGTTTCGTCACCCGATTTCTGATTTATTTCCTCGTTAATTTCTCTTGCAGTGCATTTATTCGGTCAGCAGACGATATCTGAACGTGGTTCTGTTAAACGGTGAGCAAAATTCAAATTAATTCCCTTCCGTGAGTGTCCTTTAACATCGATGAATTATTTTAATCCGGTCTCACCTCAGAAGAACTCGAACTTTTCGATTCGACTAAAAGAAAGCGTTGCTGAATATCCGATATCGCGGTAGTGCGTGAAGCCACAAGAATTCTAACGTGTCAGATTTCTTGTCACTGCTCTCTCATGCTTCTCACAATCTTGCAGCTGAAACGTATATGTTCCAGCTGCGCTATAATAAAATACACTCGGAGTGAAAAGGTTCAAAAATTTGTATTCACGATTGCTGTAGCGAGACAACCGCAACGACAACAGAAAACAACGAATACGGAAGCGTAAACGAAAATGACCATGCTTCGCGAGGGTTAGAAACAATTTTTTAATTCGATTTTTCGACTTATTTTCGTACGTAGAATCACCCTCTATCCGATAGTAACACCCTGTATATTTTATACAAAATGTTTCTACCACGTTTAACAAATATTTGACGCTGTTTCCTGATCGATTCCCCTTTCTCTTCCAATTTTGTACCCGTCGAATAGCCGCTGAGAAATATCCGGAAGTGAGCCTCCTCTTCAATAAGAAACTGGTAGACGCGGACCTGGAAAATGGAAAGCTGAAGATCTTAGAGTAAGGCGTCCTTCGTTTCACAAACAAGCTTGTTGGCGTTGTTAGAGGTTAATCGTTAATGTTTTAGTACGATAACCGAGGCTATAGAAAACGTGGAAGTAGATTTGATCATCGGAGCGGACGGTGCATACTCGACGGTCAGGAGAATAATGACGAAGAGACCTCTCTTCGACTGCAGTCAGACGTACATCGAGCACGGCTACGTCGAGTTGTTCGTTCCTGCTGGAAAAGACAACAAGGTAGGCGTATTTTCGTCAAGGTTGAGCGTGGTCTGCTCTTCGTAAAAATATCAGCCGCCCCGTTGCATCCATAATTTACGAATACCTTTGATCGTAACGGCAAAGTTATTAGCTTTTGTTCGCCCGTTGACGCGCTCCAAACACGTTGAGCGATCTATGCCAAAACAATTGAACGTACGTATTGTTAAAGTATGCTATGAGCGGCGATCATCTTCACATCTGGCCGCGGGGAGGGTTCATGATGATAGCCTTGCCCAACGACGACTGCACTTTTACTGGAAATATATTCGCGCCCTTCGCGACCCTCGATAAATTGAAGACACCTAAGGCGCTTCTGGACTTCTACGACGAACAGTTTCCGGATCTTCTGCCTCTGATAGGCAGGGAGAAGCTGGCGAAGGATTATTTCGAGAGGCAGCCGAAGACGCTGATTTCCATCAAGGTAAATGCCGGGGATCCGCATTTGCAACGTTGATACAAACTTCTGAAGTTTTGTTTGTTTCGGTTGACGTGGAGACTGGCGATGAAGCTATTGAACGCGGCACAATTTAATTAATTAATCTGTTACGATTGTGTCGCAGTGCAAACCTTATCACGTTGGACGAACTGCTCTACTTGTCGGCGACGCTGCACACGCTATGGTGCCTTTTTATGCTCAAGGAATGAACGCTGTAAGTTGTGTTCAATCGATCGGAGGATTCCACGTTCACGGAGAAGGAGTTTCTAAAAAAAAAAAAATAATTAATAACGTATCGTGCAAATAGTATTCTATTTTAATACGTATATGCTTCGTGGAACATGTACAGGCCAAGTTAACACGAATCTCTCGACTTAAACAAGTACTTTCCGTCAGGGTTTCGAGGATCTATTGCTGCTGGACGAGCTGATGGAACGGTACGATTCAGATTTTAGCAAGGTTTTGCCGAAGTTTAGCGAACTACGCTGCGACGACGCCCACGCAATCTGCGATCTTGCTATGTACAATTACGTGGAGGTAAAATTTTTCGACGATTCCCAACGAATCTTAAATCGTAACGAATCGTAAAGTACGAAACTTTCAGATGAGAGACTTGGTGAACAGAAAGTCGTTCCATTTTCGAAAGCAATTGGATACGTTTCTTCACCGACGAATACCAAACACGTGGATACCGCTCTACAGTACTATACACTTTTCGCGAATGAAGTTCCGCGATTGCATTTCGAACAAGGAGTGGCAAGACAAGGTACAGGAAACTATATCGTTGATTGTAAGAACGTAACGACCGTGGAAATCGGTGAAAATTCAATTCTTTCTCCGCAGATATTACGCAGGACTGTTTGGTGCGCGGCGCTAATAATTTTTGCAGTGTTGCTCGTGCCCATTTTCGAGAATTACAGAAAAAAGACCGTTTTATATTAGATGCAAATGCACAATCAACAGAGAGAATCAACAAAGAGAATTTACATAATGAAACTTTGCATACATCAGCTACAGGCGTCGCTTTGTTGTAACCTTACGTAATTGGTATTTACGGTTTCTATTAAAAACATCCGATGTTTTGTGTATCCATTTTCTTTTCCTTTTATAATGTACACCTCGCCATCCTTACCCACGTATTATATTTTACAATATTTTAATCGTATTTGAGCAAGTCTCGCTTAACACTAAACCTACCGACGCTTCATATATACCCGTTCCTACCATGATTGATCAAATGATCATGTTAATTCCGAAGAAAACAATTATTCACGAAACAATGGCATAGTAACTATGCAAACACCCTGTATACAAATTTAAATTAATTTTCAATCAAATAAACAATTTATGATCCAGTTTTATAGCACTTTGGGTATGTAGCGTCAAAGTAAATTGCAAAATAAACATAGAAGACAGCATAAATTATATTAGCTTGTATAGTCATTGGATAGAGGATGAAATGCCCTTTAAAATGAGCGTTCGAACAAGTCGATAGCGTAATTAGTTCCGGAGATATAGCGATTTTAGTTTCAAGTCGATGCGGTGGCTAATTTCGGAGATATAAGGGTTGGAAGCGTTTGTTTACGTCGCGTGGTCAATGGCCGCACGTGATCGTAGTAAATAGTAAACATTACGTCACGCGGTCACTCGGTCAGTGGGTCAACGTGCGACAAGGAGGTCCGACGCGACGCGTCAGACGGAGACAGAGATAGTCGAATAAAGAAAAATTACCCCTTTACATAAATTACGATATCTCGAAAACGGAAAGTCGGATCGCCAAAAACCAAAAGCCATTTTAAAGGGGAGGCTTTGCCGCTCCTAACAGCGGCTCAATAATTAATAAAACACTAATAGTTTCGGAACTGCACTGGTCTAAAGTTTTAGTATTTTTAATACGCATTGTTAGACTGTTCTAAGACAGTGGAAACTAAAGATTCTCTCCTTTCGCCTTTGCTATACATATGTTTCCTATTTACATCTGAATTTAACTAGAATTTGGTACCGAATTTTGCCCAGTTTTTTACAAAAAAATATAAATCATTCCAACCGGTCGGACGACCGGTCGTGGTAAGTTTAGTGTTAAAGGCCTTCGCCTCATAAAATGTTATTAAACTTAACTGCTTAATGCTATCTTCTTCTATACAAATTAGCTAGGGAAATTCTCATTATGATTAAAAGAACGCGCGTGCGCGAAAACGACCTTCGTCGACGCCCTCGCGACGCGATTATAAAATCACTCAAAACGTAACAGTGTATAGAAATCGTCTGTTTTTTTGGATATCGATGAGTTCTCATCGAATCCAGAGATCCATTAAAAATCACTATTGTGTGGTAAGTAGTATCACGACATCAATTCTAGGGTCACTGAATTAGCATCTTTCACGTATTTGTGCTTGTGGTTCTCGAACAGCTCTACCAAATGCTTTATGAACCTCCCATGGTGCTCTTCGATCTGTTCCGCCGTTGGTTCTGTTATTTTCGGCAACTCCAAGGGACTACCAACTGCAACAAAAACAATCACGATGTAATGGAAGCTCAAAGTTGCTCGTATCGAAGTTTTAAAGATTCGATACTGCGAAGTATTGCAGCGTAAACTGAAGTACTCCTTTAATTTAATTCACTGGAATCTTCTCTTCGTGAATTAAGATAAACGTCTGAATTATTATTATTATTTTCATTACCAACGACAGTGATAGGTCTCCGTTGCGCGATGATACCAAACGAGTACTGGAAAAATCCACGTCCCAGCAGGAGGATCGGCGCGATTCCGATTTTATTACGGATATAGTTTTGCGCTCTCCTGAAGAGCGAGTTCTCCGGCCCGTACACCTGATCGTACACGTCCGTTTCACCGAACGAAATCACAGGCACCAGAGGTGTCCTAGAAAACAATAAAATTCCCAAATCAACGAAACAACGAAGTATCTTCCATCGTCGTGGCGCGTACCGAGACTCAACGAATTAAAATCTGAAAGTTGAATCCTCTTTGAGGAAGAAGTTAAGGCAATGACGGCTACCGAGCAACGCGAACGTTGGTTCGTTTGTTTGCCGATTAACGGAGGTGGAGAGCGTTTAGGCAGGAATCTTCGCGAGACAGATTCGAGACTGGACTTTATAATTTGTATCGTAAACATTGATAATTCTAACCCATGCTTCAGCGCGATCTTTACGAAGCCTTTTCTTCTTTTTACCAGGATACGATAAGTGCCTGGCTTACATTCCAATGATTCCGACGCTCCACCGACGATGAGGACTGTTCCTCTTCCAGTGAACGGCTCCTCGGGCTTCGTCGACAGCATATAGTTCAAACTTTCGGCGCTGCTGCTCACCGTACCTGCGTTTCGATTACGATCAAAAGACGAAATCAGAATATGTTAACGTTTTTTAATGACTGAGAACCACTCAACCGTAGCCCCCCTGCCTCGTCTCTGGACATTTAATTATATATTCAATAAAGGAGCGGCAAGTTTTCGATAATCAACGCGTCAAATTATGTTGTCAGCGTAGATTTACCAAAGCGTTAATTTGCGTTGCGACACGTACCGCTCAGATAAGCGTATTCGCGGAAGAGAGGGATTCTGAAATGTTGGTCCAGAATTACGACCCGTATGTCCAGTCCTGGAAACATCTCTCTGCAGCCGAGAACGTCCGACCCGAAAGCCCCGAAGACACCCGTGGACAGAATTCCGTGAGGGAAGCTGCAGAACAAGTAGGACCTGGACGGATCCAGATCAACGGTTTTCACCAGTCTCACGGGAAAATAGTTGCAAAAGTAATGCAACCACGCGCAGTTTCTCAGCCATCTTGTCCACCATTCCCTGAGATAAAAGAAAACCTTGATTTTAAATCTGTGGATAGAAAGGAGCTGAAATTTCGGGCAAAGTTCGAATCGTACGTACTTTCTACCGCCTCGATTGCACGTGCCCCAGTCGTAATACATCCAGACGAAATAAACCAAGACGAGATAACGCAGAGTTTCCGTGTAGAAGAGGAGATAAACGGTGAGGATGTACCCAATGAAATCCCCGAATCCTAACAGAACAATCCATATCGCCGCTGAGAGTGTTTCGAGCCTTCGTCTCAGCGGCACGTTCAACGGTGCAAATTTCACGCCCAGGATTTCCATCGTTTTCTCGAGTTGTCTCTATAGGTTTGACACGTCGTTAGAATAATCGTACACGAACAACTGCTAATATTTACTCGCGACACTTGTCGCGCGTCATTTCTACCATCGAACCGTAGAAAATAATGTTTGCGTGGCACGGTGTATGAAATGTCATTAATTTATACGTCGCGTAACATACCAATACTTAGGCTCCTTGAAAATTTTACCCATCGCGTGTGGTCTAAACTTATTCAGCACTGGCCAAGTGGTGTTAGCGGAATAGCAAACGAAGACGCAACTTATCGCGCGGCGATCGCCTTACTATTCCACATTCTTTTTCACAATGCAAACACAAGGGAGATAACAGCGATTAAATATAGCCTGCCAGTTCCTACTGACTGCTACACGTTCGATTTTAATCGATTAATACCTTGAGCCGTATTAATGGAAATGAAAGAGACCGTTTACGAGGAGGAGAGAGATATCAAGTGACAGAAGAATGGAATCGTATATTAGCGTTTGATTTATTCTGCTGTTTTAAGTTTTTATCGGTCAACTGTGGGAGAAAAAAAGACTCGTACGAGTCGCGTGACTAATTCTGCAGAGATAAGCAGAAATCTACCGCGAGCATTTCTCGTTTCGTGCCCTCGTCAGGATGTCTTTCCGTCTCGTCGACGTGCCCTTAGAACAATGCAAACGCATTATTTATAGAGGTGCACCGCTAGAAAAGAAATAGCTCGACACGGACCCGTTTAAATAACTCTTTGTCGCTCGTTCCCCTTTAACGTCCTTTGTTTTCCATCGAGTCTTCGATGTTTTAAAAATCGTGACCGCGTTTGAACTAATGGACGTACGATGGTAATTAGCGCGTTGACGGCCAGGCTAGATTCGTCTATCTAAAACTGTCCTCGAGGTTCGGTAATATTGTAACGTGGAAACTAAAAATATTCGATACTCCGACGGGGTGATTTTTATTTTAAGGTATTCTAAACGACAGTGAAGTGGAACGTCAATCAACGAAATCCCGATTAGCATGTTGATTGCCACGTCAGGTTTCCATATCTAGAAACGTCCTCGATGTTCGTTTACATTACAACGTGAAAACGAAATATTCGATACTTTGATGGAGTGCCTGCCGTTTAAAGGCACTTTAATAACAGTAAAGTGGAACGTCGACTATCCAAATGCCGACTGTTCGAAAGGCTGCTTACATAAAATACGACTCTACTTACAAAAAATGAAAGTTAAAATTAGATTTCGACTGCAATTTCTCTGAAACGCAAACTAATACCTAAACAGGGTAATTTTTGCTGATTTTTATAGTTTGTAAAAGGGTGTAAAGTGCCGGTCACCGGTGTCAGTCAACGTGTCCGAGTCAGTGAAGATCGCGTTTATCAATTGTTGAGGAGAACATCCTCGTTTCCAAACAAACACAAAGAGATACACACGCGGAGCTTGTGACTCAACTCTCGTAGATTAGAACTTGGTTTTCGCAAGATATAATAAGACTACGGTTAAACTGTCAAGGCTTACGCCTCGGTAAACGTAATTCTACTTACACGGAGTACGATCTTGATGACACGCGACGTGTTTCGGAATCAAAACACCGATAACACGCGGTATTTCGGTTACACGTGGACCGCAGCTTCAGTCGAAGGTACGTGGTTTTAACTTTCTCTTTTCAGGGAGAATTAAAATCGAACGATCGACAAAAAAACCGTCGACGCAGTATCGCGTGCATAGTCAGCATAGTTTCGACAGACATCAACAACTATCTTGCCTTAACACCGATCAACTACTTGTAAACAATAGTTCACATTCTATACCGTAAATGTAATTGTTCGTTACTTAGTCCTGAATGGCACTCGTTTAAAAATGATCGATATCAACGAGACTGCGTAATTTCGTTGACGATCGACGTAAATCGAACCGGACACCGATGACGAAACGTTTCGAAACAAATACGAAAATAAACGATCCGTGCGACAACCGCGCGCGTTGCTTTTGTAATCGTGCTTTCTTACCTGTTGCAACGAAATGCTTAGCCATTTACAGATGGACGCCTCGCCGTTTACGAAGATCCGCGTACAATGGTCTCGATCTTTCGAGACTGCTTTCTCCTCGCGTGAAATTCGGATCTAGGCTAGACACAACGGGCGAGAGAGCATCTCGGCGTCGGTAAATACAAATTCTCGGAGCGTCTAGCGAGACGCTCGGTTCGGCGTCGCGCTGCTTACTGCTGCTCGCACGGTTCGGTGTCGCGCGGATCAAACAGGAAAGACTGCGAGCGTAAATGTCGCACACGCATGTATGCCATACGCGTTTACAAACGTGGCTGAATCAATGATGAGCCAGCGAGCAGCGGTTCGTTCGCGATCGACCATCGATCCTAACAAGGAACGATCCCGCAACTTGGAAATTTAAAAAATTTTGAAACTGTGGGTACACAGAGTGTTCCGCTAAACGGAGACATTTTTTACATATAATATTCGACAGTTAATATTCCAAGTCCAGTAGTTAAAAAATTATCGTTGTACCAGTAGTAACGAAACATATTTCGTTCTGGTCAGTTATCGATACGTTTGCCTTGCCGGAGATTGGGTTTAGGGTTATGGATTTTACCTGGATGCTCAGGTAGACACGTTGGTCGATCGTCTCTCTTTAACTAGAGGAGATTAAGGGGAAACCGGACCGACCCTAGGGCTAGCTGCACGATTCGCGCCATGACACTACCAATTTTGCCTCATTTCCTTTGATAAAATAATTGCACGGTAGAACGAAACGAGGAGATCAAAGGAACCTTCGTTCCTTTTATTTCTCTTCGGGTCTTCGTTCGCGAGCACCTCTTCATGGCGGGAATCGCTTCTACGCGAGCAACCGACCTACAAACTTTCAAGACTTTCTTATATCGTATTTAATCGCTGTATCAATCTCTAATTCATAATCGTAAATGTCTAGTCAAGATTTGCATTCGCACAGTATATTAATAAACGTTAAAATTGCCAATCAACGTGTCACGTAACTTTTTAACGACCATTACATTTATTGTACTCGGAAATGACTCGAGAAACGTAAACAATGTTTTTACACCGAAAGAGAAAAGTTCAGGAAAAGAATGTTGAGAACGAATGTATCGTTTTAACAGGATTTTTCACGGACAGAAGCGTAGATAGAAAATTGCAGGAGACGCTTCTTGTTGAAATAATACGTTTATTGCTCGATCTATATAAAAAAGAAAGAAAACAGATGAAAGGGCGCGGCATCGATCGTTAGAGGCCGTGCATCGGCACGCGAGAGAAAAATATACTTCGATTAATTAGAATCTATACCATTGCGACAACAATTACAATGATTAAACCGGTATATCGTTATACATACGTATACATATAATAATGCACGTGTAGTTTCCGAAGCTTCCGTCCTCGTTACCAGCGAAAACGCGATCGCCGCGTCGACGTTCGCCTCTTGCTTATAAAAATGCTATCTATATAATGTATATAAAAAACAAACAAAAAAATCGGAAATATCTTCCTCCCTTCGTTACCAGGCGCTCAAACAGTTCTCGAAGGAAGAGTTAACGGGCATAAAAAATTTGCACGATATCGTATAAGTGTCGCAATTAATCGATCAACGCGGTAATTATAATTTGCGCCATTTTAAGAGAACGTTCCACCCTCTTAAGCAACACCGTACGGTTAATAGTTGTTAAAACGCTTGTCGTTTAATTTCAATCGCTCATATATTCTTCATATAAAATTCATTTCCAATATCGCCGTTCGGATTTAACATCTTTAACACCGCCACCGAAACAAAATCCAATGGCCGCTGTCAACGACCCTTGATTTTTCTCCCGGTCCCAGTACCGCTTTGATTAATAAAATTTTTCACTATTCCACGGAGTTTCGTAACACTTTCTTTCCACTCCAAGTGATTTAAACAATTTCGTTACAACTTAACAGTTACCGTATATAACTCATTCTCACGCAATCCGACTTTATTCATGTCCACCGGAGCGGGGGATGGTTTTGAACGAAAAAGTGAATCGTCACTTTTCCGCGCAGAATCGACATCCATACCGGTTAAAGTACTCTGTTCGTTCAATGAATCGCGATCAAAGCGGAAGCTCGGCCAAAATCTCAACGAGAAAGCACGCCAGATCGTCCAGGGCCGTGTACGACGAGAAAAGTTCGGAAAGTAAACGTGATTCCGGGGATCCTAAGGTTAACAGGCACCGATCGAAACTACCGCCGCAGCGTTTTGCAAGCTCTTCTCGTTCTGTTCGGCCGTTTTGCGATCGCGGGTCCCTAAAAGCAAGAAAACCGAATAGAAGTCGATTTCTTTCTCGAGGTCGTAGATTATCTTCTAAGCGTAAAGCCTAATGTTTGCAATCCGAAACTATCAAATCCTGGATGTCGAATCATCCCGTTTCCACATTGTCACGATCTTCGCCTCGCCTACGACATCCACTTATGTTTTACGGTTTCTCAACACCTTCCACGTTAGATCGCACGAATCCATTTAACTTTAACCGCCGCGACAAGAGCAACGTCCGTCCGGTCGTTAAAATTTCGCTCAAACGATCTGGATTTCGCGGACCACTCGTCGTTTGTCTCGAAGGAATATGAAAACTATAACAGGCGAATTTCTTTTATTATTATTTAGTCGAACATCCAAACGGACGAGTCGTTTCCACGGAATGCAGCCTGCGCGGACGATGCCTTGCGCGACGCTTCGCTACATGCTATAAACGATTGTCAGGGACGGACAGTGAGGTCGTTAAACGTAAAAAAAATGTAATAATGGACGCGATCATCGTCGCGTTAAAAGCGAACGTTGAAAATAAATCGATTTGCACCCATTGACGCGTGTTAGACAAGACTTGATCGAAATAAATCGAATTTCCTATTTGTTAGCGGAACACGCTGTATGCTATCATTAGAATAAATATGTGTTTAACGTATCCATAGTTTGGATTCCAAACGTAACGTACAATAAACGTAATAAAAACGTAATAAAAATATATATTTCAACGATCATGCGCGTACACGAGCTATTCGGTAGTAACGTTAGCACGCATCTCCGACCGAGGTACGGCCAATTAACCCATTGCCTCTCGTTCGTTGGTTCACGAATGAACGCTCGAGTTGCTTCCGGTTCGTCGCACGGTAGAGGTTGATCAACGATGGGACGCGAGTGATCCATGCGATTGTAGTGACACAGAGAAAATGAAAGAAATGGGCTAATCGACGTCGGTTATATACATATATATCAACTTTGTTTTTCTTTTTTTTTCATCTTCAAACGCTAAAAATGCTTAACAACGAGTATAACGATTCTGTCTCCCGAAATATACATCGCGAGAAAGCTCTTAAGTTTATTGCTTCATCCAATCTAGAATTGAACCGCGAGTACGACCTCGGCACCTCTCGGCCTTTAGCGCCGCAATAGTTCGCTTATCTGCCTATCGATGACGAATCGGTTCTTTTCTACAGATTCACCGAAGTTTAATGCCTCCGCTCGATCCGTTGTAATCTCTTTACAGGATTGCGTCGGTTGCAACACACCGACGACAAAAGCAGCTTCGTTTTAAACCGTACCGAGTCCCACGGGCTTTTACAACGTAACCCGCGCAAACTTTTACAGGTTTACCGGATCAAATTCGCTTTGTCGCTGACTCGAAAGCGAAACGGTATTTGCTGTTTCATTAAAATAATTCCTGTCGCTGTAAATAAAATCCGATTAATCGGGGGGTCGGATAAAATAATATTGTGAGACGATAAAAGATGATTTCAATTTAGTAACGTCAGGGTTGGATAAAAGTTTCGTTTTAAAATACTAATACGATTTTTAGGCAGTCGAATAAATGAAATTGAAACGAGGCAAGAGCGAGTCACGTTCGATTCGTTATCGATAAACACGCGAGAATGCAGCGTACACGTGTCGATCGGTTCTACGCAGCGGGTCGAAGGACACGCGATCTCAGAGTTCGCATTAATTTGCCGAAGCCGTAACGCCACGGAAGGAACCAGCCGTTCTATTATTTCCTTCTTTGCACGGGAGTTACAGGTTCTACTTGTTTTACATATCGAAAATACCGCGCTAGCGGAGGGTGGGGGGGGGGGGCGGTTGGTGGGGGACGCGACTCATTCATCAACGACGTTACATAATAAAATACGACGTACAATAATTCAAATAGACGCTCTTCGCTGTATAACGACGGATAAGAAAATAATAGAATGCGATCGTCAGTTCGTATTAAGCCGTCATTTGCTTCGGGTTCGTCGTCGTCGTCTCTTCTATTTCCATCCCGTCAACGATGAACAGTGTAATATTTACAAGAGAACGCGGGCCGAGGATCCCTGTACCGACGGCAACACGGCCACGAAAATACTGATTAATTGGTGTTTTTGGCAACCGATATACTCGCCTCGGACGAATAAGAAATTTTCTTCGTTCTCCACCGGTGGTTGGTTTTAAGTTGCCTCCATATCGTCGGTCTGTCTAATGTGTATCCCGCGTTCGGGAAGCGAGATTATCCAGCATCCGAATAACGTACGATCGAGACGCGGGACTCGCGCAGGTGAGACGGATGGGCAGTGGGTTTCTTGACTTTTCAGCGAATCAGTTCGTTAAAAATAGTCGCGCGAAGCACCGACAACGAGTACTCTTTTTTTCCCCCCTACGCGTTCCATCCATCACGAGGCACTGCGGCAAAGTAACGGCGAGCTATCATGGCGGCTCGAAGGAACCATCCGATCGTGACGGCGATCTTGCCCGATTAGCAGCCCTGTTTCTCGTCCAATAGTCGTCCAGAGTCGGTGGAATGAACGAAAGGGGCGTACGATGGGTTTACTCGAGGAACACACGCGTGTACAACCGTACCAGCATTGCACGGAACAATCGATCCGACTTGGTTCTGTCCATTGCATCGCTGCAGAGCAACCGAATCCCGTTCGAAAGTTACGTGGATGTAGACGGGGACGACACCACGGGGTCCGGTTGATAGTACCTCATGCCGTTTATCTGAAACATTTTCACAGTTTCTTCATTCAATCGATCAATCAGTTCTTCGATACCTCTGTTCGATGTTCGATGAGACTCGTGCAAGTATCGCGCTAAGTCGAAAATCCAAACTTTCTTACCGTCATATCGTATTCCGTGATGTACGCTGGGATTTCTAATTGCTCCGGCGACATGACTTCGTAGAGATACTCGACGCCGGGCAAATTGTGGACTTTCTGTTTGATGGCCGGGGCCATGAACGTCGTGAACCACCACGTCATCATCTGCAACGAACAAGGAAGGAATCGGTCAACGGCGAGCAACGATATCAGCTTGCCTGGTTTATTCCCGTCAGTTAGGCAACTCCAAGACTATTTACAAATTGCCACGCGAAAACATCTTTGCTAACCGGCGGCGGTCCGAAGGCCAGTCGATTCGATACGATCGCGAGCGCGAATTGTGCGCTTGCTCTGAAATGTAAACGTGGGAACACTTCTGCGTCTTTAAAATTGCGCTTCGACTCCATCCTTGACGATAGAAAAAAAGCTTCCGTTTCGAAACGACGCGGAATACTTCAGTTAAAGAAAATACGACAACTCTTGACCCCATTGCGCGAGGGTGTAAAATGATTTCGCGAAACGACGCTGATCGGTACGCACCTTGGTCCAGAAAGTCGGGTGGATAATGTAAAAGTGTTTTAGGTTCTTCTTATACCTGCAACAAATACGTTTCAATTATATACTGTTCAAAGATGACCAAGTAATTAGCACGAAGAAATGAAAATTCTTGCGAATCGGAGTGTACAGACGATACGATTCTCTTTAAAAAGAAACACGTTGTTTGTTTAAAAAAAAATTTTCCTCGATCTGAACCAGTTTGTCTGAAACTTCCATTGCTCTTGCATCAGACCTACGTATCTATAAATCTATATTCTCATGGCCGCAACATCGTATGACGCATAAAATAAGATAAGACGTCACTTGTTGGATCGCTCGCTTATCTGCCATATCATTTCTAAATAGAAACGAACGATGTAAATCGCTGATAGCTATCGAAGCAAAGAAAGTACTTTTAATCTCTTTGTTAATTCTTCTACAAAGATTCATTCTTTCGCTTCCGTGTACGTACGGTGTACTCTTTTCGAATAACGAACCGGTTATTACGAAAGCGGCCTAAGATTTTCATTTAGCATCGCGTCGTATCAGCTGTAATTCATTAGTATCGCGGAATGATCGTACACGCCCTAAAGTGGGTGTGTATTAAATGGTCCTGTCGAGAGGCTTGTAATTTAAGGTGTGTCTCATTAAAGAAATGCACTCTATTTCTGGCTGTCCCCATATCGCGACCTTCGTAATTATCGATTTAAATTACGCGAGTAAATGGATGATGAAGAGTTCGAGTCTCACTTGTAAGGAAGCACGTTGTAAACTTCACGCAACCAGTGCAAGCTGGGGTAGTTGTTGCTCGTCGTCAACGTATGGAAATAAGTGATAACGTAATCTCCTTTGACGATCGGATCCAGCAGCTGAATTAGATATAACAACGCCTGGAACAAAAAAGAGAGCCATTCTTGGTCAACAGTATGTTAACGAGCTGCGTCATAGCTAAATTTACGGATTGTTCGTGTCTCGAACGATCTACACGGGTTATGATTTCGCGCAGTTTCTGTACAGTCTAGTATACGTTACGTCAAACACGATTTTTATTTAATTCGGTCATAAAACGGTATCATCGAACACGCCCCAAAATGCTGCTCTGACGTTCGTAATTTCGATGCTCGTTTAGACGATTCTGAGAACCGTCTTACTCCGGATGACTATGTCGTCGTCTTCCTTTGAAAGGTCCCGGCACAGTCAGAATGATTAAGCTCCGCGATTAGTTGGCAACGCGGACAGCTAATCAGATTATTCTCGTTTCAGTATTATATGAAATGAGTCAGCGGCAAATGCGTAACAAACAAGTTTGTTATGTAGAAGGAAAGCGTACTCCGTTTTAATCGAACGCTCCGCGAACCTTTGGGTTCTCGTCCCCCGGGCAAACAGGTCGAACAATCGCGGGGAAAATCAGGTCGGAGGCCTCGCGAGCCAAAAAGAAAGCAACGTGGCGGTGGCAAAAGGGTGCTCCTAGACGAGAGGATACAGAGTTCAAGCGAAAATGGAGAGAAAAGTCTCTTTCAGGCTCCGCGAACCGATTAAGCCTTTGGAGATTTCGAAACACCGAACAGTTCAAGTTCTCGTCGGCGCTCGTTTCCCAGCGTCGTCTCTGCAAACAGGGAAACGTAATAATTGGCTGAATCATCGTTAACGTTACCGTTACCAACTACATCTGTCAGCGAACCGGAAGCATACCCCACGTTACGATGCCAATTAGCAGTGCGCTTTTTTTACACGATTGACATGTTTACGTCACGATGCACGAGAACCAAACGCGAGTAAAGTCACGACGAGCGCGAAGAGCAATTTATAATTTCGATTCAGAGGGGTTCCAAGTCGAGTAACGGACAAAACGATTCGATCGTTTTCCAATCAGCGCCTAGTTGCTCGTCCAGCGTTGTCAGCATGAGAAATCTATTTAATTCGAGCCTAACTTGCCGCAAGAATAGGGCTTGATTGGACGAGATCCGAGGTGCAACCGTAGCAGGACGTGCATAGTCGCTGTAATGTAAAATCGTTGGCTAGATATAATTTTTTAACTCGAATAAAAGTGTTTATTTCTGGCCTTTATCTGTTGCCTGCGATCGGAATAAAGTTTTGCTCCGACTCCGGTTGCTCCGATTAAGAAGAATGCAAATATTGCGAAGCAGGCGATTCAACATTTCGCAAAATCTGACGCAACGGTGTTTATTTTGTATGCACGAGTGCACATCGGATTCGCGATGTACGAACGAAAACCGCGATCTCCCGGTTTCGAGTAGGAGGAATGAAAAGAAAAAAAGATTGCATCGATCGTTCGTAGACAATATTAACGAACGACAGCCGACGCCCTTCTTGTCAAAGGAGAAATTTAACATTGATGATTTAACGACGGTATAGAATTAAGCCAGCCGTCGTGACGAGCTTCGAAATACATACATAGCCGCTATCTGTACCGCGACCCTGAAATCTCATTATCTCGACAGGTCGTTTAATTAGCGTTTGTTCGCTGAACATAAGCGATTTGATGCATCGTTTAACAAACGGGCTGCCACACGGTGTCGACGTCACGTGCAACTATTTCAACAGCGTCTTCTTTGTGATTCCGATGCGAAAAACAGATACCAGCAACTATATATTTTCGACAGCGACGGCAGCAGCTTCTGCGACGCGGTTGTAATTTTTATCTCGTTTCGTTTCAAGGCCCCGGAGGTAAATTTAGTACGCCGAGGAAATAAATGTGTAGGTACAGGCTTGTTTGGAATTCGTTGTACTTTGTATTCTCGTCTGTTGCCCACTGTTCCGTGGTCAAAAGCACGGAATCGTTAAAGTCGGAGAATTTGCATATGTTGCATATTGTTTTTGTTGCTTCGATCGTTTCTGAGAAGAGACGTGCTCGAACCGGGGATCGGAACATCCATATATTTTGTCGTATTGACATCACGCGGATAAATCAAAGTAAAAATTTTAGAGACTTTGACACCGGAGATGTAATCACGATAAAGACGTCATCAGCCACTTGTTTATAATACCATCTCTTCTATATCTGATTCGATCATTATCCGTTTTTAATCGCGATAAACAATTTAATTTGGTCTTGTTGACGCAATATAAAATTTACACGATTCTTATCGATTTTATCTTACAATAGCGGTTGACGAAACGTTGGTAATACCTCGTACGATAAGTCTAACTTTGTTAAATCGTCGTGTCGCAAGTGGACGATAATTTCACGAATTTTATTCTCTTGACAAATTAAATTAAGACAGATTAATAGAACTATAACAATAATAAAGATTACAGTTTTAAGAATTATCTACTCCGAACTGTAAGAAAGAAAGACCTTTGGAAGAGTTATCGATACCTCGAACGTCAGAGGGGGGCAGAATAACGAATCGACAGGTAGACTTCCTCGTGACAGGTGCTCGAGCATATCCTTTCGATGCAGCTTTTCACCGAATTTAAGCCGATAAATGTGTGACCTGAAATTGCTCTCGCGAGGTCAGGGGAGAATGATCGAATGCGTCCTTGAATCGCGGACAGCGACCTACTTTTCGACCAAAGAATCGCTCAATTTCTTTAACGTTGTCCCCTATATATTTTTATCGTATTACTTATGCCTATGCAAATTACCAGTTCGATCCCAATGCAATTTAACGACTAAACTTGATTCGTATATCCTTTACGGATCAGAGAATACACGATAAGTAATCTATACTACAATACACGACAAATGTTCGCAAATCTGGCGTTGATAAAATTGCAAAATAATAAAACTGAAATAAAATTCAGATACTCCCCACGAAAAAAAAAAAAACCGAAGCGAAGTTGGAATATAATAATCGATCTATCGACGGCGAGCTAGAGTATCGACGAGATCGAGGCGCGGATCTGGGCGAGGTCGAACGGGCATTTTCATTTCGTTCAGGGGCGGCTATTTCCGGCGTCGACGTTGGCGCCGGAGTTCCTTCAAAGGATGCCACGTCCGAGGGACGTAAAAAGGGTCGTGCTCGTAGGAACGGGAAGAAAGTTTTCCAGGGCGAATCGGCGGACTCGCGACAACAACGTTACAACTGGCGTACTCTCGGCTTAGGAGTTGTTCCGTGGTCGGGCTATTTCTGGACGTGTAAATATCGATTTGCCACTGGCGGTGCGCTTGCCACCAGCGAGCAAAGGGGACACGAGAGGAAGGAGCAAAGATGATATCGACACGTACGAATAATAGGATCGTGGAGCTACAAAATTTCTGACTGACAAGGATAGGAGGCCGGATCTGGAAACCCGATTTTTAATCGACGTAAAACAAACACTGCACGCCTGCTATAGGAAAACCATAGGTCCACCGAATGGACCTTCATTTTCAAGATGTAATTCTTTCAACTTTCATACGCGATAAAATAACAAATGTTAAAAAGTTCGAGAAGCGGTGCTGATCACTTTGGCTTGTAAACGGGCTCAAGTGTATCAAGAAGGGGAGCTATGGGTAAGATAATGGATTACAACGTCCCCGTTCCCCGATTATGAATTTTGTTATCGCGTTCGTCTATTGTTTTCTTTGCACGAGGAAAATTCGAGTTTTTATAATAGCTGTAAGCTTTGAACCTTGCGCCTTGGCGTCGAGAGCGCGGGTCGGTGATGCGGGTTGATCATTTGAAGGGCTATCCCTGTTCATCACGGTATCGTATGGTCAAACGGTCAAGCGGCGATCGCTATAGTGCTTCGTCCAAGAGGATTTAGCCGGGCAACCGAACAGACGACCAATACAACGAATATTCGATCGAATGAATAATTCCTACGCGCCGTTTCCGGTATCGAGTGGCTCGTTTCAACGCACCAAAGCCTGCACGGTACTTTCACGGAGATTTTGTAATTTCCCTACGAACCGTTTTAGATTCTTTCATAATTCACTTCGATCGATAAACGGTACCGATCGTAGGTTGAAATTAAAGGTATTTAAAATTTAACGTTTAAGTGTCAATCGCCGGCTAAAAATACGAACTCGATTCGAACGTTGAACGATTGCAATTAACGATAACGGATAGCCATCAAGAATGTAACAACGACCCATACAGGGATAATTTTTCTATAATTAATAACACGAGTTATTTGAGGCGATCGAGTCCCGAGACTCGTTCTATATATAGGGTCTCTCGCAGTCAAATTGTTGAAAGAGAGAAAAATCCCGAGGTTCGAATTAAATTTGAATTTCTTTCCCCCAATTTTAATTTCCATCCACCGGCGCGTCGAGCGAATATCCGCTTTAAACGGAGCTTTCCAGCTCGTCGTCGTTAAATATTTATAAGCGTTTTCATTAACGTCGAGCGTCCATAATTGATAAAATACCGTTCACGCAGATCGCGCGATAAATTCATTGATAAATTCGATTCACGGACTGATCCGCGGTTCGCTCGATTACACGCGGATGTTCTGCGAAACGTTCAAAGACTACGGGGACAGAGACGGTCAATTTCGTTCCAGAAAACCGAGCCAATTTCTTCTTCCTTCGCAGGTATGCTAAACGGATCGATCAGCTTGGAAAGAACTGCTAAACACGCTAGTTCATAATAAAAGAGTTCGTTCTGTTAACTCGCATCAGAATATCGATCTCGAACCAACGAACGAGTAAAGTTCCAACTTCCAACAATTTCTCATCGCGCCTCTATTTGCTGGAACGTCTCGCCATAAAGTAGACACTTCGCGTCTCAAAGTAACCACGAATCGTTTAACATTTACCGTACCACGAACGATTAAACGATTTCTTCGTTTGTTTTATCATTTCCGAGGCAAATATCTATCTCGTCTGAAAGTTACGTTGATTGTTATTCCCTATTTTAAATCGACTATATTATATGCTCGCGGTCGGGCAAACTGGAACTTTCATTTTAGAACCGGTCGTTTGGCACGAATACGAAGGATATAAAAGTCTCGGTATCGTTAATGTGCTCGAGAGTTCTTTAAAGCGGAATCTCACCTTGTCCAAATTGATTTTTGTGGCGGGGAACCATTTGCCGACGAACACGACCACTGGTCGGCCCTGGCGATCGACGCCGCTTTGATAGAGGCATCCGATGCCCGACACTTCGGATAGATCTTCCGTCTTCGCTCGTCTTAAAAGCCTCTCGTACCTGAAACAATTGCGAGAACTTCAATGAAACTTTAAATATACCAGCAACAACGGTCGTAGACATTTGAAATAGAAATAAAAGCAAGTTTGTCAACTTGCATCGAGTAGCGTGAACCGCGGCGTGCGATTTCCCGTAAACACACAACTTTCAGTGGAAACTTCAACGCGATATTTTCCACCCGACAAGCTGTCAACCCTCACACGATATTATTTAAACGACACGCGATAGAAATACTCGGAACTCGGGCGTGGACGTCCATGAATATTCTATTTGGATGAAATCAATGAGAACGCGCTTCACGCGCGCACCATGAAAATTTCACACATCGGTGTCGGCCCGGTTGCTATTCAACCCCTTGCCCGACAATTACCAGTCTGACTCGTAAGGTCTTTATCCACTGAGAATGATGTTCTCTCGTAAAATAAAGATATAAAATTTTTGTATGGATGAACCACTAAAATAATATACGATACTATTAAAAAGATTCTATGTCGAGCTGGACACGGTATAGGACCGCGAAAATGAAATAATAAAAATATGGTATATTGCTCGTAATTGAATCGTACGTCAAGACGGTTGATCGCTGAACAGTCAGATTTTCCTGTTGAAAACGGAGTCTCGTCGACGCTATCGACTTTCCGTCGCGTTTTTAACTTTTCTATTCCAACGAAGTTCGTTCAAGGCCGTAACAGTGACCGCGCAAGAAACGATACGCACGCGACTCTATTTATTCTTCAATCAGAACTCCAGCAACGCCGTTGACTCGTTTTCATCGTCGGGTGTCTCAACCAGAGAGACGTTGGTGAATTCTGCATCGTCGGTTTCAATCGATGTTAGCGTAACGCCAACCTAGACGTCAGCCATTCGTTACCGGTAGCGTAAAAAAAGCTATTAACCGCAGATTGGATACGCAAGAATCGAATAAAATCCATGTAAACTGGACGGTATCGTCTACGCAGCTCGTTATAATTATTGCTTGTACGTTTCCGTTTAAAACGTCTGATTTCTTATCGTTAATGACCGTTCGCATTACCGCAGGCCGGTTATTTTCATTCACTTTTCGTTTTTTTTTTTTATATTTTTACTCTGGCTTTATCGCGCAATAATTCTTCTAATTCGCTTTATAGATCGCTAATTTGTTTGTGAAATGTAAACGATGCAGGTGCGGCCGGACTTTTAATCGTTAGTCTACGTGGTAAAGATAAGAGACTATTACTTTAATTACTATGCTCGCGTATATCGATGTCTTGTTAGCGATATCATGACCCCTCTTATGTTTATCGCGTAGTAGTAAAAATTTTTACGTAAATAACAAAGACGCCTTTAAAAGTTTTAATTGGAAATTTCCTTTTCCATAATGATTATTACATTAATTTAGTGGTACCTTCTTCTCGGAGAATTTCTTTAACACGATAGATCACGTGAATATATTCGTGTAAAGAATACATTTGAGGCACTGAGAATTACAGTAACGTAAGACTGACATCATGTTTTCTTTAGCATCGTAGTAGAGGAAGTCGAAAGCAAAACCGAAGAAGATAAAAATCCTAAAATGCGGAGTTTATTCTAAACAGATCGAATTGGGTTAGATTTGTAAAACAGCCTAGTTCGCTGAACCTCGCCCTTTCACCCTGCTCGGTGTACTACGTACGTACATTACTTTTACTTTATTCGTTGAATATAATCGTTAAATAAAAGCACGATTTTCACTAAATCTGGCATTGTGATTTTAATTTATAAATTTGGACTCGTTTTTCAAGCGAAACGCGTTGAAGTTGCATTTTCGGAGAATCCGAATCCTTGTTCAAACATACATAATTCGCGACGAACAAATATTTACACAAGGAAGAACGATATTTGTACGCGAGAATCATGACCGAATTAGTCTAACGAGTCATTCGTACGTTTCCCTTAGAAGATACGTCGAGGTACGTGCTTGCTAAAATAAATGAAACTCAATAAAAGAAGCAAAGACGCCGATGGATAAGAAACAATGAGACGAATTCTCGATTCGAATATTCCAACGCGCAGTGGAAGCTAGCGTAAAGTGGCATCGATCAGGGCAAAACTAGCAACGCATCGTGAAACACGTACAAGCGTACACCGACCAACCAGGATCGGGAGTTTTCGTTGATAATAAATTCAGGGAAAAAAAATCTGTTTGTTGGACGGCCACCAAATCGGGAGCAGTGTGGACCGAAGGACGAAAAACAAAACTGGGCGTTGTACCAAAAAAAGGAACAACGTTTCCGTGTCCTCGGTTTAACGCGTAAACGCGTCGTCGAGATTTCGAGCATCGTCCTTCGAGACGAAATTCCGGGGACGCGAAACGGTTCTGTACACACGGCTGGACGTATCCAGCAGGCGTCGATCACGGAACATTTACGTAATGCGAGAATATAGAGTCACGGCAGGCGAATTCCGGGTGTCGAAAGGACGAGAAACGACGGTACGAACGGTCGAACCAGTCTTCTTCGATACGCACCGGTCCTCGTCTTCGATCACGTCCACCATGTCGATCATGACCATGCTGACAGCGTTACAGCCTCCGGGTGAGAAAATGGGACTCTCGGAGCGCGGGAACAAAATCTCTTCACCACCGAGATGATCTCTGCACGATCGCCAGTGACATCACAGTCCAGGACACCCGGTGATACGGAACTCGATACCGTGGATCGACCCGAATATTTCCAACTAGACTTGTTTCCGTTCGCTGTCCAACCGAGTGAACACAAAACGTACAAAGTCGCGTATCTGGTTTGGAAGAGGAACGCGATTCGACGCGACGATCATTCGCGAGCAACCGCAACGCACTGAGCCGTCCGATAGAGGAAGACGAGGCGACGAGGCGCGGACGGACGACGTCGGGACGCAGCGTCTTCGTCGAGTTCGTGGGCGCGCGCCTACGCTCTCTGGCTGCGTCACGGCGCCTGCTCGCTCAGGGTACTACGTGTTCGATGAGTAAAAACCCACGGGGAAGGGGTAGAAGAGCAGGGGCGCGATTTGCGGGCCGGTTATTACGTACGATTCTCGAGGCGTCGAGTAATTGCGGGAAGAGAATATCGTTCGTCCGCCGTAAAAGGATCGATAGAGGGGTGTATTTCCAAGTCGCGACGACGAGCACGTGAATCTTCTCGCCATGAAATTTCCCTGAATCGATGCCGGGTAGCGTGGTGCGCGTTTTACGCTCCAACCACGGAGTCGGGCAAATTTTATTCACCGAACGCTTTTAGATTGATTCATAAACTTTTACGTTCGATCTGTGAATTTTTTTTTTTTCAAGCAATATTCGAACGAGCTATATAATTTCAAACGAATCGTCAAAATGCGTGGTACGAGCTCCACGCAAGTATATTTAGAATCGGGGATATTTTTAAGTCGATTCGAACGTTTAATTTCATACCATTGACTAATCGCGGAATTATTCTTTGTCTTCTGGCTTTCTAGCGTAACTTTGCCAACGCTTCCCGGATCTTAGAAAGTAATAAACATGTCTAACGTGCTTTCTAACCGACGCTTATGTTATTATTACTCGCGGTAACTTCTTAATTTGATCGAAGCTTTTAAAGGAGCTTCGATGAAACGACTGGTTTCGTGACGGGCGAAGGCGCGGTCATGATTGCGGTTTTAATAAAATAGTAATTCCCAGAATGGCTAAGGTTGATGGCGACCACGCGTGGGACCTCGAACGTCATCTAACCATGATTTTGCGACCATGGCCTGGATTCAAAGTGCTATTTTGGCGAAATAATCGAGGTCTAGAAACTAGGGGAAGAGAATCGAGAGACTAAATCCCCCACTCGTTAGATGCCATCGTTACGTTCATTGAATCCTACTGCATCTTGTGCATACGTGAAAAATAAATAAAATCCTTAATACTCGTTGGGAAAACAACCGATATACTTGTATTTTCAAAACATTTAAACGTAAAGTTTTCAAACGAACGCCCTGTGTATGAAAACACGCCGTCAAGCGGCGCCAGATGCTACCGTCATCGGCAGACGTCAAAACTAATGTTTACTAATGCTTTATGCGGGAAATAAACGACGTGCATCCGGTGCGAACGACGTACGAGCGTTTTGAAAAACAGCCCTGGACGCGATGCAATCGGAAATTATATTCAGTTTGTCCCGAGGGCGTATTCTTGCTTGCCCTCGTTGGAGCATGCAGACCGTTTTGCACGAGAATTTCTACGATGTCAGTCTGATTTCATCGCGATAAAACGCTTTGACGTCGAAAATTCTCGAAAGGCGAGGTGCTTCTCATCTTTAACATAGCAAGTCACGATCGAGAGCGTGTGGCTGATTTCTATGACGCAATGTCGGCCTATTCGATCGTGCTATTGATTCCTAGACTTTGGTTAGGGGCAGACACAGAATGTCCCATCGCGATCGAGATAATTTATTTCGTTATCGGACGTTGCGTGATTTTCGTTTATTTTTATTCGCGTTGCGCTATTCTCGAGACACATAGACGAACCCACGAGCGTTCGAAAGGTTACGAGGCCATTTCGATCGATGACATTATTGACGAGGACTGCATATAAAGCTGGCTAATATTTTCGATTAGTTAACGCAACAGAAATTAATGAATTATTAAGAGAACGATATTCTAATTAAAACTGGACGACAATGAATGCAATTTAGTTAAAAAAAAAAATATAGAATTTATAAACTATCGCGATGGGACAAATGTGTAAATCTTGACTACTATGATGAAAAGTAACATTTAGTATAACGTTCAGGATGCGTACTTTGATAGTTGTGTAAGTTTCAATAAAAAAATTTGACGTAACAGTAAACCCTACTTTGTTATCGTATGTACGTTGCTTGTAAGTTTTATACAAATTGTTTAAACGATAGCGTGTAAATAGTACCACGGACGAGGTACGCAATGGACCTATCATTCAATGAAAGAATGAATCGACCCTCGACCATTTCAGTATCAAAGGTAGCGTTATCGATTCAAAATGGAATCAGACCGCAGCGCCAATGGCGGTAAGAATTAAAAGTAACGGTTGACAAATATTGATTTGTATATAACATAAATAACCGATGGAACTTGAATTTAATGTATCTTCTTTTGGGTCTCCTTACGCAGCAACCTCCTCGTGGTGAGACCTGGTAATCGGTGTTATCCGCGAGGAAAAATATTTCATCGTGGGTAGCACCGAGCTAATGACTGCGAATTTAAAATAGTTTATTAATAATAGCAACCCTGTACATCATGCAAGGGAAGACTTTCCTACGTTTGATAATTTTATTGATTTCGGTAGTTCGACTGGTCATAGTTCTCAAGATCAACGAAGAGGTCACTCGAGGACCATTGGTTTTTTACCAGGTCGGTAATTCAGTTCGAATGACACTGGCTTCCATATGATGGACAGTCTATCCTATACCTCGTTTGTGGTGTGGGTGTATATAATATGTATCATAGAATATTAATAAGTCAATGTGCCCTTCATAGACGAAACAGCGCGTAGATCTCGTAGCGGCATTTACGTACAGAAATAGCACAGCCCGTGTTTAAATAGTTAGAAATAGCAGTATGACGTGCAGGAACGACGTTGATGTCGAACGAGTTGGCATTGAATGCATTGCATGAATGAAAATTTATATATTTTACTAAACGATCGTTTTTCTCGTGAAAATACGCGTAAAATGATAGTATCTGAATCAGTAAATAATTTGATTTGTATCTACCGATTCTAATGATTTCGATATATCGATATGCTTACCGCTACTCGCTTAGCGATGTTTCAATATTTCGATTTGAATTACAATCGGAATTTTCCTGAAGTCGAGAAAAATAAAAACGATACCTTTCCTTTTGCTGCATTTGTTTTAACATGATATCCGCTAACGGGTCGGCGGGTGGTCTTTCTCCGAGGAGTCTTTGTCGGTCTAAATCGCCCTGCATCTGTGCAAAAGCATGCTCGCCGATGTTTACAGATGTCTCTAGTTGGGCGGACAATTCTACGCTCTCGTCGCCTGTAAGAAAGAAATAAACGCGGACGTAGATTTTTGTTTGCAATGGTAAAAGGAACGTATCAAGCTCGGTTGGTGTCGTTACCGTGCAAAGCATGTTGAGGATTGTCGATGATTCTAATTTGCCTGTCAGGCAGCAAAGGTTCTCCATCCATCCCGCCTATGTCGTTTGGCAACTGCCAACAAGCATTGTCTTGCTCTGCTAAATTTCTAGGGAAATAAAGAGGAAGAAGAACTTCGTAGATTCCAAGATCGCACGGCTCCAGGACAAATACGATGCACGTTACGGAATCACCGTATTGTTCCAAGAATCTTCTTATTGTTCCTATCGAAACAAAGAACGGAAAGCTATAATTGAATCTACGTTAAACCTCGAATTAACTTTAAAGGTTATATTAATTTAGAATTACGTATACTTACTGAGAGCGATGTGCGCTCCCGCATCAGGAGGATAATTTCTTCGCACGGAATTAATTACTGGCAACGCGATTATACGTAGTCCAAGTTCCCTTGCTTTTTGTAAAACATTCCTACAACAGGCAACGAACGAATATTAAATAGTTCGAACATAAGCGACGCATATTTCGATAAAAAAAAAACACATACCTGTAGCAACAATGTAACGTATTTTGGGCAGCTGTTTGGTACTTTACGTTGTATACGGGTCCAACAGTGTGAATAATAAAACGCGCAGGTAATCCATGCCCTTGTGTCAGTCTTATCTCACCAGTTTTACATTCTGCAAATTATTACTACCGTGAAATAAACAAACAATCGAACCGTTTCTTTCTTTATTCGTTTATTTACAAAAATTCGAGTATAATTTAATGTACAAGAAGGAAGCAACTCCTGAGTTCGATCCGCACCTTTTACTTCGTTAAATATTTCCATTTTAAGAGCCGAACCAGCCCGAGCAAATATTCTTTGGCACATAGGACTGTTGTCATCCATCGTTTCGTTGGTGGAATTCACTACAGCATCGACTTGTAAAACAGAAATATCACCAGTCCTGAAACAGAATGCCGTTACAATGCTATGCCAAGCAACGGAGTAAAGTCTTTTCGTTAGATTGTTTTTACCATAGTGCAAGTTTATTGTTAAGCGCCGGTTGACACGGAAAGGGACTTATGGTATGATGCGACGGTTCCCCAATGGAATTGGAGTAGTCTGTAAATCTGTGCTGGATGGGGAAGTCGGCCCATCTCTTCAATGTGCCCGTCTCCACCACATCCGGGGTGACACCCAAAGGTTCCATGAGCCTCATTCAGCTGCAACAAAAAATTCTCCGTCATTTACATCCTCCAAAGTTGATTGTATTCGCAAGACACTGTAAGGGAATTCTAACCTCACTTTTCGGTCAACTAACCTTCAAAACGATCTTAGGTAAACTTTCCATGAGTGGCTCAACTTATTCACAAAATATTCCCGTTATTTCTATTATCTATCCCCCTTTCTACATCGTTTCTCATTGGGATCGAATTCACCTTTTCATTCATCCACGCGAAACATCGTCTGACAGTTGACGCAGAAACGCAAAGCAACGCTAAAATGGCGCGAACTTCAAGCTACATCCATAGGTGCCACGTGTTCTGCCGTTCTAATAAAACGAATACAGGGGCGATACGCGCGCGTTGATATATTTTTAATCGTAACGAAACTATAAAAGGGAATCGTAAAGGCGATGGTTTGGATTTATCGCGTCCATCCAACGCCAAAAGAATCCAAGGACGGCGGAGCTGCTTCGAGAGCCAGGGATGACACAGTCGCTGACGCGAGCTATCTCCGATATCGCGGAAACCTAAAAATAAACAATTCTATCGATGGAAATCTGGGGCGCACCCCGGGCTAACGAGAAAGCGTCTGTCCAAGGACGTAACCCCGATATCGGGAGTTTCGAAAAACAACGTAATTCGTGAAAGATCGCGTCGTTCTGCGCGCGTGCAGTCACGTGCCGCGCGTTAACGTTCGATTGTGTGCGAATCACGTGCAAAGGATCCGTGTCCGTGTTGGATAGAATGTAGGCTTCCCTAATGGCAAGGAGACAGAGCTTGGCGCCGTCTGTCCTCCCGCGAAACTTATGTCCTGGCAACCCCATAAAGAACAGGATCGTCGACCCCGACGCGTTACTAGGTCCCTCCAATCCTTTTAAACGGCGAATCTATTCGACCACCTGAGGTTTCAGGCATCGTACACTCTTCACTGGGCATTTTTGACCAAAATTAAACAGTCTCGAGATTTCTCGAGAGGCTCAAGACAAAGAGATCGAACGTATCAATTATTGCGATGTGTTTCTTTTATCTTGCATATCCTGCTATCTTCGATATTTTTGCCGATACGAAAAAGTATGTCGCGATAAATTTGTTTGGCTCAAAAGTCGTGGCCAATTTCCTTTGTTGTTCAAATCATGGTGAACTTATTTAAGTTCCAGCATTCTCTCTTACTGGAATTGCACGCTACGAGCTATTTTGCATAACCTTAAGATCACGAGACTCCGAAGAGAAGTTTACGCGTATCATTATCGAGATCCAGCACGAGAAACACAAGGAATTTGAGAACACTTGAGAGCATAAACTTAGAATGCAGAATGCATAGCGAACTATCCAATCTGCGTTCATATTTTTTCTTTCCAAGTTTCTTCAGATCTCCTTCCTTCGCAACATCGAAACTTCTTTTGAGATATTTGTATTATAAATGGAAGAAAATAGAGACACGAGCGGAAGAAAAATAGATAAAACTGCAAGGTATACCTGTCGTTTGCGTCGATCAATACACCAAATAATAATAGTAAAACAACTATAGCTCGTTCGCGTTGAGCAACGTAAAACTGTACAATGAAATAAAGTAGTATTCTTACAATTTACTCCTCTTCGAGTTATAAGCCTTGAAGTATATGGAACAAGATACTCATCGATCGCATAAATGAATTATAATGTTTACCCAACAAAGTTCTTAGTACTATCGCGTGCGAAGAATACATCCGGAATAATCGATCGTAAAGGAAAACATTGTTTAAAAAAGAAACTTATCCATTTTAAATATCGTGCAATGTTGCACGCTTTAGTGCCATGTCGGTCACCGGTGACCAACACTGTTTAAATCTTTTCTACGTCTTCTTCCCGGAAAGAAACTTACCGTCATTATACCGTGACACCTGGAAACCATACAACTGTTGCAAGAAACGTTCATCCTACATATATCCCTTATGGATTACTATTTTCTTCCACCGAAGGGTTGTTCTCGTTATAATGTCAAGCAAACGTCGACGTCGAACGTCGTGATTCCTGGTCCGATGGAAAAAATACGCTCCAACATGGAACGAAAGTTATAAAGTACTGTGTTATAACTTTTGCTCATTGGCGTGTACTTAACAGCGATGAAGGGATAAATTACCCTCGTGACATCGATCAACGGTGTCATTTAACTCCTTTACACGTGGTACGCGACAGGAAATGCAGATTGAGTAATTGATAAGTAGCCTTGTCGCGCACAATGGGCCGGAATTGAATTTTAGTTGCTCAAACTCACGAAACGTTATTTTGCATTTTTATTAATACAAGATATCATTGTTTCGACGCATAGATATCAGCGACCAGAGGGAACAAACTGTTAGATTGGATATTTTAAGGGGTCGAGTCGCAGAATTTAGTTACGCGCTGGTTCCTTCGAAAAAAAGTATTGGTCGCTTAATGCACGACGACGATGATTCTCGTCTCTTTGTCCATGGGGTAGAATTCTCTTTTTTACTGTATGAAAGAGCGCTCGCGCGGAAGGCCCGCGGTTGGAGAAGAGAAACGGGACACGAAGTTAACTCGCAAATGTTCACCTTGTTCGAATGTGGAACATCGATTGACCGGTGAGCCGTGTGTGAGGTCGTTTGTTGTTTAATAGAAAGGCGGTTGGGGTTCTGGACGGGTGGGCAGATGAAACAAAGCTCCCGTCTGAAAGCTTCGCTTCGGCGACGCGGCTAAATGAGAGTCCGACTCGTTCGGTAGCTCCGGTAGCTGCCAGCCTTCGACAGTTTTCGAACACGATTCTTCCTTAACCTTTCGCGGGCTTAGGTAATGTTTAAAACAATGCGCAAGAAGTAAGTTTCTAAAGGAAGAAAGAACTTTTCTGAACAGCCTAACGCGTCTCTAGTTTGAGAATTCGCCTCGGTACGATCGCTCGATATCGCGACGAATCATGAAAAATAAAAGGAAGAAAGATACGGTGAGCGAAGTTTGTCGTAGGCCGCTCGCGCGAAATGCAATTTCTCTAACAACTTTTGTTTGACAGTGATTGATCAGAGTTTGCAGAGAACGTACGAAGATCGCTTTCGAGTTCGAGTGCAACTTCGAGGACAGTGGTGTCAATTGTAAATTGACCGGTTTTTAAGCTTCGTGCTTGGAATAGCTAAATTAATTTTAACTGCTAGAATCGTGTCTCACCCTCGCCTGGGAGGGTGACAAGGTAAATTCTCAAACTCTTTACGAGACTTTCTCGCGACTAGAAATTGAAGGAGACACTTGGATTCGCACTCTTATAAATTGTATATCTCGCAAACGGCAGAGAGTTCGTGCACTACGATTAGAGAAAGAGTCTCTCAAGATCTCCGGACGTCGGTTTGCATAACCCAATTGGTTATGACACGTTGTCTGGGAAGCTATGCCTGATACGCCGTTCATTTGCAAGAAAGTGCCGGATACTAGAAACGCGAACGTGCTGCATAGATCGAAATATCCTGTAAATATTCTACGCGCAAAGTAGCTTCGAATTGTAACCAAGTGTGATGTTTTTTAGTTTGTAAATCAGTCCGTATAGGATTACGCACGTTAGACGTATCGCAATACGCTTTTCATAACAAGTGTTCAAAATAATGGCAATTCATTTGAATGCACGCTTCTATATGCGACAGGTGGCATTTACGACGGCGACAAATCAAGTAAGCAAAGCGGAGTATGTATGGAAAGCGTACGTAACGTTACAAGGTATTTCTACTTATTGTTACGGAAGAAAATTCGATATCCCTGAAACGGTTAATTTCTGGACATACAGAGTATAGGAGATTAAGAGGATGAAAAGTACCCTAAAACTCCGTGAAGTTTGTACTTACGATTCATGGTGTTTCTGTGTAACATGCACAAGTTTCAATCGTTCTCAACGACCAGTAACACACACACGCGCGCGCGAATTTCTAACGACTGGCAAAGTGTTAAATTCCTCTGTTTTGATAGGAAGAATAACAGATTGCGGAACGATTTAACGATACGAACGCGAAAGCGTTTGTGGGACGTTTGGAGCGGCGGTGTCGAGGAGTGATGACCCACCAGTGACCCACAATGGGGATGATCGAACACGTTAGGCGCGGTAGAGACGAATGCACCGAGGGAAGCCTTTTCGATATGCAGCGTTCTGTAACGCGGGGCTTCCAAACAAATCCTTTGTGACCGGTTTCTGACCGCCGACGAAGCGAAAACAGCTGGCTCGAAGAAAAAATAAAGGGAAAAGAGGATCTCCGGATTCCGTTCCACTCGACCTATTAATTGCGTTATAGAAACTTGGCCGGAATAATATTGCAGAGTTTCCTGATATCGAAAAACGGGGTTAAAACGCCAAGCAGATGATCTACGGACGTTATCAATGGCTTCCCCGGACGTTGACGCGGATATCGCGTGTTTTCACGAGCAAAATTAAGAACCGTTGACGCTGTACTACGTTCTTTCACGAACAACAGCCGAGAGCTCTTGACACGGAACCGTGTCTTTTCATTAGACGCTAAGAGCCCTGCTGGAACGTCTTTTGTCGAGGACCGGAGATCTTATCGGTCAAGTATCATACGTCGCCAGTTGGTTAGAAGGCGTGATTGCTAACTTTACCTCAAAACATTTACGGAATCGTGCAATCTTCGGGGACCCATTTATCGCTACGATCAGAACTCCGTTCGATTTCGTTTCTCGCGAGCGATGGAAGAGACGATCAAGAGTATCATGTAATTCTATATAAAATATACGCGTACAATTCGCACACGTCACATTTAGCGTTGGAAATATCAAATTGAAACGACAACTCGAGGAATCGTCGGGTTATCTCTTCCGAGGTGCGGTGTACCCGGTGAGACAATAACGCGTGTTGATTCCTCGTCCATTTGCACACCGATAAAAACGAACTGCACACCTAGTTCGTCGCCTTCGTGGCCGCGTTTTATCGATACGTGGGCAAGTATACGGGCCTTTATTGGTCCCCGCGGGGAAGTGGTTTCGAACAAAGCGTTCGCCAGAGAGAGCCGTGCAACTTTTACGCCACCGGACTGCGTCACGGTTTTTATTGTTGGTAATTAGTACCGAGGGAAATTTACATGGAAGAAAAATCGCACGATGACGGGAGGGGTACAATTTCATTGGCGGTATTAATTACAGGCGAAATGAATAGTTACAGAGGAAACGTAAAATGCCGTCTCTGATAAAGCGGAGCAAAGGTATTTAAAAACAAAACGCAGCGGCGCGGAAAGGCCGACGATTGTTAAACAAACGATCTGGGTCATACTTGCGTAGATTGTCGAATCTTTTTAACAAACGGATCTTGTCGACGCGTTATTAGAAATATTGCTATAAACGATAGTGGATAGCTCTATCTACAGTTTGGATAAGATACGATGCAGACAAAAGATAAAATATTTTGTATCACGATCGATCGGTTGATAGGCTAAATTTGAACGTTACATAATACGAGAAAGCTGTAAAAAATTGTCGATACACTCGATACCATTAACAGATAATGATAACAAGTTGCATAGTAAGTCCATTCGCTTAGATGGCGGTACTTAATTATAAACTTTTATTGCATAACTGGACGATTAATAGCACAAGACACTGTTCGCATCTGTGTAAATTAAAGCAGCTGTACAAAGTAAATGGCCAACAAAAAATGATTGTAGCTTGGTTAGACATTCTACTTCAATCATTGCACTGGAACAGAAGAACGAAGAACGAGACGACACATAATATCATTGATCCAGTAAGTTTTATATAAAACTGGTATGTAATATTCTTGTTAAACGAATTACACAAAATATGTTCCCCGATATTAAAATTATAAAGAGCTTATGTAACTTCCTGACATAATTGGGTTAATGAAATTTGCCGCCATAGATAATTATATCTGGACGAGAGACGGACACTTTTGTACGGTGGATTTCGTTACGGTTAAAATATGGTAGCCTAGCCTTGCATGAAAAATGCAAGAATCATCCGTGGAGCGTCATTCGAGACGATAATATTTGCACGATGAAATTTTGGTAAACACTGTCACCGTACCTACGCCTTAGACAACGAGACGAGGCATCAATCGAAGAAACGTGGCTGCGAGAATATACCGCGTACGAAGCGTAAAATGAACCGCTTTCTTCATTCCGTGACAAACCGAGCGACTGTCAGGGAGTAACGTATCGGCGCGAGAAAAGTAGGGGATAATAAGATTACACACGGGATTCAGATAAGACTTTTGATAAGATTACCGTGAAATAATAATTGGCGCGGTGCACATTTTTACAGTCGGTTTGCCGCGGTGCGTATATGTACAGTATTTTTCCTTTGCGACGAACCGCCAAAGCAAAACATTAACACAGCGTCGTACTCCAGACATATTTGATACTCGATATTGTGATATCAGAGCCACGATTCGATTAAAATCAATCGCAGGACTCCAGAAGTTTCGAAATATCATCGTAGTAAATTATTTTCGACCTTTCATCGAGACGTTCAATCGGTAAGAAGGTATATAAGAATAATAGTCTTTACTCCATAAATAGGCGCGCCCCGAGCTAATATTTACCCGACGTCGCGTATATTAAACGTTTCTAAATTGCGGACATTGATCGAGATAGAGAAAAACACCGACCTTTCTAAACGGACATTTTCATCAAATCTACCGTCGAATCAAATGTATAGCGACGATACGTTCGTGACGTAAGATTCAATATCCGTGCATAGGTCATTTAAAATGACGTTAGTCTGGCGTTACGTCGTTTCATCGGCTCTCGGGGTACAGTAAGGAGCAAAACTAAATATTTTATTCAATGAGCACTGAACGTAAAAAAATAGAAACCATCCTATCATGAACAGTACATTGGTTTTCCATGATGAATATTAAATTTGTCGAGGAATCAATTTTGCACCCCATCAGAATTCTTTAAAACAACGGAAACTTTGTTAATATTACTTTTTCGCGTTTGTCGAAGCCGAAGGAATATTATCATTCTATGATCTACATAGCAAATTACAAACGAGAAATATATTGCGGTGAAATTCTTACAAACTCAGGTTGGGGAATTATTATCCCTTCGGTAGAATATTAATAAGGTATATTGTTGAGGCAGGAGCAAAGATAGTATCAATTCCAGCAAAATTGTTATTAAAAGATACTGACAAAAGAATTTGTAAATGGATAGCTCGAGGCATCAAAGGAGGATGATTCTACAGCGGTTGAAAAGAAAGAAGTTTGCTCTTTCTATAGAAGAATACAAATGCTCCATTTGTAGAAATGTATACGATAAAAGGTAGGAATATCGACCCCGCGGATATTGAATAAAATATTATTTATGTTAAAATTCCACGCGGTTTTGCTCCTCGCTGTATTCCGTGGGCGACGACGGAACGCAAAATGAAACGGAAGAACCGGGCGCGCCTCTTGGCAATGTAAGCGATTCTCGTTAACAAAACAATGATTACACATTCTGGTATTTTCAGCCAGTAATAAGTAACAATCGGGACGTAATTCCTATGCAAATAGCGGTTTAAAAACGTTTCGTCGCTTTGTTGATTTAATTTTGGGAAACTCGTAGGATCGTAAAACGGTGACGACGTAGTTAAACGGTCGACTTAATCATCAACATATGATTCATTCGTCCTCGATGTCTCTCTGAGAAAAAGACTAGCAGTCGCTTGTTCTGTGACAATAACGGTATTGAAACTACATAACCTGAAATTTATCCATGTGTTTTTCCGACCAAGTCGCTAATCCAATACGTATAACGATTTCAACGATTTCTTTGTCCGATTTATATTAAACTCAGGCTGGTAAAACAATTGATAAACTCTCCAAGATAAGCTTTGTTTCCTTTGTTTCGCCTCGCACTATTTTGCAAAGGTACCGGATCGACAGCGTTCATGCTACTCGAAAGACTTGTTATTCTTCAAACAGAGTTTCGATTCCTCTTCAATTTATTCGGACACGATTTCTTTCTTGTTCCTTTATAAATTGTGCTCCGTTCTTGATGGAAATAGCTAATGGACCAGCTGAAATAAACATTTGGCTTTCAACTATTGGCGCCGACCGACGCGTTTCTTTTCTCCTGTATTGTTGGCGAAGCGTTATGATCCAGTTTTGGTATCCATCGTGCACGCTAACAGCGAATCGAGTTGCCCCAACTACATCGTATAAAAAATTCAAAACACGGAAGAAGCACTCAAAGTTCCAAACACTTTTCATTAGAAGAAGGAACGAGTTATTTGCCACGGTCGACGTGAAAAATGTAAGCGACTAATTTTCCACGTACACGGAACTCTCGTTGAAACGCGTAGTTAAAAAAAGAAGTTTAGAATTGGCTAAGTTGACGTAGGTAATGCGATTCCTATTTACGTAACGACGATAATTTTATTGTTGGCTCATCATAGAATCGACGCCGCGTTTGATACGAGCTGATAATAGAAGAGTCCTAAAATCACAGACCAACGTTTTTATCAATATTATCTTTACTACCGATTGCATCACTCGAACCTTTACATAACGTCCCGAAAAATTGTCCTAATTTCGACGTAGATTCGAAAGGAACACGAAAAGTTTCCGTGAAATTTAAATGAATTACGGGAACTCGCGCGAAACGTGCACCGACGTTGAAAAAATAAAGAAAAAAAAAGAGAACAAGCAAACTTCCAGCATTATTTTGGAGGAGATCGAGAGAACGGCTTAAATATTCATCAACTTTTCTCGCCACCCCCTTTTCCCGGCTAATTTTTCTTGTTCGAGCAAGTTTCGCAACACTCGCGAAATAAGCCTGGAATTAATTCTCGCCTCGCTTAGGATGCAATTTGTACCGGGGAACGGAATACCAAGCTCACGGAAGAGGTCTCGAATTCATTCCGATCGCCGTCATAAATTGAATAAAAGCATCGCCGAAGACAGCAGGAAAACGAATCGAAGGGAAGCGTCTCGCGTGGATAGGAACAATCAAATTCAACGAACACACGTTCCTAGGCACGTGGCTGAACAGGATTTTCCTTTTGCTCTCGCGCCATATACATTCCGTTTCGCGAATTTTTCCTGATTCCTTGTTCCTCCGTTGCTCGACGTTTCCCCTCGTTTCACCTTTTATTCGACTCCGGAGACGCGTCCCGAATGTCATAGAACGAAGATCACGGACGGGGACAAAAATTCATCCCGATCGATACGAAAGCGTCCAAGGGAACGCTGAATACTTTATACGCGAAACGCGGATAGAAAGTTGATATCTATGATATTGGCTCGTCCCACGAGTAACGCAACTGATATACCGATTCACTTGCTGGACGCTATTGTTAACGATAATTCGGTACGTGGACGTTTCGTTCGATCGACGAGTCGTATACGTCGCAAATTGCTGCTGTATCTTTCGTCAACAGGAAGGAGTGTGTTCAATTCTGATTTAAGTTAGGATGACGTGGTCTCTTCTTTGTAAGCTGCAGGTAATCGTTTTATCTTTTACGCGGAACGAGTTACCGATGGCTCTCGAGCGAGTGGAGGCGGCTAAAGTTTCCATTCCTCTTACGTTCGTAATATATAATAACCGAGCGAGGGACTGAAACCAAATTAGTTCCGTGTCTCGGAAATTCGTCGTCAAAACACCGAAATTTCGCGGACCGTTCTCTAATTAGCGGGACCTGGCCGTTTCGACGACATTTTTCCTCGAGCCTCGAGAGGATCCTCAGCGTCGAGCTTTCGTGGCACTCGGTGTTGCAATCTCCGCGACTACAGAACATCGCGCGAAAAGTTTCATCCCCTGGGCCGTCTTTTGCGCTGGTTTTCGAATCCGCGAAGTTTTTGGCACCGGGTGAAATTAAATTTTTCAATTATCGCCTGTCGTGCTCCGCACACATTGCGCGAGGAAGAATTTCGATCATTCGTCGCTCGCAATTTATTAACGAGCCACTTTTTACTTGTTTGCGAATTCAGTTTAACTCTGCCGGGGAAAGTCGGTCAGCATTCGAGCAGAAAAACTTTGGGAACTTGTACGTAGTTTAAAAAACGAACTGCCTTTTCTGGCCGTTCTAAATTTGTGTAGGTAGATTTGTAAACAAATGCTGATTTAGAAGAAGGTGCACTGCCCGATATTGGCTCGATTTCGCAAAGTAGGAGGACGAAAGCAATGAACACGGTTTTTGAAGGATACGCGTTTCGGAGCTAGGCCATTAACATTAAAGACCGTAAATAATGGTGACGAGCTCGCGACCCAAATCGTCGATAGGAGATCTGTGTCCCGAACAGCTTAAGATTCGACGCGATCCAACGCGGGATGCCAAATGATCGTACGTAGAAAGCACAAGTTGGCACAACGTTCCAGCGTACTGGTAGAAACGTTACATCGGTGCATTGACCCGACATTTCCTGAGAAATGTTATCAAACCAGTATCGATTACACGCGGGAAACCCCCTTAAGGTATATCTACGGTCGTAACGGAACAGCAAGCATAACGTCTGTAATATCTAGGCTGCGTCCTGCTTGCAACATCTTCGCGTTTTTCGAGTCCATCCCGGCCGGTTATTACGAAAGTAATAACCACGGACTATAACCGTTGTAACCAAAATGAATACCCGTTACATTTTGGTTACCGATCGACTCATGCTCCAGGCTACGAATTACAGTTATCGACGACGAGAATGTTAATTCGTTACGAATAACAATTGCAATCGATGGAAATGGCTTCTGGTTACGAATAACCATTATCGACGAGCAAAATTTCATAATGGCTACTTTGCTCGAATATTTGACTCGGGCAAAGTTTATTTCGGAGGAGCGCGACGTATTTATCCATTATCCATGAGTGGTTTCTCGTCTTAGTAAATATTTTCAAATTCAAACTTTCTCCGCGTACGCAAACACCGCGTCATCCGCGTCCTACGAGCTCCTCGTCTTCCTAACTTTCGTGTTATTTTTCAACAATAAGTATTCGTTGATGGAGCGTCGCGAAATTCCAGTTGAAAAAATAGAATTTTTCGTGTATCGGAATTAAACGGTAAACGCGTGATGCCAGGGGTGGAATTAAGGGGTATCGATTCGCGTCGGTTTCGAGAGTCGACACTGTCGATTCATTCGAGTACGCCGATCGGGAAGCAGTCATTGAAACAATAGTCGACGCGGCGGGTATAATAACGGGCTTCGAGATATGCGTGACCTGAATTATGAAATTGTTGTCATTCGCGACAACGGGGATCGAACGAACGCCGTCGCCGGTTTCGTGCGTTCGTTGCATTCGACGGGATCCGCTTAAATAACTAATGAGAAAAACGAACGGTATTCTTCCGTCGCGGCGACACGCGAACTGTTCCCCCGACCGAACGCGATCGAGAGGGATAAAAACCAAACGCGAATGCATGATCTAACGACAACGACTCGAAATAAAAGGAGACTCCAACAGTTTTTTTTTTACAAAGCGATCGAACTGACTGTTCGAACGATGTCGACGAACTGTGCTGTTATTGGCGTAATTAGCCTATCTTTTCGAGGCGGCAAGTTCGCGATTCGGACGACGTTCGCCGGCCTTCGAAAACATCGACTTGCGAGTAATTTCTACTCGTATGAACAGAGAAGACTACAAAGGTGTGTTAGGAAAAGCACCAGCCACCTGTTTCCGCCGTTACGAGGCTAGAAATTTTACCTTCATGCATGACAACGCGGCCATCCGTAGGAAGATGGACCGTATAACCGGACAAGACGGCGAAAAGACGATGGACCCTAAACCGAATTAAATTTATACGAAGCTCGGTGTTTCACGCAAGCTCGAAACGATCATCGCGTAGACTCGAATCTATTAACTTTGTAGGATGACACGGTACACGGGACCGTGAACACGCTAACACGGTGTCACGATGAAATATGTTAATTAAAGCTATACCGCGCTCAGAGAGTAGTAGACTTTGAGCGGTGAAGCTGTTGATAAAGAGGCGGGTCGATGTAAAGGCGGTAAACGCGAACGGTCGAAAATGCATGACCCAAATTATCACCACGTGACCTCTACATCACGATAGAACGATCATTTACAATTAACGGTGGATAATCTGCAGCATCTTTAGAACGAATCGTCGCTTGGCCTTGGGTACTTGGCCAAGCACAAACGTACGAAAATTTTGATATTTCGGATATATTTATAGAAGCATACCATCGAACGTATTTGCGTTCGATTGCGAAAGTGAGAAATCAAAATATCGACATTTTCCTTTGTTTTATGCCACATTGATTTACGGTGATTTATCGATGACTAAGGCCTCTAATCTTATAAAATATGTTTCAGATAAGAGTACTCGAGTTCGTTGAGAAACGGGTAGAACGTTACAAAGAAATTAAAAGTGTCGATGACCTTCTAAATCACGGTTCAAAGCAAAGTACAGTGGAACATCGATTATAATTATCCGAATGACCGATTATCAAGCATCCTATAAACCTTTATGCACGTTAATAGAATTTTCTCGTTTATAGTATTAAATAAATTTATGTTCGTTGAGTTACCGCCGGCGATCTTTCGTCGGAGGGCTTCGAATTTAATAAAGTTTCTAAAGAGCGAAATACAGTTGAAAATATGCACGCGAGACGGCGTAATGACGTCGAGATCCGGTTTTACGACTTTTTGTTTTCCAGTTTGCGTATAGGTCGAGGAAGACGAAACGCGAAGGAGATGCAAATAATTTACATTAACTTCTAAATCCGGGTATGCTCGCGGATCCGCGAAATCGAATGCATCGATCTGCTCCCCGCCATGCTCTGATTATCCTTTATTGTTTGCCAATTGATTTTCGGTGTTAAACTTTCGAGCATCGAACGCGTTAGGATTTTTTCTCGCGTTACGAACAAGTCGCGGCGCGATGCAACGAACGCACGCGATCTATCCGAGTCACGGAATCGAAACATCGTTGATACTGCGATTAGAATGTTGCGACGCCAATGATTGTCACCTTTGATTATGAATCGGTGGTCGCCTGGAAACGGGGGGGAAAAAGTAACAAAACGTGCATCTAGACCGAGAATAGAAAAAATTGCAGCGCGATTAGATCGAAAGCATAAGATTTGAAATCGTTCTATTTTCGCGCTCACTGTCACAGTGGTCACTGGTGACCGGTGCTTAAAACTTGCAACGCGCGTTAAATTGTTTTCAACGGGTTAATTTGAACAAGGGGACACCAGTTTTAAGCGAGTCTTAACTACGCGATCCAGATAAACACAATCGACCTTTTACGTGCTGTGCGAGCAAAAAATACGTTGCTTGCTCTATTCGTACAATATTTGTTTCTAGCTCTAAAATAAAACGTTTATTCGCAGACTTTATATAACTTCTTGATTTCCAGATTCAGTTTATATTGATAATTCTACTTTCGGGGAACAATGTTAATTTCTAAAGTTTTGTAAAAATCTAAGGTTTCCTATGGCGAATGCCAAAATTTCGACGAACAAATTACGAGGAGATTGACCTCGATATCAAGATGCTTTAAAATAGTAGAAAAATCAATGACTGCATGCTTGGGACACGATTCGGTGAAACTTCTGTAACATTTCGTGTCATAATGCCACACGAACGCCAAAAAGTCAATAGTAAATATACACCGATGGCTGGAGTATTAGACTTTGGTATCGAACCAAGCTATTTAGACAAATAAATAAAAAAACTTCAATTTTGGGGGTATGAATTGATGTACGTTTATTCTAACAAAGTTTCATCGGATTCGTTCCTTTTCCAAATAAACATGCTCCGATCGTAACACGCATACGTACAGGATGACCAAAAATTAGTGGTACAAATAGGGTCAGGGAGATTCTCTGGCTCGAGATAAGACGAGAATCAAGAATCGCAAAAGTGCATTCGAGGCCTCGTTTTGGAGAAAAATGCTCCGATTTTTTTCAACAAGCATGATTGCTTATGTTTGGGACTCAATGTTAGACACTGTTCGCTATCAACGATCAACTCTACCTTAATGTGTTGTCAATTAAATAAATATTTCCTCAACGAGTGACAACTAACTTTTTACTTTGCTAATCATTAATTAGGAAGATCCTGTCACCTATATACGAAGTGTGAATTTTGATGGATAGTCATTTAAGCACCATCTTTGTTGATGGAGAACGAGGCCTTCATTGTTGATTTTCGTGTTATTTGGAGCCATAGAATCTCTTGCACTAACTTTGGGTGATCCTGTACAATCTCAATTAGAATGTCGTGTGTGTGTCAAAAGACGTTTGCATCCTAACGACGACTCGAGATGAACGGATTAAACGACGTAACGTTTGACGACTGGTAGACGAGGAACACGTTGTAAACAGGCATCGAAGCACACAGCTGATAGGGGAGAAGCGGATTGGCGCGAAGACGGCGAATACGAGATAGAGAATGCACGACAGGAATTATCGACGCGCGCTGCTCGAGTATACCGCTATACCAGCTTTGCGATCAAGGTCGCGAGGCGAGGGTCTTCCGATACGTATGCTTAGGAAGTCGATGGACACGGCTAAAGACGCTTCTCCGGCGATCCTACCTTGATCATTAATTCCGACGAATCCGTCTCGACGGAGTACGTTGCATCGATCGATAAAAAAAGAGCGATCGACTGCGACGGTTCTTGAACGGCACCGAGAGATCCGTTGAATATTTCAATGCACTGAAATACCCGTACCGCGACGTTTCATCCGTGGAAACGAGAACAAGAGATATTTCGGAATTCCGACAGGAAAGGGCAGCATCGATAACGATCCGAGTCTCGGCAGCGGGGCCTCGATAATCGAGTTTCTGTCAGTCCGCTGTCAAATATTCGTCGGTCACTTTGGACCGTACGGACACTGTCACGCAATCCCGAGGCAGCCTCAGCGACGAACAAACCGGCGGTGAACAGAGATCCAAGGGAACAACGGACAACGATCGTGAAGGAGACGAGTCGCGGAGTCCGTGTTCCCGATAACACAGAAATTCTTATGGAATTTCCATGGTGAACGTGACGGGGATAAAGGAGAAAGCGAGACGGAAGAACCGCGTGCTCAGTCGCGCCGACGCATCGTTTGCAGCTCGCTCACCTGCGAATCGTCCGTCTATCGGTGCGGTCAAACCTGGACTAAAATGCAGCCCCGGAGTTCGACAGGTTTCCTGTCCTTCGGTATATTTCAAACGCGAGTCCTTCGTTTCTCCTCGTTCCTTTCACCTACTGCTGGACGATCACTCTTTTCGATGGTAAAAACGTCACCTCCGCTTCCTCGTCCTCGAGCTGGTCTCGTGAGCGCAGCTCCGAGCGAAAACCCGCCAAGACACCCGGGCGTTTCGTCGTATTCGTGCACGAACAGTAACTGACAGCCTCGTCATCGAAGCGATCAGTACGGTACCTGAGCGCGCGTGCACACCAACAGACCGACTCTGACCTCGACCAATCGGAGTACGACGTACCGGATCTCGCGCATGCGCTACATTCACGCCGCGTGGCGCCATCATTTGATAACATTTCGTCAATATTATTCCTTATTTTATTTTATAATTACCTACGATAAACGCTAAATAATTATACAATTTTACAGGGATCAAAATAAATGGTAATAACGAGGTTACCCGATATCGCGTGAATATTGCTCTTTTTCTATTGGCACGTTTACCAATTTTTCCTATACATAGTCATCGGACATTCCAATTTGGAGCAATGCTTTGTAGAACCCATGGTTTTGTTAGATTGGAAAAGTTTATAATATATTAGGCAAAGTAGATGACGTGAAAACAACGCTCCTAGTTTAAAAAATATGTGTCGAGTAACGCTAATACTTATTACCTCTAATGGTACATCATAACCCAAGGAAATGTGACAAATAACAATACAGAACAGATGGTGGGTTTAAATATATGTGATTCCATCGATGGAGACCATAGAAACGCGTATTAGTCGTTCGCGTCTGTTTTATACGACGTCGGTAACGTCAAATCCTTTTTAAGCAAAATAATGTTGACGGTCCGTTCTTTGTTCTAAAATTATTACTGATCGTTATCGGAATTAGAGTCGTGTTAGATACTGACCGTGAAATAATTTGCGTGCAGCAGGTTTACGATTGTCTAACATGGATTCAAGTTTTGACGATTGTCTGCGCGACGCTGACAGATGGCAGCTGTTGTGTCATTCCTTCCAATCGGGCAATAACAAAAACGAAAATATGAAAGCTGTACCACAAACGAAGTATACGAGTAGACCTTTCACCCAATCTATTTTTTCGACCCATTTTTCTGGGGCTCTAGAACCCCATTACCATTTTCGTGTCACTCGCAACGTTACCAACAGATTTAGAAGTAAACACAAGTGGAAGTGAGACAGAAAATGAAATTACAGAAATTTTAGTATTTTTTAACGAAATGAAAGCTGTACGATTTAGAATTTCGCATCGATCGATTAATTTCATTGGAGTAACCAATCGATTAAGATTATTTAAAGATTTCAAGATTATTAAAATACGTAAAGATGTACCTTATTGATAAGCACCCTGCAAATCCTCTATTTTTTATTTTAAATTCTTGTATACCTTGTCTGTGATAATATCACAGACGAATGATTTTTAATGCTTTAATTGTAATAGACTATTATTTTTCACGGTTAATTTATGAACGTCTTCGTAGTTCTTCTGTTTATTAATCATTCAATGCAATGACAGCTTGGCTGCCCCCTAGGATATAATAAGTGTATTTTGGATATAACCGTTTGCGATCTGTCTTTTTGCCGAATATTGGCTTTGGCTCTATCTTTCCGCTATAAATATTCATGAAAATGCATTGCTCCTGTGACAGGTCCCACTGTCCATCCGCCAATACAGTTCTGTTTAAGAAATTAAGAACCATCAAGGACGACATTACGTCTGTGCCATTGAATAACACGGAAATCGTCGCGAAAGCAACCGGAAGGATCGACGACGCTGCTCGACCCTATCGTTCGCGCTCGGATCACAATCAAAGAATGTGCTCCAACCATCAAAAATTGGCTCCAACGTTTATGACAAACCGAGTGAGACATTGTCCACATCCGTCATCGCGCTTGAATTAAAATCGGTTACAATTAATGAAATACTCACGAGTTCTTAAATTGCGTTAGGTTCAGTTCTTGGAGTCCCATAACGAGCAACTGTGGGCACGCGTAAAACGACTCATGCGCGATTTAGATTTGACGGAGGCGGTTATGAAAAGAGGGGAAATGGCAAGGGCGGATTTGACGAACAGGTTGCAGGCGTACGAGACTTTTATCGCGGAAATGTTTAGGCGGTTAAACGGGACAGGGATTGTCAAGATTACGGATGAAAGTGGAAAGCAGGTTACCTTTTACTTCATAAGGTGTTCGAATACTTTCGTTAGTCGCTGCACGTGACTTAAATTCCTTGTTCGTTTTCGATTTAGATCGTTATACGGAAAGTAAAAACGAAAGAATTGTCTTATATGCGTGGCGAGAAAGACACGCTTGTTTCGATTCCGGAAATATCTCTGGTGAAAAATATAGCAAGGAGACACGCGGAGGCCACGGTGAAGTGCAAAGTCGAAAAGGTTTCGCAGGAAATGGTAAAGTTTTTCATATTTACCAGGCAAACTTAATTTGATCTTTGATCGATTAATTTTAAAACCCGAAAGAATTGCAACTGCCAATATTAATTCATGAAAATTTCTGACGAATCAGAGTACTTTGCCCGACGTATCGATAAAGATCGAGGAAACGGTGGCACAAAGTTCTGGAGACGATAGATTAGTTTCTAAAAGAGAGCACACCTACAATAGACGTCGAGACACGTACAATTTAAACGAAACCATCGATGAACCGTCGCTGTGGGTGAAAAACGAATTTCCGGAAGTGGTCCCATCCACGGTGGAAATCCCGTCGAATTCTGAGAGTCCACGGTAAGGAGGAACGCGTTTTATTCCATGTCGAAAATCGAGCAAAGCGTTGCTTAATAATTCCAGCGGTTACGTAACGAAAGAGGCCATGGGCGCGACAAACGAAGCAGACGATAATACATGCAAAGACAATTGTAAAATCGAAGAAACTAACCGTGTCGAGGGCAAGGCGAGGAAAATGAAAAACAGTGCGGTCGACGATAAAGAAATTGCGGCAAAAGTGGATCCATTCGCGGCTACGAATTCCCGCGTGTGTTGCTGCGATTGCCACCGTAATTGTTCCGCAGCGTCGATCGCGAACAAGAAATCTGGCAAAGGAAACGCGCAAGGTGAGAAGGTCAGGTATAGTTGATCGATGAAAAAAATGAAAAATAATTTTCCTTCTTTCCCTTAGAGTGGGCGCTCGAGTGCCGATGCGACTTGGAAGTGGCCAACGGAATATATCGAGTGATCGATAAAAGCGTGGAGAGCCTGAAACATTGTCTCAAAACTCATGCAACGGAAGATACGTCATCGGCGAATGCCACCCATATGGGAAAGTTAGAGCAACGGCCGGAAAATACGGTCGACGACAAAGCATTTCGATCGGTGTCGCCCACGATTTTGATAACGGGAAAGAACGATAAGGTTGCGATCATTACGTAATTATTGATCTTTGAATTTGTAGTTTCTCTTGGAACATATTATTCTTGTAGGTGTAATAATAATCGTATATTACAGATTTTAATCACAGTAATCACGACCTGAAAATATAGGAATAAAAGATGGTGAAGGCGAAAAGTAACTATAAATAATAGGAATTTCGATCGTCGTGATAATCACGATAGAAGTTATGTTTCTTTCTTCGTATCATTGAATTTGTTATATTTACTATGTGAAGGTAGAACCTTTGATTTGTCTTCATGAATGTAGAAGATACTGAAAATGTTGTCCTTTCCGATCAATACTTATGATCGTTGCTTCCATAAAAATATGTGTTTACAAGTTTGATACAATAAAGACGCGTTATTGCTGTTATTGCAACTGGTTTCTGGATCGTATCTGGTCTCAAATAAATGTATTTCAGAGCATCTCTTCCGAGCAGAAAAGCAGCCTTGAAGCGGCGTCTCGTTTCGCGTAATAATAAATATTGGTACGCGCGCGGGCAGTGCATTTTGCAGCGTGGTACCTGCGTCGTTCCTTGAATTATTTTTAAAACAAAGCGTCCACGAATGCAAGGAAACGACAAAAGCTGCGCAAAACTCTCGTTGCGATAAGAGCGTTCGAGATTTCTCGATCGTGAAATCGAAACGTCGACGATCGAGACGGTGGTTGGAACAGGCCTGACGGGACTCGAACGAATTTGTGTTTGAACGATTCGAAGACAAGCAAGGCGCTATGGTGACAGGAAAGAACAGGAAGTCGAATCGTTTCTGTCCTCGAGCACGTGTACCGCTTCGCCTAACAGTTCGAAAAACTGACTAAATATAGAATACGAGCGGCGCTATTGTTAGGTTGCTTGCGTTTTCGTGGCTACGTCGTTCGTTCAGACCTGTCTTCGTTCAATCGTCGCGAAGCTTGAATTTACGATACCGCGAAATTTATCGATGACCACCGATCGTTAAATATTTTACAAAGGGGGGAGGGTCCTCCTGAAACGATCCGTTCTCAAAAGCACTGAGATCTGTCCAAGCATTCGGATCTTTTACCTGACGAAAAATTCGTGTTTCTCGAAACCTAAGGTAGACCTGGTTTACTAGGGACACCTAGTGGATATCGCGGAAATTCTTGTTGAAGGGTGATCGAGGGAGGGAATCGACTTCCTAGATCGCGGGAAGTCGGACGGAAATGGCGATCGCGCCGGCGCGAGATCTTCCGAGCGAAGGCTTCGCCGTCCTCGCGCTCGCGGTCTTTCGAAATGGTATTTTTAGAGAAGTGAGTCGCTGGCCGCAAGCGGCGACGGTAGTCAAGCGTCGCCGTTGACCCTAAGTAAATCGTGCCCTGCGAACATCCGTCGATTCGGATGACCACCGTCGGTGAGTAGCCGCAACGATAAACACCGAAACGATCGCGACACCTTCGCCGGAAACCGCTGCTTTTCCTATCGATCCTCCACGACGCCGCCGCCGCCTTGGATATCCGCGAGTTTTCCGAACTTCCATCGAATCTCGTGCAACTTGTTCATCGACGTGGCGTCCGTTGGACGATTACGCGATTCGCGCATGGAATTATTCCGTTCCATTCGGTGGGACTTATCGGGCTGCTCTTATGAATCTAAATTTGGACCGCGTGCCAAAGCGCTCGGTGCGCCACTATTTATGACGTATTTATGGCACCGGGATGCGTGTTCGTGGTTGTTTCGTTTCGATAAACCGAGGTTGCATCTACGACGAATACTCCGTCCGTGTGTCGCTGTTAGTTTCCTCGATAGAATTTCCACGAAACTCTCTTCCTCTCGTTTTCTTTTCCCGGCGCATTCTGCGCCGCGAGTTCGTTCCCGCGGGCTCTTTGTTTTCGTTCGTCCGAGCTTGAAATGCGCGGCCGTTTTCGATCGCAGATCGAGTTATATTTAAGCGTATTTACATCGAGCCGCGTGCTGCAGCGTCTCCTCGTAGCACGCGACTCGTAAAGCTTCTTCGAGGATTTACACCCGTAAAGAAGAGTCTTTGATCTTCCCAAGTGGCACGGACATTGAAATTTTAGAAACGATACGCCAGAAATCTCCGTCGAAAATTCTACGTTGTTCATTTTCAATTTCTTTTCTCTCTTTTTTTTTTTTGCAACGTCGACTAACGTAGATTTTAAAATAAAGGATCTAGATCGATCTATCTTCTAAAAATACAGCCTGACCTGGTCCGAGTTTTTTCTCCGCTGCCAACTCGCAATCCCTCTCTCTCTCTCTTTTTCTCTCTTTATCTTTGAAGCTAATTGTAATACCGTAGATCAAGGAGATTAATTTACAGATTTATTTATATCGGTAAAATAATGTCGAGTGTCTACCCGGGTCAATGGCAAACACTGATTTTGGAACACGATAGTTCGAGAAGTCGAATGAGGTTGCAAATTATTCTCGTTACCGTTTCAGACAATTTATCGGCTCGTTCGAAGGCTGGGCGATCAAACTGTCCGAAAAGACGAATTTCACGGGGAAATTAGTAGTTGAAGTGGAGTAAGTACAGTATGGGTGCGGCTGGCAGTAGTAACGTCGCGCCTCCTCCATCGGCACCTTTGAGACCGCGGAGCGAGGAAACATTTATCTACGGGACAGAGGAATCCTGCTGTCCGGAATACACGAACGAAAATATACGACAAAGGACGAGGGCCAGCGCGTTCGACGTGGGTGAAGAACCTCGATCGCAGGTTAAATTTAAAACGAATATTTATTGGTTTTGGGACCGACTCGAACAACCAACTAGTCGCGGGAAAACATTTTAAGCTGCATACACGGGGTGTTCCTCGATATAACGAGCAAATCGAGCACGTTCGACGGGTTATTGCGAACCAAAAACGTCCATCGTAACTTGTCTGGACCCACGTACTCGAGACCAAGCAACGTTTATATCGGTAACGAATAGAAATAGATCGATAGCGTGATTTTCCTGGTTCGAAGCGACCCGTCGAACGCCGCTGGAAACGTTTTTCGATCCCCTTCCGGAACACCCTGCACAAAGACTTCGAGACTTCCGTTCAATTCCGTCGGAACGAACGTTTGCAGGGTCCGAGTCCTTACGCGACCTTCAGGGACGAAGAATGCTGGAGTCAGAGACCATCGGTGCCGAGTTTGTCGAATTTGCCACCGTCTCGTCGGCAGACTTTGGTAAGCGACGCTTTTCTTTGTTCCGTGGAAGTTTCGAGCTCGCTTCCGGCGTGGTTTACAGCATCCCGAATGCTGGGGGCGCTAAAACGAAACCGCGCATCCGGTTCCCCGGAAGACGTCTAATTTTAATCGAAACGTTCGGAAAACACCGCGGGCTTTTGTCGAGAAACGGCGACGGCGGCGCGCAGAAATTTTCCGAGCGGAAAGCGGTCTTTTGTTCCGCGCGGAAAAGACGACGCGGCCCGCTGGCTGCACTCCAACAAGCTCCACGACGCTTCGTGATTTCGGGAGAACACGCTGAGTCACGGTCACGTAAACGACGAGTTAGCAGGCATCGATCCGCGATCACGTGCCACCGTGTGTCGAGTGCCTTCGGTGAACACGCTCTCGAGTTCTGCCAGTGCGTTCCCGCGGATCATTCGACGTGGATCGAGCTTTCCGATCGATCGCTCGAGAACCAATTCCCTCGCGTCCGCGTGCATGGATCCGCGAAGCTCGAATCCTTCGGGGATACCAGTTACTTCGAGACGACTCGAAGAAATAATACAAAGCACTGCTTGGTGGGAAAGTTACTTGGAATTCCGTACGCTTTCGGTGTAAGTGATTTTTCGAATGCAACGATTATTTCGATTTAATGATTATTGCTAGAATCGAGCGATCTATCGTGTTCGTAAACAATGTCTATGGAGTCGAGATCTGGAAGGAAGATAGGAAGATGGAGTAAGATAATTTTCAAAAGGAACGAGAGATCAGCTGCAAGCTTCCTAGATTCCAGAGATTTCGTATCTAGCTCGCGTTATGATCGTAAATACTGCAACAGACGAGAAATTTAGTTTACCTAATCAGCCTAATACTATCGTCGTTTAGCTAAACGAACCGTAGTTTTCTAGCGTGAAAACCATCGCGACAAATTAGAAGCAGCCCGTTCGCCGTGGAATGCAAAAAGAGCAACGGTCCACGTACCCATTCCTTGATCCAGAATTCCGATCGTCGATCAGCCGGTTCGATCAGCATCTCTGAAATTAGTCCATTTATTTATATTGCAGTTGACGTACGCGGCGCAGATGACAGATTGGCAGACAGCCGAGGGGCACAGCCCTTCGTTCTCTCATCAACACCAAGAAGCCATGGAGCTTTCGAGAGCGATCACGCAGCTCGCCGTGGCCAACCAGCAGCTAGCTTCGGCTCACACGGCCACCCTGGCGCACCTGGAGGAGCTGTACATCGAGCTCAGGAAGGAGAGACAGCTGAAGAAACGAGATGCTTCGTCGGACGAGGCTCGGAGGAGAAGACTGACGATCGAGCAGGACCTGGACGACGAGGAGCCGAGGGACGAGAAGCTCCGATCGAAAATTGAGAGATTGGAGCAGCTGGCGAAGAACTCTCCCGACAGAGTTCTAAACGACGTACCTGAACGGGAATCGAAAAGTCGGCTGGAAACGACGAACGACGAGGCTTGGAGAACGTCCGTTCGCCGAGTACATACAGCGAGCGACGAGACGGTGAATTTGCATTTAGAAAAGTCTGACAGGGTGAAATCTAGGATCGAGGACGAGCCAGACAGGACGAAAAGCACCGGTAACCAGGAGGTAATCACGTTGTCGGAGGAAATTGAGAGATTAAAGGCTGAACGATCAGAGATTCGATACGCGAACGAAAGACTGACCAGCGAGCTGGCGGAGCAGAAGGCCACGGTGCAGAACCTCACGGAAAGCTACGAGGTGCGTCGTAATCGTATCTTCGAATAGAAAATTGCGCGTGTACGTTCGGTAAACCGGATAATTGTTTCTAGGCATCGAAGGCGCGTCACGAGGAAGTGGAATCGAGTCTGCAGGAGCGTAAACGAGAGTACGACGAGCTCTCGAGGAAGCTCGACGTCGCCACGCAGGAGACCGACAGGCTGTTGAAGGAAATCGACGCCTTCAACGCGCAGAAAGACACCGCCGAAGCCAGGATCGTCAGTCTGGAGCAGGATCTACAAATGTCGTTGCTGGAAAAGGAGCAAATTAAGAGCATAGAGAATCAGAAAACTTTGAAATTGAAGGCGCAGTTGTCCGAGGAGGTCTCGGACAAGAAGAAACAAATAAAAGCTCTCGAGGAAGCTTTGGACGAGATTCAAAGACTGAAGGAGACTATCAAGACTGAAAGGAAAAACGACGACGACGACGAAGACGTTGGTACGTCTGTTCTATTCGATTATTATTACTTTTTCTGCGGATTCTAGAGTAAAGTATTCCAAGGTTTCCGAGCACCGAAGATATTTTAACGATACTCTAAAGGTTCGATCGATTCGACAGACGATCCAGAAGGCAGCCTAGCGACCGATCGCACGACCAACATAGAGGACTTTAAAAAGGAATTGACTCTGAAGAGGGAGGCCAGACAACGAGCAATCACGGCCGTTTCGTCGGAAATGGAGCGACTCAGGCGCGAACTGGACGCAGAGAAGGAGGCCCACTCGGAAACATCGAGGGTGTTGGATCTCGTGAGATCCGCTCAGAACGATCCTCGTGCTCAACAGGAAACCGGCGAAGCGGATGGAAACTTAACGAGAACTAGAACGAAGGATTCGAAGCCGGACGAACACGAACTGGAAACGAAACGCGTGGAAGCCCAACGTTTGACCAGCGTCTTAAAGGTATGGATTTAGTCGAAAAAAATAGAACACAGCTATCGTTGACTATCGCGCGAATGTTTCTAGGTCTCGGACGAACTTAGGAACGACATCCGCTTCCAAATGGAGAAACTGGACAACTTGCGTTATCACCTGGAAACCGAGCCGGATCAGCATCGCTATCGCATTAGATGTTTGGCGGAGGTTACGAATAAGACGCGGGAATCAGTTTACGCGAGGGAACGTCGTGCCAACGAGCTCAAGGACCATCTAGCGCAGATTCTGGTCCGATTGGGGGACAGAAGTTTCCTGGATTTGAAGGACGACGTAGCTCTGGAGTGCGAACGTCAGCTGGAGAACATCAATAGCCTGAAGAGTCTCTACAACGAGAGGCTGAAAGTGCTGACCGAGTTGAAAGACGCGGCGATCAGGGAACTCGTGGACGTGAAAGAGAGATTGGATCATACCTTGGAAAAGTCCGAGTGCTTGGAGGAGGACCTGAAAAAGGCTGACGAGAAGGTATTTCAACGCAGCCCCGTTGCGATCGAACCTGCATTCTGAAACTTTTATTCCCCCCACTGTGTACAGATCGATGTCCAAGATACCGAGATATCGAATTTGGAGTCGCAGCTGGGACTTACCAAGGCGGACTGCAGGGATCTTCAGAATCAAATGTCGCTCATCAATGGATTGTTCACCCAGATGCTGCTGGGTGCTTCCTCCGCCGACATGGACCTCGATCGACTGACTCAGCTGCTCCAGGTACCGTCGAACTTAGAGAAATAACAATCCGTCGATTGATTTCGTTGATGTTCGTTAGGAGAATCACGATCTAATAAGTGACATAGCGAGAGAAGAGAGCACCGAAGCTGCAGCCCTCCCGAAACTTCTTCTCGACTTGGTGGAGCAGGTCGAGGGTAGCAAAGGTACTCAGAAACGTGCTGACGGGGAGAACAGCGGCGAAACCGACGTCGAGGCGGAGAAAAAGGAGGACGATCTGCAACAAGAAGACATAGCTCATAATCTGCCCAAGGTGAACGACTTTAGAAAACTTATTATCGTATAGTACAGGATTGAGATATTGTACCGCGTTCGTATTAAGCCCGCGAATAATCGAGACAACAGCAGCGACGGAAGTAAGAATAATTGACGCGATCTTAGACGAATCAGACGAGACAAGGTGCACGTGAGAGTGGGAAATGAGCGGAAGAGCGTAACGTAAACATCGTGTGGACAACGTGGTCGATCTGTACTAGGCGATTACAGCAAATAAATAGAAAAATTTTGATTCAGGTGTGGCGCGTTCTCTTGGAATTATTGAGCTGCCACGCGGAGGGCAGCCCGTCCGCTGCAGCAGCATCAGCTGCGGATCCAAACAGTTGTTACAAATCCGTGGACACTCCGGCCGGTCCAAGGCTCGTAATATCCGTCAGTAAAACGTACATTCGTCTGAAGGAGCTGATCCTGGAAAAGAAACACTTGGAGAAGGAGATGAACCGGATGAAACAGCTGAACACTCACTTGGAGAGCAAGCTCGGCGAACAGGTGAGAAACACTGAAATGCTTCTGTCGAGTATTTCCGAGCGACGAATTTGACGCGTTGTTACGACAGGAAAAGAGGCTGTCGGCTGTGTCGGCGGAGCTGAGCAAAACTTGGACCATCGTGGATCGGATGCAGGCTCAACACCAGCAACTGCACACCCACGAGAAGATCCTGCGATACGAGCTGCAGGAGAAACGGAAGATGCTTCAGGAGCTGAAGCAGGAGTTGGAATACTGTCGCGAGAAGTGGGAGTCGGCCAGGCAGAAGAACACCAACACCGAGTTGGAATGGAGATGCTTGCGACGAGAGTTTGCCGCGAGGAAAGCTCTGGCTGTTCACGATTCCTTCAACAACAGGTGAGCGATGCCTGAAAAATATCGATTTCTAAATTTCTAGGCTGTACGATATCGATATCACCCGATACATTTTTCTGTAGCGCCGAGAGTGGATTCAGCGACGAGCGAGGAGACGACACGGACGAAGAGGACGACGCGGTCGAAGGAAGGCTCAGACTAGGCCCACGCAGGAAACCGCGAAAGGTTGGACATCATTTTCAATTCCGTCGACGCGTTTTAAAAACGATCAATTTTTAGGAGAGCCCCCGAGCACCATCGCCGGATACGGAATCGGAACAACCGACCGACACCGAGCTGTCGGAGCCGAAAACAGGTTCCTCGGCGACGCTGGAGCAACGAACGTCCACCCCGGAAACGGAAACTGAACTGGACGAGACCGAAGCCTCGAACGAGACGTTGAACGTGGTATCCGTAATCGCGACAGAAGCACCGGTTAGTCGACGACCATTATTATTAGATTTAGAACATATGGAAAGATTTATTAAACATTCGTTGCTTTATGTTTACAGCAATCGGTGTCGGAAGGTTCGCAAGAATCGCTCGATCCCCTGGATCAAGCTCTGACGAACGTGATCCAAAACCTTATAGCGATCAACGAACCAGGTTCAACGACCTTCGCGAGTCCGATCGTACAAGTGGACGTCGCAGAGAACGTAGCAAACGATGACTCGTCGTTCTTAGAAAGTTTCCATACGATAGATTCGAATCTCGAATGCAACGAAGCACCGTGCGACGGGGACCCATTAATAACAAACGATTCTATAGTGCCTGAGATCTCCGTACAAGACTTCGACCTGCCATCGGGCATAAATGAAAACTGTCAGAAAACCACGGATCCGGAGGGTGAGAAAACAAACATCGAAAAATCCACCAATTTGACCGAGTCTCACGCACCTACCGTAACTAGCATAGTCAGCACGCTGCCTGTTTTCTCTATCGGGCCCTTTCCTATGCCCGTTGTGACGCCCACGATCGTGAAAAACGTCCAGTTTACCGACACCACGATCGATGGCCCGTCTAATCGATGTTTTGCTCCAGTTTTCGGCGCGCCGCTCACGGAAGAACGTTTCGAATCGAACGCGAGTCAAGAAACGGAATCGAGAGGTCTCGAGAAACGCGGCACCAGGTCGACGGAAGGCGTCGTCGACTCTGACAGCGTCTCCATCGACTCGTCCTCGAGCTTGGAAACGGTCAAAGAGTTCTCCGCGTCGTCCCTAGGTGAGACTGGAAAGACGGAGAGCTCGGAAGTGGGATCCTCCAAACAAGAAGAGAACAAAGTCAAGACTAGAACGCCGGAAGAGGCTTTGGCCGCTAGGGAAGACAGATTGAGGAGACTGGAGGAACAAGCCAAGTGGCTGATGAACAAAATGAACGCGACCAGCAGAAGGGGCTCCGTGCTTAGCACTAGACTCGAGGAACTTCACGAGGCCTATGGAGAACCGCCGGTACCCCCTCCCATGCCAGACGTTCTACCTAGTCGGAGATTGCAGACGAATTTAACGGATCTACCTCGCCAGGTAAAATTTTCCTATTGTTTTGTATAGCTTGCTGTGCCTTTTGCTATATAATAAGTTTGTATATTTCTTCAACCGCTGATAAACTAGAAAGGAATACCTGTAAAATCTCGTGGTTGTATACCGACAGCTTTAAATAGACGTTACGTGTTTGTAAATCAAACAAAGCGTTTGTTAACTGTTTTATAATTTAGGTACCTGAATCACCGGTCGCCGAAGGTACCGAAAATTCCAATACACCCGTCTCGAGCGGCGGCTGCAACGAATCATCGCCGGATAATGCACCTTGAAATGCCCACGAGTTTCGTTGTACGAAGAAAACATTGCTCGACGTTTATTTTCGTCGAAGGCGGAAACATGTGTATATCGGACGCTGACCGTGCATTGGCGCATCAAATGTGTCGACTCTTGTTATAAACATTATATAATCGCGACGAGTGAAAATATTTGGACTCGTCGTCGAAAATCATTAATCGAAACGGTAACGAATCTTTACCTTTCTTTTTTTTTTTAATCGATTGAACCGTTGTTTTCGTTTATCGAACTATTTTATTTGATGTGCTTCGTTTCGTAATTGTAAGAAAGACTATGCAAACCGTTTCGTCGATTCAACGCCCCGAACTTTTTACTAAACACTTTTTATGATATTTTTAATATCGATGTGCTATCGTATTTGTATCGGTGTAAGCAATTTCTTATTGTTCCTAACTGCGGAAGTAAATGTGATCGACTCACGAATCCGTTCCGGTTTTGTACCTTCTACGATTGTACCTACTAATTTTGCTGTATAAATAAAGAATCAGTACAGGATACGTAGATCTCGTTAGAAATTGGAAATGGTGCGGATAAAAGCGAATACCGACGGGAGTATTTGTGTTGATGGGATCGATATGATTTATTTTAAAATAATTAACAGTTCTCAGGATGTAAAACTTTCTCGCCACGCGTCTTCCCGCCCACACACTCGTATGCGCAGTGAGTTTACTATCACTATATGTATATCATAGATATGTATACTATTCACAAGACTCCTCGGACTTCGTTACCGTGGACTGATCCGTGGATGAACAAAGTCGTTTGTGTAACAAAAACAGCTATAGGTACGCTAAGTTCTCGACTCCCCCTGCACGCTCATCATCGTCCAACGACGATTTCGAAAGGCACTCGACGAATATTTAGAAAAAAAAAGAGACTCTTGGATCGCTTTTCGACCGGTTAAACCGAACGAATCACGCAAGTTTGCAACTATCTTACGTTTTTTTTCGTAAAGATTCGTATTAAAGATACTCGATTCTACGAACACACACGCACGCTAAGCACCCTCGCAAAATGATTCTCTAACTTTACCATGCACGCTGTCCGTAACTCCTAATTATTTATTACATTAAGTTTTTATCTACAGACCTTATATCCTAGTATTGGCCTTTCTTTTTACGTAATCTTTCGATCGGTTAATCTCGTTCGTAATAGTTCGTACCATAAAAGAAAACTATTTTATAACGGTGTTACCTACTTTGTATCACAGTACACGTTGTGCACCGTTCGTCGTTACGCTAATAAAAATGACAAACTTACGATGACACGAGAAGTACTGTGTTGGCACGCTTGAAAAGAAGGACTGGTCGTACAAAAATACGATACAAAAATCTATCCACGAGTAGACGGACTTTTTCGAAAAATATACAGCAATGTTTGGATAACTGCAAGACAGATATATATATATCTCCACTGATATAGATCTCCATACATAATTTCCACTGATGCAAACTATACCGTGTTTGGTCTTATTTTAATCGGATAAACCTCGTTACGAGAATATAGAAGATATCAGTTATCCAACCATTGATCTATATAGCGGTTTCTGGAAAAATATTATTCTTGTCTTGTGCGCGTTATAGCGACGGACGAAAGATTCCGTTTTAATAATAATCTTGACGCAGCATAGATTCTGCATTTCTTCCGCGAATTCAATATATATTATATAAATTTAGCATATCGATTTCGATCGCTCCCCTTTAAATACAATTTTCCAAAAATAAATTATTCCGCGTGTGTCTAGCTCTTCGTTAAGGCACCTCGATGTTTCGTAACTTTTGTACAAGATATTAGACTTTTATAAACAATATCAACGTCGATAACACATTTGAACTCTTTCATACAATACGTATCACTTCGATTACGATTACTTAATCACCGAGAATGTCATCCGTGTGAGGTCACAGTCTAAAATTTTTCGCTAAATTAATTTAAGTATCGGCTACCATAGGCCCTTAACGGTACAATACAAAATAACATCTGTTTCTACAAAAAGACCTCTCTCGTTTTATAAAAAATACAAATGTCCGAACAGTTCCACGACAAACCGTTTCCGTTGCTTGTCCGTCGTTTCGATTCCTTCTGCTCGCGCAAAATCCTGGTAGAAAAATATTTATACATACGTATATGCTTTCACTGAATCATCTGCAAGTATCTGTTCTCCTCGAGCAACGAGCTGAGAGACGAGGTCATGTCGTTCACCACCATGTTCGCGCTCGACGGCAATGGCTGCGGCAGCGACATGGGGTGGGTGGAACTAGAGACATTCGTCTCGTGCGTGTGGGCATTGCCCGACCAATTTCGACACTGTTGCACGTATTCTAGCGTCCGTCTGTACGAATCCTGCCTCATCCCTTGCGGCGGCTTCATCGGAGACCCCTGCTGGGATTGACTGATGTCCCGACACTGAATTTCGGGCATGGAGGCTCCGTGTTGCTCGTGATAACATTGATCGCTACCGTAATTCCATTGGCAGCTGCAACTGTACTGTTGATGGCTCGGGGGATTGTTCCGACCTTGACAGTTGTGCGTGCAGGTATGCTGTTGGTGCTGCACTCTGCAGTTGGTTTGCTGCACGGTGCACAACTGGGGAGACGTTCTCTTGGACAGAGCATTGTCCACGGCTGGTCGATGCCCGCCGTTCGAATGTGTACAGTTCGTCATTTGGAGACAAGGAGAGAGGGGCTGTTGCTGACAGACTTGGAGACCGGTCATGTTGGTCATCGGCTTGGTCTGGTTGTTCATGGTCAATTGGGAACAGTGGGGCGACAACTGGGGACAATGGTTCGTCACCGTGGTCTGCTGACCAGAATGGAAGTTCGACACCTGACCGTTGGGGGTGACCATTGGCCTGGCGCACTGGTTGCCCGTCTGACCGCACTGGGAATTAGGATGCCCGATGGTTTGATTGGGTATAACGGGTGGCTGGGTACAGTGCGGGGACAACTGAGGGCAATTGGCAGCCGCGTGCGGTTGGCTGCATTGCTGCTGGGTCATCGCGGGGTGGCTAGCTGGGAGGCAGCTAAGATTCGTGTGGTGGTTCGCGTGACCGTTCGGATTTCCGGTACAGTTCGCGTTCATCTGTCCCTGACAACCGTAACCGGGATAGTAACCGTGATGCATGTGAGTCTGGGGACAGTTCCTGGTCAATTGAGCAGAATTTTGAGGAAGATTTTGGGGAGCGTGTTGAGGCGCCAAGGCCCCAGCCGCGGGGGACGTTAGAGGTTGATCGCTGATGTGACTGGGGGCGTAATGAGATCCAGGCGACATCACTTGGCCTGCTGCAGGGCTAAGGACTTGACCGCTGTTGGGTTGCGAGGGATAGTTGGGCGGAGGGCAGTATTGTGGATTGGGCTGAGCGGACCGGGAACTCGGACATTGGCTGTAAGGAGACGGAGAGGAATTCTGATAGTTTGTGCAAGGAGGTTGGCTGAGCGATTGTTGGGGATAACAGTTCTGTTGGTGAGTCGGACTATAGTTACAGGTGGGTTGCATCTGGCGTTGACAGTGCAGAGGATTGCTGCATATCGGGGATTGGCAGAGCGGTAAGGGGCTGTTGCGATAACTGATCTGGCTTCCACCTGCCTGAACCTGAAACAAACAACAAACGATGCATTTCGATTATTGTTTCAACCGCCTTCGCTGCGATATTACTCCAACCGGTGTAACGAATTTGCTCGAAGAAACACACCTGATTCAGATATTGCATCATCTCGTCCGGAATGACCAGCTTGTTCTCTACCATTTCACCTTCTCCGACTTCGTCCAAAATAACTTCCTGGTTAGGATGGTGCTCCGGAAGTTGAACGGACCTGGGCCTGGGTGGTACGAGGGGGGAGTTTCTTTGAGTTTGTTGGCCTCTGGTTGGTTCGGACATACGACGATCACCGGATGGTTGCGTACAATGGCCGTTCGAACCGTTCCAATCTCCCGGTGCTCCCTGAATGCCCTGAGAGAAGTAGATCATCTTAACGACCGAACGGAGGATTTCAGATCCGTACGTTCTTAAGATGTTGCGAACTTACTTGCAGGGACATGTTCTGCGTTTGAACGACAAGGTTGCTCGTCAAGAAGGGCCCTTGGAGGTGACTCGGTGGATTCATTCTGCCGGAAGTGGTACTCAGTTGACTGCTTCTTCTAGACGTGCCCGGACTGATCGGATCGTAGAAGCTTCCGGGACCGGCGTGGCCAATTCTGACGGCGTTGACGCCACTGGCTTGGCTGCTTCTTCTGCTGCAAAAGTCCGTGGACTTCATGCTGCCGTAATAAGTGCTCACTGTGCTGTTGCTGTCCCTTCTCGGCTCGTTCAAAGGTTGCAGCCTCAACTGGAGGTCGGCCAAACTGGTCTGCCGGGCAGGACCTCCGCCTTCCATTTTCAGGTCAGTGATCCTTCTGTTCAGATCGCCGATGTTACCCTGAGGACCCACGCCACGCGTTCCCCTCATTCCGGGCACCACGGACAGGCTTGACATGCCCTTGGCGTGCAATCTTCCTTTCAGACGGTTCCTCGAGGCGGGTGCCGGAGCCTGTTGCTGCTGCTGCGACTCCATTCCACCGACCTAAGGGCAGACGATCGGTCGCGTTATAGTCCGTGAGTTCAAATTAACCGCTTTGACTAACGCGCGTCAGAACTTTTCGCCGTGGAACTGAACAATTTATTCGGAAGTTGAGGAAATAAACAGTTTGTAGACAGTTTGAGACTCACCATAGCACGAAGAGCAACCGGCAGATCGGCAATATCCAGGTCGTCGGGTTCCTCGTTCCAAGGTTCCTCCGTGAGCGAGACGCCTTCGCTGGTCAACGCACTGACACCCGCCACCTCGTCGTTGCAGCCACCGACCAGAGGACTTCCTTGCTGTTGCATCATGCTAGGTGGACTGTTAGCCTCGCTCTCGGACTTCACACTAGGACTCGACAGGCTAGGCGTCTTTGGATGGAGGTCCTCGCTTCTGCTAGGACTGTTACCGCCCGCGCCAGCTTCGTCGCTTCCTCCGCCATCTCCGCCACCGCCTTTGTGCTTCTTGTTGGCGTAGAACTCCGCCCCGTGCACGGTTTTCACGTGTTTCCTCAACGACGAGGGATCGGTGTACCTCTTGGTGCAGCCCGGCGCCTTGCAAACGTAGGGTTTCTGGAAGATTTATCGGATCAAACGTTACGTTCTTTCTCGATTGGCGTTCGTTTTCTTCGCGGTCGGACCACTCACCTCGTTGGAATGAGTTCTATTTTGATGCTTCGCGCGATCGCTGGCGTTGCTGAACGCCTTGCTGCACCCCGGATATTCGCACGTGTACGGTTTCTCGCCCGTGTGAGACCTGAGGTGCGTCTTGAGGTTCTCCAGCCGCGAGTACGCCTTGAAACAGCCCTCGAACTGCAATCGAGAGTCGGAGCGCGCGTTAGTCGAAATCGTCGCGGGATTTTCGTTCGAAAGACGATGTACTCACGGTACACTTGTGAGGTTTTTCGCCAGTGTGCCTTCTCATGTGCACCACCAACATGTACTGGGCCTTGAACGGTTTTTCCTCCCTCGAGCATTCCTCCCAGCCGCAAACGAAACTTTTCTTGTTCGCGTGGATGTGATCGTTGTTGATATGTTTCACGAGATCGTCCTAAAGCGGGAAGGAACAGAAGGTATTCAGGAAAACGAATCTTTTCTCGAAGGTTGACAATATTAACAGCAACGATTAGACTTTGAAATGTACCTGGGTTGGAAATTCGAGGCCACAGTCCCTCCAATGGCAATTTGTCTCGATGAAATCGCCAGGTTCGTCCCGAAGATCCTCGCTGGGACTTAGCCCCTGAGGATGAGTCGGTGGCGCGGTGGTTGTCGTAGCATTCGTGGTCGTGGTTGCCGGTTCTCTTTTTACCTTCGTCGAGGCTCTCCTCGAGGAGGTGTCCGCCTCCGCCGTCACCGACCTGGTCGACGACTCCGACGCTTTTCTGCACGATTCTGCGCTCTGCTCGAACAGAAACACCAAATCGTTGAATTTCCAATTAATACGTCTCGTTTAGTCGGAGGTAATTGGAAAATTATAGCGCGTCGATCAGGTAGCAACAGAGTTACACGGGCCGATAGCATCCGGTATCGTTCCGGCGCATTAATTTAATCGGCATTCGGAATTCAGAGAACAGTATCGGCGATCTTTGACACCGGGGCCAGCGATTTTCTAAAACAAACACGCCGCTCGTGCGCGAGAGCGAATCGCGCGTCGTGACACACGATCAGCACGCGATCTTGCAATTATCGCGTACCGTATAGGGTGTACCGATTCGATCGATCGTACAGGCCCGTCGTAAACCGTTCACCGGCGAGTCCGTGAGCCGATATAGACATAACTTGGAATATTCTCGTCTGCGTAAGGGCGAAACGGAGACCGCGGGTGGCGTGTCTTCACAAACGAGGAACACGCAGCAGAACGGTATCGTTGCGCTTGTTATTTCGAACGTATTTGGCGCGGACTCTTCGAGCAGACGCTCGAAACGATCGACGAGACACGCGTCGTAACTGTATCGTTAAAAACGACATGAACGAGCCAGGTAACTATAAACCTTCTTCTTTTAAATGCAACGCGCGAATAATTTTTCTACGAGCACTTCAGACGGTTATCACAACAGTTCGAAGAGAGATACGAAAGGTGGAATTGTCGGAAGATTGCGGCGCTCGAGTTGTCGCGAAACTCTTTTTGCCGAAAGCTGACGTTCTAAAACTGGTTTCGATGGAATTAATAAACGTTGAGCAACCGATCGCAACGATAGGAGCGTTATTGGTTCGAAACTCGAACCGAACGGAACCGAACCGAGTCTAGTCCGTTCTTCGGGGGTACCTCTCGATTACGACGACCCTATAAATCCATCGATCACCGGTGGGAACGAGCGAGCACGGTGCAACGGTGCACACGGAAACGCGAATCGGCATCGAGGCACGACGACAACCGCGAGAGCGCAACGAGCGAAATGCAAGCCGATGCAATCAGGCACCGGGGAACTTTACAGCGTGCGGACACACGGCGAGCCGTGTCGCGGAGAAGAAAATGAAAACGCCGCCGCGGATGCAAATAAATCAGAGCAGCCCGGAGAAACGCACCGGGGGGACAGCGTCCCCTGTCTGTGTACGCGAGAGAGCGAAAGAAAGAGAGAAAACCGCGGAGAGGCGAGGCGGAGACAGCGAAACAGGGAGAATACGATTAAGAGTGACGTCCACGGGGGAAAAGGAGCACAGCAGCGCGGAGAAGAAAGAGCGGAACGCCCGAAAAAGATAAAAGACGCTGGTCAGGTGGCCAGGGATGGGGGTGGAATCTGGCGGAATAATGTGCGCGAGATTGCTTGTAACCCGAGGACCATGCGAGGCTGACCCAACCGTTTTCTCTTTCTACAGTTTTCTCCGTCGCTCGCGCGCTGCGTTGCGGATGAGGCTGACAAACCGGCGAACCGTAGGGGGAGAGGACGAGAGAGGCTGCTGGAACGCGATTATTTATTCTCGATGAATCGATGACGAGCTACCGAGCATACATCGCCGCCCGGACTGGCGATAACAATTCGAGAGGCACCTGTATACGCGATGCATCCTGCGATCATACCGGACGAAGATCCACCGTGCCTTTACATAATCGTCGACGCACCCAACCGTGGCCGCTAATTACGCCAGTCAACGATACCGTTCGCTTCGATAGCCTTGCTCAACATCGATCGATGACGTTCAATTTTTACTCGGATAAGAATTTTTACTCGGATATTCACGGATGAAAGATGGTCGATTTGGTTTACCCACCTCCGATTTTGGCGGCAGTCCTGCGCCATGGGGTCCAAGAGTCGCCGAGGCCGTGGAATGAGGCGGCACACCGGGGTACAATTGCGAATGGGGCGATAACCCGTGGGCATGGTGGTGCGGGTGAGGCGGCGGGGGTGGAGGTGCGTGGGGCTGCAAGGGATGAGTATGGGGGAGAAGCGCCGCTGCAGCTGCGCTCCTCAGGAGATGGGCCTGTAGCTGTTGCAAGTGCGGCGCCATTCCCGGGTGCATTCCCAGAGTCGGACTCATTGCTAAAACGAAAAGCAAACGTACATGAAATTCACCATGAGAGAACAGTTTGACGGTTGGGGCACGGTTGTCGAACGCGCGGTAAACGTCGGCCATTGCATGGCGTTTAATAGTTAACACGGACGGAGGCGGGGGTGGCGATACGCGCGGATAATCGATAGAGATCGAAATCGGACCGCGTCCATTCTCTTGACAGTCGGAGCACGGCACGCCGGACTTCCGGCACGTAGGCTAAGCTTGCATTTCAATGGTAAAGTCCCTCTGGTCCCTCTTACGAAACCATAAAGCTATAGCGATCGTGTAGGCCGTGACTGTGTCGTGTTCCCTTCGTCGGGAGACCGACGCGATAAACGACTGGATAAACGATCCTACTTAAAAAAAGACGTTTATAAACACCGGAGGGGAACGTCGCGCGCGACTCGACCGATTATTATTTAAATCAAGTACGCGCAATGCGTTGCGGTTTCCGTACGCGCGTTCAACTTCCATTCCCAGATAGGTAATTTCGATACTATAAATCGCTGGTGCTCGCGGTTCGATGTAATCGTACCGAGTTAACTTGCAGTTTAACAACGGTGGCTCGTTACGCGATAAAATATTAATACTCGGCGCAGCCAGAGCGAATAGTTTGTTCGATAAATTGCCGTGGCTAAATTAATCACGGGTTCGATATGGTCTTGTCGGTACGATACGTGACGGGCTTTCGAATCACGCTTCCTTCTAATTGAAGTCTCTACCGACGCTGCTCCTATCGCTGGTCTATAAATTAGCCGCGATAATATTGCAGTTCCGTCGACGCCCGCGTACTTCTACGCAAAATATGCGACTTTATCTCTCTTATTCCTATTTCTATTTATTCCGTGCATTCGTGCGTTATTGCGAGCGACATGCTCGTTTCGAAACCTCCAGTATCCATCGATTCGATTAGGAACGTGTAATGCAATCGAATGTAAATTAACGTATAATTGTCCAAAGCGATAAATCGGCTGTCGGTGATTTAATTCGATCAAATTTGTCCCCTCCCTTCGATCCATTTCCTCGAAACATCGAAACACGTCCATTTGAGAAAGCAGTCGTCGAACAGCTTGCTACCGATCTCGCTCGAACGATCCAACACAGGATTTCCACGGCTACCGGTGAACTATCCTAGGCCGTAGTGTTTCCCATTCTAAATCGCGCCGATGTTTAGTAGTCTAGGAAGGTTCTATGGTCGATGCAATCAAGCTCCATTCAGGGTGCCATCACGTACGTGCGTCAAAGTACTTACTTAGGCGACCGGTCACGCCCATGCGAGTCCACGTTCTAGGCGGTGGTTCATAAAAGCGAGCACGTTGCGTGCCCACGGATGCTTAGCGATTAACAGCGCAGAGTGTCTCGTTTCGAAACTGTCTATTATCCACGTCCTGATGAACGTTGCGCGAACCGTGTCCCACAAATGTACAGGCCGTTCGATTAAAGCGTCTTCGTTCAAATATTTTTAAGTTTAACTTCAAATAGGAAATTTAAAGAAACAACAAATGGTCGATAGATTTTACAGATTCCTCGAGCGTCGAAAACCACGCTACTGGTTTTCGGGATTCGAGGGGCGATTCCTTCCGATCGTCGCGACCGTAAACTTTACGTCCCATTCTTTGCTCGTCCCGCGTACGGAACGGCGAAGAAATCCCATTTTACCGGTCGCGACTATAAAACACGCGTCAGGTAGTATTTCTCACGGCTCGTCGATCGCTCGTCGCGATTCGAATGAATATAAACCGAGGAATGCTCGAAGCGTACGCCTACGAGATTTTATTTAAAAGGACTATCATTTTGCGCTATCGGATTGTACCTCCTCGCGCTCGGAATGATAATCGCTTAATCCGTGCAAAAATATAATAAATCGCGTGGACCGGCGGGGTTCTTATGTTTCTCGATTGATTTTTGGTTTCGTTGGAGTAAATGGAGTTCGAGGGTGGTTGGAATTCCATCACTGGCGACGTCCCGATGCGAGAAGAGGGAGGACGGCTGGCGACGTCGTCCACACGCGGGAGGCAAATAACGAGCGACAACGTCCAGCGGGGGTATCGTGGGACGCCGAGCCGACAAACGATCGGCGATCGCGCCGCGTCGCGTCGCTTGAATTTTAATCCGTTAATTACTTCATTTAATCGCAAATTACCGGCTGCTCTTAACTCGCGAGCAAGGAGGTCTGGCCGATTTGTGGGACGCACCGCGATTCGTGCTGCAGCCGGCTCTTATAATGGCTTCATGCGCACCGGCACCTTAATTCGACGGTCCGCTCCCCCGCTGGCCCCTTCCGGCACTCCCCGGGGCCCAAGGCCCCTTCTTGCACGCCCTTAAACGTCAGGACCTGATCCTTACGAGGACGAGGCTCCCGCGTTAACGCTCACCGCCAATGACTTTATTCCTTTCGTATAGGTCCGTGTAATTATGGTAATTTCGATCTCGGAAACCCGGTTTTCCTGAGAAACCACGACGCCTCCGATACCGCGGACATTTTACGACCAATGTTAAAGATGTTCCATGGACGGTGAAATGATATACGATTGGGGCCGCCTGTGTTGATAATATTAAAGGGAATTATGCAAAATCGCTGCGAGCATGGTTCGATCCGAGACCAGGCTCGATACTTAACGAGATCGTTAGGTCGTCGGTCGTCAAGTTGTAAAACGCCTGAAATTCGCTTTCGTAGATTTCGTCTATGTTTCCAGAGCAAAATGTAATTTTGTTGGCAAAAATGAACGCTGCCCGATAGACGTAGAATAAAATATTCATTTTCTAGAAATATACCGTAGTCGATACTTGGAAATCTTTCTCGGCCAGCAGTTTTTAATCCACGACCACGAATAGCTAATTTACATCCCTGTATGTAAACGCCGGAGTGTTTACGATCCTCGTTTATTCTTTGCCGTGGTAGCGGCAATAACTCGGGAAATATGGTTGTTACGCGTTGGTGGCATTAACAACTTCTGCCCGGGTACACGTGTAATTACACGCGTATAATTCACGTATCGCGTATCCCGCGCGAAACGTTTATAGTTGCGCCGAGGTCCGATTTCCGCCCCCACCTCGCCGACAGTGACGAGCTTACGGGACGGCGTCGGTGATTACGAGCAATCAATCACCGCTCGCCACCCGGTGAAAATGCGCCCGTACCCCCGGTAAACACCCGGTGACTTACATTTTCGGAGGGTATCGTGCGCGGGTGATCTCTTAATTGCACGTTCCCCGGCCATCGCGATTTACCGTGATATTTATTCTCGGTGTAAATCGCTCGTAACGTCTCTCTCATGACTTCGAATGGGAGGGGAAGGAATAATTACGCGGCACAGGTGCTCCGCGTGGACTCGACGCGCCTAAATTTACAACCGAGAAATGAGTAATCGAGCCCGAACGATCGACTCCGGCCAATTATAAAAATTGCACGGGGTTTCCGATCGAACGTCAACCAATCCCGGGGACTTCTTCTTCTCTCTTCAGTCAGCGTTTAATTAATTACGCAGTAAATCTCGTCCAGGGGGAATAATTCAATGAGTTTGACAGGGCAGCCGGTGCGGCAATAATGATACATAAATGGTTGCTTACCGGCGGAAAGATGACCGTAACTGCCACTCGCGCTGCTGCTCCGCGATCCATTCACGATCGAGGCCAGACTGTTTGGGCTGAATCTGATCATGCTGTCGATGTCGAAGCGATCCGAGTACGGGGAACTGCTCAGTGCCCGTTTCCGGCTTGCTCTGATCGTCGACGCCCTTGGGCTTCCTAGCCTCGACGACGCGGACACTGAAAATTACGCCGTTCAATTTTCAATTTATATCAAACATTGGTAATCTGGCGAACGACGCCTGTGAACATTACAGAGTTCTATCAAGAAGAAGGATGCAATTAAGGAAGCATAAAATTAGATCCAGATTGCGCACTATTTCATCCATCATCTGCCTTTCCTTAGTCGCGTGGGATGCCCTATATAAATACACAATCTACCAATCGTCTGTCGATAGGTCACTCGATTCATTTATCACGAATCCATAGGAAACCAGTCGTGGACGTTTCGCGTTCAGGTGAACGACTCTTCGAGAGTCATTGCCTGTCCGGGCATTAAGGTCTCATTGAGCCCGGGAACTCCAAGAGTCGCATAATTGCGATTCCATAGATTATATTTCTAAACGGAACTAATTTTTAGGATGTAGCTCGTGCAAAGAGGCTAATATCGAGCAGCTACACGATCGTCGACCATCGACGGTACCGGTTCGATTAAGCGCTACGAATTCTTGCACCCCGTTCTATCGGAGAATATTCCTACACGGCCGACGAAGATTTTAATGTTTCACCTTTCGGAGCATGCTCGTAACCAGGTAGACATCCAGAACTGACCGGGGAAGGCGGGGAAAAGAGGACAGAGAAGCGAGGGAGAAGGCCGATTCTGCGGCCAGAGCGTTTTAGCGGCGATTTGCCTGCAACCGCAGCCCAACGACGTAATATACAAACCACTTTCTTAAGCTCGCGGTGGCGGCTCGCTTGTACGAACCATCGCTGGTTATATGCTGGCGGTTCCCCGGCTTCTTCGCCTCCCACTTCGTTCCGCCACCTTCCACGATCGAAATTTCTCCATTTTTGATCAGTTTTTTCTAAGTAATGTTACAATTTTGTGGAGGACTCGTACGATTATAGTTGATAAATATGTCTATTTTAATAGAAAGATTCCGTTCGTATTTAGATCGAGAGTCCCTGGTACCCTTCTGGTTTCTCGTGGTCGGGCCCCGTTCTCTGTTTCAACTCCCTCGCTATTCCTCGGGCTCCTCTATCTCCTCGTGTCGTCTCACACGGGCAACGCGATACAGAGAGCCACGAGGAGGCTCGAACCAGCTCTTTCTCCTCGGTTTCCACTCGGTTGATCGCTCGTTCGCGCACAACGGGTATAGAATTACTCGCGGTCGGGGCCCTCGCTTCTTTCTCGTCTCCGTCTCGCCTCTCGCGAACGCGCTCCTTTATCCCCTTTGCCGGTTATTAATTCGAGCACTGATCAAATTTACGGTGGTCAACGAGCGAACAGACGCGCGAGAGAGACGGAAAACGGCTGCCATGCGGTTTTTCCGCATGAGCTGGACCGTTTAAGGTTCCTCGATGGGTTCTCGTGGTCGGGATCGAGGTCGTTCCGATCCCACCCGACTTCTCGCTTCTTCCTCGCGCGCCACTTTCGGGGTTCTCGATCTTGTTACGCTAGTCGCGTTCTTGTGCAATTTCACGGAACCGCTCGTCTGCGGTTTCTGCGAACTTTGTATCCTTTCGGGGAAACCGAGCGAGTCCGTCGCAAGGGAATGAACGTCTACATTTTTTAAACGTTTCGTAGCTCCCAAGATCCGCATCTTCGATGTTTAAATATTTTTCCCCGGTTTATTTTTGTATTTCATTTAACGATCGAGGATGAAATATTTCTCTCGAACGGACGTACGAGTTTCTGTTCTCGAGCGATCGTTTAACGCGCTTCGGGGCTCACGCAACGGTTTCGCTATCCGGTTCGGCGTGATTTCTCGATGCATTTTTCCCCCCGAGGCAAAGCGAATCGATCTCCTTATCTGTTGGATGCGGAGGGTTGGTCTGCTCGTCGAAGGAGCCTCTTTAATGAATATGCGAACGATTCTCAGGGGCCCCTCTCGCCTCGTCCCGAACGTCCTCGTGACCCACGACCCTCTGGACTCTACACGCTCCGTACGTTCCAATCCCCCTGTACCCCGTGCTCCTCGCGGGGCTAACATGGGATTGAGACATGTAAATTGGTGCAATCGGCCACTCCGATCGGCGCGGCTCATTCGACGCTACTCGGCGCATGCTACCGTGCTACAGGTCGCCTCAAACGACCGATCCGCGACCATTTTTAACGCCTCCTTTCAGACTCACAGAGGAATCTCATCGGTAGAATCACGAGGAATTTGCAAGCTCTTCGATTTAAATCAACCTCGATAGATCGTGACGAAACATTTGATCGATATCTTCCGGAGGGAGTTCATTCGTAGTGGAACTTTTTTTAAATTGTCCATTTGGAGAGAGCAATAGCGTTAGAACCAAGTTGCTTCTTCCCAGTTCTTAAATATTCTTTGAGCTCTCCTGGGGCCTTGTAACGAGCTGCGATTTATCGATCGACTTCGACGCGTAATTCGATCGAACGTCCAGAACATAGCACGAAAACAGGAACCGAAGACTGACACGAAGAAGCAGAGGTACAGGAGGAGAAGAAGTAAGAAGAAGAAGAAACGTGAGACAACCTGTAGGGTAGGCGCTAAGGTGTTAATGAGGTCGTGTCGCTCCGAGTCGATTCAATTATGCGGTGGTGGCGACTAACGAGGCCCCGTTTACCCTTTCAGTCGTCTTTTAGCCTCTCGGCCTCTTAACCGGTCGATCTCCTACCTGCTGCTAGTGCTACTACACCTACGGCTAGCCGCACGTAACGTGCATCAGGATCTTTCATTAGATTCACTTGTCGTCCTCGATCGTCCGATCGAAAGAATCGCCGATTTCGTTCGTCGAAACGGACGGACGTGCAACAATCTGGTATTAACTAATTTCGATGCTGCACAAGGCTGGACTTACTACCCCCGTATTTAGCTAACGATTCGATTGGAAATAGATCTTTCGAGGCAGAAAGAAAACTGCAGCTCACCGTCAATGGAGAAGGGGAATTCCGTGGATGCGAGAGTACTTGCTGGTCCCGCGGCGTGTAGAAGGTACTCGGGCCCCAAACCACCCAGTCCTAGAAACACACCCAAAGAAACGACGATTAACATAAAAAAATGTTCGCTCGATGAAAATCAGGGTTAGGCAAAATGTGATCCGATTACATTTGCCACAAGATTATATGCAATCGCACGGTAATTATCGTGTAACTGTCATCGTAATTGCACACCTTTGAAGCGTGCAAAAAGTATATAATTACATGTAATTTAACCGTGTCAAATGTAATTACATCTGTTGAAAAGTTTGGAACTTGTCGAGTAGGAAGCTTGTATCGTGTGTCGTACACAGCGTCCAATGGATCGCATTCAAAGACCTCGATTCTCAAAGAGTTCCTTCCGGCGGAAATGCGGGTCCTTTTCACCGAGCTTCTCGATGTTCGAGGGGAACAATAGACAGAGTGTTCTACCGATGCTTCCTTTATTAAATTTATCAAAGGACAGACAACGACGATACGAGGAACTGATATCGTAAGCTCTCGTTGCGCGTTGAGAAACGGATCCACGAGGGTTGGCGAATGCAAATTTCCTATTTCATTGCGGACATTGTTATTCGATGAAATAAAACACTGTTCTTTGCTACGCGTAACTTTGCGAAATCTTCGTAGAACATCGATGTCTAGTCGATCCTTTGAGACGCGAATAAACTTGGAGGTCTCCGGGCGACGTCGTTGAAATTAGGCGACGTCCCAGGCCGCTATCGTTCTAATTATCTCGGGGCAGGTACAAGCCAGGGTAATTACCGTGTAACGAGGCGTTGGGACTGTGCGTGGAGGCCTGAAGCTGGTGGTAAAGGTGGTCCATGTAGTTGAGCCGGTAGGCGGGACGCAGGGCCGTATGTTCCGAGAGGGGGTGACTTCTGCGGAGAAAATCACCGCCGGAAGTCCCGTTCCCAGCAGCCCCGCCGCCTCCGCCTCCGCCGCCGCTCGCTCCGCCACCGCCGCCGGTGGCTGCACTGCCGATCGCAGTCGTACTGCTTGGCAATCTGAAACAAACCCTAACCATTAATCCCCCTTCCTTTTTTTCAACAATTCGACGGATTAAAATTATCGTAAACCGATTCGAAAACCACGAAGCACTGTTCCTAGGTCTCACTAGGGGTTTATTCGTTTCTGACGGACCTAGTTTTGCTTCTGAAATCCTGCGATACGCGTTACTTGCAACTGTTACGAATAAAAAGGGTTCTGGCGCAGTCTTTCTTTTGGGGAGAATTAATGGCCTCCTTAAATCAAGGGCTCGGAAGGGATAATCTCCATCGAGAGAATATTTAAATTTAATAACACCTAACCTTCCATCCTTGTTATAGGTGGTACATATTCAAAGATTTCCGAGACAACAGAATCGCCACAGCATCCGTCAACTTGAATATATGTATGCTGCTTAGAACGTTTAAAAAAGCGTGGAACGTTTCGCGGAAAGGGGACAGGATTCGAATAGCAGATTAATCATCTCGAAAGGACAATGCAAAGAAACGAATGCTCGTTTGACGAATGAAAGTGCGACACGCTCAAAGCCGCGACAAATGGCGCGCGTCTCTTCGTCAAAGACTCTATTTTTGTCTCGTTCACGATGGAACAGGTGTCTCCTACCAATAGCGAGCTTCCTTCTTGGACGAGTTTTTTCTCGAAAGCAGATCGAACGTTCTTCTTTTTACGAGACTCTTGGACCGAGATGCGCCACAGAAACTGGCAATTTGAACATACGCTTCGCGACACTCGATCAAACGCCTGTGGTTACCAATGATTATTGACTCAATTATTCTTAAGGATAAAATAAACTATTCTTGGGAAATATTTCGTCGATCGAGGAACGAGAGAACAGAGGCATTTTGTGACAAGGGGGTTCCAGAATGGGGCACGTAGAAAATAGTTTTATACGAGCGGGGTTTGAGAAGATCGCGTTTTGGTCTGGTTGGTCGAAAGATAGAGCGGCACAGAGGAAGAGACAGGAACAGTTCGCGTTTTGACTGACGGCCATTCGCCACGCTCGAATTATCGGGAAATGGCGCGTGTCCCGTACCTTCAAAGATATTCTCTTCGCTCGGTCGCATCGTTAGTGCCTCTTTACGACGATCTCTTGCACGACGCGCGCCCGTACGACCAGGATTCTTCGAGGAATCACAAGGAACGTCAGGTGGCTTGAGATCTTTATTGGAAACTCGCCGAGACGCCTCTGCAGCTGCGAAAGACTCCGAGAAGCTGGAGTAATTCACTGCCAAGGTCGTGCACTCGAGGAATTTCCCCGAGGCCGTGGAAAAGTCCTGCAGGAAATTAAGGAACCTGGCAAGTTCTGATAATTTCAGGGAATATTCTATCGCGAACCCTTTTTTTTAAATTTGTAACACTTAAAAAACATATGTGTCTTTTGATTAAAAGTTATCGAGGAATGTTTAGCACTCTGTGCGTCGTGTTGGCACCGGGTAACAGCGCGACGCGTCTCGACGCCAAGAAGCCAGGTGGGTAAACGCCGGCCAGGGGAAATAGAGACAGCAATTGGCGCGTGTCATAACGTTTTAACGCGTATTACGATGTTTGAGTCGGTCGCTGTCTAAATATTGGCTCCGCACCGACGCGAGTTTGCTGAGCAAAGACAACCGGATCGACTGTTTGACTTTACTTAGAGTCCACGGATCCCGATTACTGACTGCTCGTTACCTGCTTTATGCGGCCCGCTCGTGTTAACAGGTCTGTCGTGTAATCCGCGACGAGTCGCCTCTGAAAACGACGAGTGTCTCTTAGACCCTCTCGTTTCTCCGACACGACGATACCGAGCCAAATTAGCGATCTCTGACAACTTTTCCGCAAATTTCGCAGTTCGGTGCTAAACACGATGGACTCGCGCCGACTGTACGAAGTAATTTGATAAAGAGTTTCGGACTCGATCGAGAAAGATCGAAGCAGCATGTCGAGAAGTTAGAAATTGGCAAGGCTGCGGAAAGCCGCGGCGACGCATCCGGGGGTAAAAATTAGGACGGTTTGACAGGCTGCTTAGTAGCAGGCTCGTAAAAAGCTCGGCCAGGAGAAGGCCAGAGGGACAGGGGACGTAATTACAATGAAAACATCGTCGGCTCCGTCGGCTCGACGTCTTTTTGCCCGTCGTTTTCTGTTCACTCTCCAGGAGAGAAACGGCCGACAGAGAGGAAAAATAACAGGCGAGGGAGGAGGGAACGAGACCGATTCTATTTCGAATCCTGCTGAGTGCCAGATGACTCGAGGTATGGTTCTGCCTCCGACTTCTCCTCTTCCTTCATCTTTTGCCGTCTTCGCGCTCGCTTTTTTCCGCCCCCTCCGCCACCTTTCTTTCCGTCAACCCCTTCAGCTCGCTCTTTACGATTCCTTTCTTCCGACCAGTTTCCTGCTCGTTTTGCTCGCCGTTGATCTTTTACGAAATTCTTCGCGGATATTCGTCGCGCTGACAATGTCCATCGTTTGTGAAAAAGCTTTGGAGATTATACCGTATGCCAATGAAATGTTCATAGCTCCCGTAATTTATAACTAATAACTGGGATAATTTTCGTCACCGACAGAGACAGAGAGGAATGCTTCGTCGTCGCGTTCATTATTTATCCGCTCCACTTTCTTTACGCTTTTCCCGCCCGTTCCTCCTCACCCTTCCAATTAAGCTATTATTAATTTCCCTTTCGAGAGTTGTTTTCTCTTCCTCCGTGCGTTCCTCTTTCCACGCTTTCCGAGTCTGACGGTCGGCGAGGAACAAGGGACACGGAGGGAGGACCGACAGATAAAACTCGAGTCGTTAACTCGACACGCCGGAAACCGACGCATCTATCTTTATCTACGGCCCGTCTGCCAGCGGCCAGGGGTCTTCTTGAAATTCCTACGACTCTCGGCTCCTCCTTGCCGGTTCTTTTCTGTCCCTCGCGAAGGAAAACCGCGCGATTTCCGTTCTGTTCGCTTCGCGCCGGCAGCAAAATAATACAACTAAAAAATTTCAGGTTCAGCAACGGAGAACGTCCCGTGTAAACAGACTTGAACAATTTTACGGATATCTTGGATATCTATTCTTCGTTCTCACGAGAAATATTTCTAGAGTGCCAGAGTATTTCCCGGATAGTTCGTTGCATCGTATCGTTTAGTTTTCGTGGATTATTTCGAACGTATCGCGGCCTTCGTTGCGTCTTAAGTCGGTTATAGTCGAACGGTAGGAAAGGAAGGGGCGGAGGAAGCCGAGCGAAGTATTAAGGGTCGCAAGCTCATTACCACGAGTCGTGGTAATGAGGCGAGTTAAGCGCAGCCCAGAAACATCTGCCACGTTTCCCCGGTGTCTCGAGGCAAAACGAAAAGAGTACGATACCGTCGACAGGATTCTTCCGTATAAGGAAACACCGTAAAAAGACGGCTAGCCAAGTGAAAATGTCTATAGAGATTATTTTTTAAAACGCTCGGTATTTCAGTAGTCCGAAACGTTCTCCCAATTAGCGGGTCATGAAAAGATCGAGGAGCGTGTTTCGTCAACGACAGGTTGACAAAATATTCCACGAATATCTCAGGGCCCTGTAATCTCACGGACCAGTGAAAATCCCAGGCTGACAAAGTATCGGGGGCGTCGGAGCGACAAAGCGACCGCGAAGAACCGAGGAAGCGAGAAACTCACGGCCCCCGGGACGAGTTTCGCGGCTTTGGTTCGGATTAAGTCGGGAGCCTAACACTTCCACGGGGTTTCAGGTTATGATATTTATTGCTTCGGCTTGGTGAACCCGGCTACACGGCGATAAAGAGGGGAAGGAAACCATATGGCTGACGCAGCGCCGCGCCGGTCCCGTGAGCGGCACGCGCTTCAAACGCGGACGCGAAACTGCCAAAGGGAAAGAAAAGGAACGGCTCGCGGGAGAAACGGCCGAAACGCCGTAGGAAAATGGCCAGGAATTCTTTTCGCCGCGTCCCGGGTAACCGTGCATTCTATTTCGATCTAAACGCCGACGGAAAAAGCGCGGGAATTCGCGAAACGGATAGACGAACGCTGGGAATAATTAGAAGGGAGAACGAAAACGCGCGTCCCCGCGGGAGTCGATGAACTCGAGGAAATGTGCTTTGGCGGACGCGCGCGCGAAAAGAAGAAAAGATTTTAATCAGGATCCGACAACGAAGATGCACACCCGCGATTTCGACGATTTTCTGATAATTTCGCGGACCCTGTCCGCGATTCATCTCCCCGACGTTGGCACGCTGCCACCGGCGCGAGAAACGCCGCGCGAATTTCCTACCGCGAAAAGTCGTGAAACCCCCGGAGAACCGAGCTATTCTCCGCGAACGTACAGATATAGTCTTTTAACAGGCATTTTCACGAGGTCGTAGTTCAGTCATGTGGATTTATGTTTAGCGTTTCTCGTCGCTGGTCGCATTGGAAAGCATAAAACCATCCGCGATCATCGGGTCCAGGCCGTAATTTCATGGGACTTTCCGATGCGTGACTGTGTTACATTGATACTTTCAGCGTCGAATAAGTATTCCAGGTTCCTTTCGTTTAAATATTATTACGTACCGAGGATTTATAGATGAGCGATCTATTATTCTGTCTTCCTGTTCGCGTACACACTCCGCGTTGTAACGAACGTAAGAATATAGAAGTATAACTTTACGTTTGGTCACGCTGTGGGAAACAAATTTCCGGAACGACTTGATTTGCAGAAGGGTGACCGAGATTCGCGGAAGTGTTAATTTATAGAGCAAAAAGGTGAATGCGTTAATTTCGAGAGCAAAACCTGTATTAGTAACCGAGAAATACCGGTATTCGTAATACCGACTCTGTTTGGAAGTGCGGCGATCGAACGGCGTGATTAACTCGCCGGCAAGGTGTCCCTCGTCGCGACGGCGAGCCGTAAAAACGGTTTTTCAAGCGACAGGTCGGCCCATAAGTATTCTCTTAATCGACGAGTCACCGCATGAGAACTGGCCCCGGTTGTTTTCGTGACCGGCGAAAGAAGGCCTCTCGGGGGTAAATGAGGGCCTCGTTAATCAAGATATTTACACGCGAGCTCGGTCGCGGCGGCATCGATATGCGAACCGCGGCCGCGAATCGATCGAAGCCGCTCCTTCGTTGAAAATCCGGCCTAACGCCCGCTATACGCTACGCCTCGGCCGTTATTTATAGGCCATTCGAACGCTCCGTAGCGCCTCGTTGTACGTGAGTCTAATTCATTTCAGCCGGACACACGCTCTCGTCCTCGGAGAATTCGCCGGGGACAACGGAGGACACGATCACGGCCCGAGAAATCGTTACGCTGGAATGTTTCTTCAATCAGCATATCGAATTAATATCGACGATTTGCCGCTTCAATCGCTGTCGAATCGAACGCGCCAACCCGGCTCGCCCTTTCAATCGTTGGGAATTCGATCGAATCGGTTGGCTGACCGGAACTGGATTTGAAATTCGAAATTATTTCGATATACTTCTACAAGTTACTTTTTGGACATTTAAAAGGTCGATTGGCAAACGTCCGTTCTTTTGGTTGCACCCATTAGTCGTTTCTCTACGAATGACGCCGGTTACCTGTCCTGTCGCGGGGATGTCCGGTCGAGCGACGTTAATGCGCTTTTTGTGTTTCCGCGAAAGAAATTTATCGCGCCACCCGCTGAATTTATCGCCCCACTACCCGGCGTCGTTTTTTCTAACCCTCGCGGTTGCAACAGCGACACGAAATAGTCTGGGACGAGTCTGCTTTTTATTCATTTTTATGGGGAAGGAAATCGAGGCGAGGCCGGAAAGAAAATCGCGTAAAACCGATGTTATTTTCGAGATAATCGTTCCTCGTAACGCGTGGGCTGGAACTTTAGCTTCCGTATATTTTACATAAATTAAAACCCATTCTCGAATATTTTTATTTTTTATATTTTAATCGTTGGACAATCTGTCGATCTTTAAGGCATACAGAGGAGCATAACGTTACTAATTCCTCCTCATAAATTTGACGTCAATCTAATTATACAGCAGCGTCGAAGGTATCCCTCCATTAATATTCACGAGCAGCGATCACGCGCCGGCAATTAAACTGAACGGCGCATTCGAGACGAGGAAACTCGGAAACGTTGAAACGCCGCATAGTAATTGCACCCGAAAACACACGCAACGACTGGAATTATACATTTACGTTCCATTTTTGTTATTCTATCTAGTCGCTATAAGTAAAGTAGTAAATAAATTTTAAAGATTTTCTCTCGATAATAATTTAATCCGCTTGTCGTAGAAATGGTTTCGAACCGTTTAAAAAAATTTAGGTGAACTCTGTCTTATTATACAAGAGGGATGGAGTAACATTCCGGTGGCATTCTTGTCGTCTCATTGAACCGATGCCAAGACGTTGCGAGGAACTTGCGTGACAAAAGGGGAAAACAACGGGATATTAATTAGTCTTTAAGGGATTTTCTTTAAATTGCTAAGATTCATCAATTTTAGTTATCATAGTACTAGGTCTCAAACGATCTGCTGTTATTATATGTAAAAAAGTGTTTCTAATTTGCACAGCGGTCTTTGCACGCGTGTTTTCGTATACAAAATGGGTTCTCTGCCCGTCTAACGAATAAATAAATAAATCTGGCCCAGCGTGCATCGGCTCGATCGTCGTTAGAACGAGCGGTCGCATCTCGTTGTAATTCCATTCCTACAACGTCTGGACTTTCCTTTCGCGCGGCGCGGCCATTAAATCAAAGTGGCCGCGGTTTTCCGTTAATTAACGATGTCCTCCTCGTCACCTGAGAGCGTGACGATCAGAAAAAGGAGGGCCAGAGACGCCTCCTTCTGTCCCGTGACGATTTACACGCGAGATTCGACTACCGTTCGGAGGTTTTTCAGGAATACATCCAGCCGGATACGTGACGGGTGTACGGTATTCACCCCCGTCGGTGTCGCGGCATAGAAACTCACCGACTCTTTGTCGCCTCTTCCTTTTCAGGTTTCGGTAAAATCGACATGCAAGGCAGGCAACCGGCTCCGTCGCCGCGACAGGATGCGACTGGCTGCCGCTAATGAAGTAATTCGTGCGCAAAAACGTTACGCCGTTCACCGTGAATTATTCATCGGTCGCGATCGCGCTGGAAAACGTTCTGCCCCCGACCGGCTGGAATCCTCGAGGACATTTTCCTGCCAGAAGGCGGCGCGCGCGCTTTTTGCGCGACTCCATTAACGCGACACCGAACGATCCGTCCCCTTCACGCCTTTGGAATCGCCGCTACGATCGGGGGAAACCTCCGCGAACGTTTTCCTTATCGGAGAAATCGTTCGTTCGCGACCCAAATTTTTAAAGCTGCAAAATGCGTTCCAACGAATACGATTTTAAAAACTGTTTTACTTTGGTTACAGTACCTACGCAAGCGACTGAAAAATATTTCGATTCGTTAATTCCTGTCGTCGTTCTGCTAGCTGATACATTGAGAATTCTACGCGCGTGGCTGTGAAACGTTAGAAGCAACTCGAATAGTTTCGTCGAAATCGAATTCAGCGACGCGAGGAAACTCAAACGTTTCGCAACTACGGACGATATATTCAGTAACGATTTTTTAAATGTTTTTCACGCTTTACCGGTTTCGAGGGGGATCCCCCGATCTTCTTCCTGGACTAAAACCAAAGACGGAACCACCTGACGATCCAATCACTCTGTACGATATTGCGCCCCCTTCGGTATCGATAAGCCTCCCTCTCTTTTCTCACCGATATTTGCACGAGGCGTTAAGACGTCTTCGCAGAATAGCTGGCGCATCCTCCAAGACATTCCGTGCCGTGTGGGAAGTAACGATCCGTGGAGATGAAAAAGGGACAAGGCGGCGCGGAGGTGGGGGCGACGGCGAGGAGGGGGGGGAAGGGCCTCAGGTAGAGGAGGAACGAATATCGTGGGTACACCGAGGGGCCGTGACTAATGACTCTATTGACGCTCGGAGAGAGAAGTTGGAACCAGAGGAGAACCGAAGGTCGTTTACCGGCACAGAGGAACCGACTTGACCGCTCTCTCTCTCTCTCTCGTTCTCTCTCTCGCTCTCGTAGTTTCCTGGCCCGTCGATGCCTCGATGCCACGATGCCTCTTTCCACGTCGCTCGTTATCTCCGGGGGCCCGTGGAGCTTCGGAAAGGAAGGTCAGAAAGTGTCGCGGCTGACCTTTCGGTAATGAAGCCAATGCCGGACGCGACGGGTGGCCGCGGACCAGCATTTCTCACCGGCGTCACGCTCTTTTTGCCCGTTTCTTTTCCTTCGCGCGAACGCCGGAGAGTTGCACGATGGTTATTAGGAGGATTGAGATCGTCCGCGAGGGAATTCTCGAAACGGTGCTTTTTATTCGCGGTATCTTTGGCAAATTTTCATGTCACCGAACGTTTCTTCTCGCGATCGTTCGCGGGAAGAGCGAAAGATAGTTTGCAAACGCAGACGTCCGTAGAGCAAAGCATATTACAAGATAGAGTTTTGCATTTTATGGTCGTACATTAGCACCTCGAGTCTGGACACTTCAGAAGCGATAGAAAAACTGCGCGACAAGTTAGAAAAGGTGGCAGATCGAGCGAGGCAGAAACTCCACGGTCGAGATCCAAATACCGGGAAACGGGGAACCGATACAAAGAAATTCCTCGGACCCGGGGTCGAGCAATAGATTTCCAAATCGCTTGCGTAACCTCTCGCGGCAAAAAGGGGAACGCGGGGACGAACGAACGCTTTAAAAGTCGTAATTCCACGAAGAAGGAAAACGCGAGTCTTATTTATCGGCGCTCCCTCGAAACTCGTCCTCGGCCGGCTCGTTTTTTGCACGGGGAGAACAGCCCATCAAAAGTTCGCCGTGAGCAGAAACGATGAAGATTTTAGTTATGCCCCGGCCTCTATCTCCCTTCCACGGCCCCCTCGGCCGTCTTCTTTCTCCTATTTCTCTCTAAATTGAAGAAGCCACCACGTTTTGTCACGCTTTTTAGGCAGAACGCTGTAACGTGCTCGTGATTGCCTCGTACAATTACCTTCTGGTCTTTCTGCCGCCACCCCCCGCCCGTCCCCGATGATCCCACCCCTTTTCAGACGGTCTTTTTCTGTACCCTCCGGTGTGTACGCACACCTACAGCTAATGTACAACACGGTGCGAGCAAGGCATAAAACGACCGAGGCCCTCTTTTTGCCCGGACGCCACGCTTCATTCCGACCAGCGAAATTACCGGCTGCTCTTCCTTTTGGGATAAATGCCCCGGTATGCCCCGACCCCGGGCCCCGGGCCCCGACTCTGGACCCGCCGCTTGGCGAAAACCGATCGTGAAATTAAGTTCTTCGCCGGTAACTTTTCTTACTCCCCATCGAGTTTCCAATTCGCGATCCGCTAGTGGTGCACCTTTGCTATTAAACGCGCGACAATTGTTCGATGAGTTATCTGATTCCTTCCTAGTTTGCAATAGAAATTGCTAGTACGAAAAATAGTCATTTATATAGTGCGTCACTATAGTGGGAGTAACTGTACACGAACCCCCCCGTCAGGTTCGCATAAACGTAGTTCCCAGTGTGTTTCAATACGTATTTTGATAGTTTTTCTCATCGAGTTTGCAGAGAAATTTCATCTGGCAGCGCGATAATAGTTTCGGAGCAGCGATAAAAGAGCGAGCCGCGGTGCTCGGGAGTGAAATATCGACGAGCACATATCGAACGAACGGCGCGTCGTCGTTAACACTAAACCTACCACGAACCGGTCAAATGACCGTTTTTAAAATTTTGTTTAGAATTTCTAACGCACAATGTTATTTTAGCGCACATTTAACTTTACGATTTTTCTTATAGCATACGTACAATGAATTTTTCCATTAAAATTTTCACAGGACTGGCCGAACACCCTGTATATAGTCCAGTATTCAGTTTCCATTGTTTTAGGACAGTCTAATAACGCGTATTAAAAATACTAAAACTTTAGACGCGTGCAGTTCCGAAACTACTAGAGTTTTATTAATTATTAAGGTATTGTTAGAAGCGGCAAGGCCTCCCCTTTAAAATGGTTTTTGGTTTTTGTCGATCGGACTTACCGTTTTCGAGATATCGTAATTTATGTAAAGGGGTATTTTTCTTAATTTGACTATCGCTGTCTTCGTCTGACGCGTCGCGCCGGTCCTCCTTGTCGCACGTGAATCGTGACTCTCGTGACCTAGTTTCGCGTAGTATTTCCAAGAATTTACTACGCACTGTTTACTATTTTCACGCGCGCGAGTTCATTGATTATTAATGAACGTAAACAAAGGCTTCGGACCGTCGTATCTCCGAAACTAGCCACCGCATCGACTTGAAATTAAAATCGCTATATCTCCGGAACTAATGAAGCTATCGACTCGTACAAACGCTCGTTTTAAAGGGCATTCCATCCTCTATCTGATGACTATAAAAACTATTATAAATTATTTTATCTTCTATGTTTATTTTCACATTTACTTTGACGCTACATACCTAAAGAAGTTTCAGCAATTCCTACTGATCATACGACTGTGTATTATACGATATGATGCAAAAATTAGGCGATTAGAAATCATTTGACCGGTCATGGTAGGAATAGGTATACACGAAGTATCGGTAGGTTTAGTGTTAATTTCCCGGGGATCCCACGAAGCAGCGTGGCCGGCGTCGCGCGAACAGCGTCGTAATAGCGCCGCGTGTGCTCGCGCGAAGCAAGGTCGACGCGAGCGCGAGCTTACAAGATTCCCCGTTCCCTGGCCCTCCGACGCCTCCACTGCCGCAGCCGCCGCCACGGTATCGACCTCTTCCTTCTTCTCTTCGCCGCTGCCACCGCCTCCTCCTGCAGGCTCGCGCTAGTAAAATGCACTCGGCTCGTTCGCTTCGCGCGCGCGAAGCCCTCTTTACATTTACATGCCGGGCTTCTCGAGGCCGCTATGTGCTCGCGAGGACATCGCGCTCATGAATTTATCCTCCGAGGAGTCCTCCGCCGTTCCTCGCCGTCGAGCAGCCGTAGGAGACCGAGATGATAGCCGGATAACGTTCCCGTATCATTGGACCAGTTTTCCCGGACACTCCGAACACCGCGAATCGAAACTTATCGATGGAACTTTGATCGTTCCACGCCAAATCGATTACCGTTTTCGTCGATGTTACCTCGAGACGTATTACGGTAACCGTCAGATATTAATGATTGTTCGTCAAGCACGATTTATGCGAAGAATAATTTATTTTAATATACGAGGCTTCCTACTCTCCCTAGCCTCTCCTTAATTTGTAATTACGGTAGGCACATTAGCCGGTCAGCCACTCTCCGGTAGAATCGAAACACCCAAATGTCCTCTGTACTGTAAAGTATATTAATGAAATCGAACAATCGCGTAGCGTTCGATAAATTTAAATGTATCGAAAGCACGTCGAGTGGCTCGTTAAATTTGTTACGCTGACTAAACAGAGTGGAACGAGCGTAGTCGGCGAATCTTCAAATCCTGAATCCTTCGTCTCGTTTAAATTCCAGAAACCGAGGGAATCGAGCACTCCCACGTCCGATCGGGCATTTTTCCACCGCGAAACACCATGCACACCGCCAGCTCGGGACTTAATCCCGACCGTAAAACAGTCTGATTTATTGGTTACCGCGGATCAACGCGAAACACCGACTAATTAGTATGATTAGCCCGCGCCGCACGGTCGTCGTATTCGTACGGGCATTTTGCGGCATGAATGGAGCTTCGACTCGCGCAATGGCCAATATCGGAAAGCTGGCCGATCGACGAGGTAACGAGCGATCACGTTGAAAGGCGAGTAATATCTAGTTATCACGAGCGTACGTCGTACTTTATGAACGGCTGACTCCGAAGCTCGATAGACCGTAACACGGGCCGATCATTATATCGAAGTTGACGCGCCGTTGATATTCACCGAACCTGACAGAATTAACGAAGGAACCAATTAGCGGATAAAAGCTGCAGGGTGAGGGTATCTTGCAAAATCTCGGTCCAGTCCAACGCAACGGTTTCACTCTCGTATTACGATAAATAATCGCGAGAGACTCGCGAAGTAACGCTACGAGTATTAACGACATCGAGCAGCGAAGTTCTCGCGATTACGAAAGCTATCGCCTACATTTGCTTGCGTATTCTTGGCCCTTGGTTACGTTTCCAAGTCTTGCGGAGCAGAAATAAATTTGAAACGTTTGTGTTGACTCTGTAAAAAAAGCAGAGGGTGGGAATAGACACCCTCTGTCGAGGTAGATTCGCGAAATCCCCCGGGGTCGTCTTGTTCGGCGTGCGTAGATGCACCGTCAGCGCGGATTCCGCGGTCGGAGATGTAAGTTAATCGGGGAACTGGTCGAAACGAGAGGGAGAGTGATCTAGAGTACCTCTAAAGCTTGCGACTGATTCGTGCGGTTGCACGGCATGCCGCGGGAATTGTAAATAGTGTAGGCAGCGAGGGACGATGCAGAACATCGTGGACCCAAGTGGAGGGACACGGAGAAGAGGTGGAACGCGGAGAAGAAAAAGAAAAAGAGAACGATCACGACGAAGAAGAAGCGGGACAGGACAGCCAGGCCGCCGGCGCTGGGCTGCGCGTGTATCCGCCCACGTAATCTTGATTGTCGACACACCTCCACCTCCACCACCTTCTACCACGAAGTGCACCAACACAATCGCGTCGTCGGGCGCACACGACGGACCCCGTGGGCACCTATGCGCGTTCGGATGCAACCTGCGCGATCGCACCAGGGGCGGATCAACCCTGGACGCGCTACTCGCTCGCTCTAAAGTATCCTCTCTAATTGAATGCGCTCGACGCAGTCCGTCCTATAACTTACGACCAGAGTACCGAGACCATCACCGATTTTAATGGAACTTTGTACGCTGGTTGGTTCTCTTCTTCTGTTTACAAAGATATATTTATAAACTTGACTGTTTGCGCTGGAACGATAACAAGAAACTGGAACAACGGAATTCCACTGTGCTCTGTTCGCCGTCCGTACTTGGTGCTCGGTCGTTTGGCGGGAAACCGTACGTTTACGCGATTTCATATGAAATTTGCGTGGGCGAGTTGCTCCTCGTCGACGGTAAAAGGGTGCCCGACAAGGAGAAACCGGGAAACAAATGAAGGGACGCGAAGCATAATGGCGCGGTCGTGAGGGGATGGAGGGGGGCGTAGGGGGATAAGAAATTGGATAAGAACGTAAGGAGGATTGGTGTGCGCGCGACTAAATTTCTGGCTGTCTGCGTGGCGTGCGTGTAAAGGCAAGGCGCAGGAGTGGCGATGGGGCAGAGGGGAGGCAGAGGTTGGATCCAAGGTGGAGGATTTATGAACGACCGAAACAGGCTGCTAACCCTGGTCCCCTCCGCTTCACCAACCGCCTCTTTTTGCTTTGTATTTCGACCTTAGCGCGAGTAGTATACCTGCTCCCCAGTGGTCCCTCCCCCCTGGCATACGCACGCAAAAAACACAGTTTCATTTCCCTCCGTCAATTTGAATCGTACATTGTTTACTCATCGTTACCGTCATACGTTATCTTCTCCCCCGCTCAACGTATCGTTTCTGGCGTGTCGTTGTCGACAAGTGGATCACCGGTCGACGCCTCAATGGCGCCGCGACGCGTCCCTGAACCTGCTGGAGGCGTCTCGATCCACCTCCGACTGGAATTGAATGTCACGTTTGGGAAGCGTGTAATTTCGAGACAACCGTGACGCGGGTCGTCGTAATCCGGAAGCACCGCGAGCAAAGATTCCCGATACCGGTCGCTCGGATAGCCGGATCGGCTCCCATCATAATTCCGTAATTCATGGATCCACCTTTATTGAGACGGCAGCACAGACTCTCTTAATTAACTCTCGCCGTGGCCCAATCGGTTCTTGGGATCTAAAATCAATTTAGATCCCGAATGTACGATAGAGCATCCCCCTCGTCCTCTTCCAGGACGCTCGCCGTGGAGGATACCCTCTCGTGGAGAAGGCCAGCGAGGGGCACACCACGGCATGCCCCACGGGCCCCACGGGCCGCAATCTCGAGAAGGTGCGACGAGGATGAACCGAAGGAGAAGCTCGGTGCGCGCCGCGAGACCCCAACAACGACGCTGATGTCGGTGGATACGTGTGTCGTGTATTGTTGCTCTTCGTGGCTCAAGGTTCTTGGACTCGTCTCGACCGGCGCTATAAACGAGGCGGTGTTAGAGACTCGAAAAATTTTTAACATCCTGTCCGTGCCAATCAAGGATTCTAAACCTAACTCAAACTTGCGTCGGTTCTTTAACCAAACGGAGACAGCTAATCTGCTCTTGCATTGTTTTACCACGATTACCAGCTCCCAAGCGTTATCGGAAATTACGATGTTTCGAATGCATCGTACGTCAACAAAGATTAGAATAATATAATGCATAGAACCGCCTTGTGGTGACGCCTCAATGGGGCCTGTCATCCACGTTGTAAAGCTCTGATGAATAAAAAAAAAAGGCGTCGGTTTCCCGAACAGATCGAGAATATTGCGAAGATTAAATTGCTCGGAATTTGGCGAGAGAAAGAGGGAAAGAGAGAAAGTGAGCGTCGCTCGCGATGGTGCTGGTGGTTAGGATCCATGGGGGCCTCACGGTGCCCCGTGGTAACGTGGGTAACTTAATATTCCGGGCAATAAATAAGAGAATGCGGCTCTGTCCGCCCCACAAAAAACCCCCCGCGGGCCAAAGAGCAAGACGCCTACGCTTCTCGTAGTACCCACAGTCCGGTCCGCGGCTCGTCCCTTCCTCGTCTCTGGGCCCATGGGCCTGCTCCGGCGATCCTTGCTCGCCGGATGCGCCGCACGAAAAGTTTGTGGGCCCACCTTAACCTCCCGTGGCCCCCACGCTCAACACCCGAACGTTATCCAGCCACGGCATCGCGTAATTAAGTTATTACGCTCGCGGGGAACTCTCGCCGCGCTGCTCGTGCCTCCCCCTCTCTTCCCAGAGGGGAGGATTTACGAACGATCGCTAGCGCGTATCTCGCTTTCTTTATCTTATTATTTTTCTAACAATTTTTAGTACCCGATCGGTTCGTTACCGGTGCAATCTATGCGTTTCTGGCCCTGAGATCAAGCTGTTCCCCATTCAACGCGTCCAAACTCTACGACTCTACTCGTAATTCACAATTTAGACCCTTCGTTTCCCCTGTGATCACGAAACGCCCGCCACTCCGGGCCATTTTATGAACCAGCAGATGTTTCTCGCTACAAAGTTGCGCGCAAAAACAGCATCGAGCCGCGTTCCGGGCTTCTTCCTCCGGGATGAAGATTATCACCTCATCGTCCGAAGGGTAAAAACATCGTGCGAAAAACCCGGTGTCTCGGTTCTGTATACTCCGCGTGGAACCACAGGAAGCGAGAAATCGGTTACGGAACGTTTCGAATTTTAACTCGATCGGTCTCCCAACGCTTCGTCGGGAAAGAAAAATACACGACTTATCGAGCGGAAAAGAAAGGGCGTGCGCGTTTACCGTCACCTGCCCTCGAATTGAATTTGAAAATTACTAAACGTGGACCTTTTGAAAAATTTCCATCGTTTTACAAAACTCGAAGAGTTCTAAATTCCATCGCTACCAACTGCAAGAGGGTTTCGATCGCGTTTCGTGGGATCTTTATTCCCCGGAGACGACTCTGTTACGCAACTCTGGTCCATCGGAGCGTTACACTCGGTGGTTGGAAAGACAGAAAACAGCCTATGGGCGCAGGTCCGTGAAGAATTAAGACCCGAAGCCAAATTCGATGCAGCTTCGATCAGGCTCCGCTTCTTCGAGAGGGTCCCTGGGTTCGTTTCACCTGTTCTTTTTTCCCCCATCTCGAGTGCTATCTCTTTTAAAGGGCCCAGCATATACGAACGCTTCTAGTCCAACCGGTCCACGGACACAGCGATGCCACCGTGTTCACGGTATGGCCGAAAAACACTGCGGTACCGTGCGCGTGGAACAAGGAGGCCGCGCGGCGAACGACGAAGAGGAGACAACCGACGTACCCGGCAGAATTATTTATGGTGGCTGATAGAGACGCGGGTTCGAGGCAACGTTGTCTAAGAGGCAACAGACCCACGCACTGGCATTCCTGCCTTCCTCCATCCTGTACCGTGCTCCTGTCCTTCTTCCCCTGCGTCTTCTTCTTCCTCTGCTTCTTCGTCCTTTTCGTCTTCCCTTTTCTTGCCGGCCAACTTTATCCTGCTCGACTCGCTCGTCATTCTCCACCTTCTTGGACACGTTCGTCCGACATGGTCCTCCGTGGCGAAGTGTGACGAGTCGTTGGGAATAATTTTCTCAAATAGAGGAGTTTAGGCGACCAATATAACCGCCGACAATCCCTGCTGGTCTAATTTTTCTCCGTTCGTCTTGTTCTTCGCCAGCCGTATCCCTTTTTCGTACTTGCTCGTCCATCGAACCGAAAGTCGTTGCTTTTTGTCCGCGTTAATTGCGGTGCACCGTCCCGCGCTTTCCCGGAGCCTAACGACCGGACGAACACCTTTCTTATTCGGCCGTTGGTGCAACGAGTGCACTCGATCCGCCGGTACGACGGGGAATCCTTGTCGTTCGAGCTGTAAACCGACGGTTGCGCGGAGGATTGCGCTCGGCCCTCTCACCTGCACCCCAAACGGCGAGCGCGTTTTTAACAAAAAAGAAACCTGGAACTCGGCTAATTGTTGCTGGAACGTCAGCCGGACCCACCGAGGGCAGACTTTTACGACGCACAGACACCATCTTCTTGCGTAGACGGTCCCCCTACCGGTCACCCCTTGTCTTCGGGCTCTACAAGGACGAGCTCGATTTTTTGTCGCGGCGCACCTGCCGGCAGGATAAATTTTAAATAAGCAAACATTGCAAGCCGAATACAGAAGAGACGTACTGCTTGCAACGTGCTCTTTTTGGCCGGAGACGAACATCAAACTGTTGGATGTTCGTACCAGGTTCTATTACTCTTTAACGCCTGGTTAGAGAGGCTCGATAATTTTCATTCGCGACACGTTCACCGTGTAATATCTATTTATACTCCCACTATTTCTTCGAGGAGTGTCATCCAAATTCATGCACAGGTGCAAAATAATTCGCCGGTGACGACATCTTCTCAGTCAGTTCCCGATCATCGATTGTTTGGACCAATTACCTGAGACTTCCTCGAGTTTCCGGGTTCCCGGAGAATTGTTCGCGTCGTAGATCGGTGGCCAGAGAGGCAATTACTTGGCCAGCGTAGAACGAGCGAGGGAGACAGAGATAGTATTTCGTAATCTCCGCCACGCGCTTAATCGGTAATTAAGGCTTAAGGTGACTCCCCCTTTTCCTCTTTCTTTCGCCTTGAGCTCCTCCGACGTGATCCAGCCGCTCCCCTTCGACGCGTCCGCCCGATCCGAGTTATTCCACCGGTATTACAATTTTTTTCTCGCGTGCCTTTACTAGGGCACTCATTAAGGGGAAACCGGAGGGGCGAGCAGCCGGCTCGTAATTAGTGGCACTAACGAGGGGACGTTTCTTGCGGTGCGTGTACGCGCGTAACACCGGTGCATCCGTGCCACGGCATCCGCGATTCCCGATTTTTCTGCCGCCGCCTCCGTCCGCCAGCACGGCCAGCCTTTTTTTGTTCCGCCGCTACCTGGCTACCTGACTTCGATGCTGTAACGATTCTATAAGGCCCTCTCTCCAACGATCTCGCCACGAGACGGTATTTCGTGACTCGCTTTGGCAATGAAAAATCGTATCCTGGGAAACTGGCCTTCCGCTAAACGAACCCAGCCCTAACCCAGAACGATTCGGAAATAAATCGCAACTGGAACAACGAAAGTACGATTCCTCTCTGCTCGCAGATTAATTCGTGGTCTTTCTTCTTTTTACTCAGTTTGCGTAGACGAGATGGAATTACGAGTCTAATTCCGTACGATTCCCCGAAGCAAATGGCGTTAAGGAAGAAAGTCGGTTTCATGGCACCTAGCGGCCGGTCGTTTTTCAACGGGAGTCGCAGTGTTTGTCGATTACAGAAGGACCATTAGAAAGACGGGAAAAGAAAACAGAAAGGGAGACCGTACCCCGCTAGAGCCGGCTGCCAATCCTCCTCTCTCCCTCGAAGCGTGTTCGCGATTCCAGACGAGCTTCGCCCTGGAAACGAATTCAACAAGCCGGAGGTCTTCATTCGAATCACGAACGCGAATCACGTCCACGCCGGGGAGGGACACCGTCTCGTAACAAATATGCATCTCCCTCGAACATGATAAATCGTGCTACCAGCGGACGCGGCTCAAGCGCCGCATGCGAAACGCGATTAAACGGCCGCTCGGAATGGCGGACGACTAATTAGGAAATTTTTTAACGGCCCGTGAGAACCCACGGAAACGACTATTTTCAAGCGCAGAATGGAATTCAAATTCCACAGAGACGAATACCATAGGTTTAGAAATTTCAGTGTCTGTAACTCTATGTTATTTTAATTAGAATTATAAATTGGTTCGTACCCAAACATTTATATTTTTTTTTTTTCCATAAAAAGTGTGTGGACAGAAAGTGGATGGAAAGTCGAGTATGGAAAATGTTTTTCTGGAAAAGCGGGACAGGAACGAATCCGCGGTGGAAACGCAGTCCATCAGCCGGGGAGATCTTCATCCGAAGTCGCGGAGGCGAATCACGTCCGCGCCGAGACGGGACATCTCCGTAACAAATATGTATCTCCCGCGAACCTCGTACCTCGCATGCGACGACGCACACAGTCCACGGGTGATATATACGCCGTGGCACACGCACCGGGTCCTACCAACGGCTACCAATGCCATCGAGAGAGCTCGTGTATCGTTCTCTCGGGCCCCGAGAGTCCGCCAGCGGGTCTAACTAACTAGCGTACACGTTTCTCTCGGGCCCCAATCTACACACGTCGCTTATGCGTGTGTCTTCGCAGCGATGGAACGGTCCTCGTTTCTCGAGATCGATCGATCCTAAAAAACGGGGCCCCTTTGCTCGTCGATCGGATAAACGGGTACAGAGAAGGTTTCCGTGCAATGGCAATACAAACACGCTGTACGACAAATTCAATTGCTCGGCCAACACCTGCTGTTTTCAAATAAGTAATAACGAATTTTCCAAGGTGAACTTTTCCAAAAAATGAACAAGACGATTTAGCGTTTGGACCGTTGCAAGGGATGAGGCACCAAGTGGGGCCCGTTCGGTTGTATCGAGGCCTGACTCGAACCTTTCCCTACGAACGGGGAAAGAACTGGACCCTCTAACAAAGAGATGTCTGCCCCGTCGAAGTCCTCGAGAGCGCGGGTGTGTGCATGCGTGTGCGTTCGTCCTCGTGATTACGTTCGTGTTACTTCGGGCATCCTCGTGTCCGAGTATTCGTCCCGAGGGGCCTTTAAGAGGGATTAAGGAGACGCACACGTGACGTTCTCGGTCTCGGTCTCGGTCTCGGTCTCGGGGACCGTAGACGAGCCTGACGGGCACCGGTACAGACCGAGTAAAAAACAAGTATCGATTATCCATCCGGCAGATTCGCTAATTATCCAAGGGAGAACGATTAAGGCGACAAACGTTTTTAAGTCGAACGATCGAGCGAGCGATTAGCCCGCCGAGAGATTACTACCAGTTCCTTTTTTGCCCCAATCGATTCATCGGTCCGGGCGAAAAAATTCTGCCGAATCGTTGAACTTTCAGGACTTTCACTTTCCCACCGTCGCCAAGACACTGTGGCTTCGTTCGAATAACACGCGGTTAACAGTCGGTTTGCGGATGCTCGGATGCCGGGGACGCGTCGCTTTTGGCCCAACGCTGAGTTTGCTTACTCGGACGTCAACGAACCAACGCCTGCAGATTTTTATCTTTGCGTTAAAACACACACACACGCATTCCCGAGCTGTAAACTTTACGATAGATTTACGGTTCGTTGGCAAAACTAAAATATTCGACGTAACTGTCTACGACTATACTACCGCAAGTCCAGAGTGCGTTTTTCGGTGGAACGAGATAAGAATATGATAACAAGGGGGCGAGAGAAAGAGAAAAATTTGGACGGTAACGAGTCCCAGCAGGGGTTTCTCGTGTACCAGGCTCCTACTTACTCGGAAGTCGTCCTTAATTCATGCCACGATGCCTTTTTCTGTCGTGGCCCTTCGCGGAAGGCCCGGTGATTCGGTAGTCTGGATAGGGCTACCGCGTCGTCTCTATTATGCCAGCGGACGCGACGATAAAAAGCTGAAACGTTGCCTATTTCGTCTCATCGCGACGACCAGTCCTCGTTCTTCCAATTCTCCGCGTTCCCGTCTTCCCCCATCGACCGAACGAATTTAACGTTTCGACTTTTACGACATTTGTACTCCAGAATATAAAAATACATGTGACCAATTCTAATTTAATTGATATAAATTTAGTTGGAATCGAACGATCGATTTAACGAGAATATAAGCTTGTTGGCTATAGTAAATGTAGAAAATGTTTGTCCGGTCGACTGCTAAACCGTTGCAAGTTTCGAACAAACGGAGCACGTTCTCCTCTCCTTTTCCGTGCAGAATAAAGCACGGTTCGCGCTTTCACGAAGAAGCGGAAACGTCGCGACAATGAGCATCGCGGATCGTCAACCTCCAGGCGGGATCTGCGCGCGCTCTTCGGCTCGCTTCCTCCTCGTTGTCGCGGCGATGTTCTTTTTTTAAAAGGACGCCCGACAATGTACCAGCCGCTATAAATACGTACGCACGCGTGAATACGTCGCGACTGTCGCCACGTGTGAAGCAGCTTGAGGGGGCCTTCCCCGTCCTCTCTGTCCCTCGCGTTTACGCCGCGCGTACGCATCGGCTGCTCCTCTTCTTCCTTCTTTCGCGACTCCTGCGCGTTGCGTGTCCCTTCGCGAACAACCGAGACCGCGAACCGACCATGGAAAAAGCAACAGAGAGAGACGGCCTGTGGAGAATATTCCCGGTCGACATTTTTCTTGTCGGAATGCGGAGTCGTTACGTTCGCGAGGCGTTACGATCGAAACGCCCGAGATGTTCTTACCGGTTTCACGGACTCGAGAAGCGCTTCGCGGTGTCCCTCGACTCCGGGGATTCGAGATCGAGACTCCTAACGACGCTAACTTTCGAGAGTTTCGCGGACAACGCTACGAGCATGCCAATAGCTTTCATCAAAACCAGGAATTTTACCCTTAGAAAGCATTTTAATTACGTTTAAAGGAAACACCGAGCGTCGAGACTGTATTTTGCGCTATCTACAATATCGATCACTCGATCGTTATATTATTTTTGTACGAGAGAAGGGAATTTCTTCGAGCAGTGTCAGGTTTTACGAAGACACTGTACCAATAAGCGAAGGAGCGTTTAACGTTTGCGACGTTGTTTTCGTCTATGGTCGTCGATCTCATTACGGGGCGCTGATCGCCGACATTTTTTCCGTATTTTCTCCCTGTAATCGCGAGCGCGTCGTTCAATTTCAGGACGCCAAAGAGGCAGAGCGGCGAATACCGAGTTCCCCCAAATGAAATTACACCTTTTGATGTGGCACGGACAAGGCCCGTTAATAATACCGGCGCTGGGAAAAACACGGCCCGGGATCAAAGCGGATTCTGCGTCTGGGAAAATACACGCGAGACCGAGCGTGCAATCACGGGGATCTCTAGTTTACCAAAGATAATTGCTGGTTGTCCATCGGCCGCGAGCATGATTCGAGACGGAACCAACGAGTCGGGCACTTCTACAAACTTGTCTCGTCGAAATTAAGAGATCCCCATTCGTCTCGAGAGATCGTGTCGTTGTAAATATCGTCGATGAAATAATTGTGCAACGATTTAAACGAAATCCTTTTCCCCTTTCCGGCGAGGCAGAACGGAAACGAAATTTTTAGCTGAAATTAGGCGCGTCTCGCGAGTCGCATACGGTCGTCGTAACCGTGTCAGCAGCCGTTGGACTGGAAACGCGCTTCCCGACGCGGCCATTGGTCCTTGTTCCATTACTTTTAAATATAGTTCCGAATCTAAATGCGCCCGTGAGCTACGCTCTCATTTTTATCGTCCCGTGTTCCGTTCGAGACAAGCTATAAAACGAATTTGGGTGAACGGTCGACGGATGTCTCTTATATCATCATCGAAAGAAGCAAGCTGGACGACGACTATGGGTTTTCACTCGGAAAAATCTGGTCCCAAATTTGACGAAATTCGATTCCATAACGGACTCGGTGCTCTTTAAACCCCAAGTTCCCCGCTAAGGGGCAGCTCCATAACACTGAGATAAAAGAGTGATCTTGAAACAGCCAGTTGCTCGCCTCCGTGGCGAAGAAAACCCAACGATTCGATTGTTCGCGAGCGACCAAGACAATTAATCCCGGCGTGTGCCATTCTCGCGAACGAAGGTGGTCCTCGTCGGGAATTAAAACAATCCAAACAGTTTAATCGAGCGGCGTCGGAAGCGGAAATAAAGCGCGAAACCAAGTGGAAGGCGATCGGAATCGACTCTACCGAACGGATCATAGAGCGGTTAATCCGGTGCTGGCGGGGTGCGATGACCGTTTAGCTTTCGTTTCGTTTATTTTTTTCTTGCTCAAAAGGAATTCCATCTTCGGTGCCGAGCGAAAGAGACAAGTCATGCGGAAAGTCACCGGTGATATAAAGACATTTGGAGCGGCTAGCTGCTCTCCGGAGTTGTATGCAAATAAGACTTCTCAGCGGCGCGCCACCGCAGATCGTCTTTGTTCCCCGTTTGCGGTCGCGTCTCTCCGCCCGTGGATGAAAAAAAGCAAAAAAAGGGGGGTTGCGTCGCTTAGAACAACGCCGGCAAAACAGCGACCGTTAACGCGCGATGACCTTCTCGACAAACTACCCGCGATTCCCTTTCAAGGATTCCAACGAAACCACCGAACCGGAAACGCACGCGATTCGATCATTGTCTCGAGCGATCCTCGGGGGTCGGTGAAAGGGTTCGGCAACGCATTTGCGGACACTCTTCCGATCGGAACGCTCTCTCGATGCAACGAGACAATTAAGCGTGCGTGCGCCAAACGCGACGGGAGGGGGGCTGTTTCTTAACCCTTCTGTTGGCAACCGACGTTTTAACCGCGGTGCTCGAGTACTCGGAACGTATTCAATCCATTCATCGAATACAGAACGATAGTTTCGTTCTACGGAAAACGTAATTCGTCGCTATCACTGCATACAGACGCGATCTCATAGTATTAGCGAACGTACACCTATCGAAAAGCCTTGGAATTTTTTCGGCTACGTATCCGAGAGTCCATTATTCGTGGAACTGAACGCGATCGAGCCGAATCCGTCAACATTTCTGAGCGCAGTCAAACCGGTGAAAGGGCTCATCGACGCGTGTAAACGTCGAGGTCGTCGCGGCGAAATCGGTATTGTTTCGTCGTCCCCCGGGACAACGGGCGCCGTCGAACCCGAGAAGAACGGGGCGTGTGCCGCGTCGCGACGCGGAACGTCGTTCCACCTTGCGAACAAAGCACGACAGAGGAGGTAACGATTGAAATAATGCGTCGAAACGGGGTCGCGTATCGAGCCCTCGCGTTCAATTACATCGACGGAGCCCTTTCTTCGCACTTGCGTGCCCGGAATCGGTCACCTTTTAACCCTTCTGCGCGCAACCCTCGTCGAGCGGAAGAGAGGCGGTGACACCGCGTTCGTATCGACAAAGGGGCTCGGCGGACCGTGACTAAATCGACGCGACGTACCCCGCGGACTTTATTGCGCGACAATATAATTATTTTGCGTGCTACTCGCGAGCCGGCGAGAGGGAGAGAAGTCAAGCCGGGCGTGTGCCGAGCCGATGGCCAACAATGAGCCGCGGACTCGGCGCGTTTGTTTGCCAAACAATCGGCCCGGCTCGCCGAGAGACCGAGCCGTGGCGAAAACAACGAGAAACAATCGGCTATTGTTTACCGTACGCTAAGGAGGAGAGGAGCGGCCCGCGAAGGGAGGAGACGCCGACGTCGGCGTCGCTGACGGCAGGCAGGACCGAGCATTCGGGGGTGGCCGGGCTACTCCGACAGGCTTGTTTATGGCCGCTGGAAATATCGTTAATTGACCGAGCCGGCGACCACGGACCGTAAGCCACGCCGATTAAAACTCCGTTTACAATGTTTCTTCGATCGTCGTACGACGAAACGCTACTCGATACTAAATATAAACCCGATTATCGGCCATTCCGAGGAGCGTGCAGTGGCTCGCGGAATTCCCGGAATAGAATTCGCTCCGAATTCTCTGTTTGCCTGATCCGCCCGCGCAATATTAACCCTTTGCGGCCGAGAGCCGACCGAGAGTCGCCACCGGGTTTTACGCAACTCGAGTGCCGGCCGAGAGGCGACCAATTGTTTACGTTTCATTTCGTTCAACTTGGAAGCGTCGACAGTCAATATTGCTGCTTGAGATCTGCTTTCCGAAAAGATTTCGCTGTGCGTGGGAAACGATCCGAGTCAAAGTTCCAAGGAAATTAATTCGGCAAGACGAGGGGGAGGGGGAGAGGGGAGGAGACGAACGACCAAGAAAAATGGAGAAGCATGCAAATTTATACGTTTTCGAGGCAGAAAAATCGCAGGCAAGCGAACCTTGTCAGTCTCCCCGTAATTGCTTCCATTAAAGGAAATATACGAGAAAAGTGGCTGAGACACCGGACCGGCATAAAAGCGCAAATCACCCTTTCGTTGCATTAACGTCGAATTAATGAGTAATTTAGCGTGATCCCTTTCCCCGTCTACCGGGTGCACTCGGTCTCGGAATAATCGTCGTTCATAAATCGGAACGATGAGCCACCGGGCGGGGCGGAAGGGAGGATGGGTAGGGTGGGGATAGGACGGCGCAAAAATAAATACAGAAACCGGTGTGCGTTGGATGGTGATTCTTAAAGCGCGCAGTTGCAGCTGCCGATGGTCGCGATGCAAGCCGCGGACCTTTGCGATCGCTTTACCCATGCAGTCGGAGAGTTTAACAACCAGTAATTGTCCGGCCTGGCCTGTCGGAGCCGTAAAATCCGAGCGAGAGCAAACAACCCGTCGCGATCCGCTCAGGGACGGCTCGCGGCGCTTTGACGCCCGCCGGATTAACTTTTGCAACGCGAGAACCAAGACTCACCAGCTACCGCGATCGTTACGCGTCCCAGAATCCATAGATCCTACGAAACCACCTCCAAAATGCCGGGCGGTACCGATCTGGATCAACTTCGAGGGGTTGCTTCCAGAGCATCGATCAATCGCGTTCGGCGTTCTCCACTGTTTCTTAATTCACCCATTTTGCTTAGTCTCGTTAACCCAGATTTTCGCGATTATTCCGTTAATTACGCCGTAATTATCTGCTTTCGCCCGAATTCGGCGATGCTTGAAGAATTAACGCGCGAGGAGGCAAGAAAAGCCGAGTTGAACTTATTCTTCCGCCAGAGGCTTTATTAAAAGCCGAACCGAATAATAACGTATAATAACACACATTACGTCTCGAGACGAGTATACAATACCTAACGTAGAAATATGTCCTACCGATTTCTGCGATCGAGCGTGCGCCAATTACGTTTAACCCGCAATTTAATCCGAAACTGTTTAATCGGTCCGCCAACTGCGCTTAATACTTGGCTAATATATCGCACTAACGATGGAGAGAAACGATTCTACCCTACTTTTGCACGAAGGTTTTACATTACAACTCCTTGTTAATAGGTGTAAATACGATGTGACGCTTCGATAATTTTAAACGTGTACCTAATTAAATTAACCTACGTGGCAGTGTGTTGCAAGATGAAGGATCTAACCTCCGGTTTATTACGTGAAAATATGTTTCTAACGCAAGTCGTGTAACATCAAGGGAAACGCAGAGAATAATTAGTCTGCTTGGTCTCTATTAAAACTACCCCTATCTTCTTCGATATGCCAACTATTGCATTAAATCGATTCAAGACAACATTCATTGTCTGTTCGTGATGTCGTATTTTCAGCGTATCATCGCCAACGCAATTATAAACGAAAAATAATAAAAAAACGGAAAAAGAATATTCGGTGAACGAGAGTCGAGAACCCGTAACCTCGAGCACAAGAACCAACCGTTCATACTATCCGTGCAACGGTCGTTTCGATAAGAGAGAGTGATATTCACGGTACATTTTACAAGATATATTGCTTTAATTAGTTATATCTTTGGAATTAACTTTGGGAAGGGCGGGGGTAGCTGAACGAAACGACGCTGGATGACCTTAAGTGGCCAGTGTATTTGTTCCGATAGGAGCATTCTTCTCATAGTTTTTTAGTCCTATATACGGGAGAATACTCAGATTCAGGTTTTAAAAATACGTATCGACTGTTAGGAAACGTCGAGTTCAAAGATTCTCGGTCGGAGTTGCGAGATCGAAGAAAGAGACGGGTTAGCGCCGTGTTCCCGGGAAGAGAAGACACGATCGCGTCTAAAACCCGATCGCGATTAGACGAACGGCAAAAGAGGGACGAAGGATGGGACGACATTAGCAACGTGACCGAATGGGATCGTTTGCGGCAGCCACGATCTGGAAGCCAATCGATCCGATCTAATCGAACCGGTGGAACCGCTATTTCGTCGAACGAACGCCTACCGTTCGATTCGCTCGAGCAACGATTAAAAATTTCGTGGAAAATAATTAGTAAACCGACTCGTTAAGGATTCCGATTAAATCGCAACCTGGAAATAATCGAGGACGAGTAATGGATCACGGAGTGCGGCAATTACCGTGGCGAATTTTATTCGGGAAGACACTTGGGGGTATTCCACCGTATTATTTGTTGCATCGAATTATACATTTTCTCGAAGAATACCTCCGACGATTATTAGTTATTAGTTCGGATTACTTATCGGTAAAACTAATCGGAAACTGTAACGCGATCTAATCAAGAATCCTTGGGGGAACATGCTCGTTAACAGTGTCCGGTTTTCATAAGCTCGCTCGAATAGCAAATTCATCAATGTCAGGGGCCGCGGGTATCGGGCCGCTGGACTCTCTGTCATCCGTCCGATAATGACAGTCCCGAAAGAGATTCCCCGTCGTCGGGCGTTTCCCGATCATCGATATTATCCAATCGCGTCGCGAAACTCGCTGCACGACAGGACGCGACGTTACAAAACGCCGCTCTGCACGCACTCGCACGAAAACACGCACGTACCCGGCCGTATCCGCGATATTTATCGAGGCGATACCGAATCCGCGGCGGGGCATAATAATCGTCGCCGTTTAACATAATCCTTAGACACGTCTATTAACGTCTACACGAGCGGGACCGTTCGCTAATTACTCGAGCGTCCCACGACGAGCGACGATCGCCGCGCGTCTCACGCGACCGGCATCGAGAGGACGCTTGCTCGCACGCACACGATCCCGCGTATTGCGAGGAAGACCGGGTCTGGACGCGCGTGTACGTACATCAGTCGCTTATGTAAGGGGGCGAGGAAAGTCGCATCCCGGCGATTAACATGTGGTAACAGGTAACTCGTTCGTACATGCGCTCGGATACGCTTGAGAGATCGATCACGACGCGAGACTCGTTTCCTTCGCCCTTTTTATTTTCTTCTCCCTTTTATCATTTTCCTTTTTTCTCCATTCGTTCCTCCGGGACGCGCCGCTCTGAAACCGGAATGATATCGAGGTACCCGGTCGACGAGGAAATTAACGAGTTTTTATTCGGGCCCCCTTTGGCCGATTGTTTGATGTGGATCGTATTATGGATGCAAATAGGATGTAATTTCATTAAAGGGACGTTACTTCGAATTACTCGCGATCGGCCTGCGTACCCCCTGGCCCGGAAGAGGGGATCGAGCCGATTAATACAGTTATTTGGGAATTTAGCGGACGCGACGCGCCAGGAATCGCAACGTCCACCGCGCGGAGATCGTTTGCTACGCCGATGGCGCGCCTCACTCGATCGCTTTCCGTGCTGCTGTACGTCTTCCAGCTGCCTCTGTTATTAAGTTGCTATCGATCTTATCGGGCCGTGATCAGCCTCTGACGTTCGTGCTGGATGGAGGCTGTGTTTGCATAAGGATGAGTTTGGATAAATATGTACGAGCCAGCCACCGCTTCCACAACGAATTAACATTATTTTCAAACGGAATTAAGTCAAATTTAAAAAGATTATCCCTCCACGGTTTAATTTACCGGGCAATCGGAAACCAATTCCGCTAATTGCGCACGACGATGTAGCGCGTCGAAATTATAATTTATTATCGAATTAAAATTTTTCTTTCCGACAATGTTCCAGGTGCATGGCCAAGTATTTGGGCTAATGCGTGAAATGGAATTCGTTTCCGGATCGTGCATCGTACGCGAGCGTTGGGGGAAGCGCGTCGGGGATCGATTTTCAGGAGGAAACGTGGGAGGAAACCGACTCGCGATGTTTGCTTTGGATGCGTTAGGGTTTCGCGCGCGCTTTTACGCGGCGAGCTGCGCCGTGCTGTGCCGTGCTGCGCGTCATTATCGGACAACGAACGCAATGAAATGAGAGAACTGGTTCTCCCGCGTTGTGTCCATCCGTCTGTACGATTGCCTGCTGGCATCGGTGGTTCCTCCTGCGGGAGGCGATCCTCTCTCGTTTTCCTCTTCGACGCGCTCCACCCGCCTCGGGTTTTCACGCTTTCGTCCCGTTTCGTCGCCTCCTTGCGAGAACGGTAGGCGAAAACATCGATCGCGACAAGATCTATAAAGCAGCGTCGTAACGATCCACGAAGAAACGCGATTCGAGATCGACGCGTTGACTAAATGTGGGAATCGGTCGAGACACGGAGTTCCTTATCGAAACCGGATCGCCTAATCGCGATTACAACTCGGATAAACGGTCCCGGAGTTTCAGTCGATATACGCCGGCTTCGATCGAAAGAAGTCCCCCGAGCAACAACAAGACAACTAAACTTTCTCCTTTCTCGATCGGAAACGAAGGCGTTCGAGGCGGGTGGCGCGAGTTTTCGAACGATTCCACGAATCTCGCGGCTCGTTTCCACGTCGTTAACGCGTTTGGAAGAAAAATCGATGACAGAGAGCATCCCCGACGGTCTCCTTTCACGGAAACGGACAACGGATAATTTCCTTTTTAGGTGGCCGGTCGAGGTCGGCGCAATTTCCGCCCGTGAGACTCTCTCCTCGAGCCATTCTCCTCGGTCGGTCATCTCCATGACAATAATAGAGATATTTCACGAAACCGGGTCGGTGAATTTGAAAACCGACGGTCCCTTTAGCCGCGACGGGCACAGAGGCCCGAGCAACGTCCCAACGGGCCCGGCGAGAATAAGAATTAGGAATTAGGCGTCTCGTGGCCGTCGCTACGGACACGGTCCTCCACCGATGAAACTCCCGTGGAAAGAATAAGAAAAAACGCCCAATGGGGGCCCCCCGTTCGTGGTCGGTGCGCATACCTGGGACCTCGAAGGGTCAGAGACGAGAGGCGTCTTCCTTCAGAACCAGGACCACGAGCATCCGGGAAATTCTCACTCGAGAAACGCGCAACAGGCCCACCGTCTGTATCTTTCACAGAGATCTGTGTAATGGACGTTGTTTTAGAGAGTCGTCGCGAGTCTGTATTAATTTCTGGACGGTCTACGCGTCGTGTTTTGGAATCGACAAGCCTCGGGAATGTCGTTCGTCGGCGATAGATGGTACACGGAATTCTCTAGCACGAACGCTGGAGATTCCCCTTTCCTTTAAATCTAGCATCGTCGAATTTAGGATTTGCGTAGACACATCGGGATTAAGTTATATGCTTTAGTTTTTAAATTAGCTATAGTATGATTTTTATTTTTGTGCTATAATGTTGAAGAGAATGAATTCAGGGAACGCGGATGTTACGGGATCGTAGCATCGTCGATTTTACGTGTGCAAAAAACTCACCCTCTTTTCGCTGTGACAGGACGGCGATCTTCACATTTTCGGATCGATCCTTTTCAGCGATCGACGTTCGGTTGCGCGCGAAGCTGGTGGAACGCGATCGCTAGTGCGACGATTCGTCAAACGATTCGAGAAATAGGGACGATCTAGGAATCGCGACGCGCAACATCGGCACTGGACGTCTTCATCTCGAGCGTCCGTCCGTTCTCGCCTTTTCTACTTCTCTCTCCTCGGTTCGCACAACTCACGTCCGGGCAATCAGGTATGATTGGCTCGATCCACGCTTTCGCGCTAACCACTTTATCAAAGCGTCCGTTCTAAATAAACCTGCATTTGATTACAGCCCCGTGCCACCTTGTCGTTATCGTCCCTTATACCTTCTCCTTCCTTCGCGCCTTCCGATCGAATCGTTTCACTTCACCGGCGAAGAATTATCTCATCCTTTAGCGGCGCGACCGATCGTCCGCTTGGCTGCCCGCGTCTTGGAATTGTTTTCGAGCGGAAAAACAATTCGTCGACAGAGAGAGAGAGAGTGTGTGTGTGTGAGAGAGAGAGAGAAAGAGGGAGAGAGAGAGGCCAATTTTCCCGACAGCCCGTAACGTTCGTTGCACGGAAACGGGGCTCTTTAATTCCGGGGCACTTTTCACCTTGACCGATCGGCTCGAAAGAAACCTATGTTCGATGTTGGAGCCGTCGATCCTCACTTCCGAATACCGAATCCCGAGTCGCGAATCGCGAAGCGAACAACACCACCGAAAGAGGAACGGAACTCGCGACAGGACAGCGTGTCTGGAGGAACGCTCGCGACTCGCCTGGACGATGGTCCGAGTTGGAGTCCCCGGCGAGCAGCGTGTCGAACGCGCAGAGAGGAGATCGAATCGTCGGTGGAACCGGTAGGACTCCGTGGCGGCCAATTCCGTCGGCTCGAGCTGCTCCCGTGCGTTGGACAACGACACACCGCTGGATCGAAATAGTGTTCGTAGTGTTGGCTTGAAGCGCGTCGGAACACAACTGAAGCGGTAGGACCACCCAGTCGGTCGAGGGCCCCTGCCCCGTCCGGATACAGTTCCCTGGCTATGCCGTGCAACCTCTCCCACTACCGCCTCACGGCTCCTCTGCGCCACGCTATACTCCCTGATTGAGCTGGACTCTAGCAGGTGCCTCAATGTCTTACTCCGGGGATGGAAGATTGGTTTGGCAAGGGAGAAAGGAAGGGAAGGAGTCGGCCGAGGGCGAACGTACGAATCGAGGAAAGGAAGGAAGGAAGGAAGGAAGGAAGGAAGGAAGCAAGAAAGGTAGGAAGGAAGAAACGAAGCCTGGCTGGCTGGCTGGCTGACTACCTCTGACGATGATGTCTGCTGGCTGATTGGCCGGGAACCTTCGCTGGATGCGATGACGGAGAAACTATTGGGGAGGTCAAAAACTAATTCCCTTTTTGCCCGATATATCTGGTACATTTACGATGGTTTAAATTTCGATTAATAAAGAATTTTATACCACTTTCCTAAAAATGTTTCAAGGAAAATTAAGTGAAATGTATTCCTTCCTTTCGTTCGAGCACGTTTTTAACGATGGTGGACGATAACTCGTGACTTGCGTCATAAATTCACGATGGAAAGTAGAACGCACGATTAAAGTTTACTCTAAAGCAACTATTTTCTTCTTTATTCGACGCGAAGATTATGCATATATTTAAGTTGGATGAACGAGAGACGAGGTTAATAACTATAGACCAATCTCGTTACCGAACGAAAGTTATTCGAGAAAATTGTCACTTCGAAACTGCCGCCTCTTACAGCGGACATGATCTGTGACGAGAAACGTGCCATTATTTACTATTTACGGTTATCGATCTATCGTTATTTTCTCTTACATCTCGATGGCTCTTGAACGACCAAAACAAATTCGCACTGAACACACAAATCTTAAACGAGCTTTCGATACAGTTAATCGTGATATATTGAATTTGTTGCTAAGCTCAACCAACTTGAATTTATATCAAACGTGTAGCTTATTAAATCAGCTTAAAAGAGCTATTCATCTTCGAGTACTCGAGTTGTCACGATCAATGGCTATAACTCTACTTGTTTTCACGCCGTTTCCGGTATTCCTCGGAGAATTCTATCGAGAATTATCGTTATTATTTATTAACTCTTCGGAATGTCAAAACTTGGGGCTAATCTTTTCAGAACGATCTTTTTAACTTGCCATCGGACGTTCATCGTTTTAAATTGCGGTGTACAATGAATCGTTTACGTTATGTTATCCACGGCACGATTCCTATCATTCCATGTACCTCAAAAATGCAGTTTCAACGCCTGTTAATTGCGCTCACGAGCTCGGAATTCTATTTGACTCTTCCCTTGGCTGCTCCAACGATTATAAGTATATTCTCGGCTAAGCCAACCAAGTTCTCGGATTCCTGCGTCCGCCCGCGGCTGACTTCGACCATCTCTTTGCTATTACACTCGGCAACAGAAAGATACCACCCTCCATAAAAAATTCATACAACGAATTTCCATTTTTGTTGCATCGAAATAATATACCCGGTGCAATCGACGAAGAAAAATGATTGAGGTCGATTTTATAAAGACTACGGGTTCGGGAAGGGTGTGAGACTTAATCGCGCGAGTATTCGACCGGATAAAATCGCAGCAGCCGGGTTCTCGCGATTTAGGATGGTGCGTCGATCGCGGGTACGCGAGTTAATTGAACGCGCGAAGGTCGGAGGCGAGAGAATCGCGACGAAACGATTTTTCCGAGCCCGTTTTAATCTGCGCACGGCCTGCCGGCGCGATAAGCTCGATGCAAATTTAACGACGCCCATTAAGGGAGACATCACCTCCAGGCGCCTTAACGACAGCTCTTAAATCCCCGGGATCCGCGAGCCGTTCTGTTATCCGCGCAAAGGAACGGACGAGATCGTTTAGCCGATCGCCCCGCCAGCGATAAGATCGGATCGAGATTCGTCGCGTTAATTGCTGCTCGATTTTTTCCCTCTCGCGCGCTTAGTTTCCGAGCCAAGTCCGGTCGTACGTCCGCGACGATCGACGATCGAGGATCGAGGGAATCGAAACGTCGATAATCGGAACGAATTCAACCGGATTCCCCGACCACGAATCACACTTCGCGGCGCAATAACTTGCTTCTTCCGTTTCGAAGAGAGAGAAACACGCGCCACGGCGATTGCAACGAGCGATCAAAGAGCCCAGAGTGGGTGAACAACCGAACGATAGGTGGGGATAGTCCTCTCTTGTAACCTCGAACAACCAATCGTTTTAATCCCTACTATACGGAATCGTTCAATGTTATGTCAATTTTATAAAACAGTCAATATTTTGTAGCGAAAGTCAATCTCTCTACCTAAGGCGTTTCGTTCGAACGCTAATTGCATCGCGAAACGATTAAGATTCGTTCGTTTTTAATAGAAATCACGGCTGTTTTTCTACTCATTTCCTGTTTCGTTCGTGATCGTCTTTGATACCAATGTCTCGGGCAAGCTCGAATTTTATTGGTCACTTTACGGCCTCGTATCGTTCAACTTTACCCGAGCTCGTCCACGACGAAGAACCACGGCGTCTTTTTTGCCCGGTGATTTAACGTGCTAATTTTCAGTAAAGTAGCAAGTGGAATGATTCGTTATAGTACTCGCAAATACCGTGGACGTAAAAAAGCTACTGGTGAAAAACCTATTTCACGGTGGATGCGTTAGGTTCCGTGCAAGCGTAAATCAGCTCGGCGTAGGCCAACGAAGTAAATAAAGTGCTCGCGATAATTGCCTGTGCTCGCATTCCCCAAGATTCTACGCGCTGACTGAATTTCGTGCTCCTTCGTCGTGGTTTTTTCGCCCCGGAAATAATGAAGACAAGACGAGACCAAGGTCTGTCGGGAGGAAGCACTTTATTAGAAACATGGTTCGGATCTTTTTATTATCACGGGAATCGAATTGGATGTGAAACTATTACGACAACGCGTGCGGAAACGTCCATTTCGAAAGCATCGTTTCAACGTAAAATTCTCTGTCACTCGATGGCAAGATCAAATAACAATATTTCTTATTGTTCTTAAGCCTAGAATGTATAGAATTTAATAAAATATCTGTCGAACGAAATATCCCAGTCACGGTAATTTATTTTTCTCGCAACAGATAATGAATGAATTCAACGGGAGATGCTTCTCATAGTTAAGAAAAGTAACAAAGAAATCGGTTGCTTGATTTTCAGACATTTTTCTTCCTTTCAGCGTTATTAAAGTAACAAATATATTCGCGAGTAGGAGGAATCTCAAAAAACGTACTACAATTTACACAGAATTACCATTTGCGATTAATTAAGATGCAATCAATTAAAGGAGCCACCGTCTGTTGAGAAGGTTAACCGGTAACGAGCGGAACGAACGAAAGTATCGTTGTAAAGAGAAGTTGGCACGGCAACAATGTAATTGATTGAATTCCCGCGTTTGATAAATAATTCAATTAAAGTCGGGGGAAGGCTGTGGTCGGGGGAGAAGACACTGAAAAATTTTGCAAGTATAAAAACTTTCCAAGTTGTTAATTCGAAGCGCTGTCCTTGGAACGAGAATGCGACGCGTCGCGATTACAAAAACGCCGCTCTTATTTGGAAATATACAGGGAGTTCGGCCACCTCTGCATCATATCGCCGAAATCCTACGCACTTGTGAGAAAAAAATTCGTGTAGGACAAATTTTATTAATAACTTTTTAACGAAGCCTCGATCAACAAATTGGCCACTAGAATCGTTGATTTACCTTTCGACTTGCGTCAAGGGCTCGCACCCGTTAATTATTAAAATAATAATAAAGATGGCCGCGCGGGGGGAGGGGGGTAAAGATGATGTAAGAATTGGAAGACCAAGCACATGGAGGACCGATGTAAAAGGTGTTAAAGACGGGGGAATGTCCGGAGCCGTCTCGTAGAAAGTCCTTGCGACTCTTCCTTTCGACGAGCGCGGGCATCGGACGTCCCTTGATTCCCATAAAGAGCAAATTGCTCTGGCGGCGACTCAATATTTCTCGGAGTCAAGTATCTGTGTCGGAGTGGCGTGCGCGGGCCGGTGAAAAACCGGCGCGCATAAACGCGGGGCCCCGATTCCGAATGGTAAATCACGCCACACCCCCATAGGGAGGAACGGCGTGCACGGACGTTAGTCGCCGGGATCGCGAGGCTTTTCCACAATCTCGATCGGCCGTGGTGCAATTTCGTGCGCGACTTACGTGCATGAGCGCGAGATTTAAGTATATACCTGCTTACGACGGGGGTAATTCCACGTCGTCGTACCGCCATAAAGCCACGGCGCGCAGAGTTCACGGTTATGGGGTCTGCGGCTCTTCCACCGGGTCTCTCTTTCGCCAACGCGTTCTCCGTTTTCGTTCTTTCTCGCGCGGCGCGGTTCTTACGGGGCTTTATGGTCAGAGTCATGGGATCGTGGACCGGCCGGATCCCATGATCGATGGGGCTTTGGCTTAACCCCTCTGGACTGGACCGAACAACCCGTGCTGCCTCCGGCACGCGGTTACACGCTCTGGCCCTCTCCACGTTTTCTCCGTCGATTTCTCTTCCCTTTTCATTCTGGATCTCTTTTGGAATGTCCACCTCTCGCGTTCGAGACGCATGCTTTATCCGGGCCGACGCTCGCGAATCCGCGCCCGCCGCTAACGGTTCAACCCGGGCCCGTACCGTGCAACGTTCACCGGGGATTCTCGCGATTTATGCTGCCACCGAGGGGGACGCCCGAGCTTGAGATATTCCCGATTAACTTTGCTCCAGCCCCCATTCGACCGGCACTCGACGACGACCACGGTTTATTTCGCAGCTTCCCTACCACCATTATTAGCTAGCCGTACCCAACGATGGCTACTCTTGTCATCACGGTTGTTCATTGAATCTGACAGGAAACAAGCTCTGGAAAAGCGAAGGAAGAATCGAACCTGTATATTCCATCGTTGCGACGATTCGGTGAAGAGGTTGGTAGAGGCGCGTCGACGGCGCCTTAATTAAAAAACAGAGGAACCCCCAGTGGGCTGGAACCCTTACGGTAGAACCGGCGAGCAACGAGAGAAGTCATCATTGCGGGGCAATCGTTCGAACTAATTGTACGATTTCGATATGATTCTATGGCCGGCGGAAGGCCGATTTCTTGGCCCGGCGTTCGCGTGTGTGTGCGCGCAGCCCCTAATAATATGTGGACGGAAAGATCGTGATGGGATCGAAGGGATTATTACGCTCCGCGAGGAGGGGAGGGTCTCGGATCGAGATAAAAGCAGGAAGAAACCGCAAGAAAGCTGGACAGAGAGGGATAACGGCGGGTTGCCCGGTGCAACGAAGATGGAGAAAAAGACGGCGCGGCCAAGGGAGGGACGAGTGAGAGATTTGAGAGTAAAAGAGGCAGATAGGCGGGTACGAAGCCCAGAGAGGATAATTGAGTTATTACTGCAATTGTAGACCACCTTGGAGGCCCCGGAACGACCATAACAGGTTCTGAAAATCGCATTCGTATCTGCCTACGATTCTCCGGCTCTTTAGCGATAAAGGATTATCGTCGGGATGTACGCGACGGCGATTACGCGCGTGCACGGACGACAGCCTGCAAACGCTAGCCACCGCGCGACGCGACGATTCAACCAGCGCCCGGGGAATAACGTCACCTGACTCGTCAACAACCTACTCGAACGAAACGCGCGATAAGTGGGAACGATCCAATTCGAGCCAACCGTGCACGGCAAGGACGCTCATCGTCGAGGTCGTCGAATGGGGTGTAAGCACCTTGTATGGTAAACTTAGGACAGGATTAGATGGTCCACAGAGGTTGGAACTTCTTTAGTAGATAAGCGTGGGAGAATTTAGCTGGTCCATTCTGACGAGGGCGATGGAATCTTGTTCTTTCTTTGCTTCTTCGACAGTTTCGCATAATTGAGTTCTTCTCGAGTATAGTCGCGACTTGGATCGAAGGATTTCTTTTCTACTCACCAACAGTTGGTTGGGAAAAGGACCGATTAAAGCGTAGAGAGACTACTCACCTGAAACAGAAAAAGAAAGAGCAATTAATCGAGGATCGGTCGACCGAAACGCGGCAAAGAGATGAAAAGGTGCGGGCAACAGTGTTGTCCGTTCGAGAAACCGGAACCTAGCGTTCCTAAATTATTATAGATCGAAATTGGTGGGTGCCGCGACGACCGCTGGTGTATATCTAGCAAACAGCCGGGTGCAAATACCCCGAAAATTGGCTTCTTCCGTCAAACTTGTACTTTTTTACGAACAACATCTGACGCTCGCGCATCCGGCATATTTTGTAAATTGTTAATTAACTCGCGAGAGAAAAACTTAATTTGGAATGGAGTGAGTCGGAAGTGTCGGTCACCAGTAAGTATTGTGTCAGTGGACACGTCGGGCCCCTGTATAGCGGATAGAGCCGCTGACCGTTCGACGGGGACAACATAATTTCAAAGCTGGGAGCAGTAACGAGACTCGTCCCGGTAGCGTGAAACGAAAACGGGCATAGGAATTAATGGGCGACGGTTCGCGGCGTGTCCTTGGCACCGAGAACGTCAGAACGAGGCCCCGTAGCTCGAGATTTTAATCACGAATTTCTGTTCGGAGAGCTGCTCGGTAGCCGGGCGGACATCGGTGACTCAGGAACTCCGCGCGCCAACCGACGGTCGAACGCTTCCGAGAAACCGACGAGGCCGCCACCTTGGCTGCGGGCTAAGCGAGAGACTCGGCCGAATTAAGTCGTTATTTCGGCAGATGGTCGGTTTTCGAAGATCCAACGCGTGATCGCGGACTCCCGAGACCCCGTGAACGCGTAACAAGCGTCAATGTTACCATCTGTCCGGTTAATGGCGCTCGCTGACTGAGGATATAATCAGATTCCACCCGAATCCTCGGCAATTTGACGCAGGTGAGCCCTGCCCCAAAGTCCCTTAGAGACTCGACAGATTTTCGTCGACAGATAATTTCTACAGAATTTTCGAAATGTGGTTCCTCGACATTGTCTACCGTGCGTCGTAAAAGATTTTAGTTGCCAGACTGATATTTGAAAATTATAATCTCCCCGATAAAAGTTGTACCTCGAGCGAAGGGACACGCTGAAATCCTTGGAAACAACGCGGTTTCTCGGACGTTACGCGAAACGCGTTCCTCTCGCAGTCTTGTAGCCGACCAGGACGGCCGTGTTCATCCTCTTGTTTTCTTGCTCGCGCCGATCGAGGCGTCGAGGATAAATCGCCTTAGCAAGAGTATTAAGGAGAGCCGTGAATTCGTTCCTGTACACGCATACTTCCCCGTCTCTGTCCTTCCTCCTCCGAGGCCTCTTATCCTTCGGCCGGTTTCGGCCACGAAAAACGTCCGCGTTCTCGCGCGTCTGCCTCTACGTGTGTGCGTTTCTAATCCTGAAAACCTACACCCCATGCAAATTGCGAGAGCCACTCGGATCGTAATCTCGAGCCTAGGAAAAGGGTGGCTCTCGCTTCGAGTAAAGCCGGCCTCGTGACTTTGGAGACCGATTTCTCTTCAGGATGCGTCCTCTCTTTTTTGCGCGTACGGAACATGTAGCGCGAACGATAGTTCTTCGAGATTCGTACGTTGTATTTTTAAGGAACAGAGATTTTCGAGTAGACGATGGCGGCTTCAAAGTCCTCCGGTTATTGTTTCGTCGGACTGCTTTACGACTCCGAAGCCGTCGGAGGAACTCACGGTGTGCGAAATACACGGAGGGCTTTAAAACGTTTCAAGGTGTTCAATATATTCGGCAGCGTTCGTGCTCCGAGACGGTTGAAATCGTCTTCATCCCATCGCTACCCAAACTCTGCCTCCGGCGATGAATTCGTAATTGAGGCGTTAAATCTCGAACGAGCCGTTTTGGCTCCTTCGCGAAGATCCGTCCGTGGAAGGTAGAGCACGAAATTGTTGTCGAGGCCCCCTTACGATTGCCCCTTGCCTTTCGACGTCTCTCGAAAACCACTTTCCGTGCATCTTCTCCGTCGATCCGCGACGCAACCGCATCGAGGAGTCGTGCAATTTTTCTCTCCGCGTACGCTAATTAACCTTTCTCGTTCGTTCCTTTCGGCTTCTGTCTTTCTTCCAACCGAGCAATTTTACTTAAAACAAAGTTCGTCCGAGTTCACCCTATTTCGAGCTTTCGTTTTCGAGGAAACTAGGTCTCTTAATGACCAAGGCACAGATAACGGTGATGGTCGATGCGGTTCCAGGAACCGGTGGGGACAACCAGAGTTTCTGGTCGACGAGATATTCCCGATATTTGTGTTTCAATTTTCGAGCAGAGGAACACTCATAACCTGAATCGTCCGGCCGAAAAAGGACAGCAAACCGGCGATCGTTCGAACCTGAATCGGAAGCAGTCCGTCCGTGTCCCGTCCTCCTGGAAGCCCCGCGAGTCTACGCAAGAAACCGGCACGGTCGATTCGGTTGTTCGGCGATCGTTCGAACCGCGACCTAAACGCGACGGCGAAACAGCGGTCCATTGTCTTTATTTTGCGCTCGTGGGACCGGCCGGCATGTGGCGGCATATTTTGGAGCTTCTTATACGTTGCTCGATCGGCTGTTCGCAGACTACGGTCCGCGTTTCCACGTCACGTACACAGGGTCGCGCGTACGCGTTCTATATAAGTACGTATACACACATAGGTGGCTTCGAAAGGTTTACAAGCTACATAATAGTCGCGAAAGAGAGAAGGAAAGGGGGGGTGGTGCGAGGTCGGCGACGCGAGCGGGAGAGGAAACGGACACGCAGAAGCGAGAGACCGGGGAGGATACAGAGAAGGGCATGTAACGGGAGGACGCGGAGATATATAAAGGCACGATGTATCGAGGTATACAACAGGCCTAGTAAGTTACACCTTCTGCCCTTATCTGTGAAGATCGGTTCGGGTACTCGGATACCCGGCCTTCTTCTGCCTCCTTTTCGCTCCCTTTCTTCTCTTATCTCCGTCCTCCGACCCTCCCCTCGCCCTCTGAATAACTTTACTACCGGTTTCGTGCTGCCTCGCGCCAGCCACTAAACTTTCGGGATAACGCGCGCCTCCTACGCCTCCTGCCCCTCGCCCCTCTTCCCGAGGGTTTTCGTCCTCCGGGACGCGCGTCCATCCTCTCGACCTACGAGTCATCGGAATTACTTGCGTTTCGGAGGAACGCGCGTTGCGTCAAACTGTTCCGTCATCCTGTATTTTCTGTTCTCCCTACGACCATCGTGCAACAAAGTACAAACGCAAGACTCGAGTATCGACATCGATCGATTCAATCGTTGAATCAGAGTTAGGTAGCTGATCGAACAAGCGGAGGAACAAACGAAGCTCGCAGCCAGTTTCAATAATTCCATCGTACATCCTAATTTACCGCGGAGTTACGAAACAATACCGCGAGAGAGTATCGAGTGTCCCGTGCTATCGATGGGGGCATCGATCGAAGAGATACGCCGAGCTCGATCGACCAAGAAGATCTCGTCGATCCCGGACTCGACTCCCTCGTAAAAGTCTTTCGAGTAGGGCCACCGTGTTACCTGAGCCTTTTCGCTGGGATAGCAGCCATCTCTCTCTCCCTGCTCTCTCTCCCCGAAGCCATTCCCATTCTTCCCTCTTTCATCAGCCCGGGAAGAGTACCTCGAAGAAGTAACATTTGCATGGAGGCGCGTTTGCACAGAAGCTGTGACGGCTTATTAGCCTGGAAGCAGCTGCGTGCCGGTAATGAGGCCCAATCTCGCGTTTGCGCATAATACTCTCTTTCGGTTAGGCCTTGCAACCCCGTCGCGGACCTCTGCCTTTTCAAACTCCTCCCTCGCCCGTCCCGTTTCACCTACTACGATATTTCCCTTTCTTATTTTTTCTGCAAACCTCGGAACAATTACTGGGACCGAACAAGTACCAACATATGGCTAGTAAAAATGAGTTTTAGAACTATCGTACGCTACGAAATCAAGCGAAACGAACGACGCTCTTGATAAGAATTATTCTAAAAATTCCGAAGGAAGGAAACCACCCCCGTAATAAAAGCCATAACATGGACGCGTTGCATTTCCAACCGTTTCTTTTTGGCTTATCAGAGTTGGTTCGGAGCGGGCGCCCCCGACGATCGTTTTCGACAAACGTCTCGAATTCCGACGGGAGCCGTTCGTGCGCAATTTCGGACCGCTTATCCCGCGGCACGCAAAGATAACTGCTTCATCCTGTTAACCTCCGGTCCTGGCAGGCCGCGTTTACGCGGGAATTTAATAATTGCCACGGTAATGACAAACCGCGGGAAAGGGTGTACGCGAGGCATCGGAGGGATGTCGACGCAGCGTCCTCCGAGAGCGGACCGACCGACGTGCTTTGTTCGCGATAATTTGCTGGCCATCGAGGGCGAAACGTCGGAGATACAAAGGCGAGTACAATGTCTTTCTTATGATGCCAGGGATCGGTCCGGTAAAAAGCTGATCAGTTACAGGGAATCGGCCTGTGGAACGTAATGTGGCAATTTAACCAATTTGCAGGGAATGGAGTGCCGCTCGCGTTTGATCTCCCTTGTCGTCGGCTCGCGGGAGTTGTACGATTGCGTCGGCAAGCCCTGAATTTTTACGTGCGACGCATTTAACAGCAATTAAACCGAATCTGGCGACCGAACCTTCGCGAGTGAGACCGCCGTTGTACCATCTGGTCATTCCACGCGTAATCGGACGCTTTTTGAACCGACCTTTCGAATTTCGCTCCAACATCGATGTACTCCGGTCTCTGCAGACCTTTAAACCGAGAGGCTTGCTCTTAAATCCGTAAACGAACTACGAGCGCTTCGAGAACGAAACCTTTTAGTAGACGAGGGTGCAATAATATCTTCCGAGAATTGCTACCACGTTACTCGGCTCCACGGTTGAAGGCTCCAACATCGTTGTAAAACGGACAACAGTGATCCCGTTGCACAACAGGCCGCGGGCGTTGGATTATCGTCTTTTCTCGACTCGTTTCGGAAATTCCAGCGATGTTGTAACGTCCCGAAAATAATAAAGTTGTTCGCGGCCCTGTCCCGTGTTCGTATAAACGGCGCACACCTACCACCGACTACTCCGGTTGTACTACATCCGCGTTTTATGGTGGACCGTCATAAAGTCGTAGCGTACCTCCGTATTCGGTATCCTCGGTATGCGTGAATATCGCGTATGGCGTCCGGGTCCGCTTTTTACCGACTATTTACGACTTTCGAGGTCCCTGCGCGTGGAAACCAGCCATGAAATCGCTGAGGGATGATTTCGGCGTGTTACGTCGCCACGGGAGCGACGGACAGCTATTTTCACGCCAAGACACGCGTTTCTCTCGGCCCCTAACCCACCTTTTATAACGCCGACTAAACACAGAACTCGAATCCTCCTGCCACATAGCGTGAATCCTAATCGCCGAGAAGATACTCGTCACGGATTATCTATCGGTAACTGTTTAAAAAAGAATATTCGTTTAACGATTTTCCGTTGGAATTTCGAAAGAGCAAGTACCGCCCGGTGTCCTCCCGAACTCGTTCACCCCGTTCCCCGGGTTGTCCACGTCGCTTCCGAGAACAATGATCGAAGGCGGGGGGGCAACCGTAGAAAATGACAAAACGAAGAAATCTTGAGCAAAACTGGGCGGGTGGTGGGGGTGAAAAAAAACTGGTCCCGGTCCCCTGGACATCGTGGGGGCACGCGCTGACGCGACAACCTCATTTGTGCGCGACGGCTTCCAGAGAGGGACAACAGAGCAAGAGAGAGAGAGAGTCAGATAGGTGGAGGGAGGGAAGGACGAGAGGGGGGAAGAGGACACCGCGGAGAGAAAGGACAGAGCTGAACGAGGAGGGGTGGGGAGGGGAGCGGTCAACTAGACCGGGCCCTGGGACGAAGAAAAGGGCCCCGGAGAAATGGGGCGAGAGCTAGAGCGAGCGCAAAGCATGCGTGCTCGCCGAGAGAGGACCAGAAGCTACCGATGGACAGCGGAGCGAAAAGGAAGCACCGCGCGGAGCGGGAAAGATAGGTGGACAGAGGGAAAAGGGAAGGGAAAAAAAGAGGAGAAACAGAGGTAGGGGACCGATGGACGGTCCAATCAAGAGAGCAGGGTACCGTGCTGACGTGATTACAGCTGCCGCGCGTGACCGGAGTTAGTTCGCCGACTCGCTCGTTCCCTTCCTTTCGTATTCCTCTGTCCTGGTATGCTTCTGCCACCCGCTTCGATTCCTCGCGAATGCCGACATTCCAAGGACAATCGGCCGCGTTTTCGTCGATTCCGGCCCACTCGCTCCGTCGCGGATTTCGACGATCTTTCGGGCCCCCCTCGATACGTACCACCGGGAGATAGAGCGTGGAAATCGTGAGAAGGAACGCGAGTCTGCTGACAGCAACGACGATTTTGACGTCAAACGAGTCGAGTGGAATCGGTAGATACATCCCTGTGTCTAAAACGGCTTTAGAGCGGTCCGCCTGGGCCTGTTTTTGCGCCGGACCAACGTCTCCGGATACCGGTACCTCCCCGTACACCTTCGCTCTGTATACACTCGTATCGCTGGTGTAAGCTTGTATAGACTCCTAAATTCAGAGTAATGACGCAAAAAATTGTATAAGGTATCGAGTGTGCGAAACTGTACCTTTCCTTAAACGTATAAATAGGAAGAGCAACTTTTGACAACCGTTGTCGGAGCGATTAACCCTCGTCTTGTGGATGTTAGGTCATTTTTGACTTCTTTTGGATCGATCATAAATATTCTCGTTTTGAAAACAAGGTCAACAGTCTTGCCAAGGTGTGCCACCGAAGGAGTTGAAAGAATCAAAAAGTTGGGGGGGTCGAGAGCCAATGAAATTAGCTCCAACCTAGAAGTCATTAATTGAGACGGCTCATCGAAAAGTGACCAGAGAAATCGATCCGAAAGAGAGGAAAAAAACAATAAAGGCGAAAAATGTGGCCGTATTAGAACCTCGAAGGGAACCGCTCTATTTGGTGGACCGTCGCGTTCCATGTATGGGGGTACGGACGACCTGTTCCTCTTTCATCGCGGACCCCTGGACCCCGTTGCATGCTCGCCCTTTTACGTCCTACGACTCGTCCAACGGAACGGAACCACGCTAGGGAGAGACAGTCTTGGTGGACATGTTTATTATTTCAACGTCGAAGCCTCTCTCGAGATTTAGTGGCTTGGTCGTGGCCCCCCGTGCCCCACTTGTCTCTCTCCCCGAGATGGTACAAGCCAATACGATTGGAACCGAGAGGGGCCCCGGCGAACAACAGCGAGGAACACGTCGAAACTTTTCACTTTCTCGGGGGACAAAGGCTGTTTCGGCACGCAATAACTGTGTTGTCCCGACGCAACGCCCGATTCGATCGTCGATCTCGCGATCTCGGACGTTAGATCGCGCTCTACCGTACACGCTCACGGGTATTATTTTCTAACGCGCGAGGAAGAAATTTAGGAGCACCTTTTTGTCGCCGTAATTCGAGAGGCTCGAGCGAGACGATTTCTGAAACGCGTATAAACGTAAGTCCCCGATCGAGGAATTCCCGTGAAACTGCTCGTAGCGGCCGTAAATTTCCGTCGCTCGGTCCCCCTGGTAGTCGATAAGTCCGACGGCCGTTAGAAAGCTTTCTTCGCGGCGGACAATTTAATTTATGAAAGCCGAACACGAACCAATGCACGCAGGCACCTCTTCCGCGCAACCGCCTCGTCCTTCATCCGGTAGTCATTACATCGTATATAATGAGGCAATTAAGTAACACGAAAGCCTACGGTGCTTAAGTCCGAATTAATTTTTTCGTATCTATATCGATCTCGACGCGCAGCGCGTAAAATATCACGTACGCCGAGCTGTCGACTTCCGATTATTGAAATATTTCAAAGAATATAAAAAAATATAATATAAAAGAAAAGACCGCGAATTTCGACGAACAAGATTGCTGATATTAATTGAACGTAACTGAATTATTTTCTCCGATATAACCTCCGATATATTTTTATTTGTACGAAAGCTTTAGCACGCATCCGATACCTGGTTAATTTACAGGTATAAGCGTATGCATCGGAGCGAACGCGTGGGTATCGCGTGCGGTTATTTGCGGTTTGCGCGTGCACCGCGGCGCAGCTTCCGGTAAGGTCGTCGCGGGAAACCGCGAGCAATCAGGCGCCAATCGTCTCGGATGCTACCGACTTAACGGCCCCTTACCTTCGATCCGCTTCCCTCGACCTTTTCTCCCTCACTGGCTTTCTTCGTCGCTGACTCGCGAGTCCCTTCGAGAGAGAGAGACTTGGCAACGTCGCGCGCTTGTGCCTGAACCGGAGAACCAGAGCGAAGGAAACGGGCCCCGTGCTCGCCAGAAGGAGATCGAGACCACCTTTGTCCCGTGGAATCGCGCGACGTTCGACGGTCGACACGGATCCCAAGAAATTTGGAAAGAAATTCGCCTTGCCGTTTCGCGAACGGGACACGACTCGTAGATCGGTCCGAGGGATCGCAGCAACGGGGACCGAGGATCATTTTTTAACCGTAATCGGCCGTATCTGTGGCCCATTGACGATGAATGCCGGGCGAAATGAAACCTGGACACCCGGTACGTAATATATCGGTGCACGGCGGGCACCTGCTAAGAAAGAAAACTCACGAAGGAATACGATAAAGGGGGATGATTGTGATCTGAGACTCCGAACGCGATAAAGCCATAGATCATCGCCGGACTGAGGCTGGCCCCGGACTCTGCTCGCTCCACTCCCCCGGGGCTTTCGTTCGAGGAGCATCGCGATGCACGCGCAGGGCCGCATCTAACCGCGCATAACTTCTCCCTGGCAGCTCCTTTAATTGGTAATCTTCCGCGACTGATGGAATACCTTCCAGGTGAACTATTATATTATAACCGTCCTCTATCGGGGAAAAACTGGTGCCCGTGTCCCGGCAACCTGATAATTTACCTCGCTTTGATATACGAAGCACGCGCTCTACTTTTTTCTAAACCGTTTTTTACGCCAGGAGTCTATTAAACGACGCTCGTACAAGGGACGACGAACGGGTTTCGGCTAAGGAAAATCACTTAACCGAGCGCGTTCGTGCTGCGTTTCGCGTCGACGTGTTTTGCGAACAAAGATGAGTCTTTTTTCGAACTTAACAGAGTAGGGATAATGTTTCACGAACTTTAGCATATTTCAATTTAAATATAATTCCTGACGTCGGAGAAGAAGCGATCGTTTCGTTATCAATGCCCGCGTAAAGAGCTTGATCAACGTCCTAAAACCTAACGATCCTCCTTGATTTAAATGCCATAAATCACGCGTAGCGCCAAAGAGCTCCTCGTCCCCGATCCTTCGAACCCCTCGACCGGCCTAGAATCACAAAATTGCACTGATCGAAGGACGAACCGGAGGATCGTCGAAAGAGGCGTCTTCAAACGACTTTCTGCAGACTGCTTCAACCCCATTAAATCCCAGACGTCTCTATACGGACGGAGAAGCCAGTTAATATCTCACCGAGCGAATCTTCGCGCGGACAGTGGAAACGGTAGTCGCTGACCTTTCACCGAAACCAGTTGACGATTTATAAACGAACTGGACGAGAAGCCGGTCGTTGCACGGCTGCTTCCCCGAATCTTACCTCGCCTTGCTTTTCGCGGTGCTTCCGAAGAGTTTGCCCATAGTTAGCGAAAACGTTATGGACTTGGACCTACCACCCTGCAATTATAGGAGACACCCGAGGCGTATCGTTCCTACCAACGATACATGCTCGTCTACACCCTCCAAATCTAATCTACGACTCCGAAAAATATAGTTTGTATTGGATATCAATTAAGGGTGTTGAAAATTTCTGGATCTCTAAAAAATCTCTTGTCTATACGCCTTTGTATCGTTTCGCATTCTAGATTTACCTCCGCGTCGCTGTTTACGCTTGGTTGATACATAGTCCGCGAAAAGTTTGCGCGAACGATGCCCTGAAACGTAATTCTGAATAATTACTTCATACGACGGCTCGTTCGACAACGTACAAATTGATTTAACGTTGATTGAAGAAAAAATGGTCGTCGCGGTTTCGAGAACGAGATACCGAGACCGCTGTAATCTCGAGCGTTTGTCGCGACCGCGGGGCTTGTAATTAAGTGAGATCAATTGCTTCTCGGCGCATCGGTAATCTTGTTAGTCGCCGCTAAATGCCCGACTCAGCGGCGACAATAAAGCGCGCGCTTTCCGCATCGGTTATCGGCTGTATGCAAATACGCGGCAAGTATTCCTACCATCCGATCCTCTGTCTCGATTTATGCTCAAGGAAATTCTGTTTTTTACACCCGAAAAGATACAAGGATTATTTTATTTACCGAGTGCAACCAAGTTACTTTACACGCTCCTCCTAATGATCCGTCGACTCTGTTATCGTCGAATCCTCGAGACCTATAAACTGTTCCTAGTAAATTCAAAGTGGCTTCTCTCGCGGCGAATTAGGTCAGACCTTCCGTTTCTCCGGTTCGGAGCCAAAGAACGCGTATCTTGAATTTGTTTCAACCATAGAATCCAATGTTCAGCCAAGCGTAATCTGGTTACCGATCAACGATTACGATTGCCGTGTAATTAGACCAGTGATCGATGAGTATGACTACCGAATAAGTAATCGTGATTGATGAATATCACATGTAATCAAAGCGAACGTAATCATCAAACACGAGTAACTCGTAAATCATCAACGAGGAAACGAATACTTCATTTCGAACGTTTGAGAAAAATAACAAAGTTAACGTATAAATTTCATTAAACTCGATAAAGGTCACGTCCGAGACTTTCCTTAAAATAAAACTGTTTCTCCGTGAGCTATTCTCGTAACCCGTTCTCGAGCGGGCAACACCATTCTTTCGGAGCGTTCAGAGACGTCGGTTCGTGGTTGTTACGGTTCACACCGACCGTTCGTCCGTTGGTCACCGGTTACAACAGTGGTTCTCTACTCCGAATTTCCTGAAATGGTGCACGCGTCGTGGGCAGGCTCGATCGTGGGCGATCGCGCATCCGGATGTGTCGCAACTTCGCAGAAGTAACCGCGAGACGGGAGCGAAGTTCGCCAGAGTGGGCGCGCGCGGGCGTCCGGGAAATGCTAGGAGCACCTAAGGATGAACATCGTCCGCGGATGACGGAGACGATAGTAGTAGCCGGTGGCGCGAGCAGAAAACCACCAAGAAACAAAAGGGGAAAATAAGAAGAAGAAGAAGGCGAGGACGAGCGAGGGGCAAGTAGGAGAGACGAATAGGAAGGAGAAGGGCCTTCCCGTATTGAGAGCGAACTCGATCTTCGACTGGCCAGCATCAAGACATTCGAGACTTCGACAGGGCAGCAAGATCGACTACAGCTCAATCACTCTTCGTCTCGTATCCTCCTCCGTTCCTCCTTCTTCTCTTTGACTCGTCTTCTCTCTTCGTTCCACCGTCGACAGCCCCCCCTCTGCCATCCCGATCCCCTCCGCTCCCCCCGTCCCGGTCGTTCCCCCACTTCTCGGCAGGCCCATCCAACTGGGCCCAGAGCCCCTCTCTCTCTCTTCGCAACCCCATCTCTCGTCTCTGTCTCTCCACCCGAGGCTTATCGCAGCCCGATCTCTGGGCCTCTCGGCTTCACGTGGCGTGCCCTAATGACGTCTTGGAACGAACGGGTACCACCGCCATCTAACAAGAGACTTTTTCACGTTCCAATGCTAATCCCCCGGGAGTCGTTCCCTTCTGCCTCTCTCTATCCCTCGTTCCTTCTCCGTCACGCGGACGCTAAGCAAAGCGTCGCGACGTTATCCCTGTCCTCTTCCATTCGCGCGAAACCGGACGACGCGCACGGGAGGGCATGACGGTTATTGGTGAAGTTCGATCACGATGCTTATCGCGGTGTCCGTGATTTGTTGTCGCAGACCCACGTTTGATTGTTACCGACCGCGCGAGTTTTTCGAAGCTCTGGCCGGCTTCGCGGCGGGTGTCGACCAATCTAACTAAGAACAGTTTGCAACTACAGCGTTTTTCGCGTAAACTTTACTGGACTATAAAAATAATATAGGGAAAGGGTTCGGAAAGGCTTTGCACCCTCCAACACTCCAGCCTACAAAGCTACCCACGAAGCTGTTTCTCCAAGTGGCAGAGCACCTTTTAGAGTTACCGTACGAAACCGATTCCTCGTTCTAGGAGTTTTGAGATCGTTCGACCTCCGAAGTAGCGACAAACGACGCTCTGGACCCGATCGTCGTCGGCTTTTCTCCCGGGGTTATAGCTAGATTCCAAGGCTGACTTCTCGCGGGGACTCATCGCGGTGTCGTCTCCCTCTCCGCAGAAAGAGAAGCGAGACGCTCGACTGTACACGGGAGTCGATTGAATCGGTCGCGGTGCAAAAAGGGCGACCGGGATAAAACAAAGGGACTCGCCTGGAATCTCTATCGGCGAGAGGGTCGCGGCGGAGGGATCGGGGTTTAGGAGGGGGAGGTCGAGCCAGAGTCCAGAACCAGAGCTGGCTGGTGGAAAAAAGACCTTGACTGCGGCTCCTCGAGTCTTGGATGGCTGCTGCGGCCCGAACCAACCGCCAACCGCTAAAAACCTAATTAGATGTCATAATTATACCCAGTGATGCTCAACCTGCCTCGAACCTTGCGGCTTTTCAGAAAATCGACGCGATCTTCCGGCGTTGGCCATCTCGCTGATCGAGGTACTTGGCAAACTATCGAAATTAATTGAACGTTGACGCGTGTGCGTTGGTGCGTGTTTACGATTCAGCGATACGCGTTGACGATGACTTCAGCGAGTCGGAATTATCGAACAAGAGACTTTCGATTCGTCGGTTCGTTTGCCAACCGATTTCGTAGTAAAGTCGTGACCGCTAGGGTGAATCGATCGTTCGCAATTCTTAGCTCTTATCTGTGGCATTCATTGACCTCGTTCGGCCTGGATCGTCTTTCGTAGCTCATCGATTCAACGACGATAGCCTCCGTCGCCGCGTCACGCTTCGTGATATGAAATACTCGCGCGTTGAAGCTTAACAGGTGGTATCATCGAGTCGAGGAGTATCCTGTTACAAATTGCGCGCTGTTGCCCGAGAGGTAGGTTAATTGCACCATAGGCGGGGAGAGATTTCATTAACTCGTTCAACGTGTTCATCGCTCTATTCGATCCAAACATTTGTATTAAACTGTTCGGAGCGATCAAGATTGGTTCCGTAAATCATTCACGAGTCGACACTTTGTTTTTACAGGGAAGCGACAATGTCAATTATCATGGTACAGTTAAAAATTTTGTTAGACTCTCAAGTGAACCTAGTAAGGTCTCGATATTGAAAACTTCGATAGGGAATAACTCGAAAAGTATTGAATTTCTCACCCTATAATGGCACGTTTTCTTAAAGAGGGTGTCAAAGTCTATCAGCGTACAAAGTTACGGATAAATCGGTGAACCAAAGGTCTTGCACTTTGCTCGTTAGTCGCGATAAACGAGCGTTCGACCACTCAGAGGCTGTGCCACGAGATTCCGATCGGAGCTTCGAAAATTATCCACGGATCCACGCGGTCCGTTGCCTTTTCACAGTCGTATTCCCCGTTTATCGGCCGTGTCAATGACCGTACGGCGGAACGTCGAGGATATTTTAACAGTCTTGCGGCGTTAATTACTATTATACGACACGCAGTGGGCACGTAGTGCTTGAGTAACAGTGTGCGGCTTGAAACGAGATACTCCGCACCTCGGACTCGGTGATACCACCTGTTGAGTTTTAACGTCGAAGTATTTCACATCGCGGGCCCTTTCGAGGAGGAAGACAAAGAGGAACAGCGTGTACTTTGCGCGGACGAGGACCTCGTATGGCCGTCGAAAGCGAAGTTTCCCTGTGGTTGGTACCCCAAGGACGCCGATTTCCACCTTCTCGTCACGACGTTGGGTCAAACATCCGACTATTTTACAGTAATTTTATTTTCGATGCGTTAGAAAATTTCAATGATTCAAATAAAAGACACCAATAGCTTCGTGTTACGGTATACGTCGAAATAGAAAATGAAAGAAGAGGCGCGGGTGCTTCGAGAGCAGAAAAATCGAGTCGTTACGGGGCGGCAATGTGAACGAGAGCAGAGAACAAGCTACACCTGTTCTGACACGGCCGAGGGTGAAATTGGAGGGAAGCCCAGTTTGGTTAAAGGGGCTGGTTGGCGAAACCCTTGGGGCGAATCGTTCCCGTACGCAACACTGCCACCTGTTGCTCGCGAACCCATGCCGTTGCGGAGGATAATCATTTGCGACCGGTCCCCCATTAATTTTTTTAGTTCCCCTGCACCCACGGGCGCGCGATTAGGTTAACCACGAGCATTAACGTTGGCCGAAAAATTGCGTGGATAACTGGTCTATTCCGGCGGATTTTAATTCGACGTCGCGAACGGTAATTCGATCGGGAACGTTCCATCGGGCCCCAGCCCCGGCCACGGGACAAACGCGAAAATAATTTTCCCCGGTGCCCGGGACAACTACTATTTAACCGGCGTGTTCCGAACTAGCCGATTGCGCAACGCAATTACGCCGACTGCTGGATTTATTACGTAAATGGTCGGAGCGCGGATTACCCAAGCGGAAATTGGGAAATTAATGGATCTAGCGGTGCAATCTGCAACGATCGCGATCCACCGACTAAATTCCCCACGGAGATCGGGACCGCGATGAAAAGTTAACGAGCTTCCTAAAACGGATCGAATTAATCATCGACGGCTGCGTTACGGATTGCAATTGACGAGGTAAACGAGACCCTATGCCTATTAGAGCACACGTTACATTATCCGAGTCTCTCGCTCTTAACAGAAAAAATCATAATACATTAGGATCTCGTAGCGATGCATTTTTGCAACGTGAATTATTTTTCTCTACTATCGATTACGAAAGTGGTGAGAGTTCATTTATCTCTGCTTCGCGGTACAAAAAGTTTCGAATTTCATATAGACTAAAAAACGTTGATAAGAGCTAATTGACTCGTTGTATGCTTTTGGTGATTGGCGATAAGTAAATTTATCGGGTGTTCAATCATTCGACCGCTAACAGCGTATACGAACGATCAATTGCTTGCGTGCGGTGAACGCCTACGAGCGTTCAGCGTGTATACGTGATCAATGGGTGATGAAGTCTTCCGTACACAGTATGCGATTGCATCGAAATCATCCGCAATCAAAGGGTTAACCCTTCGCGGACCTACATTGAGCCGGACTCGACAGCCTTTCTTCGCAATTTATTGATCTTCCAACACGATCAGCGTCTTCTTCTTTTCCATCGTTCTGTGCAGCAATTTAAACAAACCGAACGCATTTTACGAACATTCCGAACGGTTTATATATATCGCGCGGAAAAGTACGCCGATCACGGAACAGTTTGCGTACCCCTGGACCGTTGCTATAATAATAACCAGGCGTGGCTCGGAGAGTGGCAATCGAGATCGCTAATCTCCGGTGCTCCTCCAATTCCGTATCGAACCGCATGGAATTATTCGACCGCGCCACGAAATCACAATAGAAATTACTTAATCAACCTTTCGAGCGGCCATTTCGATACCTCTGTTCTCGACTGCATTCTTGCGACGAGCTGCATTCTTCCCTCGCTAGCCACGTTTCGCAGCTCGCAAAGGAATCTCGAGGCGCGCTAGCTCAGGACGAATCCGACCGCCGAGCAAATTAATTATCGCCATCAGAATCGCAAATTGCAATCGTTGTCGGGGGACAGCGTTTTTATCTCGCGCCTCGTCACCGCGGCTAGCCCACAGCGACTCCCGGGTGGACAAATCGAGCGAACGTCAGTCTCCGGGGCAAGTTGTCGCTCGACCGGAATACGCACCCGCGAGCGCCTTTAGGCACCGTGTCGCTCGGTCGGCGGCCGCTTTTGATCAACGACCGTGTTCAATAATTCATCCGCGAGACGATCGTCGCAACCTTGCGTCTTCGCGAGATGCGCGCCCCGGGTTTTCAAACCCCATCGACTGTTTTCGAGTTGATCGAAGGAGGAGATCGTCGATTTTTAACGAGTTTGTCAAAAGCACGTCTGAAGAAACACAAGCTTTCGTCGAGGCAAAGGGTGGATGTAGAAAATATAAGAAAATATAAACTGTTCGATGTTGAGTCACGTTTCTGGCCGAGTCTAATTTCACTAACGAAATTTCCAGGCCCGCGTCGTCCGTAGGAGAATTTTCGACGGAGTCTGAGAAAAGTGCGGCCCTGAAGCAGCCTCCCGTCGTGGACCGGTTCAAAAATACCACGGATGCCCGCGCTGCGGGCGACGGGGGCGGGTTGCCGGAGCCCTCGACGGACAGAGACCAAGAGATCGGGAGAGAGAGAGGGTATTAGCTAGCAGCCGAACAACGAGCGCGCGACAACGAGAGAAGAAGAAGAGTGAGACATAGAAAGGGACGCGGGGCGGTCCGAGGGGAGGAGGAGGCGGATCTGGAAAAGGACGACACGACGGAGGGATGCGGGCATCGAACGAGGGAAAAGGACGAACGCGAGGACCGCTCGAACAGCGAATCTCCGAGGCAAAACGTAAGGCCAGACAGGCGAAGAGAAGGGACAGGGAAATAAAAAGATCCGAACGAACCGCGGAGGGGAAGATCGAAGAGAGGAAGAGGAACGTAAACGAAGAACCGAGAAAGATGGGAGGACGGTGCGCGGGATAGCACAAGACGGAGAAATCGAGAAGAAGATGCGAGGGAGCGAAAGAAGGAGAGGGTGAATCTGGAGGTAGCGGCAGAACGCGTCTTTATTATACGAACGGACCAAGGAACCCAACGACCAGGCCTGCCTCTGATGATGTTGTACTCACGACTCGCACGTTCTCTCGTACCTACTCGTACTCGTTTAGCTTTCTCGCGTATACGGCCGTGCCCGTGCCCGTGCCCGCTCGAGGACCTCCAACCCGCAGGGGGAGGAAATCGCCGCGATCGTTAAACGGTCAATTATCACTGGGTCCACTCTTTCTCCTTGTTCCATTCCTGCTCCGTCGGTACTCCCTTCTCCCCTCACGCTCTCTCCCTTTACGGTTTCTTGGCTTTGCTCGGACCCCGTTTACCCCTCCGCGCTCTTTATGGTTTCCTTCCGCTTTATATCTCTGTTCCCGCTGTTCCAGTTGTTCTGGTTTCGCTCCGCGACGGCTCTAAGAGGTTCTTCTTATCCAAATTTCCTTCATCAACGCCAAGGGGTATTGACGCGGAATTACCAACCCTCTTGATATTCTCCGTGAGGGGGTGAACGACCCATGAGTCCAAGTACTATTTCATCAATTTGGTTCGAGTCTGTTTCAGCAACTTTTGCAACCAACGTGCTCAAAACGGAGAGGACGACGAGCATGGCAGCGAAGGTACGAGAAGATATCCAGCGAGATTGGAATAGGCGCGTTTCGATATCGAAACCGGGGACCAGAACCGTGGAGAGAGGGCCCCGTGACAGCGCGGTAGGTACCCCGGCAGTGGCGGCGGAGAAGGTACGGCGTGGTAAAATGAAGAAGTTGTGTGGTGGTTGGCGCGAACTCGGCGGATCTGGATCCACCGAACCATTAGTCGGCCGATGGTCGGACCAATAAAAGCTCGGTGCTGCCGTCCGGCGACCATAAAGTCGTAGGATTCCTTGTTATGCGCCCGCGTGAAACTGGCCCGAAGAGAGAGAAAGGCACGGGGACCGAGAGCTCGAAGCGAGTGGGAAAACCAGACACATAGAGCCAAGAGCAAACGAGCGAGAGAGATATCTGGACGAGCAGAGACCGGCAGAACCAACGAGGAGAAAAAGATGAGCGCAAGGATGCGATAAAGATAGAGATTGACAGGGAGAGACCAGAGGGGAGGGAAGGGGACAGAGGCGACGGAGGAAGATAGAGCAAAGGTAGCTTCCAGGTTTACCTCGGGTGGGGAAAAGAAAAAAGATTTTATATACTGATAAAGAGAGAGACGCGGAACTGGAAGGGAGAGCGAGAGAAATCCACGGGGCCAAAAGGCAGAAAAAGGCGTTAAGAAGGCGCGGCTCTTATAAAATCGTGGCCAGCTCCTTTATTGGCATCGGGGCGGGAAATTATGTGTACGTTCCGCCGTGGAACCTGTTTCGGGTCGTTTCTCGCGTATAATTGGAACGTTTCGGGCCAGCTCGGGACACAACGTTGCGTTCGTTGCCGCGGATCATTCGTTTCCTCGGGATGCGTTCGACCTCCTTTAAAATCTTTGCTTTTTCTTATCCCCGATCGGCCGAACCTCCTCCTTTTCGTTCCGTCGCGGCGGAACCGTCGCGTAATCGGAGAACGCATCCACCACGAATTTATATTCCCCGGAAGAAGGCTGAGGGTCCTCGGTGTCGCCGCGAAAAGATATCGAAAATATTATGAAAATCTCTAAACCGAATAAGCTATATTGTTAAGTGAATTTATAACGCGATACGCGAAACGTAGGCTCGCACCCTGGAACTCAAAGGGAATCCACATCGAACGGAACGGCAAATAATTATGATCGCGCGTTGACAGCCCGCGGTGGGTTCGAGTTCCCATCCGCCTACTCCGTTGCATAAAACATTATGACCGCCATCACTTAAGGCAGAGAGAGCTCGATGAGAGTGCACCGGCGAGTGCTCTACGGGGTGTCCCGAAAACTCGCGTCCATCATCTTTTCGTGGCCCCGGACACCCGTCATTTGCTTCTTACGCGGACGTCGGAGATTAATGAGAAGCGACTGGCCCTTTAATTTTGCTTTCATTAATTCGGTAGGCCGGCGATTATATCGAGGTTTCGTTAGGCGGACCGGCCCGAGACAGCCGGCAATGAAATGCCCATCGATAGAAGCTTCCTCCACTCTTTTCCGACGATTTCTTTTATTTTCAAAGCCAAACTCGCGTCGATCGCGATTATCACTCGTCTGTATTCCTGGGAATCGGAAATAAAATAAACGAAAAACGTGTTGCCAAATGTTCTTTTTTTAATGGAGGATTCTATAATAGACTGTTAACAAAATTTGTACGTATTTTGAACGGTAAATTTACGGTAACTCCAGTCGGGGGTTTAAACTTTGACTGCTAGCGTAAGGGTTGAACAACGATTACTAGATTGGAGGTAATATTCCGGACAACGACAACGTTTACCAAAGCTCTGCCGATCGAGTTCACGAGTTCATGGCACTCGGCAAGCTCTGTGACCGTGTCGTGAAAGGGCGGCAAAAAGTGTTCGCAGATGCGAGCAGAACGCGGCGCGGATATAGTCGCGGACGAGATTTAAATCGCGCGAGCGAGCCTGCGGAGATCATTAATCGTTGTCACTGGACTAATTTTCGGCGGGCCTTCGCTGCTACGTCGGCACATTTTTCCCCTCGTAAATATCTGCTGCTCGTCGTTTCGTCCGAAATGCGCACGCATCACGCGAACCGAATGAATCGCATTTACCACGCCGAAATAAAAAAAAAAAAAGAAACCTCGAAACACCGATACAAAATACAAAGAATCGTTAGCTACGAGCGTCCCAACGTCTAATCCTACATCAATTTCATTGCTTTGCAACGATCAAAATAGATCCAGAATCGGCTAGGCGTTAAGGGTTCGAAACGCTAAATTATAGATAGGTTCGAAATCTATCGTCTCGGGTTTGAAACGAAGCTAACATAAAAAGAAATAAAAAAATTGTGTTCGAGATCGTCTGGTCAGAATCGCGAGCGTCGAAAGCGCAGGCAAGATAGGAGCTCGTCGCTTATCCGAACGCAAAGGCTGAACCGCGTCGTATTCAGGGGCAGGTGCAGATAGAAACGTACTCGAATGCAAATGCAGCGGGGAACATGTGGTCCTGGCGTGGCTGGCTGCATTTTCTCCGGGCGTTTCTTTTCCTGGAACAACCTGCTGCACGGAATTCCTCCCGCGATAAGTCAAGCAGCCCCGGGGACGGACGCGGCTTCAATTAACACGGGCCATTAAGGTCGATTTACATCAGCGGCGGGCGCGCGAAAAGAATGTCTCGCCATTCGGTTTAATGGACCTGTTTGCACCTACCCTTCGTACGGTCCTGCCGCGCTAACGAGCCTCCGTTTCATCGTTCCAGACTTCTCTAATGTCGCACCTATATCCGGAGCGCATCGATTACGAGCCGGATTCTGCTTTTTCCACCTGATAGACGCGCCTTATGGATCGCCTAATTAACTAGATCATTGATTGCGTTTCATAAGGAACTCACGCTGCGGAATAAGATATTTGCATACGGTTGCCTTCCACTTATCCGCTGTTAAACATCCTACGACGAACCAGTAGTCTCACCGAGTTTACCGTCCTGGTGGTCACTACTGACCGGTAATATTGTTTGTCAAATCGAGTCGACTCGGTATTAATACAGAAAGGAAAACCGACCCATCGAATAGACAATTATTATTATTTTTAAGTCACGCCAATCGTGGAAACGCGATATTGCGCTCGATCGTATCTGTTTTCCGCGCGTAGCGAGATCGAGCGTGAAAATATAAGCTTACCCAGGCTTGGTAATTAGAATAATGGCGATTAGGGGAAGCGAGATGTCTTTGGTGCGTCTCTCGGAGCCTCGCTGCTCGACGACGGCGACGAGATGCCGTGGAATTACGTCGGGCTATTTAAATTTATTAATTGAGCGATATCAATGAACTCGTGCGTTAACAGTGGTCTCATTGAATTCGCTCGAGCTAACCCGTCTTCGCGATAACTCCGTCTGCGTCTGTTTCGCCTTTCTTGCGTAACGCGCCGACATTTTTCGCGACACGCTTTTTCTCGTCTTCTGTCATCCTCGTGACTTCTTCGGGGCTCGAGAAATCGCTCAAGCCGGACATTCGAGACGTCGAGAACGCGGCTGCCTCGGAAGAAATTTTCTACGAGGCCGTTTAGGTTATTTAGACGCGATTCCCGGTCGTCCGATGTTATCGAGCATCTTTACGAAACGATTTACAACGTCGAAACTCGAACAGGTCCAAGCGAATTCGACGCGACATCGTCGTCGAAGCTGCCTCTGCTTCGATTCGCGTGGCGAAACGCATGCGGGTACTAGTTGTCGAGGCGACTCGATTATTGGTGGACCAATCATTTTAATGGCTAATGTCGAGAGCGACCGATAACCCCGCACGATAAAAGGAACGCTTCTTCTCTGTCGATCGGTTATTGCGGCACCGTTGACAGCCAACGGTACAATATTTACTTTCGCAACGGAGAACGTTCAACGTGTTGCTTCTCCGTTTGAAATTTTTTTGGAAATCGCAAATTAGAACGACGTTCTAAAACGATCCTGTACGCGACAGGTTTACCAAAGAATCACGGAGGGGAAACAAAGTCAGAGAAATTCGAAGGGATGAATTTAAACGAGTGCAAACGATAAACGGAGAAGAGGCCTCGAGGAGAGCAGCGCGGCTCCGAAGGTTTGTCTTCATTGAAATCGAAGACACGGAGGCTTCAACCCTTTCTTCCAGCGGACGTCTCCGCGACAAAAGAGCCTAAAAGCGGCCCTAGCCAGCACTTTGACAAATGGACAGTCGGTAGCGCGAGGAAGCCTGCGCGTAGAAAAAAATAAATCAGGAGCCATGGCTGAAAAAATATCCGAGTGTTTTCGGCCGTGAAACGCCGACGAGCGTGCCGCTTAATCCTGATTAATGCCCTTGGAAACTCGCTCTAATGTTGCTGCGCCGGCCAGAGGGCCGCGTTCCGCTTTCTTCATCCCTCGTCGGCTTTGCGCCGTTTCTTCTTCGTCACTTTCGACGACTCGAGAGAGAATCTCTCGACGAGAACCGCGGCGAATGTTTCGCGAACTTTATGGCGCCGTAGCCGAAATTTCTCGCCTTTAGAAAAGTTTCGTTCCACTCCGATCGGAGCACAGGAAAGTTCTTCGAAGATCATTACTTTGCGTAAAATGTAAAAAAGATCGATTGAATTTTTCGAATAGATAACTTCTATCTTGGATAATAGAATTCAGAATAAAATACACTATTTTGAAATTAACGCGTTGACTTCCACCAACGATCTACAAAAATTAATACTCAAGATAAATTGATAAGAAAAAGAAACGTGGATAGAGCTCATGAATTTCAGCGAGTCTACGAAAATGTTTCCGATCGTCTATGATTAAGATATTAATCCGGTAGAAAGTTTCGTGGATCTGGACTGGTTAGAAATGGCCGCCGGTGTATTTCGAAACGAGTGGCGCAAACAGCTTTGAAAACCGAAGGAACGGTTAGGTACGGTCGGAGGGCCTGAAAGGGCCCACTGTGAGAGCCGCTTAAGGATCGTGACCGGCGATTGAGTTGTATCCAGCGTTTGTTAAGACTGCTAGAGAGAAGGAGAGGGAGAAAGAGGGCCGGATAGAGGTGCATCGCGGCTGAGAGAGAAGGAGGATCGAGACGCACGAGACGATGCATCATCTCCGCTGGTCCGCGATGAATCGGACGAGGACGAGGATACAGTCCCTTCGTTGGAGAAGAACCGACGCATAAATTCACGTGCGCGTCTCCGTGTACCAGAGAGAGACGAGCAGAGCGAAAGCAGGAAAGCGGGAGAGCCCTCACGTGTGCGAGCATGCGAGACAAAGAAGCGCTCGTGCAGTAAACTCGCACGATCTTCGTGGCGCAAACCGCCTTTGGCTGCACGTACTTTCGTGCCTCGAGCAAGTCGCACCCACACAGTACACACACGCACCCACTCTTCTTTGCGTAGCTCGCGAACGCGCTCGCGGACTTTTGGAAATGACCTAGACCTGCACAATGGTCCTCGAAGCTAATGGTCCGTTCAAACAGTTCTATCGGATTATGAACGCGAAATAATAAAGATGTAACTTTAACCCCTTTCTCCAGACAATTATTCGATTATGATTAGAGAAGATGGGGAGTTGAAGATATTTAGATTCAGGTGATTTCCTGTTTCCTACGATTACGGTTCTCGAGATCTTTATGCTGGAGGCGACTCCGCGCGGACGCGAGCGTATGTACGTGGGTGAACGCGCGAATAAAGATTGTGGCACACGATTAAAGATACCCACAAACTTTCTCGATTTCAAGATGAAGGTCTCACGCGAATCTATCGTGACAACTCGACGAATTGTCTTAACTCGTCCGAATAAATTGACACGACGAACGATCGAGTTCGTGTTTGTTAAAATTAGCGTAAAAATATTGACGACCCTCGTGGATTTCGCGCGTGTGTTGGCCAGGCGGTGCGCGCACACGCGATTATGCTCGTGGGAGTGGTGGAGGTTAGCCAGGGGGCAAGCATCTGGCCGTAATTACTAAATTATCCTTTAACTCCGCCGTCTACTCGAGGCCGCACCGCGATCTTATCCGAGCAGAGGGTTGTGCCTAGATTTACTCAGTCGGCCCGTGCACCGAAACGATCGTCGTTTATCGTTGGTATTCCTCGGCCGCGAAGAGCAAAGGCGAAGAGAACGGGGTGCCACGGCCAACCTGGAACATTTCGTCGGATCTCGGAACGCGAAATCCTCGGAAAACCGGTATGGAGAACGTCATCGACCAGAACAAACCACCGCGTTTACCGATCACCGGTACGATTGCAAAAATTTAAATTGTTCTCGTAACACAAAGGCGATAGAGAAAGGAACGTGGTCACTTTTAGGTGAACGCAATAGTTTCTGTAGCGAAACGGCGAAGAAAATGTTCTCGAGGGGTCATTTTTCTATCTTTCCTGCGCTTTAAGGTTCTTAAGAACGTCGGGAGGAACACGCTGGGGGATGAAAGACCTCGGCGAAATCCGTGTCCGATCCGGTTGCCGTTTCCACGTATCCGAGTTCGCGGCCCCGCGGATCGGCGCCAGAATAAAGAGGCTTCGGAGCCACGGGTGGGGGAGGCGGAGGAGGAGGAGGAGGTGGAAGCAGCTACGAAGATGAAGTTTGCAAGGGAGTAGCACGACCGAGTTGCTGGTACCATGCATCATCGATCCGGACAGCTTGCTGCCCTCTCCTCGGACCTCTCCGCCGCCGTGTTCCGCTCCGCTCCGTTTCGTTCCTCCTCGCGATTCCTCCTCCGGTTGGCCTCTTGCCTTCGAAAAGATCGTCCTACCGTGGATACCTACCTACCTCCCGACTCGGCCTAACCACCTTCGAACCCTCCCTACGGCCTGGCAAAAAAGGCCCCGTGGATCGGCTGGGCCCTGTAAGGGGTCGAGATCGATCGATCGATTGCGAGCTAACCTGGAAGATAGCTGGACACGATCGAGAGCCAATCGGGCACGACGGTTTACGATTTGCTCGCGAACGTCGTTCCTCTAACTTTACGCGCGATTTCGAAGAGCAATTCCAACAAATTCGACCGATATTTTCAACTTCGAGCCAGCATCGATGGATCGACAAACGAATAGCTAAATTCCCGTGGAATCAAGTTCGTGCAAAATATTGTTATGTCGTACGAGTAGCTCCTGTTTCAATTTTTCATCGATTGCAAGTATTCTTTTGTCGCTTCGAAACGTCTGCTTTGATCCGAACGATCGCACGCTAATCGCTTTTCTACTTTCATTTGCTCTATCGCGGATCTTCCCTACCTCGAAGAACGATGAAGATATACCGATCGCGAGTACCTGCTGGGAGGATGCATTAGTCGCAGGACGCAGCTTTGGACCTGCAGCCCTCTTATATATGATGCATTCTCGTGCATACAAATGCACCTACGTCCTGGAGCGATGTTGCGCGATTACCGTCGTTATCGCGTGGAAACGACGTCGAAGTCGTTCCGATCGGCTTCACGAACGTTCTTGCGCTTGTCAAACAATGGACTGTATAGTAGCTTCGCAGACAAATTTTTACAGTTCTAATTATCGTCGCTCATATACTTTGCTTCGAATTTCTTAAAGAATTTTTCACAGGGTACACGGTTTATGTATGGTTAATTTTTGCGAAATTCGATTCGATGTTTAACTTAAATACCACGTGTACGTTTCTTTTTAATTTACAATAATGGTTGTAATGAGAGGATTATAGCCCACTTGAATAAATAAATACAAAGTTTGCTCTTCCGATTAAGAACAGCCACCGTTCATGCGCCGAGCAACATGTTTCTCTGACCAACGACCATCCAGTTTGCTTCAAAGGAACGATCGTAATTATTTATTGCCAATTAGCAATGGTCGCGTTAACGATCCCGAATGCCCGACGCTCGAATTTATTCTTCTTTCCGCGTACGCCGTTATTCCCTTTCGTGTACCGAACCTCAAGAGCGCCGATAAGAAGATCGGGTTTTCAGAGGAGAGCTCTGTTTCTCATCAAGCTGGACGTTTGAAGAGGCCAGAATTAAGCGGGATTCGTTGAGAAATATTTCCATCCCGACCACCAATTATACGAACGTGTTTCGTGCGCAGTCCGATACCAGACCAAAAGTTCTGCGTTTATCGGCCCGATGGCGATCCACGACGTTTCAACGAGAGAGCTTTAAACTCCTCGATCGAGCTAACGGAACGGATCAATGTTTAAAACGGATTCTGACTTCGCCTGGGTATCCGATAAGTCGCGATAATAATTTTTCTAAATCGACGTTCAGATCGATATCAAAAGTCCAAAGAAGGAACGCTCGAAGCAGGTTGTTGCCTAAAAGACAATGCAATTTCGAACGGTATTCAGAAACTCGCACGATTCCGACGAGTGGAGATTCCCATGGGATGGGCAGGGTGCGTGGGTCGAGGCAACAAAGTGATCGCCCGCACCCACACGCACACGCACACTTTGGCGCGTGTGGCCGGTTAATGTGGGTGCACGACGCAAGATGAACGCGTGCAAGCAGGTACGCAATAATTCCACGGTGCACGTGGTAAGCAAACCCTGGGTGTGATTCATGCCAACATCTCTGTTTTCGATACCTACACGGGCCCCATCGACTCGCGAGCAACCTTTTCTTAACGAACATTTCAGAAATCGGTTCCTTCCTATATGCAGGTTCGTTTGAAAATATTACAAATATCTACCATTTAATTCCAAAGAAAATTGAACGTGAAATTTAAAACGTTCCATCGCTGCTTCGATAAAAGCGACTCTCGTTGGAATAAATTTTTTGATCGATCGGATGGTAGTCCAGAGAAGAATTTTAAGCAACGATTAAAAGGTTCTCGGAAACGAACGCGACGCTACCGTTGTTAAAACACTACTTCCTTCGATGCGCGTGATCACATAGATCTCGAGAGCCGAGAGGCTAGAAACGACTAGGCTCGAGAGGAGAGATTGAGTTACCAAGATAATCGGATGCACGCCCATCCGCGCGGCCGCGCATCTCGATATCTGTTAGGCCCTTTTCACAACGCGGCCAAACTCTGTTTCGAGATACCCTTCACCGATTACTCGAGATTCCACCGTCCAAGGAGCTCACAAAAACGATTTTCCTATTGCCACCTTCGCGCGGTTGTTAAGCGTGTGTCAACTCTAATTCGTATCGCTCGATCTCGACCGAAACGACTAAGATGAGACGTTTCAATCGTTTGATTAATCGTGCTTGAAAATACTCGATATTATTGACTAATAACCGTTTCTAGAGAAAATTTCTTTGTCTCTAAAATCAGCGCGACAGAGCGAAGGAATAAATTTTGTTGGAACGAAGATGGATTTCCGTGTCCAGCAAGTGTGCCGCTGAAAGAACGCGGCTTCTATGGATTCGAGGATCTATAGATCCGACCGGGCCACGGAGGCAGATGGTGCCAGGAACACAAAGCGATAAATCAACGTAATAAGGCGGCCCCGGAAAGAAATACCGAGTCCATAAAGATGTTGGTTTAGGACGCGGATTTTTCAGGCGTTCTCCCGCAGCATCGAATCTCTCGCTCCTACAAAGATCACGAATCGCCTTCCGTATCTCGATCTCCGATTCGAGGCGCGGCGTTCGGGGAACACGGAGTCGATCGGTCCATCGATGTTATTTTTATATTTTTCGACCAGGCAAAGTTCCTCTCGCGTAACGAAAAATCGACGTTTCGTAACCGCTTCTTCTGATCGAACGTCGAATAAGTTGTCGACAAATTTCAATCCTTTTTTTTTTACTATTTTTCATAAATTTTATCTTGTGAAATTTAAAAGAGTATTCCAATACGAAGTCGTAGTTTTTGGACTGATATTTTGTATAAATTATTATTTATAATTATGATATTCCAAGACAGGCGATTACAAGTCACGATGGAGGGTCAAAATGAATGGTCCCGATTGTTGAAACGTTGGACATTTTCTAGCCTTCGTTCGCATCCTGCCATGGAATCGATTCGAGGCCTTTCGAACCATTTATTCTGTTCCAAGAACGAAGGAAATCGAACGCGCCGAGAGGGTAGAAACGAAAGATTAAAGCGGCCAAGTTAATGGCTCGATTAGTGCGCTAGCGGCCGCAAAGCATGGAGAGGAACTTTGCAGGAAAAACGAGCAGTCGATTTCTTCGATCTCGCAAAAAGAGGCGTAACTCGCTTTCCGTCCAACTTCTTCTCAAACCCAGAAACGACTACAAATAATTTAATATTCTTCCGTTCCGGAGGATGGTTTACGATTAAAGCAGACACATTCGTGAAAAAGAATTTCTATAATTCTGCTCGTTGGAAATAATAAAAACTCGCAAACCTGTATCCAGAACGAAAGGAACGTGTTATACGCGTCGAATAAAGATTGTTACGATTCGTACGAACGTTCGCTATCGATTATATTGCATGATATTCTAATTAACGTAATTTCGAACAGCAAAATATTTACAGAAAAAATCGAGTCGGGCTAAACGTACACCGTGCCAAATTTACGATCCGTACTTGCAGTATCGTGAGAAATAAAAAGGGAAACGTGTTTGAGAAAGCTCGATGCAACGCGAACCGCCGTAAATTTTACACCCGAACGCATAGATTCGAAAATTTATATCGTAATTTTCGAATCCTTGAAACTGTTTGGATTTTTTTAGCGTTCACTTTTTCTAGAGTTATACGCTAGTCGTATAGGGGTTTACAGAAATTTCTGCGAGACTTTATGTATTGTGGAACGAGCGAAATACATTCCGTTCCGACGTCGCGTAGCATTCCATATCTTTATTGCGATCCTATTATCACGTCTTATTATACGTTTCTCTTATCACTGGTTCGCTTTGCCGCCAAGCGCGTACACGGGAATGCGGTCCACGACGATCGAGCAGATTTTTCATCGAGTTTTATCGAGGAAACGCATTTCGACGGAAAGCGGATTTTCCCATAGTTATCTTCTGCGACGCGACCGCACGAAAATCGAAAGAGACGATCGCGAAGAAGTTTCTTCTTACACGCTGATGATCTATTGCATCCGTTCGTTTCGTCGAAAGTAGAGCGAGGCTCCATTTCCTTCTATGCTCACGAGGAAAGCAATGCTTACGATGTTCGTCGGAAACGAAAAGGCTTAACCCCGTCATCGAATTTCATTTAGTGGGAGCATGCTTCCGAACTGACTCGAACAATCGAGTTTTTAAGCTCGATCGAACGAGCTCGTGGCGGTGGCCGACTCGAATTTCTTGCGGTCAAATATTTCAAGCGGTTGGACACCTCTATCGAGGGCATTAGCGATTACCAGGCGTTCCGACAGGGCTGGGATCGATGATAAAATCGAGAACGAGCACGGGGAAGATCGGGTCGTGGCATCCGAGTCGTCCCGGGCAAGCGATTTTATGGTTTCCGCGGTACGAAGGATTACACGGGCCGTGAACACGTGGAAAAAGAACTCCGAGGAACCCGAGCCGGCCCGCCGCCGCCTCTGTCAGCTGTCATTAAGCGTCGTTAACTTGACAGTGGACAGAAGTCAATAGCGTCGGATCGTGGGCACCGGATTACCAGTTGCTTCGCCGCTCCTCGAATAGAGCGGTTATCTTTATGCCGTTTCTAAGAAGATTCTCCGCCTTCTCCGCGTATTCGTTCGCGATCGGTCTTTTAAAGCCCTTCTTCTCTCGCCATCTTCGATTCTAAACTCCAAACCCCCTTTGGAACTTTGTCTCCTTCGAATCTATCGCCTAGATCGCGAGTAACTTCAATGTTCGGTCACTTGGCCATTTTATAATTTTTTCTAACTAACTAAGGTTGGTAGATTTTCAGAGGAACGGAAGAATCCCGCGATAGATCCCCCGTAATCCGGAGCGTTTCCCGTTCGTGACGTTTCAGCGACCGCGGCTGGATGCGCGACAATCCGACAACAATCGGATTAAGCTTCGCAGCTCGATACAAGATCGGAGGGAAACGGGGCGTGATCGAAGCTGGAGGGCGAGCGAGGTTTACCTTGTAGTTGGATTTAAACGAGCGGACTCGAGTACCGCTCCTACGCGCCAAGATCTCTCTTCTGGCCACTCCCGAGCGTCTCTCTTTCTCTCGTTGGATCGCGCGCGCGAGCGAGGGCCGTTGCTTTTCAGAGTGGTAAATTCTCGAACGCCATAACACTGCCACCGTGCGTTTGTTTGGACAAGGGCATTATGAGATTTTATGCGAGCTGCGCGTGCTTCCATGGCAACGACGTTGTTTATGCACCAGCGCGCGGGGCTCCTTCGACGTCGCGCTTTTCGAGGAAGCTCGATTCTATTCACTTTCGACCGCGCTCCTTTTCCTTCCCGTCGCCCTACGCGCGCGCGCGCGAGATGCGTTGTTGTTTCAGAAAACGGTCATCCTCTTTTTCTTATTTTCACAGAGCCAAACCTCGATATCGATTCACCCGGCTCCCCCTTTCGAACCGTGTTTTCTTTTCACCGGGATCATTCTATGGCTTCCGGATGACTTTGACGACTCGAGATTCCTCCATCACTCTCCATACCTGTTCACCCTCTAACAACTATTATTTGGATCGACGATTGCTTCTTTTCTCTGCGTATAGCGTGACTCGAAAGAAATGCCCTCCCACGCAACTGGGTAAAGGTTAAACGTATACAAAAGTGTGGCAAAGTTGAACAGCGCAGAATCGCCCTATACATTCCGAGTACTCTCTAGAGCCCGTTTACGAAGGACCTGATACTTCTTTTCTCTACGTTTAGTTACCAAAGCGGATAGACGCCTGCCTCTACCTCGGTGCTTGAAACGACGTCAAGCGCCGCGTGCAAACACGCAGAAATTCCCTTTCGGCGCCACGGTTCGTTTGGCTGCTACCTAGTCGGTCGAACAAACCCCGTGAATCGTCCTCGAGTACATTAGCCCGGCGTGTGGAAGCCTCTGCTCCGAAATGGTGCGCACGAGGCGGAGATTTAAAGCGGGCGGAAGTGGTTGCAGCACGGTGTTCCTGTGTTTGCGGACTAAAGACAACACGCCGGCATAAATCTGTTTGGCCAAGGAAAGTCTGGCCACGTGGCGTGCACGTTTCCCGCGTGTTCCGGGTCCCGGCCTCTCCCACTTACAATATTTCCCCACAAAACAGCCCGCGACCTCGCGATCCATCGATCCTTTTTCACTACGAAACCGTCGCAACGTAATTATACCTCGCTGATTTACCTACTCGGTGTTCGCTTTCATTTATAAACTGTTTTATGTTTACGCGAGGAAAACATTTATCTGCACACTGTCGTTATTATTATCTCGCGTAAGAAAAGACGGGGTTCCCATTGATACGTCGACCGGCGATACCCGAATAATCGTCGTCTCGGCGGTTTATAATAAACATTATTTAAACCTTGTACCGTCTTCGCTGTCGGTATTTTACAGATTATAATTTCGTTTCTGCGAACGTTCGTCGACGATCAAACGGAGAAGCCGCGGAGATAGGAAATATTAATCGGAACGAGTCGCGAGAAATATTTGGCCGTGGCAATCGCGCCACAAGAGACAACGACGGCGAACCAGACAAAACAAACCGGGATTTATCGGCGGCTATCATCGGCTAATTGTCTCGTTAAGGCGATTAGGTCTTTTCGAGCCGGACGGACCGAGTTGTCGCAGCCGACCGGCGTGAAAGTCGCGCCTCCCCTCTCTGAACCGCTGGAAACCCGATGAATCCTTATTGGTTTGATGAGCACACTTGTCCCGTGGCATGGGACAAGGTTGAAAAAACCAGTACAATTAATTGTGGGAACCGTGGCTCGAGCGTTCTCGATTGATCGTTCTCGTGTCTGCGTTCTCGTTGCGTTGCATCGAACCTCGTTTTAAGAATACTTTATACTTTCGATGCATTTGTGAACATTGATTTAGAATGGGGAAGGCTGCAATTTAAATTCGTAAACGATTTTCAGAATCCTCGGTTGCTCCAAAACTGAAGGGTCCGTTTCAAGGGAATCGCGCGTCGATTTTTAAGGAATGCTCGTTGCGTGTACGGTTGGGAGCGTAGGTCCGAGGCGTGTTGCGCGAGTAAAAACGGGAGCCGATTTGTCAGCGAGGCGGGATCGCGATGTACACGGTAGGAGCTCGTCGAAGGAAGACGTTCCCTAGCGTAAGCTCTGTTCCCCGTTCCCCTTTGGCCGGCTCTCTTTCTTCCCCTTTCGCGCGAATAGAAAGCCGCGGACCGATACCGAGCGCACGCGCGATTTATCATTGGCGCGCCGTCCATTGATAAATTCCAGGCATTCATAACGCCACGGTGCGCGTTGTACACGGCCGCGGTACGAGCACCGGAGAGACACACGATACCCGACCACGATACGATACCGGACGATACCGAGCCCCGTGTACACCGTGATCTTTATACACTGTGGCGCGAGGGACGGCTTGTACCCACCACCACCTAGACACCCGGCGAACCCTTAGGCGAACCGGTAACAAGAGAACGAACAAATACCCGTAGACGGGGTGGATCGCGTCCTTCCCCCTTTCGGTACGTCCGGAACATTCCGAATCGAGGGGCACAATTTCATTATTTTATTAAGTAATGTTTAATCGTAATACCGATAGCAACTCCTCCAGTTCCTACGACACCATCGAAACGTGGCATCATCGTCCGAGAATCGTTATCGAAGTCTAAGCAAATCGAACTGACCAAACAGCCCGACGTAATCGTACCTCTCTCGGGTTTCTTGGGAAGCGAAACGAGAAAAACAGATCTCGTTAAAATGCCCGCGACGCTGCAAGATCGAGACGAGAACGTCCTCGTAGAGTCGCCGATAAGAAAATCGCGGTTCTGGTAGCGCGTTTGTTTCTCCGCTGGTCGTCGGACATTGGGGGCCCACGCGATCGAGAGATTCGTAAACGGGAGAGGCGACGATCGCGCGTTCATTGTCTGCGCGGGACCAGATTTTCCTCCCACGAGCGGTGCGTGGGGCCAGGTCGCGATAAAAATTCCTAAGGACGACCAGGTACCCGATTTACCTGACGTTACGACCGATCCGGTGCTCGAGTTCTCCGGGAATCTGGAGCTTCCATGCTCGCGTTCGACCACGGATAAGGGGGGAATCGATTCGGGATTTTTTCGCTGCTCTTTTTCTTCGGTCCGAGAGCTGGAAATACGCTCGACGGAAAGGTGCGACGAGGAGAGGTTTCGATGTCGATGCTCGAACCGATTGCGGGGGTCCCCTGGCCGGGGCACGGTTCAATTATTTAGGGTTTTCGGTCGGATCGCGCGCGGAGAACAGGCTTCGATGGCCGGGGAAATGCGTTCGGTTTCGTGCTCGAGGAGCAAGTTCTTTCGCGCGGGGAATCGTAATGGCCTGCGCGATTTTTCGCTCGTTCGCGAGAACACGACGGAACGAAGCTGTAAACGAAACTTGTTTGGCTTTTAATGGATCGCGCGCGATCCAGGAAGTATCGAGATGAATCCACCCGACTATCCGCACCGCCATCTTCTCCTCGCGTCTACGCGCGAAAAATTCCACGAACAGATTTAACGGGCATAATAAAGCCCATCGGTATACTAGCTTCGGATCAGCAATTTGGCAAAGTTAATCTCGCTTTACAATGCCTTTGTAAATTAGAAGTAAAGCAGCGTGGGCGTTTTAGCTCCGAAGAAACTTCATCGGTTGTTTCGCGTCCCAAATAAGACGCGCAAAAATACTGAGAATAATTTTAAAGCAATTTGTCCGGGACTTTGGCAGGATCGAGGAAGAAACGCAGCGCGCACGGAATCCAGGATCTTCTAAAATCGATTCACCCACGCCGCGCGATTCATCATTTTTCTCGGAACGAGGCACGGCGTTAACGAACGCTTAAATCATAGGTATTGCGGCGTGCAACGGACATAACGTGTTCGCAGACAGCACGGCGAGTGTTACACGGCGAGCGTTTGCTAGGGAAACGATGGCCGTCCGGCATTTGCAATCGGCAAGAGCACTTGGATCGCATTCACCGGTCCGCAGGAAGTGTCCGCGCAGAGTTCCTTGGACGCTGTCGACGAGCAACGAGCCCCGGGTAATGAGTAACGGCGTGATTGTGCCAGAAAATGCAAATATCATTGGCCTGTCGTGTCCCGGAATGAATCGTCGTCGGACCGTTCAACGCACGCCCATTCAACTATGAGTAGTTACGACGAATATATGGGGGAATTGTTTATCCATAAAACGACACTCGCGTTAAAAGGATATCCTCGTTGGCTAAAAAATTTCATTTCATTTTGCAACTTTTTTTTCTTTACTTTCACATATTAGAAACGCATTCTTAAAGAACGAGCTTTCACGCGTGGGTCAGAAGAGACTCTTAAATAAGAATTTATTGGAAGTTGTGGCGAGCACTAAAAAATGTCAAAGCGCAGAGTTTTCTCGTGAACATTTTTATGGTATGGGTTCTTTTTCCATACGAGGATGTACTAACCCCTTAAGGAGACTCGAACGACTCGTGGCTCGTGAAAAAAGTGGTTCTACGATTGTGCATCGCGTGGGATAATAACACAGTCGACTGTACTTACTGCAATTGGCTACAGAGGATCGATAGATCTCGCGACGTCGGTGATCTTTGAAGGAAAGGATTGGGGCTGCGGTTGTAAAAAATTGTTAAGGATTTTAGTGTTTTAACAAACGGGAATAAGAACATCGCACGAGAAAACGGAAGAGCCTTCGTGCTGGACCTTATCTCGTAAAATCGGTTTCTGCGCGTTCGTGTGAAAAAATAAATGTTACCTTCTCGTTAGCGCGTTCGCTAGCGAGTCTCGATATCAACTCTTGAAAACGATGTTCCAGTAGGCACTGGCCATAAAGTTTGCAACTAACGATAAACCGTTGTACCTACGTAATTAGAAAATTGAAACACGAGCACCCAATAGACTCGAAATCACAACATCTCGCGTATGCGTCCCTTTTAATCATTATATAAATATTTCTAAATATTTCTACTCGACGGAACGAGGCAGGAAGAAACGTCGACGTTGATTTTCAACCAAGACCCAGTCCGCTGGACATTTGGATCGAGCCTCGTCACGGAGAACGAAATGGACGATGCCGTCTCGTCCATGACGGGGCAAAACACACGCCGAAGGCAAAAATAAATCGCACGGCTCTCGCATCCTCGCAAACAGACGAAAATATCCGCGGAGGAAGTCGACGGGAAACTCCGCCCGACGCGGATCGTGAATTTTACGCCTCCCGTCGCTGCTCGATCGGGACTCGTATTTCCTCGCGACTTCCGTATCGGAGCATCGACGCAATTCAAATAAAGAAGCAATGCATTTTTAGAAAAACAAGGTGTAAAAATGTTCAGGATTTATCGAACGGAGCTGTTTCGGAATACTATTAACCGTCGAAGGCATCTCTGGCGATCAGGGTTTTAAAATAGTGGACGGGCAGATACACGATGGCAGAACCAATGATATTTAATGTAAAAGATGCCTGTAAGTACATTCATGTACGACGAGTATGTCAGGCATACAAAAACTTACAGTTGGACAGGTGTCAGATTCTATATTTAAAGTGTCAGGATGCGAAAATATTAGCTGTTGGTAATTTACGTTGAGTATGATCGATGTAATCGCGCGAATATATATTCTAACTTGAAGAGATTCGATAAAAGTATGTGCAGTTTTTTAACCTCTCTTGATAGAGTTTATCCAAATCTCAGATTCAACAATTTCGGTGGAACATCTTATATTTTCTATTTTCAATACCCCCCAAAGGGTTGTTCATCGGATGGACAAATAAGAGGAATCGAATTCGAGATACGCGCTCCCACGCGTCGAATTCCAAACGATAGTAGAAGTTTCAGGGAATTCTATCGACGAGGTTCGTGTATCGGGCATGAGAAGGGTTAAGGACGTCGTTTAGAAACGTCTAATTATCCCCGGCGTCGGTCGTTGGTGGAACGTTTCCGCGAGCCCGTCAGGCTAGCCTTAACAAGTCGTCGAGGTAATCTCGTTGCGTGCAATAGCGTGTCGTGTTTGCGGAACGTGAAAACGTGCGAAGGAGCCTTAACGAACTCGATTAAGACGTTAAGCCCCCTTTCTCTCGCGACGCGAGCTTCTCACCACCGAGAAACCATTCTCCCCCTCTAGGTTTGCGGCGGAAAACGCTTTCATCGCGATTTTCGTCGGCACGGAACGATCCTATCGCGATCCGCGAGGAAACTTAAGAAAGACGGTTCCGAGTGACCTCGCACTCGGCAAGTTTCATTACGAGTAATTAAGGCTCATGAATCAAACCGATGTGTTAATAGATAAGCGCGCGACCGTAGGCGATGATTAAGGGGGTACGAGGCGAATGAAATCCGCAAGGAGATCGCCATTAAGCTTTGCCTCGTTAACTTTCATTCGACGCACGTTCGCGCGTCAAGGAATCGTCGGACGCCACGCCGAGCCGGCTTCTGTGCGCGTCTCGGGTTAAAATGCTGCGGCGGATGTGTAATTGAATTAAATATCGCGTTAACTACCGAACAGACTGCGCCAACGAATGCCGTGGAAGCATTCGCGTGCAAACGTCCAGTTACGTCTTTCAATTTATTACATTGTTACGCGATTATCGTTTGCGCGGAGAAATCTTTACCGAGACGCGATGATAAAGATTGCTTCGCGCTAGCGGACCATCCCTTAACAGCAGATGATCGCCAACCATATTGCCGCTCGCGCAAAACGGTACCGCGCGTCGAATAAAGATTAGTCGGATTAAGAAAATTACGAAATATGGTGACTACATTTTTTTATCCTTGGCATCCTTGGATCGTTTCAACAGACGAGAAACAAAATATTTCTAATCGAACCATTTTGCCTTGCCACCTTGCTAGCTTCCCTTACGATCAGGTGCACTTTACGGTCTTCCTACTTTGTATTCGCGTTTCGCGTAGCACGTATCTACATAATCGATGCCTAAAACTAAGTTCGCGATATCTGTCGGTCGCAGTTCTTCGCCGCGTTTTACGAGACTGGTTCAACGGAACAGCGACAGACAGCGGGAATAGCACCATGCAAAGTTCAACGAAGGATGTTCCGACGGACGATTTAGCCCGAGGGGTTGCGCGAATGTAATCTAGACAGGCACGTAACACTCGTTTTGGGTCTGTTTCTAGTTTCATACCGTGTCGAAACTATTTGAAAGGCCAATTTTCAATCGGAGACGAGTAAAATTGCTTTATCATTGCTCTTGCTCGTGGCTGTTACGTAAATGGGACGAAAACAAGAGATATTTTGGAGTATACTCCAAGAAGCAAACATTAAACGGAAAAGATGTGAGAATGATTATTACGATAAATTATTAGATCAGACAATCGAAAATTAGAGCTACATGCAGATGTATAGAATGATGGAGCATCCTAAGCGATTTTCTAGGGACGTAAAAATTAATTTACTCCGAAATTCGCGAAGAGCTTACAACCTCGATCGATTCAAAAATTGGAGTAGTAGCAGTCGTACGAGTTATCAGTGATTTTGCATTCAGCGATCTCATGATCGATATATAATTATATTTATGCCAAGTCATTGTCTGCTCCACTTTATATCAATACGCATCAAACGCGATTCTAAACTTGATTTAAGGAGTTTCTTATTGTTTTGGTGGAAGATCATTCCCTTTCTGTTGGCTAGTTGCAGCCGTTTTGATGATCGTTGAGGATACTCCATAATGATAAAAATGTAAACTTACGGATGAGGGGGCGGCGCGTGGAAGGCTGCGGCGGCTGCTGCGGCTGCGGCGGCCGCGTGATGCTCCCAGGCGGCGGCAGCTGCAGCCGCGGGGTGCGGCGGAGGCGGAGGTCCATGGTGAGGATGAAATGGCGGCGGCGGATGAGGATGCGGGTGCGGATGAAACGCTGCGTGGAAGGCGGAGTGCGGATGATGCGGAGGCGGCGGTGGCGGCAACAGGGAGAACGCCTCCTGATGATAGGCGACCTCCTTTTCCGGCATTTTGTAACTGTTAGCCAGGGCCAGGTACTGGGCCAAAGAGCTGGCGGCCTCCTCGTCCAGGATCAAAGGAGATCGTCCTGTCTGACACCCCGTGCCCGACGATGCGAACGACTTTTGATCCACGATAGCATAGTCCGCTCGTGAACAGGCCAGATCGTCACCGTTCGACGAACAGCGTCCGCCGATCGTTTCGACGGTAACGTTCTTCGACCGTGCTACGTTCCAGCTGGAAGCTGACGGTGTCTCCGAGCTATCCAGACACTCGACGTCTACATCTTCGTCGTCGGTGGCGGGATCGGCTCCTATGGGACTCTGGTTTCCGACGGTGAACCCGTCGGCGGCTTGGCGAGAACCAATCCTGATGGGCTCTTCGGGAAGACTGTTCCTCCGTTCTTGTTGTTTCGGCGATAAGGCTCGTTCTCGTTTGATTCCGTGATTCGCGTTAATCGTTGGCTCGTTTCGAGAACCGTCACTAGGATGATTCGGAGCAGCCGACGATGTCGGCCGATTCCTCGAGGGTGTCTTAAAATAAACCGAATAACCTAAGCCCACCGTCCGCGAACGACTCTAGTCCTGACGATCATCTATCGGCTCGCGGCGTAACCGGCGATTCGACGGTAGGATTAACGAGTTGTCAAGAGTCGGTGAGAAACGAAACCCCACCGAACTGTCCACTGATACTTTCCACTGAGTCATCGGAGAACCGCTCCAGGATCCCCTTCACCATCGGACAGTCCCGATATCTTCACGCGTCGCACCATGACACGCGCACCACAACAGATCAACGTCGCACCGTCCACCACCCCGAACTGCAACCACTCCTACGCGTACCGACGACGATACTCCTCGCGACGATCGTCACCGCGAAACGAGTCCACCTCGGTCGATCGGCTATAAAAAATTTCACGAGGGTGGAGAGAAGCCACTCTCGAGGGTTCGATCGGTGTCGGGGGTTGCGGGTTTGAAAAATCCGCGGGACGAGACGCATGTGCGGGGCTATCACCGGTGCTCGTGCTTTGGCGGGTATGGCGGTACTGAGAGTCCACCACCACAACTACCACCACCACCGGCACCAGCAGCGGCAGCACGAGCGTCGACGAACGGAGGACGAGAACGTTGCTGGCTGCGGTCGTGCGTTCTCGGGTGGGCGTGCGTGCGACGAGGATCGTTTATGCTGGAAAACTCATGATCGAGAGAGAGAGGGAGCGCGATAGACGAACGACGAACGCCCCTGCCGATGTTCCACGAGCAACGAGGAAAGAAGGAAGCGAGGGGGTCGACGGTAAATACGAGGGAGGGAGATCGTGAGGGCTCGAGTAGATCTCGGGACGAAATGGTGGGAAGAATCCAGCGACGAGGACCGTCCAGGGAAGGAGTTAGTGGGGACATGGGTCGGACAGAGAGGATTCTCTGGGACGGAGGTTGGAACGGGACGGAGAACGCGTGTCAGCTCGACAACTCAACTAGCACCAGCCGTCCCTGACTCCCACCTCCGATCCTTTCGGCTCCTTCTACCGTCCCTTCGGACGCGAAGGCGTACGAGGCGGACGCGCATTCCAAGGGGAAGGGAGTACGCGCCCGACGCAACGGGCAGGACGAAACTATTCCAGGGGGAGAAACTATCCGTCAAGGATATATAGACGAGCTCGTGTCCGGTGATTGGGACGATTAGTGGATCCCGATGGTGTTGTTTACACCGGACAATCGACCCGACGGATTCTTTCAACGGCTTCCACGCCGAGATTTTAAATGGCTCCGCGAGTCTCGATCAACTTTCACGGGGTGAAACGAAACTGTCATCTAACCATTATCAAAAGTGCAGACTAAAAACAAAAGACATCTTTCCGTTGTTTATTCTATCCCAAAGAGTACTCCATTTTCCTCGGACAACAAACTCGAGTGGTACTCGAAGCGTTTAACTTCCGGCAGGCTCCAAGTTTCACGACAACAGACGGTCAAATATATTTTCTTTCCCGTACGCGGGGATCCTTTGCCTGCGTAAATTCGAAAACGGTAGAGAAATCTGGCTACCCGACGACACAAATTCCTCGGAACCCAAACCGCCTACTGTCAACGTGTCCTGCCTCTCTTCGCGTTTGCGCCTCTGTCGGTCTCGTGTTTCCACGCGGTCGCCGCCACACGTGTGCCACAACCGAAGACCTTACGTATGGAGAGCTCGTTTCGGAAACGGCCTACCGTTTCGAGGAATCCTACGCTCCGAACACGATCCAAATCTGAGTCGAATTTTCAGGCCTCAAACTCGAAAGCAACGTTTCTATCGATGCGCGTGATCAAACCATCCACAGCGATTCGAACCGATATAATTACGATACTATCCGACGCTAAAGATACCTCGATGTCTGGTTATCGAAGGGTCGAAAGTCTCGATAATAGCGACAAGCTGCTAATATCGAGTGCCACAGTGTTAATTCTGTCCTCCGAGTTTCCGGGTGCCACCCCCGGAAACGATTCCCATCCACGTCGCGCGCGATCCTTCCTGCTACGCGTCGGGCATCTCGGAAACGGGGAGAAAACTGTTTTAACATTTAAACGAACCGTTTCTCTCAAATTGCCCGTTAACGGCCCGTTCGGTTCCCTCGTCCTTTGATTCTTCGCCGGCAGTTTCCACCGAGGAAGCGATCGGAGGAGCGACGTGGAATAGTTATCGAGGCAGAGGGGGACAGTTAGGGCGGCGCAGCAGATTTTAGCGAAACGAGCCGCCCCAAAGGCGCGCGGCCTCATGGAGGATCGCGTCGGTAGCGCGGGCACCCGTTCACCAAGGGAAGAAGAGCTGTCGTTTCGTGCGTTGATTGGCCGGTCGTTCGAGGATAATTAGGACCCGGGTTGAACGGGCCGAGACGTGGTTGGAGAAGAGTCGAACGACCGGCCGAGCAAAATCAACAAAATAATAAGCGGCCACGGGTGTTTGCGGGAGACGCGGACGCGACGCGTTCCCGCTGACGAACAGAGGTACCTGGACAGGAGAATTACGACAGGCACCGGCCAGACCGGGTCCGAAGAACCGGAGGACAACCGCAACGAGCCGACAGGATAGTTAATGACTCTATGCGTTTCATCCCTCCGGTAATTATCGGCCCTTTTCTCGCAGCCGTCGTCCCTTCGCTCGAGGGAACCAGGCCGGGGATTGGCCACCCTGCGATGACGATACACCTTTCTTCTCGCGATTGGGGAAAACTGCACCGATCGGTCCTCGCGGAGGAACTACCTTTCGCTCCGCCATACTTCCAACAAAATACCATCTCTGCGAATACACATTCGGTTATTGACATAACTCCAGGCGTACTTCATACTAATATCGAATAAAGAACGAACTACCTCGTAATCTTCGATGCTTTCCAATCGACCTCATTGGCAGGGAAATATACTCGGAGATTGAATTGTATTCGAAGTAGCGTTTAAAATCTCTATAAGAAATGTACGAAGGTTAATTATTTTACACTGTCCACGCGAACGTCTCTGTTTTCTGTAAACCTCGAGTACCTACAGTCGAGATTACAGCGAATCAGTATTGATGTCCGAACATGTATCCTTATCGACGACTGCACCACCCTATCGGGGAAAGCGAATGCAACTATCCGGCAGATCCAATCGATCCGTCTTGAACTACTGTTTTAACCGCGGCAAAAAGTGGTTACACTGCTTCGTGGTAGCCGTGTAATCCAGTGTAAACAAAAAGAGATGCGTATTACATGCTCTAACCGAGTACAAGCGAGTTGGCAACAACGCCTCTTGTTGCGACGAACGCCTACAGTATCTCCTTCCGTTTAATCCTTGGATCTCCTTTTGCACCAGCTTCCAACCTTTCGCGTCAGTCTTCGTCTTCGCAGCAATACCCTCGGACATCTTGCAACGATAACGTCGCTGAAACATTGATCGTTTGTTCGGTTAATCGACAGAGCCGACAATGACATCACAGACGAGGTATACGAGTAGACCTTACACCTTATGGACTTTCGTGGCCCCAAACTGACTACCATGGTTTTAGTGTCCTCTACTCGTTAAAGAAAAATCGACAGGGGTTAGGTGCCTAAATTTTTCGGCGAAAAAAAACATTTCAAATCGTTCTAGAAAAATTATTTTCGGTTTTGGGGATCAATTACAATTATTTTGTTAGAAAACGCATACCTTCGAAATTCGATGCACTTCGTAATGGTGCACTAGAGACCCAGAAAAATGGGTCGAAAGAATACATTGGAGATGATATTCATAGGTAACTTGGACGATTGAAATATGTTCTTAATGATTTGTGAATATATTCGTTTAAAATAGTTTTATTCTTACCATAGCTAGCACGGCTGGGACAGTAATCCGATACGCTTGTTGTGTTCTGAAAGCTCGGCCAGGCTGTGTTTGTATTCTCGACCGCCAGCCACTCGATTTCACCTTGGCGCTGGGCTCACGAATTCCTTGTCAGTAGTACGGAAAACTTTTGCTTTACACGTCTACACGCTGCATTGTCTGTGCCCTTCATCGGTATTCACGAAAAAATACTGCTTCTGACCTCTATTCCATACTTCGTTTATGCCTGTACTACAGTCTTCTTACCATTAGTGTATCAAATCCAGTATTATCGACACAGAATCAAGACAGATTTTTATGTGAATCTAGTGAGAATTAAAACAAATAACTTCAGAAAACATACTACACACAAATGGACCATTAATATGAAAAACTGATTGAAATTTATACAAGTTAATTACACATTATATGACTACCGTTACAATTAATATATTTCAATCGATCTAGTTATTTTCGTGTCGATTAGCAGATCGATGTATTTCATTTTCTAACAGCGCCACTGATTGGCTGCTGCGCATCGTGACGTCACAAGAGTATAAAGATAATAAAACATTAATTAATTGTTTGTCTGGTATCTTTCTGTATTTATTTAATTTATTTTCTTTATTTGCATTATTTATTTTCAGTTATTCGAGATATAAGGTTTAACTTTTCTTTCGAAGATATACATCGCCAAGCGGGACGGGACTACGTGACGAGACAACCTCACCCCGCCCGCCCCCTATCAACTAATTCGCGCGGTAAACGTGTCCGGACCTGCTCCTCATTCCTCGTCTGGAAACTGGCGTGATGAGGTACGGTGACAGGCTTCGCGTCTAATTAGGTTTGTACTTTTTAATTATTGCCATCTTAATGTTCCGAATCGTTCCTAGTACTTTCTGTTGGTGCTTTCCTGTAATATTAACACGTTTCTATTATAAAATCATACGGAATCGCGAAATATTTCCAACCTCTCTCGCGGGTCCCCTTCCATACATAATCCTTATCATCATTTATGGTATTTCTGAACGTAATTACCAATTCATAGACCATATTTCGGGTTCAGTCGATGTTTAATTAAGGTACAGATACATTTATTTTAACGCATTAGACCGTAATTTTTGTTTCATGTCTGTTACAGACTTTGCTGCAATTCGACTGGAAGGAGGGACGTTACCGGCATGCCATGGACGCCATTATGCTGGGAAATCGAAAGTGGAAATTCAATATATGTAAAATCAACTTCATTATAACAAATGAGTATGCACCTATATATATTTATATATTTTTGTCTTTTTATCGATGAAATTTAATACTAAATCGATAAATGGACAGGTCTGAGCGATTACTTAATTATTTTTTATTCTTAATTTCAGATTTTTTTTCAGAAATTCTGATGATCGCGTGCAATGCGGTCGGTAGAATCAGTGCTTGTTTCGTAGAATAGTTGGTTGTTTTTCGAAGCAGATTGCTTCAAGGAGAGTATCGTTTACAGTTTAGGTATACGCGAAGGTCGAGTCAGTGTCTCTTGCGTAGTTGTAAATTATTTTCGGAGCATCATGGCTCTTTTCTTTTTAAATCGCGACAATAGAGTCACTTCGTCACTAAAGAGGAGCATTTGGCGATGCCCACGAACAAAAAATGTAAGTATCTTCGTAATTTGTTCCGAGTACGTTTAGAAAAAAATTGTTTCTTTCAAATTTTGCTACATTAAATTTTTAATATTAGCAGAAGTTTTTTTATTAAAATTAAAATCTTTATAATTTAACAAATAGAGTGTCATATTTGCCGTTTCTTTTTACAGGATCCTGACATCCCACCCACGTACCTACTGACGGATTCACATAACCTCTTAGACGATTTCGCCGCTGACTACGTTGCTGTCTACGTTGCTGACCTCCCTGATGACTTCCCCGATGACTCCTACTAGCCAACATCGTCGTCCGGGTATTTGAATTCTACAATCGGTGAGTCGCATGATATTTTGATTCCTCTGGTCCCCAATCACGTCGTAGGACAAAAAGGTCCGAATCGACGCGGGTGACCAGTTGTATACGTGCTATCTTTGACGAATACACTGACCACGGTTATGAATTTTTGTAGTTTAGGCTAGGGTTTTCTTGTGCTTCACGATTTTTAATATGACAAATGAAAGCTCCACACTATGGCAAATTATTTTATTAAATTAATTACATTCACTATGCTAATGATTATTGAATATATAATATTGAATATTGATTGTTTTTTATATTGTACATGCCTCACATTTAAATATAATTTGATGACTTTGTATCCAAGATACCAAAGTCTTTCCTTACTTATTAAAAAATATGTTTCAATTCATACACAAGAAAACATTTCGCGACGGATAAATTCTTGAATCATGCATTATATACTATTTTCATCTTTAAAAAATATGCTTTGATGACAGAATTTCCCGAGGGTTGAATATACAATTTTAATCAGAATAATTTTCTTTACCAATAATATTTTTCACTATTAATGTATATTAAATGTTTGTTCTTCATTCATCGCAAGTAGAAAGTCCATTAAAATAAATAAAATAAGAAAGAATAAAGGAACACTATTTCGTAATACGTTAGTATTTACTATAATCATTATTTCTAGTTGAGGATTTTCAGGAAACGTTTCCGTGTTCGTTGCCTAAACTCACTCAAGTGCCCAGGTGTTACTTGTGTGAGCGAAGGTAATGGGCACGATGATTTAGTTTAAAATTCCTAATAATATCTATGTGCGACTGACATTGCGTTAGTGTATCGTGCGCGACGCAATTTCCGCATGTGTGTGTGTGGTTAGGCTGTGGAATTGCGTCGTTTTAAAAGTTTATTATAATTAACAATAACAATTCCATTTCATCTTTTACATATTCATTGCATACAATATGATCATGGTACAACATATTTAATGAAACATAAACGATAACTAGCTTCTTGATCTTAAACACAGAATGTAAATCGATTACGATCATTTATAGAATAACATATTTTATAAAAAATTCTACTAGATGAAAATAACGTAATATGTATATTTAATATAAATACGCAATGGCCACTAGGTTTTGTCAGTTGATTTCAGGAAATTGGTACGTAACTTAGCGTGTGAATGTTTGCAATGTTCGGGTGTCGGAGGAACCCCGGGGAATCCTCTCTAGTTTAGGCTCTTGCGCCCGAACATTATGCTTGTGGACCGTGGAGTGTGTGTGTTGAGAGAATGCGTTTTGCAATTTTTTAAATAAAGCGTTAGGTAGGTAGGTAGCTTACTTTCTGGATGTGTGTATTAAACCTAAGTAGGAAGGGTCAGGACAGGACTGTTCACAATCTTTTCTCGGGTAGGCGCGTTATCGCGTGGCAGTCCTGTACCTGTAGTTCGATTTCGAGAGTTGAAAAGTTAGCCGATTCGAACGATTCGTACCGTACCGTTTGTTTTGGCATTACTTTCGATTCTTGGAATCGCTTGCTTTACAGTCCCTTGTCGCGGTCGTGGTCGCGGTCGCGGTCGTAGTAGGTTCCCCGAAACGCTCGTCCCGCTCGAGATTTTTCACGTATTCTCTTCCAACAATTCGTATATTGTTGGAAGATTGCGTATTGCACGGAATCTCGAGCCCAGTCTTTCGTAAGTTTCAGGCATCGGCAGGACCGCCGAAGAAAGAAGAGACTCTCGAAGAGGCCCTGACAAACTGTCGCAAGAGTGGGCTGCAACGAATGGTTCTTCATCTTCATCTTCGGATAAGGATGGAGAATCATTATTTATTGTCACTGTATTCGTCTGTAGTTGTAGTTTTTAGTAGTTTTTCAGATGGTACTTGTACCACAACGTACAGTGTTTTTGGGCATCGCGTTTGCATTAGCGTTGCGAAATACGAGGGATCGCGTTTGATTTCAAGATAGCGTTGCGAGTAATTCAAATTTATCGCGTTTATTTTTAGCGTTGCGAATTGAATATTTTCGCGTTTGTTTTCAGAGTAATGTCTCGAATTAGAATTTGATAACGATTTGTTATTAACATTGCGAACGACGGGAATTTTTCGCGTTTTCTTTCAGGGTAGTGTTGCGTATAACTGATCGCGGATTGCATTAGTGCTACGAAATGTGATTATCGCGTCGCATTAATGAACCGGTTTTGATTACTTTTAGAGTTACGGTCGGTTGTATTATTCGCTTTTGTTTTTTGAGTAGGGTTGCGAATAATTACTGATCCCGTTTGTTTTAATGTAGAGTTGCGACTAATAAAATGCCAAATATAACACTGGTACTTACTCCAGCATCGAGAAGCAACCTGGGGCAGCTGAACTCGTTAAGAAAATTAGCGTTGCGCATCATTTAATACGCGATTTTATTAGTGTGGCGAAATATGAGTAGTCGCGTTTGCTTCTAGGATAGCGTTGCGATTAATATCAATATATCATGATTACTGTTAGAGTTGCGGAAAATGAATATTTTTCGCGTTTGTTTTCAGAGTAGTGTCGCGGGTAAAAATTTCATGACGGTTTGCTATTAGCGTTGCGAAATATACATTATTCGTGCTTTCTTGTCTAGTTGAAGTTGCAAATAATTTGCAATTGTACAGTTCCATTTAGAGTTGCGAAGGATGTTTCGTGTTTGGTTTTCAGGGTAGCGTTGCGTGTAAACTTTAATCTCGGTTTGCAATAGCGTTGCGATACATGAATACTAATCGCGTTGCAAGTTTCAAATAATATGAATTTGATCGCGATTGATTTAGCGTTGCGATTATTTTTTCGCGTTTGTCTTTTAGGGTAATGTTGCGAGTAACAACGGAATGGTAATGAGTAGACTGCGGATGTTTATGCATTTATGGGAAATTTTAATCCTCAAAAAACTACAGAATGCATTTAATATGGAAAAATATAAGAAATACTTCAAGTAAGATACGAATTATAATATTTAGTTTCATTAATTCTATTAATAAAAATGTGAATTTGCATAAAGATCCGCGGTCTAGTAATGAGACTCTGGAGCTCCAGAGAAATTGCTGGAAAGTATATTGTTCATTGGATGTACATTGGTATACCTCGTCTACCTCGTTTTTCCATTATATGAAAGTTCTGCTCGAAACTGTTAGGAAGAATAGGCTCTATATAGATTCTGAATCTATGTAACGTAACTATTCGATAGTTTAATTGAAGAACTCAATGAATCTCGGTTAATAACGTGAGCGTTCGGTTAAATCGATCTGAAAACTGAACGTGTGTTCATCCTCGTGAGATTGCAATGTTATTTAGTTCGGTTGTCCTTCCTGCACATGTTTGACGCGCGATAGGAATGCTCTAACGCGACATGGAATTTGGATAGCATGAGTGTTAATGTCGTCCCGGGGCGAGGAGGTAGCGGAACGTCGTAAAGTTTTCGTTCCACCATTTTTCTTGGATTCTTTCATCTTGACTGGAGAGTCTTCTTTGCGAAGAGGACAAGACTTCGTCGTAAATTACATCGGCCGGTTTATAAGGTGGCCACGAACCGAGAGCGAACGTTCAAAGCGAGAATTGCTCGAAACATTCCATTAAGCGTCTGCTAATAAATTCTTGGACGAGAATGATTTAATTAGAGGACGAAATTATGCTGCTCGTAAAAAAGTCTCATTATCTGCATCTTGAGTCGTCGGCGAGCAATCCTAGCTGCAAGATGCAGGGTGCTGACTGCAGAAAGGGAGGACTGAAACCCTTTAGCCTCCGCAGAGTGGTGGGAGAGTGGGCCGGGTCAATGATGAGACTCCTTATGGGGGGCCCTACCAGGTACCTGTTGGTCAGGTGGGCCCCACTATTGCCCCATCGCACTCGCCTCTCTTTCCATCCTCGGTCCGGGCTACTTTCTCTTCTCCTCTCTCTCCCGCCGCTCGTCAAACCTTAGTACCATCTCCTTTTGTTCCGTTCCAAGCATCGGGCCGTCGCGAGGATTATTCTTCGGATCCGCTTTGATCTTTCGGCACCCTTGCTTCACGTCCAGGGTCTCGAGAAATTTCTCGAGTCGCGCGAACAGGGATTTTTCGTAACATACTACTACGAGAGTCGCCTCTGGACGACTTTGATCCATCAAATAGTAGCAAATCAGTCACCACTAACGGTTAAAAAAAGCGACTCGACGTTCGCAAAGTACTCGTCGTAATATCGTTTTAAAAAGATTTTGGTTTATAGCTCGGTGAACGGACTTCGGTCCTCTAAACTTTGATCAAAGTTGTAGATTCGATGATTTTATCTCCTCGACGTAGCAATAAAGTCGCGATTCCAGCCACGGTTCGGTTAGCATGCGAAGCAAACAATTACTAGTAGTACCGGCCTTCCGTGGGCATCGAGTTTGTCGGTAAACCTTTAACGGAGCGTATCGTCCTCTAACCCCCGGAGACGATGTACCGGGTTCCCGCGAGTACAAACGAGCGGAGCGCCGGTATTCATTATCGTTAATCGCTTCGACCCTCAACCCCTTCAACGAGCCGTCGTCATCGGCTCGTACATCTCCGGAAAGCTGTCGACTCGCCCTCGGTAGTCGAAGACGGTCGTAAAAGCAGCCAGAGGTTTCACGCGAGAAACGGAACCCGGAGCAAAGGAGTGGGAACGCGAGGCTGCAATTCGTGACTTCCCAGAAAGGTGGAGGAGCCTCGGGGCCCGGAGGAGCTCCCCCGTGGTTCTAGCTCATTAACCGTCATCCTTTCCCCTCCGCCCTTCCCTCGTCATCCTGTTCTGCACGTCGTTGGCGCGACGGCGGGGCTCTCGAGGACGTGCGTGTGCGTCTGTACGCGCTCATCAGGTAAGAAAGGAGCCGCCTGTGCCGACACGCGGGGCGCTAGGCGCTGGGTCAGTTAGTTATCGAGGGGAGAGCGGGTCCGATGGTGTCCGGCAGCACGAATGGTGGGGCGGACGGCCCGCTGGAGGGGCACGGAGTCACGTGATGAGACTAACACCGGCGGGAGTCCGCGTCGGAGTGGGGGATCGGACCCCTTTTCCCCTCCCGCGGCCTCAACGAGCGATCTCGTCGCTTTAAACCGGTGTGCGTCCGTCTGACGAGATAATTTGTTCCTCGTTTCCTGGGATTTCGTGAGCGGGAGACGGTATCAACTTATCCAGAGCCCTCCGAAACGAGCCCTGCCGTCGCGTGGTGTCATCCACTGAAATTTTCTACACGATCAGAAACGAATTACGGCCGACTGTAACGCGAACTCTTTACGACTAGGGCAGATACGATCATCACGGTTCGGAGACATCAAAATTGTCATATTCTCGATCGTTTCGCCACCCGAAACCAATCAATGATTGTCGATAATAGATCGTAATTCCGTTTTGTTGTTCCCTTCGTTGTTTATTCGCTGTTTGAGGGCAGGGGGATGGTGCAACGTGCTTGCACGCATCGATTCGATCGTCGAAGCTTAAATAGAAGAAAATCTACGTCTTTAAAGTTAAACCGTTTTGTATGGTATTCGTTGTCGAAAACCGGACTTGGATTTCTATTTTCGAAAGAACCGACGAAGGGATAAACTACGCTTACGCTATAGAAATTCGTAACGTGGAAAGATAAGGGATCGTCGATGATTTGGATAGAACAGAGCTCGAAAAAGAGCTGATAATCGTGAAAATGAATTAGTCTAACGGCGTTTTCGGAGTATCTCGAGAAATTTCGCATTCGCCAGCATCTTCCATGGCGATAGACAGAGAGTCAGGTGGTACGCAGTGTAGAAGAAGAAGAAACAGAAAGGGAGAGGTACAGCAAGGGGATTGGAGCAGAGGTGGCGCGAGGCAGACAGGTTGGTCCGTTCGCCACCCGGGGGCGCCCCAAGGTGGCCGATGCTCGCACGCCGTGGTCTGGATGAGGACAGAGCTAACGGAGGATCGTCGGTGGAACGAGGACGAACAGAGGTTCGAAAAGACCCGAAGAAACATGGTGGCCTCGCCCCACGCGAAGACCTCCCGAACACGGCCGTCCCGAGAGACGAGGCTCCTCCGTTCGACAAGTTTATCGATGATGCTTGACCAAACTTTCGCGAGCAATTTCGGACAAACTTCTTCTTCGCAAGAAAAAACGCTATCGTTACGACACGTTTTTTATTTATCGTAGGCTCCCGTACGGAGATCGGACTTTTGCTCAGGTAGCAACAATTCGGACCGCGAACGCTTCGAGACATTTAATTTGCGAATATTAATTTTTTCGAAATCCGTGGGGCTTAAATAGCCGCAGGAATATCGTTAACGTCGTGGAAAAGAGAATAAGTGGAACGAATGCTGCAAAGAACGGGGCCGAACGGCCCCAAGGGCGTCCATCTTGGCCAGAAGAATTCTTCTTCGGGTTAAAAAGGCAAGACGTCAAGCTGGAACACGAGAAATCGGTGGATTCGTTCTGGTCGATACGGATTATCTCGGCCGTGGACAGAAAATCCACCTGTCTTTTATTTATGTATCCTTCTTTCCGTGGCTGACGCAAACATCTTTGTCGGACTGCCGCCTCTGTCTCGGGATATCGCCGCGGTCCTATTTACGTCTTCCTTCGGCCATCCGACCGCAACGCTAATCTCATCCTTATTTCGTCCACGACCGTGGGCAGGTACCTTTCCTCGTGTTTAGAGGTAGGCCTAAAACGCTATTCACACCGCCGATTTCCTTCTGTCACGGCGGGAACGTGTCTACAAATTGTACCCAAGATTGCCGGCTAATGATCCAGCCGTGATCTTCTCCTCGTTAGGTTCGTAGCTGTTTCGAAATACATAATGTACGAATTCCTTCCGAATAGCTCGCACGTTCTACCATCCAGGAATTTATTACGCGTATAGCTATAGTGTGAAAAATATCTTGGAATAAATAATTATTGTCTTACGAGAAATTCCACGGGATTTCGGTTACTCTCGTTCTCACGGATTATTCCAGAAATAGACGACAAACGTCCAAGAGTGCTCGTAAATTTGTCTCGAACGATTCGATCGGTTTAGATAACGACGCGACACGTTCCACGCTAGAAACTCCTAAACGTTAACGTCCAAAGCTGAGGGCGTCGATAATTCCCCCGAAACTCTCGAGGCTTTCGCGTCGTTTGGATCGGCCGGTGACATCAAAAAGGCTTCCTCCCGCTAGCCGTCTAAACAGTGGACGTTAACGGATTTCGTTCCCAGTTAAACGACGCTCGAGGTGGTCGGGGGCGGTGTGGAGGAGGCCTTAATCTTGCAGTGGACGTGGCGCGGGGCCCCCGCCGTGTACGTATGTCCTCTAATCATGGCTGGGAAGGCCGCCGCGGCCCGGGATAGAGACGTTCCACGGCCTAATTGCTATATATATGCCAAGAAGGGGAACCCCTCGACGCGGTCTCGGTCGGTTATGCCCGGGCCCACGGTGTTATTAAACCCTCGGGGCCTCGTCCTACCTTCCTCCACGTGGAAACGCTCGCCGGTGCCCCGCCAAATATATCCGGTACCAACGAAAAACTACAACGCGATGAAATCGACCAGAAGCGGCGACCATCGAAGAAACTGGCTTCGAAACGTCTCGGTTTCGACAACAGCTACGATTGAGCAATTAAACACGGAGATAAATGTATCGAAACTAGTAGGGAGTTTCTAATTATTCACTGTATAATTTTCGGAGAACCTAACGCAAGAATGTGGTGGATTGTGGACCAATCAGAGTCCCATCGTACCTCGGAGAACAGAGCTCGAAATGTACGATCGACCGTAGGAATCGAAGCGGCGTTCGGGATAAAATATCCTAAGCATTTCCGACAGAATAGGCGAACATAATTAATATCCTCCTCCCGTGCCTGCCGTTTCGTCCAGTTACAACTCGAGGCGCGGTGTTGTTCGTGTAACAGGTTTCGAATCCGACTTCTTGCCGAAGAAGTGTCGCGCGTCGAGGAAAGACGGTAATAAACTTATAATGAGTCTGCCCGCTAGATTTACAGCCCCATTTATCACGTTCCTCTATTCTCTGCTCTGGGTTCACCCCTCAGCCCCCACTGCGGTGCCCGACTCGCTCCTTTGTCTCTCTTTTCCCGCGTTCCTGACTCTTGTTTCGCGGCTCTTCCTTTTTTTTTTTTGCCCCTTAATAGAAGAAGAAACGGAAACGAGAGGTCGCGACGACGCGACACGGTCCGAAGAACGCTCCGAACGATGAAAAGTCTGTAGGGGGTGTCCCTCGGGGCGCGATCCACTTCGATGTAACGAAAAATCGACCGACGAAAACCGACGAATCACGATTTACGACGGTACCTGACGGTTTTCGGAGGATCCTCGGCGTGTGATTCTCCGAAGAGGATACGCTGGTGTCTCGGAGCCGGGCCTGTTATCTTCCCGGCCGATCTGCACGCTGGAAGTTGAGATACGTCCGCGCGAGGAATCCTTCCTCCCCCGGTGCACCGACCCGCTCCCTCCCCGGTGGCTGGCACGAGGATCCTGGACACGGCTGCCCGGGGAGGCCCGGAAAGGGAGAATTTACCACCGAGGTGTCGAGAGTTAGTAGCTTGCTCCCAAACGAGATCCCGAGATAAGCTCGTCCACGAATTAGCGAGAGCCTCCGAGCCCTGGAAGCTTTCAGAAAGTCACACTTCGAACGGAGGCCGCCGGACGTCGTTTAACCGAGCGGAAACCTCGCCCCGACTTCGACATCCGGTCGATTCGGTTCGTACCAGTCGCCTCGACTGACTTTTCGATCGGTCTCTTTCCATTTTGGTAGTTGTTGCCCCGTGTTCTATGAATTTAGTGAGTAAAGAGATAGAATTCCTATCGGTATAATAGTATAATCTCTTCGTTTATTTTAAAAGTCATCGAAACGTTTGCACGGACCCAAAATAATTAGAAATTTTCGTGTAGAAGCGATAAAAATGTCCGTTGGTGGCTGTTGGAGGAGTATCGCGTGAACGAAGGGCAGCGAGGAGCGGTGGTTGCGGCAGGGGAGGCAGCAGCCATCGTTCTCGATTTCTTGTCCGCTTCATGGCGAATCAGAAGGGCCGCGGAGCGAGTCCGAGTCCGATCGGGCCGCCTCATTGTTTTTCCACGGTTGAGGCCCCTCTCGCGGCCTTTACGAGCCTCGAAGGGCCCCGCGACGCTCGCTCAGGAGCGTAAGAAGCCTCTGGGGTCTGAGAGTTTCGCAAGTCACCCGTCAGGGCCCCTTTGTTCCGTGTTTGTTCTGCCTGCTGTCCGTTCGCGCCAACCGCGACGTTCGTACCGGGGAAAAAGTAAAATTGATTCTTCTTTGCTTCTTGCCTTTCGTTATGCCTGAATCCGTCCAATACGAGCCGATTACCGGCGACTCATGAAACGCTCAGAGACTTCGGAACATGTTAATCTCGACTTTGAGCGATCGTTTACTTTGTACTGATTCTCTTTCGACTTTCTTTCCAACTAGCTCTCTCATTCTCTCTAGCTTCGAGCCGTCTCCGTTTCAAAAGGATCAATAGAGCGCCGCTAAAACACACCAAACAACGTCCCCAAATAGTCGCGCGAACGCGTCCGAATAAACGCCACCTCGGAATCGTTGACGGGCGATCCGTTGATCGTTTTCTTTCCGTTGGCTTCTCGATTCAGCATTGTTTCGTGCACCGTAGATTTTCTCTCGGTATTCTTCCGAGGTGTCCGAGCATCTAAAACGAGCATGTTCGTAGGGGGCCGGGGCGGGGCAAGGGCTCCGGTTCCCGGCGTACAAAGGAAGCGACCAGCGGCGAGAAAAAGAAAGAGAACGGTTCGTGGACCGCGATTTTTCATTTTCGAACAGGCCGGCAACGCCCGCCTGCGCGGGGCCCCATACAGAGTCGGTAATCATCTTGTTCTCGACGCCCCGTGAATAACACAAAGGATCGAACTGGCGCTAATTACGTCGCTGCTCCGTTTTATATGCGTCGCGGGGGTTGCAGCCCCGGAAAAGAGGAGCAGCCCGAGCCGCTCGAACGAATCGACGCCCAAGGCTCTCCTGACGCCTGGCGTTTCGGAGAAACGACGCTCCGAAATTTTCCAACACGATTTCGTCGACCGCCGTGAACCCTGAACGGAAACAATCTCCGGGTAGTCGAGCTAGATTTTCGACGGAACGAAACTCCCATTGTGGTAACGAGAATACGTATTTCGAGAAGTTTTTAGTATTTCCCGCGTTTACGAATAATTCTCGCTGCAAGGATAATTTAATGTTGGGACGATCGTGTGCCATTGTATGGTGGTTAGACACGGTGGTGCACCGTAGAAATCGAGGGAGAGGATGGATTCCTATGAGACGTGTCACGCCTCGAGATCCCGTGATTTCCCGGCTGCCTTTATTGCGACACGTTCCGGGGATTTGGAACGCTTCGTGGAAAATAGGAACTCGTTGATGCGCCGGGAAACGTGTTTCCGAGATGGTAGGGGAACCGTGGAAAATCGGATTTCATCGTCTGTTTGTCATTTTCGCGGCACGACGAAACGTTAATGGACGTCGAATGGATGTTCTGGGACCCCGGTGTTAACGCACGCCACTGTAACTCGTCTTTCAAGATTCCCTAACTTTGTTACAAATTAACGCAAATTATGAGTCGTCGTTTATTTATTTCGTTGAACGATCAGTAACTCCCGTTAAGTAGTAATTAGATTATTCCAACGAATAGTAACGTCCAAGAAAGAGTGTAGAAATATAATATCGCTGTAGTACTTAAAAAGACTAGATACAACGTGGTTCCACGGTTATTCCATACAGAAATAACCTGCCCCAGGTAATAGAAATTATCTTTTGAAGAAAATTCCGTGTCGTAGATCCAACGGAAGCTGTCGCAGGAGTAACGCGTACCGTTTAATCACGGCACGGGACATTTAAACAATTTTGCATAAGTCTCGAATTTTCTAAAAGTCACGGTCGACTCGAATCTTTCAAGACGTATAATCCTCTTCGTATCGTGAAATCTCGTGGCCTTCCAGCTTACCAGTCTTTAGATTCACGTTCTCTAACGACTTCGGTCTGTCCTTCGGTGCGACGTCATTATCAAAAAGTTGACCGTTTGCGCAACTGTTAAAAGGAACGCGTTGCGCAACGAGTAGCTTCACAGAAGCGGTGGCCAGAGTAAAACGAAAATAAACGAGAAAGCGAAACAGAGACGCGATTCGATTTATAGTTCGTGGCTAGAGCTACTAGATATTCGTGTGTCTCTAAAATTAAAAGACTTGGATCGCGATGCAAGATTACGTTCGCGAAGAGAGGTAGAACGAAACGGGGCAATTCAGCAATTTCCGATCGAGCATTTCGAATTTGATCGTTGATATTTTTCCTTCTCCGAGAGCCCGTATAATTTCCATCGGTGAATCTCAATAGCTCCGCGAGCAGACCGTGAGACGACGGACGTCATTGTCGTGCTCGTCAGTCACGCTGAATTTCATCCATGAAATTCTGAAAAGGGTACGGAGCCACGACGGCCAGCCAACACCCGTTACGTGTAATTTCCCTCGCGAAAGTGATGGATCGCTCGAAAGCTGCCATTTCGGTCGTGTTTCGCGACTTGACGAACCGCGGAATGGCTGAACGCGTTGCTGGCCAAGGATAGAAAGCCAGGTAAGACCCGGCAAATGACAGGATCTGTCCCGCTAATGTCCTGGCTTTGTGTCACTCGTCACCTCGGACGGTCTCTGTTCGCCGTGACTGGCAGCAAGTCGCAGAGCATCTCGATTTGAAAACGTTGCGCCTATTAGGGGTCTGGAAAATCGAGAAAAGTCGACAGCTGCGCACGAGCGCTCCTTTCTTTCTTTTATTCGAGACGTTACGCCAACGATCGTGGACTCGAATCTTCTTAGAGAATTCACTTCGCTTACCAAAACACTTCGTTTCGTGAATTTCTTGGTTGTTGGGGATTTAGAAACGATTCGTTAAAATGTGGTACTGTTAACGATGTTGTCTGTCGGTCGGAACAGATGTTAACGAATATCATAGTGTCTTTCGGAATACAGCCGAAAGTCGCCGTGAAAAATCGAGACGAGTCTATTAGCTGGAAACTACCGCGTCATCCCGTCTTGAAAGAACTTCCCGGATCCCTCATTATCCCTAACGATTTCCGCCTGAGGCTTCTAACAATGCTGTTGCGCGGCGACTACCATTTCCCGAGATTTCCCGAACAAAGCGCAAGAACAATTTTCATCGAACGTCGATCGCCACTGCTTCCTGCTCCAACGCACCTTGCGCGGCAATAACGATCTAGAAAAACTACCAGACAATTCTTTGCGCGTTAGGCGTGCGTTGTCAAATTGTTCCTTCCTTTTTTGATCGTCCAAAGGTCGCGTCGCGTCGCGTCTTCTGTGCGTCTGCGAGAACTTGTGCTCAAACAATCTGGCTTTGATAGAGCGTGTCCACGAAACGCTTATGCTTGGGAAAGAATCCCGTGGCCAAAAAGTAGTGGGACAAGAAAGCAAAACCGTATCGATGAGTGGTTCTCTCGGTCGGTTGAAAGGCGTCGCTGGCCGCCACCGAAAACAGGTACGTCCTGAGCGAGCTGACGGCCGTAAAACGGCAACATCCTTTGCGTTCGAATTTTCTGTGAAATCCTTTTCACGCGTCTTGGTTCCGCGAACGGCTAGAACGGGGCGGATCGTTGGACGGGGGCGAGGAGGAGCCTGGCGGTGGTCGGATGGCACCGTGTTCTGGTCCATAGATCACAGCCAAGGTTTCTCTCTGTCCACCTTTCAGGAAGCGGCACAATGCTGGGTTCTCCGGCATTATACGAGAAGCCGATCCGGTCGCGGCTCCGCAGTCGACAATGGATGCGAAGTTGCCCATTGTGCGGTGATTTTGAGCCTCGAACCGGGGAACAGGGACCTTCCTTTTTTTCACCGCCGTCTTACCGACGAGATGTCTTCATTAACGCTTCGCTCGCCGCGCCGAACTCGGCGAAAGTCCCTCCAGGACTCGCCAACTTGCCAGTCGCGCGTCACCAAAAACTCGTTCGAAACGATCTTCCTAAACCGAACGGTTTCAGAAACACTCGCTTCCTCTACGAAGTTTTAGGGCTCTTGAAAAGCATCTTTATTCCTTTTTAAGCAACGAGTGACTCTCCTCTCTAAGAACCAATCATCGAATCTCCATAACTTCTGTACAATATCGAGACTTTACAGTCCAATATTTGTTTAGTTGTTTGTACTTGTTTCTGAACGCAGTGTATAAATCGTCTAAAAGCGATCACGCCTGGTTTACAAACAAGGTGACTATCACTCGGCGCGGGCACAATGGACGCAGCCGTCTCGACGATCCTCTTCAACTATTCACACTTGGATCGCAATAATTCCCCATCGGCGCATATATCCGCGGCTCTCGGCGAGCAGCGAGCCACGTGATAGGTGGTAACTGGTAACTGGTACCTGGTGATTTGTAGTTGGTAGCCCGCGGTGCCCGGCTAATCCCACAAAGAACGCCGACCTTTCAAATTTCTGGACAATTTATTTCATGGCATGCGATACACGTTCAGGGATCTTTAACGCGCGGCCGGTGCAACGCCATTGTGCCCGCGGATACGGAGTGGTCCTTCAACCTGAAATTCAACGACGTTCGACCCTATTTTCGACGGGGAGAACCCGGGGTCGCTTCTGCTTTCGTTCGAGAAAGCATATTGTGGGGAACGTTTGCGTTATTTGTTATTTGGGCTACGATGCGAGACGATTTCGATATGAGAGATCAGTCCAACTGGTAAACATTTGTAATTCTCTGGGAAGTTCAGCGACCGAATAGACTCCTCGAAACTTACAGAATTTTAACAATCGAACATTATTAAAAATATCCATTTCTCTTCAGACATCGATCTAAGATCATGACTCCTAAATCGTGCCGGTAGATGACGGTGATTCGCAAGTTAAGTACAGAAACGTGTCGAGGGGGCTGAAAGATCGGTGGGGCAGAAATTGGAGTTTCGAAAAGCTCGAATAGTACATAATTTCTTCAGCAGTTTCCGAGGGGTACAGAGACAGTTCGTTGGGTCGTAGACTGCTCGTATTTTCTTTGGATGTAATCTTATCTGCGATCGGGCAGGGAACACGACGAAAATCATACGCTGAGAGAAAGGGCGCACCGGGAAATCGGCGGGGGTTCGTTGCCAGACACACGAGGGTACAAGGGTTCCAATTTCTCCGGCGCAACACGTCGCAAAAACGCGTCGAGGCTGCCAATTCCGGGAAAAAGTGGCACTGTGTCATCCTTCTGTCGTTTCGGGGCTGAAATCCACGGCCATTTCCGCTTGACTTTTGCCGCGCGACATTCCAGTGACCGCGTTTGCTACGAAAAGAAAGAACTCGATGAAAATCATGGCCGCCGGTACTTTGCTCGCGTAACGTTAGAATTTTATATTCCTCCGTTGTCATTTTTTCCGTGTTTTTTTTTTACGACCAAGAAATTTTATCTCAGCAGGAGTAAGCTACGATTATTTTTCTCTCTGCCTTCTCCGTGATTTCGATTCTCCTTGGTCGCCTCGTCGTGGAGGATGACGATTAGGAAGAAAAGGGGTGAGCGGACCGTGAAATTAAAACACGATGTGGGTCTCAAATCAAGACGCGAAGGAAAAGAACGAATGGCCGGGAGAAGAAGAGAAAGCGGAGAAACTGTCGGATTTCAGCTCCATTTGGACCCACGTTTCAAATCGTTTTGCTTCTTTCGACGAGTACTAGATGCTCCCAGAGTTTGATACCAATTTTCGGAGACACTCTGTATATCGAAATCGTCACTGTAATCAAATTCAACCAAAATTGCTGATAAATAATTAGTCCGCCTTCGATCTTAATCTTCGTCTAATCAAAGTACAGTCGGGTAAATGCATATGCTATTAATATTTGAATATTGATAAAGAAGTGCGTGAAATCTGGGAAAAGAAGAACGTATAATATAGCTGTTGTTCGAAAAATTCTGAAAAAGTACCTGCTGTACAGTGGAATACCCCCTTTAACCCGAATCTCTTCACCGAATCTCACTCTGACAGAATTCATTTGCGGGCTTACATTAACAGGACATTCGTTGTTTACGTTTCCGAGTACTATACCCTACCGAGATACCAAATTCTTTTTTTTCTTGAACAACTTTCCTGCCGTGGTCGGCTTAAATCGGACAACGCCCGATGATCCAACGAACCCGTGCCAAGCTACCGAGATAATAAAAAAGCGAAATACAAATTTCGGAGCAGAAATATTTATACATACATTAAAGCTGTCTCTGAGCGCTTAAAAGGTGAAATATGGAAATGTGTTCGAATTGTTTCGCGACTGTTTGAACCGATTACTGGAAAGAGAAGCCGAGGAGCGCTCGGTTAACGCACTCTCGACTCACCTCTTCCAGCAAGGAAGTTTCCACAACGCGTCGAATACACGAAACGTACAGCTGCAGTGCTATATCCCATCTCCCTCGAGGAACGCGCAGAAGAACCGATCGCACAGTTTTCCAACGAAATCGACGAGGATCGAGCGATCGGCGGGGAACGGTTCGCGTAACGCTCGCACGAAAAACTTGCACGCTCGTCGGGAGAGTAATTTCAGCGGAGACGGCCGTACAAAAACCGAGGGCCGACGAAAGAAGCTTGATACCGGCGAAATTACCTTCCGACAACCTTACACGGCGATGGCTCGGAGAGTCCTAATAAGGGCCGACGGTATAAATAAAGTCATTTGCGGTAGTTGCCAGTCGTCCGAACGGCCCTTCGACGAATCGGGCCTTTCGTCGAGTATGGGAGACGGAGCTCGCGACACCGTGGACGTTTCACGAACGGGGCCCAGCGGGTTGGTTTGTTTTGCGTGGATTAGGCTCGTTTTAGTTGCAGACCGCGCCTCGCGCCGCGACGAATCGAGAAACGCGGCTTGGCGCACGTCTCGACTTTTTGCCACCGCGAGAATCAAGTTGTCCCCGTTCCAGTGGCGTAGCCTCCTCCGATTCTGCGTTCACAGACCAGATATACATCCTATATCGAACCATTTTATAGAATATATTCTAATATCGAAACTTTGGGGAAATAGTAGAGGGTGACGATTCGCCAAAGTCCATAAGTATTACTCATTTTTATTAAAATTACTCACAAGTATACAGGCTCTAAGTATACAAAATTACAATAGAATCAAGTAGAGGTTTTCGAAGAGGTAATATGTACAATAGAATTTATTTATATGCATATTATATATATATGTATAAAATTAATATCTATGCGTATATGTATATGTATGTATAAAGAACAATTCATTTGGACGGAGAAAGGACAAGTTAGTACATAGATGCGATACAAGGTACGAGCATCGTCGCCTTCGTTTCTGTTTTCGTCCGAGACAATCTCGGACGGTGTTTTGGTTAAACGCGGCCTTACAAGGAAAAGAAATAAGAGTAACATCGTTAATGATACACCTGTCCTCCGTAATGCATCCGCTTACGCTACCTATTGAGCTAAATAAAGTTGCATGTGCGTGCGTTATGCAACACGTCCTGCTCGCTCTTACTCGAGTCTAATTCAGCGACGTTGCCGCGGCTTCGTCTCGATAAAACAATTGGCGGACATTCGATCGCGTTCTCGCATCCAGAATCAAATCGCTGACGTTAAATGCAATAGGGAAAAAAAAAGAATCGGCCGATCGAACCGACTTCGAACCCCCGAGCATCGCGTTTCACAGAATATCTGCCAGTCCATCGATCGAGGTAGATTGTTTTCGATATGTTAGTTTCGGCCTGGTGTCAGGAACGAGAGGAAATTGTAGCAAAAGGAAGCTCGAGTTTTCAGACGCGCGGCGAGTCCTTTTTAAAAGTACACATTTCTGAAAATATCGACGCGTTATAAGCACTATGACTGACTATCCGCCGGGACACGACTCGCGTCTGAAAATCTCTAGTTATCGATTTTGTAAACGAAACGACGTTTCGTTCGATCGGGAAACCACGATTGAGCGCCGCTCGCGATCGAATGGTAGTACGATTTATCGAATTCGGTCGAATTACACGCAGCGACGCACGAATTTTCCGGACGAAGCCGGGCAACATGACGAGACCCGTCAGAGAATAGACTAAACAAACAAACAACAACAACAATAATAATAATGTCTGCCTTCGCAGTCGTCGAATCCGCGACGATCGGCGCCGTCCACGACTTATGACACTGTGTTAAGTCACGCCACGATTCGCGTGCTGTACAGCAAGAGGCACGAAACGATTGTTCGAATTTATATTGGCCTTTGAAACCAATATAAAATTTTTAAAGTAATAGTAACAAATATGTTTGCGCTTTTCTAATGGTTCTATCGAAACAGACAACCCTTTGATGGAGTTGCAACGGGGATAATAATATTTGTAAACAACGTTTCGAGCCCTTCGCGACCGTTTCGAAGAAATGCGATAACGATAGTCAGAAAGGCGAGAAGCAGCTTCTTCGAGGAGCCTTCTCTTTCATTGGTTGTATTTTGGCACGGGGGTAAATAACGCGCGCGTCTCTTTGAGAATCTTATTTTCTTTTACGTTTCATCGAACTCGATCAGAATCCCGTCGATGGCAAAGAGAGCGCTTCCGCGCGACTGAAACGTCCACGCAAAGTATCTAAATGTCGAGCGAGTATAAATAAATAAAGGAAAGCGCTTCTCACGATTTCATTTCTTCTTCTTTCGGAAACATTTTTTAACAAATTCATCATGAAACAATGGTTAAAACGGTTCCAAAGATAACTATTTTCAACCTTTGTTTCCAAGATTCATATAATATCGAGAGAATATTTCGTTCGAGAGGTTTTCCTTTCGAATAAATACAGTTTTAATTTAATACGTTGCTAATTTTTTCATCGTCGTTCCGACGCGCTCGCCGACAAATGTTCAGGAAAATTTCGATCGTCGGTCGATTCGAGCGCATCGATTAGCAAAATTTTGTCTCTCCTTCCATTTGGCAACGAGGAATTTTAATCGAACGGTTCGCGAACCAGCGGAGATTACCGTCCAGCGGTTTCGTCCACGTCCCTCCATCGACCTGATGTCCTATATCGAGGATTCTCGGTGCTTACAGGGAGTCGAAGTTCGATTCTCGATCGCTGGTCTGTAAACGATAAACAACATTCGGTTCCCTTAACTTCTAATTTACTATAAACGACGTTGGATTATCGTAAAGATACAGTTTCGAAATGTAGAAAACAAAAGACTCGGGTATTCTAGAGAGAGGTAGAATTTCGCTCGTAACTTACCCTGTCCGGGCTATAAAGAGGCGGATGCTGGGCCGGAAGTCTCAGCGTGCTTCCCAGATCCCTCTCAGCCATTGTGTGCCCCTCGCTGGCACTGTCCCTGGTGTCTCTGGCGTCTTTAACGCTGTTCCTTCGGGCGTCGGCAACTTTCGTCGGCGGCTGGATGGTCGTTTCCCCGCAAGATCTAGCCAGCGTAGATCCCACCTCCCCTAGATCGAGTCTTAGGAGCTTGGTCGGTGCTTGGATGGTCGTCTCTCCGCAGGATCGCGCGAGAGTCGAGCACAGGTCGGCCTGGTCCGCGGTTCGCAAAACTTTTGTCGCCGCTTCGACGGTGGTTTCGCCGCAGGAACGAGCCAACGTCGAATCGGCGTCCATTGTTCGCGTCACCGTTGCCGACACCTGATCAAACGTTTACACCATGAGTGACTAAATTTATTATCGAGTGAGGTTGCATTCATTGGAGTCACTATAGTAGTAGTATACCTGAAAACCTGCGCTAACCAGTGCACCAGCCGGCGTGGTCTGGGTTCTGATCACTTGGACGTCGGCTTCCTTGCAGTCCTTCGTGCTAGACACGCTTTGCTTTCTGTTCCCAGCAACGTGCGTGCCGTTATCGAGATAACTGAGCAGCTTGTGCTCCTCCGTCGAAAACGTGCTCATCCCAGATTTGTAATTTTGAGGCGACTGAGGCGCCGACCGATATTTCGCGCGCGGAATCATCACCGTCAACGATCGATCCCGTTGTTCGTCGTTCACAGGCACTGTAATTATTCGTTAGAGTCACTCGCGATTAGAAAATGGTAACAGGGCAAACGTAAGATTGTGGAAAACGAACCTGAGGCGGGCATCATGGTGGCTTTCCGCGCCGGATGCCTAGGCTTCCCGGCGATCTTGCGTGCCGGTCTTTTGGTCGGCGGAAGGGGTGCTATCATCTGAGGTGGCGGGGGTAAAACGTGCGGCACGTGATGAGGAATCGCCAGATCCGTGACGCTACCCTCGCTACTGGTATCTCCGCCGGTTCCAGGAATCATAGCCCTTCTGTCGCCGGCCTGTCGTTTTCGAATGGGTCGACGGAAGCACGCCATGCCCACGCATACCGCCAGAAGACCCAACAGTATCGCCCCGGTCGTAACCAGAGCAATCAGCAGCACTGAAAAAGAATTTACGACACGATTGGAACTCGAAACTCCAACGCTTGTCTCCGAAATAGTTTCCAATGGTTCGTACTCGTAAAAACTTTAACATTTTTTTAAATATGGAAAGGAGTATTGTTGACGTAGGGGTTGAATGGGTTGTTTCGACCGACCTTTCAAGTTAACTTGGCATCGTTGGCCACTGTGCCAAGGGAAGCATTCGCAGACTTCGTGTCCGTTCGTGTTGGTCACACAGTGTCCCTTGTTGTTGCAACTAGGGCAGCCCAGCGGAGCCTGGGAGCAAAACCTTCCAGGGTACGCTGGGTTTTCGGACAAATCCGCCCAACCCTCCTTACAGGAACATTGATAAGAACCTCGCAAATTGAAGCAGGCCGCGTTCGGCGAACAATCATGATGAGGTCCGTCTTCCTCGATCGTGCACTCGTCGAAATCGACTGCTTCGATCTGAAAGAAATTATTCTCAACGACCATTCACATTTAACCCTTAAAACAGTCGAAATGCGCGCTCACCGCGTCGAGATTCTTCGAGGCGAACACTTCGGTGCCCCCCAAACTGTAATTACTTCCGATCAAATACTTCCGGAGAACTTCTTTTAATCGCGTTTCGTTGGCGTTGTCGCTAAGTTGAACGTGGAACTCGACTTTCGTTGGCTTAGGCATGAAACTAGCTATGTTGAGACCTCTGTACACGTCCCTCAAGTCGCTTTGCATCAGAGTTCTGTCCAGAGCGTCTTTGGTTGGACCTACCAGCCTTCTGTACGCCGTCGACGTGGAATCGTTCATGCTGGCTTCGTAAGTCACAGGCTCGTTTCCGATTCGATCCAAGCCGACTCGCAAGGTGTACGTGTACGTTGCTGGAAATAAAAACAAATTGATACCAAAGCAGAGAACAGAGTGTTAAAAAATAATTTTTTAAGCTGCAAATCGACTAGTTACGTTTGCAAGGTCGATCAGGGAACATCCTCGCGAAACCTGGCCGGCAAACGCATCTCATTTCGGTTCCAACTTCCGAGCACACTTCCGCTCTGAAAGCTCTGCACTCGGGCGTGCATTGATTGACGATTGGTTGAATGGACACCACAGGTGCTCCAAGAACCCCGCCAGCCAAGACTCTGTGAATTTCGTTACCGGTCGGATCTTGCTCGTCTCTCGAGATATCACCGTATTCAGCTTCCACCTGCGAGAATAATTAATAAAAGTGACGGAACCCTCGTTGGGAAAGCCTATAGAAATTGAAGGAAATGCGTCTTACATTTACCTCTTCGGCGCCGGGCGCGGGTGGTTTCTGGTCGCTCATCACCACGAAGATGGAGTCGTTGTCGACCACGTTCTCGAACGACGAGGGCACTCTGGTCACCACGGATTGCAATATCGTCGACGTTATGGTCGCGACCACGCTTGTCGGACGTACCAAAGTCTCCGTGACCGTTTCCACCGTTGTGGATATTAGCGTGTGAGTGAGGAGGAGGGTTCTCGTCGTGGGCGGAGACCCTAACACCGACGTTTCCGTTCTCGTCACGGTAGATGTCTGGAATCGCGTAACCTATGTGGTAAAAGATCGTCTTCTAAATTTCAGAAATAAAATTTCCCTAACGCGTCTGACCATTAATCGCTGTTTCTACTTGCCTCGATAGCCAAGCCTCATTGTATCGCGCGATAATTATTTTATTCTTACCTCTTTAGGCTTCGCGTGCGTAGTCGTAGACTCCTTAGCAATTTTCCGTGTGGCACCACTGGCGACGTTCTTCGTTGTCTTGATCGTCGACGCGTTTCTCGTGTTGTTATTCTTCAGCAACGTACTCGTCACCTTTGTCACGGAACTGTCTACCCTGGTCACTGTGCTAGGCAACGCTTCCGTGGTCGTTTCGTTTTGCCGTTTATGTTTCGTAGCCTGCGAAACGATCGGTTTCGTGCTCTCGTCTCTCTTCATGGTAGGTCTTGGCTCCTTGTTCTGGCTCGCGATGGTCACTAGAGTCAGAGTTTCGGTTGGTTCCGGTCTCGTCGACGGTAGAACGTGACCGTGGTCGTAGCTGGATTCCAAAAACACCGGATGCTCCGGACGCTTGACAGGATTTCGCGGTATCTCGAAGGTGTGGGACCTGGTTGGTTCCACGTCTCTAGTGGTTGACGCTTTGCTAGGTTGAATGTGGTCCACTTGCAGTGGTCGTAACTTGGTCGGGACCACCACGCTCGGCGACAGCATCGGCGTCGATTGTATCGACACTCTGAAAAATTAGCGATCGTTTAATTTTGCCGAGTATAACATAAACTTAGCGAGACTTGAATTCGAGTATACGCGTTTGAATACCTGGACACTGGTCTCGTATCGAACGGTCGGACAGTGTAGATGCTAACGTGCTCCGTCATTCTCGTCTCGAGCGGCCTTAGGATCTCCGGTACGTCGACGACGACAGGAAGATCCACGGTCCCGTGTATAATTGGAATTTTCGACTCGATATCGTGGACGACCGGTATGTGGGAACTTGCCACGGCAGTAGCGATCTGAATTGATCCAGAAACAGCAACTGCTGGCCGAACGGTGGCAATTTCTAGCGGTCTTGTTGTTTGCGTTGCTGGCGGTGGAGGCACCATGTCCTAAACGATAATAAACGCGACACAATGGAGTTAACCAGAGTTAAGAATAGTAATTTTGTTGAAATAGATGAAAAATTACCTGTGAAAGCAACTCCACGATGAAGGGTCTCGCGATAGAGGGTCTTGGGCTGGGCGGAACCATGGTGACGCTGGGCAAGGGCGCGCCGGAAGACTCCTTAAGAGGAATATACTTTGGCGGGGGTTTCAAACCAGATTCGTTTGCAGTTGCGAAAGAGAATAGATCTTCCATCGGTCCACTGGTCGTAGTGATATCGACCGGTGGCGGAGACAAGCCTAGAACGTCGCGCGAAGGAATCGGTGGAGGTTTCAAGTCCTCCTCTTCCTTCTTGTTCGACTGATTCACTCCCACCGAGGGTCTCAAGGGTGGAGGCATCATGTCTCTCGATGGAACATCTATTCCTTCGATGTTACCTAAAATCAGAGGTTCTTATTTCACGTTAAATATTCGAATACACCTGTACACCTTTGGAATCATGATCTCTACCTAAAATGTCCCCGGTTGGTGTTTCGACGGGGTGCATGTTGGTCTGAGAATCATCTTGATCTCCACCCGAGGCGGCAAAGTTCGTTTGATAAGCCGTTTCTAGAGACTCCTCGTTCGTCTTCTTGTCGCCAGAATTACTTGCTGGAACCAGCATGCTAGGCGGTCGTTCAGTCTGCGTTTTACTATCGACCTCTTCGCCAATCACCTCGACGGGCATGGAGAACCTTATGTTGGGCCGTGTGTCCGGTTTCGAGTTGGCTGTCGTGATGGTTATGGGCCCAGGCACTTGGGGCTTAGGTTTGGTGACGATGTGAGGATACTCGGGATGGATCCTCGTCCCTGAACTCGGACGATTGTTTTCGAATCCCGAATTTGCGGTTTCAGCATTCGTCTGAGGGAAGTGGCCGTCGGTTTTCTGGGGGAACGTGCTGTTTCTGAAGCGGTTTCTCACGATCTCGCTCTCGTTGATCCGAGGCCTTGATTCGTCGAACCGTTGATCGTTAAGCTTCGCACCACCTTCCCAATTTAGGTCCACGAATCCTCCCAGCTGCAAATGACTTCGATTCCCTTTGGTCTCGTGACTCAAACTGTTGTTCGCGAACGTTTCCAGGATTCCTGGTTTGGCTTCGTTGGCCAGTTTCACCCGATCAGGTCTCGTCTCCGACGGGTGGGAGGTAATTTCCGGTCTGGGATACAACGCAGGCCTTGTTTCGACCTTGTTTACCATGGGTGGCCTTGAGTACGGTCTACCAGGCTTGTCCGATTCCGGTTGGAATTGAGGAATAATCGCTGGTGGCCTCAGGTCTATGGTATCATCACGTTCGTGAGAGTGGGTTGCAGACGTCTGTACTTCCTGTTGATGTTTATCGCTGGACGGTGGTTTTTTGTTTCCGTAATACATATTAGGTATGCCTTGCACTATGTCGTAGTCAGGCCTGTTCTCTTTCCGTTTAGACCCATAAGATGTCACATCTTCGGGCCCATTGTATACACCGAACGGTTTCCCTTGAACGATCGTCATATCGTGAGGCTTGGCATTGAAGTAAGGTCCTCCATAGGGCATTCCCTGGTTAGGTGAACCTTCGTTTTTGTGACCAAACGGAACTCCTGGGTGTAACCAGGCAGGTTTCTCCTTTTGATCTTGTACCTGATCCAGTCTCACTGGCTTTCCAACCACTATATTACCGGGAACCACGTTTCCATTCAATGTTTCGTTATTGCTCTGAACGGCGACAGTCTGGTCAGCCATCGTTTTCTCCGAGTCCTGATCCTCGTTCACGCGATTGTGGTACTTTATGTACTCCGAGGCGCCAATTTCGGAGTCCATAGTTTTCTCTGTTTGCGTGTTGCCGTGCCAAGTTTCCGACGTTCCTTCGTTGTGAGGCAGATTTTGCCCGAAACCTTCCATCTGACCGTTCATCGCCGGTTTGGGATCCTCCGGTTTCGGTTTGGGATTAGAGGGATTGTGGTACTCTATTGCCCCGGTTGGCACGTGCTCATCGGTGTGTTCCGTTTGCGGTCTGGCCTGTTGGACGCTGGGTCTCCTGTTCTCGTGATAGAAGTAAGGTGGTCTCTCCTGAAGATCGATGTGACTATGATGCCCGAACGGAGGATGTCTCTCGGTGGTCGTTTCTCTGATGCCGTCGCCCGGCGTCGGAGTAATTCTTGGGGGCTCGTGATGAACTTCGTGGTGTATGGGACGATGCGGAAGCACGAACGCGTTCGAATTCGGTGTTTTTGGCGGGGGTCTTTGCGGGCCACCGTACATAGGCTTTCTGATATTTGGCCTTTCGACGTAGATCGGTCTGTCGAGGGGACGAGTGGTCGTCGACCATATGAGTGGCCGTGGTCTCAGTCTGTTATTCAGCGGAGGCCGTGGCGGTTTCTTGTCCATCTTCCAGTTGGAGTTCAACATGATCTCGTTTCCCGAGTCTGGTTTGGCTAGGAGGATATACCGATGAGAATTATCCATCGAATTGGACACTTCGATTCGTCTAGGTGGAACGGCCGACTCTCCAGGTTTGGGGATCTTGGTAAACTGCCCATGGGATGGGGGATGGTTATTGGAATGCCCGTGAGAGTGAGTGGGTGGATACAACGCGGTTTCCGGCCGTATGTTCACCGTCTCCGGTCTATGGTGGACCAAGATCTCGGTGTGCACGTGACCTTGACCGCCCAGAGCACCGGAACTATCCGAGTGTCTGATCAAATGCACGTCGGATGGTTTCTTATCAGGCTTTCCCAAGGGCGCCTCCAACTTATCTTGTAGTCTTTCGTAATCGAAACGACCCGGCGATAGGGGAATGGTCGGTCGATTCGAGGAACTTGGTTTCTCTGGCATAGTCTTGAAATTGTGGGGTGGCGATGGTGGAACCATGTAATCTGCGGGGTCGTTTCCATTCGTATATTGCGGCAAGTCTTCCACCTGCAAGAGAACAGAATATTTAAAGTGTTTTGTTTATAGAATGTTGATCGTTAACTAGAAAATACGTATGTAGTCACAGTACCCTTTGGATTCCGATGAAACCTAAACCAACTTCGGATTCCGGGTACGGTGAGGGGTCGTCGAAGTACTGTCCGCTTATGTGCGGCTCGCTGGTGTCGCCAAATATCAATGCTTGAGTTCCGCCTTGAGGGATCACAACATTGGCTACTTGACTAGGTTGAATGTTGACCAATAAAGGCTGACCCGTCGATCTATCGATAACGTGGGGCACCTGGTGCACTATGGGCTCCGATGACGTGGGTTTCGATTCCGAAGACTGAACGACGATGGAGGAATCAGGGAGCAAGGGATCCCTCTGGGCCCACGGCGGTCGTTTTTGATCGTCGGACGGAACGTTGGGCCAGGGCTTCTTCTCCAGCGGCGACTTTCCCGAGTCGATTTTCTGCGAGTGTAAAATCAATTTAATATTCGAGAGTTTTGTAATTTTATGCAATTTAAAAATGTGAAAAGAGCGTACTTGATCATAGTGTAGACGGGGCGGAGCAAGTCTGAGAGGATCCTTTGCGCTCCACGGCCTCCTAGGTTTATCTGGGCTCCATTCTGGTTCCTTCGGGTTCGAATTCGGGTTCACGTATTGTTCGACGTTCGGTCTATCGGGTGGCTTCAACAACGGATCGTTCTCCAACACGTCCTGCTTGGATCCCATTCTCTTTGGCGGCGACGATTGAACAGGGTGCAACTTCTGAGGTTGTTTGGGCAACAGTATCGGATTCGTGTCGACTGGCATCGAGACCGGGATCTTCAGATGCTCCTCGTAAACCTGGTGCGCGGGATATATTTGTATTTGCGGACCTTTGTGACTCTGGAGTGTTTGCTGTTGCTGGCCGTCCTCTCGATCGTTTCCCAAAACTTCGAGAACAGGATGGACGGGTATGTTAGGGACAGGCAGCGGGGGTGGCTTCATCCCGATGTGCTCTTCGTCCTCCAAAAAGGTTTGAGGCGGTCTCGGTGCCATTATTCCCGGTTTGCCGATAATCACGTCGCTGTTCGCGGTAATTACTTCGCCCGGAGAAATTGGGATTCCATCCGCCAGGCTGGACGCCACCTTATGACGCGTTTCCGCGATGTAGTTGTGATTCACGTTCGCAAGATGAGCACCTTGAAAGTAAATTCTTTTTTTAGTAGGCCTTCGAATAATTTCGCTTGTTATTTGACTACTGTGGCTTTGTGCTTTGCGCGTATTACCTATATTTTGACTCTCGGCGGTCTCTATGTCTCCGTCAGCGAACTCTGCCACCGGTATATAAATTGGCGATCTTTGCGTGGTGACATCTTGGGCCTCTGCTTGCGGTATCGTGTCGTTTCTGCGAGATATCGATGGTTTCCCTTGCAGAAGACCCGCCATAGCTGTAATTACTGGTCCCAGAGCCGACAAACTGTTGATCCCCAATGATCCTAGACTCAAAAGGTTGCTCACTTGTAGATCACTCGTATTTTGATTCGGAGGTCGTTTGTTCTGACCGGCTTCTCCCGGAGCTGAGGCTGTCGAGTTATTTTCCTGGAATTAATTTTAATATTTCGAAATTAGTAACGGTTTAAACTATTCGTTTCACGATATTTTCCTTACTTGATTAATTTGTCCGACAGGCTTCAGATTCGGCTCGTTGACGACGGGAGTCGCCTCGGTTGCGATCAGACTCGTAGAAACTAACTCGTCCTTTTGGATTTCGACCGTGGAGCTGGGTTCTGGGAAACTGGTGGTCGTGGTAGGATCGATCTGATCCTCCTCGTCGAAGAAGATGATGGTCGATCCGGTTACGACGTTCTTCACCGGGTCGGAATGATGGGCCGTGGTTAACAGAGCGTTCATGTAGCCAGCATCCAGTAAACTGGGAGCTATCGACTCCGTGACGACGTTCTCCACGATATGAGATCGCGAGGACACTGTGGTGGACGTTTCTCCGTCCGCTCCAGCCTGTATACCAATCAAAATTTATAAGATATTTCTTACTTTTCTACTTTCCATATTTAAACGTACCTGAAGTAGCGTGGTAAAGTAGGTGAACGTCGTAAGATACGTTTTCGTGGCGAAAATTTGAATAGGTTCCGGGGTAGCGTTAACCAACGCAGTCTTCGTCGAGGTTTTCTTAACAGGAACTTTCTCCAGGACGACGTCGGTCGACGTCGCGACGTTCGTTCGAACCACGGTACTTCCTTTCTCCAAGAAAGTATTGTAATATGTGTAGGTGATATAGTAAGTCTTCATCGCGTCGGTCATGCTCTCCTCGGTACCATCCAGAGCTGTCAGAGTGGTTGTGACACTGGTTGGACGAGGGGGTGGCGCGGATTCCGTTACTATAAGCTGCAAGAGAAACAAAACAATTTCGTTTAAAGATCTTTTTCCTCTAAAAATATACATTTCGTAGGTAAAAATAAACACCTGAGTGACAGTGTCGCTCGTAGTTTCGATTCTGGTTCGTCCATCCTCCATGAACGTCTTCTCCAACATTCTTGTACTCAGGTACGTGTTCGTTTCCGGTTGCGGTGCCTCCGACGGCTCCAAAATCATGTCCAGATAGTGTTGGGGGGCGGTTACCGTATTCGCTATCACTTTCGTGCTGCTTTCCAAGGCGTCGTTCACGTTTGGATGATCGGTGTTCAACGTTAAATAAGTATAAGTCGTCTTGAAGACTTCCGTGCGCAGCGTGGGCGACGCCTCTAGCGTAACCGCGGCTGTTTCCGAGCCTGGTTTCCGGTGACGTTCCTCCGTGGCTGTATTTGCCACGACCTTGAACAGATTTTCTCAATGATCATCGACTTTACCTTTGCCTCTATCCTTTAATGGATCCGCGGACCTCGAAGCTGTAGAGTTTGAATTCCTTATTTTGCAATGACGAGTTTAATATTAAAAAGAACACGTACAAGTACAAGCTAACTTTTTACCTGTTGTTCCGTGGAAACGGTGGTCGTTCCGTCCTTGGTAATCGTGGTGAGATAGGTGAAGGTGGTGGTACAAGTCTTAGTAACAAACTCATTGGGTTTATCTTGCGGAAGCATCATGACGACGGCGTCAGACAATGTTAGCGTAGGCTGAGGAACAGAATTCTCCCATCGCAACGCTGGCGTCGGACCCGCTACGATCACCTCGACTCCGTTTGACATTACGCGAGTGGCCAGGTTGAACCTTCGGCCTTCTTCATCTTTCGCTTCGTGTTCTCCTGTCATTGCAATTCGATCGATTACAACCTGAACATGGTCTCGTTTCGGGCACATCGCGGTTAATAGGACTAACCGGTAACGCGAATTTTTTTAATTATACGTTACGTAAATATATACGACGTTTCTGATAGAAAGAACCAAACTTATACAGTGTTTAATCCTTCGCAAACTGGTACGCGCCTGAACAGCTCGTGCACGGTGCATCCTCGATCGATCGTTGCAGCCATTCAGGCGTCGCGTCATCGACGTCGCGTAACAGATAGAGCAAGAGTGAGAGAGAGAATAAGTGGTAACATTTGAGATCAACGTACGAAAGTAGAATGTACACATCGAACGTAACAACAGCAGATATTTATGTACAAAACCGCGACTTCATTTACAATATGTACACGTCTCCGGGACTTCTATTTTGTACAAGGGGGGAAACAATTTAGAATGCCATAAGCCAATCGAAGTGAAACTTGGAGGAGCATTTGTACAATCTCGCGCGAGCAGGTCGCCGCGAGCGGAAGTTTGTATATTAGTCTAAGGATTACTTTTTACATCGATCGTCGCGTGTCCCGAACGATTCCATCGAGCGTCGTTTTAATTATTTATTCCTTGTAATAATCCGTTCGTTGCGATCGGAAAGAGTTCGGGCAACGCAACGATCGCGATAGAAATGGCTCAGACGGCCGGTAGAGCTACTCACCGAGAACAGGAACTGGATTATACACAGACGACACGGAGTTTGCTGATGACTCCACGGTAGGAGTAACAGTCACCGTGACGGGCACCGTCAACGTAAGAGTCGTGACTCTCGGTCTGACGGTCGTCGAGGACGTCACTTTCGTCTCCAGTCCGTTCAGTTGCGTTACGACGTACGTGTACGTCCTTAATCGCGTCGACGTAACTACAGTCTCCGTATAGTAAACGCTCGTGCTCGGTTCTAAGTCGGGCGTGGTCTTGGTCTTGTGGTCGACAGTGGTCGGTCTCGTGGGTAAAATCTCGGGTAAGTCTGGCCTCGAAAGGGACAGGTAAAGGTCGTCGGCTAATCCCGCCTCGATGTCCTCGGGAGTCGGCGACGCGATGGACGTCGTCAGGGTCGGCAACTCGAGGCTCGGGGTGGCTTCGAGGACCTCGGCGGTCCCTCTCGCGTCTGACCCGGGTGTGTACTCGACTCCCAGAGGGATCACGCTCGGTATATCGGAATCGTCCAAGTAATTAGGGACGGCGGTGTCGCGAGATATCGACTGGGACGTCTCTAAAGGCAACACGCTCGCGAAACTGGCCGTCGCGTCTGCTGACAACGAAACCTCCGACGAGGACGACGAACCGTCCAACGAACTTTCCAACGATAGTTCGACCACCGAGTGTATCGGTTGCACCGTCGTTTCTTCCTTCTCGTCGGGTGTCGCGGGAGTTTTATCCTTTTGGTCGACGGGATCTCCCATCGAGGGACTCTCGGTTTCCGGGTTCGAGCTAGGCGTGGGCGTGGTTACATCCTCCGACACGGGGTCTTTGAATTCGGTCGAATCTGTCGCGTCCTTTGGCGAATCGTCGAGGTCCTGCGTCGTCGCGACGGTAGATTCGATCTCTTCTTCCGAAGAAACGTCCTTGATTTCGATCTGCGTTTCCGTTTGGGACTCGGGCGGTTCGGTGAACGACACAGAATCCTCCGTGCTCACCTGTGTCTCTTCTTTCTCGGTGGTTGTACTCACAGGTTGGGTTTCAGTGGGTATCGTTGTCTCGGGTTGCTCTTCGGGGATATTTATCACCGTTGTCTCGTCCACGGGTACAGTCGTTTCCACCGGCTCGACCGTTGTCGAGATCTCTTCTGCATCGTCCGTTTCCTTAACTTCCGGCCGAACTGTAGTAAAACTATCCTCCTGCAACGTGGTATCGAGGATTTCCGGTTGTTCGGTTACGTTTTCTAGCTTGTGCAACGTCTCTTCGGTAGTCGTAGGCGGCTGTTCCGGAACGGCCTCGGTCGTTGCTGCGTCTTCCGGAGTAGGCTTCTCCGTGGTCGCTGTTTCCTTCTCGGTGGTCGTCTCAGGCATTGCCCTGGCGTCCAACTTGTTCGACACGACGTTTTCGTCGACCTGCGATGGAACGGTCGCCGTCGAAGCATCTTCGGGCGTGGTTGTATCCGAATATTCGTCGTCGTACTCTTCGTACTCATTCTCGGACGGCGGGAAAAAGAAATTGTCCGTGATGATGATCGGAGTTTCGACGGTGGTTTCTTTCAATTCTATCGATTCGGTCTCTTCGACCTTTGTTGTACTTTGCATGATATCAGGAGTATTATCGATTGCATTGGGAGTTTCCTCCAATTCTGGCGTAATCGTTAAACCGACCTCTTGCTTGCCATCCTCCTCTTCCTCTTCAACGTCATCTTCTACCGAATATTCCTCGTCGTATTCGGTGGACGGGGCCGTGAAGAACCCGGTCGTGATGATGGCGAAGGTCGGTGTTGGTTGCACCGGTCTAACAGCGATCAGCTTTTTCTTGGTAATTCTAGCCCTCTTTTCGCTGGTGGTTGGCAGAACGGGGGTCGATTCGATCTTTCGACGCCTGGTGATGGTCACCTTGTGTCTTCCGGTCTCGCGGCGGGATGCATCGAGCTCCTCGCTGCGCGCAGAATTGGCCAACCCCAGCGTTCTGACACGAGTTACGACGATTCTCCGCGGCGTATGACTCGCGACGATCGCTGGAGGATCCTCCGTTCGAGAGACCAGAGGTCTGCGCCTAACCACGGTCAGCTTGTGTTGTCTGCCATTCTTTCTGACAACGGGGACGCGTATTCTGACCCGTTTCTTCGGCGTTTCCTCGAGGTAGTCGTCGCCGTTCTCGCCGTTCTCGTCGGTCTCGTCGTTCGACCAACCGTCTCTCTCGCGTTTGCTATCAAAGTCGGCGTGCGGATAGTCGTCGGGGCTATCATCTGAAAAGTCGACGTTTTGGCTGGTTTCTGTGGACGCGTTTATCCTCGTTGCTTCTCGTTACAACTACGCGACCGAGCAACCGAGCAGAAGGGGATTCTCGTCGAGCGTTAAGCGTCCGGTGGGTTAAACGACCATCCGATATTCGATCATACATTGTTTCTCGTGCACATAGTAGCGGTTATCCCCATCGCGCGGTGTGTTTACTGCGATGTTGTCCGACAAACAGGGAGGTACCATGCGTTGGGTTTGTTGGTCGTGTGGGCGCGCGTGCGGCGGCGGATTCAAGGCTGTGTTAGTAGATGGAAGTAAGAGGACGACGCTCGAAGGGGGAGTGTTCGAAGGAAAATAATAGAAGAAAGACTGGGGAGAGCGAACAGGACGAAGAGTACGGGTACCGAGAGTCCAGCTAGCGCGTGGCTCTCGGTCGACCGAAGCTGCGAGCTTTCCACGATTCTCCGGCCAAGAGATAGTAGAGAGAAATAGATAGAGATAGATTGTGTCGCGGATTCGTCGAGGAGCGATCCTTGGGGGCTCCGCTATATTACACGGTCAGCGAGCCGCTGACCTCCCCCGCGAAACGCCCGGAAAGGTCGTCAGCTTCGGTCTAGGTGGGTTTCCGCGAGTCGCAACTTAATTAAGAATGGACAGTTAGGGGAGAAGGGGGAAAGATCGGTGAAGAGGCTCGTCAAGGATCAGGCGAGGATGGATGTGGAAATGTGCCGTCCGACGTCACCCACTACGCTCTCGAGACTCTCTGTCGGTGCGTGTGCGTCGTTCGTATCCTCGCTGCCCGCCAGAATAGTCGGTTCTTCAGGACCCGCGTGCAAGGACGGCGGAACGGAAGGTCGAACCTCGACGGTATCATCTCCGGCGGCCCGTCGCTTCCTGGACGAGCTGACCGTGTCGGTCACCTTTACGGTGCTCAGAACGGTGCTGAACTCTCCTGGCCTCCGCCCGGAGACGTAGAGCGTCACCACGCTGGATTCCTCCTTCGGGGCGGCGGAACGTTCGTCCTTCTTCTCGTTCGATTTGCCTCGGCTGTTGCGCGGCCTGGAGGACTTGTAGTCGCGCGCGTCTTCGTCGTCGGAGTACTCGTAGCTGTCCTGCTTGTAGTCCGAATCCGCGGGCTGGTGCCTCCTCTCGACCTCCCCTGGCAGCGTGTTGCTCTGGGTGAACGGGGTCGCGGCGAACAGAGGGTCCAGCAGGGGATTGGGGTTCTTGGACGACTGCTGGGGTTGCTGGAGCAGCAACAGCAGGGAATTCAGGTTGGCCGCGGGCAGGGCCGCTGTCGGGGTCACCACGACCGTGTCCGTGATGAACTCCGTCGCGGTGACGACGCCGGTCGACGTGTCCACCAGAGTCGTCAGGATTTCCTTACCCCGGAAGGTAAGGGGGATCACGGTGCTCTGTTGTTTAGTGATCGTGGTGACGTAGGATGTCGTGCGCGTGTTGTACTGTGTGGACGGGGTGCCCTGGGGCTGGAGCAACGGGTTCGCCTGACCTAACTGACCGAGAAGCAGCTGCGATAGCAGGATGTTCGCGAGCGGGGCGTTCCCGGAGAGAGACGATTGCACCGTGGAGACGACGTTCTCTACGGAATAAACGGTCGTGGGCACGATCACCGATTGCGAGGCTCTGCGACCCCCGAGGGTGGTCAGCGTGTGGGAGACCCGAGTGGTGGGCGTCTCGTGGAGCAGGAATCGCGTGACCTCGGTTTGACCTTGCACGTTAGTACCGGTCACTTCGCTAACGATTACAACGAGCGGCCTGCCGTCGCCACCTGTCACGGTGCTATATTGAGAGGGGGCTAAAACTTCGGTGCTAGGCTGGGCCGTTATGATATTTCGATGCTCCGTGATACCATTATTTACAACGGGGATCGTCACCTCGGTGGGGACGTAATGCGTGACCGTGATAGTTCCGTCATAGTCTGGGTAAACGGTGGGCGATTCCCTAATGTCCTCGAGAGATCCTTTCGATCGCGAGGACGACGTACCCCTTCTACTACCGTTTCTAGTCGCAGGTCTGGAGGGCGCGCGAGATGGAGGCACTCGCCTCGAGTTCGAACTCGACGATTCGGAGGACTTGTTGGAACCGTTTTTCAACCTCGGGGGTCTCACTCTGTCGGTGGTGCTCGTGGATCGACCGTTGTTTCTCGTTCCCGAAGCGCTGGGTCTTTTATAGTTCGATCTGCTCGACGAGGCGCCATCCTTTTCTCTTAACGTGAATTGTCTGCCATTGTTGGACGCGGGGGATGGTTTTATTCTGGGCGCGGCGGTTCTGTCGCCGTTGGACTGCTTAGCTCGAGGTCTGACTTTGCTTTGACTGAGCTCCGTCGACTCTGCGGACGTCTTTTCCGGATTGTTAGCCGTCTTCGGAGGTGGCCGAGACGTCGTCAGTGACCTTCCGCGATTGTTGTAACGAGCAATCGGTTTTGTGGCGGATTTTCCAGTGTCCTCCTTGCTGGACGTATTTTCGGTCACGTTAGCCTTATCCTCGGCTTTCGAAGAACCCGGCTGACTCGGTCGTCGAAAACGACTCGAATAAGATCTTAACTGACTCGCCTGTCGACGAGTTCTTCTTCCTCTCGTGAAAGGCCTGGCTTGTAGCGACGGTCTCACGGATTTCCCGGAACGACGATTCACGTTCGTGGTTCTGTCCTCGTGTTCCGAGCCCTCGTAATCGTTGTCGACTATTTCCTCCACCGGCTCGTCCTCAAAGTTCTCTTCGCCGTCATTCTCCAGCTCCTCGTTGGGCTCAATCTGCTCCTCTGTAGGCAACTCTTGCTTCTTCCCGAACAGACCTCGAGGCGGGAAGAGGCCTATACCGCTCTGACGCGGCCTAGTAGATATCGGAACGGTCGTCCTTCCGTTGCTTCGGGAGTTGCTGACTTTAGGAACCGTCGGTGAAGTGGGTCTGTTCAAATTACCATTTCTCCTGGTGGTGGTCGGTGACCTGGCCGTCGTGGCCGTTCTTCCGGAATTGTTCAAATTGATGGGTCTGCGGAACCTCAGCAGAGGATTGGTCGATCTTCTGGAGGACTCCGTGGTCGTTTGCAAAAGCGCCGTGACGGTTTCACCGCCGTCGATATCCTCCGTGTACGGTGTCTCCTCCGTTATTAGAGTGGTGGTAGTGTACTCGTTGGCGTCGTTTTCCTGATCGTCGTGTCTGACCGTTGCCTGTCCTCGAAGCAGAGTCGAAGACGGACGGATGGGCGATCTGTATCTGGTGGACGCTCCGGGGAACGCTGAACTCGAAGCTCGAGTCGCAGCTCTGGCCGAGGAACCTCTGATTGACGTCGGTCCTCGCCTGTTCCCCTGGAAGACGGACGACGGGGATATCCTGGACTGTTGTCTGCCTCTCGTGCTTCCTGGCACGGTCGACGCGTAAGAACTCGCTGTATTTGGAGAGACTCTTCTGCCAGCGAACCTCCTGGAGCCCGACGGCGAGAGCGTCGACGAGTACGGTCCTATCGGTGAGCTGATTCGACCTCTGGACGAAGCGAATCTGTTGCCTTTTCCAGCCAAGGTTGCTGTTATAGTGGGCGTTATATCCGTTCTGGTAATCGTAGTTGCTCCTTGCGCTCCCTTGCGTTTAGGATTGAACGTCGGTCTGTTTCTCGAGGCAAACGGCCTGATGGCCGGAGTGAACGACCTCTTTTTCGTCGAGAACGTCAATCTCGACTTCTTCTTGGAACTCTGTCCATCCTTGCCCTCCTCGTCCTCTTCTTCCTCCTCTTCGTTCTCTTCAGAGTCCTCTTCCTGGTCGGGAGACTCCGTCGTGGGGTCTTCGGACAGGGACGATTGGATCACCGCCGGCGAGGGCGAGATTTCTGGAATTTCCGTTGGTTTGGTAGGTGGCAAGGTCGACGTCGGAGCGATGTTGATCGTCGGAGTCGCCGATAAGAAACTCGAGGTGCTTTCGATGATTTGGGCGTACCTGCCCTCGATGCTGGTACCGATTACTTTCGACTGGTAATACGTGGTGGTTCCATTGTTCTCGATCTGACCCTGTATCAATCGTACCAGACCGGTTCGATGACCCGGAACAGGCGAAACGGTAGCCTTCCTCTCCGCGTCGATCTTCGTGCTCGAAGTACTCTCGATGACTTTGGCATACAGGCCGTCGAACAGGGTACCAATTTGTTTCGTGGTGAAGTAGATCGTCGTTATTTCGTCAGCGTCCACGACGCTACCCTTGTTCAAGGACAACACTCCCGTCGGAAGAACGGGAGTAGGAACGGACGAAGACGGTACTGGCGGCTTCTCTATTCTCGTCGAGCTCTCTACGACTTGAGCGTACAATCCGTCGATGTACGTGCCGTGTACGTCGGTCGTGTAATGGGTGGTGGTCCCGTCGTTGACCTGGCTCGATCGAATCGTCGAAATCAGACCTATTTTTGGCTGTTCGGTAACCTTTGACGGCGTGACCGGCTTCGCCTCGGTCGCCAGGCTCTGTTGGTACACCGGACCGTCGATTGCTCTACCGGTCGCTACTTGTTGCGTCGCGACCACTTCCGGAATCGAAACGCTGGTCACTGTCTCTAGTCTGCTGTTCAATATGGTCTCGTTACCGATGTAAGAAGTCGTAAAATACGTGTACGTGGTATAGTAGGTGGTGGGTTCTGGCGAAACGGTCGAGGTATCCGTGGGAGAGACCGTAGGGACGTCTTTGGAGGTCGTGGTAGTCGACGTCGAAGTCGAAGACGTTTCCTCCGTTTTGGACGTTTCCGTCGGAGCGATGTCCGAGGGCGTTACCTCGTTCTCAGCTGTGATCTTCGATTCTTTGTCGGTCGTCAGACCGTTTTCCTCTAACGAAGTCGTTGGCCTGTAAGTCATGATGACGCCAAGCTCCACGGTCGGCGTGGCCGCGATTCCTGGAGTCACGACGTTGCTGACGGTTTCCTCGCGACTCGTCGTCACGGTGTCGCCAGCTTTGTAGAAGGTCGTCCAATAGGTGAACGTTGTGAAGTAAGTGACGGGCAAAGTGCTCGTCTCCACGGGTACTACGGCCGTGGGCCTGATGGTTTCCGTCGCGACGTTGGTTACAGTCTCGAGGCGACTGACCACGTTCGTCTCGTCACCCTTGTACATCGTGGTGAAGTACGTAAAAGTCGTGTAACTGGTTTGAAGAAGAAGCGTAGGCGCTGGTTCCACGTCGTGGTGGTTCGACTCCGACAATTCTTGATCCTCTGGAACCGCGTTTCGCTTGTCCATCGCGTCCAAGACCGTTCCACCGCCGGAACTAGACGAGGACACCACGTCTGTGACCATGGATCCTAACACCTCGCCTTCCACGGGAGGATTGGGTGTCACTTGGGCGTTTACTTCGAAACCACGGAAGAGATTCTCGCTGCTCGATTTATCCTCCACCGTGGTGGAGGATTCTGTCGTTTCCGATCTGGCTTCGAACGCGGTCGTATTTTCATCCTCGCCGGTGGCAGCCTGCTGCTGCGCCTTCTTCGCCAGAAGAAGCGCCTCCTCTTGGGATTTCTGTCTCTGGAGTGCTTCCAGATAGGCCAAAATCTCCGGAGGAACGGCTGGTTGATTAGGTTGCTCGACTTTCGGCGTCGTTGGCTCTAGAGTCTCTTGAGTGGCCGGTACCACGGCGGTTGGTTGAATAGTTTCCGTCACCACGTTCGTGAACACCTCTGTTCTGGTTTCTATTTCCGTTTCGTCGTCGACGAAGATCGTGGTGAAGTAAGTGTACGTGGTGTAATAAGTCTTGATCTGTTCCTTGGCAGACTCTGTTGGCAGAACCGGAGTCGGACTCGGTTCGATGATGGGTCGATCGGTGTCCTCGAAGTCGTTGACAGTTATCTCCGATTCCGTGGGGATGTTCTGATCGGTGGTAGTATCCTGTTCTTGCAACGTGGTCAGAGTATCTTCCGTGGTTTGTTCCAAGGTAGTAGGATACTTCTCGGTTCCCTGTTCCGGCCGTGGGACGACCGAGGGTAGAATGCTTTCGGAAGTTCTCGTCGAAGATATGGCGACGGATTCGTCTTTCTCGAAGAGTCCTGCAACGACCGCGGATACGCCGTTGGGGCCGACGGTCTGAGTAATGACGTTCGTCTCGACGACCTCGCGGCTGGAGACGCTGGACGTGTTCTCCTGGAAGAACGTCGTCAAGTACGTGTAAGTGGTGTACAGAGTCTTGAAGATCAGTTCTATCTCTTCGTCTTGCTTGGTGGTCTGTTCTTCCTCCGCCGCACTGATCAAGCTCGGAGCGGTTCGAATCGTCGTCGGTTCCGCGTGTACCGTGGGAAGAACAGCTGTAGTTTCGCTCGGCTGAATCAGCTCCGTCAAGTAAGTGACCTCCGATGAAACCACTTCCCTGGAACGTATCGAGGTGGTAGTTTCCACGCCATCGGGAATGAAGAAGGTCGTGAAGTACGTGAAAGTCTTGTACACGGTAGACGGGAGGATCCTGGTGGCAAGCGTGGGCTTCTCCTCCGTCTCGGTGAACCCATGTTCCTTGCGATTATGCCCAAGATCGTTCTTCGGACTACCACCTTTGATGCTACGTCCTTGCGGATCTCCCGGCAAGATATCGTTTGGAATCTCGTCGTTCAGGACCGGTGCAGCCGATTCGGTGGTCCCTAGAACCCTCCTAGCGCTCTCCAAGATATCCTTCAGGGTAGTCAGCACACTGTCGGTGGTGTCCCTCAACGGAGTGGTCAGTTCGTTGATCTCCGGAGTTTCCTCGCTCGTGGCGATCGCTCTTGGTGTGGTACCGGTCGTAACCTCGAACGTGGTTTCTTGTTCGCCTTCGTTATCCTCCGCGACGGTGGTTCCGTAATCCACGGTAGTATCTTCGGTGTCGTAGATCCTGGTGGCTTCGTCGGGGAAAAAGTAGACGTTCGAGGACGTGTGAATGATTTGAGCATAGTTGGTGCCTATGTAGGTACCGTAAATGAGACTTTTATAATGGGTGGTAGTGCCATCCAGAGAGGTGGTCGAATCTAGGACCTTGAGAAGGCCGGTGGGTTTCAGAGATCCCGTCTCCACGTCCGGCACCAGGAGCAGTGGCTCCGTGGACACGGTGGACGAGTCGATTTCGTAGTCCTCGGTGACGCTAGGTTGAATGTTGGCACTGTTGATAGCGTCCAACAGAGCATCGCCCGATCCACCCTCCGAACTGTACGGTATTTCGAGTCCAGGGTGTTGTACGGTCTTCTCTTGACCAGCCACGATACTCGTGGGCCTGATTTCCATCACGGCGATCCCGTCGTCGGGCCTGAGTGTCGCATCTCCTTTGATCGTGGTGGCGGGACGACCCGCGGGGGCGGGCGACGTGCTGGGGGAGAAAACGATGACGGTTTCCCCGACGGTAGTGGTGAAATCGGCGAAACCGTGATAGGTCACGGTAGCTAATGGCTTCGTGTCGGGCTTCTTGGGCGCGAGGGCTTTCGGCTGAGGCTTGAAGATCTTCGGCAAACGGGGCCTGAAGTTCTTTGGCTGTTCGTCTTCGATGTTGTCGAAGCTGCTGGCCACGTACTCGTGCTTCACCGTAAACGTTGGTAAATTATCCGCGGGTCTGACCTTCGCGGGTTTAAATCTCTGAGAGTCGGAGTTGATCTCCCGTCTGCTGAATATGTCATTTTCCCTGGATAGTTCGTCCAGTTTGGTCGAGGCCTTATCGTCGTCGTCGTTCCTATTTCCAGATTCCTCCGCTCTAGGGGATTCTATCTCTTTGAGAGCCTTGATAGGCGCGTTATCGAGAGCCACCCTGAGCTGCCAGTCGTCGCTGGGCGCTCGTGACGGGTACACCAGGTAGGGACTCGGCGTGTCCGGGGTCGGTTCCTTCTCGTAAAACACCCTGCTCGACGTGGACAGTATCCTGGCGTAGAGACGGCCATTGTCCAGAGTGGTACCGAGGACCTGGGTAGCGAACTCCGTGCTAGCACCATCTTGCACGAACGTTCTCGCGGTTTTCGTCAGCAGACCGACCGGTGGGGCGGATTTACCGGGTCGCGCCGGGACTAGGAGGACCGTTGTCACACCTGATAAATTTCGGTAGTCGAGAATTATCGCGAATTCGGGACAGTCGTCGCGCGTAGACCGGAAGGAGTCGCGTACGGGGGCCGAACGGAATCAAGGGACGGTCCAGTCGTAGTAAATTCGTTCGAGTCGTGTTTTTTTTTTCACGCGTTGCCAATGGTCGATGTTCGTGTTTTAAAAATAATAATTTTGTTTTGTTTGTTTTGTTCGATCGAACGTGTTGATTTGTATTTGTTGTTAGATAATGTAAGTCGTCGGAGAGACGGAGTGGCGGGCGGACGTTGGAGGCAGACGGCATCCAGTTGTTGACAAGAGTTGAAGGCGAGGAGCAGGCGGGAGCAGTAACAGAAACAGAAAAAAAAGAGACAGACGATCTTAGTAGACGAGTAATTCTTGTTCGTAACCTAGAGCACCTGCCACGGCTTCGTACCCGTTACCATGTCGCGAGTATCGGTTTCCGGGATCGTCGCACGTTCACGGCCGAATCATTTCGGATCGTGCGCGCGTCCGAGAAAATCCAAGAGAAAAGAAGAAAGGTACCAGGCGTTAGACGCGTACGCGTGTGTCGCGGCTCGAGGGACCTGAGAACCCGTTTCGAACCTACCGTGTCCGATTATCCGATCTAGGCCCGTGCGAACCTACAATTAATTTCGCGTTTCGACGAGTGAAAGTCGTCTCTCTACGATTCGTTTCCTTTTTTTCTTTCTTCTATCCTCTCTTCGGATCGATTATCAAGTCCCCCGAGGCTACGTTTTGCGGTATGTCGCTTGCCAGGATTCGAGCCCTCGTACCCACGGAAACGACACGCAACGTGTACGAGAAAGAACGAACAAAAATAAAAATAAAATAGACACAGAGAGAAAGAGACGTTTCGAGAAAACATATTTTTTATATACATTTAGAGGCCGCACCTCGCGTCGACACGCACAAGTGAAGATCTTTTAGAGACAAACCGTGCTTTACTGTGAGAAGAGACAGGTCAGACAGCAGAGACGAGAGAAACAAGCGAAAGAAAGAGAGAGAATTGCACTCGATCGCCTCGCTTCGAATTATCGACGAACGATAGAATAATGGTGTTGCAAAATGTATACTCCGAGTTTAGGAAGTAGTTAATTTTATGGAAGTTCGGTTGCAAGTGCAATTCCACTGTGAGAATACAAGTATGATGCAAGACAAGCAGGCATAAGAAAATCGAGAGGCTTACCTTGCAGATCCCTTTCCAATCTATGTGCTCTAACATCTGTCAACGATTCATCGTCTGAAAAAAAGAAAACGATATCTCTGTTATTGTTTCGGCGTAATAACGACTATGGGCATTATTTTCATCGGTAATTTGCTAATAGTTTTTTAAATACTTCGGTATTCCAAATATGCTGCACTGTCTGTAAATTTAGTTTTCCTTCAGAGAAGAAACGTAAAGTTCGGTCGTGTATAGCGCTACTGTTCGATGGAAATTGCGCGTAATCGATTCGCTGTAAACGATCAGCATCCGTTGTACAATAGTTGAGGCGTTGCATGCTAAATATTGAATAGGTCAGTCGAGGACGTGTAACGACACCTCCGTGGAAAGAAGCAGTGGGTGGTGAAGGGAAGTTTTCGAAGGATGCGCGTGTTCTCGAGGCTGCATTTGGTCATCGTGTAGTTTTATCGATATCCGGCGATTAAAAACGCATCAAGAACTATCTTGGCAACTTCTATAAATACTCTATAGAAATATTAGATGGTTGATTTACCATAGAATCATCGATCGACATTGGCTCCTTTTTTAAATTGCAAATCTTCACGAAAGGAATAAAAGTGTTACGTATTATTGCCATTAAAAGGCCTGCGTCACACGCACGTATATGGTAAATACGATAATGCGTGTATCTTTGTCAGCGGAATTTAGAATCATATTTTAATTAGTCGATTGGAGTTGATCCCTGACCCTTGCTGCCTCGACACCTTATATCGAAACTAGTGCTTTCGATCTAGGAAACGTTTTAAAATACCCCGATAGAGAAATATTCGTGAATAATGCGTAGTATAACTATTATTATCTTCGAGTTTTAATCATTTTTAAATGATACAAATTCTTAGGACGTTGCCTGGTCCATGCCAGAAACTTTCCTCGAGACTCGTGACCGTGTAACAGGGGATTTTAATCGTCGACGAGTTGTCATCGAAGCCGACGAACTTTGGAACGCGATCTCAACAGCTGTTCGCGATAACGAAGCGCGGAAACAAGCTGTTGCACGTGTTCGGATAAATAAATGACAATTACGTCCGCAGGAATTACGGCAGCGAGTCGGAAAAGGACAAGCAATAATAATAATATTAGCGTGAACGCATAACAATCGCGTAGTCGTAACGTCAGCACCATTGAAGCGTCGCTCGCGGTCGGGTTGGGATTTTAGAGTAAGGCCTCGAATTCCACGGGACGAAGTAAGTAAACCGGTAAAGTCGCGAGTACCGGCGAGCGAGATGGAGAGAGATGGCAAGCGTTAGAATCGGGAAAACGTTGAATAAGGTGTGCGTACGTGAATGAGAGAAGAAGAGGTTCCAGGTGTCGACGATGCTGAAGATGTCGTCCGGGAGGCCGCGACGTACAGTTATCTGACCGACTCCTTTCTTCTCCTCGCGAGAATATTTCCCCCGCCGACTCTACTCGCGCCACGTGCACACGAACAACACCGCGTGCACGATGTTTACGCGCACAGCTCGTAACGAGATCTTCCCCGATACCGGATGCTCCTACAAATTAACTCGTTCGACCCGGTTTTCGCTCAAAAGACATTTAAAACGCGATAAACCATTATCCGAGCCGCCAACCGCGACAATCACGGTGCAAGGTATTTTTTACAAGAGTCTGAAATTTGAAAGACGCGTGCTGGTCGTCTGCAACGCTCGTAGAACGAAACCGTAAAAATCCGCGATCCCGATCTTCTTCTTTTAACCCTGTTGGTCCAGGGAATCGTTCGCCGCGATGTTTCATTCATCCGTCATGCTCGATTTACCGAGTTCACCGACTTCGCGGAATTTCGTTCCGACTTGAATGGCCGTCGTGACCCAGCTTGCCCTACCACCTGTCTCACCTGTTCCGCCGTAGTCCGTTAGCTTTTAATTGAGGCGTCTCGGACGGAAAAAGGGCGGATACTCGAAAATACACTATTCGATACATCCACCGCTAACATTTATTCCCCTCTACGTTTCGACTTGAGCATTAATATTTCTAAATCTTATCTGGCCATTAAAATGCTTCGTAAACGTGGGAGGAACGTGTGCGCGTTATGGTTGAAATAACATAAGGTTGAGTTCAAACAGAAGCTCGATAGATATTACATCATGAGAAGGCGTTGCAGGTTTCATTCACCTCTGTTGTTCTCCAATTAATACTGTTTCAGCACTTGACACGGGTAGTTGATTCCACCTAACCGACGCTTACTGTTATTTCACTGAAAGTTCTATTCCAAACGACCGACGGCGGTTTGCGTTTACACTCGGGTTCTTTTATTACAACACTATAGTGTCCACGATATTATCGCGCAAACAGACCGTGTAAACTATCTTTTGCAAGCTCGTAGGAATACTCGTAACATCGAAAATGATCCGTGTGTCGAAAATTGACAGCCACCGGACCAGACATCCGGTTATCCAACGGTGGTCGTTTCTTGGTATTCCGCCAATCGGGACCGATGTACTCTCGTGGTTCGAGGTCATCCTCTTCCAGGTGCATTGGGTCAGCTGGTCGGCTTCGTGACGCCCTTCTTTCTCCGACAGTCTGGCCTGAGGCCAACGGGTGCCGTTTTACCGCCGCTGCCAAGGGGGCCATTCTGTTATTCAATGGTCGGCGACAATGGCATCCGTCGATTCCGTTTTCACGCGGGAAACAGTGATTCCACGGCCACGCGGTGACAAATTCGACTAGCATCATCCGTGTAGCGAAACGTCGTTCAAGACAGGCAAAATTAGGAACGATGCATTCGGTGGAACAGTGTTAATATGGTTACGATTAACGCATATTCGTCTCGATAATAAAGCTTCATCGAGTCCATTATCTTTTATCGCAACAGACGAAAGAAAATCGGAAAGTCTCGTCCCAGTAGGCGCGATTAATTTTTTTCCATGCAATCGACCAGCCCAGATAAACTTCTTAACCTCGTACACGAAATATTTCTATGGAAAACTACTGTTTACGCCCGATTATTTGGAGACTCGGCGTCCTCGCGAATTTATCGAAGAAGGAAAACGAAATTCGGCGACAGCCAGGAACGTGACCGCGCACACGGGGATGTCCGTTTCCAGCATGAAGTTGCCGACACGCTGACCCTGAGGTAAAAACGTGTCGCAATTTTCAACAAGCTCGCTGTCGAGTTAACCCAGTTGTCGTCCGATGCAAAACACCAGATCTCACTTTCCGTCGTGGGCGGAGTCGTTTACCCTGACTCTACAACACGATTGATTTCTCGATCGATCGTTTTCACGCTAGCGAGTCGTGGATCGCTCGTAGGACTATGGACCATCGTTATCGAAACTCGCGGACACCGTGTTTAACATACATGGCCGGAGATTACGTATTATCGGAAGAAAACATCCTTGAATTATTTCCATCGTGATGCTCGTCTTACAAGGAAAGGTCAAAATTTTATACCGGAAATCAAATTTTTGAGATACGTTCGAAATATTTTTAAATACGCTCAAAATCGATGATCTTATCTTTAAAGCATTAACTTTGAATCCGGTGTCAAGTGATATCCATTATGTTTTTCACAGTATTGTCATATCTATTTATTTTTTAAATTTCTTTCCTATTGCGTAATTCTCCAAAAAATCACTAAAGTTTAAATGACAAGCTTTATCGCTTGAGATTGAAAGGTCGAAATATCTGAGAGGTCGAACAAAGTTAATTATTTTTTGATATCCGACGATGCCCCTAAAGGACGAAAATAATATATTTTGTGAATTAATTGTAAGTCATTTTTTAAAGATTTTGAAGAAATGCATAATTCGATCTCGGTGGGTGAAATACAATTCTGACCTTCCTCGAAGTTGACTCATGTAACACCGGCATCGTTGATATTCTTGGGTCATTAAAGTCAACTTATACGCTTCGGGTTCGCAGCTATCGAGACCTATGACTCAGGGTCGTCTATGTCAGCTTGAGGCCTCGTGGCCAACTGCCACTTAATTTAAAGAAATTTTTTTAATCGGTGTAAACATTTCTGTATTTTCTAATTATTATCGTTTGATAACATATTATCTCTGTTAGGCCCATTCCTCAAATAATTGAACTAGCAAAATAAGCAGCTCACTATTTTGTGTCCATGTATTTTTGTTTATGGAGGATTCTTTTGGCTTTGGTGATCATAAATATCCATATATTTACATTCATGTAATTTCGTTTCACAGTGTGATAAATAGAAATAGCGACTTGCACGAATGTTCTTTCCAGTACCCTCGAGTCGCTGGTAAATATAAAATATATTCGAAACCTCCTAACGCACGTTCTCGCTAACAAGTAAGCCGAGAATTGATGATGGTTACTCTCACTTGCTCGATGAGTTTTCGCAATCGACCATCGTTACGTGTACTTACACCGAGCATCATTGAAGTTGTCACGAGGCCATGGGTCTCTAGCCGTTAACGCGTGTCGTATGAGCTCGTAATTTCCACGATGGCCGGTGAACGTCTTGTCGTTGTGTCATATTTAACCAAATGCTGGACCAAACCCTTCAAATTGTCCACGAGACCGATCCTCGTTTCCAGATAATGAACATTACGTTCGTAGAATGTTATTCATATATGTTAAATCTGTTAAAGATTTGACGTTTTGTGAAAAGGCTACCGAAAGTGAATATAAAAACTGTGCCCCTTTCGTTCGCGGGCGATATACTGGCAGCGTAAGAAGCAGACAACTCGAGCGTTAAGCTTCAGGTTTTCAGCGCTCAGTGTGGAAAAGGTCAGGCTCGTTTCCTTACGTAACGTTAACGTCAACGTTTTGAAACGAGATTTTCAACTACCCTTCTAGACATTGGTACAACGATAAATTTGCCAGATGATTTAGAATGTAATGTAACGTAAAATTGATGTTTTATATTGGCAACGAAGAGCGTTATAGCAATGACTACCAAGGTAGGATAATTCAGGCTAAAATAATAATAATAACTCGATAACGCGCGGTGATTCGAAACATATTTTCAAATTTGAAAATAAAAGTCAGCTTCGATGTTTATAATAACGACGAATGCGTGCGTTTTGCACGTTCGAATCGCTAGAAACATGAAATCCTGTGCACGTAGCGTGCGGAGCGGTTTCGACGGAGAAAGTGTTCGATGAAACCGGTAACAGTATTATCATCGCGCGACAACGTTTGTTTCGAACGCAGTGTACCGCTAGATTTCTCGGCGTTATGCTAATTGCGAAACATCAATTACCGGTGCGTTAAATGCCACGATCGTGAAAATGCGACATCGTAACTGTAAGAATCATCTTCATAGAGGAGCAACTTTTCTATTTTTAGGACGTTCTCAAAGTTACACCATCTCCTTAGCTTTCTAAAAAATCATTAAATTTTCTTCACCTTCTATATTTAGTTATAGTACTGTGAAACTTTTTCTATCGTCTTCTTTTACTTCGCATCGTTTTTTACTTGCTGGAACGGATAGATAATTCATCCCCACGTCTCGCGTATCGTTATCAGCACACGGCTAAAAAAACTGTGGCGGCCAAGGCACCACATACGCCTTAGCCGTTCGAAGCCGCTACAATGTATGGTTGCACACGAGACGATGGTTGCACACGAGACGACCAGAGCCGCGTGAGCCGAAAAGCCGTTGTCGTCGTCTCTGACCGTCTTTTGTTTTTGAAGGCCTCTTGGTACGGTGGCGATGATCGTACCAGAGAGTCGAGCGTAACCCGCACCACGAGTCACGTCGTTGTACGACAGCAACAATAAAATTGTGCGGAACGGAACAGAGCGGAGTCATTATCTTCCCGATCCCACATTGGTGACCCCGACGTGATCTCGCCGCGCAAGTAAAGTTTTTTTAAGAAAATTTGGACATTTTTTGTATACGGACAATATTAGTTAGTGTAGAGAAATAAGTGTATAGTGTTAAGGACATAAGAAAAGGACACGGTCTGACAAATAGTAAGCGCGGTGTGTGTGTGCGGTGAAACTATTTTTTTTTTTTGTGACTAAGACTGGTAAAATGACTGACCCTAACGTTAACGCAGGGACATCCGCGAGTGTGCCGTTGGCAGTTGATCGCGTCGCTGTACGAATACCCGAGTTTTGTCCGGGAGACCCGGAGATGTGGTTTTCGATGGTAGAGAGAAGTTTTGAGGTATCCAATGTAACGTCGGAGACCACGAAATTCGGGTACATTCTCGGCGCGTTAAGTGCGCGACACGCCGCGGAAGTAAGAGACATTATCATGAATCCTCCGGCCACGGATCCGTACACGACGCTCAAAAATGAGTTTATTCGCCGGCTTAGTGCTTCGCAGGAACAGAAAACGCGACGGTTATTGGAACACGAGGAAATCGGGGACAGAAAACCGTCCCAATTTCTTCGTCACCTGCACGGATTGGCCGGTACGGCTTTTTCGGACGGTGTATTGCGGACGCTTTGGATGGGCCGACTACCTGCTAATATGCAGGTGATTTTAGCCACGCAGCGGGACACCCCGCTGGATAAGGTGGCAGAGTTGGCAGACGCTGTTGCGGATACGATGACACCGCGGGTACACGTCACGGAGGCCGCGATTACGGGCGTATCTACATCCTGCCAAATACCCCCGCCGGGCCCGAGCATCGAGGCCATGTTAAACATTAAGATGTCACAATTGGCTCTTTCCTTGAGGCAGGAAATTTCTGCCATCCGTGAATCCTTGGTGGACCAGGGGCAATCTTCCCGTCGCAGGTGGACCCACCGAAATCATCCAAACTCGCGCTACCGCAGACGATCTCTATCGCGATCGCGAGAGCGGCCCGCGGGAGGACAAATGGACCATCAAGGGAAATGCTGGTACCATTGGCGGTTCGGTCCGGCCGCGCAGAGGTGCGTTGCACCGTGCAATTGGAACGCCACGGATCAGGGAAACGACCTGGGGAGTCGTTGATGGCGGCCAGCGACACAAATCCAGCATCACGCCGCCTCTTCATCTTAGACAACAGCTCGAAGACGGAATTTTTAGTGGATACCGGGGCCGATTTGTGCGTTTTTCCGCGCCGCCTGCTAGGCGGATTGCGAGAAAGATCGGAGTACCAGCTGGCGGCGGCGAATGGGAGTGTAATTAACACCTACGGGACAGTGTCGTTAAACCTGCACCTCGGCCTACGACGAGATTTCGTGTGGCGATTCGTGGTTGCGGATGTTACAAAACCCATAATCGGGGTAGACTTTCTCGATCACTTCGATCTTATGGTGGACATCCGCAATCGTCGCCTCGTCGATCGGACCACGTCGTTAACGGTCCGCGGAACACGAGCCGAGGATGAAACGCCGTCGGTGAAGACAGTAGCAGGGACTACCGTTTACCACCAGCTCCTGATGCAGATGCCGGAACTTACACGGCCTAGCGGCACCCCGATGAGGACTACGCACCAAACGGTGCATTACATCGAGACAACCCCTGGTCCACCCGTTTCCAGCAAGCCGCGGCGGCTTGCACCGGACCGGCTCAGGGCTGCCCAGAAGGAGTTCGACGCGATGGTGAAGATGGGCATCGCTTGTCCTTCGAAGAGCGCGTGGTCAGCACCCCTTCATATGGTTCCGAAGAAGGGCGAAGAAGCTTGGAGGCCTTGCGGTGACTATAGAGCGTTAAACGCACGGACAATTCCCGACCGATACCCCGTGCGTCACATTGAGGATTTTGCGCAACAACTGAGTGGCAAAAAGGTATTTTCCACAATAGATCTCGTCCGAGCTTATAATCAGATTCCGGTTGCGTCGGAAGACGTCGGAAAAACGGCCATTACAACGCCGTTTGGGCTTTTTGAATTCCCGTACATGTCGTTCGGGTTACGAAATGCCGCGCAAACATTTCAGCGCTTTATCGACGAAATTTTACGCGGTTTCGATTTTTGTTACGCGTATATAGACGACATTTTGGTCGCCTCAGAATCCCAAGCCGATCACCTGCGCCATTTAGAATTATTATTTAAACGATTAAAAGATTATGGCATTGTTGTTAATCCGAATAAATGCACGTTCGGGCAGGAAGAAGTTAAATTTCTAGGCTATCGGGTAAATGAAAGCGGCACTCAACCTTTGCCCGGCAAGGTACAAGCCATAAAGTCATTTCCCCTTCCGAAAAACGCGAAGGATTTGAGGCAGTACTTGGGAATGCTTAATTTTTACCGCCGTTTTATCCCAGATGCCGCTCGCTTTCAAGCACCCTTGAACGACCTTCTAGCCGGCAATTTAAAGGGCAAGACCCCGATAGCCTGGACTTCGGAAGCGCGTCAGGCTTTCGAAAATACCAAAAATAGTTTAGCAAACGCAACCCTGCTTTCTCATCCTGCGGTCAACGCTCCGTTGTCGGTTACCTGCGACGCTTCTGATTACACCGTAGGAGCTGTTTTACATCAGTGCGTCGGCAACGAACGACAACCATTAGCATTCTTTTCTAAAAAGTTAGGATCTGCCGAAAAGAAGTATTCAGCTTACGACCGGGAACTACTTTCTATCTATTTAGCAATAAAACATTTCAAACATATGCTCGAAGGCAGACATTTCACTATTTTTACAGACCATAAACCCATAACTTTCGCTTTCAAACAGAAATTAGATAAATGCTCTCCTCGACAATTCCGATACCTAGATTACATTGCGCAATTCTCTACAGATATTCAACATATTTCCGGTAAAGACAACGTCGTTGCCGATGCACTGTCCAGAGTGGAAACGGTTAACCACTCGATTAATTTCGAAGAATTGGCAAAATCGCAAGCCCAGGATGAGGAGTTGCAGCGGTTGTTGAATAGCGAATCTAGCCTGCAATTACGCAAAGTCTCGTTGCCTGGCACGTCTTCCGAAATTTTTTGCGATATTTCGACTAAGAATGTAAGACCTTATGTCACCCCTCCTTTCCGACGTGCAGTTTTTAATATGTTACATGTATTATCACATCCAGGTATTAACGCGACGATCAAGCTCATAACGCAACGTTATGTTTGGCCGTCGATTAAAAGAGATGTTCGCACGTGGACACGTTGCTGTATACCGTGCCAAAGATCAAAAATTTCCCGTCATGTGACTGCACCATTGGCTACATTTGTTAAACCTTCTGCGCGATTCGAACATATTCATTTAGACATAGTAATTTTACCGGTGTCCGAAGGTTTCAGGTATTGTCTGACCTGTGTAGACAGATATACGCGGTGGCCGGAAGCCTTCCCCATGGTCGATCAGGAGGCCCAAACCGTAGCTCGAACCTTTTATGACGGTTGGGTAGCGCGGTTTGGTGCTCCCGTACGGATTACCACCGATCAGGGTAGGCAGTTCGAATCCAAATTATTTTTTGCGCTGAACAATTTAATTGGATCCACACGCCTTCGCACAACGGCGTATCACCCAGCGGCCAATGGGATGGTAGAGCGTTTTCACCGACAGCTCAAGTCGGCTATAAGGTGCCACGGATCCGACAAGTGGACAGAAATACTTCCGACGGTTCTACTCGGTATTCGTTCCGCCTGGAAAGAAGACCTCGGCGCTACCTCAGCGGAATTAGTTTATGGCGAGCCATTAAGATTACCGGGAGAGTTCTTGTCTTCGCATTCAGCGGAAGGCACAGAAAATGCTTCCGATTTTACTAATAGACTACGCAACCATTTTTCTAAATTGAGTCCCTCTAATGCATCACGCCATTCCGTTAATCGTACATTCGTTTTCAAAGATCTTAGCAGTTCAACACATGTTTTCATCCGAACAGATTCAGCCAAAACTATTTTACAACCCGCTTATGAAGGTCCATACGCCGTAGTGCGCCGAGGCGAAAAAACATTTACAATAAACATTAGAGGTAAGGAAATAAATATATCAATTGAAAGGCTAAAGCCTGCTTATATGCTAGCAGGAAACAGACCGGATCCCGTGAGCATAGAAAATCAGCCGGTCACACAAACAAACGTACCTGACAACGCGCCGGTTATACAGCAACGTGTCACGCGTTCAGGTAGACGCGTACGTTTTCCCGAGCGATTTCAAATTACGCGGTAGTACTTAAGGCTTGCGCATTATTATAATAAGTATCATATACCATTTATTTTTATCCATCACTTTTATGTACTTTCATGTATTTTTAGGTATTACGTATTATATATTAAACTCCATGTAAATTCCTTTTTTTTTCAACTCTGTTCAAATACTGTAATGTAAATCTTAGTTAGGATAACGTATTTTATATAATAGAGTAAATGGTAGTGGTAATGTAGTCGGTCAATTTTTCGTAATTGTGCCAATTACTGGCAGGGGGGTAGTGTGGCGGCCAAGGCACCACATACGCCTTAGCCGTTCGAAGCCGCTACAATGTATGGTTGCACACGAGACGATGGTTGCACACGAGACGACCAGAGCCGCGTGAGCCGAAAAGCCGTTGTCGTCGTCTCTGACCGTCTTTTGTTTTTGAAGGCCTCTTGGTACGGTGGCGATGATCGTACCAGAGAGTCGAGCGTAACCCGCACCACGAGTCACGTCGTTGTACGACAGCAACAATAAAATTGTGCGGAACGGAACAGAGCGGAGTCATTATCTTCCCGATCCCACAAAACCACCGAAATGTCATTATAAAGCACATAAAAGTGATATCAATAATGATAATTAGTATTAATAATAATGATTATTGTTTTCCTCGTTATGTCTTAATGACATGAACATTATTTGGCGCAGATACGAGTTTCGAATACCGAATACGATACACGTGGCATGGAATGCGTTGATTACTCGAACGGAATCACTATCAATGACAATAATACTTGCGAATCTTTCAATTTTTTCTGGTCTCTTGCAAGCTTTCAGCACGATTTGTATTATTTCTTATTTACGATGGTTCCTCTTAATTTTATACTTTTAATTTTAAAAGAAGCATGATGAGATTCGCTATCATACGTTGCTCTTTATAAATCGTTTATTGCGCGTTGATCGACGTCGATTCGTTAAAAAACTGACTCATTTCCTGCGTCACATAAAAAAATTAACACACTAATAGATGCATATTCATCGGACTCGAAATTATCGTGACTAACACCGATCGCGTAATATTTGATTTGGATAGATTACTTGACAATTAATTACCGGCGATGTTGCAAAGACATTAGGTTAAAAATAATAAAATTACAGAATCTCTGGTACGAGTTCTCAAAAATTAGTACGAAAGCAATTTATTTAAATTGCACATCGACTCTTCGATTTTCAAACTCGAACCGCCGGGCATCCTTTATTTACCTTTCACCCATACATCATTCTTTCTAATCTATCAGATTGATGCGTGAAAATCTATCTAAATTTATTCGCGAGTCGCGGGCACCGACGTTGAACATGATAACTTAAAATACCGTTGGAGGAAAACACAGAAAATTATGCTGATCGCTGAAACTATGTGCTAATTAGGACGCGTAAGTGAATTCTAAGCTCGACGATGATTTGCGAGGAGAAATTGGTATAATCGTTTCTTGGGTTGATTTTAAAAAGTTTCTAGCAACTAAAATAACGTAGCAAGGTAATTAATTTGAAACATAGTAAAATATTGATGTCGTCTAGAAATCCTGCTAGAATTATAACTCGAGGCGTTTCCTAGGAAACAAGTAAAATGTATAAAATGTAGGATAAACTGTTCTACTTTTTTCCTATTAGACTTTGAACGTGGAATTACTTTGCTTCTGTTCACACTTATTATATTCCGCGCAACGTATTATCGCTTGGAAATAATTGCTTCGGAGTCTGGAATATCTTGAAAATCTTATTGGTTTTTTTTTTAAATTTTCTATACTTTTAGTTTCAACGTGATCCGTCACCTCGAGCACAGCTTCGAATTTCCCACAGTAAACTTACCGAATCTAGATGGAAAGAAATTGAATGGGGTTGTTCAGGATAAGTCGATGCTTGCGAAATTCAATAGAACGCAACAGTTCGCTATGCTCGCAATTTCTATTCCGCTTCGAATTAATTCGCTCTCGAGAAACGTTTGATCACTCAGTTTTCAAATAAAACTCGATCACCTTGGGTTTTGTAAATAGGAACGTACATTTTTTTCTCATCGTATTGTAAAAAACGTTGAGACGAATTCAAAACACATGTTATGCAATATCTTTAATAGTGCATTACTCGATTTACAATACTGTAAAGCTAAATGATCAAAAACGCCCTGCATACAACGCGTGCACGCGAGTGGTTATTTGCAATACGCGACGCGTTAAAGACAACACCGCGCGTTAAAAATAAACTTATGACGATAAAAGAGATTATTTGAATAATTTTTCTGTGAGAACGAAACTGAAATTGTCCGCTTGACCTTTGAGCCCCGAGGAAATGAATCACTTTAAAGAGGTGGTAAATTCTCACGCGCGCTTCTCGCTACGTTAAAAATGCAAGCTTCTTGTTTTTCAAGTGACATTTCCGTCATGGTTACATGCGAAATTTAATAACACCGAGCTCGTACGATAATTCCGAACATCGATCGAATCGATTGGAAACGGATACGAGGTTAGAGGGGAGAACGACCCTGGACAGTCTCGCCGTCACGTTTCGACCTTAACAACGGCGACAGTGCCTCTCAGTTGAACCCGTGACTCATTATCAGCCAACAATGAAACTCAAGATCAACCTTTGGTACAATGTACTCGGCGGGAGAATCGAGGATCGCCCGTGGAAACGAAAATATCTTACGATCGGCGGCTCGGTTACGCGTCCTGCCATTCAAACAGGCGCCCGCACAGCCACGGTTTATGCTACTTCCGCGGAAAACGAACACCGTCTTCCTGGTGTTGTTGCAAATTAGAGAAAGCCCGCCACAGGAAACATTCGTGCCTCTACCGTTCGATTGGACGTCTGCTGGTTATTAGCGAGATAGTCTTGCCTTCGACCCTTATGTTGCGTAATATCATCAATCGAAAACGCAACGAGAACAATCTCTGAAAAGTTAACAGGTTTACCGAGTCTACGTATCCACTCATTATTTACCTTGAACGGTAATTAAGTCACGAATGTACAGACTGAGTAAAAAGTTGATGCAAATACTCGAAGAACCGAATCTACATCGATCGTAAGACTTGCCATTGGAATCTGTCGTGCAAAATAAGCGAATAATGTCCAAGATCTGCTAGAAAGCCAACGTCAACGTTCCGAACATTATAGAACCTACTTTCCGGGGAAAAAGACCTTCCGTGAGAGTCGTATTGGGTCAGACGTCATAGTCCGCCTTCGTAAGGCGAAAATTGCTCTACGCCGTCCACATTCTACTCGCTGGCAATGTCACATTCCCCTTGATCCGGAACTGTCTCTTTTCCTTTCTTCCTGCAGCACGCCGATACTCGTACGGTTCCTCAAAGTCGATAAGGAGAACAAGCCGTGCAGTTGGGACAAACGTGCGAAGCAATTAATTATCCTCGGTGAACGCGTTGACGTGGGACCACGTTTGTAAATCGAGTTACTTCCGGCTGGGACGTTAAACTATAACGTTACACTACGCGCGGGTATTGTGTCGAAAACAGGGCTGTGGGTATTTGGATTCGCGCAGATATAGGGGTAACTGTTTACGTAACTGTTTAAACAAATTTTCCGCGTATTTTCCGTGCACGGTTTAGTTCGACCTGATCGGATCGTGTCCAATTTGACTGTATTTTTTAGCGATAGGGGAAGCAAACGCTGAGAACCACGGGCGATAAGTACTTATGCACGAAGCATGACCACTGCCACGTGACCTGTCGGGCGCACGTGACCGACAGTGTGTCAGAGAGTCCGGCAAACAGATAGACAGACGGATATGTGGTTCCTTCGGCCGTGCAAGAACCACTTCTTGCATCTTTCCACCCAACGACGATTTGCGTCACTGCGGGCCCCTAGAATGGAGCTCGACCTCGATGCAGTCCGCCCATTTATTAGGTCACCGAGTACCTAGACTCGGGCCCTGTCCAGAGCTACTTCCATTCATTTCTATTTCGGTTTTAACAAACGTTATCGAAGCGAAACAGGACGCGGTGACAAGTTAATAATCACTGCTCAACGGTAAATACGTATTATTCGTCCGTGCAATCAGTTCCAGTCCCTGTCAACGCTAATTACAAAAAAGAAAGTCAAACTGAAGAACCGACTTCGATTTTTCTGGAAGGCAAACCAAAAATGGGCATTTTGCGGGTAAAACGTAATTCGGACGAGAATGGCACTGCTGCATCGTGTTAAGAAAACAATAAAGCCTAATTTAAAAGGGAAAAGCACCACGATCGTTCGACGACAGAAATGTGAAAGTGTTTTCCTCTCCCGTGCGCCAAGTGAGATCCGCACACTTTCATCGAACGTGCAAACCTCGCCCGTATGTTCCTATCAGAAGCGACAGACACTGTAACCTACATCGAATAACGACCAATTAACAGCCAACAGTTCTGGCCCCGGAAAATAACAGGGGAGCTTAAACGGCCCATGAGAATCGTTGATTTCACGCGGTAATAAGCTAAACGCAGACTACCGTTCGTGGATAATTTATTTGAGCGACGGTAACTCGTAACATAAAACGAAGCTACCGGCAGGCGTTTGCCAATATCGTTTGCGATTCGTTAATAAGCTAACAGCGAGCCGTTCGCAGACATCCTCGTCCCATCGAGCAGCGATTAATCGCAGTCCGGCCTCGCGTGACCCAAATATCCTGGACTCACTTTCTACTTACCCGCAAGGATTCGCCTGTGACTCGCGGATGCGAAGGGATCTATAGTATCGAACGAACAACGAACGATGATCGGTCGGCCGGTTGTCCAGAAACCGTACAAAATCGGATCGAATGTCGATCAGTTAAGGGACCTTGGAAACGCTCATTTGAGCTTAACAAAAATGATACGATGAATCTTTTTCAAGAAAAACTGTAAAAACAGTAAGAAGCGCTCGTTTCGCGGATATTATTAATCTCGAGGAACGTTGATTTTCGCCGCAATCGTTCCGGCACACCGCAACCCGTTCACCGTTGCTTTCGAAAAAGACTAATTACGGCGAACACTCAAGTGGGTCATGGACCAGAGACGCGAGATGTATCGAAACATAAATCTAATGGTCTCGAAGCGGTCGCGCCGAGATTCAGTCGTTTTCAGCCTCTCTAACGGTTCCCCGATCGGACGAACGTTTATTTCCAAGGATCTTCCACGCGCCAACGACCCCGGAAACTATCGATAATTGCAGTGTCGACGATGATAACGTAACAAACTGATCTCTTCTTTGAACCTGTCGATGTAACGCTTCGCGAGAAATTCGACGCCGGGAATGGGTGTTAATTATGAGTTCCGGCGGATAAAATCGCGGTCTATTATCGACGATCTGGAATTCGAACAAACGGAATCTACGTAGAATCGATAATAGGACGTTTTCAAGAATCGTCTCTCGTTGTAATGACGTCATTTTTTTTTTTGGACCACGCGTCTACCCCAGAGTTTGGAGTTTGGTGTTTTCTTGTTTTCGGTTTCTGATCTTCGAATGAAAAATCGACTCACGGACCGTTACTCGTTCGGCTCGAAGGGACCCGGCTGAGAAATGACTGTTACGGGGCGCCGAGCGCGCATCCGCCTCGAAATAGGAAGCCCCGTGTACGACGCACAATGAAACAATGAGACTGTTACGTGCGAGGAAGGAAAGGAAGGTAGGAGCCCCCGTGCCCTCGAAAGATCCCCTTTCGTTCGCCAGTGCATCGGTGAAACTTCTTGCGCCGGTTCCTTCCAGCGAATTCTCGGCTACAGGTCGTGTCGGACGATTAATTTCATTCTTCCATCCACTTTGCTCCGGAGGTAGCAAAAAATTCGATAACTGTCTCGAACTGTTATACGCCGGTTCTGGTCGACGAAGGAATCGAGATTTCCAAACATATATTAGGTCGATTATACTTACGAGCGGTGGTGTAGCTTCGCGAAAATTAGCCATTAGTCATACCTGTCGGCTGACAACCTAGCGCTAAGTTGCTATTTAGCGATACGCGAAGAAACCCGCGCAGCATGAAACAAAATTAAGTCGTTACACCGAAGCAATTTGACAAATGGCCGCGTCCGCGATTCGCCTACATCGTTTCCTGTTTCGTGCCTTTTCTATCATCGCCCACGTCTCGAAACTCGAAGGTCTTATTTACGCGATGCATCGTATTATAGTAAACAAAGATAACGCAAAGTCTGATTTACAAGCAGCGTCAGCCGTTAGAATCAACCGATGAATTTTCAAATAGAAACTCGCCGCGGACGATGTTAAATTATTCATGGGTTGCATTCCTTTTCGACGGTTCGATTTCAACCATCCCCGTGAATATAACCAAGACTTTCTTCGCTTATGACAATTAGCGTGACCGGAGTCAACAGCTGGTCAAACACTTCTCGAACACGTGCGTAATAATATGGGATTTCTTTCGCCTACTTTCTACCGACGAATTTTTTCGAATATCTTGTCGAATCACAAAGCAACTATGGTAAACAACACCGACGAGTTCCGCTCGGAGCAGATGCTATTTTAAAAAATAGTAGATTCAGTTTTCTATAGTCTAACAAATAGTAACCTATGGCAGCCTAGATGCATCGTAAAAGCGATGTGTTTGTTGTACAGTGGAGGATCCCGGACATCGAAGCGACGGTGCGCGACCGATCGCGATCCCAAATAATTTCTATCGTCCGAGGAAATGGCAACAATCGGGCGTAACAGCGTACTCCGCGACGTGGAATGCAAGAAGCTGCTCGTTATCGATGTCTCGGATAGGATGCACGAAGCTAATGAGATGTATCGGGGACAAATTCCGATCTGCGTACAGGGAACCAGTTTATCTCGAAAGTTTCGCGTATCGAGATCAGCTTCTGCATCTATCTGGGACCTCGAAATCGCTTCCAATTATTTCGATGCGCCGGATTAATTGCGTCGACGTCCTAACGATATCCGTGAATCGATAAGCGCGAGCATTAGACGGAACAGCCCATTATCGTTAGGCCTCGAGGAGCGATTAGAATCACGCAAATACTGTGTCGACGATCAAATTCACGATACCGCGCTCCGCGACGAACACGCTCGTCGTTTCTTCGCGAAAGCGGATGTCTCTGCAATAATAAGTTTACTTTACTTGGCACCTTATCTCACGAGAGTTAATTCTAACATTAAACGATTAGTTAGAAAAAACGACGTTAAATGATAACTAGAAGAAAGTTGTTTATGTTTCTGGTTGAAATCGTTCGGCAGGACTTTGGTCAACGAATTCTCTATAAATATAAACGTTTCTTCGATAAGATTATCGCGCGTCGATCCAACCGCGAAATGAAATAGCGCCGCGATAAAAAAAATCTAGAAAAAAGTTTCCTTTGCGTTTAATGAGAGTGCGATGTTCGCGATTAGTTTGAAAAACGTTTTTCCGTGAAATTACTGCAATTTTCTTATCGCTTGCTCAACGAGCGCGCATCATGGAATCGCTTAAAAATTTCTTAATTGGCGTACGAGTGACTTGTAAGCTTAATTAAAAGACATCGAAATGCACCTTTGGAAAAAGTACACCGTGCAAACGTTACGGCAACGATCGATGATCGATAAATATCGTTGAAAGAATTGAATCGGCGATTGTGTCACGCGAAATAGTCGAGCGCGTGCACCAACACTTTAAGGCGCATTACGCGTTCGCCATTTCCGTTCTCCATTCGATTTCTTCGTTCCGCGGTTCGCCGATCTCGCTGAATCGCGAGCTTCCGCTCATTCGATTCTGCAATCCCCTCGATCTCGGCCCACCCGCAACCTGTTTCCGACACTTTTCGCCGTGAAACGAACCAGCGACGCGTAAGAGCGTTCGAGAAAACCACAGATCGCGACGATTTTCGACTAGACAAATATAAAACAGCAAACAGCTACAGAAATTGTAATGATATTAAAGCATCGGTAGATTGGAAAATTTACAAAGCGTTTGCAGACCGATGTTTCACAAGAAACAGTTAATATTGTGTAAATTATATGCTCGAGGAATGGTATCTAGATTGCTAAAAGAAAAAGAAATTGACTCGTTAGATAAATTTACAAAATGCAGCTTGCAGGTGGACGTTTCGCGAGAAACAGTTAATATATTATTAGAAATTACATATTCGAGGAATGGTATCTAGTTTAGATAAAAAGTCGATATAAATAATAGCGTATGCGTATCTCGAGAGATCCAACATAAATATTGATTCTCTCGAGTAATCGTGGACGTTTAATAAAACTATTCATGATATTAGAGAGAAAGATCGGATAGTTGATATCTCTACGCATTTCCAAGACGAGTTAAGATATTATCGCGAACGCGATACAAGTTACTCGCAGGAAAACCATGTTGGAACGAAACGTAGAAACTTATGGTAAATTTACTCTGGTATGTAACAGTATGGTCTGAATAGAGCAGAATTTACAAATGCTTCGAAAAAGTTTGTGTAAATAACATACGACTGATATCTTTATCCTGGGGCAGAAAAAACATGATTGCAGTATAATTGTAAATCTTCCACTAGCGAAGCGACGTTTTGCATCATAAATAATATTAATGAGATACATAGCAAAGGTTTTAGCAATCATGTGCTCATGAATTCCAGCCATAATTAGTCTATAATTCATGATCCCATCGACATCGTCGCCTTTAAAAAGCAACATTATAACGATTATACTTAATAAAAAAGAACTTTACGTGTCAAAGGGCATCGGAGGTATTCGATCAACGTCGGCACTGATGTCCCTGAATGTCAAATCAAAAACAGACATCGAGCGGGGATAATGACTGGGTTCAAAGGTAGTACGTTGATTAATACGCGCAAAAACAGATTTGAAGCGCGTAACGAACAGGCTAGCAAACGTTACAATCGTAATACACGGTTCAGTCGTCCATTATCATAGCATCAAGGAACCCTTTCAGCTTATATTTAGCATTGACTGACTTCCAAAATGAATCGACGTTTCATAGAATCCACGATAGGTATCTGGTGAAACAAATGTCTGCAAGCTCGCGTCTGGCTCGCAGCCCAGAGTATATATACACATGTATATCTTATTCTATCGTAAAAAAATTGTTAGGTGGGCCACCCTTCTGATATCTTGAGCATCTTAAAGTATCGAAATTTACACAATATGTTGACTAGATTTGTTTAATCGGCGTGCTAACGAGGATCGTCGTCGCGTCGTAGGCGAAGGAGCATGCGTGGCGGCTGAGAATCGCGAGGATCTATGTTGTTTGATCGCAGGCCCAAGCCGAGCGATTCGCTGACCCAATTCGCAGGCCCATCGAGCGTGGCTTCGATCCACCTGCGGTAGGATCGGATCGGTCGACGGACCGTACCGCCTTCCTTTCGAGTTTCCGATGCGGCGAAAGGCGACTTGGCCTTGACTGGATCGAAAAACACGCGCCGCGAGTCACCGATCCAGCGCGCGCGTTTTGACCGGCTGAACATCATCGCGATTCTTTCGCCCGACGATCGGAAACCGAAGAGGGTAGATCGTCGCGGAAGAGTAAGCCTCGCCTTTCCCGTGGAAACCGCTCGTAACACGTCAACGAACGGAGCCTTTCGACGATGGAAAGTTTGATACGTTCTTTATTTACCGATTTCTTCGATCCCTCGTCCTCGAAACCGACGATTGCCTTTTACCTATTTTTCTCCACACAAATTATTAAATGGATGAGGCGTAGGAGGGATGCTATCCGTGGATCCGTAATTTGCTTGTTAGAATCGGTTAATAACCGAGCGAACGTACCAATATGGTCATCGAGGCGTTAGAGGAGCGTTCGTCGCGAGTCCTCGATTTTCTCTCGATTTGGGCCTACGAGACCAGGCGGTCTCACGAGGCCCGATGTGGGCCGACTGTCCCACCGAAATCCCGATAGCCTGGGGCCCATAACGGAACGGCACACTGACTTCATCGACGACCACACTCTTCCTTGTAATTGCCCGATGCAAATACGCGCGGGCTGCGTGCCCACTCGCATGCTAATCGACTCCTTTGTGCTGCCTCGGTGCAATTTGCAATTCCTATTTATTATGTGTCCGTGCGTGTGTTCTCTTTCGTTCGGTCTTACTTTCGCGATCGTCGCCAGCAATCTCGTTATCGCGCTCCCGTTTAAACAAACTTCGGATCTTTCGACGACATATTTCGAAGACCCGGAAAAATCTTCGATAGTCTCTTAGCTTTTGCTAAAGTTTACTATTTAAGTCTCTGGATCGTGTGTGATAACGCACTGTACGCGTATCGTGTTCTGGTTTCCGCGGCCAGCTTTCTCCGCGATGGAGTCCGAAGCAAAATTCTCGATTACAGCTTACGATCGAATAATCTTTCATTTTGCGTTAACGATACCTTCGCGAAACCATGCTTTACGTTGTACGAAGAAACAAGTCCGCTTTGAAGTATTTTAAAGCAATGTTTAAGTCATCGAAAAAATTTGATATCGTGGGAGATAATCTCAGGATAGAGTGGAATCGTTTAATTAATGGGCTATCAATTTACCGAGCGCTACGAACAATGATATCGTACGAACGTAGCGCGTCACGCTTGAGAAAATAAAAGTACACCGGGAAACGTAAGAAAGAACGAATTATACCAGTATGCAGAGCAGCGGCGGAATGTAGAATGGTATTTCGATGCGTAGCAAAAGGAATGGGCAAGTCTTTTGCGACTGGCTGGAGAATTAATCGCATCGATCGCTAAGATATTCGCGATCCGCGGAGGAAGCAAAACTTGAAGCCGAAGAAGAATTTTATTTACTTTATTAACAAAGTGAATAATTTTCGAACGAGCTCCGAATGAATCTTTTGCTTTCGTAGTTGCATAATGAAGGATAGACAGCCGTAGGGGAAGTTGGCGTACGCAATAGTAATTTCAATCGTTGGATTCTTTTCCCTAGGATTTTATGGTAGTCATTTCTATTGGTACATAGGTTCGAAGTAACGATGACACGGGATAAATAATCTCGTATGGTCACGGATACACCCTTTTACACGCACGTGGCTCCAGTCTCTCGGGCTTTTCCACGATCTTAATGCGGGCTATGGGAATGGAATGGGCGTCAGCGACTTTCGTTCCCAAGAAGAAACTCTTGCCTTCTCTTCGCTGAACGATGCCGGTCCCTACGTACATACGAGTATCTACACATTATTCGGGACCCGATTTGCTTTGTTATCTTTCAAAGAAAAACATCGATCCGATCGAAGAACAACGCACATCTATTCGCGAGAAGAAACGGAAGTGATTAATAGCCGAGTCGAGCGTGTTCGATCTCTCGGAATTCGAATAATTTCCCCGCTAGAAAGCGTTTTCACTTCGAGTGGGATACGCGTGTACGTACACGCACACTCGGTTCACAGCGCTCGATTAATATGAACGACCGCGGGATGTTATGATAATGAAATCGAGGCGATACCTACGCCGGGGCCAGCAACCACGGCGATTTCTAATTAAGGCGTTCACGACGGTGAATTTAATAGCACGTTACGCGAATTCAAGGAGTTGCTATCTCGTAGAAGGTGTTTTGGACTTAATGAACATAAATATAAAGGGCGTTTCTCGTGGTTAAATAAGCTGGGAATTTACAGGCTCCTTCTTAGACTGGTTCGATCGTTCCTGTTGATTTCATTAGTCGATCGAACGTCGATCTAGGATCTCCAAGCGTTCCTGTGCGTTGTTTCTCATCGCGGCGAGGCTCGATCGCGCGGAAATCGAAGATTGTTCCCTCGGCCTCGCCGACGTGAATGCGTCATTGCGAGATCCCGCCGCTAGAAGCCGAGGAACTTCTACGGGCTTGGTCCATAAACGACCTACTAGCACAAATACCGCACCTTTCTACGTTCTGGCCGTACCCTCCAACACTCGGAGACGTATAAATTCGTCGTTTCAGTGGCACGAGTTATGGCCACGCTCGATGTAATTCGAGGCACGACAATTAATCCTGCAAAACACCGATACGAAGGAATTTACTTACGACTTCGTTGTTGCTTAATGGTGATAACGATACAAATACTTTACGTCTGATCTCTTCTATCCTCGTAAACGACGCAAACGTTCAAGTCTCTCTCGTATTAGATTTATTCCAGAGATTTCTAGAAACGCGTACAAATTGTATTATGATAATGTATCAGGAAACGAAACTATAGAAAGTTTCTTTCGGAATTTAATTGCTTCACGAACACTTTTTACAGTCGTACGTATAAGGCGAGACGCGCAACATTTGCGTATGCTTGTCCGTTTTCGTAGGTTCGAACGTTTAATGGGGGGATTACAATATGAATAGGCGAAGGAAACAAAAGGACAAGGTACGATTCGTCCTGGATTCGCTGAATAGCGGATTAATTGGTAAGACTATCCGGCGGACTGGTTTCGATTTAAAAGAAAAAAAATACCTCGTTGCTTTCGCGTGAGATCTCGCTCTCGAGCCGGTCAATGATTTACACGGAATTCGATCGAACGTTATCGAAGATGCATAGTAAAACAGAGGACGGATGCGCGGCGTAGTTTCTCCTGCCATAAAACAAGCCAAAGGTCGTCGTTTCGCTCGGTACTTTCTCGTCGAATGAATTTAATCCCCCGTGTACACGTAATCTAGTGTGCGCGATCGCGAGATAAGTCGAAAATAGGTAAGCGGACGGTTCGTTCGAGATCGCATAAACCGATCAGACCTCGATTCGACGGCACAGAATCTCGCGGGTGACCTGAAACTTCCTCAAAAGCAGGCTGGAAAAGCCGATCGTGAAACTGCAGGAATTTATTGCGTTTCCTGATCAGAATCCGCAAGGTGAGCCGCTCAATTGGGACGATCTCTTCTTGCTATCTTTATTCTTTACGAATACAAGACTGTCTTCGTCTGAGAACGTTCGAAAGGGATCGCGTTTCAAAGCCAGCAGGTTACGTAGTCTAAGTAGTTAAGTTTCGGCGTAGATGATGTTGCTTTAATCGCGAATGATTAGGAACGTGGAAAGTCGCTCTACTTGTTCGCATTCTAGATCGTGCATAGAAATTAACAGATGCCGATGAACAATCCGCGTTATTATTTAAACGTTCAGAGAGTTCTGGTCGCGAATTGTAGACAATTATGGTTGCACTTGCGTGCAGCTTCTCGCTACCTTGCTGCGCAGGTGAAACCGATAGCCGCTTACGCAACTAGACACGCGTCGAGTGACTCGCTCTCCGCGTGGAATTCTTTTTCCTCGAGGATCTGGCTACCCGGACGAGCTGCAAATCCGAGCGACCACTTCCTGGAGAAGGTTCGAACTTCGATCCGCGAGAAAGCGTCTCGTGAAAGCAGATGGGAGGGGTTTCGAACGATCGCGAGAGATGAGCCAGCCCCCGCGCGACGCAGGACATTCCGTTAATCAGTATGGTCGTCAAAAGAGCAGAAAGTGTGGCCAGCGACGGGAATTAAACGCTGTCGGACGTAAACAAAGCATTTATCCCGGGATTGCACCGGCTTAACACTTTGATGGCTGCGCAGACCATTAAAAATTTTCACGAAAGCATTCAAGCTACTTTTACTGCGCAAAACCGAGCGTTAATTATCCGAGAATCGGTGAGCATCCTGGTAGCATCGAAGAAGAAAGTTAAAACCGAATCGTGTCCCCGGTGGTTGTACAATCGTTCTACCGATCGAGTGGGTGAGGTCAGGGCGTGATTTCTTCGACGATCATTTTCTTCGTCCCGCTCGCGGTGTATCGTTCCGTGAATCGTGTGAAGGGAAACCGACGAACTTTAACGTGAGAACCATGGAAACTCTGCGTTCGGAGCCGGCATAAAATACAGGAGCACTTTCCGGTCGTAGGATTAGAAAGAAAATTTCGTTCCTAAATAATGCATCGACGTAATAAATGGACAGTTCGTGACGCATGGTCTTTTCTTATCGATGTCCAAAGTGTTTGGATCCCATCGAAAAGATCGAAGCACCCTCGACTCTCGCGGTTGCCTCGCCCACGAAATCGAGTTCGCAACAACACGACTTGGCATTCGCGACGAATTCCTAAGCGAGAATTCACCGTTTACAGATGCAGAGAAGAACGGCTGGATGCCAGGGAAATATCAATGCCCGTCAAACATTGAATTCGGAATGGCCGGCGATTCAAAACGTAGCATAATAGACTCGTTCCCTTATGTTTCGCACGTTGACACCGTCAGTTTCTCAATGGTAACGCGACGCATTAAGAGAGACAATTAGCTCGCGGTCGCTGTTATTGCGTGTGCTCGAAAAGAGAAATTAAAATCGTGAAATAGAGAAATTCCCCGATTTCGTAACGTCAACCCTCGTACAAATCTGCGGGGAAAGGACTGTACAGAAAATCTGACGTTCTCGATGCTTGTCTACGTGTTGAAAGAGTATTGCAGACACGTATTTGTTTCCAGCGTCTCCCGATTTGCTTGATTTTGAAAAAAGAACGTCGCTCGGGCGTTGTTTGAATATCCGCGGTCGACTCGCGGCGAAAAAGTGCAAGAAATTTGCTGGAGGAATGCGCCACGGTCTCGGCGATTCGCGTGTATGGAGATTTCAGAGGCCGTCGCGTTCGCGTTTTGCATCCGAGCATGCACCGATGGAAAATGTCAGTGGCAGGGGCGTAGCAACGTGAGGCGCATCCTCGAGCATCGTGCACTTGCACTTTCGAAACGCATGCCTGCGAGAACACGTAAACCCATCGACGTAGAATCCGTCTGGCTGGAATAATTTACCGTAATCGTCTTCGTGGATCGCATTCGCACCTCCTCGTGGCGCAATTATTTTTAGCCATTCGCGAGGGGAATGCACCGTCCCCGCCTATATCGGCGAGTAACTCTCTTTTCGTGCACAATTTTAGATCCTCGATACGGATAATCGTTCCGCGATCTTATTATTCTCCGATCCGACGCACGCGAGTTTGCAGTCTTTATTCTTCGATGTCTCGAACGTCGACGAAACAATTTTATAAGTGTTGATTTTTATTACAGTATGTAGGTAGAACATTTTATAATTATGACCTTTCGTAAATCGTGTAGCAAAAGTTCCACGGACGCGTAAACGTGCCGCCATACAGGTGATTTCAATGCGTGGTAACGCGCCACCGCACAAAGAGCATCGCGTAATGGGGAAAAATCCAAATATCAGTATATTCTTTTTCACGATCAAATGTAGCGTGTGCAATCTAGAATCTAGAGACCTTATTTCTGTAGAAATTTCATTCTGATATTGTTTTCATATATTTCGTAACGAAAACACGTGCTTGGAGTACAAACGTGTACTGTAATTCAGAGAAAACGCTTCGTTCTCAACGGGTTCATTCGCGATAATATTATTAACAAAGCACCGCTCGTGTTTTTAGTTAAATTTGCATAGTTACGCCGTATATCTAATTCTCTATCCAGCCCATATAAAATAAATTAGAAACAGTTTCGTCTCCAGACCAGAGTATCAGATCGACTTAATTAGCGAGTCAAACGCGAAAGAGATGAATTCTAGCAGATAAATTCCAGCTTCGCGAATGTCGTGAAAAGCGGTACTTGGATCTGGAAGTTGTAAGGAGCCGTACAGATTCCCCGGATATAATTGTAGTCTGAAAAGCGAGATTGCAACGAGCAAGCCATTAATTAAACACGCCGCCGTCGCCTCGCGAGATAAGGCTATTGTACGAATCCCATTGGATTCGTCTTTATATTCATAGGCCAGCATCGAATTTCGTAAACTCTTTCGCTATACGTGATCCGACGATATTTCTCGTTTCGTCACGTCGAACCTCGTAGACATCGCCTCCCGTAAAATTATTAATCGAAATTCCGTCGAAGCGAGCATCTCAAAACGCGTTCCGCAAAAGAAGTTTGATTTCTAAACTGGTGACGAAACCACCGCGACGTTTGCGACGCTTTCTAAGTTGTTAAAACATTGAACATTTTTACTGTCAAGTAACTACAAAATCGAAACTATGGACTCTATCAAACTATCGGATGGAAATCTAAATGTACAAAAAAATCTAACAGTACAATCTAGAAAACAGCTCCACAAAACATAAAGTGTACAGATTATACGACAACTGTGGAAAATAAATCGATATAATACAACAAAAAGATTTTATGGAAGCTGCAAACAGGAGTGGTAAAAAAAACTGACAGCGAGACGATCAAGCGAAAGGAAAACAAATGAAAAAGATCGAAGACTTCTGTTTTGCTGGTCCTAGCGATCGGATGGACCAATGGCCAGTCACTCTTCTCCGTCGCGAGGTTTCTTGCTCGAAAAGTATGATGACTCGAGGGGAAAGCATGAGAATTACGTCAGAGCGTCGACGTGGATCTTTGCAGTTTCCCAGACACTTTCTACGCAATCTTTCGTCCTCAAACGGCGACTTCGCATCATTAAGGGATTATACACAATTCGAGTGAAGCAACGAGCAGCAACTCGCGAGCGTAATAATCGTTCTAAATGCGTGCATTTAATACTCTGCTTACAATTTCGTTCCTTTCGTAGACTTGTTTACGTATTGCGTCACAGCATAAGATTTTCACATTCCATTCCTTTGACGGAGTAATTCGCTATATCTATGATCCGGAGCTTGCGTTATGCAGGCGTCGATGTAAATTTTTATATTTACCGAGGGTTTAATCGTAACTCTCTAATCGATAGAGAAGAACCGATAGTTTCAAACGATTTTAAATAGATTAAAAGTAGCCATAAAAGTTTTATCGTCATATTCTACGTTCTGCTTGCGCAAATGGGTATATTATTTGATCCTCTACTGATAATCTGCACTCTGAAACGAGCATTTCTACATATCAATTTTCTGTATTAGTACATTAAAAACTCTAACGATGAAAATCATCTCCTTAATCGTTCAATCGCTGAAACATTTACGATGTATTTATGGGCCGGAAGATCTTAAAAGGGTTCTAGTTACTCTCTTTCACAGGTATATTACCTCTAAGAAAGATGGCCAAATGGTTCCATTCGGATAAAATCGAATCATCATCAGTCAACCGCGATGCATCGCGAGGCAAACTCTCGGTTTACAAGTTCAGTCTTCCCGGTATCTTTGCAAGTGAAATTATTCAGCGTGCATTCCTGCGTATCCAACGACAGGCGATCCTAACGAGCTTCGTCGTTCCATCTTCGTTGTCATGAAAATTCGACTAAAAATCCTAAGCTTCCTATCGATTAATCTTTCGACCGATAAAGATTAAGTAAGGATAAGTTGTTAGCTTCGTAAACGTTCGTAGATAATTTCAGATCTCTCGAAGATTTAACTCCTACTCGAGGGGGGAGCTTCGATCGTTTCGCTTTACGATCTCGCGGGATGCCGGCAGAAACATGACCGACGCGATCAATCTCCGTAAACGCTGACCCTGCGCGCGTTACGCGCATGAGCCACCTGTTCAACGTCGCGCGTCGATTATTCCGCGCCATTAAAGTTCTACGCGTTGCGAAACCATGAAAGAACCTACAGCGGGATGAAGAATTTCAGCGTGCCGTTACATCGTTGCATCGTCGTTTCGTCCCGGTTAAACGCGAACATCGCGAATCGTTTGCTCGTTAACGGTTAATTATTAATGTTCCGAACGCGACTCGCGCAACCCTCGGCAAAAACCCTCCGATCGGACGCGTTTGCGTGAAATCTACCAAGAATATTCGTGTTTTTCAACTAGAGAACATCGTTCAACTTAGTTGAAATTGATGGAACACTAACCGGGAATGATAAAACGACGCAAATTTGAAACCGTTGCGTCGAGAAAAGTGTAATGAATTATATGGCTAGTAAAATAAATAAATGATGTAAAAAGAGTGGCGCTCGGGCCACTATGAGGTCGTCAGAGATTCCCCTGATCATCTTGAGCAATATATTAAGCAACGGAATGACAGAAACGCATGGCATTCGCGCTCGTTTATCATTATTTCGCAAATAGGACCATTTGGTCGTTTAAATAATTCCGCGAATAAATGTCGCGCGTTTCGTTTCAAAACATTGCGTTTCTATCGATTCGCTAAAAGCATTTCTCGGAGAAGAATGTCGTTAAGTAATGTGCTCGGACGGGATGCCGCGCGTTCTTCGATCGTATTATCCCGCCCAACGTCGATGAAATCCATCGCGTTACGGTAGATAAAGGATACAAAACACTTTCGCCAACAGCACACCGCGATGACGCGAAATAAAGCAAAGGGGATCGTTGCTGAATCGATTCTCGCCTCCAGCCTAGGAATTATGTACTTTTTCATCGGCGTTTTTTCGACCTGTTACTCAACCCGTCGATCGACTGGTCGATTATACGGTGCCACTATCGAACGAACGACTCGATATCTCTTGGGTAAACAGCTACTATTTATAATTATGTCGACCCTTAGCAAACTGGATATACTACAGTCAAAGAGATTTCTATAAGGATTTCGAATAGAAATAGTACAAATTTTACATATGAAGTGATTTAAGACGAGGTATACGAGTAGACCTTACATCCAATGTATTTTTTCGGCCTATCTTTTGGGGGCTCTAGAGCCCCATTTCTGGCCACACATTATATTTTCGGTAAAGAATTTTTGTCTCGAAAATGGTTAAGAATTCGAGGTTATGTCTATTGGCCAAAAATGATTGTAACGGACCCCTGCAATCGAAAATAACTTTTCCAGAGTAATTTGAAACTTTTTAATTTCGTCGAACAATTTCTCCACCTAGAAAATACAGAGTTCTATTGTGCGCTCCAATAGGGACACGCGACGGATAGGACAATAGAACGTTCGAGCGTGGAAAAGTGTAATGAAACAGAAGTCGAGATAGCAGCCTCGACTTCCACCGGGGCTGCTTAACATTCCAATAACGTATATTGTAATTCCTCCTATTTGTCCGTCAAATTTCAACGTTTATCCGTATTACGACTTCAACGAGACTCGAAACACTCTTACAGGGTTTCGCGGAGATATTCTACGCAAACGGGACGATTCTTTCACGGTCGCGCATAAATTATGCTACCAGTCTCGCGAAACGCGCCCAGACTTTCGAACAGAACGTGGACTAAAAAACGGATGAAAATTGGATAAACACGCTACGTAATAGGCAATTTATTGTCGAGTGTCGAGTATCTTGGTGCTCACCGAATGGAATTTCAATCATCGACTTGGAAGTTGAACGATACTCACCTGAAACGAAAAGAAGAGATACGTTATTTATAGAAACGTAATTCATTATAGAAGTATATTTCAATTTCATTGTAGTTTTCTATTTTCCTCGTGCGTTGCAATCGCATTCCCGAGTTCTGTGCCTCGTTTTAGGAGACCGATACTCCATTTCCGGTACTCAGCGCAGACCAGGCGAAGATAATCGAATTCGTAATTCGTTTCGCGCTCGTTCGCGACGCAAAGTTTACGAGGTCGAAACGCTACATCTAAAAATTCATCGATCCTTCGCCGGTATTGTCAATATTATTAATCGTGCACGATGTTTCGCGGAAATTGCGAGCCAATTAGACGGAGTTTAGGGCGGAAAATAAACGGAAGCGGCAGTGAAACTGAAACAGGAGGTTGCATCGACGAGATGCCCCGAATGCACGCTACGCGTGCGATTTGGTTCGCGTGTAAAGTCGTGTTTACATGGTTCGAAGAGCACATGCGGCAACATCTTACGGATCTTATCGAGTTCATCGCGTTTCGTGCCACGCGATCGTCCCTGCCTGCACGTCCTCGCCGTTAGAAAACAGGGAAAGTCGACGATCGATTTTTACCGACGTCATACCCCACCATCGATCGCGATCGTTCATCGAATCCTTCGAAATTTTATCGTTCATCGTTTCTTTCGACGGCCATTTTGCAACGTACCTTGAAATAAAAATTACTCGCGTTGAAAGACATCGAAGAAAATTTATGGGGAACACTTTGCAGCCAGGCTTTCCGGAAGTTTTTCACGCGAGTGGGAACGATGATTGCACGGTTTCGAACCCAACCACTTTCCGGAAGTGGAGGGCGCTCTGCGTCGGTACGCGTACAAATTATACCTAATGACCAACCGCTGTTTACGTTCGATCCTTGAACCTGTCAACGTGCTTCGCGCATTATCGTCGACGATTTTCACTTCGAAGAAGAAAGCGACGGTTGTAACCCCTTCTTACAGCAAACAATTAGAAAAGGAATAACCGCGGAAGTGCACTTTCATCTTCAATGGATACGAATAAATTTCGGGCTGTTATTTTGCGTTATGTTCAAAGATCGGTCGACAATGGATAAATAGAGTGAAGCAAACATTGTGTGCTTGTCCTAGTTTGCAAAATGGCCGCGTACAGTATGGCGCGCGGATAAAAGTAAGAAAAGGAGCAAAAGCTCGTTGGAACGGAGCAGTTGCGACCGCGTGGCCGAGTTGATTCACGCCTGAGTCTCGGAAATAATTGTTGCACAGTGGCAACGATAATTGCTGCTCGTTCCGTGACGATCAATGGGCCAGGTTTCGTGAGGGATCCCACGGTACGCACCGGGACGCCTTTATACCCCGACCGCTCGTTACGGTGTTTTCAACGAAGAAGAACCGTCGTCTCCACGCCACGTAACCGTTATTATTTACTCAGTCAGTCGGTACTTTCATCCTTATGCAACGAGCCTAGATCTTATCTCGCCTTCCTCTCCTGCCAACGTTCCGCCGAGCTTTGCGAAATCGTCGACGCTCGCTTGGGAACCCGCGGAGCCTAGTTCGACCACATTTCTGACACACAATACTTCGAAAACTCCGCGATCGTCTCACTTAATATTGCCTTTGATTCTTTAATTGTTTATATCCTGAGAGAGACCCACTTGCGCGTGTTTGTTTTTGTTGCAATACACCGTGTACCATTTTAGGATGACCATGAACGTGAAAATGAATTGGAAAAATTATGAACGATCGAGTAGCCAAATACGGTAGAAGTCCATTTATTCGTTCAGAACCCAAACGGGAGGCAGGCAGTTTATATAATCAGCTAGGGTCGTATAATAGGAGTCCATTGATTATCCCCGCCATTTGCAATCTTTCATTCAAATAATCGGCGATCTCGTTCAGATAAGTGGGTTCGATCGTATTCATTCTTCGGATTAGAGTAATATTTCAATCTTCGTAATCTTGGAACTTGCGAGGACAGTCTGAGTTTGTCTTTGCTCTTTAATTCATTCAAAAATGTGTTGGAATCTAGTTTGCAATCCAATAAACGGAGTTCTAGAGTGGATTTCGACGCGCCAAAGTCTGCCACGTCGAGCATCGATTTGAGATCGGCCGCAAATATTATCTGGAACGATAATGAAACCAGTAGCCGGGGCCGGTGAACATCCACCTTGTATCCCACATTCAGCTAACAGTACATACAGTCGTTTGCGATACGACGTCTGCGAGCCGCCTCTCGGCGTTCTCGTACGGTGAAAAAAAAAAAATACACTGTATAAACTCGGCCACCTAACCACCTTTGCGACACGCTTCGGCGAGAAAAGCCGGAACGGCCAGTCGTGGCGGCTTAATTCGCGGAAGAAAAAGAACTATTCCGACCAAGTGACAGACCGAGGTCAAGCTACACGCCCTGCAAATTCAACGCTTCGATAATCGCGAAACCCAGAAAATTTCGAGCGACCGATCCTTGAAACTCGTTCGTTCCATCCTTGACCTTTTTCATTCTCGATGCTCGAAAAACCCTCCAGTATTATTGTTCGTTGGTCCACTTTTGTGGAATGTGATTTTCCTTCGCTATTTTGAGGCTTAATAAACTTTATTTGGGTTAAAGTCCCGTGCATTCTTTTCGACATTACCCGATTCCTAAAAAATAACCGAGTTAACGCGCTAGTGAAAGCTTCGGAAGGCCGTTCTAAAAGAAATGACAAGTAAACGGCACGGCTCGTGGGCGTGTACGAACGAAACTCGTCACAGGCAGCGATAAGAAACCGGAAAAGCTATCCAACCGGTAGCCGAATCCAACGCGCCAGATCGAGCTTTCGTAGCTCTTAAACGCGGTCGACAAAAATCCTATTACGTCAAAGTCAGTGACGTGTATCGTTTAATAGCGAACCCATGTAAAAGCGGTTCTGACAGGCGAGCCAAATGCAACTCCAGCGGCGATTGGCAAAACGGAACACCGCCATTCCTTTGTTACGCGACAAAGCAGCGGCCCCCTCGAAGATTCGAAAGTGGTTCATAAGTCGTGCATAATTTTAAATTAGTACATTTTCGAAAAATCATTCGTACCTTTGTTCGAACGATTACACGAATGGAAATTTGTTGGAACGGTGCCCGACTCTGCTTGCGGCCCCGTAGTTTTCCGATCCCCGGTTTCGAGGTTTCTTTCGCGACTGTTGCGAGATTTATCGTCGTCTTGACACTGTAACGAGAGATTACGCGTGTCGTAAGAAGTTTAACCTGTTGCACGGATGCGTTGCTCCTCGTTGCGTAACCTTTTCCTGACCGTCGTGTTCGCTGAGACAATCTGCCTAACGAAGTGGATAGTAATTAAGTAGAAAGCAGAGATGTTGAACTCGTCTCTCATTACGCCCCCTTCAACAATGGCGAAATAATAAATCCGCTCGTGCCGCGTAAACCTTGCAATTTAATCGGCCGAAAACAAGTCACGATTTTTATTTCACTGTCACTTTCCATGCGGCGTTTTACTCGTGTTCTCGATAAATCTAATCGAACGATTCTACGAAAGAGAAACTGAAATTGTCAAAGGAACGCAAAGTATAATTTTTTCGAAGATGGATCCCCACTGGCCGCGACGAAGAGCAGCGTTTGGGAACCACCGATCGTTCGATTATAATTATTTCCGTTAATTAGTCGGATCGCGTAAACCCAAGTGGTTCGAGACTCTAGAAAGCGGTTAACATTTTGGCCCCGTTTTTTATTGTCGCCGTGCGTGTTGGTGGGGGCAAGAACCTGACACACGTTCCGCAGCTCGCGTCGGCTCCCTTTCCCACAGAGACGCGGATTCGTAACACCAGCTCGCTTCAATTACACGCTCGCCTCTGATTGCGAGTTAATTCTACATTTGCGTCTCGCGACGCGTCCCGACGCGTCGGCTTCGCAAAGATTCACACGAGACGAACAATGGGATTTTGTCTCGTTACGCGAACGGTCTTCGTCTATCGCGATACCTGTCCCAGGCTTAACAACGCAAATCATTTCGATATCAATTAATCTCGGCTACACGGTTTTTGTTCGATAATGATAATAATTGCGACATTCTCGGCCGGTAAAGGTCGCTAATAACCTATTGCGAAGAGAAAGAAAGATCGATCACTGATTAGGAGACGCGGAGCAGTGGTTCTTAACACTTTCATGACCACGCTAATTGATAGACTCATCTATAAGGATTAGATTATACAACTACGAAAACACTGTACTCGTACTTGTGCTAGTAGCTAGGAACGAGTCGTGATTTTCAACCTTGCTTGAAAAATATTAATTTCACTAATGTTTAAGAACGTTGTTCCGAGAAAGGGTCCACTAGGTCCATTAAACTGTCAAGCAGGGTTCGTGAAAAAAAAAGATTAAGAACCACTGGTGTGGAGTAACTTTTAATCAGTTGCAGGCCTCGAGACGGCTGACTAAAACGCCTGACCTAGTACGGCTCGCAGTTTCAAGTCCGGTTTGCGTCTTTTTCGTTCGATATTCCGTCGAACGCGAAGCAAGACAAATTGTCGCTCGCAAAATTCGCTGAACTTTTGAAAACACCGTTATTGATCAACGCTTCCAGCATCTAGCTATATATTTAAAATGCTAATACTGCAAACTAGTGAATTTATCTCTAATAACAATAACAGCAATCGATCGAACGGTCCAAGGAACAATTTCCGATCGTACATTTGCTGGGGCTCGTTATCCTTTGAATAGGCATTTTCAATTGGATCCATAGACGGTATACTTTCGTTTCGAGACACCCCGTGTAACGGCACGAGACGGAATGTCAACCTCCGCTCGAGCGATCGCTATGTTTATAACGGTAATGCTTACGCGGAACTACGGAACCTGTCGTTACCTCTATGAAGCCGTGGAAAACAATCGAAGACGAAAAAACAAGAGTTCTCAACGCGGAACGAAACGCCGTAACGATTCGATGATACACCCCGCGACCACTATGCAACTTTCGTTCCACGTTGAGCGTGATCGATCGGGGCAGCCTCGATCGTTAATCGATCGGAGAAGGGCGAGGATGCGCGCTCGACGACAGCATAATCGTTTCCACGGATCGAGCTCGGACCAAAAAACCTACATTTTCTTGCCTGCCAACGCGTTGATCGCCACCTGACCCATATATGGATCACAGGACTCTTTACATTGGAACTAAGAAAATCACGGTGGAATGTTAATAAAAATAAGCACTAGGACAAATTTCAAATTAAAATTTTTGTTAATCGGTATCAGCATGACTTGCATCGTCTAAGGGAAAAGTGATCGATTCTCTTTTTTTTTTCTTAGTTATTTATTTCACATAGTCCACTGTAAAGCTTGTTTCGGGAGGATAGAAGAAACGTAATTTCAATCGTATCTGGCTTTGAGCCGGCAGTGGTATCGTCCGGGGCCTGGTCAGCCAAGCGCCAGTAATCAGCCACAGTTTTTTTCACTGAGAAGTTATTGAAAGACGGCGAGTCAGCATTTTTCCCTGCGATTACCACGCGAGCGTACGATTACTATCCACTGACATTCGTTATTTTTTTTCTTAGACAACGTGCGTGACCCAGTTACGATCCATTCATTTCAGCCGCTAAACTTGAAATTATGTACTTTGAAGTTTCGTATCTCCGCGGCGCGTGATCGTACTGGAACGAAACAAAGACTACGGTTCATCCTCGCCTCCCCCACCTTAGACTTCTAACCCGATTACGCCGTTCTACTTTATCGCCGCCAATAAGATCTCGGAAGAATATTTCCCTTCGTTGTGCTCCCTCCGTGCGTCGTGTTTTCATTGAGAAAACGTCGAGTTCTCGCTATCTGCATCGCGAGTGAAAAAGAATACGTGTAATCCATCGAAACGATCGAGGTTTCACGCGATCGGAAACACGCCAGAGTCACGCGAGCGCGTTCGAGCGTTGCCTTAAATTTAATTTCCTTTTCGAGAAACGAGCCATGGACACGCGGTGGTTTTTTCGTCCCGCGAAATTATAGAGCTCACGGAAAAGTTCTCGAGACCGGTGATAAATGAAACGCGTCGTGGACCGGTTCGGCGAGGGCACGAAACGCGTTGAGGCCAGTTTCGAAAGCGCCAAGACAGTTTTAAAACCATCTCGATTCAGTCCAGTTTGCTTTAACCCTTCGTGGTCCTGTGTCAAGCTAGCTAGTTCGATTACAATTACAATTCGTTACTCCAGTTCGTGATCAACGAATAAACCGATAGTTATTTTTCTTTTATTAACGCGCACGAAACTTAACGGTAGTCCCGAGATACGTTTTAATTAAATGTATGCATTCTTTCCTTAGAAGAGGCGGACGATGTTTCACACTACTTGGTTTTTCATTAAAGTGTTCTCCTTCGTATAATTATATCTTTTTCACTCTTGGCTATGTGATTATCGAGATAAACGACGTTGTTAACGTGCAAATATATTATTAACTCTATGTAGGACCCAGTTTTACAGAAGCGTACAAAGTATTTGACGAGCACTTTTGCTAACACTCGAAATACTCGCAGGCGCGTCCGTAAAATGCGCCATTGGTGACTAATTTGCGTCACAGACCACGCAACATCGAGGATGCGGATCAGATTGCGAATCGGTTCACCGTGTTACTGTGACGATCGCATATTTCCACGCACGACGCACTGTTTCGCGTACGGCCGACGATTATTCGGAATACCAATCGCCACGTGCCTCGCGCGTCGACGAGCACAGTCTTTGCATGAAAATCGACTCCGAGGAGTAGTCCGAGGAATACTGTTACACTTTGGGAAACAGCAAACAACCGTAATTATCGCTCGCGCCATGCTCCGTTCCGATACACAGTCTTCTGTACCATTAGCGTCCTACTTTAGCCACCTTTATTAACGGAAAATATTTTCGGTCTTAAATACCTAGTCATTACGGTATTTTAAAACATAATACGTTTTATCATGGATCTGCCTTCGTTGCAAAAGCAATTGCATTTTTCTGCAATACCATTTGGATGGAAAGAAAATACGCATAACTATCCACGTTCGATTACGCCATTGCTTGGTAAAAGTATACTCGAACAGAGCAACTTTTCAACCATGCTTTGGGTTAATTATACTTTTAATTAGAATAACAGGAAGCAAGGTGACTAAACTCTGAACAATTTCTGGGACACCCCAGTATTTTCCTCCGTTCCGTCGAACGTTCCAATAAATATATTTCCTCCGCGTTCCACGCGAGGAAGGAACTTCTCGTTCTCCTTCGAGCAAAACCGTTTCGACTTTCCAGGTCAGACGGCGGCTGCCGAGTCTCTCTGTTCGCGCAGCGAGTAAAATCGCGCGAAATTCGAAAGAGAGGAAACCCCGATCGGCACGTGGTGCCTGTAGTTATTACCTTCGGCGCCAGTAAAAGTTGCCGTGGCCACCTACTTGCTCGGATGGCCGGCGCATAATGGACAATGCAACGATTGCATCGCTGGCCAAGCAAACGATGAACCGCTAGAACGAAGGGTAGGCTGCTGGCACGTGGGCCGAGGAAATATGCCGATAAACGCGCCATGGCGCGCCCTTACCTTTTACAAGTATTATAAATCCCTGCTCGAGCCTGTGATTCAATCAACGGCGGGAAGAAAAATTCACGCGACGTAAAAATGGACGAGCGTTGCTCGCTTTCGTTGCGGCTCGCCGCTCTAATTCCGTGCAACGACAACCGGGCGCTTATGTCATCGCAACGCGACGGAAAACGACGCCAAAAAAGAAACAGTTTTGCTCCCGTTGCTTTTTCCCTCGCGTTAGACGCGACTGTGCCTTACACGATCGACCGCTTATACGGTTTAATTAGTCGTCTTCCGCGAACATCGTCGGACATTACAGTTACTCGGTCGTTGCAGCACGTGCCAGGACGTGCGTGCATCCACCGAGTCTGACTATTAACGCGCGGCCTGCGAGTCCCGACGATGGGACGTTAATAAGCACGTAATTAGGGACGAGCGGCTGGAACGTTTGTCGTTGTCCTTGACCACCATTCGGGATGTTTCCTCGATATCTGCGACTGGTGACCCAGTTTGTCTTCCGGGATATCGAACGTCGAACTCGAGTTCAAAAGTTGTAAGGTATCTTCCTTCGTCGAATCCCAATCCTAAGAATTAGGCCCCGCTGTTCTTGGTATTAGAGATTTTACGATCGCGGGGCTTTCCTCGCCGCGGAGCGTTTGATTTTACGCGGCGTCCACGCGCGTGTGACAGACGACTTTCTACGCTGGTTGCGTAACGCTTTCAACCGGTGCGTCGACTCGCGGTTTGAAATTTCGTTCCGTGCCGGTTTTAACGAGAAGAACCGCGGAGGATCGAGATTTAGGACATCGACTCGAAGGAGGAAAGATATTTATAGGTACGAAACGGCTGCAGCGTGTCACTGATCCGTGGCGCGGACCCGCTCTGCCTCGCGGAGACTTTTCGCATCGCTATTCCGCATTCCGCTACGATCGTATACATTTGCCTTTTTGCGGACAACTGTCGCGTTTGCATTCCGTTTTTCCCCGGTCGTTCGATCACGATCGTTGCGACGGACGATCCGCGTTGATCGTTATTTACGATCTCGAGCCTCGAGTGTAGGCGATAAGTGCCCTGATTCCCACCCGTAAACGTTCCCTCGTCCATTCAGCTGTTTCGAGAAAAAATAATAGATAAATGCAAGGGAATAGCTATGTGAAAAGATCGTAGTACGTATGCCTAAAAGAATTCAAACTTATTAATGTTACTATTTAACGGTGAGGCATATTTTTGATCGCAGACGATGTTGCAATGCGTTTTTACTCCTTTATGTTAGTTTCCGCATTGTGTTAGCTAACCTCTGTAAAAAAGCATCACGTATTAAGGCATATTCGTTCGAATAATCGTTCCTTTAAAGTCTGTCGGGGCGAAAGTACTCCGAAGCAGCCAAAGCGAAACGTTCATGGTCGCAAGGCACTGTTGTGTATTTCGTGGGACGTCCATTGTGTTCCATACTATGAATTATTCAACTCAAAATGAAATGTCACAGGACTTTTATATAAACTTTAGAAATTAAGGATTCATGAGTTTCAAATATATTACAAAATTAAGCACCAGGACAAATTTCATGGAACACGAATGGAATTTCAGATCGCTTTGGTCTGCGAGCCGTTGCGTCATAGGTGGAAAATATGACAATTTTCCGACGCAAGTTTCTAATCTGCGATCGCAGGAATGGAAGGACGCGTATTATAATAACAAAGTGGCTGATCTTTCCGAGCCTGTTGCAGCGGCGACCGTTTGTCTTACTTTCTTCTTACGTAAAAATATCGTTGACGTCCGTGGTAAATCGACGGTGTCTTCCGTATTTGAGCGCCGAGGACGCGTCGATGACTCGCGGATGAGCTAATCGCTTACGATAATGGAGAAAAATGTTAAACGTCGTTTCTAATCGACCGTCTTTCCGTGCTCGAACGACTTAATTTTTGACACGCGCCAGATTCGATGGATATTGTGCTTCGACGGCCTCTATTCCCGATATGGCGGAGTTCCGATTATCCGGTATTGCCCCAGTCCCGGAGTATGTCGAATAATTGGAATTCTACTGTACTGCACTTTCCATTCGTGTTATAAAGCGACAAGATAGCGATTCTAGGAGAAGGCGGAGGTGGAAGGTGACAGAATGCGGAGGACGAGAGCCGCGTTACAACGGTAAACGACGACGAAGGCGTCCTAGGACGAAGGACACCGAGTTGCTGGTTCGATTGTGCGCCAACAGCTCGTTAAAGCAACGATTGCCACGGGCAACGGTATTACCCAGCCGCGGATGGGAGATCTCGCGAATTGTGCGATCTAGGATAGAACGAAGGCTGTAGTTTGTCGCAGGATGCGTGAGTCCTTTTCCTTTCTACTCGCCATTGTCGATGATTGTTAACAGCGAGTGCGTAGGTTGCCAGCTATTTCTAACACTAAAAAATAATAGATTTCTGGAATTTATTCTACGCTAGATAGAAACACCCAGAATTTTAGAGGTAGAAACGGTTCTTCTTCGAGAATCGGCGACGTTGTCTCGTTCGGTGACCGGTAAATTTATGGACGCTTCATCCATTTTATCTTATCCCGTTCGTACCACCGTCGGATACAAAACGATTAGAACCTCGAAATTATCGCGGGACTGGCCAGAATCGTGGAAAAAAAATCCAGCATGGAATTTCAGAAAACTGGTTCCGGACTGTGCGTTCTTTGTGTTTGATGTCACGACAGAATTTGCCACAGTGGAGACCACCCTGTGTTATTAAGCTCTCGCAAGATTTGGGACCTGTTAGAATCTCGAACCATTCCGACGAATCGTAAATTAGCGTGCATTTTTTTACAGAACCGTTGTGATCACGGATAAATTTAGAACGTCGTTGATAGCGGGGAAATTAAGAGAAACGTCCAAGGAGAGTTTCCACATTGAATAATTCGTAGAGAGTAAACGAAGTAAAATCTATTCTGTAAAAAGACAAAATTTTAGAAGGTATATTACATCGATTATGATTTACAGCGTAGTCGGTGGTTAGCAATACCAGTAAAAGTTCGATTCTCGTTTCTTGATCCAAGAACAGAGAAGAGATACGCACCTTGTTGTTAAATTGACCTCCTCTAACGTTAATTAAAGTTAATTTCGATCGAGTTCAACGAGAGATCGAGCTTCGCGCCTTTCTGGATTATCCGCGAGTCGACTTGATTCTCGTTATCTAACCAGTGGTTGTGAAATTGAATTATAGGAACTTGGACATTCCTACATCGACGGGCATTCCCGCGAATCGCTTGAATTTCTTTCTTACGCGTACTTTCTCCAACGCCTCGATGTGGAAGGAAACTTGGTCCTTTGTCCAAGGCTTGCACCAGACTATTCAAATTTTCAATTAGGTCTGGTATAACAATTATTTTTTTCGCGTAGATATTCGTTGGAATTGTGAAATCTCGTCGCGGCAAGAGAATCAAAGGAATTCGGTAGAACGTATGGGAAAACTAACGCAACGTGTGCTCGAGCCTGAATTAATGTGAACGTGAACGAGGCATTTTGAGGTCGTAACTGTCGAAGTGCTAGTGGAAAATCAGAATTCATGCCGAGTCGTCGATCTCTCAGGCCACGAGGACGGGAGTACAAGCAAAACACGTAAATAGGTTTCTAGCTTACGACGAATTTTTTACGTAAACTAGTTCTGTCGGATAGGCCGACGAGTCTGAAACTAAATCGGATCGCGAAACAAGGAGAATACGTTAAGCTCGTGGCCATTCTGTTTCAAAAAAGTGACATTGAAATTCCCGTTCTAAAGGCGTGTTATTTTCAATCGACCGATACTATCTTGCGACAGTAACCCAACAAAGTACAACTCTGTATCGGTACGCTGCGTTCGTCATTTTAATTCGACATTTACCCTTTGATACGCAGAGTAAGAGCAAGATGAAGAAGAAAAAATGGACACAAGGTGTTCCACATTTTTAAAAGGTCATATAACGAAAGATCTCTAACTTAATTCAGTAATTTCAGAAGAAAAACAAACTCCATCTGTAAATTTTAAATAAGGCCGTCGAGGAAGTGTGGGCCGCTCGGGAGACTTGAACGCATGGAAAGGAACGATCTCAGAGTGATTTCAATGCGCGGTAAAGCGTTAAGCTACCTATTTAGCACTCTGACTGCCACGTTATCGATATACGGGTGGCAGGAAAATTATCTAAAATTCAAATCATCCTACCGAAAGGAACGAGAGCTCGATCACCGACTCGAATTTGGATCTATGATCTAAAGGGAAAGTAGGAACTGGCGTCTAAGCGTTTTGTCCTCGATCTTCGACGGACACCGTGAACTTGAATTGGTGTCCCCAACGAGGACTGTTCCACTCTCGGCAGCGAGAGGATCATTCGGAAACAAGGAAGAGAGATTTGCCAGTGATGTCACGTAACGATCCGTTAGGAAAGCATTTTATTAACACAGTTGCATAAGATTATGCAAAAATCTAGGCCGGCAATCGCGACGAGCGAAACCAATCTGGACGTCGATTGACGGCGCGCGGTTCGTAGGCCTTTAAATTACGTTGCATCTGGCATACCGATGCCTTTGTTTAGGCTTAGAATGCCCGCCGCGTACGCTCGGCCCGTTAAGCCGATCGCGTGTGATCTGTCATCGAGAAATTCCACCGCCAGCGAACCGTTTCTTCCTACGATCATGATAAAACTGCATCGCGATAGTCATCTAGATACGAGCAACGAAAGTGTAGAAAAATTCGTATCCCAGGCGTCGATGGTACTCGATACGGAAACGGAAAATGTTTATTTATGTTCGTTCGTTTATTAGGAGCAAGCAGCGTTACCGTAACGGTAGCATACGATAGGCGAGTAGTTTCAATATCTGCCGTCGATTAATGATGCTCGCGTGATACATATACGAGAGAATCTGTTTGAAATTATGTGCCAAGCTAATAATTACATTCGGTAATTGTTTCACTGCTGAATTTTTTAATTTATTGTTCGATAATTTAATATCGTTCTCGGGAATAAAGAGGAAACGATCGAAGCACGCTTCTTTTCTCGTTCGAGCTCACGGATGAGTTCACGTTCGCGAAATTAGGGCCTGGTCCGAGGACTCGATACAAGGAGAACGCGAACTTTCATCGCCCGGAGCACTCGAATGCTGAGAGAGTGATATCCACGTGTCCACTTTCATGAATCGAGTCCCACCGTGGTACATTTTTCTTCTACGGATGCTCAGATTTTACCGTCCTCGTCGGCACATCCTCGACACGTTTCGAAGTAAAATATTCGGTGAAATTACTCGTTCGACGGTTGGTATGTACGCGTCTTCGAGGTTTGACCTTAATTTCTTTACAACCATCTTGGAAAACGGTATACCAGCGTAACAGCTTTAAAAGTACCTTGTGCTTATGAATATTTTTTCGGAAAACTAAGTTGTAATATAAATATAACTTCAGTGTTAAAAATCAGTGCAATAAATTTAATATTTCATACGCGGTATAATAAAAATCGTCGAGATCTTGTCCAGATCTCCGGGCAGGGATCTAGAAAAATCGATTAACGTCATCGAGTCGGTGCAGCGTAAGGACACTGGTTTGCGATGACCGTGACCCGACACGTCCCTTTCGAATTCTCGAGTCGTCCTTGATCAAGACTGAATCGGACTTACTGTTACTTCACTCGGCGTACGACCACGGCACGGAAATAAGTACGGCTGCCTAGAGGATATATTTAGGCTCGGGGGAATCTTTCGCTGTTCAGACTATGTTTGGACACGATTCCCAGGGATTCTGGCGCTTTGAATGGACTCTATTGCGACCGATACCGGCGAACAAAGATAGACTGCTACCATCGGAGAGGAACAGAATGGATATAAATGGCAAAAGCGGCTTTGTGCCTGTAATTGGCACTTGTCGAGAGCGTATAGAAGGCGGCATCGTGATCATTCGGAGAAAACGGGGCTACGTGATATTTCGTCGCGATTTCACTTCGATCGGACTCTTCTAAGCTTTCGATTAAACGAAGTTTACAAACTACCTGTTCTTCTTTCTGCGATACTGGAATCATCGTTTTCCCTCTTTAAAATCTCAGGTACGACACCACTTTCGATCTCAAGCGAGATTTTTTCAATCCTATCGACTGTATTAACCATGCCATGTCGACATAATTATATTGGACTTGTACCATAGACCTACATCTGTCTTTCAGTATCCTTTTACGTAGGCAGTCGAAATGTCTGACGCAAATGTCACGAAAATGTCGCTCCACCAACTTGTAACCAATCGCTTTGCACGCGCTGAACGAACCGAACAGGTCTCTGTCGTGGAATTAGGTGTACGAGTTTTAGTATCATTCACCTTCACCGTCACAATTGCTCCAAGAAACTCTATATACGGTTACCCTTTTATTCGTTCTTAAAATTCTTTTCACTTATTTTTACCAAATGTTTACGAATTAGTTTCTCGTTCGATTTACCGTTAGAAAAATGCAAGTTTCCTGATCTTGAGACAATTTTCCCCGATACCGAGTTGTTCCGATGGAAGAAAGACCTAATGTACTAACAAGATGTCGAGGAATGCGCAGGTTGGTCGTTATTGGTCGGAGCGTTGATCCGGCATTACGGAACGTCGACAAATTAAGACTGTAAAGAGGAATTCCTCCCTTAGAAGGCTCGCGACGGACAATAATTGCGCAAAGCGGACTGTAGCACCGTTTCTCGTCAGTTCGGTGGCATTGGTTCCTTCTTCCATCGAGTGGAGAAAGTTTCAGGGCTGCGGAGGGAGAAGAAATGTGCCAAAGAGGACAAAGGCCGGGAAAAAAGCGTTGGGATACTGTTGCCGCAACAGTGTAGCTCCCTTTTTCGTTCGAGAAAACGACCAACGAACTGTTTCTGCTTTGGTTCATTTATTCGTATACTCTTGTTCCCTCTTGGAACGTCTCTTAGACCGAAGTTAATTACCGACTTTATTAGACCGAGACAACGATGTTTGCGACGACGGAATTATTTCTCTTTTTCTGCAATTCGTTTTGCAGTGGCAGATAAATTCGATGGTTTTCTCTATTCAAACTAAGCACGGATCGTATTTTAAAGCTACTCGGGCACTTCTATAGCTGACCAACGATGGTAAACGTTTAATTCTCAGTTTACTTTCCAGAGATTTCCCAATACGATCTTCCGGAAAAGGCAACGAAACGCGGTATCGCTTTTCTTACGGTCTGTGACCGAGATTTCCAATTACATTAATCTGTATCTTCGATCGAAAGCTTTCCCCTTGAAATATTCTCTTACCGGCGATTTCCCATAATTGGCAAAACGATTTTCATTGACCTTGAATATCGTCGACGCGAACGATCGACCATGATAATCCGTGGCCCCAATTACGGAAATTAATTTCGTTTAACTTTTATTACGTTCTCGTACCGCTTTGTCGGGGACAAGCACGAAAGCGAACGTCCTTGTCGTGAAAATTGCGCGCAGTATCAAAGCCTGCGAATCAGATTTTCCATATTCTCGGCAATTTCAGACGAAAACAATGCTATCCTATTAGTTTCAGTCTGGCAATTTGAATAATAGTTAGGAACTCGTAGGGAAGACTCCTCGATGGTTTTGAAACCTTGACTCTTTTTACTCATTTCCATTAGAAAGTATCTACTTCGAGTTTGCGTTTTAGAAAAAATAGAGCCAATATTTTAATTTAATAGTAGGACTGACGGTTGGATGAATGCATATATGCAGTTTAGCAAGCATAGTCGTAGGAATCCAACGGGCCAATGTCCTCGCTTTAACGCGAACCACCAGGGGGTTGCTCGGAGAAGAGCCGTCGAATACGCCGCGAAAAACAAACCGCGTTCGCGATAAGATCGTCGTTACGGCGGCGTTTTGCAAGCTGCGCCGCGGTCCGTTTGCGGGTTTCTCGCGGTGCTCGCGCAGTAAGGACCGATAGAATCGTATATTACATATTCACGAGCCGTAGACGACTCTTTCACCGAGAAGACGAACGACTGGTGGCTCGCGGCGATCGGGCCCACGACGATCTCTCCTGTTTCGCAGCAGTGAATGGAACCGTCCGCGAGGCCAACCGCCCGCTGATAAAAACCCTCATAGTATACTAGTCCCTGCTCGAGTCGCTGGAATATTATAGACTACATAAAACCAAACAGAAAAAGTCCAAGAGAAGATATCCTTAGATGCAATAATTCGAATAATAGATGGAACAATACGTCGCTGTTAGCCATAGTCATTTTTAGAAAACCTTGAATCTCGAATAATCAGGACTTTTGACTAAACCATTCTCCGCCTAATCTGAATGTAAGAAACGTAAACGGTCCGGAATAAAACATGATTACGCAATCTATGCTGGTCGATTTTACTGAAATCTTCGTCTTTTCTTGTACACGCTATGTTAAAAGACAAGAGCCAAGACAAAGAACATTCGAAACGTGAATGTATTCACGGTTACGCAACAATTATTTTTCTTTTGATATCCGGTTCTCGGTGATAGAAACGTGGCGAATAAGAGCGACTCCGAGCGTTCTTTCGCGCCTCTGTGACATTATACAGCTGGTCATGTATCCCTCGAAGTAGCAAATGGCGTCTCATGGAAGACACGTTTAAAGAAAAATGCGTTTCGAAACTTTGAAAATTTTCGTGGGAGTTGCTTTGCTGCTCGTTCTCTTTAGCAATCGAATTCTGGCGCGATCGTAAAAATTTTACCTCGTCTACTTTAAAACTACTTTATAGACAAGACGAGCGTTCTTTAATTACCGTTCGCGGATACTCCGTATATTTTTAATGGATCTACACCGCTTTCGTAATGAATAGCAATCATCGTGCCGCGAAAATGGAGCAGAAACTAGCGAATGAAACCGATTTTCACGCGGACGAGGCATATAATCCGACTGAAATTAGGACCTGCGAACCGCGTACACATTAGAAAATAATGCCGATGCTTTGTGTGTTAGGAACGGGTATAACGGTTCGCGCGGCTCGTGGTGCTCAGTGGCGCGCGTTTTACTCGGGCATCTGCCTCTTCGATCCCTCGATCGGATCCAATATCGGCGATCGGGTTCGACGTGTACGTTTCACGCGTTCGATTCCCTCCCTTGGAAATACCCTCGATGTTCGCGAATGTTTAATTTAACGGTCGTTGCGTTTCGATACAACGAACGAGTCTTTATTAAATATGCATGTAACCGTTCGCAAACGCGAGCCAGCACGTAACTACACCTCAATTAATTCCAGAAGAGGAATCGTTTCGAACGATGACTCGGATTGCGCGCTCGCGAGATCAGAAAAACAACCCACGATTCCGCAAACACGCTCGTAATTTACCGTCTCGGCCGCGTGCTGGTACGAATTAGTCTTCTGCCAACGTTTTTACCCGATTGTCCTACCTCGTTGGTAGCAGAAACGAACGTTTCTCTAATTTTTGGCGAAACAGAATTAAGTTTCCCGACTTGGCTGTAAATTTTGAATTGTTACGTCGTATCGTTACGCGGTTTGCAACACCTCCGGTCGCTGAGTTACGTTTTTAACGAACCCGTGCAACGCGTTCCTTAAAATTAGTTCCATTCAGTGATTCCCCCAGCCTCTGCTCGCATTAATTCAATGTTATCCCTTGCAACGTGAACTTTTTACTGGTTTTAATACGTCAGAAATTGCAGACGAAATATTCTATACTCTTGTGATAAATTAACAAAAATATAACATGCGTGCAATAACCGAAGATTAATATTTAACCCTGAAGTACAGATTCACTGTGCAGCAGGGTTTAACTGTAAATGGCGACTCCGAAGATGTTGGAAGAGGTGTTTATTCTAACCGTAATTGCGTCTCGTAGAATTTACACGCGTAAACAGTTCGTACGGAGCTTTGTCTTGGCCGTTCGCGATAACGAACGGTTCGAAGCTCGCGGGTACACGCGACTCGTTTGTTAGTGCCTGTCCCCGCGCGTTAACATCGTTGCATCTTAATTGCCAGGGAAACAGTTGCTCGCGCCGGACAATTCCCCCGGTGAGAGCTAACACGAGCCACTTAAAAGTGGATGTCCTATTAACGGAAGACAACTACGTTATCTCGTCAGCCACGCGGAAGAACAGCTGTTAACCGGAGGAATTACCGTCGCGCTAGCTTGGCCTCGCGACTTGGAAAATAAAGGAGTGAAAAAAACAAACAAAAGTGTTTCCGTCGACGGTCGATTCTCGAAAGCGGTCGAACGCGATCACGCCAAAATCGAGTTCTCCGCGGTGCTCTTCCTGCATCGTGAATTGCACAACACCTTTCCGCGACAAACAAGTCGTTCTTCCCTTCTCGAGGCGACGAATTAGAAAGTGTTTAACAAGTTTTCCAGCCGCTCTATGGGCCGCGTAATTCGCGACGAAATGCAAAGGCCGTTTACGAAACGCTCGCGACCGTCGTGTACCCGAGATTCAAGATTACGAAAGATTCGGTAATGGTTCGCGGTTCGTGGTCAGGACTCCACGTGACTCTGACGTTGTTCAGCGAGAGGCAAAAGAGGAAACTCACCCTCGGATCTCGTCTCCGCGGCGAGCATCAGGGCCGCCAGGAGTAGCAACTTGGTGAACCAGAGCCTCCACATGTCTTTGGCCATTTGTTCCCCGTTCGCACGGAACCGTGCCACAATATTCCGGCCCGGATGGAGAAACGTAGCCCGTTACATGGGTACCAAAAACCGAACGACGCGGAAGCTCCAACTGCGAACAAGCACCACGGAAAATCACCTTGCCCGAACGGAGTCCCGATTTCCCGCTCTGTCCGCGTTTCGCGTTTCTGTCAACGAGATAATAACAAAAAAAAGAAAAATGGCAAAACAAACGGCACCCAGAGACACGATTCTTTGCTCCTGCGTGTCGGGGTACGTCGAAAAAATTTGTCCACCTGGTTCACCGGACAGAGAGCGCGTTAAACGAGAGCTTCGGTACTCGACGACCGACCGATTGACCTTTCTCCGGGTGCGTAACTTTGTCTGTGTCCCGGTGAGGACTGAAGGGGAAGCAAGGCCCGCGGCCGGGTGTTGGGAACCGGAGAAAGGTGTATCGAGAGAGAGGCCAGAGGCGAGCCGGTAAGGCCCCTCTTCTATCGTTTCTTTACCCCCTCCCGTTTCAGGCCCCCTCCAACAATCTCTCTCTCTCTGTCCAACCGACCCTTTCCCAGCTTCTTCCTCGTGGCGAACAGGACCGTTCGCGAGGCACACTGCTCTTACCTCTGGAGGCTGTCTTATTGTCATTGTAATTGCGCACGCTGTTCGCGCGAAATTATTGCGGACAACGCGGCCTTGGCTGCTATCGTATCCTATTCCTTTTCGGCTGGTGGGGGGGGGGGCGGTCTGCAAGGATAGAAGGGGACAGTTAGAAATGAAAACCGACATTTCGACAGGATTCGCGGATTCCAAGCTTCTGCATTTCAATGCGCAGCACGAACAGACGAGAATTTCATTCTAACGTAAAGTATCTGTAACAAATTCGTTGGATTAATGCTTATCTCTGATCGATTTCTACTCTACCGTGCCACGCGTCCACCCGTTAGATCGTAACTCCAACCGGAGCAAATAGCGACGCAAGACATCACAGCAGCTGTTACATTTGCGCTAATTTGCCTGTCAAACCGCTCGTTTATCGATTGTTCGATTTATAACTTCCCTCGATCATTCTCGGCAACGACGCGATGAAATGCAATCGTTAAAAGAATTATACCGATATTAAATATCGATTTCGGTAAACTGAACGTCGATTTTAGTTTCACGCGTGTTCGGCTCTGTTCGATTAAATTTCGATCGACGATCTAGAAGTAGAAACGTCCCTGGACCTCGGTAGAAAGTTCGAAGCGGTGAAAATTCGCGGAAGAGCCAAAGGAGCGTCGAAATCAACAAAACTCTCTATTCTTGGGCGGGCTGTTAAAAATTACTTTCAAAAATAACGGAACGCCCGCGATCTGCGATTTTACGGCTCTCCGAGTGGAAAAGAAATTTATGCGGAATCGTCGCCTCGAAACGTTGACCCACAGTCGAGATGTCCCCTTCGAATGTCCGCGAGTTTCGTGTGGAATCTGTACACGATTTTGCCGTCCATAAGTGTCATTTTACATATTTAGTTAGCAGAGGTAATTTGCAATCGAAATCTTGTTAAAAATTACTACTACGCGTCTCCCGATTTCACACTAGTTAGGTCTCAGCGCGAGCCTCAGTCCCAACTCTGCATTGTAGGCATAGAGGGGGAGGTCTTTTGCGGTTGAACGGAACAGAAAAGTAGGGGAAGAAGGACTCGCGAACCGCCAATTCGCCACCCCTCGTTTAGAAGTTAATCAGCGCCTTAAATAACAGAGTACACTATTTGCGAACTTAGCAGCATCTCTGCAGAGACGCGAGCCTCGGGTTGTCAAACCGAGGCTCATCGAACGTTTCCAAATATGGCGGTCCACCTGTCGCGTCGAACGAACTCGGCCAAGAGACGGAGGGCACGGTTGTTGGAGGAACCTGTACGATTAGTGGGACGACTCGCAAGGTGGGAGGTTCGTATTATAGGTGGCGACCCGAGGACCTACATTTACGAACGTGGTCTTCTCTCCGCGGCCTCTGGCTCGATCAAGCCCCCGTCTCTTAAAGTATTCGTGCCGATGTCGGTTGACTCGCTTAGCGAGTGATTCTCGAATTCCGTCGCCGAACATTCCACCGGAGAAATTACTCCCCTTTCTGTCTCTTTTTCCTCTTCTCTTTTTACATCTCGAGTGGACGTCACGCTCGTGGACCGCGAAATTGAACGGCTGACGTCGCCGTGGTGAAAACAGCTCCGAGAGCCAGTTGGCTTAACATTCAACCTGTACAAACCGGTACCTGTTAATAGTTAAATATAACTTGGGAAGTTTAGCGGCCATGTGTGTCCATCAGAATTGGGCGAACTCTATTCGCGAACAACGAATAGCGATTTTAAATCGATTCGAAGCCTTTCTCAAAATTCTTGAATCATAAAATTTCGAGTTTTAATGGTCCCCTCGTTGGAAGAAGAGCGGTGTTGCGGACTGTACGGTGTTGCGTCTTTCGAGCACCAATTATCAGAGCACAGCGCATCATCCGCGAACGTTCTTCCGCATAACGTTTCCGAGGTGCACGCAGACAATTCCGGAGACAAACTTGAAAAGGCCGCGGCTGAACGACTGACTTTCTAATTCGACGGCACGGATCTGTCTAACGGCGCGGTGGATTAGCGTCGCGTATAATTGAGTCGGCAGAACGCAAGGACGTCAAAAACTCGTAAAGCTTAAGCGAGCGTAAAAATGGTGGCTCGGGTTCTCGAGTCGATGACATCTGCCCGATAGTCTAACAGAATCTAGACGAGAATTATGACGGCTTCACCGTTGCCTATTGCTATGCACCATCGGCTGCATCGACCGACATTACTGGCGTGAAACGTCTACCGTTTACCATCCGCCGGCTATCGAGGCTTGCGTAATCCAGATACGATAATGCGTAACAGTTATTCCGTTTCGCGAAAACAATAATAATAATAACTTTCCATTACTTCTTTTTTTATTGCTTCGTTCGTGGAACGCGGCACGCGCTACCAAAGATACAACATTCTCCGCAAGAAAGAACGTTTTACTTTTATCGTATCGCCTCTATGGTGGAAAAATTCTATCTTTACGTATCTGGAATTCTATCTTTATAATACTTTCACCACCATTTCTACCGGACGCGATATATTAAAATATGCTGCAAAGATCGGAGTAGCGTACTTACGCACACCTCAAATCGAAGTAGAGTCGTATCATTACTTATTAGCAAGTCGTTATAATAAATGTTCGAACCGGAACTGTTTGCGCTTTCAAATATTTTACGATTAGCAGCACAAGCTATAACGGTTCTGTTTTTCGTGTCCTCTGTTTCTGGTTTATTTTAAACGACTTGTTTTAAGTGTTCAAATTTTACATTTTACTTTAAAGTAAAAATATTATTTGCAATTGGTAAAGATATTTAGGTGGCCTGGTTTAGATGACACACCCTGTGAATGTATGACCAATCTTATTTACGAATAAATTCTTGCAAGTTTTCTCCATGTCATACGTGATAGACACGCTAATAATACAAAAAGATCAAGGATTATCGTCTTATTACAAGGAGGCAGAGTGTACCGATAATTTTGCAAAGCATAAGTCCCGCTAACTTTCACTCTTATTCACGTGATCGTCGTCCCCCTCTTCGCTTTTCTCCGCCAGAATGATCCATGGTCTTCCAGAGACATTCCTTGCGACTGCAACTGCGCCAGAAGCGTACAGTTTATTAACCGATCTATCTGAAAAATCGAGGAAGATGAGAGTCCATCTTCTTGGGTAGCAAGATCGACAAGATTATTTGCAACTAACCCTTCCTTTACCGGAAGTTAGCGTAAAAACGTTGATCACAATCGCTTCAATTCGAATCTTCCGTTTAGTTACAAATATGGTTCGGAACGATTTAAAGAGCGTAAGCTCGTGGGATTGGTAAAAGAATGAATCTCCTTCGGAGTTTACGTAATAAGAAAAAATGTAAGTGAAGTAAAGCGAATAAAGATCGAGGAAATCCAAGAATGGAGTTCGGCGGATTTGCGAGCTGCACACAACTCATTCACATGTTCCAGTTTCGTTCACTGCATATTTCGCAATCGAACTTTTTTCTATCGTGATTTCCTTCCTCGCGACACCTTTGTTCCCTGCTGGAGACGAGAGTGGTGCAATTAACGCAGCGCGCCGAATTACGCAAGCGAAAACGAACGAAGCAATCCGCTTTCGTTTTTCCGAGAAAAATCGCTATTTTGAGGGAGCAGGAGTAGGAGAGGGTAGACAAAGAGAAATAAAATACGGGATGAAATAAAATATTTATAGTTAATTTATTCTGAGTTCATAGAAGAGTCTGAGTTTTCGGACGTAATTTCTTCCTCCCGATTTCCTGATCTTTCGAGACTTTTACTTTGCGTCTCGGACGTGTGTTCCTTTGGCTGTTTATTTGCCTTCCGTAACGCATCGTTTAAATGGTTTTTACCGAATCTCCTAAATTTAAAATTGGGTAGGTACTTTAGTTCACCGTCCCATTTTCTCAACATCTCGCATTGAGCAGCGTTAAGAATATCAGGAATTTCTGAAATATAAAACAATTACACAGGCTCTCGCAAACAAAGCATTTTTAATAGCTTACCTATTCCACAAGTATTGTATTCTTCTTGCTCGCGTTCCTTGGTCATCCTTACTATGTCTTCCCTGCTTGCATGCTGTCTGTTTCTTTTACCACCCACAGAGTGTTTTATAGCAATTTGTTCCAATTCTTCGTCGTTTCTTGCTATGTACCTTTGAGTCAAACACACAATTATTAGTAGTTACGGCTTTGATATTTGTGTCTTATTCACCTACATTTCTAACAACCGTGCTGTCAATTCTGGGGTATAAGGGCACACGTCTGGAATCATGTGTTCTTGGATCCATAGCATCTTCTCTCCCACTAAACTCTGCTTTATCAAACCAGACATTTTTGTCTTCTGTCTGTTGACTATTCTGAAACAAAATGCATCTTATACTTTTTCTGTCAAGACTTGGAAGAACTTAGATACAAAACATTTGTGTAGTTTAAAGGTAATCTGATTTACTTTTTGGCCCTTTTGGCAATAGCAAGAGACTTCCTGCTATTTGGATGTAGAATCTTCTTTGCTTTTAAGTACTCCTTTCTCATTGCAACAGACTGTGAAAAAAAGTATTCGTTAAGGGAACAGAGTTCACCGTGAGAACATGAAAATATTCCTTAGCAGAAATCGTATAAAGATAAATTGAATCTCACCATGGTTCTACTTTATTGTATGTATTCCAGTTCCTAACCTCAAAAACTTCTAAACAACGTGGTTGCTCGATCCATTTGAACGAAAGAAAGATATTAGTATTATGTGGCGGCGCCTATCGGCATCAAAGGAAACATTGAATCAATATTTATTACCATCCCTATTTTTAAACGAAAAACTTCAAAATTTGTCTTCTGTTTCTATTTTTGACATGTTTACGTAAAGAGTACGACAATAACCTATATAAACATTTATACTTTTACTAGAGGCATATTAATGAAATATTATTCAAAGAAAGTTTGTAAAAGTTTATAAAACATTTGTTAGGAAGAACATTTTGGCAAGACTGAAGCACAATGGCGAAAGTCTTTTTCGTAATATTGATATTTTTAATTTTAACGTCAAATGGATCGAGTTCCGGCTGTCGCAAAGGAAACGGGCAGAGTTTAAACGAACTTCGTGATCCCCCTGACGATCAAATTGCGATGGATCATTATTACGACTGCGATTCGACCGAATTCGGCATAGTACAGAAGATTCCATATGTGCGGACTTGTTCCACGTGTGACGCTATAGATATTAATTTCTCATCCGCCTGCATTAGATGCGGAATGTGTCTCGCTATAGCTGAAAAGGTAAATTTGTTACCTTTAATCCAGTAGAATTATTTAACAACAGCTTAAATTCTTCTCAGATAAATCAAACTTTATTAGACGTCCACGAAATGATGGCTTCCAACTCGAATTTAAACGATACCGAAGTCGAACTTCTCTTGAGGACCATTTGCGACCACTCTTTTCAATAGTAAGCGTATCTTTTCAATATAGACAACACCAAAACAAAGTTTAATCCAACAGACATTAATTCGTCGAGGGCAAATAACATGTTATTCCAGATATTTAATTGTCAACCATTATCCGATAAAATTTCGCCCAAGTTTCGATGTTAATCCATTCCATTACTGATAAAATCGATTATACTGTTATGTTCATAGCTATAGTCTTCGAGAAGCTGACGGAATAAGATTCATTTCCGACAGGCTGCCCGGTTCCATTTTGGTGACCACGTCCTCGGATGGACTCTGGGGAGAGAAGTCAGTATCTTGCCTCCTAATTTAAATAAGAAAATTTTTGGTTCCATTAACAACTATCGAAAAGTAGATACAGATTTTTCCTTTCTTAACACCTGATTTTCTTCAGACTAAAAGATCTATGTCACTATTATCTCGACGAGATCGGGGAGGTGGCACTTTACGAGCAATGGCAGCAATGGTGCAAGGACGATGAAAAGTTTCCCAACTTGACGAACGTTATGTGCCGGTAATAAAAGAAGAAAAGCTCTCGTAGAACGAACAATTATCGCCTTTATTTTTTTGTAGAAACTCACTTGGTACGTTACGAGACTGTAGAAGCATGGTCGACATGGCTAAATACGAGTCTCCCTTTAAACCATACAATGCCAAAGTATCAGTCATCGCATCGTACGATAAATACGGAAAGTACGACGATTGAGGATCTATCGCGTGAAATGTAGACGGCGATTAAATCGTTTATTTGATAGCTCTTTACATTTTCTACGCGCATTTATTCTATGCCGGAAACGACAAAACTTGCTACGAATATAACAAACATTCTTATCTTTTGATACATGTAAATTTAATACCAAACAACTTACAATAAATTATATCAGTTTCAGAAACCTACACATTTAATTATATTCAATGCTAAACTTTGGATGCGATTGTATGTATACAGTTATCACGTTCGCACTTCGTGCAACCAATAATTTCTTATCTGTTCTAGAAGACGCCTCGTTCGTTACATAGTTGCGCTCTCGGTTTGAAAAATAACAATTAATGAATATTTACCCGTTGCCGGCCGAAAAAATGAATAATCTTTCACGCATCGGTGATTCATTGCACGAAATTGCGTAAAAATGCAAAAATACTGGTTGGTCGCACGATAAATCTTGTTTTTATCTTGATCAAGATCGATTGCTTTTTAGACTTTAATCGATATCGTGAGTAATTTTTCTAGAACGACTTGTTCGCGATGAAAAACAATACTTCATTGATGAAACGGGAAAACCGTGTTATCGGTAGGTCTACGGTCCTCCTCGATCGCTTGGAATTTCTTTGTCGGCAAATCAGAGACGCTTGTCCCGTTAAAGCTGGTCCGTCTTCTCCAATTATAGAATCTTGGCTCGAAACGGGGGCGATCGATTTCCTCGCCAGAATTTGCCACCCTATCGGCCTCTTTTGCCCCAAAGGGCGAGATCGATTTCCACGGTCGTCCATCCTGCGTAGCGATGGTAAAATCCGTAACGAGGCGCTCGTCGTTGTTCGTCGGGTCGCGTTGCATCCGATGGTTCGCGAGAAAATCCCGCTTTTTGCCGCGATGGGAATGCAAATGCAGATGAGGGAAACGAGAAAACGGGGGGAAATGGCGCAAATGAGGCAAATTAGACAAGCTCGACATCAGATGACGCTGACGCATCCCTCGCACGATGCTGTTCTTCATTTGCAGTCTCTTGTTCCAGATTCTTTCCGCGATCCAGATCGAAATCGCCGTCAAACCTCCAGCGATCAGTATGAAGAAGGCGGAATAGACGTCGGCCAGCCTGGCGCTGTGAAACGTTGTCGGTGATTTGCATTGCGGCATTTCTGGTAGCATTTGTTCCGTTATTCTGTTCAGGACACCTCGTTCCCGTATCCTCAGAATGCTAAAAATTATATTTCATTTTTGCAATCGCAACGGATCAACGCGTGTCGAAGAATTCTGCGTCAGTCTGGAGGAGACTTCTAAAAAGTAATGTCGCGTACGCATTGTTAGGGTTTTTGTATTTCAGAGTATCGTTCGCGTACTTCAGGTTAATAATTTTCTTGTAAGGGCAGGAATTGGACATCGGCAAGGCCACCATCGTGAACGTTTGCGGTATGGATAGTTCCTTCAAAGTACATCGCTCTTGAATCAACGTCGTTCTGAGAGCACGTCGCGCGAGGGTGGCGCTGACAAAGAAACCGTATTGTCCCTGCACCGCCTTCGCGAGACCGGAAGTCGTGTCTAATCGAGACTCTCGGTTGTTGAATGCTCTTATGTACAGCTCGCGAAGATTACTGTCGTTCACGTTCTAAAACCAACAAAATTACTGTGCAAGATTAACGTTCCTCTTTCAACTCCTTGCGTTGGAATTTACATTATTCGATAAATATTATTTACGTTGAATTTGATCGATATAAATTATTCTAATTTTTGTGGAAGAGATGATATTCACGGAAACACGACGGACAAATAATTTTGTTTGCAACGTAAATCACTGTAATACTTTAATTGCTCATATATTATGTAACCTTTGTCGGTAACCTCAGATAATGAATTGATGGTAGGTGGCCTTGTAGAACAAACGAGATAACAAGCGGACCCTATTTACAAACACGAATTAAATTTTTTGCGATATCTAGATGTAACTGTACAGTGAAAGTGGCTTGTCTCTTGAACTTCAGGGTCAAGAACGTTTCAAGCATATGCTACCTTAATTTTATCGCTATAACGTTAAAAAAAATCCATACCGAGCTTGAAACTTCTTCGTAAAACAATTTGAAATACCTCTGGAACATTCACTCGTATCTTCGGCGCTGAGAGAGTTATTTAGGAGAATTATCTAAATTGAGTGTCACATCTTTAAATTGATATAAAATGTTCTCGGCTTTTTTTCACGATCTCGACTCGTTTTACCCAATTCTTCGTTATATTATCACACAGCTGGGGCTCGATTTCGTTAATAACAACTATAATATTGTTTGTTAGTTCGTTAAAACCACGTGTCGTTCACGTCCGTATCATCCAATTTCGACTAAAAATACGAGTAATCGTACTTTGATAATGTTGATCGTTCCTAGCTGTCAATATAACAAGCTCATTAATAAAGGGTAAAAAAAGTTGATTATTCAGGCAGAAAAATTTTGCCAAGCTCGCGAAAACAAGCTACAAACGAACTTTGAATGTATCCGCGATGGTTTGTTCATGAAACGTGATACTTAATCTGAATAATCCTTCGGTTGGAATTTAAATGGAATTTGATGTTATTCGAATAAACTCACGCGAATGTATTCGTCATCGGTGATGCTGTATCCCAGTTTGAAATTGTGCGACAAAAGGTCGGTGATAGATTTGATACCGCTTGCTTGTACCGACAGTATCGAGGTAATGAAACCAGCGTACGCGTTGTACATTACCAGAGCGAACATTAAGCTGAACAATAATACTGTTTTCCCAGACGGATTACGCGGTGTCCATGGCGAACCTGTATTAATTTTTTTAAATTACAAATACGTCACATAACTCGTCATCTAACTCGAATAGGTTGTCTTTAACGAAAACCTTGCATGCACATTATGCTGATGCACCATAACGCTGCTTCCCCTATTCCAACGCGTTTCTCCTCTTCGTGATGCAGAACGGTTTTCGTAGCGTAAATTATCAGGCCCATTGCGATCAGTATTGCAAAATACGTGCACGCGACGCATCCCAAAAGGCAATTGTTGAATGGCTGGCGAAATATGTCTCTCATGGTACCACTTTCCAGTGGATGATAATAAATATTTCTCCTGGATGGAAATATGGAATTCAGTTTCTAGAAAATACTCAGTTTCTAGAAATACTCGAATGTTCTTACATATAGCGAATCAGAGGGTGGCTGAAAAACATTTCTGCCTGTCGTTCCTCGTTCACGGTTATGTATCCTAATCCAATGTCAACAGTTCCAGCAATGACGTCCCCGAGAAGGTTGTTCCAAACTTTGTTGTTCAACGTGCCAAGTTTCTCGTGCGGCACCAGTTCTATGCTGAAAATTGTCTGATGCTAATATTTCTATTTGCGATTAAGATCATCATCGAGACGTTGCATAAAAACTGAGATACCTTGCAAAGTATTACGGTTTCAATCGTTATAACTTTTTCTTATGTAGAAAAATATTGTACTTTTTCAGACGTCATATCGTGGTAATTTAATAATTACTGTAATTAAAGAAATCGCGTGGTCGAACGAAAATTGTTATTACAGTTTTCAAATAGCTCAAGAAATAAATCTACGTGAATATTTCTAAGAATCCTAAACGTCATTCATATTATCTTATTTCAATATTCTTTCTTTGCAAATTTTAAATTCCGCCTGAACAGATGTTTGAAGATTGAGAATGATTCTTTTATACACGTACGTATGTACGTTAGTCCACGGTGCAAGGTACATTCGTTAAAAATAAGATTATGTTTTTTGTAAATTACATAGCAGTAGCTCCGAGATTTGGTAACATTCTAAATCTTAGCAGAAAGTCGACTGTGTGCTCGCGACTAGAATATTAGTAATTTCTTTACAAATTAACTTTAACTATGATGGAAATATCTGCGCCTTTGATTTTTCATTTTACAAACATGAGATTAGAAAAAATTCATCGACGTTTGCAGTATACAGAATTATACGTATGTCGTTCTCTTATTATTTAAATAGGAAGTTTACCATTAAAAATATCAACGCGTATGAATTTTAAATCGCGCTTAATAATAGAGATATTAATTCGAGATACATATGGAATAGCCGTCTTGTCAATGTTTTTGCTATTGAAATGTTGCAAACACACAACAAGTAGTTTCATACGATATTCACTTTGTTTATCTTGATGGGTTTTTGTATCGCGCACGAAAGGTAATATCAATCATTCTTGCAATTGTAACCGACGAAGAAACACATTTTGTACACATTTTGATAACCATGATTCTCCTGATTGTACTGACAAACTTTTAGATCCTCCGAATGAAATTTTTCTAATCGTTGCCAGTCGATTGTGATCTATTAGTCGATACGCACCTTGCATTTACGCTGCTGGTGATAAATCTGGCGAAATCGAGAAGCGGCGCGATGTCGTTCGCCTCGACTAGATCCGTCACGTCCATCTCTCCATCGATCGTACCATTCAAAACACCAAAAACTATCGGAAGTCCGTTAAAATTGCTTCTGAGTTTCACGCTTGGTGGGTCCCGGAACTCCCAGGAGCCCGGGTTCCAGGAACCGAGGGAATCGGTCACCAAACTGGTATTGTCATTGTGGCGAATCTTGTATACATGGACGAAATAGAAGGCCACCGTTCTGTTCTTCAAAACGGCGTAGTTTAGGTTGATCGTCGCGTTCTCGTCGATTCGCTGGACGAGAGGCTCCCGAAACTCGTAATGACTCCCATAGCGACGCAAACACAGAGAGGTTCTGATGAAAACGCAAAAAAATCAGTGCAATAGCAAAAAGCAATCGGATGCAATTTGTTAATACCTGTTCCAGTAGAATTTTTGCATCGCCTCGTGTGTCAAAGAGGACATCGCGACAATCACGTCGCTATCGATGCCAATATTCAAATGTCGAAGCACGTTATCAATCGTCGCGTCCGTGTTTCTTGCAGTTATCATCAGCCACGAGACGTAATAATTGAAAAGAAGTTTCTGGGAAGCCTGCAATAACGATCGCGTGCCCAACGAAAGGATACCGGTGTTATAAAGTTTTAACGATTATAGAGAGTCATTCAAAATCCATCAACGACTAGTAAACGGCTAGAATCGGGTTTCATATTCCAAAACGTAAATATTTTATTCAACGATTTCGACTTACTTTTGCATGCAGAATCAATTTCATCTAAATTATGCGAGCCATTAAGGGATACCTCCGTACATCAGATGCAAATCAACCTGATTTATCGCGTGATCTTAACGAGTGCAGATAATTACAACTGCGAACTTTTTAGCATTTAATCGTCGCAATGTCTACAACAGATAGCAGAGGCGGGACGGGAATACGCAATTATTGGGTCATCCTGAAAGTTTCCGGTGTTTCCAAACGACCGTTTTGAAAGAACATCGTAACAATTCAATATTTTTATCCGAAGTAATCTCCACCGTTAGACGGAAAATGAAGGATTACCACTTATCTGGTGCTGGTCGTTTTAAAATAAATGTTTACGAATCAGGCGAGTCGAGAGTTTGGAACATAAATTTTCTGCTTGTACGAGACGCGGAACTTACGAACTACTTACGAACTACTTCATTAGCATTATTTATGATTTCGATGAATTGGGTAATTAAACGTTCGCTCGTAACGTGCACAAGCTATTTATGAATCAACTACGTATGCTTCTCACCACGTGAAGCACGTTTTCTGGCGACGTGAGATTGAGCCCGTCCAGCAGTACGATCGATCCAATTCGGTGCTTCTGGATCATAAGGGCATCAGGTATATTGGGATTGATGGCTGATTGAACCGACACGCTAATTCCTTTTTCGGCGAGACACGAGATCAGAGGTCTGGCGTAAGCAAACACACAGTCTGCCAAAATACGAGAAAATATAAGAAAAATAGCATATTTCGTTTGCCTTAGGAAGACTGAAGTGTTTCAGTTCATAAATAAAACAAGTAAACGTTGTCATCGAATAGCCAAACGCATATATTTAATTTCCAATTAATAATTCAGACGTTTCTAGAGGAGAAACGTTAACATTTCTACCGGGTTCCCACACACTTTTGCTTTCAGCGAAGTACAATAGTTTTGTGTCAGAGTAAATAAAATTTTATTCAAGAATAATGAATACAAATACGAAATTTATTCGTAAGCCTTCTTACGTTCGTAGTGCCGTTCATCTGGATCTGGGTTTATACGTTCGTTGATGGATTCTAATTTATTAATGAATCTACGAGTGAAACGTGGACGGAAGTTAGTTTACGAACGATACTACAATATTTACTTGTTATTCGTGAATAAAATTTACCACGAATATATCGGCCAGAATTTTATAACCGAGTGTTGAACGAGGCAAGAGAAGTTAAATTAAATTAAAATGTTTGTGAAGTATGGTAGATTGAATTTCACTTACCTAGAGAACTTAAATTCTCGAAGAGCACGATTTGGTCCCAAGATCTCAATTTAGAAAATTCCAGGATTAATTGCAACGTTAACGGCGAGGGTAGGATGCATGTACCCGTGGCCAAGCAGAAAGTAGATATAAAAAATCCTGTTCTCATTTTTCTGCGAGTTTGGTCGTCGCTGAGGTTCAGATTTTTGTAATTTTAATTAATAATAACGAGAAATGCGAGCACCTCGTTCTAGTTCTTCGTCGATGACCGCATGAGCTACGAAACGGCTTAGACAGCGGTCGAATACAGACTGGGGATCATCTTAAGAAGTCCTTTCGACTCGTCCTTGCTTCAACGCATGCGATAAAAATTAGTTTTCATATAGTGATCGATGGAACACCCATTTTTTATCCGAGAGAATTAATTGCACCCGCGGTGTCAGTTCTTGCTAATCACCAACCCCCAAGAGGAAAGGAAATGGATCGTCGAACGACGATTCTTCCTTGAGTGCGATCTAGCAAATGTCTCTTTCAAATTGCAAACGTCGTAATTATTTTGTTTGTTAAGCTACGTGAAATAATTACGTATTTCCAATATTTTTTCGCGTAATACGTGACGTAAATCGAGGGACGGGTGTATATCCAATATCGGAAAGCAAGTTTTAAAGGTTACTATTGTCCGAACAAAAGAATACAACGATGAGTCAGCGAACGCGGAATAGTTTTTCATATTTTACCGGTGCTTCCGACGTTTTTTACACTTCGACTACGATTAATTACTTTCCAAATCCCTAGGGGCTTCCCTGTTCGACTAAAAGCCGAAAAAGTGACGGTCTAGATAGCATTACTTTTGTTTATTCTTGCTTTCAAAGTGGTCTCTTGTTTGGAGGTTTAAAATTTAATTATCAAATGTTCGTTCTTGCAGTTTAACTTGGACACCTTTTACGGTCACCGTCGATGAAGCGGTTTATAATTTAAATGGGGAAATTGCGGGAGAATTTCTAAAGGCATCGTCGAGAATAACGAGGTGAAATCGGGTTACTCGTTTAGAAAAATCAGCGCAACGGTTATATCGACGTTTGTGTATAACATCCGCAAACGAGGACAATGATGTGTCGATAATAGTATTTACTATGCGTCGACAGAAAATCGATTGATTTGATGCAATCGATGCTACCGTTGAAACGAATCCGTGTTACTACGAAAGTTCGTGTTCGCAACTCGTTCGTAGAACGAGAACATTCTCTTAAAATAATAACAACGAACGAACCCCGATGTAACATTTTGAACAACGACGATACAAATAACTATACAATAGAAGTATTCTCTTAGATATCAGAACTTTCGTAGCTTCTTTAAAACGAAAGAAAGATCGTTTGATTTGAATTGCAAAAGCGATCGACAGCATCATTGTATTCGTTAGTTAATACGCTCATATGATTAATACAATTAATTTACCGCACAACCTGTTTCAGAAAACTTAAAACACTTCCTAGTTTTTTTTAGCAGAAATATATGTTAGAAGAATCTTTTTACGATCCGCGTTTTACCAAGGTTCTGGGGTAAGTGCCGTGGGGTTCATCACAGTCCTCTTACCAAAAGGCAAAGCCTTCCCCACTCCGTGGCCAGATCCTTCTAGAAAATCCTTATCGTACTACACGTGTCGTACAGCACCATGACTTCGGGTCATCGGCCACACGCACGGTACCTTTCGAGAATCGGCGATGGGGCTCCCTATCGCCGACATATAAACAAAACATCCGCGACTCCTAGAATTCGTCGCGCCTCGAGTGGGCCAAGTCTGATGACAGACTTATGGTTCCGGTATCGATACCTACGATACTCTTGAGAATCTGGTCATAGCCTCAAATGCATTGACCCTGACACGTGTCACCCCTTGAAAATGGAATTGACGCTAACACGGCCAACCTGACATGCTTCGCGCTCTCGAGAAGCATCCACCCATAATTTGCATTTATTTCATTAGTCAAGACAACAAGTGTCTCACAACAGCTCAAAGGCCAAGACACACAAAGTGTCTCACAACAGCTCAAAGGCCAAGACACACAAAGTGTCTCACAACAGCTCAAAGGCCAAGACACACAAAGTGTCGCAGTTAGTAAAAATTATCATCCTTCCAGGATAAATAAGTTTACAAACAAAAATATCAATTCAACCAATTATATATTGGAAACACAATATAAACATAATGATAATACAATACATAGAAAAACATAATAACAATAAAATATATGAAAAACTATATATTTCAACAACATAAAATTAAACCGCTAACACGGTTCATCCGACAAATCAATGTCATCCTCGCCAGACCATTCACCTTTCCACAATCTCAACCGATCTTTGGGCGCTACTTGTGGTCTACCACTACTACCTAAGATCTCATATCGATCATTTTCTAATAATTTATTAATCGTAAAAGGTCCTGTATATTTGGGTTTTAACTTAGCCCTGCGCAAATCACTAGAACGTATAAAAACACTGTCACCTTCCTTGAACACTACGTTATTTCTACGTCTTTTGTTAAACCGTTCGTTCTGTTTTTCGGCATTCTTTTTCAATCGCTCAAACGCAAGTAGGCGGTCGTTTTGGATGTCAATTTTGTCCTCTGGAATTGTCAATTCCGCCTCGGCAAGTACCGCCGGTCCCACACTGCGTTCTATACCAAACAGCAAGCGCATCGGCGAGAACCCAGTACTCTTTTGCACTGTGGTGTTTAGTGAAGACTGTACTTTTTCGAGCTTGTTCGGCCATTCTGAAAGTTTTGATATTTCTACTGTGAGTAAATCTATAACTGTCGCCACATATCTCTCGGCTTGTCCGTTGGCTCTCGGTGCTCCTGTCGCAATAAGATGTAATAGAACACCATGTTTTTTTTAAGAATTGTTCCAGAGGTTTGTATGTAAAATTAGTTCCTCGATCCAGAATAACAATACGCGGTTTACCAAATAAAAGAAGGCGTTCTCGAAATACACGTAAAGTTTCAGGTCCACTCAAAGATTTTAACGGAACCAACTGGACATATTTCGTAAAAGCATCAATAATGATTAAAATATGCTTGTAACTGTTGAGGATCTATCGTTATGAAAGATTGAACTCAACCGCTTACATGCAGAAGAAAAAATGGTTTATTGAAAAGTATAATAATGGATATTACAAGACACGGAGGCGAAAATCTAAGTGAGAGACTTTCTCCGCGGTCAGGGTTGTCGCACAACTAACTTCAAACGGAGAAAAAGCCCGGCTTTATAGGCGTCGCCAAATGATCGGCAGACCTATGGGTTTTATGACCCGACCTGGGTCGACGTCGAGCAGGGAAAAATCGCAATGCTAGACATTGAAAATATATCTATTCTCAACACTCCCACTTATTTTGAATGTCCGCTAACATTTAATTTTTCTCTCAGATAGCCAAATAGCTGTTTTTGCAAAGGCTTAGTGAAGATATCAGCCAATTGTTCTTTCGATTGAACATACCTAATTTCTACTTCTCCACGATTAACGACATCACGAGTAAAATGGTACTTTATGTCAATGTGTTTCGAGCGCTTATGGTTTTCGGAACTATTAGCAATTTTTATTGCCGCTTGGTTATCAACAAAAACGGGGACAATATTGCACACAACATCCAACTCATTCAACATACGACGTAACCAAACCGCTTCTTTCACGCCGTGAGCTAATGCGATATATTCAGACCCAGCAGTTGAAAGGGCAACAACCTTTTGCAATTGACTGGACCACGAAATTGGTCCACGATTCAAAATGTAGACAAATCCACTCCTAGATCTTCGAGTCTCTGTGCATCCGGCATAGTCTGCATCCGTGAATCCCGAAATATCAAGCGAACTCCCACTGTTTCCGTAAACTATTCCGTGATCACGTGTTCCATTTAAATAACGCATTATTTTCTTTACCGATTGCCAATGAGTGTCATCGTAACAGCTCAGAAATTGACTTGCGTAATTGACCGCGAATTCGATATCAGGGCGAGAAACTCGTGCAGCGAACAATAAAGAGCCTATTGCCTCACGAAACGGTATTTTACTGTCAATTGCAGGTGTTTGTTTTTGCAAGGGCATACCTGGCTCCGCAGGTACACTTGACGGATTTGCTTCAAGCATGTTAAAAGTCTTTAATATTTTCTTAATATAGCCCGATTGAGAAATTTTTAAGAGTCGACGTTCGCGATCGCGTTTAATTTCGAAACCGAGAAATTCATCGGCCCGATCTACCGTGATTTTAAGATTACCTTTCAAATAATCTAAGACGCTCTTAATTGCATTCTCGCTTTTGCTCATAATCAAACCATCATCCACATACAGGGCTAAATACACCTTTGAATTTTTCACTACACCGACGAACACGCACTTATCACTTGCGATGTTCACGAGATTAAATTCGTTCAGAAACCTCGTGAACTTCTCGTTCCAGCATTTGGGTGACTGCTTCATTCCATACAGACTCCGATGTAGCTTGAAGACTGCATCCGGTTTGCTCTCAATTTCGTATCCTGGAGGTTGCTCCAAGTAAATTTCTTCTTGAAGATCGTCATATAGAAAAGCGGTTTTCACGTCGAACTTCATTATTTCATGATCTTCTTTCGCAGCTATCGCAAGAAGAATTCTGATGGACTCGTAGCGAACAACAGGTGCGAATGTGTCAAAATAATCGATTCCTTCTCGTTGTCTGAATCCTTTCGCTACAAGTCTCGCCTTGTATCTCTTCAGATTTCCAGCTGTATCATTTTTAATTGAGAAAACCCATTTGCACCCGATTGCACGTTTTCCTTGCGGCAATGCACATATGGTCCATGTGCGATTTTCTTCAAGAGCCAGCATCTCTTCGTCCATGGCTTCCTTCCACTTGCTGGTGTCGTCACTGGATATTGCCTCGGTGTAGGTCATAGGCACCGTATCAGCCAAAAAAGCGATAGGTACGCCGTATCGGTCAGGTGCTTGTAACGTGCTTCTATTGCGCAATTTTCTACCTTCCCGAGCATTTTCATTGGCTGCTACCTGCTCTATTTCTGGCAAAACTGCGTTTTCTTCATTTCTATTGTTTTCCAGGTCTCGTGTTTCGGCGACATCTTCCACAACTGGAGCTTGGTGTTCGGCTGCATCTTCTGGAGTAGGAGTCGTCTCTACTTCGTTTTCAATTCCGAATTTGATGATTATATCGGTTTCGGCATGCGTTTCGGCACTTGGTAGGGCACTTTCGTTGAAGGTTACGTCACTGCTTATAGAAATTTTCTTTATTCTATTGTCCCAGAGTCTATAATTAGTAGACTCTCCATCGTAACCGACGAATATGACCTGCCTGCTTTTTGGGTCGAATTTTTGCCGTCTTTCCTTCGGTACGTTCAGGTAGGCTACGGATCCAAAAACCTTTAAATGGTTTATTTTAGGTTTGCGTTTAAACCACTTCTCGAACGGAGTAATTGTCTCACCTGGCTTTAGGATGGTCCGGTTCAGCAGGTAGCACGCGGTGTTTACTGCTTCTGCCCATAATTTTTGATCCATGTTCTTTGCGTGAATCATAGAACGTGCACTTTCAATGAGCGTACGAATTTCGCGTTCAGCGCGACCATTCTGCTGATGAATGTATGGTGACGAGCATTCGTGGATTATACCCTTTTCCTCTAAAAAGGCCCGGAGTTGGCTGCAGGTATACTCCGTCCCATTGTCCGAGCGCAGGACTTTAATTTTCGTTCCTGTTTGCGTCGATACGAATGCCTCGAACTCCTTAAATTTGCTGAACACTTCTGATTTATTGCTCATGAAGTATACCTTCCTATAGCTGGTGCTCTCGTCCTTAAACAGTAAAAAGAACCGCGTGTTGCTCGGTGAGTTTATGTTTACAGGGCCACAGACATCGGTATGAATTTTCTCCCCTGGCTCGTAATTGCCTTCAACCCCAATGCTTGGGTGCGGCCTTCGGGACTGCTTGCCCATAATGCATCCTTCACAAAAAAACTTTGTCAAATTGTCCTTTTCAATTCCGTCGATGCCGAGTTGTTCACACGTGTGTTTTACGGCGCGCACATTTACGTGCCCCATCCGCTCATGCCAAAGTTTTAATTTTTCTTGACCATCTGCTAATTTCAACGCTTTACAGTCAATTGGCACTTTCACTTTGAAACACATTTTAAACAGTTTTCCATGCGGTATTCCACGTGCGGCGAGTTTTCCTTTACTATCACGAACTTCACATTTGTTTTCAAACGAATGAAAAGAGTACCGTTTTTTATTTACTGACCCTATAGAAAACAAACTACACTTTAATTCTGGAACATAGAGCACATCTTGTAATTCGCGTTCGTATAGCACTCCCTCAAGCACTTCTTGGATTTTAATTGTTCCGATACCGGCCGCTAAGATGATGCGATCATCCGCTACCTTAACCGCATGACCATTTGAATTCGGCTGCAATGCCAAAAAATAGTCTTTGCGGAAAGTCATATGCATTCCGGCACCCGAATCCGCAATCCACACGTCACTGTCACTTTCGCGGGTGCATTTATATGTTGCAACAATGTCACACACCAACGCCGGCGCATTTCTCGCTGAACTGTCCGATGATTTTCCAGCTTGATTTTTCGGACATTCACGTGCCCAGTGGCCTTTTTCTTTGCAGATTCCACACCGCGTTCGTTTTTTCAGCTCCTCGATATCCTTTTTGGAGCGTTTCTTTCTCTTTGCGTCGTTCAGGGACGTCTTTTGGACATGAAGTGCGAGCGTCGACACTTCATCCTCAGCAAAACGCCTGTCTTCCTTAATCAGTCTGCTGATCAAGTTCATTTTTGTTTTTCCCGTAGCAGGAATGTATTCCCACGTGTGGCGGAAAATGGAGAACTTCGCGGGTAAACTGCGCAGCAGTTTTGTCATGACAGCTTTGTCCGACGGTTCCTCACCCGCATCTTGCAAGCGTCTACAGATGCTCTCCAGTATCTCCAATTGATCTGCAATTGGCTCCTCTTCATTAACGCGAAAGTTATAAAACTGCTCCCAGGCAGTTTGTGCAGCGTCTTCACTTGCATCTCCGTACAGGTCCCTCAGCTTGTTCCACATTTCCTTTGCAGTGGAGCAGTTGTACAAATTACGGCGAAGATTTGGGGCGATTGTACTCAGTATAATCATTTTTACCTGCGCTGATTTTTGACCGTGCACTTTGAGCTCCGTTGCCTTGTCTTCTGCAGGTTTTACTATCGTACCATCTACGAAACCAAGCAAACCTTTTGCTTCTAGCGCAATCACTACTTCAAATTTCCACATGGAGTAGTTGGTGCCGTCCAGTTTCACGATTTCCATTCCAACTTCTTTGTCGGACATTGCGAAGAAATCACTTACACAATTGGTACTCAGTAAAGATATACCTTTATTCACTTAGCCAGCGTGGCTTATCAACAAACAAATTCTTTCTAGCGGGCGCAGTGGAAGCGTGCTGGGCCCATAACCTGTTGAGGATCTACCGTTATGAAAGATTGAACTCAACCGCTTACATGCAGAAGAAAAAATGGTTTATTGAAAAGTATAATAATGGATATTACAAGACACGGAGGCGAAAATCTAAGTGAGAGACTTTCTCCGCGGTCAGGGTTGTCGCACAACTAACTTCAAACGGAGAAAAAGCCCGGCTTTATAGGCGTCGCCAAATCATCGGCAGACCTATGGGTTTTATGACCCGACCTGGGTCGACGTCGAGCAGGGAAAAATCGCAATGCTAGACATTGAAAATATATCTATTCTCAACAGTAACCATCTTTCGATTCTTCAAAAGGCCCTACACAATCACAATGGACCATATCAAACGGAATAGGTTTCTTTTCTATCGAATGCAGAAAGCCTTGTTTCGGACCAGTATGTCGTTTATTCACGGAACAAGTTATACAATGAGTTATATATTTTTTGACAAAATGCCGCATACGGGGAAACCAATACTTTTGTGCTATTTTATCAAATGTTTTATCGTAACCGACATGAGAATTTTCATCGTGATATATCCTCAATAATCCTATTCTATACCCTCTCGGGATAAAATTCCGATATATAGTTCGACCATTGTCTTTGAGTATCTTTCTACAAAGAATGTTATTTTTAAATTCAAAATCGCTAATAATGGAATCCTTTGCAACAATTCTTTCACCTATTTTTTTTGTTTCCGGATCATTTCTTTGAGCCACCTCGAGCCACGAACCTTCATAAACTACGTTTACCCGATAATCAGGACGAGGATTACGACTCAAGTAATCCACGTGCTCTACATATTTTCCCTTACGATATTCAAGATCAAAGGTGAAATCTTGTAAAAAGATCCACCACCTCGCAACGCGTGGTACCAAGTCTTTTTTGTTACATGTTGCTTTGATGGCATTGCAATCGGTGACAATTTTAAATTTAATACCTAGTAAATAAACCCGGAAGTACTTTAAAGCATTTACTATGGCCAGAGTCTCCAGCTCATAAGAGTGATATCGCGACTCTTCAGGACTTGTTCGCCGGCTAAAGTAAGAAACAACCCGTAAATCTCCATCTATTTTTTGAAATAAAATTCCACCATAACCGATAGCACTAGCATCGGTGTGCAACTCGGTTTCTCTTTCAGGGTCAAAAATAATTAATAACGGGTCACTGATCAACTTTTCTATAATATATTGCCTAGCCTCATCTTGTTCTTTACCCCATTCCCAAGTTTGATTACTTTTTGTTAATTTAGTAATAGAAGCTGTGCGAACTGATAATGACGGTATAAATTTACGAAAATAGCTAGCAAGCCCCATAAATTGTCTTACTTGCTTCACACTCGTTGGGACCGGGGACTCGAGCAATGCTTTTATTTTTTCTTTACTAGGTCGAATTCCTGCGGCAGATATTTCTCGACCTAGATACTCAATAGTTGTTTGAAAAAATTTACACTTTTTAACATTCAGAGAAAATCCGGCTTTCAATAGAGCATTTAAAACCTTATCTAGTCTTTCGAGACCCTCCTCGATCGTCTGTGATGGAATGAGTACATCGTCCATATACACCAAAGCTATTTTATTACGTAGATTGCCTAAAGCCGTATTAATGGCTCGCTGAAAAACAGCCGGTGCATTTGTCAACCCAAATGGCATACGTAAATACTCGTAGTGTCCATCTGGTGTTACAAAAGCAGTTTTATGAATAGAATCAGGAGCTATGGGTATTTGATGGAAACCAGACAACATATCTAAAGTGGTAAAATATTTTCCTTTTTCTAGACGATCGAGTTGGTCGTCGATTAGCGGAAGTGGATACCGGTCGCGGATAGTAATTTTGTTTAACGCTCGGTAATCTATACATAGCCTATCCGACCCGTCCTTCTTTTTGACGAGGATTGCAGGACTAGCGAACGGAGATGAGTTTTCTCTAATTATACTATCTTTTAACAAATTATTAACTATAATGCAAACTCTCTCGCGTTCAGCATGCGCTAATCGATACGGATGATAATTTACTACCTTGTTTTCCTGCGTCCCAATTTTCATCTCGCCAGTAGTTACCTGACGCACGGGATTACCAGTTGTTATTATCTCTCGATATCGTCCGAGCAGCGAATTCAAAGGTTCCTGCACCGCATCTTCGATTCCGGTAATCAGGAGGCATTGCGGCTCAGTCGGAGGTTTGTCCTGTCCAGATAGATCCGCTACACACTCCAGTCTCGAACCTGTAGCATCCGTCACCATCTTCATGCCGCTTTGTTTCAGCACGTTCTTTCCAATAATTACGTCCTGCGCAATATGAGGATCTGGCACCACAAGCAATTCCAGTTCGATCGTGGTACCTTGAAATCGAACAATTTCTGTTATACGACCTATTGTTTTTATTTGCTGGCCACCCAATCCTTGGACCGCTCCTGACTGCAAGGTTACCCGACAACCAATTTGTCTTACGATGCCCTCTCTTATTAGAGAACATTCTGCTCCGCTATCTAACAAGCACTGGAGCGCTGTGTTACGCATAACGATGGGCGTTAAATTGCAAAAATTGGAATTGCAGACATTTACAGCTGGTTTTCTGTAGTTTTCCTTGTTGCGGACAGTTCGTTGTTTGATCCAGCAGTGAGATTCTTCATGTCCCTTCTTAGCACAATATGTGCACGAAACAATTTGCTTACGTGCTGAATAGCTCCTCACACTTGTATCAGACGCAAACTTCCGTCTTTTAGGACACTCACTCACAACGTGGTCAGTCCCATCACAGCCGTAACAGCGCTTCCTGGTCGAACGCTGTTTCTGGTCCCGCTCTTTGTACTCGTCGTTCGAGCCTTTCCTCTCCTTAAAATCCTTAGAATCCTTCATTCCTTTAACATATTGGGAAATACCAACAAGCAAAGTCGAAGTGGTTTCATACTGACCATTGATCATTGCCTGTCGCACGTTTTGGTCAACAATCGTGGCATTTATTAATTCCACTAGCTCGTCAGGTGTGAAACCTACTTGCGTTTGCTCTAAATACGTCAGTTTCGTTCTGGCATATTCTGCATAGGTAGATGCACCATCACTATTGTATGATAACGCTCACTGTAATCGCACATGCAATTTCTTCTCAGAAACAAAAACAGCCCGTAGGTCTTCTTGAAATTTTTCCCATGTACGGGGCCTTCCCTTCCATTCCCGGTACCACGTTTTAGCCGCACCTTTTAATGCATGAGTAGCCACGCTGAGTCTTTGTTGAGTGTTAACACCTACGGTTATTTCCTCAACCAAACGACACCACACCGTCGCGTCATCCCCTAACTCATTACCGTCGAATTCCGGTATCGAATTTAACAGAGGATGAGAGATTGTCACGGGAACACTCACGGGTTTTGACGTAAACTGCCTATTGACTTGTTCCAACACTCGTTGAACAATAGCTTCCATATTAAGTGCCGCACTATCACTTTCCATTTTTAATATTATTATTGTCTTTTAATAATCACACGACACGAGTGTTACCCACAAAATAATTTCACGCGAAAGCACAGTATAGCTATACGCGAAATAGTTTATAGTGCAATACCGCTTGTAACTAGCACGGACTAAATTGGATTACTTATCCCACTTCTGATGTTAGAAGAATCTTTTTACGATCCGCGTTTTACCAAGGTTCTGGGGTAAGTGCCGTGGGGTTCATCACAGTCCTCTTACCAAAAGGCAAAGCCTTCCCCACTCCGTGGCCAGATCCTTCTAGAAAATCCTTATCGTACTACACGTGTCGTACAGCACCATGACTTCGGGTCATCGGCCACACGCACGGTACCTTTCGAGAATCGGCGATGGGGCTCCCTATCGCCGACATATAAACAAAACATCCGCGACTCCTAGAATTCGTCGCGCCTCGAGTGGGCCAAGTCTGATGACAGACTTATGGTTCCGGTATCGATACCTACGATACTCTTGAGAATCTGGTCATAGCCTCAAATGCATTGACCTTGACACGTGTCACCCCATGAAAAAGGAATTGACGCTAACATATACAATTTAAATAACTTCAATATCTCTAAACATGTAAGTCAACTTTGTGCATAAACATCGAACAGTCCGTCCCTCGGGAATCATTAATTTTAAACAAGATAGGGTCAAGTCGTAATTATGAGACGTTATCAGAGCAAAAAAGTAGTAATGTGTAATAGCGTTGTATTTCACTTGCTGGTTTTTACAAAAGGTTTGGATATCGATAATCTATCGATAATCGATAGCACCGTTTGTTTATATTTTCTGCCAGTTCTCGCTTGGATAGTTGTAAGTTCAATTCACTCGGATGATTCAGCAGAACAAAAGTTGACCACGTAGCGGTCAATTACGTGGCCAAGAATACGACGATGCTCGTAGACGAGAATCCATGATGACACTTCATAGTGCATCTGGCAATTCGTCGATTCGCTCGGTCAAGTTACATCATTCCCCTGATTCTGTCATCATCCGCTTCGTATGATGGCGTGGAGTCATCAACGGGACGTAGCAGAATTGGACTTTGAATCGCAGATTAAATTCGAGACGACGAAATTGAAATACGCGTCAAATCGGTTTTTTAAGCAATCGCATTTTTCTTTGAGATCCGTGAACGACTCCTCAATCTCGGGGTTGGAGACTATACAAAATTATTCATCGGCGACTAATTGCCTTCATTGTGACTGCATAGTCTATCGTCAAAGTAATATGTCATAAGCTGTTTTTCTTTTCAATTAACTGGTCCAGGAGATCTATTCTTTTCATGAGCATAAATAGTTACGTTATAATTATTGTTTCAAAGTGCTAGAGATTTTTTACAAGTAACAGATACCTCTTGATGCTTCGTAAATCCTGAAATTTGCTCCAAAATCCTTGAATAGGAATTCAAATAATTATCAATCCTATCTATATGGAAGAAATGCATATTCTCATATATAAATTTTTACTCATAATCTTTCATGGTGCACGAAATCAATTCATGTGTAACTAGAACAGCACCTACATGACCGACCGAAGATAATGGCCGACTTCCGAGAAAAATTTATTTAAATAACAAGTGTTCGCGAGAGTGAAATCGAATCGAGTATTCAAACCGTGAAAAAAATCGCGTTGCCTCGTTGACGTAGACTTCAATAGACTGCGCACAAAAATAATGATAAATAAGGTATTTAACATCTCAACTAAAATCACCGTCGCTTTGTTTGCCGTGAAAGGACGGAATTGTACGCAAAAAATAATCTCGTCACGTACGACTCGGTTCGACCATATTTAAAAAAAAATCGCTAAAAACTGACAAAAAGATTTTCCAACGATTTGTGGAATCCACGATTCGCGTTTCCTGCGTCGGTCATGTTTTCGGATACGGCAACAGGGTCGAATAGCCGGGGGATACAAAGAAAAATAAACAAAGTCGGATGTTCTCGCATAGTGCGCATTATAAAATTGGCCGAGTCGGTAATTCCCGGTATTCAAGGCAAACAGAGAAATTTTAATCAACCGGTGACTGGCGGCACGAATAATCAGACATCGAGATCGTCGAAATGTTTTTGTCCGGCATTTCTTTCGGTTAACGATCACGTAGGCCGCTGCTTTTCGAGTGTCGCGAGAAGCTCGTCCAAGCGTCGCGTGGCGGCGCCACTGGTGTTTCCGCCTGGCGTCGCGAGCGCGTTCGTCGCCGTGACTCGTGCTCGTCGGCAATCCTATTTAGCTCTGGCCGCGTGGTGCCGGCATCTCAGTCTTGGTTCGCTGTCACGTCGCTTGGTTCTATGGTTTGCGAGCAAAGGGTGAATTCGTCGAGGAAGATTTAAAAGAGAAGAAGTCGTACTTCATTTACGCATTTACGATCGGTGTTTGTTGCATTGTGCGCTCTCGGTCATTGGAACATCAAGAACGAGGCGGTACATATTTCGTCACCTAGTTCTGAGAAGGTTAACTAACTGACGGTTTCAACGAGGGTAGAAACAGAAAGGTACGCTCCTTCTTTGTTTTATTCTACGAGCATTTTATTATTCGCGAGCGATCACGCGTGAACCGTTCGTCTCGAGGGAATCGTGAGATTTTCTACCAGTGCGATGAAACGAGTTTGCAGATATAAGTTTCTACGATGCCACGCTCCTCTTTTTCTCATACGGCTACCAGACGATCGTTAACGTTTGCTTCTCGATTATTCGCGGCTACTTTTCGCCGGAATAGGAACGCACGGACGTGGTTCGAGGCTTGCCAGTATTTCGAGTTTATGTAACGGTGTGTTGTTTATCGTCGAGTGTCATTGTGTCTCGTCGAAGAACAGGAGTCGAGAAATCGTGCACGGTCAATGTCGTCGAATATGTACACTTTCAACGTCGTTTAAATCTCAATTTCTCTGTACGTGCTCGTGAATGCGGTAGAGATATTTGTTTTAAAGAGCGAGCTACGGAAACGGACACCCGTTACGGAGTTGTCGTTCGAATTCGATACGATTTACGGGTGCAGCAAAAAAAGAAAGTTAATCGCGTTGTACGGGGAGAGATACCGGGTTCGGTGGACGGATCACATGTTCGTTAAATAATACAACCTACAGAAAATCATGGTTCGTCGGTGTAACGTAATTCGTCGTGCGCGCGATACTAACGAGCGTTACGCGCGGGATCATCGACGTGCCACACAACCATACGTTCACTGTGTAACGCGTTTGGTTACGCTCGTTCGGTAAGCAATAACAATATTCGCGATCCGGAGCAAAAATAGTCAAGTTTTCATTCGCTCCGCTCTATGCTTTTTATTTATAGCCATTCTTTAGCTGTCAAAAACGTTCCCCGTTCTCTGCTCCGTTTTAAGTTTCTTCGTTAAGTTTCTTCGTTGTCGCGTGTGGTTCGTCCGTTACAACGTTTCGCGGAATTTTATTCCGATACCCGATGGCAAACTAGGGTAAAGAGTACACATTTCGTCCCTCGGTAGAAAGTTTTGCAATTTATCAATCGATATTCGAAAAGTGTGCCCGAACGAAGGTTGTACGCGTCTGGAATCTAACTCTAAGCATCGCTTATTATATTTATTATATTCATCAATGATTCAGGAAATTCCTTTTTAACAGTGTCATTCAGTCGGCGACTGCTGCATTGAAAGTTAGTATAGTTATAGTTTGCGACTACTAATATACTAAGAAAGGACACGCTCGACACAAAGTAGCACGAGCAGATTCGACGATTCAAAACTCAGGACGGGCAAGTTCAAATTCAAAGTTCACGCGTACGATAACCAATTACACGTTATCTAGTCAAATTTAGTAGATTATACCGTATCGAAGAAACCATTATCCGACGATCGAAATATTTTTGCAGAATTAAATATTCGTTACGTTTGCAAAATTACAAAATTACAGCTAGCGTGAAAAACCTAGTTATTTTATTTATTTCTATTTAAAACAGCAAATATGAAATTAAGAGAGGCGCAACCGGCTGGCAAGTGTTGGTAGAAATTTGGATTTTTTTCTCCTTGGAGGTAAACCTGTTAATGGCGTGCATAGAACCGTTGTGAACGGCTCGTAACTTTCAAAAACGAAAAGGCTCGGTGCTGCATTGTCGATCGCGAAACCGTTAGGAAAATCTGCGCGACAAAATTTCGGTTGGTCGTACGGTGAAGACGCGTAGCGTGCGTAGTTCCCCGTTGCGGCGATATAGGATGTCGTCGTACCTGTTGATTTGTTTTGGAAACATTTCCACGGGCGCGCGTTGTTGTCGCCAGCGGCTCGGAGTTTTGTCTCGGGGATCGTGGCCGTTCGAGTTGTCGAACGTGTTCTCAGCGAAGAGAAGCTATCTATAATTCGTTACAATACACCGTTACCGCTCGCTCCATTACTGTTACACACCGTGCAGATTGGGAGAAATTGACCAACGCGTCGCGAGACATGGCACCGGCTCGTAGGCAGCTTCTCTATTAGGGTATTGCGTTTTTAGCTCGCGTCAGATGCTAACTCGTACTTTGGCTGATCGATCGTTCCTACGCGATTTTTACTCTTGTTTCCGTCAAACTTTTCTAACGTTAAGGAAATAAGTTTTTTCATTACATGAACACCGAGTCGACAAAGATTTTCTATTAATATCTGAACACTTTGATAGATTTGGATCGTTGTAAAAGAAAAAACTGTCATTATATAAATGTTTATTGTTCCATATCGATACTCTGAGTGTGATGATGTGCCTCTATTGAAAACGTACGAGATGAAACGATATTTTGCTTCAATTGCGCGCAAACGACAACGGAACCTGATATAATTTTTTACCATTGTTTTTCCCTCCGATCTGTACGATCGTTGGCGTATCAAAACCTCGCGCGTCGATTCTTTCCAGATATCAGTGCTGTGTGCCGCGTCACTTTATTATCCAGGGGTGGCAGTATTGCGTTGTAAACGTCAACAGCAGTTTCGAAGCGATAGACTTTCGATGCAGGATGAATTAAAGTAACGTACAACACATTCAGTGGTATCAAAGTCTAATTTAGTACTCGCTCGAACACGTTCTACTTGATTCGATCATTTGCAATTCAATTTAAAAAAACAATGATGTCGTACACGATGATTTTTCTTTTCAATAATTTCGAGGATGACTAATTTAAACGCGCGTAGTTGTGTTATAGATCAACGGAAAAGAAATTCTGATAGATAGCCTGAATGTGTTCGATCAAACATCATCGTGAATACATTTTGTTAACGTGGACGTTTCTCTAAAATAACTTTGCAGTTGCCCCCCACTGTTATATTTTTATCGTATGTTCGACTTCTAGTCGTACAGTGTAGAGATAAAGAACGATACAGGTGCAGTTATAGATTGCACATGGTACGCGGAGGATCAAAATTATTGTAATTCGAAATGTAATGAATTACGTAGATACACGAGTCGTGGAGTTGAAAGAAAAATGTTATATAAACATAGAAACACACAAACGATGCTTCGGTAAATTTGTTCTGTACTTTTGCTCATTGAACATATAGACACAGTTTCATCGCTCGATTCGCAGATATTCCGTACAACGCGTTTTACGCCTTTCGAGAATCGAATAATTATTTTTTATCGAACATCGGCAACCCGCGACGAAGTTACGTTTGATTTTAATTTATTTTTCTGGCGAGCGTGCTGAAAATAATACACCGAATCGAACCGAACGGACAACGAGGATTCGTATTTCACGGGATCGACTGACATTTTGCGACGTTCAATCCTTTCGCGACATATCATTTGTAATTTCAGTCGCGGGCAGATACGCGAGGGTGTAATCGCCCACCGGAAACGTCGATTCGATTAGGGTCGATTAGTGGCACCGGTTAAATCCGGCTTCGCGACGCTGCGGTGTCGTTCGACCGAAAATAACTTTTTGCGCGTTAAAAATCGTTCGTAATTGCGCCGTAAAAAAGAATTACGACTAATATTTAAGTTAAATAAATTCCCAGCGCTTGAAAAATATTTATTTTAAAGCATTCTTGGAAGACGTGCGGAATGATCGCGACATTGACTTTTCACCATTATCCAAACGAGCACACGGACTTCATTCAGTTAGCATCCAGTGACGTTTCATTTACAATGACAGTGACGTCCACAGGACGATCTATTAACGTAAATTATGTATAACCATAATTTCCCAAGGAAAATTTGTATACAAAGGTCTTGCTTTGTTCGCTCACGCGATGTGTAATAAATTATATTCTTGCCGTATATCTATCAAAAGTACATTATAACGCATTGTCTCGTTAACGAGTACTTCCTGAATCATGACCTCGATAGTACGTAGATATTTAGTTACTCGAATGCTAGCAGACTTTAAACGGTTGGTGTACTTAGGCCACATGATTTTCAACACAAAATCACTTCGATAAAATCGAACGACGTTGTTTCGAACTCAACGAACAGTGGAACGCGCATAACTCGAGTCGTATCGCGTTTAACAAGTATCGATTCTTCGATCATTTATTATTTTTAAAACAGTCGTGCATGGCGCGACCATTCGAAGACATTGATTCCGCATATTTTCAAAATACGGTTCTTCCTTTGATCGGGATACATATTCCCGAAGGATTGGATAAATAGAATTCTATAAATGTAGCGTTAAGGAAAAATTCACTTACTCTGGTTAAGTATAATTTAGTCTCGATTTAATTGCCGATTGTCGCGTAAACGTACAAAAGTTATGGTTCTGGGTTAGAGTGCGCCGCAGTCAAAGGGTTAAGATATAACACCCGAAAGGAGTATATTAATATTCAAGAGACGCGTCAAAAGTGGGACTGAGTCTATTCGAATAATTCACTATTTCGATATTCAACTACTTGAATAAAATTCAAATACTTGTTGCCAAACGGATAAACATTGTTTTGTATATCATATATTTCCATTCAAGTAAGAAAAATGATTCATACCGTCGAGCTGAATAGAAAAATAAATAACTTTGCGACTATGCGTCAGCGTGCGAATAACCAAATTATCGATTCTTTTGTTTATAGTAATTCTATAGTTAAATATTTGAATACATAAGTATACATAAGTATTCAAATAGTATTCAAATTTCATTCGACGAATCCTCGAACCGCTGAAGCGATCGGACAATTCGACGTACACTTCGACAAGAAGTCCTAACCTTAGTCGGAAGTCTTTTCAATATACTTTTCTTTTATTCATACCGATAATATTCTACAGTTTTTTCAACGCCTCGAGTAAAGAAAATATAAATATTTTGTTCGATGCACGTACGATTTAAGATAAAGTATTTGCTATTTACTAATTAATGTGGTGTTCCACCCACTTGTGATTTTAAGATATCGATGGTACAACAACACAAAATATTCCTATCGATACGTGGTATTGCAATCTGCGATCGAATCTTCGCGACAACTTTTCCCGACCTTCGTATCTTGTTGATATCGAGATTCGTCGATATCGAAGATTCTAGATTCGCATACGATTTCAGAGTTCGGTTGTAATTACGACGCCATGCGGAACTCTGGCCACGAAGCTTAATCGCTTCGACGATTTTGCGGCCAGTTCTCCGACGCATTCGCTTACACGAATTCCGTCACCGACAGGTTTCTTCTGCACCTTGGATCAAAAGTACTTTTTGCGCGATTGTTCCTCTTCCGTCGTTGCTTTTCTTCAAACCAGTTTGTCGTATGACATTACGACGCGGAAAAAACCAAAGCCTCTGACCCTTTATATTATCGTTAAGGGTACACTCTGATGTAGGGATCCAATTTATAAGCCTTTTTCGAGAGGTCTTTTGCTTTCTTGCGTGATTTTCGCAGCACTGGCTGAGTGTAAATAGATTTCAGAGTCATCAATCCTCATATACATTACATATTGCATTATAGAAAAAGTAGACTTGGATGATCGATGTTTCATACAAAGTAATGCTCGATATTGTGAGCCTTTCATCTCAGGGGTCGCGCCCCATCGCTTACTAGAAAAACCAGTCAAGGCATTTCTCGTTTCTGTCCGTTGCCTCCTATACGAATAACATTATTCGTTGCATATCTAGTTATACGTCAAGCATAACCACGTTATGTTCTCCCGACGAAAAAAACGCGAGCACGACGTAGCTCTCGTTTCGATGGAAGACTCATGATAGCACGTTACGCGGGGTGCACCGATGTGTAAGTAACGTGGGCGCGATTAATCGAGATGAGATCGTCATTGGTCGTAACGAATACATAACGAGGGACGTTTCCCCGTGTCGATTACTATCGATCGAGATTGTCCACCAAACTCTATCGAACAAAATTTACCTCGAGCTTAGCTTCGTTCGAGCAAATTTAAATTCGCCGATACGTGTGTGTTCCATTTGGCAAGCCTCATAAATTTTTCAACCGGGATAGATCGCGTACGCGAGACTTGCCTTCCCCTCCCTTTCGTGCCTGTCTTCGCGCGTTTCCATAAGGACCCACGTAATCCACGTGTGACGCAATGGTGGTTTTCACTTTCCAAATGATTGTTCGACCAACCGGCCGTCGTCGGTTCACGTAACACGCGGACAAGGAAGCGACACCACGGACCTCGCTATTCTCTCGTGTAGCATCTTGTGTCCAGTCGCGATATACGCGTGCAACCTATCCCACGCACCGGCTATTTATTAATATGTTCGAGCACGTGATTCGCGCGCGAACATGCGCAGTGGGCTCCGTCCCCGCTGGCGGGAGTCATACGCCAAACCTTCGTGGTACAATTTCACGCACAAACGCGTACAGTGAACGAAATTTTCACAGCTTCGCGCGTTTTCCTCTAAAAAATTAGCTTCTCGCGATACTAACTCGATAAACGCCGCCTGAAACCGGAAGATCACGTGCGCGTGACGGCGGTCGTCCGAGTGATGAGGTTACTTATGCTGTCTTTTGTGGATCTTTTCACTTCTTGACGAATCCGTACGAAATATATTTATCGAACGTTTAAAATTGCCCATATTCGTAAGTATTTCGTATTACTATCATGTTACGTATCAACGTTATACTTGTCTCCAATATTTAAAGCATTATGCAAGAACGTACGTCCAGTATTCGATGTCCTTTTCAGTTAATGTTGCTCGAGGCTTCTCGATGTAAATTGCGACATTTGGATGTTTCGCAAACATTGGAGTTAATTTTGAGAATGTAACTCTTACACCGTAGAAACGGTTTATGTAATTCCTGTTTTCGAAACATAACAGTTTCATCGAACCAATTTATTCCCAAATGAATCTAACACTGCATGCATAGTTTCCATCGTAATTAGTGTGCCAGTAAAATATTCAGACATAAAACCTTCTTATTGTCACTGTTTTATGAATTGTTTTTACTAACACTCAACGAGTCTTTTTAGTTAACGTAGCTTGGGGCGATATAGTAAATCACAAACGACTACTCTGGTGTATCATTGTGTTTCAGAAAATATCATTCGAAATGTAAATAAGAAAGCCAGACATATGGTTTTTTGCGCCTTTTCTTATTCCTATTTCAAGAAGGTCTGTATCGATGCTCTTGTAATGATTATGATTGATCATGACTTGTCGATGTTTGTTCAAGCGTTAATTGTTCTTCGTGTTTTTTGGTCGTTAAAAGTTCCTCGTTTCTATAAATCGTATACTTTGTACGGAGCTTATATCTTATATCTTACAAGTTGTATGCATTTTATCATCCTAAATTAATCTTCGTAAGTTCGAACATAATTCCAGGTACATAATACTGACTTAAAGAAAATTAAGGGTAATCTACTTCGGTCGTTTGTTTTTCACGGACATTGTAAGCACTTCTTCGTACGTAGAATTTTTATTGCATCATCGCAATAATGACACCGGTCTTGTTCATATTTAGTTGCTTCGGTGGATCAATTTAGGTTTAATCGTATTTGTTGCCTAAGCCGATTCTACACCGAGGCAAGAATAGCCATTGTTCGGTGCTCGGTTCGTCGTTTCGAACAGAAATTAATTATAGAAGCAGCAGAAACAAGCAGATAAAAAGATATCGAATGCACGTGCGCATGACTTAAATATTTACAAGCTCGTGAATCAATTATTATACGAGATTGAGACGTCCACGCGTACGATCGTTGCTATTAATTTTACTAATCGAATTTTATCTTTTCTTTCCTTTGATACTGACTTCTTAATTGCCTTAATAACTTACGACAAATGGCGCGCAGATGTACGTCCGCGAATCGAAGTTGATGCAACATCGCGCGGACCATGATGAACACGTTTGCCCAGCTCTTAACTAACAGTCATCTTAGAAAAATACTTTCATTAAAAATTGGCAACAGGTGGTTTCTTAATTCGCAAGAAATTCCGAGAAAACGAAAGATTATAGCAACACGTATTTTCGGTAGTCTAATCTAAAAAGTACTTGACACAGAGTATTCGTAAAACTTCAAGGCTTCGGTATCCTTCGAAAAAATAAATTATTTCGGACGCGTATTCAATTACTTTTTTGACGCGGAAGAATATTATTTCTATACCCGTCGTTCCTTTGAAATGTCACCGAAGATTTCGACATAAATGAATGTTAATGGTTCGAACGAGGACTGATCGTAAACACAGATTTCATAAACGAGGCTGGTTCGGCGATTCGAAGATATGCTCGGTACGCGCGAAAAGACTGAAATAAAATACAACCTATACTTAGTCACGTAGGCACAAATTGAGCTCTCGAGCCATAGGAAGATTGTACATACATTATACGTACAATGCACCGTTCAAAAGCGTAGTATAATAACCTTTTCAGTTCTTCTTAACATCCGTAAGTCCATTGAATTATTGACCTTCCCTTACTTCTCGCCTAACGACTCGTTCAACGCGTACGAAACGTTCCGAATAAAATAATACACCAATCATTTCCAACCAATTTAGACTCGTCCTTGGCGTCGTTACGTTTTTACGTTTACGTTAAAACACTTTTTCGAATTGTCTAAATAGATCTATTATCTTATCTATAGTTTCTGCAATAATATATTGTTCGAATACGCTTTGATAACCGGTGCACCTTTGACAATACTATAAAAGCTCTTTGAAGCTTCCATCGTGAACTCTAACATTGTGCCAAGACTCCCGGGCTTTGAAACAAAATCTTTACCGAATTCTATTTTCAGTTTTCAATATCGGTTTTACTTTGATTCTCGTGTTAGCGAGAATCCATATGCGACAGTTTGGAGCGGTTATTTTCAGGGCCCTTTTAATTCGCTGTCAGGAGGTTTTGTTATTCTCGTTAATTGTGGCACGGTTCGTAAGAAATGTGCCGTTTTCTTTCGTATAAGGTCCGAACGGGCGTTCGCGAGCGATTCAGAGCGTGATCGAGGCTTGATTCACCGTTTGCGAATCGTACCGGCCTTCCGGTGCAATCTCTATCAGCCTCCAGTAAATTCGAGCTTCCTCGTTCTCATCGGCAGAGACGAGCGTGGCGTTCGCGTCCCGGCTGGATGCATCACGCACTTACACGTGTACTTAGAGTGGATTTCACGAGGTACACGCGGGAACACGTCGATACGACTCAAGTCGGACGCGCGGTTAGTCGCGCGATTTCGACGGACACCATTCGCCGGTTTCAGGTGGCGAGAGCAGCAAAACGTCACGCGATTGGTTCAGACCATCTCAGCTGAGCATAGTACGACCGCCGGCGCAACGTGTCTGATTTTAGACGTCCTTCTATCCAAAGGCGCCGTCTTTTATTACCGAAACCAGCGGCATTACAACGGCCACGGCGCATACGCGAACTATTTCGATTCGTTTTCTAGCCTCCATTTTACGCATGGCGTTGTTTCGATTCAAACGCGATTACGATGCTATTTTACTCCTATTTTCTACGTTATCGTTGACCTTAGCCGTTAGGTCAGCAACGTCGAGTTTTTTAAGCAGACAATGGTTTACTGGTTTTTCCATCGAAGGCATCGCTTCTAGATCACGTAACCATAGTTTCTCGTTACTTCCGGTATTTAGTTTTTTTGAGAATACATCGGAGAATACATTGGAAGTTGTTGGACTTAAAGAACGTTCTAGATCTAACCTTCGGAAATGTTATTGTACAATTTATTAGAATAAATTTAATACTATTTTTCAAAATGGAGAAACTATGCCTTCGTCGCTCTGCAGCCTCTTGACCTCGAATACGAAAAACTTTCGTGCTTTTTATAATTAATTTAAATTAATTAATTTTCTTAAAATTAATTTTATATTTCGACAGTTTATCTCAGAATCGAGAATGGTAGTTTCGACCACGAGTTTGTGAAAATTCGCCTGTGTGCATCGGACTTGTTTTAACGATGCAAGACCCGTTACGCACTGTAGACAAAGTCGTCAGCGACCTCTTGGTGCAAGAAAATGTGGGCTCTTGCACGCGTGGTTACCAACACACAGTAGGTTCGAACCCTGAAAAATCGGGCAAAATTCAACTTTGTTTTACTGACATAAACAGTTTGCACGGATAATAGTATTCAATTTGATACGAGCCATTCCGATAACGGAAACAATCATCCCGAAAGAAATTGTCATACATGAAAAGATTAACCCAGACCGCGGGTTAATCACTCTGTCGAATCAAAATTTGTTGCCTGCTTGGAATTTCAAATTTTGACGTTGCGTCGCGATACACCGCAGATAAAAAGTCGCAGCTCGTAAGAATTCCGCGCGTTTCCCTCCTTAATCGAGACGACCGATAAATCGAACGGTCAAGTTCAGCGAATGATCACTCGGAGACCGAAGTCGTTAACCGCGTTGCCTTGACATTGATATCAGCCGCGAGAGACAGTAAATTTTCCGATCGTACCTTCAGCATCGCGAATCCTCGATCGATCGAGAGACAGAACTGCATCTCGATTATCGAATAATCGATGTACACACACTCGAGAAATATTCTTGGCACGAGCCAAAGTGTTCTTCACTCAACAGGCGGTCATGAGATTATTAACTAGGGTTCCATGGTCCTCTGTGGCTTCCTTAATTAATTAACACACTGACCGCCATGTTACCCATATATGGTGACTTTACCAAGGACCGAAAATATGAATAAAATTAATCTAGATAGAATTTATGAATACATTGTTGGTCTTATATAAAGTTCAGTCCATTCGATTGAATTAGTAAGATGAAAGAATAATTAAATATCGCTCGTTATCGCAGGATACACGCACCACGTGCCATAATTTCCCATATCGCCTTGCCCTTGCCGATACTGATAAACGAAATCGAATCGAAATTGTACAGGGCGTTTCGTATCATATGGGACCCACTTCAGTGATGGGTTTTAGTCACGAAAACAATAACAAAAGACCTCCTTTTATTTGTACTATTTTACAAGAGCACACGCGATAAAATATAATGTCGAGAAATACGTACAGTTTGAAAGTTGCACCGTTCTGTTTACTGCAAATATTTTGGGTGTAAGGAGCGTACTTAAAATATCTTTGGCATTGGAAACGTTAACCAAGACTTTTGCAATGGTCAACTCGTTCCAATTATTTGATCATCCATCAAGATCTCAGGAATAATTTGTGTCGAAATGTTACCAAGGTCCAAGTACTCCATTAAAGCGAGACGTACTCTTAAAACGTATTTTGTATTTCTCAGTGACTAAGAGACAGAAGAGTTTTGTTTAGACACCACCAATAGTTTTTTTACACCTGAGAAATTCGGTTAATTTTACAACAGCGTATAAGAGATGAGTTAAAACTGATTTACGGTGAAACGCTCGAGAGTTGAGGTCCATAGTCTGAATGCCCACAGACGGTAATATGAATCGTTGAATATATTTTCTGACGACAAACTACCAGGTTTGTTGAGTTACCGAATAATAGATTATTATTGACTACAAAAATCGTAGCAATTGCGTCAAAACAGTTTTTTCGTTCCTAATAAAAATTGACGTAATAAATATCCGATCGAATCATTTTTTATTACGGATTGTACGTGTTTACATCTGTAGCTACTGACGTTTGTTCGTTTTACATGACAAGTTTTTTGCTCGACGATCGAAAGAAATGGCTCATTAAAAACGACAATTCTTAATCATAGCGATTACGATTAAAAGTTCTCGACTCGATTGTATTATTTTATACTGTACTTAGTGGGCCATTCTTTACAATTGTACAGATAAATTGTATAAAATCGGTAACTGAGTACGTAACGTTTTAATTCGATGGTACTTTAGCGTACGTTCTGTGCTGATATCGAAGAGTTGTATCGATACGATATTTGATTATGTTGGGATATGAACGTTTTAAAATCATAATATTCCAGAGGAATCGAAACTAATGCAAAATATATTACTCCTTTGCATTTCATGGCGGGGAATTAAAATAGAACGCACGAGTTAAACTCACACAGTATGTGCTTCTGATAACACATTGGTTGATTTGCTGAATCTCGATTATCTGGTTAAGTCTAGGTCGAATAATCGAGATTAGATAGCATTATTATTATAGAGGAAGCACGGCGAAACAACGCAGTATATAAAAGGTTTAGATGTTTAATATATTTCCTACGTGGATTTACAATGAATTAACAAATGTCACGATGTAAATGCAAGGTTGGGTAGCTGGACAAATTTCCAAACAATGATGGTCATATTTTTCAAAGGTCAACTTTCTTGAGACCTCTATTATACGCCTTACTATCAACCGACTTCTCTCGAATGCATTCGACCATTAGAAACGTTGGAATCTAAACTAGAAAATATAATTTGAACTAATAGGTCACCAACTTTATTCAAACTTTTTCTCGAGATTCAGGATGAAAAACAAGCAGACACGTGTCGTAATCTTTTTATCGATGTTCATTATTTATAATGATATATAACGTTTGACGTTTCGCTGTACTCTGGTTAAATATTCGGTAATATTTAAGTAGAGAGGATGGTCAAAGTATCATTTGTTAAAGTCCCACGATTCTGCCGGTTCGAGTCGCTATAAAATTAGGAGCAAAGCGAACGCGAAAGCGATCGAGTTTATAGAGAGTTTTATGGACTCGTTGGTCGTGAAACTCCATGGAAAATTCGAGCAAAATCGCGAAATTCGGAGTGAGAAACGTCGTCTGCGGGTCCTGTTGGTCGACGGCGTCCCGGCGCCACACGAGCCTGCGCCGGGACGACGTCCACGCGATCCATCCGGCAGTCGATAGACGACCTCGTCCGAGCTTCGACGAGCTCAAAAGCCCCCACGGGTTTTCTCTGTGTTCCGATAACAAGCCTGCCTCCTCCAAAATTCTTGATATTGCTGGAGCGGTAGGAACAGGGATTACAGGTGTCGCCTCGCGGAAATCCGGTTAGCGCGACGCGTTAGGCGAACGAGCAACAAACAGTGTCGTTCATCGAAGGCTGTTTTCTAGAAGAATCGTCGACGTCCTAAGATGTAGCCCGTACAAGTTGAACGTCGGCTACGATTTATCGATAGATGGTCCTCTTGGCGAATCGCTTTGTCGTTGGACAGGACGATGGAAGCCACGAGTGCTCGGGAATTTACGAGTCTAGTCAGGGACGCTGTTTTTACCGCTTGTATCGATTTCGTCGGGATGTCCTGTTTTGCCGGTACGCAGGGGAGGTTAGCTGATTTCGTGTCGACAAACGTTTCGCGACGTTTGCATAGGACAGGAGGTGCTCGGATGATGACCTGAAATGTAGGTGAGCCTGCCAACCGATGGACAGGTACGAATTTCATTTTTCTTCATTAACGGAATCTCTTCCCTCGTTGTTCGATTTCCATTTATTACGCGTTGCGTTTCGGTGCGTGCGTGCGGAAATGCTCGTTGCATCTGTTGCATTCGGTTAATTCGAAGGGTACTTGAATTTTCACGCGAATCGAGGTCAAAATTAATAGTACAGGGTTCACAATTACCTGGTTTCTCGATTGATTTCAATGTATTCCACTCTCGTGTAACAGTTTGCAAATAAACATTAATCAGAAAATAACAAATCCACTTTATGTAATCTAGTAGGAACTGACGTGTTCTGAGAAAGGCTACGCTTTAAATATTGAAACACTAACGAGAAATTAATTATACTATAGAACGCGTTAATGTCACGCAAAACACGAAATAGAAATTATTATGTTTATATCGTATCGAAGATTTCGATGGCAGTCGTTTGTCGGAATATTTACCTAATTTGGTCAACCACGGTATTTACGACAATAAATTAATGAATAATACACTTCCGATCAATTTGTCGCGAGTATTGATCCTCTGTTGCATCACAATCGTCCGTTGTTTTTAAGCAACGCGACGCATATCTTATTTTAGATAAACGTTGAATAATTGGGGTCGCGTAAAACTAACTTTCGTGGCACGCAAATTCATAATATATAATCGCTATCGTTGCGTAATTTATTCTAGGTCAAATCAACGATTATCTGTGTGTCGGGGACTTTTACGAATTAGCACATAAATTCCGATAACGAAAGTAGTAAAAATACGATTGCAAAATCGAGGTATTCTATAAAACTAACAAACTAAATCCGATCTTGATACAATAACTATGTAAAATGTGATTTCAGTAGCATATTTATTACGCTCCATCCTGTATAATAATGCAAGAGTTTTCGTGCAGACTTGATGTTTGCGTGGTTTATACTTACCTTGGATTGACGTTGCATGTCGCGACCACCAAGCTATGTCATCGATGAAAATCGAAAAGCAGAGAGATGCGAAAATGCTAAGGAAAATGATAAAGTAGAAACGTCAGTGTTCGTATAATGTGATTGACGAAATGACCGAATGACAACGAAGAACATTAAGATTCGTTCGCATGAATTATCGCCCCGACACGATTATGATACTTTATTTGTATCGATTTACGTGCATTTACATCCATCGGTCGCACGAATGGTCATGAGTGCGCGTTTTCATAATGTTTCCTTAAGAATATTTTCCCCGAACATCGTTGGACAAAAAATAATGTCTTTGAAATGTTCTCCACTTTTCGATGTATTACGGATAAACAAGCGCCCTGGTTTTTTAAATTTTAGCGAACCGTTCGAGCTAATAGACTCAATAGGGTGGGAAATAAATTATTTAGAAACTTAAAATACCAATTGGAAGATGAAACGAATAATTACACGAATTTTTAATTTGCCAATTTATGTTAGATCTCCCTTCGGAACGTGTTGGAATGCATGTAGGTTCTGGTTCTGACGTCGATCGTTGTATTTCCTAGGATATTTTTGATGTCTCGCGCGGCAAACATTTCAATCGCGACGGATTGAAAAATCAGGGCAATGATTATCGATCGTCCTTACGTCATAGTCGTCAGACCGGTATTTATTCGTTTCACGAAATGCGATTTAATTCATTCGACCGCGTTTAACCCGGGCCCAACCTGTCCGTGTTAAACAGATACGAGTGACTCCGGGAAGCAATCGAATATCGGTCAATTCCGGAACGTTGAACGCCGATAACGCCGCATTCTTCGTGAAATACGATTTTTGTACAAACAAAAATCTGAGATGAAACGTATCGCTACATATTAAAAATTTAATTTGGTGTATTTAATTTAAATAATTTCCTAAACTTTTAAACAGATAGAACTTCGTTAGACACTCGAGTCCGTGCATATTTTCACGGATAAACGGACTGAAATATTTGATAAACACATTACGCAACATGGTCATTACGCATTCCCATAGAGCAATGTATAAACAAGATTTTGTTAACGTATTACAAAATATTTGAGTGGGAAGAAAAGTGTTTTATTTATATTCAAATGGTCTCATTTATAATTCATGTTGAATATTGATGACGAAATACATGGCTACCGAAAAAATGCATATTTCATCGTAGCTCTTTGACAGTGTTATTCTTCCCGTACGAGTCGTACCATCTTCAAAGATAAAACCGTTGGACCATTGCGTAAGAAATCTTCAACATTCGTCTAACAGTGCACGTCTTATGTATGTTCGCAGAAACAAAGAAAGAATGGCACCAAACGTGACGAGTGCCCCGACGGGAGTACTGTTCGAAGGAGAGTCGCTCGACCAAACCACTACTACCGAACCTTCCAAAGAGAAGTACCAGAGACACATCGTTTGGAGAAACGTCCTAGTCTTCGGTTACCTTCATCTGGCAGCGGTTTACGGACTGTTCCTCGTCTTCACGTCCGCCAAATTGCTGACAAGCCTCTTCGGTGAGCGAAACAAACAACTTCCGTCGAACGGTTAAAACGGTTCGAGGCAAAATAAAAAGCAAGATCCAGGCTTCACGACTCCGTCGTGTTTAGTTTCCCCGATGCAAAATCTAGGAACGTTTCGACGCCTGACGAGTAGTATGGATCGATCTTTCATTGTTCTAGGAAACTGACGAATAACAGTTTCGAATAACGGAACATAGGAGATCGCATACCCGTTGATGCGCGCGGAGTTTGGTAGTCGATTATCCGGTTTCGCTGACCGCATTTGTTTCCGTTCCTCGATCGAGTCGGAACGTTCGAAATGTAATTGCACGCGTAATTTATCAACCGTGCCTTGCAAAGTGTTTGTTAGGTTTTAGTGAAATAGACCCTTTGTACTCGTAGACAAAAAAACTTTCTTCCAACGTGTACGCTCTGTTTAACGGTTTGTGATGATTTTGTTTGTTCACAGCGTTTGCCCTGTACTTATGTGGCGGTTTGGGAATCACAGCCGGTGCTCACAGATTATGGTCGCACAAATCGTACAAAGCGAAATGGCCGCTCCAGGTCCTGCTAATAATTTTCAACACCATAGCATTCCAAGTAAGTAGACGAATTCGTTCGTGGGGTTCTTCGAGTGGACCGTACGACGATCCTGTTAGCCAATAAAAAAGAAACAGAAATTCGCAGAACATTGCAGTCGAGATAGAGCGAGCAACCTTTGAGCCGTAGTATCGATTTGACCAGCAAAGTAAACGGAATATCACGAGACAGTTGCTGTTCCTTTCGTGTTAGTCGCTTTCGCAATTATCGCGTCTAGTGAAATTTAGAGGCAATCGTTCTTTTTGCTCGCCGCCGCTAACTAGAGATTACACAGAGATTTTGTTTTGAAAACTCAGGCAGAAGCACATAAATACTATCCACGAATATGATACGAATAGATTCGATAATGGGTGTTTCGTTAATCGAGGTGCTATCGCATTATAGAGTTACACGCGTTGATAACGTATCTCTTAACGCGTGTACATTTATGTACAACCGAATACTCGAACGTTTATGCTTCATGCAAATAATTTATAATGCATACGTGACTTGCCAGTCTGCAGGTAAAAATGACAAGCAGTCTGGTTTCATTTAAATTTGTTATTGTCAAATATTTCAATCCTACTGTCGTTCAATTTATCGGCAAGTTCTGTAAGGTATTTGTTTTTTATTGTTTCCCAGCACTCGCATTAGCCTAACATAATTGTGGGTCATTTACGTTGCTAATTTCGCCGTTTAGAAATTCAAGAATACTTTTATCCATAATATTTTACTTGGAACGAGCTGGATTTTTTAGCAATTTTCCATTTGCATTCAGCTTGTTCACGAGTTCATTTTAGTTCATTTATAAGGTTTCGATCTATGTTGCGCAACTCTTCCGACCCGTGCGTGTCCTGCGCCAGTACCGCAATAATAAAAATCAATATTTGATTATACACAAGTCATTTGTTCATAGTAGAGTCCGTACTTCCCATCCCTCCCTTTTTTACAATTGTAATTTTCAAAGCCATTAGTCGAATGAATGATCATTGTACTTGTTATTTTATATTCGGATATTTCCTACAATGGCAAAAAGAAATTATGGATATGTTACTGCCGTTTAGATACAAACGAATTCACATCTACGTTTACTCAACACTATTTTGCTTAGTTTGACGAGCGCCCAAAGTTTAAATTATCGATATTAGCATACACGGTATTATAAACAGACTGCGGATGTTTATGCAAAGATCATTTGACGTAAAATATGCTAAATACATAGTAGTATAGAACATTACTCAAACTACTATTACACTTTTTTCAAAATAAACAACTTCTTTTTACTCTATTGTGTATTCACCAAAAAAGTATAATTGCTGGATTTTCCAGGCTAGTCTTCTTTCTTGTATTCAAATGATAAATTATACAACGATCGATCGAATCTTTCGAACAGGTTTATTTTACTTTGTAACTTCGTCCTCCCATAGGATGCTGCACTCGATTGGGCCAGAGATCACAGACTTCACCATAAGTACAGCGAGACGAACGCCGATCCCCATAACGCGAAAAGAGGATTCTTCTTCGCGCACGTGGGCTGGCTCCTGTGCAAAAAGCATCCGGACATCAAGGAAAAGGGAAAAGGAATCGATCTGAGCGATTTGAAAAGCAACCCCGTACTTAGGTTTCAGAAGAGGTGCGTTCCCTTCCGAGTCGAACACGCAAATATTTATTTTAATATGTTATTTATGTACGCATTTTCCAATTCCTTTACAGATATTACAAAATTTTAATGCCCCTGATGTGCTTCGTGATGCCGACTATCGTACCAGTTTACTGTTGGAACGAAACGTGGTCGAACGCGTACTTCGTCTCCACGATTATGCGTTACGTTTTCACCCTGAATGTCACGTGGCTGGTCAACTCCGCGGCTCATTTGTTTGGGAACAAACCGTACGACAGGTCGGTATTCGCATTTTATAATTCGTTCAAGGATCCCTACATTTGCATTAATCTTTCGTTTCAATGTATTGTATAGGGTTATCCAAATTGAGTGCCGCATCTTTAAATTGAAATAAAATACAAACTGTTTGAGATATGTCAGGTTTCTTTATTTTAATATAAAGTCCACTTCGAAACATTAATCGTGGAACACAATATCATTCAAATGACCGACTAGGTTTTTTTTTCATGAGCTTGACTCATTTTGCCCAATTGTCTATTACACTATTACATAATTGGGGTTCTATTTCATTAATGGCGGCTATAATATTGTTTTTTAGCTCCACGTTGATACATATCACGTGTTACATTACAAACTGAGCAGTCTCTTTGAATTTATTCACAATTCGACGAATTGTTTTGTCAGAAGGTTGCTTATTTGGGCCAAGAATTTCGCGAAGTGCACGAAAACAAACTCGAACAGAAATTGAACGTTTCTAATAATTCTCAACAATTTGTACACGTTGTTGCACAGTGTAGCGTTCCATCATGATTTGTTTATGCTTAGTGATGGCGTGTGTGAAATATAACAAAGAACAATCAAACCGTTTAGTAGTCCCATCTGTTGAAAGATGTGACACTCAATTTGGATAACCCTATAGTTAAGTTGTTGTATGCCATCATTAGAAACTTTCAAGTCCTAGCAGAAGTACTCATCTAAGATCCAAACTTCTCTGATAGTATCGTTAAGAGATTAATTTTGCAAACTACAGAACTCTCGTAACTTCAATTATTTTCATCTCGGAAATTGAACGCGTCGAAGCGCAGGTTAGGAGTTAGGATCGGTATCCGCTTAAAGAATTCAACGATTCAGCATTGTTTCCTTCTTGTGACGAATGGCAGGAGCGGAGAAGGACTGGAGATTTTTATTAATTGCAGATTTATCAATCCCTCGGAGAACAAGGGGGTAGCTTTTACTGCGTTCGGTGAGGGTTGGCACAACTATCACCACGTGTTCCCATGGGACTACAAAACGTCCGAGTTGGGTGGCTACAAATATAACATAACGACAGCTTTCATTGATTTCGCCGCGAAGCTCGGTTTAGCGTACGATCTGAAAATGATTCCCAAGGATATGGTGCAGAAACGAGTGGAGCGGACCGGGGACGGTACACACGAACTGTGGGGTTGGGGCGACAAGGATCAGTCGCAGGAAGACAGGGACCAGACGTTGGTGATAAACAGTCAGAAAAAGGATTACTAGAGGTGATCCTCGTTACTGACCGATCATTCGTTCTCGCATTCCAAGAACGACGATCAAATTCTTTGTACAGTTCTCAGGACGGAACCGGGTTGAACTATCCGAGAACCAATCGGGATATTTGGGAAATATCACTTAATATTTTTAGTCCCGCGGTTGTGCACAAATCAGCTAGGTCCGATTTTCTACGAGATCAATTTACCGCGCTCTTTCTAATAGAGTGTGATGTGATACATTTTATCTTTCTGTCGGAACGGTCTGAATCGAAATAAAATCGACGGCAGCTAAGGTTCATGAACTTCATGCAGTTTGTTCCTTAATAAGTTACGAAATATATATGATTGTCGGATCCATGTAATTCCTTCCACTTTTAACATTCAGAAAGAGCAAAAAAACAAGAAAAAAACCGTTTCGTTCCTACGAATCTGTGTTAATAGTTGTGGTCTACGGTGTGATCGTATCGTACCGTGGTCGCGCGTGTGTACAGCACTGTGAAGAACAGTTTCAACGATGAAACGCTCTTTTAAACAAATAAAGAACTAACTGTTCTGAAAGTCGAATGTAGCTGATGTTCTGCGATTAACGCGACTGATTTGATGGGTCATTTGGCAGGTTCTAAATGTGTCTCAGAGATACTGCGGCAGGAGGGGAGGGAGTCAGAGTACATCTTGACCAAAACGTTCCTCGCTTGCTCGATTTGTGTCTTTTTTTCTACAGTACAATGGCAAACTCGCGTTCGACGACCGTTTCTGAATGATTTCGATCGCCAAAGCGTAGATGGCTCGCTCCGTAGGGTGAAAAATTCGATCGGACACAATCGCGAGCCATCCTCTCTTTGGTTGATTGATCAGCGCGCGAACACCGTCATAAGTAGACTTTATTTAACGTTGCAAAAGCAGACTACGAAGGGACGAAACACGGAGCGACAAGTGCTGACGGTCTAGCGCTGTATTTAACTTGAAAATTTCACTCGATCGGTTCGAGTTGTACGATCGCTGATACCCTTGGACGCTACGGACGTATCTGTTTGAAACCGAACGTCTCGTAGCATCAAAAGGGCCAAGGATCGTACAACGTTGTAGTTAAACTACTTTGAGAAATAATTAAGTTCAGAAATCTTATCGAAGACCGAAATGTTTCGTATACGTCAACGAGTTCAGGTTTCTTTCGTTTCCTCTCAGTTTTCTTATCTTCTTCTTTGTTTTCTCTTTCTAATTGCACTTCCTATCATCCAGAACATTGTTTGAATTCCCCCCATAAGAAAGAAACTTGGCTTCGAAACACGCATTTTAGTTCTCTCCCTCTCGTCCGAGCATTTAGTCGCAACATTTCTTGTAGGGGATAAATATAAATGTGTCTAATAAAAGCGAATTATTATTATTATTATTATTATTATTAATATTATTATTATTATTCTTAATGTTATTATTCATCGAGATCAGGACTTCCCTGAACGTCCCTTCCTCTTTCTTGTATTTCGGGTTCACGAAAAACTTATCGATCAATCGATTCTCGATACTAACGAATGTAAGTTCAGCGACCAAAAGTTTTTCGTTACTTCTTAATTATGAATATATATTTATTGAAACGTGAACACTATTTATGCGATGCTTCTATGAACTCTCTAACAAGATATTAAATTGTTATTATTACTTTGGGGCTTGAAAGACGTTTTCTTTAAGACACGAGATGAAAAGTTAAACAATTTCTTGCTTACTTAAGGAATTATAGTTTGAACATGTGTGTATTAATCGTCTATATTTAAAAAAAAGAAAATGAAATAAAAATTATTCTTCGGATTGAAGCATCTTTCATATTAAATACGAATACGATTATCGTTGTTCGAGGTACTAATGTACGCCAGGAGAAATTTTTAGACTCGTAGAAATAGGTTTCAGTCGCAACGAGCTTACGAGAAGCTTATCAAGTACCTAACGCAGACAATGAAGCGATGTATCACGCTTTCTAGAGTTATACACGATAATAAACACGTCTCTAATTTATTCTTCTAGGCTGTTGGATGTTCGAAACGAAATAGTGTGATTGCAAATTGGTTGAGAGCCAACGGGACGAAACTATTGTTACTTTTAGGTGTATATCATGCGCAAATGCGATTTACAATATGTATTTGTACAAATTCTTTTGCAAGATAACTCATTGCAAACCAAAAAAGGAGAAAAAAATGAAACAGAACTGAAATAAGAAAAAAAAGTATATACATTTACTGCGGATTCAATCGAAACGCCCACGATTCTCACAAGATCCTAATTAAACCTGTTACATGTATAGCCGAATCGACTAATCTCTTTGATCGTTTCGTTAGCAATGGCGGCTCAAAAATTTACTGTCTATAAGAATAATCTCCGTACCATTAAGCAGTCACCTTCCTTCACCACTGGAATTTTATTCGAGACGATAGAAGGACACGAGGAGACGAATATCTTCGGTGGTTTTATTTAAAAAAATAAAAAATAAACGATACAAAGACGTTAACAAATTTCCACCTTGCCTAACTTTTGTCTCGAAAATTCGATTTCAGAGAGTTTAGCGATCAAGACCAACGCACGATGATAACCAGGCGGTGTTTAAAGGCCCGAGAGAATCAGTGTCACCGTAACTAATGTAATTTTAATAATATCCCTCGTTTCCTGCATCCGTGTCATTTTCTATGGACGTAGGCGAATAAAAGTAAATCAATGTGTCTGCAACGTAAGTCGTATCGAGACTCGGAAGAACCCTCACGAATAGTTGTAAGGTTTAATCTTACAGTTAAGTAAAAAAAAAAAACGTGTGCCCTTACCGGAATAAAGGAACAAATATATTGTGTTTTGTTACAAGACTTAGACCACAGCGATGAATTTCGCATCCAGTCGCGCACGGCTAGAGTTTAAGATCAACCAAACTATTTTTGGAGTGTGATATTTTTGTTTTATTTTCCTTTCCTGTACGATTTAATGGAAGATGTTACCCAGACGCACGTCATTTGTTCTTTTATCGATATATTTGATTTCAATAGAGGTGCATCGCGCGGATTGTAACGTACCCCATTCGTTCTTCCGTGTTCTCCTTCGTATCAGTATATGTATAATGATTATAATTGTAATAACAGAAAATATCTTTGTAATAAAAAGTTTATAGGATAATCAATTCCTCTGTTGATGTTGTCGAGGTACTTTAACAATACCATCGTTTCCTTGTACATAGGTTTTTCCTTGAAAAGTTCAGTTTTCATTCTGGCTTTTATGTGGCTCTTTTCACACAGAAATCTTGTCAAAGTTAACAGTTAAGACTATCGCCTCATCTACAGAACTTTTTCGATTGATCCTACTTCCTGGTCATTCCTGGATCTTCACTGGCCTTGCTGACCTTAATGTCAACCTCATTGTTGACCATCGATGACCATGAGGTAACCATTGCTGACCATAGAATACCCAATAACCCATTAAAACTCTCCCTTACAATTCGATGCGTGACCTTTTTAACATTTTATTCCACTTTAAAGGAGTGTATCTTACAAGTAGACTGCGGATCTTCATGCAAATTCATATTTTTGTTAATAAAATTATTGAAATTGGAGCTTTGCAGAGGGTTGTCTCAACCCCTAGATACAATAATTCGTACCTTACTTTAAGTATTTCTTATATTTTTGCATATTTAATGCATTCTGTAGTTATTTGAGGATTAAAATTTCCCATAAATGCATAAACATCCGCAGTCTACTTATAAGGAACCTGTGAAATTTTATTCGTGTAATTGTCATTTACCATTATTTCAATATTTTTCTGTTCGAACAATATGCATATTCACGGTATGCCCATATTAATGACAGACAAATAATTATATATCCTGTTCGTGTGTAGAAATATATTCTAAGCATAACATAAATTAAATAAGGTTTGGTGAGGATTGTCAAACGCATACAATGATTTTGTGTAATTCAATGATCAAGCATTAGAAAATTTACTTTATTTTGAGTTTTCTCCTGTACTGTAAGATAGACGAAAATTAGCATAAATTCGAGGATCAAGGTGGATAGAATGTGACAACATTTTATTTAAATACAACATGGTTGAACTAAAGTTTAATTTTCGTGATTATGAGAACGGATACTTGTGTCACCGCATTCGATTCTTTCGTCTCACCGATGAAATAGAATTTAATCACAATTATTTAAACAACTCGTCGATGCTCGAAGTCGTTCTTGAAATTAGAGGTCCAATAAAGATATCGATCGTTAAATTGGTACAATTTCGAGGGTCGAATGTGGAAACTGAGCTTCGACGAGCGTGATATGTATCCTAGATCGTTGGATTTATTAATGACATAAAAACAGATTTTCTTTTTTGGCATTATAGTCGGAGATCTTCTTCAGCTCCAGCAGGCCGTCCTCCATGGAGATTTTCTTCGCGACCACCTGATGAACGATATTCCTGACGTCTTGGGTGTCGTTCGTTTGCAGCTGATTGACCAAACCGAGCTCGTACCACATTTTTATGAAAAATGTACTGCAACCAGCGTTATATTTGCCGAACTCGCCGCTCTTCCAATCCCACGGCATCAGGTAATGATACGCCGGCCAGCAACTCTTCGCGAAGAAGAAGATGCTGATGTTTTTCGGAATTCTGAAATTATTGGTAAGCAGATCATTGTTATTTAGTTTCATTCTTATCTTCTGATCGAAAAACGTTATTTCAATGTTAATAAAATCTCGACGATCTTTGGTCGTTCCTGGGTCGATTTAAACAGGTCATTCCGTGTAATGTGCACGAGGCCGCTGCCATAGTTCTGCCGACGTGTTGTAAGAATCTCACGGTTCTGCTATATTGTTTGACGTTTCGAATGTGGGACTCTTTTTATGGAATTAAGTGATTTGCAAACAGCCAATGATCAGCGATTTTGTGACAATCGAATAATTCATGCAGAAAATGGCCGGTGTCCCTTATACATTCACGATCAGACCATTATCGTCGAGTATCGACATTAGGTTGTATCGGAATCGATAAATATTTCATACGCTAGTCACTGTATATCTAATTTGCGATTTACATTATTTGGCGTGTATGCCGTCGTTGTCTATAACGACGGTGCCGTGGCTTTTCGGCATTTTGAAGAAAAGCCTGAACAGCAAAGAGATAGTATCGAAAATGGACATTAACTTGTTCCCTTCGTTGGACCAGATCACCATCGCGCTGTTTATCAGCCAGGACATGTTCACCGTTATCATGAATCGTAGTATACCGGCGATCAGTATGGTGAGTGGCATCGTTTCGTCCCAATATTCCAACGGCGCGTTCAATGGTAACAACAATCCAAATATTCCAAACAGCACCCAGTAAAATCTTTAAAAAACCAACGAAAGACGAATCTATTATGTCATCTTCGATTTCACAGAGTTAAATAATAGTTGAGGGACTCGAGGTAACCAGGAACCTTTAGCCTTAAATTTCAAGGAAGAAAAGCTTACTTCTTTTGTATCCAAACGTTTAAATCTTGCTCCATATCGCGCATGTCGATGTCAAGTCTGGCCTGTTCGTAAGAGACAGTCGGGGACAGACAGTTGCTCATGTAATGACTGTACAAGAATCCTTTGCTGTGATTATAGGGGTCCTTGTCGGTTCCATAATACTTATGATGAAGCCTATGGTACAGTACCCAGTCGTATATCGGACCCTGTAAGACAGATATTTTAGGATGGACACGATCAGAGTTAGAGTGTAAATTTCTTACATTTTACAATATGCACTTATCGGTTTCTTGTGTCTAAAAGTATACATACCACTCCTGCGAGTGTGTGACCCAACATGAGCAACAGTCTGAGCGATCCTGCTGCCTGAAACGTCTTGTGTGCCCACAATCTGTGACACATGGTCACACTGAGGCAAGCCAGTGATGTTATGAACACCGCTAAAAATTACACGATTAACGATAGCTGTTATTATTTTTTATAACATCGAAATAAGCAGATGGGACAGTGGTTGGGTTAATTTTGTTCCATATAAGGACGCGATAGATTCTAACTGTTAATCCCTTGGCTTATTAATTAAATAGTTCGAATTTTATAAATTAAATTCAATGCCTGATTATTGCAAGCCACGGGGTTAACGCGATCATTTCACAACCGTACATTACCAAAGAAAATATTAAATTGCCTTTGGAATCGCGCTTGGAAAAGATCTTGGGTTCTCCTTGTTAGTGAGGGTTTCTTAGGACTAAACTCGAACGAAACCATTTCGTGACGATTTCGTCGTCTCGTTCGGAACAAAATTGCAATGTTTCTTACTGAAGAACACAGTCATCCATTTGGCGGAGGTGAAGAGCAGCCAGATGGCATAGATACCGAGGACGTGTAAATGAATGTACCACAGTACGGCCGCCCATTTGATCTCCTGTTTCTTCGGGGGTTTCGTCGCCTCGATCGACATCCTGTTGTCGCAAGTAAAAAACAAAGTTAGGCCTGGATGGTAGACCGAGGGTAGAAACTCGACGGAACTCGATTTTCCACTCACTCGCCGAAAAAATTTAAATGCCTTTCACAGAGAACACTTCGACGGAGAAAATAGTTTTATCGGTTGGATAAAATTACAAAGTGGAAGCCTCTGGAAAGTCGCTCGAAACGAGTTCCCCTTGTCCCGGGCAGGAAAATGGCGTAACCGATGGACGAAACGACGCGGCTGAAAGTTCGGTGCACCTCGGGCAGCCGTGCATCGAGGTTTACCTGACCCTCCGTAGTGAGACACGCGTTTCCAGAGGTTCCAAGAGAAACTGCCAGGACGGATGACCAGTGTGGAACCTTCTTGATCGACCTCGTGACCTCTGCTCGAATTTCATTATCGTCCAACATTTTACACCGTCATTTCCTTTGTTTTGGCATCGCTCGACGGAACGCGTTCGAATCGAATTTTCTTTAGAGCCGAGATTTCACGTCGACGCGTGGAAGACCACGGTACTTTAACCCTTACGATCATACTTAACGATCATACTATTAAAAAACAAAATCTATATCATTATTCACATCGATACAAGGGTTAATTTAGGAATAAAAACTATTTATATAGATAAAATGAAGTATTTATTTTTAAAAAATACATTTCTTTCTTAGTTCTTTGTAATACTTAAAGGACTTTTTGCATAAGTCTTCAGGACCTGGTCATCGATGGGTATATGAATAACAAATTCTAGATTCATTCGTAAACTGACTTTTACCCGCGATTTCGTTCTTCTGGAAGACAATTTAAATAATTCGTTAATGAATTCTAATTTACGAATGACATTTAAACGGATGTCAAATTACAGGAAGGCTAAGGTTGTTTACGCGAACCATAAATGTTCACGCACCAACGTAGTGTTAGGTAGCAGAGTTACAATATGGCGTACTAGCTTCGCCTTCGACGCGATGCTAAATCCTCTCACACATCGACGAACTTTATGTTCCGTTTCATTATGTCTATGAACTCGCGTTACCTGTTACATATACAGTGTGTAACAAATCTATTGGCACACTCGCTTTTATTTAATGCTACCCCAATCCCTGAAAGTTAATCCGATAGAAAATCAAATACTTTGTATCGGTATATTATTCGAATACGCAAAAATATATTTTGAAGCAAAACGAGTGTACCAACACTTTTTTTACTCACTGTAGATTCAATGTATCGTGGCTAAATATAGGTGACTTTAAATTTGGATACATTGAAACGTATGCATCTATTTAAAGTTGCTTACGCAAGCTACAGAAAAACAACGCTATAAAAATCATCGTCACTGAACTTTTCTTAGACAGTATGCATCGCGCTATTGAGGCGGGTTATAGTATTATTAGTATAATATAAATATTATGCACCAAGTAGATTGTGTGTTGTGGAACAAATTTTTCGGTGAAAAAAAAATTTCAAATCATTCTGGAAAAATTATTTTCGGTCGCAGGGGTCAATTACAATCATTTTTGGTGGATAGACATACCCTCGAATTCCTAACCATTTTCGAGAAAAAAATTCAAGAAGGTGGGAAGATTTGTCGTCGAAATTGGAAAGTTTCAAATCATTCTGGAAAAATTATTTTCGGTTGCAGGGGTCAATTACAATTATTTTTGGTGGATAGACATACCCTCGAATTCCTAACCATTTTCGAGAAAAAAATTCAAGAAGGTGGAAAAATTTCTCTTCGAAATTGGAAAGTTTCAAATCATTCTGGAAAAATTATATTCGGTCGCAGGGGTCAATTACAATCATTTTTGGTGAATATACATACCCTCGAATTCGTAACCATTTTCGAGAGAAAAATTCAAGAAGGTGGGAAGATTTGTCGTCGAAATTGGAAAGTTTCAAATCATTCTGGAAAAATTATTTTCGGTCGCAGGGGTCAATTACAATTATTTTTGGTGAATAGACATACCCTCGAATTCCTACGCACTTTCGAGAAAAAAATTTCTAAATGAAAATATAATTTATGGCCAGGAATGTTGTCCGAAAATTTCATGCGATTCTTTAAAACGTCATAACTTCTGAACGGATTGGAGGATTTTAAAGTTTCAGAATGCAAATAACGCGTATTTTGCTGTTGAATATGTAGAAATTCTAAAAATATTCGAAAACTTGTTCCTTACCTTGTGTAGCTATCGAAAAATCGGTTTTCATCGGTCGATAAAAATCGAACTTTTTTTTTTACTGGCGTAGCTAGATGGCGTCGCGACCATGTATGCTTGCAACAACAATAGAGAAGTGATACGATTAGTTCAAAACTATATTTTAAAGAAGCAACATCTCTGGGAATCCAATATATATTTCTATTTTCCAATTTAAAACATAAAATAGAATGTTTTATTTTAAAAGTCTAAAGCATAAAATACAATACTTTTCCTTTGTTTTATGCGTTTAAAAGAGTTCTTGATTCAAAAATAAATTGCTACGGAGATAACTTTATTTACTTCCTTCTAAGTACAACTATTAATGTGTAATAAGTGCTCTTCTCAGGGAAAAATACTTCATCTTATGATTCGGGTGAAGAAACAAAGATATTTTACTTTTTGATTTATTAGAATAAAAGTATTTTATTACGGGCGATAAATTAAATAAATAAAATATTTTATACTACGACACAAATATTTCCAGTAACCTTGAAATAAAATACTATTTTAAAGTGGTGTGCTGCCGGATGAAATATTGTATTTAAGATAGTATTCTATCCAGCTCTGACCATACTGCCTATTTCGCGCGAAGTTCGAATTGAGACGGAATATATTTCAATCTCATATTCCTACGACAGTAACCCGACATATCGTTTTTTGGATTTCCCTGAGAATACAGTATTATGCAATAATTCGCAGAATAGTAATCAGCGACATATCTTTGTTCTTAAATCTATCGTACTCTGTAGCGTAATTTTACTCTCGCCCTCTTCTTTTAACATTTGTTTCGCGTTACAAATTACGCATAATTACCGGTGGTTGAAGAGGTTCCAAAAATAATTGTCTCGAACCGTTAAATAAAAGGTCGAAACTGTTACCTGAAGACCTTCACCTATACAATAACAGTTTTCAAGCTCCGATTACATTTGCGTAAATCTGCAAATTAATATCTATCCTACACGTATAAACATTATTTAATCGACCCGTTTTATGGGCATCATCGGGGTTTCGCTTACGATTATTCCCTTCGCCACGATTAAACATTTTCACAGAGCGTAAATATTGCGAATAAAATCTTTTACAGGCACACTTTCAACATTCGTATCTTCGATCATAATTATTACACTGCTCAGTTTTGATTTTTCGGCTAAAACGATGTTGCACACTGTTGTACACGCTAGGATTAGGTCTTTGAACTGATTCAGATCCCTGATAATAACGTGTCAGAAACTCGCGTACCGATTTTCGATAACGGATATTCGTCGCGAACACTTCTCGATCGTTCGAAATCTAAAACGATGCTCCAGTATTTGTTCACGAACGATGAAGAGGCGTTACTGTTTCTTTCTGTCCATCAGTTTCAGTTCTTGGAGATCCTCGGTCGGGATGTCGGTGTCGCCGTAACCCCAGACGTGGGTGCCGTCGCCAGATCGGTTTGCTCTTCGTCGAACCATCGTCGGGGACACGTATTTGCGATCGTACGCCCAACCGATGCACGCGAAAGCATCGATGAAACCGGTGGTCAGGTTGAACGTGTAGTTCCCTAATTCGCCGGTCTTGTAGTCCCACGGGAACACGTGGTGGAAATTATGCCAGCCCTCGCCGAGGGCCACGATGGAAACCGCCAGATTTTCCACCGGGGAAATGTACCTGGAATTTAATCGATCAGTTTGTAATAATCATCGGAGTCGAAGATTCGAACAGCGGTTTCAGTGTTTCGAGAACTTACTTGTCGTATGGTCGTTGACCCCACATATGGGCGATGCTGTTTACGAAAAATGCCATGTTGAGGGTCACGCAGAACCGGAAATTGAAATTCACCCAGAAGGATGTCCATATGGATTCCGACCAAAAGTACCAAGGCACGCCGACCGGAAGCGCGATGGTCAGACAAATGAATAGCGGAATGTAGTATCTACGAAAGAAACGAGTGTCGAGTTCCATTCGAGTTTTCTACGCGTGAACTTCCGGCTGAGGGAATGCATAAAATCGCGGTTAGGAATCGGGTGTATTATATTGCCTTCCCCTGCGTCGTATTTTGGGCAAGGTAACAGGAAGTGGGCCATCCAAGATTCCATTCTCTCGATCGGTTATACCCTTCATACATTTTTACCGACGTCTAGTGTATAAATAGTTATTAACATAGGCAATGATCGTTGATCGTCCTCGACTGATTTTTTATTTGGCATTAACTTTTTACAAATTGATTCTTCCAACAGTCGAATAATTATATTTAAATTGAATTCACGTTTGGAAGTAGCATTACCCGGTTTTGCATATCCCGGAAGTCGACGCGATATATCGAACATCGAAGTACTTTTGAAACATGTATCAGTGTTGTCCAAATAATTTTGCTTCTGTTTTATAGTACAAAATTCCATTTCTGCTAGATAAATAGCACGATTGTAATTATAGATAAGTCGAAGATAAAGTCCCAAATATTATCACACTATTAAAGTAATCGATACGAACAATTAGATATCTACGGTCACGAAAGCTGGTCCAATCCAAAGTCTAAATAAAACTTCTCATTCTCAGATTTCAATCTGACAATTTTAGACACGAAAGACCAACAACTACAGGTTTTCTAAATCATGGAGTATTAGAGAATTGACAAGTGTTAATACCACAGCTGCGAATTACTCACCAAAACGTTAAGTTAATACTGTACGCGATAAAGTCTATTAGATCGTGTGATAAAAGCGATATTGACGTTACAACGAATTAAAAGTGAGTTGCGTGTTGAATAATATCCGACATTCTAAATTGGAATTGTATAATACTTGTCTCTGCTTAAAAGAACTCTTGAAACTTGCAATGAAATAGAGAAACTGAACAAAATCACCGATATAAATCCTCGCTTCGAACCGCAAATTTACTGATTTTCGATTTATAGTTTATCGTTTTACCTTTTCTGCCACATGACGATCGGATCGGCCTCCAGGTCGCTCATATCGACGGCCTTTCGCTTCAGGACGACGTCGGGGTGAGGGGTGGTGAAAAGCCAGCCCACGTGGGCGAAAAAGAAACCCCTTTTCGCGTTGTGTGGATCGGCGTCGGTTTCGCTATACTTGTGATGTACCCTGTGATCCAGCGCCCACGCGTACACGTGTCTCTGTACAGGAAACACGTTTGTCGATCGTCTGAAAGTTCGGCTATTTTTGTCAGACGCGGAAGAAGTTGGGCCAAAAGTATTTTTATCGCGCCGGATCCGTGAACTTGGACGGGAGGAAATCTCGAATCATACGCGTTACTTTTCTTTCGACAACTTTACGTACCATGTTCAAATTATTTTAGAGATATAGTACATAGGTATCAATAACTGTAAAATATATTTCGGCCAATAAAATGGAAGATGCAAGAAATTAAGTAGGGAGGTACAAACTTGTCCGCTTATGGTGAACAGGAAAATCAGAAGCACTCGTAGCGGCCATTTCGCTTTGTACGCCCTGTGAGACCATAACCTGTGCGCTCCGGCGGTTATGCCAAACGCGGAAATGTATATTGTCGCGAACGCTGCAACAGAAATTAAACGGACAATATTTTTATATTAATTTTGATATTATCTTATGTATTTTAAGTATACGTACGATGAACGAAATAGATGATATAATTCAAAAATTTTTATTTTCTGATATCATCTGCGTATTACAATGACAATGTTCTATTCGATATACGCAAAGAGCATTCTATCGAATAAATTAGTACGGAAATGATACTTTGAACCATCGCTATTATAGCGTTTTGAATGGAAATTGCATCGCGTATGCAAAACGATAAGTCTCACGCACTTTGTCCGGTGAAATTGTTATTGAGATTAGTTTATTAGATTAGTTTCTCGTTATGCGTAGACCCCGCAAATAAAATAATTCATGAGGGCAGAAATTACGTTTAAATCAGTCTATTGATTATTGATCACGTCAATTTCCCTATATTGTGCCACACGTAGACCAAAACGGTTTCATAAATTAATAACAATCGCGCAGGAAATGCCTACCAGCGATTTGAGTCACCGGAATGTATTTTTACAACAGATATATCGCAGTGCTTCGATAAGAAATCTAACTTCCGTCGTTCGCGAGGAAATAGTTTTTTAAAACATGCTATATTATATAATTTCAGAGACGAAATACCACCATTAAAATAACCTATCGATCTCATACGATATAAGTAGGTTTGAATTAAATCCTGCAAAAACGTATAGCAAAATTATTCTTTTTTTTATACAATGAACAGTGGGAATTAATTAACACAGACGATCCTAGATTACTTCCACCTTACTAAATGAACTCCTTAATGCTATTCGTTGTTTTTTAAATTCTGAATTGCGGATGGTTACACAACGTCCTATAAATAGTTTACGATTTTCCTATATCATTCTGTTGAGCCAATAACAAGAACACTCACCGTCGAGACTGACTGTTACGGACACTGGGCGAAATTAGTCCAGTCACGAATTGTGAAGGCACAGTGTCAGAAGTTACCAATTAAACGCAACATCCAACATTGAAATTGTACGACACGAAATTCACTGATACAAGATAGGAATTTATTTGTTTCCCGAATCTTTAACTCGAGTTCTTGTTTTTGATAGAACTTTTTCTTGTCTTGTTATCGTTGTTCTTACTATTTCAATTTCTATTTGTTTTAAACAAAAGTTGACTAGCTTTCGATTGGCTAAAAATTAGTCGAAGGGTTAATTCGAAGGTAAACTCACCCCACAATGCGGTGAGGAGTTGTGCTTCGGTGAAAATGAGGTAGAATCCGTAAACGCTGCCGGCGTGGATGAAAATTTGCGCGATCAGGTCCGGCCATCTGATACGAGATACGTATGTCGCTTTGCTGCTGTAATAACTTTGATCAGCGGTCAAAAAATCGTCGGTTTCCGATAGTCTACGATTCTTCGAGTCGATTTCCTGGTCCTTCGTCTCCAAAACTTGATGCACCGTGGCTGGTACGCGCTCCTTGCGCGGCGACATCTTTCTACTTCGATCCTATCTTCAGGGAAACCGATACAGACTCCAGCATCGGTCTTCGCGTCACGCGATGTAGCTTCTTCTGGATCGCGGTGATCTTATCGACTCTGAAATCACAACGTTGTTTATCCTCGACTAAAAGCTACGATCGTTTTAGCGTTCGAGGAATTAAGAACACCAAAATACCCTGCATATTAGTTTCGCGATTTTCTTACGCTTACAAGTTTTGTTGTTTCGCGAGTTTAGACAATGGCGAGTCATCTTGGAGCAACGGACCGCCGAAGATACATTTTTTATTTCGCTGCGCGGCTCGAAAGGCTAAAGGGGACTGAACGAGCCTAAAACGGCCAAATGTTAGAGAATACGCTCTATCGATCGTAGATATTGTCACCCGCGGTATCGCCGTGGACGTTGATAAAGATATTTATTTTCAGATATTCTTTGGTACGAATGATTGGCAACGATGTTCTCATAGACCACGATGATACCGGGTTACAACGTTCGTAGGAAAAATTTGCGAGCAGTTCCTTTAACGCCGCCGGAGTAGTGATAAGAATGATAATTCCTATTTGATTGAGAATGTTATTACATATATCATACTGTGAAGTAATGAATAGAAGATTATCAAATAGTAATATAGAATATATCAGAAACTGTCTTGTTTCGATAAGAAACCTCTGGTTATCTTGCTCCTTTTAACCGACAACGTATATATTTTACTTAGTAGAATTATTGTTGATCAATACACGAGTTCAACGACCCACGATACTATAACCTTCAGATGACCTTAGTCTTAGATACGTGGAGAATGATTTTATTTCCGAGACCAAGGTTACCCGAAGGTCATAGGTCATTGAGATGATCTCTTCACCGCCCTCCTCTTTCTCAGCGGATTTTTCAGCTGTACGGGGAAAAATCGCTTCCGTGACTTTTACGACGAGCAGATTATTTCGTTCCGAAACATTACGTTCAAGGTCAGGTCGTTAGCTCCCTCAATGCTCCCTGGCTGTCACTGATAAAGATGATATTTATTTAAGACGGTTCGTAGCAGTCGCAAACCCAAAAGATAGGAATGATCAACGGCAAGCCCACAAGTATGACGTTATCGCTCGTCACACGTTTAACAACTAATTTAATGACAGCCTGCGCGTTGACTACCAAGTACACTATTTTTAATTTAAACCTTGTTAATATTCTAACAAGAACCAATCCAACAAACTACTAACATCAATGCAAGTTACGTTTACTATCGGAGGTCTTTTCAAACTCGTGATACTTTCAGCACTTCCAGAAAGACTGGATTATCTTTTGTAGCCCTCGCTTTATTTAATTTCAAACTTTTATCGCTTTTGTTGGAAAACATTCTTCTCTTATCGTTACGTAGATCGAACAAATGCAACAGGTGTTCGCTCTGTGATTTCTTGGAAATGATAATCTCAAAACTTACGAGCGATCGAAGAATGACGCATAGAGAGATAAACATTGAATTGGAGATAGACTTGATTAACGTAGGTAAATTTTTTGTTAAAATATTCCTGAATTTTTTAAACGAACGATTGTTTTCTAGGCTCGAAGAATCGTTAAAATGTAGTTCAACGTCCATAGCGTTTATAATAACAGCAGTGTACTGTCTATATACGTAATTACGTCAGTAGCATAACACTGTCGTGTAAAGTAACGTGATAGCGATAAGAGTTTCATCAATACAGAATACAATGTATTATATAATGAATTATACATTGGCACGTACGCACATAATCAACCGGATCAATCATAGATTAAGAAGATTCCAGTCTGGCACTTTGGAATTCTCAATTTTGTTTGTTTTTCTTTTTCTTGTAACATGGAATTATAAAAATATATTTTCGAAATTAACACTAAATTTACATACGTTGGTTGCACAAATTTTTATTAGATATAAAAAGGAGAAAAAATTAATCTTATTCATATTCTCCCCTCATTGCAAAGCCAATGTTTTACACATCTTGGAATAAATTTATGCACCCTCGTCCAGAGGCGTACACAATTTTCGATGTTTCTTGTGTTTTTACGGAATATCGAGCCGTGAAACGAGGGTAAAATTTGTGTTCCGACGATTTAATTACCCGAACAGCAACGGGTGGCTAGAAAGTTAACGAAAAGTAATTATGTTATCCGTGAGGATTTTGTTAACGGTTCTCAATCGACGTCCCGGCGCGCGTCTGGTCTAGACGTCGTTGAATAAAGAAATGGCTAATTAAAACGTGGATGACGGTGGTCAACGGCGGGTTGACGCAACGATACGCGAGGCACAAAAAATAATCTGGCACAGACGCGTAGGTGCGATCGTAATTAGCGTGGACAGCATCCCACGGTGATTGTAATCGAGGGAAAATACCAATACGACGCCCAGGCAGTCGTGGTAATTGAAAATATAGTTAGAAAAAAAAAATTAAACAAAAAATACACGTGGTGTTTGAGAGCTCGATGAATCATGAATCATGAATCATGAATCATAGCGTTTGGGAAGAACTATCGTTTACTAGGGACGGCGCAAGCATGGAAAAATCCATTTTAAAATAGGATCAGATGAAAGCTTTTCTTCTTTTTTTTACAGTTTAATTTTACCAGCGATTATATTAATACTGTTTACGTATGTATGTATGCCGGATTAAACATTTGGCCGGCATTTACAAGCAATAAATCTATTAGCAAATGCGGAGCCCACCTGCGGACAGTCGCGTTAAAAAATATATGACTGGCAATCGCAGGGTTAATAGGAATTTATTGTTAGGAATTTATAGTTCACGGTCGAATTGCTCTTCCTTCTGATAGCCCTTGTTTACGAGATCTTCTGACCGTTTCTTGATTAAAGTCGACGCAAAGCAATCGATTGGCGCCAGCGAAATCGGGGGGATCGCTCGTAAACGTGGATCGTTCCTACAGAATTTTCTTTCTTTCCGAAGAAAAAATCTTATGAATCAATTCAATCGCAAAATTGGAATGTATACTTTTTCTGACCACGGTAAATGCTCGTCCAAATGTAAAGTAACCCGTGTTCTAATATTGAAAGAAATTTTACTCGTCAAAAGTTTTACATTGCAATGTAGAATAATAAAGATGATGTTTGCGCGCGTGACTAATTTACCCCCACGCGATCTACGGCAGCCAGGGCTCCGAAAGTGTTCAAAAGTTGGTACGTTCTGCGCGAAACGTGCAAATCATCGTAGCAATTTAAACGTGAAAAGTTTGTTATCCGGTTGCGAGGAAATTGAGCACAACACGAGTTCCGCGGAGCGAGCTAACACATCGGTGTATATTGACGAATCCCTATAAATAATTGTATTCGTCACTAGACCAAGGCCGAGTGTAGCACGGACCGCGTGCGATTCCTTGGAGCATCTAACCGTTTAACGAGGCCGCGTAGACGGTTACACGTGTCGTGAAAAATCGAGTGGCACGGCGGTTCGGGGTCATTCATCGGGAGGGTCATTGAAAAATGTTCTGGACGTACCTGTAGCGCGCAGAGCACACGCGCGAACCGGAAGAGAAACGATGCGAGCTACACTCGTGCACACGATTGCATTCAGGAGCGCGTGGCGACGTGCACAGAACCGCTGTAAAACTGAATCAAAGATCCCGATTCACCTCCGTGGCGGAGAGCTTATTCAAACGTATCGCTCTTGTGTTTATCTTTCACGCTAATCGCAAAATTGTCCTCTTATCAGATACACTCATTTTTACCTTTCGTTTCTCCGAATGTTTCAAGAACATTGCCTCGGGGGAGACGTCGAAAATAGTTCAAAGATTAATTATTATGCTGTCGATCTCGTTATGCGAGCCGATAAGCTTTCGAGAATCTCACGGTAACGGTTGTACCAGTCACTGTTCGCGATGTCGTCATCGATGTGCCGATAGAAATCGACGGCGAATCAGGCGTTTCACCGCCACCTGCACAAACTTTCCTCTAATCTCGCGGTTTTCTCGAAAATGTCACGCAGTGTTCACGCTCCGCTTGTGTCTGAGAACCGATTTCGTAACCTCCGAACTCCCTATTTCCGGAAGAATCTTTGCGTGTTTCGTGCTTCGTTCCACGCGCCGCGTAGAATAAATACTGCTCCTCGCGATGACTAGAGGACCTCGAGTTATAAAACTCCTCTTGTGCTCTCTGCGCGGACTCGCGCCGCACGAGCCACGCCGAAAGATCACGGATTGTCACGAAGCTACCATAGATCTCATAGTTTCTCATAAATAGTCACCGCCATATACTCGCGTCCAGCTCATATTTTCGTTTCTGAACCGTCCACGTTGACCCGGGAATTTCAAAAACTTCTACGATATTTATTTTGAATTACTCTGCTTGAAACGGACATGTTTATTTAGGTATACAGTGATAGCAGTGACATAAGTCGAAACATTTTTATAATATCGCTTTGAATCTAATTCAAGTAATTCGGCCTTGCGCCACCGACTTTTTCATACTAAAACTGAATTGCGATAATATTTATCGTTTCACGTGACTTTCATGGTATCGCAAATATTTTGTTATCAGAATTTCGTTCTACGTTCGAAGTTTTACGGAGACTAGGCTAATCATACATACTATTCGATATTTAGTAATCCTATAAAAAGATATGGAACCATGCATGTCGTAATTTGTTTAATACAGATAAATAATCGTGGTTTCGGTTACATGTTGACCCAAGAAACGTATACTGAATTCTTTCGATAAGGATTTCGTGTTATGACTAGGTAGTTGATTCATACTCCCGGCACGGTGACACAACAGCATTATATAATAAGTTGAAAAATTCTTAATGAATCCCGTGTTGTTTAGAACTAGAAACCGAACGACTTAGCTGCAGCGTTGAATATTCCTGAAATATAGAATGTATGGAGAACTCGAATCGTTTGTCATGGTTTCTCTGCTGCTCGATGCGGCTCAATGACAACAATAATTATTACATTCCAACGTTACATAAGTATCAGCCTTCTTTCTTGGCGTCTAGAGTTTACTTGAACCTTCTGTTTTATGCTCGCGGACCAAGGTTTAACTGTACTTGGTTGGAATTAATTTCATTCCCAGCGCGATAAAACTGGCGTGCTTTTATATTTTTATTACGCGTTTTCGAACTGCCCCACGAACCGATTATTATCCTTAACGGCATTCCGTCGCCCTAAATTACGAGTTCGATCGCGGCATGTGCCGTGAATAAACGTTGTAAAATTTTCCGTAAGAGTCGAAGGAACGGCAGGATACGATTACGCAATCAGGCTTGCACGCGACTGCTTCGTGACGTTGGTCATTCAACTTTTACGCGAGATGAATATCGAACGTTACGAATCAGTCTGTCATACTATGATCTCGAATACCGTTTCCAGTTCATCGATAGTATCGAGCACTCTATTCAGAAACTCTGCACCCTCCAACGGAGAACTATCTTACGAGTGCTCGTTGAAGTATATTTTTCTCTTATTAATTTCAATCTATCTCTCTCATTTTAGGCGCGGTAATTCCATTTTTTTTAGCTTTAGACTGTTCGTCTTCTCCCTCGAAACAATCGTGTCGAGTTCGTCGCAGGAATTCGCCGCGTTTGCGATGAAACTAGAACCATCCGGTTGCTGGCGTCTTCTAACACGGTACACTATAATGGTAATTCGCTACGAACGAAAAATTTCTTACGAATCGAGAAGTTGTTTTTTAAACTTGTACAAATCTACTTTTTCGTACACTGAGATATTTATTCGTGGACACGAATCTGAGTATTTGAACAAATGCCTGTCGCTAATAGAAACGACGTAAGTGCGAAACTCCATAAATCGAACGAACATAAGTATGGTTGTTTGCATTCGTAGACACCTTGGCGACGGCCTTGACCGTGATATATGTTGTAAATAAGGGGTTAGCGATTAACCGTTCCAAATGAACCGAGCTAACTCTGCTGGTGCGAAGACTTCTCGAATGTCGTCACGGTGTACCAGGTATGGCGTAAAACAGAAAAATAAACACAGTTGACTCTGAGTTTAATGTGCTAAAGACGACGAGCAAGGACGGTCGATGTTTTGCCAGAGTCAGACTCGATGCAAAGATGACAGTCGACAGCCAACATGGAGTACCGCGGTCGTTAAAATCAGGAAGAAATGGACATCGCACGAAGAAGCATGACTGTTTAAAAAATTAGAATTTCGCGCCGATTAAGTACTAAAATCATGGGGGGCTGATTCGTGACGCCCTCTGTATATAATATTTACTCGTAACGTTTATCGAAAGTCCTGTCCTATATTATGTATTAATAAACAGCGCGTTTTCACGCCATATTAAGCGGCTGCTTTGATGCCTACAAAAGTTACAAAAATTTACATTGTCATAACCCGATGTCTCCCAGTGTCGTGGTATTATAATGTGTGGGAAGGTTACGCAGTCGCGTGATAATGATAACAAATGTCACGATGCAGCTTAATGCACTTGTTAAAAGCAATAAAATCAGGTGTAACATACGTAGTTCGAGGAGAAAGGATTTTCGTCGGTGGGTGTCCCGAGGGATGGGGTCGTTCGGGGAAGTTTCGAGGCCGTGGGACCAGAAACGGGCCCGAAGTTCTCGAAAACGACGACGGAAAATCACACAAAATCACACTAATTGAAATAAGGTGGCGCGTGCGGCGACCAATGAGGCGAGCGGAAGGAGAAGACGACCGGCGACAAAAGAACAGGCCCGCGGCCCTCTGCCTTCGTCTTACAACGACGATTGACAAGGTAAGTGCTCTTCTTACGACTCCCTTACGGTAATTTGCGCGAGAACGGGTCTCTGGTGCTGTTCCTGCGGCCGATAAAACCGAACGGGGAGGAAATTTCAGTGCGTTTAACCGAAGTGAACAATAAAAAAAAGCTCGAGCATCTGCATCGTGTGCGCCGCAGTGAACACTCTGAACTTAGAGGTGCGTGATCCATGAATTCTTATACTTGAAAATATTAGTAGCGAAACGTGGTCCTCGATATGGCTTGCAATCTTTACTGCTAGAATCAGTGCAATTCGTATAAATGTTTAATATAAATGGGAAAGACTTTTTAGACAATTTTGCTATAGAATACCCCTTAATGCGGGGGAAAAAGAAGCTTTAAGGGAAGCAATGGGGGTGGTTTTGTTTTCCTGTTCTCGTACCCGTTTTAATTCAAAAGCCGTGCATAACAGTTACTTTGGTAATCGTTTAAAAAATGAGACGAGCAACGAGCCGAAGAATTACAGAAATCTCGTCTACCAACGGAAATCAGCGCTGCTTCTGCTCTGGGGCAGCACCAGACGGTTCGATCCCATCTCCCATAGACATCCGTTGAAATTTACCCTATCAGAGACATCGAAGACTATCGCCCTTTCGAAAAGAATCGTCGAGTCTCCTGCGGTTCGAGTCCTCCCCCGTTGATCTGATTTAATTTTCCCGTTTTATCGAAGCACGCGTTAACCCCTTGGTTTCCGGCATCCCCAATATGGCGATAGTGGCGCCACGGATCGATCGAACAACCCTACGAGCCCGGTACGCAGAGTGTCTTTAGAATTTCCTAAATATCCCTGGCGGTCTTCTCGATTTCGCGATGGCGGCGCGCATGCACCAGCGGAGGCTGGTGTCGGGGGTGCGATAAACCGAAGATCCCCGGGGAAGAGAGAGAAAGAGAGAAAGAGAAGGGGTGAGTTTTGCCCGTGCAGAGAACCGCAGTCCAGGCAGGGGTGGTTCGATGGCTGCCGCAACCCCGGCACCGGTGCGGCCAGCCCCGCTTTTTTTCGTTTCCCATTCGCCTTCTCGACTCGAATTCCGACCGGGCGAACCGCGAGCCGACCATTTACCAGAGATCTCATCGGTCGACGAGTGAAAGTTGGTACGCTTGTGAATCTGGGATACCCATCAGCAATGTCGTTTCGCGGCGCGTCGAGATCAGGCCGTGATTACTGGACGTTCGATCGTTTTTAATTGCCATCGCGCGACTCGATCGTTATTTCATTTCGACGCGATGTGCTTCCGACACGCGACGGTTCTCGAACCCATCGTTCGTTCACGTTGAAACTGGACACAAAGCCAACGAACGTACGCGATAAAAGATCGTTGGAGAAAGGCGTGACTTTTACCCGCGTCGGCGATGTTCTCGATGCTGAAAAATCGCGAAAGTCTCAGGCGCGAAGCTTAGAGGCGTCCAGATCGAACGTCCATTTCGATGAAATGATTTTGTCAAGCGTACGACATTATTATGGGTACCGCTAATAGTATCGCCGAACGCGAGAGAAATAGTGCACGCATTAACAGGTACTGGGGACCGTAATTATGGTTTCGGATAGAAAATGCCCTGTCAGTAGACGATCAGCTCTCGCTCTATCTCTCTTTTGCATTCTTTATAGTTTTTCTGTTACACTTGGTCCGTAGCTTCGATCGTAAGGTTATTGAAACAATCAAAAGCTTTCGAAAGGGCGAATCGTGTAATTTGATTAATTTAGAAGTTAGTTAAAAAACTGATCAAGTTACGTGGTTCACTCTTCATAATTAGTAGGGGTGGGGTAGATACTCAAGATTTCAAAGCTAATTCAATTTTCGAATCTGGAATACCCACCCGCCCCTAATATTTAGTTGTTAGTTTTAAAGAACATAAATCCATGTAACCTCTTCAGAGTAAAATTGTTTTGTTCAAAGTATAGAATTTGTTTGCGAATGCTTGCATATCGTAATATCAAAGCAACTTTAAAACTAAAAATTACATTTAAATGCCAGAAACCCTGAAGAGGTTAAGATCATTGAATCACACTCTCGTATATTTTGTTGAACACTGTATTTAGTAAAAATTTAGGAATTTACCAGCACGTACACTTAAGACTCTCATAATCGTTTGCTTCGTTGCTTTAACAAATTTTTCGAGAAGCTGTAGTTTGTCAGTAGTTTCGTTTACCTGACGCAAATCGAGTAAGACGTAAGTCGGGGTAAATAAAGTGCAAACTACACATGTAGACACACGTTTATTGCACATATATTCGTATACATATTAATATATTTTTAATAATATTGTTATATTATTCCAATTTTTTCTTTCGTCCGAAATTACAAATTTCTTCCTAAAAATTGAACGACGAACGCTTCCTTGGCCCATTGGACCGAACAACAGGTGTCGTTCCCCGTTATCGCGTATACGTCGTTGTTTAAGAAACGCGTAACAAAGTCCCCGCGAACGGAAGTCGTAGAAAACATTTACAGCCAAACTGTAAACCCACTTTCTAAAGTGGTACGGGCATTCACGATTTTATTTTCGATCTTTCCTCGATTCTTCTCGCAGATACGAGAGTCACGAAGAGGAGTGCTAGGTACCGTTTGGCAGCCAGAACCGCCTCCGGGCGTCGAGAGCCTGGTTTGTTCCGTTCTAAACGGAACCTCACCTTCGAGCAGAGTTCCTCGCTCCGTTTTTCATTTTATTCGACATCTCGAACCTTTCTCTTCTCTCTTTCGTTCCCGTCGGTCTGTCTCGTGTTCGTTGCTCGGTCCTCGAATAGATTTAACCGAGATTCGATCGCGGGAGAAAGTTTTACTCCCGTCTTCCTTTCTATCGGGTCACCCCTGGAAGTTTCCGCGGTTCTGAACCTCGTGTAAGCTCAAATTCTATCGGTTTTACACCCATACGCTAATTACTCGCAAGTGTACAATCGAAACTGTTTACTCTCATCTGTCAAACGACGTGACACTCGTTAAATTTCCTTTTTTTTTATATCGAGTATACGAAATAGTTTTTCTTGCTATCCGTCTGATCACGTTCGTGTAGCATGATTAGCGTTGTGGTTTGCGTTGCCAAAGTGCTAACTGCGTTTCCGAGAAGTCGATTAGAAGTGTGCCTCGGTACATCTGTCGTTCGGAACAATCTTTCCTGGCATTCGAAAACTCCGCGACTTTCGACTTTCTTTCCAACGGATCGTCGAGGCTATTAAAGCCACCCAAAAATCGTATCGCGAATAGCTCGCAAATAAAAGACCACCTAAACCGTTATTCACCTGTCGTTTCGATGAATGTTTGCTGTTTGCTCGTATTATTGACATTACTGCCAGCTGACCACTACCGTCGCGATCGAAGACTCAATTATATCGACCCATTAACCAAAAATCATATTCGACTACACTTTCGTGTTGCATTATATAATTATGGCCTAAATATTTAACGATAACTTTGAATCTTTGATACTTCGAAGTGGGTCAAGTGCACACTGAGCGACAGTAATTGCTTAGTTTTATTTCCGTGAGCGAGAAACGTATGTAACAGTCACTGTCACCTAAATATTAAAGGAGAAATTCAATCAATCACGATTCCTATTATTTTTTACGGTGCTTATACGATCTAAGCAAATCTTATTACTCTTCTAATCCAGCCCGTAATATTACTAAGAAATTAATAATAGCATGCCTGTGCTATCTTTTTGGCTGGGTGTGTGTATTACAATATATAGCAGACCCGAAAAAGTTAAATAAGTCCCTCTGAAAAAGTCAAGAAAGGGTATCTCAACCGGATAGTGCAACCTTGGCGTCGTCTAGCTTGCTAAAATTAAATATTGGTCGATGCATTGGATGTTTATCTATAACAAATGTTTGCCAGGGAGACATAGAGTCCTTCTACCCATTCGAGAATCGTTTCGGAGAAATCGCGATAATGATTTGTCGTTCCCTAAGGGGCGGAAACCGAAACGCCACGAAGCAATTAGAAACCGCGTCTTCGTGCCACTTCGAACTGCAAATGATCGATTCGAATCGACTATCGAGTCCCGCTTAATGCGACTTTTCTCTTCCTGATCCAATGTTCTTCCTTCTGGCTACCTTGATTTCTTTTACCCGTTGCGTCAATTATGGTTCCGATGTACATACGTTATCAAGTCAACAAAATTATTAGCTTATAACACGTTTTTCTTAATTTTCCTTAACTAGAAGCTATATCGATCAGGTGACGATCAACGTGTTAATGAATCATTTCTGTCGAACTACAGCTGATGGAAAGGTATTTCGGAACGCCATTGACGTTTCCTCAATTAAGACGCTAATTAGCCACGAAAGTGATCATCTCGTGGCGCTTAAATTCCATTTAAATACTGTTTCACGTTTTCCGCTTTGTTATTTAAAACACTTGGAACGTTTTATATTAACGCGTTCCATTTGCGAATTCACCGAGCAAACAAAGTTGTCCCCGTTGCAAAAAATTCATGTTAAAAAATTCAATTCTGTCGTATCATTGAACCAAATCTGTACTCCAATTGCATACGTTAGGAAATCGTTTTAAAAAGCACATTGGGAATCTTAAAATATCCGATTGCGTCTCTTTTGCGTACAACATGCAAATGCAGTTAGAAATGCTCGGGTCGCACAGAAACGACAATTACGTAAATTGGTATTGTTGCGAATTGAAACAATTCTTTCAAGTGAATCTCACGCCTAGTAGAAATGTATTCCGAAAATGTGTGCAACAAAGGAAATTACGAAACGCGTCGCGTCGCTCTTCATTACGAAAATTTATTCGATCACCTTGCAACGTAAATATTAAATTAGCCCTTAAATGGTGTCGTTCCCTATCGTAAATATAAATATCTCGTTTAGTGTTATAGTTTAGCACAGTATGAAAACTTTTGCCCTCGATTCTTCAAATTCCTCCTCTCGTGGCACGCAGAATTTTTGCTCATAAAAGTTTATATCTATGCTCCGAGGAACGCATTAAATCAACTCGAAGAAGAAACAGCCCCGAAATTAGGCCACCATAGAAGAAGCAAACGAAATTAGTCGAGCAACAACCTCCTAAGAAGTCTGTACTACCGTTAATAAGTATTAGAGCACCTATTTTGTATGGAATAATCCTGAAGTAACTGTAATTGTTCATTTTTATTTAACATTTTGTATTGCAAGGCGCTCACGAAGTGGACGAAACAATAGATCTATTTGTTGAAAATAAACTTGGGGTTCCTTAGCCTTAACAGTCGTTCCAAAAAAATTTGGACTGTATAACAATATCAGGTGTCATACTTATCACTTTTCTTAACAATTTTTTACTTTTTTTATGTAAGAATAAATTATACCAAACGACGCAGAAGCGTGAGAAGACCAAAGGAACGAAGGTTCCTAGCATTTTCCATATTCCGTCAAAAGAAATTTGAATAAGAAACACACGTCTGACGGTGTGAAATTTTTTTAACGATCCGTTTATTTATTCTTCCCAGATTGAATTAATAGCGTGGCAACGCCAAATTCTCGAAGTGTCCGTTTTACGAACGAGCATGCAAATTCCCGCGGCGACAACAGAAAATATCGTACGAACGTCCGAATAGATTCTCTTTAGACGTAGAACGAACACTATTCTTCGTGTCTTCATTGTTCGGGATAACGCGTCCTTTGAAAATCGGCGCGAGAGAACAAAACGGGACGCGACGAACGAACATGGTTTTCTTTAACGAGTCACCAAGCGTTCGACTAATCATCTATGTGTTATTTAAATGATAATACAAATTGCCCTTGGGTTAAAGGGCAGATCGTTCACCCTCGAGTGGAATTTCCAAAAAAATTATTTTAATTGTTGAGTTTTAGGAGAATTACGGAGGAACGAGCTCTGGGAAGGTAGCGTAAAATTGGGAATTTCGAAATGAAAAGGATCGATATCGGTCGATCGGCTGGGTGTTTCATAATTCGGCCATAATATCCCCCCATTAAGTGCGCGCGCATTGCACGGGACGCGCAGCTGGGTCGAAATCCGTGTTTTGGTGGGTCATTTTTTAGGGCGATCCGCCAGTGACGGCACGCGGTCGGGTGCGTGGGGGATTTGGTGTCGACGCGGTTTTATGGGGCGGCGCGTGGTTGATAAGTGGGACATACGCTCTTGCATCTCGGTATTTCGTAGTGAACTCGCAGTCAGATCGGATCACCCGCAGCACATCGGGGACGTTGTGCTTAACACCGGTTTGTGGAAACGTTTTCTTCGTGGCACGCGCAAACAAGAGCTTCCTGGTTCGATTGGACGCCTCGTTACCAGTAAGTCGTGATTGTTTACAACTTCGCGTCCGGTGGTGATTCTACGGTTCGAAGGGATCGAAAGGGTTCACACTGTCGCGTTGATCGGTTCTCGATCAAACAATTCTACAGAATCGAGATAATATCGGTTTTGGTCACGGTTCTATTTCGCAATAATAGAATAAATAAACCAATTCGAAATCGTTTCCTATTCGATAGGACTAGAAACTCGGAGCGGTTTGTTCGCGCTCGTTTCTCAGAACCAGTAATTGACATTTAAAGACGCGTTTGTTTTCGTCACCGTTGAATTACCGTGGCTCTTAATTACAGAGGGTCGAAAGGAAATGTGTTCTACGCGTCGACATCGTCCCTTCGGGCGATATAAAGAAGGAAAAAAATGACACTAGGGTGGAGGCGTTTAACCATTTGTATGACGTGCCGGCGCGATGTGTTAAATGGCATTATGGTTGCGAGTAACGTGTCACGTTGCTGATTCCGCTCGCTTATCATTCTCGTGGCCTCGCAATTGTACATCGTTTGGCGTCCATAAGAAACCGGAAAACGGGCCACGTTGCAGGCACGTACGTTCGCGAATACTGTGCAATTTTCAGCGGAAAAACATGCCGACGAGTGAAAACTGAAACAGAGAGATGCTACACTCGATTAACTCGTATCTCGAAAAGCATGCAACGTGCAAAATGTTCATCTCGCGATTTAGTTTCTACGAAAACCACTCTACTTGTCCGGTAGTTGTCCGAAATTTGTCTCGATATAGATCGTCGATGATTTCGTTTGCAAGCCTAGGTTGTTGTCGGAGATTTTATATATACGAATATATTTACGCTTTCTCGGTACGCTTTCTTAATTACCTGCTGTGCTTACTAGACTGGAAACGAATCATCCTAATGATCCGCGATGCTGAAAGAAATGACGATTCAAACTGTGGGAAAAATAGATGCCATTTGTAATTTCACTAGACACGCTTTTGCTCGAGAAATCGCTGAAACGCACGCGAGGCGATTTCATTCGGACGTTTTCCAGCTCTCGACGGATCTTCCTTCGACGCTCGGTAGTTTATTCAAATTTCGAACGCTCGACTCGTTCAAGTGGAGATGAAATTGAAAATTTTCGGGTTAAAGAGACCGAGTGGCTGGCAAAGTAATTCCACGGCAATTAATTACGCCACGTAATTAACCTTTACGTGACTAGCGAAAAGTAAAACCGACGCGGCGGTGTGCTCCCGAGCGAATTCCCCTCCTCTTTGAAGACGAACCCTCCTCATGGGGAGATCGTCGCCTGAAAAGACTCTGTATTTCCTCGAGCCTATTCATTCGCTCTCTTTAAAATTTCACGCGAACGATAGCCATGTGTTCCTCTATACAGCCTTCGAACAAAGAAAATATTCGTCACAGGGTCGAGAAAAATTAACAGGCGCGCAACCCAGTCTTTTACCCAATGCTCATTATTTACAAAAATAATTCCAGTTATTATTATCACGATAATAGCATCAATTATCGATATATCGTAGTTCCGGTTAAATGCTGTCGTTCATCGAGCAGTTCTATGACACGTTCTCAAAGTTAGTTTTCGCGCGAGCTTGTTCGACGATCGGCCTTTTCGTTATTCTTTTCCTCGAGCGTTAATGTCAACGCGGAGACGCAGACAAGGCGATCGTGATTCATCTCGTGGATTCGCTCTCCGTTTCGCCGTGGATTGCTTTAATTGCGCTTGCACTCGAGAATTGTACAACGAAGGACACACCGCCGAGATTGTTCGGAAGAATTTAGATTAACGATGGGAAACTGGACTGTCTCGCGACTCGTAACACCGATCATCTTGTGAGTAGAATCGACCTCTAGGTTCCGACTACAAACATTTTTGGAGCAATAAATAAACGGGACACCGTTGCAAACTGAAATTTTTTAAACAGTACGACGCGGAATATGCTTTGCAATTCTTTCTCGGTTCGTGAAAACACACACAATTACGCATACTAGATAAACACGACCGTTTATTTGCATTTTGGTGGACGTGACTTGATATTAGAACCAATTTATTTTAAGAATTCAAATTCAAATGTATGAAATACGAATATGTTGGTTTAATATTTTCGTTCAATGGGAATAAGAAGGAAGGAGTTACGAGTTGTATCGGGTCAGACGTGGTAGTCGGCCATCTTTTGAGGCCCGAGTGCAAGCAAAAATTATTCGATATCAGTCTCCGTCTACTTACGTTGTCACATTCCCCTTAACCCTGGGCCCGAGCTTTCCAACTCCGCCTTCCACTGAATATCGCTGCTGCTTAGGCACTTATGTTTCGTCGTCGCGGCAGAAATTGCCAGTTCGGTTCGATCGCGGCAAGTTTATCGCCGACCTTGCAGTTTTTCTTACACAAGCTACGATTATCATTGCCTGGTTACTTCACCGCCTCGGCCAAAACTGCGCTGACGCTTCAGTCTTTTGCAAAAGCGCTCGCATTCTTGCTCTTCGACAAATCCATTTCCGTGATTACAAACCAACGTGAAAGTCCCACGATCGTTCGCATTCAAATTAAAATTAACATTAATTTGCCACTCTGGCCAATTGCATACGTGAAATTTCACGCGTATTGGATGCAAGATGGGGGAGAATTGGGTCCAGGAAGTCGAGCTGATTGGCGACGTTTTCGACGAATCGAACGTCTCCGGTCGAAAGTAGTTTCGCAGTTGTCCCCTCGGATGACGTAGGATCGCGATAGACGAAACGTGAGTTGCTACAAGAACAGAACGACGGTTTCAATACGTACGTGCTTGAGAAACGAGAGACAGGAAGGTCCACTGTGCGGTTGATAATGACCTGAAACGTGCCATTGACCTCCTTTACGGAGAACCTGTTCCAGCACGAAACTTCACTTCTTTCCTTCCTCGTTTCCCCTTCTCTCTTTCTCCGAAGCTCTTACCTCGTAACTCAGCACCTTTCTCTGTGGTTACTCTCCTTCGAATACAGCATGTACCGTTTCGATGGACAGCTTCGCCGGGACAACGACGCCTCTCCGATTCCCCGTACGTCGAGTTCCATTCGAAACTGGGACACCCGATAGTGTCCTTTGATCGTTCGCGATACCGAAAAATTTGCTCACCCAAGTCCCAACGAGATGCGACTTTTGGGTCAGCCGGTTTAACGCGTAGCTCATCTATTCTTTAAAATCTTTTCAAACGATTCGTTTCTCTTGACAATTTACTTCTGTTTTTCCATTCCGTTATTTTCCTTGTTCCAGCCTTTTGTCTTCCGTCTCTTAATCGAGTTAGAATATCAATCCGAGTTCAGACTTAAATGGGTGAAACTTGTTTACGAACACGTGTCGCAGGCATACTTATTCCTTCTTTTCTAGTCGTTATTTTGCGATTTATATTACATTGGTTTCATCATTCAGGATCATTATCGTATTAAACTTTAAGCGTAAATCGTTCAAACATCGAACTTAAACATTAATTCTTTGTTTTCAAGGGTGTAATTAATCCATTATTACCTCCGTCTTCGTGCAATGTAATTGTATACTCGAATGGGTATCCCGTATATGTCTAGGGTCATAGAAGACCCAACGAAATGAATATTCGCGAAATTGCAGGGAAATGAGACATTTAGATAGACGAGGAGACGCTACATGCCCGTAAAGAGAATCCATTAAGAACGGAACATGGTCGTATCTTTCGACTTTGCGTTGTCTCGATATCCAGTCGCGTACGAAGTCTCGCCACAGCCGTGAAAGGCTCCCGTAACTACTGTAACTGGTTACGTTTCGACGTCTTGATAATCGGTTCCCGGTGACCTAGTAACAAATACTTTCAGAAATGCAAAATCGCACCGCGGGTCGCGTTCCACTTCGACGCGTGAAAGTTCGTGCTTTATTGTTCGCGAGATTAATCCCCGGCACATATTTCCCCCCGTGTCATTCGCTGGCGCCTGCTGAGACGCGACCAATACCAATAAATACAGACCCGTGTACAAGCTGCACCCATAAAAAGTTCGACTCCGATGCATCCGTTATCTTAAATAACTTTAATCGATGGAAACTTCATAACTCTTCCGTTTATAGTACGTATAGTGTATGGACTCTTAACTTCGCATTCTTGCATGAGAAATCGCCTGAAAGAGAAAATCGAATCGTGCTACTCTTCGCCGTTGCTAAGGCATGCCGCCGCTCGTAACGAGAAGTAAATGGTCGTCGTTATCGCGAAAAAGTACGAAGCGAGTTACTTATCGGAGAAAACGATAAAATGTAATTCTTTACGTTTGCGAACCAAGGTGTACTAGTTTTCCCAAGCTAAACGAAATGATGGAATCATTTGCCCATTTGTTTAAAGGCGAAACGTTTGTTCCAGAATTGTTAAAATGGCCCCGAACTTATTCGGTACGTCAGCGACGTTGTACTTGGAGGCTTCGCAGCAGAATGTTCGCCAGGATGGACAGTCGCCGGAGAAGTTAAAGTTGCAGAAACATGTCGTCCAACCAACATCGGACGTTACACCAACGTATAAATGGAATATCGTCTGGAGGAACGTGATTGCTTTCATTTACCTTCACTTTGGAGCACTCTATGGACTCTACCTTATGTTCAACGGAACAAAGCTCTACACGATAGTGTGGTGTAAGTGAATGCTTTGCAATATCCATTTTTCTTTTGGCCGTTCAACCGAGAATCCAGAAAAAAAAAATAATACCTCGTTATCGATCGACGCATTCATTTACAATTCGTCGTCACTTTCCCCTAAACAGTTGCGACAAACTCGTTTTCTTACCGGAGATTAATCACTTTCATCGTTCTGTCTCCTTTGCATCGAATCACGATGACGCCTGTTTTAGCTATTGTTTTAATACACAAATAAATTAAAAATCATCGGCGGAATCTTCCAGCACGATTCTCTGCTAATTGTTCAGGCTTTAACGATCAACGCAAACCGGTGTTCCATAATCTATCATCGTTATCGCTATAAATGTTGCATTTCATACGATCTTTCGTAGAATTTATGACTGTTAGGTTTAATATAACGAAGCAATAACAGTTTGCACTTGAATCGCGTTGTTTATCGGGATTTCGAAAGTGATGATCTTGCTCATTAGATCCCACGATAAAACGCAACGCGCGGAGCTGTTATGCCCGTTCGATAGGATTACAGTTATTAACGAGACAAGCATAACTGGGTCGTATGGCGAGTGGAAAAAGTCGAAATCGATCGTAGAAACCGTCGTGTGTCTCGGGGAACGGTACGATCTTCGCGATCATCGTCTATGTCAGACTTTCGAGAACTCGCGTCCTGGTTGCATCGACGATAAACGTTCCGATGGAATTTGAATACGACGAATCCTGCTTTCAAAAGTAACACGATACAAAATTCTTCTCATTGTAAAATTTTATAACAGAATTTCTGGGAGAGTCTCGAGTTTTCCTTTCAAATTAACGCGCGTTATTTTTACAATTTTCAGCGTTATTTATGGGAATAACGGCTGGACTGGGCATTACAGCCGGCGCTCATAGATTATGGGCCCACAGATCCTACAAAGCAAAATGGCCGCTACGATTCTTCCTGATGATCCTGCAAACCATTTCTTTCCAAGTGAGTTCACCGTTTCCTTCGTTTCTTCGAAACGATCGAGCTTTAAATACCATTCCCACGAAAACTAATGTCTTCGATTTATCTCAGAATCACCTCTACGAGTGGGTCAGAGACCACCGAGTGCATCACAAGTTTACAGACACGGACGCGGATCCTCACAACGCCAAAAGAGGATTCTTCTTCTCGCATATGGGCTGGCTGTTGGTACGAAAACACCCCGATGTAAAAAAGAAGGGTGCCACCATCGACATGAGCGATCTGGAACGGGATCCCATTGTTGTCTGGCAAAAACGGTACGAAACGTTCTTCGAAGTTTCGAATATTTCTTTCGACCAAGTACAACGTCCCTCATTATCCATAATAAAAGCTGTTCTTTCTTTTGAATCTGTTTCCTCCGGTTTCTTTACAGATTGTACATCATCCTAATGCCCCTTTGCTGCTTCATAATCCCCATGTGGATTCCTTGCCACTTTTGGGGCGAGAAACCATTGAATTCCTGGTACAGCGCCTTGTTTAGGTACACGTTGTCTTTGAACCTCACGTGGCTAGTGAACTCGGCCGCCCACATTTGGGGAATGAAACCCTACGACAGGTAAATAGCATATTTTAATAACTCTCGTTTCCATTTAAATGGTAAATGGATAGAATTCGATTTTCTTGTGAATGTTCCAGCTCGATCGGGCCCACAGAAAATATCAGCGTCGCGATATGCGCGTTCGGCGAGGGTTGGCACAATTACCACCATGTGTTCCCGTGGGACTACAAAGCTGCCGAATTAGGTAACTATAGGACCAACATGACCACGGCGTTCATCGACTTCTGGGCACGATTGGGCCAGGCGTACGATATGAAAACTATCCCCCTCAACGTAGTGAAGAAACGTGCGATCAGAACCGGCGACGGATCCAAGTACGTACTCGATCGTTCTAATAGTCTGCAAGAAAAATTTGGTCAAATTTAAATACGACAAATCATGATACAAACCAGCTTGAACGCTTCTGCTAACTAACCCTTTCTTAGTTAAGTCAGCGTTGAAAATCTTGAGGAAATAAATGTGGATTAAAATCGATAAGTTGGGTATACATAGAGCGTTTGGTTGCAGGTACCATAACGATGAAACTCCCAAGCATAGTCACGAGGGTGCGAAATGGGGATGGGGCGACGTGGACATGGAGCCCGACGAAATCCAGTCGGTGGAAGTCATCAACAAGAGCGACTAAGTAATCGTTCCTTGGCCATTCTCGCGAGAATGTTCGGTTGATTTCACGAAACAAATCGCGCGTTGAATAGAAAAATCTGCAATCAATAGTTTACAACGTCAATTAATACTTATTACATATATATATATATATATACACACACATATATATACACACTATCAACGATCTGTCGTTGTCGTTCCTCCGCGAATGGTCGGCCATTCGAGGAATCGTGCGGTTCGTGATATATTCGATAATTAACCATTATCAAACCAGTTACTACAAGGATATCGTTAGAATATTTTAAACGATCGACTTGGCTTCGACGTGAAATCGATCTTCGGAAACGTCTACGCGTCGAGCGGGAGATGAAACGAAAGAACGGAGCGAAGCTCTCGACGCTCAAATGTCATTCGATGAATCAAAAATTAAATTCGTGGCCTTTCGAGTTGTCGTTCGGAACGTGGGCGGGCGTTTTATTTTTCGAATTCTCGCGTGTACAGTAGTTTAGACGGTGAACGCGGGACGATTTATTCCGTTTTACGCGAGTTACGGTATCCTTCGAGACCATCGTAACGACGTAGAGTTATAGTAACCAAAGCACGTAAATTGTATATCGATTGATCGACTAGATTTCGGGTTATGAAGAAAAGCACTTCGCGCGTGGAATGGTTTGGCGTCGTGAATCTCTACTGGGATTGAAACTTTGCTTTCATATATTTCTCAGAGAATAAGATCACAGATCTGTCAAGAAATTGGTTTCTCTTTTTTTACTGGTGGAATCGAAGACCCACCGATATTTATTAAAAATTAGGATAGAGCAAGAATAAACTTTGGCCTGGCCGGTTAAAGTAATAGCAATAATATTTATTTGTAGCTGATTAGAGGAAACCTTTGACACAGGTAAAATAAAAATATAAAATTCATTAAAAAATTGATTTCCTTTTCTCCGTTAATAGAATCGAATACCCAGCGATGTTTGTTAAAAGTTATTACGACCAATTTCGTTATCTGAATCGGTGACGAAGGGAAGGAACGTTCGCGCGAATCGAGTATCGAGTTAAATTCAGTGTGATCGATCGTACGAGGAAAAGACTCGAGCTCGATGTTCGTTCGTTCGCGGGTGATGACACTGTTGACAGTTCGCCGTGAGGTCGCGGCCAGGACAGAGTCAATTAAACGTAGAAGTATAGGGAACCGATCCGCCGAGTTACGCAGACGACAATCGTTCCTCGAAGTAACAACAACAAAGTGCGACAATCTAACATCGATTACTTGCCTTAAACCACCCCGATCGTCCTGTCGCGCGAATCCATGTACGTATCGCTTAAACACTTTTAGAAGCCTAGCTATTTAGACTTGAAACGCGCTCGTCGATACCGATTATTGCGTTGCGCGCTACTCGAAGAATATTATTTATTTAACGACGGAAATGCCGAAATCTTTTGCTTGTTCAACGAACCAACAGGCCACTAAATTATAAATAACAGTAAAATACGGGGTATATGAAAACGCACAAACCTTTCGTTCTGTGAAAAGTCCATTTGAAGTGATGATTTACGCGTTCATAGAAATTCGACACCTCCGACGCGTGTTATTTAATCGCGAATTCAGAAACCACCCTGGTGAACACTCTTCGTAAACATTCGTCTGTCCGACTGTCGTAAAAAAAAGAAATGTGGGTACAAACACATGCAACGGACAGTTCGATCGACGATCTTTACACGTTCGATAAATTGCAACTTCTAAATGGATTTACACGCTCCTTGAAAACTGTTTCCTCCTATAATCTCAGTCACGATCATTTACATCGATAAACTAGACGTAAACACTAGTGGTCCAAATTATGATTGGAATATTAGTTTCACGTTTTCGATGATATAATTATTTTTACACGATTAAAATGTTGTTATATTTATGTGTGTTTCCACAATTTTTACTAGTCCAAGGAACGTTCGTTTGGAATAATTTTCGAGACAATGTACGTACAAAAGATTACATACTTTTATAGAAGATACAATGACTATGTTCTCTCTTGCTCTCTTAAATGTTACTTTTCGCTCTTACGCCAGTTATCGTATCTCTATCTTTTAATACGTATATTATCTTGATCATTGCTCGGAGATCTTCGACGATCGAAAGCTTCGAGACGATTAAAGAATCTTCCCACCGTTTGCTTTTATTAGACAAAAGTCTCGCACAATCTTTTTCCATGGGAAACGAGGCCCATTTTTATGGAATGAAATTTTATAAAAGTAGGTGTGATTGAAACGTTCCGCGTGTTATATCGCACAGGAGATAGTTTTCAATGTTTTACCACCAAAGAAACACGATTAGAAAATTTGCAACATCTGGATCTTACAGGTGAATGTTTATAAATCCAGGGTATGGGTACAGAAATATTGTTCGATTGTATAGTTCATATATAAAAAGGAAAATCGACAAAAAAAGAAAAAATATACGAAAGCGTAGCTTGTAGAGGTAATATCGTACGCGATTAGCCGAGAACGAAGAAACATCATCGTTTTCGTTGCGTGCGTACGTTTTACTATGGACAATATCGACATTTTCAGTGTATTTATAAATAAATTATTGTTATCTGTAGAAACACTCGTGTCTTTGATTTAATTTCCTTTGTATATATCGATTCTGCCGTCTTCTTTCTTTTCAAAAATAAGGAACGAGGAATGAAATTTCGAACATTTCGCGATCTTAAATGAAAATTAATATGGTACACTCACCGATAAGAGATACCAACAAAACGTCGTTATCGTCTGTATGCTCGAAGTTATCAATGTTTTTATAAACACGAGAAAGTCAGTCGTTCCGATCCCGTGTCTTCTATCAATCGTAATTACTTTCATTTGACATTGATGTTCCTTGTACGCTAACAATTAATTAAAAAGAATGATTAGTCGTGATGTATCGGTCGCGTTATCTCTTTCAGGGTCAGACAAATGCTTGCCCCTAAGCGATACCGAATTAATGGATCACTGTCATACGGTTTCGCCAATTTGTTGCGTACAATTTGCTCCGTCATTATTTACCACGCGAAATAATTCGTATTCGATGGTAAACAGCGAATTTGGATATCTGAATTTAAACCTGGACCCTATTGTTATTTTTCACAGAGTCACTGACCAACTTTACAGAATTTCGCAAACGATCATTGCACATTCGTCGTTTCGTGAGTCCTAACTTCGGAAATTTGTTCACGGCTCGTCCGGTTTCTGCACACACAGGGCGTAGATTTACGTAATCCGTTCTTCCTGGTATTTGCGTTTGGGTCAGTTTGTACGACGATCTGTTAGGCGAGGTGATCAGTTTGCGTTTCGCAGATCCATTACTTTCGTCTAAAACGGGACACAGTAAATGGCGGAAAGGTCTCTGTCGAAAGATTTGTTAGAAAATTTGAGAGACTGTATCGCGCCAAAACAGATTTCCAACTGGTAGAATAACTCATTACTTTATTTATTATAAGAGAAAATATCGATAAGGAGTGAATTGTAGGGATACTATAGTCGGAATAATAGCAATCTGCTCGAGGGACCATGTGCCCGCAAACAGTGAACACTTTCGATAACGCGGGAACCGAGTCGCCAGTTTTGCTAATAAAATGACGCATTAACGATTGCAAAATTGCGCACCAGTAATTTGGCCCAATTAAACGAGAATTTCCACTCGGCTCGTCTCCCCGTTGCATCCAATTAAGAACAAGTCTTAGCTGCCGTGCAACCGACCGTACTTTTTGCAGTTCCCAGTCAATGATCGAAACTAAGAAGAACCTGTCCACCTCGCAGTTATCCAGTCTCGTTCGCGGACAAACGAAAGCATCGTCGTGGTAATTTTCGAAATATACAAAGGCAATCGAAGGTAACTAGACGGTTCAAACACGATTATTAATCACGTTACATTAATTATCTGTTAAATTATTAATACGTTGCCGGAGATATTATTGTAATCCACATTCCAACATTAGAATCGAAAATATCAAGATCGCAATAAATACTTTAGATTCTAAATATCAGAGGATTTTTGGTGGAAAACTGGGGTACAACGAGACCATTTTAGCTCGATCTATATTAGAAATAAGAAACGAAAGGTAACGACCGTGACACGCCTGAATTCTTAATCGACGTCCCTGAGTGGTGAAACTCCGGATTCGAAGGTTGAAACGAGAAAGAATTCGATACTGCTATTGACAGTTGACATTTTGCAAAGCTACCGGATCGATCATTCGGTGATCAACCGTGCGGTATTGCGTGGAAAGCGTGTTTTCGTTCTAGCAAAGTCAGTCGTTGAAACTTTCGCTAAATCACGCACGCGGTGGTAGCAGCCTCGATCTTGGATTTCTCAGCGATGATCTCTGCTTATCCCGTAGACGAGGTTCGATAAACGATCTTGATAGTTCCGACGAGCTGATATAGTCGATCATCGGTGGGATTAGAGTGGCGATAGCGCGTTATAAAACGCGGAAAGGATCCTCGATCGACCGAATCGGTATCGACGCGTTTGACGAAAAGTGGTTTTGTTTGGAAGTCGGCGGTTCGTTTGATCCAATCGCATCTGGCCCGACTATTATTCAATTTCTCGGGTCAACTCGGTACAGGAGACGTCACGCAAGAAAGAGGTAATTCAATAACCGTAGTGAACTCATTCAGTGTTGATAGCTCGTCGCGTCGGTGGTGTATGGATCCACGATCTTCCACGGATCTTTTAGGCTCGCATCGCGCGATAAAATAATCTGTACGTTTCATTTGCTACCTCGTGTTAAAGAGTCTTAGAGAAAATTCAATTTAGAAATACGAAAGTAGATGATTCAACCTATAAAATGACTCCAGGAAAATTGTTGCGTGACTTCTTTTCGCAAAGTTATAGCAGTTGAAAGATCGACAATGTTTTGAGGGTTGTTCGATAACTATAAATTTAAAAATTTGTAATTAAATCAAGGCGTTGATCACGCATGTGCGGGAAGAGAAATTTATTACACGAAACTGTGTCCCCTCTTCGGTTCGTCTCCCGTCCCGTTTGAAATTCCCGCCCAAAATTCTCCTGCATTCCCGGTGAAAGTACAAGAACGAATGATTCCTAAAAAATAGTTGCACGACACGGTCTGTCAATACCGCGAATAAAATAATTCGAACGAGCACCGCGTGTTTCAGCTCGAATTTGGTTTTTCGTAAGTGGCACATGCGCACTAGATGGAGGCAAAAGCGGCCAAACGAGGTTTAGGTGGCGTTGGGTATAGCGGCGCCGTGTCCTCGACGTCGGGAGCGCAACTATACCGTGGCGTCGGACTACTTTGCTTCACCTGCAGCATCTGCTTTATTCTCAGCCTGATCTGCACGTGTCTGGCTACGTTGCTGGTCATCCTCGATCAGAAAGTCGAAGCCGCCAGCTATCAATACTGTGAGTGGCCTTTTCTATGCACTGTCACCGCTCGCTGATAACAGTTGATCCACGTGAGCGTGATAAAAAACGGCGGGAAATTTGAAATCGTTTACCAAGGACTCGCTAATTACGCCGCATTGCAATAGCTTTACACTTGTTACCGTGATGCTTCTGACTATATAATTTGCATAGTTTCACATGATACGACAATCAAATTTCGTATTTGTACAATTTATAAAATTTCGAATTGGACAATGTAGAATATTTAATTGTAACGAGCGAGATAGTACTGTTTTTCATCGCGTGTATTGAACTCGGTGTAATCAGCTCGCTGCAAAGGGATTTAATAATATTGCCACTTTAATTCCAGACTTTGCGCTTGTTCTCTTATCACCGTGACTCCGATACCTTTATCAAAATCCAGAACAAACCGAGCTGGCAAGTACGTGCAACCATACGTGTCTGATCTGTTCCAGCTCTCGCCACGATGAACCAGCGATCGAACCCCGATTCGTCCTTTCGATTACCGAAGGACGTGACTCCTCTGCACTACGATGTCTACTTGCACCCAGACCTCGACAAGGGCACCTTCCAGGGTAAAGTTACGATCCTGATCGACCTGCTCAACAGGAGGAATAGCATAGTGGTTCACCAGAAGGATCTGAACATCACCTCCGCCACCTTGAAGACCTACGATCGCGAGGAGAACTACGAGATCAAGGTTCTCGAGATCGCGCAAATATCGCAACACGAAATGGTCACGGTCACGGCGGAAAATGAACTCCACTCGGGACTGTATCACTTGACCTTTGAGTTCAGCGGCGCGTTGCAACCCGACAAGATCGTAGGCCTGTACTCCAGCAGGTACAAGGACGAGGCGAACAATACCAGGTGAATTTCGGTACCGGTACCCAAACGAATAATATCGCAACATTTGGATCGATCGTTGCAATTTTCGGGGGATTTTTATCGGCAGATACATCGCCACGTCAAAGTTCGAGCCGACCTACGCCAGAAGAGCATTCCCGTGTTTCGACGAGCCATCGTTCAAGGCAGAATACACGGTGAAGCTCGTTCATCCTACCGGCGACTGTTACAGTGCTCTGTCCAACATGAACGTCGAGGTAAACATCGAAAAGAGCAGAGAACAGGTTTGAAATCTGCGGTTCACGGGATCATTTGCATTTCATAGAGCACCCAGGTGAATCATCCGTCACGCGGACTGACCACAGTGACGTTCGCAAAGAGCGTGCCAATGTCCACGTATTTAACTTGCTTCATAGTCAGCGATTTCGTCGCCAAGACCAAAATGGCGAAGGGCCTGAACGGTCGTCAGTTCCCGGTGAGCGTGTACACCACCAGGGCCCAGAAAGAGAAGGGTTCCTTCGCCCTCGACGTAGGCGTAAAGATCATCGAATACTACATCGGCCTTTTCGATGTCGATTACCCGTTGCCGAAACTTGGTAAGCGTACGAACAATATCGAAGACGTTGGATACTTAAAATTCGATTCGTAGATATGGCGGCCATTCCCGACTTTGTGTCCGGCGCTATGGAGAATTGGGGACTCGTCACATACAGAGAAGCGAGGCTGTTGTACAACGAGGGTACGAGTAGCACTGCAAACACCTACGACATCGTCACCGTGATCAGCCACGAGTTCGGGCACATGTGGTTTGGAAATTTGGGTGAGAACGTTTATCCTCGTCTGCTATCCGTGTGGTAGCTGTAAAATCTTGTGTTTATTTAACGCGAAACGATCGTATCCAGAATGCAAGTCCCGTTTACAAATATAGCTGCAATTGTGCTCGCGTCTATCGACGTTCCTTTGTTTATTGGCATGCCGCAGATTCTATTTTCGAACGATCGAAATTTATTTATTGTTTAAATTCCCTTCCGTCTTTCAGTCACTATGTCCTGGTGGAACGATCTATGGCTGAACGAGGGCTTCGCTTCCTTCATGCAGTACAAAAGCGCCGATGGAATTTTCTCGGACTGGGGAATGGTCGGTTATAGAATGATTAATTTTTACGGTGTATCAGAAAATACGTCTTCACGGTTTCAGATGGACTTCTTCCTGATCGAACAAATGCACAGTGTGTTCGTGACGGACGCGAAACTGAGCACCCACCCGATCGTGCAGACCGTCAACAACCCCGACGAAATAACCGCGATCTTCGACGAGATATCCTACAAAAAGGTTCACCGTCGCCATCGATAATTGTCTATCGACTCGTGTCCACAACTTGGTTTCATTTTCGATTAATTGTTAGGGATCCTCGTTGCTTCGAATGATGGAGAACTTCATCGGGCCCGACTCCTTCTACGCCGGTATCCACACTTACTTGAACAAATTCATGCTAGCCAACGCTGAGACGGCAGACTTTTTCAAGATCTTGCAAGACGTTTCCCCGGCGAACGTGAACGTGACGGCGACCATGGACACGTGGACAAGACAGAAAGGTTTCCCCGTGGTGAACGTGAGAAAGTCCGGCAATAAATACGTGTTGACGCAAAAACGATTCTTGACCAATCCTGACGCCCAATTCGATGTCTCTGACTCCGAATACGGGTAAGTAGCCTAACGCGTCTAGACTTAAACTATATCAAAATATACGGAGATATTCAATTATATGTTTCGTTTCGAAGCTACAAGTGGACCATTCCTGTCACTTACATCACGAGCAGAACGTCCGAGCCTACGCTTTTGTGGTTCCAGAAGGATGCAGAGAACTGTACTTGTTTAATTGCTTGTGGTTTACAAATAAACTTTGTGTTTAACGCGTTGCTATAACTGTTGTTTCACCTTCGTAGTGGAGATCGAGTTTAACGAGACGATCGACTGGATCAAGTTCAACGCGAACGAAGTTGGATATTATCGGGTCAATTACGAACCGACCGAGTGGGAGATCCTTAACAATTTGCTTCGAGATCATCACAAGGTGAATTATACGTTGCTTCGCGATTTACTTACGCTCGATTCGTCTCGTTTTCCCCGTTCGATCCGCAGAAATTGTCGGTGTCGGACAGAGCGCATCTTTTGGAGGACGCGTTTAGTTTGGCAGCTGCTGGGGAACTCGATTACGGAGTCGCGATGAACATGACCGCGTACCTTCCCAAGGAACGCCATGTTGTCCCGTGGATGGTCGCCGCGTCGAAATTGACAGCCATCGATACACTGTTATCGTCCAACAGCTCGTCGTCCAAGTTTAAGGTAAAGTTACCTCGTATTATGTATATTAAAATTTTTGCAACGTATTCGAATTTTTATTCGTGTCTTATTCACACTGGATAATGCACCGAGTCGCCCAAGATGCTTAAATATTATTAAGAATAATAATATTATAATAATAATAAACTATCAATATCATCTAGCAATACGTGAGAAATTTGTTGGACGATATTTACAATCACGTAACGTGGACCGTTGGAGACTCCAACGATCGCATCACTCTGTACGTAAAAAATGATCTTCGAGTTAAATTTTTCCTGCAGAGACTTCATCTTGGATCGTTTTCTCTTGTGCAGGAGACTTCGAACGTCTGTTCTTGAATTAGCCTGCTCCGTGGGACACCAGGCGTGCCTGTTTCACGCTGGAACTCTGTTCACCAGTTGGATCCAAGATGCAACGGATGTTCGTCCACATCCTGACATTCGACAGCTTGTTTATTATTACGGTGAATTATTTACGCATTAATTTTATCGTATTTCCGCGGTTGAGTCTTCCGATACTTTATATATACCCACTCCTACTGGTCAAATGATTTTAAGTTTAGTGTTAATGATCCTCGTTGCAGGGATGCACGATGTCGGCGACGAGGAAGCGTGGAACAAGATGTTCAAACGGTTCGTCGCTGAAACCGACTCGACGGAGAAGCTGAAATTAATGCGCGGATTGGCCGGAATACGATCCGCCTGGATTCTGAACATGTAACTTTTATTCAATATTCGAAACTAAATTTAAGGGTCTAAATTGTCGATCAACCATTGTACAAAGTCACGATCCACTATGGCCTCTTTTAAACATTCGTTCTTCGTACAGATTCATAACAACAGCCAAGGACGAGAATTACGTTCGCTCTCAGGACTTCTTCGGTTGCCTGTCGGCCATTTCCGGGAATCCCGTGGGAACTCCGCTCGTTTGGGACTGGGTTCGTTCCAATTGGGAGTTCCTCGTGAACAGATACACCTTGAACGATCGTAACCTCGGTTCTTTGATACCGGAAATCACCAAGACCTTCGCCACGGAGACGAAACTGAACGAGATCCATGCGTTCTTCGCCAAGTATCCAGACGCCGGCGCTGGTGAGATGAATCGCGCGAAAGCGTTGGAAACGGTGTCGAACAATATCAAATGGCTGGCGAAAAATAGCGGAAAGCTGGAAAGCTGGCTGAACGAACACGTGGGAACCAATTAAGCGGCTTACATATATGTGCTTGTGTGTTTGTGAGCTTGTGCGCGTGCGTTGACGATCCACGCCAAAGAAAGATGCAATAAGCATCGACATTGACAAATTTAAGGGGGTATTCTACTTTTAGGTCCTAGATCATTTATTGGCAAGGTAAAAATATTAATAATTGGCCATTCTGCATTTAATTGGGACGAGTTTCTATTAAAAAGTCAAAGGTTCACAGTAGAATACCTCCCCAACGAAATAGTGATTCTAAAAAGAAAACATTGATCGTGCAACGTTTGATACAAACCAAGAGAGCATGTGGTGTCCGTGTTGCAAAAATTTCCCAAATCATAGCTGGACTGTGTCCCCGAAATTTCCAATTTCCACAAAGTTTTAGACCAAACGCATTTTGTAGTTCTCCAGTTTTTATTTCAAACCAACACGGACCGATAAGAGTAAGCTAACCGCAGGGTACACCGGAACGCATTTAACTCGTTAACCGCGAGATTAATTTTTTACCTCGTCTACTTAACAATAATAACGCGTTTGCAATACTTACGTGCCTACAACGACTGCATTTCTACGAAACGTTTCTTTTTATACGGGTCGCTCGTGGCCCCCTGGCGCAGGGAGCTCTGTAATTTCTTCGAAAAATAAAGTGTCATTAAGCGCGCGAAGGGTTTCTAACTCGTGCTCGCGAACAAATGCAACGGAAATATCCTAACATCCTCTAACTTCGATCAGAGAATGATCAACCGGATAAATTGAGTTACTGTAATTGTTCTCTCCCTCGTGGGCAATTGGATCGACTTCTCTAGATTAGACGATCCTGCCTTGCTGAGAGAGAATCGAAGATCCGTTGGGCCTCTAATTTGTCTCGGTCATCGTGTCCTCGTTTTTATAGGTTCGTGGGATGCACCGAATCGCCTTACTTTTAAAGAATTGAAAGATCCGACGATTATAAAATTTTAGATAATCCCAGTAACATTAGGAACGGTTTAAAACGACAAGTATATTTTCATGTTTGACACTATTATTTGAAGAAATATCGATCGACTCGAAGTATACGGACCGTGATATGCCAAGTATAATAGCCTTTTATTTATTTTCGCGTATCATCGATTGCCCCGCCACCCAAGAGGTCTCGTAATCTGTCAATTGATTCGTCATTGACGAAACGAGCCTCGTAAATTCATTCCCTGAACAAACTGAGACCGAAATTAAGCTCTCCATCGATGGTTAAAATGACAGATTAGAGAAGAATCGAATAACTATTATAGTGATAAATATAAGTTCAGGTAAGAGCCAGAGTTAAGACTCTATTTCTTTCTACTTTTATTTTATTTTTATCCGTCGCTGGGCGCACCGTGTGTCAAAATCACGCGAAGCATTGTTAGAAATTCTAATCGCATCGAAGATCGCGCGAGAAGTTCTCAACTCGGATTTACGTAATATGGCAATTAAATGGCGGAAACGGTTCCTCGCGTTTCCTAGTTGGATGTCTTCCAAAAGTTGGCCAAAGCGCGCCGCGAGGACGATGAAACAGCAATTGGTGAACTTCCTCCTTAACGGGACCACCATACCGGCGATTTCTAATCTCGAATTAAACTCGCGTTTGTTAAAGTTCAGAACTTGCACGCTCTTTTGAACAGATTTGTTTCTTTTTCATAAAATAGAGAGGAAAGGAAATTTTATCATGGGTGAAAATGACCCTGGTCGTCGTGTTCGCCCCAAATTATCCATCTTTAGAGGGTTAATGGACCATCGCGAAGCAACAGTTGCCCCCTCCGCTACGTAAGCGAGACGATGACCAGCTCGACCTTTTAGGAAAATGAAACTTTGAAAAGCCCGAGCTGCTTGTCCTCTTGTCCATTAACACTTATCGTTCCACGAGCATTGCGCAACTAGCTCGTGTTATTATTGTCCAGGTTTTCCCTCGACTGTCGGACCCGTAAAAAAATGAAACAGCCAGACGGGAAAAAGAATTTTACTATTCCTGTAACCTGCTCGTGCGTCACACCATGACGAACTTGTCTCAACGGTTGTCCTCGTGCGAAGGAACCATTGTTCTCTCCTGAGGAGAATGATCTTTATGATTTTTTTTCCAAAAACAAGTAGCTCGATAGCCTTCGATAGCATCGAACGTATAATTTAATAATAAAATCCCCGGGATAACAAACGTATCTTTTATTTTGGATCGTCGATTAGCTTGCTTGACCACGCTTGCAATCTCAGAACCGAAATCAAATGGAAGTTCGTTGCGCAAGTTTCGTTAATATTCGGTTCGTTTCATTCATGATTTCAGAAGCGAGTCCGTAGACTTTCGATTCGGGGGCGACGTTATCGGGAAGCTTTTGGAATGTAAATCTACGTTCCACGACTCCTATTAAAGCAAGAAAATGTCCAGGTGGTTCCGAAAATACCGGTTTCGAAATATCTCTTGCGTAATCGAACCGAGAGAGCTGAACTTGTTTATCGATCGACGAACTCGGCGATCCCCTGATTATTTTATTTTATTGTAAAACTGTCGGTGGACACCTTTTCAAGTTTCAACTTGAAATTATTGTCTTAAATTTCGTCGAGACTTTGTCTCGAAAAAGACAACTTTGAATCGAGTGCAATCGAGTACGACTTGGACACAGGCACAAGTAGAAATAGCGACTAATGGAGGGACAAATCGCATTCAATCACACGCGTAGCCAAATTCAATTGCCTCGGAAACGAACCATTATACGAACAAATTTTATTCCACATTTTAGACTTATTTTTTCTACGTAGAATCGCCGTCGTTCCTAACTCCACCGCGATTACTGGATCACCCTGTATGCTTCGATAAATGGATATTACATAGGATAAGATATTAACCCTCGAAGGACCGAGCCACGAGCCATCGCGTAAAAAACTAAAGTCCTGAGCAGAGGGTGTATATCGAATCCACCCACGCTTTCCACATTTTTTTATTGGGAATCGATCTTTAAACGCAAGTGCTTTAAGAGTAATTGCTAGAAAAAAGTAGTACAAAAAATACAAAATATAACAATTCTTTTAGCAAAGCAAATTAGTATTAGTTGGGGGGGTCGAATTTCCAAGAACCGAATATCTTGTCCAGCGTTCTGCCAAAAAAATAAAACTGTCTCGTCCGTCTGAAAGCCGTGCTCTCTTATCGAGGACTAATTTATAGTCCCGTTTGATTCGATCCCCTGTAATCTTGCTAATTTTTCGATCCGTCGGCCGCTATCTAATAATTCCGTCGCGGTCCATAAACGCGTGACGTACGAGCATTTAGGGCTCCCGACCAAGGGACCCTATTCATCCTGATGACGTCACGGGACGCCCTTTCGCATCTATTAAACTGCCGTTGTCCTCCATTATCTCTGTCTCCGTTCTCCGTTTCGGTATCTACGAACATTCGTCCCACAAAATGTCAATAGTCGAAATAACCTGACCGAGGCACTCCATAAGCAGTCCTAAATAAATTTATTTTATATTTTTATAATTTCTTACATGTCTCCCCGTTTATATTTCGAACCTAATCGTACTGGAATAATTGGGGCATCTCCGGGGCAAACGACAAGCAGATTTTCAAAATGTCTTTTTTGTGTACGAAAAAAGTGGAATATTTCCGTGTATCCGTATCGTATCAACTTTCTACGCGTCATAGAAAATAGTATCACAGCTCGAAAAGTTTGTAGCGTCGTAAACGTACGTTTTCCCCGAATCGTTCGTTGCATCGAAATGTTTTGCAGCGTTTTAGCCGTCCTCTCGACTTAAACGCGCCGGATCGAGATATAAATTATCGTCGCTGGAAACGCAGATTTTCGTTATTAATATTTTCCGTTCGAAAACAAGCGAACGCGAAGAAATACTTTCCGGAGGGGTGAAATGTGCACAGGTTCGCGGAAAGTTCGTGCAATCTTATCGGACGATAAGATACACCGTGTGTACACGAATTTTTTTTTCGCTCGTTTCGCGGGAGCATCCTTAATGGACTCGAACGATGTTGCAATCGAGCGGAACAGAAAGTTATTATTTATAGTACGAACAAAACTCGCTGCCGCTCCTTCGGACGACAATAATTCACGCGCCAATAAACAGCCGCTGGTGTAACGACGGTGCAAGGATTACATTCCGATTTTAGACGCGGGCAATCTGCCAATTATAATGCATCCGTGCAATCTTCATCGTGTTTTGAATCGCGCGGAAAGTCGCGGACGACGATCGAGGCGCAGAACGTTCCGCGGATCGATAACATCTCGCGGTAAATAAATCTATCGGGCGCCTCGAGTAAACACGCCGGCAGAAGTAGAATTAAACGCGCGAAATGTTTTAATTCGAACATAATTTATCGCTCGTTCGCCTTGGCGCTGGCGATTTACATATTCGAAATGGCGCGAAGGGAATTTCAAAACACAAATTCATTTTTTTAATCCTTTTATTTGTAAGATCGCATCGGCTACAAGGTCCTTAGGCGCCACGTCGGTGTTAATTCAAATTTTATCTAGTAAGCCATGTTCTTTTAATACGTTTGCTAGTTTGGAGAATCCATTTGTGTGCTTAGGTATTAACTGAACAGGATGAATGCCGATATCTCGGTAGTTTGTTGTTGGAATTGCATATTGGTGGTCCTGGATTTGTTGGTATAAAGCAGTTTTGTTTGTGTGCTCAATTCTTGGCCTCGATAAAGTACTTTGTGGTTCTTTGGAAGATGGTACTGGAATAGCTTGATCGAACTTCGTATTTATCCATTGTCGGTTCCTGTAATAGACGCAGATTATTTGAAAACCTGTCTTTTGAAGGAGCCGACTACGAGAAAGCAGAGAAAAGATATTCGTCGCTGGAATTCGACGACGGAAGACCAGGAGACGAAGGTAGCGTGCACAGATATTTGTATGCGGTTATTGGTCTAGCTCGACACGAGGAATTCCTTTTACGCGGAACGTAAATCGGAGTCGACGCGTTTCGGGAACATTTCTTCGAATATTTCATTACTTCGTGAAAGTTATTTCGTCAAATAATGCACGGCCAACTCCCGCGCGACAGGATTTCGTTCCGACGCGTTTCGAACTTCTGTGCCTGCAAGCAACGAAATTTTTAAACGCGCGGCATAGTCGTTGGGCAAGTTTTATTGGACTCGTCAGACTTGGATGGACCGCGGGGGGTTCGTCCTCGTTGAAAATGCTCGTCGCGTGGCTGAATAATGAGGACCATTTGTCGAAATATAATACGATCGCCACAGAATAATTACCCGTTCTCTCGGCCCGCGCAGATTAATCATTGAAAACCCACTCGCTTAATCCGATATCACGGTTGGCCAGGCCAGTCGTTTTGATTCAGCCGTGGCATTATTTATTCAACGATTTTACCGCGAACGAATCCGTGCACCGCTGTCGATCGATTTCGACGGGGGGAAGAAACCGAATTAATAACCAATAAAACACAAGACAACTCAAAGGAAACGTATCCAAGGGATTAATACCGAAAACCTTTGGGCGAGATGCATTTAATTTATTCCCAGGAACGTACGGAATGGTCTAAACGAAAGTTGAAAAGTCATCTTTGCACGTGCATCTGAATTATTCCCGCGCGATCGATCAAAACTTCCCAACCTGAAAAAGAACAAGAGGCACCGTACTTGTATAACTTAACAAAGAAATGCTGGAAGTTCCGAGCGTATTCGCGCCAGGAGGTTCGATACGGAAGCCATTTTGTCGAACCCATCGTCAAGATGTTGCCAAGCACTTGGCGAAATGGCAATTCGTATTCAGGAATCGTAACGAAACGTGCCGAAGTCTTCTGTACAAAGTACGGTCTAACAGATGTCCTTTTATTAAACGACAGGATCCGAGTTTTTAGCGGGAATCGAGGATACAGGTACATTAGCGTGTCTCCGTTTCGGTTATTTCGCGCTTAATAGTCTCGTTAAGGAATTAAGTTCTGTAGTATCGAAGACTTTAATTGGTCCCCAAAGACGAACTCGTCTTTGAAACAGACCAACGGCGTTGCGACGTCCAATTCAATTACTCTTTGCCGTGTCTCCTAGGTACGAGGAAGAAAGTGCCACTGCATACACGCTCGAAGGATCCCCGCTAATTGCGCGCATTCAACCGCACAGAATGATCGGAGGGAAACGAAACTAATTAACGATTGCTAATGAGTAGACTGCGGATTTCGTGCCCTCCGGCTATGAAACTACGAAAACTAGAGAAAACGTAGCGAACGAAACTTTCAGATTACATTCTTGAACGACCAAGAAGAAGCAATAAGAGAATAATGTCCAACGTTACTTTTTGCTGGCGTGACGCCATAGTGCTGTCAATTTTCCAGTGTTTGGATCAATCGGACGCAACAGGTGACGCGTAGCTAAAATTGAAATCAGCAACGAAGGGAACCGCGATACATGTTTCGTCGAATCGATGTACGTCGAGTATGCAACGAACCGGAGGAAACCCCTTTCGTGGATGATCTGTCCGATAAGTCAGGGTCTTAAAAGGAAACGAGGCCATTGGGAACGAGTGCTTTCCATGCAACAGGTGAAGTGTTCTTTTCTTACTGGCTTCATTGACCGTTTGATGCACGAGGAGAGCACTCGATGGAGTATTCGACGCCCGAAAAATTTGAATATCGTCTCGACTGTCTCTCGTCTCTGGTCTCGTGAAAGTTACGGGCTTTCATAAATTTCAACTAGCTTCCGCAAATTTTTCAAATTTTCGTGCTTCCTTCGCGCCGAAGTAATTTTGAAACTGGGTTAGAGGGGTCGTGGGAAAATGTGTTAATTTCGACGGTGTCTCACGGTGTACGTAGAACAAAATGTGACTCACCTAGTTGTTTCGAAACTGCTTAAATATTAGATAATGTGGTTATTTACGTAGATAAATAATCATTCATTGTGGTGGTCGTTCTCCTGGAAAGAACTCGGTTCGGAAGATTATCGAACGGACCGGAGGGCCGAGGTCGAGAACGCAGGTGCAAAAAGCGACCTTTTGTTGAGAGAATGCCTAAAGCGGATGCTAGCTTTCAAATTGGCGGTCCACTTTTATACTCTTCGCACGTTTCGAGCCCGATATTCGCCAAAAAAATCAGTCATCGACCGTGTACGTTCTCTCGTCCCCCTACAAATGGCTCGATGACGTCGTTCGGTTTAATCTTTCTCCGATGTTCTGTGTTACCGTTTTCCTCGAGCTAAGAATCGGAACAGTACCTTCTGCAAACGTATCCAGAGCATTGTAGTGAAACGCAGCAATAAACGAACGCGATGTTTGGCTTCGTTTCGTAGAGCTTCGGTGTGAAACGCGGCAACAGTCTCCGTTTCTTTCGATATGCGCTACCAAATAAATTTCTAACGCTTCCTGATTCGTTCTTTCGCGAATCTGCGAAGAGTTTGTCCATACTTTGGATCAAGCGTTCGAGATAACAAAATATACAGGATGTTTGAAAAATATATGTAAACGCGTTTAAACAGCTGAATGTATACACCGAGAGATGTGAAACAACTATACTGCTCGGTTTCCGTGAATATTTTGGTTGTTGACACGAGGGTTAAAACCGCAGTTGATACGCATTGATAACAGGATTAAGTCGAGTTTGAAAAATGTAGATAAGAGTACAGTGATTCGAGAGTCACGCGAGGTTACGGAGGGTTAACGTTCACGAAACAACGCCGATTACAAAATCGTTCCGCGGCGACACGCGGCGGGCCAGAATCGAAATTCAGCTGTTCAGACTTTCAAATCGACGCATTGTTCGATAATTGATCCCATTTATCGTGTCAGCAACGACAGTGTACTGTTATTCTTCCGTTCGAGTCGGTTGAAACGCATGATTGCTGCATCTTGTTGGTCGATCTTCGAAGGATCTTCTGATTTAGACAGTTTCGCAACCCATCGAGTTTGATCTTAGTTGCAAAACAATGGCAGACGACCTAGGAAATGTTTTACGTGTTTTCGAGTGGTTGGTTTGTAAAATTTCAAATTTGGCCCGTCGGAGGCCCGTAAATTGGTGTGTTTGGTCGCGAGCGGGTTGGCTCGGGCCTCGAAATAGTGTCGGGACCCGGTGACGCGCGCAAATCAATCCGCAACCCGTTCCAGCGTCGATTAAACTCAACGTGCCACCAACAGACACGCGCTCGCTCCTCTGGCAGACGGTCGGTTCGATGGATCGTCGAAGGATGTTCAGTCGCGGGCGAACCACGGGCTGATCGCGTACACCGCGTGACAAAACAGACGCTTCTTCTCCGAAATGCACTCGGAACTCTCGCGGTTCGATCGAACAGGGTGAAATCGGAGCGATCGGAAGTGTTGTCAGCTTGATGAACGATCGAACGACACTCGCGGAAAATGGGATCGTTGTCGCGAGAAGAACGACTCTGAAACTTAATTAAATAACATCGACGGACGCAGCAACAAAACCGTGCGGTAAACAGTTTAAATAATAGTGAATTAACCGGTGCGGACGATACGTCAATGTATTTTAGTGTCGACGTCTGTGGAAGAGAAAATCACAGTCGAGGCGTGACTATCTATCGTGAACTTCATTAAAATAAAGTACTCGATGAATCGTTACGTCGTGAGATATAGATTGACCCGCTGTCCCTACCAGAGAAAGTAGACGTAATAAAAAATTAACTGTTACGAAGGAGAAAACTATCGAAAGCTCGAATCGCGTACAAATACTTTTATCCGCGTTCGTGGTCGTGTTCGATAAATAATCGACGAAAGTCATGCGGCGATCGAGTCGACGACTCGATATCGAATCGTCGTTGCAAGGAGTGGAAAGATCATGCTGGAAATTCAATGAACGGAATGGCGTGATTGTTGCGTTACTCGATAGAAGTTGATATTGGCAGCCACAACATCGAGTTAACTATTGCTGATCGATAATTATCGTGCATACATGCCCCAAAAGAGCAACTCAAATTTCAGTTTCGTTTCGCTAAAACTAGCGAAATCGTCCGGATTACGTCTTTATCAATCCGCCACAGATTACGAAGCCATAAATTTACTGAAATACTGGAATTAAAGATGCTTCGTTCACGTCGTACGTCGGTTATAACGAGTCTCTGGAAAAATTCTTGCGCCGTTGTAACAATAGTTTGCTAGAGATGTAAACCTTGGCAAAATGCCCTTTCGCGGACAGTACAAAGTTTTAGTATTCTCGTTAGGAAATCTAGAGCCGATATTTTAAAAAGAAAGACGATACAGCTAGAACTGGATCTGGTTGTAACTTAATTGCACCGACGATATTCAGTTCGACTCGGAACGGGATATCGAATAGCCATTACGACTCGTAAACACTCCGCGATGGTGACCTCGCGATCAACGTAACAATTGACAGGAACTTATATTAATCGTCTCGCGAAGAAAGGAAAGTTTCCGTGGCAGAAACGTTCCCGAAAAGCCATCCAAGTTCGGATGTCGAAATCTGCGACAGTGTCGTCGCTATCACGAGGACGGATCCAATTCCCGAATTCCGTCCGGAGGGATCGAGCGTCACGGGAAGGTGGTTTCCGCATGCTGACGGCGCATCATAATAAACCCGTTTCATCGCCCCGGTGATTTTCTATTAATATGCTCGACGGAAGCCCAACGGCCACCATTTCGTCGCCCCGTCCACGACAAGACGATTTCTCGCGGTGACCGTCCGATCGACGGTGACTATTTTCGAAGACGTCGAGGATCGTCCAGCGTTTCTGCGTCCGTCCCTAGGGCTCAGAAGTCGGATCGATCCATCCGCGCGCCGCTGCGGGCTCAAATTGGCCGGAACAAACCGAATCGCCGCAGAGCGTCTCGAACGACAATTACGAGGATATTTTTCAAGATGGATCACACGGGATCCACTTGCACAACGATTACGCTTCCCGTGCGGAAGAACGTGTACCTACACCGCTGGTAAATCGCAACTTTCTGGTTCGAAACGGGTATACAGCGATCGTGTTGCCTAACTGCACCATGAACGTCGCTGTTACGTGGTCGTAAGTCGAGGTTGCCACGAAGTTCCATAAAGGAAAACGATCGTAACGGTAATTCGCCCTCGAGCTGTCCGGATCTGTTCTCCAAGATGATCTCTATCGGCTCGAACGCGTCGGTGGATACCCTGAAAGGGGCCCAGCGAGTCAATAATCTGACGATCGGTCTGTTCCTGCAGCAGGAGGACTCCTCGACACGACGCGACCCCCTGTACATCGTGTTACCGATCACGATCATTTACGCGGTGATATTCCTTACCGGGGTGGTCGGTAACGTGTCCACGTGCGTGGTGATCGCGCGTAACAAGTCCATGCACACCGCCACCAATTACTATCTGTTCAGCCTGGCCGTTTCCGATTTGCTGCTGCTGATATCGGGCCTGCCGCCGGAGATGTACTACATATGGTCCCATTTCCCGTACGTGTTCGGCGAGGCGTTCTGCATTATTCAGAGCTTCGCCGCGGAGACGTCCGCGAACGCCACGGTCCTCACCATCACCGCCTTCACCGTCGAGAGGTACGTGACGACTTTGAATTACCGCCCTCGACCGGCCCCTGGACGGAGAATAATGGCCATCCAGGATCTCGAGAATGCCACGGGACGTTCGAAACGGGCAAACGAATGGGCCCACCCCCTTTTAACCCTCGACCCGTCCTGCACCTCTGTCGAAACTGTCGCGATCGCGATCGATTGTACCCGTTTAATTGTACTCCTCTTTCGACGGAGACTTTTCTTATTTCGAACTCGTTAATAGATAATGAAAATAGTATTTTACAGGGTGAACAATTTTAACGGAAGATTCTAGAGGCCAAAATGAGACGAATCTTCGCCATAAGTTATTAGCGTTTAACGTTCCCTACAGGCGGATAATATTTCTCTAAAAGCATCAGGCATTCGAGGTGTACGATTACACCCCTTGACGTACAGATAGGTTCGTTGAACCGTAACCCTTCCTGATTGACGGGAACTTGTCGCATTCTTTCGGGCTATTCGATCCCTTTTATTTCTGGGAGCATAACGTCCACCCTCGTTTCGCAACAAAAGAAACGCCGGTGTAATTCTATTTTGGATAACGATGGAACGTCGAGTCGAAAGAATATATCGAAACGGACCCTTTCCAAGTTTTATTAAACGCTTATTGAAAGTCGATGTTTTTCACGGGCGAACGATCACGCGTCGATTTTGTTTATACATCCGGGAAACGCAAACCTCATTTTTCCGACGTTCGATTTATTTCCCGTGACTTTTTTCCCCCCGTGTCTCCCTTGTGGCGTCGAATTTGTTGACACGCGTCAGCTTTGCCAACGATTCTCGAACCGTAATTACAACTAACAGCTGTTGCAAGCTTATAATTCAATGAAAGCAATTTCACCGTAAAATGAAGCCTTCGTTTTTATTTTTTAACGCTGTTGTTACACGCATGGGATAAAAGTGCACCGGAATTGATCCGTATTTTACTACCGACGACTGCAAAATATTCTGCACGGGAATTTAGATCGGTATTTTATTTAAAAATGATGCTGAAAATTGTAATTATCCCAGCTTCTGTCGATCCACTATTTACTCAGGACCCATCCTATGTAATTTCGTCCATTAAATTTGACAACGACAGGTTCAGAAAATTTCGTGGTAGGTTCGAATATAATTTCGATTTTTCGTTTCGACGTTTCAGGTACGTCGCGATCTGCCATCCCATAATCTCCCACACGATGTCGAAGTTGTCACGGGCCGTAAAATTCGTGATTGTGATTTGGTTGCTGGCGTTGTGCCTGGCCGTGCCCCAGGCGTACCAATTCGGCATCGTTTACGACTACAGCAACGGTTCGATGATCTCGGACAGCGCTAGATGCTCGGTGAAGTGGACCCTGATCGACCACGCTTTCGAGATATCGACCATGCTGTTCTTCGTCGTGCCAATGACGATCATCACGGTTCTCTACGTCCTGATCGCGATCCAGCTGAGAAAATCGCGGCTGCTCACGGCCGCCGTGAAGAGGAACCACTTGCCCGCCGGACTGAATCACTGTGACAGCGGCAGAGGGAAAAGCTCCGCCCAGAGAAACGTGGTTCGCATGTTGGGTGAGCGAAAATGTCACTTTCGATCCTATTCTTTATTTCTTACAACACCACGGACGCGCAGTTAAATTAAATCTTTGCAAGGACTGGGTGTGTCTACTCCAATCCTCGCAAACATCTACCATCGCGATAGAAAGGATACTTTACGTGGAATTCAAAGATTCTTTGCACAGATAATTTTGGAGGCTCAAGAATTTTAACGCGAGATTTGATTAAATGTAGATTTCTCTCCCGATTTACGCGCGATTGTATCATGTAACACGGACTGTGTCAATATTTTTATTCGACGCCGTGATGGATCGTAAATTGAACCTACCACAGACTTTATAGAAACGCTATTTCAATTCCTCGAGTGTATAGAGGCTGACACGGCATCAATCATAATGGTCACGCCGTGGACACTTTTCTTGGCGAGACAGGAACCCGTATGCCACTCTACGCGAAAGATATAAACAAGAGAATATAGACTGGGGGTCCGGTGGACCTCGTTGTTGGCACTCTAAAGCTACGTCTAACTCGTTTTAATGCAGACTAGACCCTCGTTTCAGGCAGTAGAAAACAGAGTTGGGTCGATGTAAAATTGCTCCATCGTTCAACTTGATTTCCAAACACAAAATCATTGTTCGTCCCTCGCTTGACGTAACGTTGTTTTGGAAATAAAATGTCTAGCATACAGAATGGCGCAGGAAATCGATTACCGAGTCCATTCGGGGCTTGTATAATTGGTCGTAATTTTTGTCTCGATGATTTCTATTTTTCTGGAGGATCGTTTAAGAAACCGGTTTGTCGAAACTTAACGATAACTGACCGTGGAATCATCTTTGATTTATAGAGGATGGAAAAAGAGAAACAACACCTTCACGAAATTCTTGCCGATAGTCGGATAGATACGTTTGACTTATTATTTGCCCAACTTTGGGAATGTCAAGAGGAGTTGGCTAGACGTAGTCCATGGAAGAAGCAGGGTTTGTTGCTTTACGACGTCGTAAAAATAGTTTTTTTGCGCGATAAATTCTTCTAGGATACGTGTCTTTACGGACGTTCATGCCAGTTTTTGGCCGAACGTGAAATTTATTGGGTCCGGATGCTTTCGTTCCGTTTCCTGGATTGTTGCTAACGTTTAAGAGCAACTTAGGTAATAAAAGGAACTAGACGGAGCACGGTATTTGCTTTGATTAATCGACAAAAAACGTCGAGGATGAAATATTAGTTAACGGACGAGCGAATCGATAAAGATGAGCCGATGGGTTTAATTCTCTGGAAATTCTTTACCCTCGTACTCGATAATAATACTGGATAAAATGGTAATCGAACGAGCAACCTAATTTGATGACCGTGCTGTATATATATATTTATTTAACGTCTCGACGGGAAGAACAAACACACAGTGTACAATCAACAAAATTAGCTTTAACGAAAAAAGCGACGTTGACCGCGTTTGGGCTCCCCTTAAATGTTTACTTAATTTCTCTTTCATTAAAATGGAATGTAGAATGTCCACTACTTTCCATATACAGGGTGCTCGATCACACCTGGGAAATAATGGGAGATTCCGGAGATCAAAAGAAAACAAAAATCAAGAATATCAATTTCTTGACTAAGGCTTCGTTAAAAAGTTAGTCAATAATTTCAAATCGTTTTGGAAAAATTATTTTTGGTTGCTGGGGTCAATTATAATCATTTTTGGTCGATAGACATATCCCCGAAATCCTACCCACTTTCTAGAAAAAAATTCGAGAATTTGTGAAATTTTTCGACGGAAAAAAAAATTTCAAATCGTTTTAGAAAAATTATTTTTGGTTGCTGGGGTCAATTATAATCATTTTTGGTCAATAGACATATCCCCGAAATCCTACCCACTTCCTAGAAAAAAATTCGAGAAGGTGTGAAATTTTTTGACGGAACAAAAAATTTCAAATCGTTTTGGAAAAATTATTTTTGATTGCATGGGTCAACTATAATCATTTTTGGTCTATAAACATAGTTTCGAAATCCTACCCACTTTCGAGAAAAAAATTCAGTACAGGCGGAACTTTAAACGTTGATAACTATGTAACGAAGCCTCCATCAACAAATTGGTATTCTTGATTTTCGTTCTATTTTGGCCTCTAGAATTTCTCGTGATAATTTTTTGAAGGGGTTGCCGAACACCCTGTATTTTTATCAACTTTTAATGAAATAATAAATGAAGAGCTGTCGAAAGGAAATCAGAATCGCAAGAAACAGGGAGCAGGAATTTTCGAATTCCAAGCTGACCAGAAATACCGCTAACGGAGCGAACGATCATTTCATCGACATTATTAATCGCATCCACTGACCTCGATATTGATCGAGCGTCGCGGAATTCGTTCGTGGCGGAAAATTATCCCGCAGAGCGAAGGAAAATTCTTCGAATTCGGTCCGAGGTGTATCGAAGGGACGCGTTCATCGGCTCGTTCCATTTCGAGCGGTCGTGGATCGTTTCGCCTTCTTCGATATCGCCGTCGATCGAGTCGAACACGAACACCATAACCGCCAAGGCCCATAAACTGACCGAAATCAAGGGATCGTGCGATTTTACGAGCCTACCTTTCCGAGTATCGTCGCAATAGAAAACATTTCGAGGCATAGTTTATCCGGGTAAACGATGCGAATTTACGAGATTCGAATCAACTATCCTCTTGAGTTGCTCTTGTTAAATAAAAGTGTCCAAAGAACGTGCCACGAATCGTATTCGAATACAGAAATCGTATCGGAGCAATGGAACGTTCGAGGTGCGATTTTCAGTTGCAATCGCGCGACAAATGCTCGCTCGTTAGAACGGAAAGAAGAATAGGCGCGGACGGTCGAACACGCTAAATCCATTTTTGGATAGTCGAATGCGGGGACACGGATTTTTCTACGCGGTTCGAACTTTTCTCGAGTCCACTTATCGTCGATGGAGAGAAATTCAATCCTCCCTTGGAGAGCACGTCTTGATATCGAAATCGATTTTTCGGTATTATCCGAGTGTCGAAAGTTGAAACATTAAGCAAAGGATCGGGAACGTTCAACGTGTTATTCATGGTTCGTTTCCTTTAGCAAGACGTAGCGAAACTTTCGTCTCGATGGAATACGACGCTTCCTAAAGACGTCGTCGACTCCTGCCTCCGTTTAATCGGACGAAACAGACAATTGCCACTTCTGACCGTTTCTTTTTTCCTTGGGAAACCCTCTCCAAGAATTTATCTGTTCGTCTGTGTCTGTTTACGAGACAATTTTTTATAGCGTGAACAGCGTTGGAGTAGAACTCATGGTGCTGCAATCGACGTTCCACCATAATTTTGAAAATCGTGGCATTCTTATCGCGACGATAACTATATTTGCATTGTCGGAAGGCCCACCGCGAGGTGCCGAGTCGTCTTTGGATCGCGTAAAGTTTGAAATACGACGATAGTAAAGTTTAACGCCGGGGGAGTTTCTTCGGTTCATAAATTTCACGGCAAATTATCGGAATCTGTTTATGGCCTCTAGTGTTTTGACAATGTAACTATCCCAATGAAAGATCTTGATCTACTTTAACGAGAATATTCTTTCCTGTTTATATTCCGTGTTAATGGAATCCAACATCATCGCAGAAAAATAGAAATAACCTAACGCAAATGAACGCAAAAATAATTTATATCGCGCGCTGGGCGCAGTAGTAAAAATAATTAAATCCCATCGCGTTAATAGGATCCCCCTGATTACTTTATGCCTTGTGTATTTATGCACTGTCTGCAATCATATTTAACACGTTTACTGCGGTTGGGAGCATATATGCTCCGTATCGTATTTCGTTTTATACCAGCCATCTTTCATCGAACATTTATTACGCGCTAAGTCGATAATTTATGTTTTTTCCCCCCGAGATTTACAAAATGTAAATGATTTACTCGATGTACATTTCGAAAAACTCCATAAGTTTAATCAAATATCTGTGTAGAACGTACATGTGGCAAGAGAGAAGGTACGTTTTTCCTACAAAAAATCAATATGTTTTAAATTTAAATTTAACGTGGCTCTGAAAAGGGATGGTTCTCGTTGAGCAAACAGATCCTCGCTACAAAGGGTTTCGGTAAAAGCGCAATAAGCGAGGTAAATCTATCACGGTCGTCTGAACGAAGACAGTGTAATATGCATATTGCAACGAGAAAGAAAGATCGCTTCCTGGTTAAGGGGAAACGATATTACAGAAGCAAGTAGAACGTGAACAGCGTCTGTCAGACAGACAGGCGGAAGGAGGCGATGAAAAATTTCATACGGTTTACAACGTTAATAAAAATCATACACTCTGTAGAATTCTCCATCCCAGTTTCGAAAACAGTTAACTGCTGTTATCGTTCTTGATTTCGAGGTTGTTTAAATATAGCCTTCGAAAGGAGTTCAAACAAACCATCGCACATGTGGCTGATTTGCTTCAGTCGTAGATCCTACTACCTTCGACCCTATCTACCGTTCGTCTTAAACTTCTATTATCTCCGGCAACGTCCTTGATAAGCGTCGACCTGATTCGAAGTTACCGGTCCTCCCGCCCCCTCGCTGTTCATCTGGTGATTTCGATCAACCGAACGTTTCCCTTTGTAAACTGTCCGCGACTGTCTTGTTTATAGTTACGGATTTACGATCCGTGACGCGTACAGCAGTCGACAAACGTCTCGAAGCCCACGACGCCTCGCGTGTCGCGTGTAAATCGGATTTAATTTTAAAGTGGCGTCGCCTCGTAAATTCTTCGAGGTGATCGGACGCTGGGTTTCGGCGCGGGCGTGTCGCGTCAACCGCGGAAAAAGGAAACGAATTCCACGGATTCCTACGCTTATCCCGCCTCCCAGTTAGGCGTTCGAGGATAATAAAAGATCAGTATTTAATGCAAAACCCTTTGGTACGATAGACAGTTCTGCGTTACGAGTAAATACGGGGTTAAAGGATTTTTTAATCCGCGAGACAGAAGCTTTCAACGACCGTTTACCATTTCTATTCGGAATATTTTCAATTTTCGAAGACATTCGTTATAAAAGTCATACGGGGCGGTTTTCCATTTCGCTCGGTGGAAATTAATTTGACGCTGGTTTGAAAAACGCAAGCGATAACGGATAGGATCTAGAGTGCGTCATTTACTCCCAGGGCCGATATCGGGCGTAAAAATGGTCGATATGACCCGCGGCTGACGGGGAGCCTCGATTTCGCGGTAATGTTTTACATTTTCTGCCGCTCGGCACGCGAAAATCTATCCTGCGGTTGAATTCCCGGCGTGTGACGGCCGCGATTTTTGCCACGGTTATCTCACCGATGGCGAACAGCTATCAGGGATGAAGATAAGTGACCCCAATGCACTCGTAAATTCGGTACCGTTGCATTATCGGTGGTACCTGTTCTCTTTTGGGCTCCTTTCCGCGATCATCGATTACGCCCGTCGTTTTGCCGCCGCAATGCGATCGTTTCGTGAACCCGCGCGCGCTGTAAAAACTAGCTGCAACTTATCGCCGCTGGCTACGAACGTGATCTTTTTTCGTCGGTGTTAATTAATTCGAGACGATCGAACCTCCGTGGAACAACAGCCATTCAGAGGCATCTATTTACGGCCGTACACTAGCAATCACGGTTTGTATAACTTTTTGCTGCGCTGCACGCGAATACAATCTATTTCTTGATCGATCCGCTTACGTAAAACTAGAACGATCGTCGGTACGCGTTCGAACTGGTCTCCCAGCGACCAGACGATAACACGGCGATTCATATTTCACGTTGGTAAAACCGGAGGTTTCCGTCTGTAGATTGTGGTCTTTTTGAATGAATCGAAGAATAGCGTAGAAAACATCGACCATCCTCGAGCGTCGTTCGTAATGCGGAATTGTGTATTTTCTTAATGCTCCTGTCTATTGTCGGGTGAACACGCGAACAATTTCCATTCGGATCGTACGAAACTCGCGCGTCTCGCATGGCGTGCACCAGACACGGACTGCATTCAACGTTCCAGCTGCTGACAGTTCGCCAGGACTGTATAAATCGTTCCTTGTCGAGTATCCGAGGAGAAAATAAACCCAGTCGCGTGTGCGTATCCTAACGTTTAGATGTGCTTGAAACACTACCGAAAACCACTGTTCTCTTTGCTTCTTTCGAGTATCAAAGCGTCGACGGAACAGCGAAAATAACCCTCTCTACCGATAAAATACAAATTAAATTTACTTTGATCGGTCCAGAGCGCTTCGATGACGTTTTGCTTCGAATCGGTGGCTTCCTAACTGGCTTCCTCCCATGCAGGCACCTTTTACCATCGTTTAAATACAAATGAAATTTACGTCTCGTTCGTCGAAACTTGGATCTTCGACGCAGGTGTTCCCGGACAAAAGCAAGACTCTCGGTGACATTTTGCTTGGAATCGGTAGCATCCTAACGGGGTTTCCTCCCACGTAGCTCCTGTCGAACATCGTCGAACGGACCGACAGCTAAATTTGCGATGCCCAGCAGGGTCACTATTGTTCCTATCGTGTCGTGTCGAAACAGAGAAATCAAAGCGACAGCCATCTTCGAAGGCCGATTTGAAATTAAAATTCTCGTCTCGTGAATTCGTGAATGGTCCGAAACGGGACGAGATAAATATTCCACTGTGGCCATTGAACGAACAAAGGGATTTAATTCACCCGCATTTTTCTAAATTAAAAATCTTATTTCGCGCCCCTCTTGTAAGATATCGTCCCCCAGGGGTGTAGCGACACTTATATTAGGAAATATCCTTCAGTTTCTATATACTCTCAAGTTCACGAGCGTCTGAAATCTGTATGAGCAGAGACACAGAGAGAAACCCGGTCACGAAACGGCTTCGTTGCTAATTACGAAAGTCGCGTTCGTCCGTCGCGCGACAAAATTACCGTGGCTACGTGGGCAACGAGTAGAACTTCCGTCGGCTATTCTCAGAAATAAAAACTGCGAAATGAAACTCGAAAGAAACAACGATAAATCGTTCTCGCGGACGGAACAAGCTTACCGAACTTTTTCTCTACGTTTGACACGCATCAAGCTTTCCTTGTGCTCGTTTTCCTCGACGGAATACCATTTCAACGTTTCCTCGATCGCCCGAGGCTTGAACTATTTCCATTGTTTTATATTTTAAAATCATTTTTTTAGACTCCGGACCGTTTGTATTTCAATAACTTGTAGAAAAGGTAGAAAATAATCGCGGTGAACGAGTTTATTGAACGAGCAGAGGACCAACAACTTGTTGACAGATTATTTTTGCGGCGATACACTTTATCGCGATCGGGAGTTATTTACGGCGGAAGCGCGTTTTTCGAGACACTGTATCGCCATGACCGATCGTATTTCAGCGTCGGGAGAATTGAAAATGACGGATGAGCGGTTTTTGTGATGCTAAGTAACCGTTACGAAAAATGGGGGACGTCAAAGAGCAAACGCGTTGCAGTCGATCGCGTTTTCTGTCTTCGTGGATCTCCGCGAGCGCATTCTTTATTTACAGAGGCGCGCAACGTTTTATTCGCCTCTTTGTAATTTCTGTGCTCGGCGAACATCAGTTTCGACGCGAAAATGACACCGAGATCGCAGGTGGTGTTAAGCGCGGTGGTTTCGAAACTATAGAATGCAATTATTGGAGCCTGTTTACGCGCGCTGTTCGTTCGAAACAATGTCGTTATCGTTGCACCAAATTGCAAGGTTATTTAAGAGAAGATCGTAAGTACCGATCTCTGTTATATTTCAGATGCAAAGGAGAGTCGAAATAAAATTTTTAATGCGACTAAAAAAAAGTGGTAGTTACGCCAATGGAAAACCAGCGAAAGTACGGAGAAATCGAGAATAATCTGTCCTTACGCCTATGGTTTCCCGAGCCAGTTGCTTCCGCGTTTTTTTCTCTATAGACAGTTTTTTTCCCACGCTCCTTCGCGTAGCTCGTAAGCGCCATTGTTTACGTTTTTTTTCTTTTGTGCGTACGCATTACCAGGAATCTCTGCGTGCCAATCTCCATTCATTTCTCTCGATCGGTTCCAAATATGGACAGTAGCCGTAACTCGGCGTAGAAGCGTCGGATTTCTTTCGAATAAAGCTTGAATTAAAAGGGACGAATTCTTGGACAAACTGGACGACATTTTATCGATCTAATTTGCCTTAAATTTTTACTTTTGAAGAGACTATTATTCGTAACTTTCGATACAGAATGGAGTTTATTATAAACGAATATCTCTGAGTTGAATTTATTCGAGCACGAGGATCTCTCGAACGTCTTAGTAGTCCATTACGAAGTAAATCGATCGCTCTCGAAAAGGTCAAAGCCCACGCTGTAAAAGTATTCCCGTTTGCAGTTGCAGTGGTGGCGGCGTTCTTCATCTGTTGGGCGCCATTTCACGCCCAGAGGCTGTTGGCTGTGTACGCGCAAAGCAGCACCACCGAACCAAAACACGCGTTAGTAATAGTCTACACCATCCTCACGTACATGTCAGGAGTGTTTTATTACCTCTCCACGACGGTGAATCCACTTCTCTACAACATCATGTCCAACAAATTCAGAGAAGCGTTCAAGGTAAGTTATCGCTCGAGAATCCCCAGCGGAGGCCTACGGCAGCCGAAGACCTCTTTGAAAACCGTCTCAAATAAATTCGTTTCCCCGTATTAAATTTATCTGGAAATTCACCACCACTCGAGATAGGATTACTTTAAAAAAAATACAACCGGTCTCTCGCGTTATTTATTTTCATCCTCGATGACTTCTAACGCTTTCATCTGTTTTATCTATACGATTAGTTTTTATTCCAATAAATGAAATCGAGTACGACGGAGTAGGTTGAACGAACTAAAGTTAACTTTCAGTCGATGCTGTCGAATAACTGCGGATGGAAATGGTCCAGCCGGAAGTCGGTTCCCAGACAGCCAACGTACAGCAGCCTCTCCAGGTACCCGAGAGCAGTGACCAGGCAGGCGGACGACCGTCAGAATTCCACGTCGATTTCCGTCAGCGACGAGAACCAGAATCCGTCGAACGCGGCACGAACCACCGCCACCGAATTGAACGGATTCCCGGAACGAAAGGAGCAGGATCATCGATCGAAGGCGTGCAGGATCAATTCACGGAAATACGGGAGGAGCGTGTCCAGAGGATCGAGCACCAGCCAGCTCACTTTGATGACCTCGATCGGCAAGAGCTTCAACGAGGGCAACAACAACGTCGCCGCTGCTTGCGTCAACGACTGCTTGTTGAGGATCCAACGTCCAGCGAGGGCTGTCACTTTCGGTGATTGTTAAACGTTTATTAGATCTATATACCCCCCCCCGACGTTACCAGGAACCCTCAATATTCTTCGTACGATCGAGGAAGGGTGTTTAAACACACAATCTTGACTCCCAGGTGCTATAGCGAGCAAAGACATTTTCTCTTGGGTCGTTCCATATATATTTGATGTTTATCCACGTTGTGACACTAATTCTAAGCATACTCGAGCTGCTAAGCCAATAACCACACTCGATCTGAAGTTGACAAGCGCTTAATCTACCTCCTGGAACAACGGGTTTAGATCCAGAATTACCACAACTCTGAATATTCTCCGTCTGATCGAGGAGGGCTGCTTAAATAACACGATCTTGACTCCCAAGTGCTGTTGCAAACAAGATTTTTATCTTTCTCGCCTACAGAGCTAAAGTGCAGTGTAAGTCTGCTTTTCTGCATTCGCGATTTTTCGTTAAAAACCATAAGATGCTTGAAAGCCCCTTTCCAGAGACTTGGTCGACTCTACCCTTTTGCTGTTAAAGTTTTAAAGCCCTGTACACACGCCTCCTATATAAAGGGCTTAATATCCAAGAAACACGAAGCAACTTCCTGAAGGATTATCGATAAAAGAAAAGAAAAATAGTATTTGTTTCGAGAGATGGAAACTTGAGCTGCGAGATCCTTTCAAAATTTTCTTTGCAATTACACGCGTTGTGTAATCCTTTCACCGCCTTCAAAGAGCCAGTCGCTAACGTATAAACCACGTTATCTGCTTTTCGAGTTATTATCTCTGTTAAAGTGCAAGAGTGGGAACGATAATTCCTGAATTCTTTAAACGGTATTTTCGACATCGTCCATGCAGACGTTCGGAACCGATGTTTATTTTCGTCGATGGGACTATTCGTAGGATCCGTGACGCTTTCCACCGTGCTAGATGGATGGCCGAGGCTACATATTATTTGGAAACTCACCTATTTCGAGATCGTTTTAAAAGGAATCCGGAAGAACGTTTAGCTGCTCGAGATATATGTACCTTTTTAACTAATTTATATATTCGCTCGTGGATCCGATAATAGTTCATGTATTTATAGTTAAAGCATCTTTTCGATTTTTGATCGATGTTAACGATCAAGAAATTTTTTATCAGGAATTTTTGTTCCCAGAATGATTATTGGAATGTTTGAAACAGGTGTACTGGCGGAAAGATTGAGGCTCGGTACCAAAGGGCTGTTTCAACCGCAACCGAAGATCATGGCCAACCCTTCGACGAAACCGGAAACAGCCAGCGCGCTTCCGTCACGATTTCAAAGCCACCCGAGCATCGAGAGCTCGAACACCATCAGCAACACCAGCTTGCAGGATCTAGACGAGACCGAATTCACTGGCACGGAATTGGCTCAATACATGAGTACATTAAATCGCGACAAGATCACCTGACGCTCGTTCCCGGAAGACAGCGTCTGATCCTTGTTCGATCTCCTCCGGATCGGAATCCGATCTTTTCGAGCGCGCAGAGAGATCGAATGATGCTGACTTTCCTCTAATATTCGAATCGTTAAAAAATACAGGTGACTTGAACACGTTCGAAAGAGTCTACGATCGCATCGACTGGAACTCTCAGCGGGAATTTAAGGGACTATTTATCGCGAGTGTGTATTTATGCGAAACGAACGATTTTAAAATTTACTCTTCCCGAAATAAAATCGATATGATTTGGCCCCCTTGTACAACTCCACGCCGGACTCTTACATATCTGTCTTTGAGATTTTGCTTTTTTCGTACAGTATATCGTCGAGACCTACGAGGAACAGTTCGAGAAGCTCGCGTTAGGTGAAACGCTCTCGTCGAATAAAGCTACAAGTTAAGTACAAATTTATTTCTTCTTTTATATTGATCGATGTTTGAAACAATACACTTTCTTCGTACACCGAGACGCGTACATTGAATTCTCTATTTATTTTTGTACATTCTCTGTTAACGCGTGTCGCTGAAACGCTCGGCGTAACATTTGTAAGATAGAACGTGTTGTATAGCTTCTTTGGAATCTTGTGCGGCTTGTGAGTAATAAAAAAAAAAAAAAAAAAGAATCAACGGGTCCGACGCTGCGAATTGTTTTTGTTCGTGCATCGCAAACGCGTTGAAAAGATGGTCGAATGTTTTTACAGGGTGGTCTTCGGTCTTGAGTCCAGGTAAGCTTTGATTTTCGGCAGAGCTTTGACCTTCTCCACCAGTTTCTTCAGTTCCGGGTAATCCTTGTTCAGATCCTCCCCGATGATGTTCGACAGAAGTTCCGTGTACGTGGTGAACAATAAATCTGCCCAGGACAGCTGAAACAAATTCAAACGTCAGTTTCGAAATCGTTTGTCATAGAAATTTCGTCCTCTCGATTTGCAAAAACATTCGCGCGGAGAAAACGTAAGAAAAGACGTTTCGTAATCGGTGTGACGCGCATCCGCCACTATTCGCAGTAATTGAATTAGTCATTCGGTACTAAATTGTCGAGAGATAGACTAATCTCGTTCGCGATGGACGACCTCGGAGCATTCTAATCCTAAGAAGATTTGAACGAAAAAACCGTGCTGGTGTCTCGTAACAGGAAACGACTGATCGTCATACAGGGTGTCGCAGAAATAATATTCTTTCAACTTAAAAATAAAATAATCACCTTTCCATTTGCAAGGTAACCATTGTTACTCTTGACCTTCTCTTCGAGCTTGCTAAGGATGGTCGGTGCCTTGGCGAACGCACCTTCCTTCAGTTTCGCCTTGAATGCAGCATCCTGTTCCCAATGATACTGAGTAAATCCTGCAAAATCGTCGGGATCGTAACGAAAAAGTTCCTTATCGTTCGTTAAAATTTCGAAACCGAACGGGAGGCGATACGCACCTATTTTCAAATCGTCCAAGGTGTCGACGATGGCGTCGATCTCGTAAGATTCGACGTCGTTGGAGCCGTAGAGGTTGTTCCTTCTGGCGATCAGGCGGGAAATTGCCTTGGATTGGAAGTAAGGTTTTCCGTCGATCTCCAAAACGGGCACCTGGCCCATTGGCATTTCTGCGGGGGAGAAAACAATTAGCTGCTGTTCGGCGAAAAGGGCCCTTAAGTTCGAGCAAACGTTAGTTGCGTTTCGTAGTGCATGGGGGAATGATTAAAATTATTTGCAGTCGTGTCAAGGGCTGATCTAAGGTTCTCCATAAAAAACATGGCGTATCGGGACACTTACTAGGCTTGTATTCTGGCCATTCCTCGAAGGTGAGTCTTTTATCCTCGAACTTGATCCCGCTCTGGTGAAGCAAGAACCTGATGCCCTCGGCAAGACCAGTGACATTGAAGTACGTCAACTTGTAGGTAGTCATTATCTGCATAGAATATCACGATTTTTTAATTATGGAAATTCTGGTAAAGAACAGTTTACGGCGGTGTTCTTGAAAACTTCAATGGCACGTAGTTTTCGTGAATATTCGTCCCCTCGATGAATCGAAACGCGGAGATAAAGGAAAATAAATTTGTAATACTTGTCCGACCACTTTGTAATTCCGATTAACATATTTAAATTTTCTGCACGGGCGCCAAGTTTAACGTTGCACAACGAAACGCGAAAGAGTGCTCCGAATGCGTAATGACTCTGTTTAAATGTATCTACACGCTGTCCATTCGATCGATCTCAGTTAGTTTGCCGATTATACGGTCGTTTTTATCAAAATTCGATCGTAGAACGAAGAACTGAGCCATCGATCATTCAACGCGATAGAAATGATTACACAGAGTATACTGTTCGAAATAGATGACCCAATTTTATAACGCGTTGATTGCCATGGGAGTCACCGGTGACCGGCACTTGCTTATTCCTTATCTTTCCGTTAGATTACCATTGCAAAAATCTGATTTTTGTTACCAGTTTTGAGATTGTAAATAAAGACCTCCTATAACACGGTTCATAAATTGCAAAAACCCTCCTATAACACGATAACATGATTTTTGCTTAACATATTTAACACTAGATTTACGGGCATTGATCGCATATTTATTAATACCTTTCATGTTGACGATTACGATTTTTCTTTTAATTAGAATATGTATTCATGCCATTGCATCCATCAAATTCAACATAAGTTGTTAATAAATAACATTTACGCGTTCTGCAATTTTAAATATGGAACATCCGTCAAATTGACAGCTTTAAATTACCTTAAAATAATGAACAATAGTGGCTTCACATGAAAATACATAATTATAATTTATTAAATTATTATTGCGTTAAATTAAAATAATATGCTTCTGTAGAATTAAAAAAAAATATTTGCTTTTAATCAGTTTTCGGAACTCCCCTTTTTATACTGGTTCTGGGTCTCGTATAACGCGGTTTCACACAACACGACATTTTCTAGGAACCTATCCACCGTGTTATAGGAGGGCTACCTGTACTATTCTTTCCTTTCTTTTTTTTTTTTTTGCAATATCATACTCGATTTATTCGTCAAGTAACGGGCTCGTTTCGAACTGGACACCCCGTAGATGATTCTGTGTTCGAAACATAGACCGTCCGTCCAATGGAGGGACCGGAGATGTTTCAATCAGTTACGCAATCAATGACAGTACATCGTTCGAGAACATTTTACGCTATCTGCGAGGGGCAATTTGCAGAGTGTCGTCACTAGGAATCGCATAGTTGTAGTTAACAGTCACGGCATTGAAGTTAATTAACGGGTGGAACCAGTAGGAATAAACCGGCTGAAAAAAATGTGACCTCGTTGCGGTAAACTTAACGACAGAAACTAACGAGCAACAACAAATACATACGGGACAAATAGAAATCGGTTACAAATTCGAAATTATCACCTTCATTGGCTTCCTGGGTTATCCAGTTCGAAATACTTAATATTTACTAATCGTATTAACGGGTTGACGGTATGAACTTTTAAACGATCAGTTGGCTATAGTTTGGAACTATATAAAACGGAAAATACACGATCAGACTGTCGAATATTCCTCTCTTTTGCACTCTAATGTGAGTAAGTATCGAGAACGCGTTTATATACAGCGAAAATCGAAGCTGACGCGTTAGCTGTCACGGTGGTCACCGGTGACCGGCACTTGGCAACCATTTTCGAATTCTGATACTTAATTTTAAACCGAGTTACCGTTGTTAGGTACGCTATAATATAACAAATACACGGATATAGCGGTCGGTAAAATTGGAAGGAACGAAACTACGCCTATCGATTTTAGATAGCTGCACGAAAATTCCAATTCTCCGAGGCGTAAAGTAGGCCAACTACGACGTCGCGTTTACGCGAAATTTCCGGGCGGTTTCTATTCGTGACGATGAAAAGTTTCGAGAAATATCTGGAAAAATAAACGCACTCACGGTGGTTTCTGTGGGTATACACTGGCAGACGACTGGAATCGACAAACTCTCGAATACTACTGATTCCGCGTTCGCGAACCAGTTGCTTTAAGTAAGGATCCAACCATCGTTCGATGGTTGCGTTACCAGATGGCTAGACCGGTGCCCGGAGCAAACTGCCCCTCCACTCACGTACATCGATGCACAGACACGTGTACGTGAGCACCTGAGCTTCGTGCAGCTTCGGAAATTCGAGAGAGAACATGCATACGAGCTCTCCCTCTTGCTCTCAAAGCGGCTGAGCAACGATCTGCTTCAACCAGCTGACACAGGAGTTTCAATCTCGATCAGAAGTACCATTTACCTACTTGGAACAGTCTTTCTACCTTTACACAGTGTATAAGATTACTATTGTCAACGATTTTATACGATATTTAAAGAAACTATTCGAAATTCGCGTATTTCAGCTGCTTCGAGAGCGAGAAAGAGACTGTTATATCGGCCATCTTTCTCTAATTCACGAAGATGCCCGAAGCGAGGCTCACGTACACGTGGCTGTGACACGTCAGCGTGTGTAGGTGGGACTGGTTTGTCGTGTGATAAAACTGTTCGATGTTCCCCCCTACCAGCATGTGAGCCTAACACATGCAATCATGGTTCTATGCAACCTCTGGCGGCTTGCGATAGAACGCTCGGTTGTACGAATATAAATATGTATTTTACAGAGTCATGCACGCTCGACTTTACGCATGCTGCTCTGTCAACGAATTTGCGAACAGTTGCAACATAGTATTATCGAATAGTTTAGTCAAACCTTGATTAGATAATTCCAACAGTCACTATGATTGTCAGATTTTTGGAGCAAGTCAGAGGGAAACAAATTTTATCAGTTTCCTTGATAAAAATAAACGCACTGTAATTGTTGTTCTATTGACTACCATACCAAAATGATTCATTCGTAATTTCTAATAAAACTTGTAAGAAATTTACTCGACTGAATTTTTGAAAATTTATCGTCATTTTCTATTAGAGAATATACAAACATTTCCATTGCATTATACATTTCTTCGCGTATCTATCGTTTCGATTCCTTTGGTACACATAAATACACTATAATTGTTGTTCTATTGACTACCAAACCAAAATGACCCATTCGTAATTTCTAATAAAACTTGTAAGAAATTTACTCGACTGAATTTTTGAAAATTTATCGTCATTTTCTATTAGAGAATATACAAACATTTCCATTGCATTATACATTTCTTCGCGTATCTATCGTTTCGATTCCTTTGGTACAAATAAATACACTATAATTGTTGTTCTATTGACTACCAAACCAAAATGACCCATTCGTAATTTCTAATAAAACTTGTAAGAAATTTACTCGACTGAATTTTTGAAAATTTATCGTCATTTTCTATTAGAGAATATACAAACATTTCCATTGCATTATACATTTCTTCGCGTATCTATCGTTTCGATTCCTTTGGTACACATAAATACACTATAATTGTTGTTCTATTGACTACCAAACCAAAATGACCCATTCGTAATTTCTAATAAAACTTGTAAGAAATTTACTCGACTGAATTTTTGAAAATTTATCGTCATTTTCTATTAGAGAATATACAAACATTTCCATTGCATTATACATTTCTTCGCGTATCTATCGTTTCGATTCCTTTGGTACAAATAAATACACTATAATTGTTGTTCTATTGACTACCAAACCAAAATGACCCATTCGTAATTTCTAATAAAACTTGTAAGAAATTTACTCGACTGAATTTTTGAAAATTTATCGTCATTTTCTATTAGAGAATATACAAACATTTCCATTGCATTATACATTTCTTCGCGTATCTATCGTTTCGATTCCTTTGGTACAAATAAATACACTATAATTGTTGTTCTATTGACTACCAAACCAAAATGACCCATTCGTAATTTCTAATAAAACTTGTAAGAAATTTACTCGACTGAATTTTTGAAAATTTATCGTCATTTTCTATTAGAGAATATACAAACATTTCCATTGCATTATACATTTCTTCGCGTATCTATCGTTTCGATTCCTTTGGTACACATAAATACACTATAATTGTTGTTCTATTGACTACCAAACCAAAATGACCCATTCGTAATTTCTAATAAAACTTGTAAGAAATTTACTCGACTGAATTTTTGAAAATTTATCGTCATTTTCTATTAGAGAATATACAAACATTTCCATTGCATTATACATTTCTTCGCGTATCTATCGTTTCGATTCCTTTGGTACAAATAAATACACTATAATTGTTGTTCTATTGACTACCAAACCAAAATGACCCATTCGTAATTTCTAATAAAACTTGTAAGAAATTTACTCGACTGAATTTTTGAAAATTTATCGTCATTTTCTATTAGAGAATATACAAACATTTCCATTGCATTATACATTTCTTCGCGTATCTATCGTTTCGATTCCTTTGGTACAAATAAATACACTATAATTGTTGTTCTATTGACTACCAAACCAAAATGACCCATTCGTAATTTCTAATAAAACTTGTAAGAAATTTACTCGACTGAATTTTTGAAAATTTATCGTCATTTTCTATTAGAGAATATACAAACATTTCCATTGCATTATACATTTCTTCGCGTATCTATCGTTTCGATTCCTTTGGTACACATAAATACACTATAATTGTTGTTCTATTGACTACCAAACCAAAATGACCCATTCGTAATTTCTAATAAAACTTGTAAGAAATTTACTCGACTGAATTTTTGAAAATTTATCGTCATTTTCTATTAGAGAATATACAAACATTTCCATTGCATTATACATTTCTTCTCGTATCTATCGTTTCGATTCCTTTGATACAAATAAATACACTATAATTGTCGGTAGTTCTAGTGTTAAAAACCCCTAATCTAATATCGAATGAAATGCAATTTAGTATTACATTCATATGAAATTTTTTAAATAGAAAATAATAGAATTTGTAGAAGTTGTTCGATAATAAATCCTGTTAAAAAACCCCTAATGTAATATCGAATGAAATGCAATTTAGTATTACATTCATATGAAATTTTTGATATAGAAAATAATAGAATTTGTAGAAGTTGTTCGATAATAAATCCTGTTAAAAAACCCCTAATGTAATATCGAATGAAATGCAATTTAGTATTACATTCATATGAAATTTTTGATATAGAAAATAATAGAATTTGTAGAAGTTGTTCGATAATAAATCCTGTTAAAAAACCCCTAATGTAATATCGAATGAAATGCAATTTAGTATTACATTCATATGAAATTTTTGATATAGAAAATAATAGAATTTGTAGAAGTTGTTCGATAATAAATCCTGTTAAAGAAACCCCTAATGTAATATCGAATGAAATGCAATTTAGTATTACATTCATATGAAATTTTTGATATAGAAAATAATAGAATTTGTAGAAGTTGTTCGATAATAAATCCTGTTAAAAAACCCCTAATGTAATATCGAATGAAATGCAATTTAGTATTACATTCATATGAAATTTTTGATATAGAAAATAATAGAATTTGTAGAAGTTGTTCGATAATAAATCCTGTTAAAGAAACCCCTAATGTAATATCGACTGAAATGTAATTAATATTAAGCTCGTATGAAATTTTTGATATTAAATGTAATCTGAATAAAATAACGATTGCGTGGCCGCCTAATTGATGCCAAGTTCTCGCAATCGATAATCTCCATTGAAAAATTCGTTTAATCATCATCTCGTTCGGCGATTTCAGTAACGTGATTCTGCAGAAATCCAATTCGAGTTAACGTTACTGATGTCCATCGGCGTGAGCCAACCATGAGCCAACAAGAAAAAGAATGAGTTACAGTACTGATAATACTCTGTCAATTGTACGATATTGCGTAACCTTGTAAACGCATGTTGATCGATCATGGAACAATAACGTTTTTTTTGTTTCTTCGCAAAGTGCTGTTTCGATGTGACATTATGAAAGAATGACATTTTATAGTAATTCCAAGAGGACCACGAGATCTCGAAAAATAACTATTGCTAGCAACCGTGACAAGCAATTTGCAAAATTCCAAAATACCATGAATCTACATCCATCTTCACCCTAATTCTGTCAGCCCCTATATCAATCCGCCAATTTGACAGAATTAATCACAGAATTAAAAATATCACTATATTGATAATAATTTAGAAATTGTTCAATTCGAAGATACCAAAAGAACAGTAAAAGTAATAGAAATTTCAAACAGAATTTCACTGCTCCGTTATCGTGTTTGCAGAATTTTTGGCTCGACGATTATTTAACAATTATTGTTATCGCCAATCGATAACGACTATCGTTTGAATTCTTATTATTTCACCTGTAATTTTCCAGCGTGAAGAATCGTTATAACGGTGACTCACCTTGTATGTGGTTTCCAAGGATCGAGAAAGATCTAAACGACGAGGATGATGCGCAGGCAATTAATTTTAGAGAAAGAACGATCCGTTTCTTTATCGCATAGACATTGACTTAACGAATTTCGATGTTGTTGTTCAAACGGAAATATAGTTATATAATAGTTGAATTCTGTTAGAAAATAATGGAGTACGATAAGAGATTGCGTATTTTCGCCCAAGAAGTTCATCGTAGCTTAAAGGTAGCTTAAACGTCGCGTAATTAATAATAAATTTTTGTTACGAAATACTTAGTCACGAGTAGTAACCAGTCGTATTAATTACCTTACACGCGAGTCGTATCTTGTTTATTAACGCCACGCCTATCTTTCTTTCTTTCGTGAAAGCGACGAGAGATAATGGGCCTCGTAACTGATTCCAGATATGCCCGACACTCGTGCATTCACGGAGTTTGAAGAGTCTTTAAAATATCTAATCTGTTCATTAAACTGAAGTTCTTGCTCCTCGAAATAGGTTGTTTGTTACTATAAATCATATTCGATGCGAAATCGGAAGAAGCTTTAATAAGATCTGATACAGATTAGAATAGGTAGTCTCTGAACAAGCAACTACATATCATAGAATATTAATTTGTTTAACGTCTGAGACAACGCGAGGAGATAGGTTTCCAAACATTTATTATCATCCACTTGCAAGAATTGTAGATCATTGACGATCCACTGGAGAACAAAGAATATTGACTGCCTAACAATACCTATTGTCTTTCAAGCTGTTTTAAGTAGATAGAAATATTCATTCTGATTCGTTTAAATATCATTGTTCCAATGATATGTTTATGATACATACGTTTAAGATACAAGAATCTAACATGAATTAGTAACGATACATACAGAAATTCAGGGATTGCAAATTTATTGAAAGTGTATACATATTTATCTGGCCTCGGTTCATAGTCGTCTTCAATTCCACGATGATTCAAAAGGAAACAAATTGGAAACAAGGCGATACATCGACAGTTGAATACGCTTACGAGACATAGCAAAAGGAAATGAACTAATATACGAACGATTGCGACGTCATTTAGGATCGAACGCCCATGTTATTCGAGAAGTAGTTCGCTATCCTCGACGCTAGACGACATTTTTCGTCGTATTTTTCGATGTAAAACCCAGTGATGCCAGATTGAGCACCGGGTGCACTACTCACGCTATGCCAAGATCACGCGTACGTGAGCTCGTGGAGTTACGGAGAGTCGACAAAGGCAAACTGACACATGCCCCCTTTCTCGATTCTCCGAAGCTGCCCGGAAGTGATTTCGGACATCTGGCAACGTATAACCATTACTGCTAGCTACTGCCAGCCCTTCCCAACCTCTGCTGGCCTTTGCTGACCACCGCTTATATTACTGACAACGCACAACGATTACTACTGACTTCTGCCAGCCACCGCTGCCCTCTGTTGACCGATGCTGACCACTCCAGTTACTTCTGACAACGTACAACGATTACAACTTGCTAATGCCTGCCCCTGCTGGTCTCTGCTTGCCTCTGCTGTCCCCTGCTGGCCCCTGCTGACCACTGCTGACCAACGCTGACCTTTGTTGACAACTTCTGATATGATGTATATGTATTAAAGCCTTGTATAATGTAAATCTACGGCAATAAATGTTATAATTTCAAAGAATTCTATGTGTTCTCGTAATTTTTACCTTTCTTTACCTCTCCAAAGCATTCCCATAATTATAAGACTCCCTGAAACTCCTTGGAATTTTGGAACCCCTTTGGAAGTCCTGAAACAGCTGGAAAGTCCTGAAACAGCTGGAAAGGCCTGAAACAGCTGGAAAGCCCAGAAACAGCTGTTTCAGGACTATCCAACTGTTTCAGGGCTTTCCAATTGTTTCAGGGCTTTTTAGTTGTTTCAGGACTTTTTAGTTGTTTCAGGGCTTTCTAGCTGTTTCAGGACTTTCCAGCTGTTTCAGGACTTTCCAGTAGTTTCAGGACTTTCCCATTGTTTCAGGGCTTTTTAGTTGTTTCAGGACTTTTTAGTTGTTTCAGGACTTTTTAGTTGTTCCAGGACTTTGCAGCTGTTTCAGGTCTTTCCAATTGTTTCAGGACTTTTTAGCTGTTTCAGGACTTCCCAGCTGTTTCAGGACTTTCCAATTGTTTCAGGACTTCCGAGTTGTTTCAGGACTTTGTTAAAGTTAATTTTTGATTTTGGCAGCAAGTACAAGAGCTCGACACTTTGGGAATCCAATTTTAACCGGAGAAACGATCTCTTAAAACTAAGGGAATGATTTGGAGAGGAAAAGAAAGGTAAAAATGATGAGAAGACATAGAATTCTGTTAAATTATATCATTTATTGCCATAGATTTACATTATACAAGGCTTGAATACTTATACATCATGTCAGAAGTTGATAACAAAGGTCAGCAGTGGTCAGCAGAGGTCAGCAGGGGTCAGCAGTGGTCGGCAGGGGCTAACAGAGGCCAGCAGAGGGATGCAGAGGCATGTAGGGACCAGCAGGAGCCAGTCGTAGTCGTTATACGTTGTCAGAAATACCAGGAAGGGTCAGCAGCGGTCAGCAGAGGCAAGCAGAGACCAGCAGGGGCAGGCAGTAACATGTAGTAATCGTTATACATTGTCGGGAGCATCAGGGGTGGTCAACAGTGGTCAGCGGAGGCCAGTGGAGGCCAGCAGTGGCAAGCAGTGGCAAGTAGAGACCAGCAGGGGCAACCAATAGCAAGTTGTAATCGTGATACGTTGTCAGAAGTATGGGGAATGGTCAGCAGCGGTCAGCAGAGGCCAGCGGAGGCAAGCAGAAGTAATCGTTGTGCGTTGTCAGAAATATAAGCGGAGGTCAGCAGAGGCCAGCAGAGGCTAGGAAAGGCAAGCAGAGACCAGCAGGGGCAGGCAGTAACATGTAGTAATCGTTATACATTGTCGGGAGCATCAGGGGTGGTCAACAGTGGTCAGCGGAGGCTAGTGGAGGCCAGCAGTGGCAAGCAGTGGCAAGTAGAGACCAGCCGGGGCAACCAATATCAAGTTGTAATCGTGATACGTTGTCAGAAGTATGGGGAATGGTCAGCAGCGGTCAGCAGAGGCCAGCGGAGGCAAGCAGAAGTCATTAGTAATCGTTGTGCGTTGTCAGAAATTTAAGCGGAGGTCAGCAGAGGCCAGCAGAGGCTAGGAAAGGCAAGCAGAGACCAGCAGGGGCAGGCAGTAACATGTAGTAATCGTTATACATTGTCGGGAGCATCAGGGGTGGTCAACAGTGGTCAGCGGAGGCTAGTGGAGGCCAGCAGTGGCAAGCAGTGGCAAGTAGAGACCAGCCGGGGCAACCAATAGCAAGTTGTAATCGTGATACGTTGTCAGAAGTATGGGGAATGGTCAGCAGCGGTCAGCAGAGGCCAGCGGAGCCAAGCAGAAGTCATTAGTAATCGTTGTGCGTTGTCAGAAATTTAAGCGGAGGCCAGCAGAGGCCAGCAGAGGCTAGGAAAGGCAAGCAGAGACCAGCAGGGGCAGGCAGTAACATGTAGTAATCGTTATACATTGTCGGGAGCATCAGGGGTGGTCAACAGTGGTCAGCGGAGGCTAGTGGAGGCCAGCAGTGGCAAGCAGTGGCAAGTAGAGACCAGCCGGGGCAACCAATAGCAAGTTGTAATCGTGATACGTTGTCAGAAGTATGGGGAATGGTCAGCAGCGGTCAGCAGAGGCCAGCGGAGGCAAGCAGAAGTCATTAGTAATCGTTGTGCGTTGTCAGAAATATAAGCGGTGGTCAGCAGAGGCCAGCAGAAGGCAGTAGAGGCCGGGAGACGTTGGCAGTAGCCCGTAGTAATTGTTATATGTTGTCAGAAGTATCAGAAGTGGTTAGCAGCGGTCAGCAGAGGCCAGCGGAGGATTGTAGAAAAATTCAAAAGTACATTTAGTCGTACCTTATACTTCAGGTAAAAAGGGGTATAACTAGATAAAACAATTTTATGACATTACCTGCTAACTCAAGTGAGCCACCAGTAAAGGCATGTAGAGATCAGCAATGTTCAGCAGAGGCCAACGGAGGTTGGCAGAAGTCAGTAATAATCGTTATGCGTTGTCAGAAATATAAGCGGTGGTCAGGAGAGGCCAACAGAGGCTGGGAGAGGCTGGCAGTAACCAATAGTAATCGTTATACGTTGTCGGAAGTATCAGGTGTGGTCAGCAGTGGTCAGCAGAAGCCAGCAGAGGCTGCGAGAGGCTGGCAGTAGCCAGCAGTAATGGTTATACGGTGCCAGATGTATCAGAAGTGATATCTGAAATGATATACATATGTACGCTCATACGTAGGAATAATAATGTGTGAGCAGGGCATCGTCGGTGATTTTCTGGCACCTCTGCCTGGTAATCGGTGTCAAACACGATCGAAAAGATATTTCTCGTGGATGGCACAGAGCTAAGGGCTGTGAATTTAGAATTGCTTATTGATATAATAAAGGAATTTAGATTTATAGTTAGGCAGGTGTTTGATTCTTTTGAAAACCCTTTCAACTCTCTTCGTTGGTTGTGCATCTTTCATTGGTTGCGCTTTCGTTTGTTTCATCACAGACGAGATATATGATATTCATATACCTCGTCTGTGGTTTCATCTTCGACCAACGATCGTTGGACACAGAAGATCTTTATTAATGGCGGGTGGTCCCATCAATACTCGTTATGCCGTCAAAGAGTTCGCTCTCTGCGACGCTAGATGGCGCTTATTTTCCGACCTCGGGCCCCCTGGTGCTAAAACGCCCAAGTTTGTCGGGAAATAAGCGCCATCTAGCGTTGAAGAGACGAACTATTCGACGACAGACTTGGGCGTTTTAACACCAGAGGGTTCGAGGTCGAAAAAAATGAGCGCCATCTAGCGTTGAAAATAACGAACTATTCCATGATCTATGGTTTGCCGTGGATGGCTGTGCAAATGATCTATCACCGATGGGGTCACACTTTCTTTAACTTATAGACTGGGAGCATCATGGACAAAGTAAACGGACATTTAAGTGGGCAAGGATGCAGTCGCTTTATGCAGACACTGCTCTGGTTATTAGAATGATAACAAGCTTTAGACACAACATCCCGTACAGTGTATTAAGTTTTTATTAAAATGAATTCGAAGAGTCAGAATATAATTAAGTTTCAAATACAATTGTAATAGATTATTAATTATTCGTTACAAGCTATAATATGAAATGTATAATATAAAGGTTACAATGTAGGTTAAGCCGCTAGTAAAATAGTGTGGGTAGTATATTGCCAAAAATTCAACGATATTATCCACTTTCGTTACATACCAGGACATTATAAAATATTTGAAAATTGAAAAAATGAGAGACTCGCATACGTTTTACCCGCACCCATCCACGCCGTATCTAGGATATTCGCTATTCGCTATTCGCTATTCGATATAATCTCGCGCGAGTATATCTAAACGTTGCCTCGAACAGTTACCGATAAAATCACTGTAAACGTATGTGTTTTCCGTAGATTTCAAGTATTTACGTCTAAAAATCGTATAGAGATGCTCTTAAATGTTACAGAAAACGCAGCGCGTAATAATAGAGCTTAATCTTACGTTACGCGATCCATTAAAAATCGCAAGCGATCTACGGGTCTCGCGGATGCATCTTCTCGCGTGTGTATCGTGTGTGTGTGTGTGTGTGTGTACGCATACGCGTATCGTCGGAAACGTGTACAATAAACCATTTTCCTTTATTATACGCTAAGTCGAATCACAATATTTTACGCGAACAGTCTACGGATCGATGGTCGTGCTCACGAGACGGATCACCGGATATACCTAGCGAACAGCTTCGATTAAATCAAGCGTGAAAAGACTGGACGTTAGCTACTTGTTGCCCTCAGAAATTCTACTCAAGCTTCGCGACGCGTGTACACGGCTACGTAGTCCCTTAAAAAGCAAGCTGGTGGTCAGTTAGATTACGATAATTCGTCGGTGATTATTACGTGTAACAGGAAACGGGACGCTCGAGCTTAAGAGTTAACGATATCATCAAAACGATCCTCTTCGCGGTTAAATTCGTTTTGATCGAAACGACGATAGCTCCACGGTGCTTGGATCGCTAAGCGCGGTGAGATTTTAGCAATAGAATTAAAATATAATCGCGAAAACTCGTACGGATCGACGAATACTTCGTCCTCGATCCTCTTCACCGAACCGCCACGATTCTTGTTCGGACCTCGAAAAGGGTCTAGAAAAGGTATCTAATTTTGATTACGGGACGTTTGATCGTTGTCGGCAAGAATCCGTCGGTTTCTCGTTCGCTGCGTCCGGTTGCCACGAGTATATATCAAAAGTGGTCGCGGGTGTTTGCCTTAATACAATTTTATACATAGATACGTACAATTAATTATACATCTATGTTTCTCTGGCATCGGTTACGGAGTTGTCGTTCGCTGACTAAATAATCATTTCCGTTCACGATCGAACGATAATCCAAACACTTCCCCATATTTGGATTACCGTATCGTTCGCGTTCTCGCGAGGCGATCGACGATCCCCGCTACCTGTCGCGAGGAAACATCTTAAACGATCTCGAGGCTTCGCCTGTGCAACAATTACGGATGCTGTCGCCCTCGTTCCTCCGGTTCACGTATCCCTGCTGCAACGTCGCTCACAACAGTCGACCAACGAGACTGATACAGTTTCGGAATCGTTGCTCCTCCGACAAGCTAGATCGCAAAGCACGCCAACAAGGAGGGTGTACAAAACGAATCGGAGACATCGAAACGTTCGTTGAGCTCGATCAAGTCCCCCCATAAAGGAACGAACACGAATGGGAGTCCTAGGGGGTTGAAAGGAAACGCGATTACGGTTGCATCATCGTTGGAGATTGATTATCGATAATCGCAGAGGTGTTCCTCCAGATCGGAACGCGGGGAGTACTCCACGCTGATAGAATAGATGTACAAAAGTGAGCGAGTGTCTTTGACTGATAAAGACGAGGCACCCTGCTTGTTCTCTTCGGTTTTAACATACTTCTGTTTCCTATCACAAGGGTGGAGGGAAACTAACGACTCGAAGCGTTCTTAACAGTAATATACGTTGTAATCTCTATTAATTAACGTTTACTCCTAGAGTCTTAAGCGGACGATTACTTTCCATAGCCGAGTTAAATCGTAGATTGTAGTAAATGGACTGGTTTCTCTCGAGACCTCGTGTTGCTTTAACCCCTTAGCTTACAATTGCGTTTCAGAGACGCGATGAGTCCACCAAGCCAAACATCAGAGTCGTGATAAGTTTACCTGGCCAAAGATGAACAAAACCTCTCAGAGACGTGATGAGTCTACCAGGCCAAAGATGAACAAAACCTCTCAGAGACGTGATGAGTCTACCTGGCCAAAGATGAACAAAACCTCTCAGAGACGTGATGAGTCTACCTGGCCAAAGATGAACAAAACCTCTCAGAGACGTGATGAATCTACCAGGCCAAAGATGAACAAAACCTCTCAGAGACGTGATGAGTCTACCAGGCCAAAGATGAACAAAACCTCTCAGAGACGTGATGAATCTACCAGGCCAAAGATGAACGTCTCAGAGACTTGACGAGTCTACCTGGCCCAAGCCTTGGTGTCGCTTTTGGCAATCACAGTTTGAAATTACATCGTAAGGCAAGGGGTTAAAACGCGGTGGACGCGATAGAGGAAACGTTCTATCCGTAAACGGAAACCTTCCCCGAATTTCGTTCGCGGATCAAGATCGATCCCTCTTCGTATTCTCGAACTCGCATTCGCTCGCACACCTAAGCTTCTCTACGTATATAGTTTTTTTTTTGTCCTTTTTTTTCATATTTTTCTCTTTACCACCGAGCTTTCCCATACATTTCGACGGTCATCGAACAATACGTTTTCTAATCCCGTGTGTTCTAAAAGTAATTGCACGAGGTACAAGTGGACACTGTACAAGTGGATTCGTTGGGTGCGAGGAGAGAGAGAATCAGGTGCGGGACGATAACAGCTAAGCGAGTCGCTTTCACGCGAGATGTTAACGCTAAAGAATTATCCTCCGTAAATGTTAAGAATAGTAACGACGATGGTTTTTCTTTTTTTTTTGTTGTTTTTCAGCGAGAAGAATCTGTCGTACGTTGCACATAGATCACAGAGTGGATACAGTCGCTAGGCATTCGAAAAGTAATCTACAAATAGTGCAAATAGTGCCAAGCCTAGTATATCGTGCACGCGCCTATACGTACACGTGTACGCTACATAGACGTGTACGTGTAAGCGCGTGTACACGTTTTATACATATATACTTTATTTCTTCTTATACTGTTATTTCTATAACGTTATCTATATATTTGTATTTAATTAATCTCATCTCTTTGCGCGAACGCTATACACGCGAGGGCGCAGGCACTAAATTGCTGAGATACAATCGTACCGGACTATCGATGATGATCTTCGTTATTCACCCGAACTCGACGAAAAAAATGATCTTTTCGATGTGTGTATAGCGCGGGCCACGCTATAGCGAGGTCGTAAAGTAAACTCTCGTTGGGACCCACTACTGCTGCGGCACTTAGGGCTGTGCATGAGATCTTGTTCGAGGATGAATTTCTCAATGTTTTCTGTGTCCATGACTGCACTATCTTTTTTCATTTTCTACGTGTATATTGTTGCGACGATGTGAAGCTCGAGATCTCGAACGAGAGACTTCGTAGAGACAAGATGTACTATCAAAGCTTTATGAACAAAGTTTCCCGTTTACTCAAACTTTTGTTTAAACTATCGATGACGCGGAAAAAATGTATCAAACTTTTGTGTCCCCCTCGTCGAGATTTTTTTAAAAAAATGACTGGCCATAAACGTCTGGTATTTTACAGATTGCGTTTGGACATCAACCCCTGCAACTCTGCTAAATTTCGTTCAAATCCCTGGTTGACATGTCCTCCCCTTGTCAGTTTTAGCGTTGCGTTGAGTTATTGAGTTATTGAGTTGAAATGAGTTCTACAAGGAACGCCTGTTTTTAAAAAAAAGTGGCTAGCCATAAACGTCTGGTATTTTACAGATTGCGTTTGGACATCAACCCCTGCAACTCTGCTAAATTTCGTTCAAATCCCAGATTGACATGTCCTCCTCTTGTCAGTTTTAGCGTTGCGTTGAGTTATTGAGTTGAACGCCTCGTAAATTAAGGTATTAAAGACTCGAATAAGACCTTTACCTCCTACGAAACCTCTAAAAATGGCTTTCCAAAAATGGCGACACTAGATAAAACATCTCTCAAGGCCCCTAGCTGCTCCTATTTCTGTAAATTCAGCTTCGAGAGCTGATACGCCGTAAACTTTGACACCTCGACTTTACGACCTCGCTATATCGTGTCCCGTGCTATACGCGCGGTGTCGGCGTGTGTATGAAGTATGTATAGATCGAAGCTATCGTGAACGAGATATTGTGCGATTAATAAGGTAGTCGTACGAACTTGTTCGATACATATTTGGTCGCCTTTCTCTCATGCTTGAAATCGCCCCGAGGCGCCTAACGTTCCCCGTTTCAGGCATAATTCATCCCAATCGATTTACACGCCGGTCACCACGAGCAGATTTCAAACCTTTCGACGAACTACTTCTACCCCGAATAGCAGAGTCGCGGTACTTACAGGTATCGAGTGATCAGCGAAAATAATTAATCACCCCCGTCGCGCGAAACCGCGAAGATTGCCGGCTTGACGATCATCGAATGTCTCGTAATAATCTCTGACAATGATTATCGAACGTCAGGTGCGATCTTCGTGGCCCGCGAGGAGGGTCGAACGAAATCGATAGTCGACAGCGAGTAAAATGGTTCGACGAATGTTGGCGATGAGATAACGAGTGTCGGATTTAGTCGTTTTACATTGTGTCGTCGTGAAACAGATAGAGCTACGACCGGGTGCTTAATTATCGCGCGACGTTACTCCCAGGATGTCGGTTTCAAACACTTTCGTCTGGTCCCTTTCGTGTTGGCTTCTCGTGAAAGCAGTTTCGACGGCGAGAAGAACGGTTGGTTCTCCATTTTTCCATCGATATCGCGCCGGGAAAGCATACTTCTTTGAACGAGGAACCGCGTGCACTGACTTTTCAGCCCCCTTTTCTCGGGCGGTTCTCCCGCGAAATTAACAGTTTTTTTAACCCTTTCGTCGCGTCTCGACGATTCGAATCGCGATATCAGACCAGCTGACGATTATAAAAAGAACAAAGACAGAAACGTCCCATCTATCGACGCGATCGCGACGTGAAAGATGGAACGCGATTTATAGATCATCTTTCCTGGACGATCCGATCGAATCACCGCCACGCGTTTCGTCTTAGCGAATTCCGAATTCTGGACTTCCGAACGATCGATCAACTCGTCGTGCGATTGATCTATCGATTATAAAATAGAAATTGTTTTATCCGCTAGAGTGGTTGTTTTTTTTTTTTTCTTTAGCTTGTAAGCGATGAACTGTCGCGGAAGTTATGCTGGAACGCACGCGCGATCGTTTGGTCCAAAATGACATTGTAAACGACGCGAGAATACCGAGTTTCCAGCAAACAGTGGAGGGACGAAACTTTTTGAATATTTGAGTCGATAATCGAACGAATAGATCGAAGACGCTGAGGTTGTGCTTCATATATAGTGATAGATGAATCGTAATACTAAGCTTATTTTTTTTCTTTTTTTTTTTTTTTTTTGTCGTAGAAAAAGATTACGTTTTTTCTGTTTTCTTTTTTTTGTTCGTTTTCGTTTAGATGCAGCAGAATCTGAAACAATCTACGAGAACTCTTCGTGAGGACAACCCCCGAAATTCTCGACGAAATTCTACAGCCGTCGTCGCGGTTATCCCACGTTTCTTCGTTTTTTTTTTTTATTCCTTTTTGTGCAAAATACTCAGATTTCATTTTCGTAATATATTCGTCTAATTTTCATCTCGTCATTAATATCGTTATGTTTCGTCGCGTGGCTCTCTACATAGCAATTTATCAAAATCGCGGATACAACGTGATTTCGGATGGAAACGAAAATGTCGTTCTCTAGTACTCTCAGGGAACAAAAAGAAGCGATGTCACTAGTTTCCAATACGTTTGCATCCGTCTTGAATAAAAAAAGAAAATTGATTATCTTGGTAAATAATGATTATCTCGATTGTAACATCGTTTCCCTCGATCGTCAATAATTACTTTTCGCACCTTGAACATTCACTTTAGGTACATCGTTTCAAAGACGCAATGAGATCTCCATTAAATCGTTAACAGTGTCCTCTCGGTTATAAATCTAGAAACATTCGATACTCCACGTAAGACGAGGTTACTAATAGAAAACAATAATGAAATAGAAGAAAAGAAAGATATCCGGAGATTGGAATTTGTACGTTAAAAAGAGACTCGTCGAGTCGCTTCGACAACGAATCGTACGATCTACTTTCACGATTGTTAATTCGACGGTCCGCCGCGAAACACGGCGACGATGGATTTTAGAAGACTTCACGTGCAGATTTCTACGCCTTGGCCTCGAAAATTTCCACGCTGACGTGATCCAGCACGGTCTCTGTCATGGCGTTCGGCTGATATGGCGGCGACTTGTTCGATTTCGTTGAAACCGACGACGTGTTCCCGCTGCTGCCGCGACTTCCCCGCCGTGATCCTGTTCGTGACCCTGGCGACAAAGATTTTCTTGCTAAAGTATCGCGTGCTTTGGCTCGACGGCGCTTCGACATGACACGAAAAGCCGGAATAAAGTTTAAGCATGAAGAAACCGCTATCGTTCTGAGCAGGCTCTTTGTCACGGTTGAAAAAAAAGTTACAGTGGCGGTCGTAAAATCCTGACGAAATACCGACGAATATACATGTAACAGGGTGTTAGATCAACCCTAGAAAAAATTTTAATGGGGGATTCTAGAGGCCAAAATTAATTAACGTTAAAGTTTTATTGAATTTTTTTCTCGAAAGTGCTTAGGATTTCGGGGGTATGTGTAATGACCAAAAATGATTCTAATTGACCCTCGCAATTGACAATAATTTTTCCAAAATGATTTGAAATTTTTTAATTTCGTCGAAAAATTTCACACATTCTCGAATTTTTTTTTCGAAAGTGGGTAGGATTTTGAGGGTATGTTTAATGACTAAAAATGATTGTAATTGCCCCCCGCAATCAAAAATAATTTTTCCAGAATGACTTGAAACTTTCCAATTTTTAGGGTGACAGACAGTTATGGTCAGACATTGTATTTTCAGTAATGAATTTTTTTCTCGTAAATGCGTAGGATTTCGTGGGTATGTGTATTCATAAAAAATGATTGTAATGGACCCTTGCAATCGAAAATAATTTTTTTAGAACGATTTGCAAAATTTTTTTTCGCCAAAAAATTTCACACCTTCTCGAATTTTTTTCTCGAAAATGGATAGGATTTCGAGAATATGTCTATTGAACAAAAATGATTATAATTGACCCCAGAAACCAAAAATAATTTTTCCAAAACGATTTGAAATTTTTTTTCCGCTAAAATATTTCACACCTTCTCGAATTTTTTTCTCGAAAATGGATAGGATTTCGAGAATATGTCTATTGACCAAAAATGGTTATAATTGACCCCAGAAACCAAAAATAATTTTTCCAAAACGATTTGAAATTTTTTTCCCGTCGAAAAATTTCACACCTTCTCGATTTTTTTTCTCGAAAATGGATAGGATTTCGAGAATATGTCTATTGAACAAAAATGATTATAATTGACCCGAGCAACCAAAAATAATTTTTTTTTAACGATTTGAAATTTTTTCATTTTGTCGAAAAATGATTATTATTTGTTTTTGAATTTACAAATTGGTATTCTTGATTTTCGTCTCATTTTGGCCTCCAGAACCCCCATTATAATTTTTCCCAGGTTATGACCGAACACCCTGTATGAAAGTTGAACGAACGAGCACAGTGTTATTTTTCCGCGCGAACGATTCGATTTTCGATACGAGAAATTCTCAAAGTTCTTTCGACGGTTCTGCGGGTCTCGTAACGAACAACGGGGAAAACCTAACTGTCGAGCGTTTGCAGTCGCGTAATTTTTTTTCCCCCTCTGGTCAGCGAAACACGTAGCTTCGTTTGTACGTTTGACATGCAAGAACACGGAACTCCGGAGTCTCGCGTTCCAAACCGCCACTGTATGTGCACGCGCATGCAATTACCTAATACTAGAAGTGCTTGAAAACTCGAACTCCAATGGTGTTACGAATGCTTCCGCGATCGAATTCACCGACGAACAACGGCTCAAAACCGAGCAACGAATTTTCATAATGGAAAAGAAAAAAAGTACGCGACACGGAACGACGCTCCGTGCTCGACTTGTTATTCATTTCCGGTGAACTCGATCAATAATGTGTACCTTACCGTGTAACCGAGTCGATCGACCGAGTTGCATTCCTTAAAATGTAAACTGGTCCCTTTGCAATACTACTTCAGAACTCCGTGTGATAACGTGGATACTCGAGCGCGTTTTGGTCCATTCTCGTATCTCGCGACTCGCGTATCACACGCTATGCTAATGTTGAACACTACCACGCGGAGGAAACTAAGAAAAAAACTGTGTCCAATCCCCAGGTACCAGTAATATTTAATTTATAATTATTTATTCGTTCCTACATCGTCTCGTGAATTTGATCGTATCAACACAGACCGTTACTTTCGATAGCTTTTCTCGATAAGCTAAAAACTATCGTCTGCCTTGTAAATTTGCCTGGATAAACTCCGGCCATTACTTGTCTCTTTGAAAGTTTTTATCGTCCTGCGAGCTGTCGCTAACCAAAATCATTACTTTACGCTCCAGGACCTTTTTATTGTCTTGTAAACTATCCCAGAACAATCCAGACCATTAGCTTCCGCTTTGAAAACTTTCGTTGTCTCTTAAACTATCCCAGACCGAGTCAGACCATTACTGTTTTCTCTGCAACGGCCTGGATCAGCAGTACTGATCCTGTTTGTTGGACGGAGTTTCACGTTTCGAAGTAGAAAGACTCGAGAACGAATAAAAATTGATCTCCGCGCCGTTGTTAAGGGACTGGACACAAGAAAGAAAAATGTCGCGTCGATTTTTATTCAAATTTCGTCTACGCGTTTCGATGTACGAATGAGATAACTATGACTCGGTAATTGACTATGTAACGTCTAATTGTCGCGAACGCGGATCACTACGATGGAATACGTCGTACGCAAGCAACGATCTTTTACTGTAGCAAGCAACTATAGTCGTGATCCTCGAAGACGCTAGGATAGAGGAAGTTCTGGTCTATCGGTAGAACTGACAGGCTCGAAAAAGTTCAATTAAAAAAATGTTACACTCTAGTCCCGAAGTTCTGACGTATCCGAAAGAGGGTAAGTACCATAGTGCTATATATGTACAGAAACACATAACACGCTACGATACACCGTAATACGCTATTATAATGACTCGTAAGAATACGAAACTTACCCTCTTCGAAGGACGCGTCAATTTGAAAAGTTTTTTTTTTACAATAGAGCACCTCATAGGTCCACAGTATATGATAATCAAGATTTAACGGTCACAGACGGGATCATTAAACAGACTACTGCTATAGATGGTCGACTGCAAAGAGAGTCAAATCCATTAAAAGAGGAACATGATTATGGCGTGTAGGATGCATCGTTCTGCCAACACTTTAGGGAACCTTTCGATAATATCATTCTGACGTTTCTCGAACGTTTCCATAGCCTTCTTCGATCACTTTTTTTTAACTATCTTTAGAGGTACTGTTGTTTAGCAATTTTGTTCAAAGGACGGATTTACACGTTTTCTGATTCTATTCTCGTTACAGTTACTTGTCTCTTTCGTGTATCCGGTACGAATTCACGAGTTTCGAGGACACCTTTTTGCACAGAATGGCGAAATCTATTTCAGTTGTCATGTCTGAATTAATTGTACCAGGATGTGTAAATATTATACGATCCGTAGTCGGTGGCAAGACTTTCTTGGACACCGTAAAATATTCAGTCACAACGATGCATCCAAATGTAACACATCGATCTCGATGCACACTCGAATAGAAAGTATTAGCAGTTATCTACCCTCTTGGCAGGCAATTGTGCATGCGAGAAATTCAGAAGGATTCTGCGTTTAATAGGAGGATTCTAAAGTAAAGATAGATAGGCAAGAGTAGGTAGTCACCTACTTTGTATACTCGTATCTATATTGTACATATATGGGATGTTCTACGGAAATCGATGTACTGGAAGACAGGCTATTTTTGGTGACAGCTAATTAGCTCGAGTACTGCCCTCCTCGGTTAATCGACTTCTGCCAATTATCACGCCCTCGTCGCGGAAAGGACATCGTTGTCTTTCGCGTAAATCGTTCGACACTTTCGACATCACGTTCGAATGCAACTAATCTACTTCTATTCGGGTAAAAGTACTATTAATTGACCATCCGCCAGCAGTCGACGCTTTCACAAAAAGTGAAAACGATCTACGATTATATTCTCAATAGAAAAATTAACAATGACGCTTCCCAGCATTTCTTCACGTTTTCTTTGGTGGTCAACTACTGGTACGTTTACCACGGTTCACCCTCGGTATACGAGTTATTTCTAATAAGAAAGCTATTCACCAATCCAACCGTTGCTAGTAGAACGTTCTACTTCTTCGACGCGCGTTTACCTTGAATAATTAAACACGCACGAGTACTCTGAAACCACTGTCGAACGCTCCTACAATCGCGAACATAACTTTGGGGTCGGATAGGAAATGCGATTCTTATTTTAGAATGGACGTGAGGTGGGAATCGGTGATTCGCGACACGGAGAATCGTTAACTTTCGATCCAGGTTACTTTACGAGCAACGGGAGGGAGAGGGCGTGGAGGGAAGGAAGATCGGGATTATCGTTCATCGGTATTACGGCGCTGGCCAAACGTTGAGGCGGCTCGATTTCCATCGAACACCCGATATACCGGCGCGTTAAAGAGTCGCTTGCTTCGTTTCAACGGGACACTGTATAACAAGTTGCTTGCTTAGTAAGTGAATGAATAAAAACCCGTACGGCTCACTCTGTGCTGTGAGTGCTGAGAGTGTTTCGCACCTTGCGAGGCGTTTGGCGAGTGGGGGCGCAACGAGGCCATCGAGGGTTGCCTCGAGGGGACCCGTACGCTCGCCCTTGAACCGCGTCTCTCCTGCGGGTGCAGGAGTTTGTTCTCCCTCAGCAAGGACACGTTCATCAGACGGGCGTTGGGTGTGTTGAAGATGGTACGATTCTCGTTCCAGCGAGCCCTGAAACACGTTCGGGAAGTATCAGTGTTCGTTGAAGTTTGCCGGCTGCGGACGGCGGACGGCGGCCATCTTGGAACCGGGACAAAGCCGTTCGAGTTGGTCCGGGGTCGTGAATTTTGTTCGAATCAGAAGGTTGAAACCTTGGCCTTCGAACCACCGTAACCTCGTAAAAAAATCGTACTCCGCGAGTTACGGCGGTTCAAGTATCGGGAGCAGCAAAAATCGACATTAAATTCACATCAGGCGCGTGACATTAAATGCCCATTTTCGAGTAGAGTTTCCTGGAGAAGCGGGCCGTAAACTCTCGCCGTGGGAATTGGTAAAGCGAGGAGTCGCCGCGAAAGATATGCAAATGGTTGGCTTACTTGCTGAAAAGCCTAAGAACGACGCAGATGATGATGAACATGAGAGCCATACCGACAAGAACACCGATCATCGTCGGGTCGACATATTGGAGATTGGGTTCTTCCTTCTGTTCGGCTGAAACATTAACACGATAAATCGCCTCGCGGCGCATTTCAAACGCCGATCACGCACGTTTCGACAGCTATTTCGATTAAAAATTTGTCAAAAGGCGCGCGTGTGTCCTTCTTTCCACGATTATTTTTACTCCACTTAAAACCCTAAGCTTTATTCTGATTATGTTTGCAACTACCCTTGAAAATATCTATTGTCGTGACGTTGTTTACAATTTGTGACGCTGCTTCTGCTAAGTGGAGGAAGCAGGCGAGATATTGGATAGTCATTGAGGCGCTTGCGAGAAAGGCAAGAGCGTAGAGACCCTCTGGCGGCGAGCACGGAAGGCGACGTCACAAATTGTTTAATCCGGCCCGCTCGAAGTTCACTCGCGCGCCTTAATTGATCGCGGGGAAGACAGCTGACGAATTAACGAACTCCGCGAGATTGTAGGCCGGAATTCCATTAAACCGGGAACGTCTCATTCTCACCGCGAGCCGTGCATCCCGGGACGAGAGCGGAATCTCATTAAAAAGTGCGCGCGAAACTTGCTCCCGCAATTTCAACCCTCCCCCCACCCCCCTCGTTTCCTTACCGACACATACTGTCAGCCCGTCCGGCTGCGTTACCGGGATCTTCTCGAAGATGCAAATGCAACGTCCGTCTCTGCACTCCGTCTGGCTCACCTTCGCCTCGCATTGCTCGTTAAAAAAGCACGACTCGTTCACGTTCGCCGCTGCAAAACAAAAACCATTAACGGCAAACTCCCCGCCACCCGTCGCGTATTCAAAACATTCCTCTTCCTCTCTTTTCCCTTTCTTTCCACGGTCTCCCCTCTAGAAAGCGATTCTTACAAAGATGTTAATTCCTCCGACGCGTTTCGCGAACAACTGCTCGTCCTCGAACCGACAGACTTAGTCTTGCTTTCGTCGTGTGTCAAATCAGAAGACGCGAGAGTATTGGAAACCCCCGGTCGAGGATCACGTTTTTAGAAATACGTTCCGCGGCGAAATAATAAAAACGATTTGTCGGCCCCGGTAACGAACGGATAAGATAAAATTTATTGAAATTGGCGATCTCGTAGTCATGACCTCCCCTCGTAAGCTTCGTTTTAGCTGCATTCATATTCAACGTTGCATCCGGGCTCAATCAGACTTCGACCCGCCGCTTCGAATGAAATTTCTACCCGTTTTATCCCGGTTCCCTCAGACAGCTGTACACCGGAGTCGAATGGACATGCAAATTAAAGAAACATCGTCGTTCCTCCATTCGTGGTAGATCGCGCGAATTGACCGTAAACTTTTTACTTTCCGCTTGAGGTAACTTCTGTGCTATCGCGCCGCGAGCCTCGGTATCGCGTGTTATTTTAATAATTCTAGTTAAACTTAGTGGAAAAAGAAGTTCACGAAGGACTTATCGATTCCCGTCCGGCGATACTAGAGCTTAGAAACGCTTGAATTTTCCTGTACTCGTATATTTTTACGCTTCGGTGGCTCGAACGTTCGAACCGTGTATTCGATAATTTTGTTTGTTGATCGTGCACGGGAATATTGAAATGATTAACATACAGAGTGGGTGATCCATCCGTTATAGCATGCAATTTTGTGTACCTGCGCCAGCAACATTATTTGTTAGTTATTTCGAAATTCCCCGGTAAAAAATATGATGCCGTTTGTGTTGTTCGAGTATCATTAGCTTTACACGAGTTCAGTTATCGTTTCTCTGTACAGTATTTGATCGTAGCGCCGACCACAAAGGGTTGTCGTCGCATAAAAATTGAAAAGATGGAAGGCGACCGTCTTTGTTTTACTTTTGTACAAGTTTTCGGTATCCAGTTCAAGAAGATCGTGCAATTTCTCGGTTAATATGTTGGCGCCGTGCCTGGAGAAACTGCCACAGTTTCCCCCTTTTCATCCCGAGTTCAGTTTCTTAATTTCTCTGTCAAGTTTATCTCGCCGCGGCTCGATAAATGCCAGGCCATATTTCTTAATATCGGGCCCGCCTGCAGAATTCCCCTGTTTCCCTCTAATCGATACTCTCCTGTCATTTAAAGCTGTTCAAAAGACTTTATCGAAAAACGTTCGCCAATTCCCATCTCCATTACTGGCAAAAACGAAAGGCGGGTATAAAAGATACAAAATTTGCGTTTGGAACTGAACGGGTTTCAAACATTAATTTACATTCCTATGGATGGCGATTTTAAATTTGAAAGGTCGAAGCATGTTCGTTGAACCGACGGAAAATACACGAAACAAACGAAAAAGTTTTCGCTTGGAATATTATTCGTATAATCGAATTTCCAAAGCGTCTTGCTCGGTATGAGACTTATGACAAAATAGGTTAACAGTGCTAATACCGTGGACGATGGTAGACGTCTAGGGTTAGCGTGGCAAACCTAATCGACTGATTATCTACCCGCACTGCCCTCGATATATCGACCACGAGCTCGCAATTAGGAGAGTGGCGTAACATTGATCGAGCTTTAATCCGTGACTAATTGCATCCTGATCACGTGTCATTTTTCCTCTTTTCCACCAAATAATATTCACGCCACGTTTAATTAAGAACTACAGGAACACTCGTTGCTGATCCTTTTCTTCGGTTCAGCTCGGTCGATCCGTTCTAGATTTTGGATAAAATTCTCGAGGGTAATTTGCGTGTTGCTTAAAATGATTCGTAACAAATTTTCCACGCAACAGAGTCACGCTCGAAGCATAATCTGATATACCGAATTCGCTGTTCTTGCTTTTAATTCATCGCGACCCTTCCGAGACCGATAAAACCATGGCGCCTCGTTTAGATTCCACGGGAAGAAGCTATAAGCAGCCACCCTTCGACTTTCATATCGTTCCGATCGTAAATGTCGGCCGCGGCAAAGGGAAAACTTTTCTTCCCCGGACGTGACTTGGATGAAACGCGAAACGAAATATGTAAGACGACCTCTGCCCCTTGGTTCCATCGTTACACATTTTATTAATGCAATCAGACGGTTTCTTCTCCTTTCGCGAGCGTACCAGACGAATACCGAATATTCAAACCGAATCACGTTGAAATCCTCCCAGTTCGATTTTTAATTATCCGTCGATCCACCGCGCGCTTGAAAATATACTAACTTACGCTGTCCACATTTGTCGATATGATTCGTAGCCTCGAATTCGTCCCTGCAAGCGCATTTGCTCTTCTTCGGCTCGCAGTAAGATCCCGCGAAACCGCATTCGCGATCCTCCACGCAATGGTCGCCGAATTTCTTCGTCCCCCTTCCGCTCAAGTCTGCAACAGTAATTAAAATATGTATCAGTAAAACGACGAATAAATCGCTCTTACGATCTCGACGATATTACTTCGGAAATATTTGCTCAGAGCCACGAGCGAATTAATTTCAAAATAAAAGGGTCGATCGCATTTTCTTGGGAACACGTGCCACCGGAAATGTCTCTGCGATCCGTGTGACACAGATCGGAGATATAGACATGGTTCAGCGTACCAAGGCAAATTTGCACCGAGTTCGGAATTCGCGTCGTCGATATCGTGACTCGTGTAGGAAGAAATGGGCGAAAGTCAGCGAGAGAATAATGCCACGCGCTTCGATCTCGCACGAGGTCCGAATTTCTGCCACCCCCGGCTGTATGAATAGTTCAAACAAGGGCGACGCGAACGCGTATTGAATTTCAACCCGATAAATCGCTTTCGAGACCCACGACGGATACACATCCCGCAACCCGACCGTAATTCACCCCTACGGTCTAAGCAAATATATCATCCGCGCCAACCCCTTCGGCCCCTACGTATGACGAAGGGTTTCGCTCCGGTTTCGTGGCCGCCTGGCGCAGGTGCTACGTATATTTACATTTTACGACTTCATTCGTTGATATTTGCACTCGGCTGCGAAGCTAATTCCACCCTCGCGGATACCTTTCCTGCGTCGACGATCTGTTAATTATGGACGGAGCGGGCCTCGTTTTTACGCGGTTCTGTTTAATTAAAATAATTAGCGGACGCGTTAAACGTCCCTCGATGATATTCGTGGACGTTAATACACTCGCGAATAGGTGCAAACTTTATTAGTAAAATCCTTGATGTTGCTATGTATAATGCTATTTTACTGCTATACTCGCTACTGGTTTTTGTATTAAAAATCAGAAGAAAAGGATTTTTTCTTTCAATATTTTCGTCATATACAGGGTGTTCGGCCGCCCCTGGGAAAAATTTTAATAAGGGATTCTACAGGCCAAAATAAAACGATTCGTTGATCGAGGCTTCGTTAAAAAGTTGTTAACAATTAAATTCAAAAATTTCAAATCATTCTAGAAAAATTATTTTCGATTGCAGGAGTCAATTACAATCATTTTTGGTGAATAGACATACCCCTGAAATCTTACCCACATTCTAGAAAAAAATTCGAGAAGGTGTAAAATGTTTCGACGGAAAAAAAATTTCAAATCGTTTTGGAAAAATTATTTTCGATTGCAGGAGTCAATTACAATCATTTTTGGTGAATAGACATACCCCTGAAATCTTACCCACATTCTAGAAAAAAATTCGAGAAGGTGTAAAATGTTTCGACGGAAAAAAAATTTCAAATCGTTTTGGAAAAATTATTTTCGGTTGCGGGGGTCAATAACAATCATTTTTAGTGAATAGACATACCCCCGAAATCTAACGCGATTTCTAGAAAAAAAATTCAGTACGAGTGGGACTTTAAATGTTAATAACTTTTTAACGAAGCCTCCATCAACAAATTGGTATTCTTGATTTTCGTCTTATTTTGGCCTCTAGAGTCTCCCATTAAAATTTAAACAATTTAAAAAAAAGTAACTTCTTAAGATCGTTCATTTACAGAAATAACAGTAATTAAAAATATATATAACTAGGTAACAAGTTTGTAATAAATTCACGTATGCAGTATTTAGTATTCCCTACTCACATTCAGCTTAAGCTACATGTTCGTCTTCCTTGCTCCTAATAATGCCATATTATGCATATAATAATTAACATCACACAATAATTAACAGAAGTACATATATAAAGTACATTTAATTCTTTTCCAACGTGTGTACCAAACTTTAAAATATCTCGAAAATAAAGACCCGTTGCGAAGGAACATATTAGTGTTTTTTGATACTAGATATACGTATACTATAACTTACGCTATCGTTTCAAATGTCCACGACTCTAAGGCCCCCTCGTCAGTATGAATGCCAGCGGCTTAGGCGGAACAATGGCGTAAATCGTAAGTTTCGCCCGATCGCGACCGTCCCGGACGTGGCGCGAAAACGTCATAATTACGGCACTTCATTTTTTTCCCCTCCCCCCGCGTCGTGTAATTAACGCCTTCTGAGCGTCCGCTCGAAAGTTCAACAGACCGTCGAGGCGTTAAAGAATTTTAAGGGGCAGGTTGACGCTGCGAAGACGCCGCGACGCCCGTTGGCGAAGTCAAGGAAGCAATCCTTTTTTGCGCGGCAAAGAGAGACCCCCCCCTCAGCTTGATTACTGCATTGTCGGCGCATAATAGCCGCCTACTCGAATACGATCGTATTCAAGACCCGGGAGGACGAACCCGGTGCTCCTCTTTCATCGAGAATCCGCCGCGACGACGATTTAGAAAGATGCCCCCGACGGTTTTGTGCGAGCCCCGCCGTACGCGAAAACGGCCAAACGAATCGTAAAAATAACGGGGCCGCCTCGGTCCCTTCGTTCGTGGCCGAGAATTAATCCCCGGGGGTGGATAAAACGGACCGAAACACCGAAAACTCGGTTTCGAACGTGAATCCTTCGCTCCCGGCTGTCGGTCAAATTTTATTCACGAGCGATAAAAACGTTAGGTTCTATATCAGCCCGACCTCCGTTCAACTCCCTTTCGTGTATTCTTTTCGTAAATTAAAATCCATTAACCGACGTCCTGCCTAGGCGAGCAGCGAGCAAACAGTTTATGGCTTTAAAGGAAACGCAATGGCAGCTTTACGGCCACGTAATCGCTCAACTTGGAACATTGACCGAGGGAGCTTATTTTTAAATGTTCAAACTACGCGAACGAATCGATACTGTACGTAGTTCGATTTAATTTTCACGTTCCGTTGATTCGTACGTATTTGTTGCCGCCATTTGCGAACGGTTTTGAAATAATCACAGCGCACAGGTGGTGTGCACGGTAATAACTGCATCATGTCCTTAGATTTTATCGATGTTATGGGTCAAGGAACATTCGAGTTCGTGGACTTACACCGCTTTCATAATGAATGAATTTCCTCATTGCGTTTAACACCTGAACCCATTCGGCACGATCATGCGAACATTTTGTTAATTATACGGTATAGCGGCGCAGCACCGACGACCTTAACCTCGACACGTGTTCTAGAGAATATCCTTTAAATTGCACTTCGTAAGGTTTTAGCTGCGAATGATTGGCAGAAACAAAAGAATTACAAATTGAACGCGACTTTGAAAAGTTACCAAGAAGAACTGCCATAGAAAATTTAGCGTTATAGCCTGTTGTTCGTTGCAAAAAAAAAGAAGTGTTGGTCGAGCCAGGGACAATGAAAATAATACAGGTGGACAAGTTTACGCGTTTCACTCTGTCAGCCCCAAAAGGAAATGGTGTGTATATTTGACGCGAGTAAACAAAATGGCGTCGATCTCGCGCGACAGAGTATCGTCGGTGATTTTGCCATTAACCGTGTTTTGAAAATACAAACTTGCCCATTAGTATTATCTATAAATGCACTCTCTGTTCCAAAATATCGTATAATATATCGTTGTAAGGCACATTAAAATGTCTGACAATTTCTTTCACCCCCTCCTCCTGCAATATTTCCGCGATACGGCTAACAAATAAACCGTGAATAATGCGGAAGTAAAAGCATTCTCGATCGATACGACATCGCCGAAGAGTTCGATTTTCCAGCTCGCAGAACGCGAGAGAAATGCACAAATAAATAAATTCCTAGATACTTCATCACGATGTTATTCTTTTCGTCGAGCCAGGCAGCGAATGGAGTTTCGTGTAATACGTTTAGGGCACACGTAAAAGGAGAATTTCATCTGGATTTAAGGGTACAGGACAATATTCTATCCTCACAGAAGGTGCACGCATTGTAGGACCACGCGAAGGTTTAAGGGTAGGTCGATGAGGATCTAATAATGCCACGGGGAAATTGCCGTGGCTCTTTGATACGTGCTTTCTGAAAGAACCGTATTATCTGTATTTCATCAATGACGCGAATTTCGGGATCCAGATAATTTTGAAAAATTCCGCGCCGGCATTTCCGACTCGTTCGCGAAACGAAATCGCTCGATTCGAATCCACTCTTTGATGAAAATTCTGTTTATCGTATCGGCTGCTTTGGAATAAATTCACCAAAATGGTTATTTCTCGAAACGGTCGAGCACTTAAGACACCTCTGCTTAAATAGTTTCCGTGCAAGTGCAATACCGTCCGCCCTCCGCCTGTCCTATTCTACTTTGCCGCAACGGAGACGGTCTTATTTCGCTTAGTGGAATGAATGGGAAGTACCGCAGTGTTCGGAAAATCTCGGATGGTTACGGGTCACGTCCTCCCGTGTTAGCTACGAAGGAGGTCGCCAGCACGGAAAGCTCCCTTTGGCCCGAAAAATCAACCAGAAGAGTTCCTAACTCGAAGAAATTCCCAAGCCTTTTTTTCTCCGACGGTAGAAGTTTCGTCGAAATTCTCTCTTCGGGGAAATCAACTTTAAAATATCGTTAACGGTATCGTGTCGGGGCACGGTTTATTGCCTGCCGATCGTAGAAAGCTCGTGGCGACTCGCGATCAAGCTTTAAACGCTTCCCTGCAGTCCCTGCAAGCTATTAGATGTTTTCCAAATTACTTTGCAACACGTGAGAGACCCGATGTCGCCTGTCATTAAACGGCTCCGCTAATAATACGTTCGGGGCCCACAATTATTTAAAGCTCAACGAGAGAATCGAACGTTTGGGAACGTTTCCGTTGTTGCGCGTTGCGAGCATCGCTCAGGAGCAGTCTTTATAGCTTCTTGCAGCGAGCGAACGCTGTGTTACCAGTAAACGACACGAACAGGAACCGATATTGATTCGACCCGCCATCCGCAGTTGCTAATTGCCCAAATCTATCCCGTTTAACGAATACTTCAAGGAAGCTACAATTTGCCATCATTCTGCGAGTCACGATTCCGCATGCCTATTTCCATCCCGGGACAAACTTCTGTTCGATGAAAATCAATACCGTTCGAATTACGAAATTCAGAAATTAAGCTTCTTTTATCATCTTTGCTTAATTTCCGTTTGGCGTTATCCTGCAGTTCGTTAAGTAGTTCGTAAATTTGGTAGGAGTGAAGTAACTTGCTTCGAACTAATATTTCTCATTAATTAAGCGATTAAGATCTGCTCAATATCTTCGATTTTACCCACCCAAAAAAAAATATTACTAATGAACAACAAAATCACCATTTCTGAACGTGTTATTAAACACAATGGTGGGATTATCGTATATCGTCGCCGTCGCGGCGTCTCGATGATATCGCAAAAGTAGTTTGCACGCACCTTTCTGCTAGCATGAGATATCAGTAACACCCTGATAGCGTCGCGACTTCTACATTCGGCCATTTCGTATGCAGTCTTTATGAGTTTCGACTTGTGCATCATTTCCGCCTTCCACCGTCGAACCGCCGCATTCTTTTATTGCCTGACATTGATACTAAATCAATACCGAATACGAAATGAGAGATTAAACTAAACATGAATCGAGAGATTAAACATTCAGTTGTACTACATGGCACAAATATCCTCACACACTGCAACGGGGGATAAGTCAATAATTACCCGCAATGCAGCTACAAGATATCTCGACGCAGATACGGAGCCTACGTTAATACTTTTGAACGCAGCCTATTTGCTTTCGTTCGTTGCGCAAGCTTCTTTATGTCCTCGGGGAGAAAAAATGTTTTCGACCGGCGCAACGAATCACAAATGCACGCTTCTTGGGTCACTTGACGGCTCTTTCAGTGAAAGCCAACTCTATTCTGGATAATTTCGTAAGCAGAACCATGACTAATTTACAGACGATTTGTAGTTCTATCAATAGACGCTCGTTTGTTTGGTACGTTGACGGAATACTGGTAATTTTGCTTTTTACGTTGGCAACGCGAGGCGGACATGGACCTTTATTACATTATAAAGGAAATTTAATTCGTACGGTACGTCACCGATTTGCCAAAGTGAATGAAAAATGTAGAATGAGAATTTTTCATAATCGCGCCACCTGATAACCCAACACAAATTAACAGTTGGAAAGTCTGATCAATAACTAACGTTGTTGACGTAAGTCTTGGATCAATGGAAAACGAATAACGTCATGCCATAATCAATGTTTGCAAACACCAACGCAAGTGGCGCTAAATAACTCTGTAAATGTACTCTGCAAATTTCCAAAATTGATTCCCTCGGACTCGTCTTGTACACCTGACCCTCTTTTTGGGCGATTTCAAAGTCGATTGAACACGAAATTAAAGTACTATAACGTTCAGCGCTATTTTTTTTATAAAAAACAGATTTAGAATCTGTTTCAATTCATCGTGTCCTACATTTGAAGCCCGGTTCCGTCCAAAAAGCGCTCCGTCCTATTCGTATTCTACCCTTGTTAGCGAAAACTTCTGTCACCCATACACGAGTGACATGGCAGCCAACAGTTAGGTGGTTGTAAAGGGTTATTTTTAGGGGCAAATTAAGACTCCGATACTATTTGCGAGCCAAGTTGATATATTGCTGTGCAGTCGAGTTCGTTGTCCTGTTGGAATTGCCAATAATTCGGAAGCCATTACATTTTTCTAATGGAATCGTAAAAGAAACACAATTATTGTTAGGATTCTGGACGAGAGTGGTCCCTTTAAATTAGGGTCGTCAACTTTCCCGACAATTACCACCGATGGAACGAAAAATACAGGCGCTATCGTACGGAACAGTCTTTAATCGAAAGGCCCAGGCGCTGGGAGCGCAGGTTGCAATTTCCCCTTTGAAAGCGTTGCACAAAACGGCCGCCGTGCAAACTCGGAGGCTCGAGCCTCAAAGAAACTAGCTGTTCGCGCATAATTGCGTGGTCAGTTAACGATCTGTCCTCCTTGCTGGCGACCTGAAAAAAGAAAGGATCGCACACCGGCGGCCGTGCAGCAAGAACTACTCCGGTAACTCCCAGTAAAAATGGCGACACTTGGGTCAATCTACGCGTCGAAAGTGGGTCACTTTGCTGTGGCAAACTGCCAACGCTCTCACGTGCGAGTCGTCCCACGCCTGCTGCAGTCTGAAGCTGGCAACCACCTTTGGGCAGGGTCGGCTCAACAGGGGTAGTAAGTCAGGTGTCTGTCAGGCCACCCGAAACTTGACCGAACGCTCGTCAAAAATCCGTGTACCGAGTTTGTAATTTTGTCTTCCGCGAATTCGGGCAAACGAAAATCTGTTTCGTTTCTTTGGTGTGCTTTTCTTAAAGTTTACGCTTTCTTCTTGGATGATTTATCGATTACCCTCGAGAGTCCATTGGTACCATTATGCAGCGTTCTAATTCAACTGACGCTGCTCGTCACGAGATCACTCGTGTCTGTAGAATTGGTTTACGATTATCTCGAGACACTAAGTTGTGGGAGAGCGACTGGGGGTGGATCATTGAAATTTAGCCGGGGTAATTCCATTGAAATTTAAGCACCGTATCGCCGCATTGACGCTTGTCACATCCATAGATCGATATCAGCGTATCGATACCGTCATGTCGATGCAGTGACATGGTCGTATCGGTACCGGTACATCGATGCGTCGACATTGTTATATCGATAACGGTACATCGACGTATCGAGATACTCGTTCCAATTTTGTTAACGGCATTTACCAACTAAACTGATATCATTATGTCGGTATATCGTCGTGTCGATACCTTAATATCGATACCATTACATGGCGTTCGTAATATCGCTTACACACGTCGCGAAATCAATAGGGCAACGCAATTATATTGGCACGCTCAATTTGTTGCGTTACCGATCACCAGGAACATTCGAATTAAAGGCGAAAGTGGGGAAATATCAACAAGTGTGGTGTGAAATTCCATTGCAAAAACTGCAATTCGTCGAGTGTTTAATCCCTGATCCACCTTTTTACCGGGAGATGATCCAATAACGAGGACAATATTAAACGTGGATTTGAATACACTTTTTGCATTCCAAGACCGAGCACGGAATCCCAAAGAAACGCAATGCTTACGGAACGACGTCGAACGACCATAAATCATCATGGTTGAAATTCTGATTCGTCGCGTTCGCCAGTTAATACATTAAGGTTTCGAAATGCACAATATTTTCTGGGACACTTTAATGTACAGTCACTTAACGACCACGTTATCTGACCCATTTGTCTTTCCTAACAAGTTGTTACTACTTGCGAAGTAAAGCTCGTAATTTCTACGTGGCCACGTATAACGCGATAATTCCCTATCGAGTGTTTAAAACTTGTAAAAATTATAATTCATAAAGCTATTCACGGAAAGATAAGGGAACCTTGCGCAAAATTATACGGTATAAGGTTATAATAAAGAGGACGTAAATACGTTCGCGTTTCTTCAGCATTTAGCGCGTGGGAATTTATCGCGCTGTTATAGGCTGCGAATGGTCAGATGCTGGCCACTCGGTGATCTTTCTATTCGTGGGATTTTTATCTACCCCGAGGAACCATAAATCATACGCAGCCGCGGATATTTCGAAACGAGAAAACGCTTCGCGTGAATTTAGAGTTCAGTTGTCGCGCGCCATTGCTCTTCGGGGAATCGAAGTTATTAGTAACTGGCTTTCGCCCTCGGTTTTCTCTCACTGTCGGGGAAAAGATTATGAAAATATTAAACGATACACAGAAATACTTTTAAACTAATTCATGCAATAGTAAGATTCGTTCTAATTTAGATTTTGAAAAATAGCTTGCAAACTCGCGTGAATGAAGCTAATAAAGTCTCGCTTTGAGCTTCAGATAGGTATCGAATAAAGTTATCGGACGATCTCGAAGCATCTATGATTGCGTATGTATATGTATGCATATTTCATGACTAGAAAGATAAGTCTATGTCCCCGATTCTTTTCTCTTTGTGAGATTGGAAATCTGGGAAAGATATTTCTCTTGTCCGTGTGTGTGTGTGCCGTATCAAAAGTTAAACGATTGCTACAAGTCTTTGTGGAAAATCTCTATTTTTATATTATCTCTTTAATAATTCAATCGTGATTATCATATTGCCGTTAAATAAAATTCCTATTCATAAACGCCATTTCAACCGTTGCATTGATAATTATTTTATTTTAAACGTTCAGACTATTAATTATTTATAAGCGGTGGTACAAGTCACGGTACGATTCTTCTACATGTTTCAATTTAAATCCCCGAAACACGTCCGCTCGGAAAGGTTTCATTCGATCTAGCATCGCCTTTGAAGCCGTACACACCTCGTGTAATCCATTTTCACCGGAGACAAGAACATTAATGCAAATCGAGACGTTAATTTTAAATACGATCATCCCGGTCTAAAAAAACTTTCGTCCATAAGCGTTGCATACGTTTTACCCGTGCGCGAGCGCAGAAAATTCGCAGCCCAGTTGCGCCCGACGGAGCTTTATTATTTTAAATTTAGTATTTCGGTATCTAATGGGAAAAATCAGTTTTGCGACGCGAAAGGGTCACGAACCCCTGCAATTTCAGCTCGTTTTTCGCGGGAGAGAAAAGAAAATCCACCCTATCGCCAGTGTCGATTTACAGATCCACGGATACGGAGCCTGTGTTAATCTTGTAAACTTATTAAGCGGTCGGTTCGAGTTTATTTTTACGACCACGTGGAAACGAGGTGTCGTGCTCAACGACGGTGACTTCCATAAAGATCGATTTCCCTCCACCTCCTGACAGTTTAACCCCGATCGACGTGGAATTGGTGCACACAGTCAGTCGCCCCCGGCAACTCGCGCGAAAAGTCGCATAATAACGGTAATGGTAAAAAGTACTGGCCGTTTGTAACATTGCGTGAGAACGATAGCTATCGCCGTGTCACCGTCACGGCACGCACCCCTCCCACTCGACGTGAAACAACCCCTGCACGGACCAAACCGTGCTCCCTCGCTCTGCGAAAGTTTTACTTTCTGACCTACAAGAAAGGAAAGTGCAAAGTTTTTCAATAACAGCCACAGTAACTTTGAAGAACGATCCGAACGCCTGCTGTTTTATTCTCATTCTCGAGATCACATTTTAAAAATAATTAACGGTACAAAGGGTACAGAAAAAAAATTAAAAACCAGCCTTTCACACCGGCGAGTTTCATTGATCCATTTTTCACGGACCTTAAGTACCTTTTATGGCGAATAACCAATTATATCGCGATTGTATTGTTTTCGAGTAGAAGTCTCACTCGTTTCCGTCGACAGCGCGGCAACAGCCATTTAGACGATTTCAACGAACCGTTATGCAAGGTCATTTAAGGTCACTCGAGGTCACGGAAATAACCGGAGTAACGATTTTTACGTTATAATGGATGCTCGAAACGATGACCGTCGATGCAATGTTGCAGTATTCGTATCCGCTGCGTCACGTGCGCGTTTTATAATTTCTGGATTGATTCCAGCGCACGCTGCGACGATCCTCAGCCTCGTATTTTCCCAAAGTCGTCGTTCTTTGCACACAATATCTTTCAGTGCACTCCGGAGGTAAACATCGACCGGTGTTAAATCGCGTCCTGCCCGCCTGAGAGCGATTCTTATGCTTGATTTTATATTTTCGATTCGTTTCCTCGACGCAGAGCGTCCACGTTGGTGCATTACAAATCTTTGATAACACGTAACGCACATGCTCTGAACTCGTTGCAGGTCAGGTCGTAAACCGCCATTCCCCGTCGACGTTTAATCTATAGCCGTATCCGTTCCTGGAATTTTACGCCAGCCGATTCTTTGGCCCCAAAAAGTTTCACCCCCTTCGTCGGAAAACAAGTTTTCAGTTACGTTCAAATCGTTCACGTAGATTCATAATTCATAATATTCGTAGTTACGATAACTAATCAGACAAGAGACCATTTGATTCTTACGTACAACGGTAAAATAGTATATTGATAATAAATAAACATAAAAGCAAAATTGTTTCTCTATTAAAATGTAGACGATACATATATTACGTGTGTATGTTCGAGATGCAGAAAAAGATTGAAACTACGGATGAAATCGATTTCCACGCCGTTTTATAATACATGGAATTCAGCGTGCTAAATTTAACATTGTCGCGCGGCGAAAGATTTAAAGATTCGTGCACGTTTCTTCGCGCACTTCCACCTTTTGCCTCCTCGCGATTGTACCTTTCGAGCAGAGTCGTATTCCTGGTATATTTTCCAACGGAATTACGTTTAAGTTACACGCTCCGTTAGCCCGCAGTGTTCTAAGAGAGCTAGAATTTAAAGTACGCTACTTGAAGGAAACAAGTTTAGTTAAAAGTTTCCCTTTGATACGAGACGTTCATAACTTTGTCCTTTTATTTATCTCGAGCTTCTGAAACGACGACTGAATACATTATACGTTATCGGTACTCTTGACATATTCCCCGATGCGTTGACAATTAGTGGCAATATCGAATTAATCGTGGCCTGGTATCGGTGTACCTTCGTATCTGTGTCGATGTTAATATGCAATTATCAATTATGTAAAATTCATTCGGATACGATTCTACGTTGAGGTTTATACCCGAAGAATACTTATTCATGGTTTTAAGTACGATCTCATGTTTTTGATAGCTCCCTTTCATCGTGCGTCCCTCGAATTCTATTTAGGGACGTCGATAAATTTCTTTAACCAGTTAAGATTGCTTTATTAATTATGCTACGAGATGGGTGGTAAATGGTAAAGGTCTAACTGCATCAATGCGGAAAGAAATTCCTTGGCCTTTTTTATTAAACTCATTTCCTTCGGAGGATTCTCTTCGAGGAAGCCTCTTCTATTCAATTTTACGTTTCACAAAGTGCCGGGTAATGAAATTTTTTTGAACGTCTCCTCTGTCACGGTAATAGGTAATTTTATGGATTTTAAAGGAACACAATACGGTAAGGGACGCCCGACGACCGAGAAAAGTTGACGCGATAAAGTAGTAAAACAATTAGAAATTATTTTGGCGTGGCTGTGATGATTTCATTAATCACAACTTGTCGTTCGCCCCGAGGCGTCTGTTTTACGTTCGTCCGATATTCCGTTAATTCGTTAACGTGCGTGCTTTCGATCTAGAGGAAACGATTGGAAATGGCACAATTTCCTCCAGACGATCAGAGATGCACAGATAATGTCGACGAGTTTACGAAGTTTACCAAGAGGTTTCCTTTAACGAGCCTCCATATAGCCTTACAGAGTATATGGTATTCGATTACTGTTAATGGATTTCCTCGGATAAAGAGATTTCGAACTCTGGGGCATTATCGATTACCTAAATAGAATGTCACCGAAGCGTGGCTTTACAGCATCGTGCCAGCCATTTTACGCACTGGTCGAAGCAAAATGTTCCCCGGCTGGAAATCATCTTCTCGTGTTTCAATTCCGTCGTCCAAGAAGATTGCTTAAAGACGAAAGTAAATCTTCCTTGCAAACGACTTTAAACGAGAACAAATTTACTTTTAACTTTGCCGATTATAAGTTGGAAAAAGAGTTTCCTCGATAAATTTGTCAACCTTCTCTTTACGTTATATCGTCGAACTTGGGAAATTTAATACGGTTCAAATAAATGTCATTCGATTTAATGAGAGCTGTCCATAAAAAAATTTAAATGCTTAAACTAAAATTGATTATTCTTGATTTTCGTGTTTTATAGCCCAAACGCTTTGTACATTTTTGCGCTCGTTGCTTAAATATCCCATTAGGCATAGTCGCGGGCAAATTTTATGCAACAGATAGTTGTGGTCATTGCGGTGGTGGCAGGTGTACACTGATCTTCGCGGTTTTATCGCGCAGAATGACCCCCTCGATACAAATCGAAACTCGATATCGGTCTTACGATTCATAATTGTTGATCGAGACCGTTCGTTTTAAACGAGAAACAATGGTACATAAAATGGTAATTTTCTTTCACCATAAAACGTAGGACAATATATTGCTCCGCGACTTCAACTGACCTGGAAACTATTCCTGCTAACTGTTTTAATATACCTTTTGACGTACAACCGTGATAAAAGAGCCTGTAGCCGCGTTGGTGCGCTGAGAAAACATACGAGGGCGAAATACGCATTTAGCTAAAAATATTTTTTAAAATGAATTCTCGTACCGCTCCGCAGTGAGTATTCAAATGTAGCCTCGCGTTGCAAAGGGCAGGCAAAAATATTTTTTTCGCGAAAAACTGCTTTCAAACGAATACGCTCGCAAATGCTTCGTTTGCATGTTACTGTTCGCCTAATAAAAAAATAACTCCAATTTCCAGTGAAATCCTAGTCGATGAACAAAAGTGTATACAGGGTGTTCGGCCACCCATAGGAAAAATTTTAATGAGGGATTCTAAGACGGAAATCAAGAATACCAATTTGTTGATGGAGGCTTCGTTAAACAGTTATTAACAATTAAATTCAAAAATTTCAAATCGTTCTGGAAAAATTATTTCCAGTTGCGGGGGTCAATTACAATCATTTATGGTCATTACACATACCCCCAAAATCCTACGCATTTTCGAGAAAAAAATTCCTTACCGAAAATCTAATTAGGTGTCTAAAAAAAAATGTTCAAATCGCTCTGGAAAAATTATTTCCAGTTGCGAGGGTCAATTACAATCATTTTTGGTGAATAGACATACCCTCGAAATCCTAACCATTTTCGAGAAAAAAATTCGAGAAGGTGTGAAATTTTTCGACGGAAAAAAAAATTTCAAATCGTTTTGGAAAAATTATTTTCGGTCGCGAGGGTCAATTACAATCATTTATGGTCATTACACATACCCCCAAAATCCTACGCATTTTCGAGAAAAAAATTCCTTACCGAAAATCTAATTAGGTGTCTAAAAAAAAATGTTCAAATCGCTCTGGAAAAATTATTTCCAGTTGCGGGGGTCAATTACAATCATTTTTGGTGAATAAACATACCCTCGAAATCCTAACCATTTTCGAGAAAAAAATTCAGTACGGGTGGAAATTTAAACAATTAATAACTTTTTAACAAAGCCTCCACCAACAAATTAGTATTCTTGATTTTCGTCTTATTTTGGCCTCTAGAATCCCCCATTAAAATTTCAAGAAAGACTATAATGGAACTCGTTCTTAAATCGCGATGCATCTTCGCTATTTTGAAACGGAAATCTGAATTTTTCACAGGAGCATTTGCGAACGTGTCTAAATAAAGAATTGCACTTTTTGACCTCGTCGGGGAATCTATAAATTATTAATGTAATTATTTCGGGGGACTGTTCGACGCTTCGAAAGGACGTCTTCTGAATAATTTGCGACATCGTCCGATCCCGTTTCGAAAACCGCCACTCGACGAACATTTTCGCGACACGGTATTAAAGAGCCACCTGGCCGACGATGGTTTCAAAGCGCTACGCCCCCCGATGACACTTCCTTTTACTGTACGCGGCGCGCGTGCTTCGAGGAGAACATTTTTCTGCCCGAATTTCCGGGATTCCCTGACAAAGGAACCGTTTATTTTCTTCGTTGCAACGCGCGACGAGAAACGAGGTGAAAGGGTACAGTCTACGGCAAAAGGACCGCGAAAGTCAACGTTCCGCGATTGACAATTTATTACGCGGCTACCGAGGGAAACAAAAGGGTTAATTTCATGCACGACGCGCGTCGTTTGTTGCCGATCCGCGGTAAACGACTTTTCCTTTACGCGCAGCTTGGATCAGAAACGAGTCGCGATAATTGCATTCTCGCGTACAATTCGCTCATTAGACAGCGGCCTACGTGTTAGCTTTCCTACAGGTTGCTTTGTCCGCATCGTTATCAGATTCAATTGTTGCTAACGTGACGCGGGCTGGATACGTAAATGAAAATGCGAAGGCTAGCGCGATTTCGTGTTCTCGCCTCGGAGAAAAGAAAGAAGACTTTCAAAATAATTCTATTACCATCGAGACACATTTCGTTTCGATCTTGTCTGTTACACGCGTCACGAGTTGTTTGTATCGTTTACCATATCATCTTGCACGCCCAACAAGAGCAAATTAAAGTACAAGGAAAGTATAAACCACTGTTCATATCTGGAGATATATGTCAACGATTGTGCAACGAAATGTTTCTCGTTTAAATGATTTGTTGGATACCTTTTTTCTTTCCCGAGGATCGTGGCGGCGCAATATCGTTAGCGTTGTTCGTCACGACAGGACGACAACGAACGCGTAAAAATTCTACGAACGAAGGGAATCGATTGCAAAATCGGCCAGGGAAAGGTGTACGATATATGGCGCGGCACTTTCGAAAGAAGTTTGATATTTTCGCGACAGCCTTGTACACGTTACTTCGCAGCGCAAGAAAGAATGATGAAACCAGAAGCAGGGAGTTTCGCGAGCGAGTGTGTTGCAATTTTATTCTTACAAAATGCATGGTATTTAGTTGTAACGAGCCTCGTATCGCCTCGAACTCTTGCAATTTATTCGAATACACGGTATCTATTCAACTCGTGCTTGTTTTTCGTACGAAAGTGTTCGTGACGTAATTCGTTGGCAAAATTTAAAACTTGAAACGCGAGCAAACCAGCGGGTAACAGCTGGTAATTAATAACATCCCCTAAGTACAGAGGGAGAGATTGCTCCTACGCCGATATTACTACCGCAATAATACCAACAAAATGTTTCCGTTATATTTGGAAAAAAAAAATGATTACGTTAAGCGTTCGGAAAATTAATTTCACCGAGAGCCACGATACTTCTCATATTTATTACTTGATTGTCCTCTGCTGGGAGTATCGCGTTATGTAAGGGTTCCCGTTACGCGAAGTTACGTAATTTCGATCAGGGTAACTGCATAGGTTTTTTTAATGGTCTTCTATGAACGTCAGATATTACAGTTTGTTACATGGTCGTGAGTAAATTTCGCGTGATCACGATTTCAGTTTCGTGGTTTGTCCACGGTAAAGATCGCGAGCGGAGATGGCGTTAAGTATGGATTTCGAGAAAATTTGAACGGTGCAAAAGTTTGCACTCCGCCAGTAACGTATTCGTGGACGCGTTAAATCTGACTTTCGACGACGCGAACCGATCGGAAATGAAAATGGATGGCGCAACCAGATACAATTAGCGTGGAAATTGGCTACGCTCGGCGATAGTGGTGTTATAAGAGCCAACGATACGGGCGTTCGTTTCAAAATGTATTCGTTTCGCGGCGTACGTTTTTTACGAAACGAATATCCAAGCAAAGAAAAGCGTAACGAGTACGCAATTGGTTAAATTTCAGCAATAATAATGGGCTGTTTTTAACGAATCACAGCTGTCGAACGTTTCATTTTCGGCCCCCGGAACAGCTACGCGAAAGCGAAACAAGAGATACATTTACATTTCGGTCGATTTGTCGATCCACTTTCCCGAAAATTAAATTCAACGTTGAATGTACGCCCAGCGAAAATTGTACTTTTTGCCCGATGAATATTTAAATTGGAACGTCAACTGCTTTTATCGCTAAGCTTCGTCAGTGATTTCTGAACATTCGCAATGTCTCGTAATGCAAATATAATTTACGTTACGACCACACCCACGGTACCCTTTATAAACTTTAATTGAATTTTGCCCCGGTTCGGGGTAAAAATTTTACCCTTTGTGCAACGAATATTTAAATTAAAACGTCCATCGGTGTTCTGTAAATGTTCCTTATACGGCCACTCTGGGAAAAATTTTAATGGGAGATTCTCGGGCCCGAAATAAGACGAAAATCAAGAATACCAATTTCTTGACTGAGGCTTCGTTAAAAAGTTATTAACAATTAAATTCAAAAATTTCAAATCGTTCTAGAAAAATTATTTTCGAATGCGGGGGTCAATTACAATCGTATTTGGTGAACAGACATATCTTCGAAATCCTATCCACTTTCGAGAAAAAAATTCGAGAAGGTGTGAAATTTTTCGACGGAAAAAAAAATTTCACATCATTTTGGAAAAATTATTTTCGGTCGCGAGGGTCAATTACGATCATTTATGGTCATTACACATACCCTCAAAATCCTACGCATTTTCGAGAAAAAAATTCCTTACCGAAAATCTAATTAGGTGTCTAAAAAAAAATTTCAAATCGTTCTGGAAAAATTATTTCCGGTTGCGGGGGTCAATTGCAATCATTTTTGGTGAATATACATACCCCCGAAATCTTGCGCGTTTTCGAGAAAATAATTCAGCAAGGGCGGAACTTTAAAGGTTAATAACTTTTTAACAAAGGCTCCATCAACAAATTAGTATTCCTGATTTTCGTCTTATTTTGGCCCCTAGAATCTCCCATTAGAGATAGTCAAAATTCTTATCTAGATAAAGAGCCATAATTATTTTATTACTATTTCTATGAAACGTAAAATAAAAATACGAATATTCCGACGCCTGAAAAATGCATTTTGATTCGTGTTCCCCGAATATTCGTATCCCTGGCAGTACCGTTGCATTAAAATTTCGTCGACAGCTGTTGCGACCGCTATCGCGAAACTGTGGAACTTCATATTATTCTGTAGCAACAATTCCTGGCAATCGTTGTTTGTTATCGCGTCGAATTCAAAAGTAGCTCGAGTCTAACAGAAGGTGCAGCCAGCGCAGGTCATGGGTCACGACTTCGGGACAAAGTTAGGTGCGCGTTAGTCCGCAGTGCAGACTGCAATGTCTTTTGCGTCTTGTTGTTCCCGGCTGTTCGCCTTTTAACGAACAGCAAACAAAAACGTTGCATCTCGCGGTCGGGAGAATTGAACGAGGCAAAAGGCGGCACGGAAAATTATTTATCAAACGAACCGGCCGTGTTAACGAATTAGAATGGAACGCGATATCATTCCAGCCGTAGATAATACCGAGATACCACATCGAAACATTAATTTGAACTTCATCGGTACCAAAATTCTGCAGCGAATCGCTCTCTTTGTTTAACGCGTTGGAATAAAAAGCATTCGAAAAATCGTACTCGACTGTTTTTAATTCTTCCCCGCGGTGTTTTTACCGTGCAAGATAGCCGTACATGTTGCAACTTGGCTTATTAAAATAGCTCGTGTTTCATTATGTCAATTAACCGGACAAGCGTCGCGCACGTTTTTGCTTTGCCCGCTATTTCCACGATAGGAAAGCTGTCGACCGTTTTACAACTTCGTAACTTTACCGTAAAAGACAAACTTCGGCTGGGCAGCATTTGAGCGTAAGTAATGACATAGTTGCGAAAGAACGAAACCTTTGAAAGAGAATAGAATCCACCTGGGGCGACAGGGTTCGTTTACGAATTTAGAAAAAAACGCTTGCCTACACGGATTCTGACCTACAGCGAAATCGAAACGATATTTCGATAAATTACCGCATCTTGAATGCGATGTTTAAACAAATTCTAGTACCGATAAAGAAACATATCTCTGAATGTTTACCAAGTACAGGATAACTACTGGTACGTAATGAGCTGACAAAAAGCTTGCACGTCCATCTTTTTTTTCCGTGCCATTGTTGTCGACCGTACCCTGTCGACTGAAATCGTTGATTTATACGAGTCTCCCAGGTTTATTCGCGTTCTGTAAGCCCCATTCGCGTTTTGCGCCCGACAGTATCGATTTCGAATCGGAGCATATTTCTGGTATCAGCGAGCACGTTTTTTCTTTTTTTTTTTTGCTCCTTTTTCGACGATACTCAACGTGCCGGAAAAAAATCGATAGCCTGGATTTCTTTGAATTTTTCTTATTAGCGACACTTTCGCGCAAAGGTGAATGCAAATACATATCCACGCCCCATCGTTGAATTTCCTCTTGGAAAGTTAGAGTGAATTTTTAGAGCGAACAGTTGGTTATTTAATATCAGGTTGGTCAAACAGGCGGGAAATATTGCAGAGAATTGATCGACCCTAACTAAGGACCGGGGGACGTGTTAATGACACTTGTAATTGCTCGGTCGGCGCATCGGTGGCGTCGTCGCACGTATCCTCGACAACCTCGGTAATTTCGGTCTTTTTTATCGTCCACGTCGACGTTCGCGGGCCTTTGTTGCGCAGAGCCGTCGCTTCTGTTCCCCGATCATAAGAGATTTATTTTGGGGCAAGGAACCCGCGACAAACAAGTCGCGGTACTTAATTACGACGGATACACACCCCTTTTTGTCAGAATTACATGTGTTGCACCCACTCTTTTATCAAGCGTCTACCGCGTAATTAGAACACGCCCTGGGGCCGCCTCGTTTTAAAATACAGCCGCTCGAGTTTCTTGCGCACAGCCGTGTACAGGGCCTCTGCTTAGCGCAGGGAAAACGAGCACTAACTGCCGCTGCTGCAATTAAAAGCTATTTACCCTGATGCAACTTCGGCTGCCTCTCGTTCCACGGCTTACTCGTCTGCTTGCATATTTGTTTTCCTTGGCTCGCGACGTCTCCCGAAGCTTTCGACTGTTAGCTCCGGACCGTACTTTCCGCCATTATGTCTTCGAACACAATGGGCCGACAGCTGCAATCTCAATGCGCTCTTTTACGCGGTAAAAAGCACCGATGGCAGGGACTTTTCGCGATGTTGGGATCCGGGTGGTCAAGTAACGCTCCTTTTGCGTTATAAGAGTTTATTCATTTACGTTGAACTCACGAATAACGGAATTTGCAATGGAATTTTACTCAACACCCGCAGACTTCTTGCGCAACTCTCACGAGGGGAGACCACGTCCCATGGAGCACCGATTTTTTTTTAAACTTGGCACAGATGTTCTGCTCGAAAAATAATTACACCCATATTTTGCCAAAAGTGTAGATAAGCCACCGTTCTCGAAAAATTTTTAGTCGAAGATCAAAGTTCTTCGACCGAGCTGAAATTTTACACAGACGCTCTACGTGCAATCGTCGTTTAAAAATCGTTATTTTTGTAAAATAAAAAATGTCTTAGCAATAGTAGGGGAGGAGGACCCTTAGACCTAGTGACTAACAGACGACGACGTATCGATGTTTGGCCTATTGGCCACGACAAGTTTTGTACGATGAAAAAATTTGACTCCACAGCGATTTGTTCGAGTAATTTTATGGGAATGGTTTATTTGCGCAAGATGGAGCGCCCGGCGACGTCGAGTATCCTTGATACGATGGCGTGCTGTTAGGAGTACATAAATAGGAAAAATCAATCTGCTTGACACCTGAACCCATCTTCCAGACCTGGCATTTGATCATCCTCGTATTATTACAGACCTTGTTATCGAGACTATTTTCTTACGCGTTTCGTTTTACTCTTGTTCGTGTGCCCAGCCATCGTGAATTTATGTGCGCGAAGCATTCGATCAGGGCGACGATCAAGCCGTAGTTTTAGAATTCTTTCGCCCGTCCACGCTCTATTTCGCTTCGATCCGCAAAATGCAAATGTAGCGAATCCATAGCTTTGATCGGTAGCGCATGTATCCTCGATTTTTCTACGGACTTTCGATCAAATACACTTTCGACTTTGTTTCAAAAATTCGCCTACCATCTTTTTCCATAAAGGCCTGTGCAATATCTCACGCATACAGCGAGTGTAAACATTATTATCGCGTCTGATGCTCTGGCAAACAACCGATTGTGTTTTGTTTATATTATAAGTTCACAGTTTGAGAAACACTGAGCTAGATTACGGTTCTCCCATCGGAACCTGTTCAGCTACATTCTTGGCTCAGAAATTATAATCCAGTGCAGAGTTACTCAACTGTTCGCTCAATGAATTTTCCAGGCCAGTTACGCGCAGCGTGAACCACTCGAATCGAGCTTCGAGTATAAAAAGTATCAAAATTGTGTCTACGTTCGCTAGAGTAAAAGACGAGATATTTAGCAGTGGCCAGGAGCTTGGAAAAAAAGTTTATAAAACAATCCCTGTAAGCGATTAACGCGTGGAGCTTTCTGCTGGAACGATGAACGAGATACGTTTCAACGTCCAAGTGGCGCGACTAATTTTTATTCGCAGCGTCGAACAAAGTCCCCGGCTGCGATTACAATGCGCAAAGGTACGGATGAGTCATCTAATTGTTCGGTAACGCTCGAAATGCAACCTCGTGCCCGTGAATGGTGTTCCCGCCTCTGCAAACTGCGTCGCAGAAATTCAAGGGTGGCCAGCACCGCGATAGTTCGCAATATAATATCATTTAGTATTGATCAGTCGTTAGCGCGATGCCGACGATTCTTACCAAGGTAATCCACTCACGCACGAGTGCCACGAAAACAGCGCCCCGTGGCACGATTCTAGGCCCCCCCCCCCAGCAGGCTGTTTCGACGATCAGAGGGACAATTTGTCGTTGCTCGAACGTACCCGGTACGATTAAAATTGAAACGCATTCAATTGGCGCGGGAAAATCGTTACCGATTACCCGGTCGAATGTTCGCCAGAGCTTCGTCGTTAAATGCCTTTGCGCGGTTAATTGCGTCGGGACAGAATTAATATTCTGTTCTCCTCGAGCGTGTAATTAGGCTGTTGCTGAAGCGAAACACACGGCAAAATTGTTAGTCGATACACGGATTTTCTGATAATCCGACGGTTCCGAGGGAGCACGATCGCTGCCTCGATGTTCGAACTACGGTTTCGCGGATCCTCAACTTTGATACTACGTCATTACTAGTGGACTTGTTATTAAGGCCCCTAGCAGGCCCTTAGACGATGGGATTTTTGGTAGTCGAGGATTCCGTCGAGCGCTCGCGAGAAAGACAAGAGCGTAGCCCTCTGGTGGCCACGACCCAATTATCTGAGCATAGGTCGATCCATTTATTTGTTAATATTCGATATCTTTAATTTGAAAAAGAAATACTACGATTCTTGAAAACTCTATTTTTATTTTGAAATTCGAAATCGACTAAAATGATGTTTAATTTTACGTTTCATGACACGCGTCAGTTTGTTCAAAAGCAACGAAAAGAACTCCCTTTGTCGAGTAGTTTATCGCGAGACATTCGCTCGAGACCCGCGCGATGTTTATAGGACGCTCTACTTTGTAGTTCGAAAAACAAAGGAAACATTTCGAACGATAATGTTATGTAGGACATCCATTGTGGACTGGTGCAATTGGGGTCGATGAGATTCTTTTTTTTCTGTCCCCTTATGAAATTTCATTTTTACGAAATATGTATTCGCTACCTGATGCTTCTACTTCGACGTGTCTCAGGATACAGCCAATACGAGCTTGTTTAGGGTTTGTTTAGGGCTAGCTTGGCATGAAGCCACTCTCGAGGCTCGCAACAGTATGATACGCGAAAATACAAGAGCGCGTTTCATAACCGATCTGGAGAGAACCAAACAGTAACCGAAAAGTTGTACGGTAATTTTGACCGGAAATTACGGTTCGAGCGCCGTCGTAAATCACTCGAATTCTTTGAATCGTCCAAAAGGACAATGACGATGGTTTCCTCGAGCAGGAAGATTAAATCGATCCTCCGCGGCCGACGATAATGCAAGGAGGAGCGAGCTTCGCGATGAAATATTCTAAAACTTCATTTTCTGGCTTTCAATTTACCCCTGAAGCACCGTGGAATTTCTTTGAGGCGCAATAAGGAAATATCTTTCGTACAAACAGTAACTTCGTTCTATTACAAATGACAGATTTTATAAAGAAAATTCAGAGCTATTTATTTTCTGTTGGTAAAAAATGAAATGAAAATATTCCTAATACGAATGATGGATGGAAATGGTAGCCCGCTCAATAACCGGAATATTACATGCATTTAATCGAAGCTCATGTTCATGGAACTTTGCAACACACTGACTTCGCGACTAGACAGCTCCGAATAAAATTGAACGTTTTACTGCAGCAGTAACTGCAACCCTATCCTTGTACAATTTGTAAATGTACCGCGGCCGTGCAGAACTGCAATGGCAGCCACTGTACAATACGAGAACGCAGGAAACTATATTTTGATTGAAAGTGCATTTGGGATAATGCTATCGAATCATTCGAATTGCGTATAGTGCAGAGATTCAAAATCGACCAAAATCTCTGACCTCTATACCCGCGATATTTATCTATTTTATTTCGCGTCCTATAATACATCGAATAAAAATAAAATAAATAGTAAAAATTGCTGGTAATTAAAGGAACATGAAGCATGCTAGCAGTGATATTTTTATAATACCTTCTGGAAAATAAAAGAACGCGATCCTTTCGTTCGTTCCCGATGAAAATATGCATCGATAGGATCTCGAGTTTTTTCGAGAAGCTTTTAAACGATATAGTCCATTACGAAAAAAAAAGAAACTGGGAATAATAGTCACGAAGACAAAGTGATTCGGTTCCTACGATCCGTATAACCTTCTTAGTATCGTGAGTGGCGCATCGAACAGAGCCATCAGACGGAGCAAATAACGCGATCCTCGGGTTGCACTGGCTGCGTTTATTCGCCCCTCCCCCGAAAATGTTTTCCCCGGCCCCTGGAACCCGTCGCCGTTTCCCTCGGTCTCGAGGTGTGCCAACACTGACTCGAGTCTGCTGACAATTCAATTGTTTAGACCGATGCTTCGCAAAGTTCACTTTCCCACGAATCCCCGACAAAGGGAAACCATTCTTCGATATCCCAGAAAACAACGTCAAATTACTATCTATTTTATTCGTCTTAACTGGTTTAAAAATTCTATTCCTGGCAAATTAAACAAGATATATTACGATTATAAAACATTTTAAATGCGTAAATAAATTATCGTTTTTAAAGGACCAAGAAAGAAGCGATAAACATTCTTTAGCCTGTCGAAAGCTAAGTTGAATATTGAAACAAAAGACGAAGCTGTTTGCCTAAAGGAATAGCCAATTCGCTGGGAACATAGGCCGGAAATGGCCATAATAAATTTCCGGGTTAAAGTGTTCCGGGCCAGTATCCGTGGCACGGCGGAATTAAAAGATTAACGCGGGTTCGACGAATCCTGAAGGAACTTCGGGAATGCTCAGATATTGCCGGGACAGCCCGCTTGGATTTCACGATTCGAAAGTGGGAAGAGGAGCTTATTCGTCCAGGAAATAAGGACGCAAATGAGAACACAAAGTTGGAAAGGGGAAATAAACCGACGCTCCTCAACGGCCGATCGAAGTCGCGAATCGTGAAGAGGCATCGGGTCCTCGAAATTCTTGGAACTCCGATAACCGAATTTTACTAATTGAAAAGTTTGTAAATATCAGTGTGCTTTCATCAACGGTGGCGAACGTATTAAACAAAAGTCGTTTGTCTATTTGTTGGATGACCCTCGTACGAGTGCAACTCGTTTTCCTCGCGGAGCCATTATTCGCGTTACGAGTGTAACTCGCGTTTATCCTGTTTAGCCGTACTTACGGCAGTACGGATCAATGTTGGACGTTATTCGAATAAATCTTTAATAAGTTGCAGTACTCCAAGATACAGATTTGTTGTATACATGACGAAGCAAAAGGAAAGCGCACCGTTCTTGCGCGAATTTCGTCCTTAACTCGGTCAGCGTTCCAATATTTCCCGTTTTTAAAGCGAGTACACAAGTTTGTTTACGCGCGCTGTTTCACGCTAACGATGCTGCAGTGTTCGTAAGGGGTTTGGCACGTTGCTGACACATTTAGAGGATAAACGAACTTTTGCCAGGAAAATGATGGGCGATCGGTATTTAAAACTTTGACCGATCAACGAAACGGTATTGAAATTTATTCGTTGCTCGAAACAACGTTTAACCAAAACCGACCATGGACCACGAGTCAATATTAAAATACAATCGACTCTCCGCAATGCGAACGAACACGAATCGATGAAATTCTCATCGACGAAAGGAGCCGTCGAAACGTCAAACGCATTGTCCACGCGTTTACGCCGGAGCATCGATCGAAAGGAGTTTCGCGAACTCTGTCAACGCCGAATACTAGAGGGCTCGTTGTTTTTTGCCGAAAACAGCTGTGTCCCGGCTCGTTGGAATTTTATCAAGACGCATCAGGGATTATCGGATCAGCTACGCGGTTCGAAGACCCGTAAAATGTATATGGGTCGGCTGTAAATAAATAGGAGACGCGAGATCGCGTATAAAGGCCTGCCCGTCTATCGAGCATGCGAGTTTCATTGCCCCCGGGAAGGTGTGCAAAAAATGGAAAACGTGAGAAAATATTCGTTCGATATCGACCGGCCAAAAAGGCGACGGGGTTGCGGGCTAAACGTCGTCCGAAAGACCGTTTATGTCATTCTTTTATCGTTGGTCGACTCTAACGAATTACGATGTAGCTCTGATAATACGTGCACGTTTATCACGATGTCGACAATAAAAGGGTTAACGATGATCGTGAACATTGTAAGGCGGCATACACGAGAAGTTGTTTCATTTTTCATTCGTAAGTAAAATCACTAAATTTGGTTTGTGAAATAGGGAACAATCGATTACAAAAAGGTTACGCGAAACGGTCGTGTGTTTCCGCACGTTGGCTGCCCGTGTGACCTGCCGGTAGGTCACACGGACGGTTTCAAGTTTTATTAGCACGATTTAAAAAAAAAAGAAAGAACGAGTAAAAATATTGGTGTTTTCAAGTAATATCAACGAGAATCGATTCAGAAAACTGTTTAGATCAATCCAGAAGACTAAACAATGGTCTCGAATTAAAAATAATTAATGCAGTGGCTTGTGGCCCGCCCCACGGATCCGAACTCGGCTGAGAACCTCTGGGGCATATTAACTCGTAAAGTATACGATAATGCATATGCTACAGTAACAGAGCTTAACAATAGTATACGACAAGCGTAGGATAATATAGAGCTATCGACCTTACGGAACTTAATTAACAGTATGACTAACGGAATTTTTGAAGTTATCAGAGGAAACGATGCACGCTGTTAACCCGTAAAACATTTCATTTCTGTACCGTAAACGAAGCAATATACTAAATGGAATTGTTTAAAAAGAATTCACGTTACAGACCCAACGTGTGCTTCGCGTCTTTATAATCAAGCTGAGTGTAAATTTTCTGACCGTAACGTGTCCATTTTGTATACAGCGTGGAATTATGGAAATTTCGCCGAGCATAGGCGCAGCTGATGCAATAGCAGATACGCGGTCGGGAATTAGGAGAACTCACCCTCGATCGTGGTCAGTTCCGGTGGATCGGTGAATCCCAACGCCAGCTGATCCTGAATGATCCACCAGGACACGAACACCGTGCAGAGGAGTCTGGCGACGGAGTTGGGTTTCCTCGAGACACGTACGGACGACGTGGATGACGGCAGGGACGCCGTCGCGACGACGGCGTCGGTGGCGTGCATCTTCACGATTGGTCCTGACACGCGGCACTTCTCGCGCACCCTTCTATTTCTCTCCCTCGGCGCCCCTCTATACGCATACGTCGTACGCACCGTCGAGCCACCTGCACGCAGGTCGAAGCCTGCCGTAACCGTTTTCGGTATCACATATCCGCGCGATCAGGCCGCGTGATCGATATCACGCGCATACTTCCGCACGTTCCCCGACACCGTTCACGCAGACGAGACAGAACGAACGGTCCGCAAAGAGGCACCACCTTCAGCCTCGCGTCCCGCGTTCTCTTCGTCCTCTGGCACAGCCGATATCGAGGCAAACTCGAGGGCGGAAGAGGCAGAAGGGAAGGGTTCACGGGAACGACACGATCGAGCTGCTCTGCCGCAACCACCACCAACCCCCCACCCCGTCTCACTGCTCGTCCGTGAACGATAGGTTCGGACTCATGGGAACAGATCGGGGGTACCACACGGCTCTATATCGCGGCTCTCCGCCTTCCGGTCGCTCGATCGCGAACTATCACGGGTCTACTCGGCCGTACAAATCGATTTGCTCGATCGTTGCCCGCCCTCTGGGCCCGCGGCGTAACTCGCCTCCGTCCACCCTTGTACGCGGCGCACGAGGCCCGACGGAACCTTTTTTTTCATGAAACGACGCACCGTCCACGATGCTGTGTTACCGCGACGGCCGAGCGTTCACGATGTGGAGCAAGCAAACAACGACCGAATCGCTCGGGGTTGGCCGCGACGCCAAAGCGCCCGACGTCCTGCGCAATGCACGCCAGAGAACCAGCACGCGTTCCACCCCCTTTCGCCACCCAGACTCCCCCCTCGACCCACCCCTCTATCTTTTCCCACCGCCGCGACGCCACCGACGTTGCACGCCCGCGTTCGACGTCGCAGGGGCGCAGAGCTTCTGAGTCATTCCTCGCGAAACAGCCGTCGATGTTCCGCACCGCGACGTAAATATGTATGATCTCCTAGGTAAGGAACACGTCGTCGCCCCGTCGACCCCTGTTCGGAAAGGGGGCCGTGTTGCGGGGGGGTTGCATACGATGCGTGGAACCGTGTAAAACTAACCCCTGGCTAACGACGCAACCTCGGATTAGCGGCGAGATATACACGCCTCGCGTAAATATGGATCCGCGAACAGGGGGTGGAGGGGGGACGGTCCCGACGGTCGGATGAATTTTTATGGCGTTGCATTGTGTAACGTAGGAAACCGGGGTTGCGCGTATAGAGGAAAAATCGCTACTTACCCCACTTTCCTGTCGCATTCGCGGTCTCGATTTTCTCGCTTCGAACGGATGGTTGGTCTGATCCTGGGATCAGGAAACCTGCGACCCGAAGGGCGCATGTCGCCTCTCGACGCGGCCTCTTTGCATAGTTTCTTAATTAGAATGTGTATATGTCGAGGCTTCTCCAATGTGAGAGATACAACTTTCAATTATCGTGACATTGTCGCGAACTTTGATAGATAGAGGAAGGCTCTCCCAGCAAGCACTGTGCAGAACGCTTGCGAGAGAGACAGGAGCGTAGCCCTCTGGCGGCACGATATTTTGTTACTCGCTTGTTATTTGCACGTAATTTATCATACGATAAGATTCGACGCCGTTGGACTTTTTCTCGCGATATCGAGTCTCTTGAACGACAAACTCGACTATCTTAAAGCAAACATAATTCGTGCTATTTATACGCTAGCTATTTATGCACCGGAGTCGTCGAAAATTGGGTTCACGCGTATTTTAAATACACGCGAACGAACGAACGATTTACACATCCAGTCGGGTTCCAATAAATTCCGAAGCGACGGCAGTACGTACTAACCGTCTTATTTCTCGCGTGCCTTCCAACGTTGTTGGGATATCATGATAAACTTGACTTCGCAAGCGTTTCCAGAGAGAGAAAAAATAACGTTGTGTAAGATCTAGCGATCGAGCCAGCCAGCAAACTTACCCACCCCCGTCGAATCCATCGGGAAATACTCTGTTCGGTACATTGCGTGCGATGGGCGCATTATGTGCCGGACAACCATCATTCTGATTCTACATCCTTATCCGATGTCTTAATGGAATCTCGTCTGGCAACATTTGCGATTGATTTCTTTAAATATTTACATACCTTTATCCATTTAAAATACTTGTTTCTACGGTAGTCGAAATAAAACTTTGACTAAAACACTTTATGCATTAAGACAAATTAGAACACTTCATTTTACGGTGCACTGCTATAAATTGCACGGTTATAACATTAGTATTTCTTATTTTTATTCGTTCAAAAATCATACTAATGTCGAAGAAAAGAGAATCGTAGGTTCCAGGTATGTCTCGCGAGGCGTTTAAAAGCGTGTTTTAAAAACTTATTCAAATAATCACCAATTTCCAGCTGGCCTTTGGCCTATCGATCAATCGTGGATTTAGAGAAAGAGAGTACACAGATAAGCCAATCAAACGCGTCGGTTGGTTGTGCACGGTAACGATTTTATCAACGCCTACAAAAGTCAATCACGTTACTGTCCATGGCTACAATTTTTTTTTATTTTATAGTTACCCACTGTCAAAAAAACTACGCAAAGATCGATGAAATTTCGTTAACTGTTATCGGTGTACCAGTGCCCCGAGGCTGTAAATATGTTTTTCAAACACCGAACCCCTTTCTTTCAGAGAAACAGACTATGTACCTTTTAGTGAAATTTTGTTTTTTAATATATTTCAAGCTATTAATTATCAAAATATCTTAGGGCAAAGACAGAACACGAGTTAGAGTTGACACAATATATGTATATTAAACACAAACGAGCTCGTCGATGGTCAGCAACGTGTTAATAAGAATGTCCGAAACAACACCAACGCGTGTGCTTTTGTATCGTACATCGAACTATGATACCGCTGAAGCTCGTTTCCGTTTAATTACCCGCTGTTCCGCCACGTAACACACGTAACCGTGGTACGTGTCTTGCGAGCGAATTTTATCCGCTATCTAACTGGCGGGCACAATAACATTAACATTAGTGGCAACTCGAGCATCACGGGACGCGATTGCAACGTTCCAAGAGTCATTCGATGACCGTAGAGATCGATACGACTGTCTTCCAAGGGGCATCGTGTGCCGTAGCATAAGCTCAACAAGGCAAGCAAGTCCGTGGAGTTGGTTCAACGTCGTCCTCGTCATCCTTTCATAGTCTTACCTATGTCAAACAGTACCAAAACACACTCGTTAGCTGGACTACGAGCCCAGGCGATAATCTAATAGCTTAATCCACGGTCAACTCTGAAATACCAAAGGATGCATCCCTTAAGTTCGAACACGATCTACCAAAGAAACGTTTCGAGAAACAGTTAGCGCTTTACGCTGTGTAAATACAATATTTTTAAGAATTTTTTACCGGCGAACTCGACGCGTACACGTCGTGGTTGAATCTATCAGGACGACTCGCGGTCGATAAAATTGCAATGTATCAAATCGTTTTTCAGGTTCGAAATCTTCCCTTATGAGAATGACCCACTTTTACCGAGCATCGGAGTTACGTAACACGTCTCGCGATCATTTTGCTCGCGTAAAAGCGTGCTGAGTTCCATTAACGGCATCCGGTGAAGAAACGGTAGAACCACCTCCTTTGGGAACGTGTAGCAATCGTCCTGTCCGTATCAGTTCACGTGTCCCAGCATGGGGGCCAGTAATCGTGCTCCTTAAAGACCGACCGGGACCAAACGAGTTCTCTTCCGATGCATTAAACGCGTTGTAGTTGTTGGTGCTTTGCCGATTCGAGATTTTCGGGGGCATGTCTTTGTCGTTCACGAGCAGCCCAGAAAAGTTTCCCCGCGGCAGTCTCGTAACAAAGTTTCTGTTCATTCTTAATGCACCGTTTGTCACATGAATCTTGCTCGAGTAGACCTTGAGGACCCCCAAGGATGAACCACGTGTAAACTTTCGTACAACCCGAGGGAAAACCTTGAAATTAGCTTTCTTTGTGTAACCGTTCAACTTTCCTTATCCATATTTTGCTCAAATGTTTCACCACAAACGAACCACACGAGCAGACCTTATGCTTAGGATTTTCTTCTTATAATAAGGATATATTTGCTCGAAAATGGTTGGGAATTCAGAGGTATGTCTGCCGACCAAAAATAATTGTAATTGACCCCCACAACCGAAAATAATTTTTCCAGAACGATTTGAAATTTGTTAATTTTGTCGAAAAATTGCACACATTCTCGAATTTTTTTCTCGAAAGTGGGTAGGAATTCGGGGGTATATCTAATAACCAAAAAGGATTGTAATTGACCCCCACAACCGAAAATAATTTTTCCAAAACGATTTGAAATTTTTTAATTTTGTCGAAAAATTGGACACCTTCTCGAATTTTTTTCTCGAAAGTGGGTAGGATTTCGGGGGTATATCTAATAACCAAAAATGATTGTAATTGACCCCCACAACCGAAAATAATTTTTCCAAAACGATTTGAAATTTTTTAATTTTGTCGAAAAATTGGACACCTTCTCGAATTTTTTTCTCGAAAGTGGGTAGGATTTCGGGGGTATATCTAATAACCAAAAATGATTGTAATTGACCCCCACAACCGAAAATAATTTTTCCAGAACGATTTGAAATTTGTTAATTTTGTCGAAAAATTGCACACCTTCTCGAATTTTTTTCTCGAAAGTGGGTAGGATTTCGGGGGTATAGCTAATAACCAAAAATGATTATAATCGACCTCTGCAGCTAAAAATAATTTTTTTTCTAATGAATTGAAATTCTTTTTTCACCGAGCCTTTTTTCTTAAAAATGTTTGATTTTTAGTAAATTTGTTTGACCCCGTACGAAAATATCGTGTAATACTTTTTTGCAGGTATCCGTGAGCTCTACTTCGTAAATAAATTTTAATGAAATGCACTCACCATGTATTTCCTATTGCCTATCCGCCTCGGAGCTAGTATGTATAATGAAAGTTCTATTGTATTCAATTTTCCGGAACGTTGAAGTTCTCCGGACAGTACGGCCATTGTATAGACTAACTTCGAATCGATTTGCAGCCGATGCAAGAAGTTAAATGACTTCGTTCTGCCCCGGTACGCTGACCGTTGTCGATGTTATCGTCGATAAGTTTCACGAAGTGTCCGTCAAGGGACCCCGTTCGACGAATATTTTTGTCTTTCCGGTCGACGTTGTAACGCAAAAAAAACTTGTTGAGCGAGATCGTTCCCGCAGACTACTTACCTCCATCGAGCGAACATTACGCGATTACACACTTCGAAGGTGGCTCGGGGCAAAACGGATTACCGTGGACGAACAGGTCGCGATATACAACCGATCGGTTCGTTGGATTACGCAACGGTGCCCGACAGGTCGAAAACCTTTTTCTCGACGACTCGAATCGACGAGAGTAGAAAGCGACTCTGCGGTAAACGTCACGCGGCGCGGTGAACGGACGTTGCAAACATACGTATTGTCACGTTACATATATATATATTTAACATTGTACAGAGTTATAAAAAAAAAAAATAGATGCGTGGGAATGTACATGTTTACACATTTTGGATACCTTTCGCCTCGTCCCGCGAATCACAATATCCCTGGGCTTACAATACTAAAGGTGTGGTTGTTAATACAATTGGAACGCTCCGTTCGCGATCGAACACCGCCGCGTTACTTACATAAACGTTCAATGCTTAGCCTCGGCCACTAATCCCGACCAGTACGTTGCGTATTCCTTCAGAATGGTACCGCTGCAAACGAAAGAAACAACGATATCAGCGGTATAATTCCTCCATCGCGATCTGATATTTATGGAAAACAATTCAGCGCAGAGTCGTTCGCCGACGCTGATTAATTCCACGACGAAAAGGTTAATGGAGATGAAGATAAGCGGAGGCAGAACCAGCAACAACGAGGGGGCGCGTTTCTTTGCGTTTATGATCGGACCGCCATTGTATCCTGCCAAGATTCTACTTCTTCTTGTCGCCAGTATTGATTCCGTGTGTCTACGACGTGTATAGAACGTGCGTATAATGCATATGCGGCTGGCGATGATTACGAGCGCGAAGGAGGTCAGTAGCATAGATATTAAATAATAAGGACCCAAGGACAAAGATCCGAGAAACACCGAGTGTGTCGGCCCGCGAAGAAGTAATTTGCGAGTTGGAAACGTTGATCGGGACACGGTCGGTGGCATTGTTTAAAATATGCACGCATCCGCGACAGGATACACGGTGAAAACCCAAGGCCACGTAATTTTCCAGCGAACGTGTCATCATTTGTACCCCGGACGAAAAAATCGACGCGTTGCGCAAGAAACTTTGTAATCTTCTGCGTTTTGGCTGAGATGCTTGAATGAAAAATGTGCAAAATCGAGGGGGTAAAAGCGACGAGTCTGTTAATTTCTCTCGATTTTTAGTAGTCGCGATACTCCACATCCTATTTGTTCGTAAACAATGAGGATCGTTGTCGACGAAGACCCGGTCGAGCAGTTTTCAGAGGTATTACGGGAACACCGCGACACAGATACGGCGGAAAAAAGAAATTCAGAGTTACGTTTGGTACGACCTTTCGACGTGGAGAAAAAAAAAGTTCCACATCCATCGCGATTCAACGCGGTATTTCGAGTCTAGGAACGGGAGACTGCTGCGGGGGCAATTCAGCCGGGTTACCTTTCAGCCCGGCATGTGAACTTTCTGACCTATAATGTTCCCTGGAAATTCGCTGGCTTATTAGCAAGCCTCCCAGTGTACGCGTCCGTTCGCGTGCAATCGCGCGACGACGCCAATTATTTCCACTGACCTACGCTGTACAATTAGTCTTATTGCGTTCTCTCCTATCGAAGTGGAAATCCTTCATTCTTATCGGCAGGCGACGAATGGCGGGGCACGACTGTTACAATGGCGGTGAGCATGCGAGGGAATAAAAGTAACGCGAACGCTATTGGAGAGAATTATTATTTCAAGCGGGACACTCGATCGCGGGGGTTGCAACCGGTTTGCCAGTCGCTGTTGAAACGCTAGATTCTATCCAACCGAACGGTGTTACGGTATTTTTGCAAACTGCGCTCCGCGAAATCCTCGAGGAACGAGATGCATGTTGGACGAAGGTTCGAGAATAGTTGGATAGGCAAATTTATGTTGACTTTAGCTCGCAATGACGTCTCAGAGACACGATAAGTCTTTAGAAATTCGATCGTAAGGCAAGGGGTTAAGGCGTCGAATTTTCAGACTCGGATCTTTTTATACTTCGTCCTGCAAGAGCTTGGCTTTCTGCTCGAGGCGCCGGAGAGTCTATTACCTTTCTGCAGGTTGATGGGGAACTGAACAAAAAGGTAACCTGAACGTCACAGTGGGGATAACCCTACAATGGCCTTGAGTGGTCGGTTGATTTTCTCCCGACTATGCTATCTCGAGGGTGTGCACACACTTAACCCGATATACGAAGAGTGGTGGTTGAGATGAGGCACAATGGCCGGTCGCTAAACGCTCTCCGTGACTCTATGTGGACGTTCGCCAGGGGAGAACAAACCTCGAACGAGTGATCCACGAAATATAAAATAAAAAGAGGTCGACGAATAGCGTTGGAAATCGTATAAATACAAAACTGAAACGACTAATGTAAAATATTCATCGGAATCTAGATAGACAGCGTACCTAACAACCGCTACAGCGAGGCGTGATTACTAATAAATAGACTGCGGATGTTTATGCATTTATGGGAAATTTTAATCCTCAAAAAACTACAGAATGCATTTAATATGCAAAAATGTAAGAAATACTTAAAGTAAGATACTAATTATTATATTTAAGGGTTAAGACAGAGTTCTATAAAGCTCTGATTTCATTAATTCTATTAATAAAAGTGTGAATTTGCATAAAGATCCGCAGTCTACTAATAAATGTTCGTCGTTGTACGAATGTGACTCTGAATATATCCAATAAATAGAAATTATTTATTCCGGTTGAATAGAATTTTGCGGGTGACGGGGGCTTTCCGGTGGTCGGCCAGTTCCAATTTGAGCACAGCAAAGACAAAACGTCATTTGCACGCGCTGCCCACGCGTGTCACGGAACGTCATTACTTAAAGGGTGTGGTAATTGCTGTTCCAGCTCGAACTTGTCTTTAATCATCCATTTTCGTTCCACGGTACGACCGTTAACGTGACAGAAGTCCGTGGTATTTTGTAAGAGATCGGGCACGATGGTGATTAAAGCCTAATGAATGCATATGAATTCATAGAACCATTCCCAGCACAATATTGCACGGAGTGTCATTGATCCGCCATTTCAATGCATAACGCGATGTAATGACACGATGCAGACGGGGTTGCACGCGAACTATTATCGAGATTTCTCAATTCCAACGAATGGAAACAAACGGAGCATCAAAGGCTCGGATAGAAATTTTGAAATGTAGAGGAGAGTATAATAAGGCATTCTCAAGCCTTTTTCACTGCTTCAACCCCTTCCCGTACTTTAACGAGTCTGACTCGCGATGAAGATTTTGGCCCAAACGTAAACATCGCGTTGGTCACGATTCTTATAATCTCTGTTGCAAAGGATTTGGGCCCGGATTTTTAATTTTTTAAATGACACGGGAAGGGGTTAAGGCTTCGAAGAAAATCGAAAAAGACCCGTCGAGAGAGCTGAGAGCTTTGAGAGCCTCCCATGCTCGCCACCAGAGGGGTTCGCGCTCTCACAATCGCTCGACCGACTTCCCAATATCCCAGTCGTCTGAGGCAGGGCCTGTTAGAAAGCCTTACCGGATGAGCCCCCTAGCAGACCTGGACGAAACGTGCCCCCTCCTTCTCTTTTCTGTCGCCATTTTGCAGATTCGAAACGATTGGAAATCCCGTCGTTGCCTGCCCGTAATCTCGAGGACCTCCGGGTCCCGATCGAAGAAAATAAATTGCACTCACGTGAAGTAAACGCGACCGCGCAGGTTGGGCGGTGCATTCCAAATAAGAGTCGCGAGCAGTTTTGAATTTGGATCAGCGTGCGTGACGGCGCTGCATTCGGGATGGGTGGTCGTGTTCTCCGTTTGGGCCCAGGAACCGATCCAGCTGTCCGTCTCGGGGTCACGTGCCTGAAGGAAGAATCCCTTGAACCTCGAGCCGGTGATCGTCACTGAAACGAACACGATGAAACGAGATATAGGGTTTTACAGTTTGTCAACTGGCAAAAGTCATGGGCGCCTTTAACCGTTCCATTGTCGAGTCTCTCGAGACATCGAGGAAAGGCAGGTTCTGGTCATAGAGCAAACAAGCTAAAAAGCAAAGGTTGCGATAGGAACAAGGGTCGTTGTTCCACATACTCTCTGTTCCGACTCTCTCCCCCCTTTTCTTTCACGCCCAGAGACAATTTATTTGGAACCTACGCCCCGAACCGGTTGACCTCGTTCTCTATTTCGATTCAAATATTCAACGAACTTCCGAAGTTTCAAAAATTCAGTCTTCCCAACGAGTCGAATATTGTTTTTAATTGTAATCCCTCACGCTGTTTGATTTTCTTCGCGAAGTCCCGGATAATCGATGACTTTTAATGCAATTTTGATTGCGTTCTCAGATGTAGCGGGGAAAGGAAGACGCAAAATAGTCTTGCATTATTTATCCGGTGCTCGTGAGAAATTGAGTTACTCGAACAACTTCGTTCGTTAGCGAACACAATCGCTCGAAGTTTCTCGCGCGGCGGTCAAGGTTCCTCGACCATACGATGTCACGGTCGCTTCTAATTGTGCATTTTTTTTTTTTTAGCACGTTCACTGGCCAGACCAAACACGAGTGAAATTACCTACGAGTTCAAAGATTTATTTCGTTTGGTGAATTAATCGTTTTGGCTAGTCGGCGAAAAGTCTCGCGAAAGCGTCGATCTGTTCTAAGTCTTTTATAATTTACTTGTTTTCCTTCCTTTAATTTCTGTCGACGTTCGAAGGTATCGATTACCAATTCCCAGCGTAATGAAAATACTGCGAGGTGATCGAATATTTTTACTCTTCGACCAACGAGGAAGAAAAGCAACCGAGAATAACGTCGACAAATTTTTACGGGGATGTTTATCACAGGGTAGTTACAATTTAGTTGGAATTACAAATAGATCAAATTCTAGAAAACGGTCTACAGGCAATTAGTAATTAAATCACAATTTAATTTCTATCTCCAGCTACCGTTTGCCGCATCTTTTTAAAACCGTCTCGCAAAATTGAACAAGGCGTTTGTCGTTCGCCGAATATCGCTTTTCAGGCACGTTTCAAAGCGTTCGTACGTTTTTTTTTTCTATCGTGATTTCCAATCGATCCGCGGTATTAGAAACAGCTTACAAAGGCATCGTCCTACAAAGAACACAATGAGCATGATTAAAAACAGATGAGCGTACTTCCTTTTTTTTTTACTTCGAGATACAAAATGTTGAATTCAGTTTCTATGATCTTCAAGAAAAATAATTATTTTTTAATCTCGCTTAAATAATTGAACGTGTTGCAAGGTAATTGATCCCTGCAATATCGATAACTGCTATACCGACTTGGTACGGAGGGGTGCGGAAGTATCGATGTAACGGTTCAGTAGATCCTTGCGCAGCGTCGGAGTGCAAACACGTGTATAGTTAATATTTTCGTAACACCGTATATAGACAGACTGTGATTTTGTTAGTTTTCTTTATCGTTTATCCTAAACGGAAGACCCGTTGAATGAAATATATAAGAGAACGTTACGAGTAGTAAGTATACGTATATTTTTCGAACTCGATCAGCCGTTTAGGTTAGAAAATACGGGGGAGCTGTAAACGCGACGGTGTAAGCACGGAATAACGTGATAACAAGCTTGAATAAATAACGGAATTTTGGGCACGTAATCGCGTGAAGCCCCCGAGATTGTCGATGCCCCCCTCCGGGGGCGAGATCTACGGGCAGAAACGAATTCTTTCCGTCGGCAATTCTAACGGGCGCTATTATTCCGACGATTGAACATGCAGAACCGGCTCGCGAACCGCAGAATGCGCCCGATTGTTAACGTTCAGACGCGATTCCGTGTACCACGGTATCCGCGTTGATTGGATCGATTGTTCCACCCCGACCTCGGACGCGTCCGTCTTTTTCGGCTTGATCCATGCTCCGCGTCACACCGCTAATTTCGGCAACGATGTACACAGGGATAAGTCAACGAACACGCGACACTCCGCCAAAGTAAAATTGCAAATGCAAATAAAAATTGAGAACCGGGTCCTCCAAACTATTCAGTCGATGCATACGAAATGTCGGATTTTCTGTATCCTCGTCTACTGGAACAACTTGTTTCTTTCGGAAAGCTCATGGAATCACCTATCGTTCAATTTTAATTATACAGGATGTTCAGCCACAACTGGAAAAAATTTTAAGAAAAAACAAAAAATTTAAAGTCGTTCTAAAAAAATTATTTTCGATTGCAGGGGTTAATTACGATCATTTTTAGTTATTACACATACCCCCGAAATCCTACGCACTTTCAAGAAAAAAATTCGAGAAGGTGTGCAATTTTTTGACAAAATTAACAAATTTCAAATCGTTCTGGAAAAATTATTTTGGTCACGGGGGTCAATTACGATCATTTTGGGTCATTAGACATACCCTCGAAATCCTACCCACTTACGAGAAAAAAATTCGAGAAGGTGTGAAATTTTTCGACAAAATTAACAAATTTCAAATCGTTCTGGAAAAATTATTTTGCTCGCGGGGGTCAATTACGATAATTTTGGGTCATTAGACATACCCTCGAAATCCTACCCACTTACGAGAAAAAAATTCGAGGTGTGAAATTTTTCGACAAAATTAACAAATTTCAAATCGTTTTGGAAAAATTATTTTCGGTTGCAGGGGTCGATTACAATAATTTTTGGTCATTACACATACCCCCGAAATCCTACCCACTTTCGAGAAAAAAATTCGAGAAGGTGTGAAATTTTTCGACAAAATTAAAAAATTTCAAATCGTTCTGGAAAAATTATTTTAGTGGCAGGGGTCGATTACAATAATTTTTGGTCATTACACATACCCCCGAAATCCTACCCACTTTCGGGAAAAAAAATTCGGAACAGTCGGAACTTTAAACGTTAATAACTTTTTAACGAAGCCTCCATCAACAAATCGGTATTCCTGATTTTCGTCTTATTTTGGCGTCTAGAATCCCCCATTAAAATTTTTCCCAGGGTTTGTCGTAAAGTCGCGTGCAATAAAGTCCCCGCGCTTTGAACAGATATCGGAACCAGCGACGATTTTATTGCGTAATAAAACATTGCGTCCGCGCGTAAATGTCAAGGTATTTAATCGTGCAGATAAAGACACGTGTCGTTGAACGTACCAGTTATCTGGGAGCCAGGACCATATTCGGACGACGAAGCCGTGAACTTATAGGGGCTGGTATCTAAGGGTTGTGACCTTGCTTGACCGTGATTTGGCTCGTTAGCTCGACCTGGTTTCACGCAAGTGTCCACCGGTGCTCCATCGGGGAAACTATACGCGACAAATGCCGAGGAAGCCACGACTAGGATGCTAATCGCTATGTTCCTCATAGTCAGGCTCGTTCCTCGTTCCACGAGTGTCTCGTGACCTTTTGTGTTCGATGCTGAGAATTAATTTCGTGGCTCGAATCAAAAGAATTTAATGTATTCAAATTTATTAGGCCATTTCATGAAAAGTCCTTGCGTTACTAACGAGTTCACCGCCGCCATTTTAACCGGAAACCGTCCGCTACGGGCCACCCTGCATTTATAACAATCGTGTTCGATTTAATTCGATGCTTTTAACTGAATATTTTTAATACGTTGGATAATGCAACGACAGTTAAATAAAAACTACAATTCCCCTCGGAATCATCAAGTTGACACACCCGGGCGAGTTTTTGAAAACGAACTGACTCGAATATAACACGTAAATACGCAAAGACTTATGAAATGGCCGGATCTAGATCGTGCGGTTAATTTAAAAAACTAACGAACAGTTTTAACAAAGATAAAAACGATTAATTGGTTGAGCACTATTAGAAAAAATAGAATTGGTCAATTATGATAAAAGTCGAAATTTAAATATTAGAAGTCTTCGGCTTGTACTTCGGACGAACTCTACGAAAACACATTAACAGTTTTAACCTCTTCTTTACTATTTCTTTGACGTTTCGCGGGTGGCACTTACTGTAATTAAATGAAAGTAAATAACAGGAACTCGAGGCTTTGGTCTACGAAGGAGAACAGCCCGAAAGAAACTGCGCCAGCCGATCTCCTGAAAGCAAGTAAAACGTGGTAAGATCCCACCATAGGATCATAAAAGGCATGTCCAATTCACTTTTGTTAATTGTCACTTTCACCTCGATCCCTTCGTCGATGTTATAACCGACTGTGTGCCGCGGTTTCTGTCCTTGACGATTCATCCGAATCTTTCAGATTTACTTTTTTTCTAATAATTCGAATCGTTCGAGGCGTCGCGAATTTGTTAAATTATTACTTGACGCGTCAACTGTCGTGACAGCCACCCGATGGCCCATCGTTCGATACAACGTGGAGTTTGGTAACGCTTATTCGTACTGATCGAGAGTGTAATTTTATTCGACAATTTAAGCAATCGCACGAGTCGTTTTTACATTATAATTTACAGTTGAAAAATTCGCGAAAGTAGAATTTCATCGTGCGCGATTAGGCGAGATATAATCGCTCAGAAACGTTTCGTACCTCGTGTAGCATTATTAACTTCCAGCGATATTGATTTGAAAAAGGAATAATACGAAGGTATTGTGAAAAAAAACCGCGTGTCTATATCGTGTGCAATTTTCATATTTGTTATATTAATTCGTGGAATGCAAAAACGTGCATGTGTCACGCGTTCTACATTAGCAATACACGTTTGCACAGGAAATACGGTGCGTTCCCCTTGGTCGCTGTTACTTTTCACAGTGTTATTGATTTTCTGCAAGCTTTCAGTGCAACGCAATATTAAAGCATAGAAATATTCATGGTTAGTTTCTTAAAACTACCAAACACGCGGAACGCAGTATTCACAGAGTTATTTATTTATTAATTACAATGTGTTGATAAAAACACACGCAATAGAGTGTACTACGTTGTAATCGTTTGCCGAATGAATGGTTTATTCGTTACAAGTGAAAGAAAATACAGGAAAATGTAAATTATATAAATTCATAGACTTCCTTAATAAACGAGTAAAATACGGCACCGTTAAAAAAATTAAGTCGATTATCAAATTCTCTATTTACAACGGTCACTATTAATGTATATACACTGAACACTAGGCTGTATATGTATTAAAAAAGAAAAAATAAAAAAAAAACTTATACGAGCTCATTTTGTGCTAATTTTTTTCTTATTTTGTACAATAAATATACCAACTGACACCTCGAATGGTTCAAATTTTCTTCTAAAATAAAACTTCTAATATTAGACCACTGAAACATATGAAGACACTCATCCCATCATTGATACTTACATATAAAAACACTAGACAAAAATATTATCGTTCGTTCAACGACTTATCTATAAATATGTTAAAATTCTACATAGAGAGAAGGAATGTTTCAATCTGATTTCGTTATGGCGGAAATGTAAGCCTCGTTTTCGATCACTTCGATCGCGCAAGGCCGCGGGAACCAACCTCGTTTTCGTATTTCCCTATCATTTTCGTCATCCTGTTTCCTTTCCCCAAACAACCAATATCTGTGAAAACATTTTTAATTAAACAATAACTTTAACATTCATTTCTAATTAAATAACTTTTTAAACGTACTTCCTCCACCGTGTTACGATTACAATGTCTCCCGTTTTGAGTTTAATACGGGGTTCATCCGTGCAAGGCGGATGGCAAAGTACACCCCAACCATATCTAAATGGCAACCATGATCCAGAAACTTCTTCCGTGACTCTATAAGTTTTAGCTCTCTTACGTTTATCTTTCTTTTGAGCTAACTGTTCTCGCTAAAATGTTGCCAAAGCGAGCATACTTTAAATTTTATTGAAGTATTCGGAAACTGAATATACTTATAAATCATTTGATAAATATTTACAGTTAACGTATATTGATCACAGCCTTCGATTACAGGCCAATGAATTCCATCTCCCATTGGAGTGCAATCCCATGTAAAAACCTGCTGTATATTTGTACGCCACCCCTTTGAATATGGATAAATGAATTTGTCCTTAGTACCAAATCTTCGATAGTGGGCTTTTTCTGAAATCCAAGCTTCAATTTCTGTTCGATTTTTAATTACGGCTAGCAGCTACAAAAAGTACATAAACAATTATGCAACTATATAAATATAAATTTGGTAACAGCAATAAGTGTTTACCTGGAAATAAAATAATGTCCCAACTGCAAGAACAACGCCAATTGATAAACCAATGCTGAAGATTACTAATATTAGAACAAATATAGAAGGTGGTGGAAATGATAATGGTCTTAATGATAACACGGTCATGATCCAAGAAACTAAAGTAAAAGTGGAAACGCAGCATCCACCAACTGCACTTGCCAGGAATGCTGTAAAATGTCCATGATTCAAATGCCCGACACAATTATTTATCCATGGACAATGATGGTCCATCTTCATCACGCAACGACCACCTAAGAATTAAAGAATAATATAATAAAATCTATGGAATATCGATATTAACAGACTTATCAAAATCTCACACTTTCGACAATGATGAGATCTTGGTGCTTTATACCCCTTGCACACAGAACAATATTGTAAAAATTGTGTATCTGTTGCCGTTTCCTGAAAAGACAAATATGGTTTTATGTTTATTTTCTATAGAGATATCTTATGGTTCTTTTGAATCTCTATTCTTAAGACGTATATCAAAATACCGGCATCCATTTTAATGGAAGGAATCCTGGCCCTTCATAAATTGAGCTGATGAAATGGAAGAGAGTAGAACCACTGAGACAAAAGAAAAGCATAAAATTAATTGCTCCAAACAAACTCTCTTGTGGCGGCCACCATTGTCTACTACAATGTATTGTCATCAAAGTGATTAGTTTTATAATTCCTAAAAAAATATTATGAAGTACATAATATTAATAAAAGTAGATACAATTTAAGTGAAATAGTTTAAGCAATGCATGTACTTATGTAGCACATTTACATACGAGATACCGGAATTACATAAAACAACAAAAAGTTTTAGAGTGATTCAAACCTCGCGGAATTCTTTCGTAGCATGTACAAAACAAAATGGAAGCAGTTATCTGTCAAGTTCGACCTATCATGATATTTTTACGTACAATTTCGCTATTGCACAGTGACAGAACATAACCAAACCGTTAACGTATCGCTTTAAATATTATCACTTCTAAGTTTCCAAATTGGTAAAACCGTTTGTTTCTTCGGAGTTCGATAATAAACGGATCTATATTGATATCTTCGATTCACCTACCAAGAGCAGTAAGCGGACCCCAATGGCATATTTTGTTAAACGGTTCGACGCACATGCCGTCACCATGAAACTATTATAAAATACTCGTTAAATTCTAGAAAACAGGAATCTGATACGTCTGTTACGAATGAACAATTCTTGTGATCGTTTATTAAATCTGTAGAATTGTATTTCTCTCTGCAACACATTCCGTTACAATTTATATATCTCAATGTTGGCACCAATGTCGAATATTCTTTAAAATTGATGGTTTCTTCGTTGTGATTAAAGAGAAAACCATTGTGCAGAGCAATCGTGTATTCGATACAGATTTATCAGAATATATGAATAAAAATTGGAACATAATCGTTATGTCGAAGTAATATTAAAATTGTTATTCATTAATAGTATGAAGGTGTCGTGCGAGATTCCAATACCGGCTGCCATATTTTTCGTAGACCCTAATGTCCGAATATTATGACTAATGTTTAAATATACAATTACTTCGGTATAGATAATTTACTCAGATCACAATGAAATCTTCAAATCAATGAACTACAATAACCGTAGCAATATCAAAATTGAAATGACGATCAGCCCCGATTAAATGTAGGAAAAAAACCCGCGAAATCGATTCAACTTTCTTCGCGATTCCGATTCAATTCGTAATGGAAATGTATTAATATTAAACGAAGGCATCGTTAGACAGTGGTACAAAGTAGTAGTAATTAGATAAAAAGCAATTAGATGTCGATAGATAAAATTAAATCGCTTATAATTTTATCCCGCCAATTTCCATGTAACGAATCAGAACCATTCAGCACTCGTCTATGGTACATGAACAGATTTATGTCCTATCAATCTTACAAAATATTCCAACAATACCTTCTAACCATTTTCATAATTTAATGTTGAAATAGATGCAATTTAAAATATTATAACAAGGTATGAAGTATTATAGACTGAGGGTACTTCCCCCATTATTTTACCAATCACATATATATGTCAGTTTCTTTGTTTTACTTGATGAAAACATTCGATTACAGGTTTACCAATACTATGAATATGTGAATTATTTATGCAACATTCAGTAATATCAATAACAAAATTTTAGTATATGTAATCCGATTATAACTTGCCATGAAATGAGACGTATTATTTTACAGGTTATCTGTACCTTATATAATTAATTACATCGTTCAGTAATCTTGAACATTGTACGAGATCTATATTGTTAGTGTAATAAAACTTACAAGATCTGTTTTGAAACTATTAGATTCATTCGATCGATAATAATGTAAATATGGATATCGATGTATGTATATTTGTTAATTTTTTGATTTGCGACAAACGTATTTGAAATATCACAAAATAAAGTCTAACGCATTTTTTTCAGTCTAACAGCGAAGTAGAACATTTTAAATCATGTGTTCCTAAAGCACGTTTACCCTTAAGAAAATTGAATACATCCGAGGGAAAAGATTCTTATTCTTTTCAAAATACTAACAACTTAAAGATGCAGGATAATATGCGTAAAATTGAGAAACAATATCAAGCATATCTTAACAATGATAACAATGATATAACCGATGATGAAGAAGATGATGATAGCGACAACAATATTAATTTATCAAATGACTCATTTCACAGCGTTGTATTAGATTCATCGACTAAAACATATAATATTTCTGATAGAACAAACTTGCAAAAGCGACATATTCGAACTCCAAATACTAGCCAATCTTTAAACAACACCAATAATTCTCTGTCTTCGAATGAAAAAGTCAGGAAACGTAAAACAAAAGTACCTGAAAAGTACAATTATTTCCCACTATGTACTCTTATCGTCGGTTTAATCATAGTATTGTATATTATTGTATCTTATAAAACAACAACTCAAGAGGCTAATATAATAGAGAATGAAGTAGAAAATAATGAAACAAATAAACAGAATTTAATTGATGTAGATAAAACATTAGATGAAAAAATGAAACTAATTCGAAATCAATTTTATAATCAAAGACCAAACATTTGGAACGATATATCATCTGGGATATATGAAGTGGCCTTGTATCCTCAAAAACCTTCAGTTATTATTTTGTTTGGAAATGAGACAGCTACTTTGAATTGTTTAGCAAATTTACTTGGACAATTAAGTAGTATTATTTTAGGTAGAAATGATTACTTAACTTTAACTCCCAAAGATTTTCCAAACGATTTTGGTGAAACTGTTTATAATTTAAAAGTACAAATTTCCAAAAACCGGGCAGTAGTAAGTATCTTATTCAATTTTTTCTACATTTTTAATCTGTTGTATGGGGAATATACTTTCATAATTTTGCATGTTCTAGGTAGTTCAAGATTTGTTGAGCATCAACAAAGAGGCAATAAAAGCATTCCATAATTTATGCGATAGAGAACATCCATTGATTCAGCATGCTATTTATATAATAACAATTGTCGTTGATGGATACAAGCCAATGCAAAAAGAATTAGAATTCATTGAAAAGCAAATGATGAAGGAACTGTCTAACAAAATAGAGAAAGATATTTTGGATCCTCTAGTAACTCGACTAACAGACGGAATTGTCGTGCAGGTATTGCCAGAATCAGCTGTAAGTTTTGATCATAAAAGCTGCTCTTTTTCTTAAACATCATAGACCATGGTACCTTGACAACATTACAAAATGATTATTATATAGCATTATAGTATAGTAATAACTTAGCAAGTAAGAATTAATAAAATAAGTTGTTGCAGTTTTCGTAATTTGAAGTATATTTATGTACTTAACATCGATTAAATATAAATGCTTGTGTATTAATATTCAACTTTATTTCGTTAAGTCAAATGACAATACAGAAAATCAACATCTTTAGATAAAGATTTCCGATGGTGATTTGGCGGTTCCTACAAATTTTCGAAAAATATAACAACAAGATCGATGCCTCAGGCATGATTTCAGTTACGCTCTTAAATGACATGTTTGTTCAGCTTTAAAATAACACGCAATGAATAGATTCACTTCGTACACGTTATACCGTGGTTTCGTATTATCGTATAGTACGTCGATCTGCAGTCCACGTATCGTTATTAGTGTCCCGAATTGCCAATTTACAATGCGTTACTACTAAATTGCGGCGCGAATGTAATCACATAGGTTTATTTTAAATTACATCGAAAATAATATTAAAACTATATACAGGGTTGTACGGCCAACCCTGGGAAAAATTTTAATGGGAGATTCTAGAGGCCAAAATAAGAGGAAAATCAAGGATACCAATTTGTTGATCGAGACATCGTTAAAAAGTTATTAATGTTTAAAGTTCCGCCCATACTGAATTTTTTTCCCAGAAATTGGGTAGGATTTCGGGGGTAGGTCTATTCACCAAAAATGCTTGCAATTGACCCCTGTAACTAAATATAATTTTTTTATTATGATCTGAAATTTTTTAATTTTCTCTATTTCAGTACCTACTCGAATTTTTTTCTCGAAAGTGGGTGGGATTTCAGGGGTATGTGTATTGACAAAAAATGATTGAAATTGACCCCCGCAACCGAAAATAATTTTTTCAGAACAATAAAAAATTTTTTAATTTAATTTTTGAATAACTTTTTAGCGAAGCCTCGATCAACAAATTGACATTTTTGATTTTCGTCTTATTTTGGCCTCTAGAATCGTCCATTAAAATTTTTCCCAGGGGTGGAAGAAACACCCTGTATATCAGGAATAAATTTCAAAGAATTCTAATTTTGTAGTCGATGAAATTAAATAAGTCAGAAAGTTATTATGATCATTGTATTAAATTTAGATAATATACATAAAATGCATTCGTATGTTTGTTCAAGTTAAATTAAGCGAATTGTTCAATTTGTGTAGACTAATATTAATATAATTAGTTTGATAATAAAGTTTTCGAATACTTTTATCACATGTTATTTAAGAATAGTGTGCACAACATAAAATAAATCTTTTCCAATATGCTTATATCCTATTTGGTAAGCACTTTATAAATTGGCAACAAGTACTCGTAAGTATCCACCTTGCTAAAGTACCGTCGTTAGCAAAGTGGTCGCTCACGTTCTTATATTATAGTCCTTCTCTGTCGTAATAATTCAAGTCAGTAACTAAAAGTAGGTAATATATATTTATATTATCTTGTATAATATAGTATGGTACCGTCAAACCTAAATAATAAATACATTTTATACAGTCACAGACCTTTTATACAGAATGTCCAAAATTTAATGTGCTGTACAATTGCGATACGATCGATCCTCGTCATACGCGTAATTCGCGTTGATCATGCTCGCATAACAAAACGGAAACATATTTAATTAAGTTTCCAAAATATTTATAATTGATCTCGTACAAGCATAATTTAAGACTAAAAATTCGTCTGTTAGAAATTTGTGACCACGATTGAAAATGTAATCGTTAAATATTTTGTATTCGTAATTTTGATACGAGTGCAGAAACATATTGAAATCGCGCGATTAATTTACTCCATTGTAATCAACAGAATATTTTAACAATGAATGCATCTGTACCAATAGAGATGAAATAAAAGTAATCACGCCAATCAGACGTAAGTGTTGTTTCGTTTCTTAAGGGCACTCTGTATAGAATAGCCTTAAAATTACAAGATACGTATTTACAATAAAAAAGTTTAATTGGTCATGTTCCTACCTAGTGTAGTAAGGAGGTGAGTACTGCGTTGCGTAATGTTGTCCGTGTTGGCTACGTAGTCGCGTACTTCAGTCGTTAGTGTCTTGCCAGTTGTGCAAGTTTTTTTTTTTTTTTCGTAATTCTGAGTCAGTCATACGTCGTACGAGGTATAATGTCTGCCTCGATAGTAAATCGTCTTGATCATTGTTTTCGTACTTATCCGTTTCTACTTAAGCACTAAGATATTTATTTTGTTAATTTCAATAAACTGAACATTTCATACTAAATACGTTTATGTATGAGTTTCGAAAAATGAGCCAGCCCAAATCATTTCGATGCCCGGGTGAAAAGCACCGTCACGATTCCAGCGTTAGGCTCGCAGACGCAATCGCGTTGCCATAAACATAGAAAGATGCGTATGGTGTAGCTAAAAGTAAGAAGAGAAAACCATTTAAAATAGCTGCATACAAACATTTTACTCATTTTTCTTCAACGTCGAGCAAAATAACTGATCACTTGGAAATATCACTGATATTTCGTTTCAGATACAAATCGGATCCAATGTATATGTAGAAATATACCACTCTTTGCAACTGATCGATTTTTCATTTTCAGAGATTGTCCCGTCACGAGAAATAGTCATAAACGTAACGAACGAAACAAGATCGAATTCGGAGATACATTCGGGAGTTTTAATTAATATTAACTTATTAAAACTCAAAGCCCTGGACCGGTAGCTGGGATGAATCGGGCGCGCCGAATTGAAACTGATATCCCTGCGAATCTATGGTGGGAACGATTCGCGTATCTTCTTCGTCGGAACCAAAATATTGTTCAATTATATTGAAGGCCTTCTGGTAGATTTCTATATTTTGATGAGATTGCAAAAATTCTATTTTGTTTAGGCCTGAAACATCATAATAATATCGTTTAGTATAGAATTTGTTTCTCATCGAGGGGCGTTTTCAAAAAATTTCATTCCCCAAATTGTATATTTACCAAAACATTCCTCGACTAATACCGCGAACTGATTAACACCGTTACTCGATGCATCTTGATTTCCGACTCGCAATATATTTTCTAAACCGTTTAACGCGACTAGAACAACCTTGGGATCATTGACTGTCAATAAATTGCATAACGGTTGAATGCACCCTTGTGCAACAAGATAATGCATTTGCTCGGGTGTACCGCCACTGGTAGCATTAGTGATTGCCCATGCTGCTTCCCTTCTAGTTTTGAAATCAGCTTTTCCCAACATTTCGATTAGGACGGGGAATATTTGGGCGTCGATAATAGCCTGTTAAGGAATACACGTACGCGGGTTTCTTAAATAATGCGAAAATTGTGTTGCACAGATTCTTTTTAATGGCGTATACAAAACCTGAATTTGATGAGTATTTCCTGCCGTAATGTTAGACACTGCCCAACAAACCTCTTTACGAACAGGGTCTCGTGTTGTGATCAACAGATGTAATAAACAAGGTAATGCAGAACAGTTAAGAATGACTTGCGTTTGTACATCGTCACCTGTTACTATATTTCCCACGGCTCGAAGAGCCGCACTTATTACACTGGTGTCCTGATGCCTAAAAACACCATTTTCACCTTGCACAAATTTACCAGGCAGTATCGAGTCCTATACACACCTTTAAGAATTCTATGGGAATCAAATCAGTGGATAACCGACTATGTACTCACATAAGTAATTCTACAAGACGTCTGCATACACCTGCGTCTATAACTGCCTGAATTTTATCGTTCGGCCCGTCGCTTAAATAAGATAGAGCCCAGCAGGCATCGGCAAGAATATCACGGTCGTCGTGAATAAGAAGACGAGCTAAAACTGGCAAACATGGCGCGACTTTCTCGAAAGTCGGTGATGGATTTTTTCCTCGACAAAGATTTGATAATGCCCATACCGCGTTACGTACCATCGATAAACGCGTTGCCTTGGAAAGAAGACTAAAACGAGAACATTCACTTAAGGTATCTCGGTGAAAGTATCCTTTATAAACGAGCTCACCCAACACGCTCGCGTATAAAAAAAAAAATTGTTATTTAGTAAAGTTGCATGATTTCGAGGAAGGCGACGACGATTCTGTAAAAACTTACTGTAACAGTGGAGTGAGAATTCCATTGTCTAATACGTGATCTCTGCATTCAGGACTGTCTCCTGCAATATTGCCCAATGCCCAAACAGCTTGTTCCTGAACGTCTTCATTCTCGGAATTAAGTAATGACACAAAGGGCGGTACAGCCCCCGCCTCTATCACTATACGCGTATGTAGAGACGTTCCACTTGCTATATTCGTTAAAACCCATGCAGCTTCAAACTGGAATCACCATGCACATTTACGGCTTTTAATTTTATTCGTATAAATGTAATTTTCAAACTAGGGGGTCGCGACCTCCAGAAAAAATACCTTACAATCCATGGGACTATCTCTTGTATTACTTTAAACATTTCACTAATCTTATTTAACACGTTAACTGCCGCGGTGGTCACTCGTGACCGCGGCATTTCAAACTTACATGTTTCGATATTGTTTACAACGGAAGAACTGTACTAATTATTATGCTTTAAAATAACAAGTTAGAATAACTATTTTTACTGTGGAAATTCACTTTTCTTTGTATGGAGATTCAGGGATTTTCTATGATTTACTAACCTGAAGAGTACAGCTTGTATTATTTTTTAAAAATTCAACGAATATAGGTACAACCCCTGTTCGTACAACTTCATCGATTGGTGGGTTCGGCTCCTTGGATAGCATTTTTCTAAACTTTTGAGTAGCTACCAGTTGCTCTTCTAGATTATTGCTACTTAATGCTTGCAACATTTTTGATATTATGATAGAAGCTTCCTGTAGAACAAGTAATTGAAGAAATTTTAGCGTTAGCTTAATAATTTCCATATATTTGGCATCCCTTGGCATTTCTAATTTTCAACAGTAGGATTTACCGATTGCGACGCCGAAAAGAAATCGTCGGATGGAACATTCTCTTCATCGAAAACGGTGTTAGGAACATTGCGCCTCTTTGACAATTGTTGTTCTCGTTTTTGTTTCCTTAATTGAACTCCTTCCTCCTCCCTACGCCGTCTTAATTCCTGTGAGTCTAGGCCCACATTTTTGTAACGGTATTTGTGAGTAGTTGGAGTAGACATCTGGGAACACAAATAATTTAAATTTTACGGGGATAAAGTTTTTGCACCTGAATTGCTATTGTTATTGGTATTATATACTTTTATTGTTGCATATTTAATGAAAATGTATTAGAACAGTAACTTTAAACAATGCCCCCTAAAATACACCCAATGTAAATAATTAAAGAAATCACATACATTATATAACACTTATGGCTCCTTTATAAAAATAATATTATCGTTACTGACATAAGGAGGCTGTACATACAAAATATCAATGCATCCGCTGCAAAAAATATTAGTCAACATACAGCTAATGGTTACCCTTATAAATTTTTAGTTAGAACAATATACAAAATTAGATGTAATTTATTGCAAGTATTTTTATAGAAATATTTTCTAATAATCGTGGCTTTATTGAATTCGTTAACAATATATTTGATGACATCACCTACACTGTCATATATTAATACGTATGTAGAAAAATAATATTATTAGAATCTAAGTAACGATATAATGATAAATACATTCAATTTCATCTTTGCCAGAGTTAATGCTGTTTTAGTAAAAGAAAAATTATCATTGTAGTAGATAATGCTAGTGATATGTAAATGGTTCAACAGATCAGACAATTAAATGCAAGACAAAAACAACAATTATGCCAAGGCACACGAATGCACTTAATCAAACACTTTTCATAATCGTGAGACAAAATTGAGTGAAAACGTATAAATTGTTCCTGAGTTAGTACTGGAGTAGTCGATGGGGTATAGGAATACCTTGAAACTGCTTGACAATGGGCTATTGAGGGTTAGGTATTAATCGGCAACGATGTCGAGGGTGGGGTGTATCCTCGAAGATACTAGTTCCAGAAGGAGACGCAATAAAGACCGCAGGGTCGAATGATCCTAAGTATCTGTCTACGAGACGGTTATACTCTCTATAATAGATTGGCTAGATTAGACATTTTGGCGTAGACGGAAACAGAAAGACTGACATTCGCTTGGAATCGTCTCGATCTTTTATGCCCCTTTGCGATCGTATGATTCCTGGGACAATCGTACGATACAATATAATCGATCTAGTACTTACGGCTGTGAAAGGACTTCGTTCGTTAAATATAAGATTTCATAAGAATATCGAGTAAGCACCGCCACACTTTTCACCTCCTCAAACTACGACGACCGATCGGAAAACCTTGGTCTGCACTCTAACGCGCAAGGAATCACGGGTCACGCTCGCGAAACGCTGATAGGTCCGTTCGAACAGTCATATTTATCAACTTTTCCAATTTTATTCGGCTAATTACGTCGCGCCCGAAACGAAACGCTCGGAATTCGCTACGAACGCGTAACTTCTAGAAGCACGGCGAAATCCTAAAGTAGATAAGATTTTACGTGAAAAGTTTTCGTAATTCGTCGAATACTCGCGAAATTTGTGGAAATTTTCCCACGGACGATTGACAAGCGCGTTCAAAAAAACATTCGTTCGACGTTTGTCCAGGCGCTGATTGGTCGAAATGCGATTCTATTTTCATTGCTGAAAAAACTTGTAAGCGACGTAATACGAATGCATTTACGAACGCCTCGATGCCGAACGACCGCGTTAAGGTCGATTTACAGTGAGTCACCGCATTATTGGCACACGCAGGAACTGATAGAAATATGAAGGTTAAAAGAATGAATACATTTTTTTTGAAAAATAATATCGTCGTTTATAATTATGTAAAAATAAAAACATACGATTTCGTACATCGTTTGACGACACAAAATTATTGGCACACGTTACAAAGATTAATAAACCTCACAATGCCAATATCTTTTTGGACATCCTTTCCTCTTACCACTTTGGAAAGTCGCTTTGACATTGATTCTACGATTTAAAACAAAGTAATCTTTCTTTATACGACGCCATTTCTCTTCGAATCGATTTTACAATTTTGCTTTACTTAGTTCTTGGATATTGTCATATTTGGTTGTTTAGTCTGTCCCATACCATCTCAGAGGTGGTGTATTCATGACTCTCGAACAATTGTGCATCAGTAATTTTTAAATAATTTCTATTTAGGTTTTACGTCGTTATCTCGTGCATCCAGATATTCATCTGCGACCCCCTTGGGGTCCGCGAACCAGAGGTTAACTTATTGTTGATGGCGGTAAATTCACGCCATCGTAATGCTGTCGTAAGTTACTTATCCAAATTATTATTTACAATGGATCTCAAAGAGTTCCGAAAGGTTTTATTTCCACCCATAATTGTAGGCATAGCTTTCGGTGAGGTGGTAGAGTTTTCATTCAATTCATGCAAGGAAAGGAGGAATTGCGCTATATGCGACCGGATCATAGAGGGACCTTCGAGTTTCCTTGTGCCAACACAAAGGACCTGTTTCTGGCTCAGGTAAGGAAACGAATCATTAGTAGGTGTGGCGATAGTTGGTTCCCCGTCTGCACGAGACTCCACCCACCTATCCGCCTATTTCAGGTTTAAACTGCGTTATCATGTCTGTGGAAACAGATCTCGATGGTCGCCATGCGTATTTTACTATACAGTGTGTTCGGTCACCCCTGCGAAAAATTTTAATGGGAGATTTTAGAGGGCAAAATAAAACGAACACAATTTCTCGACCGAGGCTTCGTTAAAAAGTTATTAAAAAATTAAATTAAAAAATATCAAATCATACTAAAAAAATTATATTTAGTTACAGGGGTAAATTACAAGCATTTTTTGTGAATAGACATACCCCCGAAATCCTACCCACTTTTGCGAAAAAAATTCGAGTAGGTATTGAAATTTTTAGACGAAATTAAAAAATTTCGAATCATACTGAAAAAATTATTTTCGGTTGCAGGGGTCGATTGCAATAATTTTTGGTCGTTACACATACCCCCGAAATTCTACCCACTTTCGAGAAAAAAAATTCGGTACAGTCGGAACTTTAAACGTTAATAACTTTGTAACGAAGCCTTCATCAACAAATTGGTATTCTTGATTTTCGTCTTATTTTGGGCTCTAGAATCTCCCATTAAAATTTTTCCCAGCTATTACTTTAACCCTTGATTCAGCTATTCTTTCCTTAGCCTAGTAGATAGAACAATATATTTCACCATTGTTTAAAATTTCAAATTAACAAATGTTTGGTGTAATTGTTCCTTACCGTATCACTTATTTAACATTATTGCTATAGACAATAGATAACATATTTCGTCTTGAATCGATTGGGAAGTACGACCCTAACCCTAAGCAATTATTAGATATGGACTTTGCGCGAAGTTGAACCTTGAACCGCGTAATCAGCACGCTGACTAAGATGTTTTCGGGAATTTCGACTGTTCGATGGAAGGGTATCGTGACTCAGAGCGGATAACAGATATTCTATGCACAAATAGCAAATAGAAGATGGATTCGAACTGTGCGAATGTGGTCAATGAGCATCGCGTGGCAAAGAACAGAAGCGGGCGAACTCTGCGGAAAGTATTTAGCGGCGAGGAAAGGGGTGGCGGTGGCACGAAGGACGCGCGGAGGGTCGTAGGAGCTATCGGGCGTGAATAATGCGCGGCACCGTCCGTTCCTTGGTCCGTGGGTTCGATTCCGGCTCGGCTGGATGGATTGATAAAGATTAAAGGTAAAGGGAGGTGGCAGGGTCCAGGGGTGTTTTGGAGTTAGGCGACAGAAGTCAGCCAGCGAAACGAATCGGCCGCACACGTATGGAGGGGGATGATGTCACATAGGGGTTCCCCCCTCGAGCGTAAATACATACAGATGCACGGCGAACTGATGCATCGAGGCTGGGTACAGTGACGTAGGCAAAGGGATTTTTCGAAAATCGACTTTTACCCTCGAGACATCAAAAAAATTATTTCTCACGGTTCATCGAACTTTGTACGTGGAATCGGAACGAAATATCAAAAATATTTCTGATCACGAAAGGATCGAAATCATTTTAAATATTAATCACGCGACATATTATGCATCTACCTTGCCTTTGAAGCTCGCGAGGCGAGAAAATTTCGTGGGGGGCGCCCGCATCGAGCATCGGCGACGCCCGGCGACGAATTAATTCCATTTAACGTCGCCGCGTATAATGCCGTGTGACCGACTGAACGACACTGCCAAAGCGTTTCTTAACGATCGCGTCGAAGGCAACAATGCACGCCAAACGCGTCTGGGTGACCAGGGCTCCGCTTTATCTCGCGTGGAACAAAGGAAATCGTTACGCGGACGGCGTGGCTTCACCGTCCGCGAAACGCAATATCGTGGAACCTGCCCGACGAAACGACCATTTAAAATGAAATACAATTCTCGTACTGTGAAGAGAAGAACGATCGACGCCGGGTGTCTCCGGGCGCAACGGGAAATGGAACAAGACGCGATCGACGAAAAGACTTTGAATCAGCAACGCTGTTGTCTCGACGACCAAAAAACCCCGTTCCATCTACGTAAATCCTCCTAAACCATAATACTTGTTCTATTACGTGCTCTTAACCCCTAGCTCGTTACAAATTCCTAATGTCAAGTTTCACAAATCATGAGGCTACATCGTCGAGTCTTGTATGTTAAAATCAACACATTTTTATATCGACGAGGTATTCATAAATCAAGTCTATTCGAACTGTACATAAAATTGAATACTTTTGAAAAATTATTTGGAATTAAACGCCAAGGGGTTAACCCGCGATAAAGTAAAAATTCTATAACGTCTGAATATTTGCTCGATTCCAAACGAGAAAAATAATTTTTGAAAATACGTAGAAAGATTCATTATGCGATCTGACGGATAAGAATTTTAATTTAAAATAAAAGGGTGTTCGGTTTCCATTGTATGGGAAATAAACATTGGTGGTCTCGCGATCCTAGCGTGTCCCCGGCGGTCGTCATAATAAATCCTTTCCGGGGCTACGCCAATGCGAGCAGCACGGATGACTCACGCGATCTCTCTGGCAGCCTCCTTTGCGCGATCCCGTATGGTAGTCATGCACAATGGAGAATAGTAAACGCAGTAAAGGTAACTCGCATAGAACAGGGTCCAGGTTCCCCCTGTGTGCGAGTACCCGCGGGGTCACGTGCCACGATTTTCACCCCCGTAAAACCGATTGCCAGTCTGCGAGTATCTGGATCTTTGCAGTAACGTTCGTCCAAGCGATTTCGCACGGGAGGGATGGAACGCTGACGGACTTCCTTGAATAAAATTAACGAGCGAACGTGCGCCCATGTGGCGTTCACTCTTAAACGCCGATCGTATTCTATTCCTTTTCTCCTCGAATTTACCCTGCTATTTTACTTCCACCATTTTAGAATGGACTGGCGAGAAGAATGGAAATCAAAGCAGTTATCAAAATTACAATTTCATTATAGAATTTATTGAATTTATAGAATTTATTATAATTTATGGAATTATCTCCAATTCCAATCGAGCTAATTTTTAACGCACAAAATAATGTTTCTACTCCCATTAGACTGTCAAAACGAACTGGTACAAAAAAAGGAAGATTAAAAATGTCTCATAGTATTGTCGCGGATTGTACACAGAAAAAAAAATTTTAATGGGAGATTCTAGAGGCGAAAATAAGACAAAAATCAAGAATACTAATTCGTTGATGGAGAATTCATTAAAAAAGTTATTAACGTTTAAAGTTCCGCGCGTACTGAATTTTTTCCCAGAAAGTGGGCAGGATTTCGGGGGTAGGTCTATTCACCAAAAATTACTGTAATCGACCACCGCGACCGAAAATAATTTTTCCAGAACGATTTGAGATTTTTTAATTTTGTCGAAAAATTTCACACCTTCTCGAATTTTTTTCTCAAAAATGGGTAGGATTTCGAGGGTATGTCTAATGACCAAAAATGATTGTAATTGACCCCCACAACCGAAAATAATTTTTCCAGAACGATTTGAAATTTGTTAATTTTGTCGAAAGATTTCACACCTTCTCGAATTTTTTTCTCAAAAGTGGGTAGGATTTCGAGGTTATGTATAATGACCAAAAATGATTGTAATTGACCCCCACAACCGAAAATAATTTTTCCAGAACGATTTGAAATTTTTGAATTTAGTCAAAAAATTGCACATCTTCTCGAATTTTTTTCTCGAAAGTGGGTAGGAATTCGAGGTTATGTATAATGACCAAAAATGATTGTAATTGGCCCCCACAACCGAAAATATTTTTTAATTTAATTTTATTAATAACTTTTTATCGAAGCCTCGATCAAGAAGATTCGTCTTATTTTGGCCCCTAGAATCTGCCATTAAAATTCTTCCCAGGGTTGGCCGAACATCCTCTATACAAATGAGGCGAAGCAACCACGTTGGGTGCACGATCGAAACGTTCTCGTGGATTTTTGAAGTTCAAACGCGTCAGAACGTACAACAGTACGCGTCACCAATTAGCTCATGGCAGCGTCCAACAGCACCGTGGGTCTTCAATTAGAGAATTACGGGGCTAAATCGAGCTGGAATTTCCATCGCCGTGCCCGCATGTTCGTTAAGAATGATTCCTGCTCACCTACGTGGCGGCCATTAAGGTGGATGAAAGCGTCGCGAGGCGTAACCTTTGATCAGGTACCACGTGGACCCACATATTTCGATCTACGGAATTGTGAGTCACGGGATGAGCCCGTTGCCGAATTTAGATCCGTGATAAAGTCAATTCCGCCGACCCCGACGGCAGTTAATTCTCCGTGTGGCCTCTTGCGCGCCCGCTTTTATGTGAATCGACGCATTCAATCGTCGCCGAGAACCACGCGGCGTTCTCTACCTTGGGACGATCTGTTCTGGGACAAGTGTCGACAACCTTTCCACCCGAAAAGAGCCAGAATTGCTTAAAAGGGACAAACAATAGTCGCGCGTATATTAGGTCATCCCATAAGCAATGTCCTCCTATCTTCGAATAAATTGGCTTGAAACGGGAAAGTTCGCGAGCGTTTGGTGAGATGTCTCTATATCCTTCTGCTACATCGTCCATAATTTTAATCACAGAAGCGGTACACGAGGCAGACCTTTCGCCCAATGTATTTTTTCGCCCGATTTTTCCGGGGCCCTAGAACCCCATTTACCATTTCCGTGTCACTCGCAACGTTACCAACAGATTTCGAAATGAACGCAAGAGGAAGTGAGACAGAAAATGAAATTACTTAATAATTATTAATCGATTATTTAAAGATTCCAAAATTATTAAAACACCCAAGGGTGCATCTCATTGATACGAACACTACGAATCCTCTATTCTTTGTTTGAAATTCTAATACATCATATTATTTACAAACTAACACGCTGTTCCTGTGGTCGTGTCTTTTTATTCATACGAAACCTTGCGTAATTAACTATGACTACGTTTGTCAGGTATTGCTTTACGAGTAAAGGTAATTTGCAAGGTGTATGGCTTTTGGCTAGTCCCAAGACTCTTTAAACGAAAGAATACAACAATGTGTATTCCGCATTCCTGTCTCTTCCTATACCTTGAACGTAGTCATTTGTTTACGAAATGGAATATCATCGACAAGGTGTACGGTGCAACATTTAATACGCGGAGACGCAGATAATTTTTATTTACGACTTACGTGAGCGACCTCACCTTCGTTCGTTTCAGCCCCGCCGATAGCGTTATCGTTTTCTACTTTATTTCCTTCGCCGACCACAACATCCTTTCATCCGCGCTCTCTTATTTTAATCCGACGTCTCTATCTTGCATCACGGCCGGTTTTATCGGTCCCCGGCCACGATAATGCTCCGTGGATCGGTTTTCCGTCGTGTTTCTAATTCGTTCGATCACGATTATTAATTAGGAGAACGTTATTAATCTCGAATACTGCATTTATGGGGGTATTTATTTTAATTAGTCTTCTCAATGACCATTGTGTATTGAAAAAAAAAACATATGTGACTTCCCTACACTCTTAAGTGGATTATTGGATTATCAAGTTTTAACTAATAATTGTTCGATACGTGTAAATGTAATCATTTGAAAATTTATGTAATCCTCCACTAGGTCATCTTAAATGCTTTAATGGAAAGCATTATTATTTCGATCTCCATTTACCAATTTAGTAAAAATGAAAATTAAGTGAATTCAGTTGAAATCGAGAGTCCCGCGTAAGGGTTAAAATTGAAAAGCAAGCGAAAGCAGCAAGGAGGGACGAGGGAAAGCGATAAATAATCTTTCGTTCGCGTGCGTTCGCGATCGAAGGTAAAAATAGAGGAAGTTGTACGAGACTCGTGCATTTGCTTTGGATACAAAATCTCGAAAGGTACACCCCCCTCGGACGCACTTAAGTTTGCCGACAGATATTGATTTTCGTGAGGTCAAACACGGGCCAATGGGTGAGTCCGAATACACCGCGACCAGGGGGCTCGCACGAATTCTTTGTCGCGCCAATGCGGTGATAAAATTCGCCATGTTTTTACCAGGATCGGTGGTAAACAAAATTTTCACTACCGATCGAATAACGAAAATGTTGGATCCATTAATTCCCTACGCCCTTGGAAGACCCAGTTAACTCACGAATCAAAGTCTATTGATCACCTTACCGCATTGTGAGTGTCCTGATTGCGGGGGTGGTTCGCCTCTGAATCTACGGTCGATAAGCAAAACAGTCGAATTCGGGGAGATCCTCCGTCAATAGTCGACCCTCGAACACATAAATAGATACTGTGCGATGTGGTTTCTTGGCTGGGTATTCGTAATTCGTCTATAATTTATTCACCTTACGCGGATCGAAACTGATCGTCAGCGAGGAGGTTCGCTTCTGGATTTACGGGTCGATAAGCAAAACAGTCGAATTCGGGGGGGATCCTCTGTCAATAGTCGACCCTCTCACCCATAGATAGATACTGTACAGTGTGGTTTCTTGGCTGGTATTCGTAATTCGTCTATAATTTGTGTAAAAATAGGATTGACCAGGGTGGGCAAGAATCGGCGAGAAGTCATATTCCGACACACATTCGGCAGTTTACGGTCACGTGAAAATCAGAGAAGAGTTGGAGATGAATGCGAGGGAGAGAAGGGGGGGGGGATGAGAAACGTTAGGGGTGCACACGTCTCGCAGCGAGAGGATGAAAAGCTCGTCGAGAGAGAGAGAGAAAGAGAGACGAGGCATGCTCAGACGCACATATTACGGCGCACGTCAGTATTTAAACACGCTTGATGGGAAGGTGGTGCACGAGGGTGAAATCGGGTCCCTATTGTGCTCAGGTGTGAGGCGTGTGCGCAGGGGGTGGACAGGACGAGGGCGAGCCGCGGGGAAAGACCGAGGGCGAGGAGGGTAGATTTGCACACGCGGCACGAGCCGCTCCAACAAAGGGATGGAACAGATTGGAAGCCATTCATTCATTCGGTTGCCCTGTATTTTTTCCCCGTGTTTGACTGGGAGAGCATCGTCGACCACCCCTCCACGTTCTGTCCCTTTCCTTCTGCGGATCGTCTCTCGTGCCGCGCGCCTACAGGTACGGTCATTTACCATTTTCCATTTCTTTCTTCTTATTCTTCTTCGTTCTCCTTTGTCCCGTCGTCTATACTTCCTCATTAGCGACGAGAAACGATCGAAAGAAATTTATTTTATTCGTTGGATCGCTTCTAATAGAAATTCTAAAAAAATTTACTCGACCGGATTTTGTGAGAATTAGAAGGGAATAAATATTTATTTCCATTGCATCGTACGTTTCCTCGAGTATCTATCGTTTTAATTCCTTTTAAGTTCTGGCGTTAACTTTCGAAGACTTCGGGCACGTTATATATTCGTACAGTACTGAAAACGAAAACTGAATAAAAAAAATGAATTTCGAACACGGCCGCTCATCGCGATGGACTCGATTTCAGCCACGCGAAATTTGCTCGTGAAATATTCTCGATATCTGGGAAACCCTCGATGGGAGGGGGGTGGTTTCGAATCTGCGTTCCGATCGAACACCAACGAATCGAGTAAGTGAACGAGCACGAATATTAAAAGCCTTTTAACGTAACCGACTGTATTCGGGGTACGTTTGAGCCAGAGTTGAAACCCCGCTGGATTCACCCTCCTGGTCCAAACGGTTATGCTACGCACCGTACAGTACAGTACCGTTCATAATTATTCGAACCGTTCCAATTGGGAATCATGATTGTCTAGCATTTATCGTATTCGCTCTATCGAACACAATCGCTGATGGTCATTTAAATGCAAGGATATGTAGAAACAAATGACATAAAAGGGGAGACAACCGAGAGAGGAGATCATTGTAGAAATAAGGAGGGTAACAATTATTTTATTTAAGAACTACATATTTATTCATTTATTGGATAAATACCCTCGCATAAATGATAATCTCATTACATCGAAACAAAACAATGACCACCAGATTATCTTTTGCAGTTTCCAAGTACTATATACAGAGTGTTCGACCACCTCTGGAGAAACAATTCTAATAAAAAGTTATTAACGTTTAAAGTTCCATATCAGAAAATTTTTTGTGAACTAAGAATCTCGGAATTTGAACTATGAAAATTAAAAGGGTGAATAGAGAGAGAGAGGTTGTTCTAAAAAAACATGGCGTCCATTTTCCGAAGTCGGAATCTCCGAACCGACGAGACGCGGGACAATGGCGGGCGTAGGTAGCGTTGTAAATAATTACGTGGGCACGTCGTCGGTGGCAATTATGAACGGTGCCGTGTGTACCTACGTGTTTCGGGGAAGAGAGACGAAGACAAAGAGATCGTAACGGGATGTAGAAACCGACGGTAGAGGGGTTGGTCAGGGGGGGATAGGTTATGTTCTTTCCGCCTGCATACCCATCTATTCAAGTTATTGCATTACTGGCTTAGCTTTGCTACCCCGTAGCTCGTGCACGATGCGCGGCCACCCCAACGTCCATATGCAATATCCATCGACACCGTGGCTGCATTTCGCAGTGCGCACCTTTCCAGAATGCCCGGCCGCAATCCCTTTAACCTTTTGTTTCCCCCGGATTTCGCGAGGGCTGCGGTTTCGGCCGAACGATATTAAAAATCACAACCGACGAGGAACTCCCGGTGGATTTTAATCGCGATAAAAAAAAAAAAAGTAATTCCCTGCCGTGCAACTCGCGACGGTAAATAAATAATATCGTTTCCATTTCGCGTCACGTATCGCGCGGATACTGAATAATTGGCGCGCGACGTTTCCCTCGCGTATCGTATCGATTACCCCGATTTATCGTTGCCGCTGCTTTGACGTACGGGCGATTCGTCGAAAAATCGGACGACTCGACGAGAAACGACCCCCGGTGGCTGCCTGAAATATTCGACGGATCGTGTAATACAAATCATTTCTGCAAATAGCGGGGTGTCGCGTGGATGCGCGCGCACGCCCGCGTATTTCATTATCATGGAAAGTGGTCTGGCGTGCATCGCACCCGGAGCAGAGATGCCAGACGGGGGCCCGGGTGCACCGGTGACACCTCATTCCACTTTCTCACACCATGCCGTATCACACATACGTGAACAACGCACAGTATACAGTATACAGGGTGTAAACGATAACTTTGGCAAAAATCATAGGATAAGTAGAGGCCCCATAGGCAAGTATTTTAAGCATGTGAAATGCACCAGTAAAAAATTACGGCGATCTTTAACTTCGGTCTTTAGCTCCTGATGGATAGAAAACCCATCGTACTGGAAACTGTCCCTTTTGAGGTGGGTCAGTCGTGTAGGTGACAAAGATGACAAACATTGAAAGTTTTACGATGAACAACGTAAACATTTAATGAAATCATGGTCAAGAAACAATAAACTAACAAAAGTTTGCCTACCCATCAGGCGCGACAGACCAAAATTAAAGATCGCCGCAATTCTTTACTGGTGCATTTCCGGACACGGGTTCCCATGCTCAAAATACTTGGCTATGGGACCTCTACTTACCCTATGATTTTTGCCAAAGTTATCGTTCACACCCTGTATAGCAACAGCGTACAGTATACAGTACACAGTATACAGTAACAGTATCGAGATATTTGTTGCAAGTAAGAGGTTACGCAATATCGAGAACCATACTAAATATCGCGTACAGAGCTAAACGGGGGCATATTGGTGTACGTCGGTCGCGCGTGGGAGGATATATGATAAAATTACCGAGGAAAAGCGATAAAGCGTTACGTCAACGAAATCCAGGTTTATCGCGACACGCGTGGGCTACGATTCGTCACGTATCGACGGAAAATCTATTCTGCAACGCCTGTCGAACGCGATAAAACACGGCCCGTGTCCATTGTAACGCGACTAATGGACAGATTTATAGCCACTTCGCACCTCGTTTTACGTGCCCTTCCAATTATTGCCATTCCGAGCGCTTTTAACTACTGTAAAAACCCCATGGACGTTCTCGGGCCCGTACCTACCGGGCTGCTTCCCTTTCTTAACCCTTTTAGATCCGTCGAACGGCAGCCCGCGTGCGAAAAGTGCCATTTTCGCCATTTCCTTCGCACGCTCGGGAATTATTAACGCCACACGCGTGAATGTAAATGTCTTTTTGATTGTAATAACATTTAGCAATGTTATTACGACGCTTGACCATTTTTCAAGTTTCCCAGCGTCGAGTTCGAAAGTTACTCTTATAAAGTGATTTGAAATCACAAGCAAATTATTTTACTTGTTTTGTTATATTTCTACGAAGATTGGAACGATTTAACTTGGATTTCTGGGACGGTCGTGGTTGTTCGAATTTCATTATCGTCGTGTCTTCATCGTACTCGTATTATTTACACGATCGCCCGATTAAATGGCGCGGCGTTGGATTTATTCGAATCGATCGTCGGGATTCTAGTTTGACGCATAATGCGGCGACCAAATTTGTTTTCCCGTTAAACCGTTAAATTCTCGATGCGTCAATGTTAAAGCGTCGCGGCACCGATAAAACAGAATTAGCACGTGTAAAACACGTTTCGTGCGTGTCTACCATCGACACTGCGAATACATGACCTGGATAATTTTGATATGTTTGTTTACGACGGAAACGGATTGTCGGAAAATATCGATAACTTCACGGCGATCTATACAAATTATCTAACGAGTCCGTCTGCAATTTTACACTTATTTCGTGCCACGATCTTTCGCCGTCTTTTGGGTAATTTAAAAATCGGACGAGAAGTCTCCGACGTTTCGAACGTTTCCGTGTAACGTGCATGTTTTTTTGTACCGAATATCGTAAATCTGTGGAAAATATCGCGTGTATAGGCGCAATAAAGCAATAAAGCCCGAAAACCCGAAGGACCAACTTCCTCGTGGAAGGTTCTACCGTGGAGACACGATTCCCTCGTTAATTCCTCGCCACTTGGTCGATCGCGGTTGCGACAGAGGCGACATTAGACGACCAATGCAGACGAGGAGACACCGCGGGGTTAGGTGGGAGAGATTTCCTCGTGGGAACTGGGTGTACTCGACTGTGTGCAGTCGAATTTATCGATGAGTCACGCGTGTGCGATCTCGCGTCGCCACGTTTTTGCAGAATCGTTTCCTCCTGGAGGGGAATCGCGTACGACGGCCCTTTTCACGTACGTACGCACGGTACCTAGGCCGTAAAATCTGGCCCGCATAAGGGCGCCGAGAGGAAGGTGCGCTGCCTGTTCTCTGGGCCCTCGGGCTGTCGCCCATATGGCGACCATCGTCGTTATTGCCACACCGAGCCATAGGTAAACTACCGGCGCACACTTTTGTACTTTTTCTCTCTCGAGAGACGCTGCCCCACGTTTTCGTTCGGGGTCCACCTTCCCTACGGAACACGATCTCGTTCCATGGTCCAAACATGCAATTCTCAATTTTTAATTATAGATCTTTGTTTCGTTAAATTGTCTTGTTAATCAAAATTTAAATGGTTAAATAATACAGGGTGTCTCACTCGATTTTTACATCTTCATTTTCTCGCTATTGTTACTCGTAACAAAAAATGTTTCAGCGGAGGCTTGAATGGTATCGAGTGGAGCATATTCCGATGTTATTAGTTTTTTCGTCAGTGGACGCGTAAAGGTCATATAAAGGTCAACTTTGTTTTTTTAAATGGAATCAGGTATTTTTTAATACATCGATCGATTCAGCTGGACAATCGTTATAAAAAAGTACTGACTATGTAACGTCGAGAAATTAGTAGTTCAGGAGATATTTCAATTTAAATAATTCTAAAACACCATTGCTGTTGTACTAAGACGTTAGCTCTGTTTACCAACGTTAGACTAGCCGATACATTAAACAACGTAAACCAGTCATTACTTGATCGATTTAAAAAATGCCGTGATGTAAATGGCCGTTACGTTGAACCATTCCTGTAAATAAACGCTAACGTCTTGGTACAACAGTAATGGTGTTTTAGAATTATTTAAATTGAAATATCTCCTGAACAACAGGAGCAACAACTACTTCCCTTGTTTTTTGGCCACTCGCCACCGAAAGAATAAAAGTAGTTCGCCGTATTTCGAACATCGATCGAAAATACTGTATTCGTACCAAAGAAATTAAAACGATAAATAAAGAAACGTATAAAATTCGGATAAATTTTAAAAGATCAAGTCGAGTTAACCCCTTTTGCAATTTTTATCGGTAATTACCACCGCGTGGTTCTAGCGTTAATACGAACGTATACGAGAAACTGCTTTCTACTCGATAAACTCTTGGACCGTGCGGGATATCGGATTCGTGCGACTCTTTTTGGCTGTCAGAAGCAACGACGTGCCCCGATCGCGGAAAAAATTCCCCGGACGAGAGTTGCATCGGGTACGGCGATGGATGGGAAGTTTATCGATGGAAGCTCGAGAGACTCGAACAGGAATGTAATTTAATCGCGATTAATATACGACGATCGTGTAATTGCACGCAACGCGCCGGTGGTTTGTCTGCGCCGGAAGTTGGTGTAAATTGTATGGACGAACGAATTTACGCGTCGGTGTTATCATATTCCTCGCAAGGGAAATTGGAATCCATCGTCGTTCGTAGATATTTTTGAACAAATATAAAATTAGTTTTAATTTTCAGTTATTTTACGATCTATTGAAATTTAATCGAGTGCCTTTCGTATGGGATTCGATGGGTCGGATGTCGCAAAGGTGAAGATCCCGTTCCAAAAATACGCTTTTTCTCGCGTCAGGGGCGACCGTGTAGTTTTTAACTTGGCGATGGTTGAACACCACTGGTCCGCGCTCTCTACTTTACACTTTCTAACAGAAAAAAAAGTTCAATCGGAAATTTCAATCATTCCCTATCGGGAACGTTGGCGAGGGAGATGGAGAAGCTGGTACGCGAATAGAAGGGAGACGAAGCCGCGCGAAACGACGTCGAAATAAAAGCAACGAAACGGAAGCCGCTTGGGCGTGAACCCGCGGTCGAGCCGTTAATATGTCGCTTTTTATGAGCTGACAGGTTCTACAGTGTAACCTGTACACGCGGCCATGTTGCAAAAGGCGACTGTATGAAAGCTGATCTAATTGCTGTTCGCCAGTTTCGAATTGCACGCGGCGAAAGGACGCCGTGTGTTCGCTCGTGTTCTCTGCGCTCACGTATCCGTACAGAGATCGACGATCCAGATTTCGATAAGTCCGGACGCAGACACGTCGTCGATATCGAGGAGCAAGACTCCTTGTTGGAGAAAAAAAATAATTTTCACGCGAAATTATTTTGGGAAATCGGCTATCACGAGAATCCTCTGTCGCTTGCTGTTGAGGATCGCAATGGCGGAACGTTGCAATCGATAACTTGGACACGGACTAATATGCGTTTATCGTCGTGATACAAGTGGCGACATTTTTAATACGCGTCACGGATAAGTCACGGCTGGTATGCCCAGGCACGAACGAAGTTAAGTATCGGGCGTACGATGTATCTAGGGGGGGGAACAGCCGGCAAATATTTGTTACGTTTGGATTTCTGTTTGCCAGCGTAAGCGCCGCTGCAAAATAAGATAGGCACGGGTCCAGCTACCGTTTGTTTCCCTCGTACTTTTCGGCCAGCCAATAACCGACACGAGACACAGAGAAACGGACCAGAGTGTTTACCGTGAGAGCGGAGATCTTGTCGGACTAGGCGATTATATCTAGTCCACGTAAACATGGAGGAATCTAGTTCCCCCCTCGGAGTTAAACAAAGATTCGAAGCCAAATTCTGGGCAAATATTTCGGTTCGAATTTTTGGATAAAAACGATTCATAGATGGATTTACCCGACTTCGTTAAAGGCACTAATCGGATACATAGTACTGGTTCGAAGTTGGGATCAAAGCTGCACATTGTTATTGGGTAACACGTAAGAAAAGAATGCCGTGTGTAAATACGTTAATTAACGCGGTTGACCACCTACGTGGAACTACGCCAATTCACGCGGCGCATTTACATGTATTATGCGTTGATAGACCGGTCAAAATACTACATTGTTCGTCTAGTTATACGAGAACTTACGAGACTATAAATAAATCACAATCAATTTTGGGTGTAACTGTATACGCTCGAAATTTGTGTTTTCGAACAAACGCTTGGCGGTGTTTAAAAAAATACCGAAAGAACGACCTATTATTTCTCCCACTCGTGTACGTTTGCTTGATAAGAGGAGCAAAAGAGGAATGGCGGTCGGTTGAGACGCGCGGAACGGAGCACTCAGGGAGTTTGGGAAAAGGAAGAATGGCGGATAGGTACGAAGCGGCGATCGTGTTTCTCTACGCGAGGACTTCTTATTCTCGCGAGCTAGTCGATTCGAACGTGGAATATGCACGCCCCGCAGTGGGCAATTTAAACGATCTGGATGGACTTTCTTAAGAAACACGTTCATGAATTCTTTGTCACTATCTCTTTTTCATATATATCTATGATTTTTAACAGTGGTTTTGGTCAGTACAATTATTTACGAGATCGAGACTTTCATCTCAGACGATTGTAAACTACGTAACTTAAAACTTGTCGTACTTGTTACATTCATAACCTCACTGAAACATACGAAGCCTATTCAGAATTATTCTCTCTAACATTTCGACTTGAGAATTAATTGTTTTAGTTCTGTCATCATTAATATCATGTACTGATGTAATTACACACTAATAAACGTATAACAAACATAGATACTACCTTTTCTATTAACCATAGCAAAAGTTATCACAGAACACAAAAGAGAAACTTGTACTTGTTACATTCATAACCTCACTGAAACTTACGAAGCCTATTCAGAATCATTCTCTCTAACATTTCGACTTGAGAATTAATTGTTTTAGTTCTGTCATCATTAATAGCATGTACTGATGTAATTACACACTAATAAACGTATAACAAACATAGATACTACCTTTTCTATTAACCATAGCAAAAGTTATCGCGGAACACAAAAGATATTTAATATTCGATAAATGTATAATAGCTTTCGGCTTACATAACCTATCGGCGTAAAAAACTGTCGGTATAATATGAACGAATACAATGTTATTTTACCTAGTAAGGAAACGATTTTCGTGAAGTTAGACGTTTTACAGTGTACGTGAAATAAGTTTATAGGATTTGGAACTGTTTCGATAACGTTAATAGTTTCATTTTGCCCACCTGGATCTATGAGATTAAGACACTGTGGCGCCCTCCGCGGTGAAAGAAAATGGAGAGGAGTAAGAAGGGCGTGCACGAAGCAATCTTACGCGGATTCCATTCTGGCCGGTTCTCGCGTTTACCTGATTAATCGCGATCGGGAAATTTGTGGAAGCGACCGAAGAGGAATGGCTGCGGGGCAACGGCGATAAACAGAGACGAGAGAACGAGAGAGAGGGGGGAGCGTTGGAAAGAAAGAGAATGGGCGAAGAGAGCGCACAAGTGGCGCACACATGGCGCACAGTTGTTCGAGAGGTCAGGTTTTTGTCCACGAGCCTTCGGTTTTACAGATCCGGCCGAGTTTCTGTGTGTCTCTCTATACCTATATACAGGGTGATCCACGTAACGAGAGATCTCCATCTTCTCTCCGATCGCGCACGGCAGGGAAACCGTTTCGACGAATCGAACGATCGGGTGTCGGGGTGTTTTAGGAATACGTGGATCCAAATATCGTTGGGTTTAGATCTGCAAGAAACTACTGTGCACCTATCTGCAACTTATTAGGTCCAAATAAACGAAATATGCATTAATATTATGTACCAGAGACAAGTATTGGCAAAAATAAAAATTGTTTATACAGGGAAAAATTTTAATGGCCAAAATAAGACGAAAATCAAGAATACCAATTTGTTGATGGAGGCTTCGTTAAAAAGTTATTAACCTTTAAAGTTCCGCCCTTGCTGAATTTTTTTCTCGAAAACGCGCAAGATTTCGGGGGTATGTATATTCACCAAAAATGATTGCAATTGACCCCCGCAACCGAAAATAATTTTTCCAGAACGATTCGAAGTTTTTTAATTCCGTCGAAAAATTTCACCCATTCTCGAATTTTTTTCTCGAAAGTGGGTAGGAATTCGAGGGTATGTCTACTGACCAAAAATGATTGTAATTGACCCCCGCAACCGAAAATAATTTTTTTCAGAACGATTTGATATTTTGTAATTTAATTTTTTAATTCTTGATTTTCGTCTTATTTTGGCCTCTAGAATCTTCCATTAAAAATAACAATGTTTTAAAATAACTCTGCATAATTGTTTCCCCGTCTCCGATGCGCAGATGTCGTAGCTTGAAATATTTTCCACGGCTCAAAAATCGAAAACACAAGTTCTGTAAACAGTCGTATGAATCACCCTATACACAAGTATCACGGATACACGTATATAGAACCGACGGTCCCCATTCGTTCTGACAAATTGTCGAACCTTGGCGTTTACGTTCGTTCTGTATAGGTGCCCGGGCTAAAGGTTGTAAGATACGGTGAAATTCGAGCGAACCGAGGGAAGAGCCGAAGGTTTTCCAGGAGAAACGATAAAGAGTATCGACGATAAGTCACCCCCTCGTCTCGTTCGCGCGTGAATAAGTAACGTAGAAACCGGAGAAACAAAACAAACCGTAGTAACAATAAGGTAGACTAGCGATAGTATTTCGTTAATACGTAATCACGTCTACATGGAATTAATCGTTTACAATCAACTGGAATTTTTCGACAATCTTGCAAATGCACGCGTAATTGCTTCGCCTCGAATCGCGATGAATCACAGAAGATTTAACAGAGCAAAGAAACAGGCTAATGCGTCAGTCATCCGCGAAAAACCGTAACACAAAGGAGCTATCTGAACAAGAAGAGCGCGCAATCTTTGGCGAAACACGATTGTCCGACGGGTCTCTGGAACAATAATCGACAAAGGAAAAGCCCAGCCATCGACGAGCCATTCCGCATCGTACAACGTACCGTTTCGTTTCCCGTCCACGGAGATGATAAAAATCTGGTCATTTTTCATAGCGAGGCGACTTAATGGTCGCGTAAAAAGTTCAAATAAGAATTACGTCAACCGGAGACCGTGATGGCCGGAGGAAAAACTGGCCCACGCCAGACGTTTATTACACGTATCTACGCTGATTAATATATAGTTTGAGATAAAGGCGTACGGACGCGATTGCGTTATATTCGGAGCCCAAGTATCAATCTTTAGAGCGCGATAAGTAAGATAAATACCCTTCCAAGTCAGATAAACTCGAACACCCCTTTCCCGAATCCTGCGGTAAAAAAGATCCTCCGAAATGGGAGTAGGCGTAGACGTAGCAGACGCTACTAATATAAACCAACAGAAGTTCCAAACCTTCCTATATCAATAATTCTTGAATTTAGTTGAAATACTCATAAAGAGTTCGCGTGTACTGCGTTGTGTCCAAACACGGATGAAAAAAAAAAGAAAACGGACATGATCGATACCGAAAGAACAGATAAACATCAGGAAACGGTACGAAACAGTGGAACTTCCCAACTCCCAAGACTCCCGGTCTCCTCCGCCCAGATTTCTCTGCAAGATTACCCGTACCTTTTCCGCCGGTCCAAAAGTCAAACGTGGTCGGACGCGTGGGCAAAATCGACGGGAACTTTAAACGTGGCACGCCGGAGACTTATCTCCGCGCGTACGTCGGAAACCCGTAGCCTCTCGGTACCTACGCCCGGTGATTCACTCCTCTATTGTCCGATTTCGCGAGGGAGCAAGACGACGGCATGGAGGGATAGAGAGAGAGAGAGAGAGAGAGATGGAAAAAAACCAGGGTGGAAAAGATAGGCAAGAACGCGTGCATTCAGTCGTTCGAAGTCTAGTCGAGACTCGGCTACGCCGAAGATAAAGAAACACGGTTGCGAATCACGCCGCGGTGGCGCCTAATGGGCGGCAACAAAAAGGGACACGGTATGGTCACCACACCGCACCGGCATCGGGGAATTCCCCTTAGGAGGAGACCCGTCATCCCCACCACGGTGCGCGTTCTACTCCCACTCGATCGTGCTCGGCTACGCTCGGACACGCTCGGTGATCTCCGCGTCATTCGCTGGACCCGCCGCGTCGGAGATCGCGCAGTGCCGTATGCACAACAGGATCCGCCCCCCACCTCTTTCGAGTTTGGCTTATCGTCGAGGGAGCAACGATCTCGCACCCTCGATCGAGACACTTGACGCGTCACCAGTGAAATGTACACGTTTCGTTTTCTTCTGTTTCGATGAGAAAAATGGAAACGAGGTAAACTGGGCTTCCCGGGAAACACCGTTCCCGAGAACGGCTCTATACGGTCTGGACATATTTTATTTGAAATGGAATAAACGAAATGGAGATTTTATTTAACCCCTCGACAAAAGTTGGGTACAACGAATTATAAATGAAATTTTCTTCTTAATTATGCACGTTGACAGGACAGGATCTAAACGGCCGAATGGATTTTAATGTTATCTTCTTTAAGGGTTCGGTAATCGTGACGCGGTGGCGTAAAAATACTGCCAAGGCAGTTAATAATTCCAGAAATTCTTGCGCTCAAGAGGATCAGTAGGATTCTGGCGAGATGTTAGTAGAACGAGGAGGTTCAACTCGCGAGATACCAAGAAATTCAACACCTCGAGACGAGACCTTTGGGAGAGAGGGTCGACAACTATTGGCTCTAATTGCCCAGTACTCGTTGAATGTGGAGATGGTCCGGCTATGCTTTCGCTGGCATATAAGTCCGACTGTAAACGATCGCAGTCCGACGCTTCTCGTTTAGCACTTGAACACAAGAAAATTGTGTGCAACGGAGATCCCTTCGCACTCCCTCACACGCTAGTCTATTTAGTGGTATAGCAAATTTTGTCCCTAAACATCTCAAAGCTGTTACTAACTAGAAAAATAATATACGAGTAACTTTTTTAATGGGAAGAATTTTAACGGGGGATTCTAGAGGCCAAAATAAGACGAAAATCAAGAATACTAATTCGTTGATGGAGAATTCATTAAAAAGTTATTAACGTTTAAAATTCCGCCCGTACTGAATTTATTTTCCAGAAAGTGGGTAGGATTTCGGGGGTAGGTCTATTCACCAAAAATGCTTGTAATCGACCCCTGTAACTAAATATAATTTTTTTAGTATGATTTGAAATTTTTTAATTTTGTCTATTTCAGTACCTACTCGAATTTTTTTCTCGAAAGTGGGTAGGATTTCAGGGGTAGGTCTATTCACCAAAAATGCTTGTAATCGACCCCTGTAACTATATATAATTTTTTTAGTATGATTTGAAATTTTTTAATTTTGTCTATTTCAGTACCTACTCGAATTTTTTTCTCGAAAGTGGGTAGGATTTCAGGGGTATGTGTATTCATAAAAAATGATTGTAATCGAGCCCCACGACTAAAAATAATTTTTTCAAAATGATTTGAAACTTTTTAATTTAATTTTTTAATAACCTTTTAACGAAGCTTTTATTTTGGTCTCTAGAATCTCCTATTAAAATTTGTTCCACCATGAACTTGTGACCACCATGGCCATCGTTACGGTAGCAATTCTTACTTAAAGCGTAAAATATACAGGAATCGAAAATGTTTATTCATCCATGCGCCTCGGTACCGAAATAGACGTACACGACTATTCCACAAATTAATTTTGCGGACAATTCTCTCCTCGTATGTGAATCAACGTTTATACTTATCAGAGAAGACTCGGTTAGACCCTTCGCTCGCTTTCAAAGCGACGCAGGCGACGCTAAATAATTGTCGGGCTTCTGTAACACGATATGCAAGTTCGAGCGTATGATGCATGACTTTTCAAAATAATATATCGCGCGGGTGCAGTAAATCCTTTCGTTGGCCCAAATGAACACGAAGCTGGCTTACAACCGTGCGATAAATTTCTGCGTATCTCGGTTTATTAAATGTTTTCATCGGGACGGCCGTAGTATACTTTGATATTACACTGCGCGTAACAAAGTCGATTGATGTAACTTCCAAGGTTCGATTGAACCTATCCTACGAGATTAACAAGAACGAATTCGTACTAATTTACGAATCAACGTTCCTGCCGATACTCACGAGGTTGTATCGTGCTTTCGTCCGACATATATAAGCGTCTGGCCCTAAATAATCGTCCGATGCCTCTCGCTTAGCGATGCAGCCGCGCTCCCGTCTCTTTCGGACATTGTTTCGAAGCGGTCCTTCCCTTTCATTCAGTAATTCGCAGGCAGCTGCACACTAATAATAGTATCGGACACTGCCGCCACTGCCTGCCGTCTCTGCTTTCGTCGCGACTCTGCCCGTACATTAGCCGTCAATATCGTCGTTTCCGACGATAAGCTACCTTGCCTCTTCTCTGCGCCAGGCTCCGCTCTCCTCTGCCGTCTCTTTCTCGCGGCTCTGCATTTATCTGGTATTTAGTCGAGCTACTTGAAAGAGACAGCGATCCGGAAACGAGACAAAGACCGTCGGCGAACGGTAGAAAACCGAACGAATAACACGAGACAATTAACCCTGTAACTGCAACATGCGCAGTTTACTCCCGCGCCTTCCTAACCTATGAAATTTTTGTCCCAGATAATAATCGAAGAATCTATTTTTACTTATAATCTACGAGCAGCAAGTATATTTATTGCTGATTATCTCAAGGAAATGGGATGCTGCAAGCGGTCCACCTATGCACAACGCGTAATACGCGTCAACGTTTTCGCAACTCTATGCCTGTTTATCGTTACTACTATTCCCACCAGGAAGGAGACGACCGAATGGAAAATTTCGCTGATACCGATGCATCGACGACGTGGGTTGCATCGCGAATAAGAGCTTCTTGTCTACTTTGAACGTATTACATACCTCACGGCGGTGAAAAGTCAAGGGAATCAACGAAGATAACCAACACGCGCTACGGAACGTTATCTCGTTTCCCCTTCGACTCCCGAGGTATTCGTGTTTTATTGCAAAATGCTCCGCGAGATCTTTAAGAACCACGACATAACATGTAGCTCTTGAGAGCTCGCGTTTCGTCGCGTTCTTAAAACATTCGTAAAGTTAAAAAAAAAGCTAATAAACAGTCTTGAAACGAGAGTTTATTTATAGACCTTTCGATCTCTTTTTCAGGATCATCTTTAAGACAACAGGGTGATCTACGATCGAAAACAACCGTCGTTGAAACAAGCATATGCTAAAAAATAGAATGATTATAATATATTATGATTAAAAGTATCGATAAATTAAAGATTGTTATAGAAGTAGTATAAATCGAGATGAAATCTGTATTCTGCAACTACAAATAAATTAATTTCTTCGCAAACTTTATTTCTGCTTTGTTTAATTTTCCTTTCACTTCCATCTAATGTATATTACTGACTTCAATTAACGATACAGTACAAACTAGATAAATATCCAAATATAATGAACTTGACACAACGTAAGTTCAACGACAAAATGAGATAACAGTAATGTAATCGCTTAGACATTCGAATCTCTTTCTCTCTTCACTCGTTACCCTTCTTCTATGTTCGAACCGATTCCATTATATGACAACTGCTATCGAAATCCTTAACGCTCTCGAATCTACCAAGACCTTCGGGACTAAAGATATTCAAGCAATTCAAGAGTACGAAACGATTCGAATCTTCATAGTTTTCGAAACTTTCAGCCATTTTAAAGCTGCGATTCGAACAACCCACGACTACATAATCGAGCGGTGGACGATCTTCGCTGCGAGAGATTGTACGTAAATACAATATCGGCGCATCCTTCCTTTTAGCAGATAAATAAGCGGGGTAATCACGTCCGTGAGCCAATGGGCCCAAAAGATACCAGATTTCCGGTGGACGAATGCGTCATGATAAGAAGCTCCGCCGCGATTCATAAACCGCTATTACTGGAAACAACAACGGACGCGGCCGTGTTCCCTCCGGCTATCCCCTTTGTGACGTACCCCCCTCCGATACCACAGGAATCGATAGCGCGGGGCGCCCGGTCGGATGGCTACGCTCCTGACCTTGATTGCGGCCGACGCACACGCCGAGATCCGACGCAGGTAGGGGATGTGGCGACGACACGAGTAGACGAATATATAGTACGCACGAATCGCTCGAGGATAACATCTCGTAGCCCAGGGAAGGCTAGCAGACCTGTGGAGGGCGAGAGGAAGAGGAGGAGATGTAGACTGGAGCGAGAGTGGTACAGAAAGGGGGTAAGTTGGAGTTACAGAGGTTGTGGGGAGGGGGGGGTGGGAAGGGGGAGGGGGTTCCAGCGTGTCCGTCATAACGCATAGAGGGGGAGAATAGGAGAACCGTCGGAACGGTTACGGGGAGAGACAGAGAGTGGAGGGAAGAATCGGAGGGAAGAGATGGTGGGGGCGGTCGAACGTGGCAAGGGAGACGAAGGGAGAGAGAAGAAGCATGGGGGCGGTGGCTGCTCCGCTACGGCCGCCATCACCATCCGTCCCATCCTATAGTAAACTCCGAAGCAGCAGTCCCCAATCTGTCTCCATGTGTGTTAGTTAGGACCGTGTTTTACCGGTGCTTGCTACTCCAAGCTGGTAGTAACACCGACATTTCTGCCTTGCCCGCTCTCTGCGATGCCCTAGCATCAGCTCCCGATACCGTCGCACTTCCCTCGTTCCTTTCTTCTCTCCGTCTTTTTCCCCGCTATTCTTTCCCACCGGCCTGTCTCCTTAAGTGTGTTTTGCTTCTGTGCGTCCGAGAACGCGTACGCGAATGAAAAGAATCGGTAGAGAAGAAGGAGAAGGCGGCGGTGGAGGAGGAGGAGGAGACGGCAAAAGAAGAGCAGCGTATCGCTTTCTGCACGGCCCGTTTCCAAGGATATAACCGGTGCGCGCTCTCTTCCTCTATTTTTCGAGGTTCCCTTCGTTTATCCCGGTTCACGAGAAGTGTATAGTGTGATTAGTTGGGAAGTAGCCAGTGCACTACATCGTATAATTCGTTCCTCGACATATACGCACGCCTTATCCGCGTCGTCGGGCGATCCCTTAAGACCGAACGAGAAGAACACAGATCGACACGAGAGATGATCGTCAGGGAGGCTCTTTGTGCGGACAGGAATTGAACCGCTCTTTCGGACGAGCGACGCGGAATCGAACGAATGTACATGCAAATGGGCCGTATATCGAGACGCGGCAAAGAAACGAGATTTATTACCCCTTTCGTTTGAAGAATCCTTGGAGTCCTTGAAATTCTCGCGATCATCCTCGGCTTGGCATACCAGCAGCGGACGTCGAAAATCCAACGAGCTTGAGACGCGTCCCACCCAATCGGTCCTCTCGAATCATCGTCGTGGAATCGTCACTTATCGGACGAGGGGAACGAAGGAACGGACGAACTATCCGTGGACCTCAGCGCTGCCGCCCGCTGGAATTTCTCCTGTCGTCGTCTGCACATAACCTCACTCCCTTGTCTCTTGGCCGCTCTCTCTTCTCCGTCTCTCGCCTCTCTAACCCTGTTATCATTCTGTCTCTTCTTCTCTGTCTTCCTCGTCCAATACTTGGCTCGCTCGTCTATTTCGCATCGAAGAAGAAACGTGATCAACATTCCCGTGTTTCGTTGAACTCTACGTGCGCGCGAGTGACACGGCTGCTTTTAATGTTCACCGCGGCGAGTGCACGTTCACCGGCGCGTGGATATCCGGAGTCCGAGAGTCGATTGTCGGTGACCAAGAAGACGCAACGGTGAAACTTGTACGATCACGGCACACGGTGTCCGATCGTCGTTGCTCGTAACCATTAAGCAATCGAAGAAAAGGAACAAGAGAGCAACGATGGTCAGCCGCGCACTGAAACGTCGCTGGACGTGAACTTCGTCTCGTCGTCCAACGCACAAGTACGCGACGCATCGCGCGCTGGGCATTTTCTCTATCGCCCAATTAAACAACCATCGTTGCCACGATCGAACGGTGTTGGGGTCCGTTGTTTCGTATCGATGCTCCCAAACGCGGGAACGAGCGTTTATCGTTACTTCGTACCGACGACGTATTTATCGAACGATTCGAAAGAGAAACGGGGAGGAAGAGTGCAACCATGCGTCGCTGTACCTTGAAACGTCACAGATCACGCTGGACGAACTCTTGAGCGGAATCACGAGACGCGCTGCTGCGGCTGTCGAAGCATTCAACCTGGCGGATTCGTCGAAGAGACGCAAGACGTACCTCGGGGAGCACTGGCTCGCGCTCACGCGAATATGAGCATGACTCTCGTCCGAAATACGTTTAAAGGTATGTAAGTCCTCTTTTATAACCTATACGCGGCACCGAAACGTTCTTCGTTTCTCGCGGTTCGCATTGTGCGCGACTGCGCATACATTGCTGTATCGTTAAACATTTTAACGGCATTCTTCAGATTGTTGGGTATCGGTATTACGCTTAAAACATAGTTTCGTATTCGTGATGACATTCGGTATAGTCTTTGCGTCGAAAGTATAACGTAGAACTCGATGATTGGTAAATACTGCACTTTGACCGTTCGATCACGTTTAAGAACGTAAATGATGATGGATGCATACTACGTTTACGTTCACGTTACGTTGTACTTCATCCGTATTCGGTAGATGATTATTATACGTTTTTGAACTACACGTGATTTCTGCGTGTGGCTTCGTAAATAAGCCTGTGGTACGAGCTGGGGCATACCTGAACGCGAGTCGTATTTAACACATGCGTGTGTGTCACGCATGCGCGTATGATCCCTGAAAATATCACCCATTTTTCGGCAATCCAACGCGTAGAATTTAATCGCGATGCGCACATTCGCACAAATTCGTATCAAACCGTTCAACATTTATTTTTTTGTTATCAAACGTTCTTCGCTCTCCATACGACGACGCCGGTGCACTTATTTTTACCCGAATCGTTCCACGCGATAACGTCGAAATTTTTTTTATACACGATGATACGTGTAATTTATTCGCCACGAAAAATTGCGACTTCGGTTGGCCCTCGCGTAAAGTATAACGCATTACTTCCGAAACCGTGGTGCCGTAAACAGTTCACGGAATGCATCGTCGATGGAACGCGTTGAACGTCGAATCCCCGCGCACACGTGCATCCTAACGGCCGCATTCGTCGGAAAGTATTTTTTACTTAACGAGATTTACGGGGTTTCGCAATTTCCCGTCGATCACGCGCATATTTTTCTTTTATCGCGGTAATTTACTGACGTCGCGTCACCTAACGATCCCGACGATTTTTCGTGATTCACAGACGGTAGAGTCCGTTCGGTTGAACTTTAGACCCGACACGTGCTACTTTCGTGGCACGGATGTGCGAAATGAATTCAGATGCTCGCATCTGCGACGGCTGTTTCATTCTCGAGCACCGTTTTAACGTTCTCGCGCAGAAAATCGTTCGGTTTTAAAATGCGCGCGGTCCTCTGCTGTTCCATTACACGAGAAACTGTGAAACAAGACGCGGTCGCGTTGGAGCGAATACTCGTTAAACGTTTCGCACGCGATGAGCGCGGAACTGGAGAATTAAATGCTTTCGTAAAACAAAGAACTCTAGTTGCTTCGTTGTTCAAACGGTTCTCGTTAGTGTTGGCAGTGTACATGTAGAATAGACATTTTGACACGTCGATCGCTACGTTTGGAGAAGTCCTCTCGATATGTTGGATAGGATATTTTAGCTAAGGAGGGCAGTATAAGCGTAGGCGGTTATTGAACAAACACGCGTCGTGCCCCGCGCGAAAATACACCGTGGACCATAACTATAGCAACATTATAATTTTCGAACGAATTTCACCTAAAGTCCATTGTTTACAATGCTTTTTCGTACCACGTGATTGGTTTTTTTCAAATTATTTTCTCACAGGTCGGTTATGTTAAAAATGTTAGCGGTGCTATAGTTATGCCACGCAGTGTATTTACCGATCCGACGCACGGGACGACGGAAACCGCGGTTCTATTTTTGAGTTCAGGTAGAAGAACGTGCACGCGCGTTTCCCCGACAATCGCGCCATAGAGTCGATGAAAGAATCGTCGCCTCGCCGACGGCCATTCAATCGATTGTTTTCGATGAATCTCGACCGTGAATCTCGACGGTATGAGATTTAAGACGTACAGCATGGCGGCCATTTAAATGACATTGTATTTCATACATGATGTCATCAAATCTACATAAAAATAAAACAATTCATTTTGTTTCGATTTAAAGTTCTACCACTCTCATTGGTTTAAAATAAAGCATTTTTTTTTTTGATGGATGGAAAACTAAGAGCATAATAATATTCAAGAATGCTATTAACCATGTCGTTAAGTGTTAAAAAATATTTGTTTCAAAAATCAATACCGTACAATACTCTGCAAAAGTAAAAGTTTTGATTTCAGACCATTGTGAGCTACATAACCTAGATGTTTTTTCAGTACTTAGTTCTGCAACCTTGTTGTAATTTACAAATTCTATTCAAATTTATTTCCCTCGACGTCTTCGCTCGAGAATGAATTTTTCTAGTATCATAGCGATGAATCCTGTCACCCGTATATGGGTGACGTAGCAGTCAAAGTGTTAATAACAGTTCTTGAACATTATCGCGAAGAAACGTTTTATTTTTACCGTGGTCTTACCCCTTAATCCATTTCGTGTGATTCTTTTGTCTATTCGAGCGCACACGGAGGGTACATTGTTCTTGTCGACAGATAAGATTCCCTATATTCCGCGGGAGAGATGAATGACGCTACTGTATCGGCGTAAGCGAATCGTGTGCAGTTTACATGTCGTCCGTACGTGTATACTTTGGCGTTTTTTCCTCGTATCCCCCTGCCCCCTTTATCGTTCGCCGTGGCCAGTTATCGCGGCGCTGTCTGTTTTTATATTTTTCGTAGCGAAACGCGAACGAATAAGCGAGTTGCACGCGCAAATGACAGCCGAGATTGCGAAAAATGTCCAGTTTCCGGTCCCGCCAGCGATAGAAAACGGCGAGAACTCGAACCTAACCTAACCCTCGTCGCTTCTCGGAGCAACCGCGAACCAGAAACAGGCAATATTTTCCAACGAGATAACCAACATAGAGCAATTTTAATTCGAAATTGTTTTATTATTATTATATTTAGATTTTATGTTGCAAGGATAATTTTATACTTCTTAACGATCTACTATGACCACTGAGCCTAAAAATTTGTGTCGAACTTTCTCGATGTTGTCGATGTATGTTTTGTAATAAGGAGACCAAATTATGCTGCCATATTCGAGAATAGGTCAAAGCACGATATAAGATTTTAAGTCCCAGAGAGCACAGAGAATTTGCGAAATAATTTTTCCCATAATGAACATCGAACGATAAGTTATACCAAGATTTATGTAACGTAAGCCGACAGCAAATCGTGACAAATTCTGTCGCGAATTGTTAGCATTTGTTTAACGAGAGTCGTCTCGTTTCATTACGATCGCGAGGTCTCGCCTTTTGCGTTAATTTCGTTGAGCCGAAACTATGCAATGTCTTTAAGCGCCTGGGATGCTTGGATACATGCATGGCCGCCTATATTTGCAAAGTTCTCAAACACGACACACGACAAAAGAGTAATTAACTCTATACGGTGGCACGAGGTCGGCCACCGTAGCCGTATTTACACGGTTGTTTCATTGTAGTTTGTAGTTTGTACGCTGTTACAGTGTGCAGTGATAATACAACGTGACGTGATTACCGTTTTATTTTTTTCGATACCGAAGTAACACGCTATCGTTTAACCCACATTTCTGTCGCGTATCTTGTTTGTGACGTTCATTGGCGAATACGCTTCTACGTCGCGAACGATTTGGCCAACGCGATAAAGACGATCGTTAGAACGTTTATTTTTTTCTAAGCGGAGCGCGAAAAAGAATATCAAATTCACAAATAACCACAGATTAGAGCGATCACGGTGTTACTTTTATCGAAATCGTACAAAAACTCGATAGCGAGTGTTATTTTAACTAAAAACTACAAAGTGACGAGAAATAATCGTCAACGTGCTGTTGCACAACATGTTTCTGATTAACAGTTTTAGGACATACTATTCACGCTGCCGGGCGCTGTCTCGTCGCGAACGCGATAACACGTTTATCGCCACTGTCAGCCATTTTATTCCTAGTTTTACATCCAATTCCTTTTCTTTAATTGAATATAATTATTCGAGCAAATCTTCGTCGCATATCAGCAGCGTTTTTATGGTTTTGGTTCATTCATTAATTTCACTCGTTTATCTTCGGGGTTCTAGGAACATTCTGTTATCGGTACAATTAGATAGTAATTTCATCATACGAAATTATGTAAACTTATAGTAACGAAGTAACTAAATCTATAATTACTCGCAACCTCACGGACTTGCATAGTGCAATAATACTTAAAAAAAAAAAAATAGGATTACTTGTTTGTTTATTTACTCGCGACAGAGTCGTAGTTAGGGTCAGTTGCGATACTCAGCCTGTAAGTTCCAACGATTCGGCAAAATTTTACCATTTATTAAATCGAACAAGAGGTTCGGGATGTTCGTTTCGATGCGTTTTACTCGGCGTGGGACGACGCGACGCGGTTTTCGAGCGTTTCTCTCGAATTAATCGACGACGAAGTTGATACGACCGATTGGTCGGCATTTAGCCTGCGACCAATTGGCGCGCGCGTTCCATTGATTGGCTGGTGCGTACCATAATGCCGTGGAATAGCGGTGCCATTTGTATTCAATCACGAACGTTATCGAAGATTTACCGCCATGTGTCGACTACTTTTTCGAACAGTATTGCTTTCTAAACGTTGCTTCGAACTAGCTGTTAGGCTCGTTAAGCTGAATCTACCGAAGGGGTCAACTTGTTTTGTCATTTGCTATAACGATTACCAATTTTCAGTAAACATTACTGGCCCCAAATATCAATCAATTTCCTGATCGGTAACGCACACAATTATTGAACCATACGTGATTGCTTTTGGATATGGTATACTTATTTTAAAGTAAAAGATTGTCTCCCATACTTGAAACTTCATTTGATTTTTCTAACAATTAACATTGGCTTACGTGTATTCCCCATACGTCGTACTAAGAGTAAAGGGAAAATCCTCTTACGCGTTTTACAAAATGGCGTGGAATTAGGTGTCGAACACCCGGGGAGTCAACCGACCGCGTCTCTTTAAAGTTACGTTCTTCCAGTATTATTCATCGTTGTGTTCGCATTCTATTTCGAAGCCCAAATTCGTACAGCCTGACTTACTCATCCGGTATCTAAGGGCTGAGGTCATTCTCACCCCACTAAATACCACAGTTTCCACATATTCTTGTATACCCCCTCGTAAATAAATAAATATGTTACGATCGTTTATACGTTCGAACAAAATGATCGAATCGTGTCGTATGAACGGGGCTACGCTACCGGCGTTGCAATCTTGGGGCCAATGGCGACGTAAAAAGATGGCAACCCTATTGGCGAAACGTTAATAGACGCGTTCGAATCGTGTTCTCGTCGACGACTCGTTGCATGTCGAGTCCACGCGAAAATCGTCCCCGTGTCAGCGCGTCGAAGTGGTTTTAACGTTCTGGAAGATGGCGGCCGCGCCCTATCAAGCTCAATGACCTCTCCGACAAATCGTTTACTTCGCGCGCGGTGGCGGCGTCAGCCGGATCGCCGCGACGCATCTTCGGCGCCGTGCGAACGTGCCTTTATGGCCTGATCCACGTTGCCCGCGTGACGTAAGCGCGTTCGTCTCATTTCTTTTTTTTCTTTTCCCCATTTCCTTTTACCTCCCGATTGTTAAAACTACCAGCACACGGGATCAACTTTATCGTCTGTTCGCGACCGCGGATGAAATCGAGCACAATATCGATGGCTACCAGCGCAAATTCTATTCTGCATAAATATCATACCCTCGAGCAGAAACGAGCAAAATTACCAATTATCGATGCACTCGAATAAAAAAATAGTAGAAAAGTAAAGTAATACGTTCTACGTTTTCTTTTTGTCTTACAAGAGAGCTATAGTTTGGCTCAGCTGTGCATTACTCAGCCTGTAAGTCCCAATGATTCGACCAAATTTTAATATCATATCTTCCAGCAGAAACGAGCAAAATTTTTTAAATACAATAATTACGATTTTTTAAGGAATTGGGAAACGTTGCACTGGATTGTTGATTTGAAAATAATTCCCCGCGAACGTTATTTCCCACAATATTTCTAAAAGTTTCTTATTTATGGAAAGTTCAAAGACGATGATTTCGATAACATGTGTTCGTTAGGTTACACATTCTTGCGATCGATACGGTCACTTCAGTTGGTATTCTGCGTTTCGGGGGAGGGAATCCCCGAATCGCTTTCTACGTAGCATTTCGACAAGTTTTCCGAACATCCAACGTCTGATAAGTGTTACTAAAAGACAACACCGATTAACAACGTTTTGAAAAATTAATTTCAGTCCTCTGGAATGCATTTAAGGCAAAATAATTGGAACTTATTCAGAAATAAATTTATCCATTTTATTGTATTATGATGTATTTAAATATACTTATATTGTCAGTTTTGAGTCTGGTCCGGCGTGCTACGGTTTCCGAACAAGAATAGTTCAGATATTCGAACAGAGCTTTGAAAATGAAAACAATGAGACACACGGTTTAAATGAAGTCAGAGACCTGGCACGTCGTCTGAGAAACCGAAACGCTTTACCAAGGAATTGCAAAGGCAATTCGCGTGATCGTTACCCGATACACGTGTCTTTCCGCTGAATAATTATCACGCGAAGCGTGACTCCTTCGGATCGTATACGAGTCATCCACTACGATTAAATTTAAAAACGTATTCTACAAACACCTCAAATGAATCTCAACACTTGCGAACACATCCTGTTAATGTTTAGGAAACATTATGGAACGGAAAATAATTTTTCCAGAACGATTTGATATTTTTTTTCTCCGTCGAAAAAATTTCACACGTCTCGAATTTTTTTCTAGAAAGTGGGTAGAATTTCGGGGGTGTGTCTATTCACCAAAAATGATTGCAATCGACCCCCGCGATCGAAAATAATTTTTCCAAAACGATTTGAAATTTTTTAATTTCGCCGAAAAATTTCTCCACCTACTGATTTTTTTTCTCGAAACTGGTTAGGATTTCGAGGGTATGTGTATTCACCAAAAATGATTGCAATCGACCCCCGCGATCGAAAATAATTTTTCCAGAACGATTTGAAATTTTTTAATTTCGCCGAAAAATTTCTCCACTTACTGATTTTTTTTCTCGAAACTGGTTAGGATTTCGAGGGTATGTGTATTCACCAAAAATGATTGTAATTTACCCCTGCAATCGAAAATAATTTTTTCGGAACGATTTGAAATTTTTTAATTTTGTCGAAAAATTTCACACCTTCTCGATTTTTTTTCTCGAAAGTGAGTAGGATTTCGGGGGTCTGTCTAATGACCAAAAATGATTGTAATTGACCCCCGCAACTAAAAATAATTTTTCCAGAACGATTTTAAATTTTTTAATTTTGTCGAAAAATGTCACACGTCTCGAATTTTTTTCTCGAAACTGAGTAGGATTTCGAGGGTATGTCTATTCACCAAAAATGATTGTAATCGGCCCCCGCAACCGAAAATAATTTTTCCAGAACGATTTGAAATTTTTGAATTTAATTGTTAATAACTTTTTAACGAAGCCTCAGCCATGAAATTGATATTCTTGATTTTCGTCTTATTTTGTCCACTAGAGTCGCCCATTAAAATTTTTCCCAGGTGGTGGTCGAACACCCTGTATACGGAAAACAGGCGTGGCAGTCGGGCGTATTTTGTTTCGAGCAACTATAAATAACTAATTAAAAAGAAGATGTTAGGTGCTCGATCGGTCAACTCGGACGTCTTGAATCTTCAGACGAATAAAATTCCATTCGAGCGCGCGTTAAACATTGCATAGAAGACGGCCGAGATTTCTTGGATTTCCTAGAAACTCTCGTGACAATTGACCGTATCTCGTGGACAAAAGCTGCCCACTTTCCGGAGGCAATCGACACGCTGCTATTTCATATGATAATCTCAGGAAACGTCTGTTGCGGACTCGTTCTGATAGACGTCTTGAAATTAAATTCGATATCCTGGACACGTTTCGAAAAGCCCGTAACGAAATTTGTATAAAAACGCTGTACAAAATACGATAGGGAAATACAAAGAGCACCGTCGAATTTAAAAAAAAAAAAACGAAAAACAATTCGATTCTTTCGCGCGGGCGTTTCTGCATTTCAACAGCGAACTTTTCTACCTTTCAGCGACGCATTCCGCTTTCCAACGAAGGCGGGGAGCACGCGAATAAAAATAAAATACACCGCGGGTCGCCATGCTGGAATCGCCAATTCGCGCGCCATGATAAAAAAAAACGCGCGTTAAGGAAAAGTCGTGACTCGATAAAAAAACGGTGTGAAATTAATTTTTGTGCAAACGAAAAAGTCATAAAACCCTTCCAGAGAGCACACAGTCCGTCGCAGAAAATTTCTAAAATGGCTAATTAGAAAATGTATCGCGTTGTCCGTTGCTCGTTAAATGTTGTAAAGCCTCGATCGCTCGTGATATAACCAGCTATATTTCTCTGTCACGCGAAAACGGCATGCTTCGTGTTGATCACAATAGAAAACGCCTTTCGATTATGATCGAAGTAGATCAGCGAAGTAGCTTGGTTCGAGCCGCGAATGGATCCGAAATTGCGTGATATCACTTACAATTTGCTATGCTCGTTTCTGCATTCCACTGACGTCATTGGTGGCGCATCCCCTTCCATCGAGAACAGCCACTGAAAGATACGCATCTGCACGCAGTCCCGATTACTTCAACGTTAACGCTTTTCTCGAGATAATGTCCATCCTAGTTGATCAAGGATTCACCCTTTTCCAGAGTGCCACGCGATGTTTACGTTTAAAGAATTCACGATCTTCCGGATTTGCACGCATAGAGGATGTTGTTATCGGCAACACCCTTTAGACGAGACAAATTTGATTTTAATATTTTTTTTTTTTAAAGAGATCTCTAAAAAAAAATAGCGCGTGACGAATATTGATCACGACTCGGAATTCCTATCGATTAGAAGGGAACTAACTTTAACATTGTAAACTATTAATACGTGTAAGAGTATTGAACGATTGCCAATCGTATTGCCTGGGTCACACCTAGTCCACCATCTTGATATTTTGTTGCTTCCGCTTTACGCGACCGGAGGGTTACGAGCGATTATTGAGATCGTTCTTTGGTGGCAATCTAGATTTCTAGGAAACAGTACGGAGTGTGTATTAATCATAACTTGGAATTTCTGTAAGTTGGGAGGGAACAAAGAGAAGGATGCAAGTCGTGTGTAGTGGCTGTGCGAAACATGCCGCGATCTATTCGGTCGTTCAGAAAGTTCCCGACGCGTCTAACAGATACGGAAATGGGATTAATCTTGAACCAAAATGTCCAATTAAAAGATACCATGGATCGATGGAAACAATTGTACTCCGACTGGTAGATAAAAGAATCATTATTAACACCGGAACTACCAAAACAGTCAACATGACCCGTTCACAGTTTCTAATAAAGCTTCGATAAAATTTACTCGACTGATTTTTGTAAATAAACACTTGTTACGTTATACATTTCTCGCGTATCGATCGTTTTGATCCCAAATAAATATACTATAGTTGTCGGGTGGTTCTAGCGTTAAAATTGTTTTCAACGATCCCGAACAAAGTCTTTAAACGTCGAAGGATTAATAGGAGCGCGTCCAAACGAAACGTATCTCGAATAATTGATCGGTAAAGTTTGTATATTGAGTCGTTTCCACGGCCTGATGTGCTTCCATTTCGCGCGAACTGAAGATTTCGAAGTTACTGTTAGCGATAGTTCTCGGTTAGTACCTTCTCCCGATCGAGATAAACAATCTACGCTTCCAGGAAGCGGTACAGAGCGGCGGAAAGTGGATTAATCGCCAGGCCAGAAATTCCTCCAGTTAAGAAAAGACGAGGAAGAACCGCGCGACGATAACTAAAAGCTCCCGGTCTTCCTGCGAACTAATTCCAGATAGCCACGTCGGACGATTAAAAGTATGTTAACCTCGCGGATAAACGTGTTTTCCGGTTCGAACGGGCCGCGTTAACGCGAAAAGAGTCGCGATAGGTATCGATATGTGGGTTTCGTAACGATCGACGCGTACGCGATCGGTCGTTATCGTCGCCATTAGTCGGCGGGATTCGCCGGGCGCGGCGTTTGAAGCGTCGCCAAACGCGAGGACGCGGCTATACATCTTCGCACGGTACGTAGGAAGGCGAGAAAGGTCACGGCTCTGACCCATTTCGACGTTTTATCGGCCTACCGCGCGAGTAAAGTTCGCCTCGTCGCGGTGTACCGTTCGCCACCCGTGCTTCTCGGAACCAGATTACGTACACGACTTCCGTTTTATTTCGTTGTTTTTCCACCGATCCGCCGGCGGATTTCACGTCGAGCTTGCTTGTTTTCTCTGACGCGCCATCGAAATTCGAGACCGCGAATAAAACGGTTCACGAGGAACATACCGTAACCGATTGACAGTCCTCCCCGGTTCGATGAAACTTACAGACCGGAGCATTCGTTGCAGGGAAGTTCATCGTATTTGAAACAGCTATAGAAAAACCTCGAAACTTTCTATTCGCGCGTTTACTGCCAAATTCGTGAACTCCCCCACGAGATCAACGCGTTCACTGTCTGATCTCTCGGCGGTGTATCCAATCGCGTGGCGACACGACCCATATACGGGTCACAGACAGTGAACGTGTTGACGTTCTCACAGAATTCGATTTCTTCAGGTTCCAACGGATCGACGCGTTGAACTTGTTGAGCTGTACCAATCTTTCTGGCAAGGAATGCGTGAACGTGATCGAACGATTTCCCGTGGCACGGTACTACGAAAATCGACGGGAGTGACTCACGGCGAAATTTTATACTGGCCGGGGCGGTTTGCCAAACAGTCGTATCGACGCTTTCTTAGCTACCTCTCTAGAGTCGAATGTTGCTTTCGTGGGAACCGATCGCGGGGGATTTCCCCGTCGCGTCATACGAAATTATGCGAACGCAACTTAAAAACACGCGATACGAACTGCTGTCGTAATCAAACATTTCACACGACGATTATTTAAAAATGATAATGATCGATGTCGAATCGTATTGTCGAGAAAAGTGTGCACTCGACGAAGCGTTAAAATTCGTCTGGTCACGAATAACCGTGAGGCACGTTCCCGGCGCAAACAGTCGTATCGTTTTGTATCGATTGTTCGTTAGCACGGTGTAAATTCGCATTACCGTCGCTATAGTATTTCTATAGTTCAGTCGCGGCATTTAAATACCGAGTGTCCCGCAATGCCCATCGGTTCACCGATTTCGTACGATTTGTCGGAAACAGAGAGCCGGGCATTGTTCAAACATTTTTCGAGACCTCACACTATGTCTCTACTAGATTTCACCTCTTCAACATGGCCAATCACTGATAAAAAGACTTGAGGATTTCTGATTATCGTTAACGCGTTCACTGTCCGGTCTCTCAGCGGCGTATCCCATAGCGTGGCGATATGACCCGTATACGGGTCACAGACAGCGAACCTGTTAACCTTCGAAATCACTAACGCGAATGCAACAACCGAAAAAAGTAAAGGGCGAGAATTCTCCCCGGGGGAGAGGGAGGGTCGAAATCGGTGGAACGCAATTGTATTTCGCGATACACGGCGCGGAGACACGGGACCGCGGAGCTGTTATCGCGGGGCGAACAAACTGATAGAGGAAGGAGAGAGGAGAAAAAAAAAGAAGCGAGAGGAGGCGACAAATAACGGGTGCACGTGCGGCTCGTGTTTCAGGTTGCAGCGAGGACGAGGCAGCAGGTGTCGTGAACGCGGAGGTGGGCGGAGGTTGCGCGGCCGGGGCGCCAACCACAGGAAGTGCCACTGGAGGTGGTAGCGGGCCAGGTAGCGAAACTGGTGGTGGTGGTGGTGGTGGTGGTGGTGGTGGTGGCGGTGGTGGTGGTGGTGGTGGTGGTGGCGGAGCTAGAACAGGAGGCGGTGGTGGCCGCAGCGGCGGCGGTAAGGGCGGATCGACGAAACAGGGTGGCGAGAGGTGTCCCCAGTGCGGCATCCTCTGTCGGGACGTCCACATCCTTCAGCTCCATCTCGAGGACACGCACAAGACCACCTACGCCATCGACAAGAACGATCTCAACGCTCAATTCCCCCAAGTGGTGAGTGAAACTAACGTCAAGGACGAGAGGACTCCATTGTTCCCTGTGTATATTATCGATCATGCGCGACCGGTCTGCGGATTCTCTCCCCTTTATTTGCTCCTTCTCTCTTGCCGTTACTCTCTTCCATGCTCTTCTTTTTTCCTTCTATTTTTCTTCTATTTTTTTTTTCTTTTTTTTTTTTAATCGAGATTCGTCTTGTTCTCGAGATCGCGTTTCTCGTACTTGAACTTGATAAGTCCGGCTGTATTTTGGGGGGGAGGGGGCGATAGAATCAAGAAACTAATTGCTAATGTGTTAATGAATTTCATAAGTTTAGTGGAATTTCCTGAATTTTTACGTGCATTTACTCTTTTAGGGACTCGAGTGATAATAGAATTAATATACGTGTTACTGTATATATGGTGATTTCGTGGTTAATCGGAGTTTGGTCTAGGAACGTGGCTGGTGCGAGTTGATTCGTGATTATTCTTGAACTTGAAAATGTAGGAACTGTTCCGATAGTACAACAAAGATGCTAAACGTCTAGTTACGAACATGTGAGTTTCAAGATTAACCCCTAAGTTGATCCTCCGTTAGTTCGTTAGTTTTTAAATGCTTTAAGGGAAAATTGATTCGGAGATTCAGAGTCCACTTAAGGGTTGTAAGCGATCGAATCAATAATACTTAAATTTGGACTCGTATGATTTGATTTTCGATATCTGTCCTTGACCAAACTTGACCACGACTCGCAATGACTTATAGCGCTCAATACCATAAACTAAAGCGATAGTACGTATTCGTTATTAAATTTGCACGCGTTTGTTAACAGCCACGATCACACGGCACGAAACAGTTTACTCCAAAGCACGTTCTTTGGTTTCACTTTGAAATTCCCAGCCCTCCTTTTGTTGCTTTATGTAGTTCACGGCTACGCCGATGCAAAAACACGTGGCTGTGTGCGGTTCGAATAAAGTACACTCTTGGTTCGCGGTTTTCCGCCCGGCAAAGTCTGCTTTTTCCAAAACGAAACGCCACGGGAACAAAGACACTTTCCTCGCTGGTATTATTCGTTGACTCGATCACGCGTTCACGTACCCGCCACAATTTATTAACAGTTTCGGTCGCGATTCGTAAAACGAATTCTTATTTCGCGCGTACGAGCAAGCTTAAACCAAATTAAACAGCACATAGTACGGGGCAAGAGATCGAGACAGATCGATCAAGCTCTCCGAAAAAACCGTAAAATTAATCGCTGTGAATTTTTTTCCAGTCCTGCAAGGTGTGCAGCAAGACCTTTGCTAACGTCTACCGACTCCAGAGGCACATGATCAGCCATGATGAGAGTGCCGTGCTTCGTAAGTTTAAGTGTCCCCATTGCGAGAAAGCCTTCAAGTTTAAGCATCACCTCAAGGTACTACGAGTGCACCCTTATTTTTCATTTCTCATTCGTACATCGTTTTATTTCCGTTATTTGGTTTCACGTTCACGCAGCACCGCTTGACACGACGCAACGTCCTGTAAACGATCGAATTGTCTTGTCTCGATAGAATAGAGTGTTACGTTCACTTTCGTTTTACCACGGAAACCGACACGCACAGAATGCATAGACCTATGATAGTTGCACCCTCGCGCGATGGGCGTTCGAACCTTTCGATCTCTCGAACGATTCGAATGTTGTGAATTTTAATGATAATTGCCGGGGCATAGATCGTGATCATTCGAATCGATTCGTCGAATTTCGAGCCCCCATCGCTCCGTTAGATCTGAATGAATATTTTCCTTATTCTTTGGACTGATATCCGTTTCACGCTAGTTCTTAGGTACGAAACTACGAATACATAGAGCACAGGATGACGCAGCGCGGAGCAAGATTTCGTAAATAATGTAAAAGAGTTGCATCAGCAAACGTAACGCAACTTTTCGTTTAGTTGTGCACAGTTATTACAGAAGAACCGAGTCTTTCGTCGGCTCGGACGTAAACATGACGCAAACTTGCATTAATGATATGACTTCTTATCGTATTTACTTATGTTTACAAACAGAAGACATCTACTGCTAGCGTGTTGCAGTCGCTTCGGGGAAATCAGTATTATTGTGACTCGATAGCGATCCTATTTACGATGGGATCGTTATACGACTGACAAAATTGTTTCCCAGAACGTGGGACCATCATTCAGGAATAGAATAGACGTTCGAAGATAAGAAACAATTTTTGGATGTCTTGTACTAAAAAATAATGGCTCGACGTAAACGTCATTCCACTTTTAAAAATTTAGGAGCCCCTATTTTCTTCGTAAAATCCACCCAAAAAGAATTTATTGTAATATACTGTTCTATGACAATAACTAACCAAAAGTGATCCAAAAAAGCTATTTAATAATAGAGAAAACTCAATTTTTAAGTTTTTTAAAAGTTTTTATGCTGAACTGCTTTGTAACAGAGATTATAAGAATCGTGACCAACTCTTATGGCGTACCGATCGAAACTAAAACTCAGTGACGATCGTGATGTTTACGTTTGGGCCAAAATCATTGTCGCCGTTCAGGCTCGTTAAAGTACGGGAAGGGGTGAAAAAATTCAGCTCTAATAAACGATAAAATTACACTCTGCGGGGTATACATTGCGCTGCGTCATCCTAAGCTCAATGTGTACTTAGTTTCAGTTGCGTTCGCGCACATACACACATGCACACACCGGATCAGTGGTTCTTAATCTTTCCGCGCTCGTGGCACAATTAAAGAGACAATTTCAGTTCTAAATAAAAAAAAAAAATAATGTAGTTAAGTTAACGGTCACGAATGACAATGCACGATCGTGAATAATTCTAACTACTTCGGATAGTGTAACAAGACATAAAATTAAACAATGGCAGAATATTATTTGTCACGACACGCGATGGTTAAGAATCACTGTACCGGATATAGATGTTGATCCGTTCGATCGTTTAATTGTAAGGTTTTCTCGTTCGCGCAGGAACACCTCCGCATCCATAGCGGTGAAAAGCCATTCCAATGCAACAACTGCGGGAAACGTTTCTCTCATTCGGGATCGTACTCGAGCCACATGACGTCCAAGAAGTGTCTGATCGTGAACTTAAAGAAATCCAGGCACACGAACGTGAGCAACGTGGAACGCGGCCCGAAAAAGGCGCAACAATCTCTGCCGCCTGGACGACGCGAGGTCGATCTTCTCGCGGCGAACAATAACACTTTCCTCCCTATTCTGCCCAAGCTTTCACCCTCGGATTATCAGGAGATACAACGGGAAGGGGCGGGTGAGATTCTATAATTTTCTTGCGTTCTTTTCCGGGTGAGGCGACTCGCGAAATCGAATCATCGCGACGATCAATTGTAACTCCTTGGTCGACATATTGTGAATGTATTTTAATAGATATAGCGAAGTTAGATCATTGTGAATTTGCTCCGTAGAAGGTAGGTATTGTACGTTTTGGGAAAGGGGGCGTGTTGCTGTTACCTTTTCTTATTAGCCGATTGGAACGGCCAGTTTATGGGTCTGCATTTTGCAGTTGATTTGGCAGGTAGTAACTGACCTGATCCATTATAGTACAAAGGGACAGCACCAACAGCAATAAACTCATTAACCTGTGAGGATTTAAGAGCATGGGGCCTGGCTTAGATCCGTAAATAAGTATTAATCGTTATAAACCGGTACGGTAAAAATATCGTACTCTGTACACTTTGTTTTACGCAGCATTGTACCTTCAGGTGATACAAAAGCAAGGGCTTGTATTGTTGAAGGCCATTTTGCCAATTAATCCGCCGCTTCGGAACAAGCGCAGACTGCTCTGGTATCATGGTCAAGAGCGGAAAGTACACATGTTAGTATAATTGGTTCACCAGTAGTGCATTAATTAGCGAAGCGACCTTGCATGATTATACCGACAAGTTCGTTACTTTTACCTAGTCTGAAGGTACAGTGCCGCACAACAAAGTACAATTCCATTAAAATGTTACAAACCCTTAAATGTTCGAGACGCGTTCGTTTAACAACTCCTTCGTTGGTATCTTCAACTTTTAACACGTTGACTGCCACGTTGCAGTCTAAAATACTAAAATTGTCCACTAAAATTCACGAAGCCTATTCAAATTTATTTTCTTCAACGATTTCAACTTGAGGATTAATTGTTTTAGTTTCACTGTTAAAAGTTCTCCCATGTATGGGTGACGTGGCAGTCAAAGAAATGGTCATAAAACTATATAAAGTTTTATAGAGAACAGACCTAACCAGGCCCAGTCGCTAGAGTCATCCTGTTTAGGGGGCTGACGGCGTAGATGTGTGTTTCCGTCGATCGATTCGCGAATTAGATAGATCAGCAATGCAGAAAGCAATCCGGTTCCAGGTATTTACGATATGCCGACCCTTCTGCCTCAAATAATGGGCTTCGGTAGTTACTTCCTCCAAACGTCCCTGGGCAAGATCCTAAATCAGCTACATTCCAAGAGATTGGACGAAGTAGCCGAGCAATTCGAGTCTCATCGGGAACTTATGAGCCCGTCGACCGCGGACTCCGAGGGAACGGAAGGCACGGAGGGCAAGGAATCCCCGGCGCCCAGCGATCCCCAAGGTTTGGACGCGGTTCGACGGATCTTGGAAACGGTGAACACCTCGGTGACGAAGCAACTGTTGGAGGCGAACGTACGGAAACTGTCCACTTCACCGGCGACGACGAGACGCGAGTTCGACGAGGATTATCAAGTAAGATGTCGCGAGACGATCCCCGATCTTGTCCCCTATTTTGTAACGGCCACGGGCTTTGATAAAGACGGTTATTGTCACGCAGGATCAAGACAGCGAGATGTCTAGCGAGATGACACACTGCCCGGACTGGTCAGCGACGGATCAATACGATTCTCAGAGCGAAGGTTTAGCGGCGAAGTTGGAGGACGTGAATCAACCGTCCACGAAATCGGGCTACAAGAGGAAAGTCGAGGACAGCTCGGAGCCGGAGTTCGAGGACGAGGAGGACGGGTCGCAGACGCATAACGATAACGAAAGGAGAGTGAGAGCCAGGTCGTTGATCGACGACGAGCAATTGGCTGTCCTGAAGGGGTACTATGCAATTAATCCACGGCCCAAAAAGGAGGAGATCATCATGATCGCGAATTACATCAACTTTCCCACCCGCGTCGTTCAGGTACGTTATTGTCCGCGATTCGTGTACGCTGGTTAAGAGACCGACGTTCTGATCAGAGATTCACCGTCGTTAGGTTTGGTTCCAAAATTCCCGGGCGAGAGATCGACGGGAGTCGAAGATACCGGCCTTGGTACCGTTGAGTAATCCAGTTAGTCAGACCGTCATCGAGCAACCGCTTGATTTGTCCAAGAAGGAAGCCCTCACACAGTCAACGTGCAAGGAAACCGACACCACCAGCCCGGCCAAAGTCGCGTCGTCGCCTCCGGGTGAACAGAAGAACGATAATCCGGACGCGGACGACCTGGAGGACTCGCCTCTCGTTATAGACGAGGAAACCACCGACTCCGTGGAAACGAAACGCGTGGCTCCCGTCGCGAGCGAGACCGTTCCAAAGGTAACAGAACGTTATCTGTAATACAAATTCAATCCCCTGTACCAGTACATCCCACGAACGGATTTGATGGAATGCTCTAACGTTTCTAGCTACGCTGTTGTTGTTCTAGCGATAAGAGTGATACGACGATTTATTTCTGCAGAGTCAACCTCAGGCAAACGTGAAGAACGAGAGCGACAACGCGAGTCAACCGGAGGCTCCGCCGGCGGCAGATATCGAGCAGGGTGTCTACTTCTGTGATCGGTGTGACAAGACATTCTCCAAGCACAGTTCCCTAGCTAGACACAAATACGAACATTCCGGTATGTATTCGAGCGGTTGACACTCCAACCGATACACGTTTACTGCTATCTCGACAACCGTACACCAGAGACTCTTAAAACTGTAACTTGCAAATACTATTTGTATACGCGATTCGAACCGAATGGTTTCTCAAACTGGTAGTCCGTGGACCTTCGACCACAAGTTCTATATCCAAAAGAAATCACGACTGAATTACAGGGATCTTATAAATTTCCGCAGGGCAAAGGCCGTACAAATGCGTGGAGTGCCCAAGGGCGTTCAAGCACAAGCATCATTTGACCGAACACAAGCGACTACACAGCGGCGAAAAGCCCTTCCAGTGCTCCAAGTGCCTAAAGCGCTTCTCTCACTCCGGCTCCTACAGCCAGCACATGAATCATCGTTACTCTTACTGCAAACCGTATAGAGAATAGAAGTATTCCGCTAGTTGAAAACAAACCAAGACTCGTTGGGCTTAAGTTAAGTATGCATTGGTCCTTTTCACTTCCACGGCAGGATTCGTCGTTTTTAAGTTCGAAGAAATATATACCTCGCGTTTCGCCGCGGGAACACGATTACTTTGGGGGGGTGGGGGGGATAGGGGGAGGGGGGTCATATAAAGATCTATAATAATGATTTATTCGCGGGCGCCAGTGAAAGAAAGAATGGAAAAGATTTCGACGAATCCGCGCGGTCTGGCGCTGCGTGAAACGCGGCGACGAAGAATTAGCCGAGGCATATAAAGTAATATATTTAGCTGGACGCTCGAAGCCACGGAAACGGAAACGCCGGGCGGACGAATGCGATCTCGACGCGATTACGGTGACCAAGGACGAGCGTTTGAGAAGAGAAGTGGCGAGGGACGAAAACGTTGTCCGACTTTCTTTTCAAATCCGTTCTCGCGCCGCGGGAAAACGAAGAAACGAAAGAAAGAAAGAAAGAAAAAAAGAAAACCAATTCGCGACGACCTCGAGTCGACGAGTATAAACCAAACAATACGCAACGGTACCAAAAATGCATAATGCAATAATCTATTATATATTATATATAATATACATAATATTTTAGTATTTTTATTAACAAGATTATTATATATACCATGACAATAATAAGGAAACTAATTAACGTACAAATTTGTTAGCCACGTTCGCAACGGGGCACGCGATATTCTCAGTCGCGACGCGCAAACTGGCGAAGGGATGTATAAACGCGATATAACGGAGCTCGTTTTTTTTTCGAGAGTTTTGGGCGTGCAATCGGATATTCGGACGAATAGAAAACGAGACAGCGGCGGATCATGCATTCGTAAAGGGCTTCTAAACCCAAAACGCGGTTTAGGAGCCCCGTTAGGAGTAGCCTTACAGTGAAAGAAGCAAATGAAAAAAAAACTAAAAAAGAAGCATAAAAGACTTACCGATTAAAAGTACCTTTCGTTCTTCAGAGATCGTTCGATCGAAATTCAATTCTGATCTTTTTTTTTTCTTCACGGTGTGAGGATTCTGGATGATCCATGGCCACCGAACGAAGAATGCGTCTGAAACATAAATCGCCAAACAAGAGCTTAAAACGTAAATTCCGATGATTCGCTGAGAACGAAAATATAAAACAAAAAAAAAATAAGAACAAACTAGAATCCTTAAATTGTCCAGGCGTCTCTCGCGATCGAGTGGTTTTTTTTTGCGCTCGATCGAAACGAGATTCGGCCGAGTTACGATTCCACGTAGCGTCGAGGTGTTTCTGGGCCTTATGTGTCGGTGATCGATGCCATAAGAGTATCTTTCGATCATTGTGTACTTACTTCGAATTCCGAGTCGACGCATCGTCGGCATTCCCATAACGTGGCAGGTGTTACGCGACAGATTCAAATTTCAGTTTAAACTCTATCCAACAGTAGCTCTCATTACAGTGCCATAATTTTCTAATCGTGGAGTAGTTACCCATACCCTGAAAACAAAAACAGTCACATTGTTACTGAAGCGTTTATTTTGTTCCTGTTGTATCAGCAACGTAAACGAAGTGTCATCCTTTTTTGTAATTAAGGAAATTGGTACTAAGTAGGAGGCCCGTGAAATTTATATTGCAATTGAATCGCTGCGTATCATCGTTCACGACGAGAGAGAAAAAGAGTGACGCGTCCAAGAAAAGAAAATGCATGCCTTAGACATTCCGTGAGAAAATCGATTCGCGTCGACCGCTATCCGTGCCCCCTTTTTTTCTTTTTCTTTTTATTCATCGTAACCCCCGGTCATAACTTTCTTGTCCAGCTCGCTGAGTCCGTCGTGTTCAAGATCGACGGGAGCAGCGGGCCCCGCGAATTACTCCCGGCGCACGAAAGAGAATGGCATCGAGAACCTCGCAATAAACATAACCAACGCCCAAACCGAAAGAACGAAGAACAAAAAAAAGAAAAGAAAAAATATCCCTTCACCGAGATCCGGGCCCCGATCGTAAACTCTAAGTATAATATTAAATGCTTCCAATACTGTACTATTAAAAATTATTATTACGACATTTTTATGATTTTATTCGTTCGGACGCGTAGGTAAGCGGTATATATATAATATATATATATATATATATAATCTACAGATCGATAATACTCGAGAATGTATTTTATAACGGTTTATGCCTCTTTTTATTTACACGTACCACGAGTGACAAGTGATATATATATATTATATTATATTATATATATTGTTATTGATAATGATCGACGAAGAAAGGAAACGACGACTTATACGGAGATAAACACGACAGATATTGTACGTTTAAATGGGACGCGTCAGAAGTAGTGTCGGCCTAGCGGGGGCGCCACCGTTGCATTTCCTCCGCGTCTAGAAGCTCCGGTTATCCGCGACAGGCATCGTGTCCGTACTACGAAAAAAGGGAAATCCAAATATGATGCTTATAATACTCATTTATTATAGTGTTAATAGTTAAGAAATATATTTTTATATTATTATAATATTACGACACGAATATAGTACTAATCGATCGCCGCGGATCCGTGAACCCGCGATGAAATCTGTTCCTCGGCCGGTACAGACACGGGAGAATCGAATATTTTTTATTTCCTAGTTTCGAAACTCGAACATAACGATACAACGTTCCTGTGCAATTGCTTTGTTACTTTCCACCGTTGTTTCTCTTCATTGTGTTCCCTTTAGCAATTTTTTTTTCTTTTTCTTTTTCTTTTTATATATATATATATTATCAACGTTATTATTTATATATGTGTAGTCTTTCGATCGAATTTAATACCAAGTTCACCGTCATTCCTGAAACTTTTTCTACCGTTTTTGTAATAGAAATCTCTTACACGCGCCAAAGTTCTGACGATTCGGTGACCACTTGTTTCCGTTCGCGAGAAAAGAAAAGCCTCGATTCTGTACTTTCGAATACTTTCACGACCAACGGGCTTTAGGACATCAGGAAGGAAAAGCAGGAAACTTACGAAGACAATATTACATACGTATAAGTGACTAAATGAAGAATAAAAGAAAATATATATATATATATATATATATATATAAATATGAATATATAAATATAAATATAGATATATAAAGATAGAAATATTTGCTCTGATTCGGGAGTATTTGCAACCTGCTCGCCTCGATGTATGTATGTACCGTATTACTAAATAACACAGACTACAAGCGTAATTTTGCCAGCTTTCGCGCATCGGCATCGGTTATGTCTCCGTTACTTCCTACAATATTACATGAGAACTAAAGGGAAATAAGGTAAAATAAAATACATAGGTAAAGTACTCGTAAATAAAAAAAAAAAAAAAAAAAACGCGAGAAAGCGAGGAGAGAAATACGAAAAAAAAAAAAGAAAAAAAATGAAAAAAAAATTGTTAATGATTGTTGATGCAACGATTTAAAAATGAGCACCGTACGATGCCTTCCGTGAACGACCGAGCTTGCCTAGTTACCGAGATAAAAAGAAAATAAAAATTCGATGATCCGATCTTCGAAATGAATTCTCTCGTCGAAGGTGTATACAACATTACTCCCGCGATGTTTCCTCTCATCTACCGAATAACATGTTCCCTCTCTCACGGACAATAACGCCACCACGGACGTCCCCGTAAACTAATAGAGAATCTCTGAAATTACAATGAATTTAATTTTAATACGTAGCTACGTTGCATGCTGTACGATATATATATATATATAAAAATAGAAAGAAAAAAAAAAAACGTACAAATTCACGAGGACACGGGCGAATTGTGATTTTTATATGACGCGAAACACGCGGGGGTAATTATGTTCGCTTTAAAGCTGTACTCGACGAACACTGGTGGTTATGCTATTGAGCTTTCCATGACTTAACGTTACATAAACACCAGAATCGTGCGTGTGTGCGTGTAAAAACGTATGCGTGTATATGCGTGGTATGTCACAAGGAAAATACTCGGAGAAAATACGGCAGGACAATAATAAATACCGTTTCTTTTAGAGGTTAGAGAGCGTAAGCATTATACAATAGTATATATGTACATCATAATTGTAAAAGAATAAATTTGCTAAATGCAGCCTGGCAGCACGCCTACATGCGCGTTCGCGCCCGTGTGTGTCTGTGTGTCTGTATGCGTGTGCGTGCGTGTGGTGTTTGTGTATGTCCGATGTACGCGTGTGTACACGGCACAGCATGTATGTACATAGATAATACACTCATAAGGTTACATTTAGTCGCCAGAAATAACGATGCGGATGTATTGTAACGGCGAAGCGTTAATATACTGTAGATACTCGAGAGAAAGGTTGGTGGGTGGGGGGAGATGTAAACCGGAAGTTTTTGGCTGCGTGGTGAATGCAGTGCCTTCTCCGAGCCAAAATGATCTCGTCGTCGAAGCAAACGATCGGTGACAAACACGAAAAATACGCTCGATGAGCTTTTCGCGTCACGCGATTTGAATAGGAAATTGGTAATTATCGAAAATTCTGTTCGCGATTGGGTGATCATCCGGTCCGCCAACAAAATTTTTTTACCGAAATTTCCATAATACGCAACGATTTCCCGCGATTACGCGGGCAAATTCATATTTATTAATTAATTCGTTTAACGTTTGCGACGCGTTCTTGCAAACAGATCCTCGAATAATGTTATAAAAGTACATACGTTAGTCTAGTATAAAACGATCCTTCTGAAAATTCGATCGTTCTCGATGGGCATTCGACGTAGATAAAAGAGAGAAGAGAAAAAATTATTGTACATAGTATAATCGAAGGGGACGGAGTGTCATTGGGAGGATCGAACACTGCACGCACCGCGCGGCGAATTTACACAGCACGAATCCCACTGATGAATTCGGCTCAAATGGTATCGAGCCCGAGCCTGTTACACTGCGGAAAGGAGCAGAAAGAAAAAGGAAAGAAATTAAAATAATTGTATTGTGACGAAGTTCCATCCATAATAAATAAATGAAAATATTATACAGTTAGGCCGACTTTTCCGCCAGTTCGTGCCTTTTTTCTGCAGGGAGAGAGAGAGAGAGAGAGTGCAGTTTTGGAATCGATCTGAATGTGTGCTATGATGTACCCGCCTAATTGATAAGAAGCAGACAGCAAGGAAACGGAAAAGAAAGAACGAGGGGAGGTTAGCCGACTTCCGACGTTGAATAACGAAAACGGGGCGGATATAGAAGGAAATGGATTAAGAATCAGGTGTACGCCGATTCTTTCGGGTAACGAGTAACGTAAGCGACGAAACGAAGGGAAGAAAAGAGGTTCGAGATAAACTGTAAGCAGATCAATCGAGTGACACGATTGAAGGGGAGAGCATGAGGTGAAAGAGAGAAAAAAATAAAAAAAGGAATGCGTGTGCGCGTGAAAGAGCGAACGAATGGGAGAAAGAGAGAATTCTAGCAATTGTTGAACGTTCATTAAATTGTCCTCGTTTCACGATGTAATAAAAGCTATTTTACTTTGACGTCGATGTTTCATTCCTTAACCCCTTCCCGTGCCATTTAGCTAGACGAAATCCGGTCCCAAACGGTAGACGACAACGCGCTCTTGCGGCGTACTGATAGGAACTAAAACTCGATCACGATCGTGATTTGCTGCCCGCGTGCCTGGTCCCGTGATGTTCATATTTGGGCCTACTTTCTGTTCGCGAGTCAGGCTTGTTAACACTTTGACGGCCGCTGTCACCTGTGCGTGATCTGATGTATCAGTCACCACCATTTCATCGTACATTCAACTTATTACGTTTGTTGAAGTTACGTTTATAATTCCTTGTAATAATATTCCTAGCATGTTCGTGTATCCCAACAATGAGATTCAATGTAATTCTGACAATGGTCCTCGCGTGATACGTGCGGCCATTAAAGTGTTAAAGTACCGAAAGGGGTTAATCAGCACGTTTCACTACCTTCGGTCCGCGAAATACATATAAATAAATATAAATTATATTGTATTTACGTAAAACTATAAATTTTGTGTAATGTACGGAAGTTACGTTTCCCCTTTTGTTTCGCGTTCAAGAAATTAAAATCTCTTTTTCATTTTCAATGGCGAAGTAGCGTGTACCAAGAACCGGCGAGATAAACTCAATCGAGATTGATTTTTATTGATAAAATTTACACGTTGCTTGATATAATCACTTTTATAAATAAATAACAGATTTATAATTTCTCCTGTAGCTTATTCATACGCTATACATGGACGAATAAAATAGTTCCCTTTAAAATTAGCGTTAACTTTACATAGCAAGCTTCAAACACTGAATATCCACAGCATCCCCTTTATACCTATTCAGCTGACTCAACAAATGTAATTTTGGTTGCTCGCAATGAATTGTATGCAATTCGTACGCGCTGCATATATTTAATAGTATAGGTTCTTGCAAACCTTTTACAGGATTTTTTTGAATAGCAGTTTCGTATAAGTTCACTGCTGCCTTCAACTGTCCTGTATATAAAAGACAAACGGCCATGTTATTAGTTAATACAATATTCGACGGATCCAACGTGGCTGCAGCTAGAAAACACGTGTAAGCATCTTGAAAAGCGTTTTGTGCCACTGCCATTAATCCTCTGTCCATCAACTCTCTGACGCTTAGATTGCTATCCTGTTTATGTTTACCGATAAGTAATTTCTCTGCCGCCGAAACGTCGCCCAAAAACAGATGTAGCCTCCCGATACTAGATTTCAAAGCGTCTAATTGTTCGGTAGTCCAGTTTGGATAGTCGCATAGTTTTTCTAAAATATCTATAGCCAGTACATAATTCTTTGTGTTTACCGCACAATTAGCAATAGACATAAGGACTCTTAATTTTCTGCCTTTCCATAACCGTACGGCATCTGTTTGCTCCGTTGCACTGACTTTTACACGAGATCCATCACCGCCGAGTCCGGCATTATAATTTGTTATTATTTGATTCACCGTGGCTAAAAGTTTAAACAAATTATCCAATGCTTGCTTCGGTTTCCCGCAATACAATGGAATTTCGGCTAAAAGTAGTCTAAAAGAGAAGGAAGCCATAGAACCTGGCCTAGTACCGTAAAGCTCAGGATAAAACGTGAAATACATGTCAGGCTTATCTAAATTACCAAACGGTTTCGATTCGTTCTCTAATACATCTATTTGCCTGAGTTTAGTCAGCAAAGCGAGCCTCGTGTACCATAATTGCAAAGAGTGCGGAGTATGCTTGCTCGGTTGATTTATCTTGCCGTACCCTTGAGCATACACTGCCAAAAGTCGCCCAGACAAATTTATCGCCGCTTTGTAACAACCGGCCTGTATTAAATTTCTTAAGCCACGTTCGTCCTGCGTTACATCCGAAGCGGTAAGTACATTCCTATGAATATTTTCATCTTCGCCCAGAAAGTGAATAGCGGTACTTTTTATTAAATCGGGCATGTCTCCCTGGATCGCAAGACCCGGCATCGTCAAGTTATCTCTGTCGATAGAATTAGACCCGATAGTCGATGTGGCGATACTTATTAACACTTTTCGCGTTTGTTCCGAAGGTATCCAGATATCTCTGTGCATATCGTTCATGGCACTGTGATCGAGTCGCTCATTACCGAGCAATACACCGCTATTTAAAAATTCGTTCGAGTGCTCCGTTAGTAATTCAAAATCCGGAATCCTGCTTACCGAACCTTTTTGAGCTTCGAAGAAATCTTGTTTCTTGGGCGAAACGATCTCGTCGAAAATGGTGCGGGACGCATTCTCGAAATAACGACTGATGTCTACTTCCTCTTTCATAACCTCTTCGAATGTTTCCGATTTCGGTTTCGTAGATGTTTCGTTGCTATCAGCCATTCTGCATTAAACATTACAATACATTACTTGTTGCTTGCTTAATATTTACTTACATTAATATACGCGTACTTGAACATTTTCATAAATCTTACATCGGACGAAACCTTGGACATCAACTGTCAAGATCGGATGGAGACATTTTACTAATTGTAAGAGATATGTATACGAAAAAAAATGGTATAATGCGCATATCACAGATACACGAACAAGTTTCACAAATTCCTGTGCCACTGGAATTTATGAATGTTCAGAACGAACAGAGCATTCTGAAAGAAAAAGATATGTACTTTCGGTAATGTTTCATTCTTACGAAGACGGTTTTCTCACGAGGCGATATTTACATACGTTCAAGAACATTTCAATACGCCTCTATCATCATTGATTTTTTAATTTAATACGAAAAAGTAAAGCTATCATAATTTCATGTTTAATATGAATACATACTAACCTCTACTTTATTTCTGATTACACGTATAATTTTATCGACGACATTCGCTACTTCTCACTCTGTTCCCGTGAAAGGCGGCAAAAGATAATAAATCTTACTGCAATTCATGTTTATAATCACACAGTTTTACTTGTAAATCAAGTTACTCGTTGTGATAAAAGGTGCATGAAATAGTGTCGCCCGCCATCTAATATCAGGGATTCGTACTGCTGAAATCGTGCCAGGATCACAGAATGTTATAGGAGGTATCCGGGGTACAGGTTCCCCCACTCCTGTTACTCCTGTTACGCACTACCTTGATTATTCGCTAATAACTCCTTTTCTGGGATTGAAATATGAACTTTTAGAATCGAAGAATGTAGTACAGACCCTTGGCTAGATTCAAGGATACTTTTTAGAACCAATTCGCTCGTAATTAACAAGCTATTAACGAATATCGGAAGTCGGCACATTCATGGCTGTATTACTGTCCGCTTTTATTTTTTTAAAGCATTAGTGGTGCATATTTTTAATGCAACTCAAGTAGGTGTGGAACGTATAAGATTTCGTTTAATTATTTCCCTTCGAAACTCTAGGAGCTCACGTATGTACGCATAATCTGGCACAGCGCGCGAAAGTGGAATGAGGAGTTTCCCGGTGCACCTAGTGCCCGGCCTGGTGGCATTGTTACTCCGTGCCGCGGTATTGATTTGAATGCGCAATGTCAAATAACGATAGTCGGAAATGCGGACGTTGCTTCTCGTGACTCGCCACGTATCGTAACGAAGCTATTGTTCCCGAGATTATCGCGACGAAGGAAAAAGTGTGGGGCGAGACGAAAATTGGAAAACATGGTTGGACCAAATGTCTCCTTGTGACTAACCGTTCCGGAAGGTGGGACAACCTCTATACAGGGCGCATCCTTCAGGACACCTTCCGAACACGAACGTGTAAATACGGAACTCGCAACGCTTTGTAAGGTAAATCGGAAAAGAAATCTTTGTTGCATATAAATATAATGCACGCGATATCGCCGCGATTGGAAATTCAAATCTTATTAACACGCTTTAACGGCCGCACATATCACGCGAGGACCGTTGTCCATCGCCACTGATATTGCACACCAAAGTGAGATACACGAAGATGCTAGGAATATTATTACAAGGAATTATAAATGATCACGCGCACGTGATAATGGCCGACATCTGCTGGCTCGCTAAGTCACGTATACGTGACAGCGGCCGTCAAAGTGTCAAGCATCATTATTTCGAGATTACCGCGAAGTTTGAAATTTGTAACACGTAAAAACTAACTGTAAAACGAACCGTTTATCCACAAATTTTATAGAACGTTCTCTTTCTCCTTTTGATCTTTAGATTAAGTTCTTGCAATTTGGTGGAAACACCATGGGGCATCCTGTATATACGAATTGGCCAAAACGTGAGTTTATCTTTTTAGGTGTACCCTGTGAGCCCTGTAACAGGGCCAGGTGCAGCAAGATCCGTATGGGAACTAAGTCCAGATCCTGACATGGTCAGGCATCTACCAAATACTCTAATTTCCAGCACCACCCAGCAGAACCATGGATCTGCTAAAAGCACTGATCTACAGACAAGAAATGGCCCTGATGATAATATTTATGCGGATGAACATACCTCGGGTCAAACACCATCGGATGAAACAAAACAGATGTTTAAACTTCTAAGATCTGGGTTAGATTTATGTGTTTACATTTCTTTTATTTTTTACAATTTTCTGTCTAGAAATAAGGACATACCGAAAGGGGATAGAAAAAATTTTGGATTTGTTTTTAGCAAAATTGGAGCTGTCGATGAGCTGGTAGAAAAGAATGGTCTAAGCGTATTGAGTGCAAGGGATGAATGGGGATATACTCCTGCCCATCGGGCCGCTTTAGATGGAAACATTGAAGTTAGTTTTTCTGTTTTATTCACCCTTAGAAACATGTAGCTATAATATAGCACTAAAGCACTTAAAAAACAAGATTACTTAAATTGGCAAACATTAAATCTGATAATAAGTTCATATTTTGTTCTCTTTGGAACCAAAAATTTTTTATCCTCCCACAGGTAATGAGATATTTAATAGAACGTAATGGACCGGTTGATCTATCTTGTCTTGGAACCCAGGGACCAAGGCCGATACATTGGGCATGCCGAAAGGGCCATAGTGCAATAGTTCAGTTATTGTTGAAGGTATGCAAGTTAATGGAAATACTGTACACGAAATCGTATCTAAAAGCAAATCAAAATTTGTATAGTTTTTTGCTTTCAGGCAGGAGTTGCCGTTAATGCAGCAGATTTTAAAGGTTTAACGCCTCTGATGACTGCCTGTATGTTTGGGAAATTTGCAACAGCGGCATTTTTATTGGGATCCGGCGCATTGGGACATATAACGGACATAAATGGCGATACCGCGCTTCATTGGGCTGCGTACAAAGGCCACGTGGAATTAATAAGACTACTTATGTACAGCGGAGTAGACTTGCAAAAACCAGATTATTTCGGATCCACGCCGCTACATTTAGCGTGTCTTTCTGGCAACGTCAGCTGCGTGAAAATATTGTGCGAAAAGAGTAAAATTGAATTGGAACCGCGCGATAAAAATGGTAAAACACCATTGCAATTAGCGAAAAGTCACAGACACTCGGGAATTGTAAGAATACTCCAAGCTGAACAGAAACGAAGGGCTAGATGGATACCACCTATCAACGAACTTTGGTTTGTGTTAAATTTCATTTTTCGTGAATTATTGCCAAAAATATTTTACACGTTGATACATCGATAGTTTGATTTCTTCTAAGGGCGCTACTATTTGGGGGAGCTGGAAACAGTAAAGGTCCTATATTACTGTTCATGATATCTGTTCTATTGTGGGGATATCCAATTTATCTATTAAAATGTATCCCATTAACGTGGAACCTTTTACGCGGCAGCCATTATTGCTTTATTTATTGGAATACTGTTATGTGGATTTCATGGATTGTAGCAAACAGGAGGGATCCTGGCTATGTACCACAAAACAGTGACACCTACTATAGGGCAATTAAACAAGTACTGTGTAATGATTTAAGCATTAATCGGTACGGGATGTCGGAATGTTTAGTAAAATTTATTTTTAGATTCCATGTTTTGATAAATGGAAAAAAAGGAATGTATTATTATCTCGATTGTGTCACAGTTGTAGATGCTTCAGACCTTTGAGAGCTAAACACTGCAGAATATGTAACAGATGCGTCACATATTTCGATCATCACTGTCCATTTATATACAATTGCGTGGGTTTAAGAAATAGGTAAATAATAAGTTATTACAATTATATGCACATTTTGCATATAATTGCCAATTATCATGAACAAATTATTGTTACAGGATGTGGTTTTTCCTTTTTGTTATGTGCGTAGCAATAAATTGTTCGTTTACAATTTACTTTGCTTGTTACTGTATGGCGATCGAAGGAATCCAATTATTATATGTGCTAGGTGTATTAGAAGCTTTGGTCTTCTGTGGACTTGGATGGATTTTAACATGCACCTCGGTAAATATAAAACATAACTGCGTGCTAGATTTATAATAATCCGTCTTTCTTTTTATATATAGGTGCTACACGCGTGTATGAACTTGACCACGAATGAAATGTTTAATTACAAAAGGTATTCGTATTTAAGAGACAAGAAAGGCAGATATTTGAATCCATTTAGCAGAGGTCCTGTTCTTAATTTCATTGAATTCTTTCTTTGTCCACCAAACCATCAAGCAAACGACCCACAAAATTACCATATACTATCAGAAGATATCATGTAAGATATTGAAATGTTGTGATCACTATTTTACAGCAGTGTTGTACTTGTAGAAAATGTAAAAATATTAATCATGCAACTGATACTATTTTTCGGAATAATTGCAACATATGTACCTGCACATGATCTACATTGTTAATGCTTCTATTATTGTCACCTTTTATCTATATGATTCATAAAGCATATTTCAATAAATAATTTATTAATTTATTTCATTTAAATTTATTACACCTACAATATTCTAATAACCATTACAAAATGTGTATAACAAAAATCAGATTATTAAATATGATTTTAAATAACGACCTATTGCAATTACAGTTAAATGATTTAAAAGTGCTACTAAGGAAACAATGATCATATTAATTGTTAAATTCATTCTATAATTACGACATAAAAAAAAAAAAAATAATATATCGATGTAAAAGTATCAAATTGGTATATACAAACACTTTAAAAATTGTTATTTATGTATAATTTGTGTATATAAAATGTAAAATATGTCTTTGGTAAAATATACTGCGTTTTCTAATATAATTAAAATACTTATACGTGTCAATTCATACCATTAAAAAACCCCCAAGTACTGTATAGAGGCATTACAAATGGAAATATTAAAAATGATTCGTTTGTATAAAAATTGTAATTTAGAATAAAATATTATAGCTCGAATTTTTTATGTTACCTGACGATGGATACGTACGATGGATGGTGAATGGAATTCTTACTTCAACTCGTAACAAAAGTCGTAATTTGGCGGTGGGTCGGGAATAGCAGGCGGATCTTGAGGAATATGAATTTCTTCTGCGTCTAGAAGTCTTAATTTAATGTCCATAGATAATAATACTTCTAAATCGTGGTCTGCCTCTTTACTTGTCATTCTGTTGCCTAAAAATAAATTTTTGTTTTCTTCGATCTCATAAAAAATGTTATGCAGCGAGTCCTCGAGTTTACGCAATTAACCGCATAAATCGAAGACTTTACTGTATGTCATGCGTGTAATAGCCATCACATACCGAGCAAAGCATTAATGCCGTCCGTCCAATAATCAAAAACTATCTCATCAGGAGCAACAAAGTCTAAGCTTGAAACTTCGACGGAATCCAAAATTAAAGAGAACGCCAACTGATGCGTTGTTTTCCGTCTTTGTAAATCTTTCATATGAGGGCAATCTCTGCCAGTCAGTAAACCCCGAATTTCAACAACGGCCAACTTTGTAGGGAGCTCATCGATCGTTGGTACTGATTTTTCATCGCAGTCTCCATAATGGAATACTTTGTGGTTAGGCGAAAGTCGAACGTACCAAAATTTATCCTTGATTCTCTGTATGCGTTATATACTTTTAAATAAATTATAAATTTTTGCGAGGACAAAAGATACGTACCTGTCCCCTTGCGCTATACTTCATAAATCTAGTGCCTTCTACCAAAAATCCCAACCGTTGTTGCCGAATGAGTTCTAGAATTTCCGGTGTAATTTGTTCTCTAAGTTCAACAATCGGCCTTGCATGACTTTCCCACTCTTCTCTGCTAGTTCTTTCTTGTTGCCAAAGGTTGGTAATCGTTGAATAAGTTAATTGTTGCAACTTATTTTTAAATTTATCCAACCCTGTGGGCTTGCACTGAAGTGCTCTGGTAATTTGTTCCCTTACAACGGAAAATACTTTCACGAAATCTTCGGTGGTGGCTCTCATCTCCTTCCAAGTTTTATTTAACAGAACTATACACACGCAATAGAACTCTTCAAATGGATGATCGTGTGTAAAAAACATCGGATGATACGATTGACCTTGTTCGCTAGGTGCTTCCCCAATGCGTAATACCTAATTAAATTTAACAATGAATATAACTCGTTTAAATAAATTTTTCTATTAAACTTTATACGCTTACTTCGCAAAGTAACTTAACCAATTCCACGCTTGTTCTACCGAAAGGGCATTCGTGTTCGTCCGCCCTACAAGAATTCTCTAGAACAACTTTAGTATAAGCTTCTGTATGGTTACGTGCAAAGTAAACCATGCAGTCTAGAGCAAGCATGCCAGGAGGGGTCTCTGTAAAATCAAGAGCAGGATTAATGTCGTATTTGAAACCCAATTTTTTGTAATCCTTGGCATAAAGGCCTTGTTTACGAGCGGTCACATCTCCGCCAGGTATCCCTTCTGTATCAAAAGCAATTCTCCGAAGCTCTTTAATTTTATCATGCGCGTCTTGATCTTGAGGATCCATTTTTGTCATCATTCGTTGTTCCCATAGACTTAACATCAATGTCTGTAATACATATAACTGGTGCGCCATTTCTGCACCAACCTGCACAAGAAATAAATCGTATTATAAATTCAGAAGGGTGTTATTTTATAACGAATGAGAATGTTTAAATACGTCGTACCTGACCAGTAGACTGTATGATATTAGTCAAAAAAACACTTCTAACTTGTTTAGATTGAAGAGTCGTAGCGACAGATCTGCGTTTGGATACGTCAGCCTTGAGGAATAAGGCATTTATCAGAGCTATTGCGTTTTGTTGTATTTGTGGACGCATACTTTGTAAATGTATTACTAGATTAGAAAAAGTCACTTCTTTCTCAACTTGTCCATACTTTCCAGAAGAATTCAGTACTATATTTTCGAGGATGCTAAGCGAAGCTTCAATAATACTAGTGTCTTGAGTAACAGCTTGATTGTTTACATAACTAGCTACTTTATTAATGAAAGGTGTTTCTAATATATCCCATGAAACAATACCATGATCCATGAGCTCCACAAATGATTGAAGCGAATATGCAAGCGTATTACCTTTATATTTTTCTCCTTCTACCTATAGAAAAAATACATTAAATAGATAAGATAGAGAAGCAATTAAAGTGAACAATTAATCAAAAATACCTGCGATATAATCAAAGCTAATCCCTGCTTATTAATAAATTCAAATGCAAATGTTATATCCGTACTAAGCGAGCTTAGACTCTGCAGAGCCACAGTTTTTTCTTCTATAGTTCCATTATTGAGTTTGGTCAGAATATTGCTTGCCGTTTTCGATGGGGAAAACTCTAATCTCAAAATACTGCCGTTTTTTACTTCATTACGATTTTTTTCTGTGATATAATTTTGGTTATTACTTTCAGAAAATTGTAACGAATACGACTCAGGATCAGAGAGCCCCCACCCATTGCATAGTTCCTAATAAAAAATTCAATCGATTATAATATATGTTTACTCCATATAGTTGTTACTTAAGAATTTTTTATGGATTTGAAAAATTACTTGTATCTAAATCATATGTTAAGGAGTTAAATAATTTTTAAGCATAGCCGCGATTCGATGTACCTGAATAATTCCAGTTAGTGGTTGCTTTTGATTAAATTCAATGAGTTGTGGCACTTGGTCTATCATTTGGACAGCAATTTTCACAATATTAGAATCCTTCTGGACCGGCATTTTTATTGTCTGCGTGTACATGAAGGGATTAGTAACAATTGTTAATTATTGAAACAATGTCGAGAGATACGATAAACGCCAGTCCAGTTTAAAAAATATTATAAATTTGACGTATCTCTTGTCATAACAATATGACAGTCCACCATACTTGTTTCGTATTAAAGGCGTCTAACAATCTGACTAGCGTTAGACCCAGTCTTAACAGACTAAGCACTGAGTGCGGCTGCGCCAAAAACAGAAACTCCTCATTCTACTTTCGCACACTATGCCAAATCACGCATGCGTGAGCTCGTAGAATTTCGAAGAGCCAAGAAAGACAAACTGTTCACTTGTCCTCTTCTTCGATTCTCCGAAGCTGCACAAAGATCGGATCGTTCGGATGCACTTCGAACCATCTTCAGAGAACGAAGAGAGAGGACAAATATGAACCTTTCATGCATTTCAGACATTTTTATATAAATTCTATTCTTTTTCATATTTTAAGTCCGTTTCAGCTTGTTTAATTATTAAAATAATTTTATACGGCACTACATGAACCGGTTTTTATATTCTCCGACAACTTTTAACTACTTAAACACAAGTACCTACGTATGTACTCGCAATTGCACCGAAGGTCAGATTAATTGAAACTAATTAATGACGTGATCATAATAACAGTAACGTACATGCATTATATGAAGTGTTATCGTATTAAATTATCTTGCAAACCTTGCGAAAGAAAAGATTCTAAATAAAGACATATTATAACATTAAATGTGGCATGAACCATATTGATGACGATAACCCTGTCGAACTTTCTGATATACATACATGCATGCATAATGTGAACAAATGTTTGACTCTTAATCATTGTGATTATATTATATCAGTGTAGTTTTACTAGAATACATACATATGTATAATGATATCGTCAAGAGCCAACACGTTTGCATTATGTATATGTGATATATGCATACATCGAAAAGTTCAATAAGGTTATCAGCATCAACATGATCTTACGTTATTTAAATGTTACGGTAGGTCTTCATTCAATGTCCTTTTTATTACGTGGCCTGCAAATTAATTTAATAAGATAATGCTGTATTTAATGGATGCACATTATTGTTATTGTGGATTAAGTAATTAAAAATTAATTTTCTGAATTTCGGTGTTCGTGAACCTTTGTGGACGAAGGAAGAGAAAAACGGAAATTGACTCTAATTTTGTCTCATTCTTAAAGGATATGTTATCTCATAACCATACAATCGACAGCCAAGAATCAGAAGTATGGTACATCCCTGAATAGAACGTCGTGTCGACGCAATGAACGAATTAAATTTTAGTCATATGACAAGCCGTATTTATATCCAAATTTTCGTCCGTTAGATCGGATTGTAACGATGCTGTACTTAATTAAATTATTTTTAATTCTTGGACAATTGATCAATAAACGCAAGCTTCAACTCAGTAAACGATATATTCTAAATTGTAAACTGAAATTAGTTGTTCAATTCGAGCGAAACAAAGGAAGATTGGGTTATTGTGTGATCGGATATTTTTCGCGCCTTTTTTCCAAATGAAATAAAATGAAATTTCCTTGCACCGCTAAAAACAAGAGTAGATGCTGATAACAACAATATTGTTGTCTTAAAACACTCCCATATATCTATACTAAAAATTATTAGCCAAGGCAACACAAAAGGAGATAATTTTTTCGTCAAAACAATTAGGCGGAAAGCTCTTAACCCAATTGCGTAATACAAACAAATAAAAAATACGTTCTTATCGCTAAATTTATTTTTATCGAATCTAAGTATAAATATTTTAAGTATTTTAACGATTTATTCTCGGTCACCACGATCTGAATGCGTGTGTACGTATTATACGCTCTGGCGATAATGAACAGGAAAATTGCGAAACTTCTTAATAATGCAAATGGATTAATTCGATGTTTTCGCAAATTCTATTTTAAACTAATTTACCTGGCTTTTAATTATAGGAATATCGTCTCGCCGAGCTTGATTGTAATTAGAAGTTATAACTTTACATTTTATGACCACAACAAATAAAAGTAAGAAATTACATGAAATTTCAGTAAATTTCAGAATATTTTATTTGTCTGTACGTGTTTTTCTCGTTTTGATTGATTGCTGCTTTACAAAATATTTATATCCTTCTATAATATTTGTTATGATTTAAGACTGATATGCAATTTGTCAAGATTAGTCAAGTAAGATTAATAACATGCGAATATCATATAAGGCAACGTTGAATTCGTTCGTATTAAGAACTATGTATATGTACATATATGTATGGTCATTTAATTTGCACTATTTGCTATGTATTTTTATCCTTCGTATGTTTAAACTGCTCAGAAAAATAGTATGTATTAATTTTTTTATCATATATATAACCTGTACATTATTCATTAGTTATAATTTGTACAATTGTTCAACATGGTTATTCTAATGATCGGTATAAAGATAGAGAACAATATGAGCGCATTTGAGTGCCTTCTGCATGAGAACTTAGAGTTTCCAGTCCCAAGGTATGCATAAAACGCCGTCACTCATAACTGAATAATAATGCGTCACCCAGAGCATGACACCTTCTAGCAAGGGAGCTAAAACACGTTTGTGCAACAGTAAACGTTCACAACATTGTATCATAAGATCTGGGGTAATACTATCATCCTTATTAAGAGCAGTTAAACCCAATTCTTGGACAGCTTTGTCATGAAGTTCATGTTCTATGTGTTTTACACTGCAATAAAATAAGATATAGGAATAAAAGAATAACATTTCTAAGTTAAATCTCAAATAATCTTACTTGTTATAGTGATGTAATCTTTTCGTGGCTTCTTCTAAGTTTTCACTAATAAAATTTACCAAAAGAAAACTCGGGCACGACGATGGAACTATAAATTGTCCGGTAGGAGAGAGCATTAACGGACCAGCTTCGCTAAAAATAAAGCTAGTTTTATTATGTATATCTTTTCTTGAATTCACGTTATAATATACTTACAGACGTACTAATTAAATTTATCTGATACTTACTTACATAGGAACCAAAAGTAAATACATTACATATGAAATATTAAATACTTCAGATAATACTAACGCTTCGATTACAATTTCATAAGTAGATAAATTGGCTGGCCACGCTTTTGGATAGCTTCGCCGTCCTCGGTAGTCCGAGAGGGTTGTGGTAAGTTGCCTCAGTTGATGCTCATACTGGCTGACCATTACCTTTGGCATGAATTTCCTGCACATATAGAGTACCCTGAGCCTTACCGTCACTCAGTTAATGTGTTGTATTACGCACCGTCGACCAACTTTTATGTTAAGAAGTACTTGTGAAACTGCCTTCTCGAAAGCTGGTAATCTCAACAGTACAACATCATGCTTTTGAACGTTTTTGATTAGCTATAAAAAAAGATCCCTTTAATAAAATGAAACGTATTTAATAAAATATTCTATTAAATCAACAATTTATTCTTACATCGAGCCAATTGTTTCTGACTTCGCCTGAATTCAACATAATATTCCCCTCTAGATTAATGCCTGTATCATTGGCAAACACTAATGTTCTATTTTTTAATACTTCCAAGGGTTCAGGATGTTGTTCGACTAATGCTTTAAAGGCTAGTAAACACCCTCTATAATGAGCTATATTCCATCCACAATCCCATATAATATTTGTTAAACCTAATTCTGAGCATAATATCTTTTCTAGTTTTTGTACTTCCTCTCGCATCGGCCTACATGCTTCCAACTTTATGTGTACTTCATTAATATGTTTCTCTAAATATGCCCTAATTAATAATATTCAGTTTAAAGTTTTAAAACATGTTTTTATCTACTTAAATAAGAAAATATGCTTGATATTAATCTTACTTAAGAGTATCTGGTTCTAAATTAATTTTTCTTTTCATTAAAATAGATGCATAAATAGGATCGTCTTCAAATTCTGAAAAATCTATATTCTCTCCTGTGGTTCCTTTTCTTTGCCAGAATCTCGATTTATATTTTTCAGATTCCAATGGTTTTTGTTCTTCGATTTTATCTACGAACGTAGTCGGCAGATCGCACGTTTTCAAAATAGAGAGTATCGTTTGTCTCAGATCTTTCTCTTTTAACTGTATCTTTACGAGAGTGAATTTACCAGCCTTGACTTCTTTTTCATCTTTAGAGCGTAAATAAAATGGCAATGTGGTAGGCCTTACAGGTCTTTGTTGCTGTAAATTTTCTATGATTGAGCTTAATTGTTTCAAGGAATTCTCATTTACTGTCTGGAAAATTCAAAGAATATTCGAAATAAAATTCGTCCAGCTTCTAGTAGCAATTAAATCCGATAAATATAAACTTCGATATAGTGTACAATAATTCGTGTTTCATCTATTCTATAAATAATCCTAAATATAATGAACCAATAAACTGCGTTGCCGACACGCAGTCGGTCCGGATCATTTACGATTTAGAAATTTATTTCTTACATGTTGTCTAAAGCCGTTTGGCGGACAAATAAACACTTACTCTTTGAGTAGGATATTGTCCAAAGAGATCGGGATGAACTGTAAAATAAAAAGGTCGGAGTGCGGTTGACACTTCGCCCGTACTCAATGCCCTCACTGCGTCTCTCTTGTAGAAGCTGTCAAAAATAACAATTGTTATAGGAACAATTGTTTAATTATTATGTTTTAATATAAGAAATTTTCTCACCATCTCCCCAATGCACAGAACATTTTTGTAGCTCACCGAAATGTCATTACACGTTCGTATCGCACAATTGTTTATGAGTTAAAATGCGATAAACATCGTATTTATTGCTCATCGAGCTTACCAAACACCCTACTACGTGACGCACTAGGGACTCTGTACTCTCTGTAAGCTTGTTAGCCCCAGAATACGATTTTTTAGGCACATAATCTTCCTAAATGTTTAATGCCCAACGTCTTCATAGTGACTGTCCTTGCACTATGTCAATATGCAAACTCGATATAACATTAGACTTGAACCTCTTTCTTTTTGTCTAATCGATGGTGGGAACCATGTTCATACATAGTTATGCACATATGTACATATTTATAGATACATACACGTGTGTGCATTATGTGCTATCAAATATAAATAACGAGCTGCATTTGATTAATGAAATCGTAGTAACGTGAAACACATACACGGAAAATCATGTAAAATCACTTTTTTTTCGGTAATACCAGCTGCATTGAAAGTTGGAATTTTTGTTACCTTTATGCACAATGTCATCGAATGACGTGTTGCATTGTATTATCAGTGCATTATGTTTACCTAAACGAATGGAGAAAGGAATGTATTCAGATTAGTGTATTATTATTACGCTACAGTATTAGTTATGAGTGAACTGTACATAGTTACAGGTGGTCAAAGTAATGACACATGCAATGTCGTGTCTCTGGAGACTGAAACAATAGGAGATTAAAAATATTGTCAATCGTTTCATAGTCTTCGCCCGCTAAACATGATTTCTATAAAGGCAGCTACACGTGTTACATGTGACAGCGTTTAAAAAAAAGCGTCAGTGATTATTTATTCGTAAAAATTATTGTGTTTCGGGCGCGAATAAATTACTAAGCAACAACGTACGAAATCTCATTTTGCCATACTGTAAGTATAATATACATTTTACAAACAATTAAAAAATTTATCTATATAAAACCTTTTGACAGCTGTAAAAAAAGTTTTAATACATTTATTATTTTAAACATTATGCAATGTTGTTTTTCACCATCGCTATTTAAAACATAAAACTTTTATATTTTCAGCTTCACCATGTCCTACTCTATTAATAGACAACCCTTATTAAAGGGTGCATCAGATAGTGAATTTGAGGATGATTTGGAAACTGAAGGTGATGATCCAAATATTTCTGTCCCGGATGAGGAACCATTTTTTAAGCAATTCGAACCTTGTGATAAGTAATAACTTATTATTCATAGTACTTTGTAGTAAATAAGAATTTTCTATGATGATGATTACTCTTAATTTACTTAACATTTTGTTTTGTTGTTAAGGTACAATCTTGTATACATAGTTGTTTACTTACTTGGAATAAATACATTAATACCATGGAGTTTCTTTGTTACTGCTAATGATGTAAGTACAAAATTTATCTCGCTATGACATTGTTAATAACATTTATTTGTATCTATTTTCATTCGTTTTTTAGTATTGGATGTACAAGTTCAGAGAAGTAGATGAAAATTCCACAAAATTGATGAATTATACTCGTGTAGAAAATATGGAAAAGACAACTGATCTGCAAGCTAGCTTTATATCATATTTAAACATAGCAAGTTCTATAGCAAATACATTATTTTTAATTGTTAATACACTTATTAGTAAAAGGTAAGTAAAAGTAGATAATTCTAAATATATTTAACAAAAAAAATATAAAAGGATTGTTATTTTGTCATACTAAATTACATGGAAAAATATTAAAAACAAACAGAGTTCCTCTAAGAATAAGAATGGTGGGCTCTCAGTGCACAATATTATTGTTGTTTATTCTAACAACAGATTTTGTTAAAATAAATACAGATAAATGTAAGTAACGCAAAGTCAAAAGCATTTAATGTTAAATTTTATTGCTTTCCATTGAATGAAAGTATTGATTTAATTTTCAGGGCAAAATACATTTGTTGCAATTACCTTAACCACAGTGGTATTTGTAAATGGTACATATTCAATATTTGAAATACCATTAAATATTATAGTAACTGTACTGTAACAGGATTTATTTTTAAAGCCGCGAGTGCAATTTTCGGAGGGAGTCTGATGGGTATTGTTGGTCGTCTTTCGCCAAAATATATAACCGCTATGTCAAGTGGCCAAGCTCTTGGAGGCATTTTTACCGCCATCACGGAGATTTGTTCTCTTTGGATCGGTGCTAGTCCTATCCTCTCGGGTTTAGTGTACTTTATCATTGGAGACGTTATTTTGTTTTTATCTCTGGTTGCTTATATAATTTTAGAAAACTCAGTAAGTGAATCAATTTATTTGAACGGATATATAATAGCAACGGTACTTCTGGCACAGATGTTTTATAATGCGCCATAAGTAGCTTATGATAATGATACAGTCATTAAACTAGTAATCTGTCTTGCATGAAATTTGAAATTAAGACTCCTTTAAGTTATAAATAATGTTTTATTGTATCTTATTTAGACGTTTTTTAAATACCACATGTTGGAAAAATTACCTGAGAACATAGAAACAAATTTTTCAATAACTGGAGAAGTAACTTTCTCACATAGTACTTCAGTGTCCTACACGCGTATCATTAAGAAGATTTGGCACTACGGTCTTAATATTTTTCTAGTATTTTTTATAACTCTTTCTGTATACCCAGCAGTTACTGTGTTGATAGAGAGTCAGTATAAAGGGAAGGGCGGTTCTACATGGAATGGTAAGTTTACATTATTTACAATTTATCAACTACTAATATTTATGCATATATTACAGATATCTACTTTGTGCCAGTGGTGACCTATCTTATTTTTAGTATTGGCGATTACACCGGAAGAATATTATCTGGCATTCTACAATGGGTATGTATAAACAATATTTTTTAACTTGAAAGTATTCTTATATTTATGTATTGTCTTTTTTTTTTTACTACAAAAGCAATAAAAAACAATTTCATATTCTTGTAGCCAAAAAATAAACCATGGCGAATGGTGTTGTTGAGTTTAATGAGAGTTATCTTTGTGCCAGCTCTTATATTTTGTAACGCGCAACCCAGACATCATCTTCCTGTTTACATTCATAACGATATTTATTATATTTTAATAACTATTGTATTTGCCATTAGCAATGGCTATTTATACAATTTAACATTTATTTTGACTCCCACGTAAGTGTTGAATGTTAAGTATGTATATTAGTAGCACGTTATACTATTAAATATTATTACCCGTATTTTTAACAACAAATTTTTAAACAGGGTCGTAGATTCTCATGAAAAAGAAATCGCATCTGCCATAATGGGAGCTTTCCTTGGAGTGGGATTAACAGCAGGCGCTGCGTTTAGCGTGCTCATGATTAAACTAATATAACTATTATCAAAAGAAATTGATATTCGAACGACAACAACATTAATCTCACTGCCTATTTTATATTGGAATCAAATAGGACCACAGACCATCGAGTTCAACTATGGCAAATCCAGACGTAATACAGTTCTTTTATATTTAATGACACTCAATGAATGTAATGTTTGATACATTAATTAAATTATTTTTTAAGTATTTGATTTACTATTTTCGTAATTAAACTTGACCATTCCGTGAACATGTAAAAAGTTTTTAGTATAAAATAAAAAAGAAAATTGTACGTAGTAGATTGTGAATACATGGTAGCACGTAAGGAATGAACTGATTCTAGAGAGAGATATAATTCTAGTTATTATAAATGTTAAGAATATATTTATTTTTAAGGATTCAGAGTACAATAAATTGTAATAAATATTTCGACCCTTGTCAAAAATAACTGAAGAAATTTCGTAAATTATATGTATATAATACATAATTATTATAATGTACTTAACGTGTATAATAAAATAAAAAAATAAATATATTTAAATATAACATATTTATTCTAAACGAAAGCAATTTATTCCTACTCTTGTAAGTTGGACAGTTTTACCTACATTAGATAGCATGTGGTCCTATCAAATAGGGATTATAATTATACATCTTACTTCAGCGTGCCATAAAAAATTGTTCATCTCTATTTGTATACACGTAAAATATTTTCAAACTTTTACAGATTTTTATGACTAGAAATACATGATTTATACAACATAAAAGTAAAATGTATAAATACATATAATATGGAAGTAATTTAAATATGTTTTTAAATACAAGTCAGATAATTTCTTTTTTTAAATGTTTGCTTTTACTCGTAACATAAAAAAAAAAAATGTTCACTTACTGGAGCATGCATATCTCTCATGAAGGATACTGTTTGTTTTTACTAGTTAATGGAACAAAAACAACACTGGTAAGGGACTTTTTCTTGATTTTTCCGTCCAATGTTTTATCGACCTGAATTAACGTTTGATCCGAATTTTCTGGACCCATTGGTAATACTAAACGTCCTCCAGGAGCTAGTTGATCTATCAACTGTATGAACGGTATTGTAATTATTAAAATAAATTCTCATAATATTGTAAGGCTAAAACAATTAGAAAGTTCTCTTACAGCCTGTGGCATTTCTTTAGCTGCCGCGCCTACATGAATAGCATCATACGGTGCTTTCTCAGGATATCCTAATCTCCCATCTCCAACTAGAATATCACATATTCTTTTAGAAAAATTTTGAATACATAGAGAAAAGAAGCTATATCTTTGCTATGGTTGGAGTTAGAAAAACATGTGACATGGATAGGACATTGTTTAGTTACATTAGTATATAGATTAAGCTCCTTAAATATTCACATGTATTTCTGAAACACCTTGCATACAAAGTTTTAGAACGAATTAAGCCGAGAACTTATTGGATTTAAATGCTACATAAAGGACAATTACCAACTAATTCGATAAGACCACTTTGCAGCAATTCCGGGTTACCTCGCCGAATATTTTCCTCCGCAAATGCTTTTAATTCAGGAATATGTTCGATACCTACAGTCAAACCGTTTGGTCCTAACATCTTAGCCATACATGCTGTTAGATATCCAGAACCACACCCGACATCCAATACTCTTGCACCGTTATGTAGTTTCTCTTCGAGTAATTCCAAGGCATATGCATGCTGAAGTATTATAGTTTACAATATTTTACCAATGATTTGCAATATTTATGAAAAATGTAAGTACATTTGTAAAATTTGTTATTTGTATGTCGATTATTAAAGAAATATACCATATGAGGAGCACTTATGGTAGCACCATAACCAATTCCTTGTGGAGAATCTATGTATACATAACTGGAATCAGAGTAATTTCCTCTATCTACAGAAGACATTGCTTCGTACACTCTATCAGATTTAATTACTTTTGATCCTAAGATAAAAATAGAAATGCCAACAAATTCGTTTCTTTTCATATAACGATGTAAAAAAAAAAAAGAATGAATTTACATTGCTTACTTTTAAGATATTGCATAAGATCACTATTGCTTTTTGCATGAAATCTTCCGGGCCAGGCCATTTCACATGCAAATACCGAAAACAATGAACTTATTACTAAAAAAATAAAACACGTCAAGTATCGGGACCGAATTTTGAGGCTGTATTTTATGACTTAAAGCACCTGACAATTTGTTGCGAATGTTCGAGATCTTTAAAAAATTGTCAATTTAATGAAATAATACATCGAACAAAATAAATTTGTTTATGAATTGCCTGAGTAACATTAATTAACAGGTGAATTGAAGATGTATATTTAGACAACAACAGATGTCTAAATATAAAACTTGATAGAAACAAAATGTCCTGACGTTCACTTGGAGGTAACGTAACAATTACGTTGCATAAGGTACATCACTTTATTTTAGCTGCAAACAATATAAAAGAGATTGCAATAGATGAACATATTTATAACAGACTTGAGTTTAGTAGCTTGTTAATTTAACCACGCTCTTCCTGTGCGTAATCGTTGTATTATTATTATAACAGTTTAATTATCCACGTCAATATTATTTCTGTCACGAACGATACATAAGATAGACTCAACATTTCACAGACCGTCCATAATGCGCGTTATAATCACACCACAAACTACATGTGAAATAGATCATCCGATGCAACAGTGCATAGTTCCTTAACTGACCGCCATTCATGAGAAGAGGACGCTCTAATCACCTCCCAATTTTTACGTCGGTATGACAGTTAGTTTGGACCACGAAAGCAGTATTAATTCTTGCCGCTAATAGCGCTGATACATTCCCTTCTGAATCGATAACGTTGGATGTGATATGGAAATGATAAGGGGGACTAGAAATTTTTCTCCCTGATCCTGCTAACGATCATAGATCCTTTTTTTTTGTAGGAATCCACGAGGTCTACTATAGAAATAAATTACAATGAAATACATTCACTATTGTAGGAAATTTGGAACATTTTCATGGTGTTCTCCTCACTTTACGGGGTTAAGAAACAAGTTTGCGGAATTTCTACATATTTTACACCAAAATACGCGTTATTTGCACTTTGAAATTTTAAAATTTTCCAATCCGTTCAGAAGTTATGATGGTTTCAACCATAGACGAGGTATCCCGGGACCCCATTACCATTTTCGTGTCACTCGCAACGTTATCAACATATTTAGAAATTAACACAAGAGGAAGTGCGACAGAAACTAAAACTGCATAAATTTTATTATTTTTTAACGGAATGAAAGCTGTATGGTCCAGAATTGAGCATCGATCGATTAATTCCATTGGAATAACCAATCGATTGAGATTATTTAAAGATTTCGAAATTATTAAAATACGTAAGGATCTCATTGATAAATACACCGCAAATCCTGTATTTTTTATTTTAAATTGTAATATATTATTTATTTAAAAACTAACTCGACAAAAACGTATTTGCGACTCGAAATCAGTGCTATTAGACCGCACACCAGGACGAAGAAAGTATGTGGAACTATAAGAAGAACGCAGCCATTAGCTCATATTATTTGCTATGTAATTAATAATTATATTAATTATATAGTAAATAATATGACCCAGGTCTCACCGCGAGGAGGTTGCTGCGTATGGAGACCCGCCCTAGCCTCGCCCCAACCACCCTTCCTTTGGCGAGGAATTCGAATATCTATTCAAGAGAGAAGCTATCGAAAAGTTGGAAACGAGCTAGAAAAGGAGAGTTCTTAAAAGAACTGCCCAATCAAGAGACGAAGAACCTAACAAAATGTCAATACATGTGAGATGATACACATGTTTTCTAAAAACGAAATTGAAATGTGCAACTGCACCTACGAACTCCGATGAAGAGATCGAAAACCTAACAAAATGTTGATACATGTGAGACAATCCAGCACATGTTTTCTAGAAACGAAATTGGAATGTGCAACTGCACGTACGAATCCTGATTACTAAAGTACCAATATGTACTTTATTATTAATTGTTCCTTCTTAAATAACAAGACACTCGTACAAAACGAAGAAAGGATCCTGAAGATCCAACCAGAAATGTGCAACTGCACGTACGGACCTTGCATACTAGAATACTAATATGGATCTTAATATTAATCATTCCCACTTAAATTTACGCACACGTTTCGGTAATATTTAATAAACGGCAGGAGAACGCTTTTTTATCTTATAATCTATATACATTTGTACTTATATTCTAACGCAATCTGTAGAAACATGAAGAAATATGAGGAAATATTTTCTTCTTGGTGTCTTCATCGATCCCACGATGTTTTTCTAAAACATACACTCATACCCAATAAATAGAACTCATATAAAACGGAGAAACATGAAAAGATATTTTCTTCTTGGTGTCTTGATTAATCCCACGATGTTTCCCTGAAACATAAATCAGACAATAAATAAAATTGTATGAAATATTTCCCTAAGAGCGATCAAGATGGAATCCGTGTACAATTTCCAATTCCATTCTTCGATGATTATATATCCTGTAACAAGAACTTGTTCAAAGAATTAATAGCTGAAATGAAAGTGTATTAATGGGCACAGAAAAAAATAATTATGTACCGTCACGATAGACTCATGGTAATCGATCATAGTAAAAGTGATATGAAATTAATATTTAAAAAAAGTTGAAAAACATAAATATTACGTGAAAATGAATGCAAAGTTAAATTCGTCCCAATGTTAAGATAAATAAGAAATAGATTGAAAATTTTATTCATCTGTTACCGTAGATTTTATTTTTCAAGAAAAAAAATTCCATGACGTATACATTGCAATAATTATATTTTACTGTATTCAAAACTAAATTACGTTCATACAGAAAAAGCAATAACGAACGAAAATGTCGATTCTACGCGGAAATTAATTCTCAATATGAAATATCGAATTGCAATTTGCATATCCTTTTGATGCAAGCATTCTATTTTCCATCGATTAAAACAATGATCGCGAACAAACTTTGATTTATGCAAAGAATACAGAATATTTATAAAAAATTCGCTATTTATAAATAACAATTGGATTGCAAACGTTATTATATCCCGTAAAAATTACCAACTCTAAGAATGAATAATTAGTGATATAGATATCTATATAGCAATCATAAATTCAATCTACAATAAAATTAATCATAATATAGAATTTTTAAATGTATCACAAATCTATGATGAAAATACATTCCCATATATTACAGATTTTAACAAGTTATGAAGAATAAAACAATTGGTCTATTCACAGCAGTACTTCAAAGCAGTATTTCTTTTGAGAATAAACTCATAATTGGAATAAACGTCCACTCGTTTTAAATTCAAACAACCCGTGAGTGGACCATTCTTTCTTTCGCAACGCTAATTTATACAATAAAAAACTATACGCGAATGGTGCTTGTTATTCGTAAAATGAACCACGCAGGGTTCCTTTATTAATTAAATCGCGTGCACCCATATTCAATCATGCGCAACACTAATTTTAATAACGACGTTGAGCCATTCGAGGCTTTGCAGAATCTCAGCTTGCTTCTCGATGATCCTGGTGCAGTGGGCAGCGTTTTGGCCAGCTTTTGGGCATTGAATCGCAACTCTAATTAATAAAAAACGCGACAAGTCAAGAACGCAACGCTAATTTATAATATAAAAATTCCAAACGCGATTTATAACAATAAAAGCAACCGCGAATGGTGATTATTCGCAACACTACCCTGAAAAGTAAACGCGAAAAATATTAATTCGCAACGCTATGAGCAAACCGATCAGTTAATTCGCAATGCTATTCTTAAATAACGATAAAAGCAATCGCGTATGGAGTTCGCAACGCTACCCTGAAAAGGAAACGCGAAAAATAGGAATTCGCAACTCTACAAGTAAAACGCGATTATTGTATATTCGCGACTCTATCTTTAATGGAAATACATTTATGTTTCGCAACGCTAATGCAAATCGCGTTGCCCAAAAACGCTGGATCAGGTGCTGGCGTCTTCGGTTGTAGCTAGAAACATACATGCACGAAATAATCTAACTACATCAAGCTACTTCAAACTACAATAGAGTGGCACATATGGGGATGAAGTTAGACGTTTTAAATATCGCAACACTACGGGGCAACAACGCGATAAATCAACAATCGCAACGCTAATTTATAATAGAAAAATTCCAAACGCGATTTATAAGAATAAAAGCAACCGTAAATGGTAATTATTCGCAACGCTACCCTGAAAAGCAAACGCGAAAAATAGTAATTCGCAACTCTAATTCGCAATCGCGTTTACTAAAAATTCGCATCGCTATTTTTAAAGCAAACGCCCGGTTCCTAGGTTTGCATAAAGACAATCGCGAATCGTATTTATTCGCAACACTGATATATCAACGCGATAAATATCTGTTCGCAACTCTACGAGCAAACGCGAACATTGTATATTATTCGCAACTCTAACTTTAATCAGGGGCTATTGGTACATGTACATAGACATGTACTGGCCACAAAATAAACTAACTACTGCTAGTACTACAATTGGGGTAGAATTTGGGCATTGAAAATATCGCAACGCTAAATAAAAAATCGCACGATTAATCAAGATCGCAACGCTAATTTATAGTATGAAAATTGCAAACGCGGTTGACATCCATTATATATATAAAAGAGTAAAAAAGCAACGCGAATCGTGATTGTTCGCAACACTACCCTGAAAAGCAAACGCGAAAAATAGTATTTCGCAACTCTACGAGCAATCGCGTTTATCAATAATTCGCAACGCTATTTTTAAGCAAACATTCGGTACCTAAGTTTGCAAAAAACCAATCGCGTATCGTGTCAAGGCGCAACACTACCCTGAAAAGGAAACGCGAAAAACAGTGATTCGCAACTCTACAAACAAACGCGATTATTGCATATTCGCAACTCTATGTATATCATAACCGCGAGTTATGGGGAGGGATGGCTGGCATGTATGGTGCAATCATGTACCATCAGGTACATGCATACGCGAGCCAGCCAGAAAAATAAACTAACTACAACTACAGACGAGTTAAGTGACAAAGTAGTAATAGGAATGACTTTCCATCCTCATCCGAGGATGAAGATGAAAAGCCATTTGTTGTAGCCCACTCTTGAAACAGTTTGTCAGGGCCTCTTCAGCTCATTGAGAGCCTTTTCTTTCTTCGGCGGTCCTGCCGATGCCTGAAACTTACTTAAGACTGGGCTCGAGATTTCGTGCAATACGTAGTCTTCCAACAATATACGAATTGTTGCAAGAGCATACGTGGCGAATCTCGAGCGGGACGAACGTTTCAAAAGGGACCTAATCCCGACCGCGAGCGCGAGAGAGCGACTTTAAGAGTCGCGCGATTCGAGGAGTCGAAAATAAAGCCGAAACAAACAGCACAAGTGCACCGTTTGAATCAGCAAAATTTCTACTCTCGAAATCGTAACTACAGAAACAGAACTGCCACGCGAAAACGCGCCTACCCGAATTACTAATGTGGACAGTCCTGCCCTGACCCTACCTACTTAGGTTTAAACACACACACCAGAGAATAAGTTACCTACCTACCTAACCCTATATTTAAAAAATTGCAAAACTCAGTCTCTCAAACAAACACTCCACGGTTCTCATTCTGAATGTCCGGGCGCGACCTAAACTAGAGAGGACTCCCCGGGGTTCCTCCGACACCCGGACACAACCACATTCATACTCTAATTGTGTACGTACCAGTTTTTGCAGTGGACTGACAAAGCTAGTGCCCATTGCGTACTTTTATTATTTATGTAAAACATTTTAATATATCTGATATAGTCTTTATTAAAATATACTCTATATGATCATATAAGATTGAAAAGCTAATTCATTATGCATTTTACAATATTATTGACGCGTATGCAATACGAACAATTGCCAAGTAAATAATAACTATAAGTTTAATATTATTATTGTGACTGGTATGAATCTAATATCAAAAAATTCTGTATCTGAATTGTAATAAACTTTTGAAACGATGCACTTCCACATCCTAACCACAAACACACATATGTGGACAGTACATCGTGCACGATACACTAGCATTGTCAGTCGCACGGATAAATTATTATTATAAATGTTACAAACTAAGTCATCGTGCCCCGTTGCCTTCGCTCGTGCAAATAACACTTGGGCATGTGCACGAACTTAGGCAACGAACACGGAAAAGTATCCTGAAAATCCTGACTAGAACAACTGGTTATTAATAATTAACTAAACGGTATCTATTCTCAATTAAAATGACTCGACTTGTTATATGTAATATATCAACAACAGAGTACGTTAATATTGAAAGATATTATTATTCAAGAAAAATTTGTGACTGAAATTTAATTGTTCAAAATGTAAGACTTTAATAAAGATCTCATGATAAAATAATTTACTTTGCAAATTGAAATAAATCTGTTAAATTATTATTAAAAATATTAAATTAACCTTGGTCGATTCTGTCGTCAAAGTAAATTTAAAAAAAAATAAAATTAACATGCATGTTCCTTTGAGTTGAAAATCGACCAGTCGCGAAACGCCTTCTTGCACATAAAATACATCGTATGATGTATTAATTAATAAAACGAATATTTAATAAATATATTAATGTATATATACTACTCAATTATTTAATTCATATAAAGATAATAAACATATTTCATATATTTGATCAAAATTGTGTAATAATCATATTGTGTAAAATTGATAACATTAAAAAACGCGAGTGCAAGAAGACCCTAGCCTGCACTAAAAAAATATAACTCCAGGGTATTTTTCATACCCGCGGTCACTTAACTCGTCAAAAATACTAAGTATACAACTGGTCACCCGTGTTGATTCGGATCTTTCATCCTACAACATGGTTGGGGACCAGAGGAACACAAATAGCATGCGACTTACGAGTGATGAACTTGTGCCTCTGGGATGACTGCATAATGATGCTGCTGCTGCCCGATGGAAGTCATCAAAGCCCCCTGCATGGTCCTGCTATAAAGAATAAGAAAGCAATTATAATCTATTGTTAAAATTATAGAGGTTTTTAATTAACAAATTTCAAAGTATAAATTTATACTTACGTTGTTCGCTCGTGGTCCACCGCCCGATACCCCCCGGGTACTGCTACTGGTTCCCAGGATCATGTTCAGAAACTGTAAGAAAACTGTAAGAAAACAATTAGAATCTATTGTCGAAACTGTAGAGATTTTTAATTAAAAATTTCAAAGTATAAATTTATACTTACATTGTTTGCTCTTGGAGCATCGGCTAATAGTCCTCTTCCGTGATGCACTGACTCTAATTCCGGTAACGAGGAGTTTAAATTTCAAATTGAAAAAATAAGTAATTTGATTGGAAAATATTAAATTAGATTACCGCGACCGAGGATTGAAATCGGCGAACAAATGACTCTATTATCGCGATTGAGAAAACAAGGAGAGCCACGATGCTCTGGAAATAATTTAATACCGCGTAAGAAACACTGCTTCTATTCTCGCGTTTGCCTAACATCGCGAACGATAACGTACTCGGGGTCACTTTGCCCCGAGAAACAAACTTGTTGCTACGTACAATCATTGAATCTACCGGCCGCATTGCGCGCGGCCAACAAATTTCCTGGAAAGAAAAGAGCTGAAAAGAAAGGGACAGGAGACAAGAAACACAACAAGCACATCTGTGCTTTGCCTATCGATTTTCTTTTTTCTTCTTACAAGAGTTCGTCAACAGAAATACTGCTTTACTTAGTACTGTTGTATACATAGTTTGTCCCGTACAAGATCAATGCCACGAAGGCGAAATTTTCTCAATCAGTGAGAATTTCAACGATAAAATATTATCTACGAAAATAATTACGTACAAGTAATTATTCAATTTATAAATATTATATCACTAAATTTCATAGTTAGAGTTGTAAGCATGATTATGTTTACTTTCTCGAACGTTAGAATATCCCGTAATTTTTATAAATATTCCGAAATTTGCAAAAATTAATGTTTGTTAATTATTTATGCTTTAATAGCATATTCCAACTACGTGGTTTCTACGTTTTCTTAAACTTGCATCGAAATATATATGCAAATTGCAATTACAACAATTCATAAAGAAATATAAACGATCAATTAAATAAATAACACTCGGAAATATTCAATCGCGATCAGAATACAGTTAAATATGAATTATTTCAATTTATCGTCGATATCTACCGACGCCATTTCTGTATACTTCGATATTATATCGAAGTGGATAAAAGGTTTGTCAAAGATTTTCATAATTTATCTTAACAATGGCCGATTATAAAATTATGATCATGCTTGCAACGAATGATTTCATAATGAAATAAAAATATATAAATATTAATATGGGTGTTAATTTTTGTTGTAATTGTTTGAACGTTACCAATATTCCCTCCAAAATATGTCGACTCGTCTGCCATCTGTTATGGTGTACTTTACGCGCCAATAAAACATCCCATGGCATCGAATTTCAATCAGAGACTGCAACAGAAATAAAATACAAATTAAATCATAATTAAACAATGATTGATTATAACGAGGAAATAGCAAAAGGTTAGAAATACGTACTTCGTTGATCGCGAAACGCCGACACGTCTTGAGAGGTTTCAATAAGTCTTATTATTTCTTAATTTCGAATTCCAATAAGAGACTGTAAAAGAAACGAAATAACGATGCATTAAAGTACACAAACGATTATTATAATTAAGTAATGGTTAAATCGAGACTGTATTGCAAGAGATCGTAAGTAGTAATACGCGAGTAGTAATACGGGAAGGATAAACAGGTTGGAAATACGCACCTCGGTCGCGGAACGCCGATACGTCTCGACACGTCTTGCTATGTTTATTTTCAAAGTAGGAATGATGGCCGTCCGCTGTGCTCGGCAACGCTCGCGAATTAGGCGGCGGGGTGGGGGAAGCTCCGATGTCTCGCGAAGCTTGTTTACGAACCCGAGGGATACCTCGGATAGAAACCGCGGATAGACTGATTTTAGCAAATTATTTACAACTTTAACTAGTCAAGGAAACGCGAATAATTCGTACTTTTCAACTCGTATGCATTTACACGCACCTAATCTGCTGCCTATCACACTAATTCAGTGAGTTTCTCAACTGACCGCCATCCATTTGAAGAGGTCGCAAAAATCACCTCCGAATTTTCAGGTCGGTATGGTAGTCAGATTCGGCCACGAAAGTCCATAAGTCCATACACCTTTTACCTTATGGACTTTCGATGGCGGTCAGTTGAGAAACTATGGAAGGGATTCAAATTCATTTCTGAATCTGTTGGTAACGTTGCGAATGACACGAAAATGGTAACGGGGCTCTAGAAAAAATACATTGGATGTAAGGTCCCAAAATCATCAATCCAATGATTAAACTATTATTTATTAAATGTGTATCGTTTTCTTATAAGAATCAATTGCTCGCTGTTCTTTTTATATAATATGTGTAAAAATTATACTTTACTTTCTCATATGTCATTTATTTTGAATAACTTATATTCTGACATTTTAACAATAAATTGATACATTTAACATTGTATTACATTCCTATAGTAACATATACAATTTATATTCCTATAATTTACGAAGGTATATAAAATTATTGTTTCTCAATGTACATATTTAATAACTATATAAAGGTACGTATCCACTTGTTCGAATTAAGTGGAAATGTGAGAAAAAAGTTTTCCATAGTCAGCTTGTCAACATAGTACAAATACATGCATTCCTTTTACTCAAATTTTCTGCTTAGCATAGACGTGTATACTACAATTATAACATTAATTTCTAGGAGTATAACTCTTTTTGAGAAATCACATGCAAATTAAATTGCATGCATTTGCATTTGTATAACATATAATTTAAAAGTATCTCAAATACTGAGATATAAACTTGGCTAACTTAAGCCCATTTAAATGATAAGCAAGATGGAAAAGTGTTTGCAAGAACTTTCTACTAATTACTTTGAGTCATTGTCAACAATGGCAGTGCAGCAAGAATTTCTTAATGATAGTAGTGTTAATTAGAAATACTGAACAATCAACAAATTTAGTTTGTTCAGTTATTCGCCTATTTTGATACATAAACATTCAAATTCTTTTGGTAATATTCAAAACATAAAGGAACCATTAATTTAAATAAATCATTACAAAAGTATAAACACAATTTTTACATCAAACGTTTAAAATAAAATCTTAATTGATTAAAGTGTATCTTTTATGTTCAAAGATGTTCAAATAAACAACACCGTGGTAAATATTCTAGTCATTTTTTTTACAACTTTGGATATACTCGTACAACTATTAAAGATTAAATTCCACGTATATCGATTGTAATCAATCAAACGGTAAAAGATACCTTTTATTTTTGTTAAAGAATTTATACAAGTTTAAAAGTCACTATTATAATGTTTGTTGAATATATTAACTGTATGTACTTGAAGCAATTTAATGTCTGATAATTAAATTTCAGCAACATTCTTAGAATGTTTAATTTGACTTTGAGAATATTATACATCGTCCTTAAGCTGGCTCTCCATATAGAAATGATTATAAATATTATAAACATGATGCAGAACCATGTTTCACGATTATGATTCGATATAGTAACAACATGAAGCTTATCAATTCACTCTTTGTATTTGGATATTTGGAAGTTCAGTGATAATAAACTTGATCGCTGCTTTCTACGATTCAGTGTCATTTTGATTACATTACGATCTAATGTAACTATTTACAATTCCAATATTATGTAAGGCCTGCACAGTGCAGTAAATGACTTCTACGACAATTTCTTTATATATTATAGCAAAGCTTTGATTCCACTGAATGCTTATGACTCAAAATATATGTTCGCGTTTAATTCAAATAGCATTTATTGTATCCAGAATCAACTTTCAAATAAATATGTTTTGATATACTCTTTAAAGAAAAGTGTAGTCTAATTTTCATAAAATTTATGCGTCTTACCACTCGGTAAAGATAATTGAGTATTTAATTTTAATTTATTTAATTTTTAAGCCTTTAGCTTTGCTTTGCTATGTAGGCTGTGCATGGTTAATTCGATAGCCTTCAATTGTTAACTTAGTTTGGTGTTTACATTATACTGGTTTTTTTTCTCTAATATTACACTCAGAAAAATCATCACATAAATACGATACTTACTGCTAATAATAAGACGAGAATTCTTAATCACGCTAATGTTTTCTTTCAGTATAAAAATCAAGGACATTTTATCAGATATCTTCGCTTTGAAAAGGCATCTATATTGTTTGTTTGTATAAGAACGAGTGAAAATAGTCTGCTCCTTTTTCTTTAATCACAAATACTCTTTGTGAAGATTATTATATCATGTTAAGTAAATCGGATCAATTAGTGTTTTAAATTCTTAAAGTTACAAAATTATAATATATATGGTCAATATCTACTAAAATTATTCTATGTAATACTACTGCACAATAATGTATGTTACTATGTTAATATATACAATAATAATATACAGTAGCGTCACATGATATTAGTAACAGTATGTATTCCTTTAACTATACTTACTTTTTAGAATTTTTCTACATTATTTTTATATTTATTCATTATGCTTTTTCATTCCTGACTTAACTAAATTTTTTATAAAGCTTTTAAACTATTTGTAAAATTTGGAGTTCTTTTATTCGATATCGGAATTTTAAAAATTTAACAAAAAGCGGACTTTATTATTTTAATACTTTTTTTTATATATTCCTTGAATTATTTAAATACACTTCTTTTTAAAGCTTGTTTAATATAAAAACTTATGAAAATGTACATAGCCTCAAAGAATTGTTTATGTATCAATCGTAGTTTTCAACATTTTCATAAATTATTAAAATACGGTTAGTATACATAGACTTTATATGGATATATGTAGCACCCAGTAGAATTACTGTAACATGGGAATAAAGTACTTTTGCATGATTCTTATAAGTTTACGTTTTTTTTCCTTTTTCTCTTTTAATTAAAAAAGGTTTCCTACACTGGCAATTGCCTCAAGATTTCAATAATTAACATTTTTTTCTTTTATCACACGTAATAAAACAGTAGGGTACAAAAAATGGTGAAGACATTAACCTCTTCAAATGCTTGATATAATAAACTTCTTGTCATTTGAAATACTATATATGCAATAAATCGTCGAAAAAAAAAAATAAAATTTCATTAATACGATAACGCATAATGAACAAACCTAACGTTTCTTATGTACAATATTATTAATACCCATGAAATTAATACAAGGATAATAATGTTAAATCAAAACAATCTCTCCTACAACTTCAGGAACTTAGTTCTGCTCAATTATTGATATTTTGATTAGTCACAGTAAAATTTATATACCAACATTCATAGTAGTGTCAGAAGAAGATTTACCCATGAATAGGACATTTTAAAGTATTTTATAAAATGCGAATATTACCTGATCATACTTAAACAAGAAAAGAGATGATTAAAATGGATCTTAAACTATGCAGTGGTGGCAAGCTCCTTGTGTAGAAAAGTTTCAATATCCACTCGACATATAGGACAGCGTTTATTAGTGCACAACCACTGATCGACACAGTCTATGTGAAATAAATGCATACATGGAAGTCTCCTGTAAAATAAATTAAGAGGAAACATAGTCACTAAACATAATCTATAACAAAATAGGTTTTTGTATACAAAATAATATATACCTGACACTTTCACAGTCTTCAAATTCAGACAAACAAATTGTGCATTTCTCAATAGCGTCTTCGCCATTCTCGACTTTTTTAACCTGCAAAGATATACAATAATATGGTGATAATATGATAACAGACATGTACATTAATATATTTGTAATTCATTACCCGTTTGTACTTATGAGGGAATGTATGATTTTCAATTGACTCCTGCGTTGCTCCGCAACTAATATGAGCCATACGCCGCAAATCGACGAGGCTCATATAACCTTCCAGACGCAATGACATATCACGAGCACCAGACTCTAACTACATGTTACAAAATACGCGTGTAATATACATATTAACGTGTTCAATAAATGTATCGTAACATAAAACATACCATATGTGGATGAAAACTGATATGCGGGACTGGTGGCGGTCTTTGACGCGGACCATAATGATGGTACATGTGATGATGCACATATTGATGAACCGGCATCGAAGGCAACATTACTGGTGGCATTGGTTCCATTTCTAATAGTTCCTAAAAAAATTCAACGTTATTAAAATATTTAATTTTGAATAAAACATAATTTGAAACTTCTATGTTCAAAGCTAAGATTAAGTAGTACAACTTTGTAGGGTATCGAATTACCATTACAGGTTGCACAGGACAATTTGTACTGTAACTTGATGGACCTCTAGCTTCTGGATGACTATAAACAGTAGGTTGTTGCGGAGGTGGCAAAATTGGGGGTGGAGGATAATTTTCTGCATATGTCATATTTTCCGAACCATTGCAACGATTATTCGAAGTATTAGAGTTTCCATTATTACAAGTATGATGAGTTGCTTGATGCATATGTGGACCACACGACGTAGTGCTATTAAATACGAAAGTTACTGTATAATGTGAACCGTTGAATTTATTTGTGTAATACTAACGTGTAATGTGACGAAGATCGTGCATAGAGCCGTCTCCTATGCGATTCTTGCGTGCGTTGTTGGATAACCCATAATCTTTCATGCATCGGGGGCATTCGTGTTCTTGACATTCCCGTAGGAGCATCTATAAAAAAATTCTTTTATGTATTATAAATATTATCATATTTATCAAATATAATATTACTAAAAATTTGAACGATCATTGAACGGTTCAAATAAACGTTTTACCTGGCAGTTGACCATATCCTACAGGTATAACTGGAATTGGAATTCTATAATTGTGGTGCATACATCGGTTATGATACATGTAGTCTGGTGATCCATGCATGCAGTAAGTGTTGTTCCCGCTAAAATAATTATTAAAATCAACAAATTATAGAAAATATGAATGACGTCCATGTACAATAAAATGTTAAATAACTTTTACCTATGTACATTATCTGTTGTCCATGGATTTACTACCGAAGTTGTTGGAATAGATGGTGTATGTTCTTCATCTGATTCCACAGTTAAATCAACCACAGTTACTGGACGATTACTTTCTTCATTATTTTGTACAGTATTCTGCTAAATAAATATACTATACTATAAACAATTAATGTAAAATGTATGTAGATTCCATTTCAATATAATTTAACTTTCTTACTTTATTATTGTGATTTACTGTTCCAAGAACTTCAACAGACCCATCTTCATCATCACTACTAGTGGCATCATCACTGCTGGAGGACCAATCTAATTGTAGATCTGGTGCTGACGGTGTATCATCATGTCCTACTCAATGAAATCAAATATAATCCATGAAAGTACCTTATTACTTATACATTTAACTAATAATAATAATAATGAACAGCCTAACACATTGTATTTGTTATTTGAAAACTTATCGATATACATTTTACCCATCCCTCTTTACATGTAACACAAAAACTAATACGATAGACATTGCCATATATGTATACATACTTTGCCTTTGGTTTATTTAATATTAACGATAGAAAAAATAATTATACTTGTACGAGTAGAATGTTGCTGTGAATTAATTGTATTTGGCAAAATTGGATGGTATAAATTATTAGATTCATTGGCACTATCATTTTCAATATTCTGCATAACTCTGTTTAAAACATTTCCATCATTGACTGTTGATCTAGTTGTGCTGAAAATAAAGATAGAACAATGAGATTCGATTATTAGTAAGCAAAACCAAACTTTGAGGTATTGATACCTCATACCTATTAAAAACATTATCTGATAATCTTGATGGTCCAGCTATACTTAAGCTATCAGACTGTTGACTGCTTAACGATTTATGTTCCTCGTGCTTTTTACTTTTATGCCTTACTGGTGGATCCCGTTCATGTAAAATTCTTTTACGATAATTTTCACAAGCTCTCTCTTCGCATGCATTTCCTATCTGTCGGTTATGAGATTCCTGTTTTACGCTTCGTTCGTGTCTGTTTTGGCACATATTACAATTTAAGCGTTCAGGTTGCCAATATTCATGAGAATCTCCTACTGTTTCAGGTCCAGTTAAATAACTTCCAAAAACAAAATTACTATCCGAACTAGAATGGTGCGGTGGATTAATGTAAGGATTAATAGGTGCTAGTTCAGATTCTTCTATATCGCTTTCCGCAAATAAATGTTCATATTCCATCTCGTTAGCTGCTGCAAAGATATTATTGTTGTATAAATATATGACATTTCAGTTTAATAATTTCACTAAATCAGATGTCTTTGTATATAAATTTTATTTATACCTGAAGTAAATCTTGACTGTGGAGATGGATCGACTGTAGATGTAAATGCTGTATCAAATATATCTGCTAAAGAAGTTGAATTAGCTTCTACAACGGACTGTGCGGCAGATTCTCCATGATATAAACTACTTTGTTCTTCTGCTTTTGTTTTATACCAAACTTTTTCAGAGCTTGTACTTTCTTCCATCCTATTTTATGTATTTAATTAATCACTGATTGCTTATAAAGTAATTAATATGAATGCAGAAAATATTATCAAAGAGATAATACTATACAAATTAAAAAATATCTCTGTCTTATACTCAGCATACATTTATGAAATAAATACATTGAAACACATCTCTTGTCTTTGCACAATTGAACTCGGTATAAAGAATTATAGATTTGATTAAATTATTCGTTATAGAACGATAAAATAAATTAAAATACTAAAGAACTCCAGGAATATAATACTCGAATAAAAATTATACGCGTATCATTTTTATTTCCTATCGATTTGTTAATACTTCTTTCCACTTTCATAAGTGACATAGGTATATTTAAACAATTTATGAATATTAGCCAACGATGTGACGAGGAATAATTTTACATCGCATAACACACAGTAATGTCAAGCGAATTATGTTGGAAGTAGTATGATCGAATAGAGTTTCTAAATTTCGGAAAATAATTTTTTTGTCGCGAAGATATATCGAACAAAATCGGCATTTCATGCAGATATTATTTTTCCATTTACAAACATTTGAAACAATATCAATCGAAACCATTAAATGTTACGAAAGTATGTATACCTTGCAATTTCGTCGATGATTTTGTAAAACGATAAGGCTCTCTTCACCACGTCATTTTTATCAAGATATTTATTTCCAATATCTCTCTATGATTCATGTCACACTATCTATATGCGTCAATATTAGTCTCGTAATTGGATCACTTGGAATTTCAACAAATTTTTAATCCGTATAAAAATTTCGATATAATTAAATTCTTATGTCAGTAATAACAATAAAATCGAAAAAGAATTTACGTAGACTTTCTTTCGGTAATCTACATTTGGCAACTACGATACCATCAACCGTAACTTTCGTTAACTACGCTCAATTTTAGGTGATCTCCGTTGATTATGCAGCATGCTACCTTTCCGTGGCATAAAACTATGTAACCATTATGTTTCTTCCCACTGTCGTAACACGAATTTAATATTCATACATAGAACACCTTGTACCTCATAATTTACTTTTCTCCTTTTCCTGCCACATTATCTTAATTTCCGCATTGCATATTTTTATTTAAAATGTACGTAAGAATTTCATGAATGAATCTCACATATTTCAAAGTATATGTACATATAGAGGCAAAGCTAACTTCTCTATTTTTCTGCCAATGAAACGGTCACGATTCTAGGAAAATTGCACTTCTAATATTTCTTGAAATTGTGAACACGTATAATGTTTCTGAAAAATTCGTCTTGAGATTTCAGTGTAGCGTTAAAGATGAGCTAAATTTTCTAATACCCGAACAATTTATTAAGATAATAATTTTCCTTGCGCTCATAACTATATATGAAACTACAATCTCTATGGTAAAATTTCTGTATTGGAAATCGGACCGAAGGAGAAGCTTTACGAAGTACTTGACCAATCAGTTTGATAGTCAACGTTCCTGTCATTTAATGACAAGTAACGAAATCGTGGAAACAGGTACGTAGTACGAACTTCCATACATACATGCGATAAGTGCACTTTGCCCGTGTACTTTCTTTCGGACTCGACCTTCTCGTCAGTCCACAGAAGTTAGTCCTCTTAATGGTGGTTGTCCAATAATACAGTTTTGTTCTTTAACTTTTTTAGCAGAAATATCAATTAAAAAATGGCTGTGGCTGTCAGAACATTTTCAAAATTCACAGGTAAGACTAGGATGTCATCGTGTATGTTTCAACATTAAAAAGATATCTTGCAATTCTTGAAAATTTTGAATAAATATTTGAAAAATACTTAAGATCTTTCACGCCCCTTTTTTCCCGTTATCTTTCGTCAAATGTGCTCTTGTGTTAGAAACTAAAAATACCCCTGACATCCCGCGTTTGCGTTAAAACTTCATTATGTAAGGACGTATATAATTAATCGTAATTCAATTTCTACTAAAAAATGTGCTCTCAAATAATTTCATTCCCAACATAGATTCGTTCTACTTTAATTATCAATGGAACATTATGTAATTTTTATATTAAATTTCTATCCTTTTTGTCTTTGCAATAAAAACTTATCTCATAATGCTTTTTTGATTTTATATATGTTTTCCTGCTCGTATATATTTATATATTAATGCTATCTATGTTAGTATTATTTCCTTTGAATATTAGAAACAGTGTTTGTACGTATTTAGTTCAATAACATGATTAATTCTCTGTTCTGTCATAGCAAATGTCATACCAATCAATTAGACATCATTGGATGATGTTTAGTCAATGAACCTTGACCCAAAAGTGAAGAAATTTGATATTGTTACTATTAATAAATCTGGCTGAAGACAATACTGATTTGAAATATATCAATGCTATGAAATATATACTTCTTTCTTTTTTTTTTTTTTTTGACACTCATTGAAACTTGATACTAGTAATATATTCAAATAAAAATTGCTGTTATCGTGTATTTCACTTTGAAATCTTGTTTCATATCTTATGTACATTAGTATAAATAAATTACTCTTTTTATGTTTCAGTTAGAAATTGTGGAAATTTATTACGCTCCCAAGTAAGGTTCAATTATACAGAAACTAGAAAAAACTTAAAGATTGATTCCAATACCAAAGTCATATGTCAAGGTTTTACTGGCAAACAAGGAACATTTCATAGTCAACAAGCTATCGACTATGGTACTAAATTAGTAGGTGGTGTCAACCCTAAAAAGGCAGGTAGCGAACACCTTGGAAAACCTGTCTTTAAAAGTGTTAAAGAGGTTGGTAAACAGTGTTTGTTTGCAAATTTTATTTTCTGTTTTTTATATAAATTTTTATATATTATACATATGAAAAATCAAACTTGCAATAGTGCTAACTGTATGAATAGATCTTTTCTCTTTTATAGGCAAAAGATGCCACTGGTGCTAGTGCAACTGTAATTTATGTACCTCCACCAGCTGCGGCGGCAGCTATCATGGAGGCAATAGATGCTGAAATGCCATTAATTGTATGTATTACTGAAGGTATTCCCCAACATGATATGGTCAAAGTCAAAAGGCGACTTTTGGAGCAAAACAAATCTCGTCTTATTGGGCCAAATTGTCCTGGAATAATAGCTCCAGAACAGGTACAGATATTAGAAATTTCTCAATGGTTTTTAATTTTCATATCTTCTACTGCACAGAACAAGTAACACAAAACTATGAATGTTATCCGTATATCATTTGATACATGTATTATGTAAATTGCAATGTGCTAACTGCTTATACTGTATTACTATTTCAGTGTAAAATAGGTATTATGCCAGGACATATACATCAGAAAGGAAAAGTTGGTATTGTATCAAGGTCTGGAACTTTAACATATGAGGCTGTGAATCAAACAACCCTTGTAAGCAAATAATATTGTTTTGCAAATTTCTCTATAAAGTAAACATTACGTTTATACAGTTTTCTAATGATATACGTTACGAATAATACGAGAAAATTTTACTTTAAGGCTGGTCTTGGGCAAACTCTTTGTGTTGGAATTGGAGGCGATCCATTTAATGGAACGGACTTTATCGATTGCTTAGACGTGTTTCTCAGGGACCCAGATTGTGATGGTATTATAATGATTGGTGAAATTGGTGGAAGCGCAGAAGAATCAGCAGCAGAATATCTCATTGAAAAAAATACTGTTGGTTGCTGTTCTGATTTACTGGTATCCAAGTCCCATCCTATCCTTATAAATGATCATTCTTTTCCCCCCCAGTAATCCTAATATCCAGGAACAATTCATGTCCTTGTAACTATAAATTATTGCAATATTAACGTATTAATATGTTTCGGTAATGTATGGTGTAATTTTAGGGTGGTAAAGCTAAACCAGTGGTGTCATTTATTGCTGGTCTTACTGCTCCACCGGGACGAAGAATGGGCCATGCTGGTGCAATTATTTCAGGTGGAAAAGGAGGCGCTCAAGATAAAATCAATGCACTTGAAAAGGTATCATTAGGGTTTATATGTGGTTGCTCGTGTAGAGATTATGTTAAATTTAAATTCGCGCCACAGTTTGTATTATTTTTGTCACGTGCAAAATATTTTTTTGCAGGCTGGTGTAATAGTGACAAAGAGCCCAGCACAAATGGGAAATGTACTCTTAAAAGAAATGACGCGTCTTGGTTTGATCTGTAATTAAAAAACACATGCTACTATAAATATATGTAGTTTGCCCCATGTGCACGTATCTTCATAAAATAAATTGAAAGTATAAATAATTCTGCGATCATCTAACAAACGAAACAGTATAATGCTTTAGAATATAAAAATTCTTCGAATTGATAATAATTCAATGACTATGTTCATTGTCATGCAAGATTGCCTGACTACTACTGTACTCCCAAAGACGAAGCTTACGAAGCGAAAGAAACGAACCTTTTCTCAATGAAGAAAATTTATTTCAACTCTGTACAGTGTCCATGAAATATGTTTACAAAATAGCTTTTTTTTCACAGTAGAAGTCATTCAAAGATAATTTAGAAAGTATTTAAGAAAACGTTAACTGCCGTTATCCTGTCTGTTTTCCTTAACTTGAAATTATAAATTTTCTATGTCAATATGATATAATTTTAAGAAACAGTTATTTAAGCAACTCTAATTACTATTGTAAATTTTACCAAATCTATATCTGTTGTAATAAATAATGGAAACTATTATAATATATACTCATAATGAAAAATAAAACAGCTTATGGCCATAATGAAATATTTTAATTCTATAAAGTTCTTTTTATGTTCAAAACCCCATTATTTGGTTTATTTGATCAGCAATGTGTGTATTTCTGTAATTAACAAAAGGTTTCAATGAACTAAAATCCATTGTTTGGATAGTATGTGACAAGGTTTCGCAGGTACAGTAATATAAATGTTTATCTATGTAAAGTTGTTCAGCTAATTCCAATTGATGATTGTCCATTAGATTCTGGTTTACAACCACAATCAAATTCTTTTTATTTTCCAAAGAATCAAGAATACTTCCCGCCCCTGCATGACTTATAACAAGATCTGTAGCTTTTACATGTTCAAGTATATTTGGACTTATAGTGAAATATTCTATGGTAATGAAACCACAACATGGTATGCAATTTGGTACATATGAAGTTTTACCAATTTGAAGGATTAGCTCATTATATCCTTTTGATGATAATGCCTAAAATAATAATGCAAAAATATATAGTCTCTGCTATAATAATTAAAAAAAAAAAAAGAAATTAGCAGTTTCATTTGTTTTACCTCTAAAATTTCTGAATTAAGTACTGTTTCAATTAATTCGTCAAATTTGGTTGTGCCAACAGTAACGAATACTCTCTTTCCAGGCAATGCCATTTTAAATATCACAGACAATGTACAGATAACAAAATAGACAGTGTCCATTAGACATTTCGTCTTACAAGATTTGGTATCATAAAACTGAAGTGCCAACCTTGTAAGAAATCAGCTACTTTAATTGCATTCGATAAATGGATTCTTTTTCTGTAAAAAAGAATTTGTTATAATTTTAACCATATTCCCGATAAAATGAATAGTTTTTAGAAACACATAGGGGGAAAATAAGCCTTTATCTTTAGATCTAGAGTTTCGAGTTTCGAGTTTCGAGACTTCGCAAAGTTTCGGATTTAGGTTTTGCGTAGTTAAAAATTATGTTTCAACCCACCTCTTTTTTAAAGATACTTTAAAACTCTTTTGTAAAGTATAAATAACAGTCGATTAAAAATAGAAAAAGATTACGTTTGGTGTACGATACTGCAATGTGTAATGTTTTTTTCAAACGGTGGAAATATATGTGTGCGTGATGTCAACCGCAATCCCACAATGTGTGCGCGCGTATATTGACAGGTGAGCAACGTGAATAAAGATGGCCTGAAGAAAGTGTGGAAAACACATTTGCCAAAGTGACGTATAGAGCTGATGTATTTTTTTAAATAACATCGAAACGAACTCTTCGATCATGGCGTATCTGAATCAACCCGATTATGTACGTTACGTTTGTAACTGTGGATCCTTGAAACCAATTTATAAGATTTATTACTGTAGGTATTGTTCGAAAATTCGGTGTGGTTACTGTCTCTGTCAAGAGGTACGTATTTTCTGTACAGTAATCAGTTTAGTAGTTTGTGTAGTTTCCTTTTTATTATGCGTATAATCTTTTTATTATTGTAATAGGTTGATTCTCATTATTGCCCTAACTGTATGGAGAATTATCCATTGTCAGAGGCCCGTCTTAAAAAAAACAAGTGAGTTTAAGTTGTCAAGAAGTAAAGTGTAAAATTTAATATTGATTGACATGTCCGACTACTCTGATCGGAGTCGGTTAGCATTTATTACTTTAAACATTATATAAGATATGAATAAAATGTATTAATTATCTTACTCGTATAAATTAATGACATTAAAAAATTTATAAATAATGAACGGTACAAATGTAAAAGTGGCTCTGACCAGAGTCTGTAGACATGGAGCAAACATGTTAAATTGTATATTATTAAGTAGCATATATATGATTGTATTACGTATTGATCAAAGTAATACGTTAACAGGTGTTCAAACTGTTTCGAATGTCCTTGCTGTTTTCATACTTTATCCACAAGAGCCGGCCATGTGCCTGTAAGAGTTACATCTGCAGAAAGAGAAGATGTTAAAGATGTTAAAACAACACCAAAGAAAGTTTATTATTTATTTTGTTCATTATGCAGATGGACCTCTAGAGATGCTGGTATTCCAGATCAGTCTGTAGGTATGTTTTACCAAAATACCATATTAAACTAGTAATGATAACAAATTATTTTTAACACTCGGACGGCGGTATGGGATCCGTTTCTCACATAAAATTGTACGTAATTGATTATGTTTACTGATTTCTATTGTCCATTACAGTTTCTAACTTCTAGTTTTGAGTCTAGTTCTAGTCTAGAGTGGGGTCCGAACGCTGTCCGAGTGTTAAAACACATAAAATGATGTATTAAACTGATAACATCTTATTCAGCTACTGGAGGTTGGCCTGAACAAGAAAATCCACATACCAGTCGTATTAATGCTTTAATTGATTATCATAAAATATTAGCTTCGATAGAAAAGCAACAATCCGAGAAGAAGAATCGTCCGACACGTCCTTTCATGCCAATGGTAAAGCGTTTAACTAACGTTGATTTAAAAAATATTTTTTTTTAAACTGTGTGTGTAATTTGTTTTTTTTTTAATATTTAGGCCATGTTTACTATAACATCTGCTATGGTTCGTAAACGTATTGGTCAGGCTGCGGAAACTCCGACGCGGACACAATCAAACGATCATCCTCCGCCATCCGTTGCTAGCGAAGAGGTAGAGGAATTACCAGCCGAAATTTTTACAGATCCTGTAGACATAACTAAGAGTAAGCAGTTATTTAAAATAAAATTAACAAAATATCAATAGAACATTATCTTACATGAAATTTTTAAAATGATTTTCAAATGTAGTTACCACATTAGAACAAAGACTGCAACATCTGGATGCGCAAGCAGAGAAAGTGAATGAACTACGTCCGCAGAATCGGCAGTACTTAATCAGGAGATCACAGCGCTGTCGTGCTTGTGATCATATTCTTAGTAAACTAGATCTTTGCGTACAGTCTATAAAGTTTAAGATTCAGTTAGCTGCATTGTAAGTTCCTGATATAATTTGCGCATTTTGTTTTTTTATTCTTTATATAAATACGTTACTATTACAACATATTTATGTTTCAGTTATCATGTGCCGGAGGTAAGAGTTGTTGTTTGCGAACCACTTCATCCAGGCAAAAAAAGTGAATTATATTTAAAATTTTGTAATCCAACTCAACATCAAACTCAAGTAGTATTGTTACCATTGGACACGCCAATGACCTCAGAAGATGTTACAAGCGAGAAAGAAGATGTTAAACAGGAGAACATACCTCAGGTAAATGCTTTATACTTTGTTATAAAATATAGTATTAAGAAAAATTATTTTTAATGATATTAAATTATAGGCTCCCGTGTCACCAAATTTATTACCGTGGATTGTACGACAAGTGCCTATAGTAGAAGAAACCAAGCCTATAAAAATTAGTGCAAACGCAAGTGTACTTTTGCCACAACGTCCTCTTATACTTCCTCCTAGAGACGATGCCGCTGAGTATGATTATACGGGAGATACTCATAACTTTCAAGATGATACTAAGTATGCATTTTGTCATTTTAATCTTTTAACGTTGTATTTACGATTATATCTCATTACATGTTTTAAAATGTAATTACTTTCAAAGGCTCGTGATCTGGCGAAAAGCAAACAAGGCAATTATAAAATTAGATGTAACACCGTATGAAAATTTAAAGGAGACTGAAAATGAACCTGTCATAATTGGATTTGTTATGCAGTATGGATATGTGAACACAATCACAACATTAGAACATAAAGCACCGAAAAAACTGGATCTCAAAGTTCAACTGTATTTAACTGTGGGAACTCTTGTTGGCAGTGCTTAATGTTTGTCACAGATACTAACATTTACAAATTAATAAAATTACAATATAAACAATGTAACAATACATCAAATTTCTAAATATCGCGTGAAACTACTTTCACACGTTGCAATTAAAATCGTCTAATTAATTTATATTAATTTTAGAATTAATACTGATTAATCTATTTAATTTGTTTTATTGTTAATCTAAAATGAAATAAATATTTAATAAGAGATTGTATGCATTATAAAAGAAATTATACTTCAAATTATATGTATGTAAGAGCGAGATAGCGAACTGCAAGTGTAGTTTGTCTAAATTGATTAATTTTGTTTTTGATGCACAAGTTACTTGACAAATATTTGTTGCTAATGCTATTATTTGTACGTATATATTTCAAGTTTCAATTTTGATCAAAGGCTATTAATATAGAATAGAAGTATATAATAATATAATACAAAAATGTTTTTTTAATATTTATTTTTGAAAGTTAATAAATCTCGCATAAAACCAGAATTCACAGTCTTCGTCCACGACGACCACCCTTCCTACGCGTAGAATCAGATGGAATTGGCGTGACATCTTCTATACGACCAATCTTCATGCTAGAACGGGCAAGCGCACGTAAAGCAGATTGTGCTCCTGGACCAGGCGTTTTCGTCTTGTTTCCTCCTGTAGCTCTTAATTTAATGTGAAGTGCTGTGATCCCTAAGGATTTACACTTTTCTGCTACATCCTATTAATGCCAAAAGTATTCACAAATGTTAAATTTGATATTGATTATTGGAATTAAATATATGCTATGAATGGCATGTATCTTTCAAGCTAGGAGAATGTGATTCGTACAACCACATTTCCAATCAGGAAAGAAAATTGATATTCCACATACATGAACGCTCCTATAATTACTAACAATCAATTAGGTGCTGCCTGAATGTGAACCTATAAATTGTATTTTGGATACTGTAAATAGAAAACATACTTGAGCAGCAAGCATAGCAGCATATGGGGAAGCTTCGTCACGATCTGCTTTGACTTTCATTCCACCAGTAACTCGTGCAATGGTTTCTCTATAAGCAACAGTGAGTTTGTATATATCAAGTATCGATCACTAATGTCTATCATTGTTTTCGTACATACCTTCCAGAGAGATCGGTGACATGAACGAAAGTATCGTTAAAACTCGCAAAAATGTGAGCAACACCGAAAACGACTTCACCTTCACGAAGTTGAGGTCCAAGGGAAACCTGTACTTCTTCCTTTTGTACTTTTCCTCTTTTTGGCGGCATTTCTGTAGAAATTATTAATTTTTCACTTTTTTTAACATACACTTTAATAACAACCTATATATTTTGTTTTCACTTGACTGTTTCACTTAAAATCAACGAACGTAAACAGTTTGAATTTATTTTAAGGTTATGCTCTGACAACGTTCAAAATGCACAAATGTTTCACGACATAAAGTTCATCCAATCGCATCGTGACATTAAAACGAATATGATCAAGAGATTTTAATCGAGATTTATTTAAACATGTTTGCTTTATTCATTCGACCGGTTATTTTTCATATAACATCAAGTTTTTCTATATAATACGTGTAAATTTGACTTACTGAAAATCTCTCCGATACAACACGCTCAGAGCAGGAAGTCTAAAGAACTGTCTCTTCCGGTGCGCAATGGTCGATTCAAATTTCGATAATATCGAAACTCGAAATATAAATAGTAATCATATAATTGACTAGAAATTCTTGGTTCTTTAATATTTACCTATTAAATAATTTACGATTTAAGTATAATTTATTTAACAAAATGTTTATTTTAAATTGTTGTTTTTACATGTGATGTGGATTATAAATGAGTGGGTAACTGTGTGGTAAAGATTTTTAAGTCATAGATCAAGTTTAGGCGTAAAGTAGGAAAGTAAATATATCGACCTTAATAAATATACAAAATATATGTATTTCAATCAAAATATTATAATTTTTTACAAATCTGGTTGCTTAATTTATATTTTAATCAGAATCATCCGATTGAAGATAATAGCTGGTTTTAGATAAATTAGTTTGGCTCATTGATGTGGGCATGAAATTTTTTAACTTACTCTGAGTCTAACGAAAAACAATGTAATGAAATAGTTAATAGTTACAACAAAATAGATACAGTGATTTCGTAATTTAAAGTATTTTTTAAATGTACCTGTTTGGTTTGTTTAGTAGTTTTGGGATTTCGTGTTGTAGTTGTTATATCTAAAGTATTTTTTACGTTCGCGTTAGTTTTACCAGGACCATGTTCTCGTGAACCTCTGCCTCTAATTGCCGTACCTCTACCTCGCTTTGCTTTTGCGGGTATTTTTTGTATTTGTTCACCTTCGTCGCTACTAATGACAATTTCAGTATCTGCAGTTTTTCTAGTTGTCTTTTTTGTATTACTGAACATTTTTTTTATCTACAAAATAATATGTAAGACATAGAATTATGTAATGGATAAGATTCAGCTCTATGTATTTCCATTGCAACAATTTGTTTAATTTGCAGGTTGAGGTACTTGTCATCTAGATGATTCATTTACTTTTGGCAATAGACAAAAATGTTTCAAACAAATCTTGTTTGGTTTATCTATTACCAAAACTAAAGGAATTATTCAAGTGACTTGTCTCAAGCATAACACTCTAAATATACCTCCTGTTGTTCCTCTTCCTCTTTTTCCCTTCTTTTGTCACGAAAATTTTTAATTTCTTTGATTATACTTTCAGTGTCATCGACATTACAGGTTTCCAAATGTGCCATAGTTTTTTTCATTTGATGCCTGAATACAAAATATAACAATCCGAAATAATGTGCACGTAATACTTTTGAATAAATAAATTATACATTATTGTGTTACAAATACTTTACCTTATTATACCTTTAAAAGCATCTGTGTCACCTGAACCAACAAACCGATTTAATGCTTCATTTAAGCCATTGACTGATAGTACTGTTAAGACATCTTTATTTGAATCTGAACTAAAATGCTTCTTTATTCCTCCTTGTACGGTTTTGTTCCAATCTTGATTGTCCTCCTAATCACGAAAATAAAATGTTTTGCATTAAAAAAAAAAGTAATATAATTAGGTTTCTGCTTACATTATCATAGGCGAGGGCTTGTGCCATATCATCTAAATCATCATTAACATCTATATTCCCTTTTGAATTTTTACTACGACTGCTTTCTTTACGAAATACTATCATATCCATGGGATTAGCAATTTCATCACAGTATTTCTGTACCAATCTGCAAAATATCATAAAATAATACTAACAACAGATTATGTTGTTAAGTAATCAAATTTTAGTTAATATTAAATCTTACGTAATCTCATCAAATATTTCATCATCGCTACTATAAAATATTCTTAAGCGAATCAAAGGTTGAATAGGTTGCTTAGGATGATTTGTTAGTTGCTCAGCAGCTTTAGGTACAAGCACATTTTCAATGTAATCATCAACAAAAGTATACACAGACTCTGACAGCGATTGATTGTAATTTGCTGATATATTCTGATCGCAAAGTATTAAATTATCAAAGACAAATGGTCTGACAGTTTGCAACTTTATTTTTTTCATTTTAAATTTCATATCTTTTATGCTTAGGAGACCGATATGTTTAGGTTTTGCTTCAGCTTCGCACAAAGAAGTTGCTATGGAACTTCCTAAAATAGGAATTTATAATTATAAGATATAAAAACTTGATACAACATAGCATAACGCAACTAATAAATAATATACCTGGTTGGGAAACAAAATATTCCGTATCTGTAACAAATTCTGGTGTAATACGGCATTCATGTTCATGTCCCCATATAATAAGATTAAGAAAATCAGGAAACTTATTTTGTGAAATATGTGCATATTCACTACCATGTTGTACACGGTTTTGGTGTAGAACAAGTATATTAAAACAATTTGGTATATTTTCTGGTTGTAACATATCCACCTTTAAAAGGAAGTTGTTTCCATTAATTCAATGTTTAATATATTGCATTAATGAATTTAATAATAGGTTTACCTTATAATCTCTCAATAATCGAGATAGCCTTTGATCATTTATGTAACTTAAACCATAAAGTGCAATACAGGTTTTTCCCTTTTTTATTACTAATGGGGGAATAGTTATTTTAGTGAGGTCTGTCCATTTTCCAAAATAATTTATTAGACCAGATACTGACAATAAATCCATTGATCCAACAGCTCCAAAACCTGTAGATTTATTGGTAGAAAAATTTATTGAGAGCAATTAATGAAACATCAAGTTTGAAACATAAATATAAACATTATGTTTCTTACTTGGATCATCATGGTTGCCATGAATAGAAAATATTGGCATACTGATATTTAAATTTGGATCTTCATAATTCACAGTTTTATAAGTGCAATGTTGGAATATAACTTCAGGATCACTCAAGAATTTTATCTTGATTTCTCTAGTAAAGATCAATATAATTAAGATATATATGGAATAAACTATATTGTTTATCGCATGTTTTAATTATGCTGACCTAGGACCTAAGCAGTATTTTCTCATTAATTCCATACATTTTATTATTGCAGTTTGCGATGGTTTGGTATCATGAAATAAATCTCCACCAAGGAGTATAAAATCTACTTCATGCTTTTTACCATGTTGAAGTATTTCTTCAAATGTTACAAAACTATCTTCTGAATCCATCCCTTGTATCAATTAATAAATTTTAATAAAATTATAAAAAAGTAGATGTTACATAGGTTTTTATACAATGAATATAACAGAAGAAAATTTTCAAATAAAATTTTAAAAACCAACCCCTCTTTTTGTTATAATCATAACCAAGGTGAATATCCGTTGCAATTAAGATTTTAAATGTATCGTCTGCATTGTTATTTACATTCAAACTTTGTGCAGATGCCATTTTATACGTAAAATATTTTTACAAATTAATGGAAGTCTACAAGTTATGTTGCTTAACCTTGAGTGTTTACAACAGGACTCATACGCAGCGTGGTCCAGTATGGCCAGTTTTGGCGCCAATGGCGCCATTGGGTTTAGTGGCGGTTAAAACTTTCATAAACGTTTTGCGGGTAATATGGCATTGTGGAACAAAGTGTCATCAGGATTTGATAAAGATGAAGAAACTGTGAATTTTGGTACACGAACAATAGCAGAAAACAATGGTTCATTGTATGAAACTTCTACAATTGCCATAATACAATCGGACGGAAAGGTAACTTTATTGTTCGTTCTAATTTCTGACCGTGACAATTTCATCTACGTTGAACTTAACGGTTACCGATTACATTTCAATATTTTAAATATAATATATTTAATCTGGTTCAGTATTTCTTAATTTAATGTTGTCGTCTTATCATATATTTAAAATATCGCGGTATTTGTTTGTATTATGTGATGGTAACGATTTTGAAACATTTACAAAAATGTTTGTTATAAAATAAGAGGTTTGTTTAAAATAAACATATGCGTTTTTATCTTCTATAAAGTATATTCAGCAAATTTATCAATAAGTATTATTTGTATTACATGTATCAAATATACGTATAACAATTCTATAATTTTCTAAGGCAATAGAGGAGCCAAATGTTTTGGCATCTGTGCATTACTCAAGACTTTGTGTAGCAATTGATAAGTCAATTACAATATTTAAGAATGAAACTTGCGAGGAAATATTATTAAGCATCAGTTTTGACTCACCAGTAATATGTTATTGCATCTCCGAAAATGGTTCTTTCCTATTTGTTGTACTATCAAATGGAATTTTATATTGTCTCCATTTATTAACTAAGGGACAAGTTATTTTCACAAAGTAAGTTTAAAATGTTACATTATAATGTTACACCGCTGTTTTATAAAATTATAAAAGTTATAAAAAATTTATTTATTCTTATACACAGAAATATAACAAAGAACGCAAATACCATAGAAGCAATATTTTTACAAAATGAATGCAACAATTATATCAATATATATCTTGTTGCAAAAAATGGTGCCATTTATAGGTAATTATAACAAATTATTGAGTAATTAAATATAATTTCAAACTGCAATTTGTGATTATATTTCAGAGTATCAAAGTTTAATGTTAAACTTATTGAAGATAATATTTTTCATGGATCCGATGTTACAGTAAAAGAACTGATAGACCAAGTTCAGTGTATACAGCTATTCAAAGGATTTTTTTATGATGAGGTAAACAAAATTTTAAAGTAAACTAACTAAATATTTTAATATGAAATTTTAATAGGTAATATATGCTACTATTGGTGTCATAAATGAAGAAATATCTGTGGCTATGATATGTACAAATATGTTGTTCATGTGGCCCAGTGAACTATACAATAATTTTAATATGATGCAATACAATTATACCGCAGTAAAATTTTTTAAAAATCATATGTAAGTTATTAAAGAAGAAATACATTACTTTATGGTAACATTAATATTGTAATTGCTGATAATAGATTATTTTCTCTAATAATTTTAGGTCAATGCTATGCTTACGTACAGATAACATGTTAAATATAGTTTGTCCTCAAACTTTACTTGGTTTAAAAGTATATAACAAACCTGTGTCAGATTTTGCAATAATTGAAAATAATGATAATAGCTTATGTCAAATACTTGTTCTGACAACAAATGATGATGAATGTACTACACGGACTTTAGGTGTTCTTTCATTTCCAGGTATGAAATCCTATATACAGGGTGTTCGGCCACCTCTAGCAAAAATTTTAATGAGCGATAGTAGAGGCCAAAATAAGACGAAAATCAAGAATACCAATTTGTTGATGGAAGCTTCGTTAAAAAGTTATTAACGTTTAAAGTGCCGCCCTTACTGAATTTTTTTCTCGAAAATGCGCAAGATTTCGGGGGTATGTCTATTCACCAAAAATGACTGTAATTGAACCCTACAACCGAAAATAATTTTTCCACAACGATTTGCAATTTTTTAATTTTCTCGAATAATTTCACACCTTCTCTATTTTTTTTCTCGAAAGTGGGCAGGATTTCGTGGGTATGTGTAATGACAAAAACTGATTGAAATTGACCCCCGCAACCGAAAATAATTTTTCCACAACGATTTGCAATTTTTTTTCTCCGTTGAAAAATTTAGGCACCTAATTGGATTTTCAGTAAGGAATTTTTTTCTCGAAAGTGCGTACAATTTCGGAGGTATGTGTAATGATAAAAAATGATTGTAATTGATCCCCGCAACCGAAAATAATTTTTTTAAAACGATCTGAAAAATTTTTTTTCGCCGAAAAATTTCAGCACCTACTCGATTTTTTTTTTTCTCGAAAGTAGATAGGATTTCGGAGGTATGTGTACTCACCAAAAATGATTGTAGTTGACCCCCGCAACCGAAAATAATTTTTCCAGAACGATTTGAAATTTTTGAATTTAATTGTTAATAACTTTTTAACGAAGCTTCCATCAACAAATTAGTATTCTTGATTTTCGTCTTATTTTGGCCTCTACTATCGCTCATTAAAATTTTTGCTAGAGGTGGCCGAACACCCTGTATAATATATACATATATATGTATATTTTATTTTCGTTTTCTATATTAATATTTGATTTTTTCTTTTTATGCAGAATTTGAACAGAAGTTTCAAATAAGTGTACCTATTACAACATACCTTGTTGAAATTATGGATCCTTGCGATGAAGTAATTTTATTTTTAGAAGGTGTTAATGATTTTAAAAACAATACTAAATACACAGATACAATTAGAGTAAAAACTGTATCAGAAAATCTTCCTGAATGTCAATTACAACGCTTATTGAGGAGGGAACAGTTTGATGTAGCTGAAACTTTTGCAAACAAATTTAATTTATCCTCGGAACCAATTTATTGCGCAAAAGTGGCATTATATTTGTCACAACTTGGACCTTGGGCAAAGAAGTCATCCGATCCGATTCAATTTGATGCTCTTCTTAATATATTTGATAAAATAGAAAATGTGCAATACATAGTAGAATGTTGTAGCAAAGCACTTCTACCAGAATATAAGCAAATGAGGAAAATTTATTTATACGCACGCGAAAGAATAATAGAAAATATATCAGTAATTGAGTTTTAAATAATAATACATATTTGTCATAACTTTTTTCAATTTTTATATTAAATTGTTCGTATAATTGGTTTTAGAAAACGAAGAACAATGAATATTTAAATCTTTTGTTTTTAATTAACAACATATTGCACAAATTAGAAACATTTCACATGATTTGGGGATATCAAAAGGATTCTAAATGCTATGATGATGATACTATGAAAGAATGGATAAAATTTTCACGAGCAAATTTTATGGAAGAATATAAAACTCATTTACGTTTGGTAAGGTATTGAGGAACTGTACAGTAAAAAACTACAATATATATTATTCTAAAAAGTGTCCGATTTCGCATGGTATAACTTCACAATATTACATATCATAGGATATGTATCGTTAAACTGATAAAATTTGATGTGCACAGGGTGAACTTGATGCAGCTACTCTAATCTGGACTAGACATTTTTCAGACATTATAAAACATGTATCTGTAGAAACTGTAGAAAACATTTTTACACTTATTCCTGAACAAATATCACTATCTGCTCTTTGGCCATGGTTGTCATATTTTATACCGACTTTACTATCTTCTATTCCTGGCGCAATCGGTGTAATTATTCTCTGGGGATGTAAAAAAGTCAAATCATTTGAAAAATTACATCGTATCACGTGGCCTCAGAATGGAATTGATTTTGCGAATAAGTTTATACGATTGTTACGAATTGAAGAAAATGATCAGCCGCTGTATGCTCACTATGAATATTTGAGTAAAGATTCAGATTTAAAACAATTTGTTCTTTTGATACAAGCTATGTCTGATGTCAAACAATTAAAAGCCAATTATAGGTACTGTAACGTTTCTTAATAATTTAGAAAAATTAAATATATTAATTAAAATAATGCACATATTAATTAAAAATTTTAGATTAACAATATCTCTGGATTCATATATTCGAGACCCTATTGAAGTGTCTCATATCTTATTGAATAAAATATACATAGATACAATTCCAGAATTTGTAAATACATTTTTGGGACAATACATGCTAAATAATTCATTACAAAATGATCATGTCTTTTCTTCATACATACAGGTATGTTTGTTATATGATTAAGCAACAAACATTTTTATTGTAATTATATTCTCATAGAAAATTATACAAAACTCTAAAAATTGGTGGTCTGGCGAAGAAGCTCCATGGGAAAAAAGGGTGGTTGTTATTATTGGTTTGATTCAAAATGTAGAGGTATATTTATAAAAATATTTAAAAATTCGTATGCCACGTTTGTATGTAATGTATTCTAATTAAATCCTTACATGCTACAGACTAGATTACAACAAACATTAGAGGTATTGAAGAAAGCTTTTGTTCCATGGAGTTCCACTATAGTAACTTTAGCAGAAACAAGCAGCAACTTGGACCATGTTTTAGCATTTCAAATAAAAATGGAATACAATTATATGTCAATAAAGCTTATATTAAAGAAATATGGATATGAGCGCATTGGTATAAATGATGTGAGTAAGCATTAATAACATTTATGAAATAATCTTCGATTTTACTTTTACTTTTTCATTCTAAAGAAATTGATATCCCGTATAATAAAAGAAAATCATGAGGACATGATCTCTCATATCCAACAAGTAACTAAAAATGATCCATTATTAAAAAAAAGAGCGTTTTCATCTTGTACAATCTATTACTTGTCTAAAGGGTAAGATAATTTAATAAAAGGTAATATATTTTATGATTCGATTTTTTAAATTTATGGCAATTCTTTTTGTAGGAATATAGAAAAAGTAATAAATATTTTGGATTCATTGGAAACAGATATTTTATTATATTGTTGTATACAAATCATTAATTACGTAACGGCCAGTTTAACTTTAAAGGTACTTTAAAATATTTTACCTTTTAAAAAGGTTTGTAATTTGAGATTAATATATTTATAATTGGTATTCAGATTTTACCCGAATCCCTTGAACATTACATTGAAATATTGGGTTGGGTGAAATTACAATTAAAAGAAATTTCAACAAAATGTAAGACCAGGTCACATTACTGTAACAGTATTGTTATTAGTATAGACGAAGTGAAGTCGATGTATCTGTTAAAAAAACAATTTCAAATTAATATTACATTCGAAGAATATCACACTGAAAAATCGCTAATATTACGGAATTATGTTGAAAAAGTATGCAACGGTAAGAAAAAAAATTATTATGCTATAAGTTCAAAAATTGACAACGTTTATAATTTTATATAATAATGTTACACTAGATACAGAAAGCGTTAATTATGTACCTATTCTGTACAAAAATGTTATTAAAATAGCAGACTTACTTCGGTTACAAAGGCTTGATGCTATATCTTTGTTGGTAGAATGGACAAAGAATATAGATATATTTAAACATTTCAGCAGGTAAATGAATTTTCATATTGTGTGCACAAAATTCAAACGAATAGAAAATATGTTTTTATTATAAAATACTTGCTTTTACTTAGATACACAGGAAAACAGTTACATTTAATGCCAGAGGAATGTCAATATATACATAAAATGTGTTTGTTAATGCTACAGTATGCCAAAATGGATTCAGACATGATGGTAAATGTTCAGAATTTAATTTCTGCAACATTATGCATTTGTTCAGATGGTATGTAGATATTTTATATATTCAAAAAGCTTTAGTATGTTTAACGTAATCAATTTCAAAATTGTTTTAAACAATGATTTATTACATAAATCGTTACTTTTTATTAATTATTTAAACATGTTTTAGATAAATTACCGTCCATGTTGTCATTACTTGTCTGTGTAAACTTGTTTCAAGACTGCTTTAACAAAAATACTGTACACAGTTCAAATGAAACGAATACAATGCAAGAGAATATTCCAATAGCAAATTGGAAATTATATACAATATATAAAGATTTAGCTATTGCCGCAGATGAATTGTTACTACCAGTATTTAGAGATGTAATTTCTATACAGAAGCTTTACATGGTCAAATCAGAATTAGGTAAATTGTAGTTAATAAGAATAGCAACAATATTAAGTATAACTGTGGGTATAATTTTTTATTTTGTTTACACTATAGATGGAAAATGTACAGTGATAAATAAAGCTGATCTAAGTTCCAAACAGGTAATATATATTTATATTACAAACGAGTAAGATACTTTACCGAATATTCTAAATATAACTGCATAGTAAATTTTCATAATGAAATTTCGCCTATCTCTGATTGACACTAAGCAAATGTACGAAAAAAATCTAAAATATATTATTTATTATTTCGAAATAAATAATATTATTATATTTTTATATAGCTAAATATACAAGAACTGTTGAAGGAATTGCTCGATACAATGAAGAATTTAAAAGTGGGACACAATGATTATTCTTTACTGCAAATTATTAAGACATTGTATTTTAGTATTTGCATTATACCAGATATGAATACCACTTTATTAACAGAAACTCAATTACTATACTACCATTTTATAACAGTACTATTAAAAAAATTAGCAAGTACACGAACATTTGATGTTCATCTTGGTCTGTCGTGTTTGTTTATGTTACCCGAGTCGATGGCATGTAAATGGTTTTCTGCTGCTTGTAAATTGTAAGTGAATTAATCATTAAAGATTTTAAATGTGCATACACTACGTTAGTAGCCAATACATCTGAATTTAATTACGAGGACACGTTTTTTTTTAGATTGCAATCTAATTGTACCCGACACTTACGAGTATCGGTGCTTGGATATGAATATTTTCGTTTGACAAAAAATGAAGCGATCATGCAAACATACCAAGATAACAAAACATTACACCATTGGGCACAAAAGTTATCAAAATATTCTGTTTCATATAAAGGTTCGAACCAATTTATTACTCAAATTAAGTTCTTATTATATTAAATTCCCAAAACATGTATTTATAACTAAATATATTTATAGAGATTTTAACAAGTGATACTCAATGTAAGAGAGAAATATTGCAACGCATTATGAATTACAATGGTGATGATTTAGTGTCTTTATTCCAACAATTTTCCCATGATTTTGGCTTTGATGAGCAAGATTGTTTGCTACTTTATCTAGAAACAATAGTAAAAACATGGAATCCAAAATTACGCATAAGCAATCTTAATGGAAGGAAAGGTGACTATGGTTTGATGACTATGGTTTTCGTACATATTTTTAATATTAAATGTTACTGTATTTTCAGAATTACACATTGACGAAGACGAAGTAAATGAACTAAAAAAAAAGTGTAGCATTGTAGCTGCTAAAATTTCAGACAAAACTGCTTTAACAAACTGTATCAACACTGTTTATTCACAAGTATGAATACAATAATCAAAGCTATCAAAATATTATATGGCTAATATTTTCAAAACTATTTATGTATTCGTTGTTTCAGATTAATTTTTATCATTATGAAATATTTATAATCCTTATGGATCTTATTGAAGATCGGAAAATTGAAAATAGAAATTATTTTCGTTTTCTACAAAATTATACTCGTATTAGGTAATTAATATTTTTTAATGATATTATTTAATGATATTATTTAATGATTCAATATAATGAAAAAGTTAATTTCTACATTAAATTTTTTTCTTTCTGATATATTATTTTACATGACTTTTCTAGTCAACATACTCAAATAGAACACGACGAGTGGATGCATCTTAATCCAGGATATACATGTCTACCACCTATAGCAGAATGGCGATTACCTTTTTTGCCTAAAGTTGATTTATGGACACTTATAAGTAAGACTTTTTTTATGGTATAATATTGATTATTTCTGTCTAGATAGTTAAATTTAATATTAAGTTAACTTTCAGCTCCAGAATTAAATCTAAAAAGTTACAAAAAATGGTTAAATATTGCTCCTACTCTTAAATTACAACCACATATTATATGTACATTGGCTATTAAGGGAGAAGTAAATAATACTTGGGGGAATAAACATAAAACAGATAAATGGAGTGTTTGGTCAAAAAATAGTAGTTTATTGAGCGATATAATGAAATGCATTGAGCAAATGAATGATCCAAAAGCATTATACTATGGCACAGCAGCGTTATATTACGTTGTGAATCATACTCCTCCAGGTATCGCGCGTAATTTTGATTGCGAATGCATTATTATACTTGGATTAATAAGTACTATAAAGAATTTAAATGAAATAATTTTTATTTTCATCAGGTGCTGACCAAGTGGCAGCAGTCGAAGAATGTTATAAATATGCTCAAATATATACTCAGAAATCTACTACATTTGAAGAGGGAATGCTAGAGGTAGGGTGATTCTAGGAACTTGGGAAGTTCCTAAACCAATGCGAATATTTCGTGGCGACTGATTTAAAGAAAATAAGGATGATCTCAATTTTTTTTAGCAAAAAATATTTTTTTTATTGCAATTTGATCAATTTTTATTTAAATATTTTTTGTCAGATTACCGGAATTAGTTGAAAAATGTTCGCATTGGTCTGGAAGTCCCTTCGCACAGCTTTCTACAGAAAGATACAAACAACCGACCTTAAGAACGAGCTACAACCTACATGTGTAGCGATTTAATTTGTTCAAATGTTTCGTTTTAGAAAATAAAATTCAAGTATTTATATTTTACGTCGGAACATGTTTTACGTACGCATGGCTTAGGAAAGGCGAACTATCTATCATTAATTGGAGATTCGCGCAAGCTGGTTCGGGAATTGTACACAGATGAAAGTATACCACAAAGGTATAAATATGTAATTGATCATAGACCTGATATAAATTCGGCGGTCAATTCTCTCAGTCAGTTGTTTTCTATCAATATGGTAAAACTATGGGTGGAATTATTACAAGAGTGGCTGCAACCAGAAAATAAATATGGGAGATTTAATCATAGCATTACGGATGCATTTTCAACGATAAATTCCGAGCCAAATACAACTTCTAATGATAATTTATTAAGGTAGACTAATATAATTGGTATATCATTTTTTTAATTGATGTAATGTAAAGTGTTTAATTATATCCAATGTATCTTTAGGGCACGTTATATTCTAGAACATGGAAATCTTGAATTGTCAGCTAACTTTCTTATAAACATAGTTTTTGATGATAGTAATGAAGATTATAATCCTGAAACACGTTACAGAGCTCTTCACGTGTTACAATCTATACTTGATGTAGCTAAATTAGAAGATTTAACTAAACGTGATATTCGAACAATCAGGTATTGCATGGTTAATGTACATACTAATACTTAATTATTATGTGTTTGTAACTTCTCTAATGTTATATCGACAACTTTATTCATTATGCTTAATTAATTGTATTCCAGAAATTATATGAAATCTCTAAAGTATATAGGTAGATTGGAATCATTGGGAATAGGTTACAGTATAAATGCATTTGAAACATGTTCCAAGCATGAACTGGTACAAATTTTATGGAAAACACAAAATTACTCGACCCAGGCACTTGTTGTTATTGCACAAATCTGCATAGATTTTGAAATATATGACTACGCATTATGGGATAAAAATTTAACACAATTAGCTAAATTATTAATGGTATATACTTAAATCATATTTTTTTAAATATACACAAACAATGACATCATATTAAATCTATTGTCTTTCAGGTTAACGAACTAAAAAAGATCTTACTGCAAACACGAAGTATAAGTGCTATTGTAAACTGTAATGGATATATATCAGGGTGGCAAGTAATAATTTCTGAACCTTTTAGAAAAATGAATGTTCATCCGACCTTGGAACAAATTGATAGTTGTATAGAAGCATTACAACTTTTGTATTCGTGCCCTGTTGTACATGTTTTATGTTTCAATGAAATTATAAAATATTGCTTTCAATCTATACAACCACATTTAGCTGCTGCTCTTTTACCTTTTTTGTATAACGATGATAAAAAACATGTTTTAGAGGTAAATACGTTATACGTAACTTTATGTATGTATATTTAATAATAATACAAACTTTATCAAAATAATCTTTTTTGTAGGAAATCAAAAATAAATTCAACGTTACGAAAGTATTGGAAGATTTAAATAACTTATCATTAAGTGGAATACTTTGTGTATCTTATGTAAGTACATGTATTACCAATTTTTTTTTTTAATTGCAACATTTATAACAAATTTTTTATGAAAGAAAATTTTAAACCGAACGCTCATCCATCATTCTCTTTTTAGTGCACTAAAATTATACAAAATACATTGTCAAAGACACATCTCTAATAAAGCATGGACAAACATTATTCTGTATAGATAACATACATTAAATATAATACATTTATATCTTTTCATAACCTTTGCATTCAATTATTTACGAATTATTTAAAAATTATAATTACCTAAAAAAAATCAGAATAAATTATTAAAACTATGCGGTGAATTGGTATATTTATATATTTTATAACATAAAAAAGTATATCATAAATTGGATATACATATTACATAACTATTTTACATCTAATAGTTTCTTCCAGCATTAATTGATCACACCATTCCATGGATTAGCATAATCCTCAATTAATAAAGACTTATTTCTAAGCAATTTTGCGATAATACCATTTGAAGTTGATTTGAATGATAATACAATACAACGATGTATGATCAAGAAATTAGAATTATTAGGACTTCTGCCAGTGATTAAATCAATTTCATCCTCAACCTTTACCTACGCAGTTAAAATACAATGAATCCTTCTACAATAGCATATAATTTTGTTTCTTATAAAAATGTTCTTACCAGTACACTTTTTTTTAAACATTTTTCTCCATTGACTCGAATATTGCTATTATAAAATGCTTCTTCTATCTTACTATAACAAATAAAACTTAGAATCAATGTTTACATTAATTTTGTACACAAGAAGTAATATTGTACAGATATTTATTTTATGTTTAAACAATAGGTAGCTGTTATTCAGCATTGTGATGTTAATTATAATGTATACAATCAATACTGGTGTCATAATGCTAAACATATCGATTGAAAATTAATTTAATACTGTTGTAATACTAAAAATGTGAATTACTGCAATTTGAAATTATAAATTGCATAAGTATGTTTATAATTTTCTATATAATACTTAACGAATTAAAACCTTAACTCTCAACATTTTTTGTATCAAACAGTTGAATTCATCTATATGCTTAACACAATTTTAAGAAACAAACAATAGTAACATACGTGCGAGATAGTCCAAATCCTACTTTAGCAATAGCATCTAAACGGAGGGAAGGTACTGTAGCTTTAATTAGTTTTGAATTTTTTGTTTGTAAGTAATCAGCTACTTCTAACGATTCGTCTTCATCTTCATCGCTATCTTCCTAAAAAATGTCCATCCACAAACATGTAAATATACTTACTTTTTTTTGTATAAAACATTAAAATCAAATAATGTTGTCTTAATTACATGTTCCGAAGCTTGTTTTCTGCTTTTAAATCTTTTAAATATTACGAGGTTCCGATTTCGTTCCAAATACGAATGATTTACAAACAAATTATAACGTTGAGAATAAAATTTCGATGAGTCTTTTAATATATGAACTATTCGTTTATTTTCACATATTGTCCTCCGCATAAAATTATAAATTATTCTAGATGACATCATATAAAGTTTTTTACGTCTCCTGGGTATGTATAGAGTATACAAAATTACACAGATTTTTGTATATGTATATAATGACTACTCCTTAAGTACACCAATAATGATAGTAGATACAATAACACCAATATTTCATAAATTAAATACAGCTAATAATACATGCATTAGTTTCTAAAAAAAAATTACTCTTTAAAAAGACACTGTTTTAGGTTAGTGGAATATTGATGTTGTTTTGAGATGTAACGCAATTTTCGCGCACGCTCCACGAAAATGCATCGGTAATTACTTGGAAACTGTTACAATAAATCAAGAATGATTAAAAATATTCCAAAATGTTTAAAAGGTTCATAACAGATACTAGAAACGACGAACTTCCTTAACGTTTAACGGAGTGGTGGGGGCGCACGAGCCATATCACGTGAGCTCGGTATTTCGCGCAACTTTGGGAAATCGATAAAGACCATCAATGGGAGTCCATTGGATGAATTCAATGTAAGCAAAGTCTATTGAAAAATTTTTTCTCCATTATAGACTTTGCTTATATCGACTATATAGCTCGATACGTAAAAATACCTGGGCAGTCGAGATTCGAAATTGTATGCCATTGATGCGAGGACGGCAGCTGTTCAAGGTCAAGAAGGAAAGGCTCCCATTCGCGTTCTTTATCGATTTCCCGAAGCTGCATGAAGTGCTGACCCGCGTAACATGTGGCTCGTGCGGCACGTTCTGATGTCAACTTTTCCCACTACTTCGTTAGACGTTAAGGAAGTTCGTCGTTTTTCGTGTCGACGTCGATGCACTCAATTATGCTAAATCTGATCACACTGCGGTGCAGGCCAGCGAAAAGCGCGCAGTATCGCGGTTGCCAACTTACGCACGAAATAGAGACAGCAGCAAAGTATCACTAAAAAAACGAACGGTGCTGCCGTCTGTGGCGAAATAGAGGCAGTTTCCTTTAGGCACCGGTCTGCCATCTGGTGACTGGTTGGTACTTTTATATTGGTAGTGCCGACGACAGGCTAATAATCTATGACGCTCCATTTCGATAATCGAAATTTTCGATTGGCATTCGAAAATTGTTTACGTTAGGAATCGTGAGTTTAAAAGTGGTATGATTGACAGCGCGTAATTTACATTTGTAGTTAATATTGTCACAAATTTGTTACGATGGTGCGATATGCCGCGTTAAAAGGTTTGTACGATTTGGAAAAGACTATCGGAAGCGGAGGTTTTGCAAAAGTAAAGCTTGCTACGCACATAGCGACCGGTGAGAAGGTTGCTATTAAAATAATGGACAAAACGGCGCTGGGCGTAAGTGGCCTTTTAAAATTTAATAAATACGTGCAATATCAGTGAAATACGTTTTTTTAATTTCCAGGACGACTTACCTAGAGTAAAACTAGAAGTTGAGGCATTGAAAACTTTATTACATCAACACATCTGTAGATTGTATCAAGTGATAGAAACAGAGACCCATTATTTTATGGTGATGGAGTATTGTTCGGGTGGAGAATTATTCGATCACATAGGTAATATTATACATATTTTATAATTCGATCGGTAGTATTTTATAATTTTCCTTTACCATTTTGCAGTTAAAAGAAAATTGTTCTAAGATTATACCTGTTTTTATTTGTAGTTGAAAAAAATAGACTCTCTGAAACAGAATCACGAAAGTTCTTTCGTCAAATTGTATCCGCTGTAACGTATTTACATAGTTTAGGATATGCTCATCGTGACTTGAAACCAGTAAGTTATGTTTCTATTGTGTTTGAATATTTGTGGACATGGCGAGCAATATTGTTTTATACCTAGGAGAACGTTCTGCTAGACAGGGAAGAGAATTTAAAACTGATAGATTTTGGTCTGTGCGCGAAACCAAAGAATGGAATAGAATCCCATTTACAAACATCGTGCGGTTCTCCGACGTATGCTGCGCCAGAACTCATATTAGGGAAAAAATACTTAGGTATACAATATGTTCTTAAAATTTAGCTGTTATCCTTACTCCTAGAATAAATTCGTTACATTTGTTATATAGGTTCAGAAGTAGATATTTGGAGTATGGGAGTACTTCTATATGCGTTACTTTGTGGTTTTCTTCCGTTCGATGATAACAGTATAGAGAATTTGTATAGAAAAATACTTGTAAGTCTTTTATTTTTATTCAGTTTCACTGGGAAATTGATAAATAGTATTATGATTTTAGAGCGGCAAATACGACGAACCAAGTTGGTTGTCGAGTAGCAGTAGAAGATTGATAAGGGCAATGTTACAAATAGATCCAAAAAAACGAATTACTATACAAGAATTGTGTAATCATCCATGGATTACAGCAGGATTCCTCAATCCTGTTTCGTTTGTTCATAAGACCAATGTAAATGAAAAGCAAACTTTAAAATCGTTATTAGTGTGCCATACGTTTTAATAAAAATGATGCGTTTTCAGTTTGAACAAGACGAAGACGTGTTAAGTACTATGTCCGCGATATGTGGCGAACAAGCTCCAGATATATGGAATAAACTTGTAAAAAGTGATAGAACCGATTACAAGACTTCCACGTATCTTTTACTTTTAGATAGAAAACTTCGTGGACTTTCGCTTCGAATATCATCCTCTGCAAAGACTCATTTTAAAACAGGGGTAGAGTATATTGTCGATTACTCGTATATTAGGAAATTACTCAAAGTTATTTTATATCTTATTATTTACAGTGCGAAGGAGGGATGAATAATCTTATAACTAAACTTGATTATTCTCCAAGAAGCAAACCTAGAAAATCGCCAGTATTAGAGGCCACCTATGATGTTTTGCCAAAAACGCCTGAAACGGGTAAACTATTACTATTATGGTAACATTTTGCTACGCACTCTAGATAAAAACATTGTATAATTGTTATTTTCTGGTTTATTATTGTATAGCCAACAATTTTATGGAACCACATGTACCTGGAAGAAAACGACTTCGAAGTAAAGAAGCGGACGACATATGTTCTCCTGGTATCTTATACAATACTTTACTTATTTTTATGCTATTCTCTTAATAATTTCTATTAAAAAATTGAATTAGATCGTTTGATTTTAATACGATGTATTAGATAAAACTTAATTTATAGTAACTGTCCTTTGTCATGGAACAAGTTGTTAGGTGTATTTGAGTTTCATTACAGACATGGTACTTAGTTTTATAATATATTTTCTAAAGTTTATTTCTAATTAGGCGATGGTAGCCACCTAATTAGAAACTTTAATGAAAGTTTCCAAGTGCCATTAATTGCTGTAGTTGTGTGAAAAGCAGATAATTAGTAAGAGAAGAGCAACGACTTGCGAACAAACACAATTTGGAACTAGAAATAGTTGCCTGTAAGAATTCTTTATCCCAACTCCTTTCTAAAAGGTATAATACCTTTTTACTATTCCTTACCTCGTTCTTTTTTTTTTTACAGTTCCTTTTAACACTATGCTTTTTGCACGATACTAACTTTATTGGAATTTATATAATAGGTAATAGAGATAATTATTTACAGTCCCTGTAAAAAGGACCGCGGAAAAAGATAGAATCGTTTCTACTCCCACCAATACTCCGGTATCCGATTCAAAGTAAGTTTTTACGATTATAATAATAAGAATAAAATAATAGAACGTGAGATCGAAGTATATCAACCATCGATGACGCGTTCGGCCGAGAAATGGTTAAAGGAAAGAATTAATTTTTAGAGGAACACCGTCGTCTACACCAGGGAGCGCAAGAAAAGTAATAATGGGTTTGGAACGTGGATTGAATCGCGTGCGTTGCGTCCTTACACCCAAGAGACGCGCAAAGAACGAGAATATCGATCCTGATCAACCTAATATACTATCTGGAAAAGTTTGTATTTAGTTAAATTTTTTAATCGAATCGAAGTGTCTTTATTTGAAATATCTTATATCGATATTATTTTTGTTGCAGGGCCTTTGTAACGTGTCGTCAACGTCTAGCGACGACCCCAGATACGTACTCTCGCAACTGCGTCGTGCACTGCGTCGCAAAGGAATCATGTGCCATCAAAAAGGGTAAGTAATGTACGAAAAGATTTGATAAACGATTCAAACAGTATTTTTTACGATTAAAATTCTTTGCGTAGATTCATCCTTCAAGGAGAAACGGAAGATTGTATGGAAGACGAGATGGATACGATGCGACCGTTTTCGGCCAGGAATGCTTGCTCTTTCGAGTTAGAAGTTTGTTTATTAGAAGGCGTTACGAATAACAAATTGCTAGTTGGTATTCGAAGAAAAAGGTTAAAAGGTAACGCGTGGGTTTACAAGCGGGTTTGCGAGGAAGTTCTCGCTTTGGCAGCGGAGAATCTCTCTGGCGAATCAGAGGGTTCGACAGAATCGAAGTGCGCCATTTAATGTTATTCCACTATTTTTACGCGAACCGTATCTATCTATATATATATATATATATATATATACTATATATAAAGTCTAAAAGACTACTGTGTTCTGATCTCTATTAAATAGATGGTAAAAATAATGCAGGCGCGAAGAATATTTTTTTAACTTTTGAATGCAAAACCCCATCAGGTATCGTTTACGGCAGCTTAATACTCGGTAAAGTATCTGCATCAGGGTTCCTTTCTGAGAATATAGGTTTCTCGTAACAGACGTATTATAGTAAGGTAAAGCCTAGCATAAAATATTTCTCCGGTCTTGGAGGACTACGAAGTAAACTCGCAATTCAGATGAGGAGTGTAATTGTCAATCGTGTAATATTATCTATACAGTATAAGAGAATTAAAAGTAAATTATATCGTTTCCTACACGTCAAGTTCCAATATGTATTCTTATGGTAATAGGATGTAACTATTTTCTATGTCTTAAGTGCGTACAATGTATTATGTTTATAGATGCGATAAGACAATAAAAAGGAAAGGGGAATACATATACATTTTCCGAAATAAAACGAGAGTGTTGATTTAGTAAAGAAAAATTCCTATTAGCATGTAAGAAGCGTCGTTACTAGTCGACGTTGAAAGCCATTCGGAGGCAACGCAATCTGCAATTACGGTTGGAAGAAAATTCTCGAAAGAAAGCCACCGAGTATCGTACTGTTTCTGTCTGGGAGTATGTAAAGGTCCGTTTTGCGTTTACGCCGCGGATATAAAATATCCGCGGCCCGTTTGAACCGTGGCGTCTTTACGAGAACAACTATGGACAGGCGAAGTTATAAAATCACCACAAATCGATCAGCATAAAGTGGAGCCGCGTGCAGTTTGCTTTATGGGAGCCAAACCGACCTTTTATCTCTGCCCGCTCAATAATCGTCGGCCTTTGCTCGTAGGTATCCTTGGTAAGCCTATTCCCAGCAGGGTTTCGATCATAATGGTCCTTTTTCTTTGCCAGCGATCGAAACAAAGCGAGATCCGTTACAAAAATCCAACCGTTCTGCTAAAAGACGTAAAGCTGGAAATAAAGACATTAAGATTCTGCCGAGACGTACGCGGTTTGCGATAACACAATTTAACGTAATCTTTTATAGATTATATATTTAAATTAAATAAAAAAAAAAGAGATCGAGGAGGAAGATGATTAATTTTATACTGTGTTCAAGGCATACGTATTTGTAACGATGGATTTTGGGCTTGGCTACGTCCAACACGAGGCTAACAGAAATCCGCAGGCTTGCAGAAGTTACAAGCGTACTATATGGTAAATAGTCTGTAAAAGAATATTTAATTCCTTGTTTAATCGAACTGCTGCACGATCATTAACTTAATCCGACTGTACGATAAATTTTTCATAAGCCAGACGGAAGTCGAGGGCCGAGAAGAATCCAGCCACGCGGACTAGCTCCTGGCTATTTAGCATCGCGGGGCACAGTGAATAATATCACGAAGCCGTGGGTACGGTGTTTCATGAGTTAGTTGCCGATTAATTAAACAGGTTATTTCGCGAAATTAATCAAACACCGCGGAGACAAAAAGTGCAGACTATATAGTAAATGAAGTAACCATGGAAGATGTAGATCTAAGTCGTTGGAGCATAAATTACAATTAACCGTAGCATGCGTGGCTGTTGCGTGTAGAAGACGCGCGTGCAAGTTACGGTATTAAATTCATCCTGCATTTTATCGGGACGAAGACGCTAGAAGAGCGCCGCCATGTTTGACCGTGGAAGAGCGTTACACGAATCTACGGGCGATCTTTTTATTCCCGACAATCGGAGACGTTTGCAGCCCAATAATTAAGCTGTCTAACGATTATTACGACGCGATTTACATATCGCGGGGCCCCGCGGTAACGTATAATTTCTGCGAAAGGAAATTTACGATAGAGAATTTCTATTGAAAAATAAAACCAGTTTTAGAAGACAGTTACACACTATACAGAGTCGCAGCGCTTTGGATGCACGGTGATTTATAATTTAACCTGTTGGTTTGCTCCTTTGTTCCGGTATAGTACTGCCGTTAATTCCGAGCAGAGGCGGACCGGAACTTAATTTTTAACTCGAAATTTAAATATTTAGTTTTGCGTCGAGTTTTTAACAGTTATCCATTTTGTCGTGACACGGGTTAGGCGTTGGTATGCACACATATGCGAGAAGAAAGCTTGAGAAAAGTGTTACGAACTCTATTATTCTGGTATCTATACGAGTGTCTCGATGCGATTTTGTTTGGAGAAATAAAATTCAAATGTATAGATTTCTAAATCCGTGACAAAAGGGATTCACGTTAAAATACGTGTACTCGTAGAACGCGTAAAAAAAAGTAGGTCACCGATTCGTTATCGAGGAAGCTTAAAATTCCATCGTTACGCTTGTCCGTACGTAAAGTAGAGAAGAAGTCGGCGGATATACGCAAGTACGTTATTCACCACGTGCCCCCGGTTCTCGCCAATGGATCGAGTGTCGTACACCGGCTTGTACCAATTACCGTCTGGCCGCCGGTTAATTAAGGATTGGGGCAATGAGGCCCGGCGATGCAGTTTCCGCGATAATGATTATCTGCGACGGTAATTGAGCGAGCTGTTACGCTGCCAGCCAGAGGAATAGAGGGGCATGGAAGATCGAGGCGATGAATAAAGAAGGGGATCACCGATGATCACCGATCCTTGGTATTTCGCCAGCCACGATACAGAACGACTCGAACAATCGTTTCGTTAAAATCGAACTGTACGAAACGTTCGATTGCATAGGCGTGAAATTTTTAGATCGCGAAAACTGTTTTCTTCTCTGGTCGCATACGTTATATGGCGTAGCGTCGATGAATAATTCTACGAGCCCGATGAAGGTAGCAGGGGAAGTCGTGGTGTACCCTGCGGACTCGGCTGCTGGTAAGACGCCTTCGAACAGAACGGTTTCGATGTGTGGAAACACGAACGAACAGGTACTAGCGCGCTCGCGGTAGAGGAAGAAAAGGTAAGGGTGGCACGCGCGGCCCGCTTCTATCGCTTCCGGGCATCAGCGTGCTCGCGAGCCGCGGCTAATTGCTCTTTAATGCAAGCCAGCGAGCGCGCGTTGCTTTTCTTAGACGGCGAGGAAAACTGCCCGGTAAAAAGAAAACGTGGTATGGAAGACCGCAGACCGATAGCTTGAAAACTAACCCATGTACAACGTTTCTCTTTTCCGAGTTTTTCACGGCGTCGCTGTAAAACTTGCAGTACTTCGAAATCTATCGCGTACACGTATGCAAGCATAATCGAAAGCATCGTCGGGCATCGTCACGCAGCTTGCACACGGAAGGAAGGTAGCTAGGCGAGGAGTGCTAATCATCCGGTTTACCCACTCTTTTATTTTTTACAGGTCAGCTCTTTTGGTTTATTCGAAGCTGCGGAAAGGGGGGGGGGTAGAGGAGACGCTGCCAGTGAAAATAAAGGGCAGAAAGCTCGCGTTCGCCGAGGCATAACCACCGGGTCCACCAGAAGCTCATACATATGTAGACGACTCGGCCCGGACACTGGTTACCGTGGGGAGAACCCTCCGGAAAAATGAATATGCAGCCCCGAGGAGGGTATTATTTTATCAAATTTACTATCGTGCCCGGGTATTATTATGTGCCCTTCCGTCCTCTCTCTATTCTCGACGACGAGACCTTAACGAGACCTCCCGACAGACGTCCACTACGCGACACAGCCGCATTTTACACCCGACAATCGACCCAATTAGACGTAATATTTATTTCACAAGACGGAGAGAAAGTTACCGATGCCATTGAAACTTTTCCAGACACGTGGGCCCGTTGTTTAAAAAGATACACAGTTTACATTTAACGCAGCAGGTTGGAAACGTTTCTTTTCCTAATGTATTTTTTATTTTTTACCCGTGTACGTGTACCGTCCTCGCGGGGCGAAAATTGTAGCCCCTTATCGTCGTAAAGGAAACGAAACATTAAATCGACTCCGACGGAGGGGGCGGGCTTGTTTCGGTGGGTGCGTCTGAGATTTCCTGTGTGGACTGTGGATGCTAGGAAGGATGACTTCCTACCTAGCTCACAGGGCGCGTCCATCGTGCGCGGTGGCGTCATCGAGGTAGATTTATTCGATGTAACGAGGGAACGCGTTGCAGGAATCCTCCGTCGCGCGGGCCCCTCCGTGCCAGCACGCGCTATAGTCTTTAATTATTTCTACTTCGATCACTATTATACTTTTCACGTCCTAAAAGTAACCGAACAACTACCGACGATATTAACCTGGAGAGCACGTTCTTAGAGTACGCTAAACAATTTTTTCCGATTTATCCCTCGTCGTGGACGCGTTTTTTCCATCCAGGAAAACGCGAACGTCCCCGTAATATCACAATATCGAAACAACTTTATCACGAATGCAGCAGTAGCGGTGCATTACTAGGAATTTGTATATAATGGTGCTATGTACATATGTAATGCACCGGGCCACACATAATGGCGATATCATAAGATACGAACCAATAGCGGCAATTGTATGGAAATATGTATCTATGAATGAAGACACTTTCATTTATGAAACCAGATACTTATGTACCGGACACGGGCGTTGTAACATCCTGCTATTATGTGTCCTTACCTACTCGTTTCATCCTTTTCTCGCTACCTTCTCTTATTCTTCGTCTCGTTCGTTTGCAAAGCCACCTTTTGGCCACCGTCATACATTTTTATAGATCGACGTTCGTTGCGCAGTCAAGCTAGGCTACGCGCATATCGACGACGAGTCGGGCTCCTTTATTGGAAATAAATTTATTTTTATCAGTCCACCGACTTAACCCCTTCACGTTCCATTTAATTACAACGTTAAACCGAGTTTGACTCGGGCAGGGAGCGTTAAGGGGTGTCGAGTCTCTTGTTTGTTCCGACAAACCGCAAACTGATGACGATCTCGAACCAATTAATTAACGATCAAACGCGTAATTTGATAGGTGCGAGGCGAAAGTGGTGTGCCATTCGTACGAAGCATAGGGTTCTTCAGGTTGTCGGTTAGCAGACAGTTTCGGTTTGCGAGGTAAAAGGAACGAGTAGCAACCCTTGATCGGTGGAGATGACGGAGGAGGAGGAGGAGGAGGAGGAGGAGGAAGGTTGGCGAAAGAGGCAAAGCCCGAGGTGAAGGGAAAGGAAAGAACGAGGCTGAATGCGCTGACTGTGACGCTTTCCGGTCAGGTGCCGCCCCGACGATCCTTCTCCTTCCAACTTGTATTCGGATCCATTCGTTCGCTTACTTTTACCCTCCTCGTTTCGTCCTCCTCCTCGATTTTTTTTCTCCTAGAACGTTTTCTTTGTTCACCGATAAAAACGCACAAAAACAGAGAAAAAACCGGAAGTTAATCTGTTTTAAATCAAGATCAGGAGACCCCGGCTGGAAAACTAGCAACTTCCGAGTTCGTCTTGTTCCTAGAAAAATTTTCCTTACCAGAGCGTTTTTCTATTTACGCGAGAGACTTCAATATACAGATATTTGATTACAAGTACGTAATTGAATTTCCTCTAATTAGAAATCGGGTCTATGTGTTCTTGACAATCTGGTGGAATAATCTAACGGCATAATGATATTAAACGGTTGGTAGAATTAATTCTGTTAGGGCGAGCAGAGAAGAGTCCCTGTCGAAAAAAGATCAGTGGAATATATACGCAACTCGTATAATTAACACCGTGCGTGACTCGCGTTAACGCTAGATAAATTTCCTGTGTCTAGCTTTGATGGACATTTATTTTCATCCACGGAGAGACTTTTTTTTGTGAAAAGAAGCGGACGCGACGGACAACAGGAAATAAATTAATTTCACCGGTCAGTAGAGCAACAGTCGGTAGTCAGCGTCAGGAAGAAGATAGCGAGCGCTTCTTTCTATTTTACCGTGTTATTACCGACGTAATTATCGCGCTGCCTCGTGAGTCCATTGTCACAATGGGCGTCCGTAGTTTCCCTACGATTATCGTACCGAAAATCTGTTCGTGACCAACCTCCTCGCCAGCTTCCTGCCTGCGTCGGACAACGATTAGTTGTCGCAACAGTACCGTAAATTCTGAAGAAAAAAAAAAAATTAGCGCGAATAACAAGATAACTTTTCACGCCCGACGATCGGTACACGATTGTTTAAACGAACGGCGGGTATAGCGCGACTTTGAACCTAACTATGCTCTTGGAGTTGAAAATCAAAGTCGATACGCTTCGGAAGCGCGTGTCAACTACCGCGACAAAAAGATACCACGTATTAAAAATGTTTCAATATGTTAATATCTTTGTTGTGATTCTACAAGTATAATGTCCTGAATATTGACAATATTTGTTCCAACGAGATGCGAGAAGCGAAACTTTGGGGTAATTATTTAAATCATCCACGATCTACGTCGTAGACTAAATTGGTTGTCTGTTTCCTCGATCGAAAGAGGATGCGTAAATGTACCATTATGTAGAGAGCGTTTAAGTGAATTGGTGGACCGAAGGTGTTGGACAAACGATCGTCATCCGGCGCGGCCCGTGCAGGTTATGAATTTTCCTACCGAAAAATCAGTTTCTCTCCTATTTTGCCTCCCCCTTGGTCGCCGACTTGCTGCGTCCGCTGGTGGACAATGACCAGCAGCACTTGCCGCAATGCCAACGGGGCAGACGCGCTCCTAATATCTGCTCGGGCGATCTAGTTCGCGGAAGCGGGCAGCAATACCTGTGCATAAACGTACGTGCACGCGCTCGAACGTACGCCGCAACACATATGCAACCCCGTCCCATAAGCATCGCGTCCGTGTACATGCGATCCGTTCCTATCCTTTCTCTCTCTCTCCTCGCCTTCCTGTTCCCCTCGGTTCACCCCATCGACTAATATGTACCGCTTTTCTCCATCGAATTTCTTATTCTACTTCTGAGCAGCAACCCTCGGGGCACGGTCCCCATAGAGGGTACCGATAGTTTCCAGTAGCAAAGGATTATCCAAACTCGTTACCATTAAAACTATCACCTCGGTTTGTCTTGGCGAGCTCGACTCGTTTTACCTGATTTTCCATTACATGGTTACTATTATAATGCGTAGAACTTTCCGAGATCTATTGGATATCGGTAGAAAGCGTTATATAACTCCGCCATTTTGTGAGTTAAGCTAACGATGAATCTTGCACGATAATAAAAGGTAGAATGTTGTTCAAAAAGAAGATCTCGTTAGACTAGTCTGCTACACCATTGAGTTTTTGTAAATCATTCGGGTGGTGTACACACACCCTCGAGTAAAAGAATATTTTTGCCGTTGGCAAATATATATAATAATAAATGAGGAATTATCCATTGCTCGTTAGATTGTGAAACGCGCGTATTCGTCCACCCGCACACGTTGCCGCGGGGCACGGACACGCGTGACGCGTACACTCAGAAAGACTCGTGCTCCGTCGCGACGTCGTGGGGAGGGGGAGCTGTTACTGGAACGAACGAGTACGGGGGATGGGAGGAGGAGAACACCTCCGGAGAGGGTTTCTGGAAGGAGGATATGATGGCTCGTGGCGTTATGCTCCGCGAGCTGTTATGCTCCTCGGGCACCACCGGACCATAAGCGAGGCTACTTCGCTCCCGTACGCTCGGCGCAATAGCCGCCACGTTTCTTGTTATATTAGCGCATCGGCGTCACCCGAATAAAGCCCAGGCATCGCCACGAGTGGCCCCCGTTCCGTCTTTTCTCTCAATTTTCCATTCCCCGTAACAGTCCAGTCCAGTCGGATGGACAATTGTTTCCAAATCACACGTTAAACGATTACGAGAAAAATTTTTATTCGAATCCGATAAAGAATGCCGATCATCGAGATCTATGGAAGATGGTAATTTACGAGATACCATTCGAAGAAGCTCCGAGACCAATGAAACTTTCTTTAGACATTCAAACATTGCGTAATTACGAATTTTCCTAAGAAAGCTTGTCTTGGAACTTGGAGATTCGAATTGTAGAATTTGAAAAGCTGACGATACGCAGGAAATGGAAGATTGAAATTCCAGCGGAACCGTAGAGTCGGTCGTTGGAGGATCTCGCAAATTCATCGGAGTCGGACGCCAATGGATCTAGGCACGAGCCACGAGTCTGCGTCGAATATGCCTCGCAGTCTCTGACCCGCAGTTCCTCTCGGAGTACAGGCTTCCGGGGAGGTGGAGGTGGACGACGACGACCACGAGGAGGAGGAGGAGGAAGATGGCGCGAGAGGAGCTGCGGAGGAAGGGGTGCGTTTGGCGTTCAGCATGCGTAAGGAGCGCTGGGGCATTATGCACGGGCCCCGTAAGGCTGGCCTGAAACGAGCGAATAAGAAAGTAGTTATAGCCTCGACCAGCGGAGGTGGTTGCACGGACGGAGGCATTAGTTGTCGGAGGAGGAGAGGGTCGACAGGGGGAGAGGCCTGCCACGCGCTGCCTGTCTCTCCTCTCTCCGCCATTTCCACTACCCTGCCCCCGCCGCCTTTGTTCCGCTCTTTCCGATACTCGTTTTTTTTTTCTCCGATTATTCGATTCGTCGGTCCTTTTTCTTTCAGCGACCATTTTGCGCGTCGATTCGCGTCGCGCCGATGCTCCTCGTTTTCGTTCGATTGTCCCGAAGGGAATCCTCCCGTCAAAACACGCTCAAAAAGTAGATGATTTTTACGATTTCGTTTCGAGAAAACGTGTACAACTTGTTGCAAAGAAATTGTCATTCTTTCGTGCGTACTTCGCGACAGAAAAGAAATTTTCTGGTAAAAGTTCTTCTTTCGAAACAGAGACATTTTCCTACGAGATTTAAAACTTGGATATTTTTAATAATAAACGATGAAACAAACAAATAATATAGTATTCCGTATTTCGTCGTTTAATTTTCGAGCCAAAGTATTAATCTCGCCGGCCATTTTTCATGGTTAGGCTCTTCTCTTCCTCATCTTTCCATTCCGTGATATTCAATCATTGATCTCGTAATTACCGCTCGGCCCTCTCTTCCCTTCCCCCCGATTGGCTCTTTCCACGTGCCCCCCCTACCGCTCCATCCTCCGTTTCTCATTTTCATCTAGTCAGAGAACAGTTTTATCTTTTCGTCCCCTTGGAGTTTCTCCTACGTTTTACCCCCTCCCATCCTCCCTGACTCCCCTACTCCCCTACTTTCTGGCACAAGCTAACCCTCCCCCAACAGCTCGTTGTACGTGCTATTCCTTCATCTAGCTCGAGCGATCATCCTCCGTGCCGCAATGTGTAACAACGACTCGTCACACTCTGCTTGCCGGCGCACACGATAATTGCCCTCATTATAGTTATTTAAAAAGCGCTGCCGCCTCCGCGGCGATCGAGCCGCGATATAACGACGCGAGCGTGTGCTCGCGCGTCAGCGCGAATTAATCGAGGCGAAGGCTAGAGGAGAACGAACCAGGGAAAAAAGAAAAACGGCGCGCCTTCTTTCTAAGATCGTAACTCTGTCGCTTTACCATACCTAGTTTTAACTCTTTCCTTCTTTCGATCCTTTTTTTCATCACCTTGAAACTCGTCTTTTTCTCGCGTTCCTTCTTTTTCATTATCCGCTAGCCGATTGTTCCGGCTTGGAGGTTTCGAACGAACGCGGGGCCGATCAACGATTCCCGCTCGTCCCCGAGCAGAGGATGCCATTTTTTATTTATTTCTACGATTCCTTTTTATTAAACGCCAGGCTGTGTCTAATTACGGATTAATGGGATTTAATTAGCAACCGGGATTGCAATCATTATGCGTGATGAAAATTTTCCGTAATTGGGGAATTAAACGCGCCGAGAGATTAATAACTGTTGGGGGGCTTTCGTCGTGGCAACAGGAAAGCAAGTCATTCCAACTTTGAGATCGCACACCCGTCTCGTGATCGATGTTTTCTAAATAGAGGCTAGTTTCTTGGAGTCGAGTGTTTTTTTTTTGAACGAGAAAGATAGAATACAGAATACCGACTGACCGTTGATCTCGGATATCGATCCGAGAAGCGGACCTTGATCTATATAATCGGAAAAATCGTAACGTTAAAAATAATTTCAACCAGGATCCTCGAATCTTTACGGTTCGCTTGAAACGCCGAGTATTGTAATGCAGCGAACGTTGCAGTTTTAGACACTTCGGTTACTTGTTATTAACGGTTTGTTGCGAATCACGGGGCGTGCTGTATTTGTGTGTATATTGTGCATCGAGAACCGCCTCTAACGGTAAACAGGAGAGTAAATTGTATGGTAGGCGATAATTAAACGCAATCGTTGGGTCAATTGCATTTTTCTTCTTTCGTCTCTATCCTTCGATGCGTTAGATTAATCAACGAGATCTCGATGCGCCTTTGCCAGTCCACCTGTGTTCCCTGTAACAAATTAATATTTTGCTTAATTGGACCAGTCTCAGCGTTTGATTTACACCTGCGGGACGCGAATCGTTTCCGGCAGGTATCCTTCGTAAACGCGTGAAACAGATTCGCTGAAATCCCCTGTAATTGACATTCCCGGACGATAACTCGATACACCATTGAATTTCTCGCGCCATCTTTTCTGCCTGGACGCGCGAACCCGGCGATACGTCCGCGTCGACGCATAAATTATTCAGCCAGTTTGCGAAGCGAACCTTGTATTCGTTTCTAATTTATAATATAACGGACGTCTCTGGATACCGTACCAGCGCAGCGGTTGCATCGAATTTCAACCAAGTCTTGTACGCTTTTTGGCGCGCGCTACCTCTCGATCTTTCTGGATCCGAATTTCGGGACCAAGGACGAAAGAAACTCGACGACAGTCTCGTGTCTCGAGATCCTCTAGCGGATCAACCGCGGGTCAACAGGGGATCAAAGTGTTCCCACGGAGATAAAAACCAACGAGCAGCTTGAAAATAACAATTCGTGATTCGTTCGGATCATGAAGAAACGGTATCAGCCGAGATGTTCCAGCGACCGCAGCCGTTCCGCGCGTTTCTGCTCGTAATACTCGTTGGTCCGAGTTTCGTATGAAATTTATCCGAGTCGACATCGTCCTCACGATTTCGACGGACGCGCGCGATGCATTTTTATAGATTCGTTGGCATCCGAAATCAGTGGTGCATTTTACTTATCGTTTCCCGTGTTCTAGATGGTTGCTTTAACTTTACAAATAATACGTAACGTCGAGGCTCGAAGGGACTCGACGATTCTTTCGGGAAGAAATTTTTCCGGCAAGGTCGCCGGGCTCCTCGATTGTTCGCGGCGGAACGGCGCAATGAAAGCTCGATAGTACGAGCAAAAAGCCGTGAGGTAGACATAAATAAATAGGTGGTGGGTGTGGTTGGTAGGCCGCACACATGGCGTCGTGACCCGTCTCCTCTCTTCGTGAGCTCAGAGCTCGCTTAAGTTATGCCCTGCGGAATGCCGCTGCTCCTGCTTCTTTCGGTGCCCCGGCTAGATTTAACAGTTCCACGGTGCCTCGTTACTTTTAATCGGACGCGGCCCGACTTACGAGGCTCGATCAACAATCCCTAAAGCCCCCGGTAATCGTTTAAAGAAATCTTTTTAATTTCCCCCGCGTTATAGATCGTTTACGACGCGACCTATTCGGACGATGCGAGTTTATTTATAATTACAAGGAAGAACCATCGTTTGTTGCAAACTAAAGCAATCCGCCACATGTCAAACCACCCGACCGATAACATAACTTTTTACATAGAAGATAAATGTGGTCCGTTCTCAAGATCTATCAGATTTGCAACGATCTCGGTTGCCGATACTCGGGGAGCAAACTTTGTTGCCGGCGAATAGAAAAACTCCGACGGCGAGGTTTTTCACGGCGAGACCATACTTTCGAGGGTCAAGTCTTGGTTATCCGACGTTTCTAAGCCCGTGTGTAACGCCGTTCATGACTTAACACGGTGCTTGGGTTCGTTCGTTCGTTCGTTCGGCTGTGCTTTGGCGGTTCAGGCTGCCGGGACAATGCCGCATTGTTTCATCGTCGTAGCTATCTAGTCGGCACGGTAGCAGGCAGGCTCGAACGATGTTTATTATCCGTTTGTGCAACAAAACAAAATGCCCCCGGTGTTATATTATCCTCCGCATCGTGGTCGAATCAGTTTCCCATATAAAATCCACGGACGCTGCCCTTCCGTCGTAACTTTAGAGGAAGCACGACGTTCCTCGAGGATGTTCTTGGTGTACCTTCGAGCACCGTGCAACCTCGCAGAAGTCTTTGGAAAATCAAACTATGCCGTACAGAATCATTTCTATTCGTTAAAGAGACAACTTTACGAATCAAAAAACACACTACCTATCTTTCGAATAGCTTTTATGCGTATTTCTGGTACCTTCCGATCTCTCGAGGGCGACAAAGTTTTTCAAAAAGTACAAGGACACGCGATAAGAAGCTCGAGTTAGAAATCAGGCGAGAAATCAGGCGCTTAGGGATTTCGATCGGGCCTTATAAATTACAAATTCTTAATTATCCTGTTGCACGTTCGTGTTTTCGCAATTAGAATATCTGCTAATTAAGGAAACTCTGTTGTATCTCACGCATCCTCGACGCACACGATCCTCTCTGCGAGAGAATAAAAACAGGGAGGGGGAAACAAGGATTAGAAAAGCTTCGGAGCCCATTGTCCGAGCCGGTGAAAGCGAGCCGTTTCCAGATTTGATCTCCGATTAGCCTTGGCACGATTCGATGGAAATCACGCGCATCTCCCCTCGTCCTCCGCCCCCCTAACCACTCAGCGTTAGGTGTTTTATCTTTCGCGCGAAAACCGCGTCATCCGTGGGGGGAAGGGGGGGGGGGGCGAACCAAGTTCGAGCTCGGACAGCGGTTTTCTTATTTCCATGAAAATCGTGCGCGCCGATTCCGACGACAATGGCCATTCCGGCGTTTTAAATGCAAATCCGCGAAAGGAAAAACCGTAAGGGCATTATAATTTATATTACTACATGTGGCAGCAGCACTTCCGGCGAAAGAGCATAGGCGCAGTTCCGGTCAGCTCGGCCAGGAGATCCTACATCGCCAGATTATGAGCCCATGCCGCTTTTACAATGGATCGTCTGCCTGACTCATACGTTAGCAGGAATAATTTTGTTGCCGCTAACGGCACGTTAACCGCCAAAATAAAATGTCCATCGAACGACCATGGCGTCCTATCGGCATCTACTTATTTACGATCGATCGCTTCCGTAACGTTCGATTCACGATACCCGTAAGATTCCATACTTGAAGTTTCCGAATTTCTGAATATTATTATTAGTCGTTAGCAATTTATGTACGTTGAATTTGATTAACGTAACGATAGAAACTAAAGAACGATGGTTTCATGGGCCTGAGACTGTCTCTAGCGTAGGTAGGTTGTTCGAAATTGTTTATTTTATAGTTTTCAGACTATTTCTAGGGAAGATGAAATAATTTAATCTCGACCCGAAAAGTCGCGTCCGCTCGCTCCGTTGAAGCACGATTAAAACTCAAGTCACAAACTGCCCCTTCTTTATAAAGTCTACGATCTTTTGCACCGTGTTCTGGAAACGCGCAAAATTGAATCTGGCCTCGTCCGTGGTCTTCGATTTGTAAATTACGGTCGTGTAAGCATCCGTCAACTCGGTGACCAGCCTTTGAGCTCTTCTGGCGGCTGCCTCGATGGAGCCGGTCGGCGTTTTTATACTTTGCGCCGTGCGAATGATTTCCTCTTTGACGAGGCTCACCAACATCTCGTCGTCCTTCTCGTTCGACGTGCCGCTCGAGATAATTCGAAAAATTCGAGCGATCGCCTCGTCCGCTGCGCCTGAAACACCCAAAAGCTCTTTGAGAACGGGTCCCGGTTTGCGTCGATCGGATAATTCTATTCCAATTCGAACGACAGGTGTTTAGAAAAGAGTAGATTCAATCTAATTTTAAACGGTGGCGGCTTATCGTCACGACCAAAGATCTCTAATCGTTATAACTAATGGTAGTCGCGATCGTGATTATAACAATAAAGACTGAAACCATGTAGCGTGTCTCTTGTTCGACGAATAGATTAATTAGATTAAAAAGTTTCGTTTTATTTTTGTCATTGTTATATGACGAGAAAAAGGACGAGTATAGCTGCTCTAACGGAATGTTTCATTCACCTGCTGCTGCTGCTCGTGCCCTTCTCCCGATCGATCTCCACGAATCGTTCTCGCGGTGGTTTCCCTGCGATCGCGAGACGCTGCAAGCTAGAAGGACGATCGCGATCGTCGCGGGCTTTGCCATCCTCGAACGTTCCATCGGGTCAAACTGATGGTCGCGAGTCCACCGATTCTCTCTTTTTATACGGGCAGTACTCTCTAGACCGGCGGCGGCGTGCAGGGACATTATGCAAAATGCAATTTGTCGTGCGGCCGACACCGATCGTTACGAGCGATTCTGATGCGTGTCATTAAAAGGAAAAGACAGAAGGGAAAGTGGAGCAGCAGCAGGAGCAGCAGCATGTCGCGGCACAAGAAAGTATATTGTTTCGCGGGTCACTTTGATTTTCACGTTCCGACATACCTGGCCAGTACAGCGGGAACGCAGCTTGTCTGCCGGGGAAAATTGCTGCAACGTGAAAGTGCAAACTCGGGACTGGCCAGCGATATTTTTCAAATTTCGTTTTTTGCGAAATCTTTTCACCGGTAGTAGAATTATTCTCATCCTTGACGAAATACAACGCTCGTTATTGGATCGACTTGAAAATCATCTTTGACCTGATCCAGATCACTCTGAATTATCCGAGGTAGTCGATGCAACGTTAAACGCAAGAGAAAAAAGCTATCAAAGTTGTTTGTGTTTTCGATAGAAGTATTTGGCTCGAATAATAGAAGAGGTCATCTACTATTTCATGACCAGGATCGTACAAAAGACGGCCGTGTTTCCACGATATATCGAACCGTGAACGATTTACGCGATTCTTCGTCGGTAGGACAACGTGGCTCAACAGGTCGTCGGTTTCCCCCTCGAAAAATGCAGAAGCAACGCCGATGCTGGCCGGCGGTAAAAGTGCGTGAACATAGGGAGGGAGTGCATCCAGCCATGATTCCTCTTCACCGATTTTTACCCCCTTCCTGTCCCTTGTACCACACTCCCCCATTGAAACGGCTGCCCGATGGCGCACGATTAAAGTCTGCAGAGGTTTACAGATTCGTGTTTTGCAAAGGACGTGCGCACTTTCACCGACGATACTGTACTTTGTGAGATATTAAATTTCTAAAACAGTGTTAACTGCTTATCAGGCGCGTACGCAACACTGGTCACGATTCCAATACTTGTAGCGTACGTTTCCCACAATGTGAATTTAGAAATAATTCAAGAACCGTATTGAAATCGATATAAGAATCTGCATACTAAGAACATAAAGACAACAGATTTTCAACCGAAATAATATCGTTACTAAAGAACCATAACCGATATCGATGTATAATAGTTTGAAACAGTTATTTTCGAAACCGTTTCAACCACTATCGTAGAAACATATTCTGTAAAAGGACTTTGGTTGCCAGACAGGTGAAAAATTGGCCAATTTCCACCATTGTTTTCTGCCTATCTCTGCTTTTGGACAACGTAACAAAGAACGTACGTCAAGCATCCGCGCGTCCATGGGCTAGCAACGACGCGAGGCGAGGCGAGGCGACGCGACGCGTTCCCCTATGGCATGGGTACGCATCGCGCATTCGTTCAGACAGACGCACGTAGGAGTCCCGTGCACGTTAACGTGGGATGAATGGAAATACGGGTACTTGAGTAAGCTTAAATTACATTTCATTCATGCAGGAAAAGCAGACACGCGGTAGTCAGTCTTCCGGCTCGCGTTGCGCACTTAGAAAGAGGCAGAGCGGTTCAGCGCAATAATGGCCGGCCTATAATGTGTATTATCCCAACATCCTGCAGCAGCGTCTCCTTTTGCGTGCGGCTTTTCCTAGATTCAGCCCTCAAACTGTTTGCGACAGCGACATTAATCGGATGGTGCACACCCCGCGTTTTCCATTCTCTTCACCGGCCCGTCGGACTTGAACACCATCCGTCGCCGTAGCTGTTGCGTAAACTACGCAGAGTCGAAAAACTTTGGAATTATCGAGTACGATACAAATTATCAATCTCTCTCCGTTTTATTCGCTAATCCCATCGCAACTCGCAGCAGCAATACATTTCGTCGAGATGGCCCGTTGTCCGAAAAAAGCACTCGACAAATCCACCGATAGAAAACGGACGAAATATCGATCTCGCGTATCCATCGATCACGATCTTATCGGGCAGCTTCGGTACGCGTTGCAACCACGAGACGACGAAACGGTGCGCCGATCGACGATCCACGATGACCACGATCGCCGGACCGGCTGTATCACAAAGCGAGAAGAAGCGAGAAGAAGCGAGAAAAGAGCCCGGGCCCGGTGATCGATTCTTTATTCTCGTATCAGCAACGGGGACGATGGAAACGACGTGGCCTATTATAAGTCGATCGCGTGAGACACAATGATCAATGCCAACCGGGTCCAAAGACTCGCTGAATGGAGAAGAACACCGTTCTTTGCTCGGGATTATGGCACCGAAGAGGGCCACCGAAGATCGACAGGGCCGATTACGTCCGCGATGACTTTAAGCCCTGTTTAAACGTTGCAATTCTTTTTCACGGCCAGTTTGACCCCAGCTGTGTGTATCGAGCTATCCGCGCGCCGATTTTCTGAGACCCCTTTCTTTTACCACCTCTTTTCATTTTTTCTTTTTCTTTTTCTTTGTTTCTTTTACGCCACGAGATTATCGGATGCGTCCATACACCCGGAAGTCCCGTCCCTCGAGTAACGCGGCCGTTGCGTTCGGTACCCCGTTATTGGCATTATTTTCGCCTGATTTTCGTTTTAATAAATTTTTAATCCAACGCGTGAAACTGTTTGCCTGGCTTTTACAATTTTACACGGTTCTAAAAAGAATTTTTTCTGCTTCTATGCCAAAGAAGCGTTGCCGTCGCAAAAACGAGCCGCGATAGAGTTACTCAGGTAGCACGCGTAATTGTAACACGATCATTTTGGCGCATAATTTAATTTCGCAAATGAGGCATCGACGATTAATATTCATAATTTGCGCGCGTTGGATAACCAGTTATACAATACATTACGTAACAATATAGAGAGATTTAGAAGTGAAAGGAAAGGTATTAGAACGCGCAACGTACCAGGGGTATTTGATAGGAACGGGGTTTTGTTGAGTTTGGTCGAAATAGCTGGATAACAAAATTTCTGTTACAAACCGAAGCGAAAACGTTTAGTTATTAATAATTAACATCGATTTAAGAGAGGATTTATAAACTCGATAGTTATACAGAGAGAGAGCAGCTGTTACAATTAGAGTTCGTAGCACGGAAAATAGTTGTTGGTAGCAGGTGAACGAAACCGTAAGATTAAGATCACCGATCGATTTGTCGCCTGATTTCTCTTTGCGGAGCTGAGTCACTCAACTTTTTTTGCTTCGTTCACAGTGAATCGAAAGCAAGTACGATTTCCTAAATGCAGAAATTGTATTCGATATTTGAACCGCACTCGAGACACGATTAAATTAATTAATTAAAATAGTTTCGTCGACGTCAAAACTGATCTATTTTTAACATTTCAAACGTTTCGATCAACGTATCGTGTTTATTTAGGTTGAAGTAACACGTTCGTTATTAAATTAGTTAATAATATTCTTCGAACTTGAAGTAAGAGATTACCAATCTGTTTCTGTAACGATAAAGAGGAAGAGTAATCCGATCGAGTGAAAATGTGACGAAGAAGCGATACTTTTCAGACGATGCGAGAGCAAAACGATTCGAAACAAATGACAAAGTCACGTAAATTTGCTTAATCCGACAGCTGCACCTTCCACGGCCATCCTTCATCTCGCGTATAGGGCGACTCTCTTAGGAGTCTAGTAAAACCAGTGTAACACGAAGAACGAAGGCAAAAAGTACAACCATTGTTACTAGTTCCTGTTACGAGGTACCGGGGCACAATGCCACTGCACGCTTCCTTTGCAACCGTGAAAAATAATCCGGCTTTGTCTATGATGTGCACCACAATGCGCCGCTCGTGCAGACTATCGCATGGTCGCGGTTGAAATGCATTTTCAGGGTGAAGTAGCGTCCCTAAAAGCGCCTCGTTTGACAAATGACACGCGCACGAGTCGTTCTACCTTGAATCGTACGATTCACGAGACTCGACGTCATCGTTTATGCGGCTCTACCTTTTACGCGGATGGGAGTCGAATCCCAATGTTCGGTTTCAAAATTCAGTCGAAAACTGCAAGAGTTTTCTCTACCTTCTTCTTCTTCTTCTAAACGAAGTAACCGTAACCGACCGATGTTGGAAAAAAAATAGAGGGAAATCGAGCCGCGAAAAAGTACGGTCACAGAAACCAGTCGAAGCGAGGACGCGTACAGATACATCGATCCATGTCATGGCTAATAGCGCAGAGCCTGATAGATAAGACCAGAAGCTGTATTGAAAAGCTCTGGTTTAATACGCCCAGTCGGTCCGTTTACGAGGCAATTCAGGGGCGAATTACAGCTGTGTGTGCGGGGATTAATCACCGACGGTAAACGTGCTGCTCTATAGACGGGATACAGACACGGTCCCCTGCATCCACGCGTACGCGGACGGGCAAGATGCAAGACGCGAACGTCGTGTCTGTGTCTCGGCGACACTGCAATTGTCGCGTCTGTGCTCGACGCACTTACGCACCTCGTACATTGATCGACCTAATTTTACCATTTGTCACGCCTCTTGTTCCACGCCTAGGTTTCGCGGCTATGCATCAGGGGAGGAGGGGGCGGACACCGAGTTATTACTTCATGTTTTCGAGCGATCAAACACGATCCTCCGGATTCCTGCTGCGTCCGTTGTCCAACAATTTTCCAAGTATATTTACAGTTACTCTGTCGTTACATTATTTCGGACGATCACTCGGATCTAATTTTTATCGGTTTCGACGTAATTCAATTCTCGGAATATTTGTTCTTTTTTCGAAAGAATAATAGCGACGGAAAATTATTTTTGATTAAACTAAAAAGAAAAGGATCCGTCCATGATTCTTTCCGTAGGGGATAGCAACGCGAACGTTGCGGAGTGCGGAACGAGAGAGAAACAGCGGTAGTAAAGTAGCGGCGACAAGCATTAAGGTGTCGTAAAAGCGATAATTCAGCGGGTTTATCAAGCGCGGCCGAACACGGTCGCGCACTGTCTTTACGACTGATCGATATTAATACCCATTGTTAAAAACAAGCGGCGATATCGATCGACGAGCCTGAACACAAATTGCCAGGACGCCGGCCGTTCCCGCGTTTCGATTCGAATTAATATAGCGTCATGGTTCAGCGTCCGTTCAATGGTTCCGAGAACGAGATGATCGCAGAGATCTCCCGCGCGATCCGCGAATAATCGAGGCTATCGGCCGCTATCGACGGCTTTCCGGACGTGTCTTTCTCCTTTGCGCTCGGATTGTCGCATTCGAATCAGCAACTATCGACGAATCAGCTGTTATTTCCTATACGTACTCTTATACGTTATTCTTTTTGCAAAATCGTCAATAATTTTGTTTTCACGTTCGTACTTAACGAAGAAATCTGCCCTATAAAAACTTTTGCATACTTCTAATATTTTATTTTATTATTCATTTATTAACGGGTAATTAAACCCTTTAGTACAACGATGTAATATCTAAGGAACTACAGATGTGGATTTTACATAGTCAAACATTATCGCTTAGTGAACGTAACAAGAATAAATTAATTTACAATACGTTGCAAGGATAGTTTTAGACTTTCAGATTGTTCAATTAAATCTGTTTTTGTGTGTGCGAAATTTACATTACTAATCATTCTGTTTACACAATTCTGAGATCCAAACGTTGTGCGGTAAGTTTCAGGGTAAAAAAGAAAGTGATTTCTTAAATATCTAATGTTTGACATTTTCGATTAAAAACGGTAGCGTTTCGATAGAAATTTGTTCGTCGTATAAAATCGGTGACTGAAAACGCTGAAGTTGTATCCCCCGGTCGTGCCAGTGCCCTTATCAGTCGTCTTTGTATTATAAATTAGGAGAAAGTATACTGCAGCCTCCTGCAGGGCCGTTGTACTGCGAATCAGAGCTGAACTATCGGACTGTATCGATGCTTGGAGAACTTGGAGTCGACACAGATAGTTCGCTATATGGACGATGCCCGTTTTAACGCGTGTTCCTATGAGACGCAATAATGCAGAAATTCGGACAATATCGTTTCTATACACGAGCACCGATACAACTGATCGGTCAAGTTTCAAGAACGAACATTCCGATTTCGTGACTCAAGTACCGACGTTACGTCTAATTTGAATTTATTTTTACGCCCTGTAAAAATGTATCGTCGATCGTATCGCGTTAATGGCGGTCTCGCAGGACGAGTCACGCTGCTGTTGGTATGCATCGTAGACGGGGACAGGGCAGTTTCCTAGGATCGGTTTTGCCGATATCGTGGCGGCGATCGTCGCGTCGTACTCGCACAGAGCGGAATGCACGCAAGAAAGTGGCGAGATGAAAGGCGAGGACGCCCGATTCCGATGGGCACAGGAAGAAGTCCGGCCACGAGATTACGTGGACGATGGAGTAGCCCGTCGGCGGAAAAATCAACCGGATTCCAAAGAAAGTATCGAAAGAGTTTCTTGCGGAAGTTTCGTTGGACGATGCCAAAGTAAATAGCCCGCGATGGGATCGAAAAACCTGCCAGCCATTTTTCTCGGCTGTTTCCTGTCTGACAAAGACACGCCGGCGATACTTGAAAATTGTTAATTTCAACGCTCCTTCCTGTTGCACGATCTACCGGCGAAGACAATGTCCAGGGAATAGTAAACACCGATCAGAACGCTTTGCTGCATCAGATTGATAAAATATGCACCGGGTATAAAAGCTCTTGGGGAACTTATTTTCCACACGAAACAATATAAATGCCGACTTTATCGATTCACTGTTGTGCCATAACAGAGATTAGTGTATCAGTTTCGAAGAAGTCGGGAGAAGAAGGGACGGGCTTTAGGATCTCGAGACCCTTTATACCGTGTTTCCGGTCGCGCGGGGCCGCACGTGACTCCGATACTCTTCGCTTCACCTCGCAGCTACCTGTCCCAATTTAATCTATCCCGAAGTCTTGGTGGTGGCGATTACCGTGCCACGACCGCAACCTGCGCCTCGTCTGCGCGTGTAAATAACACACATGCGAGCGAATGCTAATACCGACATTACGGCAGCTCATAGTAGCGGCCCGAATTATCCTCGGTCGACGAGGGGATCCGAAGCGAGCCCCTCACACCTGAAATCGCTGTGATTCGTGATTCGATCAGCATCCTCTCTTCTCCGCGTCGCGATACTTTTTTCTCCGTCGATGCATTTCGGCTGGTTTTTGGAACGGGAACGACGATCAAACGCACCACTCGAAACTCCTAATTTACCCTCTCTAAACGCGATAGATATTCGGATTCTTGCAATTTCTTAAATCCTCGAATCGGCCAGACGCTATTATCGCTTTTCTTTTTAAATTTCTCAAGAAAAGTATATAAACATAATTCATTGGCAACGATACCCGTGAAGCGTGGCAGCGTATAGATTTTTCTTTGCTCGGATCGCAGGTACCGTGAAGTTCACAGAAGATCCTATGACACGAGACCGTTGAATCGCGCTGGTCAATCGATCCTTTCACGGCCGAAAACACGATTCCTTTGATCGTCATTGTAATTATCGACTATCGATTCACTCCACTCTTTTTACGCGTTTCCCTGATCGACGAAACAGAAGCGAGACGCGGCACAACGATCGATTATCGTCTCGAAACACTTGTCGAACCGCCGATGTCTCTCCTCTGTCGTTGAACAATCTACACCAGAGAGCAAACTTGAACATGCTTTTTGTATAAGGGAAAAATAGAGAAAGAGTACGATCGATGAAATTTTTAACCGTCTAGCATTTCGAGATTTTAAGAACAGACCGGGTTCCGTGAAAAAGACTACCAATAAGAAAATGTCCTCGAGAGGAGTGTAATTTTAGAGATAAATGTCGCCGTGGTCGATATTAGATCTGGTCGTCTCTGTGTATTCAATTAGGCTGGCTCGCGACAGGCCTTTCGCGAAGAAGCGAACATTATAATTTTCATAGGAGGTTTTTTTTATCGCGAGTCGCTCGGTCCACCGGTATGCGCAGAGTTTCGCCAGCGATCGAAGGCGATCCGTTAAAGATGATTATGCAATTTGCAGCGGGGCAATTTACATCGGGAAGCCGTTTAGCCGGTGGCAAGGCAACGAGGATAACGGTACGAGAGGACGCGCGATGTCGCCGTGGGTCGTGACTATGCTAATGACAGATCTCCGAGCTCATTCATAAGAGAAGAAACGCATTGAATGAACCGCGCGAGATCGAGCACTGGCTTCTTGTTAAACAACCGTGTTTCCGTCTTTCCGTCTTTACGAGCCCGCGATCTATTTTCGTTCCCGAGATAGGCAGAATCACCGACCAGTTTCGATTCGTAAACCAATCTGGCAAATGTTTGCGTTCCACGCCACCTCTATTATCGCGTTGCATTTTAAAAAAGGAACCGATTCGTTGGAACGGTCAAACGAGAATGCTTCCTTAATTTCTGTGTGGTCTGAAATGGTTTTCTGGATGAACAGGCAATGGTGCCGTGAGACTTGGAACTAATTTCATGGTGAAATAGAGACATTATCGAGCAAAGCCCTCTCATAGAATAAGCTTCGATTAAAAAGTATCGGTTCGACTAGTTAGAAAATTTGACGAATTCTGATCTCAGGGTAGGCATAGAACGTCGATCGAACGCGACAGCGATCAATCGTTCGTCTTGACGCGATCAGAGCAGAATCCACGATACCGTAGACGTTTACCTAGGAGTGCGCGCGGCTCGGTCACGGTCCAGGGATCACAACACTCGTCGCTCGCGCCTCTGCCCACGAAACTAAAGGAGCCTCGCTCGAAGCGAAGCGCGACGCGAGACAGGTGCGACCAGGTGCAAATGCGAACACCCTCGTGTCAGCCTTTGCCGTCTCGCCGACACTTGGTGCCACTGGAAACGCCGATATCGTCTCCGATTATTGCCACCTGCGGACAATCTTCCTTTCCACACGATTCTCTCTCGCCCACGGTCCATCCTCCGATTCGCCGGCAACCTGTCCGCGCGCCACGGCGCGGTATCTTCTTTTTGTCGTTACAAATTGTTTGTCCGTATCATCTATAAGTATTTAAACGTCGTACGAGTCGAGAAAGAAGGTGTCAACCCCGAGACTCGACGCTAGATTCGAACGTATAAAAAAGGATCCAAGGTTTGGTCAACGGTGAAATTAAGTAAGATTGGAACGACGTTCACAGTAGTTGGGCTCGTTTCGATCGCGTTTGAATAAATTCTCGGAAGAATCAGATCTCGAGTACCTATCCGGCTTTTTTCCCGTCTCGGTTGAAAAGCAACTTGGTTTGTAGTCGCGATAACTTCGGGACACGATCGGCGCTGTTTTCATTGATTTCGTCGAGCGTTAAAAGTTTTGTTTGGTCAAGTGACCGTGACACGGGCCGCTCGCCGAGCGGGTCGCCGATGCTCGCGAGAGGATCGCTTTACTCGAAGCGATTCCTTTTCTCGTGGCGATCGAGATCGAACGACTCTCCCACGGCGAAAGGACTTGGCGAATTGTAATTCTTCTAACGGATGATGACCGCGACAAACCGGTAAACATCGATCGGCAAAACCGATCGGTTGTTATGGTTGTACCAAGAAATTGACAGTCCGTGTTATTACGGCGCGGGGAAGAAAATTACTTAAGATCGGACGGAGCCGAGTCAGACAAACAGATTTACTCGCAAACGCGGACAAATCTGACGCTTTGTTATGCATTAGTCTGTCGGCGATCGAATTTATCACAGTGAAGATGCATCGGGAGATCGAACGAAACACTCTCGTTTCAACAGGTCGGGACGATCGGATAAAGTCTTTAACCGAGCTTGTCGTCGGCACGCTTCCGAAAAGACTCGCACCTGGTTGCACCTGTCTTTCGATGCGATCGCTGGCAGGACGAGTCAATCGCTGACAGCGATTTTAACGCGAGAGACCTACCGTAAATCGTCGATTACGCTACTCGATAAACTTTCAACGATAACGTGCATTATTCAGGATTAATTTCCACATTTATTTGCGTACACTGAAATAGAAGATACATAGAGTATTGGAAATTAAAGTATGTTCAAATAAAAGAAATTCTTGCGTATCGGGTTAAGTAACCCTCGCAAAAATTTGGTTATTTGCATTGTTCCAATTACGTAATTAACTTCTCGGACGATAGCGGCGGCGATTCGAGAGAAAATGTTCGGTTAATCGAAGGCAACTAAAAGGAAGTCTCGTTGGGTTTTGTTTCGGTCTCGTTACGTAAACGAACGCGCTGGGGGAGAATTTCGCCCGGCCGGAATTGTTTTCCAGAACGCGTCGAGACGCGCGGTTGGCGAAAAAATACGCGCGCGGTTCGTTCTTGCAGGTATCGCGGGTATTATTCGCTTCCGCCTGAAACGAAAGTAGGGTGATGCTCTAACGGCGAGCTATCATTTATACAGAAACGGAGTCGCGAGCGAGCGCGCAATTTTCACTTCGTTACGGGAGTGAAATTCTGTTCGTATGCGCCGGCCATTCCGCGGTATCGCGTGCAAAAGAGTCGCGATGCGACCCGATAAATTTACAGGGGACGCGTGCGTGTGCTGTAATACGAGCACGCGAACCACAGACCGGACGCAATTTCGCGTCGAACATCTTGAATCTGCTCGTTCCGTTTTGGGACTAAGAAAGAGCATTCGTTCGATCCACTTAGATAGCGATGGCTAAATCACGGAATCTGTGAGCAGTCGTTCGGAGTCGTTCGATTCTACTTTTCTTTTTAAATCGTTAGCTGTTGGAAAAACAAGAAACTATCAATTTTTTAAGCAAGAATAGAATAGGTTTTATGATTTTATGAATGGATATGTTCTAGCATTTTTTCGCTCTTGCGAAAAGTGTGATGCGAGACTGTGTATAGGCGACTGTTTCGAAATTTACCGCACGACGTTATCTTTAGTAACCAAGCTAAACCAAGTAACTAAACTCGGTTCGTGTAGGAGAGTTAATGCAACTCTCAATATAACAAGTTTCAATAAATGTAAAGTCGCGTGGGGTCTCCCATATTCGATGGTAGGGTTAAGGGGTTAATAACCGAAAGAAAGAAATCTATCGAAACGTACGAACTGGTCCGTTAGCATTTATTCTCGATCGAAGGAAAGATAGGGCCCCTGGCCAAGCGGCCGAACTGCCACGAAGCGGAAGCAAAGGGCGGCCATGGCATCGGGGTTCGACCAAACAGCGCGTACCACTGACGAAAGGGAGCCAAGGTGAACGAAACGACGCGAGGCGACGCGACGCCGGAAAGAAAGCAGAAAAACCGCTCCCGTCGGAGGGAGAACAGAGGACACCGACAGTCGGAACGGTAGAGCGACGAGCACGGTGCGTCAGCGAGTGAAAAAAGAAAAAAAGAATGGTGGGGACGCGATTCGAAAAAGCGAGACGGAGAATCAGGCCCAGAGGAGAGGAGAGGAGAGAAGAGGAGAGAAGAGGAGAGGAGAGGAGAGGAGAGAGAGAGAGAGCTAGGTTTCCTCGGCAGGGAGTCTGACCAATCGGAGCTCGGTGGGCGCCGCGGGTAGGAGGAGACAGTTCCGCGCCGACAGGCGACGTAATCACCCGCGGCCGTGTCTGCCGTAGCTCTCTGGCCCCTCCGGGCCCTCTTCCCTCTCCCTCTGACGACGTTCGGGGCCCCTCCAGCGTTTCTCCGCACTCCGCACTCGGGACAGTCGAATGACCCCACCACCGAGACCGACCCGGAGGAACCCAACGGATCCGCGTCGCGACGATCACCGGCTGGGCCCGACCAGCTCGCGAACCGACTATTTTCGGTCCAGACACGCGACGGCCGCCCCTGTCGTTCGCTTCTACCGACAAAGTCACGATTACTTCCATCCGATCTATCGACAAGCTTTGGTCGATCAAGCTTGGAGATAATTTCGAAATGCAACGTTTTTACGATCCTCGGAGACGATAGACGCAACGTGATGCTTTACCTTTAAAGGTATAAGTTTTTAACCGATAATCTTCATTTTATTACTTGAATCTTCAATAGATGCGAACGCGAGGTAGTTTAGAAGCGACGACACGAAGACGTACTCATGCTCGTTTACGTAGTGTCGTCTCGTTGAGCATCGGGGATCACTTGCAGTGTCAACTATAAATGTAGCCAGAGGCGAGAAGGTCTCGAGTGTTTGGACGATGAAGCAAAGTGGTAGACCGGTTGAGTGGCTGCTAAGAGGCCGACAACGTCTTTACGTTTGATACCTTGACCGGGACAAATACCGATATTCTTGTAGGTATTGTATTATTCCAACCGTCCACGTAAACCACATCCAGTTTGGTTAATTATAGGCTGTGGCGTTCTTCGTTAAAGATTTTACCAGATTTCAAGAGTTCTTAATAACTTGTACAAAGAAGGCCTTTACGCATAGGAATAGTGTCCCTGACAACATGTCGACTTAGGATACACGAGTATTCTTCAGAGAGGTGATATTCCTTCGTTCGGTAGGTGTGACGCGAGGTTTACACAGATCAATGTCGTTAAAGATTCGAAGAAGCTGTAATTATCAATTCAAAATTTATACATACAGCGGCAGCTGGTAATGACGGTGAATGGAACGGAGTTCGCCGCAGGACCCATCGACCTTCCTCAACTTCCTCCTTCGACGTCTCCGTGGCGGTTCGAATCGAAGACCAAACGTGGTAGACCGGTTGGTGCACGCTCGGTCGGGGTGTGTAATTTCGTGTTATTTTCTCATTACATTCAACAGCGCGATGAAGATGGGATGTTGCCAGCGGCTGCGTAATCCGGTGCCGAAAGATACCAATGAAGGCGTTGAAACGATAAGTAGCGTACCGTCGGATGAAAGCATGAAAGGAGCCCGCGCGCGCTGCCGATGCGTTCCGGCGAGTTCACACTGTATAATAAAACGAAAGAAACAGTTTTCTTGGTTTCGGCGGGTCACCCACATCGCGCGACCTTGTCGACGATAACGCCTCGTGTTTAGCGAGTGTGATAAAAATGATTTCAGCAACTCGTCGACCACATCGGAAAAGATTCGATACTGATTTCCGTTCGATTCGAAGCTCCATTACGACGGAAAAGTTATTCGAATTCAATGAAACGCGTTATCCCCGATGAAACTTTTATGTATATTCTCAGCCCTATCTGCGGCCAATTATACCGACTAACGAAATTACGCCGTGAAACAAGTATAATTAATAAACCCGCGGCGAGGAGAGAGGCCAGATCCCGGGATAACGTCCTCGCGTGGCGGTACAAGTAACGAACGCGGTGTGCTCGAAGAAAGAGGATGATAAAAAGGGGAGCGGGTTGGGAACAGAAAGGGCTACGAAAGACATTACCTACCCTACGTCCGGCAGGGCTAAAAGAAAGCCGCACCTGCTCGCGATATTACGTTTGCTGACCTACGATTACATCGACGTTTGATCTGGAATCGTTCTCCCGACCGACGATGCGTATCTACCGAACGACGACGATCTATTTCCTCCTAGTCTGCGATCGAGAATTTTCACCTAATCCGACCATGGTTCGCTATCGATACTAACAAACATCTATGGTTGGCGACAGGACTCCTCCTGTCCAGAAATCCTGTCGAATTTTTCATTTCGTTCGTATGCCAATACGTGTAATCAAGGAGTAATAATAACAGTAGAGACACGTTCGCGCGGCAGTGGTTCTAAAAAGGGCAAGAGGAAAATTGTACGGATACGCTGTAAGAACCAGTTTAATTAATCTTCCGATGCAACGCAAGGAAGAAGATTTTCCACGATCATCCGGCGACGATTTCTAAAGATTTACGTTTAACCACTTCCCGTACCATTTAGCTCGACGAAATCCGGACCGAAACGGCAGGCGTCAACGCGCGGTACACAAACCAGACTGATGCAAAACTGGTTTGTAACAGAGGTTATAAGAATCGCGATCGAATCTTGTGGCGTACCGATAGGAACTAAATCTCGATCACGATCCTGGCTCGTTATGTTTGTCAAAATCTTTGTCACGAGTCAGATTCGTGAAGATTTCCTTTTATTTTCAGACAAATTACACGCAAATATATAAATACGTCTTTCGATCGACAGTAGTGATTTTAGTTGCAGATGCTTCGATTTCCCAATTCGCAGAATATAGTTGAAAGACGACTCTGATAATAGTATGATCAACTTTCAGACTCGTTAAAGTACAGGAAGGGTTTAACGATTAACGATTCGGAAGCGTTTTCAAACGGTCGTGATTATGCATCGTCGATCTACGTATCTGTGTTATCGGTGGCTAATATCGGGCGTAACCGCGACAAGAAAGGCTGTCGTGGCTACCGGACTTGTTCGAAACGAGCCGACGACGCGATCGTGACGAAAAGAGACGAGGCGGGCCCCGCCCCTGCCTGGCAAGGCCCTATTCGTTACAAGGCGTCAGGTGCCGGGGACCGTTGACGCGGCCGTTACTACTACCCCCGTAATAATGTATGCCGTTAATAAGAACACCGGCGAAGGAGGAACGTGCGTGTCTTGGAGTAGCCCGAACCCGCGCCCTTCGTCTCGCGGGCCATGTGCTCATCCTTCGCGAAGGGTGAAGGGCGAAGGACGACTTAACGGTCGAACGTACACACGGTCTTGATATCGTTGCCGAATACCAGCTGATCCACATTTCTCCCTACACCTTTTTCGGCCATGTGTCTCCCGCGCTTTTACCTCGGAACGTTTGCCCGCCACCTATCGATATCTCGAGTCGAATTCATATACAGGTAACCACCGTACAACACGGTAGTTACGTTTTTTAAAAATTACTCTGTTATACAGGACCAAAGATTACCAACAAATTTCTCCAATTCAGTACAAGTACAATATTCATTATTTTTTTACTCGAAGAAGATACTCGGTATACTGAAACCATCGGTAAATATATATTATATATGGAATATCAACAGAAACCAGTTTTACTGTTTTCTTTTTAAAAAGTAACAAAAATGTTGCGATAGCACAAGAAAATTATGACCAACGTGTTGCGTGTGTGTGTTTCGGATGGCTCCAGTTCCCGATCGTTGGCAAATATCGTTGCAGGGAGAAAAAGGGAAAGGAAACGGCTCGAGATATTAAGTCGGGACCGATGATCTATTCTGGCCGGATATTAAAGGGTCGTGTCGGTGGAAACGCGGTGGAATTGTGCGGGACACACGGGGAGGGAAGGTTGCACCTTACGCCACCAGTGGGGAACAGGTGCCACAGCTGTTTCAGCAAGTGCAGCGAATGGCAAGGATAGACGCGCGGCTATTAGAACTGTTGCAGGCTGGTCGGTGCGAGCAAAGGGGTGCATAACTATTCGGCTGCGGCGAATACGGGACGAGGTGTTGCGAGTACCTTTTTATGGCACGACCGTTGAACCAGCCGGACAGGATGCGTGTGCTCGACTTTTCATCTGCTATCGTTAAATAGCTTCCAAGACGCTTTAATATTCTACACGCTCAAACGGCTCGCCGCGTAACGAATGGGCTTCGAGTTTCGGGTAAAAGGAGGCCAATGTTTCCTTGCATACGTTAAGAGTTAATTAACGTCACGTGAGTAGATGGCACGCGTTAATTTTTCATCGGGATTCCTTTATTCTTTGCTCGATTTCTGTTAAACCTCGTATTGCCTCGTACTTACGAAACCTATGAAACGCGTGATACATATTCCGTCGCTGGTAGCACGGGACGTCGCGCGTCAGGATATCGCGTTTCCGGTATCGAACAGCCATCGGTCGTATCCTGCGCGGGAGGGTCGGTCCGACGGAACGTAGAAATTTATACAAAAATTCAATGGCCTTCCGTTCGATCCGTTTCACACGCCCACGCGCTTCGTTAAGCTCGATGGGCGAGCGCGTTGATTTATAACCGGCGCAGGAATATAAACGAGAAGCAGCGACTTTGCCTAAAGTACAATTTAACAGGGGGGGTGGGGGAGGGAGGGAGGTGAAGTTTTGTTCTGTGCAGGAAGCGTGGTTCCGCTTGGTTCCGCCCATAACGGTGACGGTGTGAACAACTACTCGCCACGGATCTCGGAATCGCCACGAAATTTCAGATAAAAACTTGGTCTTGAAGGATATCTGGGATTCGTAGGCTAAAGTTTGCCAATACGTAACGTTTGATTGAAAAAATCAATCGAAAACAAAATAGTTTGCACCTTTTAAACCGTTGGTTACTCGCGGGCCCAAACACGGAGCCGTTTGTGGGTGGAAAACACTCGAAATGTTCGGAGCAGACGAAAACAACGAGTTGGAGATTTTCACGGTCGAGCGGGTATCTTAAAATTTTGTCCATTCGAGTATGAAAGTCTGTGAAACGCGGTGAAACGCGGTGAAACGCGAAAAGAGTGTTGCGCGAGAATTGGAGCGAAAGTGAACCGTCGTCCGTGTTCGATTTAGGTGTCGTCTCGTCAACATCAAAGGTTCTCGAGCCGCTTTTGGATCCAGTCTTTCCACACCTCGCGGCAGCGTGGGGGCGTCTTGGTACGGCGTCCTCCACCAAAGGACTCGAAGAAAGTTAGAAGAGAGGGGCCAGCCGTTTTGATCGGTAGCTCTCCCTCTGGCGTGGCCTCTCTCCGTCCCTGTTACCCGTGGCGGTCTCTTTCCCTCACGGGGCGCTGATATCGCGAGAGGTCGCGGCAAAAGGGGGAGGCAGAGAGACAGGTAAGCCTCGGTGCGGTCCGTGTTCGAGGAAGGAACGAAGCCAGCCGGACGGCTGGAGAAAGAGAGGCAGGAGAACCTCGCGTAGAAGTGGAGGGAGTTCGGTGAAGCGGAGGTGAAGCGCGACCGGCCCTCTCTACTCCAGGGGCCCAGGCTAGTCCAGTCCGGGACAGCACGCCTCCTGCTGCACGCTCCACGAGGTAGAACGGCGAACGTAGACACGAAGACGTAGGACGTAAGCGCGGGATCAGCCGAGCTCGTGTGGCACCACGGTGGCTGCTCGTCCTCGGAAGGATAACTACCGCCGTCACCGCGTCCGTCGTCCTTCGACGATCGTTGATCGGTTTTTTTGTTACCCGGGTCCCGTGGCCGGTGTTCAATCGCTGACCGGGGGAGATCTGGATCGGGGACCGGGGCCTTTAGTCTCGCCAAGTTCGTTTCTCTCGTTGCTCGATATCGACATGGTTCGCGGACTATCGAGAGGATCGTGAGCCTGTGAACCGTTTGCGAGGACGCGCCTAGACTCGAGTAGTTCCTTCGTTCGAGTTTCGCGCGGGCACGACAGGCCCGACAGGCTCGACGGGCCTGGAGGAACACGAGAACGCGGCAGACTGCACCCTTCTTCTCCACCCTCCATGCTCCAACCACCCATTTCGTTACGTTTGGTTACATTTGGTTAAATTTGGTTCCTTCCGGACGCTCGTCGGTCGTTCGGCGGTTCCCGAATAGTACAACAGTGATCCGCCGCCGTCCTGTCGTGGATTTTATCGTCATCCCCGGCGCCCAAGACTTCCTCTTTCGCCCGTCGAACAACCACCGCCCCCACCCCTGACAACACACGCGTTCAGCCACGCGATCAGCGGGATCACCGATCCGGAAGGTTTCGCGCAACGGTGACCAACGAGCCGGTCACTCCTAATGGACACCCGATACATCTGTGAAACGTCATCGGTGTCGCCTCTGGATCGCCGGGAGATAACCCCAAGGATAATTACGATGAAAACGTTCGATGCCGAGTGACGAAAGAATCCGGTATTGGCCGTGTCGGTCGAGCAACTTTTAAATCGAGTATCGATATCGTTCGAAAGGTTCCGTTCGTTCGAAAAGATATTCGAGAGATTTCGTTCGAGGGAAAATATCGAGAAGGGGTTGTTTTGTGAGGAAAAGAATCGTGCTGCCTGTGCGGGAATGAAAGACCATTGTGAACGGTGCGACAGGGCGCAGGAACGGTGAAGTGTTGCCGGGGTGTTCAGTGAATATTCAGAGACTTCGACGCATGGTCAAGAGGTAATCGAGGAATATAGGCGGACGAGCAAGACGACCACGACGACGAAGCGACTTAAATTTGGGTAAGTCGACGGTGATTTATTCGACGCGACTAATTAAAATTAACGTTGCTCGCATTCTCAAACGAATTATCGACTCTTTAATAGTATCGTAAAGGCACGATTACTATTATATATATAGTACGTCGAGACACCTCGATTTCGTTCCTGCGCGTTATCCAACACGAACGACAGATCATGGTAGATCTTATCATAACGCCAAAATCTGCGTACACGCGGATCTTGAATGAAGCCACGATGGTTACCCACAAGCAATTCACACGCAGAAACCAGCACATACGGGCCGGTACACTCTGTGTTTACATTCGCCAATTATAGGCAACTCGTACGTAATAATGACAGATCTGTCGGTGCGGTTAACGACTGACGAACGAATCACAAAAAAATGGCAGGAATGGTTTTCGAGTGCCGGGTAATCGAGTATCGCTCGAGGGTCCATTAGCATTACCATCGTGCCTCGTAGAAATCCAGGTTTGGATTTTTTACCGACGGATGTTCGAACAAGTTCCGCTGTGATGCTAAAAAATTTCAAAGATCCGCCGTCGGCAACGAAATTCGCATCGGAAACCGACGAGACGTTCTTCGCCGGAGAAAGGGTCGCGATTAGTCGTTCGAAATAGTAACGTTGCGAGAAATACGCCGATCGAAACAGTTATTTCTTATTTTCGTTTCAAATAAAATTTGTCCAGGTCTGGGTTAGGTCTATTACCGTATCGTAGATATAGATATCTTCTTCGGTTAATTATGGTATCCACGTACTTTTATATTTACGCCCATTAGCGCAATCTTTTATAGCGTTACACGGCGTATTAATAACAAAGAAAAACCCGATCATCGCAAAACGATATCTCCGGATTAAATTTCTTTTTTTTTTTGTCCGGAATAACTGGTTATTCGTTCGTCTTCCGCAGCTTGAAAGCATTCCCGTATGATATGACACGAAACAGAATTACCTAATAAGATTCAACGTCGTTCCATCACGGTTTTTGCCTCCGTTCTAGGTACACGCGTTCAATTTACGAGCGTTGTATTCCTCGCGTCCGACGATTCTCTCCAATAGTAAATTTATGAAACGAATATGCATGCGATGGTCGGAAAGAACTGTTCGACGCTGGATAAAATTGTAAAATGCTGCCGCGGTGGTCCTATTATTTCGAGAAATTCGTTTCTAATCGCGGCTCGTCGGCATCTGCCCTTTTTCCACCCTTACCCACCGTCACCGTTGGCACGCTTTCCAAGACAACTGCCATCTCGAGGCGAGGCAGTTGTTGCGTCAGGTGGTGGTCGTTAAAGATGGCCCGAAATCGTCGGCAGTTAAGGGAACAAGGGTTGACAGACGATAGGGCTGAAGGGTTCGTGCGCCTCGAACGGGCCGAGTTCCGTTAAAGTTGATAACAGAAATTACGAGCTGATTAAATTGATCGCGTCAGCGCGCGGAGGGATGATCGATGTTTCCTCGCCTGGACTGGCAGTTCGTAACGAAGAGAAATTAACTTACCCCGAAGCGTGGAATTTCCCAGCATACGTTCTTCGAGGATCGAGATTACCGGACACGGTATTATATACACGGAATAGATCGCGATCCAGAGTAACGAATTTGACATTTACACCGGCGCGGCGGTCGAATTCCCCGACTCTGAATCGTAGATTTTCGGATTATTGGGTATTCTATTCGTCTCGGTTTGCGAGCGTTATGAATGGTCAACGCTCATAATAAATAACGCCCGTCAGCACGGTGGTGCGCTGTAAGTTGCTGGAAACTCTAACCAATCATACGGCAAACGTGCGCCTGACTCGAAGACCATTATCTCAGCTGGACATCCGAGTAATTTTGTACTGTCATTTTGCGTCGAACTATACAATTCCTCTCGTTGCGGGGCCGCGACACCGTGCAATCCTTCAAACCCGCTCCGTAATTGATCGATCGAAGGTCGCACCTGTTTATCTTGCCGTGACCCGCCGGAATTACTAGATTTCACAAGGACTTTTTCAATCGTCATCTTGGCAACCATGTGCTCCTCTTCTTCTCCTCCGAGGTTTCCCGAACGATACAAAATAGTCAACGATTCATCTACCGTCCGTAAGTTTCCGGAAAACTTCATATAAAATCTATTAAATGTTTCCAAATTTCTTCCCAAGACGATTTTAAAGAAATCCCTAACTGTTTCCCATTTCTTCAATTTTTTATCTAATTCTGCGCATCATTTTTCCATTATCCCTACAGGGTTCAGACTCGACATTATTTTTATTTCCCTTTTGTCTTCGAGAAAGTCTCGAACGTTGAGTCGTGCAATTTGTTGGTGCAACCAAAAGGTTTAGTCCACTATCGAAGAAAAGTAAGATTCGATCGCATCCGGCGATAAGCGGTCGATCGCGATCGCGATCGCGCAAACTGTCGATAACTCGTCCGTATGGGGTTTTAAAAGTTTTTCGCCTCTGCGGACGACGTCGGTTTTGCAGCTGGACGTCTCACCGTCGTTATTGGAATATTTATTACGTCGCTCCGGCAGTTATCGCGGTTGAGTTTTCCTTAACGACAGACGCGTCGCGGCTCTTCCTGAAATCCTCGCAGCGAGAATTACGCGGATCGACGGAGCCGTGGTATTACGCGGCTATTACGTGTCGTGCACGCGGACAGGAATGCGGTCCTGCCGGTGAATCGTTACGAAAAATCTTATCCGATCTGATCTAACGTCTATCGGCCACTCGTACGACTCATTCATAGGCAACAAAGTGATATTACGGAACGGCCGGTGCCCGATGCCCGCTTAAAGAAGCGATCACGCTGAACAACGGCCGCCGCGCCTCGGCGTTCCCGTCTCTTCGATCGGGTGCAGATTAAAACGAGATTAAAGCACCCTCGAGGTACTCGCGCGTCTCGTCTGGGGTTGCGGACGATAGCATCGATACCCACCTCGAGTTAAGTAGTTGCTGAAACTCTCGCGCCGGCTACGAATCGCTCCATCGGTTCACAATTTCCGATCGGTCGACGTTATTTTCCCCGACAGGAGTTTGGACATTCGTGACTTCTCCGACTGCCATACCGATCTGAAAATTCCGAGGTGATAACAAAGTTAATAAAAATGAAAAAATAAGTAGGTGCCTAAATTTTTCGGCGAAAAAAAAAAATTTCAAAATCATCCTGGAAAAAATTATTTACACTTGCGGGGGGCAATTACAATGATTTCCGATGAATAGACATACCCTTGAAATCCTACCCATGTTCGAGAAAAAAAATTCAGGCAGGTGGATAAAGTCGACAAAATTAAATATTTTCAAATCGTTCTGGAAAAATTATTTTCAGCCGCGGGGATCAATTGCAATCACTTTTGATCGATACATACACCCCCGAAATCGTAACCATTTTCGAGAAAAAAATTCCTTACCGAAACTGTAATGTCTGACCAGAACTTATTCTACTGAAATTTCATGCGTATCTTTAAAACATCATAACTCTTGAACGGATTGGAGGATTTTCATGTTGGAAATGCAAACAATGTATGTTAGCGAAGAATACGAAGAGATTTCAAGAAATTCCGAAAAGTTGTTAACCCCGTAAGCTTTGGGCTCGGCGATCGCTCGATTCGTAGCGTTTTCTCAGTGGTTTCTCTCGGATTCGTGTAGCCCGTGGTGGCGTTTCGTCGGATCATCGTCGGTGGCGTCGATCGCGAGAATCGTCACCGGGCATCTGTGCCGGTTGTCAGGGTCGGATCGGAATGCGGTCTAGGTGGTGGCCGATCCGATCGCGGCCATGTCAAGGATGCGGCGCGGGTGCCTGGAGGCCTCGCGCTCCTCTTATTTCGTTTATTAGCCGGCCTAGCGACCGGCAAGTTGTCCGGTGGTTAATTGCGGTGTGCCACGGCGCGCTGCTTGCACGGCGTCGCGCGGTTATACAGTTAACCGTCGTGGCTAAGCTCGCCGCGTGTGCTCTCCGCATGTGGCGCGCCACTGCAGCCGCCTAGCTCGCGACTCTACCAGCTTCGAGAGCGTCTACAGGTAGCTCGAATCTATTTATAGTCGTCCGCACGGTGGTCGTCGCTCGTACCTACTCGCGATGTGCTTGCGCTTCCATTCGCGGATTTGCCCAATTTCCACCTTCCTCTCGAATCCTTTTCCGCGAGATCTTGATCCGGCCCACGTCGCTCGGTGGCCCCGGCTCGAAACAAGAGCAAAAGGATCGCTCGTTGGATTTTTCGTTTCTTTCCTTTACCGAATTGCTGGTGAAATACCTAGGTCTACCTGGAGAGAACATATATATGTATACAGAGCGACGAGTGTATCGTTGGTCCCTACCGCAAAGAATAAATGTATCTATCGAGGTCTAAAAAACGAATTTCAGTCGAAGGGTGTAAAAGCAGCGCGAGTTGCTTGTGGAACGGAGCTTAGATGTTTCCTCTTCGATAAATAAAAGTAGCATCGAGTATACGATAAATCGCGATCCAATCTTCCCTTCTCTGGTTCTCGTCTCGTCGGGGATTATCGTCGAAAAAGCTAAACGGAAGAAACTAAATACCTTCCGACTCCGCAGAACCAACAAACGCTTCGTTTTATCTCGTTTGCCGCTTCCAGCATCGGGTCGAGCCACACCTGGCCCCGATTGCGTCCCACCTATACATCTATACCAGTTGCAAACCTCCTCAACTATGCGCTGGTTCGGGCAACGCGGCGCGGCGCGGCGAGGCTATCCGGTCGCGGTACTCGACAGCTACTTCGCGGCACGATCGGTTTTATCGCCGCTTCCTGACGCTGCGCCGCGGTCCATCCCTTTCCGATCGGCCTTCGGGGTCGTTAACTTTCCCGTTGCCGCGATAAGGGGAAAAGATACGCCCGCTCGGTGGTTGGAAATTTCGCCGTCGAGGTTCGATCCGCGTCTGTGCTCTTTCCTCGACGATGTTCCCGTTGGTTCGTTTTGCTCGCGCGCTCTCCCGTCCGTCTAATTAGACGTTCGCAGGTCGTTTCTTGCGCGTTCCTAGCACGCTATTTGCCCAGACGGCTTTTTCCGAACGGAGCCAAGCGAGAGGGCGAACACGCGTTTTGAGCAGAATTATCCTTCTTACGACCCCGAGCGAGATAAATGTAGCTTGATGGACGAATCATGAGGTTTTAATGGCACCCCGCCGCTGGTCATTCGGATCACCGAGTTATTGCTGTTGCCTCGAACTCGTTGCTGGTCCCGTACTTGGTTTCGTGGCCAACTTCCTATCGGCGACTCTGTTACTTTCCCTCTACAGTCATCTTTACTCGTATCGAGTGCTTCTAAACTACATCCGATGGCTTTGTCAAGCAGCGAAAGGGTTAGATAATTCCAGCGGCCCGAGGAAACCGTAGGAGTCTAAAAGCAACGGTGACGGTCGAGCGACAGGTGGCTTTTAACGGTAGATTTTCAAAAATCAACACTTTTCGTTTGCTGTTTGCTAATGTCACGGCATTACGTATTATGAATCTTTATTGCACCGGTTTCATACTGACCGAGTAGACCGTGGTTTTTAACGACGCCGGAACTCGTTTTACCCTGAAAACCGCAACCAGTTCGGCTACGGCCGGCCACCTGCGCAGTATGTAAATGCGCGACAACTAATTTCTAATTCGCGACCGAATGGATTGCGAACGACGGGCATGGTTCTCTCTCTCTCTGTTTCCCCGTGGAAAGCAACACGGACCGTATAATCGTGCAGCTTTTGCGATATAGGTACACTCGTTATTTGAGCAGACATTTGTAATATATTTATCGAGTCAACTCGCAGAAGAGAAGCAACTTTTTAAACTAAAAACCGATGAGTTTAAAAGTTAAACTTTTTCTATTTTTTAATGGACGTTTTGGAACGAATAAAAGTTTATTGGATCTCGACGAAATGTCGCATGATTTCTGGATCGCGATTTGCGCGAAAATTGCGATTTGTAGGAGGAAGGGGTAAAGAAAGGGGGTAGGTCTGGGTTATTTACGAAGCGAGCATGCACCGGCGTTCCTAATAATTCAATAAAGCGACGCGCGGCAATAATTATTCCACTTGTCCGATGCAATCGAGCCTGATTGGAGTTAACTGCACCGTGTGCGTGTACGTATCGAGCGGAGCAAGAAAGTGTATAAGCTCGTACCGGCTCCCTGATTGATACAGATGACTACATCCGAGTGATGTGTGGGCCCCGCGGAAGGAGGCGCCCGAGAACAGGTTCGCGCATCCCCGCGAATGCGTCTCGAACGACAGAAAAACGGTCCCACGGAGCCATCGATGGTGATGCCAGGAGACTCTGACAGGTGTACGTGCTTTGACAGTTTCCACGTTCTTGCTTCGTGCGATTCAAGGTACAGTGCGGGACAAAATGATAGCCCAACCAACATTTTTACCCCTTTTTGTTACAAGGTTGCATCCGAGCTCTTTTGCCTCTAGCGTTTTGTATATCGATAAAAAAACGCGCACACATCGATCAAAGTGTGTGCTCTCGACAGAGTTTTTCCCATTTTTCTGACAAAGGTACAATTCCGCATTCGGTGTGGTATATTTGTCGCGTGAAAAAGTGAACGCACGAAGGAGCGAAGCTCGGGCATCTTCGTACGAAAACGTTCACCGAGTTTTCGAGTTTTAGGAGTCGATTTCATCGAGTACGATTTCTCGCGAGCACCGCGGCGCTGCCGATCGAATCTCGTAAATCACTCGGCGAGACGTTATGAAAGCGAGGATGACTTAATGCGCTGTTACGGTAATGAGAGGCGATACGCGTTCACGTGCCGCTAAAGAGGTACCGCGTCGCGTGAACGCGATGCTTTTTGAACAGGAAAACAGCGCCGTTCGATTAAACGGTCGTCTTTCAATTTCGCTACGCGAATTTGTTTCAAACGTTCGAACAGGGTTGTTTAACGTACGAATAGCACAGGTTTTTACCCGATACTTTTTATTCCAACGTATTTGCAAACGCGTTTTATCATCGAGGTACGGCAGTGTATTCTATTTAAATGTTTGATAGAAGCTTAGCTCTATTTCCTCGAACAACAGAGTTTTGGGGGAAAGCCCTGTTTCCATTGCTCGGATCTCTCTGTACGATTCATTGGCTGTTGCAGTATAAGTCCGGAATGAGAAGTGAGGAAATTAGAAGAGACAGTAGTAGGCGGCAAAGTTTACTTTTCAGCCGCGTACGTCATTAACCATGAGAAAATGAACGCGCGCGACGGTCACCGATGCGTGTCAGAAGTCTCGTGAGCCAGCGCAGCGACGCGACGCGACGCGACTCGACGGCACACGTTTCGTGCACCGTCAAAACATGGAAATCGCGTTGATTTTAGAGTCGTCGGGTTTTAATTAATGTCCTCTCGTAAGACCAACCGCGCAACGATGCGGTACGGCATGCGATGCATCACGCGGTGCAGCATGGAATGCGTGCGCGTCAAACGTGATATATTCCTGATGTTTCGATTTAAAACTGTTTACGACGCCGGGATAGCATGTTCGATGCCCCTTGTTGCGCGCCATGAAGCGCTTCATGTTGCATCGCCTCGATCGACCAGTCCATTAGGGATCATAAAGGCGTGTCAATCATCCTACATATATTAAAATCAACTTCCTGTTGCGTACCGTTCAAATTGCGCGGCATGTTACTCGATAACGAGCATGTTAATTCCTATACACTCGTTGAAGTCACCGCAAACTGTAATACGGTTCGCGGTGTCCCCCGCTCTGGCCACATCCAGACGTTTCTTTCGTTGGACGTTCGAATTTCTCTGTTTATGTACCAGTTTCGAGGGAATATTTATTCGAGCTCGTGTTCTCAGTGGAAAGGAATATCGCGATCCGACGCGTCTCGGGAAAGTGTTACGACGCGGCGCGGCGCGGCGTCCTGCGAGGCGACCTTGGCACGCCGTGGAGACGGGCGTCGGAACGTTTCGCAAATTGCCGGAAATTTCCGTGGGAAAAAGCGCGTGTTCTACGTGCGAGTGTGGCGACGTACGCTTAACAAGCAACCGGTATCGGGCGCACACGGCGACCAAGCGCATCCTCTGACATGGTCCTGCACTTACAAACAGTAAATACTTCGCTGTCGATTTCTGGTCTGGGTAACGAACCACCGACAACCTTCTCCCGCCTCGGTTTTCCAAGTTAACCCTTTTCCAACCGATTCTCAACTACAGTTCTTTTCTATTTATAGAGATTATATTAGAAACTAAATGGTCGAGAGAGATTTGCATCAGGATATGACAAGAAGATAGATACAAGACGAGAAATAAAGTAAACCACCGATCAGGAAATATTTAATTGGAAGAATGCTCGGCCAATGACCCGGTGGATTCAATTAGCCTTGTCAGATTTCGTCGACACGTTTTTCGACGATAAAAAGAGAGAAGAAACCTGGACAGAGGTTCCAGAAAAGGGACGCAATTATTCGCCAACAGGAAGTGACAATTTAAATTCCTGGTCGCGCGTCACCGTTTGAAACCCCTATTTGTAGCCTGGCAGCAGGTGTAGCGTTCATCCCCATAAATGACCGGATATTTTCTGTGCCGGTACGTGCGTCACCGTTGGAAACGGTCACAGTACGAATTAGTGCGCGATGTAATGCCGGGCCGTGTAACAAGTGCGACTCGTAGGTATCAGGTGCACGCACCATTGAAAGAACATGGTACGCTGAACGCGGCCGTTAGAGATCGACTTAGCACGTGACCGGGACTCGTCTCGAGGGACGGGGGAAAACGATACTCTTCTACTTGCTATGGAAACAGGAACAACCGTAGAACCGACGGAAATGTTACAACAATTATTTTCAGGTTGCAAACAATCATACATTTGTCATTGTTTTCTAAAAACGAGTATACTTTTCGTTCGCTGCATTTACCATTACGTACGAAACAAATACCTTGTAAGGTAAAGGGAGAAAAAATAGGAAAGTTCGATATACATAGGGGCACTCGTGCACCCGCCTTCGAGTTGTTATCACGGTCGTAATTATCGACGTAACAGTATTAGCAGTCCGGAATGAAGGCGGCTGATAAGGGCGAAGTGCGGAAACGATGATCGGCGTTAAAGAAAAGCAAACGCGAGCGAGTGGATGCATCGGGTACGTAGTCGGTATCAGGTGCAGGGCGTAGGATAGGCGATGCAAGGCGATGCAAGGCAAGGCAAGGCAAGGCAAGGTAAGGCAAGGAACGGTGGACGCCAGCCGTTGCTCTGGCAAGGCACGTGAATGAGGTCTACTCTCTCGAATGTACACGATCGGGCCGAACGTCGATCGGGTATCACGCGGCATGCAAGGAGGCGGGTCAAGATTTATCTAGCAAATAACCTCCTGTTGCTCGCACGTACCATGTGTAGCAAAAGTTTCGAAGCCGTTTGCACGGCCACTCTGCGCCCTGGAACTACCAGTTTTGAAAAACGAGATTCCTAGGCATTCAAGGTTCCAGCGAACGGAATATCTTAAGGGAAAGTCGCCAAAATCTCCAAACGTTTTATTTCGAGTAAGCATTTTCTATTTCGTATTCTATTAACGGCGCGTTTAAAACTAGAGATCCTTTACAAGTCTTACAGTTTTTTTTATAAAAGTTAAAGATCGTAGGCTTTTCGAACGAACCCGATAGGAAACAGAAAATGAAAACAAAGTACGGTCGCAAACGGAAGAGCTAAAGCGAGAAATAAACAATCGATAAGAACGAACGGACGTTTTTACTACCTCGAGTGTTGAACGGGGTACTAACTTTCTCGCGATTTTCTAGACCGAGCAGTAACTCGAGCAATAACTCGAGACTACGCAAATACATTATAGCGTTGACTCGAACAAAAGTGCAAGTAAAGACGTCGCAATTAAATAACGTCACTGCTCGACAGTCGGAACGTCCCACGGGAACACATTCCTATTATAATAAACTTTGGCAGATTTTTATTTTCATATTAAAATCTAAATGGTTATAAATTTATAACTACTCTATTATCGTGTTAATTGACGATTAAATGTTCTTCTAAATAAATAAACAATGTTATAAATCTCCCGATTACCAAGACAGAATTTAACCACCTTCGTTAATTCTGATCAAGAAAGTAGGTTTTCCACATTGTCTCTCCAATGTTGTGCAAATTTTTTGGCAAATTACGAAATAAAGTGTCGGGATGCGCACGAGGAAAAATTCTCACGGCAGGTTAAGAGCAGCTAATTGGAAGTGCACGCCGCGATAATGCGATCGGTTGATGGACTATGCCAGTTTCACGAAGCCGGAGGAGCGAAGAGGAGGAGACCCAACAATGACTCGCGATACTTTCGGTTCGAGTGACTCTTGGATTCGATTCGATCTGGTGCAATGTTCCAGCGAAGCTCGACAACAGTCAGGACGAGGCCATAATGGGGAACCGAAACTCACCAACCGTCTTATCTTTCGTTACTATATTAATTGAGATCCTTTGTTCGCGTCCAACAAGCTTTCTCGTTTTACCTCGAAAGGCTTTGGATTAATCGACGAGATTATACGAGTTAACGAGCTTTCGCGCTGAATTCAACTTCGGAATTATTTATTTCTTTGCAACGTAATAATGCTTTCTCGAAGACATAAAATGGTTTAGGAATATTTCATTGTTGTTATTATTGAGTCCAATTAAGCGCCAACTTCTATTACTACTATTTCGATTAAAATAAAGTGTTGTTGATATTCTCTTAAAAATAATTCTAATGGTTTTTATTGGTAGGAAATTTGTCGTTGGTATTTTGTTTAACGTTCGAATACGCGTTCGCCATCGGTTTATCATCGAGTCCGTAATTTGGTATACGCGTGGGTGATTCCACACGAGATGCCGATAAGCATTTCCTCTCGAGATTATGTATTCTCGGTGGATTTTCTGAAGCGGCCTTAACGAGGCGCTGTCTTAACAAGGTTGAGAGAAAATTCAGTGCTCGTCGCACCTACTGCGGCACGGAATGGTGCAGAAACATGCAAACTATGTAGGTACGTACATACATGTATACACCGTCCACCTCGCAACGAATCCTCGTAACACTGTCTGTACAGTTACCATCATTAGAACGTAACTCGTTTTGCAACTTGCTGCTCTCATTTTTTCGTGCTCGTGCAAATGTTTCCAGACGTTTTTAGATTTTACAAACCCAAGACTAGTCGAACGTCGCGCATTATCGATCAGATTTATTCCAGCGGTCGTAAATTTTCGAGAAAATCAATCTGAATTTGATCGATGCTTTACGCCGGTGGATCTTACCTACCGAACGGGGAGCATTGTTCGATTCGGTCGGAAAGCAACAAATAAAATACCAAAAGGGTAAAAATATGTCCGTTGGTGAATTTTGCACGTAGCCGCGCCGCGCCACGCCGTCGTCCTCCTTCTCGGGGGTTGTATATCTCTTCTGGAAATTCTGTAGCGGTCTTAACGAGGTGTCGTTCGACGGAACTTTAGCACTTGTGGCACGCACCATTGCGCCAAACGGCCGAGTATAGAACGCGCCGCTTGTTTAACAATCATTATTTGCGAGAGCCTGTGGGTATTGGACGGTATCGGGCACAGATCAGATCGAATCTCTTTGCGGCTCGATTCGACCGTATTGTGTTCCTCCCTCCTCCCTCCTTCCTTCTGGACGACAGCCACGGGTTCGAGAGATCGGCCCACATAAACCACCTGGCTGCGCTCGGTTTTGGACTCGCATATTTTTTCCAGCGCGCGAGTCTCGATACTTGTTGTAATTTCATGGAAGCTTTTTCTCCAACGTCGATCGTTTACCCTGAATCGTTCGTTGAATCTTGCGAATCTTCGGAACTTTCCGTTTTACCAATCTGGTTCTAGATTTATGATGCCCGTTCTGCCTAGTTTACCGCGAACAGCAGGAAATGCACGCGCATAAATCCGCGGTTTTAAGGGAAAATACTGCATATCACGTATTTTCACTCTCGAGATATTGGATTAGTGATCGATCAACACCGACCCATTGAAATCCTATCTTCGAAACTGTTGACGATACCAAGATACCTCGAGGCTTCGTCCACTATCGCGTAATTCTATTCCGTCTATCGGCTTTCTTTCTTCCTTTGTAAAACGAACTCGAAACAGACAGCGACGCAAACGAAAAACGTCAAAGCGACCTGATTTTTCCTGAATTACGTCGCGACACCGGGCGGATGTAAGTCGAGTGGAAAAAAAAAAAGAGAGGAATTTGACGTCCGTTCGGCGCATCCGGCACGGGGAACCCGTGACGCAATCAAGCTCGAGAGTGAAAAGGAAAGGCAGGACGAGGGTTCGACAATGCAGAACCGATTTGCACGAAATCATTCTGAGAAAATGCTGCACTCGATAAACGCGATACTCGAAACAATTGTTTCCAAGTAGCCAATTCTGGACAATTTATCGACCAGTCTAATAACGAATACTATTTCAAGCGGACGATCTTTCAATTTGATATTTCTAACTGAAAAATAAACGTCGAGTCTCGTAGAGATTTTGAAAATCTCGAAAGGTAATTTCAACAATTACTTCTCCGAGTCGAGAGTTGTTCGAATATGTAATTTTTGGTAGTTTTTGAAAACTAGAGGAATCCAGGGTAACCCGTTTCGCCGTTTACCTGTTAGTTGGAGCAACAACGAGCGTCGGGTATGATAAAAACCTTGTCGACTTCCTGTGCCACCCGCCTTCGACCAAGGTTGTCTTATTATGTGTCAGATACTCGTATCTCGCGGGCTAATCAAGCAACCAAGGCTACCAAAAAGGAGTCGCCTCGAGTCTCGTCTCGATTGAGAAATTTCCTCATTTAGGAATCTCCTAGCGAACAACGGCTCGATTTCTAAATATCAACAATTCGATACGAAGAATTTAAACAGTCTACAGACTCTACGATAACTTTTCCTTCGAAAATACTTGCGTGTTGAGTCATGTCGCTTACGATACCGTACACCGAGATATACTTTCAATAATCATAACGATCGAAAGTAACACTACGCCGAGTCGATTTAAAAAATAAATGATCGCAAAAGCAGCGAGAAATCGGGCGGTATAGTGTACCAGATTGAATTGCTTGAAAGAAAAATCGTATCGCGTTTCTAATTTGGATGCACCAAACAGTTGGGTGAACGTAAAGTTAAGATCTTCGTGAGAAGTTGTTATAAATACGAGGTGAGTTATGAAATTGGAGCGGAGTGTCAAATATAATCATTGTTTTGTAAAAATTCAGGAACAAGAGGTACGTGTTAAAGAATTACTGGAATCGATGTTGAATCGACCGACCGTCCGTGTAGCATGATCGCGACGCGAGTTCGATCGGAATCGAGTGTTGAAATCATCGAGCGTTTCCGATGCCGTCGTTTTCTGTTTCGCCGCGACAACGGTAACGAGCGTAATGGAATAGTAATTGTCGACGCGATGAACGGTAATCGTGCGGAGCAGCCTGGGCGTATATTGTTGGGAGGACGAGACGAGATCTCGACTCTCTTCCTGGTGGCGACGTTAACCGCTGGAGGCGAACAGGCCTCGATTCACGTGCGTACGAGAATCGATCGTGAACTGGTACCTACTCGGATGCACGCGTGTTACCGATCTACGTGCATCTGTGGCCCCTCCGCGTGCGCATTAACTCGCTCGTGCGTGCAACGCGCGCTCTCCTCTGCCCGCGACTGCTCGCTTCGCCGTGTCACGCGTCCGCGCGCGTATGCGCGCGCCTCTGCGCACCTATCTATATCCTAATTGCTGAATTGATAAATAAATCGACTTCCACCGAGCAGGATAATATCGAAATTGCCTCCAAGTTGATGAATCACTTTTTTTTTCATTGGCGCAGCACGTGTTCATTAGCCGTTCGAATATTTCATGAATACCTTAATTAAGAAATTTTCTACCAACGAGAATCGGAGTTTTGCATTTGTTGCGTAATGTTTGTAACCGCGAGATAGGCAATTAAGATATCCATCGAGGAAAATGAACCTTGTAATTGGCGAATCGATGAATAAACCGACTTCCTCGGAGATAACATTCGAGTCCCATCTCGGTGGTTTCGAGGCGTGTCGCGTCTTCTTGGTTGAATATCCGAATAAAAATACGGTGACCTACAAGTTGGTGTCGCAGATAAGGTTTGAATGGATTTGAGTAAACCGTACAGTAAAAATATTTAAAATGATCGTTTTAAAGACCGAAATTTTGTTGCTACTATTTTCTAATGTATTTGAAAAAGGCGATTAGGAGTAGTTTCCTCGATCGCGGGATTCCCGGTCGAGCAAGTACCGTGCGCGCCCGCTTCGAGGAAAATTGCCAGGCGGCGGCCGCCCTCGCAACGGATAGAAACACTTATTTTACATTACTAGTTGGGCTTCGGGCTGTCAGATACAGTACGAGCAAATGGAGGAGGACAAAGGCGGAGGCGGTTTATCCGTGTGTCGGGCACACCGGCCTGGAACTAGGTTTCGAGTCGAGTGAACGGACGGATGGACGGACCGATCACAAAACATCTATTATTTTTACGCTTTAACGCATTCGACCGCGTCTTGCTCGCGCGGGATTCCAATCCGCGGACGTGTCTAGTCGATGAACCTCTTTTACATTCTCTGGCTCGAAATCTGATTTCCAGCGACGATTTTAAATCTTATATTGGATCGCCCCTTAATATAATTAATAATTAAGGTTACGGGAACGAAAGAATATAGAGAGACATCTCGCGAAAGGCGCATTAAGAATGGACAAGCAAACCGGCAGAATCGATGAAATTTTTTACCGAACAAGGAGCAAAAAATTAAGATTCGTTCGTCAACTAGTTTTTGCCCGCGGCTTCGCTCGTCCGGATGTCGGTTTAAGAAATCCGTTAATGGTGTTCTAATCTAGGAACGAAAAGTGAACGGAAGCTAATTCGCGAACCAACTTTTAATTTCGATTCGTTGCTCGCGAATAAAATATGCTCGAGTCCGCGCAATAGGAATCGGTGCAATCGAAAATAGAAAGGAATTCGATTCGAGTAGCGGGCAAATAAATAAAAAGAGAAACACGATCAGATAACGCGGTAGCGTTGATATACAACACCTATGTGGAACAATCGTCGCTGAAAGGGGGAAAAAGGGCAGCGACAGCTTTCCTCTCGCGTGATAAATTTACGCGAGACGTATAGCGGCGGGTCAGAGTGGCTGCCCAACTCCACGTACTTGGACGTCAAAGTCTCTTGTTGTGTACTTGAAACTCGACACCTTTGTTACCGTGCCTTTATAAAACCTCGTTAGAAAGAAGGCCCGCGGTTCGCACGTTTCTATGTCGCGATTATCAACACTTGCTCAACGTTGCCCCGTCTTGCATCATTCATTGCGTCCTGTTTGTCAGTTTCGTTCGCTGAACGAGAGACCGAGAGTTCACTGTCTCGACCCTTCGGGTCTAGATCCTGGTAAAATGAAATTACAGTCTTCGATCGTTTTTTACAAATACTTTTGAGATAGTTTCATTGCGTCGCATCGTTCTCTAGTTCCCAGGCGCGAGCCAGCATCCGGCGATCCAATAAATCCCAGAATAATAGAAACGCTCGGCAGAGCGGAGTCGATATCCTTCCTGGTGCCGCAGGAAACGATCGCGGAGTGTCGGCTGCCCTCGAAGTCGGTCATCATCGCCGGCGAATCCAGTTACTTCTCGCTCAGCTCCGACCGGCAATCGATTCGTCTCCGTCAGGCATAACCGATCTACCGATATCGGTCTTTCCTGCGTTTAGGCACGTCCACGGATTTCACCTGTACACACCTGGCCGGGCGTAATCGTCGTAACCACCGCTCCTCGGCGTCCCCACGCCCCCGTTCGCGAATGAGACGTCTCACGACCAGACGTCTGAATTTTTCACGGCCGTCCCTCTCGACTTTCTTCCTGTTACTCGCGGACACGTAGATCGCTCGCGATACGTACAAGCATAATAAAATATTTGGTAGAAAAGGTTCCGTGCCGAAACAGCAGAGCCACCGGCTTCAAAGCAATTTCTTTTTTACTCGCCGTGTCGAAGACTTATAATTTCATAGATCGCGCGTGAACTCGATCCTCTAGATTCCAGACGCACTAGGTTCTAGGTTCAGGGCACACTGTATCTTTCAATTTGCTTTAATTTGCGTTTGTTCGAAGTTTAGCGTGAAATGCAAAGTGATATTCACGACAAGGGACAAGTGTAATCGGATAATAGTTGGTTGACTCCGAACGAAAGTCCAGTGGGGCCAAATTGCTATTTGTTTTTGCCGATTCGAGAGAGAAAACGTTCACTTTGGCTTTTGTCGGTCGCCTTCGAGTTCCCGTCTTTTTCCTAATTCAATCATTTTTCGCAGGGAAGAGTAAAAATGTAACTCGATAGTTCGATATTGGTTTCGTTCGCGGACGAAGGATACTCTCGGATTGGAGATTTTCTCACCTTCCTACGGAGGAGAGGTGGTCGAGAACAAAAACCGAGAGAGGTCTGCGGTAGACGACTTTCCCATGAAGCTAGGGCGGAGGACGCGGGGCAGGATGTGCCAGGACCAATCAATTGTACACGCCGGTCTCCTTCTTCTTTCCCTCACCACTTCGCTTTCCTATTTTTTCCCCTCCTTTTTTTTTCTCTCTACGCTTCCACGGCTGAAACCATTCTTGGTCGGCGTGGTCAGAGCCGACCAAGAAATTTTCGGAAAGTAAGAGAAACCCATGATGAAAATTCCTTCCTCGGCGGGGTAACAAAGAAATCACGTTCCTTCGAATATTCCAAAAATAATCCACCTTTTGTTATTGTACGCCCGGTGCACGTAAATAAATAAATTTATCGATCGCGATGTTGAAATAAACGTGGAAGGGTAGGGGGAATAGTAGTTTTGGTGCGGATTCCAAGGCACGTCCGAGATCCAGGAAGATGGGGGCCCTCGATCGAAAGTGCTTCGTATGCCGGTCGCGCGATCCGTCGTCCAGTTTCCCGGTTCGAAGATCGTGAAAGTGTAAGAAACTGCGGCGCAGATCCACCGCGTTGGTTATCGGGCCGACATCGATAAAAATGCAAGGTGGCACGCGGCCTGGACCTTCACTGACTGTACAAGCGGCCACGCGGCAGGGTGGGCGGACTAGCAACTAGAAGGCAACTGAACTGAACTGGACTGGCAAGCTAGAACGGGGCCCGCGCCTCGAACCAACCGATCTTTCAGGCGCCACGCAACGCGAATGTCGGAAGAAAGCCGGCTGGCTAGTCGTTTCGCGATCCTCGTTACGCGCATCCTTGCTCGACTCGAATACCAAATCCGCGAAACCCCGATTGCCCGTCGCGGTTACAATTAATTAACGGAAACGAGAGTCGGGAGTACTGGCCCAGGACCGGAAACTGTTATTCAACGAAACGAAACGCCTGGGTCGTTGGACGACAGGTATCGAAACGAATCGCGTCGTCTCGGCACTCTCATTTCTCTTCGGCCAGATACGCAGTTCGACTGGCGAGTCAGAGCCAGGATAGATGCGACGATCGTGCGCGAAGATAGAAAAGTTGTAAAGCTGGTCGAGAGTCTCGGAACGAGTCGATTCGTTGCGTGCAGAAACGCGCGGCTCGCATTAGAATATTTCAATCTCTATCGAATGTCCAGCGTTATACGTATCTCGCGGCGAAACTGCCCGCTCCACGACGCAGTAATAATTTTCCGTACGTTTAGATATCAATGCCAAGGAATTTAAACGCATCTGGAATAACGTCGCGTGGCCGACATGCCGCTCTACACTAGATTTCCAAAGTTCTGTTAAATTTTATTCTCGCGAATTTTCGACGCGCAATCGTTCGGTAATTTTTTTGCCCTGACCGTCGTCGACCGGTTCGAATTTTCAATGGGAATTTTACTTGAAATTCTACGCGTATGTACGGTTCGTTCTAGCGGACAAATCGTAGCACCGGTGGTTGGTATTCGTCCCAACTGGTCTCGCTTAACGAGTTCAACCAGTCTCCGTGCTTCGTCGATACGTTTAAAAATTCATTACTCGCAAAATTCCATACGCGAGAATAAATTGAACGACTCCGTCAGAGATGTGTATCCGGCATCGGCTACCGATCGCTGGACAACCTACGGAAGAAGATACCAAGATCCGAGTTCCCGAGGGGGATAGAAAGGTTCGGGGTCAAGGAATCGGCAGATGTACTATCAGATAATCACGGAACCGGCGTTTATATAGAATGTAGATGTAATCACCGGTCTGGACTCGAAAGAGGAGACCGGGCTTGGCCTTAACCAGATGCTGGTAGTTGATCTTTGGTGGGATGCACCGTGGTACCTGTTACCTGCTACCTAGCGTTGCACGATGGGGCCGAGACCGAAGGGAGCAACTTGGGATTAGACCGAGTGTGGCACGTGCCACGGGTTCCACAGGTGGCTCTTTAAAACTCACTTATTCGCCTCCTTCTTCTCCTGACTCCCTCGCTCGCCTTTCGGTTCTCTCACTTTCTCTCTGTCTCTCGTTGGACACCGATTCCTTTCACCGACGGAAAACCGGAATTGGAACCGCGACCCCATCGAGAAACAACCAACGAAGAATAATCGACGAATCGAACTGGAGTATTCCCTAGACATTGGGAAAAATCTTTCGCTCCATATTTCATTTCGTTCTTTTCTTTTTCATTTTTTCCAAATATCCTTTCGCCTCTGAGAGGCTGTTCCATTTACAGATACGACCAGAGTCTTGTTTACAACTGAAAAAAAATAGTAGGAAGTCCACGACGTTACAGTTAGCCGCGTGTATAATCTGCCGATTATCCAGCCGATTCCGGACGATCGGGGCATTGTATTCTTCCCGATCCAAGTCTCGACCGACTACAATGAATTTGTACCGTACGATTCCCGTTAATGTACGCGAAACCCCAAGAAACGCGACAAAAATCCGCCTCGCGGAACTTGTCTTTTCGGAAGAGTCAACTTTTTCGTTTGGTAGAAAAGACACAGTTTTACTCTTCTCGATAGAGTACAAGTCCTTGTGTAATAAATAGGACGAAAGACGTCGCGATTAATTGGATCGGTACAACGAGTTTCTGGCCCCGACGTCGCTTTCTATGCCCACAGGAAACGTCGAGCTTGAAAAATTTGTCGACGAGGAATGCGTTACGCGACCACGACCGGGCGATCGCGGCGAATTAATAACCCGTTAAACGTGCACGTAACACGGGCGCGAGCGAAAGTTCGAATTAGCAGAATCGACGTTGCTCTGACATGTCACTTAACATTACCAGGAACGGGTTACGCTAATGGAACAATAATTAATGCAACCTGTACGGTCGATTAAGCGGCTGGCCTCTCTATCTCTGGGAGTCGCGGAAACGATTTTCCACTCGCGAAGCGCGTCGTTCGATGCTCGGAAGCTCGATAGTTCGCGATTTCAGTCAATTAGAGGTGTTGATAGAGGAAAAAGTGGGCCGCGATCGATCGGACGGTCGCTTAATCGGCCCACCGTTCGATAATTACAAAGTCGATCGTCTATCGAATCGGCGATCAACGCCGGTAATAGCTGGTTCGGTCACCCGTTCGAACGAGATCGGGGGAAAGGCGTTTACGAGACGTTCGTGACCGGAGGTGGTACTATGACAAATCCGTCGGGGCTACCGGAAATTAATATTGACTTTTTGCTCGCTGCCAGAATCGGGACTAAAGTCGAAACCGCGAGCGTTTGGTCACGGAACGCGTTCGGACCGATTTTTCTCTTCTTCTTCCCCCCCCCCCCTCTCTCCCCCCTCGTTCGAACCGGAACGACGACTCAAGGTGAACCGAAACACGATGTCTACAAAAATCGGGCCCCACGGTTAATAGAGAAGATCGATCTTTCTCCCTTTGCAGCTTATTCGGGGCACGATAATGTTGCTCGTTTTCTTTCAAACAATCACCGAATCACCGAAACAAGCTCCTTCGAAACCCAGCAATTTCTGGGTTTTAGGGGTGGAGGTAATTTAATTAAACGGAATGCGATTAACGTTTCGCAGGGAAATATACTTAGCGGGTATTGGATAGGAAGTGATAAGTAAGTTGATTGCGCGGGTCTCGCAGGAATCCGCGCGATTAATCATCGCGTAATATTTAATGGTCGAACCGCGCACCGAATATCAGTTTGTACGATGCACTCGTAGGGTTCGTTTGAAAAGTCGTTTCCGTACATCTGGAATGAAAATCGCATACGTTTCGCGGATGCGCGGCGTAACAAGCGGCGCGCGGCCAGTTCATTACACGGGACTCTTCTTCGTCGAGGCTCCCGTCTTCTTATTTTCTTGGAAGTTGCCCCCGCGAGCGGAAAACCGGAATCAGAAGGCCGATTTCTTCGACGAGCCAATCAAGCGGCCGAGAAGCTCTCGTGCTCGAAGAAATAAGGGACCCCTACGAGGAGGCGGCATTATTACATACCATTTTATTTTATACCGTTATATCGTTACGTAATCGAAAGGTGGCCGATCGGACAAGTCCGGCTCGAGGAGGCGCGCGCTTATAAATTTTCTATTCCCGTGTAATGCGTTCGAATCTTCGTTTTCCCGAGGCACGCGTCATCGCAGTAGTATCCGCGTACAAAAAACAACTCGAGAAATTTAATATTTCTTCGCGGCAATGCGCGTTAGGTTGTTTACGATATCTTCGAAACGCGTCCCGACACTTTCTACTTCCTGCAGTTTCTCTTTAAAAATAGGGAGGTTCACGGACCATCTTAGTTTTATAATACTATATATCGAATACGTATAAATTTCTTTGAATATCTTTCCATGAAATTGGAAAAAGCAACATCTCTGTAACGATTAGAGATACAGAAAAGTGTCATAAGATAAAATGAAACGAGTTCGAAGGAGCGAGCTGTCCCGAGGGAGCTGTCGGAGGGAACCAACCAGCTAGTGGGGCTCGTTGTATCGCTAGTGTTTCGAGCAGGATTCTCAGGAGACACGGTCGCGCAAGAATGGCTGCGGACGGTACGTGCCACAGGTGGCTGGGCTCGTCGAAATCGCGTCTTTTCCCCTTTACTCGGCCCGTCGATCGATAGGAAAGGCCCGTCTAGACCGATGATGGACAATTGTCCGGGAACAGTGTGTTCCAGAATGGGAATTCCTGGAGCCGGCCTGTCGCGAACTGCGACCGAGTCCGACGGATACGCCGCGCCGCGACGCGAATACCATCGGCGCGAACGCGTATCTTACGTGGGTTGCTCTCGCCATGCTCCAGTAGGCTCGCGGATTTTTGTTCATTAACAAGACACCACGCGCGCCGTTGGATTGTCGAGCGGTAAGCCGCGCTGGGATCAACGTGCACGCGCGTACACCGACCGATAACGATGCTCAGGATTTACGAGCCGATCTCTGATAAAGCCGCGAACCTGGCGGATTGCCGAACGATATCAGCGCTCGTGTCAATTGGACAACGTTTGCGGAAAATCAGTTGCAAAGTGGATCTCGTTATTTACGTTGTCTTTCGTCTATGATCCGATCGCGACCGTGGATCTTGTATCGCCAGGGAGGAGTTTGCTCCGACTAATTGCCGAGGCCCAGGCGATTCGATCCTTTTTCATTTCCCCTGCTTCGTACGACGGAAGATAAAAAATTATTAGTTTCGTATTATCGAACTTTGTTACTCCTAGAATCTATACTGGATGAGTTGGAAAACCAGCTCTTTCGATTTCTCTCTCTCCAGAATGATTTTGTCGGTATCAGCTATTCTGTTTTTAAATTGGGGTGTTCGGGGAATGTTTGTTTCTTACAAGGCAACGATTCGAATCGAAAGTTTAAAAGAATAGAATCTATCATCCGATCGAAGAAGGAACCGTAGGTAAGTATGTTGGGAACGTACGGCGCGGTGCCACTGCGGGCGTTCAAGTCTCCGAGTTTACACCGGCCACTGTACCCGCTATTAATGTAGATATATGCATTTGTGAATTGCTCGCGTACCGGTACCACGTGCGCTCCCGCGGTGGCCAAGTACGGGTAATGGGGTTAATGAGCACCAGAGAGATCTTTTTGTTGGCTGAAAGCTCTCGATCGAGCGCCGATGCTAATCCCCTCGTTCGCAGATTGCGTCGACGAGGAGGAGGCTACGCGACGGCTGAATATTCATGCCCGGCCGGGCAGGATCCGAACACCGCGCGAAACCTAAGCCGATCGGCGTCGCGTCGCTTCGATACGCCTGCGATAATTGCTCGACCGACGATCGGCAGGCCCGCGGACAAAAAACTCGACGCGTCCGCGAATCTATCGATTATTATGAATTATTAATTTCGTGGATCCCGCCTACGAACATTGGTGAAAAGCTAGTGCCGGGAAAAGCAGTCGACGACGACCGGAAGGCAGTTTTTCGACGTCTGTTGCTAAACGATCGACTACCTTGGCGCCCCGTGGCGAGCTCCTCGTTTCTGCAGCCCTAAACCGAGAAGATCGGAGATCAACCGCGATATTTAAAAGGTAAACTCGCTGCACGATGCGGCGCATTAAGAACCGTTCGCAGTTTCCGTGTTTACGATCGAACCAGCTACGTGAGAAAGAATGCAACACGGAAGTTGGAAAATCCTCGTAATGCTCCTCCCGTATTGATCATCGCGGGGATGCCGTGCATTCCACCGGGCGATTCGAATAAATTAATAAACATGACCAAGGGGGAGGCGAGCAAGGGGGGCCGGCGCGAGTTGGCGGATTCTTTCGAGCTTCGAAATCCCACGGGACGGGGGCCGAGAGGGGCAGGGGAGACGCACCGTCGGTGATCGGGGGAGCGAATCCTTTTCCAGGATCCCATCAGAAATACCGAAGGCTCGCGTTCGTTTATGGATCGACCGGTTGCATAATGTATCGGGGGTTTTCGCGTGAGACTCGCCGCGACTCGGTTTCGAGTGTTATCCTCGCGAACGGCCCTGTGCGTTCGTGTACCGTGAACGCGAGGACCAATTCCATTGTAGAGACGAGCGTTCGGAAAGCGTGTGCGCGTTCAGCAACGCGTCGGGAGCACCGCGGCCAGAGTTGTTCCTCGGTCGAGCAATTTCTTGATGCATATTGTCACGCGTTGTTAAGCCCCGAGAGCACCGCCATTACGGGTTGGCTGGCCGGGGGATCCGACGGCTGCCGGAGAAAGATGAGGTGGAAGAAGGTAGCTGCACGTTCTGCCGGCTACCGGCCACTTGCTACCGCATCGGCTGGCTGACTAGTTAAACTGCCAGCATCGCCGCCGACTATTACTGTTTACGTAAGGGGACGATGATCGTTGCATTCCCGCGGAAATCGGAGTATAGTACTTCTAGCTACGCCGTTACTCTTCCACTCTTCCCATGAAGATGCCGGTACGGAATGGGAATAATTGAGAGATTTTGCGATTTCCAGCCTCGCGTTCCGGCCTAAGTCTCGAAATTCTTAAGCATATCGATTCCACCACGAGATTTTCACGTTTGCTTGACCTCAACATTTACCTCGACTGGTTTTCACCATTTTTACTTGGGAACTTGTTACGACCGTGCACGAGTTATTTTATTTTAAAACAAAATATTTTATTCCTATACCCAGAGTTACAATAATAATATATTCTTCTTGACGATGCACAACCTGCTGTTTCCATTTCGAGTACGAGTTGGCTCGTTATAGGTTTACCAATAGACTGGACTCTATTCTGGAAACTATCGAGGGTACCAAACGAGTTCCGAGAATCGTTATATATGTACATTGACGTTAATAAAAATGCGTACCGGATATTCTTTACGAAGAAAGGAAGAATTGCTCTCAGGCGATTAAATGCGAGCGATGAAACGTTGTCCGCGTTTTTGGGATAAATAGACCGTTCTGTTCGCGGAGAGGAACGATCGTCCCGACCACACGCGAGAATCCTAGCTGGATCCCTCTACGCAAACATAGTTCCCGCGCTCGTTCCCGCCTCGAAGTTTGCCCATCCAGCTCCGGGTAGTGTTTAGAGAATGGTCGAACTAGCGGGGGCTAGTTAGCAAAGCGCGCGGCAGTTGCGAGCTGCCGTAAACAATAGTTTTAGCGAGTGCGTAGACAGAGCGCGAGCCCGACTCCCACGGTTGCACAGGGAATCGGAGTCTCCTCCGAACGGCTACGAGCTGCCTGGTCTTTACGTGTACTTTGCCCGTCGACGACTCACCCACTTTGCTTTACTTAAGGCCGTTCGAGTCTTGCACCGACCGCGCGCGTTGCGCTCTCCTCTCGCCTCCCTCTGCCGAACGATCCACGTCCAGCTTTTACTCCTGACGTTTACTCGGCGTTCTAGCTACATTCCAGGGTCCATTAGGAGGGCCCCGGGTTGCCAGCACGAACCCCTCTGCCCCCGACTACGGACTACACTACACACAGAAAGAGAGAGAGAGAGAGAAAGAGAGAACGTTAGCCGATCTTCGGGGCTACGAGCTAAACAATCATCCTCGTCCTCATTTCCGATAAGTTCTCCAACTTTTTGCTACCCCTCGAGAGCGGCTTCGGCTTCGCCAACGCTTTCCTTTCTTGCCAGCCAGCTCTCCGCGTCGTTTCGACGTGCTCTCATTTTCTTTTCTTTCTGGACGCGAACGGAGAAAATACAACGGCGCGGCCGCGCAAACGCCGAACGTCTTTTCCGGCGAACGAATCGGCGAACCTCCTCTCCGGTCCGCGATCGGATTCGCGAAAGCGGAGGAGCAGTTTCGAATTTCACGGATGACCGCCGCGAACGCCCAATGACAATTCGCTCGTCCGTTACCGATGGACCGGAAGACTTTAACGCCATTCCTGTCGCGGGCAACGAAGAACGCGCTCGCTCCAATTTCGCTTGGGCAGTTTTAGCAGCGGAACGTGTCTCGATGATTAAATTCGATTTTACGACCGATAGTTGGGAACGGAATTAATTCGAGACGATCAAAAGGATGCATTTCTTTGACCTTAGGCATTAAATTACTCTCTCGATGCGTCTCGTTTCATCGTGATTGTCGGATACAGCTAGAAAAGGTAATTTTGCACGTGTGCATCTGGGTCGGTAAGTTGGTCGACTATCGCGGCCCGAAATAACGCTCCATTCACCCTTTCATTCATCCGGGAATCACTGGGGACTAGCGGGCCTCTCAGCGGCGGCCTTCTCGGGCGTAATAAGCAAAAAAGATCAGCCCGTCGGGCCATTACGTAGAAAGGAACGAAGAAATCATCTACCGCGAGGGCGTAAAAACCGTGGCAAAGGCAATTCTACCGCGGTCGGACCACCGAGACTTATTTTTCTGCCACTCTGCACGCCCGCGACACGGTGCCTTTCGTCGATCGCTACTTAGACGGCGAGGAAGCATTGTCTACGGTATTCTTGCGGCGCTCGTCCGGCCAGGCGGGGAGGAGTCGATCGAAATTGCGTTACCATTTTCTCAAAGGAATTTGCCGGACACCTTTCACCTGTTCCACACAGTCTGTTAAAACTTTCAAAACCTGACCAAACGGTACAAAACGTTAAAAACTTTTATCGAGGCTCTCTAGCCTTTCTGGACACTCTGATCACGAATCTAATCTTTTCCATCAATCGTTCAACACCGTTTCTATTCTTATTTTATGCATATCCGTTCAAACCAACCAAGTTTCATCATCAACGAATAAAAATATTTCCTGCCACAAAGAATTACTTTCTATTCCCATGTTAAGAACCGCGCCAAACTTTTTGGCCAGCTTAATATCGACATACTAGCGTTCGTGCAAACAATATTCGTTGCTTGGAATAATTGCTTCTCTTTTTGGCTAGCTCGTGAGAGGTTTAGTATACCGTGCTGCGATGCTCGTAATCGAGGCGAAAAATAAAACATCGGCTTCGCATTTTCTTCACGGCTGTTTTGTTTCTTAGCGTTCCAGAATCTTTATTCTTTCCGCGCAAGCGATCGCCGCGCCGTCGGAATTTCGTATCCTACGATCGAATTTATTAAGACGCGTTGAATGGACGGGGGAAAGCTTCGTTCGCGAGTAGGAGCGTGTGACTGTATTTTTAAGAACGAAACACGACAATATCGTTTAACTTGGATGTTCCAGAAGGAGACGAGGGGTTGATCAGACGCCTCGTCCAAATCGACGGCGTGCTGTTCGAGGCAGAAGAAGGTGGCGTCAGACGAGGGTTGGAAGGAGGGTGGCGTGCTATGATCAGCATGGAGCTTCCGGCGCACACCACGCAGCATGGTGCTCTTCACCTGGGGGTCGGGGTCGGGGTCGGGGTCGGGGTCAACCCAGGTGACCCAGCTGGAAGTGCCCTGACCGCCATTCATCCGCATCCTCAGGACCCTCTAGCCCTCCACCACCATAATCATGGAGCTGCAACACCCGGAGGTATGAACGAGGACTCCAAGAAAAAACGTATGTTTCTTCTTTCGAATCCATTGTCCTTTATCTTATCCTAGAATAACAACGTCGCAGGGAACGATCGCGTGGAGACACGAAAAAGAAATGTTTTAAAATACTTTGCATTTGGAGATGTCGTCGGTCGAGTTTACGATATCTGGATAAAAATGTGTCCCTGCGATATCCTGGATTTATCCAAATAATATACAATTTCCTATTTCGAACGTCAGAAATCTCACTGCACGAACATCATTTTTTTTTTTATTACGAGATCGAATCTATCGACATCGATTTATTTGAGATCCCACGGGACGGTAAAATCGTCGATCGATGTAATTGAAATTCTACATACTTGTGGTAATTTCGTTTCCCTAGTTGCCGGAACAAACGAGTTTCGGCGGAGGACGCGCGATCGATGTTTTGTCACCCGTAATTGGTCTTCTTCTTGTCCGCGTTGTCGAGTCGATGTCCACCCTGTAAAAACGATCCACGGAAGATGCCGACACTTGTATACTGGTTCTTCTCTCGCCGGCATGTATCAGCACGCTTCTGGACATATTTCAAATTCTTCTTTCGCTTCTTTCTTCCCCCTCGAAGTTAGGTACTCGATCGACGGAATTTCAAACTTGTCTCCGCAGACTGATGCACCATTCAGGAATTTCTAATAGTCCTTTACTCAAACCCGAGATGCTTCTCTTGCATTGTTGCAATTTCGCGCGTAATTTTATCGGCTCTTCTAACTGTTTCCAGAACCGCTATCGATATCGTAACAGTTTCAAAACCTCGCTGCTGTTCCGTATCCGTTTATTATTATACGTAAATACGTGTTCCAACGCACCTGCAACGAGTCTTTTTTTAGAAACAAAGACACGAAGGAAACGAAAAATAAAATCGATATCTCGGCCGTTAGCGAAAGCACAGTCTATGCGAGCCCATGTAAATTAAGTTTATGGAAAACAGAATACCATGATCGATCGAATATCCGGCGTTCAACGATAATTAGAAACAGCCGTTAGTATGATCAGAAGCACGGCGGTGAATTTTTCGCCGAGCACGAACGACTTAGCGACAGCTAATAACGCGGTTGTGTTTCTCGTGTAATCTCGAGCCAATAGGAATGTTGCACCGACAAAAAGCATCAGGCACGTGCTTCGCCAGAAAGCCTCGATAAATCTTCGTCCAGGCTGTGCCGGCCGATGCTTCTATTACGATCTCGAGCGACGATGGTGCATCACGCTCGCTGAACCAGCGCGGAATTACAAGAATACGTTTCGATTTCATTCATTCCGACCAAATTTTACTTCCAATTGGCAACGAATACCCAAACTGACTTTCATTTTGATAAATTTTAAGTAGGCTCCATTCGTAAAAGGGACCTTCGTTAGAAAGGAAATGCACGATCCGTTCGCTATGTACCGGCAAATTATATTTCGTAAAATGTCACCCATAAATTTAACTGTCTGAAAATATCAGATCGGAAAAAGGGAATTGACATCCTGGAATCCGGTTATCGGAACACAAGCTCGCATTATCGGAACTGGAAATCGTCGCTAGTGGGAGAACCAGTGAACTCCTATTATAGGGACGTATATATGTTCCAGTTATCTGAACTGTCTTGTTCGCCGACAGGTTCGGATAAATGGAGTTCTATTTGCACGTACTTCGAACCTCCGGTGTCTAGAGTCCCGGAGTCTTCCACGTAACAATCGTCGGTCCTCTTTTCCGCGTTGCGGAGGAGTTGAACAGAGGAAATTTTACGATCGGTATTATCCATCTTCTCCGAGACGAATGGATCTGCTTTCAGACGGGATTTGTCAATTAGACGGAAATTGAAGATGATTTACGGCGCAATTGGCTGTTGAATAGTTCAGCGCTGTTCGCCAGTGGAACTTCGCTGCACGGTCGAGCATACGGTGCTATTAATTACGCGAACGATGTCCCGTTTCTTTCCCGCTTTTCGCGATTCAGGCCGATTGATTTTTAATCTCTAATCGATTCGGGTTCGAGTAAATGCTGTTGGAATAAAAGTTCTTTGTAAGTTCTTCTTTCGAGAATCAGAACCGACCGATGTTATAACTGTTTTCAACCCCTGATTGGGAGTTTGTCGTCTATCGGCGCGTATCGCCGTGCTGCGCCGCGCCGCATCGATATCGGGTTAATTGAATCTTATCCTCGCGGGACATCAAGCCAGGCGATACGTGCCGATCCTTCATCAAAGACCGTCAGAACGAGAACCGCGTGAAAGACCTCCTTGTTCCCTACGGAACAATCGAGTTAGCTAAAGTTTGCTCCGAGTTCCTCGACAACGATCTTTTCGAACACACGAACGTCTATACACGGTGTTCGAGCATTTATTTCTTGTTGGATGGTCCTTGATCGTCGCTCAACAATTTTAAGAAGAACGAGTAAAATATTTGAAATAAAACTTATATTGTTTCTGGCGGGGCATGGCAAGAAATTGTAAAAATTAAAGAAATTCCAACACCGCGGAAGGCCTCCCTCTAAATGTAAAACACATCCTTAGAGGATTGGTCGAATATCGGTCGGTCGAAGAGTGATCTCGTTAAGCAGCCACGCGTTCTGTCGCTTGTACGAGCCACCCTGTATGCACGTAGAAGCTTGCACACAAAGGGGGGGCCAGGCTTGGGCGGTAGTTCTCCGGAACCAGTGCACTGGTCGCACTCTGGTCGTGGTCGAGTCCCGTACAGGTATATAGTCGTTCCGGACGTTGGAAGAGAGTGGCGCTGGTTAAGGAAGATGAAAGGCCGCCGCCGTGCCGTGCCATGCCGTGGCAGTAACCACTTGCGCGGCATCGGACGCGGTAAACGGAGGAAAGGGAGAAAGGGAGAAAGGGAGAAAGCCGGAGAAAGAGCCAGAGATCCAGAAGGGGTCGTTAAATCTAATGATATCAACTATTTGACAGAAAGAGCCGCGATCAGTTCGGAGACCACACGGCCGTGCGACAACTCGACCCGCCCCGACCAAACGTTTCCCCTCCTTTCTCTCCCTGTCTTTTTCAACGTTTGCTACTTAACCCTTTATTGCCACGAATCACCTCGTTCGAGACTCTACGTACGATGCTCGACGTGGCTTCTAGCTCGATAGATCGTTATCGATCGATGCCAATTACGCGTCCGTTTATTACAACTAGCTAATAATTTATGTAATAACGTTTACTTTTTCTCGTGCTGGCTGAACTCATTCAGGCGCTCCTTCAGTCTGCTATCCTAGATATCTAGATAGATTAATTTATGCACGTGCAATCTGTTCTTATTTGTACACCGTATTCGTCGTTACATTTCTACTCGATTATTTCTGTTTCGAATGTCAAATTGGGCAAATATTATGAACTTGCATATTTCAGACCAATGGCCGATGAACGTCTTTCCTAAGCGCGGAGAAAAAAATCTGACCGCATACAAGTACTGCATTCCGTTTATATAAAAAGAAGAGTATGCGATTACCAGTCGAGTGATTTATATTGCAGCGATCGTACATCCGTACTAGAGCGACCACATTCTTTTCCCGATTCTACATAAATGATTTTAAATCGATTATGGTTAAACGTAAAAGCAGAGCCGATCTTCGTCTCGATGCATAACGATACGGTTATTTTTAGCGGCGACTATTAAATTATTATACGAGGTAGGATTACGATCGTTGCGTTGTCGTCGTCGTCGTCGCTGTTTCTGTTGAAGCTTTCCGTTCGATCGATTACTTATTTATTTAACAATAATCGGTTCTCATCAACCGGTCGATATATCAGGCAATTGTATCGCGGACGATACTAATTGCATTTGCTGATGCTAACGTTAATCAAACCTAAGCCATTGTTAATGCAATTCTAAATATTTGTCGTCTCACGCTGAGCGACGTCCGGCTATTCGAATTAAATTGATCGCGCAGGACCACCTCGGGGCATTCTACCTACATCTCGATCGTCAGAGATCGATATCGTCGAACCCGCGTGGCCAATGACGAGAGTCGAAGATGATCGACTCGATAGCAACGAACAAAGTCCATATTTCACTGTCAATCGACAAGTGACAATCCGCCTTAGTTCCTTACTTCTTCAATTTAGCCTCCAGTTTTCCAAGAGAATTTCTCCATCGAGAATTCGAACTATTACGAATACGCTTTGTCTTTTAATGAACAGACGCGTTCCGTTTGCAGACGGAAACAGCGACCGTATTTGCCGTGAAACAACCCAAGGACTAAAATTTACCCAAAGCATAATTAATAAAGGATGTAGAGAGATTAATTATCCGTGAGGTTTTTCGACGTCTACGAATGTTTTCCATCGGTGGCAATTACTAGGGAAGATTCGTACGCGCGTGAAACGAAACGTATCCAGCGAGCGTTAACGAGCGGACAACGCGCTTAATTAGCCGAAACGAAAGAGAAACGAAAGTCTCGGGGTAAAAGGCGGCAGTCGATGGTTGTAAATTGGGTTCCTATGCTTTGGCTAATTTTTCGATCTTTCGATTTTCTCGCATCGACCACCGTGCGACAATGTTTTAATTGCGAATCGAGAGTACGTCGGCCGATTGCGCCGACAGCGGCCGATCGGGCCTCGATTATCTCTAATGGCGCGTGGTTATCTAGTCGCATTAATTTGTAATTAATACCTGGCTGGACGCAGTGACCGCCGTGCATGGCTCGCTTAATGCCGCCGAGAATTATATGCTTTACTAACCTCGCGATGCTATCATTCCGCCTCGCGGAGACCGCCATACAGTTTTACCTCGATTTTGTAATCATCGACCGATCTATCGACGTTCCCCGACCACTCTGGAAAACGTTCAACGTCCAAATAAACATTGCTCCCGTTTATTGATCGAATTACCAGAGTTCGCTCGTGCTATCCAGTTTCCGTCGACAGAGCCATTCCGTGTAATAAAACGCCTTTTCTTGGTAAAGGGTTCTGGCCTGGATGAAAACAGGCAAGCCACGATCAAAAGCGGAGTTTGGATCGAACGGGGGCGAAGCTCGTATTCTTGTAAAAAAGAATGGCCGTTGTTCTTTCCGTTGGGCGCCCGCGCGGATTGCTCGTGGGGATTCCCATCGTGGCATCCCCAGAGTAACAACAGAGTGACTGGCAGCACGTAATATTTCGCTCCGCGCGTCTGTGTTTGTCTTCGGTAGGAAAACGTTCGGGGTGAGATAGCGACGGGTTATTTATGGGGTTAAATAAAGGAACACAGCGCGATGCTGCGATACCAGGCACCGGTACAAATAGGTTGCAGCTCGCCGCTACGGCCCGTTATCGTTCCCTCTTGCAACTCGTCATGATCTGCAACGTGCAACATTAGAACTCAAACTTTTTGCGAACACGAATATGCCCGCGAGACGCCTTCGAATATCGATGCTCGATCGACCGCTCGAAACGAGAATATCTTTCACTCTCCTTTCGGAAGACACTTAACGTGCAACACAATTATTTATTTCCGAGTCGCGAACCTCTGGATTTTAATAATGATTTCATAAAATTCGTACGATTAAAGAGAACCGACCGAAGCTAACCCCCGATTCTTAATCCTAACGTAAAATTTTGTTTTCTTTCTTTTGAACAGATGATGGCGGCCACGGGATGAACCAGGACGGTGAGTGGAATTACATATTTCATTTGATCGTTGGTTAAGCCGCGCGAACGGAGAACGCCGATTACGAACTAATAGTCGGATTAAAATCTATTAGCCGCTCGGGAGCACAGGACATTCTGTATAATAACAGAGAATAGCGCGACAGGAGCTTATCGTGTATATGTAAGTCGGTTATGGTTAAAACCACAGGACGATGCAATTATAGTGCGTTGCGAAAATGCATCGAATAAGTTTGGACGTTAATACCGTTATCGATGTTCCCGTTATAATTAAATGCACGGAGAAACTTGCGAGGCTTATTCGACGCGTCGATTGCTTTATCAGCCTCGGCGATCGATCGTGAGAAATAACCAATTATCCTAACACCCGTTCTTATCGTCGCTTACGCGCTAGGACGCACAGCTTCCGCGGCGATCTAATTGGCCCAACATCCAGAATAAACTTTATTTTCAATCCGCGTACGCGGCCAGCGTCGATAAATTATCGCTACGCTTCGATTCGACGAGGACAGAAGTTATTAATCGTGGCGCGATAATGATTTTTTTTTTTCTCCGGGTCGGTCGTCGAGATCGCGTCACTGTGGGGCAAATGCATATATCTTCCGTGAATCTGTCGCGAGCGTATCGGCTCGCGAGATCGATACAAAGTTGCGTTTGAACGGCGAAACAATTAATCGAGCCGCTGGGAGCACGGGTAGTGTCGAGGAGGACCGATAACATCTGGAATGTTTGCGATGTTTTTGTCGATGACGGTCGGCGAAACCGTTGCAGCAATTTTTTTGTTCTTTCTAAATACACGGTTGATAAATTCGAGGTATCGTAGCTGTATCTATCGATTGTTCGATCAGCCACTTACGGCGAATGATCGCGATTCGGAGGTTGAGAGGCGTTCGCTCGTCCCCGAAAAGAGAGGACTGTGCGAACCGGGAAACCGTGCGGGGATTGTTTAACGCGGGGAATAGGGTCCTGGTGGCATCGGGATTTTAAAGGAGGGATCGTCAGGAGTTTATCGAGGCTCTCGATCGGCCGCGGCTGGTTGTGAATCTGGAGGCGCGCGAGCTGGACGGATAGCTCTGGGATATGTGTCGGCCAACAGGCTGCGGATCCACCGTGGCAGCACAATGTTCGCATAATTTATGCCAAATGACGTAGACAACGACTCCGGTGTGTGTACACGTGGTTCGCCGCGGTAGGTGGAAGGTGGAAGGTGGAAGGTGGAAGGTGGTGGATGTAATCAGAAGTTTAAAGGGTAAACGGTCGTAAGGTGCGAGGCTAGCGCGAGGCCCCTCGAGGTTTCGCCGCGCTCAATATTCAACAGGTATTTACATTCGCAAATTGTTTACGTCAGCCCACGATGAAATCTGTCAGGATTTCGTTCCCTCGGCAGCTTAACAGCCTCTACCTCCTCCGTGTTCTTCTCCTTCTCGATCCCTCCGTCTTCTTCTCGCGACCCTCGTCGCGTTCTTCGTTGTTGGTCGTTTCGCGCCAACTGCCCTCCTCTCTCTTGCCTGCGCCCTTTCTCCGGCCAGTAATTACATATGGGTATTAATCAACCGTACGTCGAGAACGAGAACCGCGAGATCTTGATTTTCGCGGGCTCGCAAGCATCGCGTGGAACCGAGGCTGACGTAATCCCGAGATTCGCGTTATTAATTTATCGGAGATGCCTGGTTAGCGCCAAGCGTTTTGATTTACCGAACCACGAACGCGTGGCGTCGATTTTCTTCCGATACAGATCCGTTCCATCCCCTTATTCTCCTACTTTTCCACCAGGCACGATATATTATTACTATGAACATTCCTTTATATTTTATATTACATGTAACCCCGTATCGTTGCACTTAAAAAACAACAGAAAAAAGAAAAGAACGAGGAAAGTTTGATGGAATGCAAAGTTGTGATTTTTGTTCGGAACGGCCATGTTGAGGAAAGATCGTGGGTCGGTGGAAAGTAAAAGCACACGACTTAGCGCGGCGTGGCGTAGCGTTTCGCGTGGATCGACGTTAAGGATCGATCAAAACCCGCGCCCTTTCACCGGCGCTGGGCACTCGCGGCCAGTATCTCGAGCGACTCGCTCGTTTTTGTACGCCTGTTCCGAGGACCCATCCTCGGTTCAGGTTTATCGTTGGTCGTTAATACGGACGCGGATTACACGCCGGGCGTATTTGCTTGGCGGTGGCGGCGGCGTGGTTATGCCAGGCTAGTCCTAATTATAGCGTAACACAAGCGTACCGTATGCCGCGCTTACGTAATCCCGCGATAATGCGGCTCCAGGCTCTCGCATGCCTCGCCTGCCGATCCGAGCTATTCGCGCGGCCGCCGTGCCGGCATTATCTGCTGGCCTAGGATAATGACATCGGCCACGACGATTCGCGCGCGGTTATAAAAATCGCGTCGTCGATACCGCGAGATCCTGCCTCCGATTAGGCGATTCTGACCGTGAACGGACGAGCAAGCTCGCGAACGAACGATAACGGACCCCGCGGAAGTCACTGACACCGCCACTTTATGCCAACAACAGGGGATTAGGGTTCGATCGTAAGCCACTACTATCGTTCCTTCGTGCCAACTTTTACTTCAAAACGGTTACAGAATCACTTTGTTTAAATCGAATCGTACAGAGCGATTCTTCCGCCAGTAGACCCAAAAGGAATGCTGTCGCAATCCCATGTATGTTTACAATCTGTTTCTCTCTTAGACGTACAAGTTAAAAACGCTCTATCCGTAATAAATGTCGCATTTCGTACAAATGGTACACTTACGACCGTTAGGTATTGCAATCATCCTGTAGAAACTCGATACTTGTATCTCATAGTAATTACGTGCATTACATTCAGAACCGAAGTTTAACGTGCATATTTTTACCGTTTAAAGATGTAATAGCGGATATTAGAATACTTTGGTGCATCACCGTAGGTAACTATCGTTCGATCCGAGAAAGACGTTGAACGCGCGCGGCATCGACTATGCCCGGTCGCTGATAGCAGTCCGGGGTAAATGATGATCGCGCGAAGAGACTAATGACCGGCGATTATTTCCAACGTATTCCGGGTCAAGCAACAAAACCGCGGAAACTCGCAGTGGCGCGGCGTGGCTCGAGTCTCGGGCGAGATGCTTCGCGAGGACTCGGTAGATACGTTCATGGTTGATTTCATCGAGATTAACTATTTTGTTGCACGAATACGAGTCGGACGAAGTAACGCTGCCTACCATCCGTCGAACGATGCCACCGCCCCGCACGATTCAGGAAGCGAGCCTGTACCACGGCGATCCGCGTTCTTCCCTTTCGCTCGCGCTGATTAGCAGCAGCCACCGTGATAACATCGATCCGACCGACGACCTTTGCGATAAAGCGTTATCGGAGGATCTGCGGCCACGATGAGTCATCGAACGAGCCCGGAGGATCGTAATGTCCGGACGCGTCTCTATTGCAAACGATCATCCTCGCGTACGCGGAAAAGAGATCGAACCGGTGCTCGAACGCGCTCGTTCGTTTGCAGTTTCGTGTCTCGATATCAGTTTATAGTTAATTCGTTTCATTTTTGAATTCGTTTCGAAGAAAAACGATACTGAAAATTGATCGGGCAGATACACGCGTGTAACCAAGTACGACTTGGACGTCGCCTCAAGTAGAAATAGCTAGCAATGGACAGACGCAATGGCACGCGTAGTCGACACATTCCGACAATTATTCCGTCAGATGCAATATATTTTTTCTGTCATCTTTTTCTCTTTTCAATGAGAAAATTTGAAAACTTTCGGTACTTGAAATGTTTCCAATTTTATTCCGATTATTTTTCAGTGTACATATGTCAGATGCATATGGTAGTTCGGTAACGTCGCTAACGTATTATCAAACGAATCTCTATAGCTTTCCCATAGAGCGTCGAAAAGGCAAAAGGCGCGAGGAGGACAATTTGGTCCCTCGAAGCGTAATTTGTCCGGAACGATTTCATTTGTCGGCAAGAACGTTCCCAACGACAGGCAAACAACGAGCATGGTGTTTTTTCTGGGTCGCGAGCGAAACACGTCGCTCGAGCCGGCTAGAAATTTGCTACGGCGCTCAAAGCGGACACCGCTCTTGGAGCCTTGTCTTTGATTCCAAAGCGCAGCGCGTAGTCGAGCCGATAAAGCGGAGACACGGCCGAGGATATTTAAGCCCCCGATCCGCCATAACTCTCGGTAGGGAGCGTTTCTGCGATTCGACAAAGTAATACAGCCGGTTCAACGAGCTCGCTAATCAACAAAACTGTTTCTCCGTTCGGCTCTATCTGATGCACACAGCCTCAGACTAGTTGCACGCGCGCGATTCGCGTGTTTGTGCGGCGTGTACGCGCGTTCCGTTCGCCTCTCGCGCCGTAAGTGGTACGTACCACGCCCGCGCACGCGAGAACCCGCTCGGATACACTGGCTGAAACGAGAGGGACAGACGAGCACAGGAGATAGAGCTCGCGCACAGAATGATTTGTATTGCTAAATAATCAGCGCCAGTTGTCTAGGATACTGGTTTAATGACGCGCGGCCGTGGAGGGAGGCTGTAACGCGTTCAGCAATCCTTGTGTCGGTGGCCGGCCGCCACCGAGTACACTCGAGATAGGTTCGCCAGCCGTGCCAATTTCGATCCAATAGTCGCGCCTAACTTTTTACGATCGAACGGTCAGCCATCCTCGATGCCAGCGACTTTTACTCCCCGGCGTACGTACTTTGAATAGCTGGGATGAATCACTGTTCCGGACCGGCGGGGATTTCGCCGATTTCTGCCGTCGCGTCGACGCGTTTCGAGAGAACATTCCCCCGATGAAATTAGAATGTTTCACCGAGACGGAGGAATTCGTAGATTCGCCGTTGCGTCGAGTCGAGTCGCGTCGCGTTGCGTCGAAGGATCGGTGGTTTCGCTTCAAATTCCACGCGACTCTTCCCTTTTCCACGGCTCTAGCGCGTTTGGACGCCGAGATACAATCGGTACAACTGCTGGTGTACACATAGTCGCGTGTATCTGCCGCGCTGCGCCGCGCCGGTTCCATCGCGCGTGTATGGATGCCCGTGTGTACGAGCAAGGGTGTGGCTCACGGTTCGCAACGGTATCATCGTAGGCGCATACCTGCTCTTCGAACGCTAATTTTTCACGGATTTCGGCGGCTACCGTTCAAACTGTCGACGCGCGAGCCACATCCTTTTTCGAAAACATTTTCCCGAACGTCCGATAAAGTTACTTGCAATACCGACCCGCCTATCGACGGACGCCTGAATGTTTTCCAGCGAAAACACAGATTGCGAAAGCTTCGAGAACATTACCGCGTTAACCTTTTCGGTACTAATTAATAAGGTAGCGAAAGTTGAGCCGGTTTTGTTACTAGAGAAATAATACCACCAACTTGTATTCGTATTTGCTCGATTAATCAATGTTTGAATTCTTTAAAATTTTACTATTAAGAGTTTTTTAACACCGAATCGTACTCGAATGCGTGTTGGATCGCGCGCCATATGGTACGCTCCGCGGTTAAGGGGCTGAACACAAATTTTCAATGTACCCTCGACGGAGGCAAGTTCGAAGGTGCCCGAAGGTGGATACGGTGGCAGCCAGCGACTCGGAGCGGTTGCAAGAGGCAGGAAAATCGGCCTTCCGACTCGGTCGTTGCTGCAACTGCGCTTCGTCCGACTCGTTGTTTGCGCAAGTATCTCTGCGTAGTACTCGAGCGTTACGTAGCGAGGTTTACATTGGCAGAAAAGCAGGTACCTTCGAGGTTGTTATCCGTGTGTACACACTGGTCACGGGCACGCGCACGCGCGCGCGCCAACGCAGCAGTTAACCGGGGAATTCTGCAAGACCGCGGGCTTCGAATTAAGTGGGACTCGTTGTCGATCGGACGCAGAGCGCGTGTGGGAGGTAGTGGTATAGATTTCGAGGAAGCTAGCACGGATGTAAACGACACGTGCAACATTGTTGGCTGAATCGTATCGAGCTGTTTCGATCGACGGTAGTTGATCGTAGAGAATTTGTTCCGTCGTACTGGAAGCGTGTTAGGTTCGTTAATTACGGAACGCATCGCGAATGGATTTTTAATCGGGATCATCGTTCCAGCGAATCTCGCTCGCCTTGAAGCGCGTCCCGTTACGAGCACGAGTCTAGAAAGCCCGACTCGTACGAGTAATATGATCAACACCAGGCAAATCGATGACACGCGGTGTCGTTGCCCACCGCGATCACCGGCCGTGTAATTATTCCCTCCTGTTTTTTCGTTACAGCAGCGGTGCAACCTCTGCCCTTTTTTTTTCATTTCGTCTCCACGATGCACCTTTAGAACGTCTAGATGAATTTTCGAATTTAAACAGGTTCGTTTGCAGCAAGTAGCGTTGCAAAAAGCTTATTTTGGTTTCCAAGATCACGGTACATCCCTTGTACCGTTCATTACCACAGAGTCTAAAGGGTTCCATTGACTCGCGTTCGCAGCGGGCATTGCTTGTCGGCTCGAGAGTAGTCTGCGGGGCGCCAGAGCATGACGCCATTAACGTAACGAGGCCACACGTTGCACCCTCGCGAGCACTGAACTATATCAGCCCCGAGTGCTTAGGCTCGCAATAGATTCCTAGACCTAGACCTCCGTCTAGTGGCCGATATCTCGCAATTCTACCCTGACCAAGGACCACGGTGTATTTAGCTGCGAGCGTTACAGCAATTGTCAAACAACCTCTAGTAACACAATCTTTATTTGATCTGTTATTATTCGATGCGTCACCGCGTACTCGATTTTCTTCGAATTTTCCACGCGACACGCGAGATGTTTACGCGCACGTCCGCGCACGTGCACGGTCCACGTGAAACGTAACGTCTCCCCCCTTTCGCGTGCCAGTTTTCCGGTTGAACTGATTGCGAACTGGTTCTTGATCATCGAACCGTTCGATCAATGGCCGACGCGTTTCTTCCGCAGTTGGATTATTTTGTCTGCTCTCAGATTAACAAACTCGACCGCCGGGAACGGACGCCGCACCGTGTTCACCGTCGCGTCACAGTATCGAGTATCACCAAGTTCGATGTTGTGTTTGCTTGCGGTTATTCGGGTTCGGAATGAGTTGGAAATTCGTCGAGGTCACGGCCACGAGGAACCAAAGCAAATCCAAAGGCGGGCGGAATTTCGAGTGAAACGGGGCATAAAGTGTTAGGATATGAGTCGAACGATTCTCTTGAAACGTCCTCAAGATCGATCCGTCAAAGTACCTACTCTCGATGGATAAAGTTCTCCAGTGTAAATTGCTGTTAGGTTACCGAAACTGCTGTGATTTCAACAACGTCGCTGTACCGGAAGAGTGTTTGCACACGTATCGACGCGTAAACGACGCTCGTCAGAAGTCATTAGCCTAACGACAGATCGGTCGCGCGATCGCTCCGGGATCGATCCTATGCAAATTGACTGATCTACGAGCATGCGCATCCACATTGTTTAGATTTCGCGTGGTACGTTCGTTGGGCTATTTACATTTATATTTGCTTCTGATCATTCCCTTTGCGCGTAACATTTTTTAACGAAATATGGGGGAGAAAGGTATCAACCTGTGTGCCGGTTGCTTTAATTTTAGGCGTCGAAACGTTACCGCGGTATTGGAATCAGGAAGAGAAACCGAGAGCAATCGTCACCGTCGGCGTATATAGGAGAGATCAGCCGCGCTGCACCGCGGACTCCTTCGGGAACGATGATTTCGCGTCTCTGACAATGCTCGTTTCATATTCGCTGAACTATGTAATGCAGGAACAGAGATTAATAATTTGCAGTTCCCACCCCGGTATTATCGGGGCACGAGGCAGGCGGATTGCGAACATGATGCGCCGAGAGAGCGAGCGGTGTGTTCAGCAGCCGCGGCTGCAGGGTCGACCGGTCACGATGGCTCGGGTAATGATAGCCTGCCCTCGCCTCATAATCAGTCCCCCATCTTAATTTATGTTTGCCCCCGCCCGTCCGTCCATCCGTCCGTCCGACTCTTCTCTTCGATGTAGGTACCTGCTGCTGCTGCTCACCGTTGCCTCTTTACTACCGCTAATCTACCGTAATTCGACCGCGGGACAGCCAACGTACTTTTGATTCTGTCGCTGATTTGTTACGGCAGCGTCCAACGACCCAACTGACCCCTCCGATAGACCACGAGATTCCTGCTTCCGGTGATCGAGCGCCCGCCCGACCCGGCTATACTATCTCTACTTTCCGTTCCCAGGATTTTAATCTCTTCCAAAGGACTTTGTTCCATCGCGTTCGGACCTGTCCTGCTTCGGACATACGAAAATCTTGTTCGATCCGAGGACCGGTCCGCACCGAATAAACCTGCTCTATGCTATTACACGTTTAACGGGTTAAGTTCGAAAACTATTCATCGTTTCTCCGAGTCCGAGCGCAAAGTGTTTGTATACATTGGCTAACGCGATCAAAGTAAATTAATACCAGTTTCAACGGTAGAAGCGAACGTATCAAGTAACCGTAACGATAAAGTTTAGTAATAGTGAAAAGCGAGCTATCCTCCTTGTCCTATGGTGTACGCAATGAAAATTCCGTGAAAGCGAAACGTTTGTACGCGGAAAACGATCTAAAGTTTAGTAAACGGCTATATCTCGGGTTTCGTGAATTAATCACGGTGGAAAAATACGTCACGATGAGATCTAGTTTACAAGTGGCAGCGGGGGGAAAGCAGCTCGAGTTATCGTCGCGTTATCCTCCGGTTGCGCGGAGAACCGGGCGTTCGTCTATCCTCGAAATCGCGATCTCGATCGCGCGAAACGAGCGTGGCCGCGCGGCCGGTTACGGAATCGCGATCTAAAAGTGAATTCCAGTTGGTGGCATTTGGGAATTCTGGAGAAAGGCACGTCACGGTTACGGGGAGCTGATTATTGCGCGGCAGGTGCGAGCACGCCTACGGGACGAGGTCGCGACGAGGACGATCGGAAAAGGACTCGGCGGTGGCGTGGCGCGATTCGGAACGACGCTCAGCCCGGCTCGGCTCGGCTTTGCTCGGAGAAAGTTCGCGACACGATCGGTGACTGCTCGGCTTTTCCCTCGCCAACGGTCAAATCGTGTCGAGCGGGTTCTCTAAGCCGTCCAGGTGGCAACGGGGTCCGACGAGGGGGCCCCGAGGAGCGGGCCGAGGCCGATAAGGTCCGCGAGAGCCCACGCAATTTCTACGCGCCAACTGTTGCTCGTTTTTCGTTGGCTCCGGTGCACTGGCAGCGCCTCCCCCCCCGCGGCTACCAAGTAGGCCGCTGCTTCCACGTCTGGTCGCGGCTAACGCTGCCCGTGTAATTTCCGGTGAAACCCAATTACCAGATAGTTTGCACCTGATCTGCTTCGGCCGCGAAGGTGATGATAATTGGAAAACGCGGAGGACGCGACGCGACGGGGACAAGTTTACCAAGACTCTTCTCCTCGGAGCACGGAACACATCTCGCTCCGGCGATATCGTTCAATCGTCGCGACGCCTCGATCCGGAATGCGTCTTCGATGCAAATCCTTATTGGGGAACTGGGCCGTTGCGGACACATCCTATTGGACGACTAACTGTACGCATAGTTTATCTCGCTTGTTTTAGCGATCGAAGCGTCCGTCCCAAGATGCTTCTTGATATTTACGTTCCTTCGGAATCTGGTTGGCGTTCCTTTGACCGGTTCGCCCCTCGACTATTTCACTCGAACGAACAAGTTTGTCGACCATGTTATTATCTATTTAGTCACGGGATGGATCCTTTGATAGGGAGCCACCAACGGCTGTTGTGGAGAACAAGTAAATGTACACGGTAGATCGCCGTATAATAAACCCCGGTGCTCGGGATACTCTTTGCACAACTTTTCTATTTTTTAATGCAGAAATGAAAACATTACGCTGCACCGCACCGATACGTATTCAGAATCGAAAATAGAACTGGAATACACTCAGGATATACTCGTTCCTTCCGAAATATTTGAGAATCATATGCGTTTGCGTTACTGTACTCGCATCGAATCGCTACATCTACCATTTTGAATTTACGTAATTCCACTCTGATACCAAAGTGGATTACGATTAACTCGATAGCGGGCAAATTTGTTTCAAAAGACTGGCATGGCGTTAACGAATTTTATGGCCGGAGGCAGTTCCATGGAGGCCTGGAGTTACTATAAGCGACGTAAGAATCCAGCCGGTCGGGACAGGCAATACCAGGCCACGTTACTTTTACAAACAACAAGAAAGAACGTTTCAATCGACATTCAAAGATCGACAAAGCGATCGATCGATAGCGGCGCTCGACGGACCCGTAACGACCGTGCGTGCTCGCGATTCGCACAGACACACGCGCGCGTACACACAGGTTCGTTTGCATACGGACTGAAACGTTGCGCTACGACAGCAGCCGGTCTCTGATTATTGCGAAACAAAGTACGCCCTCCCGTCGCGACGCGTCGAGTAGCTTTTCCAAGCGGTTCTTCGATGGTAGCTCCAGCAGTGACCTTTCACCTTGCGCGCACCGTGGGCCTCGCCCCCGACGGCAAAATCGTATCCAGGCCCACCGTTTTCGACCGCAAATTTTATTCGCGACAAACGGATAACGACAAGTTTAGCTTCCTAGCGTGGATTAACTTATTTAGTTTAAAGTCGTGGTATGCGCTTTTCAAAATCCGCGTAAATTAATTAAATACCACCTTACATGTTTATGTTTACATTTCGCAGAATAGTATTTCGCGGAATGCGGCTCGAGCAGCCTTCTTTAACGTCGTTTTTCGTTTCTCTTTTGTCGGCTCGTTCCTACGAGGCTAAAGTCGTTGTTTTAATGCCTGCAAAAAACATACTCTTTACCTGTTACTCGTACTCCAACTACATTTCTGCTTCCTTCTATCGAACGAAGGGATACTACGATATTATCGTACGAACGTTTTAGGACTCGTTAAACAAAGCCAAAAGCCCTTTGACGATGTTAAATGGTCATTGATCTAATTATTTCGGGAAAGTAGCACGGAGAATTACAGGAACGCCTAAAATAACGCCAGAGGCAGAGATTCTGGAATTCGCGTACGAAGTTCGGGTTTTATAGACGCGATAAAATTTATCGATGCTCGATGATGCCCCGAGCCGTGGCAATTAACTGCATTACACCGAGGACGATTCATTCGGCTTTAATACGCAACTAAATCTCCGGGGCTGTCCATAAATTACATAATGCACGACTATTAGCCGCGAATCGGTTTGCTTCGGATGACAATGCGAGTATGTCGTTCGTTCGGGATGCATCGAACGAATTAAAGCACGACGACGCGAGGCGACGCGACGCACGGAGGAGCACCTTCTCTTAAGCGTCCACCGTAACGGAACAACGTATGTACATATATCCGAACTCGGTCATTCCGTTTGAACCAACGGGCCTCGGTTCGAGCGGCAACAGAATACCATCAAATTTTTTATTATCCATTAACATCGAGCTAATAACTATAATCGAGGATGTAATGTGAAAATAAATGTCGCTGGGCTGCTCCGGACAACAGTCGTTCATTGTAAATCTTGGCTGACGCGACCAGTCAGTCGCCGAAAAATTTGCTGCGCCGGTCCAACGACGGGAATCGTCCTTCTTTATTAGATTTTACGCGTTACGCCTCGGCTACTGTGCAAGCGTGTTTCTCAGGCACAATAAAACGCGACACGAGACGGTTCGCTTTCATAGTACTGGAGAGCAGCGGATAAAGAAATCGAGTTCCTCCCTTATGGCTGTATAATCTGAATATAAAACTCGAGAACGGTACCGGTAGCACTAACCTCTCTTGACCATTAAGTCCGTTTCGCGGAATCCCAATTACTCGTTCTTTAACGGAAATTTACGACTCCCGGCGTAATTAGCGAATTCGAGGATCGTCTTATCCTTTATTGTTCAGTAGCAGTATTTCAAATTGGAGTACGATGCACGCTCGCGATCGAAATAAAACGATCGAAGCCTAACTATTCTCGAACAGCTTAATTTCGAATCGAAAAAGTCAAGGTCCATTAACCCGGTATCGGCGCGTCCGATTATACGATGGAAATCGTCGCGAGCGTTTTATCGCTGGCGTCGATCGAATCAGATTCGCTGCATTGATATATCGACCGATAGGACGGGAGAAAATTTTCGACCACGCTGCACACGGACGCCGGAAATTATCATAATCTTGTCGCGCTTGCGGATAATGCGGCTGATTTGCTTGAAAGCCGGGGGCAATCGAGCGGCTCTGCGCAAGAATATTCCGTAGGCGGCCGGTGGTGTTTGGAAAAAATCCCACGAGCCCGTTACAAGATTACGTTAGACCAGCGATTTTAAACTCTTTTGTTTTATTTCGCGACGCGTCTCCGTTAATCACTAAATTTCTACGGCCCAACAAAAGGTATACTAAATCTTTTTACTACTTTTACCTACTCGACCAACGAAACATAAGACGCGTAGAGTGGAACTGAAACTAGCGTAAAGTGATAATATCCGATCGTTGAAAAATAGGTAAAGTTGATAAAAGAGGGTGTAACAATATCAGAGGAATCGCGAGATGTGCGCGAATTTTAGTTGACGAGGCTTCAGCATCGTTGCCATACGTTAAAACGAGACTGGTTGGCAGAGGCGTTCGCCAGAAGGGACTTACGGTAAGGTCCAGCCACGTCGTGAATGTTTTCTCTGTAAAAAGAATACACAAGCGGCCGGGGAGGAAAAGAGAATGAGCTAAGGCAGCGAGGAGAAAGAGAGAGAAAGAGGTCTATTTGCATAACCGCCTCGACTCACAAAAGTCTATGATAAGTTGGCCCGATAAAGACGGCCACTTGTAATCCTTGGCTTCCGCGCTCGCGGGATCGTGCACGTACTATACATATATCACAATACATACTAGCAACTCGCGGTTATTCTTGCATTTGATTCGATTAATTCGTAAAGTAAGGCTTTCCTTTCGTACGGACGGAATAAATTCGCTTCGACGAACTCGAGCCAGCAGATTCGACAGAAAACTACGTTGGAAAATCGTTTCGTTTTGCGAATAGCCCATCGATCAAAGCGCGTAACGATTAAAGTTATAACCGTCTTCCGTTTTCTCCAAGAATGGAAACTATACGCGTATTCCGGTGGCAAGGCATAGACAGGTAATTACGCGGCGAGTTAATTCAACTGATGCAATTAGAAGCGGTCGAGGAATCGCGGATGCGCCTTTATTTTTAAAGTTCAATAATTCGCGGATTACACGGTGCTAATTTCATTGTTTATGTCAGTGAGGGGCGAGTCGAACGAGTCAACTGGTTCTGACTCTCTCTCTCTCTCTCTCTCTGTCGTAGAAAAATAGGTATTGGTATAGACCGTGAATATTGTTGTCGGCGAAACGGTGCGGTACCCACCCGGTCGGTTTGCTTTGACGCACCGCCTGCGGACACGCGGACACGCGGACGCGCGACTCCACCGAGTTTTAAAGGGACAACAGATCCGCGTTCGGTGTGTCGTATTAACAAACAATCTCGTAAACAATGACCACTGTGTTTCGCCCGGTAGGTGATAGGTGGACTAGGGAGCAAGTGGTAGCCGACCGCGTATGGTGAACGCACAACCGAGAATACATCCGCTTAGCAAATGCATCCGCGTGTACGGTACGCTGTTACATATGTACCGGGTGACGGAACGCGTACGAACATCGTCAAAAATTTTTATACCCTGTATGGAAAAATATTCTATCCCTAAATCCCGAAAAATCTTAATTTTCACTGACCCTAAAATAGCTATAAACCCAATGTATAAACAGTAACTTACATGGAGGATCTATTCGTGCAATATTGGCGAAACTAAGGAACTCGCGTCGATGTATGTTAGCTGGCTTCTTAAACGGGGCCGAATCGCCAACAGGATTTCGTTCAAAATATTCAAGCTCCGTCCCTCTCCTGCTTGCGACAAGATGGCAGATAGCGATCGAGATCCTATCGAGCGAACCTGGACACCTGGTGTAAGAAAGGAACGCGGGATCACGGGAACACGGGGGCGCGTGCTCATGCGTTTGCAGGTGACAATCTTGTTTGTGTGTCGGATGATAAACGCCACTCTGTTCGCGTTACCAACGTTTCACCTATTTTCTTCATAAAAGTTCCTCGAGACGATCTTTGGTTATCGATTCACCTGGAACCTCGTATCGGCCATAATTTGAATACTTTTTGCAACCGAACGTAATCCGCCTGCGTTACGAGGGAATGGAAGATGTCTAGGAGCAAAGTCGGCGAATGTGCTGTCGATTGGTTTCTTCTGGTGCGTGTTCGCACGATAAAGAACTCGCGAGGGTATTACTAGGACGTTTCGTATAGCCTACGGCCGTGGCAGCAATCCGCGTACACGCATACCTGAGGCCTCGTTCGGTCGGCTTAGTAACGCCGTCGTCCCTTTTCATATCCGCGTTAACCTCGGCGCCGTTCGGTTAATTGATCCGGAATACCACCGGAGTCTCTACGGCAGCCAACAGCTCTCGTCGGTTAGTCCTTTGATTCGAGCAGCGGAATTTTCGATACGGTCCAGGGTTCTTTGGCCTTTCCCGTACTTACATATTCCAGCCCTAGCGTTTTATCCAATTTTCCGATAGGAAAATCACGTAACAGAATTTTTTCAGCCGAGGGATATTGCTTCTCGTTGGAGGGGTTGCTATCGAACAGTTTAATTTATCTCGTCGCAGAGACGCGCTTATGCTTGATAGTTCTACCGTCTCACCGACGACAGTCGATTAATAACACTGTACTTAAAAGTCTAACAGAAGTCGAGCCGATCTCTTATCCATGATTTGTTTCGCTGCTACCGTTATTCCCGGTTGACCAGCGCTCGATAAAGAACGAATACTATCTTATTAATGAACGAGAATACGGGAACGCCCAGATTCGAATCTGCCGCGTTGGACAGCAGCACGGCGTCTCGGAAAATCCTGGACGAACGAACTCCGTCGAAACCAGCAAGATTATTAGTCACTGTACAAGTTAAAAAACGAAGCGATCGACGATGCTCGATCAACGACACGAAATAAGACGAAAATCAAGGATACTAATTTGTTGATTGAGGCTTCGTTAAAAAGTTATAGAAACATTTCCGGCCACACAGTATATTTTCGGTGAAGAATTTTTTTTCTCGAAAGTACGTAGAAATTCGGGGGTATGTGTATTCACCAAAAATAATTGCAATTGACCCCAGCAACCGAAAATAATTTTTTCAGAATGATTTGATACTTTTCAATTTTCAGGGTAACAGACAGTTTTGGTCAGACATTAGATTTTCGATAAGGAATTTTTTTCTCGAATGTGAGTAGGATTTCGGGGGTATGTCTATTCACCAAAAATGACTGTAATTGACCTCTGCAACCGAAAACAATTTTTCCAGAATCATTAAAATTTTTTAATTTAATTTTCTTAATCACTTTTTAACGAAGCCTCAATCAACAAATTGATATTCTTGATTTTCGTCTTACTTTCCACGACTGTTAATTGAACGCGTTCTAATTTTCCGTCAACGGTGGGTAGTTGCCTATAATAGTTAAATGTTTGCTAAACGCCTCGTGGGTTTTAGAATCTCGTAAGATCGCAGACATCGACCGATCTGCGTGGTAGTGTGTTCGCGGACCGCTGTGTGACCGGTCTATAAATCTAGTAAATCTTCGAACGATAGCCATTTTATTGGCTAACAAACAGGTTAGCAATGCACCGTGAACCAATCGCGGGCTCGAGCGACGTTCTGCGTTTCACGATGAACCTTTCATTTTCGTTTTTTCGACCTCGCCTTCCTTTTCTCTTTTCTTTCGCGCAAAACTATATCGCGGTAGCGTCATCATCCTACGATTCAACGTTAAATTCTGCGTCGGTGCCAATCAACGCACGAAAACGAGAAGAAGGATCGGCAAATAAACGTAGATCGATTCGTCCGTCGAGCTTTCCTCCGTGCTTACCGTCGTTCCGTTCAAGCTTCGACGAATTTCCATATAGATTGGCATTGATCACTGCTCCGGTAAATTACGAATGATATAAACAGCGCGTAATTGCACCTGTTCCGAGCTAGATTCGATATTCTCTTTATTCTAGAAGAACGTGTTACGTCCAAGGTACTTTATAGTATTAACGGTTCGATGGAACTCGATATTATAACGAACGGTTTGTCACAAATTTATGTCGTTACTTCCTTGTCTCTGCAACAAAATTGATGCAAATACAGGAAACGTAAAATCTAGTTTTCAAACTAATTATTCATTATTCGTTGCAAAAGCTTTCGTGCTGCAGACTCTGCTGCCATGTGTTTCTATTTAGAATTTCCAGAACATGCACAAGTATTTGTTTACTTATTATGCATGTATCTCGTAACATTCTATTCCTTCCGCAAATTTCCTCCGTTGCATCCCTCGGTCTGTGCACCTGATTCAATTATCCTGCACTATTTCACGACAGGATAAAAAGTTGTCACGACGCAATTTTGCACGAGTCCTCTCGGCCACATGTGGCTGCTTATCATAAAACCCCCGGTGCCATTAATTGTCGCGATAAATCCCGCCCGGTCTCCGTAAGGGGATTAATAATTAGGCGATTACGCGCGGCCGAGACTACGTGCCGGAAATCGATCCTTGACCACCGTCATTTTTCTCTCCTTCGGCTTAAACGTGATTCTGCGACCGTGACTTTAAATAATACCCGCAATTATGCGTACACAAAGTGTAACGAGGGGCTGAAAATATTTTTCCTACCATCCACCACGATTTATCCAATAACAAATACAAATTTATTCAATATTGAAAACGTAACTGTCCATAAAATCGGGTTCTACGACCGAATCTCTGCCGACAATTTTATTATTCATTGTAATAAAAAACAAAACAAAAAATACTATTCTCCTTTCTATTTTAATATTCTATCGTCTAAATAAAAATTGTTTTAATTCGAAACTGACAACGTGTTTTCGAGTTGCTTCGTATCTTTCGTGACGGTTCCATGAACCAGAGCGCATCGTATTGTCGCAAATTGTTCGAAAATGCTGCATCCGCGAGGTAGAAAGCATGGCGACTGGCGAAAATCTGGTACTCGTCGGTGCTGGTTAGGTTTCCTCTCCAACGAACCCGTTGCCTCTCTTCGAATCAAATGAAATACGGCACGAGGAGCGTTTCTATCTTTAAAAAAAATTAATCGCAGAACAGGCCGTGATTTGTTCGCGTTTCTCACTAGGTAAGCATACTCGAAACCACAATGCGCACAAGAAACGCGTGAGAGTTTTAAACGCCTCCGCTGCGTTGCTTCCGACATAATTCGGATGCGCAACGTCGTTCTTGGCTGGCATAATGCTGACACGAGTCCATAATACGGAGGAAATTGTCGATAATCGACCTTCCAGGATAATCCTATTACTCAATGTTTGCAAGAATGTTTGGCCAGGAAGCCAATTCCAACCAGTTGAAGCTAATATTCGAAGGCCTCGAAGAGAGGCACGCGAGGAACGCGAAGAAAGTAATCCGGTAATTACAAAGGCGTCGAATTTAAATGTTGATGGCGTTCGGCGTGAATTGGACGCGGGGTTCGCGATCGTAGTTTCGAAACACTTGACCGGACGTGGATAATGGTTGGCGTGGCCACAGAGCCGAGTCCACCGACCCATCCGTACTGGTACGCGGGTGTACAATAACTGGGATTGCGGTTTCAGGATGATAGGCTGTCACGCCGCGTTGCAAATGATTTTCGGTGGAAGCCACGGTGTTCGTTCTTCCTCCACCCAAGTAGTTTCTCGAAATTTTCGCCTGGACCGATCGCGCGAATGGATTATCGCAAATCCGGACCGATACGGAATTCGTACAACCGAATTCCATAAAATTCTATATATTACCAAAATCGAACTGTGATTCTCGCCAATTTTCTGCTCCAAGATCAATTTAAACATCGATTTTTTCTATAATCTGGAAGATACAGTAACATTTTTTCCACCACTTATCGAGCACCAACGTTGCTATTTTTCCACATTTACGCCATATTTGAGAAACAACACGAGTCTCCTCATCAACGTAAGCGTTCACGGGTCGAATGTTGCGAAGCTTCGAAGCGTGTCGTTATCGCGTGGTTCAACATTAAGACTTTAACGAACGCTAGCGTTTGGCGAAGGAAGAACAGACACGCGCGCGTACTCGCGTGCAAAAAAAAAAGACGAAGACGCACAGTTTGCGCGGCGCGTGAATGCCACAACTAACATTACCGATTATTAAGATTGGCGAGAAGCGTAACGCGTGCGCTCCTCGCAATGGCTCGTTGAGTCCACGCGAACGCGCTACATTCAAGGCACCTTAACGGCCGCGAACAATGGTCCACCGATCGTTATTACGCTCGCGCTCGTTATTATCTGCCGGTTTATGACACGTTTCGCGACACCCGTGCTCGCGGCTAGTGATCGTAGAATCGATTAGCGTGGATTCGTCGGGTGTAAACGAAGAAACGAGACAAAACGGTGCTCGTTAAGCTCGAAGGAAAATGATCGAGATAAAAATAACAGAATGGAAAGCCACACCTCAACTCTATGCCCAATCGCGTATACGTGAGCTCGTTGACTTTCGGAGAGTCCTATTCGACGAGTGTATCTGAATTTTTGTGGGAATTTAGCACACAATGAAATACAACTGGTCTGTTTGGAGGACGCCAAAATCACCTCTTAATTTTTAGGTAGGTATGACAGTAAAGGGCCACGAAAGTTCATAAGGTATAAGGTATGCTTGTATACCTTGTCTGTGACGCTAGAACCTAATCGGTAACCTCGTTTGCTCGGAATTTCGATCGAAAGAACGCGCAACAAAGAGAATCGATCTCGGCGCGTCCATCGCCTTACTTCCGAAGGTTTCGTTCAGGGTCGCGCACAGCCAGTAACGATCGCAATAAAACACCGAATTGGCGTTACGAGTCGTTCTTCGAATCGCGTGTATCGATCCCTCGACAAAACGATCTCTCTTGGCCCATTAATTTCAGCCCTGAATCATCCCCGATCTTCGTACGGTCGTTTCTCAAGGGTACAAACGGATCCGTAAATCATCGCTCGCGATGCAGTTTTCCCAACGTTGGAATTTTTATCGTCCCGAGCGTAGCGTCGAGCAACCATCGACCAAGGAAACGAGACAGCGTCGCAACGCCTCGCGTCTGACCATCCTCCGCCACTGTGGCTCACTTTTCCCGCGGTTATTGTCGCAGCCGCGGCTCGTAAACATAATTACGGCCGGTTTTTATTTCCGCGGCGAATTTTTTACGTTCGTCCAGGAACGTCGGTGCTCTTGTCGCGTTTTACGACCGCGGGCTTGTTTCTCTGCGAAGGCGTACAGAGTTATCAGGGAACGTCAGCGTGTTCGCGGTCTCCGCTGGGACCTCGCGGTTTCGTCCTGCGATCGCAAGGAAGCGACGAATGTTTACGACGTCGAAAATGCAACGTTGAAGGATTAAAGGGAAACTTGACGGGCTAGAAAGAAGCTGAGCACATAGTTAAACCTAGCTACCTTGTTCGCTCGAATCGGTCTCGAGCGTTCGCGAGTTGCATTTCTCGAATCGTCTTTTTTTTCGCGATAAAGAGCACAAAGTTACAGCTTCTTCGACCACTCTATTATTGAAACGTAATACCGCGCGGGGAGTGCAATTGGTCGTAGATTAAGAAGCCTTCGTTAAGATGTGGAAAAATCGCCGGTGTTAAACAGCGAGTCGACGCAAGGTAAAACAGCCTCGAACGCAGATTTTATAGCTCGTTACGGGGTAAGCGGCTGTCGCGAAACCACGCTGCCGAGCCTCTAAGCGCAATGTGTATTTCAACGCGAATATACTTTGGTCGCGATAACTTGTCGCGATCGAGCCCGAACACGCCTGCGAACCGCTAGTTCGCGACAACGGAGAAACCGAGGAATCGAATCGGCGCGCCGCGCCGCGATCGAACCGAGCCGACGAAAAATCAGAGGGAGAGGCTTAAGAGGCTAAAAATTAATGAAAACGTCAGCCGCGACAGACGTTATCGACTTTACGGCATGTAAAAGGAAAGGGGGAACATTATCGGAACGACGCCGCTGCGTGCCTTGCAAGAGTTACGAGAATCTTAAGGCTAGATCCGCGGCTAGTCTCGTAAATAATGCTCTGGCCAGGATCCGCAATGGAATTCGAAGTTGTCCGTATTTCAGCCGGACGCGCGTTCAATCCGAGGGGAAACTAACGAGGAAAAAAGCCAACTTCCGCGCTTACGCGACGCGTAGATTCGAATTAACCCTCGATGACGCCCGCGTCGCGGGATCGCGTTCGCGCTCGCGCGTCGATCGTTGCTGCATTGTGGCCCCTGTGCCCAACCCTTTCGACAACTATCTTAAATAATCGTTCAATTGATTTTTCAAAGAAATTGGTGTTTAGAACAGTTATTGTATTCTGAATTCGACCGATCGTGGGTGGATAAAATATTAGCTTGGAGGACTCGCGATCTCCGTAGATCCGCGCTACGGGCCGCAGAGTAGGTGCCCGTTTAACTGCTACCAGCTTCCTATACTTTGATCGTCGTCCAGCCGAAGGAAAGAAACGAAATCGTCGAGAAAAGGAGAATCGCGAAGAGGGAAGCTATCTAAGGGAAAACACCGAAGAGAGAGAGAGAGAGAGAGCGATTCTAAACGTCGGTTAGGATCGTGTCCGGTAGATCGTCGGATCGATAGATGCCAGGTATCGCAAAAGTCATATCGTACAACGCGTCTACGAGCACGGAATCATGCTCATAGTTCTCGATACTCATCATCCTCCCTTTCCAAGTTCTCCCCGGTACGGCTCGAGCCAGAGATCCTTTCGCGATCGTCCGGCAGCGGGCAATCATTTTGCAACCACCTGTAGGTATATAATCAGCCGGTACCAAGCATAATGCACGTGGTACGTAATAATAACGACGATAAACAACCGTTCTAACGAGGCGTCGTAGGTAGGCCGTGGCCCGTATAGGGAAATATCAATGTTATTTTATTGACCGCCGCCGCACGCTCGCGCTTTACCCTCCACCGGGAATACGGCCGAGTAAATACGCAATTTACCGGCCGCTACGATCATCCACGTCGTAACAAGTGGAGGAGATTCGCCGGGGAAGCCTCTCCAAGAGACGAGAAGCTACCCCGCCGGCTGATCCTAGTACAACGGATTCGTACTGGCCGTCAGTCCGGGCCAATTGGATCTCCGACCATCGGATTACGACTCTTTTATCGTCCAATTTCTATCTTAATGCCGTTATTACACGACCTTAAACATTTTATCGAATCCAACGATCGACGCCGGGAACATCCGATGTAATTAGCACTACCGACGCTCTGAGAATTGTCCTCGGCTTCGTCGTTAGCATCTCGCTGCCAGCGTTCCTTGATCGTAAATCATCGTAACGTCGCGAGAACTCGAGGGAAACGATCTTACGGTCGGACAAACTTGGTCGAAGCGGCCAACAATCGCCGGAATAATTATCAAAAAGTGCAGTACTCGCGATCGACGTCGCGAAAGAGAAAGTAGATCCGCGGGGGCCATTCGATTATCACGGATCGTGGATTGCGCGGACAGCGTACTATCGATCGAGCCCTGCTCAGGAACTAATCATCGTCGATCTAACAGCGCCATCATCTTCGTCGTTATCGTCGTAGAGACAGCGCCGACGGTCGGGATCTCACGCTGGCCGGCTCGACGAGAATCGATCCTAGGAAATCGAAGAATTACGGAAAAGAAGAAGGAAGGGAGTATTTTGCCCTGCAGGTCCTCTCTGCTCTGGCTCGATCCTAAGATGGACACTTTCTGCGGTCACAGTCCACGATTATTGGTTATTGCGCCAAGCTACGGAACCGTTCGAGATACTCATGGGAACTTGTTCGCGGCGGTGAAATCATTTCCGTGTTTATTAGGCATCGATGGCTCGAATCTCTCGAGAATTTCGAGATCGACCCTGTCTTTCCCGATAGTGATATTATTTCGCAGAACATTTAACGTATAACTATATATAACAGATTGTTTTAACACTAAACCTACCGGCACTTTATGTATACCCATTCCTACCATGATCGATCGAACGAGATTTTTCTCTTTTATGTTATAAAAATTTTTAATTTTCATTGGATAGAAAATAAAACGCTCTTGAATACGAATTTTTTCTGTATACAGATTTAAATTAATTTTCAAGTAAATAAACAATTTATGATCCAGTTTTATCGTACACTAGTCGTACGATCAGTAGACATTACTGAAACATCTTTGAGTACATAGAGTCAAAGTAAATCTCAAAATAAACATAAAAGACAAGATAAATTATAAAAGCAGTTATGTTCATCGGATAGAGGATAAAGAGGCCTTTAAAATGAGCGTTTGTACGACTCGATAGCTTCATTAGTTCCGGAGATATAGCGATTTTAGTTTCAAGTTGATGCGGTGGCTAGTTCCGGAGATATAAGGGTCCGAAGCGTTTGTTTACTTTTTTACTACGGCCTTGTCAAGGTCGTTGACCGCACGTGACTCGCGCACTACGTGACTCGGTCACTCGGTTAGTGGGTCAACGTGCGAGAAGGAGGTCCGACGCAACGCGTTAGACGGAGACAGCGATAGTCGAATTAAGAAAAATTACCCCTTTACATAAATTACAATATCTCGAAAACGGAAAGTCGGATCGACAAAAACCAAAAGCCATTTTAAAGGGGAGGCTTTGCCGCTTCTAACAATGACTCGATAATTAATAAAACACTAATAGTTTCGGAACTGCAAGCGTCTGAAGTTCAATTATTTTTAATACGCTTTGTTAGACTGTTCTAAGACGGTGGAAACTGAAGATTCTCTCCTTTCGTCTTTGCTATACATGTATTTCCTGTTTACATGGAAAGCTAACCAGAAAATAAACTATAAGGATAGAAGCGAATATTGTAAAATTCATTGTGCGTATACTATAAGAATAGCCGTGAAGTTAAATGGCGCTAAAATAATATCGTGTGTTAGAAGTTCTAAACGAAATTTAAAAAACGGTCATCTCCAAGGAATTTCAGTTGGTGCGTGAAACAAATGGCACTAACGACGATTGCAACCGAAAATTTGTAGGATCTAGCTTTGATAGGAATCTGTTTGAGCCGAGACGTCTAAATCGGCTCGCGGAAGAGACCAACGACCGACCGGCTCGTCGAAGAAGGGGGTAGGGACGAAAAGGAAAAAGGCTGCAGCTCCTCGCGTGACCACGTCCGAGTAGCCGACACGTAGGTACGCGTCAGGGCCTGTCCGTGTTTATCAGCCATCACCCTCGGCGAGCCGCGCCGGAAACGTGGAAGAATAGCGGCCCTTCCGAGCTTGCTGCCGATCCTTTCGAAAATACGACCGACGCGACGCGACGATTCGAGGCCAGCCACCCCTCCGAACGACCTTACACGATCGCAACATTCAAATTCTCAAAGAACCTACCACGATCGAGCCTATCGTTTAAACTCCTAAACGTTTGGACATTTTTCAAACTTTCGGTCAAAGATGCACTTTCACGAGGTAATGTATACGCTTAGTACAAGATCTGAAGATATCAATGGCTAGGTAGATCGAACAAACTGTCAAATTGAACTGCTTGGAGGGGAATAAATGTTCACCTGTATCGAGCATCGCGAATCGATCTAGGGAAGACGAGAGCGGAGAAGAGGAACGAATGGCCAATCGTTATTAAATCGTTATGTCCGGTAAACGGCGAGCTGGCGCGTGCTTCGGTGTGAAAATGATACGCGGAAGCGTACGTGGACGAGCTTTAAGACGTTGCACGGAGGATTAAAGTTGCGGAGGAGGCAACCGCCGACCGCCTCGAGACTCGTTTTAATGCGATGCACTGTGCAACGCGGTTACATGCAAGATCCAATGCGATCTCGTGTTTAACAACGGCATAGCCTCGCTCGCAGCGTCACGATACTGTTAAACTTACAAATTCTACGAGCGGAAGGAGGATGAGTCCGCGTTTATATTATTATTCGATGCCTAGCGCCGCTGCCTAGCGTCCGCGAGAATCGATGGAACGCGTGTACCAGAAAATGACAGACGCCAGAAAATTTCCGCGAGAAGCGAGGCAACTCGATAACGCAACAACTTCAAATACGTAAATGAAAAATAGCACAACGAACGATGCATTAGTTTTTCTTTTTATTTTTTCTTCTCGGTCGAACCAAGTAACCGCGATTCTCGTTAGTGCTATCGATGCAGAGCGTACGCGTAAAGTATTAAATTAACACGTCGTCGCAATGTTTGAAAGGACGCCAGAAATGAGTCGAACGTGTGCGCAGGTTTCGCGCGAAACTTGGCCGCGGAAGAACAGACCACGGTAAAGCCTCTCCGTCGAGGAGACCAAGGACTTCTCCGAAGCTCTCGATCCGCAACGATGGGAATTTGTCCGAGGAAACAGACAAGACCGAGAAAGGGACGAGAAAGGCGTCGGAGATTAGCGAGTCTCGCTTATACCTCGAGGAGAACAGCAGAGCGAAAAGTAAGGAGAGATACGCTATTACCAGGTTCCCGGTACTTGGATTAATTGGCGTGTACAGTTAAAGGAGGGCTGGAAGGGGATCTTGGTCGATCGCCCGCGGCCCTCTCGCGGTTAATTTATTGCACCGTCCACGGTGGACCGTGTCGCGGTTGTCTCGCTCGCGATCACGACACTGCAAATGAAGACTTTTATGTTAAACGCCGGACCGAGCAGGTGGAAATGGCGAACGAAGAACGTGCCGCGAGGATCCATTAATTACGATTCCCGGGAATACGTGCGCGCGCGAACCCAACCAGAAGAGCTTCCCGTCGAAGCGATTTCGAGAAACATTGCTCCGTAAGCAACGCGACCTACGGGATATCACGACCGATTCCGGTTCTCCTTTCTATACGCAAATATGCAATTATATGCCGTTCCGCCTTGATTTTTCAATTAGCCCACTTTTTCCCCCAGTTCATTAATGCGCTTTCGATTCCCCAAGTATCGTTAACTCGCTAAAGTATCGCTGAATCGACTCGACAGTTTTCACCTCCGGGTGCACGAATATCTAACGCGCGAATTTGAATTTTTTTCCAATTCGATCCAAGGCACCACCGAATTTGCATCGGCATCACCTTGAGAAACGACGATTAAGAGGCACACGATTGGGCATACGCGGGAACGAACGTTTATCGGTAGCACGCATCGTTGCGCTCGATCGGTCGACCAGTAGCTGCGCGCCTCGCGTCGAAATTATCAGCAATTTCAAAGAGCTGCCGAGAAGACGAAGTGGAAATGATTTATCCGGCGCCTGTCATTAGCATAAACGGTTTATTTTAGGCAGGCGGTCGTGGGGAAGGCGCTAATTCCCCCGTTGGGCGCTGGAAAGGTTCGAGAAATTCGCACTCGAGTGATCTTACCGCTCAATCAACATCCCCCGTTCACGCCTCGACTGAGTCACTCGGCTGAATCTTATGTCACGACATTGTATAATCTTTGTTCGGTCAGGCATACGCGCGTATACATGAATAAGTAACCGAGATCTGTTTATCTCGACCGACAGTGTCGAACGTGAGACGGTGGCTGCGTTTCGTAACGTCCACTCCGTCGAATGCTAGCTTATTTCTCTTTAGAGAGAAAACAAATTTCTTGCTTCGGTAGGATTGCGTAACGGAGGCAGTTTCTGGCGAAAAAATGCGATCGCCGATTCGAGACGAAACGGTCCAAGCATCGACAAATTTCAAACTATCGGCAGGTTCGAAAAAGGATCACGTTGATTAAAACTTAAGAAAAGATATCGACGCACGTGCCCGGGCGTGGACCGTCTCAAGAGAATAGAATCTAGCGAGATTGGTGTTCGTTTTGCCACTCATCAGGCATTATTTACGTTAAGAGTTAAATCAAGGAACGCGTTGTTGCGAACAAGAACTTGTAATATGGCTCTGGAAGAAGTATGGGACCTTGAAAATATTTGATGTAACTCCGGGTGAAACGCAAGGATTATCCCTAATGACTCTGGCTGACAGTGTATCAAACGGCCAACAAAAAATGCTCCTCCGTGGTAAATTAACTTTCAAATCATGTTCTCCGTGGGAATTTCTTAATAGTTTCTGCTTGGTCCTTGAGCGACACACGCGCGAAGAGAGTATCGGTTCGATATCTGCTTAACGGATACTATAATCCCGATTTGCAGGCTGTCGAATACGAAATGTAGATTCTCAGTTATTACGAAATGCCAAAGAATACACGTTTGATCGGTGTTAATTGAGGTAAGGAATAAAGCAACGAATACGGAGGGAGCCCGAGACATCGTCGGACAGTTGAACCGTTTCGGAACCGTTCTTAACGGCTCGAGCCTGAATTTCGGACCACCCACGCACCCTCACCGATTATATCGAGCCATTGTCGGACCGTTTGTCTCGGTCGGGTCAGATATTTTCAGGGAATAAAACGCGAACAGGACGGATCGTACGAGACGGCGCGGTGCGCCGTAGAATGCACTTCGGAGACCTTGTCAGTGCCAGTTGTCCGCGTTGCACCGTCGCTTTATTTCCCAACAGCCACAACGAAGTGCGGATATATCGCGTTACTCGTAATTTCCCGAGTGTCCGGTCTGCATGCGCTGCGAAACAGACTCCCGAGGCGGTAGAGGTCAAGGAAACATCTTAACGCGCGAAACCTACGGATTCCGACGATTGTTTCACGCGTGATTCGCGTTTTACGAGCGTGATTAATCCAAAGGTATTATCGCGAATCGTGTCCAGCCTTGAATTTTTAATTGCACGGTATTTCAGGCTTCCTGCGACGACCGCGCATTTCACGCGAAAATCGAACCGCGTCACGTTCGCGCGTCTTCGGCTTTCATTGGTGGTTTGCCGGAGGGGCTAGGAGGATAAATCGACTCGGATCGACGAAAGAAACGGTCCGGTTTGTTGGCCCGTTGAAACCCAATCGGTAACCCAATCGTCAAGTATTCCATTGCGATTACTTTTCGTCTCTTATCGGGACGCGGAGAAAGTGCAGTGTCCGGTCGAAAGTCCTATTCGAAACGAGAGTTGTACCAGATAACGAGCTACTACCGATAGATAAGCTGTTTCCTTGTGTCTCTCGCGTTACAGATCACCCGACTCGTTGACAGTGTCAGCGATATCGATAAAGTTTATCGATACGCGTCGATGTCGATCCTTCGAAGAGTCTACGTTTTTCTTTGCGGACCTATCTCTGTAAACGCGTATACATGCATGGCGTTTCAATCGCGCTGGTAATGATCCGGTAAGAGGACCGGTAGCCTGATAAAAAGGAATCAAAAAAAGTAACTTCGCGCTAAAAGAAACGTCCGTCGAACGACCCGAGCGACCCCGCCGCGCGGCAGTTTCGCTCGCAACCCGTTTGTTCGTTTTGCTTTTCTCCCAGGGGCAACGGGGCCTCCTATATACGAGGGTTGTATCGCGTTACTCGTAATTCTGCCGGCGCATCCGCCACATCGAATGTTAGCAGGAAAGCACACGGTGGGAAACGACGCGAGAACGAGCCGAGATAGCCAAGAGGATAGTATTAGTCGTTCGATCGAGTTGCTTTTGTTGGTGGCAATGCCGCTCTGGTAGCGGAATGCGCGAATTCTTTGGAAAGCAACAGGCCGTTGCGTTGGCTGGCCGGTGGTGTTCAGGTGCTTGTCAGCGAATGGGACCTGCGAGCAACGATCGGGCAGATGTTGAACGAGGCGAGGGAACCCTGGACGTCCTTGCCCCGGGGGACGGAGACCCGGAGACCCTCGAGGGGTACGGCTGCTAACCTCTGAAACGGCACCGGTTCCCGTTTATTTCCTCCTGATCCTCACAGGGGACAAAACTCTGATCCATGCAAATAAGTCGTTTCTGTAGCTTTGTCGCGACGCTAATGGTTCATTCCGTGTACACGACAAGGCTCCAAGTACATTTTTACGGTGCTATGCGATCCCTAATTCTTACGAGAACGATTACCAGAGAACGAGAACCAGTTAATCGGAACCAATTACACGGAATCCGCAAAGTTCGTTTGGCGAAAATGCGAAGCGCACCGTTCGCCGTTCGAGGAGCAGGATCTATCGTTGCGGGTGCATCAACCGACGAAAAGATCGAAAGCGAGAGCGCTACCGATGAGCCCAGGTCAGGGTTGCCCCGACAGCTACGATCGGCTCGTAATTCGGCGAGACTCGTTCGCTCGGGCAACTTTTATTTGCTCGTCGTTGTTCCGCTATGGAATTCCTTCCAAGATACCAGCGGCGCTAAGTCTCTAGACACGCGAACGAGAAAGCAGATAATTGCTCGATCGGTTCTAATTACTACCAACTAGTCGCACCGCTGAAAATGTTTAGACAAAGTGCTTATCTAGCGATTATCAAAATGAAAGTTCCAATATTGATCCTAGTTTTCCAGTTACAATTACCAAAAGTCGGCTGTTCGCGATGCAAGTACCTTCAAGTATCTAGCGCTTAAATTAAAAAATGCGTCATGTTTCTCGGTCGTTGACACATGACAATCGCTGTCAACGGGTATATGCATTCCAGTCGTCTCAGCTATTGCGTGTCAGCAACAGCATGTCGTCGGCCGTTATCCTACTCTTCCGTCCGCGATCTGCAACTCATTGCCTTTCAGTTATTATTATATTTCCTATCCGTGGAGAAAAATTTGCACATCTTTTCACGAAAATGCAGCGCAAAAGGTATTCAAATTATTTTCCTTTGACATTTCCTGTTTCAGTAAACGCAAACAAATAGGGGGGATAGCTTGATCGTAAAAGCTACGAACGATTATCGAAAATTTGTTGGCCATCGCAATCCTCTAGGCGTTCCTTTCTATGCAGAATTTGGTAAAAATGGGGGAACGCTCGCTCGCTGGCGAAAGACAAGAAGAGGTCTGGTCGTTCTAACGACGGTGTCTTGTAGGTCCAATACAGTCATTAGCCCGAGGCGAACGTAGCGGAGGCCCTAATGACGATGATTCGCGCAGCTGCTCCACGAGCCTCGACGGATCGGGCACACGCTCAGCGTGCTGTACGACCCTTGGCACTCACACTAGCGCGGCAACAGTTGCTGGCATGATTTTATTATCGATGGCATTGGATATACTGCCTCGACTGGTGTACGCTCGCTCGGTCCCGACGAACCTTCTTCCGGGCTTTAAGGTTTGCTCGTACGTTGCCGCGCCTTTGCCGAGCGGATGCGGCTCGTTCCCGTTTCTAGAGTCTAGTTGCTGCAACACTCTGCTCGAGATATGCAATCTGGCCTTATCGCGCATGGCGACCTGAAATTCCGCCGACCGAACCCTGATCCTACCTGTCGTGGATCTCCGATGGGGCTTCGGGACGATCGAGACTCCGCACGATAAACGCAACATCTACCGGTACCCTCGTGCTCCTCCCGATGCACACGCACATCCTATAGGCGTATTCCGAGCCATTTCAGAGGCTCGTTATCTCGCAATCGGCGTTGCTCGCTCACCTAACGTCCGACAAGTGCGTCGGTATCTCTAACGGTACAGCTAATTACTGACGCTCGCCACTAGCCCTGGGAAGGGCATCAACGTATCGAATTCATGCCCAAAACCTCCAAACTTACTACGGTAAAATTCCGATTATCCGACACCCTGAAGACTGGGGCAAAGTTGGAAAATCAAATATACCGAATAATTGGATTATACATCAAGTGATAAAAACGAGGAATAGAATCACAGACGAGGTATACGAGTATTTTTCTGGGCCTCTAGAGTCCCATTACCGCAAGAGAAACATTTCTGGCCACACATTATATTTTCGGTAAAGAATTTCTGCGAATCGTGCGCGATCATACGCTACTGTGCGGAATCCGATTTAGCAGCGGGCATTCGAATGGGAAATAGTAGTCGGTCCGATATATCATGTAAATAAGCCGTTCGAGCGGTTATTAGCGGCGTTCCCGCGACGTCGAGAAAAATTTGGTTGGCAGCGGTGAAATATCGCGTTGGCGTTCTCTATTTAGTGGTGAAAATCAAAGAACGACCGGCCATTTAACGCGCCCGTCGAGATTCGCCTAACGAGCCCCGTTGACAATTCAACGTTTCTCGCGACCCATATCCAGCCGGCCATTTAAGGATCGTCCGTTTAAGGTGTTTCACGTACGCGGGACTCAGGTTTTCAGGTTGGTGGAACCAGTCGGTGGCTGAGTTATAACTCAATCCGATGACCGGTAATGGACGTAGATTTTTCCCTCTCGAATTTCCAAAAGCGACGATTTAAATCATGTTTCGTGGTAGAAATCGTGCATGGCAATTGTCCGTTCGAAGGAAAAGAGTTGTCACGGAATGGCCCAGTAATAAAATCGCGGAATAATACGTATAGTTGGATAATCAGCTTAACAAAGTAGATAAATTTACGAGCGGGCAATTTCGCCTCGGTCGGATGTAAACGATCGGTGTAATCGCCGCGGGGACGTTGCGACGAAATGTCTCGCGATGTTCGCTGGTCAACATTGTTCGCGGCTTAACTATCGTCTTTTGAGGAAGCGATGCTCGGTGAAGGTTGTAGCAGGGCTGGGTCCGTGGCGAGATAAGAGGAAGAGCCCAGTACAGAGCCGAAGGTCTCGAGACCTTAAGGACAACGGTTCTTAGAAGTGCAAGAGAACTGTAATCGTTGCCCCAGCGGCTGTTGTAGTATACGAATCACTGTCGGCAGAAAAGTAGCAGCCCGCGGGCTCCGTAATTTCCGTAAATACACAGCGAAAACACCATCGCCGAGGTTCTCTTTCTCCGTTTTGTTAGTCTGTCCGCGGACAGGCGCAACGAGAGGAAGACCAAGCGAGTTCAGAAAGTGGTTCCAATAGAGCCCACCTCCCCCTACCCGGTAGTTGCATCCTCTGGTGAACGATTCGCATTCAGAAATCCGCGTCGCGCTCCGACCGTCACGATTCGGAGGGTTTGGCCATCGTTTTGAACTATAATCCGTGGGACAATCGTAATATCGTTACGGGCGGAACACGAACGCGGTGCATTGTTCAAGTTCGATCGAGTAGACGCGAGAGCAACGAGCGCTATCAGCCAGTGCAACACGGTGGTTTAACCTTTTCCCTGGCTTGGATCGCGAACGGGCCACATTGTCCGCGCGGCTCTGTTTACGCTCACCTTTGTATCGGTAATTTTAATTTGTTCTATTTGGAATAATCGCAGACCGGACGTACGCATCGAAGAGGTCGTGTTCTGGCGGGACCCCGTTGCCCGTCACGATCGTCACGGAAGCCAGTCCAGTTTCCGTCTCATTGGGCGGGCCTGCGCCGCGGCAGCGACAAGTCCGCCCGTTCGAACGTGCACCGCCGACAGCCGACGTACGAACGATAATTTATTCGGTACGGGATGCAAGGCGAGCGGTGCAAAGTCGTGCAGCTTGATCGGCGACCGTATGACTTTCTGGTCTGCGCGCCGGCTCCGCAGACCGAGAAATCGTTTCTCGGATCAGCAGCCCTATAACAGGCGAGACCGGAGACCGGAGACCGACGCGTGGACCGATTTCAGCAGCTTCCGAGCGAAACAAGAGGGGAAGTCTGTCCCGCTGCGTCGCGTCGCGTCGCGTCGCAACGATGGGCGAAACGGAAGGTACGTGCTCGATCCAGGGCCCCTTCGCGTTACGTCTCTATCTGAAATTGGCAGTCAACCTGCATCTATGCGAACCCGAAGATTTACAGCCAACGATCGCGGCAAATTGGATACCATTCCTGTCCCATCGTTCTCGCGCTCTCGACCCGCCAACCGACGATAACATATAATATACAAGGTGTCCCACCGCGAACAGGACGTCCAATTATCTCTATTCTTATACCGACAAACGTTTCAAATATAATTACAGTGGTTCCAAAGTTGGCACAATTCCGTCTCGAATTAACTGTCTTATTTGGCTAGTTTCTTCAAAAAACTGTCGTGTATCGTGGGTGGTTTTTGACCCGGGTTCCGAAGCGCGCGGTTGCGTAGCGCGGCCCGTAATCGGATGATTAATGGGAACGCTTGACGTATTTCTCGAATCGAGTGCTCGGCGTGCACAGAAACAGCCATTAGCCGGGATCGTTGTCGTTACGTTGTTACGCGGTGAATTCATCCGGTTTTTGTCGCCGATTGGGCGGGATCACGAGGCGCAAACGGCAATCCGAGCAAACTTGAATCCTACTAGGTTGTTCAATCTGGCAGAGCAGGGAAGGACTAATGATGAAGGATACCGCTTTCAGTGCGCGGCAAAACAACCAATCGGATCCGGGAAGAGAGGGGAGACAAAAAAGATATGAAATTACTGCTCGCGAGCCGTGAATCGGCTGCCCTCTTTTCTCGTTGCACCGCGTTCCGATCAACCGGATTTTCCGTTTCTCGTAGACGCGCAACGCGATGCACCGCGACGTTCTTATCTTTTAAAATAATCCATGGGAAAAATGCTAACGAGTCAACTAAATCAATTTCATAACGATAAAATTAAAGATATTCGCGGCGACGATGAGCGCCGCCGGGTGGTTCCTTTGGAGGGGGCAGTCTCGCGACGGCTAAGCGGACAGAACCGCGCGACACTTAAGCGGGTACTAATGTATTTAGTTGGAAGGGTGTTCGTACATTACACTAATGACCGTGTAATCTCGTGGATAGACGGGAACTCGTTACGCGAGACACGTCGAATCGATAATGTACGGGAGTATTTTTCGAATCACATTTCACGGGGAATTTAATGCCGAGGTGGAACATTAGCATAGCGGCCGGTCGTTGAATGTCTCTTTTTCTGCCCTGTACGCGAAACGCCCGGTAAGATCTTGTCGTGCACCGGCTCCGGCAACGATGGTGTCTTGGGTGCTGACTTCACACGATTAGCATTGTCATTAGCATAAATAGTTTATGGGATCAAAGTGCAGCCAGAGCGGAGAAAGGGCAGCCCGATTCGAGCAGACAGCCCGGTTCATTCAAGGTTCGGAAATGACATCGCGCGGTGCACGAGTACGGGCACTTGGACTCGAGTACTTTGCAATCCTCGATACGCGTTTAACCCGTATGAATAATTTACCGCGTGATATACGCATCCTGAATTCGAAGGCCGCGGCAAATCGCGCGCTACATAGTCTTTATCGTTTAGCTGCCGTTCTTGGACAGTTACCGGCGTTTCTACGTTACTTCCGGTACAACGAGACTGCTCTTGCCAGCGAAACGTAGTCTGGGTGGAAAAATCATCTTGACTTGCGAGAATCATCCGCTGATTTGCGAGTTCGCCTGATATTAATAATCAACCTCTTTAATCTGTTCTAAGAACAATTCCACCAGCGAACGCGTTAAGGTTGAGGATCGTAATGGGCTGGCTCGCGGAGCAGCGTAATCGTTTTCTTTTTAATTTAAATCGGTATTTTTCTCCGTTTCGTTCGTCGCGTTGAATCATCATCGTTTCCTTTTCTCGAGCGCCAACCGCAAAACAATTGCGAAAAGAGGAGGTGTGCAATCGCGCCTCTCCTTGGGAACGCCTTGCGAAATCGATGTCGCGCGATAATGCCCGCGATACACCTGCATATGATGATTATAACGGCGATTACTCGTGACCGGGTTTTCGTTTCAGCCACACGCGCGAGGGAAAATCGTATGAGAATCCCTTTGTATGCCGAGCCGGGAATTCCTGGCTAATGACGGACGCGCCACGGCTACCCATTTAACCAAAAAGACGCGCGCGTAATTTCTCGCGCGTCGTTAACGTCGTGTACGAGTAAAGTTTCGCGCCCAAAGCCCACTCCGTCCGCTGATCGGATCGACGATCGAGCCTGATATTGATTTCCATTTACAGGGGGCCGTTGTCTCGACGCCGAGCAAACCACGCAAGATAAATCTCCCCTGACCAATAAATCCATCTGCCGGTGCTTACGCAACAGGTGGATATCCTCTTTGCAGCGGTATTTCTGTTTCTTTCGACAGACCTCCGGTGCTGTTGGCCAACCGTTCGGTTACGACTAATTAAATTCGCGAAAACGATTCTCGTCGGGTCGGGTAGACGCGTTCGAAGGAACGTTACGCGCAAACGTAGACCGTGAATCATTCCAGGCGGTATCGAACGATTAAATATGTAGTTCTTGGCCGGTTGGCTGGAGAAAAATAAGCCACTTTCGATGATCGCACGCGCACAGTACTCGCCGCGAGCAAAACGAGTCGACCGGAGGGGAACAATGAGGGCCGCGGGAGCAAACGCAAGGACGATCCCACGTCGTCGTCATCCCGTGTTTTCCCGGCATCGCGATACGAGTAACGCGTGTTACAGCCGCGAACCGATCTTATTATGCCATTTCTCCCCGTCGCGTCGCGTCGTGCTCGGGACTCGCCTGTTCGCGTATCTTTCAGGCTCGATCGCGCACGAGGGAAAAGCGCTGATACCGCTTCCTGATTGCAGAACGCGTGGAAACTTTTCCACTTGGCCGACGAACCAACGCGCCGCGAAAATTCTCATCGTCGAACACCAAGTTTCGCGCATTCGAGAAAACGGCGATTACCAACTGGAGAATACCTTAACCGGCACGCGTTTCCCGAGTATTATGCAGGCTGGCTGTCCCACGCATCTGGAAAACGATTAGAGATACAAAAAATGTCACTATGTCTAGAATGTAATTCATCCGTATGCATCTAAAGAATGCGACCCGAAAACGTTTCAACAAACACGAGTCTTTCAAGCATTTGTTACACAGAATATGGATTTCGATCGGGACGGTAGTTCGGAGAGAACGTTCGAGACGACTTCCGGAGCAATATAACGTTGCGAAAAGAATTTTGAAACAAAAGTTGGATGCCCGTAATAAGAGGTGGCATAATTGGGCTGCACGCCGTGGCTTCCTCTTCTTCGGGCTCTGCAACGATGTTGAAGTTTCTCAAGGGGGAGCAGAGGGCCACCGTAGCCGCCACCGAGCCGATGGGAACCGCGAGATAGCCCCTGCCACCGCACATTGATTTTCAACAACACCAAATTGCAGGAAGCAAGAGGTCAGATCGACCCGGCGACGGAAAGGCGCAGACCGTGGGGAACCGACCGAACGTGCAACCACTCTAGGGAGGATGCACCTGTGCACCTGCAACCGACTCGTCCTGCTCGACCTCGTCTGTCGTCGAAGAACGCGAGACTTCCGGGAGCACTTCGTGAGCGGACAATTTTTCTGCTCCGGCGCGGCACGGTGCGGCGCGGCGTCCGTCCGATCCACCGCGCTCTGCCCCCCCTTTGCTCGAACCGACTCGAAATTCTGACAAACGACATTGTTCGACGGATTTAACGAGCTGGAACGATCAAGAGCTCGCCGGGACTTGAGAAGCTTTATCGAGATAAATTGGAATCTCGTCGCGCGAAACTGACCCAAATCCACTCTTAAACAAGTCGCGTAATAGTTAAAATTCGTAGAAATTTAAAATTTGATTGAGACAGAGTCCCGTTCGCGTAATGCGTCCGAATCGATACAAAGGTAAATCGAGATCACGATCGACTGGCGAGGGCCTGCGGTTGGGGGTGAGGTGGGAGTGAGGAGGGATAGAAGAACGAGTGGGGGAGGTCAGACGAGGTTGCTAGCGTTGTGTAGCGAAAGTGTACATAACATGCCCGCCCTAACCGCGCTATAGATCGCGGAGCGCGTGCTACCACCACCAGTTATCTAATTGCATTAGCCAGCACGAATGGCAGCCACGGGTACGAGTGACACCGATTTACTAGACTTCGGTGTCGATAGGATCTTGCCGGTTTCGCAAACCGTGCCGCTTCGACTCCAAACTCGAACCATTTTCAGACGGTGTCGGATCACGATATCGTGCCTCCGGTGCTCGGGCTAATAAAGGACAAACATGGCCAACGATAATAATAGATTGGTGCATGGTACGTACGGTGATCGTTAAATTCGGAAATCCCAACCTTCGACCGATACACTGCGACTAAACTTGCAACGTTCTTCCGACCGGAGATGATCACGATTCGTATCGATACTCGAAACACCCGATTTCTTCGAAGCTAATAAAATGACTGTCTGAAAATGGTGTATCCCCCCGATGTAATCTCTGAATTCGGAGCTCGATTTCCATTGCTCGAAACTCTACCGATTTACGTTCTCGAATTCTTCGGAACGACGAGTCGAGCCACGGGCCGCAAAGGGGCGTCGAACGAAAAGCGAGTAGAAGGAGGCGTCGTCGGACATACGACGCGTACAGACGGGTGTGCAGCTCTCTTGGGAACCCGACGCGGAGCACGTCCTTGACCGGGTCTATCGTGTGACCGATCTCTGTACATCACAATGCCTCTGCCCCTTTCCTCGTGTTTCTTCGTCGACCCTCTACCTGGGCCTCTTCACCGCGCTACGCCGCGCCGCAGCCACTTTGTTTCTCTTCGAACGCAACCCTGCATACGTTGGACGCTGTCATGCCGCACCGCGATTTTATTAGGTCATCTCGAAGGTAACTTTTGCTAATCCGCGAGAAAAAGAGACATTTCTCTAAACGTATTAGAAAATTTAGTCAATTAATGTATCGAGAGAAGATGCAATCAAAGAATCGTGTTCAAGTGTCGGAGGATTCGTACAACCCTGCTACGCAGGACGAATAAATTGTAAACCTCAGTGAGCAAAGTCGTCGAGGCAGCGCGAAAGATTGATTCGCAATGATCGCGTTAAAAACTGATGTCTCTGTCGATTGCCGTAAATATTACGTGCTTGGCGGTCGTACCTACGTCGTAAAACGTTTCCTGGAGCGTACTGCGTAGTAAACAATGATAGGATCATCGTAGAAACGAGGTCGACGTTTGCAAAAACCGCGGCTTTCGAAGTGAGCAGCGCGGCGCAACGTGACGCGTATCGATGGAGGAACGATCGGTCGACCGCGGACGGTGAACGTGGCTCGTAATTCGTCCGATATTCGCCTGTAATTAGCGTGTAAATGGACGGTCCGCGAGTTCTCGTCGCCGATGGGAACGACAATGGGAATGAGAGCCGCTGTCCATAGTTAAAATAGTGGGAGTAAACTGGGAGTAGTACGGTCTACAGTCAGAGCGAAGCGAGGAGGGAGCGTGGCTGAGACAATGGAGCATTAAAGCCACGGCGTGGTTTTCTAGACAGGAAATTACAGGGATCACGCGGAGATTGACAGAAAAACGGCCCTGGCGAGCTCGTAGATAGCGAGAACGCACCCGCGCCCACGATAAACCCCCGTTCCTGTTTCCTCCCGTGTTCCGAGCATACGTGAGAACAACCCCTCGTGTCACTGTTCCTCCACGCACAAGTTGAACGTTTTCACCCCAGGGATTCTAACCACGACCGGAACCCGATTCGGTTTTCGCGCTATCGTGCAGTTAACCCTCTCTATTGCAGAATATTCGACCTTCCAACGCTCTTGTTCGGACAATTATCCCGCGCATCTACAGTTTATTCTCGAGAATGATATCGTGCGTTATCGCGAGCGATCATCCGATCGACGAACAGGTGTACAGCTATTTCCAGACCAGGAACTGTGCAGCCGTTGCAAGGAAGTTCGATAAGTAAATTCTCGTGGCAGTAGGGTCGTTCAAGGTCACAAGCAAACCGAACATGCCGACTGTCGACGTGCCGTGTAGAATTCGTGCCGAGACCTGGCAGTGATGTAGTTTCATCCTTCACGTGGATCGTGCTCGTCCACTTTGGGTGATCTCCACGCTTGATCCTCTAACAGCGCTGTTAGAATGCAATTCAGGGCTGCATCGTTGCGCCGGCGAGATGGTGCTCCAGCATTATCACCGTCCATACATATACCCTCGGAATGAACGTTGCACTCTCGACCGTACGATAAATTCACGGTGGACTTTAAATCATTCCGCCGATTTAACGGTTACGTGTAATTTGAGAGCGAGACGTTGCTCCGCAGATTGCGACGATTAAGTCCGTCTGTCGACCGGGCTCTTCGATATCTCGGCAAACTTATTCGGGGGAAAGTATTTAAGGGCTGTTCGAATCACAGTTTCGAAATCACTCTAAATTTTCGAACCTATTTCGAGTACTTGAAATACCATCGTTGCACGTAGGTCGAACCCGAAAGACGCGAGAATCGCTTCTAAACGCGTTTTCGAAAGGGTTGTTTCGCGGATGTGCCCGGCAAACGTGAAAAAGCAAGAAGGAAACTGTCCACGTTGCAGAATCTCGATCATCGAAGAATCTTAACGTAGAACTCTGAACCATCTTACACGAGACGTCGATGACGTACGGCGTCGTGGCTATCCATTACCAGGGGGACGATAAATTCACCCTGGCCAGGGTTGACCGGGTGAACCTGAAGAGCAGCGTGTCGTACTTCTCCTCGACTCGGCCGGGTGGTAGGTCTCTCGGCTAATAAAGAAGGTAAAGGGAGAGAGATAGAGGGAGAGAGAGGGCGGGGGGTGGTGGTGGAGGATCAAGCGGGATATTGGCAACATTAAGTATAAATGCAACCTACCGAGATTTATGTCTACCGAGGAGAGGAGAGAGCGCCGGCGAGAAGAAGAAGACTACGAGAAGGAAGAGAAGGAGGATGGTCGTGGCGAGCAGAAGGGATGAGGTCGCCGCGAGGCGTAGCGGAGACCACACGGAGAGCCGGGCCTGCTCGTGGCTCGTGGGGGGCCCTTCCTTCCACTTTCCTCCGGCTCTCTTGCCAAGACTTTACTCTCTCTTACCCCTTTCCTTGTTCGGACGGTATTTTTCTTGGCAACGATATCGGACCGTCTCCGCTGGAATCAGAGAACTCTAATCGGACGCCTCTCTTACACCCTCCAGTGCCACCCCCCTCTACCTTCAACGCGTTAGTTGATATTCGTTGGCGATCGTGTACCCGCGACGCGCGACTCTCGATGGTCTTCGAATGTACGATGTCACGAAAAATGAAAGTCTTTTATCCACCCACAAGGAAACGTTAAAAGTAACGAATAATCGCAAATTGCTCGGGAGATCGTTCGACGATTCTCTCTCCGGTGTGGTACGAAGGTCGCGCTTGATTCCTTTCGAAGATATTGCAACATTTGTAAGGGACGATTACCCAGACACGCGGGCATAAATATTCCAGCGAAAATGGCCGATAAAGCGCTTCGTCAAAAAATTATTTCATCCGAATCGATCTCGTTCCTTTTGATTTCGACGGGCGGACGAACGGCAAAGCGAGCCGTAAAACAGTTGTATCGCGGTCGACATCGTGCAGCGTGGCTTCGGGCCCCGGAAGATCATTAGCGAACGACCACTCGATCCCCTACATTTACCTTTCCGTTGCTCTATTTGCCGTTAGATCAATCGGCGGCAATGTCCATGTATGTCACAGAAAACGAAACAGTCGGACTCGAGGTACTTGACCCAGTACCCCTGCTAATAAATTCTGCGCATATTTTATAACGAACGAAAACGAGAGGTGGCCGAAACACCTGTCCAACAACTAAACTTTTCATCTCTAATCCGTTTAACGGAACCCACTGGTTGGCTAGCAACTTTCCCGCGACATTAGATTTCTTCTATCGCTATTTGAGCGTCCGGGACCCGTAGAGTAACGCGTACTCGACAACAAGCAACGCGCGAACATTAAATCGCGCGTAAACAACAAAGACGATGAATTACATCGGCTACGTCCACTGTGTCCGCAACCATAAAGATACCCTGCCACTTGTGCATACGTAACCGGGATCGTTACGCAACAGTTACAGATATTGCGTCCGATGATGCTTGCTCGAAACGATATCGGCCGCGACAGAATGCGATCGTTTGCGCGACGCGAACCGGTTTGCCGGTTTACCATGCCGACGCTATTCAATAATGCCTCGGCGATCGTCGTTATCGATTTACCGGGCGATAGGAAAGCTAGGAAAACGCGATGCGGGCCGACACGAGGAATCTACGAGGATGAGTGTTAGGTTCGAGCGGAGGGAACCGGTGCTGGTCCCACGTTTTCCGCATTTTCTCGCATTAACGGGGGAAAAAAGGAATTCGTGAAATTTCACCGGACGCAAAGTCTCGTTCGACTCGAACGCGCTGATGCGCTGCTCGTGATCCGAGATGAAGACATTTAATGGGCTTATCAACGACCGAGATACCGGGAGGCACTCCCAGCGGAAGCACTTCAAAAACCGATCCGAGCCGCGAGGAGAGCATTCCTCATCTCGAGGATCGGGAGACGTTTCTTCCGTTATAATGCGCCGCCGCCGCCGCCGCCGCCGCCGCCGCCGCCGCTGCCACCACCACCACCTCCACCACCGCCGCGTCGTTTTTCCATCGGCGCGGCAACGGTGAGCTTGCTATCTACCCGGCCTAGGCTACTTAACAACGACCATTTTACCGTGTAGCAACGCGAGCGTGCATACCGGCGGCCGTATCAATTAGATTAGAGGATTTATTCGCGGTTATACCGGGCACAAAGTTCTGTATCGGTATGCCTACTCGGCCGGTACCTCCTGCAATACGATCGTGCATGCTCGCGTGTGCTGTGCTTGAACCGCTGCTACGTGCCAGTATCTTATTAGGGAAAGGCCCCTGCGAACTGCCTCCCCCCACCCCCTCCTCCTCCTCGTTGTCCTTCCTCAACGACCTCCTCCTCCTCCTCCGCCCTACTCCGTACGCGTAGAAGAACGCCGCGTACCTAAGCTAAGGAAAACATGGAAGGAGCGTGTGTGGAAGGTATGCAATCATGTCATTACACCGGGCCGTCTGGCGCGGGGAAGGGAAACGGTCGCTGGTAGACACACCATCGGTAGTTATTTATATGGGACACCGTGATCCTCTGGCGATGTTTCCCGGCAGGGCGGACTCTCGCCGAGACGTTTCCTCGAGAGGCTTTCTCGCGAGATTGTCCACTCTCGTTAGGGGAATACGGGCTACGGACACACCGCGCGCTGACGTAAACTCTACCTTTAGCGAATATCCGTCCGCGGTTGCAGCTTTTCTATATTATAAGTTACATTAAGTTTGCGCGGATTCCTGAGAAACTAATGCCCTCGGTTTTCGTCGTTAACGTCATTAATCGAAGAATTTACTTCTCCATCATCGGAAATGGTACACGGTATATCTGAAAGTTTTACAGTTTTTTACAGATATCGAACATACGCGACAGGTAATAAATTACAGGAGGTACGTGCGAACAACATCCAACTGTACGGTTATCATTCGCACAGTAACAGTAATAGCGTCCGACTTCGGAGAAGTCATTTGCATTGAGCTCATAATCGATGTAGCATTTATACGTTCTGTTACCGATATATCATGATCTAACTTCCAGTTTGAATATGTCGCTCTTTTTTAGACCGTGGAGACTAATGTTCTTTTCACTGATCGTTTGAAACGAACGTACAAAAATACATTTTTAATTTCTATTACCCGATAAAAAATTATTATTCCGCGGCGGTAAGATTTAATCGCGATAAGTAAATCCGGGGTCAGATGCAGGATCAAAAGCAATCCGCGTATCGAACGACGACTCCTTGGAGGAGCGATATTTTCAGAGTTCATAAAACGCGAGTAACGAAGCGTGCTGGTCTGTTTGGATCGCGCGGATATACTATTCCGCGTTCTGAGACGGAGGACGGTTTTAACGTATCATCGCGCACGGATGCGATCGCGCATGCTGGAATGTGGGGCCGGGGCGAGAAAAATCAGGCGAAACGTAGCGTGTCCGTTATGGAAAACGAGCATTCCTGCGGGTAAACAAATGGGCCGATACCGGGGGACAGGTACGCGCAGCTTGTAATTAATGTCCGCGAAACGATGATCGTTCGCGGAGGAAGCGATTCGTTATTGGGAGGAGTCGTTATCGTGCGCCACCTCGCTTCCTCGATATATAATTGAATTAATAGAATCGAGACACGGCCCTGGCCGTGAGATATATATCAGGCCCTGGCGTTAGTTGTATCTGTCGTTGGATCGCGGCAACAAGAATTCAGCCACGGCCGCTTAACGCCGCCGCTGGATCGACAAATTAACGCCGACAGATCCGGCTACCGATACGCGGACGCAGATGCCGACGATGGACGCGTATGAAGAAGCGCGAACATTCGATCCGATGCTCGGAAAATATTATACGTCGGAATGGATCCTGTTCGAGAGATTACTGGCATCTGTTAACCGGCGCGCGCGAGCCGCATCGCATCGCCTAGACCACGACTCGGCGGACTCGTTCCAAAAAGGATACCGCGATAACAATTTTAACCGTTGCCAGCCAACCAGCGATATCAAAGATATGTATTTCCTACTGTCCTCTACCGGACGGCCAACAAAATTCCTAGCAACTTACGAAACTCCATGTTCCGAGACCCGGAACATTGACGTGTTCTCTTATGTAAAATGTACTAGAATCGATCCACGTTTGTTTCCATTAAAAAAAAAAAAACAAAAAAAAAAAATTTTATCCTGTGCGAGACCAAAGATAAACACACCCAGGTGCCCGAATATTTTTTTTATTTCCTGTAGGTGTACTTAGGACCGAGCAAGACGAGAGCGCAGTTGGGAGAACGCGTATTTTCGTTGCTGAGAACTGTGCAACTCTATATTTGCGTAGGTTGCAATTTTTTACGTAATGCAGGTAATTCGGATCCATCGATTATAGAGTGGTGCTCGTCGGGAGGGAGGAATAAAGTCTGTCGGGACAAAGAACGAGGCAGGCAGCACCTGGCGGAGCGCGTGCCGTATTTTATCAAATTGGGCAAAAAGTTCCCGACATCGTCCGCGAAATGCCAAACCGTTTTCGCATAACGTCGCGTGCACGCGTTCAACGCTAGACGATTGCACGACGCATGCACTCGAGCGTGAGATGCGTTGTGCGTCGTTGCACCTATACAGCCGCGAGCCCGCGGACCAACACGCGAGTAATAAGATCGCACAGACGCGGCCACGTACACGGCCAAAGCCGCGTAAACGCGAAGGCAGATAGATAGGGATACGGCAGGAAATGATTTGTGTTGTATCTCATCGTCCGGCCGAACAATACCACCATGACTCATCCTCTGTGAGCCGATGCTACGAAATGGACTCTAAAATAAATCCACGCCTCCGGTGAGTGCGTGATTTACAACGAGAACGCCGTTGTTTCGCGTAAAATTCCTCGCTAAAATCACTGCTCACGGGTTAAAGCAGCTACGCCTGGAAACAAACAAGCCTTCGTACGATCCTATCGACCCGGAAATTTTTTTTTCGTTTCTTCGAAGATAACGCAGGACGAACCACCTAACCCACATCACGATCAATTATTTTTCCAACTAGCGGACGAATCAACATTTTTTTTTTAATCATGGAACACCTACTGTGTACATTCAAATAAGTTTTAAATAAAAATCTGTCGACTCGATTACCACTTATTGTATGGAAATGTGTACTTTTCAATGTTATGTTCAAAATTGGTAAAAATGAAGTTGCATCCCTCTTGCTGCAAGGACGTCAATTTTCCTAGATCGATGGCAAACTAGATACGTTTGAAAGTTTGAAGGGAAAGGGGTTTGTAACCGTTTGTAGAAACGCGACGATGCATCGGAGGCATACTATCGGATCGTAATTACGACGGCTAATGGGGATTACGGTCGGGGCGAGGAATCGAAGGAACGAAGGGTAGCCGGAACGATGATCGATACCATTTGTATCATCGCGGAGTAATTATGGGCGAGGCAATGGCGATAGGTGGTGGTGGCGGCGGCGGTGACGGTGAGGTGGGGTAGTAGGAGGACGCATTGCGAGGGCACAGGAGTAAAGAGTAAAGTAAAGGGTTCCTGCGGTCGGAGGCGCGTTGTTGCGGTTAAAGCCATAACACGTCGCGTCGAAGCTGCAGCCACTTCTTAACTACCAACCGGCCAGGACGGATACCTGCTTGGTAGCCCGCGCGCGCTTTTATAATGTACGCGTCGGGACGAACGCACCCGGGGTCAATTATTGGCCGACACGACCGCAGAACTCCCGACGGTTCTCGATACGCGACGCGTATCGACCCGGATTCGTCGGCGGTATCCTGAATTTTTCACTATACGGGCAAAAAGCTGCGTGCCACCGCACCCGGAGATTTGGTGAGAACGATTCGAGTCCTCGGGGCCGCGGGGTCGCGGCAAAAAATTCGCGCGATTATAACTGCACGTGCAAGAACGGGCCAGGATCCGCGCGGACCACAGAACATCGATTTTAGACAATTTCTACGCCGACACTTATCGCGCCCGAACCTTCGTCGTACGTATCTAACAATCTCCCGATTCTTAACCCTTTGCGGGTTTTCCCATTCAACTTTTTGCGCGTTGCAAATAATCAAGCGGTCGTTTGCTTCTTAACTAGTCTATAGAAAATATAAGAAATTACGAAATACGAATAAATCTATAAAGAAGGTTCTTTCGAATATCGATGCGCGTCGGAGGCTCGATCGAACCGCAATTGCTAAGGATTTGCGCAAACATTAACTCGAATCGTACCGAACATAGGGAGCATAAAGACGAATCGTAATCGCTTCGGGACAAACGACGCGCAATTATTAGCCCGATGCGAGCGTAGAAACCAGCGCAGTTCGGAATCACCGATGATTGGTATCAGTCTAGTCGTTTTTGCCGCGTCGAAAATTCGAATTGTTTCGACCGCAAGAAGCGTTTACGACCAATACGTGTAATTATAAACGAATGGCGGGGTAAACGACGGTCAATTATCGCTCGGGAGGACAGTAAAAAGTCGGGATAATCTGTGCTTCGCAATCAGCGTACGTGCGCTCCGGTGTTCCGAGAATCCGTTCTTAACGAGCTTGATCTCCGAACGCGTAAAAATAGACAGTTGGTTTGGTTTCCGTCCCACTGTCCTTGCGATAATCGTCGAAACTGAAACGTTTCCTGTCCTCGACACTGTCCTTGCGCGAATCTAGGGAAAACTGACGGTTTTCTCCTACACCTCTAGGTACACGTGTACACGCTTGTTTCGTTCCACGAATCGGAAGACAACTGTCCGGTTTTTTCCTTCCCTTCTTGATTCCACGAGACACGAACTGAATTAATAACGTTATTATTTACAGTCGGTACCTTTTAAAGTTTTTGTTTTACATACAAAATGAATTCCCCATAAAAGAAACGTAATTATTTGTTGACCACCTAAATGTTCTATACATGTGTATAGATATTGAGAGGATTAATAATGGTGATTCCGAGGAAACTTTTCCGCCGACCTTCTGCTGCCATCTGTGACTCGGCAGGCCGGCACTGAGAACGGAGTCGTAACTTTTGTCGCCACCGACCTCGGTGGGTAAGAACGAAACCGAAGTTGTTCCGGAAGGTTGGCGAACCGGCTCCCGGATTCGAGATCGACGCGTAAATCGACCCTCGAATATCGAGCAACGGGGACGATTAATAACCGTCGATGCCCGTTTGGCGGCCCCGCGAGGATTTAATAAAGACGAATCGGGCGGTCGTAGGAGCCGCGAAGCTCCTCGAGAACGCTAATTAAAACTAGCCGTGCTCGTTGACGGATCGACGGCGAAGCTTTCTTCTCGCGATCGCGCGTTCCGATTGCGCTCGACTTATCGATCGTTGTTTAACCTTCTACACCGCGTGGTTTCAATGGTAACCGATCTTGTCCTTTCACCGATCGCTTAGAAAGTTATGCGTAAACTGGGGAAAGAATGCGGTATCGTACGTATAGATATACCGGGGATATAATATGGGCGCACTAGTAACGAGCACCGTGCACTTGGATAAGCGCACCACCGAACTTCACCGTTCGCTCGTCCAAGTAAACAAAAGGTTTTGCAACTCTCGAGGGAACGCGTTCCAGAGTTTGTCGATACGATGTTTCCCAATTAACGCGAGAGTCGAATCTCCGTGACCTACTGTTTTCTATAACACAATTCAGTTTTAACTGCGCTCGAGTGGAAAAAAGCCCGGAAAATGTTGAGAGCAGGGAGCACGAGTAGAATGTTAAATGATCCGCCAAGTAGGTTGGCGTATGCAGCACCAAAGGCACGAAGGATTAAAAGGGGCTCTCCTTCCTCGTTTCTCGCGTTCCTCGATCGCAGGATCTCCGCGGTTCTCAGACCGATCGTAATACGCCGAGCGTCCGTGTTCGCGTCAACGTGGTCGCACGTGGGCGGCGCGATATGAGAGATCGCCTCGTTACCTTATACCATACACCCGCTTCCAGAACGGAGCCTGGAAACGGTCGAGAAACAGGTTACGCGGATACGCTTATAAATGTTTCTGCGTACGTTCTGAAATATTGCTTTTCCTGGTTAACTAGTTGGGTGTCCGAGATACCGGCGACCGCGCACACCGGAAAGTCGCCCTGCGAACCGCTCGCGTCTAGCCCAGTAATTAAAATGGCTTTTCCCGCGGGCGATATGTATTTCAAAGCTGATAACGAGGCCGCTATTTATAGTAAGACGAAGCTCGAGCGCGCATGCATCGTGCGATCGTACTAGGGAAATTTACGTCCGGGATGGTTGCGACGCGATGCACCTGATCATTCGTCGATCGATCGATGCCAAGGGTGCTTTCGGAATCTGGAGACGAAGAAAAAAGTCGAAACCTTGGTGTATAAATATCTAGTTTTCGTTTGAGTACGCGCGTGACAGTAGAAACAGCGAGCAATGGACAGACGCGAGCTGTCCAGCTAATAGAGTTCGACTCGGGCATCGGTAAAAGTAGAAACGGTAAGTAATGGACAGACGCGCCAACCAAATTGTATAGTATATCTTTAAGCTAGATTTTCTCGAAAACGAAGCTCCGTACTTGAATAATTGTTACATCTTTGGTAACTGTAAATAAAGTAGTTATTGTTCTACGGATGAAATAGTTTAGCGTTTGGTCCCTTGTAACGAAGCCGTTGCAAAGGGCGTTTCGGTGCGGAAGTCAGTGTGCAACGGGGTTAATTGCCGCAAGATCACCCTTGGAAAGGATTTTTACGGTGATCTCGATTCGGCTGGCAACGGGGTGGTCGACGGTTGGTCCCGGGAAGCAAATTCTGCGGTGACTCGAAGGACGCGCGAGCTGGCAGAGAACGGTCGTCGATTAATAATGTTTCCAGCGTCTAATTCTCCAGCCCTTCGGGAGGTATGACGAATAGGCGCGTTATCCGCGCGAGTCCGTGCTTGGGTTTCGCTCGGTGAGACCAAGGGTTAGTCTCTCGGTCTCCCTCTATCTCCCGGTGTTTCTCTCCGTTTCACCCCCACCCTCCCCCTTGGTCTCTCTTCGAAGCAGAGAAGGGGGTTGAAGGGGGTGGCAGATTGATCCGTCACGGAGCGCGAGCACAATCACCCCCATTAGACATTATGTGCCTCCCGGCCACACATACACGCACTTACGCCGCGCTCGCGTAGGCGACAGGACGCGTGTGTGAGTGCGTGAAGCGTTACGTGCCGGCCACCGAAATGCATCCACTCTGTACGTGGCCTCTGAGCTATGATACCGGCGCTGATCTACGATACTGGCCGCAACGGTGTTGCAACAAATTCGAATTCGTGCTGGCTGCCCGTCTTTAACGGCACCGGCCCGGTCATTCGTTCCTTCGAGCCTCGCGAGTGGGGGAGAAAACAAAAGAGCGCGTCGCGTTTTCCGCCGCTCGATGGAACCTATTATTATCAAAATATTCGCGTTTCGTTGTCCAGTTTTCTAGTTTCGTCGCGTTTGCTCGAAAAATCGGATTCGTCCCGAGAAATCCAAGTACCGGTGGAGACGATTCGCGGGAATAAATCTGTTTGTCTGTTCGCCAATCCAGCGGAACATTCGTTCGAGTTTGCGGGGCGCACGGGCCTCGAGGCGTTCGGATTCAGCCCGCATTCGAACTCGATTCTGAAAACCGACCGAACGACACGAAAGCGCGCGCGGCGACACGGAGCACCGCTCACCATTTCCCGCGACCGGCAAAGCCACCCACGTAGCCCGCCGCTCGTTTGTCATCCGACAAATAGCCTTTCTGCCGGTCGTGTTGCACGAGAAGAGTCAAGTACGTGTGTCGACGCGAGCGCACTGCTCTCGTCGCGTGTCTCCCGTCTCGTACCGAAGGATTCGCACTCGTAAGATTATTATTATCTTAACGGCCAGGGCCGTGTCGGCCTGACGATATTTCTCCGGCACAGAAATACCTTCTCTCCTACCCCATTAATCTGGCCGAGCAAAGGGATCCCGCATCGATTTCGAATTTTCAATCGTAACGTTAGGATTCCGACGACGAAAGCTCGCACCGATCATCTCGTTTCTACCTTGCCTCCAAAAAGTTAATAATCGAGCTAAATAACTAAGATTAAGCAATCCGGCTAACAGCAGTCGTTTAAATTACTATCACTTTGGCAAATAAACGTCGGTCGAGCGAAACTATTTGAAATAGTTTAACGAAAGCCGACTAATTCGATAGCAACCGTACTGTAAATCGACGGATGTTGAGTAAACTAGTCCTGATCGATAGCCTATGCGTTCGATTGGAAACGGGTTAGAAAAGTTAGAATCCAACCGGCGACTTCTTGGAATCGTTGCGTTAGGGTGGCGCGACGACCGGCAAGGGGTGAAAAGTAGGCTCTTTCGACTCGCGATGCTCGTTTTCGTCGCCGGCTCGTTCGTCGACGTACTTGCGCCGCAACATCTGGCGACGAAGTGGCGCGAGGATGTCACGAGAGGAAAAATACGACGCCGGTAAGCGATACGAGAATTCACCGATGGATTAGGCGCTATTCGAGAAATGCGCGAGCCTCGTGCCGAGCGAGCCACCGTCTGATCGATGCTTTCTTCTTCGAGCCTGATTATTCGCGCGAAGGGATGAATCACGGGTACATCTATTGTTGGAATAATATTCCGGATAAGGATCGTTTGCAAAGTAGCACGATACACGCTCCGATTAACGCCAAATTTACGAACGTACGTTCGAAAGTAAAATCCCTGCTTAAAAATTCCTTTCGAAAGGTGCATAATTTTTGGACTCGACGAAGAGGACTAATGATGCTGTTTGACAACTCATCGGGATCTTTCTAGACTCCATGGTTCGCGTAATCGTGAAAATGGAGGCAGTGCCGCCGCGCCGTCGCGCGAGCCTGTACAGGAGGGATGATGGCCTGTGGACGGGGGAGCAAGGATGAGGTGAGATGAATAAATAAGAGGGTTTTGAAAGGCGCTCGCTGTGGCCCAGGAGGTTATTACGTGGCGTCACGCGATGATGTATCCACGCTGGTTCGGATTGTCTCCGCGAGATGGGACCACCGACCGTGAAATATGCACCAACCCCCGGGTTAAACCCCCTGGAGGCATACCGCCCTCTCCTTATTCACCACCGCATCACCACCTTTGGATGCCGGAAGGAAATCCCTTTCGCGTCGTCTTGTCGGGGAGATCGTCCCAGGCTCGCGTCCCCAGCCGTAATTTGCATATCAATCTTGTAGCGCCATTGTTCCGAACACAATTAACGTATACGGTCAGCCCACGAGTAATGCTTTCCCAAAGATCCTGGAACGATCCATAATCGGTGATACTTGTTATAAATAATAAAGAAATTGATTTTAAAAATGTTTGTTCGACGGTAAAATACCATGCTACGCGCGGGGTTGTATCAATCGCTATGGAATAGGGCATTTAGAGTTTACAACACAAACGATGGATAAAATGCGAGTAATCGAAAATTATCCGAGACACCATCGAGACCTTACGAGTATTTTTATTTCGGGGCGGTCGACTTTATCGAGCGGAGCTTGCGATCGATAGCTTTTAAAATGTTTTGGCAAATCGAGGCGCTTCCCCGCCCCCTCGAATCGGAGTATCGCGATGGAACATTAGAAGGGATATATTTGGCCGATGTAGCAATAATTTCCATGCATATATATACATATATATGTATGCATGTAGGTGATGCAGCGAAGGCACATAGATCACAAGGGCTCGCCGACACGCGACAGCACGTGCTCGCTGAAACCGCTTTTCTCTCTTCTTCCCACCAACTCCCACGTGCCTCTATACTTAGGGTGAACTTCATGAGCTTTCCACCCACCACAAACGACAAACCACTCGAGTGGATCCCCCTCGTACGTATGTGGCATAACCCTTCTTCCAGCTATTATCCTAACGCTATTCATCCTTAATACGACGAATCTCCGGAATATCCTCGACTCGCTGAGATTCGGAAAAGCTGGCCCGCGTAGCCGAGAAGAGTCTCACCACGGTTTATCGACAAATATTTAGCCAAAAACTAAGCGTAGGAATAGATTAGTTTTCGCTGTTGAGATTAACGCGTTGCCGACCATGCGACCTGCCGGCGGCCGAGAAACGTTCCGACGCTCAACGTTGCGCGGATCTTTACTTTCTACGTACCCGGTAGATAGGCACCGTATCGGAATTATGGTCGCGCGAGAGACACGATACGTAAATAGTAAATAATAACGTTGAATCGTGGAATCGCCGGCTTGGTCCATTCAGTAGCGAGCGCGTAGTAAAGTTTCCGAGGGGACGACCGGATCAATTGGAATCCGTCGGCCGTGAAGATCGTTCGTCGAAGAAACTTTGGAGCGTCGAATGGTTAAACCGTCCGAGAAGATTGTCTTTTTATAACAGTGACGGGCTTCTGTTGAATGTGCTGCGACATGTCTGTGAGAGTGGACGTGATCGATGCGTGGAATAATGGCTGTCCTAAGTACGGGAGAAGCAAGCGACGGGAGGTTCGATCGCTGGTCATACTGTGCAGTGAGTTTACCTTTTTGCAACGATTCGTTTACGCAATATTAGGTAATCGTCTTGCCCAACGGTCTTTATTCCAAATCGTCGACAAAATCGGTAGAATTAGCAGCGGTTATTTTCTATCGGCGATCGATTGCATCAATATTGTACGTTCGATCGGCATCGACATCCGTAAACATTGTTTATCCCTTTGGTTTGTAATCGTAGCTTCTTGCGCGACCGAAGCGTTTTTCACCGGAACCGAGCACCGATAATATCGCGATTCCCACACTTTCGCTGCTTAATTAAACCATGGCGATCATTCGATTTAATTAAGCCCGCGAACCGACGATAGTCGTTAAATTCCAAAGTGGACAAGGCGAGAGGAAAACGAGTCGAACTGTTTGCCATTCGAGCCGAATCGAGTCGGCGCCGCTCGTACCATACAATAATCGCGTCGAAACGAGGGGATGACGGACAGCGCGTAATCATATTACGATGCTATGGCCTTTAGCTCTCCCGGGGATCTACGAGGGCCGTGTGTTTGACATTTACCATTTCCCGCGGGAACCTCGGGACTTTGTCTATCATCGGAAGATCCCATTCTCGTAACATTTACCAGATATTTCGCTGGCAAGATCTTTGATTCGATTTCCGCGGTACCGTCCAACGACTTTAAGCAGTACAGGATCATAACTAAAATCACTCTACTCTTATTACTCTCCTTCCAGTCGTATAGGTAGCTAATTTGCAACCGTTCGGCTCCATAATCGTGCAAGTTTCCGATTCTATGTATTATTTTAAGAGAAACGATCGCTCGATAATGGAGTCAGGGTGGTCCAGGGTGCGTCCTTAGCGGCAGCCAAGATGTATCGCAGTGGATCGCAATTTATTTTTGTATCAAGTGGATGTGTCTAACTAGTTTGTCCCAGCGAAAGTAAGAGCCTCTCCTTCCAAGATTAACGATACTTTAGTGCTGTTTTAAAGAGGTCCGCTCCCCTTCTCCCGTACTTTCGCCCACGAGCTGGGGATACTCGCACCCCCTACGGAAAATACTCAGGATTAACCTGCTCCACCTCTCGGCTCTGCTCTCTTTCTCTCTCTTTCTCTCTCGTTCTCTCCGTCTCCCCTCCAGAAATCCTATCCGTAGCTCCTCCTGAACTCACCACTTCGTTATTTCCTATCGCCGCGCGCTACCCTCGAACGGGAGCCAGGCGCCGGGGAAAGAAGGAGAGAGAAAGAAAAAAAAAAAGAAAAAGAGTAGCAATCGTCGGAACTTGAAAGCAGGGCATTTTATGATGACTACAAAAGTGGTCCGGCCACTGTTAGGGTGGCGAGAAAGAGGATGGCAGGGTGAAGCGAGGACGAGGTTTCGCGAGACCGAGTTACTACCCCCCACTCGGTTTTTTCCGGCCTTGGTCGGATCGAGGTAAGAGGGAGAAACGACAGAGAACCAGAGAAGCTGGATCGCGATTCTCCCTCGGCAAAGGACGCTAGAAGCAGGGACTTGAATTGATTGCTTTCATTACGCAAAAAAGTCACTTCCTCTCTGTCTCCTTCTTACTCCCTCCCCCGCCTTCTCCGTTTCAGCATCCTTCACCTTGGCCCCCGTATTTTTAACTTGTGCTGCGCGACAGTGGCGAATAAGTAAGTGTGCTATTTACATCGAATCCCGTAAGTTATCGCCGCCCGCTCCGCTCTCGTCCCTCGGTTCACGCGGTACACCCAAGTAATACGGTTAGGGGTTAATCTTTCGCGGTGTAGTTTCCGAATTCCCTAGTACCACGCGTTAACCTCCCGGATCGACGGGATCCTTTGCAGAAACAGAGGAAATTCCTGCGGTGATATTCGTCCCAAATCTTTTCTCGCTAATGACAACCACCACGTTATGGAAACACATTGTCCACGCTTCTAAACTTTTGATTAGCACGAAATATTGCAAGAAATATTGCACGAAATATTACAGCGAATAGAAAAGTTGCGCGTTACGTTGCTTTCTATTAATTGTTCGCCAAGTAACTTGACAGCCCCGTATCGAAATTCGCACCTAGCCCTCCTCGAGCTATCCTACAGACAAGGGAGATTAATGCAGCGGTTTACCCGACGGATTAGGAAGGATAGAGCAGGTCGCCTAGAGTACCGATTAGGCAGTCAAGAGCACGGTGCACCCGCATTACCCCAATGATCGATGCATCCAGAGTAGCGTGATCATCTGCATCTGCCCACGCCGAATTCTGGCACTACCACAGCCAGCCGGTACACTTGGACCCTCTATATCCAGCAATGCCACGGGAGTTCGGATTCGACTGCAAATGTGTCTCACGTCGAGCGCCGGCGGCGGTCATGTGGAGGACATATTGCCCGTCAACGCGGCCAGAGCCGCTCGTTCGTTCTGGCAAATGATATGCCAAAGTGTAATCTCGGAAGATCCTCCAGAGATTAAGGTCGTCCGACGCGGTAATGACGAATAGATCTGTGCCGATGCTCGATCTTTATACGCGAGGATCACGCGTCAGGTGAACCAAGAACTTTCCCGAGGGGGAGCCGACCGAGTAGGGTAACCCGACCCGGTCAAACGAACGATCGTCCGTTCGTGCGTTTAACCTCGCCTACTTTGCCTTTCGGCTCGAAGCTCGAAACTTGCACACACCGGTTGCGCGGAAAAATAAAATAATTTCCACCGAGATGTAGAGTGTACGCGTTCGATAAGTACGGAGAATCGGCAGTAGGATCGTAATCGTCCGGTTCCTCGCAACAATGTACAACGCTCGAAGGTGAAAAAGTGTCGGGGCGGTAACAGGATGCGGTGTCGGTGGAAATCGATCTGGACGGAGTCGTAAATCGTAAAGGCGAAATCGGCCGGGTAGGAAATAACGCGAGGGAGCCTCGGTTGACGGGTGTCGGGTGCACCGGTTGCGCAACGACACCGTTTGACAACAAGACGCGGGTTTCCCGATCTCACGTATCTAATGTCGGAGGCCGGCCGTAGACCAAGAGCGGGGGAGGTGCGCGGCCCAGTCGGCACGCTGGAAACGAGGAATGAAATAAAGAAAGGAGTCATGAAAGAACGCACTCGAATGTAAACCGGACCCTTGTGAGATTCGCGGCCCGGCGACGGTCCCACCGACGCCGATGGCTGACCGCACCTTCCGGGCGATCCAAGTCGCTCCGAACGATGCCGAGACCTTCCCAGCCCAACATTTAGATAGGTGGGGGACCCTGTGGTATCTCTTCTTCGTTCCGGAGGGATCAGAAGGCACAGCCACCGACACGGCTCTTTCCAAACATCCCGATACACTTTTTTACCTACCCTCCTGCGAATTCTATCCGTTTCATGCACCATTGCCCGGTCGCGAAGGCATTGCACGATTTTGGTTCTTAACGTAGTCTCGGGGTTTCCGGCGACGCGTACCGGGACGCGATTCCACAGCCAAAATAGACTTATTTTCGTGTTGCGTTCAACGGTTCTACGGTCGCGAGAACCTCGAAAGAAGTCCGTTGTCGAATAGGGTAAAAAGACCCGTTATTTGAACGCGTTGGACAACCAAACACACAGTGGGGCTCGGTGAATCCAACTGTCCCTTAACCGCGAAATAGTCTGCGAAACAGAGTTGGTACGCGTTCCCGTTTCAGATTTTTGACGCATGGCCGTTTTACGACCCGATCCGGATCACCGTCGCGCTTTTCCATAAATTCTCGTGCGAGTTTCGTGAAACTTTACCGTGCCCCTCGGGCGCAATAATTCGAACGAGTATATCAGGAAAAATTGGAAATCCCCAGAGACGAGTAATTCGACTCGTTGAAGGGTAATTGGAATGCATCGTGCATTGCCTAACTTTCGAGTTATAGGGTGCATAAAAATGATAAGTTCCTTCCGGTGAATAAGCATCGATAGATTACCGTAAATGTTATAGTTGGATATAAGTTCCCAAGGAAAGTATCCAGCGTCGTGCCCGGAGCAGTTCGTAAACCAGTATATCGTCCCCACCTTCGGCCCCTCCCCACTCTGTGACACGCGTAACTTGCAGATTCCTAGCCCTTTCCTCCCCCGTTGCCTTTTCCGTCCCTCCGGGGACTAGGAGCGGTGTCCACGGTGTTTGTCTCGACGTAATCAGTCTCGTAATTAGTCGCGTCGGAGCGTGATAGGGTCCAACCGTGCCCGCGTGCGTGCACCGATTTAAACGGGCCGAAGGTTTCCGTCCTTCTTCTACTTCTCGACGATTTAAAGACGATTTCATTTTCGAAACGACGAGGAATTCGCGAAAGATAACGCGGGTAAACTTGCTCTGTCCGTGGTCCGTCTGTCTGGCCAGAGGTTTCGATCGGTGATCGAGGTTAACCGCGGAGGAGGTGTTTGACGAACGAGCGTAAAAAACGAGGCCGGACGAAAAGTGGAGGAGAAAGAAGAAGAAGAAGCAGTAGCAGCAGTTCGGAAAAAGTGGAGCGACAAAGGGAAACTCTTAAATAAATAAAATCGATAAGGCGAGACATCGTATCCAAGGAGCAAGGTAGAACCTCCATAACCTCCCGGAGAGGGACAGGTTCATGAATAAGCAGTGCTCACGGGGGTGTGCGCGCGTGATTTCGCGTGGGACTGTTGGCGGTAGACCAGCCGGCGAACGTTTATTTCGCAACCTTTGCCTCTTCCATCCCGATTCTGGCTCTTTCTCTCCCTGGGCCGATCTCGGTCCCACCAAAGCCGATGCCAATAACGACGTTATCCCGCGCGACGCTGCCGCCGTTTCCGTAGAAACCCCGCGTCGCAGAGCGCCCCACCTCGGCCACACGTGATCCCGCGGCGACCAATAGCGGCTCGGATCCACCGCTGGATGCTGATCGAGGGATGCGAAAGGCGGGGTTGCGTGTCCGCGTGGGGATGAAAGCTCGGCGAACGAGGCGGGGGTCGAAAAGCTTCGCCAAGTCACGTGTGCCCGTCGGCAGAAGCCTCGTTCGTGCTTTCGCGTCGTCGTTACGCGTATGACTGTGCCGGTTTTTTGGGATCCAACCACCGTGTCACCGCGGCTGATAACGATAACGAGAGTCCGGACACGCTCGAGGGTCCCCAGGCCTCGAATCGAAAGGACCACCGGTATCGACCACCGCTATCGACCATCGTATCGACGATCGTACCGCGGTATCGCGCGCGACCACGCTACAACCAACGATTCCGGGAAAAATAAAATCCCAATCAGAGAAATCGACGATTTTGGACGATCACGGGCGACGATGGACGACCGTCCGCATCGGACAAGGCGTTCGTCGTTGAGTGAACGCTGAAAACCCGGCTTCTTGGATACGGTGTTGTGCAAACTGTGCTCGTGGCGGCGTAAATTCTGTGCAGTGGCTGTTGCGTTTCGATAAACGATCGATTCGAGGATCAGAAACTGATTTGAAACGTTTACCGGCGAGAATCGACGGGGAAATCTTTGAGCGCGATTAGAGAAAAATGCTCGAAGAACCATCGGCCGGTTCCAGCTTGCTTCGCTCGTTGCGAACAGCGTGCGAAAGTGTGGTTCAGTGATGCCGCGCCGCGTGCTGTGAGAAAAAACACTCGAGGCTTCAAGCGTCTCGTAGATAGAGTTCTCTGCCCGACCACGAGGATTCACGCTCTCGATTCACGAAGATGAAGCGACGGCCGACCGGGTGCTCGCCGAAGCCACCCGTCGTCCGGTACAAAGACGCTCCTGATGACAGTCATTGTACCCCATCGCCATAGACCGACCCTACGCGCTCCTCTAAAAAAGGAGACGAGAACTACTTCTGGAATCGTGGACGAGGTCTTTATCGGTGGTCAATAGGACCGACCGTCCTCATATTATATATAAATCTTCGCGGCCGGAGGAACCACCTGGATTCCCATAGCCGACGGCCGTCGGCTTCTGAGGTGCCGCGATGGACCTCAGCACCGCCTACCGTTACAATCAGAATATGATGGAATATTACACCTGTAAGCCACGATATAACTTTGTCTACTGTGAAAATTTACTTGTTTATTTAAATTTTTGCTTCGATTTCATTCGGATAGACATTTTATATTTGCTCGTTAACACGACCGGTGGGGATTAGTACTCGTTCAGAGTTCTATTCGTTAATCACAAGGAAACGTTTAAAAGTTTGTTTCGAAATATGTCCACGGATCAGTAACCTATTGGCCCCTCTTGAAAAACAGTTTATTCGATTCGAGACTTGTAAGCATCGAAACGAGCTTCGGCAAGCTTCTAACTCGGTAGGTCGAAGGTAGAATCGCTAAGAAACGTTAGGAAAAAGAATTCGAACGTTTCCCCGAATCGGAAAAGTAACGTTCGAAGCGTGAAGATCGATTTCTCTCGAGGGTCTTCTGTCGATTAAGCGAAGCGTTGAATAGATATGAAAGTTGAACGACGCTCGATCATTCGACGACAAATCAGCATCGTCGACGAGCAAACGAGACCGCGAGAACAAGAAATCTAACGACCTTCGTTTGCTGTTTGATCCGTGGCGGTAACCGATTCGATAAAAAAAAAAAGTTAAACCGCAATCGTTGGAGTCGTCGATCCGCGCAGGAACCATTCGCGGAATCGGTTGGCTCTCTCTCCTCCCCTAAAATCGCGACGAAATCTTCGCGGATCGCTCGACGAACGGTACGATAAAATTTTCCCTCTTCGTCCGGGTGAAAAAACGTTACCGCAACAACCGAGATCCTACGCACTTTCGTTTTCTCTAGCTTTCTTTCTTCTCTAAACGGGACAAGAACCAGACGATTTCCTAACGTAGTGAAATTCGCGTCGTCGTATCCGGCTGAAATTATTTCCCGGAAAAAAAATGGATCGAACCGCAATAATTCCCCCGCGCGTGATTCGCGCAAAAACTGCCGGTCGTGGGTAAAAATCGGTCTCGTTCGCCTAATCCGATTAAGTCCGCGCCGCAGCCTAAAAAGTAATCGCCGCGCGAAGGCGGAAAAGCGAGAAATTTATCGGTCGCGACGCGACAACTATTTCGCGCGAAACACCGATCACCGGCAAACAAGTCGGGCTTCCTGATTCGCGGCATTTTCATCTAATTAGCGATCGGACCGTATTAATTTGGCGGATTCGAGTGTCGTTTTAAAGCGCGCAACGATCGAAACCACCGCATGATCCGTGCGCTCGTTTATGGCCGCCACCGCGATTCCGTTCAGACTAATGGGATGATAATAATTATGAAGCATTAACAAGAACGGCGCGGTCACTAAGCGCACCGTAGCTGAATCGTTTCCAAACTGGCCCGTCGATATCTTTCTCTATAATAATAATAATAATTTGCGAAATTGTCACCAAGTACTTTGTCGATGCTTGTAACTCTTTTCGATTAAATTCTTCCATATGGTCAAAGGTGGATGATACTTTTATCTAAATTTCCGTCTGTTCGATACAAAATATTTCATTGCATACTTGAAATACTTATTCTCATTCAACGAATAACAAGAGATTCGAAATTTTTATTTAGAGAAGAATTCCTCCCATCTCTGTGTAGGAACAAAATTATGTAGAGACTGTCCAGTTGCTATAAATAAACCCGCAAACGAAACATGGCGGAATAATGTGCAATAAGCGACCACTTTTTTCTCTCTGCGAGCTAGTTTCGTGCAACTTTTCCGAATTACGCAAAAATTTCGCGCGTACATCATAACTTCCGCGGTACATTATTATTAAACGTGACAGTGAAACGTTTCTGGTTCGAAATAACAAATTTCGGAAAATAAGTTTCGGAGCAGCGGCGGCGTATCGTATTTTTCCGTCTATTTTTCAAGCAACCGAGTAATAAAGTCTGGCGTGCCTGCAATACGTAACGCCCGACCGTAATATAATACAGGAACAAAGCTGCCGGAGAAATATCGAGTGACTGCTCAGAGAATCTATACGAAAGTTGTTGGCTGATGATGAACGCCCCCGCGTACCTACGCGCGACCGGAAATAGTCTTCTTTTTCGGCAGCACGGAAAACTAAAAGAAACGGGTTCGCTCGAACAACGCGAGAAATCATCGGTGTTTGACCGCCGATATCTCGATTCGTTTTATATTTATCACGCTGTTTAATTCGGCTTGTACGGCCGTGTATTCGTTGAAAGAACTCGCGATCGTCGATTAATAAGAAAAAGCAAAGGGTCGAGACGAGTAACGATAGAAACGAGAGAAAGGTTAGCGGTGGAAAGGAAAAGAGATTGGTCGTAGGGCAGGAAGAGGACGCAGAGCGGACGATAATAAGGTTGGAACGATGCAGTGGCTGGACAATTCGTAGCGCTGGTAGCCCTGGATTCGGGGTCTCGGGGGTGGTCCAGCCTGAATTCAGAGACCTCGTATAGTTGTGGTCGGCAGGCGTGACGGCGTGTGTGCGCGCGTAGGGTAGTCATGGTGCTTTTGCCGTGGCAGTGCCACCATGATTCCAACGATATCCCCCTGACTACCGGCCGCACCACGGGGATGCGACCATAAACGCGAGAGCGAATTGATTTGCGACCGGAAAGCGCGTATCGTTTCTGGTAATGATCGCGGATCCCTCATTGTCTTGCTGCGCTACCCGGAGATCGCAATACGATACACGCGGTAACTGCGGAAGAAAAAATACGGATCGGCGTTCACGCGTCGCGGCGCGCGCGCCGTTCCATCCAACGATGACGCCTCCGATCGGAATAGCCGGCTCATCGAGATAATTAGCCTCGATTGTTTACACGTATTCGCGTACACTGGGACCAAACACGGGAATCGTTTGCTCGATTGGAAAGAATTTTCCAAAGGAAAACTGCAACGAGGTACTTGAAATGTACGGTAACGTTTAATGTAACATCTAGCAGAAAAGAGGTTGTTAAAATTGCAGAATTTCTCAAAAATTACGGGGGAGTAACGCCTTGAACGCGAGTTTTGTATGCATTTAAGTTCTCTAGTAGAACGAGTCGCTTCTACACAGACGCGAAACGAAGGAGTTACAGCCTGTTGGAGCGATACGGGTTTCGACCGAATCGGTTATAGCTGAAAGCAACGTTTTCACCTTTCTGTATTTGGGTTTTCAATTATCGTTTTCCGCGACGAGGACGAAGATGAAATATTTTGAAAAGTTTACAGTCAGCTTAATAAACAGTACCGCCCGAGTGGAAGAGAAGTCGATCGATCAAGCGAAAAGAAACGGGTCGAAGGGGGGCGAATCGCGTGGCCCGTTAGAAGTCAGGAGAAGCGTCGCGTCGCGTCGCGTCGGCAGGCGACCGGGTTCGCTTCGCGTTAGGGGTTAGAAAGACCGACGATCATCGAATCGTTGGTGCACTGGCTCGAACACGGGGACATATGTCGTGGTCCAGGACCCTCCATTACGATATTAGATCGAAGTTATCTAGTTAGGCGGATTTAATGCGCGAAAATAGAGTTGCGAGCGAAGCAGGAGGCCGGCCTGCCGAGGAAAATGAGACAACAATGCCTGCGCGGCGATAAATCGAATGATCCGGAACACGTTGCGTCCATTATTAGCAAATGCACTATGTCGGAAGACGATCGCCAGACACGAACCTACAAGGGCACCCGAACGTTTCTTTAATTAACCGTGTATTTTTCTATTTACGATTCAAATTTTCAGCATCTTTTCTCTGACATAAATGACTAAAATTTAAACGACAATAAAAATATGCGCAATCAATGTCCGTAAATCTGGTATCGAGGGAGCCCGTCGATGTTTCCAACTTGGTACGCTAAGGGTTAAGCAACGGACTCGAAAGTTGCTCGCGACGGCGTGAGGGAGGTCGTAGGGTCAGGCGTCGAGATCGACGGCGCGGCGTCCAGAGCCGTGGTCGGTTCGGCGTCGCGATTTCACGGTACAGGATCGGCTTTTGGCTCGCGGAAATTCGCCCTCGGTCGTCGCAGAAGGGTTCGCTCGACTAATGCACTATCGATTTCCATTTTCCAGGCCACGGCGGAGTTAACCAGCTCGGCGGCGTCTTCGTGAACGGAAGGCCCCTACCGGATGTAGTCAGGCAGAGGATCGTCGAGCTAGCGCACAGCGGCGTCCGACCGTGCGACATTTCCAGACAACTCAGGGTATCTCACGGCTGTGTATCCAAGATACTGTCGAGGTGAGTACCGACACCGTTCCGGCGCCATCCAGGTCCCCGTCGTATCCGTTACAACCGCAGCCCCCGCGGTGACTCCTGCTTCGACGGTAACAGCCTTGCTTTTTCTTCTTTCCTCGTTTGGCGCTCCAACGATTTTACCGATCGATTTGTTCGATTTCGTGCGAGGACTTTACTGCCGTGTTCTCATGGATCGTCTCCAAATTCTGAGAAACGCGCTCGCTCAGCTTCGAATAGGAACGCGTTTAGTCGTGTCCAGAGCAAAGCGAGTATCGCGAACGAGCGCGAATCGTTTGTTGTGGAACAGTATTTCTGTTAGAAAATTAATCGAATTAACAAACGATGCTTGTGTAAATATCGTGGAACGTGTTCGAACGATCGCGCTGTTGTTTGTTCGCGTTGGTCTGGACGTAGCTCATTGGCGAAACCGCGAATGATTTACTGGAGATCGAGTTCGCGTTGGCAAACGTAAAGCCGTAATTTCCGCGCGGCGGAGTGGTCGAGTCCGCTCGGATCAGGGCCCCCAAGCGGCAAGAAAAGAAGACCGGCCGAGGGAAAAACAGACGGAGAAGACAGGGTTGGACAAAAAAGGAGACTATTCCTGGTCGGAGTGATTTAATTAAAGACGCTGTTAGGACCACGAGGCGAACGAACCCCAGGACAAAATTGCGACGCCGGAAGGAAGGAACCACCCTTCTTCCTCCCTCGGCGGGGAGTGCCAGCGGGTGCGACGATATGCGGTTTCCATGTTTTTTCCACCCTCCGCCCTGCGTTACGTAACGGGTGGCCTCGTGCCGTTTTGATGGCCCGAATGTCATACGTCCCCGGTGCTCGAATATCATTGTCATACACTCCGCTCTTTCGCCGTATATCCCGCATATAATAGGCGCGATGGATTTATTTACTACTCTAACGTTACTCGAGTCGCGACTCTCGCTATTCTCCTGCCACTATTTCCGAGATCGCAAACCGAATCTGAGTCTTCCTCCTTGGAATTAAATGCACGAGGGCCTTGAGCGTAGTGAAATTTTGGATTAATAAGAAAGGAAACCGAATCGGATGGCTATTGATCACCGGTTTCGTGATGGCTAACGAGACATAGGTGGATTTCGAGTCCTCGTTCGATCGACGTGACCAGCCATCGACCATCCTCGAATTTCCAAAGGGAACGTCAAGCTCCGAAGAAGAACAAAAATCCATACGTGCACGGACTCTGAACGGAATGACGCCGACACAAAGGAGACGCTATTCCCCGGCGTTTCCCTCGAACGGACCTTTAAAAGCCCTTTCTGTCCTCGCCGAGACAGCCAAAGAAGGTTTTTCGGTTGAGCGGGGCGCGCTCCAAGGGTCGCGAAAACTTTTCACCGCTATCTGCCGCGACTTTACGAACCCGAGCTTCTAGTCGGAATCGGCCGCTTCCGTTCCGTTCCGTTCCGTTTAAACACGCGCGAGTCGAAATCGCCGCGATTCCGCGAAGAAGCAACGCGAGCCGTCGCGACGTATCAGCGGCGCGTGACTGCGTAAACCTACGGCGTTAACAGCGTCTCGTCGACGCGACTTAAGGCCGTTTTCGTCTCTGCTTCGCTTTTTCAGGGGGCCGTAAAGTTACATCTGTACGGATAATAGAAACAAAGTGTTCGTTTCGATCGACGACAGGTTCGTCTTCCGCTTAAACTTCGACAACGCGTGTTTCCATTGAATTTCCCCGAAACGAACACACCGTGTATGGAATAATTCCAACTCGTGACGTCATCGAGGGATCGCGTACCGAGCGAAATGTGTTTATAAATTGCATTGTTTACCCGATACCCGTAACCACGGTCGTCGGTGTTACGTGATCATACGCGATGAATACAATCTCAACATTGAGCTATCGAATACAACGCGGTTAGGGATATACTTGGTCGTATATCTTGTGTTTGTTCGTCGGGGCCCGGAAAAATATGGGTCAGGAAGCGAGGATTTCGCGCGTCACAGCCACGGTTGCTATATTTTAATCGAACAACGCGGTCGAGGACACGCAATATCCAGAAAAAGGTATCCTCGTAAAAAGATTACTCCATCTTGGGCAGTTTAATTTATTCGTGGTGTTGTTTTTGAATAAGTCATTAAGAAATCGATTGCGAAAGGGAATGGTTCGACTTGGTTTCTTTCCCGTTTGATTCACACCTCGATCGACCGTATCAGCGTAGAAACTGCACGGCACGATCCAGATTATCGATCGGTTATCCACTATAAATCGGTTTTAAAATAAATGCACATGAACGTTAATATAGCACTTTGCACACTGTCCGTTTAATATCCACCGTATCGTACGTTAATACTTATCGCACTCTCTGCTGTAATTATTGTATTATATTCCAAAGGGTATTCATCCGTTAAATAAACAAGCGAATAAATTATCGGTAACACGATTCTCCGAATAGAGCGGCTCCACTTTCGGATAACTTTAGCGTCGACTTGATTTAAAATCAAAATTAATGCGGCAAGGGTGAACCGGGGGTCCCGGTGATCGGGTCAATTCTAAAAACGGCGTAATGACCATTTCACGGTGGAACCATGGGGGAACAAAGGGTGCGAAATATCAACGGGTGAGCATTGCCATGCGGGCCGGGAATGGGGTTTTACGCCAGATATAATCGTAATAATTTCGAAACGAGTTGACACGACCTCGTTCGGGGGAACCCTCCAATATTTTTAGCTGCAGGTTCACGGGCAATTGTGCTTTTTTTCTTTTCGAAGGGAATATCGTCGAATATTGTCGAGCAACGCGCATTGTTCGCTAATCGTAACAAGATTTAATGCCGTACTAGGTATCGACTGGACGGCCACTTTCAGCAAACTCCGCCGAATAAACTCGCGCGAAACGAAGAAATCTCGATTATCCATTCTCCGATCTATGACGAATTCTGATTAAAACGGTACCACTGATAATCGAGTTCTAGCGTGCAAGATCAATTTCGAGCTTTCCCCAAATGATACCGATTATGCCCGCTTTCTCTTCGTACCATTTCCTGTCCACCGACCGTGGCGACGCTTGTCTTTCCTGGAACACTGATCTCTTTGTCGAATTGACACCAGACAACCTGTACCGAGAAGCTCCGATCAACTTCTCACGCTTTAAGAGCCACACCTGTCTACCGATAACCGTGTCTCTATCCAATGATGGGCGACCGGTCGTCCGTTGATCTTGAATCGCTAAAGGGTTCAACTATCACTTACTCGTACAAGTTACTTTTAAAAAACATTGTTCGCTAGTGGTCTCGCTTTCTGTATCAAAGTTCAAAACCCTTCATTAAGAAGGCGTTTGCTTAAGCCTGTTTTGATAAAAAATTAATCGGTTAGAAGTCTTAATTTTTCGAAACAGACCATTGGTTCGATACTAGTGTTGGAAGTACGTTATAACCAAGACTACATATGTAACGGTTGTCCAATGTCCAAGAGCAATGTTAGGGGATGGTTCGGAGATAGATCGGTAAACGAGAAGAATACCGATGCGTTTCGTTGGGCCATTTTGGGTTAGCGATTTAAAATCCGCTAGCATGGCGGTCACGGCGTTGAACGCGTACAAAATTGGCGAGATATCCAGCGGGTATGAGTCGACGCCGGCGGCGGTGGCGGCGGACCCACATCCATCAAGGCGGCCCACAAGCGGACCATTATTGCGGGCTTTCTGCCGTAATTGAATTTAAGCACGAGCGAAGATATTATTTAACTAATTAGGCACAAAGGGCGCGTTCACGGCGGGCCAATCGCGATTGCCCATCGCGCGCATATACGCGGACTGGTGGGAGGCTGAGAGACAGCGGAAGCGAGAAAGAGGGACTGAGTGGTCCGGGGGCGGAGGAGAGGCGACAGCAGGGGGCAGAAGCCGTTTGTTTTAAAACAGCCGGTCGTTGACGCGCCGCTGGACGGCGATTCGTTATTCCGACGTTGGCCGCCCGCCGCGGGAAAAACGATCGCTCCCGTCTCTCTTTATCCCATGTTCACGGTTCTCTCCACCTTTTCGACTCTGTTCGATCAGAGAGAAACGGATCTGTGTACGGCAGATCCTCCGATATCGCGTCTTTGAGAGCACCGTGACCGGAAGACGATCGTCAAACGAGGAGAAAACGAGCAATTCTAGCAGATTTTTATCTTTATATTGGAACGCACGCATTCACGAATCTATAAATTTACTCGATTAAATTAGCTTTTTAATGGAAGCGAGTAGTTTACCAGCTCGAATTAAAATTGGTCGTTTTTCGATTGATCGTTCTATCGAGGCTGTAGTTTTCCCAAGAGCTACCGATTCGAGAAATAATACGCCCAGTGTACAACTCGAGCTGCAGATCGTAATAGAATCATGGCAACGATCTATCAGCTCGTTCGTTGGTGTTCGCAGGTATTACGAAACGGGCAGCTTCAAGGCTGGCGTTATAGGTGGATCCAAGCCGAAAGTAGCCACACCACCGGTAGTCGAGGCGATCGCCAACTACAAGAGGGACAATCCGACAATGTTTGCTTGGGAGATCAGAGACAGACTGCTCGCCGAAGGCATTTGTTCTCAAGACAACGTGCCATCCGTCTCTTCCATCAATCGGTGAGTTACCATTTTCATTACTATTTATTACCACGGTTTGTCGATTCGAAACAAGACCAAAGATCGGTCTGCGGGTACACCGTTGTTCGTACATTTCAGAAGAATTAATTGTACGCGTCAAGGGGTAACTATAACGGTAGACAACGTCGTCGAAAAAAATACCATCGAGTTGGATCAAGTGTCACGGAATGTAGATTATGGTTGATAGATCGAAAGTATGTATAGGTTGAACCCTTGGAAGCGTTAGAATCGATAACGACGATCAATCATTGGGTTTCCTCGGCGCGTTAATCGACAACATCGGACGGAACGAGGAAATCTATCGTCCAGAACGGGCGAAGAAATTAAGGGCTCGTGGCATATGGTTCCAGCGATCGCCAATGGGACCGATTAGTTATCTAGCGCCGGGGACACGCGAACGCACCCCCGAAAACTGCATCGAGATAAGTGAACACTCGGCACGTCGCGTCGCGTCGCGTCGCCCCGATCCTATTGACCTTTCGCAGGTTCCTTCGGGAATGGGCCGATTAATTCAAGTGTTTTTACGTCGCCCGGTAGATCAAGCAATCGGAGAGGGAGAAGGGTAGTCGGCACGGCTAGAACACGAGTATGTACGGTAAAGGGATGCCCTAGGAAACAGGGAGCGTGCTCCCATGAGACGGCATTACAGCGTATCAGCACCACACAAACTGAACGAGTGGATCCCCTTTTCGAGCAACAGAAAAGCCATCGCGATACAGAATCGAGAGGAAAGGGAAAGATAGAGACCACCGGGGTACCATTGATCGACACACATATGTCCCGAGATTTAATCAGTCGCTACTTAAGACCTTATCTCCCGCTTTTATCCAACATTCACTGTACGCACCTACTTCATAGTTCCTCCCCGTTTTCGAGTGGCTCCCTACAGGCCACAGGCCTGATAATGTAATCGAGCGTAATGCGGATCGAATTGCTTGCAAGTGAAATCCACTAACGCGATTTCCGTCGGCCACGGACGTTAATGGAAACGCACGCAAATTAGTTGGCCCGTGCACGTTAGACGGCGGAACCGTTGCCCGCGTGGATTTAAATCTTTGATCGAAGCCGCGGATTTTTCTAAAACGCGTCTTTCACTCGCCATTCTCGCCCTAGATCGATCTTTCTACATTCGTTTCGATTCCGGTTAGCTTGTGAAAGTGTAAAGCATTTCAATGGAGAGCTTTACTCGGTCAACTGTTTCGATTTGAAATAGTTAAAGGATGAATCGTAGGGCGATGATAGGCGACTCGTGCGCAGGCATATTTCCGTGATTTCGCGAGGATGAGGTCGAGAGTATAAAGTAGCGTGGCGTAAAAGGTGAGCGAGCGTAGGTGCAGGAATTGCTTTCTGGTCGAGGTTTTCGATGTGTCTAGGATTGCAACGGAGGGTGCGGGGCGGTGGCTTGTTGCTCGAGTGACTCCTCCAGCTTCTCTCACCGATCGGTCTCCCTCTCTGCAACCGTTGGTCTCTCGGTCTCTCGGTCTCTCCATCCACCACCTTCTCCTTTTCCTTCTTGTCCGTATCCCCCGACCGAAGGCCCAGATGGCGGGTATTGATCTGAATCCGGAGAACAGATCGCCTGGAAAAACTTACCCCGCGGATACTTACCTACCTTACCTCGGTCTATCTACATGCGCACCTATCCAACCTGCCTTCGTCCGCTCACGTACACCGAACCCGCAACCTTCCGCCCTCTCTACGTGTAGGTAAACGTATTTCCGCTCGTCGAGCAATGGATAGAGGTGCGCGCGCGATGCTCCGCTGCCTGGAAACCACTACACGGGAAACGTGACCGCCCTTTAAGTGATTGTTCACGCCGATTGATCGCGGGAGGATCGACGGTGTGCTTCTGGATTACGATGTTTCGAATAATCGACCAAGTTTGCGCATCAGCTTCGCGGGGGACAAAGAGAACTTTCAACGCGCCCTCGATAATTCATTTCCATTCGAACATTTCCTAAACCCTTTACACTTTATTGCGTCGTATCGATCGTTGATTCTTTTTTCGACTTGGAATTTTTAAAAATTATTCGCCAACATACGGATGGCCCGTGAGTCACCGCGTTAAAGCGCGTCGAGGATTCAAAGGGCCGAAAAAGCAACGCGAAAGGACGCCCGTGATATCGAGCGAGATTTCTCTGCGGTAACAGGAACCGGGAATATCAGTGGCCTGGCCGCGGCTACGCCGGGATTTCTCCCATTATGAGCGTGTCTCGGTTTTTCTAGCCTTCGGGCTAGCTTTCGTACGGAGAAATAATGATACGGCTAATATAATGTATTGTCCCGCTTCGCCGAGGTACTTGGAAATAGAACCGTCTGCGAACGAGAGACAGAAGCGGAGAGAAAGGAAACGAGGCGGCGGTATATGTATCGGCGTGGTGAAAAAGCGGACGAGGAGAGCGAAATAATGGAGTGGCTTTCGCGAAAAATAACAGTTATATATCCTGAGTATGAAGCGGGATCGAGGAGAACGGAAAAACAGCCGAAAAACCGGAGTAAGATGGGACGCTAACTGTTTAACGATTATTTCTGGTTTGGTAAATCAACAACGAGCTAATCCTTTCTCCTCTCCATTCTCTTCGATGTCTTTGATCGAATTCGTCCGATGGTTCGGTGGATGAAAGATAAAAAGAATACTCGCGAACCGCGCCTTACGAAATCTCAGCGAAATTAAATAGGACTTTTTGGTCGCATGGAATTGTGTTTTATTTGTGTGTCACGGGGTTAACGTTCGGTAGAAAATGGGTCGAAAATAGTGGAATAACAGAGCGAGATAAACGTTTCTCCTTCCCCGAAAAGAACAATCAATTAGCTAAGACAAAGGCGGAGACGTTCGTTTTGCTCGGGTTGGAGGAGTTTGAGAACAAAATGGATGTTAAAAAGATCAAAGGAAAGAAACGTAAGAAAAGAGGTAAATTGCCGATGGTACCGCGTCGGATTTCGGGAGGAAATATTGATAGGCTCGGCTTTAGGTGCGGAGTCACGGTCGAGTAGCCAGCCGGCTCTCAGTCGAGGTCTATCTTGCACGTACACAAACTCAGCCGAGAGGCTACGCTCTCTCTACTCTCTGCTTCCAGGCTCTCTTTCTCTTTCCGTTCCTCCCCGAATCTCGTCGGGTCTCCTCGTCGTTCCTTCTTGGTCGGAGAAGTCTCAGGGGCAGATCGATAAGGAGCGAGGTTCGCCCGAGGGCTTTACGCCGGGTTCACAGCCTCCTTCCTTCTTCTCGTTTCCTCGACGCAACCCCCGACGTTACGCTCTCGCGTGTGCCTCGCGTTCGCCCTTTCTTGCGGCTTCGATCGAGTCGATACCGGGGCTAAGGGAAGACGACTCCCTTCGTTTCCTGTGTCGTTTCCGCTCGCGAAGGCTTACACCCGCGAGATTTCTATGTCCGACTGAAATTACTTTCTTCTCTATCGTTTCACGGCATTCTATCGTCGTGTTAATCTAACCCCTGATCGCTCCACGCCAAGGTGTAAAGATCCAGAATTAGTAGCCCTCGATGTCGTCCGAGATAGGACGCGTCGCGACGCACCGCGATTCATCGTATCCTCCCCCGTAAGTTTAATTCGACGTAATGACCAGCAAAGCAACAACAGTTGGTAGGAAATCTGTCGCGTCGGGTCTCGATGGAATCGTATCAATCTGTCATCGCTCTCTCCGATGAACAGCAACGCGCCACTCTACTTTCGCTGCTATCGTACGGGTCAATCTCCCGTGGAGGCGCAACGGGGTCTGCTTTGCTCTCCATTACTTCCATATCATTTCGCACCCCCGGAACCTCCAAGTGCCGAGAGCGGCGCAGGAGCAGCCGAGCCATATGGCCGACTGGTTCCTCCGCGACGGCAGAGACAAGGGTGGCCAATAGGATGGCTGCTACTTTCATGCCACTTTCGGCTTTCCGCTCGGCGTCACTGGTATCTCTCCCTGTTCATCTTTCGGTTATTAAATTACAACCCCATAAATAACGCCTGCCTACCCGACTGTCTTATTTACCATTCCATCGACTCCACGGGAAGAAGAGAGGAATATCTCCTCCCCGTGGCGGACCAATCGGTATTCGTTCCGTGTTCATCGAGAATGAGAAGAGACCACCTTCTTCTGGCCCCTTCTCCTCCATCGCGGTACATACATATATATTTCATTGTGCTCACTGTCCACCCGCAACATTTCTTCCGATTTTACAAATACATATTTACGGTAGCTCGCTATCGAACCATTAAACGATCAAAACATACGCGTTAGACTCCGATTCTAAACCGTAAACATTAACGGACTCTGACTAAATGATAAAATGCAGCCACGCCGAGACGAAAGCGAGAATAAAGTACGGCCGTGTTCCGGTGGTGGTTAAAAGGTGCACACGCGGCCGGAGGAAAACAATATGGTGCACCGTGGCGGTGAAGTTTCGTTAAAGCAGCCATATTTGCAGAACGAGCAACAGAGAGCCGACAGACCCCTCCTACCTTATCCGAGAGCACCCTCGGGGTTGGGCGGAGGATCCGGCGATGACGCTCGCGTTGGGAGCGTCGGCGGTGGTGGCGGTGGCGGTGGCGGTAGCGGTGGCGGCGGCGCGTATCCATAACCGCCCTTTGTCTGGATAACGCAATTATTACCGCGTTTCATCATACCCCCTCTCGGCCGAAATTAGCCTCAAATGAAGTTACAATTACGAGATCCTCCGTATCCCCGGCGCCGGGAGAAAGGAGGGAGACTTCAGGGGTTGAACATCGATGCTGACGACAAACAGGACGACGACAACCGCAACAATGACGGGGAAGATAACGATGAGGACGAGGACGACCATGTCGGCCGAGATACGCAATTCAGGTTGCCGTGGAAACGTCAGAGGACAGACGGAACCGCAATGAAACCGGATGGCCGCCTACTCTGCCAGCCCATAATGCTTCGCCCCCTTTTGTTCTTGGCCGAGAGTTGGAATAGCAAAGTTACTCGGGCACAGCATCGACAAAATTATCCTACATCGATGCTCGATCGCGAACCTCTAAAAACGATCTTTCTCCACGTTACCGGAAATAAAACGTTCGCTCGCGCGTCCACGTCCGAGGAAAATTCTCTAAAGCTGCGTCTACGTTGCTCGACAAAAGATTTACACGTTTTCTTACAATCTGTTCGATCTATTCTTTCATTACGTATCGTACAATGTCCAAACAGTTCATCCACCGGAACGCTACGCCGTTAATTTAGTCACCGATATTGTAACGGAACGATTGTAACCAACTTTAATAAACCAATAGTACGTATTCGTGTTCCTTTCGAGTACAATTTATCATATAAAACTGATTTTATCGCATTAATTCGAGGTAAAAATGATAATGATTTTGTGAAAGCGCATAATGTACTACCGAGCGTCGATCGAATTTGCGAGTCGATTGCCCAAACGGCGCTGAACAGATTTTACCGCGATGCAACGTCGTTGTACCATGACCGACGCGAAAACTATCGCAACGCCGCGCCGCGACGGTGTATTATTAACAAGGAAAAGATGGAATTTCTACGCGGCGTACGATGACTCGCGGAAACAGCCATTTAATAGCTCGATAACGCCGGTGATCGACAGTTAATGAGCCGTCGAATATTCCAAGATTAATCGGCGATCTGCAATGAAGTAATCACAGAGAAGTTTAATCGAATGTTATTGTACAGCGCATGGCTAACGTAATATGCCTAGTAATCGAGCGTGGCACAAAATGGCGACGTCAGCTGCCGCGACTCGTGTGCTGGCACCGGGGTTTCGCGTAACGGCGCCATTTCAAAATGCAAAAGTTCGAAATTTATACGTATTCGAGTAATCGATGGAGATACGAATTATTCGTTTGCCACGCGTGAAATAGAAACTTTAACAATTCCCTAAGAAAGAAGAGAAGACCGACTGTACTCGAGGAACTCGAAATTTCCATAGCAATGCAAATTACCGAAAATACACGCCGGATAAATGTTGAAGGATCGACGAGTTTGCGCGATTTAGAGGGGATCGGTTCCGCGGTAGGAGCATAAATCTTGGAGTTTCGAAACGCATAATGGCTCGTAGATAGACAGTGTATACTCTTGACTCGATTCGAGGGGCGAGAGGTGTCGGCGTAGACGATATATTATAAATCGTGTGTTACATTGTGCTTAGAGGATCCTCGTGACTGTTGACTCGCCGGTATCATTGTTGGTGGAGCACCTTTTGTTGCCCGTATTCCGTGCATCGCAAACAAACACACAAACACGTTCTCGACGAGCGATATAAGCGTGAACGTCGGGGCCTAGCGACGGTGGATGGTTGTACGGTGTCGCAGTTAATATAGTTGTGTGTACGGAGCAGGCAGCTGCTGTTTGACAATGCGAACTACGTCCCCGGATATAATAATATACTCGTCCCCTGGTACGAGAGGGGGACACTTCATCAAAATGACTAGGATGCGGTACTGGGGTGTCGTACCGCGGAGCTCTGCTTTAATTCAACCTATACCTGGCTATCTACGGCCCACGGGCCACGCAGAGGCTAAACCTTGCGGACTTGTATGGCATCCTTTCCCTTCCAATACAATAAATACGTAGCACCGCCTAGCTACTATTTCAAATAATAAAAATCCGTCGAGCGATTTGCTTTCTTCGCCGTAAACTATCCGCGCAATCTTACCGTTTACATATTCGAGGATCATCGTTTTCCAAAATGAAAAAGTACACTTTAGAAAAATGGTAACCGAATCGTCGACCAATGGATGAATTCGTGGATGTGACGCAAAAGTTGCGAAAAATAATTAACAGCGACGCGGAAAGACAAGACTGGCAAGAGAAACGGTAAACCTCGCGTCCTCGAGAGTAGCTTTTGTTCAAGAATCACACCGTAGTATACCGAGAAGCGGCGAGTACAGCACGCTCCGGGGTATATTACAGCCTCTCGAGAGGTGGTGGAATATCAGGATACACCTTTTCCAGCCATTGTGTGCCACTGAAGGGCGTACAATGGCCGTGGACCGAGTCCCGTATTGTGTCTACAGCTCGACGGAATAGTTCTGCGACTCTCTCGCGCGGCTCCGACCCTCTTTCTCTCCTCTCCTCCCCTAGTCCCATTCCCATCTTGCTTCTCTTTCCTTGACTTTGGGTTAAAGAGAAAAGGGAACCCCCGTTCCGATGCTACACGGTTCAAGCATCTGCCCAGAAGCCCGCTAAATCCTCAAAAGTCACCTGAAATCCCCCGCAATCCGCTCTTGGATATAATGGAGCCTAATAACTTTAAAGTCCGTGTTAGCACCGCGGATTAACCGATTTAACGCAACTTTGAAACCGTAATAAAGCAAACTGTTCGCCGCGTCCCTCGATTCCTTCGGAAGTTGTCCGGTCAACATTTTCACTCGAAAACGAAACAACAGATTAGCCTCGATCGTTATTAAAAAGACCTTTTCTGGATGTCGGAGGGAGAAGACTGATATTAAACCCGGAGAAATTAACCTCGATCCACGGCAGAAAATTGAAGCCCGCCCAGTCACCAACCCCCGTCGACGACGGGAAACCTGTCAGAGGGTGGCGGAGGCCAAGAGAAGTGGCGGCGCTACCGGCGAAATGCGATAAAGTTGGCGTAGAGGTAATTTGAGTATAAAGTTTTATTCGCAATAATTTAGCCGCTCGTAGGAACGGGGGCTTGGTGGAGTGTAAGAGCGTGGGGCTGGGGGCGGTTCAGAGGTGCTCGCCCCCTCGGGAAGCGTACAGGACCGCGGGTCATATATTTGATGGGATACTTGGCATAAAGTCGCGCATAAAAGTAATGCCAACATTAAAGTTTGTGGTTCCAGAGCCGTGGCACAGCTGAACTCATCCTCTGCCACCGTACCAACTATTCTGCTCCTACTCTCGGAACGTCTCTGCGTAGCGTACCGACTTTACGTTGCTCCTGAGAACCTACGAGACGAGGGAGTATTTTAAGCTATCGATCTCGAATATTCTTACTTTTTGTTCTTGGAATCACGATGCTCGCCACACCGTGTCGCAAACGAACTTGCTACAATTCTAAAATGAAAGAACGAAAGATCGCGGTCGAAGCACCGATCCAAAAATATGTAATTCGTTAAAAATAATCGTTTTCGAATGTTCGAAGCTGTCAAGTGGCCACTTATTTTAAAGGTATCGACACGCGGTGTTCGTACGCTTAAAACAAAGGCCAAGGAAAGTTGAGTTTTAGGGGTTGCGGGGCTGGTGCACTTCAGGGTAGATAGTAGAGCAGTTTAGTTCAGGAGTGGCCGTTGGGGAGCGATCCGATGGCGCCGTGGGAGGCATAGCTTCTTCCCACGTGGCACCCTCGACACGCTCTACCCTCATAATTCTGCTCAGCCTTCCTCCAGGCGCCACCTCTGGTTTCTTCGAGGCGTCGTGTCCGTCAGAGCAACGGAGAACCTGAAGGAAGTTTGCCGAGCGACGAACAGAGAAACAGAGATTTCTCTGTCCACGGAGGGACAGAGAAATTCCTCCTTTTCTACTCCCGCGAAGGATTGGCGAGATTCCGTACGTCCATCCCCCCTCGTGAATGGAAACCACCATGTGATTTTCCAGCAGCGACAGTTTCACCCTCTTTCCGTTTGACAGCAGAGTTTCGAAGCCACAATAAAGACCTAAAAGCGTTGCTGGAATTCGACGAGGGAATACGCGAACACGTAACGTTCGAATTCGAGTGGTTAAAAAATAGAATGCTTCTCCTTAACAAGGACCGAAATACAAAGTTTTAACAAAGTCTGTCGCTATTTTTGAGAGGAAAAAAATAGGTAAAAGGACGAAGAATCGTAGAAGAAGGGAGAAGCATTTATGCTGGCAGCAAAATGCTAGGGGTTTGTTCGGTTCTCGAATTTCTCGCCAACCTCTGCCCCATAAAGGTCTCCCCGCCATCTCAAACGATATTTTTTGTTTTCGGAGGAATCGATAGCGGCCTTCGAAAGCCGCATCGTTCCATCGATAGGTCGTCAAATGCGCTCCAAGAAAGAGTTAAATAGACTGCGTCCAGTATAAATTTCGCCACGGCAGAGTTACATAAATCATGCAACGTGTTGCGCCGAATCGCTAACGGTCGTTAATACTTATAAATGCATCGATAACGAACAAGCACATCGAACGCGATGCTAATTAGAAGACAGAAACGGCGCTCGGCCGACGAGTTTAAATGAAAAGCTACCGTTTATTCGGCTCTCGAAACGTGCCGTGTGGCAACGGTTCGCACCATCTGTACGCCGATAAAATCTGCACCTGTTGTACGAGCACTCTCTTCTGGCGTCGTTGCACTTATTAGATCGTCGATCGCGCTCGTTATGCAGCGGCTGAGGCCGTCACGTTTTACCGCGTTTCGCGGAAGCCACGCGTTCGATTTCCATCGTTCGCCGCGCGAATCTCGGTTTTCGCCCAAGCTACATCGACCACCCTTCGCGTAAATCGAGCCCGAAGGGTCGATTCTCCAGCCTGAGCTTCGCTTACGGATCAATTAACCCCGTTACGATAGACGAATTGGTCACCTATTCGAAATAACTATTATAGTCGTTGGGGATTAAAAGAAAACTGTTTAAATCACGAGTCGATGTATCTTGAGAGGGTTGATGCGTGTTTCGTTAGGACACTGTTACTACTCCGCCACTGAACGATTTAGGATCGTCGGTATTCAACCACCCCAAAGTCTAACCCTGATAAGGATCGTTGCTAATTGTTGCGAATTGGCGAAGGTGGCGAACGAACCAGGGAGATTGGGCAACAGGTGTCATCTGATTGATCGCCGTAGCTCGCACCCCCACGATTACCTAGCCCGCAAACACATCCAGGACAGAAACGGAGGACTCGACGTCGATCCGTTGCGCGTCGGCTCGTCTCGATACAAAACCACCGATGACCTATTACTTACGAGCGAAAACATTACGAGCGATTAAGAGAAACGAGAACGGTATCGACACCGGAATAAACAATTCGGAATTTGCCGACGGGAGTCACTGGGTTGCTTATCGAAACTTTGCGTTTAAATCGGTTCAGAATGGTAGTTGGAATAATGAAATTGTTGCGCGTGATTCTAATTCGATACGGGAGTGTACAAGTTGACCGGCTTGTTTTTTACCAGCCCGGAGGAAATTCGGCGCGCGTGAGAATTCCGGTCCCTTCTTCGACGAATCGTCGCGATGGTTCCACTGCCCTAAACGCGAGTTGCTAGCCGAACTTCCGATCTACGAGCTCGGTTAAGACCGTAAAGGCGTAACCGTTGGTCATCGGCGCCTTGGCACCGACTTGTTCCGCAAAGCTCGATAGTAGTACGCGTCGAAATTAACAATGCCACCGTGAATATTCTTCGGAATAATTGATGCCGACGTCGGACTCACTGACCATTAAAACCGCACGCACAATATATCATGGATAATAAGTAGTCGGTACGCGGCTGGATGGCGACTTATAGGCGACGCGACGAGAAAGAGAAGAAAGAAACGTTCGTTACAGCCGTTCGATGTCTTTAGACTCTGTTCGATGCGATTATGATACGCGACTGTTCCGCAGAGTCACGTAGCTATTTCGTATCGAAGGTGGAGGCACTCGGTCGGCTCTGGCCGGAACAATGGCGAACGACTCGCGTTCCTGAGCGGCGGGTAGCGACGGACTGCTCGAAACTCACCTTCGAAAGTCTTAAAAGTCGCGAGTCTTGAAAACAGGGACTATATATAAATTTTCTATAAAAACTTGTCTTAATATTGTCTGTTTTAAGACACCCCATCGCTACTCATAGGAATGTTGGACGCCACGGAACGCATTAGATGCGTGGCAGCGGACACGGGGGGAATGAGTGTGCGCGAACTGACCCGCGTAATCGTAATTAATCATCCGATCGCGCCGTGACTAGGGAAATCGGTGTCTAGAAATATCTAGTTATCGCTGGAAAAAATCGAAATTCGGAGGTGATTCACCGACTCGTAACGCGCATCAAACACTCGCGTTAGGATCTACCAAAGTCTAGTTTAAACGACGCTGTGAAAGTGGAAAAAATTGAAAAGAGTGTTTGTTGTTAGGTAGCCGATAGGTTGTAAACCGTGGGCGTGTTTTTTAAATGGGGCACGGTAACTGTATACACCGGGATCTATTGTCTGCAGAATCGTGAGGAACAAAGCGGCGGAGAAGGCGAAACACGCGCATCAGCAACAGCAGGCGCAGCAGCAGCAAGGTCAGCAACAAGGTCAGCCAGGATCAGGTGGTTCCGTGTCGGTGATAGCCCATGCACCTGCTACGGCAGCGGGTCACCCCGCCGCGACCGCTCCCAACGCTTACAGCATCAGCGGCATCTTGGGAATCCCGGCGCACCATCAGGATCCCAACGGCAACAGCATCAAGAGAAAACGTAGCGACGACGGTGAGTCATTGAATTCTTCGTGTCGATGATCTCTCGACCCAACGATAACTTTGCCGCCGCGGCACGCCGCGGCTCGAATCGTCCACGATGACTCTCTCTCTCTTTCTCTCTCTCTCTCGATCGGGAACTCGCCGCGCGAAAACGGACGCGACCGATGAAAAAATGATCCGGGTACTTGTGTAAACGCGTCTCGAAGGATCGGAAGGCATCGCGGCTACGTTTCACTTACGATAGTCGACGGCGTTACATAAGGTGAAGCAAGAAACAAGATATCACTTGTTAGATCGACGTCACAGCCGAGTAAATCGGCACGAGTTTCGCTGATTCGCGAGAGAGGATTCAAGAACAATGGAGAAGTTTAACGATTTCGCGAAAAGCAACGCGCGACGGTGCCGCTGATTATCTTGTCCCTGTCTCCACGAAACTCGAAATTCGCTCGTTCTATTTAACGCGAAAGAAAAGGGACGGGGTCCGTTATTATCTATCCCGCGGCAAAATATCAGTTTACGAACGGCACCGTTGTTCGAAAACTATACGGATCGGGTTATCTTTACCTTCTCGGCGATTATTTCGCAACGAGGAGTAAACATTTCCCGATCCGATTCGAGCCGATGATTTTGTTTGCCAGCAATCGAGCGATTTCGTGTCCTCCTCTCGTTACGATCCGACCAAGATTAGCTACACGCGCGGCAAGGTTATCGGTCAAATGTCGAGCAGCACGTGCTGCGATTCATTCTGCTGTCATTGCGTGAATAACGCGTCCCGAAATATTCACGACACGTGTCGCGTGCACGTGACCGACCGACGTTGCTCCGGCCAGGAGCGAAACCTCCGAGTTACACTTTGAAAGCCCACGCCAAACTCGAAACGATTCGCTGTTAATTTTTCGAGGTGCGAACGAACCGCGAACGAACAACTCGTTTCGATCCGAAACGAATCGCGCAACGCGTTTCGCGTTTCGCGTTACGCTTTTATTCCGCGCCGTTGATTCCTCGATCCGTAACTAACAATTGCGCCCCGTTCCGTTGATTCGCGACTAAATTCGCCTCGATAACGGATAGATTTCGTATACAGGCTGTTAAAAAGGGGCCCCGTGATCCTTTCAGGACTAGTATATTACGAAAAATAAAATAAACGGAGAAAGAAGCACACCGGGGATCTTTCGATCCGCGTAGAGGAATTGTTCGGAGGAAGAGGCGCGCGCGCCTCGATCAAAGGCTCGTGGATGCGTTTCGCGTCGAGCAGTGTATCGATTCGTATGTACTCGCGCGGCGAGCGGTTCGATGCCGATGGTACACCGAGTAATTCGATATAATCGGATTATGAGAGCAGCGATATGCGGTCGCAAAAGTGGCCGCATCCGCGGCGAGAGCACTCAGCGTTTTGCGGCCGCGGAGGGTACGCGTATTAGATTATAAACTTCACAGACCACAGCGGTTCCTATCTCGACCCAACGACACATTAGTCTCCCTGTCCTCCTGGGAGATCATCGATGTATCCGCGCACACCTTTTAACTGGCTGGAATTTTAACGAGCGAGCCGATAACTTGTCGCGCGAGCGCGGTCTGCGGCGAGAGGAGAAATTTCACGAAAAAACCATACGTAGCTATTCGGTTTTTCTCGAGCGAGCACTCCTACTCGGAGAGACCACAAATTTTTATTTTATTCCTTCTTTTTTTTTACTCCGTACGCAGCAAATGGGTGCGTAGCTCTGTCCATGGACATCATAGATCGCGATCGTGGTAATAAATATTGATGGATAAGAACGTTGTTCGATTAGAATAAAAATTAAGAGATGGTGTCGTTAAGTCGACTCTTTCACCAGCTAGATCTTTGACGATCCGTCGCGTTGTACGAAATGTATTTGCAGAAAGGAAAAATTCTCAAATCTCCGAGCGTGTATCGGCGACGTTATTTATGTGCCTTGGACAAGAGCTAAGACATCCCGGAATCGAAGAATCCCCGGGGCTTGTTACGAATTTACTCTCGAACCTCTCGAGGGAAGCATTGCAATCTATATCGGGGCTGTTTGTTGTCGCGTTACATCTGCGCGCTTCTGCCCCATGCGGAATCCAAAAGGCCGGCGTGTTCCACCCTATATTCGCGGACGTAGGGGACACACCGGGACCAGATTCACCCCAGAGTCCATTATTACCCGTGTATTGTATTGCTTAACATTGACTCAATTGCTTTCGAATAACGCGAATGCTCGGTCGCTCGCGCGCGCACGCGGACGTTTTGCCCTTTCGTGCATCAATCGAATTATTCGATTTACTGCTCTTTTCGGGCTGGAGGGGGATAGGGGGAGAAACGCTGACCTTCCTTCCGCCATAACTCACAGCCACTGTCAAATCTGTCGAGGACCAGCGACCGTAATTTCGCAGGACCTACAAGAATTTGCATTAGGTTGCTAGATAACGCGCATCCACGATGAAATGGTTGTACAAACTCGCCCCCCGGAAGAAGATTGCCTGATTCGGAAATTTAAGATTCCCTTCTGTATTTTTGAACGACGAACGCTGTACCCGACAAACTATCGCTAGAAATTCCCCAATGGTACTTTAAAAATATAGAAACGACAAAGAGAAATCACAATGTACGGATAACCCTGTCGATGTTCCGTGTCGAATTACAGGATCGTTCTCCCCATGCTACGTTTTCGATTCGAGTTCTTACCTATTAAACGAACGGTCGCGTCCTAAACTCTAATGAAATCTATGGTGGAAACGTTACGCGAAAACCAGCGCCCCGGTAGGTAGATACCAGAGAGCACACGATTAACTCGGCCGATCGAATCGTAAAATTCAAGCAAGTTCATGGAAGCCCAGGGTGCTCGGTGTGCGGCGTGTTTGAACGGGGGTTTTATAGCGGTCCAGGAACAAACCCTGCCGGTCGAATGGTCGGGACCGTCGGCCGGCCAACCGGCCAGCCGGCCAGCCGGACAATCACAACTTGACAGGGAGGTTTAACGAGCCCTATGCTAGGTACTCCACCCATCTACCCTCGGATGGTCATTTAATTATTCGAGATACCCGAACGTTGGACCACCTACCCCTACCACGGGTTCGTTCGTTTCCCACCCCCACACCCCCTCCCGTTCTCCTGGCTGGAAACGTTGGTCAGTTTCATCCTTCCCCGTTGGCCGTCCCCGCACCGCGACCCGCCGCGGCGGCCACTAAAAGGGTATAGCGGTGACCGTCCCCCCGCCGATGTACCGACACTCGTCCCACGTGCTTGTTTCTATATTAAACCGCTGGGATGGCCGGGAGATAATAAAGACGTATAATGGAATCGAAATTGTTTCTCTATCTATCAATGCCATACACCGTCTATGCGCGAGCCGCGTTCAACCCGTCCGACAGATTCAATTTAGTTTCGCGCGGCCACGTTTAATTTGTGTCTTGATTCGTGGGTTAATACGCGGCCATAGGCCGTCCGCGTATGTTCCCTGACGTAGATAGCCACGATCGCACCCCGAACCCGTTCCTTTCCCATCGCACCGTGTCGCCGATTATCCCGCGGTACCACGCGACACGCGACAAACGAATACGAGTCGAGGTTTTCATTATCCGTCGCGTTATTGTATTTAAATACGTTCGATTCTTTGATTCCAGACGACAATCGTGACCTCAACGATCATCCCGAGGATGACTTGAAGAGACAGAGAAGCAACTACAACGGCGACCAACTATACTCGAACGTACGTATTCGACGATAGTAACTTGCGCGTACTATGCGTTGGAGATACGTATATGCGCGTATCGTATTCGTTACACCAAACGCAATCTCGATGATCGTTTAAACGGTACAGCATTACTAGAAAATTCTACTTTCTCGATAAGTTTACGATGAATCGTTAGGACATTTCTTCCAAAGTATTGTTCCAAACATTTGGTTCCGACGTTATCGGCTATTATGAAACTCTCCGCGAATCTATAATCAAGCTATGATTGGGTTTTAAGCGAAAGAACAACGAGGAACGTTAGTAGGGTGCCGGGCCGGGTCAACACCTAAGTCAATGTTAACCGTTCGTCGTGAACAAGTAGCCCGTTCTCCCGGCACTCGAACTTTGCCTCGAGCATCCGGTTTCTGTTGCAGCTGTGGTCGAGTAAATGGAGCATCAAGGACGAACACAAGCTCCTGAGCGAGCTCGGTGGCGGAGGCGGCGGCGGTGGTGGTGGCGGCGGCGGCGGCGGCGGTGGCGGTGCGACCGGTGGCACGAACGGCGCTGGAAACGGCGGAGGCGGTGGCGGCGGCGGTGGCGGAGGTGGCGGTGGAGGTGGCGGCGGCGGAGGTTACTACGAACACGGAGGATTCCCCGGGAACGCTATTGCCACCTCTGCCGAGCTCTACGACTCCCTGGGCACCATCAGCACGATGACGCAGGCGCAAACGCCCCATCTCTACACCCCGCCCATAGGGGGCACCATAGGTGAGCGGCTCGTTCTCTCTCTTTTCACCCTTGTGCACCCTCCTTTCCGTCAACCCTCCTTCGCACAAAATCCCGGACAGTGTGTGCACCACAACCTCTTGTATATAATATTGCGTCCCCTTTGCCTCGACCTACCAAACACCACCCTCCTCTCCGTCCTTGGACGTTCCACGCGCTGCTTCTCCATTCTACGATTCCTTCTCTCCGCCTCTTCTCCTCCTGTTCGTTGTCCTACCCTCTTCCCTGTACGCTTATTATTGCGGCTTACGTCTTGCTTTGCATACCCATATCGGCTAAATACATGGCTTTAATAATGCATGAGCTGTGTTGAGCAGCGGCTACGGTGCCAGAAGAGGTGGCGGAACGCTCCACTCGGTGGTCTCTCTCGGTCTTCTCAGCTTAGGGGTGGAACTTTCTTACCTCGATCTCTCCCACCTTAGCCACCTCGTCTTTTTCCTTTACACGAACCACTTTCGCTTACGACACCTGCAAACTCCTGCGTAGGCTGGTGATAGGAAATCCTGTCCGGTCTCTTTATTTTCTTCTTCTTTCTTTAATCTCTAACTGGTTGCCCCTGTTCCATCGAGTCTAGCCTAGCGTGCTCTCGATCGCTCTTTCGTTAATCGTTCACACTTACTCGTTCCCTTTTCGTTTCTATCTTCCTTGCGCCGTTTAACGGCGACCGATCAACGGCGGAACGTATTGCTGGAAACTGTATCGGCAAAGTAACCATCGATAAGCGCGTACTATCGTACACGGATACACGAGCAACACACACGCGGAGAACTTTCTCCGGGCGGGCACGTGTTGCGAGGCAACTCGGTCACGTCACGCCGCGCCGCGGCGCGAGTTCTTTTTCGTTCGGTGCTTTTCGGAATGGACGAAGCGAGGCGTGTAACGGTCGCTTCATCTCATGAAATTCAATCGGGGATCTTCGGCCCGAGATCGAAGAATTTTTGAAGGACGACGCGATCGGGCCAAGTCGATTCCACGGTTAGCTGGTTCGCCGTTAATATATACGAGGACGAGCGTCTCGATGGAGAGAGACTCTCGATCGAGTTCGCGAAAGATGTTCTCGCCAATCTTTCGTCGACGATTAAAGAAACGAGAGACGTTCTTGGAGGGATTCCTCGGATCGTAAAGACACGCGAGTTGCTCGATTATCGAAAGCAAATTTACGTCGAAACTCGAATAGAACTTGGTGAATACTATTCGCGAGTCGTTCAACGTTCCGCCTTGATCGCCAGCCGACGATACAAAAATCGCAATAACGGAAACATGGGGATCCCTTAATAGCAGGTGGTACTTTGACGCCGCTCGCACCACTGACGATGCAAGAACTAAAATTGAGCCAAACATTGGACGGGGCTAACATGTCTCCTTACCACACCACCGGTGAGTTCGCCACCTCTTTAGTTTTCTTACGGTCACACGCGCCGTACAATTTATATTTTTAAACGCCAATCATCGCGACAGACCATCCGATTCCTCGAACCCACCATCGCCGATCGATCATCGGGTCATCCGACCCGAAACGAATCCCAAGTACTGATAATAACTGCTAGAGACTATGGTCTCGTATCGCGCATCGAATATCGGACGATTAATTTTCATTAACGTTATTTTTCACCGCACACTGTCGTTTCGGAATTCCTTGATCCCTTACCGACCACGTATAATAACGCGAGCATCGGAAAGAAGTTAATCGAAATGTTTAAAGATACCCAAAGGAAAAACAAATTTCTGTTTTAGCGTTAAGGGGTTCGAACAGTTCCGAAACGTGTTCGAGTCTCGGTTCTATTTACAGATTGCTAGTAATTCATGAACATTCCTAACGCGCTGCATAAATGTAACCGAGTTTCCTTGATAATTCGGATTTTATCGAGAGTAAATGACGACGACCAATTCCATACACGATCATCGTCCCGACGTCCATAGTCCCAAAGAGAATTTATTTAAGCTTTAGACGTAAGGCGCTGATCGTTAGCTAGTGCTTGACTCGAATGTCGTGTTGTGTTGTGCATGGCCATAGCAGAGAGCAGTACCGTCGCAGTATCGTACGTGGGGGTGGGGGCCGGTGGGGGCGAGCAAAGTCCCCCGATTTCGTTGCAGAACGAGACAAACGCAACCCCCGCGGCCCCCAACACCCCCGGAGGGGATCCCGGACTGACGGTCTTGCAGCCGCCAGTTTCTCAACCCCAGGTAGCCTCTGCGATACCGCCGTACTCGACGATGCTTCCCAGTTTCGGACACTACGCCACCGGTGAGTATCAACGGGCAGCCTGGCTGTTCCTTTACCCAAGATAAACACACCCCCGTTACCCTACCCTCTGCGGGATCTTCGATCACGCAGAGGGTAAGTCAGGGCCCTGTAGGGCTGCTCTGGCTTACCAGCTTCGCAACCAGTCGCGCAGACAACAATCCGTTACTTGCTCCTTCGATACTTTTCTTCTTTCAAATTTCAATCGAAGAATATCGATCCACATCGAGGTCCGTGACAACCCGTTCGCACGATACGGTTTTTTTTCTCCTCGATTCACCGTTCACGCAGTTCGAACGAAGCTTTTTATTCCTACGAAACACCGCCAGAAATCACAATCTAACCAGATCTCGATGAATATTTGTTTAGGTGGTGGTGACTACGCGTACAGCGCGGCATATTCTCAATACTCGAGCGCACCGTACAGCGGCTATGGTTATGGAGCAGCGACAAGCGGGTTGCTCAGTAAGTAAACAGTGAGTATGAGTGCCGATTAGGTTAGGATCAACGAAACGTCAAACGTTAACTCGTCGATAGAGTACGAGCTCGTAGGAACTGATCGACGTACCCGAACCACGGGGGAATAAAAAACAACTCCAACACGATGGAATCGGACTTTCTAAAAGCGAAGAAACCCGCCGACTGTTTCATTACGATTCGAGATATCGCGGATAAGATCGAACCTCGCAAAAAGCTCGCCGGAATCCGTGGACCGGCGACGGGGGGGGAAGGGTGTCCCGGTTTTAAAGTAGCCACGAGCCGATGCTCGGCTTTCATAATGGACGATTGCAGCGTACTTCATAGATCGCGATACTACCTCCGACTGAAATGCGTCCGGCGCATAAGAATCAACGGAATAATAAACAATTTTTTATCCGACACGCGATACGTTGCTTGCAGCACATGACGTAACGGAGTGTCTGTATTCGACAACCAGTACAACCGAAGTTTTGCAGCCGCGAGTTTAACTTTTCCCCTTTCTAGAACGTTATTTCGCAACGAGCCGCGAACGTACTATCATCGACGATCCAAAAATAGCCCGGACGCGCAAAATTGAAAGTAACGCGAAAATGTCGTTGCCGCGAACTATTGAAAACAATCTCGCGTATAGTGGGTACAACGAATGCAACGAACTCGAGATACAGAGAGAATCGAGTATTTTTTATCGATTCCGTGTCCGAGCATGGCCAGCGAATATTTCTTCGATCAAAAGAGAATTCTGAAAGTTCCCTTTACCAAACCCACAATCTTGACAACAAATAATAATGATTCTGTTCGAATTCGCTGCGTATCTTGTACCCACCGCAAAGTATACGACGTGAAATAAAGTCGGCAACTCGATGTCTGTCGGAATGAAGATTTAACCAAAAAGTACCTAAGCGTCTCGTAGCTTGATACGCGTAATGGCGTGCGACGATGCAGCCTGAAAATAAAGAAGTTTAATCTCGTTTCACAGACTCGACGTACTACTATTGTAACGGTGACCCGTTGGCGTCTTCCCACAACAATTCGCAGCAGGGCGGCGGATGTAACAACGGAGGGCCAGAAAACAGTACGGACGTGGCCAGTCGATCGCCATTGGCAGCTACCAGGGCAAGTAGCGGCGCGAGCGCGGCTTCGCCGACCGGAAGCGCGTGCACTAAACCGGATCACGCGTCCACGCCGACGGATCTTTATCTGGCCTGATCGATCGATGGTTCGGAAGATTAACTCCGAACGGAGTGTCTTCACGGAGTGGGAGAAGCAACCAACGACGATAGACGCCATATCACGAAAAAACCACGCTGAAATTAAGCAATGATCTCTTTGATGAGTCGAATCGACGAGAACGATCAATCGCGGAATACGATACGGCGAGAAGCATGGCTAATTCCCGTTGTAAAGCGCGATAACTGACCAGACACCGGTCGCGTTGACGCGCCACACGACGTTTGCGATACCGAATTCGACGATCGCTAACCCACGACGCGTCGACCGTGGAACATTCGCATCGATCCGCGCGATAATCCCGAGAGAGAAATAGACTTGGAAGTTTTATTCGATTTAAAGGATGTTAAACGATTCGATCGGCAAAGCAAAACGATCGAGCATCGATGCGTTATCGGAAACAGCGGTTAGAAATCGTCGGTGGCAAGTAATATCCGTAAACGACGCGAATCTTGCCAATAACCGATCATTTTTCTTAACAATTTTAAACGAACGGTAACGACACGACGAGTGTCTGGTCCAGCAAGCTCGGAGGTCAACTCCTTGGAAACGCGCGGTCGGGATTGCAGGTTTTATCGCGGCTCTTACCGACGGTGTCGGGACGCCGTAGAGCGCGCGTAACCGTAGGTAGTTTAATTTAACGATCCTCAGTTAGCATAATTTCTACATGATGCCCGCGATCGGTTCTTCCTGAACGGAACGTGCCCGTGCATTCCTCGCGCTTATCCCGCGAAATCAAATCGCGAATCCACGGGAATGCAGTTGGACGCGTTTGTTACCGACGCCGTTAGAACGTGTACATATATATAAAATGGAAAAATATATACATATACCCGTGTAAACATACAGCGTCAACTCCCACGAACGACACGTTCTTTCTCCTAACGAGCACGTCGAATCTCACCCTACCCCCGTCCACCTCCCATCATCCTCACACGCCTCACGAACCATCGAGCGACGTATAGTATACATATTAGGTATAGTCGATAAGTTTATTGAGATTTTTAAATCAGGAATCGACGTAACGATCGCTACTGTTAAGGATATTATATATATTTTTTGTAGAAACCAAAGACCACAGACGGATTGCCGAATGAAAATTGCGTGCGTCGCGTAGCTACGGCAGAGACAGAGTTTTACGGCGGTTTTATGCGAACGTTTTAAATGTAAATGTAACGCGGGTCTGCGAGTGACGCGTGTGTACAGGATCCTGCGGAGCAACGAACGAATGCAAATTGAAAAATCGGGAAAGCGTGAAAGGCGAGAACAAAGTCGAGCGATGCGATCGATGCGGGCGATCGATCCGCGGCGGGCCGCAATGGCGCCAAGTTAGCTTCGTTCGCGTCGATCCCATCGATCGCGTAGATCGTCCGTAGACCGTTGCGACCGCGAAACCAAACCATTCTATCGATTTCGCGAACAGGAGTTCCCGGCGTTCCGTCCAACGCCATCGCCGCTCTCGCGCTGCATGCAACTACGGAAGTCGAGTCGCTTCCGGCTTCGCGTCGTGCGGAACGCTCGAAAAAAAGAAAAAAGCTAGAAATATCACGAAACCGTAATTAACGTCCGATCGCGGATAACTTAACGAGAAGTTACGTGCTCGCGATCTCTCGGTGATTAACGGGCAAAAATGATAATTTGTAACCTTAATAAGGAAATTTACGCGCGAGCCTCCGAAGCATTTGATTTCCCCCGAACGAAACACACGGCCGTACCCGCGCTACCGATCGAAACATTATTCTTAAACGTACAATATACATATATTTATTTATCGATCCGTTTACCCTTTTAATTTAATATTTATTCGATGGCAAAGAAATCTTTACGACCGTGCGCGATACGAACGTACGCAGTGCAATGAAAACGTCGAAAGGCGAGTATTTTAATTAACGATTTTCATAATCATCGCGATGAATAAGAAAACGCGCCTAACGCGCCCAACGCGCGGAGAAGATTATCAACGTATCGCGTCTCGCTTGAGAAATTCACCGTGAAATGGGTTTCCTAGCGCGCATTCGTTCGCATCACAGTTATCTCATAATTAACGAATTATTTTCGAGCGCATCTCGCGTGAACGATAAGAGCCCGATAAACGCGAAACTTATTGCTGGTTTTATTCCTTCCCCGTTCTTTTTAATCGCACTTCATTCCGACGTAATTTATTCCAACGTCTAACAAACGGCTCGCACGTTCTTTCGCCTTTCCATCCTCGTTATACATTTTTATTCGCCGGACGAGTCTTCGAATTTTCCGTTCGACGCGATCATCGGATGCTTCGGCTTTCCCGCCCCTACCCCTCTCCCCATCGCTTCCGTTTTACGTATAATTGCATTCTCGTAGTGTCCAAGTTCACCGATGCCAAGACGAAGGATCGTCGTAGCCAATCGCTGTTTAAAAATCCTCGTATCTTAAAAAACCGCGGGCAGAAATCAGACGTGGAAAACGCCGCGACAGGGAAAGATGAAAAGTGCGATCCTGAAATATCGAAGCTGCGAGGTTCGAGCGTTCGCGGTGTTTCGCGAACGAAGGAAGCGTCCCTTTCGGCTTTTCTCGTTTCCGCGTCGAGCGTTCGAAGATGCTTTATTTTTTTCTTCTCCGGGAAACGCGTCAAGACCGTATTTGACTATTGCGTACTTAACATTGTTACTCTATTACTGGTATCGCAACCACGATGATTATTAACGATTATTATTATTCTATTTGCTATTATCGCTATTTTTCATTATTGTCACGATTATTATTATTATTATTATCATTATTATTATTACAATTATTATTATATTATTATCATTATTATTATTATTATATTATTTAATGTCATTATTATTTATTAATTGTAACGACGACCTATGTGTAATAAGTTTTGCCAAAGAAACCCATTGGAAGAGCAATATCGCGTTAATGTTTTTTTCTTTTTCAAGCCGCCTCCGTAGGTTGGAGGCGGATCTTTCAACGAAGCGAAAAGAAAGGGAAGTCGCGAAGCAAAACTAGCGGCAACGCGAGAGGAAGCGTTTATTCGCGTAGCATTCGAACAAAGGGGATGTTTCCCCGTGGCAATTGCGAGGCACGCGTGAAACCAGAACAGTTCGGTTTCGATGCTGCGCCCCGCCAACTTTTTAATCGAAACGTAACCAACGGTTTTGTCTTTTTATCTTTTCTTTCGTGTTCCGTACTCCCGTGTGATATTCTTGTTCCGTGAGCCGCTCTTGCCGAGTCTCGCTGTTGATACTTGCAAACAAAACTCTGTACATCCTTTTTAAATAAATATGAGGTTTATACGAAATTCGTTCCATAATTTACTTATTCTTTTCCTCGAAAGAATGGAACTCCCTACGAGCACATTTCGCACCACTCTGCGTGAGCTATGTAATATAACAATACCAGTAATGTTAACGAGAACGATAATATCATAGATCGGTAGAAGAAAAGATTTTTTGTTACGTTGAGTAGAGTCGACGTCAAAAGACTCGCGTCGCGTACGAATAAGATAAATTGTCATCGAAATCTCAATGAAAAAATTGTGTAATTAACAAACCGAAATATTGTCCAACGATACTTTAGGTTGAAAATAAAATACTATGCTATAATCGGTGCGCTTGAAATTTTATTCCCTGTCTATACGATAAGCCGTAACTCGTGGATTTAAGATCTAATCGACAGTCTGTTTATACGAAACGAGCGTACATAAAATACACCTAATCGTAAAGATGGAGAAAATTAGAAAGCTAGTTCGGAACTGCGTGCGTAGTGGAAACACCGTGCACCTCCATCCACCTTCTGAACGCATCCTACCATACCAGCGGTAAATATGCTTACAAATGCTCACAAGATAACTTTTCCTCGAAAGGCAATACAAATTCCTCCCATCACCGTTGTTCGTACATATCGACACAGACGAGATGTACCATTAGACCCTACATCCAATGTATTTTTTGGCCCAATTGTCTGGAGCTCGAGACCCCATTACCATTTCCGTATCACTCGCAACATTACCAACAAGTTGCAGAAAGGAACACAGAAACTTACACGAATTTTTTTCTCGAAAATGGTTAGGATTTCAAGGGTATACGTATTCACCAAAAATGATTGTAATTGACCCCCTGAACCGAAAATAATTTTTCCACCACGATATGGAATTTTTTTTTTCGCCGAATAATTTAGGAACCGATTTGAAATTTTCATTGTTTACAACTGCAAAGTTTACTATAAAACTAATTATATGCAAAATTATCTATACAAGCAAACGCGAATAACATTCATTTTTCGCAACGCTAATACCAAACCGTTATCAAATTTCTACTCGCGACACTACTCTGAAAACAAACGCGATAATAATCAGATCGCAACGCTAAAAGTAATCGCGATAAGTTTATAATATTCGCAACGCTATCTTGAAACCAAACGCGTTTATTCGCATTTCGCAACGCTAATGCAAAACGCGATGCCAAAAAACACTGGCCCGTGTGGTACAAGTACCATCTGAAAAACTACAAAATACTACAACTACAGACGAATACAGTGACAATAAATAATGATTCTCCATCCTCATCCGGAGATGAAGATGAAGAACCATTCGTTGCAGCCCACTCTTGCGACAGTTTGTCAGGGCCTCTTCGAGAGTCTCTTCTTTCTTCGGCGGTCCTGCCGATGCCTGAAACTTATGCCTGGGCTCGAGATTCCGTGCAATACGCAATCTTCCAACAATATACGAATTGTTGGAAGATAATACGTGCAAAATCTCGAGCGGGTCGAGCGTTTCGGGGAACCTACTATGACCGCGACCGCGACCGCGACCGCGACAAGGGACTGTATAGCAAGCGATTCCAAGAATCGAAAGTAACACCAAAACAAACGGTACGAATCGTTTGGATCGGCCAACTTTTCAACTCTCGAAATCGAACTACAGGTACAGGACTGCCACGCGAAAACGCGCCTACCCGAAAAAAGACTGTGGACAGTCCTGCCCTGACCCTTCCTACTTACGTTCAACACACACATACCAGAAAGTAAGCTACCTACCTACCTAAAGCTATATTTAAAAAATTTCAAAACGCATTCTCTCAACACACACACTCCACGGTCCTCACGCATAATGTCCGGGCGCAAGAGCCTAAACTAGAGAGGATTCCCCGGGGTTCCTCCGACACCCGAAACATTGCAAACATTCACACGCTAAGGTACGTACCAATTTCCTGAAATCAACTGACAAAACCTAGTGGCCATTGCGTATTTATATTAAATATACATATTACGTTATTTTCATCTAGTAGAAGCTTTTATAAAATATGTTATTCTATAAATGATCGTAATCGATTTACATTCTGTGTTTAAGATCAAAAAGCTAAGTATCGTTTATGTTTCATTAAATATGTTGTACCATGATCATATTGTATGCAATAAATATGTAAAAGATGAAATGAAATTGTTATTGTTAATTATAATAAACTTTTAAAACGACGCAATTCCACAGCCTAACCAAACACACACATGCGGAAATTGCGTCGCGCACGATACACTAACGCAATGTCAGTCGCACATAGATATTATTAGAAATTTTTATAAACTAAATCATCGTGCCCATCACCTTCGCTCACACAAGTAGCACCTGGGCACTTGAGTGAGTTTAGGCAACGAACACGGAAACGTTTCCTGAAAATCCTCAACTAGAAATAATGATTATAGTAAATACTAGCGTATTACGAAATAGTGTTCCTTTATTCTTTTTTATTTTATTTATTCTAATGGACTTTCTACTTGCGATGAATGAAGAACAAACGTTTAATATACATTAATAGTAAAAAATATTATTGGTAAAGAAAATTATCCTGATTAAAATTGTATATTCAACCCTCGGGCAATTCTGTCATCAAAGCATATTTTTTAATCATGAAAATAGTACATAATGCATGACTCAAGAATTTATCCGTCGCGAAATGTTTGCTTGTGCATGCATTGAAACATTATATTTTTTAATAGGTAAGGAAAGACTTTGGTATCTTAGATACAAAGTCATCAAATTATATTTAAATGTGAGGCATGTACAATATAAAAAACAATCAATATTCAATATTATATATTCAATAATCATTAGCACAGTGAATGTAATTAATTTAATAAAATAATTTGCCATAGTGTGGAGCTTTCATTTGTCATATTAAAAATCGTGAAGCACAAGAAAACCCTAGCCTAAACTACAAACATTCATACCCTTGGTCACTGTATTCGTCAAAGATAGCACGTATACAACTGGTCACCCGCGTCGATTCGGACCTTTTTGTTCTACGACGTGATTGGGGACCAGAGGAATCAAAATATCATGCGACTCACCGATTGTAGAATTCAAATACCCGGACGACGATGTTGGCTAGTAGGAGTCATCAGGGAAGTCATCAGGGAGGTCAGCAACGTAGACAGCAACGTAGTCAGCGGCGAAATCGTCCAAGAGGTTGTGTGAATCCGTCAGTAGGTACGTGGATTAAAAAACTTCTGCTAATATTGAAAATTTAATGTAGAAAACTTTGAAAGAAACAACTTTTTTCTAAAAGTACTCGGAACAAAGTACGAAGATACTTACATTTTTTGTTCGTGGGCATCGCCAAATGCTCCTCTTTAGTGACGAAGTGACTCTATTGTCGCGATTTAGAAAGAAAAGAGCCACAATGCTCTGAAAATAATTTACAACTACGCAAGAGACACTGACTCGACCTTCGCGTATACCTAAACTGTAAACGACACTCTCCTTGAAGCAATCTGCTTCGAAAAACAACCAACTATTCTATGAAACAAGCACTGATTCTACCGACCGCATTGCACGCGGTCATCAGAATTTCTGGAAAAAAATCTGAAATTAAGAATAAAAAGTAATTAAGTAATCGCTCAGACCTGTCTATTTATCGATTTAGTATTAAATTTCATCGATAAAAAGACAAAAATATGTAAATATATATAGGTGCATACTCACTTTTTATAATGAAGTTGATTTTACCTATATTGAATTTCCACTTTCGATTCCCGAGCATAATGGCGTCCATGGCATGCCGGTAGCGTCCCCCCTTCCAGTCGAATTGCAGCAAAGTCTGTAACAGAAATGAAACAAAAATTACGGTCCAATGCGTTAAAATAAATGTATCTGTACCTTAATTAAACATCGACTGAACCCAAAATATGGTCTATGAATCGATAATTACGTTCAGAAATATCATAACCGATGACAAGGATTAGAGGGGCGAGAGAGGTTGGAAATATTTCGCGATTCCGTATGATTTTCTAATAGAAACGTGTTAATATTACAGGAAAGCACCAACAGAAAGTACTAGGAACGATTCGGAACATTAAGATGACAATAATTAAAAAGTACAAACCTAATTATACGCGAAGCGTGTCACCGTACCTCATCACACCAGTTTCCAGACGAGGAATGAGGAGCAGGTCCGGACACGTTTACTGCGCGAATTAGTTGATAGGGGGCGGGCGGGGTGAGGTTGTCTCGTCACGTAGTCCCGTCCCGCTTGGCGATGTAATCCGATATACTTGTGTTTTGAGAATTCGGTGAGTCCTGTCTATATCTTAGGCCAGCGGACTCTCGACTTCACCTTGGAGCTGGGATTATATATCCCTTGGTCGCGTGGCACGGAAAACTGTGTCTTACACGTCTGTGCTCTTCATCGGTATTCACGAAAAAATACTGCTTGTGACCTCTATTCAATACTTCGTTTATGCCTGTAATACAGCCCTCTTACCATTAGTGCGTCAAACCTAGTATTATCGACACAGGATCAAGACAGATTTTTATGTGAATCTAGTGAGAATTAAAACAAATAACTTCAGAAAACATACTACACACAAATGGACCGTTAATATGAATAACTGATTGAAATTTAGAATAAAAATTAATATTTACACATTGTATGACTACAGTGACAATATATTTGAATCGATCTAGTTATTTTCGTGTCGATTAGCAGATCGATGTATTTGATTTTCAAACAGCGCCACTGATTGGCTGCTGCGCATCGTGACGTCACAAGAGTATAAAGATAATAAAACATTAATTAATTGTTTGTCTGGTATCTTTCTGTATTTATTTAATTTATTTTCTTTATTTACATTATTTATTTTCACTTATTCGAGATATAAGGTTTAACTTTTCTTTCGAAGATATACATCGCCAAGCGGGACGGGACTACGTGACGAGACAACCTCACCCCGCCCGCCCCCTATCAACTAATTCGCGCAGTAAACGCGTCCGGACCTGCTCCTCATTCCCCGTCTGGAAACTGGTGTGATGAGGTACGGTGACACGCTTCGCGTATAATTAGGTTTGTACTTTTAATTATTGCCATCTTAATGTTCCGAATCGTTCCTAGTACTTTCTGTTGGTGCTTTCCTGTAATATTAACACGTTTCTATTATAAAATCATACGGAATCGCGAAATATTTCCAACCTTTCTTGCGCGTCCCCTTCCATACATAACCCTTGCCATCAGTTATGATATTTCTGAACGTAATTACCAATTCATAGACCATATTTCAGGTTCAGTCGATGTTTAATTAAGGTACAGATACATTTATTTTAACGCATTGGACCGTAATTTTTGTTTCATTTCTGTTACAGACTTTGCTGCAATTCGACTGGAAGGGGGGACGCTACCGGCATGCCATGGACGCCATTATGCTCGGGAATCGAAAGTGGAAATTCAATATAGGTAAAATCAACTTCATTATAAAAAGTGAGTATGCACCTATATATATTTACATATTTTTGTCTTTTTATCGATGAAATTTAATACTAAATCGATAAATAGACAGGTCTGAGCGATTACTTAATTACTTTTTATTCTTAATTTCAGATTTTTTTCCAGAAATTCTGATGACCGCGTGCAATGCGGTCGGTAGAATCAGTGCTTGTTTCATAGAATAGTTGGTTGTTTTTCGAAGCAGATTGCTTCAAGGAGAGTGTCGTTTACAGTTTAGGTATACGCGAAGGTCGAGTCAGTGTCTCTTGCGTAGTTGTAAATTATTTTCAGAGCATTGTGGCTCTTTTCTTTCTAAATCGCGACAATAGAGTCACTTCGTCACTAAAGAGGAGCATTTGGCGATGCCCACGAACAAAAAATGTAAGTATCTTCGTACTTTGTTCCGAGTACTTTTAGAAAAAAGTTGTTTCTTTCAAAGTTTTCTACATTAAATTTTCAATATTAGCAGAAGTTTTTTAATCCACGTACCTACTGACGGATTCACACAACCTCTTGGACGATTTCGCCGCTGACTACGTTGCTGTCTACGTTGCTGACCTCCCTGATGACTTCCCTGATGACTCCTACTAGCCAACATCGTCGTCCGGGTATTTGAATTCTACAATCGGTGAGTCGCATGATATTTTGATTCCTCTGGTCCCCAATCACGTCGTAGAACAAAAAGGTCCGAATCGACGCGGGTGACCAGTTGTATACGTGCTATCTTTGACGAATACAGTGACCAAGGGTATGAATGTTTGTAGTTTAGGATAGGGTTTTCTTGTGCTTCACGATTTTTAATATGACAAATGAAAGCTCCATACTATGGCAGATTATTCTATTAAATTAATTACATTCACTGTGCTAATGATTATTGAATATATAATTTTGAATATTGATTGCTTTTTATATTGTACATGTCTCATATTTAAATATAATTTGATGACTTTGTATCTAAGATACCAAAGTCTTTCCTTACCTATTAAAAAATATAATGTTTCAATGCATGCACAAGAAAACATTTCGCGACGGATAAATTCTTGAGTCATGCATTATGTACTATTTTCATGATTAAAAAATATGCTTTGATGACAGAATTGCCCGAGGGTTGAATATACAATTTTAATCAGGATAATTTTCTTTACCAATAATATTTTTTACTATTAATGTATATTAAACGTTTGTTCTTCATTCATCGCAAGTAGAAAGTCCATTAGAATAAATAAAATAAAAAAGAATAAAGGAACACTATTTCGTAATACGCTAGTATTTACTATAATCATTATTTCTAGTTGAGGATTTTCAGGAAACGTTTCCGTGTTCGTTGCCTAAACTCACTCAAGTGCCCAGGTGCTACTTGTGTGAGCGAAGGTGATGGGCACGATGATTTAGTTTATAAAAATTTCTAATAATATCTATGTGCGACTGACATTGCGTTAGTGTATCGTGCGCGACGCAATTTCCGCATGTGTGTGTTTGGTTAGGCTGTGGAATTGCGTCGTTTTAAAAGTTTATTATAATTAACAATAACAATTTCATTTCATCATTTACATATTTATTGCATACAATATGATCATGGTACAACATATTTAATGAAACATAAACGATACTTAGCTTTTTGATCTTAAACACAGAATGTAAATCGATTACGATCATTTATAGAATAACATATTTTATAAAAGCTTCTACTAGATGAAAATAACGTAATATGTATATTTAATATAAATACGCAATGGCCACTAGGTTTTGTCAGTTGATTTCAGGAAATTGGTACGTACCTTAGCGTGTGAATGTTTGCAATGTTTCGGGTGTCGGAGGAACCCCGGGGAATCCTCTCTAGTTTAGGCTCTTGCGCCCGGACATTATGCGTGAGGATCGTGGAGTGTGTGTGTTGAGAGAATGCGTTTTGAAATTTTTTAAATATAGCTTTAGGTAGGTAGGTAGCTTACTTTCTGGTATGTGTGTGTTGAACGTAAGTAGGAAGGGTCAGGGCAGGACTGTCCACAGTCTTTTTTCGGGTAGGCGCGTTTTCGCGTGGCAGTCCTGTACCTGTAGTTCGATTTCGAGAGTTGAAAAGTTGGCCGATCCAAACGATTCGTACCGTTTGTTTTGGTGTTACTTTCGATTCTTGGAATCGCTTGCTATACAGTCCCTTGTCGCGGTCGCGGTCGCGGTCATAGTAGGTTCCCCGAAACGCTCGACCCGCTCGAGATTTTTCACGTATTCTCTTCCAACAATTCGTATATTGTTGGAAGATTGCGTATTGCACGGAATCTCGAGCCCAGGCATAAGTTTCAGGCATCGGCAGGGCCGCCGAAGAAAGAAGAGACTCTCGAAGAGGCCCTGACAAACTGTCGCAAGAGTGGGCTGCAACGAATGGTTCTTCATCTTCATCTCCGGATGAGGATGGAGAATCATTATTTATTGTCACTGTATTCGTCTGTAGTTGTAGTATTTTGTAGTTTTTCAGATGGTACTTGTACCACACCGGTCAGTGTTTTTTGGCATCGCGTTTTGCATTTGCGTTGCGAAATGCGATTAATCGCGTTTAGTTTCAAGATAGCGTTGCGAATATTATAAACTTATCGCGATTACTTTTAGCGTTGCGATCTGATTATTATCGCGTTTGTTTTCAGAGTAGTGTCGCGAGTACAAATTTGATAACGGTTTGGTATTAGCGTTGCAAAAAATGAATACTAATCGCGTTGCAAATTGGAAATGATATTAACTTGATCGCGGTTATTTTTAGCGTTGCGATTATTTTGTTGTGTTTGTCTGTCAGGGTAGTGTTCATAATGATGAAGTAGCTGAATTAGCTACATCTGCTCTGGAGAGGTTAAAAATTAAATTCTCGGTTCGTTATTTCGCTCTAGCAAACGGTTTTATTACGCAGTTTACAATCATGTAAAAAAATGAATTATCTTAATTATATCGTACAATCGAACGCACATACTTTTCGTACTATTTACGAACAAGTTCTATTTTGTACGTTTATGCTTAGGCGATCTGTATATCCTTAGACTAAATATAATTTCTACGATATAGGTAATACATTCGTATTAACGATAAAGTATATATATATCGCAGAATTCTCGGTTTTTCATTTTTTGTAAACGTAGCTCTCGGCACCACCTCGTCCAAAACCTGCAATGCGGACAAAAATTCGTAATCATTCCCTTGGAATAACTGTTATGTAGAATAATAATAGAAGCATGGTATTTTCTTGTATTAATCTGCAGTGTATAGAGAGATATCGATCAGTTTACGGAGAGAAATAAGCTATTGCTTACCTCCAGGGCCGAACATGGTGGAATAACAGGGATGATTGCAATACGGTTTGCCCTCGTGCTCCGCATGGCTACCCGGTGTCAAAGTTTTGTTGCACTTTTCGCAACGTAAACAGGCGCTGTGCCAGTCCTTCCCTAAAGAGGTTTTTCTTTCGGCTGCAACAAACAAACAGATCGAAATTTTTATTAAATTCCTATGACGCGGCTGAGATATTCTCTCAACGCGGTATGTTGCGACGATATTCGATCGGGGTTCACAGTTATGATTGAAAATTTCTAAATATTTTGATATTTCTGCGAAAGTTGTTGAAAGCTATGAGCCAGGGGTGTCGCATAGGGCGTTTAACGAGTTAACGAGGTTGAAAATGGGCAGACGAGTTGGACGAGACCGGATCGATCGCGACAGAGAATCGCAACGCGCTCGGTGAATTCGTTTGGAAATCTTTTTGGCCCTTTTCCGCCACCGAGGCGAGCAAAATGCGTCAACATCCCCATCCGGGACTCGTCGTCGCGCGATGGTTGCCGCGTCGCAGACGACCAAGACGGAGACAACGACTCCACCGCCTCCTCCATTAGCAATTTCGTAATTATAAAATTGAATGGCCGATTCCCGGCGGACGCGATCGGTGGGTTTTATTCATCGGAGGCGCGAACGCGAAACACCCCGCGGACCGTTCGCGAGACCGCGTCTACACAAAACGGACCGACGCGACGCGACGCGACGCCGCTTTACAAAACGCACCGACGCGAGGCGACGCGACGCCGTTCGTAATTCCCACGCGTGGTCGTCGCGGTATCGTTCGCGGGCACCTTTCAAACCCGTCGAGCGTCTCGTTTCCACTTTGAATCCTTTTTGCTTTTAAGAAATAGTCGAACGCGCGGTGATCTATTGTTTGTTATCGGTTCTGGTGGTTCGAGTCAGACCCCATTAAAATCGATTGATCGTAAGATCGTACGCGTAATACGGGCCGTATAATAAATGGTCGCGTCCAGGAGAGCCATCGAAGGAGATCTGGAGGTTGTAAGGATCGCATATCGCGTCCCCGTGGAATTTTCCGCGGACTCGCGTTCTCGTGTTCGTCGCGCACGCTTGGCCGGAAAGTCGACAAAAGGCAGCGACGAAATCAGAGGAGCGCGAGCGGGTCTTTCTTTCCTTCGATGCGTCGCGGTGCGTTATGCCATTACAGCGTATCAAACCTCGCGGAGAAGACAAAAAGAGCACGGTCGACCGGTGGCGGGCCGGTGGTTGGCATTCAAACGTTCCTCCGCGTCTAAGAAGGAGCACAAAGGACGCTGGTGCCAGCGAGGGGAATTGGAAAATGACGAGGAGCGTAGAGACACGAGGGGTTTAAAGGGGTCGACGACAGTCGATGGCTGAGAGGGGACCGGAGGGGTGGTGGAAGGGTGTGGAGGACACACGCGAGTGGGAGGGAGAGAAGAAACGTAGCCGCGAAATAAGCAAGAACCGAGGGAAAAAGTAAGAGAGGCGAAAGAGGGAACGGGAACGGGAACGGGAACGGGAACAGAGAATGGAGCCGGGAAGGAAAGAGAGGGTGGAGGCAGGAAGGGTACGCATAAAGGGCCATTAGTTAATTAACTCCTAATTATCTGGCGGCGGAGAAGCGAGTGCATAATCGTCAAGAATCGGTGCTGTGCAGTGGTAGCGCGAAAAGGCAGACAGCGGTGTGTACGGATCGTTGCGCTCGGGCGCCAAACAATCGGCGGCTGCTGATTGCATAGGCTTGGAACACCATATCCCCTGCTCTTTCCTCGCTTCCCTTTTCTACCTTTTTTTCCTTTATTTCATCGACAGACCGTTTTCCACCCCCGCCGACCACCCCGCGGCGAAAGCTCCTTCTCGTGGGCTCGCTGCTCCAGCATCAGCATCAGCATCCTAACCGTGCTGGATCGAGGGGGGTACACGGGGTACACGGGGTACACGGGATCCATAGGGTCGAAACGGATAGAGAGCTGGGACTAGCTGGCTGTTGGTTCCCTGTTGGAGCCTTCGCGTTCTTCTCCCGCGCTTTCGATCGCCACCGCGACCAGGCTATTCTTTCTTAAACCTGTTTCCTCCCAGTTCTTCTTATTATTACCCCTATGACCCCCTCCTGCTGCCCCTGGCTCTCGTTGTTGCTGTCCCCGGCGCAGCGTCGGACACTTTATCGTCGTTGCTTTCGACGGAACGCGACTCGATACGGTATCGTCGACTTCTATTCGCCCCTTTGTTCCTTCTTTCTTTTTCGATGCGTTCACCGCCACCTGGATCCGTGCTCGGCCGAACAGCGCGCACGTTTCGGAAGATCGACGAGAGATTTTTCGCGAGCGGCGACCGCCAGAATTCCGTCGCACGATTCCTCGCGAACGATTCGTCCGCGTATCGAAAATCTGGTCAGAGATATCGTTGAGACGGCGGAGCGTTTGAAATTCGAAGACCTCCGCGTAGACGCATCGAACGCGATAACGTTGATACAGCGACGGTGGTATTCGTACGCTCGTTAAACCCGGTATCGTCGCGTGGAAATCGATGGAAAATCCAACGGTAGAATTCGTCCGTAGAATCGCATTACGCGCGAGTCGTAATCTCTTTCTCGTTTAGGACGAATCGGCGGTCCATGAGATTGAGAAGGAATTCAAGATACACCCGGCCGTTGTGTCGCGAAAAAAATGCAGAACCGTTCGAAATCAGTCGCGCGTTCCGCGGAAGGAGTAGACTCTCTTTTCACCGGATCTCGTCGAGCATTTGCAATAATTTACGCGAATAATGGGGAACCAAGTACGCGATTCTTCCCCGAACGTTAAGAAATCGTTTAACCGTGGTTTATTTCAAACCTTTTCGGACTTGGGTTCTCAAAGGGTCGGGGATCGGCCGCGACCGGCTCAAAAAGCTTCCATGTTGGAATCACGGCGGAATACTCGTTCAAAAACAAAGGAAACGCAAGGTTAAAGCCGCGAGTACCTACTTTCTTCGCGTGGGCGCTTTCTCGTTTCGTCTTTGCCGTAGAAGCTTGAAAAGTTACTTTGCCAGGGCATTCGAAAGCTACGGGCCTATGTACATATCTTGCGTCCGTCGAAGAATCTGTTGGAGGTTTAATTACATTTACCGGTACTCGCGAGGGATCGTAATTAACCAGAATGGAATGGAAAAGTAACACGATCGGCAGGCCTTTCGGATTTCAAGGTTTCCCGTGCTAGTCGGGGACAGGGACTAATTCGGGAGGAGGGTCAGGGTTTGTTCGCGCGAGCACTGAAACCGGAAGACCGGCTGGGGCCCGGTGACGGATTAAAACGCGAACCGCGCTCCTAAAGAGGAGCGAGTTTAGAGGCCGATGACCTTCCCCTTTCAAACTTTTTTCCGCGATACAAGAAAAAGAGCGTCGTCCCTCCGATTCGCCCCTCGCCCCTCGCCCCTCGCCGTGGCATCCGTTTCTCGCGCGTCTACTTGCGCCGATCTGAAAGCCCATATACGTAGTCGGCGGCAGCAGCAAGAGGAGCAAGCAGCGCATTCAGAAAAATCCGCTTTCAGCGTTAATAGTGCTTTAACGGCCGTCTAAAAGGCCGCTCGAAAGAGGAAGCGCGCAATTAAAAGCGATCCTCCCTGAATACGAAGCTTGAACGCGTGCGCGAGACCAAGGGAACGCGCTATCGTTCCAGCTTTTCTGGTTCCGTTTATCTGACAGCCGAAGGGGAAGCGCGACGCGCAATTGGCCACCGATAAACTTATCGCGACGGTTTGCCGAATGCTCGACGAACTCGCCGACCGACTCGTAACACGCGAAATCGACCAACAGATTTAACGAATCGTTCGTTCGCGGAAATTTGTTTTCTATAAACCGTTTAACTATACCGTATGCATTGATAGACTAAATTACAAGAATCCCACTCTACTGTCGCTTAAAATTTACTTGTATACGTTTTATTCACTTTCAAAGATAGTGTCCTGCAATGTTGTCCAAGCGAAATTCTATTATTCTGGTTTAAATGAAAAATTTGACGGTAATTACGAGGGTGCTATAATTTCGTTCACCAGTGTATCTTGATGAGTGTACGTAAGTAATACTGGTGCTAATTCTGAGTGTTCTGTACCGATCGTATAGGAATTATCGCCTATCGCGATGATTGTATTAACCGCCATGGTCCAAAGTATTATCGTAAGCGAGAAATCTAGGAATTATCGCAAATAGTGGTGTTATCGATACCAATCCTCCGCGATTCTCGTTGCGTTTTTTTCCGTCGAATCGACCAGCCGTGATAGTTTGATCGAACATTTACATCGAAATGTCCTGAACGAGGCCTAGAATTTTCTGTAAAATTTCCGTCACAACGATTCGCGTCGCGCGACATCCGCGTTGCTCTGTTTGTATACAGTGGGACGAGGCTGACATAATAACCGTTAAGGTGGACCGCGAGGTCGCGCAATGATATCATCGGTGTCGTCATTCGACATTCGCAACTTTTCCAACGGAGTACGAACTTACGGTCGCGACACAAATTTCCTGCGACAAAGGCCGACTGCAGTTTCGTCGACCGTCGCAGGTGCGAAACAAGACGGACGCGAAGCTTAGAGTTCGTTTTTTGTTAATCTCGCGACGAGTACGCGGAAACAAAATTACGTAAACAAACTGAATTCACGAACATCGCGGAACGATTCGAGAACGGAGGACTAGGAAATAATGCGCGAAACCAAAACTCAAATTTAACGAGAAATTAACGTCCGCGAAATCTCGTCCAAACTCTCAGCGTCTTATCGTTCATGATCGACGTAAAAAATCAGCTCGTACGTAGAGAGGAAAGTTACGGGTTTGTCGAATCGCTGGTAAACCGTGTAAATAATTGAAATCGAGGACGGATTTGGTTTGCTCACCGAAATACACCGGCTTCTCGCACTTTGGGCAGTTAGGCATGTTCGAGCCTCGCGGACACTTCTTTGGAACGGGAACGCGTTTGTTCGAGCGACGAAGAAGATCCTCTCGGGAGCGTGGTCAAGCGCGTACTGGGCCCCGAGTTCAGCAAGGTAACGCGATACTCTCCGGTTGATTGGACGTGTGTACGTGCGTTAACGCTGACTTTACGTGTGTGCGAGGGAGAGAGAGAGAGAGAGAGCGCGCGCGCGCGAGAACCCGTGTTAAGGTCGCTCGAGCATGGAACTTGTATCTCGATGTATGCGTGTTTGAGCGCGTGCACCTCGCCTCGATTTACGACATAATGCGTCGCGTCATATCGCGCTGTCGACTGGTAACGGTCGCGACCGGAGAGCAGACTTCTTCCACGGAATCGTTCTCCTCCGATTCTCGCCGCTAACCGGTCCCGTTATCCATTGTTGACAGATTCGTTATCGAACGCGCATACCCAAGTGCCCGCCGAGTATTCAGATCGGCCGGATGCCGCTTTATACGTCAATAACGGACCACTTTGGTACACTTGGAATGCAATCGTGCTACGGATCGCTACCGTACGCACATAGAAACGAGCGAACCTCGTCGTAGCATTGAATTAGATCGATTGGCAATCAAGCTGCCAGGAAAGTTGATCGAGAAAGATCTACCTAATACCGAACTTGTACAGTATTTCACGGTTAAACGATCAAACTGCTTCGTAGGGCATTTTCCACCAATACAAATAACAAGAACATTTTACGTATACAGTATTGTATGTCAAGTAAGACTGTATTGTAGTTTTCTTTACATTTTAAAAGAATATTTGAAAAATGGCATTAAAAATGATCAGAGAACGTGAAGCATATTTGGACTATTCTTGGTAACTTCGAGTATCGAAATATCTAACAAACTGCTAACGTTATCTAATCTGTAACGTTGCAAATGATACAGGCAATTATCTGTTAACCAATGTCATTTCTAAAAAAAACCTAATGATACATAACAACAACAACATAATACATAATAAAAGTTCTTCAACGATCGTTGCTATCATGGTTAAAATATGTTGAAACTTTAAAGCGAAACATTTAATTCCAAGGTTTCTATGGCATAATTAAGGATGAACATCCTTTTTAAAGTTATCAACTTGAACTCGTTACTTCCAGAACTTGAGTCTAACAACTCTTGTTTTTGCGACTTCCGATATCAAAACGGATATCCTTTCTAAACGAATCGAGAACAACACGCGTGCCAAAAGCTATCCACCACGATGGACTTCCTGGGACTAAAAAATACATCGTATTATCGACTTTTAAACTACAATTACTTTCTTCGTCGACCACATCCTGTGATTTCCATTCGAACGCAACGATGCTCTCCCAGTTAATTAAACAAACCAGTTCGAAGCAAGTACTTGAGCGTACAGCATGGTGAGCATCGACACTTTGCGTAGAATTTTCAAGCAAAGATGATCGAAAATCGTGAGAATCTGATCACCGCCATTGAGAACGACGACCAAGACACGGCGACGCGTATCCTTACCGAAGAATTCGATAACAAGTTCCTCCAACCTGTCGGAGTTGTTCGAGTGACTGCGATTCAGCTGGCTGCTTGGCACGGGAGAATAAACTTGCTTAGCCTACTGTACGAAAACGGTGCTGACGTAAACGCGACAGACAAAATCGGAAGATCCGCGTTGTTTCACGCCGCTCATCGTGGAAATTGCCAAGTGGTGAATTGGTTGCTGGAACGCGGGGCATGCACGGATAGCAGAGTCGGCATCGATTCTTGCTTCAAGGATTTCACCGGTTTATCTTTCGACCAGAGTTTTATAGGCCGAAACGTTAGTTGAAACGCGGGTCGAAGCTTTCTAGTATTGTACGATTATTGTAAAATACCGATTGCTTCGTTTCGTTAGTTGCCAATCCCGGAGTGTTGGGGTAGAACGGCTCTGCACCAGGCGGTAAAGAACAATCACTCCGAAGTGGTCGGGATTTTGATAAATGCCGGAGCAGACGCGAACGTTCGAGACGATCGCGGAATCACGCCGTTACTCTTAGCAGGATCTACCGTGACTGGGGAAGATGCACCTGAGATGTCCAAGTTTGTTGCAATTGTTGAAACCCTCGTGGCCGCGAAGGCGTCGACAAACGTAATTCATCCCGATACAGGTTTCGATAATGCGTATTCGTTTACTTTATTATCGGTTTGCTACCACGACACTTTTATTAAATCTGAACCTACTCGAACAAAGGCACCACGTCGCTTCATCACGCCGTAGTATTAGGGAGTTTGTTGGCAACAAAAATATTGTTGGATGGAGGCGCGTGGCCCCTTTATCGATGCAAAAGCACAGGAAGCACCCCTGTTCATATTGCTGCCAGCATTGGAAACCTAAAGATTCTTAGGGTTCTTCTAACGGCGATACCTCCCGAGCATGTGGACATTCGAGACAAGGTGGTACACTTGTTCCCTACAGTTTGTTTATTTGAGAATTAGTCTCGGTGATCGGTTTGTTTCTTGCACGTACAGATTAATCGGACGCCGCTTCACAGAGCCTCTTATCAAGGACACCGCGAATGCGTTCGGGCGCTAATCGATCAGGGTGGTAACCTAGCTGCAGAAACGAAAACCGGTGTCACCGTTATCGACGCCATCTTCGCTCACATACAAGCACCGGTGTTATTTTTAATGGGCATCTTGGATTCTCGAGTGCGAATTAACAACTTTGCGGATAATAATTCATGCGTAAGGACCAAGTATAACAACAAACAAATTGTCGAGATCTCTAACGCTAGTAACTTTCTCCATTGTCTTTGTTTCATGTTCTTCGAACCAAGATCACCGTGGACTTTGACGTGCTAGCGCCGAAAGGAGAACTACAAATGGGGGTGGTCGCGACCCTCATCGCGGCAGTTTCGGACATGGAGCAATTAACGATACTGCAACATCCACTGGTGGAAACTTTCCTCTGGTTAAAATGGTCCAAGCTAAAAGTATTCTTCTCGAGTCTGGTCCTCGTCCAGGCTGTGTTCGTCTTCTCCCTGTCCGGATACTCGATAAGTTTGTTGCAATACGAGACCGATCGTACCTCGTTAAGAATGATTCTGACTCTCTGTTCGTGCATCCTATTGTTCCACAACATGGGCCAGGTGTTGATGGTGCCAAGGTTCGATCGAGACACGTTACCAGAATATTTTTATTCGTTTCTGTATATTGTCGATGATTTCAGGTATTATTTGAGACAGTTTGAGACGTGGTTGTCGTTTGCATGCGCGACGATATCGCTGGCGGTTTCGGTAAGTAGCGGTTACGCGGTAGGAATTGTGATCCAGGAAAAGGGAAAGGTATTAAACGCTCTTCAGCAACCCTCGCAATGGGTGTTGCATTCCATCAGCGTGGCAATCTTGCTTGGCTGGATACAAATGATGCTGTTGGTTGGTCGTCTACCGATGTACGGATATTACGCGCTCATGTTCTCCACGGTATTGAAGAATATTCTCAAGGTCAGTCGGATAAATCGTCGGATAAATCGTCGGGTAAAAAGACGCTCGTTTCTTATTCGTGCGCGTGCATCCGTTAACAAAATTCTAAATGTTCCTTGTTCCTGCACGTAAATCTGGTGAAACGCGCACGAATAAAAGCCAGACATATTCGAGGCCGTAAAACGTTTTCACGGCAAGTCTGAACAGGGACAACGTTAACCCTGATTTAATGCCGAGGGAGGTTTTTAATTCCGTCTCTGTTACGGAAGATCCGTATTTAGTCGGAACGAAAGGTAAGAGAGCCCAAGCCGGAGCCGGAGCCGGAGCCCTTCCCTTCGGCGAATATCGTTAGAAATGAAAAGCCGGAGAGGAGGACCAAGGTTCTAAATGTCTCCTCCTCGGTGATACGGCTCTCCCGCCAGGACCCACTTGCCTACCCTTGCGCGCGAGCCCACCACCCTCGCGATTATAACAACGCGCATCCGGAGCTTTTTATTTCCTTTCAGGTTCTCCTAGCGTTCGTCTGCCTGATTGTCGGATTCGCGTTGAGCTTCGCCGTTTTGTTCCACGGGAACGACCAGTTTCGCGATTCCTGGAGGGCCGTCGTGAAGACCGTGGTAATGATGATGGGTGAGTACGAGTACGGGGCCCTGTTCTCTGACGAGAAGAATGGGAGTTCCTTCCTACCAGCCACGAGCAGGCTCGTGTTCCTCGCTTTCGTCATGCTCGCTAGTATCGTCCTGATGAACCTGATGATCGGTCTCGCGGTCAATGACATCCAGGGCCTCGAGAAGGAGGTACGATTTGCCAATATTATTCCTCGCGTATCCAACGGTCTGCTTCGACGATCAGCCGGCTGATTCATTTTCGGGTTGTGATCTATATTCCTTCTTGAAATTAACTTCATTATTATTATTATTACATATATCCAGGGCCACATTCGCCAACTGCTCAAGCAAGCCGAATTCGTCAGCCATTTGGAAAGGCTGACGTCACACCGAATCTTTCGTAGCAATTGGCTACATCCTCGGTTAAGTTCGCTACTAGACTCGAGACGCGGCATTCCCACAAAAATTACGTTTGGCTGTCACGAGCATTATTTTCATGAATCATCGCCCGGCATCCCGATGAAGCTGAAAGAGTCGTTGTTCCTGCTGGCTTCGAGCAACATGCGCGACACAGAAAGGTGAACAAATTGAACAAACGGACAAGTTCCGTAACGGCGCGGCGCGGCGCGACGCGGCGAACCACGAGCATTTTAATTAATAATTCCGCCGTAACGATCCGAACTTCGTGCACCTTAAATAAAGCGCCCTTTTTCTCTAGTTCGATAACGAGCGGTGATTGCGAGAACAACAACAACAACAACAACGCGGAATTAACGTCACTGTTGGAACAAGTGCTGTTACAATTAAGGACATCTTATTATCCATGCGCGACCAGACCAAAGTCTGCGAGGTCCTTTAATACGCGAAATCAAACGTGTCGAAGAAAAAGTACAAATGTGTAGAGTAGGATCAAGAATTTTACGTATACTTTGTGACTTAAGTAGGTTATGGTAATACGTATTGTGCAAATTAAAAAACAGGAACATGCAATTATAAAAATTGCATGAATACGTGCACGCGTTTGTACGTAGCGCCATACGTCGATACCGAAGATATAGTGTTTTACCGACGTAGCACCATGAGTTTTGCATCGGGTACGGATCTCTGCATAGATGTCTCTGCAAGACTTTATTCTTCCAGAATTGCACTTGAATTCTCGAATAGGATTGCGGAAAGTTGCGAGCAACTTATCAATTACTAGGAATTTCCTTCGTTGTGTCATCGATACGTATAATTCTTCGACTAAATTCGATGTGTCTTTCACGTTTGATATTTACAATCGTTTAACGCGTGCCAATCGTTGCAATTTTACTTTCTATACCTGTTTCGATCTCCTTGCTCGGCTCTCCATAATTAGTACTTTCCAAGAATGTAACGAGGACCCGATTCGTGCGACGCACCCAAAGATTCGGGCTGTTTTATGTTACAGCATAATCGCAGTTTGCGACGAAATTTATTGTAAACGATACATAAATTGGAAATACGTTAATTCAGGAACGAACACGCGCACGCGAACCGTGTTCGTTGTTCAAAGAATAATTAACGCGAAATCTAACAAAGCTAGATGTATCGATTCCGGTATTTGAGGTTATTAATATGGATGTAATGTGCGCGCCTAAGTAATCGCGAACGATCACGTGGATTGTATCAATAGGATAGGACGTTATAGCGGTTTGACCACTTGTCATCGAGTCGATCTTAAATTTATTACGATACTTTGATACGAGGTGATTATCTTCTGGTCGCGCGATTAACACGCACACGGCCCGCTTTGTTCGTTCCGATCCCCGGAAACGGCACAAAAGTCAGCTTTGTTACCAGCTAATAAGAGTACTCGTGTTTTTGTCCAGATTTTAATTAAATACGGAAATCGGATAGGTCGGTGGCGGGCGCATATATTATCATAAATTATCGTTCACCCGCGGCTATAAAGAAATCACGCGCACACCTGCCTTAACGGTTGTAACGTGCTCAACCAAGTGTTTTGCGACCCGGCATTTTTTTATTTTTCGAAAACGGTATCAAACAGCATCGTTTCGTTGAATTCAACGTGCACGCTAAAGGAAGAAAGGAGGCGTCGCCGAGCCGAATAAAAAGGTTGCTTTAACAGGATACATAATGTATAGGGTCGACTTTGAAACGCGCAACGAAACCAGAGAAAAATTCACAAACGAGTTTTCTCGATTCCAAAGATTTCCAGGTAACAAATAGTATGAGAATTTGCACCTCGTACGAAATCGTTCATCGTCGCTATTGAACGGAAACTCGCCACCCAAGATGTAAAGTGGCTACGATACAGTCTTTTCTCTTCTCTTAGGTTAATCGATCGTCGAGGGATGTTGGTATCGATATACTAAAACGGTCGTTACAAATTCCCGACTTGAACCTCATAGAGATGTAGAAAAATGTACATATACGACAGCGAAAACCAACAGCTATAGACAAAACGAGGAATTTTGTGTTACAACTAAGGATAGTAGTATTAATAGCCAGGTGTGTAAGATTAATTGTTTTACGGTAAAAATAACATTTAGAATTGTACGCAAGTAAATGGTCGCCAGTGTATATAACGCAGCACCCGCGATAGGAGTATCGATGGAGATGATAGCGACGATGATAAGTATAACGGCAGCGTCGGGGGTTGGGTTTAAAGGAGGCGATAGGGATAAGAAATGATCAGTATGGTCGTTATCGAGAGAAGGAAAGTTAGCGTTCGCGGAGGGTAAACGATGTTGAAGTTTGGCAAAAAGAGCAGAGCGGTGCAGGAATGACAGTGGCAGGAACGGTGGTGTCAGTAACGGGGCGACGCGACGGTGGCATCAACAACGATGCGGTGGTGGCGATCGCGGCAGCGGCAGTGGCGCGGTATCGTCGTAGACGGTGCTAGGAGTTCGGGTGAGCTCGCACAGTTTCGGGTGGGGTCGGTTCGCCGCCTTGCCTGCCATGACTGGCCGGTCGTGGCCTCGCGGGGGGTGAGGGTGGGGGCGCTGTGGCGCGTCGGCGAGGGAAGCCACGGCAGTGAATCCGGCGTCGTGATTGGTCGTCGCGTGGGAGAGCCGCCCGCCCGAGCTCACCGTGGCCGGCAGTCAGTACCGAGCATCCAGGCAGAGTACATCGAGCCATCGGAGTCGGGGTGAGATACGGAAACACGCACCTCGGGACCTTATCACGGGCACGATGGCCGTCCGGCGCGTGCACCGTCAACATCAACAGCAAGAACAACAACGTCGTCACCGTCGTCGTAGTGCCGTACTCGTCGCGCGTGTACTTGGCAGTCGTCTGCAGACGGAATCACAGCAACAGCATCGTGCGCTCGCCAAAGTATCGTGGCCACCATCGTACGGATACGTGGCGCGCGGACTATGTGCCTGGTGCACGCAATAAGAAACGAAACAGAAAGAGAAAGCACGACGCCCCGGAAATTTGCTGCGTGCTTATTTGACACACACGGTCCGCCACTACACACTACCTACTACATCACGTTCCTTCCGCCGTTACCTCCTCTGTCCTCTCGTTTTTAAGCCCCTGTAACGCACCTCCTTTCTCTTCTTCTTGTACGCCAGACGTCCCACGCGGTCCTCGTATCTTCGGTGAGATTACGTTTCAGTTAATAAACGAGGAAAACGCGCGTCGGTCGTTAAACCTTGCCCCATTGCCATGCGTCGTTTAAATTTCTGTTGTAGAACGTCGTAAACCGAAATATATATACATACATACATACATATATAGATATATATATATATATCGTGTTTTGACTGGTGGTGCGTTTTAATTGTTCTTCGTTTCGCGATTTCGTCGGTGCAACGTTCTTGTGCCCGTTCCGGGAAGTGTGTAGCCTAACCTCCGTCGACGACGGTGGCGACGGTGGTGCGGAGGCAAAGGTGACGGTGAACCGTTTCTCTGTGCTTCGTCGTATTGTATTGTCTGTTCTGTGCGACAACAGTGAGACAGAAAAGGGCGAGTGTCCGTCGGTGGCGTCGTTTAAAAGTAACGCGCGCGCGTTGTCTCTTTAACCTAGTATTGGATCCGACGGATCGGTCGTTGAAGCTGCCGCTGGTGCGTCGTTGGACGTACGCGGATAAATCGCGGCCGGCACGCGAACACCGAGTTTTGAAATTGCCGCGGTACTCGGATCGGCCGCCTAACCTCTCGTCAGTCCTGCGGACACACCTCTCGCGTTAAGTCGGTGGACGACAAAGACAGGAACAACGGTGGCCGTCGTTCGGCCAGCAATAATGCCGCACGTGAGCAGCAGCGGCGGCGGCGACGATCTCGGCAGCGAGGACGAGGTCAAGGTTTTCAAGGATGAGGGCGAGGACGAGAAGAGGTCCTCCGAGAACCTCACCGAGGAGAAAAGTTCCCTCATCGACCTCACGGAATCTGAGGTGCGTCGACACAGCCCCTTGTTACCGTCTCTAATTCTACAAATTGCTCGCGTCGTGTGCAACGCAACGTCGTCTCAGTCTCTTCTTCTTTTATCCGTCTCTTCGTTCGTGACAGCCTAAGGACGTCGGCATTAAGTGCGTGCATGTGTGTTGCAGGAAAAGGTCTCGCTCGCCGGTGGAAGTTACGCGACGACGGGCAAGACGTCGACAAGATCGGATCTCAGCCCCGTTTTCGGTAAGCCTTCATCATCCTCTTATTTATTTCACTCTTGCACGCGTACCAAAGAATATTTTCTTGCCTCGAGTGTCACGAAGTTTGTTCGAATCGATAGGCAGCCTTAATCGCGATGCAGACGATTCGGCTTAGTGCTAATCTCGCGTATGACGAGATATTTCTATGTCTTATAAAATTTCAAATTACTGCCCGCAAAGGATCGATGCTCGAGGTTAATTCGACACGATTATTTTTTACGCGTAGGCTATCGTCCGGATAAGCATTTCGTATAGCCCGATTCTATATATTCGATCGCGACACTGATAACGTAAAGATTGGCGAGTCGTCGGACGTAATTCTTCCGTCGGACGTTTATCGCTGCTCGGCTATGAAATCTGATAACGTGTTATGGTATTATATGCATGTCGTAGGGGGCAGCTCTGATTCATATAAATTAACGTCATTGTAGGTGGTTATCTTACGATCTGGTAACGTAATCTACTCATGGCAAATCGCTTTTATGTTCTAATGATAATTTTAGACAGCTCCCGTCAGGCTAAATCGTACGTTTTAACGTTTCTGTTCGCGCCACGATCAACAATACACGTTCCAGCAGCGATCAAGAACGAGATTATACCTATTGTATTATAGTTTGTTGCATTGGATTGCTGAAAACGACTCGGTCGCGTGTTTCTGATTATTTCGTTGCCGCGCTCCCGTTGAAAACACTGGCCCACGTTCGGATCATCTCCTCGCGTTAAATACACACGTGCGTTTATCGCGAATAGTTGAACGCAATTATTCTACCGTGATTGAATCGAGTAATTGAAATTACGCAAACGTTGGGACGAAAATACATGTTCGTTGAATTCTTTCCATTCTCCACTACCGACGGACTGGATCCGAATTCGTTACATTGTTCTACGGTTCGTTGGCATTACACAGAAAACGATTTTTTACAATTAGCCACTAATTAGACTAGCATTTTTTACACCCTGCATCTCGTCGTTTCTCTCTTTTTGTGTGTTTCAAAATTCAGCATATACACGCTCGTTTAACTCTAAAAAAGAAATCGAATCTCGAAGAATTTATTCTACGAAACCTACAGTGAGTCACAGCCAAAATCGTACACCACATATGAAAATATGTTTCAACTTTACCATCCGAATGAAAAAGATTAAATTTGCTTTCGTCGGGAAAAATAACTTCTTTCCAAAAACTAAAATCCTTAGTGAAATACCGTCTTGTAAACTTCAGTCTCCTTTTCTTATTTTTATCGCTGACAAATGGTTTATTTCTTGCTTTACGCCCATGAAAATCATTCTTTCTCAGTACTCTTCTTACAATTTTCGGATTAACAGACTTTTGCAAATATTTTTCCACCTCGTTCGACAATTTAGGTGCACTCAACAACTGTTCATCGTTCATCGTACGCATTAAATTTTTTGTTCGGTGTTGTTCTTAATTTATTTGTAATTCTACTTTCTTCTCTAATACTTCTACCAATAATTTTTGCAATTTCTCGATAGCTTTTCCCATTTTGAAAGTTCTTCGCAACAATTTCTTTCTTTTACGATTTTAGCTGTGAGACTAAATACTCATTTCTTTTGTCATTATTACACAATAAATACAGATATATTCACAATAATGTCTGTCTTATTTTTTATATGTGGTGTACGATTTTGGCTGTGACACCGTATCTACGGATTGCGGTCCTGTTTGAATGTTCACCAAGTATATTGTAAATAATTTACAAGTATGACAGCAATGGATTCGCAGAAGCAACCGTAAACAACGCGATCCGACATATCATTCGCGATACGTTCCAAACTTGTATTGTATTTGTCTCTCCGTTTTCTCGAGGTTGAGAAAAACACAACTTTTTCAGACTATGAACATAGCCTGAAAAATTGTTGATAATCGCGGTATATTTTAAATTAAATTCGGGTCAATTTATAATGAATAACAAATGGGATATTATCGATACGGTGTCGCAAAATTTTCTTTAAAAAGGTCATAACCCGTCGGCAGGTTACACAACAGCTATCGTATTAACTCGTACAGAGATGTATGTACTTGTTATTAAATAGAAACTAGCGAGAAACGTGCAAGTGTCGCGCGCGTGCTTGTTGTCTTCCTCTTTGTTTCTTTCTTCTCAGTCGCATTTTTCAGTTGATCGTGCGACCAAGTAAAAGTAACTGGAAGAATGGAAAGTAATCGCGCGCCGAGGGGAAAATCGAATCGACGTGGTTAAGAGCGAAAAGGGGTTTTCGGCGAGAAACCGCGGGGAAAGTTAATTTCAATTTGCCGAGGGAAATTGACCGAAGTTTACGGAACGCTGTTATTCTCGCGACAGGTTTGAAACAAATTGTAACTCGTTACCCGACGGTATACAATGAAACACGCCGGATCTCTCGGCTGCACGGGTTCCTCCCCGAACAGACTTTGTCACTGACAAATCGATGTCGTGCCGGCGAACACGCTGTCACTGTGTTGCCAAAACACTTTAACCAGTTACCTTTCGTTTTTGCTTGATTTTGACGAGTCGTCCAACGCCTCGAAGCAACGACCACTTTTATAGAATCTCGACCAAGTGTCGCTTTCGATCGGAAGAACTTTCTATTCGGTTATTTTTCGATCACCTGTTGTGTGTAATGTCTATCGGTTGTTCAACATCTTCCATTTGTTAGTCGAGTCTAGCTATCTCTGTTTTTACCATTGGTTCTGGCCAACCATTGAATAATTTTACCAGAAAACTATTGTAATAGGTTGAAGGTAGATGTATCTCCGCCCATAATTACTATGCATAAAATATTTAATGTTCGTATAGCGGCAGAATCTTGACAGAATTACGCAAGTTTCATTCATAAATAACTAATGAAACTTTTAGATTTTCTCGTAAACCGACTCTCGACGTGTTGCTCGTAAATTCATTCGGAAATTAAAATCCATTAATTAGTTTTTTAAACCGATATGTATACGAAGCCGCAAGCAGAAGCTACTTTACACACGAGTACACGGAACAAATTTTATTCGTTGTTCGTGAATAAAATATCCGCGACTCGGCTAGGAATCGATCGGAAATAATTGGTTTTAAGTACTTGTATATTTCAGCAAATTAATTTAAAGAAACTGAATACATATACCTTGGAAAAAACGACTACTCTTTATACTGTATCTGGGTGTGTGAGATCCCTATCGTTGTACCTAAAGAAAACAGTTGCGCACTTTTACACGATTATGACACCACTGAGATCATCATCCGCCTGCAAGAAAATATGTACATGTAATCCTAGCCCATACGTGTTTCTCATTTTCTTGAAGTAACACATTAAAATCCTTCAATCCGTTCAGAAGTTATGACATTTTAAAGATTCGTATGATATTTTCCAGCAACATTTCTGGCCATAAATTACATTTTCGATTAGGAATTTTTTTCTCGGGAATGGTTAGGATTTCGAGGGTATGTCTGTTCACCAAAAATGATTGTAATTGACCCCCGCAATCGAAAATAATTTTTCCGTGAGTGATTTGAAATTTTAAAATTTATTTTTGTTAATAACTTTTCAACGAAGCCTGAATCAACAAATTGATATTCTTGATTTTCGTCTTATTTTGGCCTCTAGAATCTCCCAATAAAATTTTTCCCAGGGGTGACCGAACACCCTGTATATCGTCTTAAACGTTGTTTGTTCATAGCCAGGTTCATAAAGGCGTAAACGAAACCGCGGAGTGTTAAATTATTGTAATTTGTCTTGTCCGAACGGTAGCGACGAGCAGCAGCCCCGACACGACACGAAAATCACTTTCTGTGACGTACAATTACGCGCAAATAACGCGTGGGGATCAGAATTCGTTGCACTCGCCGGCCGGGAGAACGTGCAAAATATTACGTCGGGATCCGTCGTAATCGCTTAAGTGGTTAATTATGGTGCTTCGAGGAAGGCTAGAGGAGGCCGAGGTGGGATTAATCTTGGCATCAATTACTTCACTGGACCCTTTTTTTTTTATGCCCAGTGAAACTAGTTTTCCACCAGGAGCTCGTTTCTGAATGGAGCGTGATGCGTTGGATATCTTTTTTCCATCCATTTAGACGCTGTTTGCCACGTTCGTATCCATCGATGGTCCGCGCGTACATTTCTACGCTCGTTAGAGCGAGTCTTTTATTTTCTCCAAGTTCGGTCGTTGAACTCTCTGCGTTTTCCGATCGACGACACACGATTATTTCTGAAAATATTTTTAAACCGTGTGCTGTTTTCCAATTCTTAACTTTTCGAGGGACACGAGGATGGTTCAAATATTTCCATCGCGTGATTCGTAGCAAACGACGCGTCGGTGTAATGGCAGGAGATATGCCTCTGGTTCTCGAATAATTTCGAAATTTACAAATGCATTTAAGATCCGTTTCCTAAAACTATTGCATAATTTCTTCAGTTGCCATTACAAAGCCAATTACTCCCTTATGAAAGTAACGTAATACGAAGTATGTCGTATCGGAAGTTTGCACAGACTTGCACAATTCGTGACTGGTCGGCGCGTGTCGCTGACTTGACAAACGTTTGCACCAATTACACTCGTTTTGTTATTACGCAGATTCACCAGATTTCCTTGCTTCGTTGCGCTCTCTGTACAATGGGCTGACTATTGCTAATTATCAGACACGCCTCGTTAAACCTAACAATGACCAAGTACATTTATGTAGCGTGTTATCGAACAATATCACTAGCAACGTGTATCGCTTGGCGTCGCGACATTGACACTAGGCACCATAATGGTACAGCAAGTCGTGTTCGTGCTGTATCTTATAGAATCGTGTATTCAGTTTATTATTATAAACAATTCCGTGTACACGATGAAGTTGTAAGTACACGCCTCCAAATACCAAAAACTAGAGTACGAAAATAAGTACACACATAGAGGGTCGTCGTAAATTTGATCGTAAGGGTCGTGGGGATGAGAAAAAGGAATGGAATTGGAAAAAATGCAAGTGGTAGGGTAGCGTCGCGACCCGTTCCAAGCGGTTTGGCCATTTTCCGAATCTGCGAGCTCGTCGGTGCACGGTGACGAGATTTTCCGTGGCTGGAGCTACGGGAATCCTTTAGTAGCGAGTCGCTGTTCGCAAAAGCGCTGGCTCACCGCGGCGATATACACTTTGTCGCTACTTGGAAACTACCTCCGCCTCCGGATTGCACCTCGCCGCGTGAATATCGGGATGCAGCTCCGCTCCGGCTATGGTGGGAAGGGAAAGGAAGAAGAGCTCGAGAAAAGCGGGAGAGCGAGAAGGAGCAAGAGATAGATATACCGAGGGGAGAGAACCATAAACGATGTGTCTCGTTGTGCGAAGTAATTGACGAGTTCGCGTGTAGGCGGTTGAGCGCCTAGATCGCCTCGAGCGTACCGTAGGCTTATCCTCAGAGACGAAAAACGAAACGAAACGAAACGAGCAGCCCTAATACCGACCGAGGAGCCGTGAGGAGGCGGAAAGGGCAGGAGGTGGGTTCGCGCGGGTCGACACTGGAGGAGAGGAAACGAGACGAGGGAGATGGACGAACAGACTCTGGCCAAGGAGGGAGCGAGACGGTCAGAAATTGACAGAAGAGTCGGTTAGTCGGAAAGGGAACGAGAAGGAGATAGAAATTGAGAGTGGGTTAGCCGGTGAGCTCGAGAACGAGACGAGAATATGTGAGCGATAGAGAATTAGCAAGCGAGCGAGCGAGCGAGCAAGCAAGCAACCGACCGACCGACCGACCGACCGACCACGAAGAAGGGAAAGAGGAAAGAGAGGCTGCTGCATCACCCTGAACTTGCCCGAATACCTTCCCTCCGAACCGTACGGTGTGTATCCGCTCACCAATGCACATGGCACCCAAGCAAGTTCTCTCTTCTACCCTCCTCTTCACGCCTCTCTTGTACACCTCTCTCGCTCCCTCTTCCTCGGTCTCTTCTCGTTCCTTCGCTCGAATCTCGCTCGCCCTTTCAGTCTGCTTCCTTTTCTCTTCTTACTTCGCCTCCTCTCGGAGTTAACCCACCCATTTCTTACGCTCCGCACCGTATACCGGGTGTCGGCGTAATATTTTCGGATATAGATAGCTCGGTCGCCGGGCGACAGGGCACACGGAACTTCCGGTGCAACACGGAGGAGACGGAATTATTGGTCTTGGGCCCTCTGTAGTCCTGCGGTAGGTGGAGAGGCCACGGATAGTTTGTCATTTTACGATGCTACCGAGAATCCAGGACACCGAAAATAGACTCGTTTTCCTAATCCGCTGCTAGAAATAATTAGAGGGTCCCGTGTTTGCACAACGAATCACACGTATTAAATCCTGGGCAGGCAAGACTTCGTCGCTGACGCCTACAATTCTTTCGCAATTTCGGTACGGTGTTTATTGTCGCGAAATTATCGCAAAAGTTTAATTCCTTTTTATAATTCGGAATGCACATGGTATTTTTTAAACGTGGAAAGGAGCGAAAGATTGCACGCAAATGAAAATAGGTAAATGAAAAGCGTAAGATTACCGGAGGGTTAAACGAGATCTCGATTTCGATGGCCGTAGAGGAACCACAACTGTGAAAGATTTTTACGAGATTTCTTGGATCGCGTGAATAATCGGAACACCCGGTGTACGAATACAGACACACCAACAACAGTCAGCATTATACACCTACCCTGGCTCTCCTCTACCTACCTACCTGCTCGCTAACGAGCCTACCTGCCGGACTTCTTGCATTCGAAGAGGTTGCCCGAGAAGAGGGCCTCATCCCTGTTCAGACCCATCCCCATAGATTCGGCAACTACACCCCGCGGTGGTGCTTGCACCTTCCTTTATAAACGGTTAAACAAATTTCCCTGTAAAACGGCTTTCCTGGAAACAGAGGGAGAGAGGGGGGTGTGGGGCCGTAGGAAACTGAGACAGGTTTAGAAAATATGTTTGCTTTTGCCCGGAGTGTTTCTGGTCACGGTCGGTTCTCGCGTGAGATCGGACTTTTAAAAATTTTTATAGCCGGGCATAAATCGAATTTATTGGCGGGTAAATTTTCGGTGAACTCGCGGCATCGTGGTTCTTTCACGCGTGTCCTTGGAAGCTGCTCACGACTCGTAGCAACGATTCGAAAATTCAAGTTGCTCGCGAATCGGTTTCGGCTTGGTTTCGCAAATCGTTGCGACCGAGCGCTCGCCAGGATCAATAAATGCAAAGTTCGTAAACACAGGCTCCCTCGACTACTTTCCGGCATCGACGGACGACCACAGATCCGGTCCTTGACCTGCGACACGTGCTGGTAACGTGGGTCTTGCGATTCGCGTAGTCACGCAACGATAGCGAAAGTAGGAAAGCGCACGACGTTGCGCGTTTGTACGCGACATCTGCCGTATGGTCGTCCTCGTCGTTCTGTATTGTCCAGCTATCGAAAGAGAATCGGTCAACAGACTTATCGCGGGCCAGAGTGCGTCGACAAACATGTTGAACATTCGCGGTTCTCGATAAGGACACCGATACGACTTGGACAAACATTTCCGTCTCGAGGATCCCCGTGGTCCACGCGACGCGAGATCGAGCGGAATCGGGCCGGAAAATTCGAACGAGTCGCGGCGAGCAAACGTTTTACCGAAGCTAATCTCTGCGTAGACGCTTTGTAATCGCGTGATCCGATCGAAACTGATAACAAGATAAGCCTGTTAGGTTCGTACGGTGCGTAACCCTCGGTGTATCTTTGCTCGATCTTCTCGCCAGGGATCGTATCGTGGTTCGCGAGGTCACGTAGCGACGTGATTTTCTTGGTTGCGGGGGATTTATCGGCGTTCCTGGCTCCCTTTGGTCATCCCTAACGACATTCTCGATGATTTTGCGCCGTTTCTTCGCGACAGGCTCGTTCTGCGTTCGCGTAAACGTTGCGATCGCTCGCACGTGCAACGTTTCCCGCTTCGAGGAAGACTACCTAGGTGGCCGTTTAATAACGTTGCGCGGCTAAATCGCGCATTATCGCGCGCCGCGACGCACGGCACGCGTTGTTTACAAGAGAACTGTGTACTTTGACAAGATTAATAATAGCTGGAATTGAATAACTTGTTACGAGCGCGCGCGAACCTGCGAGCTACTAGTTGCGTCACAGCTAAACATTAACGCTATTTGGAGGATGAGATTCATTCATTGTGTACACAGACCACGCACGTTTCCTGGTTCGCGCGAATGTGTACGAATTTGCGGTGTTCGAACGTGTATCATGATTTCGGATTATGGTCGTCGCGTTTCAGAAATATAAAGCAACGTACATGCGATAGCCACTATTTCGCGATCCAACCGGAACACGTTCTCTATTATTTTCATTAATCACCGGATTAAATCGTTATGCTGTAATATATTATTTCACAAGTGAATAGAATTTACGGAATAATGTGCTTGCATACTCGATCGTTTTATTCTATTTTATTATTTACCTTTGTTATTTCTTACTCTATACCTTGCATTATTAGAAATTTCGTGCGTAGAGCGTAGCCACGAACGTGATAATACATACACGGAGACGTATCACCGTCATTAAACTTAACGTTCCCTGTGAAATAATTATATTGCTCGAAATCGAACGGTAACGATCAGTCTGTAAAGGAAAGTAATCGTTAGCCATAAAATAGTGTTGTTGGCCAAGAGCAACAAATCTCTTTACGCTTTTGTAATATCAGCGATCATCTAATTGGTGACCGTGGTACCCTAATAAACGTATTAGCGTTACGACGCGCGTTTTATTTTGAAAGAAAATAAGAGGAATCGTGCCACCGCAGAAGAATGAAAAAGCACGAGGCGCGTATGATAATCAGGCATGCCCACCGAAAATACCGGTTTCCCACTCGGGCCCGTGGTTACGATTCAGGTTTGTCCTGGCTGTTTCCGAGGCTCTGTCGAAACGATGTTCGTCAAACAAAGTCGTTCGACCGTACAGCTCCTCCAGTCAATTAACGCCACAGAAGACCGTCGTCGACCTGTTGTCGAGCCTTCCTCCCTCCTCTCGTGCGTCTCCCGAGAAACAAAAAATTTCTAAGGGCCGATGGACCGAACGAAAAAACCGACCACGAACCAAGGTTCGCGTTCCGAACCGTCGACAAGAATTTTTCGAGAAGGACTGGAAAAGGTGGAAAATTTCGAGGAACTTGTGCCGAAATGGCCGAACGACGGTCGAAGAAGCAAAGAGGGAGGAAGAGGAGCCAGCAGCCGGGGCCGGCTAAATGGGGAAGCGTTTGGAAACGACAGGGTCAAACCACACGGCGAGGTTTAGCGAACGCGACGACGATACGTACCTACACGCACGAGAGTCGAGAGACGGTAAAGCGGAAAGAGCGAGAAGAACGGCGCGAGTAGAACGAGGCGAGCAGATCGAATGGAAAAGAGCGAAGAAACCGAAGATCACGGCCGAGAGAGACGGAGCAAGAGAGATGGGGAGAGAGAGAGCAAAGGGCGAACAGAGAGTAACGAGAAAGGATCGAAGGAGGACAGGGAACGGTCGTGCAGGAAGAGAGAGCGCGACCATCCGTTGAACGAAGGCTAGCAATCTGCGTAGTGTTTTACGACAACTATAAATATGGCTGTAAAGCTCTTTGTTTAGAGCAGCTAGTCCGGCTTTCGAAACTCTGCCCTTCTGCTCGTGCGGCCATTTAGGTTCGAACGCGGAGACGAGCCTGGCTGCGTTCGTGCAACGATATCCGTTCGGAGCCTGGCGTTGTCGGGCTACCGAACGAACAGTTAGTTTTCGATCGATAAATTCTCCCTCGATCGATCTCGCGAACCACGACGATTCGCGGAGGAGCGCATTTACACGTGAAAATTATCGACGACTGGTCCCATTAAAAGGAGGCAAAAGAAACCGCTCCGTCCAGTGGCATCTGCTAACCATATGCTAAAATGACTGAGCCCGGATAACACCCTGTCACGCTAATGTCAGGTTAAGCGGCGAGAATGATTTACAAGCGGCGAGTTGGAGCGAACCGGCAACGTTACACCGCGCTTTCGGAACGGCAGGGCTCACTCGCACCATGATACTCGTTACAACAACGTTATTGCTCGGGCGCAATTAACGTCCGCTAGATACGCCGCGTCGATAGGTTAAACGCGCGCGAGACACGTCGCGTGGACACGACGCGTTGAAATAATTTATGCCTTCCCGACGCGATCGGAACGCGTTCCGGATGAGTCTGTTTACGGACGTACTGCGAATACGGTTTCGACACCTTTTTACCTTACAGAAACCGCGAATCGCCACTTTGGTCGTTCCACCACGACCAAACGCTAACAAGGAGAGTACAAGTACAGATTTAGTTTAAATATTCCAAACTTGTACATCTAGTAATCCTGTTCACGAGAGTGTAACATCATGAAACACGACTCGATCATTTTTCACTCTCAATTACCATTTTAGTTTGTTGCTAACGTACCAAAGTGGTACTTACAGTCTCGGCAGTTTTCTTTTTCAATCGACCAACAAATAACGGATAACGAATATTTGGGATATTAGCTGTATGTAACGCGCAACGAAGGTATATACGCGGGTCTTGGACGATTCGTGCAACCGGCGTATATCAAAACGTGTCTCGTATAAAAGCAGGAAGCAGCGGTATGATAGGCGAGAGGGTTTGGGGAGGAGAGGAGCGCGCGAAAAAGGTGATACGGCGCGGAGACAAAGGCGAGAGACGGTGAAGAGGGCCTGATCAATCGGATCCTCTGCCATCCGGCGGTGAGTTAACTAGAACTAAATAAGGTAGCTGCCCGGTCTCGGTAAATAATTGTATCTCGTAAAGCGACTAGGTACCGAGGATTTATATGGGCGTAGCCGACGGGGCCAACACTTGCTCCTTCGGTACACGACGGCGCGTACCAGTCCTCGCCCCTCCTCTCCTCCTCCTCTCCTCTTTTTTCTTTCCTTCGGTCGAACATAACCTGCAAGCACCGCGGTGCACACGTGGCACGAGACGATCGTCGAGGGGGGGACCGCGGTCCCCTCCGCGCCGGGTAATGTTGTATCGAACGCTAAACTTGAATCATGCAAATTAACCGGCAATAACGGTGCGAACGGCTAATTATATTTCCGAGATTTGATCGTTTTGTTGCGACTCGTCGCTTCGTAGCGCGGAGAAAACGTACGATTATGATTCGGTGACGCGCGTCGCCGAGTTGTACTCGTACGCGGTGGGTAGGTGGCGGGAAAAAAATAGCTCTCGCGGGAAGAAAAAGAAAAGGCCTCCGATCGTTGATCAACGATCTGGGAAATTAATTATCGTGCACGAAGAAGCCTCTCCGGGAGATTATTAGTCACGGCTTGTCCGTGCGGCCGCTGCCTCTGCGAAGGTCCTTTTGCGTGTTCTCGCCGATGAGTTCACGCTCACGGACTCGCTAATCTTATCTGTGCCAAGATAGCGCCCCGTTCCACCGATAAAAAACTTCAGGTTTAATTCCGATCTTTAAAAGTTTGTCCTCCTTTGTGCGTCGTTAGGACATCGATCCCGCGAAGGGACACGGTGGTCTTTCATTCGCCAGAGACCGTTTTGCAAGCGTTTAATTTATTCGGTGAAAATCTATTCCCGTGTAGACGAACTGGCATGGCGGAAGTCACGCGTCTACGTGTCACGTGCCACGCCCGACCATCTTTTCTAGCTTCTAAGGTCCCCGATTACGTTTCCATTGTCGTCTCGGTGACGCGCGACTCGACGATTGCGAAATCCCCGGCGACATAACGATTACTTCCAGTTGGCCAAAATTCCAATCGAAATTTTCCTCGTAACGATACGCGCTCACGGACCGAACAGACTCCCTCGAAACTGGTTAATTCCGATACCCGCTGGACTCGCGCTATTAGGCCCCCGCGAGACCGGAAGGCTCTGCGCCGATCGCCGAACCGAAACCCTAATTTCGGACTTTATCCTCTGGTTATCCGAGCAGTTGGTTACGACGCGTAGGACAAAGTTGATCTTACCTTTTATTCTACGTATTTGTAATGAAACTTGTTGTTAATATGAACACGGTTTATCAGAGAAATTTTATAGCGTTTCGTCCGCGCCTTAAACGTCCAAGTATTGGGTCCTTTACCTTACTACGTACACGCGTACGCGTATAAAAGAGAGGGAACGAAGGCACACGGATATACGCAGAGAGATCGAAAGCGAGCGAATGAGAAAAAGGGGGAAGAATCGAGAAGGCAGGCAGGAGAGACACGCGAGCGAAGAGAAACAGAAACAGAAGTGGCGGTGTCGGAAGGAACGAGCTGCGAGAGAGAGGAAGAGGGAGTGATAAGTCCTGGTAAGAGTGGGTGCTCGTGGGTCCCCTTGCCCCTCCCGATGGACACTCGGACCCAGTGGGGCCCCTCGTACCCTCTGCTCGTTCCGCAGGCAGCCCGAGGCCAAGAACGCAGGGCCGTAGGCCCCGGCCACGGTACCGTCGGCTACTCGTACCTTTGCGGCGTTGCCGAGTCCTCTTCCGATCGGTCGCATCTTGCACTCTCGTTTCAAAGAGAAGGGCCCACTTTTGCATAAATTACACGTACGTGCTCGGCTAAGAGCTCTGTCTCTCGTACGTCTTCGTAGAACGCGCACGTTCCCTTCGGACACGAGAAAATCGATTTTCAAACCGTTCGAAAGATTCCTTGGCTACGATCGCGCGCGCTTTAGCTTCTCGACGTCCATTCGATCAATTTTCTGCGGAAGCAGAAGCGTTGCAAAATTAATGGAGAGCGATAGTGTCGCAAAACTCGGTGGCGCACAGCTGCAGGCTCCAGCAGGTGTGCGTTTGCGTGCTCGTTAACTCGTAATGGAGATTGCCACCTTAGATTCCCGACCACCCGGGTTTCCGTCGAATTTCGCATATTTTTATTTCACAACTACGACAGTCTGTCAAACGAGTTTCCTCCTAGTATGTACTTGCATTTAGCGACTCGTGGTCCTGAGGGGAAGACGCGAGCGTTCTCTTTTAAATTTCGCGATGGCTCTCGATCCGATCTGTCAAAACTCCAAACTCGTACGTCTGATCGGGCAAGCTGCCGCTACTTTGGCGACAATATGGCGAAGAAAGTGCTCCGTTCGAAGGGGCTTGTCGTGACGCGAACGACACGGATATTTCCGATAGATGCGAGGCTCGTCGACGAGGCGTTGAGGCACGCGCGCACGCGGTAGTCCAAGTCACCTTTAACACACCGTACACAGAGTTTTCACACAGGTTACAGCGTCGTTCTGAATGGCTCACGAATCTCGAACAATGGATCGTGAGTGTCGCTTAATCGGTGTATCGATGTTCGAAACCTTTTCTATTTCGACGGTGCGCCGGTTTCTCGGTCGTCCTCTTTTTTCTCGAATAAAAATTATTAAGAACGAAAAGACTCCAAGATCGAATTAGCAATTTCGTTGGCGCGAATAGCAAGGGCAAGCGGGGAGGTCTGGTCTTAGCCGGCGTTCACCCCAGGAAATAGGGAAAAACGTTAACCTCGAGCCTGGGTTCTCTTTGATCGGCCTAAAGAGATCTTGGCCGATTAAAAACTCATCGCTGAGCAATAACGGCTAGCTACTTTCCTTTTTTAACCGTTATCGTAGACGCGCGTCACGCTCTCGCTTTCTTCTTAAGGCGCACCCGGTTATCTCAGTTTTATCTCGCCCCATTACCATCGTAAAACCCTCGGCCGTGAACGGAGAGGGAGAAGAACGCTCCGCTTTCTCGTGTTATTACCGCGTTCTTCTCGTACTCTCCTTCTATCTTGATCTTTTCAGCGGAATGCGCACCGCGCGAATCTCGTAAACTCGTCAAAACGAGAAGGAGCGTGTAAACGCGCGTTGACTACATTCGTGTTCCTCCCGATCGGGCTGCTGGAGTACCCGGTGTCTGTTCCGATTCGATACTCGTACACCCCTCGATTCGTCGAAAACGCGTTTACGTTTGGAAGAAACGAACATAATTTTCTCGATTTTTTCGGTGTACTCGGTTTCGATCGGGAAACGACATTGTGGTTCGATTCGATAGCGAACCGTTCGAATATTCGATCTTTCCGACGCGTCTTGGAAGAACCGCGCGATAAATATGCAGAGGGCTCGCGGGGAGAATCCAGCGATTCCGGTGATTCCGGCAATCGTAGATGGTGTTTCGAATCGTTGCGCGGACTGGCCAAAGCAGCCTTGGCAGAAGGCGCTGCCACGGCACCCATTGTCCGCGCCGTCTCTTGTTACGAGACGAGACGAGCCGAACCAGCCTGGAGGAACAGAGAAGGCCCAACGAGAACGAGAGGGAAAAGGCCAATAGAGAGACAGAAACGGTCCCAACAGAGAAAGAGAGAGAGAGAGAGAGAGAGCCGGTCGACCGGCGGTCAAACAGGCAGACCCAGGCTCTTTCCTCCTCGTTCCTTCCTTTCCCTTCCATCTTCTTCTTCTTCGGGTTTCCGTTCTCCTCGTCTTCTCCTTCTTTTGTTGCTTTCCTTCGCGCGGGTCTTGCCATGCCGAGGACCGTGCCGAGTCAAAACCACCTCCTATGTGCCTGGTGAGGCCCCCGGCAGTAGGTCTGTTGCCTCGAGGCCCTCGGTCTCTTCTCTCCCACCTCCTCTGGACCCTCGTCCCGCGCGGGAGATTGCAACGAGGCTCCTTTGCCTGGCTCCAACTTGACCTCCGGTCAACCCAGGACCTCGAATTTTCGTATGCGGTTCTACCGAGACCGATGATAGAACTTTAATCTTCTTGGAGATATTTTTAATTTTCTGGTCCGAGCACGTCGTAATTTCTTTGGAATATCGTATTTCATATTTCCGAACATCCATTCGTGGCCGATCCACAGGACCTCCAACCCCCCAGGTCCAGGTATAACCCGTTTGAAAAATCTGATCGTGTCGAGGGAATCGATGGACTCGCGAGTGCTTTCTTTCGATTGCTTTTCGATCGTTGCGCTGACCGTGGCTGCTGAGCCGCGGTCTCTCGGATTCTAACCAACTAGCACGTCGCAGGCCTCGAGTACGTGACAGCGGGTCTGGCCTCGGGGCCTGTCAGGAATCTCTCCAGGGTCCCATTACGAGGGTGCGCCTACTTGGCCGATCTTTTATACGACGAAAACCCGTTTCGTTGTCTCGTGATCATCCGGCGCACGTGCGCTTTTCCGACCGTCTTCCATCGCGGACGTCATCGCGGGAACTAGTTTCGCCCGGCCGCCTTTATATTATGCAAATCCGCGGGCACGATAATGAGATTCCGTCTTCGCCTCGGTTGATAAATAATCGCGCGCTCTGTACAATGAAAATTGCAGCGCGGTTCTTCGCGCGGCTTTCGCATCGGGCCGACTACCAGCGATGCTTCGATCTCCGGAGCAGCTCGGACCCTTCGAACTCTTGATTTCGTCGATAGAACCGACAAAGGGGACACAGATTTCCGGGGAAATTCATCAGAGTCAACAAGCACGCCGTGACCACGACATGGCACTTGTTGCACAAAGCGTGTCCGGAGACGAAATCTGTGGACGTCCTTTCAGCCCCCTCTCCTATCCCTCGCTCGTACCCTCTGATTTCTTCTAGACGGACCTCCCGCGTCGAGGGTCACCAAGTTACAGGCTGCTCCTGCTGCCACGCATTTCACCAAAAGCGTCTCTTCCGTGCTAGTAACCTGACTCCTGAATTTCGGAGAATCGTTTGTTCGTTCGAGATATTGTATGTATATTGGTTGAAAAGTTCCTACCATCGACTTTGTAAACGTTGCATACTCGAACACCACCGGATACATATTCTATCTTTCGTACTTTTGCCTCCCGGATTTACATTTCTAGGGCTGCTGCATATTGATATCTTCCATTCGTAAACTAGCTATCGATAGATTATAATTTACGAATCGATCTGCAAATCCATGTACAGGGACGAAGGAATTTCAAATTTTTGTTCGTCGTACAAAGAGTGCTCGAAGGACGAAAATTCTTTTCGCTACTCCCGGTATCCTATCCACAAGGAACACAGGAGTCCCGCGTCGAGAGACGCAAGTGCAGATTTCTATTGACACGAACCAATAGGTTCCGCTGACCTCCGGTCTCCGCAGGAATCCGTGCAGTCCTTTTAACGTTGCAGCGTCCGAAGGGGGGGGTACCGTAATCCTTGGCCATTCCATTTTGTCTCCCGCCACTCTGTTCCTACGTCGTTTCCTCCCGTGGGAGACGGAAGAACCCGACAAACCTCCGGCCAAAGATTCTGTCAAGGAAATCGTATTCTCGGCACGCACCGACTCGCAAAATTAATTCGTATCCGTGACAAGTTTCACCCCCATCGCGTTAACACGCTTCGTGGCGAACCAATTTTTGGCAACTTTCCGTTCGCGCCGCGTGCCCCTGGAATTTGTCCAATTCCAACCGATCGTTCTGGAAAATTTACCGCGCAGGAGAGTTTTCGATCGATCGAATATTTCCATTTGTTTGCTCGTTCGCGTAAAAGTCCCGAAAATGATCGCAAAGGTTTCACGGGTCGGGCGTGGATTTGAGAACCGCCGGGCTCTACGGTGCAGTGTCGGCAGGTCGGGGTAGGTAGGCATATAGCGTTGATGGACCAGAGCTAATCTAAAAATCGCCGGAACTTCACAATTATAGTAATTTACCAGCCGACAACAAGCTGTACACACAAGCTCGGCCATAATGGCATTAACGGCACGCTCTTTCGCTCCTGTGTCCTTTTTAGGCCCTGGATTTCGGGCCTGATTCGAGGCCCGAAACAGACGAGACTTTACGATCGAGGTTTGACGCGACTCTCCCGTGTCCAGGCAACCCAAGTGCCACTTTACAACGTCCGAGAAACATCGTTTCCTCGAACTCCGCGATACTCGATCGGGACGGTGTAATTGCGTGTGGTTTTCGTCTATCGGGCAGATAAATTCGTTCAGTCGAGCGTCGCAACGCGTAGAACATTTTTGTAATCAGAGACATTCGTTGGAAATTCCTTTATCCCGACCAGTCATCGCAGCCACAAACGAAAGTCTACCTCCTGCGCCTCGTTACCGTACACCATGATGATCATTGTCGTCCTCTCAACGGCGGATTACAGGAGAGAACCGAGGGAACGGATAGATTTATCGTTTGTAACATAGCCGCGCCCCATTGTGCGCGCGCGCGCGTGTGTTTTTTTTTCCATCAAACGAAAATAATCCTCGGCGCAGACAATGCTCGCGAGAACGCTCGGCACGAAATCGAGGGCACTCGGAACATATGCAAATCCATAATAATCTCTTCGCGGCTTCCGCTCTTTGCCTCTTCTGTTCTAATGGCGCCTTTCCAGGAATCGTCGATGCAGAATCGCGAATAACTCGGGACGCGGATATTGTTTAAGTACCCGTGTACACCCTGCGGGATAGTTGGAATCCTCCTGTAGACCGTGTGCGATCGCGTGGAGCCCCGTCGAGGTATACTTACCCAAAAAATTTTATTCTCTCGCGTGTTTCTCCGTCGTTTTTATCAATTACGTATACTAGATTTTATCTTTACTATATTTTCATTCAATTCTGTTGGTTTTGGGATTAAAGTGAAATTTACGTAGTAGTTTTAATTAGATAAAAATGTAAGAAAATACTTTTCTTATTGGTATATATATCATAAAGAAATGGAAAAGGTTGAAAATTGCTGGCCTAGATCTGCCAGCGTTAAAGAAACATCTGAATCCGACCAATTCCCTGATATGTATTACGATCGAAATGTCGCCTCGAATGCATAAATTGTGATTCTTCCGGGGAGGAGATAGCCAGTCAGCCAAGCTGCCTTCCAGTTGTCGGCCCGGCAAACGCGCGACCAAGTCGTCGAGCATTGTGTGCCCGGGGTGTCTATAATTACCGTCCCATGGTATTATTCCAACAAGACTGCGAAGTAAACAAACCTGCAGGAGAGGAGCGAAAAAGAGAGCGTAGACCGGGCGGGCGAGAGAACACGGGCACGAAGTTTGAGTCGGTAGAACACGCTGCATGAAAGACCGATGGAACGCAGCAGGACGAGAGGCGTAGGAGGAGGAGGAAGGAGGGCAGGGCGCACACTGATCGTAATGGAAAGGTCGGTGGGAACCGAAAGGACGAAGGGGAGCGGGTCGGCTGGCAATAAACTTTGGCGCGAGTGTGGCGCACATGTGCACTCAGGATATGCATTCGGAAACAGAGCCTGCCGTGCCCGAATGCGGGACAACGTTTCCCTTTTCTTGCTACCCGAGCAAATATTCGATACGGATTCGTGCGGAGGATCTTTCCACCGGATCTATCGAGTCTCCAAGATTCTTCTTTAGACATTACCTTCTTCTTATAGGAAATTAATTTCGACAGGATTCGTGTACTGTGATTCGACGTTCAGGTTGTACTCGATTTATAACTAAATCGCTTGTACGCGGTGTACCTCGAGCGACCTGTCGTTGGTCATGTTTTATTTAACATATATGAGTACGATTTACCAAGACATCTTGGTGTGCATCGTGTTGTTGTTTTTCTCAATTCACTTCAAACGTAACTATTATAATTGTCCCCGATAATCTCCGATTTACGCGTATAGATAAACCACAAGTTTTGGACCCGCGCAAATACTCGAGAAAAATTCGGGAATTCCAAGATTCGATGACGCTTTTATCGCGAGACGCGCGGCGTGTTAATCCCGGGACCGTGCGCGTCGTCGTCGTAAACAGATAAAAGTTTCATTAAAAGCGAAGCCTATTTGCTCGCACGATCGGCGGCGCAGCGAAATACGGTCGGTCGGTCGGTCGGTCGGTTTTCATCGACGCAGTCGCGATAAAACGAGGATCGTGCGCGATTCCGTCGAAATACGGCCCCGGTATGCGTGCGTGTGTCGCGTTATTTATAGAGTCGCGTAGCTGACAATTTAATCGTCCGCAGTCGTGTGAATTGCGCCGATGCGTACGGTTCGGTCCCGTCCCGTCTCGTCGCGTCGCGTGGTAGCGCGAACCAGCGACGCGGACTCCGTTCGCGTCTTAATAAGTTCGGACGAACGAGTGCTGTGTGTGTCTCGCTACTCGGAAAAGGTCAATGGTCTCGCGTTGGGGGACGATCGAGATCATCGCGGAGAGGAGCCTCGAACGAAGAATTAACTCTTTCATGGTCGGTGGTGCGCGCGGTCAACGCGGCTGCTAGCGGCGGCTGCACCCGCGTGCGTGCAACCGCTCTGCCAAAGTATTAATTAAGCACGCGGTTCTCTGGCCGCTGCTACGCGGCTGATTTATCGCCGTTTACCGCTAGCAGTCCGCTCGCGTTGGTTTCGTTGCGGTTCGTTGCGCCGCTATTACGACCCATTTTCGAGCCCCGATAAGAAATCGCCGGCGCTTCGCCGGAATTTCTCTGGCCCGATCCAGCCCGTCTCGGACCAGCCGCGTCCATCCTCTCTTATCTACGATACCGGTCACGCGTTTATTCCTTGCAATTTTCACCTTGCACAACACACGATAATATCGATTGCCCTCCACCATTAGCTCCGCGGAGCTTGCGGTTCGAAAAGTTACGCGATGTATTCGAACGTATTCGTTCGTGCTCGTTCGCGATGCTCGTCTCGGTTTGGACGTGTATACCTTTGCGCGAACAATGCTCGGCCGTGGTACGCGATCGTTCCGCGACTCTACGACTCGGTAGAGAAACGCTTATCGCGGTTATATGGCGCAATATCCTTTGTGAATTTTTCTAGTCGCACGTGCGTGCGAACCTGGCTCGTTGAACGGGCCGACAGAGCCGTTTATATTACTCCATTGTCGAGCATTATTGCGGCGTGGAATCTATCGCGAGTTAATAGAAAGACGGGGAAATAGTCGTCGGCTACCGTGTTCGGGGAAGCCCGGTGATAGTTTCTCCCCGCGGAATAATGGCGTTGCCGATCACCTAAAGATCCTCGTTGACTCTGGTGATAAGATCTGGCCGGGACGGAGTCGGTGATGCTAACTCGGACTAGCCGGGTAGATCGAAAGGCGATACTTATCAGTTCGAATCCTGAAAGCAGGTTTCTACCTCTCGAAACGATCGAGTTTCGCAGAACGGAGGAACTCTCTCGGGTGGTGGTGGTGGTGGCGGTGGTGGTTCTCCAGCGGGGCAGGATCTCTGCGTTGAACGGATCGGGACGTGGTTCGACGCGACGCGGCGCGGTGCGGCTCGACGCGGTACGGAGCGGAACCGAGCGGTAAAGATGATCGGTATCGCTCGAAGAGTCCTTCGTGCGGATTCTTGTTGCTCGCTGCGATCCAGTTTCGCGGAACGGATAAACTCGAATGGTTTCTCAAACACCAGCGTCCGTCCTGAACGTTAAAGGACAGACCTTGGTGCGGGTAAGAAGGAGGGAAGGGCTGTGTGGGGCGTAGAGGTTGCACCGTGAAACGATCCCTATCGTTTCGTATCCTTCGAGCAGGTTCTCGCGCGCGCTCCGAGAAAGGTTTTCCGCGCGAGCAGGAATCGGTCTCGACCACGAGCCACGGGAACCGAGTCCGTTTAACGGAACTGGTTTAACGTAGACGTAATAGTGGAGGCGAGATTGCCGGTTAGGAAAAACCGTCCGAGTCTAATTACCGTTGGATTATTCCGAGCGTATTTGCGCGAATCCGATCGATAAACGTGTAAAAATGAATGTCGATAGGCGAAATAATTGGAGCTCGTCGCATTTCACGGCTGCCAGCCAGTTTCGACCGAGTTTATGAATCCTCGTTTTACGGCCGAGCAATTAATGCCGACGACGCGACTGGCAGCAAAGATTCATTTCTTTTTAATCGTTCGTCGAATTGGATGTTTATGCGTTCTTGTTGCGCCAACAGGTAAGGTGGATCCGACGCCGCATACCTCGTCGTTCAACATGGGCTACCTCGTCTCGCCGTACCCCTACCCCAATGGCGCCGGAGGACCCATTCCTGTCTCTATGGTGAGTGTTTATTACTTTATTTTATAACAACTCTTGCTACGCCTTTAACCACCGGGATACTTTAAGAATGGTAACGAGGAATTCGCCTCGTTTATCGACGATGGTTCGAGAACCGCGAAAAACTTTACCCCAACGTTCGATTGAAAATCGGATTACGGATATTTTGCTGTTTAAAATGATCGTTGATAAAACGTTTGTCCCTAGCGGGATCCTTTCAACAAAGATGTCGCAAAGTTATGGAACGGTATTCCCGATCCTATTAAAATTCTAATTGCGAAGATCACTTTCGGAGCAAACTGTGTCTCCTCTTTTGTTCTCCAAGACTCCAACTCCGAGGCGTTCTGTGCACCCTTTGAATCGTGATTCTGGTATTGATTTATGATGCCCGCAAATTGGATTCTCGATTTATTTACGAGCGAACGTTCGCGCGTCCGCGACCCATGATAAAGTGCAGTTGAAAGCGGCACTAGAATTGTTTCTCTTTCCGTGATGCGCGCGTACCCGCGCCTACCCGCGCCTCTTTAAATAATTAATCGCGCGTAACGCGGAGGTTAACGCCTCAGTCGTTGGTCTTATATCGGAGTTTTTCGCGCCTCGGTTCTTGGTCGACTCGTATATTTTCATTTCCGACGGGGTATGTCATCGTCGAACTCTTATTCAACCGTGTGTAAGCGTTTAACGGAATAAGGGGGAGGGTATCGCGGCGTGTCAGACGCGCGCAATTAGCGTTATCGGCGATTACGCGAATGCAATGCGCTCGGCAGTCGAGTGTGACCCACCCGTGCTCCGTAACTCTCTTCTCTCTCGGTGTCTTTTAAAGTTCCGCGGCGGATACGGCGACAGAAATTTCGAGAAGAACGCTGCTATTTCCTAGAACAATGGTAACAATTTTCGACCGTGCACGCGAACCGACCGATCTTCAACTTAGTTCGCTAAGTAAGGCGAAGAGTTAGTGCACACTCGGGTAAAACTTGTTTTGCGAATGATTTACATCGAAAGTACGCGACCGTATAGCAATTTAACGAGGGGCGGCGTGAAATCGGGAAGAGAGGAGAAGCGACGGTGTTGCCGGTCGATGATGTTGGGGAGGAATTAAAAAAGCTGCGCCGGTTGGGTAAAATCAAGAGGACGTCTCCCTCTTTCTGTCGCGCGACGGGATGAATGAAATTTGCAGATTCACGTGTACACGCTTGCGAGGGAGCGGTATTGTTGCACCGAATGGATTCGCAGACCGCGTATGCGCGTACGGACGCACACACGCCGTTCGCTGTGTTTGCACAGACGGCTAATTTGACTGCGGTGTAGCATGGCGTCGCTAAATAGTGGGCAAAATTGGGCCGATTCGGTGTTAAAGAGAGCGTGGTGCGCGACTGATCTCTGCGTCGCGCTGTTGCGTTTCAGAAAATCTGGAACATGCAAAGTATCGCTGACCATTGTTTCCCCTCTCTCTTCGAGCAGCGTGGTTCCGAACCGCGGATGCAAACGTAACCAGTTAATCAAATTATCGATTGGAAACGAAAAATGTCCAATAATCGTTCGGGATAAGATAAAATAACAGGAGACTTTATTCCCTCGTGAAACCGAATTAAATTACATTGAGTTTCTGCATCGTACTCGTTTGGATATAGAATATTAGCAGAGATATGTTCCAATAGAGTGGCTCGACGGGTGTAAGATATCATCCCTCGTTTAACGGCAATCGAGGCAAAAAATTCTATCGCTAAAAGAGTTTAGGCGGTTCTATTATCGATAGCATTTGCTACTCGTCCAGTCGCCACTGTAATTGGCTAGAAGACTCGTTCTTGCGTTAGGGAAGAGCATCGATTTCTAGAAAACTGGCAGCCAATGCACTTTCCGTGAATTTTCTAATGGGATCGCACCTGGTCATCGGTGGACGGTAATGAACCGTAAATAAAATTAGACCGAGTCGCCGATAAAGGGTTGCGTGACGTAGCCTCAGAACTCGAGAGTGCTTATTGAGCTCTCTTCAACTCCTCGGAACTTGATGAACCACTGGCCTACCCAGCGATGGTCAGCAACGCTTCCGACTCGCTGCGGCGGTGGTACACAAGCACACAGATGTCTCTCTCTCTCTCTCTCTCTCTCTCTCTCTCTGTATCTATCTATCTTTCTCTCCCTTCCTCTCCTTTCTTACTGGAAGTGTATCCCTACCCAGACCCAGGGACCCACTCTGGTTTCTCTTTCCTTCTCGCTCGTTTAATCCCTACCTCGTCTTGGATTTACCTACCTCGGGCACTCATCTTGTACCATGTCATTATGTCGTTATTTCCGACAACGAGCGTGTCTCGGCTGACCCTCGTACGCTTACCTCCAACAGAAATGGGCGCGAAAGCAGTTTCGCCCGAAATCCGACTACAAACACCGCTCGTGAATGAATCGCTTTAGCTGTCGTGCTCGATCTTTCGGAATAGAACTACTAGACCACGTCAATGGGGAACGCTCCCGGCGCCATTATTTCTTTTTCTTTTGCTTTGTGTCCACGACATCGGAAACGTTCGTTCTTCGATCCCTAAATAGGGATTCTTCTTATTGTTTCTACGAAGTTGTTTGATACTTTTTCTCTTCACGTTCGTGATTCGCGAATATGTGGTTTAATAAAATTGATATCTATACGTTTGCTCAACGATACAATTATGTAGAGCTAATATTTGAATTTTTATAAAAATATCGGGTCGAAAAACAGTTAGGGAACTTGCACCAGATTGAAATCGTCGAGAAAATAGCCGGTTGCAGGCAACAGTCTTTGCGTGAAACACGCAGTCGTTAAAGTGTTAATAACATTAGCGGACCTACCTCGACCCATAAGGTTACTCGATTAACATGAAAGCTGTTAGAAAAACATTCGAATACTTTAAATATACGATCAGATAGTCAAGCGTATAACCGAATGATATTTTGTCGACGTAATTTATTAGAAAATATAAAGTGAAAAATTGGTCGATCAGCCTTGGTCTCTCCTATTACAAGTCCCTTTCTATTTAACAGTGAATGGGCACGACCATAGAAATATATGTTTTGGGTTCTAAAACGGTTCTGACACGCTAACGAGGAGACCTCTAACTCGTAATCTCTCCTCGATGCTCCTTCGCAGAAATCCTACGACGGGGGTTGCACAGTTGATAAGTTTTATGTGCGGTCCTCTGATTGCTGGTCCGACACGGCTACGAGGAGACCGTCGGGAGTGGCGTTTTCGTCGTCCCAGGTTTACGACCAATTGTTCATTTTTCCTAAAAGGAATTCTTGCTTATATTGCCCATATTTGGGTCAACGCGTTATCTACTCACGCGTCCCCTACCGCGCGAGGGCCAGGAACCAAATTATAAGTCGCGTACTTTTAATTTAAAAAGCAATTCGTATCACTAAATTTTCTTTTCTAATTAAAGTATAAACGGACGAACCTTGTTTCGTTACAATGTCATTTTCTCCAAGATGTATCGCCACTTATTCTACTCAGTTTCCACTGCTATGGAGGTACAACAAACAACGATTTTACCTTTAATTTAATGTTATTCATCTTCGGTATACACGTTATGTATTTAATATTCATTCTGGTAATACTGCTGAATCATTTACTCCGTTCGAATGTAATAAATCTTATAAACGCTTCGGCAAGAAGTCTCGGCGATGCAGGCCATTTATTTTCTCTCGACGTGCAGAGACGAAGCCCGAGTATCTTACATTAACAGGCCGGAAAGGTTGATGTTTGGACGTACCTCGATTTTTTTTTTTTACTCGTATCGAGCGTGGGCTCCTAAATACTTGGAAAGTAGAGTCGTTTCGGAAGAGATGCACCACATTCCGCACTGTGCTTATAACTTTTTAAATAAAAACAACCAAAGATTCGAGCACGCGTAATTAAATATACGGTATTGCTTCTACCAAAAGTGTCGAAAGACATCTTTTTAAAATTTTAACTTGAAATTATTTCCCAAGTATAATCGTTTGGCCAGAATGGAGGGAAGAACGGAGGACTTGAGCCAACCATTGTTTCGGTATTGACGATATAACGAGTGGTGCACCACTCCTAAAATGACCCTCTTTCCTAAACAATCCATACGTTGATTACGAATCCGAGGTGTGCTCGTTTTTTGGCCGATTATCGTAAAGATCGATCCACATGGATGTCCGTTGCGCTCGAAAGAAAAAATTAATATTCCTGTCTCGTAAAAGGAGAAAAAAAAGAAGGAAGGAAGGGAAGAAGAAAAACGTTCGGTCCTTGAAGCCCCGGTGGGCCTCGTATAGCGATTAAAGGCTCGTTAACGATTCGACGCAGCGATTTGAACGCGCTCGAAAGGAATGTTGGAACACGCGCTATCTGAACCACGTGCGCTGTTTGGCTGCAGCGTCACGAGATCGAACTGTTTCGAGCGACTGTCAAGTATGTAGCGGTGTGTTCGGGCCGCAGGTGCGATCTTCGCTGATCAAGCACCGCGGTAACGACAATTTGCTAAACAACGCGTGTTCTGTGCCCGTGCTCTTTGCGGAATACAAAGTGCCTTGGCAACGCCATTGAGAGGCGCATCAACCGAGGTTTCGTGGCCGGAGCTTTCACGGTAAAAGACCTCGCGTGAAATGGCAATTAGGTGACCAAGAATCCGCCAGTGGATTCTTGGGAAATTGCGAGCAAATTGGACTTGCGTGGTTTTCCATGGTCGTTTTATTTTTTCCCCTCTTTTTCTTCTTCTTCTTCTTGTTCTTTTGATGCGTTCTTATATATACGAGGTGCAATGCATTTTACGGTCATTCGACCAAAAATGTATTGCTATTAATCGCACAACAGATGACGGTAATAAATTTAGATTTTTCCAATGCGAATTCAGAATGTTTTTAAAACTGCTTCGTATCGAGGTTTTAAATTGCTTCTTCGTCGATAACAAATGAATTATTTGAAAAAATAGTAGATTTCGAGTACGTAGCTCGAGTTTCGACCCAGCGTGCGATTACGGTGACTCTGTCGAATTCGCGACGGCATCGACTTAATGTTTCTCCTCGGGCGAGAAGGTACATATATGTATATGTAGTTCAATACGACCGGTGACAAAGCAGGAACGATGCCTAGAATTCGTGCAGCCGTCAAAAAACAACAGGGTAGAGAGAAAGGCGCGCGCGCGCACGACTTGGCGCGAAGCAGAAGAGAAGGGAGGAAACAAACACACGTACACCCGTAAAAAAGAAAAAAAAAAGAAAAAACCGAGGGACGCTAGGGCGTACGTGTTGTACGCGCACGGAAACGAGCAAACGTCCCACCAATTAAAAAGAACTCGATTCGACGGGGTTGCTGAAAATAACGGGCGTATCGGAGCGCAGTTTCGCGGGAAAAGGGAGGCGAAGAGGAACGAAGGGGCGCGAGGAGAAACGAAGAGAGAGAGAGAGAGGACAGGGGCTGGTCCGTAGCGTGGAGAACTACGAACGCAACGACCTGCCGGGGGTTGCGGCGCAGGGAACGATGAAGAGAGAGAGAGAGAGAGAGGAGAAGGGAGGTTTGGGGTCGGTGGATGCACGTGAAATCCAAAACCCTTATATTAAAACACAGCCCAGCCAACCAGTCACGGCGCGCTTAATTCAAAACAATATAATGGGCGCAGCAACACATAGCTGTTGTTGCTCCTCTCGTTCCTCTTTTTCTCTGGTCCATCGTGTACGTGCACGTCACACGGAACCACCGGTGAAAATGTTCGTATTAAGAGAACGCTTATAATGCTCTGTCGGGTTGCCGGTGGTTGGTGGCGAGCAGCTCTGGTTCCTTGGCCGAGCCAGAGCTGCTCGCCACGAGGACGAGTACGCGGACCGACGAGGATGGTGACGATGGCGAGGATGGTTTTGTCGTGGAACGGGGCTTTGTCTGTCCGCCCCGGCGGAAGACCAACGGCATTGTTCTCATTGTTTTGTGACACGAGCGCCAGAGAAGGACGCGAGAGGGACGCCGATGGGGGCTGTCGGTGGCGTAGAGGGGCCTCCGAGGTGTATCGTGCACGAGCAAAGATGTCCGCGCGATACATGCCTGTCCCGTGTTTAGTACTTCATCGTGCCCTTCTCGCACCGCGGCCACCGTCCTCTTTGCTAATTGTTTGCCAATCAGTTCTTGCGAGTCTAGCTCGTGGGAAGAGAGCTCGCTAGGCTTTTCTTAACCATATTGGGTAGCTCGTTGTATACCGACCGGATCGCACCGACTCGAACCTACATCTCGAGAAACTACGATCGAGGTTTCCTCCGGAACGCACCATTCGGATCGAGACCAATCGAAGTAGCAATTATTTGAATGGATCTATCTCAATACGCGACTCTTGTTTTCGTACAGGAAAAAAGTCTTTCCTTGATAAACGGCTCGCGAAAAAGGTTCTGAATCTTCTGAATTATAGATCGGAGGATGGAACACGAGATAGAAGAGCTCGGACCGATATTCTACGACCGCAAATTTTACCTGGTGCGAAGGCGCCATTAGTTTCGATGTTCGTGGTTAAGTACTTTTATGCTTAAGTACCTGACCGAGCTTCTCCGCCTTCCGTGGAGGCACACAAACCCTGGGGATTGTCCTTTTTCGAGGGATAATACCACGTGGCCCGTTAGTGCCAAGATTGCTGCGCGATACGCGACTCCATTACGTACGCTACCTAGTCCCCTGTCCCTGGAACCCTGCTAATTGTTGTCCTGTCCGTTCCTTTAACGTGGGAATGTTTGCGAGATGCGCATTCGTAGATACGAAACGCGCGACGTAAATTTAATCCCAAAACGATGCGCGCTGGCTTCTCGGAACACAAAAGATACAACAAAGTTCCATGCGTTCAAACGAAAAACATCTTAGCCAAGTTTCATCGATTCCTTTATTTCCGTACAACTATTAGTATACTTTGATTTTAATTAAAAGTTTGTCAATCACGTTTCCACTCATCTTTTTTATAACCTAGTTGTAACTTGCACAATCGTCGTTTCAGTTCTCGTTTCAGCCGAAAATTTGTGCGGAAAGAGAATTTATTTGACTTGGTTCGAAATTTACGTCGAGCGGTCGGCGCAAAGTGTTATATTTCAGTAACGTGAATTTCATCGAGAGTGGCGGGCAGCGGTTTTTTTTTTAAATTTCCTGGCAGTTTGTAGCGCGATTGTTCGGTTACCCAAAGTTATTTTTACGCGTAACGAGAATCTCGCCCGAATCGTCCGGCTTGACAAATTCTGTCGCTCGTTAGAAGCGACAATTGAAGGAGCATGCGCATCTCATCGGGAATACCCGGCCAGTAGTTTCCTTCCCGCGCTAGGATTGGATGGTCGTTCGTCTCGAATCGAAATTCTCTCTTCCTGTGGATGGTCGTTGGACGCAGTCCGCGAGCTGAATCTTAACTCTTCGGCTGCAGCTGTCGCGCGTACGTGACTTTACCGTTTACACCGACTTTATCGATAGTTCTACAAAATGTGTTAACATCGTAGTTGGTATTATAAACGCTTCAACATAGTTCTTGCCTCGCGTAGAACCGAAGCAACGCACGGTTAAAGTTTGTAAGTCGGTTCGATTCTTTTTAGTCCGATCGTGCAAAGATGATCTAGTTTTTAAAGAATGTTTTAAATTTTCTGGTTCCTTCGGCCGGAACGAGATATTTTTTTCGCTCGCCTCGCGTCGAAATCGACGAAATTTCTGGACGAGCGAACTCGAACGTCTCGCATTAACGTCGATTCGCTACTCCGTTTTTGGTTAACACCTGAATCCTTGGAAGGGTTTCGAGGGGACTCGGGAAGGGACCAAGAAAGGGTCTCGGTGCCTCGAGTCCGCCTCGAATGACGCGGCAGTTCCTACAGGACAAATGAGCCAGAATAAATACCGGGGAGGGCCGTGAATATCGGAGAATGTCCAGAACTAACCACCCTGAAAACGGAAGCTGAGAATGTTTGCGAACGCCAGGGTTACTTACGGACACTCGTACGAAAAGGGCAACGCAAGATCGTCTCACGATGACTTTTTCTTTCTAAACACAGTGTGACCAGTATCCCTCGTAAACAGTAATCGTTTGCGTTTCGATGGACCCTTCGAACCTTGCGTTCTCCTCGATCGAGCCTCCACACGATTCGTGCCAATTTAAAGTTTGTTTTAGTTTGTTCCTGTCCAGATTCATTTTCCTTAACGTCTAAAGAATTAATCTTGTTAGCTATTGGCACACGAACGGAATCATGTACGTTCGAAAGATGAAAAGTTTAGCGTACTCGTGATACTTGCAAGGGTTGCTGGGGAAAACGAGATCATTTTTACGTCGACGAGCAACTCAATTTAAACGAGATCCTTCGCTAAGCACCTTCTAGGAGGGCGTCGCAGTAGGAAGGATCCAGAAGTTTTCACCTGAGCGGCCAAAAGAGGGTTAGTAGAAGGGTTCTTGGAAGTGGTGGTAGGAGCCTCCGAAAAAAGGAAAGGAGAGAGTTTGTCCGGATGATGCGGCATTCTCCAAGGGACGAACGGTCCAAAACGAATACCAAGGAGGATCATAAATATCGTAGCGAAAAGGGATACGAGACGCGGGACTGTCCACTCGGGGAATAATTAATTTATTTACCTATCTGTTTAGGTACGATTCCAGGTTGGTCTTGGATGCAACCGAACATTATAAAAACTCGTTGGAGCTAGGACACCGGTCCGAGTATGCACGAGTTCATTTACATTTAATTGGGAAATCAATCTAGCGCGAGGCATCGTTAACGGAATATTTATAGGGGCCGGTGGCGCGCGGGTAATACGGGTTTCAATTTCGCGCGCTCGTTCTTCTTCGGCCGATCTTTTCGCGCGACTTCTTTAATCTCGCGCGCGAAACATGTTCGCGCCCTTTTGCCATTTTCTGATTAATAATTCAACGTACGACGAAGAATTACCATCGAATACGCGCGTACACACACGGACCCGTTGGACGTGTCTCTTCCGTGTCTTTCTCTCCGGGTGGCGCGCGTGTTTGTGTATGCATATGTGTCGCCATCGATACGCATGCATATTAGTCCATCGTGCGCCCTCCGAGCCATTATATCGGCGCGCTTCAAAGCAGCCTCGCCATTATTGTTCCTCGATGCATGGTATCGCGCGCGGCTAGCGTGTTGCCACCATCGCGTCGCCTCGCCTCGCCTCGCCTTGCATCGTTTCGCAGTTTCTGCGCCGGGAAATATAATCGTAATTCAATGGCGCGTTACGCCTCGTTAAACGCGACTTACCGGATCGGAGACCCGCGCGGCACGCGAAAAACTTGTCGTCGAGCGCCACGCCGCGAGTAAATCGCGTTATGCATTGTTGGAACGCAAAACGGAGAAGGGAATCCGTTGGTGTCGCGACTGTCCGGGAATCTGGGACAATGTCGACCATAATTCTAAACTGCCAACGAGCGCGCGATGCCGGGAATGCACTCGTCGCGGCGCTCGGCTGCCCGCCACTGCCTAGACCCGCGCCTCTACATCGTATATTTATTAATCGATCGGTCGATCCATCGATCGACGGCTACCGCTGCTACCGTTACCGCGCGTTATGGGCAGGATCAACTGGGTCACGTCCATGCCGGTCGTGGGACTTGCGGCCACGTGACAACGATACTCGGAGATAATCCAACCTCGACAGCTGCGAGCGCGTCCAACGATTTCGATCGATACGATTTCGCAGCTCGCTCGACGAGAGATGTACGTTCCGAAAGTTACGGGAGACCTTTTATCCGAGTTAAACAGGAATTTCAGTTGGTTCGTTGGCCGAGGGTGAACCCCTTTAATCGATGTACGGAGAACGATCCGCCTCGCCCTTTCTGTTTCTTATTTCTCGACGTGGTTATTTTAAGCCCGTTACCGCAGGAAGTTTATAGCGTCGCACAGTTTTCGGCACGAAGAGGCGAGCTTCCACTTTCACCCTTTCGAAACACGGGAGAAGACTGGGAATGCGTTTCGTACAGAAGCTGACACGTTCTCCTCGCGTAATCTCCGTCGCTGTTCGATACTTTTATTTCTGATATGCATCGTTGATAGTCACCGGACGACTATCTATCACGCCTACGATTTTTCTTCAGTCTTTACCGCGAGACAATATCGTATGACCGTTCCTTTCCCAAGAATCCCAAGGAGCCTGTTTTCGATGGCTTTTCCGATTGCGCTGCGAGCAAAAAACGAATCGAATTCCCGGAAAAATCGTTACTCTCTGAAAGATCCGAGCAGCTTGTATAGTCTGAGATATAGCGAATGCATAGATCGCGAGTAGGAATAGAGTAAAATGGTTATCGGTCCGTTTGATTGTTGGTCACGGAAAGCGTAAGAAATACCCTCGGTTCGATTCCGTCACGGTTCGTCAAGACCCTCGTAGAACTTGGCGGAGAAGGTAACGCGAGAGAGAGGAACGGAAGGACCGGTCAGTTTCGAGAAATCGTAAAGCACAGTTTTTACGAGGGGGACAGGTGGGTGAAAAGCAGCGGCAAGGTGGATGATTGTCAAGGGGTGACAGGGTTGCAGGGGGGCTAGACGTTTTACGCGGGACTTTGGCATTTTGCCTTGTTTAAATTGTCGGCCGAGCGTCGATACCTTCCCGTGGACACAAAACAAGCCCATGCTTGTAGCCGCTTTTTCATTCGAAAGGAGGAAAAAAAGCAGAGCGATCTCGCCGGTGGAAATGCTACTCGCCAAGTATACACAGAGGCGGGGTTGATTCTCCCTCCTACCCCCGGTCGGTCGCTCGTCCCTTTTCTCCTTCTTTTTTCCAACGTTTTGCAATGGAAACGGCTCGACGAGGCTCGGTTATTACAGCGCGAACTCCCAACAGCCCGTTTCGACTACGCGCCTTGCGCACAGAAGCGGTTTCAAGCCGCAGACACGAGAGAGGAGGAACACGGCAGAGCCTTTAAGGGGCTGTCGCGACCTCGGGAATCTCGAGGCGACAGCGGAACTGTCGCGAGACCATGATCGATCACCGCCTTCCGACACGGACGGACGAAAAAAGGCCGCCGTATCCCGGGCACGATTTCGACCATGGTCACCCCAGCGGTATCGGTTCTACGGAGGCGGAGGCGACAGGGCTGGGAAAGCAAATGGAAAGGACGCGTCGGTTATCTCGCGGAGCGGAGATTAAGTCGTTAGAAAGGCAGCAGAGTTCTAATACGCCTCGGAGACGAGGTTTGTTCGCGGGGATGTCGAGGGATCGAGAGGACCGAACGGTAGACAGACGGGTGCTGGCGAATCGTTTCGCGCGATTAGATAAAAATAGTATTGTCGTTTGTTTATTGGGTTCGCCGGGGAGAAGTGAACGGATGCAACGAGCCGCACGCGGCTGAAAGACCGTCGACCGCATTGGCATTTGCATCATTCACCTTGAGAAGTGAATATAGTACGGTGGAAAGCCTTGTGTCGCGCACCGGGGATTACGTTTGAAGGAATTTATTGTGCGGTTGGTAACGACCGCGCGCGCGACGTTCTCGACGCTCGCTCGGGAGCATGAGCGCGTGTACCACCACGCTTATGGAATACGTCGAACTAGCAGGGTAATTCGAGATCGACGCCGCTCTCGTCGACAGACGCGTCCGGACGCATCCTGGATTCCGAGTCGACGACCCTGACGATGCGAACCGCCGCTGAATTTAGCGAAATTTCTCCAACGGTTCTCGCAACGACGCGCTATCGCACGACCGGAAACCTCGATTCGATATTATCCGTGCACGAAACGGATCCGTTCCGTGTTAGGTAAACGCATAAAAATGCATCGAGCAAATGTTTGTCGTGTAATTATTATTCCCAGGGGGTAAAGTTTGATCGACGGGTATGGTCCAGCAAAAGAAAAATATGTATTCGTTTTCTCGCCTTTCAGCGATTTATTTTTCAAGAAATCCCTGCTCGTTTGCTCGCTTTGCGAGTCGAGATAAAGGCGCGACGTTTGATACCGCTCGAGTAATTTCGTCGCCCCGGTGTAAAAAAGGCAGCAACGGCACAAACAACACACAGCCCCGCGACGGCCGAGATTATTGTTGGCCGGGAAATAACGGCGTTTCGCGTTTCCGGAGGTCGCCGAGGGCTGCGAGAAAGGCTGCACGCGCGATGTCCACTTTGTTTGTGCGAATCGCAGATACCGACGCAACGCGCGGAATTACGTAAGCGCCCCGGTAACGCAATCGGGACGATCTTCCAATTAAAATATTCTGTCTGGTGGGTTTAAACAGTTTCTGGAAGGGGGGGTTACCGCTAAAAAAAACGCGCGCGGCATTACCGGAGGCGCGTTCCGCTTTCACGCAAGGGCGGATTCTTTTTGTTGGCAGCGAAACGACAGAGCGAGAGAGAAAGAAGTTTTGTCGGCGTGTAACTGAAAAAAGAATCGCGTCGCCTCGCTCGTAACAGACTTCTAACTACCGAACAAGTTTTCCCTCGCAGCCAGTTTTCTGTCGTGGCGCGGCGCGGCGCAACGTTTCAAGATCGAGCAAAAAGAAACGAAAAAGAAAAGGTCGGGCAAAGGGAAAAACACGCCGGAAAGAAATTTCCCTAACTGGCGGGTCGGATTATCCGTAGGGCCCCCGGGTGCAGTCATTTAAAGTTTAAGTCATTAGTCACATAACTACTTGCTTAATAACTGTGAAATTGTGCGCGTTTTTTGTCCCATTGAAAATTACACGGTATTGGAGCGCGACAAAAAGCTGGGCCGACACGGTACGCTAGCAAAATTATTCAGTGTCGCGGCCGAGTGGCGTCAATCCAGTTAAATGGTCCTCGATACGCGTTCCACCCAACTGTTTTTATACGTACTCGCGGAAATCTATTCCGCCGCGCCACCCGAGTTGCGTTTCCTGCCCTGACATTTCATTCTTACCAACAAATAACGCGTTTCTATTCCTGTTGATCCTGAAACCGAAATTTAAAATTAAAAATTTCCTACCACTTTCGATTTTGTGTGCTTTCCTCCTCCTTCGCGTTTAAAAAAGATTAAACCGAGAGTGTGAAATTTCGGTTTGCCGCCTTGTCCCGAACAGCGTAGCTGCATCGAGAAGTCGATGTACTCGCGATTACCGCTCGCGCAAAACTGTGCCATTCCGTTCGCGTTGAAAGATTCAGAAGTTCTCGGAATATCGGTGATATCGAATCGACACACGCCTCGGAGAGACGGCTACTCTATCCGAGGATCGGTGAGAAAATGTTGGTGGATGTAGACCTGTCGTGTAGATTCGCGAGAAAAATGATAATCGTTGGCGAGGTCGTGTCGCCGCCACGCCGGTAGTAAGGCGCGCACCGGGCCGAACAGAGAGCCGAAAGAGAAACAGAGCTACAAGAGGGAGCTTAAGCGACGAGAAACGTATATCAGCGTGTGCTGGTGAACGATGAGAGGGGCGTGCCAGTCACGGTAATAGCTGGTAAGCTGTGCTATTACGAGCAGCCTGCAAAAAAAGTGACGTCACGCTAGGCCACTCCTGTGGTTGACCGAAAAGAGAAGAAACAAAAAAGTGCATTACAATTCGTCGCTTCTTATTGTTTACCGCAATTGGCCGCTGCTCCCTTCCCCGTCCCCGTCCCCGTACGTGTTATTGTTCGCCCGTACGCGTTTTCCATCGCTTCATTATGCCCTTTGTCCGCGCGCGAGCTTTCCGTTGTCTCTTTAATATTTATTCCTTAGCGGGGTATGCTCGCGATCAATTCACCTGGCACCGTGCACGACATCGCGCGATCGCGCGACCGGCTTATCGGGACCATCTGGTGGTTCCTCGAAAATTCCACGATTATCGTTGCTTCGCGCTCCTCCTCGCGATTATTTTTGTCCACGCGCGATTGACCGTACGAATGACGAGGTTGGCGTCATTTCAGTCGAAACGTCAACTATCTTCGCGCCTAACTAACGCTTCTTCGGCGCATTTTTTATTCCAAGATAAAAGTTGAAAAGCGCTCGAACGATATCCGTCGCCCAACAGTGTCGGATCAATCTTTTCAACGCTGCTGCTCGAGACCCATCGGCGTCGGTGTCGGCAGTTACGCGCTCGTAACTGTTACGAATCGAATGCCAGCCTCGTTTCGCTTATGACATCCAACTTGCAAGAAAAAGTAAACCAACGATACGATTTCTCTGTCATCGATCGAAGAACGCCCGCCCTCCGCCTCCCCCCCTCGCACGGATCCTCCGGTACACTCGATCGGTTCGCCGGATAATTAGAAAATCGTTTGATAGAATTTTACTTGCATACTCGTAAAATTCTATAGCGTTTCGTCCGCACCTTAAACGTCCAAGTCTTTTACCTTACTCGGAAAACGTTTTCTTGCCAGAGAGCATCGACGCAAGCTCGTTTCTGCGACAGTTTCGCCCACGTGAATCGTCTTAAGGTTAACAGTCGCTGAAATTAGCAGTTTCTTTGAGAAACGTTTACGCGTTTCTTAAACGACTCGAAAGAAGATTACGACGGGGAGCCGAGAGTCGCGCGAATTAATATTTATAGAGCACCTCGACGAACCGCCCTCTCGTTCTTCGTACGTTCCCCTTTCTTTCGAGAATCCGAACGCGACAATGTGTGCCACGCTGTAGGAATATAAATCCCCGGTTGTTTCTTTACACTGGAACGTGGTACGGTGGATCCATTAAAACTGAATGCGTGAAAAATCGATCGGTCCGTATGTCGCGTGTGTGTACAGTCTGCGACGATACCAGCGAAGCTAAAGAAACGCTACCTTATCCGAACGATGCACGGCGAATCTTCCGAGATTTAACCCTTTATGGCCGATGGATTTTTGCGCTTCGTGGAAAGGTACGAGATCTTGTCGAGGCAATTTTATTGTTCTCTGTCACTGTCTCCGCGAACATTCTTAAGACGGACGCGACCATCTCGCGGGACAACCACAATATTTCCTAACCCGTGTTTGGCTGTTTTTGGTACAAGATCGAATGCATCTATTATTATTGTTCTTCTTCTTCTTCTTGATATGCTGTTTACCAGCGTTTTACAACATATTCGCATCTTTCCCCAAGGGTGGTAAAAGCTCAACCAGCGAACTTTGGATCAAATTTTTGCTTGGATCCTGGAATCTTTCGATTATGACAAGTCACAAAGGAACGGTCGTTTTCCCTTTCCTCGTGAATCGTGAAATTCATCATTATGCCGCTGAGAAATTAAATAGCCGCGAAGACCGTGGCGGGAGGTATATTTTCTTGCGCGACTGTGCGTAAATTACCGGCCGGCCGGCGTCTCGACACGTTGTTAGAAACAGTCTCACCGCGTACATTGCTGAATCGTTGAAATGCCGGTGCGTTGTTGACAAATGACTTAGCTGCGTCTCTCGAACGTGTTCGCCAAAGGGTCGCGGAGAGATCCGAACCCCGAGAGTCGAACCTGTCCTCCTGAACGCGAACAGAACTTTCCGACATACCGGTTTTCTGCGGACTAAACGTTTCGTATATAGGTGTTTGCCGCGTGACACAAAGATGACAGCTTGGCCGTCTTTAATTAACGACCGTCCCTAAGTCGATTAGGGGAGTCCCGGTGCCGCGCGGATGGGGTAGATTTCGAGGGGTTGTTCCGCGGTCGCGTGACTCGTATCTCTATTTCCCGGCGACTGTTTTACCTGTCCTCGCGTCACGTGACGCGTCCACCCTGTTCACGGAATCGCCGCGAAACGCGGAAACCGCGAATCGGATGGTTCGAGCGTCGATTCGTTAAATCGGCTGCGTCTTCGTGATCAACGCGTTAATTAATTCCAGAAATCCGTCGAAACATACGGAATTTGCACACCGTCCGTCCGGCTATCAGCGGGTCGAAACGTGACGGTGCTGTGCGGCGCGATCGCGGTTAAATTATATAAATTCCCGTTTAATCGGATTTTCGTATTAATACATCGACGGAGATCGTTACCATTCTCGTCGGTTGTAATTATCGCGGCGGTAATGTCCGTTTGCACGTCGCAGGAGTCATTACGTCCAGGTAATTACATTCGCGTCGTCGGCTTAATTAAAAGGGAGTGACAACACGAGCGCTCGCTGGGGCGTCTTAATTCCCCGCGGCCGGCCGGATATTGAAATCGAATGGCTCTCGAGCGTCTCCTCCGAGCTAACGCCAAGTTAATAAACGCCTCGAGAAATTTACCCCAAAACCCCTCATTTAAGATTGTTTATCGATACTTAAGTTGCGCCTCGCGGATGGGCTTGGACTGGTATTGGGTGGAGCGAACGGGGCTTTTTGGCGGCGATAAGAGCTATTGGTGAAATTCAGCGGTATTCCTGTCCGGGGTATGGGTGGTGCACGGGCAGCAAGCATCGTGCTCCGGTCTCGAAGCGTGTTCCGATGAGCAGCAACCGATATGGTCGCTATTAGTCTGGTGCTCAGAAGCACTATACTCTACGGCCCATCTCCTGTCCAAGTGAAACGGAGGATGAGGCGAATGAACCACCGAGGGACGGAACGGGGCAACAGGGCTTTTTGGGGCGTAGATAATAGCGAGAGAGTGGCCATTAAGGCCGAATTGCGTAGCAGGAAGAAGGCTTCGCGAACCTTCGCACCTGCCTTTCCACGCTTCGAAAACATATTCGAGAATCGATCGCTTGCTTATTGCTTATTACCTATTCTATTCTCATCCTTTGTTTGTTTGTTTGTTATTTTATAGCGAATCGGGTACGCGTTCCTGGTCGTTGCCCAGTCAACAACCATCCATTTTATCGCTTTACGATCCAACTTGTAAATACGTTTTTAATTCGGATCCTTCTCTCCGCGCGGAGCGCGTTCCGTAGTCGCAAGTGGCCGAGAATAATGATATTATTGCAGAGCCGCTTACGGCTTACAGCAATTAAAACTTTGGTAAATGCTGTGGCGAATTACGTAATTACGTAATTACTACATCGTGCAGTCTGCCAGTGCGTCGTTACAACGCCGTGTAATATCTTGTTTTTTGCTCGCCTTCGACTGCCTCCCGATGTCGTTTCTGATTACCCGCAACGACCGTCGTTCGTTCTAATTAAGACTGGCCAGCAGACGGTTTTATAATTCCGTCAAAACGAGATTTTACCCCTTTTATTCGACTTTGTTCGATCGCGATCAAACTGCTGCGATTCGATTTCCGTTACGCCTTCCTTCCTTCCGTTCTGCAATTTCGCGCGCGTAAATCGAAAGTGTTAAATAGAATTTGAAATCGAGAGATATAATCAGAGGATAAAACCTATAAATAATTCCGGCTTGCAATATTACTCGAAACTATTCGAGCTACCTAATATACGTATATTATCCGAACAAAAGCGTTTGTTTATTTTTCATATTTTTACTTCGTATGGATCGTCCGCGTTTCCGCGCAATTTTCATCTAAATCCAACCGATAAGCGTCGTGTTCGCGTTTCCAGGATTTCTCGCTCCGTCGCTCAACTATTCGGGGTCGAGACAACGCTATCGTTGTTATCAGGATATATGCCCTCCGACGACTACGTCATAAATGTTGGCAGCTTTAAATCGTTTCGTCTCGGCGAGAGACTGTTAACTGTCCTTCACGGTTAACCGGGACTCGCGCTGTACAATCGTCTCTTTGTCGATTACGCGACAACTCGCGTTAGGATCGAGATCAGATTCTTAAACCCGATCGGTCGCGATCGGCACGATCGCGCCGCGTAATCGTAACGATTTGTTGCGACGCAATTCCTGGAAAAACGTGACGAATTACTGTCCGAGGTGTCGGAACATTAATATTTCATCGCAGTCCTCGATCACTACGCGCGCGATTGAATTTCATCGACTCGTTGATTCGCTCGTGTCCGGTAATTATACGGGACCATGGAGTTTTATTTACGATTCGATGTATCTCGAAGAGGACAATGGATCGGAGACGTTGCTATCGATTATCGATAATATTAAATTGTTTCAATTTCTCTCGTATGATTAAAAAAAGTCGCGTTAAAGACTTTTTGTTCGTTCATGAAAGTTGTCTTCTTGACGAAAGGATCATCCTCCCCAGGTATTTGGAAACGGTAATCTGGACAAGCCACTATTTATAAAGAAATACCCGGAACCGAGGCACGAATGTTCAAAAGAGTGAAAGAGCGAAGGGGGAGGGGGCAGGAGGAGGTGAGAGAGAGAGAGAGCGATTACTCGACTCCCAGAATAGATGTTCGCAAACGACTTTCGACCTTCGATTGCGCGTACGCGAATGGCCTACCTTACCCCGTAGGTAACAGCCGTACAAAATTGTCAAGAGGCACGCACGTGTGCATGATGCGTGTACGCGACGACATACCACTCTCGGAGGTCTGTTTATATCGACGCCCGACGAACTTCCCGGCCACGGCTTTATCATTATCGGATGTGACTAATGTGCCGTTTAACGCAACCTCGTGTTAGTTATTATTATAGCCCTTGGCAACCGGGCCCCAGCTATACCCTCACCCTCTGTCCCTGTTTTTCTCTCGGCCTCTTTCCCTTTTTCGTTGTATCGCGCGTGGACGAAACGCCCTTTCGACCGAGTCCACATGGCCTCCAGGCCCCGTGCGAGCTCTCTCGATCTCTAGACACGCTGGTTTATTCATTCAGTGAACCAGGGACCGACCGGGCGACCGGTCGGCAGGTTTCGATTATTGTTTCTCGGGTTCCACGGGGGAGAAGTGAAAAAAGAGAACGTCCGTGGCTCGGCATCCACGAACATTCGGTCGCGGGATCGAGCCTCCTTGTTGGTTTTCGTCGAAATTCTACGCCCTGACGACCACGGGTCCCATTGTTTTTTATTGACCATGGATCGGTGACTCCGGAGACCGGTGATTTCGGAGATCCTTAAATTTTGCGGAAATCGAAACGATTTTTCGTACAGAGTACGGTTTACGATTACAGCCGTCCACATTGCACTTTGGAATTCGTAAATAACTCAAGGTTTGCGGGGTAGTTGAACAGCTTTGCGACACGTATATTTTATACCGTGCGAGGCTAATGATAGAAAAAATTATTCGAGACAAAATGAATCGTTCGATTTCATAGAGAAATTACTGTGCATCAAATTAATATTCGGACAGTAGTAAAGTTTGGAAAAAATTAGATTTCGAGCCATCGTCTGTATTCGTGTCCCTGTTTTTCGCTGGCCGCGCGTACCGTGCGAAGAGTGTTGTTTATTCATCGTCGGAGACGCCGGGGGACGTTAGCTCTGTTCCGCTTGGTGTTATCGAGCGTTACCGCTACTGTTTACGCATATCTTCCGTGTTATCGGCATTGAAACGAACGTGTGACGCGCGCTTATCGGCTGGAGTCGTTCGTTGAAATTATCCTTCTCCCCTCGCGCGACTCGACCGTTGGTTTCTTAGCGAGGCACCCGGTAGATCGGAGGGAGCGAGTCGAGACAGCGTGAAGAATCCTCACGCTACCGTGACTGCTAACACGGGTTAATCTTGCTTAATAACACCCGCAGCGCCGTGTATGTCTCGCCCTTTGGCATCGTTCATTATCGTTTGCATAATTTTTTTACGGTTCTGCCTGGAATAAACGATATTAATAATACCGGTAATTAGACCAAGATAATTACCGAGGTGCATTTGTTAATTATCGAATGGCATCGTACGATAACAGAGCAGAAGAGAGGGAGAGATCGAAAACGTAAGGCGATACCGCAACTTTTTGCGGGCTAGTTGAACTTTAAGGTGCTCTTTCGTCGTGACGGAGCTATCGTGTTACATTGCTCATGAACATTAATTACGCCCAATTACCGACCTCCGTACGTTTATTATACGTTTTTGATTAAATCCGTCGGCGATTTGCCATCGTAGTTCTTCGGCACCGGCAGGGTCACCTCGAGAATTAAGAATAATGCTGGAAGTTACGAGGTATCTCGCTTATGCCAACGTGAGTAAGACCCGAGCGTATGCAGCTCGTGGTTGCCTTGATTGTTTGGTCCGCACGCGAATTACGCATTCGCGTAGCAACGATTTCACCGGATCGAGTCGGCTCACTCGGGATTCTTCCAACCGTCATCGAGCGTCTCGACGAATCGAACAATTTGCGCGTGTCTGGCTAGCTGGCTGGCTGAAACGACGACGCAAGATATCGTCGAGGCTTTCACGGTCTCTTTGCCCGTTAGTACGGATAATCGCACGTTGCACGCGTTCATTCACCGACGTCTGACAAACGAGAAAATCCTCTCTGTATAATCGGTTGGATGATAAGTTGGCCGGTGGCGAGCACCTACCGACGTCTCGATGCCCCGCTAATTAGTTTAAATTGCTGTTTTCGTAGCCCGTCGTTCCTTCTTGTTCCGTTCATTACGGCTGTTTAACGTGGGAGTGTTCGAGGGCGTGAAGGGAGAAGAGGTTCGCTAGGTGGGAAACGCGAGAAGACGATGTTCGAAACTTTATTTCTCCAGACGGGAACCTTGTCTCGTTCGCTATTAATTGTCCAGGCATTCGCGAACCGCGTCGCTCGGAACAATTAGAGGACTTGTACGTTTCTGAACGAGTCGGGCGAATCAAGCCGGATACTAACGATGAAAGAACGCTGTATATTTAATACGTTATTTAACTATTATTGTCGTTTATTAAATTTAAACAAATACGAGATTGTTAAATACTTTTTTTTACCAAGATTTAATTAATTGGCATATACATTTTATCGACCTGAAATTTTGCATACAAAATGTGTGGGAGGGGTGGAGGCGTATTATAACATTTGTCCCTTTATTCATCGAACGGTCCTAGGTACGTAGACAGGAATGCTTCGCGAATTGATCTATTTTCGAACCGTTTCGATCGTGATTTCGCTCTACCGTTGCCGTAGATTTTGTTCCGCGTGACGTTTCTTGCGACAGCAGCGAGTTTGTCGCGGTTGAAATAAAATGACGCGTTACCAACAGGAAGTTGAAACATACTGTTCGCGCAAGGGTGAGGAAGAGAGGGGGGTGGGGTGTTGAAGAAAAAGGTCGCGCGAACAGTGCACCGCATAAATCCTTGGAGCTTATTACGACGAAGAACGTAACGCGGCTTACGCGGTTTATCGATATTGATTTATTCATAACCGAAGCTCTCCTCGTTTCAGCGTCTCGTTAATCTTCCGCGCCGTTGATTACCGATCGGCCGCGCGCGCTGCCCGTTGCTCCGCTCTGCGAAAATCTTTGCCCTCCTACACGAGGTTCGTCTTAAATCACTACCGTCCGATAATTGAGGGGGTCCTTGCACCGCAACGGCACCTCGTTTCAGGCGCACCCCGCGAAATTGGGAGAACGAGCGATGGCCGCGCCCTTGTCCCGCCCTTCGTGCGTCGGCGCCAAGCTTCCGTGATGCTGAACTCTCTCCCTCTCGCACACACGCGCACACACTCTGTCTCTCTCTCTCTCTCTGTTCGTAAAACTATGGCTAAATCGTTCCTCTTGGACGCGCCGGACATCTCGGGATACTTTGCTCGTTTCTCGATCGCGATCGAGAAACTTGTTTCGTTTAGTACGGTGGCATTCTCACCCTCGAACACGCGGACCATTTTAACGAATATCATAATTGCTGAAATTGTTACAATAACTTTGCTGGTGTCTTTCGGCGGGTAAACGCGCTCGAATCGAATATCGTTCCGATAACGATCGTCGCCAGGCAGCGCGGTTCTTTTCCTCGTTCTCGTTTCCCCAGTTTCCTCGACTCGTTGAACGGATAATAGAAGGTGGCGACGCGAGATCGCGTACCGGGGAATTTCACGTGTCATTAGCTGGCGATGCGTTTCTTCGGCGCGGTGTCGCAGCCAGCAGCCGGCGCTGTCGGTAGGACGAGGCGGAAACAAATTGCGAAAGCCGAGGAGGGTTCGGCCGAGAGGGAACCGTACGCAGAGAGGCAGAGAGGCGACGCACACATTTTTGCCGCTTTCGCTCCTTTAATGGCATCGGTGTGTGCCCCTCGCAATTTGTTCGTATCGCTGGTCCCCAGGTATTCCCGGTGCTCCCTTGCGCGCGTTTCCTTCGTTGCTTTTTGCCGATTCCGCCGCGCCGGCACGTGGTTACACGCGGTCGAAACCTGGTCCCGGTCGCGCCGCAGTCGGCCGACCGGGCACCCGGATCATTCGTACTCGCTAAAAAAGCTTCGTTTTACAGTAGACCTGCATTAAATGCTAATGATCCGCCGAGGAAGCCCACCGGAACAACCCACGCTTCTTTCTTCAGGCGATCGCAATCGCCTCGCGACCTTACCTCCGCACATTTATAACCCTTACACGGTGGTAAGCGATTATTCCATGGTTACGATAAAAAAGGGAAATGTCTATTTTCGGTTATTACCTACCGGAACCCGTGATCGTTACGTGCAGAGCACGTTTCTATGATTTCGATCATTATCATCTCTCAACATTTGTTATCGTTAGACATTGTTGAAATTATTAGGGAAATGTTTAACGCGCATCGTTGATTAATAAATATATTCTCAGACGGTGGATAGATTTTAACGATTTTAACGATTAACAAATAAAAGTTTTGCTGGTTAGTCCCGAGTTCTTTTGTAACCGGTCGACTCTTTAGGATTCCTGCCCCTCCTTAGACAATTTGCCGGTCGCCTCCATAAACGGACGCCGGAGTCCGCTCGCATAGTCAACCTATTTCCTGTCATTAACGCATTAAAGGTTCACCGTCGAGGCGAGTATCTATCGCGCTGCTATCGAGATCGACGAACGTGATTTTACCGGGCTCTTTCATCGAATTATTCCCAGTTCTCCTAATCGATTCCACCGTTCGGGACACCAATTCTATATCTTGTAACACAACAATATTAATAATGCTAAAATTTTTATTCAACGCTATTGTAAATTACTTAAATTGGCTAAAATTCATGAGTCTTGTTTTTAGTTTTCTTAACATCCTAACTCTTCAGGTACGATGCAACGCTCAATCTCAGGCGATATGATTAAGCTTGTCCTACTGCATAAAGAATATAGAAGTATAGGAAAGAGTTGCCTAGAATAGTGTCCCCGACGACGTATTTCAAGGCGGAGTCTCGTCCGTGTAATTATCTCAAGACGATCCCAATCTTGTAATTTCTCAACCCTCTGGAAAACCGTCGCTCGGAAGAGATTGCATTCCGAAGCATCGATCGCGAGTAGGGAAAAAGGCGAGAGGGAACGATCCAACGCGGGAAAAGTTGTCTGACGGAACGCGAAGAGGTAGGTCCGAGTCGAGTCGCGGTGGCGCTCTCCTGATGGCGGTTAGCCTCGGCGTTAGAAAAGCAACTAATTAATTAGTTTGCGCGGCGTGACGCTATCTCGCGCAGCATGTATCGCGGCGGCGGTGGCGGCGGTGGCGTCGGAGGTGGCGGCAGAACGACGGAAGAGAGGCGGCGGAGGCGGCGGAGGAGAAGCTAGGCGGTGGAATAGGAGGAGGAGGAGGTGGAGGAGGAGGAGGAGGAGGAGATTGGTGGTCGTCCGGAGTGCGCGGCGTTGCCATACCTCGCGCACGCACCAAATATTTGACGCTAACCATCGGTGAAACACGCTCTCCGATCCCCCTACCCGTCATACTAGCCAACTCGAAAACATCGCCGCCTCCTGTTATTTGCATTCCCCTAGCTGGCCGGTCGCGCGGTATGCGTGTCATTGTCTCTCGGTCCCCGAGTCTTAGCCTGTCCTCGTTGCTTCGTGCATCTTCCTCTCTCCGTCCTTAACTGGCCTCCTCCTTGCTCGAGCGTCGTCGAGCCTCCTCTTGGTCTTTCGAGTACACGCGGAGATCGCACCGCGCCGCGTCTCGACGAGATTCGCTCGCAAATCGAGTGCTCCCTGAATAGGAACAGTCAACGTGTTGTCGTTCTACCGAGAAAAGTCGCATCCGGGGATGTTCCTTTCGCCCGGTCCAGACTCCTTTCGATATATCGATGGATCGATACGGGGGTTGTACCAGCTTCGCGCAACTTTGCTCTTTAAAATCAAACATTTACCGCGATAAACAAATACTAATAGAAAAATCCCATTGCTCGGAACAGCTCGGAAAATGATCGGTTCCAATCGAGTCTGATTCTCGAAAGTAGATATCTCTCGACTCGAGAACGTCGGGATTCCCAAGAATTTCGAGAACCCGAATCACGTTTCGAGACTGTTGTTCATTGAATACGACTTTTATCTCAGATTTTTAATCTTTGAAATGTTTTCGAATCTCGTATGTCACAAGATTATAAAAGGTAGAGCAGAGAACAGAAATAGAATATTTTATTTAAAATTAATATAGAAAGAATCCAATTCTACTTCACCAGAGTCGAGTAAAACCTATAGAGAACTTGTTAAAATAAAAAAATATCAGCTATCGTAAAACTGACAAAATTATTTGCTACTGGCGAAAAAGGTTGAAATACGATAAATTTTCTGCGTTATTTGTACGACGGATATGTTGTAAATGCAATTTTTCTCTCGAATTTTATAGAACCTAATCACCGGCGCAAGTACACGTATAGAACGTCTACTCCAACGAAGCGGACGGTGAGTCAACGATCGTTACGAGCGCTGTTCCTGTCGTTCGTAAAGCGTAGACTCGATACAGGTTTTTGATTTCCGTACGATCGCACTCGGCCGTTTGATTCAGCGCGCATCGTTGGCGCGTTCTTGAGTCGAGTGCTGGCTCAATTAAGTATATTCGCGAGCAGATAAGCGGATCGATCGCCGTCACTCGTGCCACCGGTGTCGTTTCGAGTCAATTGCGCCTCCCGTTTTCGTCGAGCGCCGAAACAGGCCAATTAGTTGTCGCACGAACTTGTTACGTCATTATCGCAAAAACATCGAGTAGTCATTTACGACTGTTCGGCCGATATTTCGTTGCCGTGTGAGTTGTCACGGAATTTATCCGAGAACCACCTTGCCATTTGCTCTGTTCACCGAATTCACTGTGCTCGAAAAAGAAGACGCGTCCGAGCATACGCGAGACGTCGATGCACCTCGAAAATTGCTTGTCCGCGTGTATCGGTGTCAAAAGAGTAAAAAAAACGAACCGCCTTGGATAATTGAACTATACCTGCATATCAAGTGATAAAAACGAGGAATTGGACCATTCTTATGGGTGTTAACGAACAATTTTTCGAACAATCTTAGAATTTCGAACCATTCTTCGCCAAAATACGCGTGGTTTGCATTTTGAAACATTAAAATCCTCCAATTCGTTCAGAAGTTAGATGAAATTTCGGTAGAATATCCTTTGACGTATCTTTTGGTCAGACATTGTATTTTCGGTAAACAATTTTTTTCTCTACAATGGTTAGGATTTCGGGGGTATGAGTATTCGCTAAAAGTGATTGCATTTGACCCTCGCAGCCAAAAATAATTTTTTTAGAACGATTTGAAATTTTTTAATTTCGACGAAAAATTTGTGCGCCTGTCTCCTGTCGATTTTCTTTTTCAATTAGTTTTTCATTTTTAATAAACACAACCACGGGGTAATGTAGTAATAGAATTTATTAATTTAAAAATAAAATATAACTTGTATTGTATTAGAAGTGGATTCGTTGGGTTTTCTCGAGGTCTTGGTTCGGTTCGAATTTCGAACCGCTCGAACCGTATTTATGCTCGCGCGAACTGAGAGGAGCCGGCTATAGTAATTTACGAGCGAAACGTTGGTCGAATTCTCGGATGATATTTTGACTCGCCGGGCAAGGTTTCTCGGGGCGGACGGAGCCGGTCGACACAGCTGCAACAGCGCCGCGTATCGCGCCTCCGCCGATTTCGACGCCTCACGGCAAACCCACCGAACTTTCGAGTTTGCGTACCAAAGCATTCCGAATAAGCAGACGAGCGAGTCCGCAGCCCGACTATCGTTCGATCGATGCAGCTTCGACGAAAGATCGGAGACGATACGGGGCGAGGATTTCGAGCGAGGACATCCGGCCCGGGCCGAGTCGATTTGGCCCGGCCCGGCCAGGCCCATGCCCGGAGGCCTCGCGTTAATCGTTCTTGGCAGATGTCAGCTCGCTAATTTGTCCGGTCAGCGGCGTGGCTAATTACGACATCTTCTTTGTCTCGCTAGCCCCCAAGGCGGTGCGCAGATTCGAATCGGGCAGGTTTTGATTTCTGGGCCGGTCGAACGCGCCTGGACAGCTGCGCGACGCGACAGCTGGACGAACTTTTCGCTTCGAGGGCGGATTTCGATGGTCGATCGGACGACACCGTCGCAATATTATGGCGCCGACGAGAGGTTAATTAACTGCTAAATTAGTCGAATTCGACGCTCTTCCCGTTCAGACGTAATCGCTAGAACGAGTGGAATATAGTTAATGGGATTCGCAACTCGACGTCAGTTTCTTCGGATGCGTTCGGGTTGGCGAACGTCGTCCGGGAGTTTGACGATCCATAAACAACAGGATCTCGATATTCCGTGGGTTTCCTCGCGCTTAGAGGGAAGGGAAATGGTGACGCGTTTACGGTCGAGCCCGCGGGACAACGCCGAAGATCGTCCACTCGACGACGGTCGTTGGACAGCACTCGGAACACGCGGCACTTAGGCGGAGGAGTAAGAGGGACGAGTGCAGAGGGGACGGATAAAAAAGAAGAAAATCTGGTAGCTTCTGTCAACGTAGGGAGAGGAGGGGGTGGCTCCGCGAGCGTGTACCAGCCAGAGTGTCGCGCATTTAGATAATGCGCGCGTCCCCTCTCTCTCGCGCGGTGCTCTCGGCCGATAAACCTCTCTTGGTCGCTCCGTCTCTGTTCACACTTCACCGACGGCCGCCCATAAAAGCTCGAGGCATGCATCCTTTTATCCTCTTGTAACCATTGGTGCCTTCGCACTTTTCGTTATGCAGCCTCCTCTCGCGGGGAGTCGTGTGACGCCATAACGCCGCGCCATTAACAGGCGTAATTGCGCCGAAACACCGGAGCGAAATGCAGCTGTGCACACGCACGACCGCCGCGTCGCGACGCTACGTGTCAAGATGTCGTCGCGATACGCGATACGCGATACACGATCCGTGATTCGCGATCCACGATAATCCACTCGTCGATAGTCGCGCGGATACAAACGAGTGTCCTTTACGTCGACTAAATTTCCAAACTTTGCTTTGTAACGGCTTCATTAGCGTTAATAAGATTTCCAAACAATTGGATTTGTTTGCTTCGTATACTATGTACCTGCGACCAAGTTATTTCCGGCAATTTCCGAAACTATCGACACGGTCCGAGCCGCCGTGTTATCTGCAAGTTGTGATCGACGATGGGTCAGGTTACGCCCCCGACACGTGTTTATAGGCACGAGTCGCGCCGACGATCAAACGTTAACTGTGTTTTATTCACTGTCGCTGTATCTCACAGTCGTCCCCGATGCGAACAGCAGCCAGCGTACCGGAACAATCAGGGCGATAAGTTTCGTCCATCTCCCTCGCAGGCTGCGACAGCCTGGTCCGGCCCGAGTTACAACCTAATTTCCTACCTATATTTGCGTCGATCATCGGTGACCGGAGATTCGCGATAAATAACAATTTAATTCTTTCGCTCGTAGCTCGGTTCCGATCGTTTTAACCGTTACAACCAAAATTAAGAATAGTTGCGTGGAATCTGCGTGAGAAATGGCATAAACGCTATTCCCCCTCACCGGCGAGAAATTGTTTCTATCGCCCTCGGCCCAGAAATGGATTTGTCCTTCTTCCTCGTACCACATGGTGGTCGTTATCGCGCCATACGTTCCATAAATTGCATCGTACTCGTGCGAAAGCTCGCGATTTATCTCGCGAGCGCTTCTTCGACGCGCAAATGGCTCGTTGTCTATTCGCTTTTTGCGATCCCGATCGAACGCTTCTTTCAAGTTGGCGAGGATGCTTTTAAAAGTGCCGGCCAGACCTTTGAAACCGATAGTGGCTGGGGATGCGTATCAAAAATTTATTCCCGTTGCATCGAGTCCGCGGTTCCCACCGTCGCGCTTCTCATTTTAAAGTTGCTCTTGCTCTTGCTCGAGGGAGCAATTACCAATGACAACAGTCCTTATACTTACCAGAGACCTTGCCTTTGCATATGGTATCAGTGACATTTGATTTTCTCTCGGCTAACGAATGGATCATCGTATCGTCTAACGTTGTCTGCTGTGGGTGTCTTGTCGAATTCGAACGCGAGAGTCCATCGGCGGGGTCCATTGACGAACCGAGTTTAGCGGACTTTGAAGTGGGTACGGATTCGGTCGATTAACATGCATCGAATGGCTGGGGTAGTCTTTCAGTTTCGTTAAATCGCCGGGCAAAGAAAATACGTGGTTCCGCTGTTCTTCTCGCACAGCGATAAATCCCGTTTTAACGAAGCAGTCTCGGTTTCCTCATTATCTTTGATCGAGTGCGGCCTTTCGATGCAGATCGCGCCGGATGAAAAGCCGCGAGTATCTCTAAACATGGAATAAAAACGGCCGGTGAATACGTATCCATAATGGAAGCAAGGAAAAGCGGATCCGTTGGAGCAACAACAACCACTCTGCGAGGCTCAATTATATCGCATCTACTCGTAGTCGAGCGCAATTGCGAGTTCCGTCTCGAGTCCAGAACCGACGGATTGTTAAATTTCAAGAGATCCGCTTCGAATCGAAGCAGAGTCTTTGTGGCCACGTCCTCCTTTCGTCTCGTTTCGAAGACCCTGGGGATAGTGCACGCGCAAATCGAACGCCGTACACCCGTGCATAAACGTTCGAAAGTTTCCATTCGAGAACCGCACGGATCTTTGGGTCCAACGCGGTTCTCGCGCGTCGTGGGCTACCTTTACGACCTTAGTTTTTTAAGAATTTAAGAAGAATTGCCGATCCATTCACAGTTTTACTCTTAAAAGATAAATCGACGTAAAGCCATTGAAAAACGGATAGCTGGTTACGAATGTTAAGGGGTTGCCCACCTATAGCGAAACAGGATATAACGTAAGTAAAGTTCGTGGCTCGGGGAAATCGTTTGGAATCCGCGCAGTTAGACCGAAGGCCGTCGATGGAAACGAGTCGTTGTAAAAGTGCGCTCGTTAATCGCGCGGGCATTGTTATTCGGGCGTCGCGTTGACAGGCATGTGTGGAAAGGAGTTCGCGTTTCGGTTTCGGGTCCGGGTCCGGGTCGCGGGAGAGACCGCTGGCGTCGTTGCCGGGTACACTTTCGCGTAATTGCATTTCGCTCGCCACACCCCGCTTCTCTGGTTCCCTCTAGATCTCGACCTCGACTCGCCTAATGGTAATAAGCGGGGCTCGGTTCGCGAGCAGTCCCGCGCGGATCGCCGCGCTTTCAGCGCTGCTGGCAAACGGATCGCTCGCCAAATCGCTAAATCAGTTCCCGTATACCGAAACGGAGATTAGGCGATCCAGAGCACTCGCTGCACGCGTCTGCTCTATGTGATCTCCAACAGAACGGATGATACTTTATCTAACTTCGTAACTTGGTAAATGTTCGTTAGTCGGATTTAAAATAACCTTGGGACTCTCCACCGCGATACAATAGATGAGAAATAGATTTTTCCCTCGCAGCTGTGAACAGTCGAACTGAAAATTGTTGGGCCGTGTCGTGATTTTTTTTATCAGGTTCGCCCCTCGTTCTTCCACGTCGACCTTGTCTAGGAGTGGCACCTGCCTTGCGATTTCGTATTGCGTAACACAGAAACTGGAGTAGTCGGATGGGATGGGGGTGGGGTTGGTGGTGGGGGTTCCGATGGAAGGCGCGACGGAGGGGGGTTGTAAAGGGAAGAACGGTGCCGAGAGTCGAAGAGGAGAAGAGCGTAGGTGTCTCGTTTCCATGTGGGCCCCACCGGTCGAACGCTATTATTTGGGCCGAGGGTCGAGGGATTCGCGTTATAAGCGAGAAAGAAGCGAAGAAGGGTCCCGTTAGCGAAGGGTCAAAACTCCTCCGCCCTCTTTTTCGAGGATACCTTTCGTGTTCCTCCTACTTGTATCGTTCCTTCTCGTTCCCGTCGACTCCGCGGGAGAGGCCGATGCTTTCTCATCTCGTTCTCGAAGGCGAAGACTGAAGGCCCCAAGGCAGGTATAATATAACCTCTTGTTCCCTCCTTTTCTCTCCCGTTTCCATCGCGCTTCTGCCCTTGTTTCTCCGCCTCGAACCCGCGTCTCCTCTTCCTCCACCGACGGTCCCCTCCTCGGCTAGCCGAGAGGTTATTTATTACAGGTTTGGCGTTTATATTGGATTTACACAACTTAAATACCGAGACCCACTGGCGCGCAGCATCAACATAAATATTGTATTTCCTTCGTCGTCGATCGGCTCTCGGTCGGAACCATCGTCGAAAGATTCCCGTCACGCCTCCTCCGCCGAATCCCCTGATCGGACTCGTAACTACTTCCGGTAAAAAATCCACTAAAATACTGGATATTGACTGCGCAGGGACCGCGCATAGACGTTTCGTGGTCCGTAGTGAACTGGCGAACCCCCGCACCCCCTTAGCAAGCAGCGAAATAAGACCAGACAGGTTTGGTCCGATAGGAAATTAGTCGTGACCGTGTCCCAGTCACGGTTTCTCACGATCCCCTGAACGCGTCCTTTCCGATGTTGCACGGGCGTCGTTCGATCCGCGGTAAGTTCGCCATCTCCGACAAAGGCGATGATCCTCGAGGGCTCCGTTCGGTCGTCGGAATCCCTTAAACGGGTGCGCTAACATATTCCACGGGCCAACTCGCGTGGCTCGGGAACCGCGTCGGATCAGTTTTTGCGATAAGTGGCAACAACGACACCGGCTACCACCGCTGGGAGACATCGGTTGCGCGTAACCAGAAGGAACACGTCGGCGATCCGAGTGTCTCGGTTGCCGCGGCACGTTGCTAAGGCAACTGCGCCAACTGCAGCAGCTGCAACGGTGCGGATCCGAGCGCACGCCGAGAGAGCAGCAGCAATTCCCTCGGCGCGCGTTTAGAGCAAACCAGCCACGTATAGCAATCATTCGTCTCCTTATCTAGCGACGGCGGCAAACGTGTAGGCATTCATCCATCATCCAGTAGCGTGGAAAGCACTCGTTTAGCTGCTCCGCTTTCAGTGCTCCGGCAAACCTCGAGTCCCGCGAGGGATATCCGGCACGAGGCGAGCGCGCGCTGCGTACAACGCGCGTTCTACGGACCGCCGATACCGCTCCAACACGCCGAGGGACGAGCAGAGTACGCAGCCTCGCGTCGCCTCGGGTCGCGGGTACTACCTGGCTGCTTGCCTGCTCGTGTTCGCTGCAGGATCGTTCTCCTGCCGATAGACCCGAAAGAAATGCCTAACTATCCAAGCTTCGATCGAAGGATCTTTCCCTTGTAAAAAGCACCTAGTTATCCGTGCTCCATGGTCCGTGGGCACGAGACAAGAAATTTTCTACGCGGGTCTATTCGATCGAACCAATTTGGTTACGTCTGCTGCGACGAATCACAGACATCGAGTCGGTTGTTTCGTTTATTGGTTCCGCAGCTTGGTCGACTGCACCCGTATCGTTCGTTCGACGTTCGTCTATTGTTTTCCGAGGCATCGGCAAAGAGACGTCGTAACGATGCAAGGTGCACGTGCGCCGCGCCGGTCGAACGCGCTTCGGTCTCTTTATCGACGAGCCCAAATAAACCTCGGATTTATTTATCGAGTCGAGTAACGTGGTTTCGTGTTCCGATAAACTGTTACGAAGTGGCGACGCCCACGCGGCTCGAGCTTGCGGGCTAGCCGCACCGTGTCTGACGCTTCAGAAAAGTTCGATGCGCGTTAACACCTACCGTTTCTCCGCCAGGTTAATCTCGTTCTCTCCATCTGTTTGCCTCTTTCTTCGAAATAGTGTCAAGAACGATCGCTTTGTCGCTGGAAAATGTAAATGAACTTTAACCGTTAACCGGTCGCCCACGGGTTTGTTCGGTTCCGCCTTGGAAAAGGATCGAACCGCTCGCGCGAAGGATCGTCGGGGACCCGACCAAGACGGTGCCCCGCCATTCTAAAACGGTGATGCCAACCCGGTGGTAATTACTTTTATTTCGATATTGCAGCAAGTTCGGGGCGAAAGATTGGTAACGTGATTACGATAAGAAGAGAAGTTAAGTCCAGCGTGAATGACAGTTATTTCCAAATAATCGAGCAATGTCTTTGCAAGAAGATCGAACGACCCGTCGGTCTCGGACGCTTAGCGACCGTCCTGAAAGAATCTCGTTGTTAGTTCCTAATTCCGGCAAGTCGTGATCCGCTGGAAGGCTCGAAGCAGCCTCGAACGCGATCCCATCCTCTCTCGGGCGAGCGATTCAATTAGCCGCGCGAGCGCAGGCGTTGCAAATCGCGAAGCACGAGACGAATCTGTGGAGTGGCACTAACGGGCTGCATACGCCCCTGGGTTCGCGGCGGTGCCGCGCGTCAGACGCGGCAACATTGTAAACGAGCAGAGTATCGGCCAGTCTCGCGCGAGAGATAGCGAGATGGCGTAGAACCGTAGAGAGAAGAGAGAAAGAAGGAGCGCGCGCGCGATCGAGAAGAGGACCAGCGCGAAAAACAGAAAAGGACAAATTTCGCGGACCGACGAACGGTAGAGACGAAACGAGATAAATGGTAACGCGCGAAGAAATATGGCTAGACCGCGTGGAAGAGGCTCGTACGGAGAGAAAGGAAGGTGCCGAAGAAGGAGAATATGCCGGAACGGAGGCCAGGCAGGCAAGCAGGCAGGCAAGCAGGCAGGCCGGTGTGTGTCTTCGACGAAGGTGTGTGGACGCGTAGTGGGTGTCGCCTCTGCTGCTGCTGCTGCCGACGTCGCTGCCGTTCCTCGTTACCGACGCAGTTGCTGGACGCCCTCCGCCAGCCCTCGCGACACGATCTATCAGCCTTTTCTACAACTACTCTCTCCTCTTGTCCCTCTTCGGTGCGCTCTCTTTGTCCTCTTTCTTGCACGCTCGTAAGCCGCTCCAGGCGGCGGCGGCGGCGGCGGCGGTGGCGGCGGCGGCGGCAGCAGCAGCGCGCTTCTCGCCATCCTCTTCTCTGCACTCTCCAAAGCAGCAGCCACACTCCGCGGGCCTCTCTTCGGCTTGAAAATAGGGAGAGCTTGATAAGCTCCCTCTGCTTCGAGATTTTATTCGGATCTCCCGGTAACCACCACGGGGCTCTGGAAGGTGGTAATTGGACTCGAGGAGTTTCGTGCCGAGGGCCACCCGTGGGGGAGGATCAGTTTAGTTATGCTTTCCAGATTATGGGATTAGTCGCGACAAACTTTAACTTGGTCGCGACGTTGCGAGCGTAACAGTACTTTTGTACGGAAACTCGAAAGGCAAAGGATCGGTTCGCGGAAACGTCGCGCGTCGGTTCTCTTAACTGCTCGCGACGCGACGTCTTTCTCGTATCGCTCGTCCACTTTGGAGCAGCGGGTCAACTGCCACAGCAGCGTCGCCCGCGACTCGAAATAAAATAATACGTTACACCTGCCCCTCTTTTTACACGGTGAAAGCGTATCGTGTAAAAAAAAAATGTTATGCAAATACTGATCAACAGAAATATACAAGTCTTGTTTTAAAGGATGCAAACTACACGAGTAATTTAATTCCGTGTAACGATATCGAGTAAAAAGAGAGACAGGTGTACTCTCGTGCACGGTGAACAACATTGAATTTAAGAATATCTTAGGAATACGCGTGCCTCGATTTGCTATATTAGGAAAGGTCTTATACGTTCGAGTCCATAAATCGATGGAAAAAGTTGAGTACCGTCGATGTTTGTCTCTTCTCTACCTCGGAAGCAACAATCTACTTGGGATGATCGATACATATTCTAGCCCAAGGTTCAAAGTGACCAAGCCTTTCGGAACCTAAAAGATTCGTTGCGAGAACGCGAGTACCGCGCGTTAGGAGGAGGGTCGTGAACGAAACGAAATTAAATGCGATAATCTGAAGATCGTCCATGTTTTTCGTAACGAAGAATGCGTTACAGGCTGGTTAGAAAAGTAGAAAAGAGGAGGGCTCGCAAAAATCCGAGCACGGGCCTGCGCGGTTCCTCCCGCGTTGCCCTTCCCCTGTACCATCGTACTTTGCCCCTCTCCCTTGCCTCCCTTTTCCCGTTTCCTCTGTTCGCCTCCGCGGACGTCTCCTTCGGCCCTGCTTCGACGAGCCAGTCCCCACCGGACGTGCCGTGCAGGGGTTCCCAACCGCGGCGCCGAGGGACCACGAGACCGACCAGACCGGCCCCGGCCGTGTCACGTGCCGGCGAACTCGTTAACTACCCTAACGACCAGGATTCCACGTGGCCGGCGCGGTCTCGTCGACAATTGGCGACGGGCCGGCAAATTGCTGCTTTTTCGATATATATTATACGAGCGCGCTCCGGTACTTGGCGACACGCGGATTCGTTCAGGCTGAAGAGAGATACCGATCGCTCGGGGGAATCGTCTAGACGTTTTCTTTCTGCTTAATTCTCTATACGTTTGAAAATCTGTATTCCTAATGCCCCTTTCGATGAGATTTCTATTGGCAATACAGCGTTTTCGATAACGCGTACTCCATGAATTAATAACTGGATGCTCTGCCTGTTCGAGGCACAGATCGGACGTGTTTCTCGGCTAGCAAACGTCGTCAACGATGCCGATAACGCGTCTCCAGGCAACGGCGCAAATCGGGGGAGAGCCGCGCGAGGTCGCGAATATTACATACGCGAAACGCATAAATCTTGCAGCGAGGTAATACCGGCGACACGGTATGCGCGCCTAGTCTGAGAGCTTTCGGTGCAGTCAGCCACCGACGGAGCAAAATCTATGGCGCAGGCCTATTAATTCTTAATGCTTAATCGGTGCACCTTATCGCGTCCGCGCGCGCGAGCGAACACTCGCACACGCTTTCGCCTCGCCCCGACCCGCCTCGCTCTCCCAGTCTATCTTCGTGGCCCGGCAAGCCCGCCTTGTAAATAGAGGAAACGCGTTTGCCGCCTATCTGGCATCAAAGAGACCGACACCGCGACGCTTTTATATACTTAATTTATGAACAATATACACCGATGTCGACCTACCTCGATTCTGGCACCTTCTACCTTTTCTCTCGCTCCCTCTTTCGCAAAACACTCCAACCGAGAGAAACCCGTGTCTGCCGATAAGAAATTCCTACCCTTTATCATTAGCCGTACACCGTACGGCGTTACCGTACGACGCCCAGTTATCTCGTTGTCTGCCGCGTTTCTCCGCCCGAGCGTGGCCAATTTGATTGCCGTCGCGCGCGCCTGCCGGTTCCGACGCCGGCTTTTGCCGTCGTTATTACGTTATTCCAGATTTTGACCCACATATCGGCACATCGATCATTCTTCTTTCGAACACGGTTACCGACACTGCTCGCGATCGCCGCGCATGTCGTCGAATTTTTGCTCAAACGTATTCCGGGGCCGCTTCGATTGTCCACGGGTCGTTTCTGACTTTTTTTTTCGCGCAAAACGATCCCGAAACTCCGTTAGCTTCGCGATAAACGATAATTGGGATTAATTGGAAGGAAAAAAAAAAATTTGCTCGCTGCGAAAAAGACCCCTACCCCCTACCCCCTATACCCGATCCCCGAGCCCCGACTGCTGCCCTTTGCGTACGTAACACGCGCGCCGCGCCATTTAAATCTGCATCGCGGATAATTAATTAATCTCGTATCGTCATTTCCATCGGTGCGCGTAAAGCGCGGTAGTGCATTATTTTAAAATTCTGTTTGCATAATTTTTCAAACGTGAATAAACGAATTCCGCGCCAGAGTCGTTCCCCGTAAAAAGCTCGGCTGTCGAACGGGGGTGCTCGCGTTTTTCGGATCCGCGGCACCCCGCGGCCGATTCTCTCTTGCCTACGCCGCTGGCTTTTATCGAAGGCCGTCGACTAACTGGCTTTTTGGCGCATTTTATTATATCGCGTAATGAGTCCCTGCGACTCGCCCGGTCGCGTTATGCCCCGCATCTCAAAGGGACGCCCCATTTTGCTCGAAAAGTAGCGCGCGGACCGAGACGGGCGGGAGGGGATCGGTAACGACGGCGATAAAATATGATGTGCCTCGCACAGTTTCTCGGTCGTAGCCTCGCTGGAGCCAACGTAGCCGGCGAAAGCAGCGTCGAGGGTACGCGACCCCGTGTTCCCTTCCAACGGGGACCGGTCGTGTCCGTTTCCATTGTTCGCTCGCATTGTTTCGCTGGAATTTCGACGTTTCTCGGCGTCCTTAACCTTTTGCCTTCTTTATGTCTGTTTCAGGTAAGTGCTTCGACAGTCTTATTCGTACAACGTGCGCCGCTACGAAGCTCCTCTCGGGTAAGCGACTCTTACACTTTCGACGCCCTACGTGCATAACACGCGTCGTTGAAAACTGATTCATCGGAGGCTTTCGTCCGGACGATGCTCGATCGTTTTTACCCCGTCTCAGTTTTTTTTTGGCAATTTCCCCTCCAAGATAGATACACTGGCTGGGTGATCATCGAAAGATCCATTAATGAAGGGAAGGGTCGTAGAGTTTACTCGTGTTACGCAATCTCGAGCGAATCTCGATTCTAAATATTTACCTATGCGTCGTGCGTGTAACGAGCTTCCAGCACGAATCGAATAGAAACATAGAAGCCTCGGCTGGTCGTTACGATTCTTCTGGATGATTGCGAAGAGAAGAGATTCGGGTATCCCACGACGAGAGGGTATTAAAACTATAACCGGAGCAGCAGCCTGGTCGGTAATACGGCTATGGGGGGCTTTGTCCAAGAGTCGATGGACTCTTACTTAGCCTCGATATAGGTTCGTCAGACCGTAATAGAATGAGAGGCCACGAGAGTGTTGGTCGAGCACGGTGGGAAGGGTGCATTAGCCTAATCCCGACGATCCTCGTCGACTGTGAGAAGTATCGTATTCACCCTACCGAATCAATCAGCATCTATCCGTAACGTCTACCTTCGTGGGTGGCCGAGCAGAATAGTAGTTTTCTCCAGCGTGCTGTAACGGCTGTTAAGTGTAACCTGGTGTGGTTACGAGCCTGTTCCGTTTCTGCGAGTTTTGCTTCGAGGGTCCCGATTTGCATAGAGTCTCGATACCGTCGCGTCACGTCGGTATCTTCACCGAACACGAGACGCCTGCCGTTTCGTTGGAACTTCCGGCATTGTGATTCGATCGATCGATCAAATTGGTTCTTTGATCTAAAACCTTTTTCGCCTGGATGAATTTGTCGATTTAAAAACACAAGATGAATCGTAATTTACGAACGAATCGAAAAATTTAACCAATCTCAGCTTATCGTTGACCGTGTGTCTATCTCGATGCTGTTCCTGAACAGCATATCCAAGATCGATTACGTTTCCACGAACGTTTGCCCGTTCTTTCGGCGGGTTTCTACTAATCCGAACAAATCGTTCTTTTTCTCCCCCATGTATCGTTTCTCGTTCGACCGACTGTGAGAAGTATCGTGTTCACCCCAACGGGCGTCAAAACGGCCCACTTTGCGTGGACTACAATGGGACCGTATCGGGCAAGGGAAGAGGGCACCCTAAGCCACCAGCAGAAATAATAACTCGTGTAATAGTCGCGCCCACGGAACCCCCTTGGCCCGGCCGCGTATTAAATAAATATAACACCCGCGTAATACGGCTGTTAGGAAAGGCCGTCAGGCGCGGTCGACCCCGTTTGCACCCCATCAATTGCATGCGGTTGTCTATCATCCCCTCCTTTACGCTCTCACCGCAATATAAACCACTATCCGCACGAGGCGCTCGACGGGGGTGGATCGTCGCGCAGCTACTGCCGTATCCATCTCGTTTAACGCCAAAATACCATCGAACGGAGTATAGCTATCACGATATTACCTGAACCGAGCTCCTCGCGACGCATTGCTCGAACCTCGAAACACCGTTTTCCTCTATCATAAGTTGAACAATTTTCCCATATATTTATAATAAATATAGATAGTTGAGGTTAGCAAGATTCGCTTTCTATCGACGAGGTCGTTGACATCGTATCGCTCGAGCGATGTGTGTCAGGCATGATACGGAAAGCCTGATACACGTATAAGTTGCATCAACTTCGTCGAATCGGATCGTTTACGGAAGATTAGGGAAAACGTGAACAAGTAGAATTATTCGTAGGAGGCCGACAGGTTCTCAAAAACTGTATTTGGTTTATCGAGTAACGCGCGTTAAGGCGCAACCGGATGGAAAATTGTAGGAACCTGTCGTAGAGCACTTGTAATTTTCGCTTGATCTGAGATCGCCGGGTCGCGCCGGCACTGTCCCACGAACGGAACACCGAAAGCAGCCGGGCGGAAATGGTCGTTGTGTGCCCCGTTGTTGGCCCGTTCGACGAGCCGTCACGATTATTCGCGGCGATCCGTGATCCATGATCCGTGAATGGGAGTCTCGGGTAAATACGGCGTGTCGGGGTGATCCACCGGTTCGCCACGATGCGCGTTCCCCTCTCTTTCTCGTGGAATATGAATATGATATCGCACCCCGCCACTTACGAAATGATTTATCAATTGAGCACCGGCAACCCCAGGGTACTGGTGTTGAAATATTATAACATCATTCCCCCCACGGCTCACCCTAATATTATCCCCCCCGGTCGTTCGCCATTAACATAACAATGGTCGACCTAATTGCGGCCTAATCGGCGCCAGGGGCAAAACTCTGATCGGCTACGCCGTCGAATCCTCGTTGTATTTCTTTTGCTATCTTCGCTTCAGTTTTCTCTTTGCCGTTCTCTTTTTATCCGCTTCCTCCGATTTAAGTGTTTCCTTCGGTTCGGTAAGCCGTTCCCTCCAACACACGCCGCGGCGTTTCTAATTACGCGATCTCTCTCTTTTTCTCTCGCGGTCTCTCTTTCCAGTCGGTCGATCGACCGATCGCGAGGTACCAGCCTTTAGTGACAAAACAACATCTGGAATATTTATTACCGGGCTCGTAAAAGTTAATCGACCGGCCATTTAACGCATAAGGTAAGTGCACCGAGTACGGTCTCTCGGTAGTATTTTTCACGCGTGAAATTACGCGTCGAAGGAAATCCAGCCTGCCGTGCCGATCCGATCTCGAACGATCCGTTTAGCCGTTGGGTTTTTCGTCGGGAACGGAGGAAAATGAATGCGTGGTCCGCGGAGGAGATGATCGATGGGAAACGGTAACAAATGGAACGTGGTATATAACGATCGACGAAGAGCATGGGCACGAGTTTGCGGTCGCGCGTACTCGCAGGGAATCAGCGTTGCGGCGAGGTCGAATAAGAATCTTTTCGCAGCTCTTTTCTTCTTCCTCTCCGCGACGTTTCTTCTTCGTTTATTCGTACCCCAGAGACCACTTACCGCAATTCCAGCTGCTATTCCCGCGAACCTTTTTCCCCCCTTTTCTCCTGGTCGACAATCATAATTCGGAATTTTTCTCGGTTTGCCTACCGCCGGATAGATATCTAGCCGCGGTAATAATTCTAGCCAGGTTCTTTGCTTTTATCCCCCTCGATTTTTGCACGTAACTGCGGAGCTTGGTTTCCGATCGCGGAGATTTTCCCTGGATTTTACGAAGCAGAAAAACACGCCCGTCGCGAAAGCCTCGCGAACGGAAAAGCAGAATATTTTTCTTCGTTGTCGCTTTTTTCCACCTTCTGACGGAAATAAATTTCTGCGCGGGCGAATTAAATGTTGAGAATCGTCGATTAATATCGTTCGTTTAACCACTGGTTCCCTCTTCCATATTTTATTCAAAAAACTGTTGAATATTCTTAAAAATTATTATATCGGTACGAGGATCGTGTTGGACTTTACGAAACTGAGGTTACCTTCCGTTGTGGCTGGCCTGTACGTAAAAATGGTTGCGCGTTCGGTGTCGATCGGACAGCCCGCGAAAGCGTCGATAAAATTTTTCCAACCATTGTCTACCGTTCGGTATCTTCCGGCCGGAAAACTCATTACCAAAGACAAAGCTTATTTGGAACGGCATACTGCACGCTCGATAAATCCCTGTAAAATTCATACCAGTATCGGGAGGAAAACGCGTATATCTGGCGGAGCGCGTTTATGTTGTAAACACTTGAATAATTCAGCGCAGAAAATTTCGGCCTGCCGGGTGCCGTTGGGGCGATGCAACGTCATTAAGTTAATTATTGTCCAGTAATCACCCGTGTGTTACGCTCTCCGCTGATATTTTTTTTCTATTTTTCGTGCTTTTTGTCTTTTTTTTTTTTTTTTTGGTCCGTTGACCGCTTCTCCTGCACAAAGAACGAGCAAATAAAAACAGTCGCACCGTGTTAGCCGCGTTTGCGGAACAGAGAGGGCACGGCCGAAGGGGAAACGGGGAACAACGGGGTCGAGTTTAACGAGTCAACGGTGTCCAATAAATAATCAATTTAAACGTTAATGTACAAAGTAAAGCTCGCGTCAAGCGTTTCTAACGATCGAACGCGGAAACGTATTCTGCGTCGTCGGTCGGAAACGGAAGAGAACGTATGCACGAATCAAAAATGAAACAGATTTTCTTACGAACTCGATACTTTGCTGAAACGTCGCTCCATCGAGTTCCGTTCGATCTTTGCTAGCAATAATTTTCCAGGTTACGTTTTATCCGGTACCGAATCCGTTAACCGGAACCAACACATTTTACATGCTCCCGATTATTCTTTCTTTGATCTGCCGCCGCAACCCTGGCCAATTACGAAACGTGGCCAGGCCACGCGAGGATAGACGGTTATTTTTACAGAGGCAAAAGTGTCTTATCGACTTCCGTGGGCTGCGCGTCTCGTCTCGGATGCGCGTGTCTTTGGGCCTGCTGTTGCAGCGCGCATAAATAATCCCGGAGAGTGCGCGCGTTTTCGGGAAACAGTCGGCGTTTTCCCCTTTGCGACGAACCGAACAACCGGGAGGCTCGTACTTTAGCAGCGACTCGCGAGCTCTGCCGTCCCATTTCGCGGCCCTTTTCGTACCGCGACAACCCCCTTTCAACCCCTATCTTCTCGTTTCGAACGTTGCAATTTTTATGGAATCGAAACAAAATCCATCTCTCGAACCTCGCCGATTCTCTTGGCCTTTCAAGCAGGAGGAATGGCATCGCAAAGTCGTGTTTCCAACATTTGTAATTTGTAACCATCGATCGGGAATCTATGTAGGAATAATTTGTTATTCCGTTACGCGTCGTTGCGAAGAAGAAAGTATCCGGTCGTTACCGTTCTGTATTAATCGGTGGATCGGGCTGGTCGATCTCCGAGACGACACGCCCAGCATCTCGAACGAGCTTACCGTCGCATTTAATCTCGGTCGCGCGACGTATACTCGCCTATTCGAGCCGATATACGTGTACCAGCTATCGTCGTATTTAACTCGGGCGTCGCGAAACGGTCGATCCGCGCGAACCAAGTGGATCCTGATCGTCGATGATTCGATTAATCCGACGTAAAGCATCGCGAGTTCGCGCAACGATCAAGCTCCCGAGCCGTGATTTATTATATCCTTTGCGGATGTGGCTGGGGCTGTGGTCGCAACCTACCGCTACCAGGGCGACGTTTATATCTTTGGCGACGTTTACGATGACCACCGGACGGTCGATCCTAGAAAGAGGACAGCGCGTAAGAGACGAGACGAGGCGAGGCGAGGCGAGGCCACGAGCACGTTACGCTCGCATGATGTATCCCCGGTATATATGCAGATAATGGATGCGGGGGAATACAGTCGGACGTATAAAGACCCCACGCAGGAGATACGACGGAACGGAGACCATCTCTTCACCCTCCGTCTCCCTTCTTCGCTCCTCTGCTTTCCTTTACACTCCTCCTACGCGTTTTCCTCCTTTTCTATCCCAAACACTCGTTCTTATACTCTTGCTATTCCGTTTTCTCTCTCTCCGTCTCTCTGCCGCACGCATACTCGTTGGTGCACTCGTGTTTATATATAGGAAGCAGAAGATCAAAGAGCGAACCTTCGCTTAGCTTAGCATCAACGCCGCTTCGCTCGGGGAACCGGCCCATCGTCACCGAGATAGCTTGGGTGCTGCGGATGATGACGATGGGTGGTAGCAGCGTCGGTGGTGGCGACGGCGACGCCTTCGCCAAAGGGGTTCGGGAGGTACAGGGTTACCGATATAAATGTTACGTCGGAAGAGTACAGGTTCGCGCGCGCGACAAGAAGAGGGGAACGAATAAATGGGCGGCAAAGTCATTGATCTAACGAGTCGCACACATCCGTCGGAAAGATTTTGAAATTGAAGCAGACATCGCGCCGTCGCGTCGGGACGCTGGAACACCCGGCTACTTCGCCGTTTCTAATTTTCTTCCGCCATCCGCTCGCTCCAAAGGGGTTTTACTTTGAAACTTTCGGACGAACCCTCCTCCTAGAAACTACTACTACCTATCGATCAGAGCTTCGAAACCTTCCCAAAATAACTGTTTTAAACTGTTGTGCAGGGTGCTACCTCGATTTTTCACCCTCTTACAACCACTCGACGAAAATTTAACCACTTTGGTTCCACGAGGCATACTTTTCGAACGTAACTTGGCTTTTGTTTTTTTTATCCAGTTGAAAAAGTTACGAATTGGAAACAACTAGACTGATGTTTTTTTTTGCAACGAAACGATAGATTTGCAATTTCGGTATTCGACTTTACACATGGTCGAAAAATTCTCTCGTTGAATACTTCTGTATATTGAATCTATTGGGATTTGCCCATTGAAAACACGAAACAGATTCGATCGAGTGGCTTTTAAATATACCTTGCAATTCTCTACGCGTAGGTTGAAAACTTGTTTTAACCGTGCAGCGAATCAACGTAACGATTAGTGTTTCTTCGTCGAGAACGTTTTGGTGCAAAGAAGTATAGTCCAGGCCGCGATATAGCAAGGCCGTAAACTCGGGTAGGTGTCAAAGTTTACACGTTTCAGCTCCCTGAACAAGTGAATTGACAGAAATACGAGCAGCTAGGGGCCGTACAGGTAAAGGTCTTACTCAAGTCTTTAATATCTTAATTTACCTGCTTATAATATATGCACGTAGAAAATGAAAAACGTAGTGGAGTTACGGACACAGAAAGCCATTCAGACATTCAGCCCTAAGTGCTGCAGCAGTAGTCGGTCCCAAGCCTCAAGATTTTAGTTCACGACCTCGCTATATCGTGGCCCGAACTACACATCGTATACTTCGTTCTTCTTTCCATCAGGCGTATTTGTCCGATACGAGACGTATCTGAACAAGCAATGTAAACGAATCTTTAGCCATTTCGGTTTTCGATCGGCCGCTGGATGGCCGGTTAGGTTCGTCCGTTTGAGATTCCAGCGATGCGTTTCTTTGATCTTCTCGTAACGCGCGACACTTGGTTCCAAACGCTTAAGTCGCTGTACTTGGTTAAGCCGTGTTCCCGGTGACGCGACGCTCGGCAACGCGCGTCGCGGGGCACAATTAAGACGCTTCTTTGGAACGCGATGCCTTTTAAAAGCGATCCTTTTAAAGCGCGTAACCTGTGTTCCGCGGGAACGCAGCCTTAGAAGCGCAAACGTGGCTTAAGAGCAACGAGCGACGGGTTCTTTTCCGCGATCGCGTTGCATGTTCGCGATGATTATACCCGTCGAAGCGGTTTAACCGTGCGTGAATTCGAGCGGGGAATTAGCCTACCATCGCAGTTGGATTACCGGATAATGGAGTTGTAACGCGCGCATTCCTGCGCTCCCATTGTTTATGCAGATTGCTTGGAACGGCATTGGTGGTTACGTAAGTTGGAAATTAACGTCCACCGACACCGAATATAATCGGATGCGCGGCTATAATTCGATGTCGCCGAATTTGCGCCGCGATACGCGGCTTTTACGACCTCTCCGCGGAGTAAATCGGTAATTCGAATCGTCGATCCCGGGCGAAAAATTCATTTACACCCGGGTCCGCAAAAATGATTAAACGGGCCGGTCGCGCGCGCGCGATCCCACGCTCTGGAAAACAATATCTACGAAAACGCCTGACCGGCCATGAAATTGAAAATCAACGTTTTAAATCACTCCGCGTCCTCGCTTTTTGTCCGTTAATCTTTGCGCGTCGAAAAACATTCGTGCCCCTCCAAATGGACAGCGTGTGCGTGCCGAGTAACGTTATTATTCGTTTCGCTCATCCTCGAATTGCTAGTCTCTCCGTGCTTTTACACTTTGAATACCATAACGAGTTTCAGGGTGAGACCAAGTCAAGTTGTTCCGATATTCTTATTTTCTATTCTTAACACGGAAAAGTTCCTCACCACGTATACCGCGCAATAAGCGATAAAGTTATCGCCAAAGTGGAAAGTACATCGTTAGCGATTCGCGAATTGTTCGAAGAAACAAAGTACGAGTAATTTGGTAAATCTAGTGTTAATGTAATTAACAACTGGAAAAACAACTCGATATCGAATTTGGCGCAACACAAAGAAAGAGCGAGGGGTGGAGCGTGTTGGAAACGCGCGATAGCTGCGAAGTGGTTGCGGGGGTGGAACGTGTGCGCCGGGGTTGCGCGAACCACGGAATACGAAAAGTTTGATCGCGGCAGCCTGCACGGAATAATTCGATATCGTTAAAAAAAAATCGAGGATCGCATTCCGGCGCGTCGCACGCATTCTTGTTATTTTGTACGCGATTCTTTGTCGATCGGAGATCGGTACGGTGCATAAAATGTGTCGGCAGCCGGGCAGCGACGCGACGGCCGGATCCGCCCCCGTAATTGCTGGATTAATTTCGGGCGAAACTCCTGGCACTCGTGGAACTCGACAGAATTCGCGGCGGCTGAAAAACGACGGAGGGGCGTACCGGTGGGCGAAAATAAAGCGAACGAACGCGAACCTGAACGCGAACGCGAACGCGGAGCAGCAGCAGGAGCGCGCGGGTCGGTCGGAGCGGCAAACCCCGAGGAGCTTGAATTTTAAAGCTAAATGATTACGAAGGGTTCCGCGTAGGCGGGCATAGAACCGTTTCCGTACAAAACGGAGAATAAAATAGTCACGCGTTTGTATTTATTCATCCACTCCTCCTTCCGACGCGGATTCTATTCCGTCGATTCTAGCTGATGTGTATTCAGCAGCGTTTCGCCGCCGGAATGAATGGCTGTACACATTCTGCTGCATGAATCGGTCCTATTACCGGGCCGTTTCTCTCTTTTACGGGGCCGCGGCTACTTTTTCGCACGCGTCTCGCCCGGCGCTGCCGGGTTCCGGGCACGTCGTTAAAAATACCGTTTCAAGCGGTATTCGTCCAAAGCCTCCGGGCTTTGTCGATCGTTCGATCCCGTCGTACGTTAATAATTGTTGACTAATGGGGCCGGCACCGCGAACGCTGTACTTTAAACGGGCGCGATCCCTCCAACGAGGAAAAGTTACACAAACGTCGCGAACCACTCTGCACACGTATATAGTCCATCGGCGCGGAGGAACGCGCATCGTCTCTCTAGCGAATTAATTAATATCGAGTCGGACTATGCTCGGCGGCGGGAAATCTGAGGGAAATCCTCGTAGCGAACGATTCGTTTACAAGACCCTATGGCGGAGAAGATAAGTGCGCGCGCGCGAGCGCCTCGTCTGGAGACCGGGATCTCAACGACGTGCTAATTACACGATGTTCCGCGTAACGAGATGCGGGTCCCGAGGGGGTTGCCCTTTTCGAATTAGATGCCAGCCAGCCCAGCCAGCCAGCCAGCCCGAGAGACGGAAGGAGGAAGGCCAGTCGGCAGCCCTAACAGTTCCTGGTATATACGTATCTCCCCCCAGCCCTCGAAACACCGAGGACGCCCACCTACGTCTTTCTTTCGCGGCCCACTTAGGCGAATATCCTTTTACTCCGGTTCTCACCGTGTGTTTTTCGGTCGGATCCGGTGCCGCGAAAAAATTCGCATTTCGAGCGAGCGAAATGATGGGCTACGGAACTCGAGAAACGCATCGACCGGGTCAACTCGGCCCACGGGATCCTCCTCTTAGCCGTATAATTTATAGCGGAAGAGCAGGCGTACCTCGACCCTTCCTTCCTTCCGTCGCTCCTCCGGAGCTGTTGCCGTCGACTGCTGCTGATCGTCCCTCCGTCCCCGATCCTAAAACGCACAATTGACGCTGGCTGTCGCGAACCGCTGCACCTATCATCCTCGAAAAGTCTATCGGTTCGATTAAAATCGATCCCGGTCGCGTGCAATTTTCCGACTGGAGACTGTCCGAATGGCAGCGTAGCAGGACTGTGGAGCGTCTGGGCCGGGTCCCAGGGTCCACCGGGTAACGGGCACGGCCCTGGACGGCCTCTCGGAAGCCGACAAACAACCTGCTGCTACCGACACTGCCGATGGAGGTCGCGTATTACCCTCTATTAATATCATAATATAAACATAACTCGTGTGTGCGAGTCAGCGAGCCCAACGCGAGCGGAGCCGCACGATGAAGCGAGACGTCGTTAGACCGCAGGGAGAGGAGCGCGTACAGCCGGGTTGATTTTCTGGGGTCGATCCCAGGCCGAAGGGGCACACGGGAGGGGAGCAAGTGGCGCGTGATGAGTAGGGTGTGTTACACGCACATTATGCGTGGTCCTGGCTGCTGCTCGCACTCCCGTCGTCTTCCCTCTCTTTTACGCGCAACCCTGATCCTGCGAACGCGAGCCCCCTACGAGCCCTGCTCCTCCGTCGCCAGTTTTATATATCGATGAACCCTCGAGGGTTACGACTATATCGGGTAATCGTTTCTGCGCCGGAACCCTCCACGGAACACGCGCTACCAGACCGACTCGGGCCCCCGAAATCCTCGCCTACCCCCTTTATACGCCAGACGATGAATTTATTGGACGATCGTTCAGGTGGTTTATCTTTTATCTACAGTGATTTCGTAAAAGTCCATTGATCTTGGAAATTTGGGGAGCTGGTCGATTCATCCTCGCGGATCGAATCGTAGCGGTTGGTCGTATCGGATCGTACGCGTAAATGACGGGATAAATGGTCGTGCTGGTCTATGCGCTCGGTTCATCGTCGCGTTTCACGGTTTTGCCTCGACAATGCGACCGCTCTTCTATTTGCCATTGGAAAATTAAACCGATCGCGTCGCAAGTAACACGGGCTCGCGTTCGAACGACGAGAAGTATCATCGACTGTCGCGTTCCCGCAGCGCACAGCACGCGCTCGAAAAATCTGGATGATCTCCACTCTCGCCCCCTCTTCCCGTCCGCGCGTTGTTTTAACGATCCTTTACAGTCACCCGGTACATGAGCTCGCGCAGTGGCGCACTTGACTGTAGCACGCACTCCATGCACGCAGGGGTTGAGGGTTCCATACGTTGCGGTATGGATTAGTTAGGCGGACACAATAATTTTGCCAGCACCCACGGGCGATATTCTCTCTCTCTTTCTCCGCGTCTCCGCGTCTCCACGCGTCTCTCCGTCTCTCCGTCTCTTCTCTTGGTCTCTTGGCGAAGCCGCAACCTTTCCAAGGGGTTCTGCCCCGAGTCCGCCCCCGCGATGGCGCGCACCGCGTCCCGCGTGGCCACCGATTTATCTGGATCCGCAAAAATGCATTAATGTACGCGTCAACCCCCATCGATGCTCCTGCTATATCTACCGATCCGCGATCCTTCGACGATTGGCATTTTATTTGTTTCAACGTGTTTCCCCGTGACGCCGCGACTCATCGACAAAATTAATGAAACTCGAACGATCAGCGTCGTGAACTGCGAGAAAATTGCGACGGAAACAATAAAATTACGTACGCGTGACAGTGGGCAATAGAAGCGTCGAGAGTCATTATCGAGAGTAAGAGTTGTTTCGCGCGAACAAACGCAGCCGCAGCAACAGCAGCCTTCGTGCTGTAAATTACCTCTCGTCGCTCGTAAGGTCGGCTCCCGCGAATTCGTACGAAAGAACATTTACTTATTGTTACCGATGGGCTGTTCGAATCTCGGCTATTAACTCTTTAGAGTTCTCTTTTACCCGTTAGCCTGTTTCGCGTTTCCAGCGATTCCTTGGCCGCGTCCGCCATAATGTTCGCAGCGAGCGTGGAAAGTTTGGCGGATGGGAGGCAGAGGAGTGGACGACGGCGGGGGCGTCGATATCGCGAGTATTCGTTACCGATAGATGCTCGTGTCGCGATATTCGGCGAAATATCTATCCGGGCGACGCGTCTCCATAGTGTGGTCGAGGCGAGCCAAAAATAAAGTTGCAAACGGAGGGACGGTGCTCGTTCGGTCGTTCGGTCGCGCGCGGCAGCTGCGGGCATTTGGTCATATAGGAGGCAAAACTTCCGCTTGATAATCTTCATCTGGCTGGACGTGTTCGCGGGGAGAAAGGGAAAAAAGAAAGAAATCGGCAAGAAGGGCGACGGTAGTCCCCGACGATACGAGTCTCGAAAGAAGGGACACGTGAACGAACCTGGATCGGTGAACCGAACCAAGAAGCGGGGGAGAACCCCTGGCCACCCCTTATTAAGATTCCAGCTGTGGAATTCTACCTGCGCCGAGCTCGCTACTGGTCTTAAGTAAATAAAACACGACCGAGCCACGTCGCCTCCGCAACGGCTTCGCTCTCGCTCGACCGGGTTGCCGTAGCTGCTCTTCGTCGTTGCTGTTCCTCCGGGTGGTTTGCCTTCTTCGTTCCTTTCGCCAGAGACCTCTCGTTTGCTCTTTCCGTTCGTTCCTGTTGCTCTTGCTTCGCCACGTCTCGCCTCGCCTCGCTTCGCCTCGCCTCGCCTCGCCCCGCCTCGACTCGACTCGTCCACGTCTCGTTTTCTCGTCCATTATTACGGCTGCTTTGCCTACGTTTCGCTCCTCTCCCTTTCTTGCTGCCCCTCTTGCCCTCTCTTTTGCTCCCTTCCTGTTTGCGCTCGCGCGCGAAACGCCCTGAGCGCGTCTCTCGACCGAGAATTCGGGACTTCGATTTGGCTCGATCGACCCTCAAGGACATACCAGAATTCCACAGGATCTGGCCCTCCTCGGTGCGTACCGGGCCGATCGGAAGCGTTTTCGCTCAGCGAAACGCGCAGCCCTTTGAAGCTGTCGCGCGCCTAAACTCTCAGCCGAATATTAGAACACAGCATTCCTTTCCGCCGCCGACGAGGAGTGCTCGTTCGTGCCATAATACGGTTAATTGTTTTTCAAAATCGGTATGCACTTGATACCGGGGTGCGGTATTCGGTTCGGAGCTCTACCGTAGACCACAAGGAGAGTCAGATTCTTGTCAACGGTGAATTACTCGCACAACGTTTACGCTTCCATCGAGTCCAGTCGTTGGTTGTTCGTCGATCTCTGCGTGATCGCGACGATCGAAAGTTCGCGCGAACGCATCGTCAGGCCGCGGCGTCAGGCTCTCGGCGAGCGGATAAGCATGGACGTCGACGCGCGTTACACGTCCACGGACGAGTTTGCTGGGAACCGATGGCGATGACACAGAACCGCGGGGCTTGTTATTCGTCATGCTTACGTGTTACGGCAGCGGTGGCGCGAACGCCAGCATCCCTTCCTCCTCATACGTCTTCCAGCGCCCGACGGTGTCCCACGGAACGTTTTTAATATTCCCCGGGGCGGTGTTTGCGCCACTGTCATTCAACGTTTTCCCTGGTACGCCGACGAGAGAGAAAGAGAGGGCGGGAGCGGGATAGCCAGAGTCGGAGCCGGAGCAACAGACACGTCCTCCGTGCACAATGCATCGGTCCGTGACGGTGACGACGAAGGACTGTTGCTGATGCTGGTCGGTACGCCTGCCGCCTTTAGTAATGCCAGTTGCTGCCTGCTACTACCTCTACCTCTACTTTTACCGCTACCGCTGCTGATGCTGATGTTGATGCTGATGCTGATGCTGATGCTGATGCTGATGCTGATGCTGAAGTTGATGCTGAAGCTGATGCTGATGTTGATGCTGATGCTGATGCGCGCGAGGATCCGCTCGGCTCGGTGTGTCTCGATCGCTCCGGGCTCTCGTGATAACGGCACGGCAGCGCTAGGCGCGCGTGTCGTCCTTCTTACACAAGCCTAGCCTGCCACCGTCCCTGCACCGTGTCTGCCTGTGTTTGTCCGGAGAATCAGACACGGAGGACACACGAATACCCCGGCAGATAAAGAGAAGACTTCCGGGCATAATCCGGAGCGTCGCGCGGCGTGGCGAGGCGAGGCGAGGCTAGGCGCTAGAACAAATCAAGCCGCTTCATTGTTCCCAGCCCCGAAGTCAGCTTTTCTTTTTTTCTCTCTCTTTCCTTTTTTTTTTTTTTTCATTTTTTCCCCTCTTTTTTTACTCGCTACGACGATTGGCGCGAACAGGACGGGGCCACCCGTTTCTCTGCTCCGCGAGCGACGAGAAATTTCGCGCTCGCTGTCTTGGCCTCCCTGAAACACTTGACGCTCGATCGCGTTCGTCGATTCTTCGATGTTTCGCGAAATACAGGGAACTCGTGTATCCAATTATATAGAAAGAGTTGTACGATTTTTCCAGCATTCGCGTTGATCCGATGAAAAAGACCTTACAACTATCCGCCGTACAATGATTTTTCCTAGTTTCTTCGTAAGGTACAGAGTCGATTAATTCCCGGAAATGTCCGGCGGACCGTCCAACGTTTTACAGCGTTATCTTTCGTCGGCAGAACGCGAGTATAAGTGGTTCGTCGGTGTCGATCGGACTCGACAAAGCGACGAAAGAGAGCGGATCCGCCATGCGTGTCTCTTCTCCGGAGCTAGCTAATTGCCATTCTGTCTAGAATCCCGCGACGGCTCTCGGAAGATTTCTCCGCGCGGAAGATCGACCGTATAAGGTCGTCCCCTCGTTCGATGACATTCTCGATATCTCGCCGAGGCGAACAGATAGATTCCGAAACGCCTTCTAATCTCCACGGCTTTGTCTTATATAGATCTATCCAACTTGGTTGCTTTCTCCGAGTCATTCTTCGACGACGCGACAGAAAAATTCGAATCGTTTATCGACCACGCATTCGATCGAGACGTTGGAGTTTTACGGACGAGGTTCGATCGATTCCTCGAACGTAGCGATACTCGTTCGTCGAATTTTTCGTCCGGGAGAAAGCCAGCCAACTTCGCCTAACTGTCCCATAAAAAATGCGTAGGACGAAGGACTTTGGCAAACGGTAGGGGAGCGACCGTGACACGGGATGGGGCCACGGTATGCAGCATTGTGTCCCGACAACCGAATCGGCGAGGGGCCCCGAAGGTTGGGACTCGTAGGAATTACGGACGTTACGTCCAACTGGAAACGTTGGAGGTTTTCGAATTACCTACCGGAAATATCATCGCGATGGTGCTCGCTCGGTCCGTCCATGTACCTATATCCCTTTACATAGAAGCCTATTTTTTGTTGTTGGTCGTCCGACCTCGTTCGGATCGCGGATGCCATCGTATTTTTACCCTGGCGGGTGACGAGTGCTCCGAGAAGGCTGGTGATTAATAAGGACGAAACGAAGGAGCGAGAGGAGGAGAAAGACGGCGTGTAATCTTCAATCAACGACGAACCGACGGTAGACCGTGCAATTATGAATTAAGGATGAATCGCGACAAACAGAAAAGTAGGCAGGCGGGGCCCGAGATACTCTAGCAAGGGTTCGCTGCTACGGACAGGGAATCACGATACGTCGGCCCCCGTAACAGTTTTATTGTCCGCGCGAGCGCTCCTGGTTCTGTATGGGTGAACGTCTGATGCTGCTGCTGCACCCTCGATCGCGGTGGAGCACCAGCTCGGAGACTGATTGGGCATCACCTTGCGAGGCTTCGATCCGCTCTGCTCCCTATAATAAATCTCCGGAAATTTCTCATCTCTTTGCCTCGTAGATCGGCTCTCCTTGCCTCCTTCTGCCCCCCCCTCGCCCACTTTGCTGCTTTGTCTTCCAGACGGTCGGCTATTATCCGCCACGCGAAACGGAAACAAATAGAAAAAGCACGCCAGGACCCGAACACGATCAATTTTAAATAAATCTTTCTAATCCGCGTCGCGTTGGTACGTATATTCTTCGAATCGGAATCGATGGGATAAGAAGCACGAGTCGTACGATCAGTTTATAATTATGCCTTACCTTTGCACCGCAACGAATATCAACCTAGTATACCGTAGGGCCCGAGTACCTGCTGAGACCTGTTCAAGGTCTTCGGTTCGCGTAAACCCCCGGACGGGCGATAACGCGGCGTTTCCCGCGTTGCTCGTCTCGTTTAGCTTTCATCGAGCCGGGAAGAAAGAGCGATAGAAACTTGTAAAAATAAATGGGAGAAAAAAGCGTGTACCGGTAGGTAGAACTAACCGGCGCTCTCGAGCATCGGGAGTCTGGTATTTTGGCAAATTACCGCCGACGGCGCTCTCGGTTTGAAAATCAATGCCACCCTCAGCCTCTGGACCGGCGATATGGTGTAACGAGCGCACACAGAGGGTGGAATAACGTAGGAAAAGAAAGGTGGCGCAAGGGGTAGGTTGCGAGGGAAAGAGAGATAGAGAGGGGCTGAGAGAGCGGAGCGGCGTGGTCGGTATCGGCTGGGGTACTCGAACGAGAACGTGCACCAATGGCGGGAGGCTGGGTCAGGAGGGACGAGAAGAAGAAGGGGTGGCAGCAGGTCGTTGAACATAAAAGTGGGCACGGAACGAGTCACGTGTATCGGGCGCATTGAGACGGATCGACAGGAAAACGGTGCGCGACGTTAGCAGCGGCAACAGAAGCGGTCGAGTGCCGTTCCTGCACCGGCAGCTCCACGAGCTTATGCTACCAACGTAGGCTAAGCTGGCTGACTGGTTGGTTGCTTGACTGACTGACTGACTGACTGACTGGCTGGCTGGCTTGCTTGCTTGCTTGGTTGCTTGCTTACTTGCTTACTTGCTTACTTGCTTACCTACTTGCTTGCTGTTAACTTCTCTCTCGCTTACTCGCCTCCTCCACCTCCTTTTCCTCCTGGCCCCTGACTACCCCCCTACGCCCCTACCATAGCGGTGTTTCTCTCGCTCTTTCCCTCGCGAGACTCACGAGTCCCCCTCCGGGTTGCGCCACCAGTAATTGCTTCCTTTGAGTAGCTCCGGAGGTGTAATTTAGTCCCAGACCAACAACCTTAACTAATTAACACACCGAGTAGCGAACGAGTAAGCGAGCGAACGAGCGACGGAGAACGAGCCGCGACGGCTTGACTGACGGACTGGCTGGTTGACTGGCGGGTTGGCTGGCTGACTGATTCCTTCTTCTTTTCCCTTTTACTTCCCCGGCTCGATGCGTTCCATTTCTTTTCACCTTTCCGCGTTCTCCTTGGACCGTCTCCTTCTTTCTTTCGCGTTACCGCTTCTCGATAATCGAAGCCAGACGAGAGTCCAACAGCCGCATCGCGCCACGCCACACCACGCCACGCCACGCCGTGGGGCGTGCGTTTTCTCTCCCTGCCAACAGGCGCCTTCGACTTCTCTCGCTACTCGCCACCTTTTCCATAAACGAACGCGCCTCTCGTGACCTCGCGTGTCGCGTAACCGCGGCACTCGACGCTAATCGGTTGCTCGTCGGGCATCGGTCGAACCGCGTCACCGCGACGTTCGCGTCCCATGATAATTGCAGGTGTTCGACACGTCACTTCACCGTCGTCGGGCTTCTCATCGCAACTGGCTAGTCTTTCTTCGCTTTTTCTTCGCTTTTTCGAACCATCGTTTCTTCTTCTCCTTTTCGTTTAACGTTACATTGCCGAGAGATTACAGAAATTACTTGTATCGTTAGATTTGCGAGAAAACGCAACCCTGTGGCTGGGTCGTGCCAAGCTACGAGCACGTATTCGAATTCGTAGGTTCGCGCCTAACGATCCGAGTGACGCACCTGTCGGCCAGTGTGGCCTCGGCTTAAGTTCCTCCTTCCTCTGTTCGTTTCTCGAGGACTGGCAGTGCCGATACTCGGCCTCGTAAGAAAACGAAGGCGAGGCGCACGCGGCAGAAAGTCGGGCATCGCGGGACCAACGAAGAGGGCGATCGCCAGAGAAGAGAGAGAGAGAGAGAGAGAGAGAGAGAGAGAGAGAGAGAGAGAGAGAGAGAGAGAGAAAAGGTACACGGACCTCTTCGATACGCCGTGTGGTGGGAATACTCAAGGTGTGCAACGATGCTCGTATTTAACACCTGATTAAAGTGGGAGAGAGGGGTAGGGGTAGCGTTGGCGTGACCGAAGCGATTGCTGCGAGATGAGGCCCCCTTTCCCCGCCCATCGTCCCCCGTCCCATCGTCGAACCCACCGACCGTTTCGTCTTTAGCCGTGGTCCCCCTCGCACCTCGGTTGCCCCTCTCACGGCACCGCTCGTCCCTCTTGGCCGTTTGAGGACATAAGGTGGTCCAGTCGGTTCATCACGATGTCGCGGTATGCGTTCGTAGGTGCACGGTGCGCTCGGTTGTACGGGAATCTCTCTCCGGGCCCGGCCGGCGGAGCAGTGGAAGGGGACGGGCCCCGAGCGACAGCGTAATCACCCGGACGAACTACCACACGGCACCGTGTGGGCCCCACAGTGGCGTAGCCCGAAACCGAACAACCGCACGCGCGCGCGCGCGCGCGCGTGTGTGTGTGTATGTGTGTGTGTCGTCCGAAAATTGCGGACCGTTCACCGGCCCCCGGGACAATTTACGAGGGGTCCAGACGTTTCGTGGCCGACGAAACGCGACGGGGACACGGCGCGCGTGATTCAAATGTAAATTGGACGTCGATCGCAGTCCGTGAGCCGTTCGGTATGACGTCGGCGCCACGTGAATCGTGTTTCGACCGACGCCCCGTGCAACAATTATCGTCCAACGTCGCCGTTCTCGTCATTTTCTCCGTCGGGACTCGCCTCGGTTCGTGGGTGTGCGCGCGCGTGCATGCCATTTTGAGTAGCTGGCCCGTTTTCGTCGACCGACCGTCCGCCCGCTCGTCGGTAAAGCGAGAGAAAAAACGATGCTTCCGTTTTATGCGCGATACATAAGTATCGCTGGAGGGGGAAACCTTTTTTACGGGTAGCAGGGAAATCGTTCTCGGAAGGGTTTCTTTCGTTGAACGTGGCAGCCAGCAGCCAGCAACCTCGTGTCCTCGAATCGAAGGGGTCTGGAAACAGAGAAGCTGTTCTCGTTCCATCGTTATATCCAGCCGCAAAGTATAAGAACCCCCGAATACGACGGTAGAGAACCGACCCTCGGAATCGTCTTTGCAAGCGATTACGATGATGCATCCATCGACGAACGCGAGGCGCGAGCGAGAAACACCGAGAGAATCGGAGAACGAAAGAACGAGAGAACGAGTCTTCCCTTAACGCTGCCGTTAATCCACGTTAATGACGTCGTCGACGAAATTCATGATTACAAAACGGAGACGAGACGCGCGATCCGATGGAAGAGGAGGGTGTATGTGGGTGTGTGTGTGTGTGTGTGTGCGCGTGTGTACGTGTGTGTGCGCGCGCGCACGCCTGCCCGCGAATAAAGTGGCAAACCGCTCGTTCGCTCTCCCTCCCTTCCTCCATCATCCGAGTTTCTTTGCCCGCGCGTTCCTCTCCCGATCCTTTGAAAATAAAATATTCCCTCGTTAAATTCGCGACCGCGAGAAAAGCGTCGCGGGGAAAAACGCGTGAAACACAAGGACACGCTGGGAACGGAGCCGCCGCGTGTCCTTCCGCGCCTCGTCAAAGCCACCCGGGGAAATCCGTTTGCTTTCAGGCTTTAATTTTTCACGCGCAAGTACGCCAACGCGCACGGCCAGCTTCGTTAACGACGCACTTTCTTCGGTTAACGGCGTTCTCCGTGTATCGTCGCTTCGACGGAACATTCGACGTTTCGTTACGCGACGCGCCGCACCCGCGCGTCTTGAGGGGTGGTTATTCTCATAGAAACGTTGCAAAACTTCACTATACTCGTTAAATTTCTTTTTAAGGAGACGTTACATCGAATGACTCGTTCTCGTAATTTATTTAACTATCCTTTAGGAATATGTAATCGTTTTTTAGTAACGTTTCGCGTCGTTATCTTGCTCGTAGTAAAATCTGTCCAAGTTGACTAAAACAAAGTAAAACAAACTACAACGCGTAGCGTGATACCAGACAATCCGTAATTTTTTTTATTCGATTTGTCTTTAGACGCAGATTAGAATACCCAAAAGAACTACGGAGAGCAGCGAGGAGCATTTCTCTTCGGTTCGAGGAATAAATTATTATACGCGCGAACATTTGAATGGCAGAGAATGTCAACCATGTTAATTAAACTCTTGTCACCGGGGCTGCGTAGCGCAGACGGTAGCGGCAAGCATAAAGTCATGAATCCAGGTTTCGTGCAATTACATTTGTTATTCTGAACGTCGTATGAAAAAGCCACCTCGTTCGCATTTAAAAGGAAATTACGGTTCGTAGGTTTATGTCACGAACGCGACTTCTTTACTTTGGGTGTTTGTTCAAACGTAATAAACAATTGCAGGAAATGTTGTTGAATCGTGTATTTTGTGGAAATTGTCTCGCAAAAATGATCCTTTGTCGACAAAAGTTCAATTAGCACGGTTCACGTTCACCGATTGAAATGTTGGCACATTTAAGAATTTGTTTATCGCAAACGGGACAAAAGTGCACCTTGTTACTCGCTCGAGGTTGTTCTGGATACCTGTCCCTGGTATCCAGAACTCTAAAATAAAAATAAAAATATATCCAACGAAAGATTGTGTGCACGGTTAGTTTGTGTTTTCCCCTCGAAAGTTCACGAATAAATCTTGAATTTGTATTAGTTATCGTTGAATAAGATTTGGCCAATGCACGGTGACTTTGTTGAAACGATCGTGCAACGAGGAAGCGGTTGAATATTCGAGCGTTCGGCATTGTTTACTGGGAAGTCGGAGATCCAGGATCGGTTCCGAGCGGTGGCCTCTAGATCGTCGCGTCAGGACCTTGTCCCGGGACAATAACCGAGGTCGAGTCGCAGGAAAGAAGAGAATCCAACGCGCGGCGTGATCTCCATTTCGTAGCGCAGGCCAACGAGGCGCGGCACCGAAGTTTCCGCGCGGCGTGGGCCATGGATCGCCGTGAAACAATGCATCGCGTGGGATCCCGTTCCCCGTAGATCATCGCCGTGCCACTTAATACTTCTCATTTGTCTTCGCGACCGGAGGAGCAACGCTCTTTGTGCCGCGTTGTCGTCGTCGTCGTCGTCGTCGTCGTCGTCGTCACCGCTCTTTGACCTTTCCTCCTAATTAAGGATCACAGTCTCGCGTTCATCAGAGATACTATTGGTCGTCTCGTAGGCGATTTACGATCGCGGTACGACCGCGCGTCGGAAAACGTACGCGTTTCACTCTATCCAGTCTTTGAATACCGCTGGTTGGTCGTGATTCCTCCAGTTGGTTGGCCCTGGTTTTCGCGTAGGGCCTTGAGCCTGATTTTTGCCCAAACGCAGGCAATCGTGCCGGCAAACCGCGACAGATGTTGCTCAAAAAGATTGCGAGAGGGAGCCTAATGGGATCCCCGTACTCTCCAGACGAGAACGCATCGAAACGAACTTGGAACGTCGCTTTTGATTTTTTACTTAGAACGTTGTAAAAAGATCGTTTTACCCCAATAGAATCGTATTGCGAGCGTTGAATAATTTTTCTACTTATCGTCGACACGCTGATTCGAGTGAATGCTACGAGAACGCCCAGAGCGTTCATAAATTCTCGAGGAGAGATACGTTCTCTTTCTTTCTCTCGATAAAAACAACACCGAGGCGTTGAAAAAGTTTTTCGGTGGAAGCGTCGATCATCGATTATCGGCAATTATTACAGAGTCGGAAGAGTGGTGGGCGTAATTAATGTTTTTTTTTGTTTTTTTCTTTCGCCAGCTTGGCTGTCAAGGTCCCTCGATGCATACGCCATTGAGGGCCCCTGGACTCAGCCCCTTGTTCACCGCATTAACAGCCATGACTTGAAAAATGTGGTTCCTAACACCGTCTCGTCTGTCCGTCCATCCGTCCGTCCGTCCGTCTCGGTGGAATGACCGACGAGATCGTATTATTAATGCGTCTTCTTGCCTCGTTTCGTTGATAGTTTAGCCTCGGAGAAGATCGAGGCCACCGGACGATACGAACAAATTATAAAATCCAAAATTGGTGGGATTACTCGGCCCGATCGTTCCTCCAGATAATTATCGACTCCCCTTGGCGACGATAATTGAATCGCGACTCGAAACAAGATAAACTTGCTGCTACGGTCACCGACGACCCCTCTGCTCGAAACATCCCAATTTCATACAGAGAACGCGTGAAATATTCATGAAAAAACTAAAATTATAATTGCCTCCTGACGAATATAGTTATATAGAATTAGCATTAAAATATTATACATATTTTTTAAAACTGTTACTTGGACTATCCGTACGTAATCTTTACTGTAACGTTTACTGCGATTCGCGTCGAGTAGTTGGTAACCGTTTCGAGACCATCGATAGCTGTCCTCGACTCGGAGGGAAAGGAGAGGGCGAAAATCTTGGATATCGTAACACCGTTAACCCCTAGAGTTTCTATAACCTCCGTTGAGGCAGCCCCACAGTCGGCCAGGGCACGCTTTGAAGAGGTATCGTTACCTGACCTGCCCTTGCCCTCGAGTCGAGTTTGCCACCACCGCGGCTTGTGTATCTCGTAAATTTCTTATCGCGACCCTATTGTCCCGGTGAAAGAGTCGCGCAGGAGAACGCATCGACGAACGTATTCCGCGTCGCTCGGACAATTTGCACGAGCCAGGGGGGTGGGTGGGAGTCCTCCTGGCCCGAGTCTCTAGCCCATTTATTATGGAACGATCGTCCTCGGGGAGGGGAAACGGGTCTGCGATTCCGCGACGACTTTTCAGCGCCGGGGAAAATTCCCCTTGATCGGTCGGCCTGAATAATGGATGCCGATCGAAGCAAACCAGCATTCTCTTCCGTGTGCCTTTAAACTTTTAGCCGCTCTTACGCGCGAACGTTGCCATTATCGAGGACGCTCTTTCTTTCCTCCTCGACGAGGAAATCCTCGCTTGCCAGGCCGGAACCAGGAAACCAGGGAACCAGGGAACGGGGGAACGAGGGAACTTTGAGAATCCGATTCAACGGGGATCGACCGACCAACACTTTCCTCCACGCTTTGGATAGCAGCTCGAAGTAGCTGCTTCGCTTGGCTTCTCCGCGAACCGAGTACGACTAACCTTGGACGGTAAATTATTCAGCGCGCAATTTCGGACGCTGAAGAAGCTGGTATCGCGCGTCGTCTCGCCTCCGGTGCTCTGTCACCGTTCGCCCGCTACTTTCCACGAGATGTTTCGCCTTCGAAAGAGCTTTTACGTAAATCGGAATCGAATCGACTCTTCCGCGAACCGCGTTTAGTACTTTGTCGCGCGAACGTTTCCCCCTCGATCCGATATTTCGAAACGGTTCGGGTTACGCTAGTCTGACTGAACTTTGATGCACCAAACCCGATCGTCGCATCTGGGTACGCAACCAGGTAATCGACTCCGGTAGTCGATCGTTTTAAGAAAGGCGAACAAGGTTTTTACACTTCAGAATATGGAATCCTTAAACGTGAAAATGAACGATCGACTCGCGTTCGCTAACGTCTGATCAAAGAAACGACATTTTTATTCGTCGCTCGAAAATTGGATGCGTTCGACGACAGAATTTTTCACGACGCAAAGTGGATTTCTCGTGCAAACGAGTCTCGTTCTTCGTCACGACACGCTCGAATCCGAGCCTCTGTTCCAGAGGTGCAACAACGGTGATTGATTGTGGGTGGTGGATTACCCGAAGGGATTCCACGCCGCAGGTGGAGAGTAGGTTCGCCGCGGACCTTCCGTCGCTTTTATTCCATTCGTGTACATATACGCGGCTGTTTGTACGCGGGGCTCGTTTGTGTGCGCGTTCGTCGTGGTCGGTACGTGAAACACATTCTCGATGCCTCGTGTAATCCGGCACAGGACATTAATGTTGCATCGCCGGGGACGACTTTGTGCCACGAACGAGTGCGACAACTAAATAGGCGTTATCCTTGGCCCGGTCCTCGATCTCCGAAACCACCCCGTCTTTCCCTAAAAGCCGTTCCAGCCACCCCTTGGCGTTTCTTTTCGCGCGTCGGGAGACCTCTGATTTCTTCGATTACTCTTCCCATCGTGCATCGATGTCTCTTTTCGCACCTTGCTCCCTCTCTCTTTCGTTTTATCGTTCAATCTTTTCTTCTTATTTTCTTACTAAAAAGTAATTCATTCCCTTGGCAAATCTTGTTCGACTTTAACTTGGAGAAGCATCGACTTGGTCTTTTTTGGATCCGTTCGATCGGCAAGGCGCCGACTGTGGGAGGCAGCGAGGAGATCGCCGCGAATCGCGTTTCCTCCGCGGCGGCGGTTTGTATTCGTCGGTAGGCGAGGCACGCGCGACGTTAATCGTAACCTAACGCGGACCACGCTTCCGCCAGTAATTAAATCGTCGACGCGCGGACACTGCGGCCCGCGTTTTGGCATTAATTATGCAACGCGGAAATTGAATCCCGCTGTGCCCGCGAGTTTTGTTAATACCGGTCGCAAAGTAACCGGCCGTAAAATTATTCTGCGAAACTCCGCGGCGCGGCGGATGTCGTTTGAAACTCGACCGCTTTCGACCGGCGAAATTAATCGCTAGAAGCCGCGCGATGATTTTTAATTCGACGTTCCCTATCGAACGCGCGTTTGTTGTAATCGCGGAATATTCTTCGCTCGAAAAATCATTTCTATATCGACAGACGCAAACAGAATTCAATACCGGATGGGTAGAGAATTTTCGAAATGCAGAACCCGTTATAGTACAAGGACCTTTGGTACACCGATGTTACGGCTCGCGTCTTTCCCAAATAAATTAATATCTCAAACGAAGGATAGTGAGTTTTGTAACTGTTTATTATACAAGATGCTATTAATGTACGATGGTTGGCGATGATAGTTGATATGTGAGAAAGATGTTGATGGGAACAAACTGAGTTTTAGAGAAATCTCTCTTCCAAGCACCCTTGCAACGATGCCCTTGAAAAGGGGGTGCATGTCACGTTGGAACGAAGACGTCGCTTGAGGACGTTGGGGAAAGTTGCCGTTGTTTGTCGACGAGCAGGTCAACTTTCCCCAAATGTGCAGTTAGGGAGGCTCATGGTAGGGTTGGTGTCCAGATGTGAAAATTGAAGAAAGAATGCTTCTTGAGCGCGAAACGAAAGAGAAGTCGATTCCACGCTCAACAACCGATTTGGTTTAAAGTTTGCGCAACGATAGATCCGGTCCTCCAGTTTATCGCGATGGTTTTAAATAAACGGTATATACATCTTGCTGGAAACCGTAGAAAATGTTATTTGTTTCGGATGGATCCAACGGGTATAACGCCTGTCCGTTTCGATACGAGTCTCCAGGTCCGAACTTGTATCGGGAAATTTGCAGAAACGTCGCGTAGCGTCGAGTCGCGGAGAGGAAATAAGGCGATAAGGACGCGAGAGGGAAAATTACATATCGAGCTGCCAGGACGCGGCGAGGGCCTCGTTCGTGTATCGCCCTCGATTGCCCTTTCCACCCTCTCGCCGCTCCTCTGTTCGTTGTCCGCGAGGGTGCCTGTCGTGTGCCCTCCAAACGGAATACTCGATCGCGATTAAACATACATAGACACACCTCCGTCGTTCACCTTTAATTCCGTGCGCGCTCTGTCTTTTGCGTATCCGCCACCACCGCTGACGAGTAATTTCTTTCCCGCTTCTGCTTCTTGCACGGTTTTTTCCTTCAGCACGTTCGCATGGCCTGTCGATCGGTACCGTGTAATTTCATCGCGTATTATGCATCGGTACCCCGCCTCCGCTATCTGCCTTTGTCGCGATTCCTTGATCGGATTTAACAGGGTGGTCTTATTGGCTTTGGAGATTTGAAAGAGAACAAAAATATATCGCAAGATCGACCAACGCGAGACAGCTAGTAGACCAGAAATATTTTCGGTTTCGGAGAATCGCTACGTACATACAGGGTGGTCGGCCACCCCTTGGAAAAATTTTAATGGGAGATTCTAGAGGTAAAAATAAGACGAAAATCAAGAATATCAATTTGTTGATCAAGGCTTCGTTAAAAAGTTATTAACAAAATTAAATTGATAAATTTCAAATCATTCACGGAAAAATTATTTTCACCCTGTACATTGACGTTAAGAAAAATGTTGGATTCCAACACTTTATTGAAGAGAGAAGAAACTCGTACAACTAGTACGTCGACTGAAGACTAGACTCTTTCTGTCTGGTTTTTGGTATTGCAGGCGTTTATAAGTTATTGGTAGAGATGGGTAGGGATAGGGACGATGATCAAGGGATAGTGTGACTCAGGAAGGGTACGAGGTTCAGGATGAGTAAGGATTAGAAATCTGGATTAGGATGTTTTGGATGAGTAATGTTTGTTTGGTCGTGTTGGTCATCCAACAAAAATACGGTTCAAACAGTGAAAGTGTAGGGGATGGCCCGGTGATTCGGAGAAGGAATAAAAAAGGAAATAACGGGCCAACGTGTATATATGTAACAAAGGGGTGGAAATCTTCGTCTCTCGACACCTTCTCGAGGTTCGAAAACGCGGCCCAATTGTAGGGATATGGGGTTACTGTCCAAGTCGGCGTGCCGCTTATAATGTTGCGCCGATAGTAAAAACAAAGGACTGACCGTTGCGTCGGGGTTCCCAACGACCCGATATTAACAGTATCTGCTTACAAAATTAATGAATTCTTCGCGAAGAGAGGAATAGTAATCTTGGTCGGTAATTTTAACCCCTTCGTGTACTTTGACGAGCCTGACTCGTGACAAAGATTTTGGCCCAGACGTAAACAGCAAATCACGATCGTGATCGAGTTTTAGTTTCTGTCGGTACGCCACAAGAATTGGTCACCATTTTGATCTCTGTTACAAAGCAGAGTTCGCGCAGTTTACCGCGCGTTGGCGCCTACCGTTTGAGTAGGGGTTGAAACTAAAGTTGAATAGAATACAATGTCATTTAAAATTGAAAGGTCAGAAAGATTTAGTCGTGGTGTTTATAGAACGTAAACTGTTGTAAAAAAAAAAAAAAAAAAAAAGGAAAAAAAACTGTATCGACTCGAAACGATGTAACGTTGCGATCAATTTGGTGAGTCGGTAGGCGTTGGACGATCGAGGGCAGAACGGGCAGAGCTCAGCGACAGAGAACGACGAGACGGTGGTGGAGGGAAGTCGCGAGGGTGTTCCGGGAGAGAAATACGGGAACGAGGACCGTGCAGAGGCGTAGAGCACAAACGGAATTTTTGATGGGGAACGATCCGTTATTCACGGATCCCTCTCCGAGCCATTGTATACGATCGGCCGTGTCGGGGCTCTTGGCCGGCGAAGCAACCTGTCCTCTGGGGTTGATCGATGCCTACCTCCGGTGTTGAGCGGAAAAAAGCCGCACAGAGGCGAACGGGAATCACTTGCGCGCTTCAGAACCCGGTCGACAGGGCTGATAATAGCACGAGATCGGGGATTGAGCGCATCGAGCGCATCGAGCGGCTCGCTTAGGAATTCGGGCCCGCTCTGCTCGCCCCTGTGCGACGAATCTTTGTCGCCTTTTACCTCTCGGTCGTTAGGTTTTGTCGCGTTTAAAATTCTTTTTGTTTTTATTTCTCGCTGTTGGCGCCTTTCAGCGTGGAATTCGATCTTTCGCCGGCTCGACTCCGGAGACGCGAGCACGGGGCATCGAGTCGGGTTGAATTTTCTCCTTCCATGGACCGGTGATTCCTCGATTTCTCGTTGTTGGATCATAGTCCAAGTTTGAGCAGCGAATTTTTAGATCTCCTCTAGATCTCTATCCGTACACACGTTGCTCTGGTCACGATATGTAACGCTAACGCGAGGTGCAAAGTTCTTTCCCTCTCTATCAACGGACCGATCATCGATGCACATAATCTTCGTACAACCAACTGCAGTAACGTCTTTCCTGTTCGTTAACAACATGCTAATGACACGACGATAAGAAACGTCAACGTAGTTTCTTATCTTTGCTCGATGGTCAAACAAAGTATGAGTACGTTGGCTTGGACACCCACCGACCCATCGATACGATTACCGTTTTATCTATTGGGTGTTTTGGTATCAGTATTACAGAGATTATGTCGAATAATTACAGTTGTCTCGCAACAAAAGAATTATCAGCGAAGCTCAATAGCTTGCTCGCATCGAGTATGTAAAACTTGTCAACGATACGGCGACATGTTTGTTTCATTGGAAATCGTTTCTCGTGGTACGGTGCAAGTAAGAAAACGAAACGTTTTATAGCTTTCCGTCGCGCGATAACGTTTGATACGGTCGCTATAAATCGTCGGGGGATAGAAGAGACATAATAGAATGTCGAATGGAAAAAACGCGACGCCCACCGCGGAACTCGATATCGGTTAAGCCGTACGATTACGGGGGAACGCGTTGCACGCTCGACGCCGAGCATCGTTTGGTTTTTTCCCGCGGACGCCACTCCGTCGAATCGCCGCGTACGAACGGAACGGAAACCGCGAGGCGACGGTCGCGTAATTCGATTTTCTTTCCGTTGTACGGCAGATTAGGCTTGGATCGCGGACGAGCCGTGTAAAACCGGTACGCGTAGCTGGCTCGCCGCGTATAATCCGCTGGTTTTCTTTCTGCTTGGTCGCGAGAGCGGCTCGGCTCGGCTCGGCTCGCTTCCACTTCCTCGAGACGCGGATCGAGCGAGGGATCCGCCGTGAGAATTTTAAGGCGCACCTTTAGGAGAAGCTCGACTTTTTCCCGGGACTCGGGATTCTTGGATCAGCTCGCGGTCTCCGCGGCCCGATGTGCATGCCAATGCGATCGATGATCGCGCGTCGCGCCGAGCATTTCACGGGACGCATTAACGACGCCTGCGATAAATAACGAGGAACGCGCGGCGTAATCGGCCAACGACTATTTTTAGCGCAGCTTCCAGAACCCCGTCGGTAATTTCATCCACGGATCGTTGTTCGCCGCGTCGATGACACCCTTCGTTCGTTTCTGCGGTCGTATCTTGCGCACGACTTTTCAATTAGTCGCCACCGACCACGTAGACGCAATATCCGAACGGCGGCGGCGGCGGTTCCAGTAAAATTCGACGAAAATTTAATGAATTTATACGAATTGCGTAATTGCATTACGAAACATCGCGGTGAATTATTGCGACGGGTCGGGATTAATCCGGCATAAAATAAACCGGATACAGTGGGAAAAAGTGGGAAAACCGTGAATATAAATATCGCTCGGAGGTTCGATTCCGGGGGTTGGAAAGTTTGTCGCGACACGCGCCGCCACCCCTGGGCTACCTCGATGTTGCGTGAGCGGCAACGAACCGTGGACGAAAATACCGGCGCCCGTTGAAATAATTATGCGCCGCGATTACGATCTCCGGACCCGGATGGAGGACGATTAGCCTGCGTATGCGAGGCCGCGTCGCGTACCCGCTCGCTCCTAGATACCAGCTTGATCGTTATTAATATTCTACGGACGCCGCTCCTACCGGCCATTCCTTCGCGTCCTCCCGCCGCCCGTGCACAACGCGAGTATTCCCCCCGGCTAGGCTTCTTTCTTTCACAACGTTACAACAAATTCCACGCAGGACGCTCCGGCGATTTCCAGAAAAGCTACGACCGCGTCGTCTCGCTACGGCCTCGACGAGAGCCCTCTTTCCTTCTCTCGGTCCTTTCGGGCATTCGCGATCGAGGAAGTCGATAGCCGTGCCGTAAATCTCGACCGTGGCCGTCCCTAAGTCCCACCAGCCTTCGACACCGTTCCCTTCGACATTCCTCCCATTTGCATGCCTACGATACGAGACTTCCGAAACGCTCGCGTAAAAATCGTCGAACGCTGCTGGCAAAAAGTTACGTGCCCGTGTTTGTGGTTTCTTTCGGTTGAAATTCGTTTTCGGTCGATCAAGGTTTCTTTGTTCGTTGCGTTTTTACGGCTGACAGCGTAAAAAATATATCAAACTGGGTGGGTGGTTGGTGTTCGCGCGTCGACCAGTAGTTTTGCGGTTAGTCATCGAGTGTTTAAGCGCAGCTTCTCCACAGGTTTCGAATAAAGGGAATAGAAAATAGTAGTTACTTCTACCACTGTCCTTTCGTCGAAGGTACAGTTTAGCTTCGTCGGGAATAAATCTACCGAAAGCGTATCTTCCGCGTATCGCGAACGAGCAGCTGCCAGCGGAAAGAAGAAAAACGGATTGCACGAGACCGTCTTCCAATTAGACAACTAGCTTCGCCGTTCGGATTCGCATCGCGAACGGACCGGACCTCCTCTTCCTCCTTGCCTCGTCCGTGGTTTGCGCGCGTGTCCGAGTTTTCTTTTTCCGCGCCTAGGGCGCAAACACCGGTAAATATTTTCCGTCTTCGTAATAATTCGAAACACGAATCCCCCCTTAACATCGTTACGCGAAACTTATCCCGATCCGTTCGCCTCGCAATCCGCGATCCTGGTCGACGTCGTCTCGAACCTCCTTCCGTGCAAAAGTTTCGACTCGGCTCTTAGAAAAAGAGATTATATTTATTTATAGAAAATAATTTATTCGTTCGACCAAGAGCTGTACCGTCCGGTTATGCGCAATTGTTTAATTGTGTGGGTGTAAGACCACAAACACTATTCGATACAATCTAATTCAGTTTATTTACAATGACTTACAACTAGTTAACACTTCAATGGCCGCACGTACCACGCGAAGATCGTTATCCATCACCACTGTGATTGTAGACCAAAGTGAGGTACACAAAGATGCTAGGAATTATAAATGTAACCTCAACAAACGTAATAAGTTGAATGTATGATGAAATGGTGACTGATACAGTAGAATACGAACACGTGACAGTGGCCGTCAAAGTGTTAATATAGGAGATTTGAATAAGTTGGTGATAACGCGTAAGAGATTTGGTTGTTGTATTGGGCCCGATTGACGGATTGTCGGAGTATTTAACTAGCTGGATTCGTGGAAGGGGAGCGAAAGCTAGGGGGTGTAACTCTGTTGGCTGGAGGGCCCGCCTCTGCACTTCCAAATGAAAATTTGTCGTGAGTTGGCAAAGAAAGTGATCAGGGTGACTCTGTAGTTTGTACGGTCAGAGGCAACGGTCGACCCCCTGGGGGTAAGTGCCGGTCGAGACGTACGCAATAAAGGCATAGGTCGCTAGATATGTAGGCCATAAGGTACAAGGACGAACGAGTCGTAAAAAATGGAAAGTTTTGCAACGTCTTGAAAACACTTAAAAAGGGAAATTGCTATGGTTTTCTGACTGTACGAAGGTTCGGAACTGAGCACCAGTTGTGTCTTTAATAACGTTTTACCGATAGCCGACTGGCGGGTCAGACCGAGTACGCGACAAGCAGATGCATACACATATGTATATAGCTGTCGTGAATTACTTTGGCGACGAATTCTCTTCAATTAGCGCTACGAAACGCCTGCACGGCTCCGCGTGCCTACGCTCGCCGTTACTCGCAGGCGCGTGCACGCGCACGAGACGCTCGTACGTGGGTGCAAGGTTAGAGGTGACCGTGCACCGCGATACGAGAAGCCTCATTATTTTCTAATGCACTCGTTAATTGACCAATCGCGGCAACTGCGCCTCCCACACCGAACCGGAGGCCTCTCTCTCTCTCTCTCTGGCGCGCTTCTGCCTCTTCCTAGTGTTAACCGGGGCCGGAACAATTTAATGATCGGCTCCCGTTTCCCTTCGCCGCCTCGTCCGGGATTATTACGAAGCTGCTGGCTGCTGGCTGCTGCTCGCGCGAGCGACCATTTTCCTACCCTGCTCCAGTCGGTCCCCGCGCGATCCCCGAACCACGGGTTTTTTTCCCACAGACGATCCCGCGAACGGTACGCCTTCTCCACCGAGCGATCCTCTCATCCGCGAGGACGCGGGGACCCTCTTACCCGCGCATCGTTTCGTTCGAATGGCCGAGAAGACCACCGATGCGACGACTCGAACGAACGACTCGATTTTAACCCCCTCCGCCTCGATACGGGATAAATCACCGCGATTACCGGGGAAACTCGGATTTTATCCAGCCGGATTCGAGAGGTTCGTTCGTTTTACCACGGAGGAACGCGCGACGGTCCTCTCGCGCATCGTCTTCCCGCCGGAGTATTTTTTTTTTTATGTTTTATTACGGGGATGGAAATATTTTTTAAGGGGCACCGTGTGTTGAAACCGCGTATGCATCCGCGTCTGCGTTTTTAAACGCGATCGTCGACGACGGAACGTCCCCGATCTCGAAATGGACGCGGTTCGATCGAACGCACGAACGACAGCGTCGTTGCGGATGGACTTAAGTTAGCAGCGCGACAGACAGCGGATGGAATAATGACCCGCGTCCCCCAAATGACGCGAGATGCATATTTAATGGCTCACCTACCTACCCACCGTCTTATTATTCCTGTTTGCGCATGCGGTAGCCGGTGGCCCTTAAACGCGTGTGCGTGGAGCGTTCGTGGGGCTCGCGGACCGGCTAACAAATCGACGGAAATAGAAAGAAGAAGGCGGATAAAAAACGTGCTCGTGAATGTCATCGTCGCCCCCGACGGAGGAAAAGACACGTTGGACGCGCGATCCAGAACAGGAAATAAAACGACCGGCGACGGTCTTAGCCATGGAAAGACGACCGATCGGATCGAGTTTCGTACGCGATCCTCCTAAAACATCTTTTACGCAATTTTCTTGGCGTCGCGTTTGCTTAAAAGAATAGACACCGTAATTGGTATTTTATCAAGGTGAACGATAACGAAGAAATCACCGACAGGTCCGAGAATTCGATACTTTCGTTGGTTCAGGTATCTAATCTAATCTGATTGTTCGAAATTTAGGGAAAAAACGAACCTGGAACGTTCTTTCTCGTTTCTTACAAAATTCCATTTCCCGTGTACATTCTCTCGCTCCGTATTTTCTCAACCTCGATCTAATTATGGATGGAAAGCGCTGCTCCGCTCACAAATTGGTCCTCCGTTTGTTTTCCTTCTCTTTCGATTTTGTCTGGTTTTAATAAACCGACGATTTTATTTCATTCCCGTTTTCTAGCTGAAATCGTGATTCGACGGAACGAAATCGAGGAATTTCAACGTTACCGTGCTCCGCTCGTATTTATTCTCGATTTAATTTTCGAGAAAAGAATGTTATCGAGATTCTTATCTCGCGTTCGCCATCTGGCTACGAGATCTAAAAGTAATCATTTTTCCAATAAAAAATATTGCACGGAATTCTCGGAGCAACGTAACGAGCATTACGAAATTCCGCTCGACAAAGTAATACTTTACGTGGAAGCTATAAAAGAAGAAATTCGAGTACGTCGCGTACAATGTACAGAATTTTGAAAAATCGTGAAGTAACATTGAAATTCGTTTGATCGTTTCGACGTGCATTATTTTCTAGTTTTCGTTTTATTCTGGTTTCTCCGTGCTGTGCCCCTCTGTACTCCCGTCGAACGCGAAAAGAATTAGAAACGCGCGCTCGGCGTAAGTTCGCGTGGTCGCCCATCTTTCCCGCAACCTTCTTTTCCCTTTCTTCCGAAGCAACGCTCTCGGGCCCGAGGCGGGCGATATCGAGTGGCCTTAAGTGGTTTATCGCTCCCCGACCGTCTTGTTTTTATCGAATGACGAGTCGTGATGCGATTTCGCTCGAGCGAATAACCAATCGATTTACTCCAAGACATTAGGAGGGTGTCTTTCGGTAAACGTCTTTTAATTTCCTCGATCGTTTTGTCCCGGAAAACGATCACCGCACCGCACACAACGACTCGTAGCCTTCACGTAGCACGAGACACCTTTGGACGAGTCGAAAACATTGATTTCGTATATCATAAGTAGCCACATAGTAAGCAAAAAGACTGGATCGAAGATTCCTTTCTGGTTATATCTCTTAGCTTGTTTCGACCGTCGATACCGTACACTCGTACACACGAAATCTTTCCAAGAACGCTGAACATTCGTAACATCGAGTATCTGATATTTGGAAACTTTGTCGGCGTACTCTTTGAATTTGAACAAGGAAATAATGTTGTCGCGAGTACAAGAGAAACGTAGCGGAGAAAAATATTTGTAACGATTACGCCGACAACGGACACGAAAACGTCGAGAGAGCGAGCGAGCGACGCGTAGGAGCTTAATCGCTGATTCGAAGATCAATGACAGAGCCGCGGGAATTACAATGGGGGTTCCTTTCTGTCGGTGGTCTCGACGTCATGGAAAAAGCACCAGCTCCTTGCGGTACGATCTGGTTTTCGCCAAATCAGCGAAAACCGTCGAATTCACGGCGGCCAGAGCGCCCATCGTGTGCCGGCTTTACTCGGAGGATGAGCTGGTTTTATTAATCTACCCTGCAAAGAGCTCTCGCTTTTTCGTAAATACTCGCAATATCGGTGACTCTCGCGACCAGAGAAAGAAAGAACCGTCGCCCCTCTGTTCCATTGTCGGATGTCAATATTCCGAAGATGCGTCGCTCGTAACTGCTTCGAGTTCTGGAGAGGGGCCCCCCGACGTATCCCGTCAAAAGCGTTTCGAAGTAATTTCGAACGAGGCTCGCACGCCAACTATTTTACGCTGATTTCTCTCCGTGAACGTTAATCGTTTTATATAATTATCGTCGCGTAAACGAGAAAACTAAACATCGTTCACGGTAGAGGAAAGGGAGGGGGCAGATGCAATTTGTCGGGAGCATTATATCGTTCGAGGCTCGCGCTGCTCGGACCCTGTCACCGATTCATCGCGCAACGTCTTGTCTTACAAGGAGAAGCAACACCCAGCACGATGTTCGCTTTTTAACGAGCTTTTGCACGGTGCAGTGCTCGAAACGCCGAAGCTAACGGTGTATGGATTTATGGGCGGCTGCGAGGGTGCGAAGGTGGAAGAAAAGGAAAGAAACGAGTTTCGTGGCGGGCCTGTCGGTGTGCCGGGCAATCCTAGCACAGATCTTGCCTTCGTGCCTCGAGTCCATCGGTGGACTTTTTCTCCTCGGAGTCAAAACGCGCACGAACAATGGAAACTGACCGTGCAGGGTAGCCAAACGACTACCAATCTGTTGATGTACCTAGATCACGAATACGAAAACGATCCTTTAGGAGACGCTGATTTGCAAAAAGTTGAATTTCGTGCAATCGCGTCGTTATGAAGCAAGCCGAGCAAGCGTGTCTGTTTAATTAATACCGTGCGTTTCGAGCGGCGCGATACCTTATCGGCAGCGGCCAGGTTACTTTATTCTTAACACCTTAAGCCGTTCCCTCCGCTTCCTGCTCGCGTGTATTGCGACGACGACGAATGCGAGATTCCCGTTGACAACGAAACTCGTGTTCCCTCGGCTCTATCGATGAATACTTGATGGTCCCGTGTCAGCTCGCCACAGCCGTATTCCACCTAGAAAATTATGCGGCGGCGACGTCGATTTCATGCGTGACGAGGCTGCAATTTGCGAAATGCCACGTATCAAGGGCGAATGACCGGCATTTGCACACTTCACCGGGAAATGATGAATAGGTTGGCCCGCGTTTCTAGTGTCGATGCGACAGCTTTTCCCCGGTTCGGCGCTCGGTCTTTTGCGAAAACTGGCTGGCCAATATTTTGCTTCGTCGTTTATAATAAATTAGCAAATAATACGCACGGTTACGTCTGTTTTCCCGCCTCGCCCATGACTCGCGTTCTAATAATATTGCGTTATCTCTCTTTCTCTGCCATTTTCTTACAAACTAAATCCACAAAATCTCGTTCGGAGCACGTACTAGCAATAAACTCATATGTCATTCGATGTTCCAGCAATCTCTCTTTTTAAGTGTTTTCAAGACGTTTTTTACGATTCGTTCGTCCTTTTACCTTATGGCCTACATATCTAGCGACCTATGCCTTTATTGCGTACGTCTCGACCGTACAAACCTTATCCCAGAGTCAACCTGATCACTTTCTTTGGCAACTTGCAACAAATTTTCATTTGGAACTGCGAAGGCGGGTCCTCCAGCTAACAGGGTTACACCCCCTTCGACTCCCTTCCACGATTCCAGCTAGTTAAATACTCCCTCGCAACCAAATCTCTTACGCGCTATCACCAACTTTATTCAAATCTCCTATATTAACTAGTTGTAAGTCGTTGTGTTGAATATTGATTTGTTAAATAAATACAACAGAGTTTCGATCGAAGATATAATAGTTTTACAAAACGGAAATGCTGTTCACGGTTTAACGGTTTTCTGCTAACTGAGCTTGAGGCTCGGAAAAAGCCGAGACGCTCAACGGGTACCATAAACGAGTGTCCTCTTCAGGTAGTACTGGACCTTGGCAATGATGGGGACTGCACTACTAGATACAAATTTCTATTAAAAATATACAGATGTAATGCTTTATCCTCGACACATTGTAAATAGTTGTGTTATTGTTGCGAATAAACTGAATTAGATGGCATCGAATAGTGTTTGATACCATCCTGACCGGTTATGACCTTACATCCACGTAATTAACCGTACGCAAAAGCTGAAACCTTCGATATTCCCTTTGTTCAGCGAACAGTTTTTCTAGAGTCGACCCAGTGATAAAATTGTAAGGGTTCGAGGGTCTGGCGCGTGTTCGAATTTCGATCCACGGTCGGGAGGATGATGGAAAACGGCATAAAGCAGCTCGAGGTATGCCCGGCGCCAAGCCGATGAAGCGAGCCACGGTCATTCCGGAATAATAAAGACGGCCGCGCACGATCTTTTGACGAGCGAGGGGAGGCCCTCGTGGATATAGATTTCGGGCAAATATTTGGACGTCGGTCGACGGAGCCGGAGAGAGGATACTCAGGGTCCAGGACATTGTCCGGCCGCTTAGCGGACCGCGATAACAGAATTATCCAGGCCCTGGCCATTGTGAGCGCGACTCCCGCAATTTATAAACCGCATAGTCGTGCGAAAAAGACGAGCCTCGGACCCCTCTCGAGAACCAGCCGTCATCTTTCTCCCTTCCGGGACACCCGGGAGAGCGTCGCGCGGCATTGTGCGTCCGTTATGAAGAACCAACGATGCGTGCCACGGGATTCGAGATTCCTCGATTCAGCCGTGCCACGGTCCCAAGGTTCCGGCGCGTTCGAACCTCTCGCAAGACTAATCAGCCGTGGCTCCTTTCGGCCGTCGACGAGGAAGCCAGCTTTGACAGGTTGCTCGGCTGAAACGACAAGTGCCACCTGTTCGAGGCACCGTCCATTGTGTTTACCCGATCGTGCTCCGGTTGGACGAAATTTTTCTAGACAACGCAAACTTTCCAACGCGCGCTTCTTCCCGGAGGACGCATTATTTATCAGCGACGCGTTAACAGTCTCTCTGCCGTTTACTTTGGTACTTGGGCCGTCGATTTGCCATTTCTTTGCACCGATTCGCGTTCCATTGGGCGCAAATGTTTTCGCCGGGCAGCAGACTTCGATGCGGGTTACCGGTCGCGGTATCAAAGCCTCCCCGTCGCTCTCGAGGGAAAAAAAGAAGTTAAAGTCGCGCGGACCCCAGTCCTCGACGCGTGACTGCGGTGTTTGCTTTAACGTCTCGGCGGGTCCGCGGCACGGCGATTCCTCAGCCAGCTCGGTTCCCTCTTCTTCTTTTCCTCGTCTTCTTCTTCCGCGGCGTTGTCTCCGTGTCACGTGGCGCGTCTAGTGTTTGCTCGGGGCACACAACTTGTGTTTTCGCGGCGCGTATCAGCGTTCCGAGGTTAGGGGTTTTCAGGCCCGAGCGCGCTCCGTCGCTCCCGACCCCTCGATAGGAGAGAACCGTGCGTAGATCGTGCGAGGATGACGGCGACAAAATCGTCGGATAACGTCGACGACGAGGATGCGCGTTGGGGTGGTAGCTGCGCACGGACCGACGGGAATTTATTTTTACGAACTATGCAGGAGGGATCGAGAACCGCCTCGTCTTTGATGTTCGAACCGACGCATAGGCATTACCGTATAAATATTTAGGCCTCCGGTCGTTGGCCAGGATACATGGGCGTCTCGATCGACTTTCACCCGGCACGATATCACGCCTTTTGCCGATCCCTGCCTCGAGTCTGCGCGATTTTTAACCCTTTACGGCCTTGGCTCGTATTTCCTACCAAGTCGAGTTTTACACGGAACCCGATAAAGACGTAAAGATCAAAATAATATCGTCGCTGTTGGATCAAATAAATGGTGCTTTACGATCTTGGAAAGATAGTAGAATCGATTCGATTTGATCAAAGTTGGGACAGATGAAACGAAAAGGAATGCAAAGGTCGTCGAAGATGGTTCGTTGGAGGAGTTGGTCGACGTTGCCGGCGCGGAAATTAGAGCGGCGTTCGTTGGGGAGGTGACGGAAAAACAGAGATTGGAAACGTCGGTTCCAGTGCAGCGTAGAACGAACAGGGGGATAGAAGGGGTGGGTTTAAGGATCGGAGGGAGACGCGTATGGCTAGGGTCCCCGGTACGCCAAGTTTGACGACGATGACGAAAAGAGAACCGGAGCGAAGGTAGCGACGGAGGAGATACGAGATAGAGGGTGGAGGCGGCTGGGGAGGCTGGCTCGAGGTGGAAGAACGGGGCTGGGAGGGTAATTACGAAATATAAAGGGTGGGTTGGCCCGCGCCACCGAGGCAGGCAGGCAGACTGATGAATATTTCACCGCGCTGCATTAGCCAGCGAGAGGCGCTTGTGTGCGTCTCTTTCACTTTCCTCGTACACCGGGTCTCTGTGTCCCTCTGTGCCCCTCCTCTTTCGACTCTCTCGCTTTCTAGCCCCTTGTATTCTTGCCGCGAGTAGGATTCTTGCGAGTGCATCGTGCGGTCGTGTCCGGTGACACCGTCCAAGATTCGAACACCCCCCGCTCCCCGATGCAGACATGCTTTCGGGCCTCTGTCGATCTTCTCGATCGCTCGCTTCCGTGAATGTCCGTCCTTTTCATTTACAGGGCTAAAAAGCTAACTCTGAAAACGATTTCGTCTATTTACGTTAATATGAAATTCTCGTTAGGTCGAATAACCCGGATTCTCGAATAGTGTCTCGAGAAACGGGGCAGCGAATTCGAGCAACATCGGAAAGCGACCGAACGCCGCACAAGGGTGTGCGGGAGAAATTTGTTCGGGTCTCCTTCTCTGTTTCTCGAACGAGAAGCTCGAGTCGACAGGGGGTGGGTTCGAGAAGAGCAGCAGTCGGGTTTCGACGGTGGTTCTTGGGCGAATACGGATACCTGGCTCTCTTCACCTTGGAATATAAGTACGCACACGCCTGCGAGTCCACGCATACATGGTTCGGTAACGCGTGCATCACCCTTTGCCGAAGCCCTACCAGACCAACGGGCGAGCCTATCGACGGCAAACGGACTACCACTTCACGTCTGGCGACCCTTCCGTCGTGCGCATTCGAATTTATTGGCGCGTGTTCGAATATTCATAAAAAAAGGGTCTCCGCCGACGGAGCAACCGGGTTTCGTGCATCCAGCCTCCCTTCCTCCCACCCTCGGCCTCCCTTTCTTCCTCTCCGACTCCCCCCCTCTCTCTCTCTCTCTCTCTCTCTCTCTCTGTCGATCTCACCACGCTCCGAAATCCCCTCGTAACCCCGCCGATCGTACCACCCCCTCGTTCGTCCCTGTCGCCGCGACGAATTATTATACGGATTTTTTAAGTGGCGAGAGACGGCTGGCTGCGGTGACTGGAACCGGTACTCGCTGTTATGATCGAGAAATCGATTGTTCGCGTGGACAAAGTGCTCACTGACTTCGTGGTACCCGCCGAGGGCCTCGCGTGTGTTTGCTTCGGTTCAAAAAGGCGCTGCAGTTTTATTGCGCCACCGCACGCACACACCGTTCCGTCTTCTTTACTGTTTCTGTCCTCTTCGTACCCCCCCCACTGTCTTTCGTTTTCGTTATGATTTTACGAGTCCTCGAAAATATGCAACGGGGATTCCAAGAATTTGACAATTTTACCTAACCAGCCGTAGTAAGCGTTTCGAATATTTGTAACAGGATTTAAAAGGTGTGCCCCCCTAATCCTTTGCGATATCCTTTCGATCGAAAACGATCGACGGTTGCCCGACTCGTTATCGATGATCGTTTATGCCCTTTCCTCGGCCGGCAATGGCTCCTGGACGCGACGGGTGGGGAAAATGGGATTGAATAAGTAACCGCCACACGGAAATTGGCGGGTCGTTGTCGAATTTGTTTTGACGAGAAATCACGATTTGTTTTTCGCTTTCAAACTGCTTGGCCGTGAAATTGCTAACTGGTTTTTTATGCGAGCCACGTCGAGCCGCAGAGATTTATACGCGTGTCCGCCTGTTATAGGCGCGTCTGTGTGCCCGTGTACGTGCGCATCAAAGGGTCCGTGACGTCAGTAGCTCGAGAACGAAGCTTGAAAAATTACTCTCACCCCCTTGGCGAATTTATATCGTAACGGTGTACTCGTGAATGATCACGAGTCAATTATCCTTGCGGAACCTGTTTTCTTCGTCGATCGGGCCTCGCCATCACCGGCACGTCGTAGCTTTAAATTAATCGATCCGCGATCACGTTACGGTTATTATCGACCGCAATTTCGGGGACGTTTATTGCGTGTGTGTCGGCAAGTGAAATCGGTAACGCGTTTCGGATACGAGGTACGCGATTTAAAATAAAAAAAATAAACGTAGGATTTTTCTAGCGTCAATTAATGGGCAGAACGATGGAGCGTTTTGGCGTACGTGGGCTTGTTTAGGTAACGAAAAGGAAGGGTGTAAGGGAGTAAGGGCACGTGGTGGTCGGTGGGCGCACGATTCCCTCGGTTGTCGCGTTCTGCGCAAGCTCGACGGTGACTCAGCTAGCGCCCGTATTTTGCCAGTGGAATTCAAAGGCGAGCAGGGTATTGTTTTTGGCAAAGATCAGTGTGATCGGTTCGCTGGTCTTCCGCATGGAAAGCCCGACTAGGCTCTCCCTGCTGCATTATTTGCTCCGCTAAACCTAAAGAGGTCCATCCCTGTGCGACTCCTCCGGCCTACTCCTTGTCTCTTTCCTCCCTCCTCCCACCTCCCACCACCGGGGCCGGTGGTTGCTGGCTCTTTCCATCCAGCGTTCCGTGTATCTGGCTTCTTTGCTTCTTGAAACGTACACACTCTGTCTCTCGGTTTCCATCTTCGTTCCCTCCGTTCGCCGCTCCCGTTCGTCTCACCGATTAGTACAATCTGGCCAGGAAAATAATAGATAGGCACCCGGGTACGATTCTCTACGAGCGGGTAGTCGGAAGCAGCATCGACGCTAGCATTTTTAGGAATAATTATTTCCCCGTCGCGCGGTGGCTCCGCTCGCGTCTCTGTTGTTTTGCGTTTCGTTTTGTTTCTTTCGCTCGGCCGTCTGCTACCCGGAGCGAGGAGGCTGGAAAAGAGGCGACGCGCGAAAATGAGAAACGTTCGCCCGGGAAAAATGCATCGCCGGCGACGATGGAAATTGAACCGGGAAACGGTTGGAACGTTTGTCAACGTCTCTTTATCCCCCGTGTGTTTCGTCGGGGGCTGTCTCGTTCGCTTGACCGCAAACGGAATTTATCTCCTTCGGGCCTCGAGGGCGGAAGTGATTTTTTTCCACGGCCGTGAGGGATTCTTCGCGGTAGCCGCAAACGGAATTAATTTTTCTGCGAGACCGCCACGGACGTGAACGGACGACTCTTCTAGGACCGTCTCTCTGCTCGTCTCTAGGCCGCGGGCGGAATTCATTTTTAGAAGGGATCGAAACCCGAGCTCATATTTTTCCGCTTCCCTCCCAACCAAATACCTACCGCGACTAGGCTTGTTTTATCGCCGAGAAGGTCGTAAATTAATTAATATATGATCTACTTTTTGTTTCACTCCGCGGCGAACAACGTCGTTTCTTCGGTGCGTTTCGAAAGCATTGGAAACTTTTGATCGGACAGCGACCAAAGTCGCGAGCAAATTGCTCTTTGCGTAACGTAGCCCGGTCTCGAAATTAAACATCGAGCTTCTAAAAGTTTCATTTCGACGCGACGCGTCTCTCTGACAACAAGACACCGAAATCCGATCCGTGGATCAATCGTCGCCAGCCGACCGTCCTCGCCGGCGACCAAACTAATAATGTCGCGGTCAAAACGGCCCGAGGCGAGCGCAATTAACCATCCGAAAAGATAGCCCCGGCCGATGAAAGGAAGGATCGCGCACAAAAACTACCGGAAGTGTACTCGGCCACGTAATCGGGTATACTCGAACAAGAAGACGACGAGATCCGCCGGCTGACGAACGCGGACGACGGGAGCTGTTCGCCCCCACGGGAAACCGGGGGAGGAAAAGGGGCGGGCGAGATCCGCGAGAAGCGTGGAAACGTGCGGCGCGGCGTGGCTGTTCCGCGCGGCCTCTTCGTGGCCAGCAGAATTCTGTAGCGTTAATATAGCGAACGCCGAGCCGAACTGCCGAGCTCTTTGCCACTCCACCGAGCAGAAATTGATAGGATAAATTCCGGGTCTGAATTGGCTCCGTCGAGCTGGAAACCCTCCCTCTACTGCCGCTCCCTCCTCCGCCTCCACCACCTCTTCCGTTTCGTCCTCCTACACCCACGCTTTCTTCCCCTCGACCCCCCTGGACCACGCTTTGCCGACCTCTCCTCTTATTCCCGGTGAACGCGAACGCGAACGCGGACGTTGACCAACTATAGGGTTGTTCCAATAACAGCGATGGAACTTTGAATCGTCATGGCCGCCATATTTATTCTTTGCTCGTCGAGTACACGCTACTACCTTTCTACAGTTTGGCCATCGAGCAAGGACCACTCGAGGATCGTTAATATTCGTAAAAAAGCCATTACTCGTACAGTTTTCCACTTTCTTCTCGCCTCGGTTCTCGAACCGGAAGTCCTCCTCTCTCCTTTTCTTTCTCCTTCCTATCGCGATTTCAACTTTCCATAGGAATACCGGTTGTCGTTGTGTGCAGGAAAAAGTAAAACGTCCTAGAATCCTAACGTCTTCCTAGATTTATTGATGCAGGAAATCCTCGATAGGTTGTTACAGCGTGTACGACACGCTCGGTCGATGGCTGCGGTGCAGCAAGCGGATTGATTGGCTGAATGAAGCGATCATCGGAACGCGAGACGGAGATTTATTTAATGAGCCGACTCGGTGTTAAACTGGTTTAAGGCGGTGGGCCGTGCATACATTACGACTGCAGGTTCGCTTAGTTTTGCTTTCCCGGTCGCGGATAGAGCCGGATCGGTGCAAGTAATCCCGTTGGTGACGCGCTCTCGTTGCTCGTCGCTTCGTTCGCCGGACGTGAATAGAGATTGATCGTCGATTCGGTAGCCGATAAAGCTGCCGAGGAAACGCGTATACATACGCGCGTCTCCGCTCCTGACAGTTGGCTGACGTTGGCTCGGTTACTCGATACCGGACAAGTTGTTGACGCTTGTTACGACGATACTACTGCGCCTTATCGCGGGAAAGCTCGTCGCGCGATAGTGCGTGCACGATCCGACGCGGATACCTTTACCCCAATCTCGAGTCAATCCTGCATGCGTTCGAGAATCGGTTGCATCGTCGATCTATAGTAAATATTCCCAGATAAAATTGTTTACAAGACTTGCAACAATTCCTGAGATTGAATCTCGACTCGCTGCAAGTTCACCTAGGAACGTAAATTGGAATAAAATCACGGGGAACTCGTTGAATCCGTCGAGTAGCGGTAGAAACGAGCCGAAGGGGGGGGGGGCGGTGGATGTATCCTTGCACAATACGCACAACTGTCGTATCCATTATGCGCACTTAATTAGGCTATGGCGTGTCGTACATGGGGTATTAACGGGGGACGCAAGCTTCTCCGGACTAGAGACAGCGAGAAAAGAGACAAGAGACAAGAGTGGAGATGGGAGAGAGGGTGGAAGGGAGACGGCGAGCATCGGGTAGTCAATAGCCGAACAAGATACACACGGGCCGACGTACTTAGCTATCATGTAGACAGGCAGGGATAGGGTGAGCAAGGTGAGGCAGAGACACGCGGCTAGGATAGACCGAGGATGACACGGACCGACGGGGACCGAGACCACCCCTAGGGGGTAGACAAGATTATAATCGGTCCCATTATTGTGCCATCGACGTCCCGGGGGGGATTTTTCCATTGGACAATGCAGTTACACTTTTGTGCATTTAACATCCGTGCACTGTCCCACAGACAGCCCCTGCAATCCCGGCCAGTGGATCTCCGTCCTCGTTACTCCCGTGTCCGACGGCCAGGACGGATCCACCCCTTGGTGCGCGCACTATGATCGAATCGGGACGGATCAGCGTCGCCGGGGAGGAGGACGGAGATCGGAACGTGGCCGTGCAGAAGTTCATTCGGGCCGTTGCTGGGGTGGCTCGGCTCGTCATCCTACTAAACCGAAAAAAGGGGTCGCCGGCTATAATCCTACCTGCATATGATGTTCTCAGCTTTGTTTGCCACGGTCACTGCGACATACGCGCGGCTCGTACAAGGTGGGGACCCACCCGCCAGGTTCCCCCTCGGTTGACAAAATGTGCTTAAACGGCGCTCGCCGTTGGGTGCTCGCTCGCCTCGGCACGGGGGTTGCTCGCGGATACGATGCGACGAGGGAGTGATCTGCCGCTGCCCGACCAACACCACGACAACCGGTATGCAATTTCGAAGGTTTCCTACTCCGGGAACGTACTGATTTCAGGCGAATCTATTGTTCGCGGGACATATTAGGTTGCCGCGCACGAAACCTCCTTTTCCCGATTTCTTTTCGACGAGTTTCTTCTGTACGAAAGCAAAAATAGCGAGCAACGTTTCCCCGATGTTTACCTGAAAGGTAAAGAAAAGGCTCGGCGGGCCCGCATGCCCGTCACCGTGGCTGGCCACTGTCCTGGAACTACGCTTAGACGGTCGATTCTGTGGGTGATGGTCGGTAATGCGTAGGGCAAACCCCGTAAACGGCCAGGCCATATCTAATAACCGTTATTGTGCGTGCGCGCGTATATTGACAGTGGTAATGTGGCGTGTAATAGGGCCGACACACGAGACGCGCGCGTGCTTCCGAGACGCATCGTCGCAGATCGCGGCTTCCCCGTCTGCAGAGGTGCCAGAAAAGCACCGACGGTGCCCTACTCACACATGCCAGATCACGCGTACGTGACCTCGTGGAGTTACGGAAAGTCGACAAAGACAAACTGACGCATGCCCTTTTTCTCGATTCTCCGAAGCTGCCCGAAGTATTTTCGGTCCGCCTCGTGGGAGTCGAGAGAGGAAGGCTCACATTTGCCTTCTCGATCTTGGACAACTGAAATTCGACCTCAAGTCTCGACTGCCCAAGTATTTTTTATATGTACATATACATATGTATATCATTTCAGATATCACTTCTGATACATCTGGCAACGTATAACCATTATTGATGGCTACTACCAGCCTCTCACAGCCTCTGCTGGCTTCTGCTGGCCACTGCTGACCACACCTGATACTTCCGACAACGTATAACGATTACTACTGGTTACTGCCAGCCTCTCCCAGCCTTTGTTGGCCTCTCCTGACCTCCGCTTATATTTCTGACAACGTATGACGATTACTACTGACTTCTGCCAACCTTCGCTGGCCTTTGCCGACCGCTGCTGACCTTTCCTGGTATTTCTGACAACGTATAACGATTACGACTGGCTACTGCTTGCCGCTGCTTGTCAATGCTTGCCACTGCTGGTCTCTGCTGTCCACGGCTAGCCTCCGCTGGCCTTTGCTGACCATCCCTGATGCTTCTGACAACGTATAACTATTACTACTTGTTACTGCTGGTCTCTGCATGCCTCTGCATCCCTCTGCTGACCACTGCTGACCACTGCTGACCTTTGTTATTAACTTCTGACATGATGTATAAGTATTCAAGCCTTGTATAATGTAAATCTATGGCAATAAATGATATAATTTAACAGAATTCTATGTCTTCTCATCATTTTAACCTTTCTTTTCCTCTCCAAATCATTGCCTTAGTTTTAAGAGACCGTTTTTCTGGTTAAAATTGGATTCCCAAAGTGTCCAGCTCTCGTACTGGCTGCCAAAGTCAAAAATTAACTTTTAAATTTTTTTTCTGTAACCGTCACTCTCGTACCTGCTGGCAAAATCGAGAATTCATTTTTTTCGTCAAAAAATTTTTGCTCGAAAATTTCGCCGATTTCCCAAAAAAGTCCTGAAACAGCTGGAAAGTCCTGAAACAGCTGGAAAGCCCTGAAACCGCTGGAAAGACCTGGAACAGCTGGGAAGTCCTGAAACAGCTGGAAAGCCCTGAAACAACTGGGAAGTCCTGGAATTTCTTGGAAACCCTGAATTTTTAGCAAAGTTCTGAGTTTCAGGACTTTCCAGCTGTTTCAGGACTTTCCAGCTGGTTCGGGACTTCCTAGTGGGTTCAGGGAAACCAAGGAGTTTTAGGGAGTCTTATAACTAAGGTAATGATTTGGAGAGGAAAAGAAAGGTAAAAATGATGAGAACACATAGAATTCTTTGTAATTATATCATTTATTGCCATAGATTTACATTATACAATGTTTTAATACATATATATCATGGCAGAAGTTGTTAACAAGGGTCAGCAGTGGTCAGCAGTGGTCAGCAGGGGCCAGCAGGGGGCGCAGAAGCCAGAAGGGCCAAGCAGTAACATATAGTAATCGTCACACGTTGTCGGAAGCATCGGTGGTGGTCAGCAGTGGTCAGCAGAGGCCAGCGGAGGCCAGCAGTGGCAAGGAGTGGCAAGCAGAGACCAGCAGGGGCAAGCAGTGGCAAGTTGTAATCGTTATACGTTGTCGGAAGCATCAGGGGTGGTCAGCAGTGGTCAGCGGAGGCCAGCGGAGGTTGGCAGAAGTCAGTCGTAATTGTTATACGTCGTCAGAAATATAAGCGGAGGTCAGGAGAGGCCAGCAGAGCCTGGGAGAGGCTGGCAGTAACCAGTAGCAATCGTTATACGTTGTCGGAAGTATGAGGTGTGGTCAGCAGTGGTCAGTAGGGGACAGCAGGGGACAGCAGAGGCAAGCAGAGACCAGCAGGGGCAGGCAATAGCAAGTTGTAATCGTTATACGTTGTCAGAAGTAACAGGAGTGGTCAGCATCGGTCAACAGAGGCCAGCGGAGGTTGACAGAAGTCAGTAGTAATCGTTGTGCGTTGTTAGTAATATAAGCGGTGGTCAGCAAAGGCTAGCAGAGGTTGGGAAGGGTTGGCAGTATCCAGTCGTAATCGTCATACGTTGTCAGAAATACCAGGAAAGGTCAGCAGCGGTCAGCAGAGGCCAGCGGAGGTTGGCAGAAGTCAGTAGCAATCGTTGTGCGTTGTCAGTAATATAAGCGATGGTCAGCAGAGGCCAGCAGAGGCCAGCAGAGGCCAGCAGAGGCTGGGAGAGGCTAGCAGTAGCCAGTAGTAATCGTCATACGTTGTCAGAAATATAAACGATGGTCAGGAGAGGCCAACAGAGGCTGGGAGAGGCTGGCAGTAACCAGTAGTAATCGTTATACGTTGTCGGAAGTATCAGGTGTGGTCAGCAATGGCCAGCAGAAGCCAGCAGAGGCTGTGAGAGGCTGGTAGTAGCCAGCAATAATGGTTATACGTTGCCAGATGTATCAGAAGTGATATCTGAAATGATATACATATGTATATGTACATATAAAAAATACTTGGGCAGTCGAGACTTGGAATCGGTATGCCGTCGACGTGTGGTCGAATTTCAGTTGTTCAAGAGCGAGAAGGCAAAAGATCACTGTCCATTCTAAACTGTTTCGATATTGTGTACCGGGGGCCGATCTCTTGGATATCCCGTGCAAAGAGCGTAGCGCAATTAGGTAATCGTTAATAAGCCAGAACAGTTAAACGTTTCACGTCGGGCGGGGTCACTCCCGTGAAATTTTATTTCCACGGTGACACACGGGGGTGGTGGTGACAGCGTTATAGATACACGAGCACCGTGCAACTGCAACGGTCCGGCAGGAGTGTAAACCGGCCCACGGTGGGTAAATATAAACGGTTCATCGTGCTTAGTCCGAGCGTAGAACGCTTGTCAACATGGGAACGGCAAACACAGATCGGTGCGGATATAGATAGTATTGCAGCCGAGCAAATAATCGCGATCCCCCTCCTTCTTCTCCTACTCCTCCTCCTCCGACGCGTGTATTATGTAAGCCCAAGCACGCGAGACATCCTGGAGGATGACTCCCCTTTGAATATCAAGCAGAGAGGGGAATAGTCGTCGTTACCCTTTTCATTGCAAGCTATACTCGCAGTCTGCCACTAGCAGGTCGTCAGACGATCCGAAACAATTAGCGTTTTGTTTCCGGATCCTGCAGGCTCTCTAGACGATTGTATTAGGCGCTTTGGTTGCTCTCGATGGGGAACCGACGGATGAATGAAAATTTTTATTTCTATCCGTTCGGCTCTCGTCTCTTCGAACCAGCGTTCTTTATTATCGAAACGCCCCCGACGATTCAATACTTTGTTCGTAACCTACTGCTCGCAACGGACAAAAGATCGACGAAAGATCTTATTTCCGTCGATCGTTTACTTTTTTTTACGCGTGCCCTGTGTGTCCCCAAATTTACAAAATTTTTACATTTTTCTCTGTCAGCTACGCGTCGAAAAATGCATTTGATAACGTATTCGTTTAATGTCCATGCTCTCGTTAACGCGTTACTAACGTTATGTTTCGTCTGATTTCAGGTGAGTGAAAATGTTATCTCGGCCGCGAGCGGAGCGGAGCGTAGATTCGCACGGACCCGTAAGTAATTCAAAAGCCAGTAGACGCGTTATTCGTTTTTCAATCTCTCGGCGAAATAGTTTTATTACCGCAAAGCGAGCCGTAAAACGCGATATCAGCAGCTCTTTCGCGGATTGACTCGAATAAGAGCGCATAAATCCGACTTTGGCCGCTTGATGTACAATTTTCGCGCCGAGGCGAGCCCCGTTGCGCCCGAATGGCGAAAATCGCGATTAGTATCGTTGAATTCAAACCTATCTGAATGCAGAACCGCGCTGCTCGAGTCAAAGCGACCGGATTAACACGTCGACTTCCGAGTGTGGTCTACTATTAAGGTAATTCACCGCGAGTTGCGACGCCACCGCCGCCGTCTGCGTCCACATATTCGATATATTCACGGTGATTCGACCGCCTGGAAATAGCTTGCCAGGACGCACACAGTGACTCGCAACGGACATTTCATTATTTTCTGATCGGATCACATTCTGGACTTGTTACCATTGCCGGTAGTACCTATAATTTTTATTTCGAATTACCAATGGAGATGATCGTTGGGTGGGTATGGGGCGAGTGACAAAACTAGGCACGATAAAGCAAAGAGCGTAAAAGAAACAACGGGCCGAGGCCCGCAGAGCCGCGTGTTTGGCGTGCCTGGTATACTTGGTTCCGAAAGAGGCAGACCCCTATACCTTCTCCAGTAATTTGGAGCCCATTAATTTGAAGGGAAGAAAACAGGGCGTCCAACCAGGAAATACCAGTTTGTACACACATTCTCAGAGGCCCAATTTAGGCTTCATTCACAAGCTATTCCCTATAAAGAAAACGAGAGATCCCGGGACCCTCGAACCCCGAGGAATTCCAACTTGAATTACAATCTATTTTCGAAAAAGGAGAAAATATATAGATTATATCTGTCGAGCGGCGAAATCAGTGGACCCTCAGGAAAGGTACGTCCAAGCACTTTAGACTTTCTCAAAGTCACGCTACGTCTGATTTAATTCGGAAGATGTCGTTCTCGGATAGGGGAGGGAATTAAATTATACCCGTGGACGTTGGCCCGTTTCGAGCATAACAATTTTATATGTTGGTTAACGCGTTAGGAGGGGCGTTCGCGACATTTCGACCAGGCGGTTTATAAAAAGTTCGTTAGGGAGACGGAATGTATATTAAAAAAAATGGAGGAGGAGGAAGGATATCGAGACACCTTATTCGTTGTAAATTGAAGCTCTTTGATCGCGGCCCCCTCGATCGCTATTCAGCGGCGTGTGCATCGGTAGCGGGGTCTCGTCCCATTCTACGACACCGGGTCGGTTTCATTAGTCCGATCCGAGGCCACCGGCACGTCCGGTGGACATTGTCCAGTCCACGTGGCGTTCCGGCGTTATTTCGTTCACGTACGCCGGCACGCAGTAACCGATACACTTGCGCGACGCCTGCGTGAAGCCACGGAGAGGCGAAACGACCTACGCGACGGGCCGCGGCGTCGTCAAGAGAAAGAGAGACGAGACGCACTGGATGGCGGCACTGGTAGCTGCTGCCAGCACGATAATGAGCTAATGACCGGTGTCTGGCGTTCCGCGGCGCCGCAATTTTCACCCCGCAAGGACGCCAGCTGATCGTTTTCTCATCGTTGCCGGCCGCCTCGATGCTTGTCCTCGCGATCTGTACGAAGTTTCGAAAGTTTAGCGAGCGATTCGTTTTAATTTCCACTTTGTCCGGAACGGTCAGGAGAGTCGGTAGTTTCGCGGTTCGTCGGTCGAACATGAAACAAACTGGTCGACGCGCTGGTTCTTTCCGCTCGTTCGAATCGGAGGCGTGTAACGCGTGGCATATGCCGTACAAGTATACTCGTCGATCGGGGTAAAAAGTGTTGTTCGCCGGCCGCGAACCGTTTCCCTTCTTCGTGATCACCGCCAGGCAAGAAGCCCGCGCTCGAGTTGCGTGAGAACAACTCGGGACGGGACGAGGAAAGAAATTTTATGGCTCCCCGGGGTCTACCGATTGGCATCGCTAGAAAAACCCACCCCACTCTGCATACCCCTCTTACCCGATTGCCTTTTTCAGCTACTGAAATTGTAGGTGTCCGCTAATGTCGGAAACGGGCCTCGTTCGTGATCGCGATCGTCCAGAATCCCCTCGTATCATTGAAATCTCGCGAAAGTGGAACGACTTCCGATCGGTGGCGGTTCGAACAAATCCGCGTTCAGGAAAGGATTACTTTGCTCGAGTTGAATCGTTTCGATTAAAATTAATCGATATTCTTCCGGTAGAGTACCCGAGGAAACGACAGGTATTCGTTTCACGCACCGTACGCGTATCAGCGACCATAGGAAATTGCAAGGGGGGCAGTGTTTCGTTAAACAGGGTGTTGCAAAAATCGAGGTTCTCCATAGAACATAGCGAGGTCGCGTCGGACAGGATCGTTTTTAGCCGGTGATCGGTCGACCCAGATGTTCGGAACAACGGGTTGTCCGGTTGGTGGCGGGGAGGACTGCTTTTCACCTGGTCGCCGGTCTCACGTGACGGGACGCGGCGGTAGACTCGTGGGTGGGCCGCTCCGCGTTCGCGGCACGCCGCCCGTAATTATAGGTTCCTTATTTACCGCCTGTTACACACTTCGTTAGCACATCGCTTATAAAGTGGTCGTGTACCACTTAGTAGGGTAGCCGTCGTCGCTCTTCCTCGCTTTTCGCTTCTTCCGAAGTCCGGTGCTCGGCATCGCGACCGACCACCCCGGCGAATGCCATCGCAACCACGAGACGACGGCTCTCTACGAGCCTCGAAATAACGTGCCCCGTGCTACGCACGGTGATCGATCGGCCAGGACATCGCGACACGTCGATCGACCGTTTACTTTTCCTTTTTTCTTTCTTCGATACCAAATAAGGCTTCGTTTCGGCGTATTAATCGCATTCGACCACCCGATCCACCAATCATTCTTGGCTACCTTCTACTTGTTGTTCGTCTCTTTCGGGAGAATCGACAAACCACATTCTTTGAATGTACAAGAGGAACAATACGTAGGAAGGAGCACAGTTTCCTTCCGTTTGACGCGATCGTTGCTCGATACGGTAGACAGGAGGAATGAACGCGCCGCGCGCGACTGTTCGATCGGGGCGCGTTGTTGCAACGATGCCGAGGATTTTATGAATGAATCGCGTGCGTGCCAACTGGCCTATTAGCGGCGGGCCCCTGCCAGCGGTAGCCAAGTCGTGTTCGAACACGAGAGCGTTTCTCAATTACTCCGCAAAGCCCCGCGATACACCTACCGCAGCGATTATTACCGAACCATGACGCGCCTGCTCGCCATCCAGACCTCGCTAAGGTCTCGGCCAACGCGATATCAAAACTCTTTTCCGATCGTTTAACGTTAGAAATAGACAACCGGGGATCGTTGCGTCGAGTTTGAACAATTTTTCTTGGCACGATGCTGGATACGTTTGAAAGGGTAAATCTACTCGGCGAGTGTTTTCAAGCTCGAGTTTCTCTCCAAGGTTTCCGGAGTGCCGAAAGTTGTGCCGACGCGGTGGCGTTTCTTCGAGTTCGACCGGGACTTTCCGCGGTGGAAAGTTCCCCGTTCAAGTATCTCGCGAAACACATACGACCACCGGGTCGGTTCTCACCGTCCGGGACAAAAAGGTGGCTCCGAAACGGAGGAGCAACAGCAGCAGCAGCACTTGATCTTCAACGAGCGTAAAGGCAGACAGCCGGGTCTTGAGTCTTTTCAGACTTGGACAGAAGTCGAGGAGGAGTGGGAGGCGGGAGGGGGCGGGGGGTGGTAAGCTTGATTCGGGCCGTGCAGTTTCTTTCCACTTCCGTCGTCATCGTTCTCCTCCTACGGCTGTTTCTCTTCTTGCTCGAGGTCCTCGCAAGTTTCCGTCTAGCGGTAATGAGGTTTAAAAAAAGCGAAGAGAAAGAGGCATAAACAAACGGAAGAGGGTACCGGTTGGACGAACGGCGGATCAGACCCGGTTGCACGATGCATGCCGCGGCGGTGGTCGTCGACGTCGTTCAACGCCTTCGTCCTCCCATTTGTCGTCGGTGGAAAGATGATCACCGTCGGTACGTGTCGTCGGATTATTAGTCCGCGGGCATTCAGGCAAAACTTTCTTGGGGGGATAATTGCGATTGTAATTAAAATTCTCGGGGTGAAAAGGAGCCAGGCGGTTTCCGCGTAGAAATGAGCAAGATAGGAAGGAAGAGCAAGGGATAGAGAGGCGATGGGTCCGGGGGATGAGAGTGGAGAGCAACCCGGTTCGAGTCTCGACAAGCCGGAGTGCCATAATTGGAACGGTCGCGTGCGCCTGCCGCAGGACAATGGACTCGTCCGAGTGCAAATTATTAACGCGCCCACCCCCCAACCCCCTGCTCCTCTCGTGCGCTTCGAGCCACTGGTTGGTTCCTTCCAGAGCCCTCTTCCACTGCTTCCTGCTATGCGAAGCTGCTGCCCGGAGAAAATTGCGTTCTTCGCGCGTCTATGCTTTGCTCCTCTCCGTTCGCGTTGAATCTACCCGAAAGATTCCGTTCCTCAGGTTTTTTTCGATAAGTTTGCTCGATGGACCGAATACAGCGAGTATTACTGAAACATCGACCAGTGATTCGCGCAACTTTCGCGCTTAGGTAGATCAAGAACGTCCAAACACTCCATATAGAAATAATTTTCGCTTCTCTCGTTGCTAACGCTTGCTGATTACGAGAAGAACCAGTAATAGCGTGAACATTCTGTACAGAGATCCCGAATGGAGGAAAGAAACGATGGGCGAACGGGTAGAATGATTCCCGTGTTCCAATACCTCCTCCGGCGATGCAAAAAGGCCGCGGGGGAGGGCTCGAAATTCGGCCGGTTTCGAAGCAATCTCCCGGAAATCGAGAGCCGATCTTGAATGCGTCCGCGGAGCTCGAACGCGCGCGCGTTTCCCGTGTATGCGGGTTGCATCGACGGTGAAAAGACGCGCGGGAGCCAGCCGAACGAGAAAAATCGAGGAGCGCTAGCTTTGGAGAAAATGCCGAAGCAGAGAAGCCGCGCTCGCGTTCTCGATACTTAGAGTCGAGCAGCCGGGGATGGTCGGTGGTCCTTTGTTTATCCGGGGATCAACGCGAGGAGAGAAGCGATGGATGTGCAAAAAAGAGGCGGCGCGGGGGTTGTGGGGGCGCGGCGGGGGTAGGACGGAAGAGGACGGGAGAGGACGGGGGACCGTAAACGATGAAAGAGGGACGAGCAGAGGAACCGGTGGTGGTTCTCGCCGCGCGGCACAAATCCAAGCGCAGAATCCTTCTGACCCCTTGCCGGGCCTCTCTTTTCTCTCTTTCGCCCTCTCTTCTCGTCTCTTGCTCTCTGTCTCTCCGATCCCCGTTTCCAAGCTCTGGCGCTTTATCCACCGTTCCCTCTGCCTCTCTCTCTCTCTCTCTCTCTCTCTCTCTCTCTCTTTCTCTCTGCTCGCCGGAAAAGAGTGAATGACGTCGAAGGTGAAGGAATGCGAAGGAGCAAAACTCTAGCGGGGAGTGAGCTAGGCGTAGGCGCCGTTTCGACGCTCTGGTAGCTAATGGTGCCGGTGGTTGCCGGTGTGGTGGTGGCGGCCAATCAGGGGTGAGTTCCATTTAAGCCGCGCTCAGGGTGCTCAGCCGCGGCTGAAAGGCATTTAGCCAATCCAAAAGGCCTCCCCTTTCATTAGACATCTCACTTTGTCTCTCTCTCTCAGAACCCCCGGCTCCGAAGGTTTATATTTTAAATGCTAATTGCAAGTTTTTAATGGGCCGTGTGCCGAGGCCTCTGGCTTTTCCTTCATTGTAGTTGCTCTCGCGCTGCGTTCAAGGAAGCGAGAGAACGAAAGAGACCTCGATACAGATATATATACGGATATATATATATTCGAAAATAGCGAGAGAGCGAAAAAGGGACGAAGGTGGTCGGCGGAGTGGGGTGGGATTGAAAGGTAAAAACGAACCGGGGCGGTCGGAGCGAGGGAGCCGACAGAAAGGAAAGAAGGAGAGGACGGAGGAACACACTGCTTGTGTGTGCCGGCGTTGGGACGAGCCTGAGCGCCAAGAGGGCGCTTCGCCAGAAACCGCCACCGTGCGCGCCGGTGCGCCTCTGCGCCGGGTATTTGTTCCGCCGACGGGGATATAATGAAAAAATTACGGCTTTCGCGGGCATTGTGTGTACGCGGGCGCACGCAGCCAACGCGTTCATAATTTCCGTCCCCCGACCCCCCCCTTCCTCCCCCCGCCCCCATTCATCCTGCCCCCGGAACTTGGCACACCGGCTCGAATTAACCGCGGTGCGAGCACACGCGTGACGCGCTCCTCCCGCCGACGCCAATTACCCGCGCCAAACCCCCACCCCACCTCCCCTTATTTCTTACCGTCTCTGTTTCTTCCTCTTTCTCGCCAGACACCGGATTATGTTAATAAATCGGGCGAAAACAATTAGGTCCGGTTAGATCGACGGATAGGCGCGTCTTACGGTGACCGGCCTCTCTCTATCGTCTCGTTCGCTCTTTCGTACTTTTCAATGAGAACCCGACGTTCGGCGTCCGCCAGCAGGAAGACGCCTATTCCTACGAGTATCGTTCTTCTCATCGCGATCGTTAATTTTCGTTGCATCGTGCAACCGCCTAATTAGACGGCTTCGAATGATTATGTATGACCGATTACGAATGATTCCATTACGCCGGAGGCCTGGAATCATGAGAAACGCGACGGGACCATGAAAAACGAGATTCGCAAGCACGGTGCCGGTGCAGCGGTATCATCGAGATGCAATTTTTCGCAAAATCGGAGCGTCGAGATATTTTACGAACGTTTCGCGGCGTGAAAGTAGGAATCTCGGAAGCTCGGTCCAAGAAACTCGAAGAACGAGGGACGAAACTCTTTCCGCGCGTTCTTATTTCCCGGGTGAGGCGAGATCCGTTGGAAGATGGCTGTCGGGCGTCTCTCGAGCCGCGCGATCCTAGTCCGCCTACCGCGCGTGTTTCTTTTCAAATTTATACGCGCTGCGAGCGGAAAAGCGCGAGACGAGAGCCAGGCGGCGAATAAAAGGAAAGATGCGAGGAAAGCAGAAGGAGATGGGCCAACGAGGGAAGAGCGATCCGCGGAGAAAACCGGCCGTAGGAGGGGCTGAATGCAAGGAAGTGAAACCGACAGCGTAGGAAGCCGGAGAGAAGGGAAAAAAGAAAAGTCGAAGAGAAACGCGACACGGACGGGCGCTCGCATTATTAGCACGTCGAATGCTCGGAAACTTTAGTTAGAAAAGCACATTCATATTTCAGGTTGAATGGTATTATGAGAACGAAGGGACCCAGGGCTGCGCGAGCGAGCGATAACGAGGTTGTCGCGACGCGATGCGACGCGACGCTCCCGCCCAAGGAACAGACGAGCAGCGGCGGCGGTGGCGGGACAACGGGAACCGGGAGCGTGTGCAAGGGGATCGAAAAAAAAAGGACAACGACATCGACGCGAACGACGACGTCGACGACATCGATGGAGCAGAAAAAACGACCGAGAGAGGGAAGGAAAGGCGACTTCTTCGGGATCCTTGCTCGGTTGCAGATCCCTTGCCCCCCAGCCCCTAGCCACGGTACCCCGGGCCCCACTGCTGAAAGGAACAACTCTCCGAGGAGGAAGAGGATTGAAAAGTGCCGCGACTGAAAGCCCGATTATTTTCCGCTCCTTGTCGTTCCCGCCTAATCAGCGAATTAAAGCAAGCCTGCAGGGGCTAGCATCTGTCTTCTCCTCCGTTCTCCTCCTCCTTCTCTTCGCTGAACACACCGACGACGTCCTCGTCCTCGTTCTCGTCCTCGTCGTCGACCGCCGCGCAACCTTCTGTCCTGTCCGTCTCTCCTCCCTCGTTCTCTCAGTCTCGCGATTCTCCCTCTCGCGGGGAGGAAGTCGATTGTGTCGGTTTCCACGGCCACGGAGACGAATCGACCCGAGAGGAAACAGGCTACCCGGGATTCTTCGGTGAAAAGTCGCGTCGGATGACCATTGTAACTTCTCCCGGCTGCACTCTAATTTCCTTTCGGACTCCGTCGCGGCCCGCTTTGTTCGCCCACGGCGGATTCGGACCAGTCCGATCTTTGGCGCGCTCGGTCGCCGCGGCGGTGATCGTTCCTGAAATTTTTATGGACGATTGCCAGTAGTCGAACAGCGTCTGCCTATCGGTCATCCGCGGCTGACTACAGGCTAGGCTCGTTTATCACAAACGTCTCGAATATCTTCGTTATTCTATGTCACTCCAAGATGCACGGGACTGTTCGACGAACTCGCCGAGCGTCCATTACAACGTCGTGCGATCGTTTCTTGAATAAGTGACACGATACGGATCGAACTCGAACGAGGAAAATAGAAACAATAGAGCGAGGAAAAAGTTGAAAGCGTAGAAGAGAAGAATTCTGGGCGCGCGAAAAGAATTTGATTCTTCCTGGTGTTTACTACCGCGGCATCTCGTCCGGTGCACTGTATCCGCGTACTTTACGTGAAAACGCCATATCTTTCGGCTCGGCTCGACGCCACGCGTCGTTTCACGGTTTGAAAAAAACTGTCGTCTCTCGGATCAAACAATGTCCCGATTGCAATTAAACGGACCCGTTAACGAGCGCCGGGACGAAATTTCCACCGAAGGTCCGATGTAAAGGGGCGACGAGGGGTCGGGGGCTGGAACTCTTTTAGCTCCGCGCCATTACGCGGCCGCGTTAAAACATCTCTGCGACGCGAGAGGAAAAGTCGAGACGCGTGCGTTGATTCGGGCGCGGATCAGCGGCTCGTGAACCAACGCGGTTTAAACGTCTGCAAGAAATTGCTCGACGACGAGAGTTTTGTACGGGGGGGTGGTGGTGGTGCGTCGGGGCGGGCGCGACTCGTTCAGCGCTCGCAACCCGCGAGGGAGGCGGGGGTGGCTTTAACGGCTCGTGGGAGTTTTCACGCGATAGCCGGAGCCACTCGTGTTTAATGTAAATTCGCAAATTGGAGAGGCCAGGGTAATCAACTAACCGCCAACGAGCGAGCAACTCCGGTAAACTCATTGAAATAGTTCATAACTTCGCCGCTAGTTTTGGAGTTTCGGAGCGCGCCAACTTCCACGGAATTTCCCCACATCATACCGACCGACCGACTGGCCCTGCATTGTTACGACGTTCCTGGCAACTTCTCTCCGCGCCGTTTTACCCGCAGTACGGCGACACGCACGCGGACCGCCACGAGACAGACGTTCGCCGACGCCAAGACGAATCGACCCTGTTACGAAGACCGGTGCAACCGGCAACGAACGATCGTTATTCCTTACGGGAGAATAGTTAATTCGATCGTAACGAGGGACAAAGGTGGAATCGTCGAGACTCGGAATCGTTCACGGGGAGTATAAACGAACGTCGGTTTCACGGCTCGGCGGAAAGAAAGAAGCTTCCGAAACGGTGGTGCGAAACACCTCGGAACGAGACACACAGACTCGCGCGAGCAAAGCCAATCGAATCAATTCGCGATCCCATCGCGGAATTCTTGGCACGGTTCCAACGGCCGAGCTCACCGGGCCACCACCTCCGGGCGGCGTGTAAATGAATAAAACCGTGGTCCGCAGCTGGATAAAGAAACCGAACGCTGCGGGAGAAGAAGAACATCGGCACCGTTCGAGCATCGCGAATCAACCGACGAGAAAACAAACGAGCCAGCGGTGGATCGGCGATAAAATCGAGACGTTCGCGAGGTGTCCGAGCGGAACCGCTTCTTGTCGTCGCTACGAACGATAAACTCCGTCGCGAGCTTAGCCTCGATCGAGAAAAATCACGATACCCTTCCCAAAGCCCACCTTACTTTACGGTGAACCGAATTAAAATATTAACAAAGAAACGTAGGAATTTTTAGTTGCATCGCTCGTTAAATACTCGGTGCACTCTCGGTGGTAATTGTCTCTATTTACAACGAACGGTGTCCACCGGTTGAGTAAATAAATAAATTAATTAATGCGTATTCCGAACTGGCATAATATCCTCCGAAGCGGAGGAGTCCGCCGGCATTATTTGGTAGCCGAACTGGAGTGTCCCGACGAAATTAAGGAAACCGAGAGCAGCCGGCTATCTCATCGGATTAAAAAGTTCCAGAAACGTAAATAAATGGGCTGCCGTGCACAATGAGAGGACGCTCGACGGGGGATAGCGAGAGCAAGAAAGAGGAAGAGCTGGAGGAGATGCTAGGTGGAACGCTAAGAGTAACAGCGGCAGCAACAATGGTGGAAGCAAGCACCAGCAGCGACAGGCGGCGAGCAACAGCGACGCCGAACAGCGGGGGACTGGCCGTCGCGTCGGCTGCGGGTTTGCGGATCCGCTCTTAGTATATTGGAACGAGACTCTCTTCAGCATCCATAGCGTGTTCCCTGTCGTCTCCTCCCGTCGGTTGTCCCTTCCGTCGTCTTTCCTTACCATTTCGCTCGCTCCCTCTTCGTTCCTCTTCCCGCGACTCCCGGCCCTCTTGACAAGGCCAAACTCCTGCCCGTGCTTTCCGATTCTCCCGTTGCTTTCTTCGCGGCGAATCTTTTTTTTCTCGGTCCTTTTCTTCCCTCGCTTTTCGTATTTCATTACGCGCCTCGTTCCTCTCGTTTCTCTCGCGGTGTTTTTACCCGTTTCTTACTTCGCTGGGTTACTTTCTTCTTCGCGGTCTTTCTCGATACAAACACGTTGGAAAAATTTCAACGGTACACTTTTAACATTTTTTCCAAACCGTCCGTTTCCGACTCGCAATACCCCCTTAATTTCTCTTTTTTTTCCACCTTGCCTTGCCGGTTCTCCGCGCTCTGTCTCTCGTGCCCCCTTTTTCTACTCGTCCCCGACGTCAGGACCCTCGGCCACGTACACAAAGCCAACGGGTCTCCCCGGCTTTTATTATACGAGATACGAGATACGAGATAGCCCCGTCCAGCCCATCCCGGGCTATTCCCTCCTTCCCCGTAGCGAGAATCACGGTGACGCTCGAGACCGCGCCACCGTGCAAGGCCTATTGGCAAACTTTGCGAATCTTGGATCACGCCGGATTACGTATCTTTGCCAATATCCTTCGGATGCTCGTGGAATTCTATGAAACGGTTCGGCCCGATGGGGGAGGACCTGCTCTTTGCCGTTCTCGTTCCATTGAAATCGTCCGATTGCCCGCCTTTTGCTGTGTGCAGCACGCACACGCACACGCACGTGGCCGCCGTACAGTGTTTTACTAATTTTCTCGAGAATCGATGGTAAGATCCGACGACGTAGCTAGACTGTATCGAGCCAGGAAATTTTCTTGCCCGTGTTCGAAAGTCATTCTTGATCTTTGGATTCGGAATAGGGAGATAGGATGGGACACACGGGGGGAAGGGAGGGCCGCAATACGGAATAACAGTGCGCGGCAAAGGCAGACTTAAATCGATTACAGGATCGAGTCCATGAGACGAAATCGTGTATGGGAAACTGATAGAGCATCGAGATTGGATAGAATGGGAAGCCTTGCAAAGTGGATGAGAGAGGGCCGCCCAGGACCGTCTACGAGAAGTTGCACGAGTAAATTACGCTTCCTTTTTACCACGATCCTCGGATCTACGAATCCCCATCGATCACTACCGCGAAGAGATGCGTCGGTGCATTTAACCGAGTCCCTGATACTCGTTTTAATCAGAGCTCCTTTTTTTCCTTAAATAACTCTCCCATCTACTTTCGTATTCCTGGAAAAATGAAAACTCAACTCGGTCGAAGAATCGAGAAACCAGACCCAGAATCTCTTGAAACGGTTCCCAGAAAATCTTGGGAGCCATCGTTTCATCCCGTTGAATCGATTGCTCCGTCGAGCTACGTTTCGTATCATCCAGCTGTAAATAACGAGACATAGTTGCAGGGATGTGTGTATATATATATATGTATATATATCCGCGTATATATTGAGCAGCGTGTTCATCGGAGCCATTTCCTCTGGAGCGCCTGAAAACGCTCGAGTGGCGAGCAACACACAAAAAACGACGCTACGTAAAAATTCGATATGCGGTTTTCAGAAGTTCCTCGTGCAATTTTCACGGGGCAAGGGACATAGGCGCGAACAGAGTACGCGATAGACGGAAAAGGAGGGACGATCGGATCGCGGCAACGATCGAGAGAGAGAAAGAGAGAGGGACAAGAGAAGAGGAGAAGAGGAGAGGACTGACGCGAAGCTGTCGGGTGCGAAAGCCAAAACCACAGAATGAAATTACTCCTGCTCAATCGTTTATAACTGCAGGATAAACGGATTAAACCGTCGGCGCACGGCTCGCAGTTTATTTGTCATCGTGCGCGGCGAGTTCCGCCCCGTGGCCACTCGTTTGCGTACCAAAAGTCGCGCGACCTTGACATCCGGCCTCCGCGGTGGTGGCGGAGGCGCTGCCGGAGTCGGACGGCGACTCAAATAGTTTTCGAAGCTGCATAGATCAGTGTTTGGTCGTTCGCGTGCACCGATACCACGCTTTTCATCGACCTTTCTCGGACGACATATTTATTTATCGTATCGTACACAATAAATTTTGATAACGCTTCGAGTTTCGCGACAACCAAAGCTCGAATCAAAGTTTTACAGTACTTTCAATAAGATCCCTCCGTCCTTCGTATTTTGTTACTTCTTGGAATACCGATGCTGTCGATCGTTGATCGAAAATCGTCGGTGAATACCAATATAAGCGTGTAATGTATGGATACGGTACTCCACGGAGATTACTTTGGGGATTTACAGCTTGCTGCGGTTTCGTTATCGTACGCAGGACTCTTTTTATAGGGGGTTGTAATGCATATACCACCCTACCGCTCTCCTCGGCCATTTAAGTGGCTCGCAAACGGAAAGTCTCCCCCTGCTGGAACGAAAAAGCCCTCGTGCCGGCTTTTGTAATATTTCACTTGAACCGGTAGGTTCGTTACGTACACGTGTAATGCCTACGATGCTTCACCAGCGGTCGGCTAAATGATTCTGTTCCCGTAGTTGGCGACGCGCGGTACGGGAACTCGAGACGGTTCGAACCACGAAAATGAATTAAATCGTGCCCGTTAAACCGACACTGTTAACACACCTTGATGGCGGCAGTTTAAACGTTTACGAATCGATTTTGATGGATAAATAAAAGGGAAAAGGGATCGGCGCTGTTCGTCGGTTTCTCGAGCCAATATTCGCGACGCGTGTCAGTCGTCGAAAGAAAACTCGGTGGCCCCTTCGGCCGAGAACAACGGGGGCCTCGGATGCAGTAATGAAAAACGCCGCGAAGGGATGGCTGGCTGGGTTGATGCGAAAAGGTAGATAGGCAGTGACAGAACGGGGCCGTGAGAGGGAGGAGGTGTTCGTATCAGGGCGAGCGCGTGTGCGAGCGTGTGCGAGCGCGAGGGTGCAAGAGTAGCCTGGGCATTGTTTGAAACGCGAACATTTAGTAAAGCGGCAAGCGAAAAGAGACCAGATGAGAGAAGGAAAGACACTTCGACAGAGGATACGCGCGTGCATCATCCGGTGGAAGAGAGAGAATAGAACCGAGCAAGAAAACTCCATCTCTCCCCTCCCCCGTGCAGCCATTCCCCCCCAAACGAGTGGCCCCGGCCAAAGGCTTTTACTTTACGCATTGCAATTTTCCCGTCGGAGCTTCCTCCGGGTTTTTTCTCTCTCTCTCTCTCTCTCTCTCTCTCTGTGTTCCGTTGAAATGTTGATGGAAACGCGATAACGTTATCACGAAATACCTGTAACTGCGGACGATATTTTTTTAAAACGCTTGTAACCAGCCGCGCTTGGGCAGTTTTGCTTTTATGGCCCGTGCAGAGAGTGTAACGGCGATGGAGGTAAAAAAGAGGTCGAGCGAATTTGGGCCGTGCTGTTACGTCGAACGAGATTGAAGCTACCCTCTTTTCGTGGCCACAGTTTTTTTCATTTATTACACGCGGGAACGCCAGGGGGTTCCCATATTTTCGACAGTTTTAATTGGGAATTAAATTTAATTGGCAAACGCAACAGAAATATCTTCTAGGAGCTCTTTGTAACAAATTAATATTGATCTCTGAATACGTAAGAATCTAACGAAACAACCTTCGTCGACCATCGCCCTCCGCCCCCGGTGTTTCAATAAAAAAGAAAGAGAAAAATGGCAGTCGATTAAGGACCCCGGGTCGTTCCACATTCGATATTTCGTCCTGAAGGAGCGAGATCGAAGGGAGGGTTGTCAACCCTCTAGGCAAACCAGCCGACGTAGCGGAAATCCACGTTTATGGCTTTCGTAAGCAAGCATCGTCGAACGACAGAAGGGGGTAAAGGGGATGGCGGATGGTCCATCGCGGAGCATCTTATGGATCGAGAATCTGCGACGTTAAACGCGACGTTACTTGTGTGCATACCGAAAGGAACGACCACGATCAGCGTGCAGCGTCCGTTCAACAATGACGAGCGCGTGTTCGTTGCGGTATATTAAGGTCTCGTTTAATGCACGCGCTCTCGCAACCGTGGCTGGAAAAACGAGTACGGCGAAATAAGGAGAGGCAGGAGGGCCGATCAACAATGGGGGGCCAGGAAAATCGTCGGACTACGGCTTAACCGTTTCGATTTTCATTCCGCTGGAACGAAGATCCTCGATGAACACTGATTTCCGCCCGCGAGATTATTCTCCCGTGGATTAACGAGAAGGGAAGAAAGTAATCGCGGAAACGGCGCAGCATGATCGCAAACAGGGTCGCGGAAGGTATTTTACGGTAGCCAGTTTTACGCAGATCCATGCGATGATCGATCGAGCCACCTTCCTGTTCGTTTACAGGTACGGGGATTGATAAAAGATAAAGAACATTTAAAACTCGATAATCGGGGTAGGCATTTTACGCGATCGGGAAAGAAACAGTTTCTTCGTGGCTTCCTGTTCGCGCCGGCCGAGCTTGAGTTCAATTCACCGTGACACACGATTCCGTCGCACGCACGCACGCACGATTTACATAGTCGGTTGAACAGCGCGCGACAGAGAGAAACGAAAGGAAGGCATCGTCGGTTAATAGTAAGAAAGGCACGATGGAAAGAGAAGAAGGACACAGGCGCGCACGCGATAGCTCCGTGGACCCGCCATTTTCTTTTTCGGGGTGCACGTACGGCGCCGGTTTTCCTTTTCCACCCTCCGGCACGTAGGACGCGCGTTGGAGGTTGATGGTTGTTCGCGCAGTTCCACACGCCCCCTTGTCCATCAGCACCGATCGGCTCTATCGACTCTTACACTCTTGCCACGCGGATCAATTCGGTTACTTCGCCCGCTTACACGTTCCCGAAGAAATTGCCACGGGATTCCTGTCGCGTCGCAAACAGGACGTCGGCGATGTCTCCAAAAATCGGATTGGAATTTTAAAAATATTTTCAGCCGATTCGAAAGATCGTCGTTTCGCGCGGGTAAAAGGATACCGGGGATCGGCTGTCTCGGTCGCAGTGCCTAGCAAGAGAATTGCTGGTGACGTTGGTAGCGGCGGGGCTGAGCCACGGCGCTGTGTCGCCGCTAATGAGCGAGACTTCCAGACACCCCCTACGTCGAACCACCGCCGCCCATCGACCCGACCGGGAGACCAACCAACCCTTGGAATATGAAACCACCTGCACGACCATTTGCATTTGCCAGAGGATTCGGGTTCCGCTAATTCGGCAAACGGCCGCTTTCTGGCTCGACGTGTTCTGGTCAGACCGGCGCTGATTGGGGGATTAAGGGAACGAGAGAACGCTAGCGCGACACAGGGGGACCCGTAGTCAACCCACCATCCGACCATCCGACCATCGGACCATCCGACCGTGCGCCCGAGGAAAAAAGCTCGCGCTTTTATCGCGAAACTGTGCTCAGCCACGGTCCACCGGCTCGCTCGAACTCACCACAGACGAGCTCTCGCGATTATCTCCGATTTTCCGCTTTCTTTTTCTTCCGTTTTCCAATCTATGCGTTCTCGTTGCGCGAGATCATCGCTGTCTCCTGCGAACTGCACCGTCGCACCGGGTCAAAATCCGTTCCTCTGCTACTCGTTACGCGACCGCGTTCTCGTTAAGTTCCCTGCAAATCCACCTCCTCCCTCTCTCTCTCTCTCTCTCTCTCTCTCTTGCTTGCTTACTTACACTGCAAGCGTCCTTGCATTTCTAACCGCGACCAAACGATTCGTAAATATCCTTGTTTTACTCGAGAAATACCCTCTCCGAGGGAATATCCTATTCAAACTGCTGTAGAAGGATGCGTAATTAAAATATTATAATGACGAGCAATAGCCGCGAATAAAACACACCAATCTCATTACGCGATCAATTTACTTCTGTTACACAATAACTTTTTCGGCACGGCCGTCGTCAGGGAACTCAACTGTTCTCACTGTACCCGTACATTCGTTCGAAGCGTTACGCGGGGGCACAGGAGACAACACGCAAACGGTAAACGGCAAAATTCAAACATCGCATGCCTACACTGCTATATTTTTCCCGTTGATAAAGTTCCGAGACTTTGATCGTTGGTCGAGAGGATAGAAAAATAGTCTCTGATCTTCAAGTATGTCTCTATTCTATTGCAATTTCATCGGATTACGTGCCCCCTCGAAACCAAGCAACTATAGTCCGACACTTTCTTTGCTGGTGTTGGAAAGAAACGAGTTATTCGGGTGGAGAGTTTCGAATACTTTGCTCCGTATAAAATGACAATTCATCGTACGCGAAGCAAAATAAATAATATTCTTCCGTACGACTCCTTGTTTCTTTGAAAGTTTCTCAGGTACGCGCGTACGGTCGACTACTTGGCCGACGCGTCTGTCCATTACGCAGACATTCTACTTGCGTTGGTATTCTTGAGGCTTTCAGCGCCAGAGATTGCATTTTGAATACTCGCGGTATATAAATATAACAGGGATATAATTTTTGGTAGGTCATATTGCAAGTACCTTCGCCTAGATAGAAAAGTCATTTTAACGCTCGTCTCCAAATGGTTGTTACAGAACTTGTTAAAAGCCACTGTAAATTACGTACGTATGTATGTACGTAACATGGACGGAAAATACGAAAAGCCGTTGTACGATTAAGATTGAATTAAACGATCGTAATAAATAAAGTAAAACGAAATACCGCTGTCTTATTAAAATAAAATCCGTATAAATAACAGAAGCAACGCCTGTGAATGCAAATTCTCGAGGACAGCAAAGAAGTTGCGTCCCGTCCTTGAGGTGGAGACTTACGATTTAAAATTCAGCATTACACGACCGGTAGAGAAATCGCGAACCGATGAACAGGGAGGACGGCGAAGGAATCAAACGAAACCTCGACGAGCGTCTTTAATACGTAAAAAGGTAGGGTTAACGACCCGCGTTCGAGGACTCTCGTTCAATTACCGACGGAATTAAATATGGCATCGATGATGCGAACCATCGTTCCCGGGCAAACATGCCGGGGGTTTCCTTTGAACAATCGCGAGGCAGTGCTTCGCGTTCGGGGAGAAAAGGAACAGGAGCGGCGGCGGGCTGGGGGTGGAAAAGCGCCGCGAAATATGCGTCGTTCGCGGCTATCGGGGAACGGTTCCGTTTGACGGGACGAATTCTGCATTAAGAGTAAGTCAATTATGCCCGGGGAATCGATAATTACCGAACTAATTGAACGAGCCCTTACCGGGGTAGCCTGGTTATCGATCACTCGTGAAACTCGAACGCGCGGGGCCAGTGTTTTTCCGCGCGAGTGTCCTCGCCCGTTGAAACCCCCGCTGCTTAATCTTTCCTGCTTCTTTCCGCCGCCGCCGCATCGAGTTTTCCCTCCCACGGGGCGGGGGGGAGGGAAACGCGGCGATGGTCGCGAGCGGAAAGTGCGACAACTTAATTGCCATGGCGTATCAAACGTGCCAACGTCGCCCAGCACATCGTAGCTGCTTCGTAAAGGCTGTGTTCGCTCGAGGAGGAGCAATTCAATGGGCAACGAGAAACGCCGGGCGACGTTGACTCGTTATTAAAAAGATTTGTGAATAGAGGGGCCGCGGAACGGGGACGAGGGGGGGTGGCGAACCAACGCGAAAGAAATATAAAACGAGCATTGTAGCAGCAATTAAAGTAGCTGCACGAACAGACTCGTGGCAGCGTTAACGTCATTCACGCGGTCACTAATTTGTGTTTTAACGTCGGCCCGCGAAACGCGCCACCGAACAATCAACGCGGCCATTACGCGGCCGCGGTTCTTTCGCCGGAACGACCGAGCCTCCCCTGTTTTCTATCGAATACTTTCGCGCGACCGTGTCCTTTCTTCCCTTTATTCGCGGCGACTTTGTTAACCGCGATACTCGCGCGCCGCCTTTCCAAACACTTGTTACCGCAATTAGAATCGGGAACGTTTACCGATTCCTCGTAAACAACGGTGTTTCCTCGCACGACTAGAAACGTAACAAAAGGGTGGTATAAGAGTAGAATTTTTTAGGAAAATCGAGACAAGTAGATTGTCAACTCGACGTATATGGGATACAAGCCTCCTAATATAGAGCAGAACTGGTTTCACACAAATTTTAAAATCAGTTTTTTGAGAACAACATCCGGATATCCCATCTCCTCCTCGTTCCATGTATTCCCGAGCGAAGAACGAAGCACTTGCCAACCACTACAAAGGCTCACCCGAGGGCGTAATTCTATCATCAACTCGACTACTGTTGTAACAATTTGTAATAGAGAAGAATATCTGGTGTACCTTGACGAACATAACGTAGACGTTGCTGCAAATTACGTTGCAGAATTGAAACCGCGTTAGAGTAAGAGAAACGAGCGTGTCGACGGAACAGAACGAAGGGATTGGAAATTTTTTCGGCTCGAATTCTTCCGTGTCTCCGTACTCGACGCGTAGAAACTCGCAGCGACATCGTGGCCCGCGCTCGCCTCGTTAATTATTCAATCCGATTTCCCACGAATGAACGATCGAATCGTCAAAGTAGTACGCGTCACAAGAATCATCGAGCTTGCCGCGTTCGGGATTGCGAGTGTGGATCAAGCATCGCGGCATCACTCGTTAATTAATTCCTTCCATGGTCGTTCCTCGTCCTCCTCGTCATCGTCATCCACGCTTTCTCTGTCCTCGTTCGCGTCGCTCGAATTCCGTCGAACTCGTCGCCGAGCGGAGCGTAACAAACAAACGTTTGCGACGGAATCGCCGAGAAACCCGTGGGTGAAGAAGATGATCTCGCGTTTCTCACCCTTCGTCTCTAATCCGGGATTTGCGTATTTTCAGCGATACTCGAGGGACGCGATTCACCCCCCCCTCGTTTCCTCTCCCCGAAAAGACGTCGGTAGCAAGACGAAAACCTTACAAATATTAAGAATAAACCCCTCGTCGTCGTCGTCGCGGGACCACCCCCTAGGACCGAGCTCCCGGAAGCCCGGCCAAAGCCGATTTGTTTTGATCTTCGTCGTTGGGGTTTCGAGACGTCCCTCGTTTCACCCTGCGGACAGCATCCGCGTCGCCGCGACGTCTGCGCCGGCCTGGAACCGCTTCAAAAGCCCGGTCAGATCGTCCGGCGAGCGAGAATTCAATTAAACGTTCTGCACAAGTTCCCCGTGAACCCAACGCCACGGAATGTCCTCGTTTCGAAGAGGGAGACGCCCGCCGAATGCTGGTAAAACGGACCGGACTCGCCGATCGACTGTGATTTCTGAATCTATAACGCATTCCGTGGACCAAGAACCTGTTCGAATTGCATACCGATGCCCCGCGTCTACCGTTTTAGCACATTCGACGATCGTACGCTATTGGAATCGGAACCTTTTACCATCGCGCGGGACACGTATGTACTACGTGATTCCGATTTAGCGCATTCCGGGCAACTACGGGAAGAAATCGTATGCGCTCCAACGACTATTATAATTATCCGAAGCGTCGTTCCACAAATTTACTCGTCGCGATTAAGTCGAAAGCTCGAAATGTTCCCATCGAGTTCCTCGAGCTCGGAGCGAAATGGTTCCTCGGCCAGTTGTCGCGATCTTCTCCAACGTTGCGGTAGGGGGCGACGATTTTCCATCGGGTGAAGGAGGGTGGAAATTTGGTGGACGGGGCTTTGTAGCGGGCGAGTCCGCGAACGTGACAAATGGAAACCGGTGGCCGTTGGCAGCTCGTTCGTCGGTGGCTGGCCGGAGAATGACGCCGGCGGTTGTAGTTGTCGGTTGATGGTGTTGTTGTTGCCGGTGTTGCTCGTAGACGGAGAGGTTCGGTCTGCCCTGGGCTCGCCACGGTACAAGGCTCACGGCTACGTAACTAATTACCTGATCCCACCGTGAACAACTGAGCGAGTTCATTGGCGAGGAAAGGGACGAAAGAGAGAGAGAGAGAGCGAGCGCGGGGGTGGGCAGGGGCGGTTGGGCGCACGAGGCTGCTGTTGCTGACACCAAAGACTTCTCAACTTCCAACCGACGCTCGACTCGGTGCCAGCCATAATACAACTTGGTCGCGTTATACGAATATTTTGTCGAAAAGCACGCTCGGTGCTCGACGGCCAACGTTCGCGGTATCTCGATCTCGATGACCGCTGGCTCATACTCCTACTCATTACTCCTGGTCAGGAAGGTACGCGCGCGCGTCTCCTCCGTGGAATATTAAAAAAAGTATCGTTTTGCGTGGTATTTGAATGGTCGGGAAAGAACGCGACGGGAGTCGTTGGTCCGTCGCTCGTCGAGGTTCTTCCACTCTGTCGAATTACTACTGGGACACGTAGAGGAATGACGACGACGCGAGGCCCGCGCGAACGGTAATTCGCGAAAGCTTTCATCCGTTAAAATCCGAAACTCTCCTAAGGCTCTTACGAGCGACGGGGGGTGGGGGGGGGCGGGGGCGGTATGTGTAATCACATCGCGGTCTCCTCGAGCGAGCGTGAACGAGGAGCAGCGTATCCAGCAGCCGGCAGCAGGCAACTTCCCGGTCCGTCCTTAAACTGGAACGCCGTTCGCCGCGGATTGAAATCACCGCAAATGGATCCGCGGCAAAGGGAACCGGTCGCCGGCAGGGTCGGGGGAGAACACGACGACGCACGTAGGGGGTAAAAAAGAATAGCAAGAAATTCCTTTTCAATGACAAAACCATCGGTGGTGGCCGCCGCACGGTATATGGAACTCCTCGTTTCTGGCCACATCAGACTGACGCGTTGTCATATCGACCTCCCTTCTGTCGGAATATGATAGGAAGGTATTTATACCGGACAGGCCGGAGGAGGAACCGAGGGTGAGGACGCGCGGCAAGAGCCGCTGCAGGAGGTGCGCTCGACAGCGGAGAAGGACGGAGGATGCGAAGAGAGAAATACAGGGAAACGAGCAGAGGGAGATCGATCCGATTTTACAATCTCGGCTCACCCTCTATCCCAGCCCGCTCCGCCACCCCGTTTGCCCCCCTCGACTGTATTTGAATTCCAGCCGGAGCCTGCTCCGTCCACGTATGCCACAGTCTTGTACCTGTCCAAACGCATTCTACCCAGACGGTCGACATGTACGCGTCTCCGAGAGGTGGGCCGACGTGTCGCGACAGCCTGCAGGGCAAATGTTTAAGGTTGTCGCCTAACGATCCGGATCAATGTTTTCTCGGTTCTGGTTACCAGCATCTATCGCGTCACCGGACTCGCCGCTCGATCGAGACACTGCTGCTGGCCTCGTCGCATTCTTCGGATACGTTCCTCCATCGTGCTCGTTTCTTCCACGGGTATTTGTAAAAAATCGAAACTAGGCGAGCGATTGCCAACAACCGTGCGATCGAGTTACGATCAAACTACGAACCTGTTGTAGCCGAACTAGTACCAAACTCGAGCGCAGTTTTCCCCGAGATATCTATATTATGGAATATACCAGAGACAGGGCAACCTTAACGCCGCGCACTTCCTAGTCCAGTAAGACAAAGTTTGCGCGAACGTGGACTTTGAATCTCTGGCCGAGTAACCGCCAAAGCGAGGACCTTCCGATAACCGGTAACGTTTCTTCCGTCGACCACCAACTCGACTGCACTAGGCGCTTGTTACATCGTCGAGAAACCGTCAAGATTCCTCGATGAAGAATTCGTAACGCGATAGAAGGACTTGGGGGATGATAGAAGCGAAAAGAAAAGAGAAGAGACGGTCGGGCGGGACGTTCGGGGGAGCTTGAATGATCGATCGTATTTTCCAATCTCGGCGGAAACCTATCTAGCCCGGAAAGCCCAGCAACCCCCGCAGTCGCTCCCCAACGACTGTATTTGAATTCCAACGCGTACCTTGAACGCGATCCGAAGCGCGATCGCGAGCGCGCATAGAGCATAGAACGAACCAGCTGGTCCACTCCAACCCGGTCGACGTTCATCCTTCGTGGGTGGTCAGGAATACATCGTTGGCCACGGTGTGTCGGGACCCGGTAGGATCCTGGTGCCCGGTGCGATAGCTTGCTCCAACACTGACTCGCTCTTCTCTACAGCCGAGCAACCTCCACCCCATCGACAACCCGTCTCCTCGTACCTCTCTTTCCTCCTCTCTTCTCCTCTCTTCTCCACCGCCTCCTCCACCTCGTCCACCTCGTCCACCAGCCTCCCCCTGTGTTCGCTAGCTCCTCGTCCTCCTCGATCCTGGTCCTCTCCCGCTCGCTTTATGTGGGTAGTTGCGGCCGGTGCTGCGATTGAATGCTAGGAATTTCATCATGAGTTGAGACTCGTGGAGGAGACGGTGGCGGCGGGGTACGACGTCGGCGGAACGAACGGAGGATGAGGATCGTGGGGATGCTGCCGGAGAACCGCCCCCGGGGGTTACTACCCCGTCGAACCCCCCCGTTCTCCCACCCTCGTACGCCGAGCCGAGCGGACACGCTGTTCGAACTAACGGGGCCAGGCAGCAGCAGCCCTTGCTTAGCAGCCGGCCGGTTCCAATCATGATTCCACGCTCCACCGTTTGAAGTCTCGATTGAAAAGGGGCGGAGGTTTGACTAAAGAACGAATGCTACGGCTATCGTTTATCCCTGAGCTCTCTCGCGCGTCTATGCGCCCGCCCGGCCACATACACGCGCAACGCCACGCTGATGGATCCTTCTCGACCAACGGCCAACCCCGATGGACATTCCGGTAATGAATCCGCGATTCTCGCGATGCTCTAAGATTACAATATTACGACGACTACGAACCACCGTTATTTGACAACGATCGATATGCTCGTAAACGCCACCATTATTATTGGGGCTCGTCTTGAGCTGTTCACCCTCGGAGGAACGCAATTCCGTTCTCGAATGCTTTACGATTACGTTCGATGCACCTTTGCCAATCTAATATACAAGAGCAAACTTGGGAAAATTGTATTCTCGACAATGATGCAACAGGTCTACGCTCACGAATTAACATATTTTTTTTTTAACATTCTGTTGCATTGTCGGAATACACGAAGCAGTGCTTGCAGTTTTCGCGATCGTAAAAAGCGGAACGACCTTTCGAAAGTTGTCGTTGACCCCGGGTGTATCGCGCGCTTGATTTTAAGAGGGTAAAGTCCGGCGGCGATACTATCGCCGGAAGTATTTCAAGCGAACACCGATAGAATCGTCCCTGGGAACTCTTGCCGCGGCTCTGGAATCGGGGATAGCCGGGGATTCCATCGAAACGCACGACTCCCGGGAACTGGAATTATTGGGGGCCCGCGCGCCGTGAATCAGCGAGTGATAGCAGCGGTAATAACGCCGGCTGGTAAAAGCTGGATGCCACCCCATTACCGATCACAGGTCAAATCAATCCATAGAGAAAAAAAAAAAAGAGAGGATCCCCGGTTCGACGAAAAAAAAAGGAGAAACCGTACAACTGGTAACATCCGCATGCATCGGTCCCACTCCCATTAATCACCACTACCCGGAAGCGAATCAGTGCCACAGTTTTGATCTCCGGAATCCAGCGATTCTTCCGCTTGGCCCCGTGCCGCGTCGATTCATAACGCGCGCCGCGCGGAGCTCTCGGGAAACGCCTTATTAGCGAAATGGGCTGGGGCTGGTGCGTTTTACCTAGGGTCCTTGGAAAAAGAAACGGGGGGGGGGTTCGGACTTCTGGTGTATTGCGCCGGGCGTATATCGAGAGAAGCCTCGGCCGTATCATTGTGCCAGATCTCATCACAAAGAGTAGCGATAGCATCGTGCCTGCCTGCTGTCGATCTCTCGTACCAACCCCTCCTGCCTCCCAACCCCTATCCTGCCCTACCCCACCCTCTCCGCTACGTTCCGCGCGTTTCTTCGTCCATTCATCCGAGTTACGAGTTCCCCTGTCGTTTCCGAGAGAAGCACACACCTATTCGCGCGTTTGCTCCGCGTCGACGACCAGGCTGGATCACGGGACGGGGGACAGTGGGGGTTTGTTCGGTAATCCGGACGAAATTACATATTATTACGACGTGTTATTAAACGAGTAATAACGGGCCGACGGACGGGACGCCAGGTGGCCCAGAAACGCCGCCGCCGTTGATGGATCTCCGCGCTGCCCCGGAACGATCAAAATCTCAGACGTCGTTCGACGCCCGGGAATTTATGGGGCCCCCCTTGCCGCGTCGCGTCGTGAGAACAAACTCGATCAACGACGGATAGCAGAGATTTTAACATGCATTGCGATTGCTTGCTTTGCTATTCGTTAAATACGATACAGACACCGATCGAACGACTAGCAAAGCCCAAAAGAGATCATCGGCAACGTCTCTCGAACCTTTTCCTTTCTTGCACCGTTTCGAGAAGAAAACGAGCACGAAAACAAGCTCTCCCTCTGTTTTTCCATCCCTCGGCGACCACGAGGAGGAGAGACAAATGGCAGGGAGGTGTATCGGAGGTCGCACAAAGTGCCGAGCTAGTTTGCGCTATAATCTACTATCTCGTCGTTTGCAATTAACTTCTCTTGATGATGTCACGTTTCGTTCGCGCCTCATTTCCAGCCGTGCCGTATAACAATCTGCCGGCCCGGGTACCCTCTTCTCAGGACGATCCTTTTAACGCTTGCTTCTAAATTTCGTAATCAAGTTTTTCCTCGTCGAGGAAATTTGCGAATCTCTCGTTGCCTCTCCGTCTTGTCCCTTCTCCCTGGCTCTCTTTCTTTCCGCACCACCGTTCCATCCTTCACGACGGATACCACCCTCTTCGTGTACTTTGATGTCAAGCCGTGAACATTGCCAACCGACCGTTTAATTTATCGGTCGATGCGTTCGACAGACTCGCTACTCCCTTTTTAACACCCATCAGACATCAGTCAGTTTGGATCCTCGTTGCTCCCTGTTTATCATCTTCTCGCCTCTCTCTCCTCTCACTGGGAATTTACTACGTTCCCTCGAAAATTCCATGTCGATACGACGCGTACGGAAATACTTTCGAACAAGTAGAAAAACAGACCGATGGTCAGCCGCGTCAGCCAACTATCTTAACATCCAGCAGCTATTGTATCATCGAAAAATGTTACACCGACACGATCGATGAGCGACAGTTTACAGTCCAAGTGGTATAAATCTCCCGACGTTGTTCGAACTACCCTTAACTCGATGCACTTTGATCGACGCCACCTGCGGAAACAGGTAGCTAGGCGCCGCGGCCCTGGCGTTTATAGACTCGTCGAGGACTATGCACCGTGCAACTTGTCCATTAATCGACAGAATCACAACAGGTGTATTAGCAGGTGGTTCGCGCTTCGCCTGGCAGCCGCCGACAGGCTAGAGGATATATAAACCTTGGCGAAAGTTTTCAGTGTCGTTGGTTTCGCCACGCCATTGAGCCGCGTCCGGGGAATCGATGATACCCGCAGCTATCTGGCCGACTGGTTGCTCGTCCGTTCCAGCTCCTCGTCCCGGCGCGGCGCGGCGGCGCGGCGTATAATTTACTCGGATAGGCGTGAGCTTGGATTTATGATTAACGAGCGACGCGCGGCGACGCTTCGTGGAAATCAATTACCATCACTCGTTTGACGGCTGCGGATGCCGATGCGTGTACGATCGCCTCACGCTCGATTCGTTCTCGCGATCCTCTCCGACTCGAAGCGGATTCGCCTTCCGTTCGCTCTGCTGACTACTTCTTGCCCCGTTCACCCTCCGCCCATCTCCTACACCGCGCCGGGACTAAACCAGACCCTTGACAACGTATTTGTTTAGTTTTAGAGACAGTCAACCCCCATAGAACACGATGGTTTCACCTTAGAAAGTTTGCTCGATTCGCGACACTTGCTAAATTATTGCGTCACGTTATCACGTTACGTTAAATATCGTTGGGAGGCGTGTCTGGGTAATTGGCACTTTGAGATTTTCTTGGTTAACGAGACCTCCTCAACTTTCTTTTACCAGTTACGACCGGAAGAACGGTCGTGAGGGATTCTGGACTAACGATGACGTTCTTTGTTTTTCTATTTCAGGTGAGTGTCTTTGGAGCTTTCCGGCGAATCTCTAGTCGCTTGGGTATTATCCGTGTACCGTGAGTTCTCTTGCACTATACGTATATACTCTTTTAATAACTTGGTACCGTGGAGATGCGTTTCAAATATAAACCTAATAAAAGTCTATCTTCTATAAATCTAATAAAGTCTGTGAAAAGTAGGCGATACGTTGTAAAGAGATGAGAAAAACCGCCACACGTGTGTCTGGTTTATTAAAATTTATTTAGACGAACGTCTAATAGACCGATCAAGATTACGATAATAGAACACGCATCGCGATACAGTATCTGTGATTTCAAGTATCGAAATCGAAATCGAAATCGAAATCGAAATCCTTTTTCGCCCCTTTCAATTGCGTGTGGTAATCGACTCTGAAAGAGAAGCTCTCGACTTTTATTAACACATTCTGTATCCTTGATCGGTCGGAATCACATTTTTTCGTCGTGATTGGATGGAGCTTTTTAATTTTCGTTTTTCGACGGTTCGCCGGAAGTTGCGCCGTGTCGGCGTGCTCGCGTGAAAATTGATTTTCCATTAAGAGGCGTATAATTCGTACGCGTGGTATCGGTTCAATTTCGATTTCCAATAATTAAACTGTGGCCTTGTTCGTCCTTCCTCAATTTAACTGTCTTGGCGAAACGAACGCGACCGATCATCAATAAATTAATACCATACTCGAACGCGATTAATATCTAATTTAACAAATTTAAAAAGGGAATGTGTACGGTACTTTACTTCCAACGTAGAAACGAACGCTATTCTATTGTTAGATTTGGTTATAATTATAATCGAGAGTAAGACGCCGTATCGATCTAAAAGTCTCTCTCGATCGGGTAAAGAAGGCCCCGGCGTTTGTTGGATCTTTTCCATCGAGTGACCTTCGGTTGGCCTTCGTCCACCGCAGTCGACCACGGAACGCGAGAATATTAACGATGCGAGCGGAGAGAGAGAAAGTTGATCCAAGTTTCGCGTTTCGATACGGCTCGATGCTCGAGCTGTCGGCAAAGTATGCCAAAGTCGAGGCCAAGCTAGGAAACGTTGCTACGGAATCGGCGAGGAAAAGCGAAAGGCGGATTGGTACCGGCGGAAGGGTGGATGGCGTTAGAGGGGAGGGCGCGGCGGAGGGACCCACAGGCATAGCAAGTGGAGCGAAAATCAGATTTGCTCGTTGTCGCCTCCACCCACGAGCATCGCCACCCACCTACCTCCGGTCTCCCGGCTCCATTCGAACCCCCTGCACCACCCATCCGACCCACCCTACAACTGCTACCACCCTATCGTTCGCCCCTCTGGCCCCGTTCCCATTCCCGTTCCCGTTCTATCCCTTCCGACCCGCGCCCTGCACCTACAAACCTCCAACGAGCACCGCCCTTTGATCCTGCCGACAGCCACCCTCTCCTCGACCCTCCGCCGCCCCGACCTAACTCCATCCCCTACGGTCTCCAGGCCCTCGAACCGAACCACCCTTCTTCCCCTGCTTCCTTTTTCGCGCGCTGTCTTCCTCGTCGTTCGTTTCTCCGTACATTTTCTGCGCTTTCGCGGAAAACCTTCGCCCACCCTCCGCGATTCCTCGCCTCTCCGTGGACTTTCTTCGCACCTGTCTCCTAACAAAGCGACGCTCGCGCCGGCCTCGAGTTTCCAAGGTGTTGACGCTTTACGTGCCGGAGATGTGCGTCTTCCCGTTCGTTTACTGCCTGTTGCCGCATTTCAAAACTCTAAACAATACGTCTTTGGATAATTAGAAAACTTACCCTTCGAGGTCTTACTCGTCTCTGCACAGTTTCCAGGCGAGCGACAAATCGAGATATATTAATTTCCTTTTTTTTTTTTCGATCAACCGATCTTTAACGAGCACAGAGACATTGCTCGGCGCGTGGAACAAATCGACTCGACGTTATTTTCGAATGCATGCACCAAGCGACCTTTTAATCGCACAAATGGGAAAACCAAGAGAAAAAGACGTCGGATAATTAGAAATTTTCACCCATCTCGATCGGTCGGCGTTATTGTTTTCTCTGTCTCACTGCCGTTCTCTCTTTCGCGCGATGCAATTTGCCCCGGTGAAAGCCTTACTGCGCGACAGCAGACGATAATTTGTTTAATTTTTGTTAAAGTTTCGCCGGGCGAGTGGCCGAACAATTTCATTCTTTTTCCGGCGGGAAGCTTTTAATACCGGCGGTGACCGGTTTTTAAACGTTCCGGCAGAGTCAACAATGACATTCGCTGGTGAAAATGCGCGCGAAAAAAAGGGGTGGCCAGTCCACGGGTATTTAAATGGCCATTGGCAGATTACCGATATCGGCGTACTGCTTAGTTAAACGAGTTACCGCGAAAACTCAATACCGCTCGAGCATAGAGGAGCGAGCGAGGCCGTGGCAAAGAGGGCCGAACGGAGATAGAACGAGGCGGCTGATAGCGAGCTATGAGAATCCAAGAGGCGCGATCTGCGTGATGAAATCACATGGCACCATTACGAAACCACCGAAAACTGTTGCCATTTAAAACGTTATATAAAATACCTTCTGTTTCGGTGATTTTTTAAAAAAATACAATCCAACCGTTCGCATTGCCGAACTTCACCGTGATTTTATTTTCGAACGTTCCTCTTCGAAACCTGTCGGTTTGTTCTACACCTATGGTCAAGAAATTTTTAATATTTATGTAGGATATTTGTGTTGAATATTTGTGTCACGCTGTAGTTTGGTTAAATGTTAACTTATGTGCAAAAGGGTTGAGAGTGTTACTAGGGACAGCGAGACAACGGGCAGAGAGTAACGAGTGATTGGAAAAGACAGACGTGATTTGAATTTGTGTGGACAATTAATGAGATTTTGATTTGTGTAAAAAGATTGTGTGCTTGTTGTATTTCAAATTCGTTCATTTAATTATATTATTTGTACATTTGTTCCAAATACAATTCTCTTTTTTAAATCCTACATTTATATTTTTTATTCGAATTGAAAGGACATTTTCCGAACCGAGCACTCGTTTTGTTTTACATCATGCGCCAGAAGGCGACAAACAGGGTGATCAGAAATGCATTGAAAATCGCGGGAAAATAAGAAAAGGGAACGATAAAATGTGCACATAATTGTCAAAAAATTATACGTCGAGCGTGTTGGGTTGGGAACGGAAAGTGTCGAGGCTCCTAGGCTGGTTGATCCTTTTCCATTGATATTGCATATTTTTCGCTGCACCGTGTACAGGTAAAAACTATCGCGTACGCGTAATCAACGCGACACACGGATCTCCGGGCGAGGAAATTTCCATCAAGATCACGCGGAGCCCCGACACGGCTAAAGAAAAGTTTAATATGTTTGTTGCGCCCGTGCGTCGAAGTTTGCGTTAGTTTGCACAAAGAACGAGCGAAGCCGCGCCGATCAAACGCGGGAGTTAATAGAGGTTCGTAGCAATTACGGGCTTAGCGCAGGGCTCGGTGCATTTTCGTTTCCCGGAGGTTTCCTTGACACGACCTACGGCGCAAATAGCCTTCGCCTGACGTTTCTTGATAAACCCTTTCCAACGATTCCAACTATTTTTCAGCGCGGCTGTCAACCTTTCGTCGACGCATCGTTTCCTATTTCCTCCCTGTAATCTCTACCATTGATAAAAATCCTCTCGACGGTGGTCGAAAGGGGTGAACAGGTAACCTTGGTAAAGATATTTCCATGGTTCCTATGTGTTACTGCTAAATAAGTTAATATCTCGGATGGAGGATAGTGAGTTTTGTGAGATTGAGCTTTCTAACTGTTTATTTCGCACGATGCAATTAACCCCTTGCCTTACGATTTAATTTCCAACTGTGCGTGCGAAAAGCGACACCAAGGTTTGCTCCAGTAGACGTATCGCGTCTCTGAGACGTCATTGTAAGCTAAGGGGTTAATGTACGATGGTTGGCGATGATGTTTGATATGTGAGAAAGATGTTGATGGGAACAAACTGAGTTTTAGAGAAATCTCCTCCCTTCCAAGCACCCTTGAAAGGGGGTACGTATCACGTCGGAAAGAAGACGCTGCTTGAGGACGTTGGGGAAAGCTGCCATCTTTGGTCGACGAACAGGTCAACTTTCCCCAAATTTGCAATTAAAGGCTTTGAGGAAAAAATGTTTCTCTACCATGATCCCTGTCTTGAGCGATCTCATAATCTGTTGGTCGTCAGAAATGGACAAATCAAGAACCACGTTATTCAGATAAAATATACACGTCATTGACGTCATTGTAAGCTAAGGGGTTAATGTATGATGGTTGGCGATGATGTTTGATATGTGAGAAAGATGTTGATGGGAACAAACTGAGTTTTAGAGAAATCTCCTCCCTTCCAAGCACCCTTGAAAGGGGGTACGTATCACGTCGGAAAGAAGACGCTGCTTGAGGACGTTGGGGAAAGCTGCCATCTTTGGTCGACGAACAGGTCAACTTTCCCCAAATTTGCAATTAAAGGCTTTGAGGAAAGAATGTTTCTCTACCATGATCCCTGTCTTGAGCGATCTCATAATCTGTTGGTCGTCAGAAATGGACAAATCAAGAACCACGTTATTCAGATAAAATATACACGTCATTGACGTCATTGTAAGCTAAGGGTTAATGTACGATGGTTGGCGATGATGTTTGATATGTGAGAAAGATGTTGATGGGAACAAACTGAGTTTTAGAGAAATCTCCTCCCTTCCAAGCACCCTTGAAAGGGGGTACGTATCACGTCGGAAAGAAGACGCTGCTTGAGGACGTTGGGGAAAGCTGCCATCTTTGGTCGACGAACAGGTCAACTTTCCCCAAATTTGCAATTAAAGGCTTTGAAGAAAAAATGTTTCTCTACCATGATCCCTGTCTTGAGCGATCTCATAATCTGTTGGTCGTCAGAAATGGACAAATCAAGAACCACGTTATTCAGATAAAATATACACGTTTCGCAACACTTTTAATTCCGAGAATCCCGAGTCTTCGAAAATCGATGGAAAATTTAGAGTGCATCGATGTCGCGTGATCGTGATATTTTGTTCGTTGGGGGGGAGGGGGGGGGGCGAGCAATAACTTAAACAGACGAATCGTTGGGAGCTCGATTTTCGTCGTTTGAAACACGTTCCGCGTCTGCCGCGGAAATCGCATGAAATTCGAAGCCACGACCGGCCAAAGGAAATCGCGAAGCAGAAACGAAGGGAGGAGAAAAATGAGGAAACGCGATCGCAGGCGTCTGACGGCGCGCAGAGTCCCGGATCAAACGCGCAAGTTAATTGAGCCTCGTGGCAATTACGAGCTTAGGTGGCCGCGCTTAATACATTTTCGTTTACAGAGATTTTCTCGACTCGCGCGCGCGCGCCTACGTTACAGATACGTTCTTCGCTCGCTTTTCGCGTCCCTCTCCCTCCGCTTTCGAGCCTGTGCACCGCCAGCCCTTTTCCGCGCCGCCAAAGGAACCGGAACAGGGAGAAACCGACATGGAAATTCTGGGGAAAAAGACACGAAAAAAATTAGAGTGCATGGAAGAAAGGAGAAAATTGAGAGAAACGAATTTAAAAGATTTACGGGGCACGGGCGAGGGGGGAAGTGAGAAAAGAGACGGCGCGTAAAGAGGGGCAAAGGATCGAGAGCGTGAACCGCGAAATAATAAAAATACGTTATTGAAAGAAACGCGGAATCAACGAAAGTGGTCGCGGGTAGAATAAACCGGAGGTGGAACGAATCTCTTTTTGAAATTGAAATTACGAACGCGGAGCCACCCGACGTTCGACAAAGTGAAGAAAACGCGAGGAGGCTCTCGTAGGAACTCTAAATACGGAGAAAGAGTCGCGAAATATTCGCCGTGAGAGTAGACAAGATGAGAACACCGTGGAGCAAAAGCATTCGGGCGCAAGAAGCACGAAACAAAGGAAAAAATTTACCGTCGCGGATTTAGAACGAAAAGAGAGGAGGCCGGGGAAGTTAAAGGAATGGAGAATTCCGCGAGAGGAAAACCGAATGGGGTGGTCTAAACTGGCACGAAAGAAACCTCGTTTGCGACGAGCCGCGATTTCGCAGATCAAACGCACCAGCTAGGTGGCTGATTGCTCGGCATCCGGGGCACCGTTCTCGATCCAGCAGCTCTTCCTTGCCCTCTCCGGAGCACGCGAAATGCTTTTCACGCCTCGCGCGAGGAACGCTGATTGCGACGACGCGCGACTTCCGGCGCCGTTCAAACACTCGCGCGACATTCCCGTTCGCGCCCAATCTTTGCAAAACGAAACAACCATCGCGCCTATCGACGATACATTGTTTCCGCTAATTCGATTAACTCGTTAACTGACAACTAATCTCCAAACATATCTTACGATAACACTGCTATAAACCTATTATGTCTAAACACGCATCATGATTTCGTGCAACCTGACGACACAGAAAATCGACCTAGTGAGCTAGGTAGTTTCCTAGCATTGAGAGTGCTAGGTAGCTCGCTAGTATTGAGTGTGCTAGGTAATTAGCTTGCAAGGAGTGAGCTAGCTAGCTAGCTAGCAAGGAGTGAGCTAGGTAGCTATCTAGCAAGAGGTCAGCTAGGTAGCTACCTAGCAAGAAGTGAGCTAGGTATTTAGCTAGCAAGGAGTGAGCAGGGCAGCTTGCTAGCAAGCAGTGAGCGAGGTAGCTAGATAGCTATTAGTGAGCCAGGTAGCTAGCTAGCAATGAGTGAGTGATCGACTAGAAGTTTTGGTTGAAAAGGTACATACTAGCCTATCTCAGTGTCGAATCGCGGAAAATTAGGTCGTTCCGCATCAAACGGAAACAAGAACGTGTCGCCAACTTCGAACAAACGATCATCTTGTCGCGGTAAACGAAAAACAACACCAGGGTCAGATCAGAAAATCAATATGCTGTATCGGAGAACCGCCATTCAACCATCAAAGCACTCGTGAAACTCCGAAGGACCGATGAATGGAAATATCAGAGAGGACATTAAACAACGGACGAGCTATATGAGTAGGACCTTACACCGTAAAGACTTTCGTGCCCCAATCTGACTGCCATATCGACGATGACGATCAGTCGAGAAACTATTCACTGAATTAGTACCGATGGGCAGACAATAAAGTATTAAACAACATTATAAAAAAAAACAAATTTTTGAGAAAAATCGACAGGGGGTAGGTGCCCAAATTTTTCAACAAAAAAAAAATTTCAAATCGTTCTGGAAAAATTATTTCCAGATGCAGGGGTCAATTGCAATCCTTTTTGGTGAATAGACCTACCCCCGAAATCTTATCCACTTTTTAGAAAAAAATTCGAGAAGGTGTGGAATTTTTCGACAAAATTAAAACATTTCAAATCGTTCTAAAAAAATTATTTTTCGCTAGAAGGGTCAGTTACAATCATTTTTGGTGAATGGACATACCCTCGAAATCCTAACCGTTTTGGAGAAAAAAATTCGTTACCGAAAATATAATTTCAGGCCAGAAATGACTCTCAAAAATTGCATGCGTTCCTTTAAAACGTCATAACTTCTGAACGGATTGGACGATTTTAAAGTTCCAAACGGCAAACAACGCGTATTTTACTGTAGAATATGCAGGAATTCTAAAAAATTCCGAAAAGTTGTTCCTTGACCCCGTAAAGTTAGAAAACCCCCATAAAAATGGTCCACTTTTCAAACGCCCATAACTCCCACAATAGTGAATATATTTCAATAAAATTTTTTTCTGAAGTAGAGCTCATGGGTACCTACAAAAAAGTATTAGACAACTTTTCTGTATTGCGTCAAATAAAAGTATTAAAAATAAAAAACGAATTTCTAAGAAAAATCGACAAGGGGGTAGGTGCTCAATTTTTTTGGAGAAAATGAAAAGTTTCAAATCATTCTAAAAAAATTATTTACGGTTGCGGGGGTCAATTACAATCCTTTTCGGTGAACAGACATACCTCCGAAATCGTAACCATTTTCGAGAAAAAAATTCAAGAAGGGGCCTAAACTTTTTGACTAAAAACAAAGAATTTCAAATCGTTCTGGAAAAATTATTTACGGCTGGGGGAGTCAGATACAGTAATTTTGGGTGAATAGGCATGGTTTTCAGCATCGAGAGAGATCTGTTTTCGTTTGGTGCACGGCGATCCTGGCGAAAGAAAGACACAGGCGCGAAGATCCGAGGAGAAACACGTCGTCGCGAGAACATTTTTTCCTCAAACGCATCGAAAAGGTGGGCGAGGGGCGGGAAGAGGGGATGGTCGAACGGGGGACGGGGAAAATGGATGTGGCAGGGGGGTGTGCGCGTGGCCTTTGATGCCATTCTTACTCATCAGCCCCGCGTATCGTCTCCCTTATTCCCCCAAATAGGTTTTCCAGATTAAATAAACTGTTTGCACCCTCGAAGGCAACCAAGTTTCTGTTGGAACACTTACCAAAGCGAGCGAACCACCGTATCCGGTGGTCAAATTAAAAGCGTTCCCGCGCTCGAAACCGCGGATCGTACGGAAATACATATTTCCCGTAGATTATTTTTTTCTTTCTTCACGGTCAATACGTATTTTTTAGATGGCACCAGGCACGAGACACGAGACACGAAGAATTCATTCCGTTAAACGTGTATTCCCCGAATTCGAGAATCACTGTACGCCCACCAAAATTCTCAATATTTGTAATTTATGTTAGCGTTTTCCCCATTCGACGATAGTAGTTAAATTGGTATGTAATTTCTATCGCGCGGAGAGCACTTTGTCTCTAAAATACCGTCCAACTAGTTGAAATGTTTTCGGGCAATTGCCGCGGTAAATTGGAAACAAACAAGTTGCCGAGACGCGTTGCCGTCCGCGCGAGTCAAAATTTTAATTAGCATATATCCGGTCAGCCCCGGGATCAGACATTTTTAACAAATTAATTGCATCCACTTGTGCCAGTGCGCGCTCAATTTTCTCGTGCATTAACCACTCCAGCCGGTTACGTAGTCTCTTCAGCGGGAGGGAAAACGAAGGGAAGAAAAGGGAAATGTAAAAATCTCCGCTTAAACGGAGGAGGATACTTTATCCGCTCCAAGTGCGCCCGCTAAACGCGCAACTTTTTCTCAGGGTTACGACTCGTCGATGCACGACGTTCCGTCATAAAATGAAACACGAAGTTCCCGAGGAGTGGGGGGGGTGTGGGGGTGGGGGTGGTTAAGGGTGTAGCGAGAACAGGAAGCGAAGTGAAAGTGGAGAGCATCCCACTCACCGAAACTTTCTGCCCGACGCTCGAGGAATACTGTTTCGAGCATGCTGCTGCAACCACCACGCTTGCGGATCCGTTCCTCGATAAAGTCTCCCGACGATCGTCCGAAACCTTCCGACCAACTGCACTAGCAGATTTATTCGTTTATTTACTTTCGCGAGTTTCTTAGAAACTCTCCAAACGCGTGCTTAACGCTATTTAAACTCTAAATATAATGTTTCGTTTAACTTTGCACCACGACTCGACGGTTCAAGCCTTCGCTCATGGTAACGGGAACGTTTATAATTTTTCTAAATGGTACCGCAAAAATTGCCTCCGAGTTGCTAATTACTTGTATTAACGCGTTGGCTGCCTAGAGTAAAACCGTACAATTTTCGCTAGACGCGATCGCGGACCGCGTAACTCGAAATTTCACGTGACTGAAAAAATAAATAGTACGATATAAAACTCCTCGACGTCGCGTAATGAAAATGTTATGTAACGAGGGAAATTCGCCATTGTCGAAGTAAAAAAAGTTAAACGACAGTGGTTGCGAGGAGAGGAAAACGGAAAATTACAGGTCCCACGAGTGGCTAAGTCCCGTGCAAACGATTCCGGTACGAAACAGAAACGAACGATTACGTTTGCTCTTGCATTTTCACGGAATATATAATTACATAATACCGGTCTGAGAAGATTTAGGGGAAAGAGCACTTTTCGTGAGAGGGTTGACGGCGGACACTCCCTCGTCGACGCAAGCGCAGTTCCTGCTCATTGTACTCTTTCCTAACCCTAAACGCAAAGATTATATAATGGCTTTCCCGCTGGCGTTACATTCGGAGGAGGAATATTCGTCGAACTCCGCAAACGGGGGAAAAAGATTCAAAATTTGTTATTTTACTGGACAATTGAGATTGTAATTTTTACACCTTGGATTTAAAAATTTTAATAACGCAGCTGCCTATTGAAATTAATATTTAAGGGTCGTTGAGTTTGGTTTTCTCGACGGTTGAAATTCGTTCCCTAACGATATTTCGTGAGCGTCTGGGTCCGAAAAGACCAAGCGAGGTCGATTCTTTTGTTCGAAAGCAAAATGTACAGCAAATGAAAGCAAAACCAGTAAAAATGGTTTCGGGCAATTTGTTTACAACGTAAAGCCGCGATGGAAGTTTCCATCGCTTTGGAACGAATATTTCTTCTTTTTCCAAGCACCGAGCTAAAGAATTCTAATAGATTGCACTAGGTACTGATAGAAAAAGTAATGGGCGCACCCTGTATATGTATGTATATCGAGAAATCCGATCGAGCAGGAAAGGGGGTTTGATGAAGCGATCGAAACTGTTCCGAGGTCTCCGTAATCGGTCGCGTCTCGAACTGGCAGCGGCAATTTAGGCGGCACTTATCCTGCTACTTGTCGGTGAATGGCGTCTTTTGTACTTCGCGGTGCAAGAAGAACGGCGGAGGGGGGTTGCGGGGGCGGCTGGCAAAGCAGCAGAAGTGCGGCCGGAAGCGCGCGGGAAGAAGCAACAGCTAGCTGCTGGCGGCGCATTCGGTTTTAAGTTTGTCACAGTTATAACCGCGGCTCCGTCTACGAAAGTGGGTTAAACGAAGTTCCGCGATACTTGGCCGCAGTCGGCACGGTTCGTCGAACAGCCGCCGATACGGATCCCGTTCCTAGGATAGAGAGAGAGATCGTTGGATGGGTACGAGATCATCGATAAGGCTCCTCTTTCCACACGAAGGAAGAGAGAATTATTTATGCGTAAGGAGAAACGTGAAACGCGAATGAGTCGAGGGTGGACAGGATCGTCAGGAAGCCACGTGGTCGTATCGAGGCGCAAAAGTTGAATAAATCGCGTTCCAACCGGTGGCAGGAGGATTTTCCCTGGTGAAAGCACCAACGGGGTAGAGGAGAAACTTGGCGGTCCTAAGTGGCGTGCAAACAAGACGAAGACGATAACTTTATTTACGGAGCTTTATGCACTGGGTGTTTGAAACGATCGCTGTTAAACGAAACGGGCCGCCGCCGCGCCGCGTGCACCGTTTCCCTGCGGCTTCATTCAGTTGCCGCGGCACGGTAACAGAGTCGCGATAAAAAGTGGGTTAAAAGAAGAGAATAGAAGGGAGAAGTTTCACGGATCCTCGACTACCCTTTTGGCGATGGGAGAACAAAGACAGGACAAGGGGATGGGGTGGACGTAAAGGCAAGAAAGAGCCCAGGTAAACAGAGGAAAAGGGAAATGGTTATAAAGAGACAAGGATAAATCGTATTAACGCCTATTTTCTGCTACGTACGCGCACGCATACACACCTCCACGCACTCCGCTATCCGTGCACATTTCGTGTACATAGCTGGTACATAAGTGGCTACCTATATAAATGCACGATACACGCGAAGGAGGCACGGGGGTACATACATCAATCCCTCCCCCTCCTCCTTTCGTATATACGAGGTATTTGCACATTCCATAGGTGCACGAACACACGAACGCGTGGGCGCGGGCACGATATATTTAAACACACGGTAGGATCGCGCGTCTATATACATGTAGATGCACGTGTGTGTGTGTGTGTGTGTGTGTGTGGCAAGGGTGCCGGTACGTTTGTGCGGAACGTCTGCATGCAAGCCGGTGGACGCAGGCGCCGGTAGCCATGGCGACGATTCCTTCGGATTGGCCGCAGCTTCCACTTGAATCCCCGGCGTCGACCCCCGCTGCCGGCCTCCGGCTCTGACGTACTATCCGCCACCATCGATAACCCCTCTGGCTCGTAGCTCTCGTCCACCCCCGTTGCCAACCTCGTCTACGATTCACCCTCTCGCTTCCTCCTACCCCCAGCTATCCCGATCGTTCTCGCCCTCGCCCTTTCTTTCCTTCTCTCTCTATTTCTGTCTTTTCTTCCTCCACTCCAGCCGCCCCGTTCTACCCTCGGAGGAGATCACTCTCCACCTCCTTCCAGTTTCCATGTTTTTCATCTTCCTGTGTTTGACCCGCGCGTCACGGCCCAGATTAAACATTCTAACGCAACGAAGACCTCCCCGAACTAGCAAATCGCTTTATCGCCCGTAATCTCGACAAGTAGGATTTCACGCGCTCCCGATCGGTTACAAATTTTAACGCGCGTCTTTCGTTTACACCGGTGACACAATCTCGAACAACCACGACGCTCGTCGGAAAAATTCAAACGCCTGCCTGACTATCCAACGAGGGGGACGAACAATGATTAAACTTTTCTAACTTCGACGCCACTTACGAATACAAATTGTTCGAAGTGGGGTATTTAAAGAGACAGTTCGATTAAAAGCACAACGTCTTTGGTAACGGCGGATCCAATGTCGAATTCCTCGCCATCGATGGCGTGTCGATACGAAATATCTTTCGAACGCTCGTGGATTCTATTCGCGAGCAACAGGCGAAACTTTTTGCAGCCAGATATAACGGCGCGTGAAACAATCGACAAGAGAGAGAGAGAGAGAGAGAGAGAGAGAAAGGTAAAAAATGAAAGCGAGGCAGATTTCTTCGCGTTAAATAGAATGCTAATTGGTTGGGAGGACGCGTTTCCGTGTCCCGTGTGCCCGCGCACGCGGAAACAACCAGGCTTATCTATGGCTGCTGTGTCGCGAATACTGGACACTAATAACGCTGTAATGCACTGGAGTTAATTAATCGCGAACATCGGCCGGCGGAGTCTTTTATTCTCGACATCGATACCGCTTCCCCGGGGGGGAACTTACACGTTCTTGGAAACTACATAATACACGATACTCTCGGAAAATTAACAGTTTAGAAATTGTTCGATCGGATCGTAACTATTCGTTCGTTTGTTCGAGATTTACCTGTAAATTGATTCGTCGTGTCGTTTCGACTTATTGCGTAACCCGATCGAAGAAGGCCATTTTTACGTTTCGTTTCTGCAAAATTTCAAACTAACCCCCCACCCTCTTTCGCAAAACGAGTACAATTTTCCAGTAATAACACTGCACTTACTTAAATTTCTACGTGCAGTTATTTAAATAACCTCGTTTTCATGCAAGAAGGACAAAAGAAAATTTGCAAGAAACACGTGTAAAAGATTGTTTTGGGAAGTCGGTGGACGCGAAACTATTCCTACAAGGAAATAACACTCGACGCTCCGTTCGCCTAGGATGCGTTCGAAATCCGAAAATAAACCGAAGCTAGTACCACTTGTACTAAAACTATGTTCATTCTAGAAACAGGTGTCTAAAACTGGACGTTACGAAACCCTGTGTTACGTTTAAATACTCGCTGCGATCCAGACGTCGTGTTTTCGTTTCGTGAAACATCGTTTTTCGAAACGAGGTCTATCGATCGGATTCTAGTAACGATAGTGGTAACATAGCCAAATGATTAGACGAATCGGTAACCGATACTCGAAACGTTATCGATCGGTTTAATGAATCTCGAATATGAATTATCGTTCCTATTACTTTGAATGTGTAATATTGTCGCATTTCCGGCACCAAAACAGAATTTGCATATTTAATGGAGAATAATATTTAATTTCTATTTTGTCCGATATAGTGACGAACGCATACCCTATTTTTACCATCCGCAATGTATTATAAACGATATCGTTCTCGTTTAACTATTACTCCATCACGAGAGGATGGCGTACTAACTGCGGAGTTCTCTGTTCCCTGCGTGAAAAGTGTCGTTCTAAACGATAATTACGAATGATGCGAATATTTCTTAGTTCCCTGTTCGGACACGCCTGCCCGCGTTTCTGTCAGAAACACATTTACATGCCCACGAATGGGGAGGCGCGTAATCACTATACTGACACTCGCTACGAACGATCTTTTCCTACTCCTCCTTTTTTTTTTCCAAGTTTGATCGAACATTCTGGGATCGCTACTCGCGCTCAACGCGACCAGTCGTTGATCGAAATTCGGTAAACGGACGCATTCTTTTTTTCTCGTTATATATATGCACGAAACAGAAAAGTAGGTGAGAGGGCCACAATTAATCCATTTTGTTAGTTTGTTACTTTGATCTATTGTTCGTGACACTGTGCGCCGTTTCTTGACCCGGCTGTCCCAGTAATCGTAGTAAAATCAAGTCGAAAACGTGCACGAAAATGACGTGGAATTGCTTAAAAAAAAAAAAAGGAAAAAGAAAAGTAGTTTTGAAATCTGAATGCACCGGGGATAGTCTTTACGCGTAAGTTTGGTAAACGGTGGTGGCGTGGGAACGAGCGCTCGCGTCACACAACGAGGTTAATCGTCGCGTTCGGTTCCGGGGTCGCATTCTCCGCGATACCTCGACCGGATGATTTCGGTGTTCGAAGTAATTGCACGCGTTGGCTTCGTTTATTCCCGCCGAACCGCCGAATTTGTCCACAGTCTATCCGCCTCCTCCGGTGCGCGCGCGCGACCGACCGGCAATTTGCGTTTCACGACTGTTGCTCGAGCAACTGGAACAAAGAATCGCTCGAAAAGGGACAGGTCGCGGACGGTAAACGGTTTCGATGGCGATGAACGTCGCTCGTTAATGAACGCGTGCCGCCGATAATTTAAAGGGAACGAAAATGGGTTGAAAGCACGCGCCGCCCCGCGTTCCTCTTCGCCTTTCTGCCGAAAATCAAGCCCGTGTTTCTGCCACCATTTTCCGACCATTCTACCAAACGTTTATGATTTCAAAGATCAGGTTGCGTGTGTTTTTTTGTTGTAAAAAGTTGCTCGTATCATCGAATATCGCGAAATGTACGAATGCGTGAGCTCGTAGAGCTTCGGGGAGTAGACAAAGACAAACTGACACGTGTTCTCTTTCTCGATACTCCGAAGCTGCCCGAAGTAATTTCGGACCGCCTCGTGGGAGTCGAGAAAGCAAGGCTCACCATTTGCCTTCTCGCTCTTGAACAACTGAAATTCTTTTTTTTTTTTAACATGGACACTCCGAGGTCCCTAAATAGGGGGGGCATTACCTGCTAACTCAAGTTGAAGATCAGTAGAGACATATAGAGACTAACAGAAGTCAGCAGAAGCTGGGAAAGGCTGACAGAGTAGCCAGTAGTAATCGTTACAGGTTGTCAGAAGTATCAGAAGTGGTCAGCAATGGTCAGCAGAGGCCTGTAGAAAAATTCAAAAGTACATAAGACGTTCCAAAAATTACTACGGGCAGATTCGTAGAATCGAGAAAGAGGGCAGTGTCAGTTTGGCTTTGTCGACTCTCCGAAACTGTACGAGTTCACGTACGCGTGATCCTGGCATAGTGTGAGAAAGTGGAATGAGGTGTTCCCGGTGCACCCGGGGCTCCGTCTGGCATCTCTGGGGATACCTGTGCAAGTAGGGAACCGCGTGGGCGGGTGTACACGGATGGGACCGTGTAGTCGAATGCGTCGGTAAATATGTGGGCCGCGACTAGGAAACTGTATACCGCGAGAAACCGTGTTCGGATAGTAGTCGCCTTTAAAAATGAAAAACACTGGATGCGCCCTACAAAGCCGGCAGCCATATACGCGATAGATCTCGGTAGAAATGCGTACGCGCGATTATTCAGCTGAACGTATCAGCATCGAACAAAGGGAAAAGATTTTTTTCTGACGTCATAGTTTTCTGGAAGTTCGGAAATCGCTTTGTTTCAAACGACGTGCAAACAGACGATAGTTTTTCTCCGCCTTCTAAACGATTTAAAATTTGGATTTTATCTTCAAGAGATATAAACTTTCTTTTTAACCCTTTCCTTGTTTCATTTTGTGTTTGACATCGTGCAAATCTAGGGTTAATAATTACTTTATTATCATTATATCAGGGACAAATAAAGAATGTTACCTACAGTATTGTGTAATTTTGTCCAATTATAAATCACAAATTAAGCAGCAAAAAGCTAAACGAATGGAAGGTGCGGACAAAATTTTCGAAAGACTTGGTCACCAACGAAACGTACTGTGCAAGAGCTCCGAGACGACTGATACCGATGTCGTAAACGGCTAAGAGATAAGCTTGAATGTTTATAGAAACATATCCGGTTAAAGTCATTCATTGGGTGCACGGAAGGAACTGATGGGACGTTGTTGAACGGAAACCGCGTTCTGAGAGTACCGCGTTATAGGAGGGTTGACTGTATTCGTGAGATATCGACGCAACGATTGACAAACTATCAGGGTTATGCAACTCCTGTCGATGAAATTATTCACATACGCAGCAGTAAAATTGTGTGTCCTTTGATTAGCAAAACGATGGACGTGTACGATCAATCCTTTCTGGGTAACCGGTTTCTCTGTGTTCTAGAAATTTCTATCCCCTCTTCGATATTTTTCGTTCGCAGCTTCCCATTTTTAGCGCGCCAGTCGAACCGGCGGGGATATTGGTAGATAAAAATTGTTGCGTCGAGCGCGCGTCCATTGTTGATTTTAAAAAATTCTCTAAACGAGGCGGGTATCTTTGTTCCCAGGGATCAGAGCCGCGGAAAGGGGGTAGATAGGAAGGCGGGGTTGATAGATTTCGAAGCGTGCCGCCGTGTAATGATTTGTTTTTCTGAATTTCGAGCGCACTGCATTTTTCCGCGAATTTATTAAAGGGCCGCGCGAACGCGCGGGGGTAGGGGGGGGGCGGGTATTCGAGAACGCGTGACGCGCGTTTAATTGAAAAAGCTGGCCACGGTGGACCGGTGTGTGTTCAGCGTTAAATAATTGTTGTGTTTTTCAACGCGACGGAAGAACGTAATTTCGGGCGTGGTGAACGGACGGAAAAAATGCAGCCGCGCTCAATATTTGCGGGTTTCCCCGTTAAAACGATAATTCTGATCGTACTGATTTTTAACGCCGAGCACGCGTGACGCGTGTCCTCCGGATCGTTCTCGACGCGTTTCTCGGTAATGGCGGAAATCTTGATCGATTTTATCATTGTTATTACTATCTTGTTTAATAACATATAAAATATATATATCATTTTTCACTGTATACTATATTTTTGGAGATACCGTGATCACTGGTGCGCTACATAGATAGGTCAGTAATCGTTTATGTTGCGAGGGTAAGACAAAGGTGAACCAGGATACGGCGCGCGAGGGTTAAACTCGAAACACAAGACTCGATAACGCGAACGAGATTCGATCCGTCGGAATTTGGTTCGACTAAGGAATCTCGATAGACGGGATCGCGCACGCGCAAATAACCATGGGAGATAAACACCCGAAAGCATATAGGGGTGAAAGACACACGCGCGAGTAACTCGGATAACAAACAAGGTGTGCACAATCTGAAGTAGAACGATAGCACGGTCCGGCGATCGTTTCGGAACGGTCGTCTGCCACGGATGATCTTTCCCGCCCCTCCGACGGTTCCTCTGCCCCACCACGGGACGCACACCAACCCCCGGAGCATGGTGCTCGGCAGGAACCCTCTCCTCCGCAACCCTCGCGGCATGGCCCTGCTCGGCCGAACGAACGAGAGAACCCTTCCTCCCTGCCTCCAGAGCGCCTACGCCTCCCGCGTTGCCCCGGCAACCCCGGCTTGGGGTTGGCCTCCGCCTCCTCCGTGCACCACGGCTCCATTCACCACCTCCCCCACCCTCTGGGCTCTTTCTCCTCCAACTTCTCCTCGTTCTCCGACCGAGAGACTATCGCGGTCCTCTTTCATCCAGCGATCGGTCCGCTCGCTCTCGCGGACCGCTGGCTTCGACTCGGCCCGTCCCTACCTCCCTCCCTCCACCCACCTCCATCCTCTCGGCGCAGTTCTTCGCTCTTCCGCAATCCTCGGTTTCGACCTCGTCTCGGCTCCAATCTCCCCGCGGAGCGAGCGAGAGAACCAACGAACGACGACACCGTCGCGAGCGATCGGTGCACCAGGGAAACAGTGACGACGAAACAAGTGGGGGACGAACGAGGGGTAGGAAGGGAAGGAAGGTCGAGGGAGGATTTTGGCTGCTCTGGAAGCCAACCGGATTAACGTATCTCGAATAATTCATGCATACTCGCCTGGGTAGCAAGAAAACCCGTCCGCGTTCCATGGACCGGGCCAATTTCGACTTTGGCCCCCGTCGCGCTGTGCTGACTCTATCTATGGCGAAGACGCGTTCCCGCTCTATTGAGAAAATAATATCGATCGCGCGCGCGGGGCGGCTGCAACCCCTCCGGGGACCAAGGTGAGAATTCTAGCGTCCACGTAACTCCTCTCTCTCTCTCGACGACGATGCACAGTTAGGCGACGAGGGGGGGGTGGAAGGACGGAAACCGGGAAAGGAAAGTCGAATGGGCAAATTGGGATTGTTAACGTGCGACGAATGCGTAAGTTGAAAACGAGGGGTTTGCACCGGCACGGTTCGAAACGCGTCAGGGGTGAAGTAATGACACTTTTAGAGAACACGGACGAACCTTGATATTCCAACGTACTTTTCTTGCAATTCTTTCTTTATCGATCTTGCTTGGCGCGTAGGAAATTCTACCCTGTTACGCGGTAATAATTTCCCACTAAATTGAAGCTTTTACTTAAAAGCGTTCTACTACCTGCGGCGGAAGAAAAATAAACGTACCCCTAAGTACAGATGCACAGGGGTAAACGAACATATTTATCGGCGCGAAGTACGTCTATCGACAGGAGCGAGTTGACCAAGGTCTCCTTGTCTACGAGCCACCCGAGCGAATCGAGTTTTCACGTGTGCAAACTCCGTCGGAAAAGAGGGCGCGTAGCTGATCGGGGTTCGTCTCGGCTCCGGCGTCGGCCTGTACCCCAGAAAACGACAACCCTCTTAACGTCGCCGAGGTGACTGTTACGATGTTACGTGGCTGGTACGACAAATGCGAGGAGAGGTTCCTTCGCAGCTTTTTCCATTCCCGGAATAGGGTGAATCGAATTGTCGCCGCGTAAGAGGCTGAACGACGTTCGGATTCGATCTTCCGGATGGAGACGTCGCGCGTGTGTAGCCGTTCCCGAGCCACGAAAGGGAAACATTGTCTTCGTCTTCGAAGAGGGTTAAATCGATGGTAAACTCTTCGTGGCTGGTCGACCAGAACGAAGAATCTCTCGCGACTTCGATACTCGCTAAAAGAGACACTAACGCGGTATTATTGTTTATTAGACGAGCTAGACAAATTCTATCCGGTACTGCTTAAAAATTATGCATAAAACGGAATAATTAAGTAGAAAATGTTGCCTGAATTGAATTTAATTGAAGGGTAAACGAGATAACGATACCCAGCACGTGGGAACACGAACTTGGCCGAACCCCAAATGTTTTATTTCAATTAACAATCGATAACGGTCGGTGTCAAGTTTTGTTTGTCAAGCCCGCTGCAAGATTTCCAAGAATTGACGGGGGCAGCGACTGGCGAACGGTAAAGTAAAGTTTGGCTACTAAAGCGGACGCTGTTATAATAACCTGCCCGGTGCGGTGGCTACATTAGCTCTCCCCAATCTTCCTTCCAAACGTAAGCGTTTACCTAGACCTTGTTGCAACGGAATTTTGTTTCGAAAACTCGATAATAATTTCAAATCGTGAGTCGAGAATCGAATAGTTTAGAAGTTGGGGAATTGTTTCCCGGACGTCCACGTACCCGGTACGCTGCGCGCACGACGGTGGAAACATAATAATTTCGCAATAACCGGTCGTTTTTACGCGATAAAACGTACGGGGTATCTGTAGTGGAACTCTGTTGTTAATTTTGTGCTGTCGATACGCGGCGGTCGGAACGGACAGAATGGAAAAAGGGCTCGGTTCGAGCGATCGAGCGGCCGTGCAGATAGCCGATCGCCGTCTTTGAAACACTTTTATTCGGGTCACCGGCGGTACATGGAAAAGCTCTCTGTATCGGAGGTATGACCACGCGGATTGACGGCGTTCCGGGACAGATAACCCAATTAAAAGTTCCACGGGCCGCGAGACTGCACGCATCGGGGCTGGGCAAAGAAAACGCGCGCAACACGTCATTCGGATACAACGTTTCCCGTTTACCACTTTCCCCCGGCTTAAAATCGTTAGTCAGAAACGAGTACGGCCAGTTTCCTTCTCGGGCTATGGACTCCGCGAACGCGGCGCAGGGGCTCTCAACTATCTCCCCTACGATTATTTTCCTTTCGATCGCGAGCACTTTCCTTTTGGACACGGGCTATCGCATACGCGAAACGAAAGATCGTTACGTATCGTTTCGATAGCGCGCGTCGGTTTTTTTCGATACTTTCGATGTTGCAACGGATAATCGAAGATCGAAAGGACAGGCGATAATTAAACTCTGCGTACCGCCGTTGGAAAGTTTGTGGAGGAGGGAGGTAAAGCCACACTCGATATCTTGGAAACTAAGAGAATACGAGTAGAAAGAAAAGTCATCGAAATCGGTGGGAAGTTTTTTGTATTGTAAAGCATCTCCTCGATAAGATCATTGCACGTAAGAAAATATGACTGCTGGTCGTTTGTGGGCAGTTTTTGGAGGTGCATTTCCCTGAGCCAGTGTGTAGGTGGTGCGAGCGCGTGGCAGGTCGCAGGAAAGACGCGCGCGTCGGTTCAGATCGAACCGCGAAGCGAACTCGTCGGTATGCGAGCCTAGAAATTCCGGGCGCGGAGGAGACAAACGCACACCGGAAAGTAATCACGCATACGGTGCTGGGCTACAGAGACCGATCGATTAGCCTTTATCCCCGCGGTACGTACGCGCCTGCCGCCGCGCACCGCAACTACGTGACAAATATTATCGCGATCGACCGACCAGCTGCGTTTGATGTGGACGCGTTTATGAAATGCCGACACGCCGATAATCATGCGCGAGACCAGCGCCCAAGGCTAAAACCGATTTGCAATATTAAGCGGCTCCCACCGGTCACCGTCCGTAAACGAGTACATTTTTCGACTCTCCCCTAATTAGTTGTTCGATCAAACGACTTCGAAGAGTCTATCGGCGACGCGTCAACGATCGCAGGCCTCCGTTTCCATCTTCTCAACCTTCGTCGTTCAGAGATGCTGCGGAGATTTAAGAAACGCGGATGTACGCAGTATCGACGATACTGGAACGTCGTTTAAGGACGCCGTCGACGTTCCTGGTTCGGATCTTTCGCTCCAGTTACGAAAAAAAGTCTCCGCGACGCCGAGAACTCTCTCCCGTGCAAATTGGAGCACCGATAAACGCTCCTCGGTCGATCGTCCCCTTTGCCAAGGGGACCGGACCGACCGTCTATTCCAGTAACTACGCTTCACGAGGCTTAGATACATACAGTACCGTTTAGAAGCCGACGCGAACGATCGTTTCTCGTCTCCGTCCATAGATTGCGTTTCTTTACGACTTGTACGCGCCTTTTACAAGGGGTCAAAATTTTGTATCGATCGGGCACCGGGCTCCTCTCGAAAGTTCATTTGCATCGGCTCTATCCAATAACACCGTGATCGTGAGTGTACGATCGGTAGCTGACTGTACCAAGCGTACACCCTGGCAAAAAAACCCTCGTTGCATCTTGCCGGCCAAAAATGAAAGTCGCGCTGCACCTAAAGGATTAAAAGTGGGTCATCGATTAGCACTCGGGGCAACGACGTTAGAGGAATATGGTTCCTGGTTTGGTTCGATAAGCGAAGAACCCGATCTTGGAGCGTCGGTGAGTCGGTCGGGACCCGACAAAGGTTGAACCTCGTTCGTAACACAGAAGCGCCGCGCGTGGACGTTCTCGAACGAGGCGACCGTACACGTTCGCCGCTAGATACTGTCTCCGTCCCGCTCGTTCGCGAGCGTGTCCGTTCCCTCCGCCTCCGCGTCCGCGTCCGCCTCCTCCTCTGCCTCCGTCTCCCTCGGCGTCGTCGTCCGCTCGGTTATCGCTCGTCTCTCTCGGTCCCGTGGCGCTCGCTCGCCCGTGTTCCCGTACTCTCTGTCTAACCACCCGACGTCCGCCACCCGCCATCCGCTGCCTCCACCCCCGCCGTCCGCCTCCACCGCTCTTCTCCCGTTGCCGCTGCCGCTCCCGCTCCCGTGGCATGCCAACCAACGAGCCGGGGCCGCTTTCGCTTTGTGCGCGCCGGGGCGGCGGTACATCAAAGCCTTCTAGTTCCCGCTCCGGCCTTTGACGGCTGCGTCGCGGCCGCTCGCTCAGTCATCGCTCGGTAGGCGAAGCCGGCACGCCGTGGATGAGCGGCCGCGCGCGCATCAAATCTACCCGAATCCGTAAGATTCGCGGCCCGAGAGATTCCAACCGTCGCGGGATCTCCTTCCGGCCTCTTTACCGGACATCCGAGGGAACGATGTCTCCTCGTGGCAGCAAGTGCACGCGCGTCAACAAAGTGACTGCGAAGGAGCGGCCCGTGCGCGGCCATCGCAACCATCGTCGCGCAACCTCCGACGAAGCCACGGGCGACGTACAACGACCGACGACCGTCGTCGAGCTAGACGAGTCGAACGCCAGAGCAAAGGGGACAAAGACGACGACCACGACGACCACGACGACCACGTCGACAACGACAACGGGCACGATCGGAACGAGTAAGTCTGCGGTGGCAGCGTGCGAGGGTCGATCGTCGTGGACGCCGCGCATGCGCCAATCCCTGGAGAGCGGCCTCGAGCCCCGTGAAAACGGTGTCCTGGTGCAACGATGGCCGGCGAGACAACGTCGACGCGATCGGATCGTCGCCGCCGCCGCCGCCGCCGCCGCCGCTGTGTTCAAGAGGGATCGTCCGGTCGATGTCAGCCAACACGGAGACGTCGCCGTCTCCTCCTCGACGTCTCTGTCCTCGCCGGCCCTGTCCACGGCCTCGTCCACCGACGCGTCCTCCCGTCGTTCGACCTCCCCTCCATCGACCGTATCGTCGCCCGCGCGCTCAACCTCCTCGGCGTCCGCGTCCGCGATCTCTCGGGAGAAACCGCGACCGTTCGCCGAAAGAAGAGCCGTCGACGCGAGCCGGTACACCAGCGACCAGGACAGAATCAGAAAGCGGAAGCAGGAGAGACAGTGCTCAGGGAGGTCGCGCGGCGCCAGGGACGCGACAGCGGATAAAGCCTCGATCGCGACGCCGACGCCGACTCCCACACCGACACCGACACCGACACCGACACCGACGCCGACGTTGACCAGTTGCGCGCCAACCTCCTCCGCAATCTCCTCTTGTTCGCCGTTCTCCTCCTCCTCCGTTTCCACGACCTCCGACAAGGTGAACGATCATTCGGCTCAGTCGAGCGCCAGAAACTGTCCGTCCGTCGCGCACGCCTCCGCCATAGAGAGTCTGCGAACCGCCCTCGAGAGTTACGATCGCAGCAGAATCTACCTCGCACATGTGTCGTTTCTGGATTGGCGGGACCTGCCGGGACGACGCCGCGTCGCCAGCGCCGCGGCTCCCGACGCGGACCGTGTGTGGGTGGTGGGGGCCGCGGATCACGAGGGTCATCACAGAACGCGGTTGCTGGTAACCGGTCGTCACTGGCGACCGCGTTGCTTGAGACGGGTCAACATGTTGAGTCAGCCGGTTATCTACGCGGGCGGAGGCAGAGGTTCTCTGACCGTCGACCTATTTCTCTGGTGGTTTCATCGTGAGTTCGCCGTCACGGCGATGGCCATGCACCCCGACGGCGCTGTGCTTGTCGCGGAATGCGCCGATTATCTGCCACCGGAAGCCGATTGCGTCACCGCGGACGGTATGGTCAGACTGTTCGTCGTACCGAAGGACTGCCTCGAGACGCGGATCGTCGTGAGGGAGTTGAGAGTACGACTCGCGATCGGGACTCTGTCCAGGACTTCGTACGACGTTTATCGCAGGCTCTCGAACCCCGTCGACGAAATCGATCCCCTGAACACGTACCTGAAGAAGTTTACGCTCAAAGAGGCGTTCGCCGACTTCCATCGTGCTTGGCTGAGCGTCAGGTCCGAAACGTTCGCCAGGAGCTGGATCCTGCCGCCCAGCGATCGCGACGACGCCGCCTCCTCGGCAGGATTCCAGCAGAATCATGCACCGAGCTTGTCGTCACGGGTTCACGCGTCCACCGATCAGGAGGACGACCGAATGTTGCTGCTCGAGCTTCAGACATTGGCCAGGGAAGTGGGTTTGGAGGTCAGCGACGAGGAGCTGACCAAGTGGATCCTCGACGAGGAGAGCGAGCTGGCGCTCTGCGTAAGGAAGAAGGAGTTCGAGGAGGGTCATTGCCGCGTCAAGATCGAGTCGGAGGAGAAGTGGGCCGATTACGAGCTCGGCGAGGAGGAAGAGGAGGAGGAAGAGGAAGAAGAGGAGCCGACCGCGGAAGAGAGTGTCGGTCTGCTGTCGAGGGTGTTGACTTGGATGGAAAGAGAGCCTCTCGATCCAGGACTATTGCTTGCCGTCAGATCGATGCGCGATACCGCCGCGCTCATGGTAAGCACCGCCGACTGATAAGGAACAACCACTCGACCTATCGATCGTCGTCGCGCGACCCGAGTGCCCCTCGCAGGAGGAACGGGGAGGGGTGGAGAGGAGGAGGGTCCCGACCTTGCGAGCTCTCGCGGACAGATTGAACTAATTCCGTCGACTGTCGCTCGACGGGGCAGGGTTCTTCTCCTACTGGAAGGGTCGAAAGGGACGGGACGCGATGAGTCGCGCGAGAACGTTCAAGGGCCACTTGAATTCGGCGATACTGCGTCGTCGAGTCGACGGACGGAAAAGCCGAACGTACCCTCGAACGTTCGAGGAGCGCCCGCCGTCTTTGCAAATTAATGCTCGAGCTCCGTTCTCGATAAGCGCTCCCCTTTGAGGGTTTATCGAATTGTATATTATATTTCCTTCCACGGGCTTTTTAGTCCGTCGATCTGGCTTCCTTGCCCCTTGCCCCGTACGAATGGAAACAAGGCCAACTGTCCAAGTTACGCAGGGAGGGTAAAAATGCTACTCGACGCGGTCGAAGAATCGCGAACCGATACTTCTACCGGACAGTCGAATCTATTGGAATGCACGAACGAATCGTCCTTTTTAATCCCTGGTTTCGTCTGTAAGATACACTCCAACATTGACAACAGGTCGAAAAGTTTCATCGCCGTTTTTAACGAAGGGAATCTTTGGATATTCCCAGATCGTCTCTCTCCTTCCCGTATTTTATTAAAATATCGATCGTCAAAATATAAAATTGTTTTTCGAAAAATCATGGAGCGGCGGTGATCCGTGCGACGCTCGACGCGTTAATTAGCAATTCTCTATAATGACATGATCGATCGAACGGGTGAGACAAAAATATTAATTTACGCCGTCGGCGCGACACCGGTCGACGCTTCGTTCGGAAGCTTCCGGGGCATCGGTTAATTAATTGATATCCCGACGGACTGTTGATTACCTGGCTGCATTAACGGGGACATTAATCGACGCGGTATTAATTAATTATGTTCTCGATAACGATAATGCAACGATGACACGCGAGGCTATATTTAGTTTCGAAATAACAACGGATCGTGCGCTCGTTACGGTTTCGTCGTCGCGAATGCGACCGGTAACCTTAGCTTCGAGAGCCGATCGCTGACCGTAAGTTTGATTCTGTTTCCAGGCGACCAAGATGGGCTTAGCGGGGACGCATCCGAGCGGGTTGCCGTTCTTCTGCCCTAACGGGGACCATCTGACTCAACCACCGCCTGCCCATATGGGAATACCACCGTACGGGACGTTGGATGCGGGCAAAGCGGCCGCAGCGGCCGGTGAGTACTGGTCATCAGGCACCCCTGGACAACCACCACCCACCCACCCTGATCACTGGAAACGTCTTCTCGCCGCGGCAGCCTCCACAGGTTAGCTCCTCCCCCATGATTCCTCGATTGCTCCTCGATCCTCGTATGTGTATCCTATTCCTTGGATCAAAGTCCATTCTTCGTTGAGCCACACGAGTTCAAGAAATTTCATCTCTAACTTTCGAAAAATATGCCTCGACCGGCTGCTTTGGAAACGAAGGTTAGCTTAACCCTTTAACGGTCTAATAAACCGGCTACAAACAAACAAGCAATCGACGTCGTGCAAAATCAAACGAGACCAAATTGTCTTTTTCTTCGGAAAATACAATACTACAGATAAAAAAGCGAAAAGGCCTGTAGATGGCGAAGTGAACTGAAGGATTTCGTTCGAGTGGCGCTCGGGGGTTAACTGTCAAAGGGTTAAACGATCTTTGGTAACTGTGGTGACCCGCAACAAGCAATAATCAACAATTTTACGGTACGTTCCATTATTCGCCAGCGATACCGATTTCACGTGTATCCGTTCATCACCCACCAGGCACGGGTCTCCACAGTAACGACTCGAAGAAGGCATGTTTTTCAGAGATTGTAAAATAGAGCTCTCGATACACTCGGCCACAGGGGTAGAAATTAACCCCATTTAACAGATCGTTTTAAGCAGTGTTTCAATAGATCGCTATATTTGTTCCACCAACTGTAAAAATTGCGAAAAAATTGTTGGCTCAACAAATTGGTGGCAGTAGCTAAGGTGGAGGTTGCTCTCACGTTTCCTGCGTTATATTGTTACATTTAATCGATATCGCAAATTAATATACATCGAATTACCGTTCATATTATTTATATCTGATTTATGAATACGGATTTCGCTGCATTTGACCATAGATTTTTCCTTGGTTCCTTTGAATATCGATTACCTTTGAAACATTATGCCCCTGCCGAGAACGATGAAAAACAAATTGCTCGGTTTGCCTCTTCCGATCTAAATACACTTTTTCATAATTTTATATTTAAGCGAAACGCATCGTTTTCGTTCCAGAGTGTTAACTGGTATGCCCCACCCAGAGCCGACAATCCAGAATTCAAAAACAGAGAAATTTAATTTGCTTGTGCTTTCACGCTCGATCGATCCGGCTATCGAATTTAATTTGCTTTATGCTGATTTGCCCGACGTGTAAACAGTTTGAAAAACTGTTGTTAATAAATATCCGCGTGCAATGCCTCGCCTTTCTAATTGGTGCACAAAGGGTTGAAAAAGCTGTTGTACTCCGAAGTGAGAAGCCAAGCCCGATTCTATGTACTAGGTTGGTGCATTTCAGAATCCATCGTTGAGTACCTAACAACTCCATGAGTGCCTTAGAAACAACAGAAGATTGGTCGTTCGATAAATCATCCGCGCGATAACTGGTTCACTTAGAACGAACAAGAATTTACAATGATATACAACTGTTGAATGTGCAAGACACATGCCTCTCACATCCTCATCGATCGAATCAATAATTTTCCAACCAAGTTGAGTCGTTGACGCGAAGGGTAATATTGAATTATAATTGACACAAGGTACCTGCGTTTCTTCTTTCTAATAGAGCAACAAGGTCTGCTCGCTACGACTCTCGCCGCGTATCATTTCGCTGTATCGATCCGCGCGAACATCGACATCATCCCCCGTCATACGCCAGCACTCTAAACACATTTTGTCTGCGGCTAAGCTCGGCCGAATAACAAACCGTCGCGAACTGTTGCGTCGATTCGGGGATCTAATGCATGCGTAGAATCTCTGGACAATGGTCCGATGAGAATGGAACGCGGGACTCTCCAAGAATTTTCAATTTCAATTCCAGGGTGGCGTTTCGATTCCACTCAGGTGTCAGCCTCTCTCTTACGGTTTCGAATCAGCTTCTCGATCGATAAGAAACTAACCTATTGTAGCGTAGGTTTGGGTTCTTGAAACATTGTGAAAATAATGATAATAATGTGTAGCGCGGTGGTCGCTTTAGAAATTAAAGAGCGATGGTCGTTCGTTGTTGGTAGCCGTGCAAACATTGATATTCCTACGGGGTTCTAATTGAAGGAATATTTCTTATCGAGTCAAGAGTCTGAGCCCCGATGCTTGTGCTGCTCGAACGGAGATGTGGAGAGCACGAGGCGTCCCCGAAGGGAGGACAGAGACAGAGACAGACCGAAGAGTTAAGGGAAAAGGAGAGAGGGTGAGAACGGAAGCGGTGGTGGGATAAGAGAGAGAAGAGAGGCTCGCGAACTGGCGTCAAGTAGGAGAATAAGAGGAGGACTCACCATTAGGCTAATCAGCCAGGCATGCAGCCTCCCTCTGGCGCCGGGTCAAGGGGGTTTCAACCCGCCTCTCTATTTCTACAGCTTCTCTCCTTCCTACCCTCGTTACACCCGCCCCCGAGACCGCCTCCCCTGACAAACGGAACCCCTTGCTATCAACTCTGCAGCCAGTGTGGATTAACAATCGATGACCGATGTAGCTTCCGATGTATTAAAAGATTTCGCGACGGTTCGACCAGCGGGACGTTTCCACGAGGGTCCGTTGATAACTAAGATCCCCAACAACAACCCATTGTGCGTGGAATGGGGGAGGGAAACAAACGTTAACCTGCATTTGGTAGCCTAAATGTGCAAACTGTCCCGTCTCCGTGCAATTGATTATTATCGATTGAAATATCGATGCCAAAGAAAGTAGGGAGTCTATCCATCAGTCTTTAATCCTCGTTAATATCAAATAATTCTATTGTTCTCTTTTAATATCGAGATCAACTCCAAGGTATGGAAACGATGCTTTCCTTTATACGATTTGCGTAGAGATGCTGCTATCGATATATCTACAACGAGGAACCTTTGATCATCAGCCACGGATGAACAGCGAAACGTGCAGAAGTATTTCGCAAAAACTCTTCGTTAATGATTCTATTACTTTTTGGTCCATGGCCTAGTTGGACCGAACGGCGATCGAAGAAGCCCAGGTTTTTCGGGCGTCGATAACTCTAATTACGCTCCATTAGTCCGCGAATCCTGGCAATAAAATCTTGAGAAGGGAAGGATTCTAATTCGGTTGGCGAGAGCCATCGTCGGTTATCGTCGTCGGGGCTAGCTCTCGAAAGGCTCCGGGTATCGTTTCACCGACGCGGAGTCACGGCCGGGAGACTTTGGACGTGTTTGCGCGCGCGCTATCTTTGTCTCCTCTCTTGCCTCGGGCCTCCCTGCAGCTGATCCCCTCACGCCCCCCTCCCCCTGGTCCTTGCCCTCACCCTCACCCTCGCCCTCGCCCTAGCCCTCGCTTTCGCCCCCGCCTCCGCCTCCGTAGAGTTCCCTCGGTCCCTGGAATATGTAGATGGGGTTGATAGCGTTTATGCACGACTACGAGTTCGTGCGGCGGCTCGGGTTCTTTGTCTTGCAAACGAGCGAGCATTTTACCCACCCCGTTCGCCCGCGCGGACCCTTCGGCTTCCTTCCTCCACCCTGGGCTCGAGCTTCACCCCCTTCGCCCCTCCGTCGCTCACCGAACGATACCGTTCTCTGTCCCTCCGTCGTCCCTTGTTCCTGTTCGCCAGCCACCCACTTGCCCGTTCTCTCCTGCTACGTAGCACCCGACCAAGACCACCGCCACCCCTGCCATCCCTTCCTATTTCTCCTTCAAATCTCTCCCCCTTCTTTCTCGTTCTCCACCGTCTCGGTTACCGGCCCGTCTTTCACCCCCCGGGTTCTCTCGCCTTCTCTTCCGTTTCCTTCGTTTCCCTATCCTCCTCGGAGCTTCCACGGGCTTCAACCCCTCGCGTCTACGCGATGTCGGCCCACTCGCGCGCCACTCTCTCGCTTCCACGAATATATTTCTAATTAGCTCCACTTTTCGATCTCCGCCGCGTGTTTGTTTCAGGGTTCCATGGAAGAGGAGACAGAACCCGGGGGTGGGGTGGGGGGGGGGCGACGAAGGTTAGAGTACGGAGGGGTTGAACGGAGAGAAACGAGGATCTCGACGTTTCGCCGGAACTCCGCCATTGATCCGCTTAATTTTCCTTTTCTTTCGCCAACCCCTGCGAGACTGTCCTCCTTTTTCTCGGCGATCGCGAGACCGGTGCCTCCTAGATTCGTTTTTCCCCCCCGTTTGTTAGCCCCGAATCTCCAACGATTACAAATTTTCACCATTACTTAAGTACAATTCACAAAAATTTGTAATGAAAATTTCGTAGAATAACGAACGAGTATGGGGAGACATTTTCTCGTATATGTTTACAGCCGACGAGTTGTGATTCGATGAAATTTACATTTACATGTTTAATTAACACGTTGAGTGCCGGAACATTTTGGTGAAATATAACCAGGAGAATTATTGACGATTTCAATGTTTCGAATTTAATTCGAATTATTTTTCAATGTGTGTATATACATCAATTAAATTGCGTTTAATTTCTCAAAATAAATAGGTCGTAAGCTTTCGTAACGTAGGGCTGTCATAGCGATAACTGTACTTTGTTTGCATCCCTCGTCGCATGAATGCGACCAGCTGCGATCCTTCCGACGCGTAATCCTCGACAAGAGCAGATTCTTTGATCCTCGTGGTCGTTAAGAACGATCGCTTGGCCATCTCTGTGGAGGTTTTCTCGTATCGTAGCGTCGGCGTAAATACTCTTTCCCTTCTGTTCGAGTGTTAAAATACCACTCGATCCTCTCCTTTCACCGGAGCCTCTGATCTAACGGGGGTGGAACTCGAGGAGACATGTCAAGACCTAACCCACAAACGAAACGTGGTTTAGATTCCGTACTTAAAGTTCCTTGAAATTTGACGATTTCGAAACAAATAATTTTCACCGGTCGAGGGTTGAAGGGGCGAAGGTAGCTGACGATCACCGAATCGTGCTCCGTTTCGTGGATCGTCCCTTTGTCTAATTTCTCCCCCAGAGAGAGCCGTGCTCCCTTCCTCGTCGAGACACGCGTGGCTCTTCTTCCAGGCTGAAAACCACAGCCGAGTACATGCTGACGACGATAGCCTCTAATAGAGCGAAATAGACGCGGTGATATCGTGCCGTGGGACCCGCTGCGGGGAAAAAAGTCGAAAACTATCCAAGTCGTCGACCGGAGGGAAGGAAAGGAACAGAGGCGGCGGGACGGAAAGGGCAGGGGGGGTTAGTGGAAAGACAGAGAATATCGCGGTGTACGGAACACCGGGAGCTCGAGTTGTTCGAGAATAAAAGAGTAATTTTCCGGGTGGTGAGACCCCGATAATGGGGTTGCAGACTGCCGAGTCGACTGGAAAGTGATTAAGCACACATGACGGAGCTCGCGGACTCGCCAGGATATTACGAGCCACCCCTTTCGACTCACCTCTGCCATCCTTCAGCCCCCTCCCCCCCCCCCCCTCCGACCTCCTTACGTCACGGTTCCCTTATATTGTATAATACATATATATCATCCGCTTTCTTCTGCTCTCTACCACGGATCGTACTTTCTAATTCTCGTCCCTTGCCTTATTCGTACACGGTATCGGACAGATAACGACCCTTTCCTGCGTTTGCGAGACTCCCAACCCCTTTCGACCGTCGCTCTCCAACCCTGTTGTACCGATATCGACTCCGTCGTCTTCTCTTCCCTTCCGGGCTTTGATTCTTCCGGTCCCAGGTACTTTGGAGCCGTCCCTACCCCCCCATACAGAACAGAAATAAATCGACTTTGACGTTTGGTCGTCGTGAAAGTTGAATTTCGAAAACGATCGAAAAGGAACGCGGGTGTTCCGTGAGGCACGAGAGAAAAAAAAACTGTTATCGATAGGAAAATAAGTATTTAATTGGGCAGTGTTCGATGTGTCGACGAAAGGGTAGGTAAAATCTGTCCAGGAATCCTGCCCCCCCGGTCTTTCCTCGCTTCTCATTCCGAGAATCGAGCTAGAAACAGGGCTCTCGGCCCCGAGACCGATCTCTTTACGGTTCAGCGATAGACGGTCGTTATCCATGGGTGGCCCGAAGTGGCCCTATCGTGGAAAACCACGCGTTGACCGATTTCAAGCGACGAACAGAGAGAAGGGTGGCAGAGGAACACGCCTCCGGGACATATTCAACCGCGAAACGCAAAAAGGAGCACCAGACGAGCAGAGAAGCAGCAACAAGGGGCAGAGGAGGGGGGGGGGGCAGGGGACGAAAGTGAAAAGAGAGTCCATCCAGTCCGTCCGTGCGCCACAACGAGAACGATATGGAAAGAGAAGCGACACGGGAGGGAGAAGTATTGGCCTCGTCAAGCGGTTTCAGGCTTGCCGATATTCCGGTAGCTTCTCGTCGACCCTTATGAAGCCAATTACACTTCGCCTCGCCAAAGGCGCAGCACCCCACTTACACCGGCATCCGACGGTTTCTGGGAGCTCTTCGGGACGCGATCGACTCCATAGCACGTACCGGTTATATTAGATATCACTGCTATAAAAGCTGATGCGTATACAGGGTGTTCGACCACCCCTGGGTACAATTTTAATGGGACATTCTGTGGGCCTAAATAAGACCGAGATCGAGAATATCAATTTGTTGATCGAGGCTTCGTTAAAATGTTATTAAATTATTTTTGGCTGTGGGCGTTATATACAATCATTTTTCGTCAATAGACATACCCCCCGAATTCCTACGCACTTTCGAGAAAAAAATTCGAGCAGGTGAAACTTTTCAGCGAAATTAAAAAATTTCAAATCGTTATAAAAAAATTATTTTTGCCTTCGGGGGTCAATTACAATCATTTTTGGTGGATACAGATACCCCCGAAATCCTTCCCAGTTTCGAGAAAAAAATTCGAAGTGTGAAATTTTTCGGCGAAAAAATAAATATTTGAAATCGTTCTGGAAAAATTATTTTCGGTTACGGGGGTCAATTACAATCATTTTTGGTGAATAGACATACCCCCCGAATTCCTACGCACTTTCGAGAAAAAAATTCGAGCAGGTGAAACTTTTCAGCGAAATTAAAAAATTTCAAATCGTTATAAAAAAATTATTTTTGCCTTCGGGGGTCAAATACTATCATTTTTGGTGAATAGACATAACCCAGAAATCCTACCCACTTTCTAGAAAAAAATTCGAGAATGTGAGGAATTTTTCGCGGAATCAAAAAATTTCAAATCGTTCTGGAAAAATTATTTTCGTTTACGGGGGTCAATTACAATCATTTTTGGTGAATACACATATCCCCGAAATACTTCCCACTTTCTAGAAAAAAATTCGAGAAGGTGAGGAATTTTTCGCAGAATCAAAAAAATTTCAAATCGTTCTGGAAAAATTATTTTTGGTTACGGGGGTCAATTACAATCATTTTTGGTGAATACACATACCCCCGAAATCCTACTCACTTTCGAGAAAAAAAATTCAGTACGGGCGGAACTTTAAATATTAATAATTTCTTAACGAAGCCTCGATCAACAAATTAGTATTCTTGATTTTCGTCTCATTTTGGCCTCTAGAATCTTCCATTAATACCCCTTTTTCGTGACTCGTTGATAGAACGACCAAGATCATATTCACACTCAAGTCCGGTGCATGTATAACGTAGCGATCTATAAATCGTTGCTCTCGATCAATAGTTGAGTAATAAAGTACCAAAGACATATTACGCGACCTGTTAGTCACCGGAATTTTTACTTGGATAATCGATTCTTCCGAGGAGTTGCAAGGCCGTTGATAAACAGTTCTGCTAGCTTACTGTTAGCACTGATTGTTTATAACGCTCGGATTTGCGAACATTGCGTACCGTGTGATCATGGAAAATAGTCGACGATCGATGCCCACTCGCCGGGTCATCCGGTTCGTGTTTGTAATGCAAACCATCCTGATATTAAACACATAATCCCGCTTTCCTCCGATCGAAAGCGTACTTCTTTGATCTCCCCCGTAATAATGTTTATTCTGTATCCGTCAATACGGGACCAACGAGTACGATGCTGACGGCGGAACATCGTATCGCGACAAACGAAGCTGATCCGTCAAAAAGCGTCGTAGGCAAATTGCGGTTGTTTCCTGCGGCAACCATCCTCCCTGTGTGTATAATCAACGATCACGACCGGAAGCAAACTCCAAGCTCAATAATTAATCGCCTTATTACAGATATAATCAGAACGATCGAATCGTGCGGTGCGACGGTTACGTTGTACGTACGTCTAAAAGTAATTGCTCGAAACGATTCGATAATAACAGTTTTATTTGTGAGAATTTGTAAGACTGAGCAGATCTCTACGCGTTCAGAAAATTCAAACAACATCCTCGTTTCTGTTCTAGGTTTGACGAGGGCGCCGATGTATCCCTTCTCCACGGGTCAATATCCGTACCCCATGCTTAGCCCGGAAATGACGCAAGTCGCCGCTTCCTGGTAAGTCGTCGGTCGCTTTCGCCGATTGAAAAACGTCACTGGCAAAATAGCCGGATAATGAATCGCATCTTTGACTTCCGAGGGTTTTTCAAGCGGATCGATCCACCGCGGCGGTTACTCGACGTCTCACGGATAAAAGAACCGATTAACTCGGCGAACGAGGTCTGGAATCGGGGCGCGTGCGCGTACAAAAGACTCGAATTACGATTTTTCCCCAACGTTTATTCCCGGTTTGATCCAGGGTCCGTTGATCTCGTTACGTGCACTTTCCCTCGCGACTCGATTTTTAGGTTTCGCCAAGCGTTTCGATTTACACGCGAAACGCGCTCGATCGGTCGTTGATCTTACCCCCTACGCGTACCAACGATTCGAATTCCTTTTTCGAGCCCGTCTTTTGCCTCCCTTTCAACCGACTTGCAGCGCGCCATTCAGACGACGATCAACCGACGCGGAATAACGGCCACGGTCCGGCTGAGGACGCGAATACCCGATTCGGCGCTCGTATTTCTCGAGAAAATCACGCCGTCCCGGTCCGCGTCTCCTATTTGGTCATCCTCTCAGTTCCGGTCTATTAGATCGAGCACGACCACCATCACCGTCGGCCGTTATCGTCGTCCACCGGCCGCCATAACACACACCGGGCTCACGCACGGCCAGCATCGGGTCACAGACCCTCCTCAGCCTCCCTCCTTGTTATTTGCTTTCTGCCCGAACCGCCCTAAATTGAGATTTTCCACGGACGATTAGGCACGTTCTTCTCAATTAGGAGGGGCGGCCCCCGCGCGTTCTTTGGCTCGAGCCTTTCTCGGCGTCGCGACGAGGAAACGCCGGCGGGACCCACGCTGCCCTCCAAGATGTCCGCGTTTCGGGGCGCTTCGCGACCAGAGCGACGAAACGGAGAAAAGATTGCGATAGGTCCGGAACCGCGTTGATCGAGAGGAGGAGGGCTTGATCGAATCTTATTGTGCGTTACAATAGAGATTGGTACACGATTGAAAAACTCTTGAAAGTCTTATAGGGATGTTGCAGGGTGTAATAAATGTTGTTCTTTAACTCTCACGACAGCGAGACGAGCACCAACGACGCATTGTTCTAAGTCGATTGATCGATGGAAATTTGACAGATATGTTCGGGCCAAAGATCTCATTTGACGCGTCATGATTTCGTTTTCAGGCATACACCAAGCATGTACCCTATCTCCCCGGCAAGCGCTGGTTTCCGAAGTCCGTACCCCACGAGTTTGCCCATCACGACTTCTAGTTTACCAAGGTTAGTAGGTGATCGAAGTCGGATTTGTCGAGTTTAACTTGCACCGTGAACTCCGGTTCCTAGTTACGTTTCTACTCTATTCGGCGTTCGATCGGAGCTGCGCGCGAATTAATTGCTATCGTCGAACGTTTCGATCAAGCTCCCGACGCCTGGTTCAAAAGCTCGCAAATTACCAATTCTCGTAATTTTCCAGCGATCTCTACCGGTTTTCGCCGACGGGTCTGATGCCACCGCATCCGGGACTGAGTCCGCACGCGCACGCACTAACGTCCCACACGCTAGTACCCTCGACGCCTAAAACGGACCATTCCAACTTGGATCATAATCACAGGTTTGTTTTTTTTTCTAGCGTGACACTATCGCGCCTGAACCGTTCGCTAGATATCGAACACTCTAGTTTGGCGAATCCCACGTTTCCTATCTCGCTTCCTGACCTTTCCACCTTCCGTTATAATTGTAACGGAGTCGAAGTTTATCGGGACTTTGTTTCTTTAAAATACTCGTGAAACGCGCCGATACGACGACGACTTCTAGGCGATAGCGCGGGAAGCATTTCGCCCGCTCTGTGCACCTCGCAGGGCCTGGTAAACATCAAAGGCGACAAAATAGTATCAAGAACGAGTGGAGAGCGCCAGTCGATAATTCGCTGGATGCACGAGGACATTCGATATATATCGGGCGGAAACGAAGGGGTGCGAAAGACTGCGCCCGATGATACAACAGGAAGTTTCTACTCGACCGTGGATCGGAAACGGAAGATCGTCTCGGTGAAGCGGAAACCACGCGACAAATTTCGGAATCAAACTACAGTATTAAGGGGGTAGACCACCCTGAACGCAACAAAAATTGGCACGCATCTCAGGGGTGCATTGTCCAATCAGTTCGATAGAAAACATTGCCGAACGATAATAATGAGAAAGAAACGAAGAGTTTGGATGGAAAGTAACCAAGAGGTCGAGTGTATAGAGTGCACGGCGGGTGGTTGAGCGTGTAACGTTTTACCAAACAGGGGAGGAACCTTGCATCGATAAAGGGAAACGTGTAACCGCGGCTGGGATGAATCCTGGACGGTCCCGTCCGTTGATAAAGAAGCGTGGAGCGATCAGAGTTTGACGGGGTAGTTTCAGGGTCGACCATAGGGGGTAGCACGTCCCGGGGTATTCAACCCCTCGTGCAGTCGTTCCCCCTTCGCCGGCGAGCCGCGTATATAACACTTATTGAATGACTCTCTTCGCACAGCGTCTGCGCCTGCCGTCCGCCGCCGCCGCCGCCGCCGCCGCCACCGCCGCCACCGTCGCAGCCGCCGCCGGTTATGTATTGATCATTACCCTCTTAAACAGATTTCTAATTTGCATTAGTACCCGGCCGATCGCCTGGTCCGAACAGCGTATACAAAACCGCATGGTCGCGGTCGAGGTTTCTCCTTATTCGAGGCACGCGTACTATGGACGATCAGCTGGCTCGAGGAACGTTCTCGAGGCGGGGAGCATCGCGCGCGACGACGAGGACGCGTCGGGACGCCGCCGGCAGGCTTTTACGAGCGACGTAGACGGGACGCGGCGAGCCGTCGACGCCGAGGCACACACTCCGGTCGTCCATTTTGACCTTCGAGATCGGGCCACGTGCTTCGGTAAGGTGAGAACGTTGAATAGATACCGGATCGTCGGAAAGGAGAAGCTCCCAGAGAGGAGTTGGAATCGAAGGTGAAATCGACCGCGGGGGAGTGTTTTTCTCGGGTCGATCGGGCTCACGTGTCCGAGGAGCGTGTTGTACGCGGCCGGTCGGATCTTCCCGGACACGCGGGAAGATCGATCGCAAGGTGATAGAAGAACGAGAACGGTCAGCATCGCGAGTCGGGTCGGTCGGTTCGCGAGTGCAGCGCGATAACTGACGCCGATGGTAGCGCCACACGCAGCCCGCCAAAAAAAAGGAGCCATCACGCAGGGAAAGCAGAGAGAATGCAATCTTCACCTCCCACGCGCGAATTATACATCGCCGGATGGTAGGTAGGGTGTCGTTGCTGCGGAGCCATGAATCGCGATGATGGCCCCACGGTGCAGCCCTCCACCCCTCCGCCCCTTCCGCACTCGCGGATAATCAATCGTCGTAACACCGCTCGGTGATTCCACCGACGCCAGGAACGACGCGTTTTCGCTGGATAACGAGATACAACACACGGTGGGAATCGGGGGGTTGACGGTGACGCGTGTCGTGCGGCGAGAAAACGATGGACGAGAACTCGCCGAGCCAGCTTGCGAGCCAAACAAAAGAAACCCAAGAGCATTTTTCTCGCTGAAGCGGAACCAGAGAAACAGACGGAGAGAGAGAGGGAGAGAGAATATCTCACGGAGAGCAGCACGCACGCGAAATGCCCGGCCCCGAGGACATTTTACTCCGCGATTCGTTTCGCTTCCAAAGGCCACCGCGATACGAAGCCATTAAGATCGAGGATGATGCGCGACGTGAACAGTGCCGTTTCGATTGGGTTTCCGAGTACGCGACCGCCGATTATGTCCTCCGGTGCACGCACACGGGCGTGTAGATGTACGCGCGTACGTGTACTGTTTACAACGGCGTGCAGCTACGATGGAACGCGCCAAGCCCGAACGCGATACGTAGATAAAGATAAAGCGACACGACGATTCCGACCGTGAACGGTAGAATACGCCGTCCATCGAACGACCATGGGAACGACCGATAAATCGACGGTGCACCGTTGCTCGAACCGCGCCGATCGACGCGCGAACCATCCTTTGTCTTTGAAACTAAATTCGAGCAGAGAACTCGAATAGAGAGAGAGGGAGAGAGTACGCGGGACTGTTCCGATGGATCGACACGAATCGTATCGGTGGGCATAAACGGACCCACCAAGTTTTCGGCGGTGTCCGGCGTGCACCGGCGATGGAGCCCGAGTGTCTGGAACCATTGAACCTGGTGATTAAGAAAAACGAGATCGAGGAGTGCGAGCCAAACGCGGCCGAGGAGAACACCGGCAGCGAGGCGTCGATCAACAGGATCGACGAGGAGAAGACCGAGTCGAGGATCGAGGACAACATGACGTTGCTGCAGGAGGCGGTGAAAGCGAGCGAGGCTGGCGGCTTACCAGCCGCCGATCACAAGATCCTCACCGCGCTCTACATGAGCAGCCTGATGCAAATGTCGCACATGACCGTCCCGAGGAGCGTCACGCCGCCCCCGTACACCGCCCAGCACAATTTCGTCCAGCTGTTGGCGATGGTCGAGGCGCGACACCGCATGTGGCAGCAGATGAACTGGCCCATGCCTCAGAACTTCCACAGGAACCCGATCACGCTGCCGCAACCCTACTTCGACGGACCGACCTCAAATCTCACCGAGCAACTCTGCAACTCCCAAAATTCCGCGACGGCATATCCCCTGACCTGCACGAAACCCGACCAACCCTCCAACCACGACGCCAAACAGCCTTACTACAAACGGTAACGCCGATCGGCAACAAATTACAACCGCACGCGGCTACCCCCGGCAAACTTCTAGACGTTCCGTCGCCCGATCCTTCCCGACGCTTCTCTTTCTTTAATATTCTCTTTCTATTCGCAGGTCTACGGTCGACCAGAAGAACTCCTCGTCGTTGGTCGCGCCCGACAGCGGAAAAGGCGTGGACTCGTCGCAACAGAACAATCAAGGTAAGTTTATCCCCTTTATTCTCGCTGTAGAATCCACCTCTCATACCATACGTCGATGATGTTTGCACAGATAAAAAGAAACCCCATATAAAAAAGCCTTTGAACGCATTTATGCTGTACATGAAGGAGATGAGGGCGAAGGTCGTGGCAGAGTGTACCTTAAAAGAGAGTGCTGCGATCAACCAAATATTGGGAAGACGAGTGAGTAATCGGCGCATTTTTCTTATCGATACACAAGCTTTTATGACTGGAACGCTGTTACATCACGGCCACGCGAAATCGTCTGTTTCTTCCACGTTTAAATGTTGCGCTCAGGATGCTTGCTTTGTCTCGAGCACGCATAATGTTCTCTGTTATTTAGGATCTTACGAAGAACATTTCCAAGGGAAACGTCGCACGGTTCCACATGACCGGTACAACGGCAGGATCGATTTCTTTCAAGGTCGTTTCGATGACCTCGAACGCGTTCTAAGTGCAATTAGAACGATTGTTTCTTACCGTTGTATCTAACCTCATGGAACCGTGCAATTTTTCCCTGGCCGCCTTTTCTTCGTATCGGTGCTCGAGATAAAAGATCGTCGTAGGCGTCGCCCTGATGTAAAAGCAACCAGACACATGCCAAAGTCAAGATTTTCTTCTGTTCTATTCTTTTCTTGTTTTTTAAAAAAAAAAAAACCCGCGTTGCCGTCGCTCGATACTGTGTACGACAAACCGATAATAAAATCAAGGAAAAAAATTTGCGTCGACGCCGTCGATCAGGAACCGATCGAACGATCGAGACGCTTTCCGTTTCCACGATCCACGATTGCGTTTTAAAACGAGGAAAACACGAGTTCCAGTCTCTGTCGGCTCGGAAGCAAAATGTTGACTTGGCGACCAAGAAACATCATCATCCCCAGAGACCCCGGCGCCATTGCAGGGCGTCTCCAAGGACGATCAGTAAAGTTGCATGCGTTTTAAAAGTATATTTTCATTGATCCGCGGATCAAAGTCGAGGCACTAACGTAAGTGTAAAAGAGAGAGCATCGTATAGGTGGGATCTAAGGAAAAAATCTCAGCCGTAACGGGTGGGTTGGGCCGTCGATCGAGCGAGAGGGTTGGGCATATGGCGACGAGGGGCAACCACGTCTCTTTCTGTTCGCCGTGTAAGAGGGTAGAAACCGGAAATGCAAAGGGAAAAAAATCTAATAATAAATTTCCAATTAAAAAAAAAAAAAAGAAGTACGCGAAAAGCGTGAAAAGGGACACGGTACACGGCTGAATACTGTGAAACTGTGAATCTGAATTTTGGGGGTATGACACGCAGTGGCACTCGCTAAGCCGGGAGGAGCAGGCGCGGTATTATGAGGCGGCCAGGCAGGAACGCCATCTCCATCAGCAACGATACCCCGGCTGGAGTGCCAGGGATAACTACGGATACGGCAGCAAGAAGAAGAAGAGGAAGAAAGAGCGCTCCGCAGATCCCACCGGAGGTACCACTTTCCAGTGCTAGAACAGCAGGCCCTTAATAATTCATTATAATAATTCATATAGATTACCTACTGGTTGATATTGAAACGATCAAAGTTTCTCTGTGCGTTTCATTTACTCTTATTTTTTTTTTTTTTTTACAAATTTTTTTTAACTTTTTTTTTCGTTTCGTTTTGTCATTTATATTTGATTGATTGATTTTTATTATTGATTTCAATTCTGGCATTCACTCTTCGACGTGCGGACTTGTTTTCGATCGATGAATTTAACACGACAGCTCGTGTCGAGCGGTCCGCGTGTACGCGTACGCGTACGCGTACACTGTTTCCGTTTTTTTTTCGACTTCGATTTGTATTGGATTATTGGATTGTCTGTTGGGGGAAATCTTTGCGGATTATTTATTGCGGCGCAGCAGAGGAAAAAACGGACTCTCGCGGCATGCGACGATTAACGCAGAATCTTTTTTTTGTATCTGGCCAAACTCCCTAAAGCGGTATCCGTTCACGTTCAAAATAAATAAATAAATAAAATAAAAAAAGGAAAACGAAAAATGAAAAGTATGTTGCAAAAGTGTACATCGTACGTAGATACGACGATGACGACTCGATGCGAGAGCGAGGGCACGATGAGATCGGGCGCGGGATGTCTGCTAGAGGATCTACCCTCCTCACGAATTCCTCGATCGTTTCGAACGGGACTCCACGCTCCTATGTTTCTAATACTCGACGTCGCACGGCGTACGAAAACTGTCGTTCAGACGCGAAAAACAACATTCCCACCGTATAAAGTGGACAAATACTCGCAAACCGATTATCTCTTTTACTTAATAATTTTTCCATTACCTTGTGTTCTGTGAATATTTAATTTATTTAATTAAGACAAGGGAAGAAATACAATTGTGATAAATGTTTCAGGGTTACGATACCGAATCTAAACTACAGGCTCGTCATGGAATTATTACCATCGATAATGATGGGAATTTTATCCTTGTTTCTTAGACAAATGAATGAAATTTTTGCGTCTAAATCGATGTTTTTGAACACTGTGCGTCGTTTTGGATAATGTTGAGAAAAGGATAGCACAGGTCTTGACCAGATCCAATGAGAACTCTGCTGGCCTACTGTGCTCGGATGCAATCCTATCGTCGACGTTGATTTATTCGTTTTTTTTTGCATCCTCTGGAACAGTGCTGTCCACGGAAAATCTCCGTACGTTAATGTTTTCCTCTCTACGCGCTATTTTTATCAATGAAACAGAGTGGCTGATTCACTAAACTCTGAACCTTATACCGGACAGCACTGCTCCAATTGCGACTATCAAAATTTACCATATTCGTGATAGATCATCGACGATTCGACGTTGCAAGATCCTCTCTCTGATCCATCAGAAACGACGACGATCGCAGAACATTAATACGCTGGAACAAAAAGTCTACTCTTCGAAACAGTCGAAATTTTGTCGATCTTAAGAATGGGAACGTTTCGTTGGCGTGTCTATTTTATTGCCTTGCGTTTGCAAACAATGTAACGCACGGTATATAGAAATTTTCGAAACGACGGGGCAAGTCAAAATGAGTAAATTTTAAACGAGCAATCCGAGGCTTCTTTTTCGAGGTACGATCAATTTATGGGGGTGTTTTGTCCTAGCAGACTATTTTATATTTTATATAATTATTTTTTGCAAATAAAAATAACTCATAATATATAAGCTCCGGGTTATTAAAACAAGTCCCGTTGAAAGAAAGTATCTCGTGAATCGTTAAAAAGGATGTAGTTGCGGCTAGCTCTTTTCACGTATTAAACAAAATAGTAATGGTAAATATTTTTTAATTGTTCTAGTTCGGGCAATAAAGGCGCGTCGTCTCGAGATATACTGTCGGACAGTTCAAAGAATAAGGTTTCGCTCGAAGGCTGTTACTCGAAGGAAACGATATTAAAAACAATCCGTGGGGTCGTTTCTTGCTAGCTTTATAGTCGCGTTCAAAGAGATTTTATTTAATAAGCAATTCTTGTATCTTGGAAAGGAAGCCTTGGATTGCACGGGGTGATAAATGACTTTTAGAAATAATTTGCTCACGTCGGCTTGTTCTATCGTTCGAACAAACACGGTCCTATGTATATTCTCTGTGTATAAGCCGACCAAGAATGTTTGACGCTTGCGCGCGACGATCCTCTATCAGACACCCTGTACGAGATCTGAGTTCTTTTGATAACCGACGATACGACGAATAGCGGTGCAACCGAGGGGGAGAGGAGAATCTAGGCTGTTCTTCTAGCACTTTAAACGGAAAGTAGGGACCCCAGTGTTTTAACGAAACGCTGAACAGGGCAGCGATGCGTCGAACGCAATAGAGCATAAAGAATGAGAATGACGATTTTTTTTATTAAAATATAAAAAAAAAAGCAAACAAAGAACACGCAGAAATATAATAAAATAAAATAAAATATATATAAGAAAGCAATCTCTACTAACTCCGAGTAAAAGCCAACCTGAGCGAAAAGTAAAGAATCAACTTTAACAGAAAGATACAATTAGGGTGGCGGCAGTAGCATTAGTGAATCTCATTTTTTTTTTTTCTTCTTGATTAAAAATATTGTTTAGTCCACGGTTCATGCACAATTACAAATAGTGTTTGGTTCTCTCTCGGTAGTGGCACGCGCTAGGGCGAGAGGAACAGGCCAAGTATTATGAGTTGGCGCGACGGGAGAGACAGTTGCACATGCAGCTGTACCCTGACTGGTCTTCCCGCGCAAATACCAACCGAACTAAGAAGAGGAAGCGCAAACAAGACACAAACAGTGATCCTGGAGGTACCCACATGCCTCACTCCACACATTCTTACAAGCTCCCCCGCCCACCCCCCCCCCTGCCCCCCCCATGATACAACAGCAACAACAAAATTATCAAAAACCCCCTTCAGCAGCCCCCACCCATCATTATTACATATACTATATATTATAATTATTATACATTCTTATTGCTACACTACATTATGTTGCATGTTTTTTCCCCCCCGTCTTGGGGTTTTGGGTCGATATTTTATATTTATATATATATATACTCTATATATATAAATTGTTATTATTATTATACATGCACACGCATATGTATATGTAAGATTATCATATATATACATATGTATTTTGTAACTGTCAACTATCTATTCGTACTTTTGTTTACTTTTTTATTTTTATTTTTCTTTGTATTTTATTTCATTTTTTTTTTTTTTCATTTCTTTGAGAGCAAGAATATAATTGCAAAAAAAAGAAACGAACGAATAGAAAAGAGTTAACGAGCGATCCAACACAATTTGTGTGAGCGGGCGTGCACGTACGCATGCGCACGTGCGTGTCTCATATATATATATATATATACATATATATATATTTCTACGTATATTTCCGTTATATATAAATAAATATATGTGTATATAACGGAAACGGAACGGAAACACGAGCGCATTCAGTACACGTACACGCACATGACACAGCATTATTAATTATTAATTACGTATACAACTTTGGGGACGCTGGCCATCTTGCATTTTTACAGGGACCTACTCCGCAATCAGACAATCCTGAGCGTTTTTAATTTTCACTCAGTCTCTTTACTGTATTTCCTCCTGCCTCTGTTCTGATTTTCTCTGACACTTTCTTTTCCCCCCCCGTCTGCCCCTCCTATTATTCTATTTCCCCCGACTCTGCTATTTCACTTACTTTTGCTCTTAATCGCCCTTCATCTCTCTCTCTCTCACTTCTCCTATTTTTCTCTTTCTCTCTGTCCTCAATTTTCTCTCTTTCTGCCTCTCTGTACTTACTTTGTACGATACGCTGGTTGGTTTCAGTTCACAACCCATTTTTCGCTCCCCCACCTTTGATCGTTTCAACGTTGCCTGAGACCCCGTTGATATTTTTTTCCACTAATTTTACTCAATTCTACATTTTATTTTTCTCGATTATCGTATTTTATTTATCCCACTCGTCATCTGTTTTCTTTTTTTTTTTTTTCGTTTTCTACGATCACCACCATCCCCCTCCCCCAGTAAACCACTCAATTATTCTCGAGCCCCTACATATACGAGTATATTTCGTTCACCACGTTTTCTGTAATCATTTGTTTTTCTTTTTTACATTCATCTTTAATATTTTTATATCTAGAGGCTTGCGTTTAATACAGATCACGACATGAGTAGATATGATCTTTGATCGTGTTTTTTACGCCGTTTAACGTTTTTACGCTGCATGCCGTTTATCACTCAGCTTGACAGAGTATCTCTCTTTTTTTGTCGATCCGCGGAGTCCTTCCCAGAAGACAACGATCATTCGAAAGAACGGTCGAAACAAAATAAAAAAAAAAACCGTAAACGGTTATCGGTTCCTCGTGTTTCTTATCGAACACCGTGCAGCCTATCGTGGAATGTCGACGTCTTCCGGAAGGACCCTGTATCACCGATGTATCGTTCGATTTCTCGACGGTTCGAGGCTTCACGTCCAAGCGAAACGGAGAGAGAAAATTAATCGCGAAACACGATTTTTCCGGGAAACAAGTTTTCATCCGTTTGGTCAAGCAAGATTCAAGAACGATTCTAGCTCGAACGGTTTCGATCCACGTTTCCAACGCTGTTGCGACAAGTATAATAAATTTGTCACCGACAAGCGTGCGTTGTCTCTATTCCCAAATTACTCGATCGAATACGAATGTTTTAGATCGTAAGTTTTGTCAAAACGTGAGAAATCCGACGATACATAGATGCGTACGATCCCTCTACCCTGTTCTATATCAGAGGGAAAGCTAATACAGCCTTCTAATCGTACCATGTTTCGCATTTTTTAGGTAACAACATGAAGAAGTGCCGCGCCAGGTACGGATTAGACCAACAAAGCCAGTGGTGTAAACCATGCAGGTACGTGCGCAACGTTTTGACGGGTTTGTGACTCGTTGCTTCTTGAGAGAAGAACATATACCGTCTTGTCGATAAGCTGAGCACGCTATTTCGGTCGCGTGTATATACGTATTCGATCTTGAGAAGTGTTGAGAAAGGCTATAGAAGTTTTCACGTCAGTCATGTAGTATCACTAGAGGAAGTTACTTTATATTATATGTGGTTGAATGATGGTGAACCGATTACGAACGGGCTGCGGCGATCGGGAGTCTTTCGAACGTCCGCTGTTACACAAGCGTTGGCTCTAAGATCTCGCTCCCGGCGTGGATCTCGTAACATTTTTAACGAAACTCGAACACGCAGCCCGAAGCAACCGGACAAAGATGTAAAATACAATAGAACACCGGTGGTAAATCGGGCCGATGCGTCCGAAGCTAAAAAAAACTTGCAACCCGACCACGAATATAGTTACTTATCGATTGTCACCACTTCTTATTGTTATCGTCTTCTGCTCCGTTCCGTCATCCACATGTTATCGTGGAACTTGAAAAAAAGAGTAGCCAACGTTCGAAATCTCGGTACGCCTCGAAGAAAGATCATTCTGAAGAAAATAGACAATAACAATACAAAGTTACTTGTTTATTTTCTCTACGATGCATTCTGTACAGGGTCTACGAAGACTCGTGACGTCTGTCTGGTCGCGTTGAGAAATTAAAATACGCGTACTCGGGGGTCTCGCGACGAATCGGTGAGGGGAACAAGACAGAGGGGAGGGGGCAAGTCGCGCGTTAACGTCAGAAAATGTGTCTTCCAAAAGCGAAACGTCAAAGTTCGAAAAATGAAACGATGTATCGCAACGAAACCCGAAGAATAGCTGGATCGATCCAACAGCTGGCGACGTCTGCTATACTTTGCTTGTACATACATGTATATCTCTCTACTAGAAAACCGCACTGTAGTTTGCCGCGGCATCGTCACGAACCACCCGTTTCAAACGCGTCCCGTTTGTTACCACGCGTGTCGCACAGCGAGCCCGAACGCCCCGACTCTCGGCTGGGTTTGTGAATCACACGGACCTCATTAAAGGGGCGAAGATGAATCCCAATCGATCGGTGCTCCTCGTCCATCGGTGGACGAGACCAAACGCTTGCTCGCGACGCCGGTGAAATCGTTCGTTTTTTTTTTGTAAACACGGTGAAAGAGTCGACGATTGGTAAATCTAACCATCGTCGACTCCGCTCCTCTTCCTCCCCGTTCGCGTGGACGGGATCTATACGCAGATAATTCCAAAAATAAATATCATAGAAAGATTTTGAGCGAAACAGTCGCGAAGAACTGGTGTTACAACTGTTATCGATTCTGGTTATAAAACGACTTTTATATCGATTCCATATGAACTCTGAAACCGGTTCTACAAGGGTTAAATCGTCGACAAATTTTGTAATAGATACTCGTTTCATCGTAATGCGTATGTACCTAATGTAGTATTTAGAGATGTGTATTATATCAATATTAAATCGATATGCGCTACTTGTATATATTGAAACAGTTTATCAGGAGACATTATATTTCTATTAAAATTTTCTTCGTAACAGTTAGTCGACATAACGGTTCCCCGCAACTGTTTTGAGAACCTTCGAATCAAAAATCTCGCGAATGTGGACAATTTGGGAGACATATTTTCTGACACGTTCGGTCGGTTCGACTCTAGCGTTAAAATGAAATGAACTCGAACCGATCGAAAGAAACGCGTCCTTCCACACGACGTTACCGCGCACGATTGGATACTGATCGTACATGTAAACTGAATAGGAACGTTCACGTAGTCTAGATAACAGTTTTCGATTTGTATCCGACGGCGGGGTGTGGAAAGGGCTGTTAGAAAAGACGAGTCCGGCGACGAGGACGGTCGAGGGACTCGGACCGATGCGTGTGGGTGACGAGGATACGGTGTGGGATTTAAGAATGGGATTAAAGTGATAACGTCGATGCGACGAGCGCCCCTTTAATGGCTGGTGGTTGGTTTTGGCAGCCCAGTGGAGCATGGAGCGGGGATGGGCATCCACGCGAGCATAATCCATCACGGTGTGGGAAGTAGCGCGGGGGCAGGGGTCGGGGCTGGAGGCGGTGGAGGGACGGTGGGGGCAGCAACTGCCCCGCCAAACACCAACACTGCCTCCAATGCCTCCTCGCCTCAGCAAGAACCCACTTATGTTAATCTCTAGTCAAGCCTATCGCCTCCCTTCTACTGCAACACTTCTTCTTAAACAGTGGTCAGTCCCGACTTAAACCTACAGGCTCGCTGGCCCTCGCTATACTCAACCAACTCGACTCGTTGGCCGTCTAAACGCTCGGACAAATGTCACGGGGGGAGGGGTGGTTGGATCTGTGTTGCGTCTGTCTACGCCATATACATGCTCGTCCAAGCGTTATTGTACGTCGCGTGTCGACGGTAGTTTGACAAATTCATGGGGATCTGATTGTTTGAATCGCGACGGATATCGGTCAATATCGGATGTCGACACGAGCGGGGTGGCATAGTGAGCGGCACAGCGACGTCCTAATGCTCGCATTGTTTCTCATTGTTGTGGCTCTTTGCAGCTTATTATTGTTATTTGATTTACCCTCGTTTAGTTGGACTTTACTCAGTGTTGCCCTTAGCATGGCTGGTCTGTAATAAATCTGATATATATGTATATATTAAATATATATACTATGTATGTTGATACACATACACACGTACATGTATACGCACACGCTCACACACACACACACAGACACACGTTTGTACGTGTATACAAATCTATACATGTTGCGTACATCTACCACCGCTACGTGTAACCAGATTTTTTAACTTTTTTATTTTTTCTTTTCATTTTCTTTCCTCGGTTCGGAACGTTTGGCATAGAGAGAAGTATAAATGTTACTATACATTGTGATTACTGATTTATGGCATGGCAGTTCGTACGGTTTACGGCGAATTATGTGTTGTAACCGATGTGTTGACCTTCTATTTAGTACGTAAACCATGGTTTTTACGTTCCTTTGTTTCTTGTTATCTCTTTATATACATATACATATATATTACATATACATATTTGGTTTCTCTCTTATATTATTTTTTAATTGTTGTAATGTCGTAACTGTTGCGTAGTCGCGCGTAGTCCGAAAAGTAAACTCGAGGCACTGCGAGGCGTTTATGTTTCTCGTCGGAAGCCGCGAGGCCAGACTATGGCCAGGCCAAGTCTCGATGGAAGTTCTAAGCAACGACCCTCGAATTTCGGACTTTCGACCCTCGAGCGTGAGCTCGGCAACTCTGACACGCCGTGACTCCGTTACGTTTCGTAGAAGCTTTTGCAATTGTCCGAACGTGGTTCGGCGGTTTGGTTCGCGCTGTTCCAGTAGCCCTCGGAACGTCGATCACCGATTATGGCGATTCGAACGTCCATTAAACGCTATCTTTTACCGCGGTTTTACTCGTACCTATTTCGACCAAAAGGTGTCTTGCATTCGAAAAAAAATTTAAATCGAGGTTGGAAAATAATTTGAACAAAAATTTGATAAGTTGTCTTTGGTAGAAATAGTACTTTCCTTACAACTTCCTAACGAAGAATTTAACAGTTTATTTAAGAATAAATGGAGGGGAACGAGCGGAGAACAGCACGAATCAATCATTTGCCCAAATATGCAGAGATACTACATCTAACGCTTAAATCCAGACGTGCCTGCGAACTATTAAAAAGTTGACGTCCCGTCCATGAACCGTAATGTTCACATTGACACACGAAGCAAACTGATTAACTCAACTGGCTAAGAGATGAATAATGAGAGCCAATGGCAGAGCGAGTAAATGTCTCGACTGCGATGCAGTTACCACACGAGGTCGGTCGGGCTCACTTTACGGGAACTTTGCAGTAGCGAGTATTCGCCTATTTCCTTCTCGCGTTTCCGGTTTTACGCGGAACCAAACTTTTTACGCGCCTTCGCGTTCGCCGTGTCTCGCATCTTCTATAACGTTTCTGTTTCTTTCCCTGCTCGCGAAACGTTTTCATTTATTCAAACGAATCCGCTGCCCGCGAGCCGATCAGGACCGTTGCCACACTTCCGGTCACGAACGTTCCAAGTTCCACGTAACATCCATCGGTCCGATTCGCACGGAATCTTTCACGCGTCCCGGAAACGATTGCTCCTTAAAACACTCTAGCGATTCGGAAATCGATCTTCTTTCGCGCGACACGATATCGAGCGGGATTTACAATGGGTAAAGAAAAAAAGTGTTGGCACACACGCCTTTCTCTAAATATCCTCGCGTGTCAATTTACGCGTCCGTCGACAGAAATTGTACGTTTCCAACGTCCACCGATGATACATCCTGACGATGTTTAAAGGAAAGTGCGCGTAGCCAGCACTTCGTTTACCCACTGTACGTAGTTTCTCACCTGGCGGATGAAAAAAAAACAAGCGTCACCCCTTCCTATCCCCCCCACCCACCCAGCCCACCTTGTGCCCCTGCATTTCGATTCTTTTCTGTTGTGACTTTCGTTTTCCACGTATACGTTTATTACACAGTTATTTGCTTGTTACGTCTGAACGTTTTGAGCATGGCATTTGGCAGCGAGTGAACCGTGTCGAAGAATACACCGACGCTGGTCGCGCGAAGGTCTCAACCTCCGTTCCGTTTAACGAAAATCTATAGTGAACGTGAATTCGACTGACGACGATCCGAGCCGGGACGAAAACGCATCGCAACAATACATTTCGTTCTATTTCTATGGCACGCGCGAAGACGTAAGAAGCGAGTGATTGGTAAGTGGGTGGGGTCGAAACAGTTCAATTTGCGTCCACTATAGTATCTTGAAGAACGCGATTGAAAGAAACTTACAATAGTTTTTGGGTAATTTGAACCGTCGGATATTTGTTTAACCGTGCGCGGTTAAACAAACGTATCGGATGGTTCGAGGGACCAAGCGATCGATCGTTTGGTCGAAGGAGCGGTTTCTTCCGCGCGGCCAGCCTTGCAACGACTACGAGTGTCCGCATGCTCTTTTAGTTGGTAATAATTCTGGATGTAACCTTACTCGACGGAGGACTCAGCGTTGCTCCGTCTCGGTTCTTGCAAGAAAATCGTACGATAGCGACGAGCCCCAGCCCTAGGCTCGTAACTGTTCGCGGGAGCAACGTTCGATCCCCCGTTTATTAATGATCGTCGAAACGGTCCCCCTGGGACCATCCCTGGCTAATTCTTCGACGCTTGTTCGCAGACGTAAGAAGAAATGTATCAGATACATGGGGGAGGGAGGAGACGGCGATGGCGAAGCCGACGGCGAAGGCGAGGACGATCATTCGGAGGACAACCTGGGCAGCGTGGGGGAGGCAGGCACTCCCGAGGAAGACGAGTCCCTGAGCAGTCCCGGGGGTTTGTCCGCGTTGTCTAGTCTGGCCAGCCCGTCGCTGGTGTTACCGTCGCCCTCGAGTCTGGCCAGCCCGTGTCCTTGTCCTCTGACGCCCCCGGTGCCGCCTCCGCCCCTGTCCAACAACCCGGCCAGTCAGCCGCACGGTCATCCGGTTCAACCGCCGCCGCCGCCGCATCGCAACCCGGTCGGCACCAATCCCCACGACATCAACAATCCCCTTAGCGTGAACCAACTGACCGGACAGTGTATAAAGAGTGAAGTGGTGCCGGCGCCGTCGGGCACGTCCAATCCGGCGATCAGTGTTACGTAGCCCCGGCCGGACCCACGTGACAAGACTGTTGCAACACACCGTGTCATCCGCAGGGTCCGTGTACGTGTACAGACGGGAGACTGGACGATAGGAGCGATCGCTGCCGCGACCTGGACGACCAGGAGGACGGAGAAAGCGCCGGAGAGCTGGCTCTTCTTCGTTTGGGATCGTTGTGGGACGAGTACCGGCGCGAGAGGATCGCCGCTGATCGTGACCGTAGGAACGATCGAGGGGAGTCTTCGTTGCGAGATCATCCTCGATGTCGAAGTAACGATCGAACGCCTCGAGCAATCGACGAGACTGTTTCGAGCGATCGGGGGTCTCGGGGCCCGCGGTTCCACAAGATTCTTCGGCCGTGGAACGTTCGTTGACCGCTGATCCGGGGGATCGTCGAATGTCTTCGGCGCGGGTAGGACGATCGAGTCGATCGGACGTTTCCTAAACCTCGGGGCTAAGGATAAACGACGGATCCTCGGGTAATCGTGTTCACCCCACGTTGCCATTCGTTCGCCAGAGTATAAGACCCAGTGTCCAGAAGTTGACCGACCGACGGAAGCTGGGCGTGGACGTTGACGAACAAAAATAAGAACAAAAACGATTATGAAAATATGATGCAGAAATACTCAGGACCAAGTGTCTGGCTGTAGTCACCCACTCGAGAATACGAAGATTGCCAGTTCGTATGATAGACGAGCACGAAAGGGGTCAAGAATGAGAGTCGCGGTTTGCGTGGATGGTGCGTGCGTGCGTGCGTGGGAAAAGGGCGAAGAAAGGCGATTTATAAAGGTGCGCGTGACACAGCTTGTAGTCCTTGTTACGTTGTGATGCCAATGACTGAGAGGTCATGTTCCTGTGCCAGGTACTATATTCTATAGTAATTATACCGCAGACGTGTATAACTAAAAGGTAAAACGAGCAAAAACGAGAGAAAGCGAAAGAGTGTGTGTGTATGTAGAACGGATAGGAAGAATGAGACACGAGAGAGCGAAAGAGAGAGAGAGAGAGAGAAAGATGAAGAGTAACAGATGATGATGATGATGATGATGATGAGTCGTAGAACGAGAACAAGACTTTTTATTGTCATTCATTTATTCGACCTCACGGTGTCAAAATACCTATCTTCTGTATGTAATTTGTTATTTTTTTAAAAGTCTATACACAATGCGATTAATTAGCGTGTAAGATCTCGTTTTTTAGTGCAAAGCTCGTAACTTTTAGGTCGCCCCGTGAACAATTCCCGACACCTCTGTCCCCCCCCGGTATCTGACCCTCGTCGTTACACATCATCCCTTCTCCCTCGTACGCTTTTGTATGCGTTATTCCTCCTATCTCGGAGACTGTACTCGGAACAAAGTCGATTGGTCGCTCGAGGACGTCGCGAGTCGATACAAATCGGATATATCGACTATCACGATTGGGATTAATAATTCGGCGATCTTGAGCGACCAAAATTGTTGATCACTGCACCTACAGTGTAACGCGACGGGTGGGATAGTTTCTTTTGCGGGACACGAACGATTCGAGGGTGTCCCATCCGTGGATCTCCATTGCATAATACAATATATTAACGAGCTATTTAGGTGAAATCTCAGGAATAATCTGTCCAAACTCAAGATCGAAACCATCTCCTTCGTGAACGATTACACCGTATCCTCCCCCACCTTCGATCCTCTTCAACACTGCCAACTTTCCTCTACGCGCCCCACGGAAATATTTCTTTCGCGACGGTCGGGAGCATCGAAAACGATCGGGAAGACGCGGGACGAGGCGATCGAAATCAAACGCACCGCTCGCGCTTTCGTGCCATCGAAGACAATAACCGCGGCGAATGAGAGAGACTGTTTTGTAGCATCAAAGGCGCGATCGAGAGCTTCCACTAGAAAACGCGTCCGATCGAGTCGCCGCTTCTTACCGATCGTTCAACGAGAGAGACGCGTTGCATTATTTATCGAGCTACGATATCGGTTTTTCGCGCCGTTCGTTTCTTGCTACTTCAAATCCCGTCGATTCCGTTCCTATCGTTTCCCTTGCCCCCCTCCCCTCCTCTCCCTCTTCTATACTTCCCGTTGTCGCTATTTCCCCGAGAAACCGAAGAATCGAAAGTCGACGCCAAATATTTCAGCTACTCGATACCGTTTCTACAACTTTCCCCCCGATGAAATTCCCCATCGGTTTCGAACGTCTAAAATATTTGACGCCCCCACCCCTCTCCCCCCTTTGGTTTCGTTGCTTCCTTTCGTGAAATAGCTCCGTGAAAATTCCGTTATCGGTAGGGAATATTTTTGTCGAAGCGTGCAACGCGTAGCGCGACGTTTGTAGCAATTTTTAGGAAATTTGTAAAAATTCCAAGCGGACTCGGAAGAGAGCCCCGGAATCGGAACTTTGGTCCGACTTTAATTTTGTTTTTACAGTTTTCGATCGTCGATCTACGAGGTTTCCGTAGCGACGAAAGGAAGAAAAGATTTGTCGATCGTGCGTTGTTCTTTTATCGTGTTTTTATTTTCTGATCGAACTCTGTTATCGTGGAATGAACGTGCGAACAAATCGAAGATCGCGACGATAATATTCTTCGTTTAATTTTATCAGTTTTGTCTGCCCAATCGGCGAGAAAGAATCGTAGCGATAGTATTAGAGTTTAATTTCTTTAATCGCGCGGAAACAGGCTGATCGTCGCGTAACTTTGCAATGTCTTCTTTTTTTTTTAATTCTCAGCCGTTTCCCGACTGTTTCGTTACAATTTTCTGTTATGTTTCCGGATTCGTTATCTGGTCAAAGCGTGAAACTTCTCTTCGATCCAAGAACAGAGATGGAACCGCGCGCAATGTTAATCGTTTAACGCAAATTCCTGATAGTTAATGTTTTCGTACCATTTGCGTATACCCTCGGTGCAATCTGACTTCCCCCTCTTTTCGTCTCTCTCCCCCATCCCCTTGCCAAGATGATAACGACCGAAAGAGCAAAGAAAAATAGAGAAAAGAACGAAACCGATCGAAAATGAAGCAATTCCAAGCACGGCAATAGAAGAGAAAACCGGTCGAAAATTGTTTTCGCGCGTGTTCGCATTAGGGAGCAGCTTTTGTACATAAAATACGTTCTAAGGTGCATTTGTTGCGTCGAATGGGAAAGTGCAATGGAGGACTTTGACGACGACGATGGAAAGAGAGAGTGTTGTGCCGCGATGTGGATGATCACGTGCGTGCGTTGTCGAGGCGGATAATAAAAGGACGGGAGAGAGAGAGTGCGTGTGCGTATACGTGCGCGTGCGCGTGTGTGTGTATGTGTGCGTGCGATAGAGAGCAAAGACAAGAAGAAACAGTTTAGCGAAGCGTTTTTCCTTCCTGTTATTTCCTTTTATTTCCCCCAATTTTCTTTTTTTTTTCTTCTTTTTTTTTTCACGTTTATTCGTAATCGCTTCTCGACCGAGATAATCGCGCGATGTCTGTTTAGCGAGAAACGTAATATAAGTCTGTAAACGCGTCACTAAACGGTTAACTGAACGTGCCATAACGACATCATGCCAATATTATCGATAATACATATTTTTTACGATTAACGATCCGTTTCGAATTCGTTCTGTCAATGGTCAGGGTTCGCCATTCACGGACACTCTCGCGAATCTCTGCTGTTCATTTTTTAACTTCTCTTCGTTGCTTCCTGCTCCGAAGATTTTTGGCAAGCGATCTATTTGTCTCGAAGATTCACAAGCGTGCAATTTAACGGTCTCAAACTTTTGAGATAGAAAAATTCAACTACCGTATAGAAATCTTAAATAGTTCGGTATCCTCGATACCGATATTTTCTCCTTACCTTTAGTCCTTAACCCCTTGACGTACGATTATAATTGTAATAAATTTTTCGAACGTATACTGTTTAATTTTGTATGAAAATGTATTGACTTTAATTGTACTAGATTTCACGACGAATCAGACTCGTTGTACGACAAGTGGTTAATACTATCGTAACAATACTGCCAAAGATCTTCAGGAGTCTCCGATCGCGAATCGCGTCAAGATGGAACGAGCCGAAGAAATCGTTGCGTGTGGAGGAACGAAGCAACGAAGAAGGATCGACCGATCGATCGATCGAGAGGACGAAACGTGCGAGCACGAGGACAGCGGACGGTTCACAGGGACGAGCGTACGCGAAAAGGGGAACTGTCGTTGATAGTACCCGACAGACGTTGGCCACAAAGAAAAGACTTATAAAGCCGTGCGATGTATTATTGCGTGCGTGTGCGTGCGTGCGTGTATCTGCGTGTGAATGGTACGACGATGACTGGTGTAGGAAGAGTCGGGTTGCGGGAGCAGAGATCCCAGGAGACGCTCGGTTGAAACGCGTTTTCTCGATCGCGATGTTCGAAACGTCCGAACAATTCGGCCGACTTGTACGCGCGTTTCCCCACAGATTCCAAACCCCGTTGCTCGGCAAACAAGAAATTCATTCGTGATCGCGCGAGTAATCTGATTCGATTTCGGTTCGCGGAACGATCCACGGGGATTGAGCTTCGTTGATCGAGAACCGAGACGTTCTTCGGTTAGGAACTCTGCTCGCGGAACTTGGGCGTTAGTTCACTTTCCGAGGAACTAGACGACGTCACGAAGTGTGGTCCGTTGTGGTCCCCCATGGATGGTCAGGGACGAAGGAAGCTGTTCTCGCGTTTCTTTCGGGGTGTTTGGAAAGGGTGTACAGCGGGATACAGCGTGGTCGCGACCGACGACCGTGGAACAGCTTCCGAGCCTGTTAAAAAAACACGGCCTACCAGACCGCGCGAGACGTCATCGTATCGCTCGAGAAAGCCTGCCCGCGGCTGATCGCGAAAATTCTGTCCCGACGAACGATTTTTCGGCACTAGCCGCGGCCGAGCTCGTCTCGCATGAAAAGGAGTGCTTGTAACATATTGTAAAGTATCCACGACAGTTTTCAGCTGCGTTGTACAGTGTTTTCTAAGTATCTAGTTAATAGCGTGTAATTGAAGATACATTGTATTTACACTAATAAGTGATCTGTATCAAATTCATTCTCGTATAGCCTGTATCTCCTACTCATGTAGACGCTAAAAGTGATTTGTGTCATAAAGAAACCTATAAATAAAATTAGCAATTTGAGAATGTTGTCGACCGTGTCCATTCATTCACCCCGACTGACCTTTTACTATCCCAGTTGTACCATTACTGTCAATTCACTTATTGTGAGCTTATTCGGACCTGTGAACGTGTAAACTTTGACACCTACACGAGTTTACATCCTTGCTACATCATGGCCCGGACTATATCGCTGCAGTCAGCGGTAAGAGGTATCGAGAGAATTTCTCGTCAAAACTTTAAACACAATTTCAATTTAATTTCTCTCATTTTTGTTTGATTTCGGATCCTCGTTAAAGGGTGAGAGGTGGGGTCTCTGTAAAAACCTTTAACCACCTCTCACTTGTTTCAACAATTACCCTAACGCTATTTCACAAATTTTGACGAAGTAAATGTTCGAGTAAACGTTTAAATAAAAATTGTCGATAGGCAGAAAAAAGGGTTGTAATCACCGTTCGGGCGGTTATTGCTCGCACTTTGGCGGACAACCGGTCTTGGCATCGGAGAAGAAGAATAGGTTCAAGATGTTCACCGCGTTCAGAGTGTAAACGTTAGGCGTCTTGAGATTCGAGTTCGTCACGAACACCTTGGCCATCTTCATGATGCTCTCGCACTTCATCACGCAGGCAGCGCCGTCGAAACTCGGCCTGCCCAGCTCGTTCCTCGCGCACGGATCGAACAAGTAGAATTTCCCGTAATGTTGCATCACCGCGACCGCCATGTTGGTGGTGTGAAGGATACCAGCGCAATTCGAGCGAAAGAACATCACCAACGATTCGGCGAGATCGAACGCGTGAAGAAGACCGGCCGTGGTGTGATTGTGGATGTGCACGGTGGCACGGAAATCGCCGACGATAAAAACCGTGAGTAGCTCGCTGGGCGACAGATTCCTGGAGCCGGGACGCGCTGCACGCACGCTGTCCGAGTGTAGTAAATCGCCGTATTTCAATATCGCGTCTATCAATTCGGGTGTCCAGGTGGACGGGACGTGAAGCAGACCCACGACAATGGCGACGGCCGCGATCGCGGTGCTCTGGAAACCTCTGCTGGTCGAGCTCCAGATACGATGGTTCATGTGCAAACTGCCGCGCAGAACGCTCAACTCCTCGTCCACGAAGTTGTACTCCGTAACCGTGACAACGTCCAAGGTGGTGTTCCTCTTCGTGCTGGTGACCGGGATCGGGGGGCTCGTGCAGTCGAAGTAGGGCTTGAATCCCGCGGGACACGGCAGGGGTTCGATCATGGCCGTCTTGATGATCACCCTGCAGATCTGATAGCGACCGTACTTCTCTTGCTCGTCGATATTGGCGAACAGAACCTCGTAGAGCGGCTCTATGCAGGCGAACCACATCACGCACGAGGTGCCGTAAAAATCGGGCAGACCCTGATCGCTCAGAGCCCGTGGATCGTACATAAAGTAGACGCCCATGTCCTTCCAGATGGCCACGGCTCCGCGATCGGTCACCAGAACGCCTGCCCGATTGTTCTCGAAGAACTGTTGAACGCCCTTTTCCAACAGAATCGGCGGAGGCGGCGGTGGTCGAATCCTCTGAGGACCCCTGACCTTCTTTCCCCTCCTGCCAGCCCTCGCTCTTCTCTTGGCGCCTCGTCCTTTCTTCTTCTTCTTGTCCTCGGGCTGAGGCGGGGGAATGGCGACTATACCGGACACCGTGTTGGGCTCTATGTCCGCGGTCAGAATGTTCACGCCCACGTAGAACACTCTGATGATGTCCTTCGGTTTGATACGCACTATCGTCGGTTTGGCCTTCTGCGTCAGCCGGTGGACGTTCGTCCCGATCGCCAGGATCTCGTCCATGGTTTTCTTGGTCCAGGTGATAGGGCTCTTCACCACGGACATACCGAGGGCCACCACGCAATTCGCCGCTGTCTGCTTGTTCCGGAACGACTCCGGGAATATTTCGTCCCCTTGGTGGTAGCTGCCACGGAGGATCGCTCGAGCCTCGCCCCTCACCCTCCTGTAAGCGTTCAGGGCCGGCAAATTCGAGGGCCGAACGGCCGCGCTCGGGTCGAATTTCCACGGGGCAAGCTTGTTCCAGTTCACCACGTCGATCGCGATCATCTCGTAGTCGCCCTCGGACCCGAGTAGCTCCAACAGATAGCCAACCAGGATCTCGGTGTTGGCCAAGCGTAGAACTTTCGGCGCCACCGTGGTCGTCTCCCCTTTGCTGGTCGGCCAGTCGGGTATCAGGGTGTAGTAGACGTTGTCGAACTTCCAAACGGCTATATTCCTGTTATCGCCCACGGTCAGTGCGCCCGAACTGTACCGGGAGAAGAACTTGTCGATACCAGTCTGCAGACTCTGAACTTTGGGCGGCTTCGCGGTCAGACTGCCCGCCTCGACGCAGTCCTTGATCGTCAGATTGATGCGACGTGTCGAGAGGAAAAACTCGGTCATGATCTCGTTTATTCTTGGTACGGAACCCTCGCCGAGCCTCTCCACGCACTTTGAGTGCAGCTTGTCGCCGGTGACGATCACCTCGTCGAGCACCGCCTGCGTCCAATAACGCGGCTCGTAGACCTTGGCGAAGACGATGCCCATCACCGCGATAGCCGCGGTCTGCTGGTTCCTGTTAGCCTCTTTGAACCTTTCGTCGTCCATCTTTACCGTGCCGTCGATGCTCCACACGCCCTCCGTTAACTTGGGAAACTGAAACCAGGGATCCTCCCCCGAAGACGGTCGCGGCGGTCGCTCCTCTTCCGCCACTCGCGTCTCGTAGGCGTTGTCCACGGTGACGGTGTCCAGGACGAACTCGTCCCCGGTAGCGACCGCTTGAATCGCCGTCACCAACGACGGAACATCGGTGAACCACATCACGCAAGCCGCCCCGTCTTTCTCGCGCGGTTCGCCCCGAGTGTCTCTACCCTTCGGGTCCATAACAAAGTACGCGTCCGCTTCCCTCCATACAGCCATCATCACGCTGCCCTGCCTGAATATGCCCATCGTGTTCGTCTCGAAAAAGGTTTCCAGCTGCGCCTCCAACTCGGTCATCCTGCCCGCGACAGCCTCCTCCTCCAACGCCACGTACATTCGATTCACCCCCACGGCAAAGTCTTCGCCTATCTCGCTCGGAAGAAGATAGTCTCTTGGCGTTTCTTCCTCCATCTCCTCTTCCGGTAGATTATCGAGATTCTCCGTGGTGATCTTGTCGGCCAGCTTCAGCACATCGTCGACCACTTCCCTGTACCACAAGTGCGGATTGTACAGCTTCGTCATCGCCAGGGTCGCCAAGGCGCAGGCAGCTTGTTGCTTATCTCTACTGTGGCGTTTGAACATCGTCTCGTTCGCCTGGTTGAAGCTGCCCAACAGAATGGCCCCGGTGTCCCCCATGTTAAGGTAATTGTGCAGATCCGGCTTCACCGGGATCAGTTTGTCCTCTTCTATCTCCTCGTCGGTCATCTCCGATCCGATGTGCACGCTCTTCATATCGTGAATCGAGAACTCGTCGCTAACCTCCTGATCTTGTCCCGCGTTCGTCTCGATCATCTTCGCCAACACGGACAGACTCAGGGTTCGAATCACGCAGGCCACACCAGGTTCTTCCTCGTCCATCGACCACAGGCCCAGGCTATTTCGCGGATTCGGATCGAAACAGTAGTAAACGGTTCGCTGCACCACCTCGTCCTTTTCTTTCACATCCTCGTCGACCCTCCACACGGCCACGGTCATGTTCTTCACCTCCACGATACCGTACTGATGATTCTCGAAGAACTGTTTCAGAGCCTGCTCCATGCGCGGAACGTCGCTCTCGAGAGGCGCTGTTAAATTTCCAACGATCGTCCCTTCCTCCACGTCGATCTTCACCTTCCTGTTTTTAAAGTAGAGATTCTTCTTTAGGTTGGGCACGAAGAAGTAGTTCTGACCTTCCTCCTCCGTGTCCACGACGGGGTTGCACCACTGATAATACGCGTCCCCCTCCCGTATCACCGCGTCGATCGTCTCGTTGGTCCACTTGGTCGGCGGTGTCTCTCTCGCTGCTATCAGACCCACCACTGGCATCGCGAGTCCTTGAATACCCCGAGTCTCGTCCTCGAATTCTTCGTCCTCGTTGGACGTGGTGCCCTGGAGAATCCAGGTCTCACCGGGCGTGCCCGGCTGAAAGTCGTGCCACAGTCTGGTGCCAGGAATATCGTCCAAAATGGTGATGTGCCTGATGGTGAAACGGTCGTTCTTCTTCGAGTGTTCGAGGTTCTTCCAAAACAGAGCGGCCAGCGCGTCGGTGTTCGAGAACCTCATTACGCAACAGTTACCCTTCTTCTCTATTCCGTTGCCCTTCGATCCCTTTCCACCCTTCTCCTCTCGAATTCTAACGCCGATGTTATCGCATTGTCGAGGATCGAACATGTAGTAACAATCGTCTTGGTTCCAAATCGCCACGGACATCGACGAGGACTCGATCACGCCTTCCGTGTTCACCAGAAAGAACTCCTCCAAGGCTTGTTTCAGATTCAGCACCGTGGGGATCTTGGAAGAAACCGTTCCGGTGACCGTGATCAGGTCAACGTCTATCACCAGCTTCGCGTTCTCCACCTGAATCTTCGCGTCGTAGAGATCCGGCGCGGTCATGGTTCTCATCGTCGGCTTCTCCGCCTTCACGTCCGCGTACAGATTGTCCCCCAGCGTCAGTATCTCGTCCAGCTTCGGTCTCAGCCACGTTTTCACCGGATGAACCTTTGTAGTGTTTATCATACCAGAGGTAATTTATGAACGTAACGGATAGTTATTAACGCATAGATAATTGTTACGCGGTACTACACCTTTTTCATGGCGATGGCCATCACGCAGTTCGCCACGTTCTGCGCCCCTTTGCCCTTGTACGCGTCGCTACCCTCGTGAGTCAATCCGTGGAGTATCGCCATGTTACCGGGCAACTCTCTGAACGTAGACGGCACGTTCACGTGCATGTCCTCGTACGTGTAGCCGGTGTCGAACTTGTCCTGATCTACCAGGGGATCGGTGGCGAAACGTTTGTCGATGCTGTAATTCGAAATGGTGATCGACAACGGCTCCCTGTGGATCTTCGCGGTAGTGGAGGCTTTCGCTTTCTCCTTCTTCGGCACCGGTTTCGTGCAGTCCATCTGGTTCTCGTCGATGTCGACCGGATTTATGGCACGAAGGACGCTCTTGTCGACCGTTAGACGACTGCTGCTTGGAAGACGACCGACGTAGCCGCGACCGACTTCGCTCACGCGCAAAACGGTCACCTTCTCGACACAGTATCTGGAGTCGTACCGTTTGTCCATACTCTTGAGAAAGTGGTCGCGTATATCGCTCATACACTTGAACCTCATCACGCAGGCGGAACCCTCCGGATGACGAACACCCTCCTCGTCGCAGGGCGCCGGGTCGAAGTACAGAAAACCAATGTCCGGATGACGCCACATGGCCACCGACGTGGCCTGAGCGGTGATCACGCCGGCGTCGCTGTTTTGGAAGAACTTTTGCAATCCGTCGGCGAAGTCTGGACAGCCCACGGTCTCGCTGAACAGGTTCCCGTATATCCCTGTCTCCTCCACGCACACCAGCACCTTGTAATTCGAGATGTAGAACTCCGGATGGACCAGCGTGGTCTTCATGTACTCGTCCTCCTTCACGTGATTCCTCAACACGCTGGTGCGGAACACCTTGTCGCCATACTCCAACACTTGGTTCACGTATTCCTTCGTCCACTCTTTCGGCTCGAACAGACGCCCGTAGACTATGGCCACCACGGATGCGGGGGCGGCTTGTCGACCGCGGCTTCTGTACTTGAAATGGGGACTGGTCATCGCGTAGGAACCGCTGAGAATGGAGGAGTTCGGCGTCAAAATACGAAATCGGTGCCATCTTCTACCGAGACTGAACCGCGGGGTTTTCGTCTTCTTTGGGGCTGCATCACCCTCGCCGGATGTCCCTGGCGCATCGACGATCGGGGCATCCTTAACATCCACCTTCTTCGTCTCCGTCGTTCCCGACATGTTTCTTTAAACATACCATTACCATTGTGACACGTAGCATGGGGGATTCTAGAGGCCAAAATAGGACGAAAATCAAGAATACCAATTTGTTGATGGAGGCTTCGTTAAAAAGTTATTGACGTTTCAAGTTCCGCCCGTACTGAATTTTTTTCTCGAAAATGTTCAGGATTTCGGGGGTATGTCTACTCACCAAAAATGATTGTAACTGACCCCCGCAAACGAAAATAATTTTTCCAGAACGATTTGAAGTTTTTTTTTCCGTCGAAAAATTTCACACCTTCTCGAATTTTTTTCTAGAAAATGGGTAGGATTTCGGGGGTATGTCTATTCACCAAAAATGATTGTAGTTGACGCCCGCAACCGAAAATAATTTTACCAGAACGATTTGAAATTTTTGAATTTAATTGTTAATAACTTTTTAACGAAGCCTCCAATAACAAATTGGTATTCTTGATTTTCGCCTTATTTTGGCCCATAGAATCCCTCATTAAAATTTTTCTCAGGGGGTGGCCGAACACCCTGTATAAGGGTCCGAAGTTTTTTTACGTTTTTGTTGCGCGCCCGCGCGAGAGTTCATTGATCTCGCGCGCGTAGGTAGTAAACAGAGTGCGTAGTAAATTCTTGGAAATACTACGGCGAAACTAGGTCACGACAGTCACGTACGCGGACTAGGTCAGCGCGATGCACGTGCGACAAGGAGGTCCGACTCCGTCAGACGAAGACAGAGATAGTCGAATTAAAAAAATTACCTTTCACTTAAATTACGATATCTCCGAAACGGGGAGTCGGATCGTCAAAAACCAAAAGCCATTTTAAAGAGGAAGCTTTGCCGCTTCTAACGGTGGTTCAATTATTAATAAAACGCTAATAATTTCGGAACTGCACGCGTCTAAAGTTCAACTACTTTTATTACGCGTTGTTAGACTGTTCTAAGACAGTGGAAACTGAAGATTCTTTCGTTTAGTCTTTGCTATACAGAATTTGATACAAAATTTTGTCCAGTTTTTTTTAGAAAAGAATATAAATCATTCAACCGATCAGATGACCGGTCGTGGCAGGCAAAACAGACTATATTTTTCTTAAAAAATAAATAATAAGAATAGAAATGAATATTGAGGAATTCATTGTACGTATACTATAAGAAAAATCGTGAATTTAAATGTTGCTAAAATGACATTGTATGATAGGAATCCTAAACGAGATTTAAAAAAACGGTCATTTGACCACTCGTGGTACGTTTACTGTTGAATTACATCCTATCTGATAATAACACTTAAATACTTGCCTGATTAAATGTTACGTACAACAGACATAATATAAAGTTCTTGAATTTGATAATTCACAATGAATTTAGAATATTTAAAGTTGTTTTTACTGTAAATTTTACTACTTGTGTCTGAAAAATAGGGTTACCGTTGTCACGGCAAATGTCAATTGAAATTGGAATAACAATCGAAATTAATATCGATATACATAGGTCAGCAACGCGGAATCAAAATTTCATTGGTAAACGTGACAGTTCGTTTGATCGATAGCGAACAAAATTGAACAAACTCACGATTCGTTCTTTAACACTAGATTGCCCAAGCAAGTCATTTTGACTGCTTTTTAATTTCAATTAGAAAAAGAATTATGTATATAATGACACAATTTCTTAGAATTTTCTGACTTTTTATTACAACATATACAAATAATAATGCATAAATTATTTTTTTTTTCCAAGCGAAGTAAATTTTTTTTATTGTCAATATTTACTAATAATTTGTAATATAACTGTAAAGAATATAAAAAATATTAGAAATTAATTTTAAACAAATTTCTTTACACATTAGTTATTCTTTCACAATGTAGTCATTTTGACTGCTTTTTGGGCAATATAGAGGTCTGGGTTTGGTCTGGGTTAGGTAGGTATATACTATGTTTCAGTCTTTCTAGTGTTAATAGAAAAATTCGAAACTACTGGTTCGTTTGTTGAGAAAAATAACCAAGCCACAGTATTAATTACGGATACTAATTATCTTATAACGTTTATTAAAATATTATATACACGATTCCGAATGTTCTCAAAAGCAACGAATATTTCGCGTTCATTACCAATGGAAGAATAATGGACGATCAACAGTATTAAAACGTTCATTTGGCGGGGAATTAAAAGAAGACGTGTAAATTTATTGTCTTATATTTTATTACAAGCGTCAGTAATCCGACATATAGAGAATAGTTTATGTTTCAAATAACAGAACAATAGGATCCGTGTTACTTAATATAAAATTATATATCCGACTTACCTGACGAACGCCTCAAACTTTATAATTAGTTACACGACACACATCATAGAAAAATATTTAAGCGCATAATAAACGATATACGAACGTTTTACCCCTTCGAAAAGTAAACCCTACCAAATATACTGACGCGGTAATGTCGCTGAAGAGCTCGGAAGGCACCAATTCAATGTACCGCTATAGAATCGCTTCGAATAAAAAACGGGAATAGACAACAGACAACAGACAACAGAGCTTGAACTGTACTCATAATTTTTTACTAGATCTCGAGACATGTGAGGGGGAATCGATGCGTTCATTGGGTTATTGTACAGAAATTTACACGAGAGTAGTAAATGCTCGACGCAACTTTGCCATCGGGTCTGAGATGCAAAACCGGCTATTGGAAAGTATCGCCTAATGTTTTATTAGATCAACGTATGAAAAAGAGAAAATAAATATTCTAAATACACAAGTGTAAAGTAAAGTTCGAATACAACTCTTCCTTTCGTCGTTAATTCCGACGTTGATAGATCGTGATCAGCGACGAGCAACAATTTCGTTAATTAATCGCGAAGACTCGGTTGCGTACACAGTCTGCTGAAAGGATAACGAGAAACCAAGTTTAACCATGTCGGCCAGTCGTCGATGCAGAATATAAATTCCATACAACATGATTGTACACAGAAAAAAAAAAAAAAAAAAAAGACACATTTCACAAATCATCGAACAAACGTCTTCTTTATCTTCGACACGATTCGTCGAAGATCCACACGACCAACACGCAAAGATGCTCACCCTTTGATCATTCTTGTATTTACACACGTGTGTGCGCGCGTATGTGTGTGCACGCGTGCGTGCGCAGGGTGTAAAAAAAAAAAAGGGGTCTCCGATTATAAAAGTGCTCATAATACTATATTGGTCAAGAATTGTTCAGACATTGTTCTCAACGAGTACTATACACGCCTTTTAAACTTTCGACCCCCCTTTTTTAACACGCTGTATGCGTGCGCGTGTGTATGTACTTAACAAATCTAATACAATTATCGTAACAAGTTACCAAAAAATATCTACCCGTAAATACACACAGACATCCACACGGGCGCACGCGCGCGTATACATATACACACACAGGACACAGACACGCAACATGTCGCTTGTTCACGCGCATGCTTACGTCACGAGTTTTAACTCTTCGCTTTTTTTTTTTTTTTTACTAAAATGATACGGTGATGTACGGTTAACTTTCCTAAGATTTGCAACTCACACTTGCTCGCTCATTTTACACTTCTTTTTATTTGTAAAAATAACGGATGGCGTACGTTTTGTAAAACTGTACCCGAACGTCACTCGACAGAGACAGAAGAAAACGAAATGGATGTACATAAAATTTGCACAGTATATAAAATTTAATTAAAAACATCTAGATTATGTGAAATTTTTCGCGTAACGTGATACACCCTGTATACGTTAAGTTGGTTAAAAGTGGTCTGATTTGTGCGATGTTTGGGCTCGTTTCGATCGAGAGAATCCCAGAAATGCACTGGTATGGTTTTCAAAAAGTAAGGTGAAAAATTTGATTATTAATTTTACCGATTCTCTTCACTTTTCCGATGGATCATGGATTTTTTTTTTTGAGGGGGAGAGGGATGTAAAGTTAACCGTGCATTACTGTACCTCGCTCTACCCTTCTGTCTTTTAATTTAGTAAACATCGAGGCCCTTCCGTTTGCGGAAGAATCGTATTTTCATTTAATCGTTCATCGTGTGCGTGTAAATAATATTCCGCGCGGTGTGCGTACGTGAAAACACACAGCGGAGCGATGCGCCGCGATACGTTTTACGCATCCTCGCATAGACACGGTTCTTTGTTGGCCGAGTTCGCCGCGCTTTTATCAACGTCTCCTATCTCTGGCAGATAACGACGGTCACTGTTCCTCTACATCGGGCCGCCATCGTTCCCAACAACACGCGACCGAACATCGTCGTCTCTTCTTCCTGTGCGTCGAATAAAACATACTCGCCCGATAGGATCAACAATAACGATTTGCAAATACACATAGGCGATCGCACATATGGATCGTTCGATCGCTCACGCGACTCTTCACCGAACAGTAATAATACGCGCTACATGGTCTCTATTAACACGCACATTGAAAAATATACTTGAGCGATCCGCCTTACGCGAGTCGACTTGCTGCGTTACTTAAAATCGCTACGAACCACATTTAATCTTATTAAAATATATTCGATACGCGCATCAGTGAGTATTAACCCCCTACAGTCCAATGAATGCGTGTGTGTTTCCCGTTGCGTGGTTTCTATTACACGGTGACCCGGAAAGCGAGACTTTTCTTTGCCAAAATTCGAATTTTTCAATTTCTGTACTTAAACATTTTTTAATCCAAATATATCGCTCCTTTTGCATTATTCTGTCGTGTGAAACACCGCTTTCCAAACCACCGCGTGCGCTGGAACAATCGGAGAGGTGGCGAGTATCGGATCAAGCTCAATTTGTCGCAAATGATCACGTTCGACGCGAATCATGCCTCAGTTTTACGTTGCGTTTTTCTTAAATAGAAACCATGCGTCCGTAGATTTCGACAGACACGAAAAGCAGAGTGGCGGAGGATAGTAAAACGACATTACGAGGAAACAAAAACACTCGGTCTCCTTAGCATATCGAGAACCGAAATTTTCTCATGAAATCTCTCAAATATTTTCTATTTAATATATCAATAATAAGTATAAAATTGTTTAAATTTTTCATTTGCGCCTATTATGAAATTCCGTTTAAAAATGGTCACGTTAGTTGATTTTGATCCGACCGGGATTATCTATCGAAAACACTTTCGTCGGGAGTTTCAGGGAATTTGGAAAGTCTCGTTACGACTCGAGGATTGCATTTTGTGTTCGCGCTAATTTAAACGGAGAAAGTGGTCCATAGAGGGTTAAGAGGAAATATCAGTGGCCGTGGATTTGGACACGTCAATACGAATCGTTTCGCGGTCGTTTTGTTTTTTTTTTTTTTGTTATCATCACAGACGGAAAATGATTTAATTACAAATGTAATACAGACTCCGTGTTACTATTTTCTCGCGTCGCGAAGGTCTCTATTCCCCTTTCTGTTTCTTCGTCGTTCGAGCGCGCGTCGGAAAAAGGAATTTTGAAGCGTAGAAACAAGACCACTGACACGTTCCTTCCGATGATTTCAACTTTGTATTATTTTTTTTTTTTTATTTACGGTAACATCGATAGAGATGCCGAGAACAGGGCGGCTCTATCAAAGACGTGGATAATTCGCACGACGAATAACGAAGTTTCTGCACGAGCGTTAACAATAATAAATCGTGCGTGCAGACGAGAACAAATCGCCGGTAACGTCGCTTAAACTATGCACAGAGTTTACAAGTAAATCGTTCACGCATCATCGATCACATTTCGCGACCTGTGCTTCGTTATCTTTCGGTAAAGATAAACTGAGATTCATTGAACAATCTTCGCGCGTCCTGGCACGATTCAACGCAAAGTATCTAAGCGTTTGTGCTGGTAGCTCAAAGACAAATGACGATGAAAACTGATCAGAAATGCTCTTACGGTAGAGCGAGGCAAGAATCGCAAAGAATCATTGTTGCGAGATAGCGAGACGATCAGAAGATCGGCGGATGAGAAAACCATGCGAAGAATCGATCATCAAAGAACACCTTGCTAGCACCTTGTTCTTTCTATTCGTCTACCTTAGGTTTATCCGACCTTCGACCCCGATCATGGTGCTGTTATCGCGTATTCAAATTGCCAGAGAAACGTTTGCATTGATATTACGCTCGCTGCTTTATTTATGCGAAAACCAGTCGCGTTATCTCTCTGAACCCAGCAGTCGAAACGGTCCCGAAAATAACTCTTTCAAACTGTTATACAGGGTGAGCCCCGGTGCAACGCTACTACAAAAGAAATTCTAGTTTATTAAATATTGTTCGAAAACGAAGTCTTAAGCTACGGCTCTTTATGTTTTTACACGTATTTCTAAAACCTATATAGAATATAAAACTGTAACTTTGTCCGTAATTGCAACATTTTTACGCGATTTCGACTCACGTATTTTTTTTTCAATTTTCGTCTGTTTGCTTGTACGTTCCGGATTAACTAAAAATATACAGAACCGATTTCGATTAAACCGCCACTATTTTGTTTCACACGTTTCGAGAAACATTCTAGGCTACAACGGGGTTGGGGGATAAGTACCAAACAATTATAAATAAACTTTATAAACGACTGGAAGGATCGTGATGAAATTTAGAACGTATCCCTAAAGTAGACAAATTTTAAATATCGACTGTACATAAATACTAAAAAAAAACATTTACAACATAGTTTGTTGCTTTTTACGGGAAAACCATTTACGACACGATTTGTTAGCAATTAAATTTAAAAATGTTCGATACGGAATTCAACGTGGACGAGGCTAACGGATATTAGTTGAACAAACACACAGGGAGCCCGTCCATAAACGTCCAAAAATATTTTTTTAGGCATTTATAGACGGGCGCCTTGGTGCAGTGCCGGACTTATGGTGTTAATGACACGTCGTAACGTTCTTCGCACGATTTCGTAACACCGTCTTCGTGTACGCTGTGACAACAATCTGGTGTATGTGTGTAGAGCGCAAAGCCGACCTTATTCCGAGGAATCACGAATATTTCACAGTGTGCCGCATATAATTATCGCGCCTCTTATCACACAGGTCGGTTGAATGCGAAAAACATGAAATGCATCGGTATGTAAGAAATTTTCTGTAAAACCTTCAAGAGAACACATTACAGTATCGTTAAGAACTTTGAAACACCGTCGTCTAGAAACTAGATCAAAAGCATCAACGTTCGAAACATTTTTTTTTCACTTTATCCTATTATCACTATGAATTAATATCTCTTATTCGTTGAAAACAATTACTTTCAATCGCTGCTACGTTTCCAACTATTCTGTTTTGGTCCCACGAAATTGCACGATCGCTTCCGAACTACGCGAGCCAATTCCTCTAACGTTTCCGCGCGCATGAGAACACCAATTTCGAGGGGGAATCCACGCTAGATAGAATAGAAACGAAACGATAATTGACCAATTCGTAAAACGGAGATCACGATGGAATTCATTCGATCAACTTTCATCGGAATAAGGCATGCCACCCGTCGTATTTAAGTATTAAACGCGTCATCTTTGTATCTGAGAGTCGATTAAAATTAGAACGCGTTCCAAAAGATTAGCCAGAGGAAGGTATATCGCGGCAAACGAAGCTGCGGGTTTTAAAATCGTATCGACGCTCTGAAGATTCCATTTGTGTCGTTGTTCGAAACGAGAGCTACAAAAAAATTCGTCTCTTGCGTTAATTCTACCGTTAACAATGACAGTTTTTTGTCTTCGAGTGGTTCGCACACTGCCACCGGCGTCGCGGTCACGGCGATAAATTTACATCCTAAGTATTTCGCATTCGGAGTATCTGAAAATAGAGATATCTAACATTTACTTTATACACTAAGCTGCTCGGTAACTCTCGTACACGTTTTCCTCTAAGAGAATTCTTCGCGAGGACTAATTTTCGGTCTATCGTTATCTATTCCTTACATTATGTATAAGTCGTATCAAAATCAAGGAAAAATAGGTATCGCGATTGGACGATAACGAACATGGCGGTACATCCTTCTTTTTTTTTTTTTTGTTGTTTCGTTTATCGTTCGTGTTATAGTTTCAAGGAAGTGAACACTGCAGAAACCTTCGTCAAGTACCTCGAGACAAAAGCTCGACGAAAGATCACGCACATCTCTCGCACCACTTTCTAGTAAAGCTTTATCTCCACATTTGTAAGCCTATTACGTATACATATATGTTTATATATATACAAATACAACAAAAGTAACTCCGTTGTTTGACAGCCTCTATCGTGAAATTAAGACAGACATTAACTGTCCCGATTGGGATGCTTGGCAAGGAATCGTCGAGGCCAGGGTAAAGGCCAGTTGTATTGTCGAGGCACTGTTCCGCCCACATTTTTTTCGAAATACTTAAGAATAGGAAACCACCAGAGCCGAGCCAGAAAGTTGTTTGGTTCGTATTGCTGCAAGCATTTGAACGTTCTCATCAATACAAATATTAATTCTATTCGATCTATCTCTGATACGCATGCTATCTTTATAGTATCCGTTCAAAATCAATTTCGCTGCATCGTGGATTCTTGTAAAGGGGCCTGAAGAACTAAATGTTATAGATCTGAGTAATGAATTGACAAAATATTTTTCAAGCCTCGATACCTACATATACCAGGGAATGGACCATTTTGGCCATTTTCAGTAAAAGAAGAACGAGTATCGCCAATCAGCATACCGTAGCAAATAATAAAACAAACAATGTGTTACTGATTTTAACCTGCAAAAAAATCTAACGAAAATTTCTATTTATATCATCAAGTTCATTTTTCATTTTCATTAAATTAAACGGGAAACAATTTAATAAAGTAAATGATGTTTCTACCGAGATTTATGGTACTTAGTTATTCGGTACCCTGTACAAATATATTGGCGTTGTAAGAAAACTTACCTTAAGATGCGAATTATTGGCTAACGTGTGATAAATATACCATAAGCGTGTGGTTACGTAGTATGCTATAAGGACGTCCACGGTATAGTGTCCGTGAGCCACTAAGACCATAATTACCCCAACGAGAACTGCAATACCAGCCAGCCAATGTATCGGTTGGCATCTTCTTGGAGAATCTAAATTTTAAGACGTTCCTTTTTAGTATTTTCGTACAGCACTTGGTAGCTAATTCTGCCACCGGTGATACGTACACTCCTTGATAATCAGGTAACTAAGTACAAGCACGACCGTGTGACCACTGTAAATGTAATCCCCACAGTAAGTGTGCTTGCCGTTTATAGACAAGCCGAAGCCAGAGATTAGCTGCAGTACCCTCTTCGTGATAAGAAACGGACTCGTGTTGTTCGCTTTCGGGCTGCAGTAGTATGTTTTACTGGCTACAGGTAGTACCGTCACGTACATCGTGATACTTCGCATCATATACAACAATCCCATCAAAAGAAATACTCGCCTAACAACAATAAATCTGAAAAAAAAAAAATAAGGTTTTGTTAGACATTGGTCGAAACAGGTATGCATAAAACCTCGATAGAGATAGTCTTAAACACCACGAAATTCCTTCTATTTATGTAGATATTTTCTTCTTTAACCCTTAACGCTCCGATAGTATTTTTGGGTCGTTATCGGTAATTGTTTACAAATAAAAAATAAATGTCTTGTTCGTTCACCAAAAGGAAGTAATGTGCATCCCAATGAATGTTTTAAAAAATTCCACACATTACTCGATTATAATTAATATAAATATTGTAATATAAATTGTATTACTTCTGAGAAGAATAAAGACTGTTTCGAATGACTTTAAAATTATTATTTACGCGTGATTGTAGCGTTTAAAATTTTTAAATGAAAAATTAAACACAAATATTCGATTTTTCAAGGAACACTTCGTTCATGCTCCCACGTAATACGTACCTATGCTTATGAAAAATAATAAAAACCATCGCCGAGTTGGACATTATCATAATCAAAACTTCCGACACGTTAAGGGCCCAATCCTGAGCGGCGACATTGTCCAACACCACATCTGGGAGTGGTCCGTATGTTTTTCGATCTGGTACCCGTTCGTGCACCATTGCGAGAGACGCCGTGGTTAGTATGAAATTCACTACCATGAATAGAAACGCTGTAACAGAGACCCGCGCTCTTAGATGCGTTTTAATCAAACAAATTAGAGTATTTCGAGATGCATCGCGTTATTTATTTTTGGGAACGGCGATCTATCGACGATCATCGAAACTCGAGACTTTCAAAAGTTCCAAGCTTCGAATTGATTAAAATTCCATAGCTGCACCGCAACCATCGCCTCCTATATTTCCCGTTTCTTTATTATCCGGAAGCAAATTAATCGATGATCGGATCGAACCGGTTTAATGGAACGAGACGCGGAATAAAGTCCCGGGAAACCGCAGAATAGACCGCATTTAACTGGAAACAAAGCGTTCGCATTTTGTGCACGCGTCGACAGGTAGAAAATAAATCGATGCGATGCAAGGATGCGGGTCACCGTGGTGAAGTCGAATATCGCGCGTATAGAGAACGTAACAACAGAGATCCTCGGTCCACTTTACTTTTTCTACGGCCGCCCGTATTGAAACGGAGCCATTCGACTCCGCTCGGCTATACTTCCTTTTGTCCCGAAAATTTTCACCGACCGCTTCCCTTTTCTATATACTTTTCAAATATTCCTTCTCGCGTCGATGTGCCGCACAATACGTTTCAAAGGTAAACACACACGTACGCGCATACGTAAAGGATGCACCGTGTACGTTAATCAAAAGCTACGACTACGCGAAATCTGCTAGCACATTCGCGAGAAATGGCTCCGAGCCAAAATCTAGTTTCGCGTTCTTGTTTCCCCTTTAAGGGGCTCTTCTACGAATTCGCTCGAGGAAATAAACTTTTTTTTTACTAACGCTATATCCGCGGTTCTGCTTATACCTATAGAGTATAACAGTGTTTCCCAAAGTGGGTTCCTGTGGAATAATTTTTGGGTTCCGCGAGACAAAGTTGTGATGTAACATTGAAATAAGATTAGCTGCAATATTTTCATTAGAAACGCATTACAATATTAACAAACTATTAAACAAATTCAGTCAAATTTTCTTGCCAAAGGAATTATTGGTTATCTGTCGTTTCAAAGTCGTTTATTCGAAGATCAGCCCACTAGATCAGGCTGCCAGAAATCCATAGACGCCTGAACGGTTCTTAAGGGTTCCACAAGAAAAACAGTTTGGGAAACCCTGCTATAGAGGAACAGTAGCATCGAGTGATCAACGACTTCATTGCATTGGATTTATCAATCAAGAACGCGTCGATCGGACATCGTTAGATCAACCTCCGTACAGATCGAGAACTCTTGTTTTCTATCTCTTTACACGTCCGATCGAGCGGCAAAACGCAAAGAACATTGTCTCCTGTCGATAAATGCTCCTCTTTAACACACACGAGGCATCTGAATGGACCTTACATCCGACGTATGTTTTCAGCCCATTTTTCTGGGCCTATAGAACCCCATTACAAAGTGCGTTTGGATTTCGAGGATACATGTATTTACCAAAAATTGTGATTGTAATTAACCCCCGCAACCGAAAATAATTTTTCCAGAAGGATTTGAAATTCTTTTTTTTCAGCTTAAAAAGGCACCTAATTAGATTTTCGGTAAAGAATTTATTTCTCGGAAATGGTTAGGATTTCGGAGGTATGTGTATTAACCAAAAATGATTGTAATTGACCCCTATAACTGGAAATAATTTTTCCAAAGCGATTTGAAATTTTGTTTTTTCGCCGAAAAATTGAGGCACCTAAACGAATTTTTTTCTCGGAAATGGTTAGGATTTCGGGGGTATATGTATTAACCAAAAATGATTGTAATTGACCCCTATAACTGGAAATAATTTTTCCAAAGCGATTTGAAACTTTGTTTTTTCGCCGAAAAATTGAGGCACCTAAACGAATTTTTTTCTCGGAAATGGTTAGGATTTCGGGGGTATGTGTATTAACCAAAAATGATTGTAATTGACCCCTATAACTGGAAATAATTTTTCCAAAGCGATTTGAAATTTTGTTTTTTCGGCGAAAAATTGCGACACCTAAACGAATTTTTTTCTCGGAAATGGTTAGGATTTCGGGGGTATGTGTATTAACCAAAAATGATTGTAATTGACCCCTATAACTGGAAATAATTTTTCCAAAGCGATTTGAAATTTTGTGTTTCCGCCGAAAAATTGAGGCACCTAAACGAATTTTTTTCTCGGAAATGGTTAGGATTTCGGGGGTATGTGTATTAACCAAAAATGATTGTAATTGACCCCTATAACTGGAAATAATTTTTCCAAAGCGATTTGAAATTTTGTTTTTTCGCCGAAAAATTGAGGCACCTAATCGAATTTTTTTCTCGGAAATGGTTAGGATTTCGGGGGTATGTGTATTAACCAAAAATAATTGTAATTGACCCCTATAACTGGAAATAATTTTTCCAAAGCGATTTGAAACTTTGTTTTTTCGCCGAAAAATTGAGGCACCTAAACGAATTTTTTTCTCGGAAATGGTTAGGATTTCGGGGGTATGTGTATTAACCAAAAATGATTGTAATTGACCCCTATAACTGGAAATAATTTTTCCAAAGCGATTTGAAATTTTGTTTTTTCGGCGAAAAATTGCGACACCTAAACGAATTTTTTTCTCGGAAATGGTTAGGATTTCGGGGGTATGTGTATTAACCAAAAATGATTGTAATTGACCCCTATAACTGGAAATAATTTTTCCAAAGCGATTTGAAATTTTGTGTTTCCGCCGAAAAATTGAGGCACCTAAACGAATTTTTTTCTCGGAAATGGTTAGGATTTCGGGGGTATGTGTATTAACCAAAAATGATTGTAATTGACCCCTATAACTGGAAATAATTTTTCCAAAGCGATTTGAAATTTTGTTTTTTCGCCGAAAAATTGAGGCACCTAATCGAATTTTTTTCTCGGAAATGGTTAGGATTTCGGGGGTATGTGTATTAACCAAAAATGATTGTAATTGACCCCTATAACTAAAAATAATTTTTCCAGAACGATTTGAAATTTTTTTTCTTTTGTCGACCTTACCTCCTATAATTTTTTTTAAAACTTCGTTTGTAATTTCGAATTTTGTTTGACGCTCTACGGCAATGTTGTTTAATGGATATATAATAGTTGTATTGGGCCACGTAAGTCCATAATGTGCAAGATCTGCTCGTATACCTGGTCCACAATTGAAACAGTTTCACGACGTAGCGATTCCTCGGTTTTAAAGTTTCCACGCGAACCTTACCGAGAAAGGTTTTCCACTTCTCTTTGGGAAAACGGGGTTCTTCGCGAAGTGGCGCAGGTATGTCGATCTTAACGACGCCGTTCCCGGAGCCGTTCGGTATCCCGGGATGCCGGCTAAGACCGTCGATCTTCTCGTCCTCATCGTCCACGTAATAGTCGGAGCCGGACGCCACCCCGGACCACTTGTCCTTGCCTTTGGTCGGCGCACCAGGTAATAATGGCTGCCGTTGGTAAACGTCGCTCGACTGTGCCATCCCGTTACTGCTTCCATCAACCGCCGCCTCTACGTCCCTCTCGTGACCTTCTCCGGTGCCCAATGGTCGATCGAAGCTACCGTAATCGCTGTGCAGACTCGTGACCTTGGGGTCCAATACCATCCTGCGAACAGAATACACAGCTACAATCGCGATGATCATTCGTCGTTCCGCGAGACGAACGGGTGGCGATGGTACGCGGTCCCGGTATCCAAATTTCTTTTCAGCCTTCGAGAACTTATTCGCTTCGATGTCGAATCAAATAAAAGGTAAATGGTAAAACACGGCCCTTCGTGTCGGATAACCAAAACGAATTTTAGTTTCGGGACCGAATACCATCCTTGGCAACAGGATTTCAAGCACTTCGAGTCGGCTCGAGACATATGTATGTATATGGCGAAACATTCGAATTAATTCAGATATGATTCGAAGCTTAGAACTCGTAAAAGTCTTGATAGATTTGGATGTATTGAAATTTCAGTGTAGCTCAGTTTATTCGAAATGTACAGCCGGAAAATTTATTGAGGGGATCCAATCCACATGCAGATCAACGACGATCACTTATGCGCTTATACTTAAATAGAATGGCTGGCTTTTTAGTTGCATTCCAAAATATAGAAGAACGTGTAGCTAAAAATAAGCGAACGTAAGTACTATGCCCTCGAAAAATAATTTTAACACGTTCATCAAGTCTTACGATATATGTATGTGTGTTTCAAACGTAAGCCTAAATTTCAAATCGTACTGATTAAGAAATTTTTCACTGATAGAAGAATTACCGCAATTTGTCGACCGATTTATTACGGTTAGAAATTCATATTAACTTTCAAAATACATTAAGCTCCAAAGCTGCTCTATCAGACACGTGTTTCGATACAACGGTAATTCCTTTAACTTTTGTCAATATCTGTTGAAACATCTCTCTCAGAAAACCCACACACACGCACAGCCAAATACCTACATGCTTCTTAATGCCACAATCCTGCACAAAAAGACTCAATAATCAGTACCTTAACTAATAGAGCTATCGATATCTGCGAAGAATGGCATCTTGATGAATAACTAGAACACATAAAGAACGCATTGGCTTAAAATGGCGTTTGTCAAAGAAAAACAGACCTAACGGTAAAAAAAAAAAGGGCGAAATAAACGAACCAAAAGAACAGAAACACAGACGAAGACAAAAAGGGTCTTATTTTTCGTTCGAGTCCACAGCATCGTGTGCCTTTCTTTTTCTTCGATTCTTAGAACGATAATTCGTAATAGTGTCTATATGCAGTTGCAAGGGAAAAGAAACTCCACGACTTTCATCGAGTCGTTTAACGAGGAACCAGAGTCTTCACTCTGCGATCCGATAAGCGAACCAAACGAGACCTTACGACCTTGGCGTTTGTAACATTTCAGATAAACGACGCTTTTAAAATAATCACCTCCAGAAATATCTACCGTTACAGTTGCACGTAATTTTTATACAACTTTTTTAAAATTCATTTTATTGTATTCCTATTTAAAAGCTTGAAACGTTCGAAGATTTAGGCGGTGCTCTGGTCTTCCTTGTTTCTTTTTATTCGTACAGAAACTTGGACCAACGAATCGACTATTTATTTAGAAATCCGCGGCGAGCAATACATCGCGAAGAAAACCGAACCTGATCTCGAATGTCTGGTTTCGCTTTGAAACGAGAACCACCGTCGTGCGTAGATTTAAAAATCGACGATGACGAATGTAAACAGATTAATAAAATTGTGTTTACCCGGTCAGCCGGATCGACGGGATTCCATCTTCGATCTATTTTGCTTGCAATTTGCTAAATGCAATTGTAGGAATTCGCGACTATACTGCCACGAGAAGCTTAACCCTAATACCAGACGCGTGGTTATCGTGCGGAGACCCTCCGCGAGGAAGCCTTTTATCTGCAGACAATAACTTCTTTGTCGACCGACGCTGATCCCCTCATCAATTATATTTTCGCGTCATCGTGTTGTTCGCGACTCGTTCAATTGTCCGATCAAATGATTTTGCATTACATCGTCGATCGATTCGTTCGAAAAACAACCGACCGGTATTTTATTTATCCGATCGCCGAGGAATTCGTTCGTTCGACCCTCCTCACAGCGTACCACGGAATCCATTCTCGATAGGAACTCTTTATTTTAGGTTTCACCGAATAATAATAACAGTAGCACATGAACATGTAAAAGTAAACGATAATAATGCGTTAACAGAATGTTTTTCACGGAATATATCGTATACAATACTTTATTTTGTTTTTCGTGAACAATTGGACAGACAAAAGACACAATTTTTAATCAGCCCCATAGCGCATGCGTTAAGCGGTGATCATAGCGATAGAATCACGCGTTTCACTTCCAGTTTACATGTATAACGTTTACTGTAAGCAAATAGATCGGTAAACGGGAAAGAGTTGTCTCGTTAGAAAGAAAAATCGAAGCTCTGCGAAGAATGGAACTATTAAGGTCAATTGCCCTTGATTCGAACATAGGTGAATCGACTATTGGCGATTCAAGAGTACAATGGAACGGAAATAGAGAAGCGTTCTATCGAAGTAATCGGTCGAAATACATTTTAAAATGCTGTTAACAAATACACCGAATAACTCTTTGTGAGATTTTCGTGTGAAAATAATAAAGCGGCCCGATTTCCCAGACGAAAGGTTCACAATTTTAAGGTAGTCGACCCAGTAGTCGATCAGGTTAATAAAGGTGGTAAACGCTTGCATTCCGGTGCATACAGACAAGACGCCGTTTACAGCGATTTCAACGAACAGTGAAACCCCAGCATTCGTAACAAGAGTCGCATTTACGTCACGAATAAACGACGCCGGCACCGTGACTCATTTCCTTTTTTCCTCGTAACTGATTCACAGCTCCACCTACTATAATTGACGAACACACTGGATGGATCTTCGATTGGCAGACTCTAATGACCGTTGGACGAATCCTTCGTTCGCCGGTAGAGTTCTATGCAACGCCATAATAGACAAGGTACAATGAGTCACAAAATTATTGGCACAAGTACGCGTGTTTAATTAAAATAAACGTCGATTAATTTGGAAATTAATTGTATTTTTAACCAGCCAACTTTATTCTAAACCGTATTCTCATTATATATTTTCGCAGCTGACACTTCGAGGCTTGTTTGCAAACAATTTTGTCTGTTTCCGGGCAATTGTATTTCTTGCGCAAAAGCAGATGCTGCACTTTCGACATATTTTGCTTGTTTGTTACCAAAAAAGGTAAGAATGCTGTTCAGGCAAGAATAAAATTGCACGATGTGTACGGAAAGGATGTTTTAACAGAATGGCAATTTTGATATCGAAGGTTGCTCGCGTTTTCGAAGGCTAGTTAAAACTGACGAAGGCGAAATAAAAGTACTGGTTGAAGCACACCAAAGAATAACAACACGAAGAATCGTCAAATTTGTCGAATACAACCCGTCTGCGATCGCATGAAACGACTTGGCTTCGAAGCCCGACATTTGGGTTCCGCCATGATAATGCCAGACCCCGCACAAGTTTAGTAACTCGTCAGAAGCTATTACAGTTTGGATTGGGACGTGCTACCACACCCATCATACACGCCAGTTCTGGCACCATCGAATTATTACTTGTTCCGGCCTTTAAAAAGTTTCTTAAACGGTGAAACATTTACTTGAAGCGGCGATGCCAAAAATCACTTGCATCAGTCCTTTTATAAATAAAGATCAGAAATTCTACGAGTTGGATCAAAACGACCAGTACATAATTCAATAAAATATTTAAATGTTATAAGAAAATTGTTCCTTCTCGCGAAAAAGAAAAACGAAATTACTTTTCGTACAACCCAATAGCGTCTACTGGTAAAAGTATTTCACCAAATCATCTCGATAGGGTGGAAATGGGGGAATCGCAGAGGGGATGTATTGACAACTCCTGGGCAATTGTATAATGACTGTAATAAATGAATAGCTGTTTCGAAATATGTATAAAAGCATTGCGTGCCGCGACTGCTTCGTTATCGAATCCTGTAACCGCGATTACACGTACATACGTCCGCAAACTCTGCTATCGCTGATCAAACTACCGTCGATCGTACCGACTCTATCTCGACGTTTATCACGGTTCAACGGTTTCTAAATTATTATAACTCGATAACCGTCCCCGCGTGACAAGAAACACTGATCCCACCCACCGCATCCTCGAGACTTGTTAAATTACCGTGACACTTGTTTGCCAGCGTTCCACGCGCCCCTGTAATTTCAATGGCCGACGATCTTACACAAAATATACAGGGTGTTCAGCCACCCCTGGGAGAAATTCTAATGGGGGATTGTAGAGGCCAAAATAAGACGAAAATCAAGAATACCAATTCGTTGATGGAGCCTTTGTTAAAAAGTTATTAACGTTTAAAATTCCGCCCTTACTGAATTTTTTTCTCGAAAATGCGCAAGATTTCGAGGGTATGTCTATTCACCAAAAATACTTGTAATTTACCCCTGTAGCTAAATATAATTTTTTTAGTATGATTTGAAATATTTAATTTCGTCTAAAAATTTCAATACCTACTCGAATTTTTTTCTCGAAAATGCGCAAGATTCAGGGGGTATGTCTATTCACAAAAAATACTTGTAATTTACCCCTGTAACTAAATATAATTTTTTTAGTATGATTTGAAATATTTAATTTCGTCTAAAAATTTCAATACCTACTCGAATTTTTTTCTCGAAAATGCGCAAGATTCAGGGGGTATGTCTATTCACAAAAAATACTTGTAATTTACCCCTGTAGCTAAATATAATTTTTTTAGTATGATTTGAAATTTTTTAATTTCGTCTAAAAATTTCAATACCTACTCAAATTTTTTTCTCGAAAATGCGCAAGATTTCAGGGGGTATGTCTATTCACAAAAAATACTTGTAATTTACCCCTGTAGCTAAATATAATTTTTTTAGTATGATTTGAAATATTTAATTTCGTCAAAAAATTTCAATACCTACTCGAATTTTTTTCTCGAAAATGCGCAAGATTCAGGGGGTATGTCTATTCACAAAAAATACTTGTAATTTACCCCTGTAGCTAAATATAATTTTTTTAGTATGATTTGAAATATTTAATTTCGTCTAAAAATTTCAATACCTACTCGAATTTTTTTCTCGAAAATGCGCAAGATTTCAGGGGTATGTCTATTTACAAAAAATACTTGTAATTTACCCCTGTAACTAAGTATAATTTTTTTAGTATGATTTGAAATTTTTTAATTTCGTCTAAAAATTTCAATACCTACTCGAATTTTTTTCTCGAAAATGCGCAAGATTTCAGGGGTATGTCTATTCACAAAAAATACTTGTAATTTACTCCTGTAACTAAGTATAATTTTTTTAGTATGATTTGAAATTTTTTCATATCGTCTAAAAATTTCAATACCTACTCGAATTTTTTTCTCGAAAATGCGCAAGATTTCAGGGGTATGTCTATTTACAAAAAATACTTGTAATTTACCCCTGTAACTAAGTATAATTTTTTTAGTATGATTTGAAATTTTTTAATTTCGTCTAAAAATTTCAATACCTACTCGAATTTTTTTCTCGAAAATGCGCAAGATTTCAGGGGTATGTCTATTCACAAAAAAATACTTGTAATTTACTCCTGTAACTAAGTATAATTTTTTTAGTATGATTTGAAATTTTTTCATATCGTCTAAAAATTTCAATACCTACTCGAATTTTTTTCTCGAAAATGCGCAAGATTTCGGGGGTATGTCTATTCACCAAAAATACTTGTAATTTACCCCTGTAGCTAAATATAATTTTTTTAGTATGATTTGAAATATTTAATTTCGTCTGAAAATTTCAATACCTACTCGAATTTTTTTCTCGACACTGGGTAGGATTTTAGAGGTATGTCTATTCACAAAAAATGCTTGTAATTTACCCCTGTAGCTAAATATAATTTTTTTAGTATGATTTGAAATTTTTTAATTTCGTCTGAAAATTTCAATACCTACTCGAATTTTTTTCTCGAAACTGGGTAGGATTTCAGAGGTATGTCTATTCACAAAAAATGCTTGTAATTTACCCCTGTAACTAAATATAATTTTTTTAGTATGATTTGAAATTTTTTAATTTCGTCTAAAAATTTGAATACCTACTCGAATTTTTTTCTCGAATGTGGGTAGGATTTCAGGGGTATGTCTATTCACAAAAAATGCTTGTAATTTACCCCTGTAACTGAATATAATTTTTCCAGAACGATTTGAATTTTTTTAATGTAATTGTTAATAACTTTTTAACGAAGCCTCAGTAAAGAAATTGATATTCTTGAATTTCGTTTTATTTTGGCGACTAGAATCTCCCATTAAAATTTTTCCCATGGTTGGTCGAACACCCTGTATATGTCTAAACCTCGCGTTACAAACAAAACTGCACTATTAACAATAACTCGAACTTTTCCTCAGTGTCCCATACACTGTGAATACAGATTCATCTCATATTCCGTGGACGTGGTTTGGAAAACTTACTTTCCAATAAATGAAAAGCTCGTAGTGACTACGACTAATTATAAACGGGACAACCGAACGAACGCTAATAATTTCTAATGTTCTCGAAGTTGTATTAACTGTCAGAGCAAACACTAAGCTGTTACGTTTCTACGAAGCCGCTCCGAGAATACCTGAAGAGGCTCGGGGATTATGGTGGAACAAAATAAACCAAATCGTTTATCTTACACTCGACTCTGATTCGTTTATCGACAGTTAACGAAGAATATTATTTAAAAATAAATCTAGGGTCATGTTTTACATGTAATTTACACTATAAATAACATATTACCGCACAAAACACGCAAGCTAAATTTTAAATCAATTTATGCGAGAAACGGACGAAAAATGTTCACAGTCGATGCGAAAACGAACGTCAGCCCTCGAATACCGTGAATGTCAACTACAACTACGCTGCTTGTCGCACCTCGCCAATAAATTACCAGGTACGTACGGTGTGTTTATCGCGCTGGTAAATTTTTATCGTAACACATAAAACCTCAAAGTCCGCGTACGCTCGGCCGAAAATAAAAAATAATTGCTCGCTTACGTAAGCCATCGAGTAAATGTCTGCTCGCTGTCGCGCGTAAACGTGTGGAGAAAAAGAAAAACGAAACGACGCGCACCACCGAATCGAAATCCGAAAATCATCGTTGTCGATCGTTGTTCCGAGAATCTAAGACCGTTCAAGCGAATACGTGCACACGACGGGAAACGAGGCGAAACGATAAATAGAAAATAAGATTTGCGTCCACCGGTATTATCTACTTACGCGTCCAGCGAGATAACAGTTTGCACCGGCTTCATGTTCGCGCGCAACGTAAATACTACGGTGCAGAATACTCGCGGTAAGTAGGCGGGCGAAAAGGAGGAAGACGAAAAGAGAGACCGAAACAGGTACGAAGTCGGGTAGAGAGGGCGGAAGAAAAACAGTGGACCGTGGTATGCGATTGGTAAAGACCACCGTCGCGACCGTATAATTGGAAACAGTACTATGGTCGTCCTACATCCGCGTTAATATGCACGCGATTAACTTTACTCGGTAAGGCGAAAAGCCTGGCCCGATCGTTGTACACGCAACACCGGAGCGGAGATCGAGAATCCCCATTGACGCGCGAATATCGAGGGAGTGCCCAGCGAGCTGGCGTTCAGCGAATGCGCAATTGCACGCGTATTGTAGAAACGAAACGGTGGAAAAGAAATTTGTGAACCATTTGAAATCCTATTGTTCCGACCGCCATTATTCGATCACGTTCGAGGATCGTGATTCGTCTTGTTGACAGCACTTGTCGTACTTGACACTTTAACAGCCGTACGTCGACGATCGAGTCTATGTATCGATGGACCGTCACCGACACAACGGTGAAATCGATTCACAATGTAATCGCGATTCCGACGATGAACATTTCAATGTTAAGTTTAAGAGTTCAAGTTAACTGTACGAGACATTACGAAACGCTATACGTAAGAAATCTACTCGAATCGTGTAAATGCGTCTGCTATACCCGGAATACCCGATACAGTAATGAACGATCGAATTTAGGTACTGAAAAGTGTTGTTTATTTAGGTTCCTAAAACAGTTACGATTAACTATAATACTGTTATAACTGGACTGCGGATCTTTATGCAAATTCATATTTTTATTAATAGAATTAATAAAATGGGAGCTTCGTAGATGATTGTCTCGACCCTTAAATATAATAATTCGTATCTTACTTTAAGTATTTCTTATATTTTTGCATATTAAGTGCATTCTGTAGTTTCTTGAGAATTAAAATTCCCCATAAATGCATACACATACGCAGTCTAGTTATAACTATTACTGAAATTACGATTCCGATGTAACATCGGTTACGGTTATCGAACTTCAGTTTCCTTTTCACCGATTATGTTTCTTAATAATTTAAATTCAACGACCGACAGACAAAGCATTATTGCTGAAGTAAACATTGTTGGATAACATCGTAACAACTACACGATAGTTCGCAGGAAGGTGTTCGTAGATCGATACAATGTATAATTGAATATTTCTATCTTTCAATTAAAATGTAAACAGAAACAATAAACAATTTATATACGCAGTTTCTTTTTCTTCCTGTTTGTTCACCTTTGTCCCTAGTTTCATTCTATATCTATCTAAATATTATTATTAGTTTTACGTAATATTTGCGAAATTCAATCGTGCACTAGTGTACTCGAAAGATTGTGGAACAAACGCACCGCTGGATCTATCTCCGCCATTAGGAACACTCATATTTTCGTTAACGGAACCGTGGACGGCGATCAGGATTTCGCGCGACGAATAAATCCCGGTACGATTTTTATTTACGCCGATCGAAGTCGGGAGTCCGGAATCGACTGTGCAAGGTCTCGTGAGAGGCTCTCGTGCGACGCCAAAAATACACTTGTGCAACCGTAACGCAAGTAAGCAGCAGCAGTTGAGCCGAGAACTGACGCCGCGGTGTTCTCGGCTCGAGGCACTCCGGTGCACGTGTACTCGAAAAACCGTGAATACGCGACGTTCACTCGAAACACAGACCAGCTGGCGTTCGCGGGATATCGCCTGTTGTATCTTGTTGCCCGCCCTACCGACAAACGGCTACAAACGATCGATCACTGATTACGAAGAATTCACAACTCGCAATTACACCGAATCGGGCATCCTCCGTTACATCTCTCCCACGTCTCTACAATATTTAACGAACATTTACTGCACAATTTTTACGCAAAGTTGCCACGTCGTACGACCAACTTTTCATTTTACATTTTTTTTTCTTAGCGAAAGTACAATTTCACGTACCTGAACGAACGCTTATAATATCGATATTGTATCACATTTCTCGCGAAACGAATGGCAAGTACTTTCTTGTAGAAACACTGGTACACGTGTGACGTAATTAATTGTTGGTATGTTTTGCCAGCGTGGAAACACGTAAACGTTGAAATTCTAAATATACCACTTAGACGAAACGGTAATTAGAGATCGCGGTTAAGGCGGACCACCGCTAGAACGCGAGACACCGCGCCGCGCTGGTGTCTCGCCGACGAAACCCGCAGAGAAACTGCTCGAAAGGTTCGACGTTCGACGTTCGACGTTCGGCCTACGGTATTGCAGGAAACGGAGAACTGCATGGTGGGAGAGTTCGATAGAGATGGGTAGGGTGTGTTGTAGCTTGTATTAGGTTTTACGACTGCCAAGGTCGGCTGCTTACTTTCCATAAGAACAGCGACGTGTACGTCTCAACGGCTGCTACTCAATTAATAGAGAAGAATAAGCATTCGCTTAGAGAACGTCACCAACGTTGATGGAATAATCATCTCCTTATACGCGCGCCGCATTCTTAACACTAGATCGCCCAAGCGAGTCCAAATTACTTGTATTTTCGTTCTCTATAATCTCCCTAATTTCTTACAATTTATTTTTTATTTTCTTTCCTTAACTTTCATTGAAATATCCAAATAATCAGTTCTCTATACCAGTTTTCCTTTTAACTTTTTAAATTAACACAGAGTGTTCAGCCAACCCTGGGAAAAATTTTAGTGAGAGATTCTAGAGGCCAAAATAAGGCGAAAATCAACAATACTAATTTGTTGATGGAGCCTTTGTTAAAAAGTTATTAACGTTTAAAGTTCCGCCATTACTGAATTTTTTTCTCGAAAATGCGCAAGATTCCGGGGGTAGGTCTATTCACAAAAAATGCTTGTAATTTACCCCTGTAACTAAATATAATTTTTTTAGTATGATTTGAAATTTTTCAATTTCGTCTAAAAGTTTCAATACCTACTCCAATTTTTTTCTCGAAAGTGGGTAGGAATTCAGGGGTAGGTCTATTCACAAAAAATGCTTGTAATTGGCCCCTGTAACTAAATATAATTTTGTTTAGTTTGATTTGAAATTTTTTAATTTTTTTTTTTTTAATAACTTTTTAACGTAGCCTCATTTAAAAAATTGATATTCTTGATTTTCGTCTTATTTTGGCCCCTAGAATCTCCTATTAAAATTTTTCTCGCGCCATCGGTATGCCTTTATCTCGAGTTTATTCCTTGCGCTACATAAATTCCTATATTGCAATTGCACACGAATCTTCCCGGTAAAAATTTCCATCCAACCGTCGTTACTTCTTACGACCGAGATAGAACACGTCACGATTGGCTGAAATTAGTTTTATGGCGCTCAATGACGTAATCGAATCATCAGCTGTTCTCATTTCAATAAACAACATTTTTAGATTCATTCTAAAAGTACATTTAATCCGCAGCTTTGTTCATCTTAATATCGGTTTGAAACATTCATTTATTAATTCTAATTTACAGACGCGTTTGCGAATGAAACATAAATGGAAGTTAGTTTTGAACGAATCTAAAATGTTTATTAATCGCGGATAAAATCTGCCCAGCTCGGTTTATAGAAACAATACATAAGCGACAATCTCATGTTGACGCATACGCAGTCACGGACGCGTGCATATGGGCGGAATATACTATAATAGTAATAACAGTTTTTTGCAAATATCTTGGAAACTAACGCGTAACGGCGATTATGCATAAAGAACGTAAGACGTTTCGAAATCAGGAGTACAAAAAACTACTAAATAATTACTACAGTATAGCAAGGGAAATCTCAGAAGAGCCTCCGTCGATTCTAATGAAATTTGGCATACTGATGGATATATGTATATCTGACTAAAATTTCGAGAAAAATTAAGTACAGAAATTTTAGAAAATCCCGTGAAAACAAATTTATGTTTTTGTTGTTTCTACGACAGATTTCATCTTAACGTATGTGCAAATATATGCATATAAAAATTTTTGCATATTTATATATTTATTCCTTGATTTATTTATTTATTTATATTCTGATAAGAGACTGTCTTATTACTACTAATTATTAATCCTGCAAAAACAAAAGGGTTTGTAAAGTTGTCGTGATTAGTTACGATTCTAAAACAAAAAATTCGTAAAAATGCACGCTGACTATACTTACGTGTTCACAGGTGTTTTCCAAATTTAAATACCTGTTTTTCTCAAAATTGGCCGATCATCTGCGGCTGAAATTTTAGTTCTGTTTATTCTGAACATAGATCCATCATTCTGCCAAATTTCATTAAAATCGACTGAGCTCGCTTCTGAGACTTTCCTTGCAAGTCGCGTATCGTATGCCTCGTATATTTTATTATTACCACTGTGTCACATTTAGACGTTCTAATTTCTCATCGCGGCAACAAATAATGTGAACAAGACATTGAACTTTACCTATAAAAATATGTTTCGTGTAAAGATGATATTAACACATTATTTTGCCCTCTAGAATCCCCCCATTAAATTAATTTAACTCAATTTGCGGTAAGAGAGACATACGTGGTCGAATTATACCGTTGAAAATTACAATGTTATCTTTTTATATATTTTCATACATGGGAAATAATACCGATAGAATATGTTAACATCCCCAATTCCGCGAACTCCCGATACTCGAATGTATCGTATCGTACGAGCGTCGATTTCATGCTTACTTTTAGCATATGCAAATGTACAAAACATGCATTATGCGAATCGAAATGTATCGCGGCATATAACGCAGTAACCGTTTTTGTTAACGTTTCAAAACAACCAAAAATTATTAATAAGTCTGCACGACATGTATCGATACTACTATTTTGTGTAAAAGAAAAAAGAAATGGCGTCAAATTCCAGATTATTACAACCCTTGCGATGGTAATGCCGTATTCCTATTTAAAACATACAATTAGCTTAGCTATTTTAACGTTCTGTAGAAGACACAAATAGAATGTACTGCGTATTCAGAACAAAATCATGTCATGCAATTGTAACATAAAAAAAGGGACGACTAAATTTTGATTTACTCGTCAACGTGTTACGTTTGTTTACAATCTGGAATGAAGCATCCTAACGGAGTAACTTAACGCCCGTATATAGATAATGCAGTGAAAAAAAAAAAAAACGAAAAACTAAGAGGAATAGTATCGATACCGCTAGATCAAATATCACCATACCTTGTTAAAGCACTGGGCAATTCGACCTTGACAGGTAATCTTAACTTGTGCATTTTATTTGTTACATACACGCACTACAGTATCTTTTCAGTCTCTCACTACATCGGTACGTGCTAGAGAAGCGTGCGATTTACGGCAGACGGTTGTAGCAGAAACATAACCAATAAATGTAGACCCGGATTGTCCGTTCGGACAATGCTTCCCGCGGGTGTGCAACAGGAAGGCAAAACACATATAACAAACAACACATAAACTAACCAACAATACTTCAAAGGGGAAGAGTTCTAGTGAATGACTTTTACATGGACACTCGAACAGCTAATGACTTCTTTCTGGCTCTTAATCGTTCAGAGATGGTTGTAGACTAGATCTACGACGCAAACTCATATCGCGATCACTCTATCGTTCTCGAGTTTAAACAACCGGTCGTACAATGTCAGTTCACAGCACTCACTGTTCACGCTCATCGTGTTCTTTTCGGAAATCCACTGTACGGAACGATTCCAGAAAATTGACACTTGGACAACAAAAAAAAAAAATAAAGATGGCGTCAGCCAAAGACCCGCACACGGACGGGAACGAGAGGGACGGCCGAGAAACTAGAAGCGGTTCCGAGTTCTGAATTATCGCCACATTTTTCCATTGCACGAGCCACCCGATTCTTTAAAGCGACACGCGCGTAGCGACAATCGCGGCAATTATTTCAACCTTACTACCGACAGTCGTTAATCGTTGACTTTATCGACTTGGCATTTTGTCGGCGGCAAATTCAAATGTTTTGAAGGAATTTGTTTGAAACGCTTTTGATACTTATTTAACTCGGTCACAAAACTGCACATTTTTATCAAACGAACAGATAATACATCAATTATTATTCTTATATAAAGATAAGAACAATAATAACAAAATTATTGAGAAATGATAAGCAATTAATTGAACTTGTTGATAAAACATTGTATTAATTCGAATATATTTCTGTATTTGAAATACGATAATGCTATTAACTTTTACAGAAATCGATCAAATAATATCAGAAACGTATGACAATATAGTGAAATAAGAATGTAACCGATTAACCAGTCGTTGACAGAACGGTCTCCAAAGAGGATTGACATTTAAACGGAATATTTCTAAACCAGCTTAACGTTACAGACAAGTGCTAAAAGCAAAAGCTGCTTGGTGAAAATGCGCGATCGCTTGCTTACCTAAGCAACGCTTTCCTCCAACAGTAATCCGTTTCGATTACGAGCAGCTGTAATTTCATCATATACGTAGACGTTGCTCAAGGCATACAAGATCGTCGAACACGTCGGCCGATGCCTGTTCGAACTCCGATCGTGAATCTCTTCACCTTTTGTGGTTCCTATGCGTATGTTTCCACTGTTTGGGGCGCGACTTGTGGACGACCTAATTCACTGTTATCGATCAATCGAAACGAAAACGTGCTCGTTCACGCAAAGGAAACGAACGAGCAACAACGAGCCGAACCACACGCAGAAGATTCCTTTCTCTCTTTTTGGAGGGGAGAAGTTTTTCTCCCTTAGAAACCGTTGCGCGTTGTACGAAATTTCGTTTACTGTATCATCCACTGCACACAAGAATATATCGCGACAGATCTGTTCACGTTTCGATACGGCTTCCCCGTTAAATGTTCTCGCGATCCCGTGGCCGTTTAACTTTCCTGAAGAAGTAGTCCGCGGACGAGTGCCACGGTTGCATCTCGTCTGATTGCAGTGGAAATCGAGCTGTGACCGAAAGGATAGCAGAGCTTTCGTCGAATTTCCGCTGGAAAGCCCGAGAGCGCCGCACAGGAGGTCATTGTGAAAGGCGCAAGCGCCCCTTCATAGATCGCGCTTTCCTCATGGACGACTCAGTGGGCTGATGGCAACCAGTGACGTCATTGCGGAAGGGAGATTCATTCACGAATGTTCGACGCCCCCGCATTCTTAAGGCCAAGGACCTTCGCATAGAAATTACTAGCCACTTATAGTCAACATTCTAGTTACGAAAAATATTTCCCTAAAAACTACGTACGGTGCATGCATCCATACAACAGAGGGTGGCTGGAACTGCTACTTTTAAATCACGAGTGATTCAATCACATTCGTTTCCAAATACATACAGTGATATTTCGTGATCACGTCCGATCAATGGGAGAGTTCTCGCGAGCTGTTCTTTGCACGCGTCGTCAGAATCGTCAGTTTAAATGCAAATACACCCTTAACCTGTATATTCTATACGTGGAAAGTTCTTATTCCTTCCATTGACTTTTAAAAGTACACATAGTGATGTAATTCGTTTTCAAATCGTATTAAATATGTTTTAGCCTATTTCGCATTCAATAATTATCAATATTCAAAACGATTTTGTTTCTTCGTCGCCTTACTGTTCATACTATACGTACATTCAATTTATCAATTCGATATATCAATATATGAATTGATACTCGAATAATGTCATTTCTATTTTAAGGATTCGTAGTTATTCGTAAAATATAAAATTGGCTTACGATTGGTTAAAGAGATAAATAACGTGCCAAACATATTTTACGTTTAAAAAGAAGAACCAATCGAATAACGTGTTTTATGTGACCATGATGTTCGTAAATGTCTACCTTATTTTAACTTTGTACCTTTAACCTGAGGATCTGCAAGTAAACAACAATCAAAGGAACACTGGAAAAAACCGTGTAATAATTATCCTTGCCAGTATTAGTTGTATTATTAAATACATAATGGTAAGTTTCCCATAATATTCTATCATCCCTTGTAATACAAATCCAATTTATTTTAAGATATTATAACCTCAAATACAATCTAGGTTTTCTTTATAGGATGCATTTCTAATGATCCGACGAAAAAATATGACAATATTTACTGATACAAAGGATAATACAACAGTTCTTGAATTGAAAAAACGTATAGAAGGTGAGGGATACGTAACTTATATATACATGAATTAAAGAAACAAAATATGACAGTTCAAACGAGAAATGCCAATATTTTATTTTCCATTTCGTAAAGTTTCGTAAAATGATTTAAATTTTTGTAAAATGTTAATAAAGATATTTAATGATAAATGTAATTATCATGCAGGTATACTAGAAATACCACCTGTCAATCAACAGCTGTTCAACAAGGATAATGTTTTAATGTCAAATAGTAAATTGTTGTCCGATTATGGAATAACATTTGCAACCGCAAAGCCACAGTGTCCTGCATTAGTGGGTTTAGCTGTACGTCAAGATGATGGTCAATTTGAACCTTTGGAGATGACACCGTTCTCATTGCCACCTGACCTACCAGATGTTATGAAATCTCAAGAAACTAATGGCTTAGATCAGATGCCTTGTACCAATATTAATGTGTGAATGAGCAGCAATAAGGTGTTAAATTCAATATAATTTTTACGATTGTCAGATATTTAAAAAAAATCTGATAGCTTAAGCAAACATAATGTGAATATTAGATATATGCAACTTTATATGAATATTAAAGGTGTTCTGAGACTTTCTAATTTCCCTAGCAAAAGTACTAAATAATTATTAATCTTTTTCATTTCTGTTCATTTTTTTTTTTTTGCGTGTAATGCCAAGTACTAGTTATACCTGAACAATTGACTGAAAATGATAATAAAACATAAAGTTTTTAATAGAGTGCAACGCTTAAATTTATTACAATCTTTTATAGCTAAAAAAAAAATATTTCGACGCTTTGTTATTAATGTCATTACAGACCAAATACCTCAATCACGTGTAATTTACAATTGTAACTTATGTCATAGTATTTTGTAATATTCTCAATCTATTTATTTTTTAGTCGAATACATTCTACATATTTAATTATATGCCTCCATCAAGTTTTAGTTAAGATCTAAATATAATGTTTTCGGTTTTTCAGAACATGAATAACAATATTATATGTTACTCAATGTGAAAAATTGAGATATACCGACAGTAAAACCTTTGAAATATCGGTTTCTGTGATTAGGAAAAATTAGAAATTTCAAAATATAATAAATTATAAATAGTGTATGTAACTTTAATATATTAATTATATTTTACGAGTTTAATGCATCCGGCAAATGATCTTTTTAAATATAAAATATAATATTTCTATCAATATTTTTTTAAGAACTTTATTTACATATCCTATAAATTACTTATGCAAACAATGTGAAGTACTTGATCGATATATGAACTTGTATCTTTCAAAATTTGTTATAGCCACCTCAGAAACGATTATAAATCTAAATGTTAACCCACGTCTAATTTATTTGAGTTGAATTAATAACAATTTGAATAAAAAATGTAATATATTGCAATAAATTAGTCGTTGTAATAATTTGTTTACATCTAAATGTAATATTTTTTTAATTTATTAAACGAAGTTCTATACTGTAGGTATTACTAAAGAAATTTAGGGATCACAATACTAATAACATAAGTACGTGCTTCTGAAATGGTAAATTATAGACCAGGATAGTTGATATTACTTAAGCATTTCACTTATTATACATAAAATATATTTCGTTGTAAAAATAAAACATTATAATTTATTTAAAGATATGCATGAAATAAATAAATAGTTTAAATAACTTGCATATTTCACTGTATTGGACAAAATAATATACCGTTTAGCATATTTTTAGTTCCTATATAAGTTTAATTGTTAAACTTTAAACCTTTAAAATTGGCGACACATTTTGTATTTAACGACATAAAGTTCAGTAAAATACTAAATGATTGTGTATTATAAATATATTTTATATCATCCCTCTTATGATAGAACCATAAATGTGTATAACTCGCATTTATAAATTACGCATAAAACTAGGAATAAAAAAAAAAATCACCCAATGATTTTGAAATACATTTCTACTAGAAATGGTGAAAATTTTCACATTTGTGGTTTTACTCTAACTTGTTGCCATATGGATGACCCAATATAGTTTATTTAATGATCTTTACCTCTAATGTATACTGTATGATGTTTATTTATAGCTGATTTGAATAAATTTATCAATATTACTCAACAGAGATTATATTTTGTAATACAATCTATATAAGCTCTTGCTATATTTATACATTATATTATTCTTTGAATGTCATACGGCATGATTAGATATTAACAATTATCTTTGTTTTTATTCAGTACCATTGCCATTATAAAATCTTTGTAAAATTCTTTTTTACTTGGTATATAGTGACCACCTTCATGCTTTAATACTGTTTCATTAATAAACAATTTACCAACTTCCTGTACCATTTCTGCAAAGAAGAATAATATAGTAATAGTTTTTTCCCTTGTAATAACTTATTAAAGACTATCTAACCTGGTGGAATAATTTTATCACTCTCCCCATAAATAATTAAAGCGGGGATACTTATTTTTTCATCGTAATATGTTGCGTGAGGTACGCACAACGATTTGAATCCGGATATAATAATTGCAAAATCAAATTTGATTCGCAGTACTGTAAAATAATTATTTGCTTTTAAATCTAAATTCTTTTACAATTGTTCACGGTTACTACAATATTTATACAATGTACTCACATTTCTTTTGCTGCATGGAACATAATATAGTAACAAAACTTGCTCCTTGCGAAAAGCCCAAAATACCATCGAATGGGCCAGACTCTTTAAACGTTTTCTCAATTAAAGTCAAACTATCTTCAAAACCTACAGATAAATTGCTTGGCGTAGTTGCTTTAAATATATGGTCTTCCGTATTGAACCACCACGCATAACCTATAATTTACGGATACATATTATTTTCAAATATTAAACTTTTCGTAGACTAAACGGATAATTATTACAGTATAAAAGCTTGGATTTTAATTCTTCATTCGATGAGCCATAAATTTTGTACGACAATACCTTCTTCTATCTTATCACTGCCAAAATTACTTTTCATCGACACTCGATGAGGTGCATTTAAAAATACAAACTCTACATCTTTTTTAAATCCTTTTCTCAGTGATCCCAATTTCGTCTTGAAAATAACATCTGATTGAGCATATCCGTGAATAGCAAGTATCTACACAAATATATATATACCTAAAAATATTATTTTTATTCGAGTTTAAATATAATTATTGGCAATTACTTACACGTAATTTATGAGGTACAACAGTCATAGTATATCTCAAATAAACTGTATTAAAAATTATATTACAAACACTGTAATATTTAATACGTATAACAAAAATTATATTAGTCGCTACTGAATAAAATGTAGGTTATGAAAGCAATGTTATATAGAAATTTCTTATATTTCATTTCAAATAGAAGAATATTTTTAATTTAGTTGTGAATATATAAAAATTATAATTTAAGCAATTTTCTAATTAGATTAATGTAACGTAATGCAGTATAAGTTCGTTAGAAACGCACGGGTCGGAAGCGTAAGTTATTGTAATGCTTATACTGTAGGTTGAGTGTAGGTCCTTATGCACACACTAATACCAATAGGTTAATTTCACTCGTGTTTATGTTTCACGTAGATGGAATTCGCCTGAGACCAATGAGAAAAACAATCTATCAAGCATTCGTATTATTTCCAAATTATTAAATTTATTTTCACCTGTATTCTAAAATCTTGTAAATTCATAAGTGAACGATATATCCGGGAAAACCATAAATAAAACAAAATGTATTAAATATCAAAGTTTAGATTTTACAAAACAAGAATTGCAGTTTTCTTGGGAACGGAATTTCGACAATATTTCTTGTATTCTAAAATTAAATTATTAACCTTAAAACAAAGATACATCAAATATAATTATTTTTTTAACAAAATATTTAAACACAAATGTTTAAAGATCACTAAGATCAACAGCTTCCACTTGTGCACTAATGTTCTCTTCATTCTGGGTACTATTTTCTCTAGTTCCTGCTTTACTTTGCCTAGAGAAATACAGTTTTGCCCACGATCCAGGTTCAGCTTTCTTCAATTTAATTTCTATTTTAGTAGGAAGCATATTAACACTACTTTGAATAACATCGACAACCTACAAAGATGGAATTTTGCACACAATATGTAACAAAGTTAATGAATTAAATAATTATTTGAGAATTATGTAACAATCTCAACACACATACCCCCCTTAATTCTAAATCACAAGTATATCTTGAATTATCTTCTACAAATGACAAATCCACTGATAAACGTATAGGATTTAATTTAATAACAGACTTGTCTGGATGATATTTTTTTGCAAAGACAGAAACTACAACAAATGTCCCTGTTTGATGCCAATCCAATCTGCATTCTTTTTTTGTACTGATATTCTAAAAACAAACAAATGAATTTTTTTAATCAATAAACTTGATAAAATATTTCATTATTTTAATTTATTTACAATTATAAACAATATACGAAAATTATTAGAAATACAAATATACCTTAGAAACCCATGTATGTTTTCCTTGTGCACACCCTGGTTGTTCTAAAAATGTAGAGAAGTCTGTAGTTTTCTTTTGACAGCACGACCAATACTTCATTCCTTCATGGAAGATAGGAGCACCGGGATGATAATTACATAATTCTTTATCCGATGCAGGACCTTTATATACATCTTTACACGCATTATTTTTGCAACTTTGTCCAATTTCAATTTTTGTTCCAGACACATTTTCTAATTGTAAAAAAGTTAATCCCTTAATTTGTTCTAACAACATAGGTGAAACATTTGGTGTTATAGTAGTTTGTGGAATGTCGAAAGGAGGCCTTTCTAAGACACGTTCATTGTTAAGGGGTTGAACCGTTACTGTAATTACTTCGTTAACCTTAGTCTTATCAACATTAGGTTTCTCTGGCTCCTTTGGCTTTACATTTGTATGGCACGATTTTGTACAGCCTTTGATGTTTAAAAACTCTGTGAAATCTGTACATTTTTTGTTACAACAAGACCAGCCTTTATAAGCATCATGAAATACTGGATAACCTGGATGATGAATACAGTCTCCTGGAAATATAGTCGCACTCGCATGTTACATAGCTTTTGACTGTCGACAAAATGATCAACTGAATGTACTGTTTCATCGTTTGTAAATATTTATATTATTAAATTCCTCTCATGGGAAATTTATTGACGTACCGTCTTTATTATCGTTTGGATCGAACTTTTTCCCGCACCCATGATTGTAACAATACAATAAAGTTGACTCTTGCGACATTTTTAATTTTATTCTAACTATTTCAGTTTAACAACACGCGTTACATGAAAACATAATAAATCACTTTAAAAAATTGATGCACTAAGTGTGTAAGTACTTGCTTGCGAATCGGGTATGTCAGATTCAGTCAGACTGAACTTTTCCAGAATCACTCACTAAACTTTCACGCACTACGCACTACGCACTGTGTGCACGGCGTAGGTATATGAGTTCGGTAGTTTCGAGAACCTGAGGGAGAAAAAGTTAGACTCGCCTCCTTTATCAACTTTTCGAAGGCGTCCGAGATGAATGCAGCACTTCGGACAACTTCGGAGAATCGATAAAAATAGTAAATGCAATATGCAATACAATGCAAGGTTCTCTTTTTGGTTCTCGCGTCGAACGTCAATCCTTTCATCGAATCAGGGGCAAATATTCGTTTCTTATCTCGAATGACATCGTTTTTTTCAACAACAGATCTTGGCAGATCTGGTAATTTTAAAATGACGTTGGACCTTTCATGTTATAAAATATCTGTGGTCGAATTTATTCGTTTAGAGTTTATAAACGTTTGCACGTAGCGTGCCCATTAAAACCGAAGTACCCGCCTTGCCAAGAGACTAACAACTGGCAATTAAATTCTTTTAAGTTTACATATCACTCAGATTCGAATTGCGAAATAGGTAGTGCATACATCATTCGTTTTTTCCGCCATTTTATATATTCAAAGCGTTCGAAATCTCAACATTGGCGTAAACATCCGCGTAATAATCGGTAAATAGTAAAGTTAAATAGAGGATTAGATAATGATTTCATTCGTACTTTAATAAGGTTGCCAATTAAAAGACTTGTGTAACGTAGAAAAGAATGTGCTTGGCGTACCATATTTCATTTGAACGAAACGAATTAATGCCTCCAATTATATTTTGCCTAAAGAGCATATGTGAAAGTAAAAGGCAAGAATGAAGTATCCATACATAAGATGAAGCATATCCTTCTAAATATAATAAATAACGTGTTGATAGTATGAGACATTCCTACAGACATGAAAATTCGAAATACATTTCTAATATACTACATGCTTTTTACTATAGAAAACATTTGTAAGTTGGACGTATCAAATTTTTGTTGCTCTGTGTCGTACAACTGATTTCAACTTGCTGATTTATTTTGATAAATGTGTTATTGTAGATGGGCTTCATAGAAATTTAAAATATTATGAAACCCTTCATGCATCCGATCTTGAACACAGAATTATAAAGCGGGGCGTTCAACATAGTTATCATCCTTATAACAAAATAAGCGAATTAGAATTTTATTCTCATGGACGGTAAACTCATTATCTATAAATTATTGAAATAACGTAATCCTCTCTCTGAGAAGAAAGAAAAAAAAGCATGTTTTTTGATTGATAGATCTTTTCGTTTAATCTTAACGCCAAGAAGGGAAGTTATTCATTCCAAGTTTAAAGCGTACGAAGTAAATGGCGAAGGAAAAGAAAAAACTATACATTTAGGTAACATATATATGTGTAAATGTATCTTCTTGTATAACTAATATTTTAATTTAATGTATTTGTAATATGTTTTTTGTTTTAAGATCATGAAAGTTTTTATCATGGACGTGTATTTGGTGAAATTGACTCTCATGCGCAAGTACATATCGATAATGGAATTCTAACAGCCAGTGTTACAATTTCTGATGAAACATTTCACATTGAAGTATGTTCTGCATCGTTTTAAGTAATAAATTTTAACATAATATAACTTATTGTAATATATTTTAGTTAAGATAGCAATATATGATATATATTTGTAATAATAATAAAACATTTTATACACTACAGCCATCTTGGAGACATCTACCTCACTTAGGAAATGAAACAATGATTATTTATAAATCGTCAGATGTTCAACTTAGTTGGGAACATTTTCAAAACAATGAAGGCCATACACATGGTGTTCCTAAAACCTGTGGATATGTAAAAGAAGAATTAGGTTGGTTATTGACTCCTGTAGATGATATCGTTGAATAATATTACACAAGATCTATGTTACAGGCATTCTGATAAACGACGAGGAAAAGACTGAAGAAGAATCCAATAAACTTGCCAGAACAAAAAGACAAACAGAAACTTACGAATATACTCCCACAAAAACTAGATGTCCTTTGTTGTTGGTTGCCGACTATCGTTTTTACCAAGAAATGGGTGCTAGTAATACAAAAACGACTATTAATTATCTGGTAAATAAATATTTTCTCGTATAAAAATAAATATTGTATTAATCGCTAAAAATATTTCTATACTTTGCAGATCAGTTTAATCGATAGGGTACATAAAATTTATAATGATACTTTGTGGCAAGAACGACAAGAACAAGATGGATTTAAAGGAATGGGATTTGTTATTAAAAAGATAGTAGTTCATAATGAACCAACTCGCGTAAGAGGCGGTGAAACACATTATAATATGGTTAGAGAAAAATGGGATGTACGCACGTTACTCGAGGTGAAATTATCATTTTTTTTACATTTATTCAAAATACTTTTATTATTTTAATTGTAACGGTATGTTTTAAAAATTGTATGGAAATTATATAAATGGCGTTCAGGTATTTAGTCGGGAATATAGCCATAAGGATTTTTGTTTGGCTCATTTGTTTACTGATCTCAAATTTGAGGGTGGTATATTGGGATTAGCATACGTCGGATCACCTCGTAGAAATTCAGTAGGTGGAATCTGTACACCAGGTACGTGAAAGAATTCTTTACTTCAATGTACAAACACTATAGAAAATTAAATTTCATTTAATACTTTTATATATTAGAATATTTCAAGAATGGCTACACGCTGTATCTCAATTCAGGACTGAGTTCTAGCAGGAATCATTATGGACAAAGAGTGATTACAAGAGAAGCTGACTTAGTCACTGCACATGAATTTGGACACAATTGGGGTTCCGAACATGATCCAGATATAACAGTAAGTTTTTTGCTTTTACGCTTCGGACGACTAAAGTCTTCGTTACTAGCAAAAAGAGTTAAACAAATGAAATTTTTTAACAGGAATGCAGTCCAAGTGCTAGTCAAGGAGGGTCATACTTAATGTACACGTATAGTGTTAGTGGATACGATGTAAATAATAAGGTATATTTAATTAATATACAAGATACAATAACAGTGAAAAAATACTCATTAACTATTTATGGGTCAGCGTTTTTCGCCATGTAGTTTAAGGTCCATTAGAAAAGTTTTACAAGCAAAGTCTGGTCGCTGTTTTTCTGAACCAGAAGAATCGTTTTGTGGTAATCTACGAGTCGAGGGAGACGAAGAATGTGACGCAGGATTATTGGGAACAGAGGACAACGATGCTTGCTGTGATAAAAATTGTAAACTTCGTAGAAATCAAGCAGCAGTTTGTAGGCGAGTATTTGCGTACATATTATTGCGGTATAAAAAATTTCTGCTAACGATTTTTAATTCTATTTTATGTAAAATATTTTTTATAGCGATAAAAACTCACCCTGCTGTCAAGGTTGTGCGTTCATGCCGTTAGGTGTAAAATGTAGGGATGCACAGTATGCTACTTGCGAGCAAGAATCGCGCTGTACTGGAGCGTCTAGCGAATGTCCTAGATCTCCACCACTGAAAGATGGTACAGGTTGCTTCGAGAGAGGTCAATGTAGACTCGGAAAGTGCGTACCATATTGCGAGACGCAAGGTCTACAGAGTTGTATGTGCGATACAAGTATGTTTATTATTCTGTGTGCTATAATTTACAAGGTGTATGAAATATATTTATATGGTCTCATATTAAATTTTTACTCACAGTTGGAGATGCGTGTAAAAGGTGCTGTCGAATGAGTTTAAATGAGACCTGTTTTCCTATAGATCCACAGGATATTTTACCTGATGGGACACCATGCATTCAAGGTTTCTGTAATAAGGTAATATTGTTTCAGAGATATTGTTAAATATCATATGTAAAAATATTAAAGTTAACAAATGTTTCCAGGGTATTTGCGAGAAAACAATTCAGGATGTAGTAGAACGATTTTGGGATATTATCGAGGACATAAATATTAATAAAGTGATGCGATTCTTGAAAGATAATATAGTGGGGGCTGTCATAATTATTACTGCTATCGTATGGATCCCGACAAGTTGTATTATTAGTTATATTGACCACAGACGTATTAAAGAAAGTGAAAAGAAATGGCGCTGGAAGCATACAGATGAGCTTATTCATCCAGACGAACAAAGACAAGTTATTTATATAAATGGGCAACGGCAAAGGATGCAACAGGTTACGCAACAATCGTAAACATTTAATTTATCCATACCATTTATATTCTTTATATTTGAGACATTTCTAGTCATAAATGTTTTTATCTGTTATACTACATATTTTCTATTTCTTATCTTTATATATTAAAAAAACATTTTCAACGGGAATATATAGTATTATTTCAAATATAAATACAGTAATATATGTGATTTAAAAACAAATACACTAAATATAGCACATCTGTTTATAAAACAAATTTCTTTTATTCAAGTACTTAATTAAGAACTTTATATATCTTTACATTAAATTTAATTTACAAATTGAACAAAAAACAATAAACTATGATTAAAGATAGCTATGGTGTGAAACTTCATTTAAAAAATGTATACAATGACCTTCTTTCAATTAATCCTTCCAAACCAGTTGATTTATAAATCATTTGCAGTCCCTTATATGCATGCACGATTACGGAATAATAAATGATAATAAACTATACAATGGTTAAATATACATCGTTTGAAATCGCGGACTGTATTGTTGGGAGCGCCGGTCGAATGGAAGGTTCGCGAAAAATGAATATGGTGCAAACATTTTAGATAAGGACCAGTATCTACGAACTACTATAGTACAATGAATTATAGAGACAATTACGAGTTACTACCCTTGATGATGCCCTTTGTTAAAGATAACAATGAATATCCTTTTTCTGGAAGTAATATTAAATATATCTTGTAGCAAATTACAATTATAATAGTTTCAATACATTACTAATTATATATATATATTTATATAAATATTTATACATTTTTTAGTTTGTGTTCATCAACAAATCTAATTCCCATTTACGGAACATTTCTAATGTTATCATGATCAGGAGAGAAGTGACTAAATAACGAAACTGTGAAAATTGTAGTGAGCGTGTATAATGCTAGAGTACTAATTGCAGTAAAAAGTTGAACACGATAGTACAAAGTATACCAAGCAACACCTATAATAAGAGTCAAAATACAGACTAAGAGTCTACTTAAATCCCATTCGTTATGTACTGAACTAATTTCTCTGGCATCAAGTACGTCTTCTAGTGCTGCAGGTATATCTGAAATTGATACAGGAATGATATACATTGCTGATGAATTGTCTAATGTTGACGTCCGAGGCGGTATGGAACTTGGTTTAGGCTGGTGTATCAAACAGTGAACTACACAGTTGTTATACAAACCACATTGTTCTAACGTTTGATTATCAGTTTGTAATATACGCCCTTTAAAAATTAAACGAACCAATTTCTGTTCATCAAGTTCCGTTTGGAAGTGTCTCCTGCAAAAATATAAATGTCTCTTACATATTTATTCTTTTTATAAATTCGAAATAAAAATTAAATGTATTAAATTGTAGGGACCTTTTAAAGTCCCCAAGTAGTTCATTAAGACTTCCGATAACTACTTTTTCATCATCATTTATAAACTTAAGTTTTATGCTAATTTCATTAGCATCGTTCGTTGAAAGATTTTCAGGTCTGCATTCTACATTATCAATGCATGCTGATGTCGGTATACTTGTTTCCTCCGTAGTATCTATTTTAGTTTGCTTTTGCAACAAAGGTGTATTAACATTATTGAACGAGTCCATAGCTTCAATAAGTACTTCTTCCGTAGCAGTTGCTTCGAATATTCTATGTGATTCTAAGGAAATTTCTCCATTTGTGTCTATCATGATATATAATTAATGATTCTGATATTATTTACTATTCTTATAGAAGTATTTTGAAATAGGATATATTACCTGCAACAGATGGTTCTGGACAACTTTGTGAATTATTGCTATTATTCTCAGTAATTGGCTCTACAGATTCTTCCTGCGATATCTCCATATTTGAAGCCTGACTGATGTTTGTATTTTGATAATTAGATGTAAGTTCGGCGTTATGTGTGTGTGTTCGATGTTGTAATATTGGCAATGTCAATATTAATGGATGATCTATGATACTAGTAGAATACCATGCAAGCCAGCCTACCAAGAGGACGACCACAACAATAAAGAAATTTGTAACTTCATCTCCAACACCCTGGATCTGAGTCATTTCCATAATTTGGAATTAACCTGTGTAAACGAAATAAATATATATGAATAATAAAACAACATTAACAGAGTCGCAAAAAGTAAGAGGAACATATGGTCATGTTTGTTCATCGACAATAAATAATTCATGGAATATATTTAAAGATATTATACATGCCCATATTCATTATATGTAAATTATATTATAATATATACTTATGCTAAATATAGTTGATTTTCTATTAATTAAAAAGGTGCCACGAAATAATGATACTACTGCTTTTTCCGAAACGTTTCCAAAATGTATTATTTATAAACAAAAACAGAAAATCCTGATTTCATATTAACAACTTCAAGGTGAAATTCGGAGTGTTCTTTTAAAACTTTCAAAATAAGGCGAAGCTGGTCCTATGTAATTGAAATACATTTGCATTACTCTTTCTATTTCCCAATGTCATAAGTGAATGTTACTGATACGAATCAAGAAAATCTGTGTGTTTATTACATTTGCATATATTTTTCGGTATATTATAAAGTAAACTTCACATTGTAAACAATTCTTCTCACTTCATTGTTAATTTTTGTTAGTATCCTCACCTCAATTTAGATGAATTGGCAATAAGGCAAAATTAAAATCCATCAAAAACACTTATAAAAATCTCATCTACTCTGCGTCTGTGAAAAGTCTTTTCATCTCACCTCCTTGCATACGCATTGTCGCTATTGACGGACACGGTGACACGGTGTGGTCAGATTTGGCATAATTGAGTGCATCGAAATCGACAATAGTTACGACGAACTTCCTTAGCGTCCAACGGAGTGGTGGGGATAGCAGGCATATACTATCGCACGAGCCACGGTACGTGAGCTCGACACTGCACAATTTCGGGAAAACGATAAAGAACGCTAGTGTGAGCCTTTCCTTCTTGCTCTTGTGAAAGAGAAACAGCTGAAACGCGACCTCGCTGTCTCAGCACTTTTACTCACACTAGCGTTCTTTATCGTTTTCCCGAAATTGTGCGAAGTGCCGAGCTCACGAACGCGTGGCTCGTGCGGAAGTATATGCATGCTATCCCCACCACTCCGTTAAACGCTAAGGAAGTTCGTCGTCACTATTGTCGATTTCGATGCACTCAATTATGCACGACCTGGCCATACTGTGTATGAGCTTTTAAGTCTTTTAAGTCTTTTTACATTTCTAGGAACACATGCAGCATGCTGTGAGTTTAGCGCTAACCTCTCTAAAATTTCGTTACGAGTACGATACGGTGCATGACATATTGAACTGGTTGTATCAGAATTAACCGGCACTGAGTAGATCGCGAGGTAAAAATCTTCAAAAATGAAGGAAAAACTTCCGGAGACGATAAATTTTCCAAAGGAAGAGGAGCTCGTATTGGAATTGTGGAAAAAACTAAATACTTTTCAAAATTGCTTGAAACAATCGAAAGGAAAACCGAAATATACGTTTTATGATGGCCCACCTTTTGCTACTGGTTTGCCACATTACGGTCATATACTTGCTGGCACAATAAAAGATATTGTAACACGATACGCTCATCAATCTGGTTTTTATGTGGAAAGAAGATTTGGTTGGGACACTCATGGTTTACCTGTCGAGTTTGAAATAGATAAGACATTGGACATAAAAGGTCCTGACGATGTTGCTAAAATGGGAATAGCGAATTATAATAAAGAATGTAGAAATATTGTAATGCGGTATGCAGCAGAATGGGAAATGATTGTGACTAGAATCGGAAGATGGATAGATTTTAAGAATGATTACAAAACATTATATCCCTGGTATATGGAATCTGTCTGGTGGGTTTTCAAGGAGCTATATAATAAGGGTCTTGTGTATCAGGGTGTTAAAGTAATGCCTTTTTCTACAGGCTGTAACACACCGCTGTCCAATTTTGAATCAGGACAAAATTACAAAGATGTTGTCGACCCTTCTGTAGTTGTATCTTTTCCTCTGGTAGATGAGCCAGGTATTTCTATTCTTGCTTGGACCACCACTCCTTGGACTCTACCTAGCAACATGGCACTTTGTTGTAATCCTAATTTTGAATACATAGAAGTTAAAGATCATTCTTCCGACAATGTATACATTATATTGGAATCTAGTTTAGAACTTATATATAAATCTTCAGATGCATATACTGTACAACGTAAGAGGAAAGGATCTGATTTAAAGGGAAAGATATACAAACCACCTTTTCCATATTTTCAAAATTTAAGGGAGAAAGGTGCTTTTGTAGTATTAAACGATACGTATGTTACTGCAGAAACTGGTACAGGTATTGTTCATCAAGCTCCCTATTTTGGCGAAGATGACTATCGATGTTGTTTAGCAGCTGGTATTATAACAAAAGATCAAGAAATTATATGTCCTATCGATAGTTGTGGATGTTTTATAGAACCGGTTCATGATTTTGCTGGAAAATACGTAAAAGATGCAGACAAAGAAATAATCAAATACCTACAGGCAAATAAAAGATTAATACAGAGCAGTACGACTAAGCACAGTTATCCATATTGCTGGCGATCCGATACTCCGTTGATTTATAAAGCTGTACCGTCGTGGTTCATTAGAGTAGAAGCTATAAAAGATCAGCTAATAACAGCAAACAGTAATACTTACTGGGTACCAGATTCTGTGAAAGAAAAACGATTTGGTAACTGGTTAAGAGATGCACGCGATTGGGCTATTAGCAGAAATCGTTATTGGGGTAATCCAATCCCTTTGTGGATTTCAGAAGATGGACAAGAGATTGTATGTATAGGAAGTATTGCAGAATTAGAAAGATTAACGAACACAAAAGTGACAGACATTCATAGAGAAAGCATAGATGATTTAACTATACCCTCAAATCGACCGGGATATCCACCTTTACGACGTGTACCCGAAGTCTTTGATTGCTGGTTCGAGTCCGGTTCTATGCCGTTTGCACAAATGCACTATCCTTTTGAATGCAAGAAAGAATTTGAAGATCATTTCCCGGCTGACTTTATCGGGGAAGGTATCGATCAAACTCGTGGATGGTTCTATACTCTTTTAGTTATATCAACTGCACTTTTCAAAAAAGCTCCATTTAAAAATCTTGTCGCCAATGGTTTGATTCTGGCATCCGATGGACAAAAAATGTCAAAACGTAAAAAGAATTATCCGGATCCTATAGAAATTGTCGATAAGTATGGAGCAGATGCTTTGCGTTTGTACTTAATTAATTCCCCTGTTGTAAGGGCTGAAAATCTACGATTCAAAGAGGAGGGAGTAAGAGATGTTATAAAAGATATATTTCTACCTTGGTACAATGCATTTAGATTCTTACTACAGAATATTGAACGATTTGAAAGAGAAGAGGAAACTACTTTTGTATACGATAAAACGAAAAACGAACGTTCTAATAATATAATGGATAGGTGGATTATATCTTTTACACAAACGTTACTGCAGTTTGTTAAACAAGAAATGCAGTCTTACAAATTATACACTGTAGTACCACACTTGGTAAAATACATAGATAATCTAACTAATTGGTATGTGAGAATGAACAGAAAACGTATAAAAGGTGACGGCGGTGCAACTGATTGTCGGCAAGCGTTAAATACTTTATTCTCTGTTCTTTACACCATGGTGTGTATAAATGCACCCTTTACACCGTTTTTAACAGAATTTATGTTCCAACGTTTAACGAAAATACTTTCACCATCTAAAACTAACATGGAGAGTGTTCACTATCAAATGGTACCAGAGTCCTGTTTACAATTAATCGATGAAAATATTGAAAAAGCAGTATCATACATGCAAACTGTAATTGAATTAGGACGCGTTGTAAGAGATAGGAAAACAATTCCTGTCAAATATCCGTTACCAGAGCTCGTAGTAATTCACCAAGATGCTACAATACTAGAAGAAATAATCTCTTTAAAGTCATACATTCTTGAAGAACTTAATGTAAAGGAGTTAACAGTTACTACGGACAAACAAAAATATGGTGTTATACTAAGAGCAGAACCAGATCACAAAATACTTGGATCACGCCTAAAGGCTGAATTCAAGTCTGTTACTCAAGCTATTAAAGAACTTTCCGATGAACAACTACAAACATTTGTTACAACAAATGAGATTATTGTACAGGGTCATAAATTAGAAAAGCAAGATTTACGTTTGATGTTTAGTTTCACAGGCCCAGCTGCTGAACAATTATCTAAGCAATATGAAGCTCATAGCGAAGGAAATGTTTTAATTTTGTTGGATGTCACTCCTGACGAAAGTATGCATAATGAAGGAATAGCTAGGGAAGTAATCAATAGGATTCAAAAATTGCGGAAGAAAGCTCAGTTGGTTCCATCGGACGAGGCAATTGCATATTATGAAATTCAAGATAGAGATAGTACCTTAGCAAAAGTAATCGTTAGTCATAAAAGTTTTATTGAAAATGCGACTAAAACACCCCAAGAAGATTCACTTAAAATGCCAAGTAACGCAAGCGTAATCATAGAGAAAACAGAAAGTATTAAGGGAATGGACATGAAACTTACTTTAGTAAAAACTATGCGCCAAGTTCAAAATAACAAAACAGAAACGGAAACTTTGTTAAAATATGTAAATGTTGAACTTCTAAATATAAAACCAAGATTCGGTGCAACCAGTTGCTTAGGAACTATTTTATTACAAACTCCAAAATCACTTACTCCAATTTCATACGAACAATTAAAGCGAGAAATTGAACTAATATTTGGTATTCACGGTTGTTTTTATGACTTGTATATCAACAATGAGCCGATGCTGGAATTAAGTGATATATCATTATTACATAAAGAAACGATAAAAGTAAGAAAAGTTGGCTCATCAGAAATATTGTCACCATCTGCGACATTAACAAATCCTGTTTGTAAATTTGTTAATATAAATAGTGCTGCAGGTAAAGGTACCATTTTATTAGAAAACCCGAAAGGGAATTTTAATTTCGATCACGCGATGTTAAAGCAACGATTACATCTTTTCTTTGATCACACAAGTATTTCTGAACCTTTACCTGCAATATTATGCCAATTAAATGGAAAAACTTTGGAACTAAGTTAACTTTCGTTTAAAAAATCAGTTTATTTATTTACTTTCTATTCGTGTAAGTACATCCTCCCAGAATATTTGTCAGGGTTAAATGATTAAATATAAATTTCAGCTTGTTAACTTTGTGTACAAAGTAATTACTTATTTATTTAACATCAAAGACTTTGTATGTTGTTAGTTTTATCTTAAGCAAAAGAACAATATACAACTGTAATTGTCCTGTATAATTAAAAAATAATAAACTTATAAATTATAAAATGTCTAAATACACATGCACACCACCAAATTCGTTTTTCAATTTTCATATAAATTCGAATGAAAAATAAAATGTTTATTTACATTTACTTAATCCACAAATTAAAAAATATACAAATGCAAGAAAACATCGAATAAATAGACATTTATTCACATTTAGTAAAACTGTAACGATATTTTGTAATTACAGTTATCTACAAACTACTATGGTACAATGAATTATAGAGGTAATTATTAATCATTGCCCTTGATGACGCCCTTAGCCATAGATAACAATGAAGTTCCTTTTTTTTGGAAGTATAATGAAGTGTATCTCGTAGCAAATTACAATTGTAATAGTTTTAACACATTACTAATTATATATATTTATACACCCTCGACGATTTTAGTCATTCTTCTGTAACAATGAATAAATGGTGCAAAGAAAATTATATGCCTTCGTATGCAATTTTCATTTGAGAATTGTAAATTTTACAGGTTGCAAGAGTATTTTTTTTACAGAAAAATTAAACACACGTTACCCTAATGTAAACCACAACTTATAAATTACTAATAATGATTACGTTAATCGGATTAAAATCGCACTTGTAGATGTGCATGATGATATTTTCAAATACAATAAAAAAAATTACAAACATGAACATATATAATAAACACTCTTGAAAGTAATATAATACAGCACCATTGTTACCATAGTTTATAGTATTTATTATAACTAATTCAACACTTTAATAATATTTATCAAAGATTAATTTTATAAACATATCTAAATAAACAAATGTTGACTAGGTACTAAAGAATTGATTCTTTGTTATAAATATAACGTCATAATATACATGCTTTCTTTTTTAATCGGTGTCACGTTAACCCAAAAATAAATCCTTTCAAATACATAAATCAGTTTTGAATTTAATGCATAGAAAGTCACCTCTACTGAAACGCGATTATACATAATCAGGCAGATTTCATTTTTTATTTAAATGATTTAGTTTAAACCACTTATAAAAATCGCAATATTACTCATTATATTCTATTTAATGTCAAGAACAAGTGTGTTTAAACAATATGGATTTTACAAAATCATATTTCAAAATAATATCTTAAAGTGTTTATCGACGAATCCAATTTAAATTTATTCAGTATTTCTAATGTTATCTTGATCAGAAAAGAAGTGACAGAATAATGAAACGGTAAAAATTGTAGTGAACGTGTATAATGCAAGTGTAGTAGTTGCAGTAAAAAGTTGAGCTCGATGGTACAGAGTATACCAAGCAACACCTATAATAAGAGTCAAAATACAGACTAAGAGTCTACTTAAATCCCATTCGTTATGTACTGAACTAATTTCTCTGGCATCAAGTACATCTTCTAGTGCTGCAGGTATATCTGAAATTGCCACAGGAATGATATACATTGTTGACGAATTGTCTAATGTTGACGTCTGAGGTGGTATAGGGCTTGGTCTAGGCTGGTGTATCAAACAGTGGACTACACAGTTGTTATACAAACCACATTGCTCTAATGTTTGATTATCAGTTTGTAATATATGACCTTTAAAAATTAAACGAACCAATTTCTGTTCATCAAGTTCCGTTTGGAAGTGTCTCCTGCAAAAATATAAATGTCCCTTATATATTTATCCTTTTTATAAATTCGAAATAAAAATTAAATGTATTAAACTGTAGGGACCTTTTAAAGTCCCCAAGTAGTTCATTAAGACTTCCGATAACTACTTTTTCATCATCATTTATAAACTTAAGTTTTATGCTAATTTCATTAGCATCGTTCGTTGAAAGATTTTCAGGTCTGCATTCTACATTATCAATGCATGCTGATGTCGGTATACTTGTTTCCTCCGTAGTATCTATTTTAGTTTGCTTTTGCAACAAAGGTGTATTATCATTATTGAACGAGTCCATAGCTTCAATAAGTACTTCTTCCGTAGCAGTTGCTTCGAATATTCCATGCGATTCTAAGGAAATTTCTCCATTTGTGTCTATCATGATATATAATTAATGATTCTGATGTTATTTACTATTCTTATAGAAGTATTTTGAAATAGGATATATTACCTGCAACAGATGGTTGTGGACAACTTTGCGAATTATTGCTATTATTCTCAGTAATTGGCTCTACAGATTCATCCTGCGATATCTCCATATTTGAAGCCTGACTGATGTTTGTATTTTGATGATTAGATCTAAGTTCGGCGTTATGTGTGCGTGTTCGATGTTGTAATATAAGTACTGTGCGTATTAATGGTTGATCTATGATGCTGGTAGAACACCATGCAAGCCAGCCTACCAAGAGGACAACCACAACAATAAAGAAATTTGTAACTTCATTTCCAACACCCTCGATCAGAGTCATTTCTATAATTAGAGATCGACCTGTGTAAATGAGGTAAATGTATATGAATAATAAAACAACATTAATACAGTAGCAAGAAGTAAGGGGAACAAATATTCACGTATGTCTGACAGTAATAAATAATTCATAGGTCGTGTTTACATTTATTATATATGTCCGTATTCATTATATGTCAATTATATTATAATTACAAATAATGAATAATATATACGTATGCTAAATATAGTTGATTTTTTTATTAATTAAGAAGATGCCACGAAATAATGATACTACTGCTATTTTCGAGACGTTTTCAAAATTTATCGTTTATAAACAAAAACAGAAAATTCTGATTTCGTATGCACAACTTCAAGGTGAAATTCTGGCTGCTTTTCTTTATTCGAGTTAAAATTCAGGGATAAACTTTCTAAATAACACGTATAAGGTCCTATGTAATTGGAGTACATTTACATTACTTTTTTGGTATTTCCCAGTGTAGCAAATGATTGTTATTTACACGTATCAAAAAAATCTGGTGATAACAGTTCCATGTATTCTTCGTTATATTCTAAAGTATGATTCACATTACCACAATTTCTCTCACTTTTTTTTATTTGCGTGTCACTATTTTCGCGTTAATTTACACGAATTGCAACAGAACAAAATTAAAATGCATCGAAGCACTTATAAAAATCTCATCTACTTACAAATATCTAGAGAAGACACTGATACTGATAGTTTGAAACGGACAGCGACATACGTGCACTATTTAGTTAATAATTAATGAAAACTGCACATATACGTAACATGCATATCTACCAGTCACGTTTTCTTTTAATGATTTCACAGGGGAACAGGTATTCGCAACGCGGTTTGTTTATTGAAAATACACTTTGCATTCCCATTGGACAAAATATTTTCAAGAGTGCTATAACTTTGTAAATTTGTCTATACGAGTACTTTACTATTAACATAATATGTGTTAAAAATATTGGACTTAATATCCTCGCGTCTTCTTATTTTAAATTTATATATAATTCTTTTTACAAAATCAAAATAAACATACATTATTGCGTAAAGGATTATTATATACATTAACGGCACTTATTTCATCGGAATCAGATGTGACGTTTCGGTCACCGTTCAAGATTACTATCAATATATTATACCTAAAAAATGTATACATATTTATTATCTCTCTTAAACATTTCAAAATATTATCAACGAAGCGGATGGATAGTTAATAGTTTACTTTTTCTCTAATTCTGATTCGTTATAGTTGAAATAGAATAATACTTTATTTTCATTTACTTTAACGTGTACTATCTAAAATAGTATTTCAAATTGCATTTCAAATTTCGTCTAGAATACAAATTTTGACGCATTTATTTTAATGTATTGTAACGTCCGCGTTAATTTAGCCGATGCCGACGGAATCCCGACGTAACAGTACATACAGAGGGGGAGCATTGAATCCGTCACAAGACGTAAGTCTTTCGATTGGTGGAACGATATCGATGATCTCGAATTGGTAGAATATGATGTTTTTAGGGTTACCCTACATATCGAAAAAGTAACACCACAATACGCCGTGTACATTCATATGTTGCGTATTACATTACCTTATCATATGACGCAGGCTAAAGAAGCTAGTGTCATAGATATTTTCTTCGATTCGGTCAGATCACAACACATATATGCCACTAAATTTCTGATTGGTAGAACGATACTAGAACCGTCATACTCTACCAATTAGGAATCATCAATTAGAAGACTATGCCCTGCGTCAGATTCAATGCTGCTGTGGGATGCCAGGTAAATGAGTCAACTTCACGTGTAGCTATACAACGGTTTCATTCGCAAACGACTTGTCGTGCCGGGATACCGTGACGAAGTGGCGAGTGGAGCGAGGAGTGGAGCGCTAGTCCCTGTCACATGCTTCCATCCTATTGCCACCAGCTGGCGCCACTCGCGCTGCCAACCTTAGGCTATCACCACACAATTGTTATTTTGAACGTGCATGCGCGATCACTCGGCCCATCTGAGATCTGACAGGCAGGAAATACGATTCCGTATCAGACGTTAAAATGGCTGAGCTAATTTCGGTGCCGCTTAAGAAACCGTCTGATGTAGATGTCATTAAACCACTTACGAATGTTATCAAATCAACGTATAATGGCGCGAGTAATCAGAAGGATTATACAGAGGCGATTACCGAGTTCAGTAAATTAAGGAACAATGCTTTATGGAGGGCTTTCGAGAAATATGAAAGTTCATTGGAGGTTATATACAGGTATGAGTCATCTTTAATTAAATATTATTTTGATTCTAATTACAGTAATTTATTAAAAATGATACATTTCCATGTGAACCGTTCCTTTAATACTATCTTTGCGCATACCATTAGAACCTTTTCAGACGACGATACTTGGATGCAATACCGCGTATTACGTATTGGTAACTTTGATTTCAGTGTAGGCTCGAGAATTGCCGCTCCCATTGAATTACACGTACGATCGGTATCTAATCATACTTGTATAGCATAGTATCCTTTTGTGAAAGGAGTCTTAGGATGGATAAGGATTGTTAATAAATCGAATGAAGTGTCAGTTATTCAAATAGCATTTTTTGATTTGTACTACTGATATGGTTTTGATACAAATAGAGTAGAATATAATCATTTGTTAATTATACTGGATTAAAATGATATTAGTATAATGTGTAATTTTCTTATTTAGTTATTATGATCAGTTGTGTGCATTGGAGGGCAAGATTCCTGCTCACGAACTACAAATCCCATTTAAATGGAAGGACGCATTTGACCGTACCATATTTGGTGGGAAACTTAGTTTAAGTAAGATCATTGATGTATTTATAATATATATAAAGTTAAATTAAAAGTATTGATATAGCTGGTAATGATTGAATATAGTTGATCGATAACAAAAGAAATTCAAATAATATTTACATACATAATATAGATTAATCCTATTTGATGAATAGATAAAAGATAAGGTGTTATCAACTACATCTATATTCGTGATTTATCTCTAACAATATGTATCATGGCAATTGAATGTAGAAAAACATATAATGATAAGCCATACTGTAAAAAATAATATGAAGTTGTAACATGAAAATATTATATTAACATAATATTATTTGATATGTTTAGCAATCAGTACATTGGCATATGAAAAGGTATGCGTATTATTCAATATTGCTGCTTTGCAAAGTTCAGTAGCAGCAACACAATCTCTGGAAAGTGATGAAGGATTAAAGCTGGCAGCAAAATTGTTTCAGGTTTGTATACTAGTAGGAGAAATGTTACATAATGATATAATTTTGAAATTATATACATTAAAATGCTGTGTATGTTTCAGCTATCTGCTGGTATCTTTAATTATCTTAAAGGGAATGTTATGATGGCTATTCAACAAGAACCAACGCCCGATATTAGTCCAGAAACATTAGGCGCATTATCTTCGTTGATGCTTGCTCAAGCTCAGGAAATATTTGTACATAAAGCAATTCATGATGCTATGAAAGATGGAATTGTTGCTAAATTAGCTGCACAGGCAGAGGAATTGTACGCGGATACGTTAAAGTTGTTTCAGAAAGAGATTTTTAGAGCATTTTGGGATAAAGAATGGGTTCCATTGGTGTGTGCCTGAAATTCTATTTACGTGCAATATATATCTAATACAGGTAGCTAATTAGTTTTATTACATTAATACAGATAGCAGGGAAACAAGCTGGATATCGCGCGATGACTGAATTTTATCAGTCGTTGGTATGTAAAAACGGTAAATCAATTGGAGAACAAATCGCTAGATTGGAGGTAATTTGATTTATCGTAAAGTAAAATCTGTATGGCCGAAGCTGTGTTAAATAATGAATTTTACATACTTTAAGTATTTTGTAACGTGTACAATATTGATTAAGATATATTTTAGTGTGCTGTGGAACTATTCAAAGCGGCACAACAACGCTCGTATAAACCTAATTTGTTTCAAGAATACGCTAACAGAGCACAAAGGAATTTTACAGAAGTGAAAAAAGATAACGATTTTATTTATCATGAAAGAATACCAGACGTGAAATCTTTAGAACCTGTGGGAAAAGCTAATGTTGCAAAATTGTTACCATTACCTGAAACCTTCAGCTCTAGTTTTAAAGGTTTATTGTATTTGATAATATGCTCGGTCGAATATTTTCTTTGGTTAGAGTTGTTTTGTACAAACATTTCACATTTCCAGATCTTTTCTCCGACTTATTGCCCGTTAGCGTACACCAAGCGTTGTCATCTTACGAAGTTCGTCGCAACGAGCTGGTTAACTCAGAAATTTCAAAACTACGCGAAATGACGCAAGTCCTAAACAGGTACAGCAACTATCGAACTATTCGTGTAAATACTTTATGTTTATTTAACATTTAATAATTCAATTATTATTTTTAGCGTTTTGGCAAGTTTAAATTTACCGGCAGCTATTGAAGATACAAGTGGAACTGAATTACCTCAGTCCTTGTTGGAGAAAGCTCAGTATGTCAAAGAGTCAGGTGGAATCAATGCTTTGGAAATTGCTATGAAAGAATTGCCAGATCTTTTACAACGAAATAAGGAACTTTTAGATGAGGTAATAAATTATTAGAGATGTTTGTTTTGCAATCTAACTATCGAAGTACTGCTCTTTTCGTAGTGTGACCGAATGCTTCAAGAGGAACGTGAATCCGATGATCAGTTAAGGGAACAGTTTAAGGAACGCTGGACAAGAATACCCAGTGCACGTTTAACAGAGCAATTCACTGTTGTTTTACGAAAATATCATGAAATTATTAACAATGCTGTTGCGGCCGATAAGGTAAATTATAAGGATGAATAGAAATGAATTTTATATAAGTACACTAAAAATAAGATATTTATTTAGATTATACGCGAAAAATACGAAAATCATAAAAATGGTATGGAAACCTTAAGTTTGAACGATAGCGATCTGATTAATGCTGTACCAACTGGATTAGCTGTTCAAGAAAGTAATACCGTGGCACAACTTAGGAAGCTAATGGACGATGTAAGCCTCTTACACGCATGTATATTTCTACATATACGATATTTCGATTGTTTCACGATCCCCAATTTTACTTTCAAGGTTGCGACATTAAAAGCAGAACGTGACGTTATAGAAAGTGAAATAAAATCTGCTACTACCGATATGAAAGTTACATTTTTGTCGGCACTTGCTAAAGACGGTGCCATCGACGAGCCAAATTTATCCGTAGAAAGTATAGGAAAAACGTACGGACCTTTGCAAAAACAAATAAGGGATAGCGTTTCCCGACAAGAGCAACTAATTGCTGAAATTCAAGTATATATACATTTCCTTTTCAATATACAATTTAAATATCGCCTATGATACTTATTTAAAAAATAATTTCAGAGATGTCATGTAGAATTTACGAACGAACAGTCGGGTAGTGGCAGTTCAAGAGAAACGATGTTATGCAAATTAGCAGCTGCTTATGACGCATTTAAAGAATTAACAAACAATTTGAAAGAGGGTGCTAAATTTTACAATGATCTAACATTGGTAATATATTGATTATAACACATCCATTGATTATACATACTGGCATCGATATTGTAAGCGATCTTCTTCTTACAGTTGTTAGTGGTCTTCCAAAACAAAATATCAGATTTCTGTTTCGCTCGAAAAACTGAAAAAGAGGAACTAATGAAAGATTTAACAACAAATTTGAGCCATAGTGGTCCAGCTACAACTCCCAACATACCAGCGCATCACAGTGGTATGAATTTTATTTTACGACAAATCTGTTCTTTCTGTGTTAAATTTTAAAAAATTTATTATATTCAGGAGCATCTGGACAAAGTCAACCTTTAACAGAACAAAGCGGATCGACACAATTACCGTATCCTACATATTTTCAAGGTGGAATGCCTATGCCATACGGAGCCGGGCTCGCTACACCGTATCCCGCATATATGCCTCCTCCCATGCCTGCCACGTATAACCCATACGCAACAATGCCTTACCCTCCGCAAGGTAATTTAGAAAACGATGAATTTTTATTAAAAATCTGAAAAATCTAATTCATTTTCAGGGGGTTATATTCCGTATCAAGGCATGCCTCAGACTCCTTACAGCGGTTATGCAACCCTGCCACGCTATACTGGTAATCATCCTCCCCAAGGGCACAATCCATTCTGAGGAATAAAGTATATTTTACACGCACTGTGATTAAACAAATGTAGCTATATGACTTTATGAAATTGGAAAAGCTTATACGCGATAATGTTGCAGAAATTGGAGTTGAAGTATATAAAATATGTGAATATAAATAAATTTTGTTTACGGAAATACACGAATTAAGACTCCCCGATCATGGTTTAACTATTGATGGAAAAGAAATTTTTTTTACTATTACTATGTACGAGCGTATACACCTGTACACATATGTATACACCTTATCTTCATTTTACGATTACTATAAAACCATATTATTTTTATTTAATAGAGTTAGAAATGTGTAAAACATTCCTTATGTTTATATTAATAAAAAATCAAAATCAGTACATATTTTACGTGATTTTTATATTCTCTACCTTACCCATTAATTCCTTCATTTTTATCAATTCTAAAGTTTTATAATCCCTTATACGTACTCTAATTAAGTTCTTCACCGCATCCTGGCGGTTCCAGGGCTACTGAAAAAAATTGGTCAGCTGTGGTCACCTTTATACAGGGGTACAGCCAATCAGCAGCCAGCTAGGCTCCGATTGGGGCGGCAGTAGCTTAATAACGTTGCATAAATAACAAAATTGCATAATTAAATACTGAAACCCCTCGCGCGCACCAATTTTTCCGAACATTCTTAGAATTTCTTCACGAAAATACGCGTTGTTTGCATTTTTAAACATTGAAATCCTCCAATCCGTTCCGAAGTTATAACATTTTAAAGGTACAGAAATGTTCGCTTTTAAAATATTATAACTTCTGAACGGATTGGAGGATCTTAATGTTTCAAATAGCAAACAACGCGTATTTTGATGGAGAATGTGTAGAAATTCTTTATATATATCTATAAGTATTCCATTATTTTAAATAATAATTCTTTAATTATATAACAAAGAATGTTTATTTAAGATTCAATAGAGATTAGATAAACTACATTCAAACGATTTATTTCCAAAGTATTGTTTTATTTCAAACATGATCGGGGGGGGGTTTTAAAACGTGTATTTACGTGGAAATTTTTCATTCATCATATCAGACGCTAAGGAAGTTCGTCGTTACTAATGTCGACGTCGATGCACTCAATTATGCTAAATCTGACCACACTGGTACCAGTTGTACCCTGGTACTCTGATGCACCGTATATCCAGTGCTCGGTGTGGTACACTGCTCAGTGACAGTGACTGTATTTTCTTTTAGAAATTTCCGAAGAAACAATGACAGTTCCAGTTAGCATTTATTTGTCAGTAAGTTTATGTATTTTATTATCTCATTCGACAATAGCTGTTAATAAATATTCCGCCGAAGCAAATACAGAGAAATATGAAGCTTCTCCGCAATTTCCAACCACTCTTCGTGAGTTGGACAAACCGTTTCGCATGGCAAAATTAAATGTACTCTGGATTAAAGCGAAAAACGTGAGTATTAATGTATTATAAAAGTACTTGTATTTACATTTCCCGAAGGGAATGTTTAAAACGAAATTCTCTCGCAGCGTTTGACCGATATGAAACTGCAGTCAATATTCAGTGATTTGCAAATCCATGACAAAGAAGAAATTGCGTTTAAGCATTTTAAATCGAATGGGGAAGATCCGAATGGAGAAGAGGAGGCACGTTTGCGAAAAAAGCTTATTGGTAATTTGATATAATGGCTAAATAAATGCATTAATGCATGGCTGAATTTCATCAAACTCGAGACTCTGTAACAAAATTCTTATATACGTGGTAGTATATTTTTTACCCGACTATCTTTCCTTCTCTGCTACATAAGGTTCTGCTGAGCTTAAGGTACTGTGCGGTAGGAGGAAAATTGGGATAGACTGTGGAAATTCAGTCACATAGATTATAGGGAAATTCACCCATGATTTTTGCCTTGATAGTAACCATATCAAACACCATAATGACGTATATTGCTTCTAAATTAAAGTATTTTTTGTTTAATGAAAGGGATTATGAGCACGTATGGATTGTTAGAACATTTTGATGATACAGAGGATCCAAAGTTACTAAAGAAACACAAGCCATTAAATGATGGTAGTAACTATGTTGCCAAAGATGTATTTAGAGACAAAAGATTGAACAAGTTATGGGCTAAAGCTGAACATGGAGGCTTTACGCGTGAGTGTACTTTATGTATAGTTGTAATATGTGCCTGCGTGAAAATTAATAATAACTTGCTCATTATATTCGATAGACGAAGAACTACAAACTTTGAAGGAAGAGTTTCAACATCATCAGGACAAAGTAGACGAATACATGAATCTTTTAAAAGATGTGGAAGCTGGAGATACAGAAATACATGAAAGTTAGTAATATAAATAAAAAATTATTGAATACAACAGAAGATTATAGAATAAATCCATATTTCACATGTATTGCAGATAGTTTATACCATAAGCCAGAAAGCTGGAATGAAATAGATAAAAAGGAAGAGTCAGACAATGTTCCAGTACAGAAGTTAGATTACTTGGAAAAAGCAACTTTACTTCGGTATGTGTATACCGTCTAGATAAACCCGTGTTTTTAATCTCAATGTCAGTACTTTCTGAATAATTCTCTGAACTCTGAAAGTTTAATAAATAATACGTACATCATTTTAGGGAAAAGCATTCGGAGATCAGAAACGGGTATGATCGATTGGACGAATTAACTGCTACTGGTCCAAAACATAAAGAATTTGTAGAACCGAAAGTACAAGGATTGTGGCGTATTGTATTAGAGGGTTCGTTCTCTCCGGATGAACGTGCTTCATTGAAGGTAATAATACGTAGAAGTATTTTGTCTAGCTTATATGTATATAAGAATGATATTTTTGTTCAATTGTTAAGTGATATTTTACGGTACTGTTTAGGAGGAACTTCTGCATTATGAAAGAAGATTACTCAAGTTACGTCATCTGCACAAAGAAGCGGCTTTAGAAGCAGCGCGTCAGGGGAGTTCTGATTTAGACAGCATTACCTCGCAACAACACATAAAACATCACGCTAGAACAATAGAAAAGCTTCACAGGGATCTTGAATCAAAAATAATACAAACTCACTCTGAACTTTAAACGCATTTCAAAACTAGTTTGCTAAGTTTATACAAATTGTTACTTTTTAATTAATCACAATGAGAAAATATGTTTAAAAAAAATATTTTTAATAACAATGTAAAAATCAATTTAAGATTAAATCTTACTTATTATTTTATATGAAATGTTTATGAAAAATTTATATAACGTATACATATGTATGATGGCTTTTAAATTTGTATAATTGTATTGTGTCGTTATTATAAAGTTTTATTTCTTGATTTGTATTTATATTCCCTCTTCTGACCGATGTATTGTTACTTAGTAACGTTCGATACATCAATATCGTTATGGAAATTGCTAACAGTTCTGAGATCTACTTCATAGTGGAAAAGCAAACGAAACGGCTACAAATACGCAAGTGACAGTTTACTTAAATAAATTAATTACTGCACAGTAAAATAAAATAATTTAAATATATTTTGTCTTACGTATAGCGCGATAATAATGGCAACAGCAATACAGGATCGTATTATTCCCTCTATGAATACTTTGGTCAAATACGACAACCCAGTTCTAGATACAATCCGGCCGGAAAAGGTTCAGTTTTTACAAACAAACATGTGTTGCTTATTTTTAAACCGTAACAAAATCGTAGAACTAAACAAATATAGTGTTAAAATAAACAGACGAACGATCATAATTTTAATTCTGTAGTTTGTTATCAAGACAGGTACGCAAGGAGGTACCGCCAAAAATCGGAGCAACAACTTGTAAAGTTCAATCGACTCCTATTACGGTTGATACGCGACGTGAAACTGTCGACATTCTCAACAGGATTTTGCCACCTAAACAATGGGAAGAAGATGGTCAAACATGGATTCAACAAGTAAGATATCCTTTTTTTCTTCAAACCAAATTACCTTTAAAAGAATTTAACTTTCTTATGATGTTTAGACCATCGTTCCTTACATTTTAGAGGCCAAAATAAGACGAAAATCAAGAATACCAATTTGTCGATGGAGGCTTCGTTAAAAAGTTATTAACAATTAAATTCAAAAATTTCAAATCGTTCTGGAAAAATTATTTTCGGTTGCGGGGGTCAATTACAATAATTTTTGGTGAACAGACATACCCACGAATTCCTGCGCATTTTTGAGAAAAAAATTCGAGTAGGTATTGAAATTTTTAGACGAAATCAAAAAATTTCAAATCGTACTAAAAAAATTATATTTAGTTACAGGGGTAAATTACAAGTATTTTTTGTGAATAGACATACCACCGAAATCCTGCGCATTTTTGAGAAAAAAATTCGAGTAGGTATTGAAATTTTTAGACGAAATCAAAAAATTTCAAATCGTACTAAAAAAATTATATTTAGTTACAAGGGTCAATTACAAGCATTTTTTGTGAATAGACCTACCCCTGAATTCCTACCCACTTTCGAGAAAAAAATTCGAGTAGGTATTGAAATTTTTAGACGAAATCAAAAAATTTCAAATCGTACTAAAAAAATTACCTATATTAAATAAATTACCTACCCCCCGAAATCTTGCGCATTTTTGAGAAAAAAATTCAGTATGAGTGGAACTTTAAACGTTAATAACTTTTTAACGAAGCCTCCATCGACAAATTGCTATTCATCATTTCCGTCTTATTTTGGCCTCTAGAATCCCCCATTAAGATTTTTCCCAGTTTAGTGGCTGCAATGGGGTTTACTGTAACGTTTTACGAAATATCGACGATTCATTGAATTTTTTGTTAGACTTGTCAACTATCTACAAGTCATATAAGCTATTTTGGTATACATGGTATGCACAGGTATCGAGTACACCAGCAACAAGATTGGACGTTATTAATTTGCAAGAGCAACTTGATATGAGATTGCAACAAAGACAAGCAAGGGAAACTGGCATTTGTCCAGTTCGTAGAGAACTTTACACACAATGCTTTGGTAAAAGTTTCTCTTATTATTGTTTTACTACTATTTAGTAGTTTGTAGTAGCGAGACTTCGCATTGCTTTGAATTTTATTATGTATTGCAACTCAGATTCGAATATAATTGATCGAATGATAATAATTCGATTTTTCCTTCATTTTATAGATTTGAAGCACTTTAAATCCCATTACTAACAGTTTATTAATACCTCTAAATTGAAATTGTTTAATAATATAATTTTATAGATGAAATAATACGTCAGGTTACTGTGAATTGCTCCGAGCGTGGTTTACTTTTGCTCAGAGTTCGGGACGAACTCAAAATGACATTATCCGCGTATCAGATTTTGTACCAAAGTAGTATTGCTTTCGGTATGCGTAAAGCTCTGCAAGTACGTATGTACTCTTCGATGCATTGAGAAGCAAGCGTTAAGAGACGTTCAAGTCTTTACAGTGATTTTTTATAGGCCGAACAAGGAAAAGAGGATTTAATTGCTACTGCGGACGAATTGCAATCGCAAAAAACCGACTTAGAGAAAACTGTTGCCGAATTGAAGCAAAAATTTGAACAGATTCAAAAACGCGCGGCTGAATTGAGAGAAGCCGAGGAAAAGAAACATATGGAAGAAATACAATTTCTTAAAAAAACAAATCAACAGTTAAAGGTAAATACCTCGACGATATAAATGTTACAATTTTGTATTAATTCTCGACAAATTCTTAAGGAGATTATTTTGTCACGTCTGTAGGAATTTAGCAAAATGTGTACATTCATGAAATTAATATTTTCAGACACAATTGGAAGGTATTATTGCACCGAAAAGATAAAGCTATTGCAAATGACAGTTTTAATTTGGAGAAAATATATTAATCTTAATAAATACTCTGCCACGTTTTATTTACCTTACTGGAGTAATATGGCAAGTATAGAAATGTTAGAAAGCTGTATTCATTGAGTTATTAAAGTATAAAAATTAAATATGGTTTTTATAGTTGTACATTTTGTTCTAGTATAATTGCTCTTTCATATACTTTATTTTGCTTACAAATTCGTATGTGTAACACTGTAAAACGTATAAACATTACCGAATAAAAAATATAGATAAATAAATATATATTTATATCTATTATTTTTCAACCTACATAGTACCACAAAAATTTGTTATTAATTGTATGTTCAGTGTTTTTGTTACTTTATTAATTCGATCGGTTAGCTGTCAACCTGATAGTATTTGTTTACACAAATCAATGGTTCCAGTTCATCGATTACGAAATAAACTATGCAATACTACCGAAGTTTCTAAAAGAATTCTATAAATGGTATAACATATTAAAAATGAGCATTCCTCAGAATATTTAACACTACAACTGTTATTAAATTGTTATTCTCCTTCAAATTGTGGTTCAAAAATTGTATCAATTACCGATGTTACTTTTTATGTACACAATAGTATTTTTTAATTGCACATAGATTCTTTATAATTTGCTTGTTGATAATTGCCTCTGTTTTAAAACTGCTTTTATAGAGATATAGTTAATATTGGCACTTTACAATGTTCTTAAAATTTTGACAAACAATAGCATTATTGAATTTATCTGTCATTGTAATACTGACAATAAACATAATATTCACACATAAGATATCTAATAATAGGCAGCTTGTTTTCTTTTTCACGTAATCTTATTACTAGTGTAATAGATTGGTCCCGTTCCCTTAATCGCATTTTACTCCACAATTAACAGTGTACTTCAGGGCTGACGAACTTCTTATTCGCCGCAAGAATTCCATCTTCGGTTAGTCTGACCTCCCACTATCAGCATATTAGCCACCACATGCTGTATTTATATTCCTTAGGAAATTCAGAAGTGAGAAACATTGTAAGAATCGAACGATTATCGGAGAATGTCATTTTTCTATGGCCCTGGGGGGGGCCAGGCAAGTAGGAACACAAAGGCTAAATGTGCCCCGCCCAGTTCGTCATCCCTGGTGTACTTGATTAAATCAGTACAGGTATCCCTCTTACAACACGATTCGAGATTTGGGAATAATTCCGTACGAAATGTCTCAATTTAAAAATGCAAACATATCTCAGATTCGCTCATGGAATTTTTAAGCTTTGGATTCAAAACACCAAATATGACTTCTTTATTTTAGCCATCAAATCAAGGAATTATATCTATATTTAAAAGTTATTATATCAAGCTATATAAAGACATCAACTTGAAATGCCTGTTGGAAAAATTGATGGCCAGTTTAGATCATAAATGTAATCGATTCTGTAGAAAACGGAATCTAAGCTAGTAAGTGGAACTTTTATTTTCTAAATGCAAATCCTTCCACTGAAAGAAACATGAAGTTTAAAGGAGAATTTCAGAAATGCAACGGCACATGTTATACGGGGAATACCTGTATTTGCTTTTGTAACATGTTACGTAAATTTTACACGTATAATTTTAATGCATCTTAGTACTAACAATATCGTCCACTTTATTAGAGAAATGTACATAATCTATAGTGTAAAACGGCACTTTTATGTTTAAGATCATCTGTTGTATTCTGGAAATACGTAAGTAGAGAATGAAAAAAATTACATCTAAAGTGCAAACAATAAAATTATTTTCCATTTTTCTTCATTTTACTTTACATATTGCAATTTCAAACTAGGTAAGCGTTCCCAGATATTGTCCATTTAATTGGTTGTATTCCTTCGTGAGAAATTTGAATACAAACTACACATATAAATTGTCTGTACCTTTGCTTAAAGACAAACTTGCTCCAGTTTCTAGAATCATCCTACATATTTTCACAAAATTAAAATATAAATTTTCTACATTTAAATTATTGAATATTTTTTATTATAAATTGGCCATTTTCTTTTTAAATATGCATTGAGTACATAATTGAGAACACTAATTAATTATAAACCTCATTCTCACATTCATGCAATGAAAAATAAAATTTTGTCTATGACAAAATATAACAAGCATTAGTATAAATAAATTAAAACAAATACATTCAAAAAAACAAATTCATTAATATTAGTATACTTAAAACAATTTAAAAGTTTAATATTTATGTTTATTAAATTGGTGTCATCTTTGACATTTAAACTGAATAATAACTTTGAATACATTTGTTTCTAAAGATGAATGATTATAAAATGTTGATAGTCAATGATGAGATTAAATACTCGTAGTTTGAAAATGAATCCCAATGTGGAAGCTTTGTATAACGTATATATTAATTTACTTACTTCTAAAAGAAAATAAATAAAATACTTTACAAACCACAATAACTACATGTGTTTTACATCATTTTTCATTTTTATGCTAACTAAACTTAATATATTTTACATGTATTTGAAGCCAATTAAATGTTATATTATAAATCATAATTTAATAAAACCTTTTCATTTGCATGTTATTCTTATTCGATAACCAAAATATTATTTTTTGTATTTTATCTAAATTGTTCTTAGTGGAATTGTTTGTATTTTTTTAAATATAAGAATATTTAAATTAGTAATAGTGCAAGAAAAAGAAAAATTTGTCAATAAATGGAGTGCAGCCAATGGATTATGCTCAAATCATACAATATTAGTTGTAAAAAGGAATGTTTATCATTTCACATAGATTAATGTAAATGTTAAATCACATAGGTTATTTTCAAGACATGTCTTTGATAAATATATTTCATAAAATAATTATGACAATATTATCAATAGTAAAAATACTATTGTGACATTACAAAACATTACCTCTGTCAATGATTTTGTTCTAAATATTTTAAATATTGTTAACATAGAAGTATGTTTCTATCAATACTATAAGTCAAATTTGATGAAAAATGTTAATACAAAGTACAAATTCTACAAAACATGAAATATGAAAACTGTTGAACAATTGTTATTCTGCACCAATCGAGCGAAAATATGACATACTAATACTAATAAAAATATTATTTAAAACAATACGTTGATACCAAAAATATAGCACGGCTTATATGAAAAAATAAATGTAGTTTTGACTGCACCTAATAAATTATATTAAATTATGGATGTAAAATTGTATCTTATGTATATGTATACGCGTATGCTCGAAGAAAGCAACGCGCAATGAGTGATTTATAATACTACATGCACCAATACAGCAGAAGTCTGAAGTATGCAGTATGCAATGTAAATTGATGTAACACAAAATTTGCATTATTAGAACACACTTTCATAACGTCATTATAAGGAAATATTAATTAATTTCCTATGTGTCTTCTTTGTTTGTTTGCACCAATATTTTTTTACCTTAGGTCAATGACGACTTTTCTTCGAACGTTTCCGTTTCTTTTTCTTCGGGATAACGGCTGTGTTCTCACTGATTTTAGGAGCTGTACCTTCGGTAACACTCGAAGAGATAATTGTTTGAGTTTTCTCTTGCATAGTACTCGCGACAGAAGACTGTCCCGTAATTTCTTCACTTTCGCTTTCTGCGTCGCTTGCTCCTGTACCAGTAATACTTTCTATTTCATCCTCCGCGTTACTTAATTCCAGCGAAATAATCTTTTCTCGTAGTGTTTCAACCTAATTTACATAAATGTATACATTACACATGTAAAACATGTTCAATGTAGCGCTAAAGTAAAACGGCGAAATTTTTTATATAATAAAAACATGATATGTAAAACTACGCTACATTATAAAACGAGTTTAAACATAAAATTCATAATAGTGTTATGGCAATATTTAATATGTACCGTTACCACCAGTATAACTACAGTATTGTTTGAAAGGAATATACTTGTACATGCTTAAGAATTTATTAGATAAGAAAAAAACCAATAGTAGCATTACCAATAGTGTGAGAAGAGTTTGTTAGTGATCAGTGGAAATGAAATCAATGCTCAAGGCGGTGCAGGTTGCACTTCCGTGGTCAGTGTTGGATTCTTGGAACAACAGACACAACTATTTAACTAATGTCGCCATCACAATTTGTGCATCGAAACAAAATACTATTAGCGGTAGCATGCATAAACACGCCTATAAGATTTTTTTCAACCGTTCCTTCGTAGACTGCGCAGATGTATAAATGTATTAGAATATATAGGTATAAATCTAAAAAACTTCATTAAAATCGTACTAAAACTTTTATGCGTTTCATATTTTCTTAACTGTTTTGTTGGGCCATCAGAATTTGTACTATCAGTTTCAATGTTTAGAGAATTATAAATTGCATTACATTGCTTCGGTATCAAACTTTTATCATATACGTGTACCGCTATAAAACTTTCTAAATAAATATAGCCACAAGAAACGCAAACAGTAACCGGGCATTAATTCTAAACGAAAGTTCTTCTAATATCAGTCATATGAATTGAACATTCTTTAAGTGCCAGTAAAATACTTGAAAATTTCTAACATTCTACGGAGCAGCTTTCGCTTTTTCACTCAGACCGTTTCTAATCCGTGACGTGATTAGAGAATTTCTGGTGCTTATATTCTGTGCAAATTCTATAATTTATAATACCTGTCGCTCAATTAGCTTCTCGACGTATTCGACCGTTCGCACACGACGTTCACCCGTCACCTCATCCACATATTCCTCGGTACGTCGAGTGACCTTCTCGTCCACTACTTTTTCGGATTCGCGTATCTCTTTAGGGGGACCCACCTTGCTGCGTACAGCAAGTTTGGGAAAATCTGCACTAGACGGCCGTAACGTAGTGAACTATGATAGTAAGACAAACAAGGCACCGTTGTAGTTAAAAAATAATGTAATAGACGAACACTAAGTTAGAACCATAGACGAGCAGAGAAGTAATTAGTAACCAATTAAGTTAAATTGGTATGATAAAAAATGTTGGTTAATTAGTTTCAGACACATCGTTAGAATACATAGTCATTGATAGTATTGATCGATGCAAGCGTATTTTTATGAATGCTTATTTACATCAGCTGCTTTCTCCAGTTCGGGAATAGGAGTAACAACGTCTTCAGGGTCCTGTATTGTATCTGCTTTATTCGCATTGTCCATCATTTCGCTCATTTTTTTTATTACTATCTGCGCTTGGAGAGCATCCTAAACACGAATATGCAATATGAATAAATTGATTTAGATACTGTTTAAAAGATTTATACAGGGTGCCCCCCATTTCAGAGATAGATTCTACACAAAAAAAAAAACCTGTATATTATACCTGTTCGAGAGATTTCAAACGCGCTTGTCTCCACGCTGCACGCTTCTCTGCCCTCAATGCTCTCTGTTCGGATGGACTCAAATGGCTTTCTTCGTCTTCGTCCGAAATTATACCCTGCGAACGAAGAAAAATGTTAGACAACAAGTGTAAGTTTTTATCCAACTTTTATTTAATGTTTTAGATCAAAAGAATGTTATTTATTTATTTCTTATATTCGCATTGAATCATTTCAATCGATTATTAACATTTCAACAAAAAATATTTATTTTTAATATCTCTTTGGGCACGATAGGCAAATTTCCAGAAGAAAATAATATATTCTACTATGTAATTCTGAATTTATCCAATTTTTTTTTTTTCGGAATGATTTCGAACACGTGACTGTTATAAACGTAAAATTAATTGTAATGATTAAAAAGATTCAATAAAATCAATACCTCCTGTACCAATCTCTCCTTCAAGCGGCGTTCTGCTTTTGCTGTCCTTACACTGCTTGGAAGGTTCTGCAGAATGGGGATCGAACTTCGCGAGCTCAGTCGGCTACTGCAAGGTAACGAGCATGCACACTGACAAATCATATACATGTGCCAAAATTTTAATGTTTATTCGTTAAAAAAAGAGGTACAAAAGCAACGTTCAATACAAAGGCGAAAGGGATATTACATGACTTATATACAAACGATAAAAATACACAATTAGGCTACACTACACAACAACTAAATCTATGAATAATAATAGGGATCGGTACTAAGAGATTCTAAAAAATAATTATGTTCACGGTATAATTTTCTGAACAGAGATGTAAGTATTTTATATAAATAAAACCACAAACGAATGTTAGTGTTAAATAAATAATAACTATTCTTCAGAATCTTTCAAGTGCGCTTTGCTTGCAGTGCGTGTAACGAACATGTGCTGAAAGCGTACGTTTGTGATATCGAAAATTATATTTGAATACACATAGTCTCCATAAACTTATCACTTTGACTTATTAAATGAAATACGTAAACTTTATTGTGCATTAAATGCCTATGTAAGCATAACCACAACCTTAACTGCAAGGTACAACGTGAATGTGAATTCATAAAGCTTATGTACAAATATACGTTATTTTGTAAAAAGCAATCGCTAAGACATAACGAAATCATTTGTACGCTGATTCTAATAAGCATGCATAGTGTAATAAAAATAATAGTCAATATAAGAAGCACCCGTTACGATATATGTATATATATATATCTATATGTAAGAATTTGTTGTAGGTATAAAAATACTGATATTTACATAATATTCAGTCATTTTGTATCATGTTTATATGAAACATCAATACACTAGTCGATACCAGATGACTTTCTTGACTATAAAATCATCTACAGAAACAATATCTTTTATATTATTTTGTGAATCACCAATTAATAGTTATAATTAAACAATTTAATGATCAGATGAATATAAGTATTTTTCAATTAAAAGATAGCTGCCTAGTACAATACTTATACAATATAATTAAAAATGGCTATATCTAACATCTTACAACTGGAAAGTATAATCTGTATAATTACAATGTTTTGTATATTTCTATGTACAGAAACGTGTTTAAACTAAAAACATGCATTAAGTATGCTATAATACTCATGTATGTAAATACATTAATGTAAATTAATACAATTCTCTTATTTTTTTTTGCAATAAGTAATTGAGATCTATTGAGATCCAGTGCCTTACTATAATGTTTAAAAGATCGTATAATGCCATACTTGATTCAGCGTATCAACTTTTAGTACGATCAGTGTCAAACAATTATATTGTTGCATAAAAGATGTATAGCTAGTTAAAAATGATAAAAATATTATTATATTATTATTTCAGAAAATTAAATTTTTTTTATTGCCACTGTTTTCTATCATCGAATGGTATACAGACGTGAGAGATGGAGACAAAGAAAGAAATAAAAAGGTAACAAGATTTTAATCACCACACTCTCAAATGCGTAGAATGAGTACAACTTAGCTTACTTAGGTCGTCGATTATCCTGATCTTCTAAGGTTTCCTCTAAATCTTCTAAACCTTCGTTTTCATCGAGCTGAGCCCACGATTTTAATTCATCCCGTGTCAACATGGCAATCTTCTTCTCTGGAAATATAACAACGATCATTTAAAATCGTATGAATTATTAATATCGATAAAGTTTACAACGAAATATTAATAAATAATCAACCTTCTTCTTGTTTCATTTTTTCAACTTCATCTTGACTTAGAAAACTAAATACTTTTTCTGGAAAAAGAGAAAAGAAATAATGGTTAAGCAATGCGTTGTCGTATTATCAGAAATTTAAGATGGTTCGAATAATATCAACCTTGTTTTGGGGAAGGTTTTAGATGCTCCTCCATGGCACTTTCAAACAATTTCTTTTTGTCGCTAACCGACATCTTTACTAGCGGTGGCGTTGGAGACGGCGTTGGCGATAACTGCATTTTGGAACATTATATTAATAATATAATTTTATCAGACATTCAATAAAATATAATCGCTTAGAAATAGAAATTTCATTAATCGTAATATAACATTATTCATAACGTTAACACAGATATAATTGATAATAGAGTTCTATTATCTGTACTCAAATAATGCAAAGTTATTTAGCGAGTACGAATTACGTTCAATGTAATAAAATTCTATAATTTAAACGTACCAGCCATTCTCGATAAAGAGTATCAAGGAAAGAATAGTGGATTAGTGCTAGTTAAACAAGCTTTTTCAACCCACCTCAACCAGAATATTCCCATCAACAGAGCGTGCGTTCTGTCGCTTGTTAAAGGAAGCCGAAGTGCCAAGATGCCCCGTAGATTCGGAAGCAGTCAAAGGTGTCGGAGGAAGTTTGAAATGACCATGAGTAGTTTGGGTAGGACTATGGTAGGCTTTCTTATAAGAAATAATTTGAGGATCCGAGGTATATTTATCATGCAATGATATAAGCTGTTCCCCCCTCGTCGAGGATGTATGATTGATTGATTTTTCTTTAGAAATAGGAGGAAGATCGGCGAAGGTTATGCTACGCTTTGGTAGAGAATTTTTTTTCTTTGGAGATGGCAAGGTTTGGGCAGTAGTAGTACGATTGAAATTCGTTGGCGAAGTAAGAGTAGAGACCGGAGACTTGGTCGACGAATAATAATCCACCGATGTTCCAGTTCTCGCATTCCTTAGCGACTGAGTAAATAACACGAATAATTGTATTAGTAATATTAATGCCACTCTCTATCGCAAACTAAGACATAAAACGAAACTACATAAATAATGTATAAAAATCAACACTTCTAATTTCTACGTTCTTAAACAAGGATACATCTTTGTTCGCTAAATTTGAAATACTTGTCTACACACAGCTTGTAATTATACTTTAAAAACAGATTTATTTTCAGTACTACATCTCATACAAAATCTATATCCGAATTAAAAAGGAATCAGCTTTGAACTTATTCATCCAATCTTCTTTTTTTTTTTACCATCTATACATTCAATATTATATCAATTGTACTATTATTGCAACAATTCATGCAGCTTTGCGCACAATTTTGTTTATATACCCTTCCAATGATTTTAAATGTATTAAAATCAACTTTATAAAGTTATTTCACATTTGTACCTTATTCTTCATTATTTTATACATATCAATGCACGGCAAGAAATTCTGAAATAATGTAATCAGTTGACATGTATCCCGGATTGTAACTCATTACATAACAGGAACTGTAGTCTCTGCGTTACTAAATATGAACATGAAAAATTTATTCTCTCAGAATTTATAATGTTAATGGGATAAATGTAACTACTTCCAGAAGAACTTGACGCATTGATACATCCGAATAAAGCACCGCACATCATGTCTCATTATTATGTTGGTCAACTGGAACTTCAACATTAACATCATTTTTCTTTTTTTTTTTTAGAGTTAGATAAATACTATCTTAGGTTTATACTTTGTAATAATATATAAACATCTGGTCCATTAGATTTATATCAACATATAACATTTATAGAAAATTTGTAGAATACAGTACATTGATTTATATATCAATAATGATATGAATTTACTGCAGCAGTAAGATCCAATAGTGCTAGCACTTGTAACTCAGGAAAAATGCTAGATGTATATACCTTATGAAATGATATTTCAAGTTTCAAAAGACATTTTATCTCTCTTCATTACTTTAAATTGTACACCATACAATATAATAAATAATTAAAATGATTTCTCTGAATTAATATTTCTGAGTACATTTCCTTGGTTGGTAATATACGCTTCGACTATTTTCTTTCATTTTAGGTAAATGAAATAAAAAATCAAGAGTATCTATGGATTGTAACACATAAATTATTCTCTACTGTATAATAAATCCATTCTGGAAGTAGTAAAATATCGTATTTTTCTTTACACGAGTTAGATAAAACTTTGTTAATAATATAAAAAAGACGTATCTAACGTTATTCACTACGTATCGTACCAAAATAATTGTAGAAATATAAATAAAACAGATTTATACTTTCCCATGATTTCATAAACAGAGAACATTATACAAACAGGGATTATTAAAATTAATATACCGACAGTAGTATAAATAATAAAACTTAAACTCTGCATTGAATTATTTCTCAAAAAATGACTACCTCTTTTTAGATACGAATGTGGAATTCTTCTTCTTTCAGTTGCCAAGTTGTGTATTGCAAAAGAAATGTTAATAACATAAATTATTTGTCTCTTGTAAGAAAATGTAAATTTGATGTATGTTAATATATAAATCTGTTTAAAAGTATAATAATATACTTTAACTTAGCATTCGCGTAAAAGATAGCAGTTATCTGCTACCACCGTAGTTGTTCTTTCTTACTTTCAGTAATTTTTGATACAGTACCTAAGAAAAATTCACACAACTTTTTTAAGCTCAATCAGTTACAGCAGTCATCCGTTGCACATTTCTAACATTTTAAAATAGATTTGCAAAACAAGTCTAAGAATCAATGTACAAATATGACTAAAAAATATCTGTTAAATACGTGGGAAGTTCTTGTCTATGATTTTTCTGTCTACCTATCACAGAAATATTTTTTCATTTTCATTTTTTAACCGATATTTACGAACGAAGTAGCGATGAGTATGTACACGAGAGTTCTGTAGTTAAGGAAGATATCACACACTTCTGTGACGATTACAATCTTTTGACCCGATCTGGACCAAAGCAAAAAATCAATCACAAAATCAACTCAGCCAATCAGCATGTTTGCAATAATACACTTAACATTATAATGGCAGTATCAGTAACAAACGGAGTAACGATAGTTAAATTGTATATAACAATGATACGCATGAAACGCAATAAACAGTGATTATGTGAGTTATGACATGAATTCCTTAGAATAATTTATTATGGCACAGTCCTGCGGGTTCAGAGGTATGGACGTAGACACAGGGAAAATGAGTAGAGGGTCGAACGACTCACTCCTGTTAGAGGGCAGCCAAAGTAGCACTATCACCTTCCACTGTCTGTAAACATGTGAAATATCTCTTGTTTTGCTGCTCAGGAGAGCATGCGACGCTAAGAACACTGACAAATGTATACTTCATGCGTCATGAGTTAACAAATAAATAATGAGATTTATGATGGGTATATAACAAGGGCAAATAATAAAATCTTTCTAGTGACAAAGAATGGAAAATTTGTCTAAATTTATGTTAAATACAATATTAATCTAAGTATGATAAACTAAAAAGTTTATATTGTTTTTCTTCTTTGGTAACAGTAAAAAATTAATAATTTGTTATTTTACTCCAATGTTTCTTTCCAGAGTATTGCACTATGTCGATTAAGAGAACTAAAATACATTTAAGTGAAAATACTTTTCATGCTTATGCACACGTATAAGGATGTACACAAATGCATAATTTATAATTTATTTCTGTTGGATGAAGTTTTTTAACATGTTAATTTATCTATGTAGGGAAGAATTAAATTTGTTTTTTTCTATAACATTATATTGTACCATAATAATTTTTCTATTTCTAAAATGTTTACGAATTATTGTTATCTGTACATTCGACATTCACAGACTGAAATAGTCAAACGTGTCCCTCCTTTTGTTTCAATGCCATTCATAAAGAGTGTAATATTTTTGTTAATAAATTATACATGTATGTATCCACAAATACACACATTTATATGTATGAGACAAATGTATGATTCTTAACTACTAATAAGATACACTAAAAAATCATGCACTCGTAGTGAACGAAGTGTAAAAGAAAAAGCAACATTAAAACAACTATTACGGTAATTGTTCTTCAATGAAAATAAAATAAAAACAGTTCTGTAAAATTATATCATAACTAATAAATAAATCAAGCACCTAGATATGCACAAATATTAGTGTTTTATGTCTATATCTATATATTGTTCATAGAAACACCTAAAAACGCTAAAAAGTGTTCTAAGATAAGATAGAAGGGAATTAGGAACCATTTAATTGTACGAAAAACTTTTCTTTATATATGATTTAAATGTTATCGGGTAACTGTAGTATTTGCATAAAACATGAAGTCCTGTTAGTAAAATAAACTACTACTTGCAAATTATTCGTATCTTTGCAAAACATGCAAAATTTTCAATTTTAAGATTATACATATAATAGAAGTACTTACATTTGTATTTTGAGGTGCTAAAGTGTGTTTGCTCATCACGATAGTAGTTGTTTTGAGGTCTTTAGTGCCACCAGGTGATTTTGGCGGTACCATATCAACAGGACTATTGGATTTGCTCACTAATGATTCAGCTGCTCTTACTACATCTAATACCTGTATCAAAACATTAAATATTAAAACTAATATTGCTTCTACTAATATAGCTGATAATACAATTTTATACTCGTTTAACAAACGGAACTAATATGCGATCATAAGTCTCACTTTTTCAGGAGTCGATTTTTCTCTATGTTCGATTAAAGCACGTTCCCTTTCTTCTTGTTCCCATGCAACAAGTTCAGCTTTCATTTCCTGTTCTTGTCTTAGAGTTGCCGCTTCTTCGTCATCACGATCCAAACTCGATATACTCTGTGATAAGGACTTAGTACCATCTGCTGCAGATTCCTTCAATTCTTTAGATGTTCTAGACTCTTTAGAGTCTTTACCATCACATACTGGTAGCACAGACTCGACCTCATTTTTGTCATACCCTTTGCAAACTACTAATGTAATTGTATTTCCCGAACACCGAAGTATATTTACTGCTTCTTGGTGAGTTGCGCCTAGTAATGATGTACCATTAACTTCTAATAGTCTCATGCCCACCTGTGGTTGACGATACACAAAAATTTCATCATATAAAACTCTTGTTGCTAGTAAAGTAGTCAGTGACCAGATTGATATCAATACTACTGATGATACTCAATCAATTCGATAACGAAGTACTCAATAAAAAGTATTGATTACAGACATATTGATACCCGTTTAATTTGGTATCGACCCGATCACTATCAGTAGTATAGAGACTATTGAATATAATTACCTTCAGTCTTCCATCTCTTTTAGCCGCACCCCCTGAATTAATCTTAGATATAAAAACTCCTTCGTCTGTATGATCCAAGGGATTACCCTTTTGTCCTCTAAGTCCGCCTTTAATGTGCATACCCAGCTTTTCACCTGGTTCTTTTGTAATAACCAATTCCTAGAATGTAACAAATAATGAAAATTAATATCAAATATGTTTTTATTATTTTTAATATTAAGTTACTTAACGTTTACACAATTTAAATATTTATTTCTTCGATATTGTCTTAAGGTATTGGAACTTTCAAAATTTGGTATCTATTTTTATATATGAAACATTGAACGAAAAATTATTAATGCATATGGTTGACTGCCATATTATTATGTCCTTTTAACGTGGCATGAAGCATGTAAAGTGAATAAAAAGGCAATTGTGAGATTCTACTCAATCTCAGCCTAGGCAGAAAAGCAATTGTTCGTGATCTGGTGCTGATTTTCAGTCTTAATAGAAAGATAAGCATAGCATCAACAAAATCAAAATAATACGCGTGTTCTGCATCAAAGAACAAATCATATTACTTGAATACTTACCGTCACAGGGATGTACTCTATTTCGACCAGCTTGTAGGACAAATTATAAATAGTGATATTAAGTATGGAAATTATCATGAGTGAAGCACCTAGTGTCATTGTTTGGAGATAATAAGCTTTAGTTAACAAACATAATGATTATATTGATTTTACCCTACAATGGAAACTAGATTTCTGTTACAAACAAAACCACTCTAATTGTAAACGTTTCAAAATTCTCCGAATTTCGGGGTTCCTTAACTTTCTTTGTTAGTCTTAAATTTGTTAAATATTTGAACACCAAAACTAATGAAAACTAAGTATCGTGATTAACATTCTTTGTGAACTTGTGACTTGCAAACTTGTACTTTCATAAGCGTGTTTGAACTAGGAAGCTATTTCTTGGTTTAAAAGCAAGAACTTTTATGCAGTGACTAGTCAAGCAACAAGTGCAGAAATTAGTAATATCTTACTTGATAATTTTCCGGCAACGGATCATGTTGAACCGTAAGCATAATTTGATCTCCTGGTCGCAGAAGTTCCATCACAGCCTCTTGATGAGTAGCTTTCGTTACATCTGTACCATTTACTTTCAGTATTCTGTCACCCATCCTTAATTTGCCAGATTTTGCAGCTATACCACCAGGCACGACCTAGTTTCAATACAATAATTTTTTGATAGAAGATACATATCCAAATAGAACATGTGCATTACATAAAAAAAAGGATCATTTATGAACTACTTATTGTTCGAAAGTGGTGTAAAACTTACATGAGATATAAAAATTCCAGGTTCTTTTGCACCAAACGGGGTGCAAGAATGATCTGTACCTCCAATGATACTGAATCCTAAGGATCCTTCTTTTACAAGGACAACATCCTAAACAATTAATGCTTCATTATTGGTAAATCGAACATGTTTTACCGCCATTCAGTTATAGTACAAGTGAAACAAGTAAATATGTATAATTTGAGATCATAAAGTTATGCATTATATTTACACATACATTGGTTCAGCCTATAAAACGTAGAAGAGGAGAATGTACTTAGTTTATACTACTTACCTATTTCCATGCCAGGGGATAAGCACCTAATGTATCAAATAATATAACATCCCATATAACCAAATTTCTAACAAATATTTCCAGTACATATCGAAACGGCAGCAACGAATTTAGGATATGTAAGCATGCAATAAAACATAGTATAATTTATAGAAACAAAACTAAGTACACATATAAACGACTTTAACAATTTTTAATTCGCTTTCCTTCAAAATTTTTGCTCGATCACTTTAATCAAAACATTCATTATATCAGTATCATATAAAATGATATAAGATCGCAGTTTATAAAAATATTAGTTTCTTTATTGAGCATGCAAAAAGGAGACTATTTTACCATTATTTTATAAGTTATTTAAGATAAACGATCGATTGCAATGGAATATGTTTTCGAAAATATTGTGGTATTAGTATCGTTTTATTGTCTAAATTCGAATGTAGGAATTTCGTTAAACAATATTACCAGCATTGTGATTATCATCCAAGCATGGAAATAAGTTAATAAATAACGACCATCAGTGTTTAAATATTGCTTAAAATATTTGATGAGTGCAAACTTTCCCTCGTTAATGACAAAGTAATTGTAATTTTAATAATATTGAAGATTACAGAGGCATAACATGGACTAGAATTGATTGCTTGGACCAAGAATACATATTTGTCAAAAGTTCCCTTAAACCAAATTAAACTTATCATGCATCAGTCGATGAAGAAGACAGAGAATATAATTTGATTTAGGGCTACTTTTGACCATCTCATTCGGTTGCACCATTTTGTCGAAACTTTGTCCGTCACAAATATTTTAGCTTAATTACGAAAACAGAGTCAAACAATATCGTCTCTATCAAATTGTTTGGAAAATTACTTTCGATAAACTGCATGTACATAATGATTCGTGCATCTAACTACCAAGCACATACCTCAATAATCACTGGCTGCACCGACTGGTTGTCGGTCACCCTAGTTACGACGGTCTCGGTGAGAGTGCTCTTTGTGATGGTCTCAGTAACTTTACCAAGTGTGGTGGGAGCCGGAGGAAAATTAACATCTCCAGGTAGGCTATCAGGCTGCTTTATTGTCACTGTCACGATAGGGCCTTGGTGGGAATCTGGCGACGGCGAGGAAGTAGGAGGGCGAAGGAAATGTGCGGGGATCATAGCCTGAAATTCTTCGTTGGTGATAGGCTTCGATACCTGTATGTCCTCCTGGGGCGAGATTGACCTAGGCTCTGTAGAAGAAGTAGGTGTCGAGCTTGTAGTTGTCGCGAACGCGATCGTCGGTTGCGAAATGCTATGTCTCGGTGCAGGCTGCGGATGAGGTTGGCTATTTGTTGGACTCGGCGATACTGAAGAAACGTTCTTAGTATATCCAGATTCTGTAACACCGTTCATTTTCGGCACCTCGGCGGTTTCGATTTTCATAGGCGGTGGCGTCTTTGATGTAGGACTCGGTGATAAAGCTCTGTCGGCATCGATAGATCGTCGATAACCGGTATATCCTGGTCTGTTTGCTATATAACTATTGGCATTATATAATCCTGTATACGGTTTGGGTGCACCAATGACGCGAGGTGACTTTTCTGAAGGTGTTACAACCGTTGCTGCGTTTGCTTGCGAAAGTGGAATTTCACGTTCGACTACTAATCGAACGAATCTTTCTAAGCCTGTTAGAAGAGCAACTGCCTGCTCGTGTTTGGATCCTCTCATTTCGACACCGTTAATCTGGAGAATAATATTATAACAATATTTCAGACAAAAAGGACGATAAAATATAATTCATGGTGGACCATAAGCCACTTTCCCATCTAAAAGCTGTTTAATTTTTTTTTTTTATTATACTTACAGATATTACTTTATCTCCAACTAATAATTTACCGTCTTTCTGTGCTACACCACCGTCAGTTATTCTTGAAATGTATATTGCCTGAAAGAAAAATCAAGAACGTAGAAGTATAGAGAAACAACATTTATAATTTTATATCTTACATCACTATTGTCCTTGAATGGCGGAGAACCTTCTCCACCGGCAATACTAAATCCAAGTCCATTTTGGTCCCGTATTAACGTTGTATGAACAAGAACGGATACCATTGGTTCATTACCTGCTTTCACCGAAGTTATAGGTTCCGGGATATTTTTGGTCTAAACAATACCAATGAATAACTTTAAACAGTATTTTCGGTTTATAATGCATGTGTAAAATTTTTAATTATTTACAGTAAACTATATATACCTTAATAGTTTCATGAGGTAAAGAAGCGTCACCATTTTCTAAATTATGCGATAAACCTGTAGACGAAACATGAGACGTCGCACTTGGAGCTCTACTTGTACTCAAACTAGAGCATACCGAGTCTTTTCTTGAAGATATCTGTTTAAATATCATAAATAATATTAATTACATGATAAAAAAGATACATGTAATAATGCACTACCTGTTCATATGGCGGTAATATCCTTGTAACTTCTCTCTGAACTACTAGTACAAGAACACGTCCACATGCTTTTAGAACTTCTACAGCATCATAGTGACCTACATTTACTACTGAAACTCCGTTTACAGACAGTACTTTATCCTCTACTTTTAAACCTGCCAAATCAGCAGGCCCGCCTACAAATTATAACAATAATTATTTTATAAGACAGCTAAACAGACTAAATAACATTTTACTTTCCATAATTATGCAAAAATTGAATTTTTTTAAATCCATAAGAATTTAATGGTTTTACCTTCGGTAACTCTCGAAATAAAAATGCCTTCATCGTCGCCTTTGAATGGAGTTGAACCGATACCACCAGCTATTGATAAACCAAGACCACCTGTTGTTCTCTCAATATGAATTTCATATTGTTCCTCTCGTATTTCTATCGTTGGTTCGGCATCAGATATTGCACCTATACAAAAGTAAACTTTGTTATTTTCATACAAGCGGAGGTTGTAAGGTGGTTATGTTTTACTGATTTACCGCCATTTCTTATTTTTCTTACAAAACATCGGAATTTCCTAGTCATTTTTAACCTTCGTAAATAATACCCAGTATTGTTTGTATTTTTAATTAAACATTTCTATTTTATAACGCTCACTTCTTGCGAGTAGATTCGCTAATAGTATAGCAGATTGATAATCAGATAACAGATAAGATAGTTCACGGAAAAAAATATCTTATCATGGTCTTTCTGTTTGCTGTTAATGATTACGAGGAGCAGTCGTACTAAGAAGTCTGAAAACGTTCATCACGGAACGTAGCTTAAAATGAAAAGCTATAATACGCGAAGTACAATTTTACTCTAAATTTAATGTGTGTTTTGTAAAATTTCACGTTCGAAAAATCCCTTGGCTACTATTCTCAAGTATAAACACAAGGATATTTAATAAAATAAAACGAGACGAGTATCTTTTTAAGTAATATAATACAGCTATGATTATTTTACCTTGACTCTGAGTGTCAAAATTGTCTGTAGGTTCTGTGGTTGCCGACGTGGGTGCAGCAGTTTCATCACTTTTCTTCATAAGTGCCTGTGTACATTAAATGTTATAAGATTTCTTTTACTTAATTATAAACGTTATCATTACTCTTTAGCAGATATTTTAAATGTGTGTTTTAGGTCGGTAATCAACTTACTTGTGCAATAATGGAAGCTACCTTATCCTTATCCACAGTTGTATGGATACGTTTGTTCTTTAAGTGATGTGGAGTGTCTCTACGATGAAGTCTATTGGGTCTATTTGAATCGCCGCCACCTTCGTAATCAGTACCCTCTGCTATAGAAAATTCTACGTGTCTTTGCGTTTCCTCGTTCTCAGATTCGTCATCTCCCTTATCATTTCCATCCTTTGATTCGGATATTGAACCATCAATTCCCAGATCCTATAAGAATTATATTGTCAATAAATAAATAAATAAATTGTTATACGCTTACTTGTGCGAATACTTACAGGATTGAATTCTGTAATATACTGATTAGAAAACATTTCAGATTCATTGTTACATTGAAGATCCGTATTATCGACTAATGTTCCAGGTACAGTTTGTTTTTCTTCATTTTCTACAAGTTTATCGTTTGCTAGTGCCTCGTCTGTCGCAGCTGGTTCCAAATTGTTCGGCTTTGTCAATGAGTCAGTTTCCGTTTTATCCAAACCGAATGTTTGAGAAACATCCTGAAAGAATATAGTTTCCCCAAATGAAAAAAAAATGTAATAAATTTATATATCTTTAAAAAGAACGTTTTAACGTAAGAATTTTAAGCTAACAATTACCTGCTCGTCCGTAGATGCTGACCGGCTGTCACTCTTCCCTTTACTAAATAATTTATGAGCTTTAGCTTTCAATTCTTTCGGGTGCGGTGTATTTTGACGTACAAACGGTGTCTGAAATAAATATAATAGTCTCACGTATGTACTCATTTAAGTAATGCGAAGTGGTAAGGAAAAGAAAAACGTTTTTGTTTAGTTTTCAGTTAATATAATTCTCATACAATGAATCGTAAGAATAGGAGCGTTTCCAACATATAAAATATCTCCGCAATAGCGTCATAAACCTAGATCTAAAGGATCTAACGGAATTTTTTATGTACAGCAGGCTCACCTCCTTATCAGTTTCTGGAGGTTCGTCCGTAAATTTTACTGAATGCGTTCGCGATGCTTCTTTTTCTTGCCAGCCTTCGTCATCGCTGCTACCAAGCTCGCGTATTTCACCACTCTGAATAGCATTTCCTATACCGACCAGCATACCAACCCTACCTGAATCTAAACAAAAATTACGTTAGATATCGGCTATCGAATGTATTTAATTAGAACCATAAGAAATTAATATACTAACCATCAGGATGGGATTCTAACTGCGGTAACAGGAAGCACGTTAATACCTCTTGCTCGGTTTCCTCATCAACATCCGTTTGGAAAGTAAGCATTGGCTGTGCTTGATTTTCACTTAACCATACTGCCTTTAAATTCAAATTAATCAAGGAATATGGCAAATATTGCAATCTGAAAGACGAATAGTGTTATTGGAAATATTATTATTACGATAATAGTTACGCACCTGTTACCCGACACGTCCAGAACATGAAGAGTGGTACACTGTCCAACTTCGATTGGAAGATATTGCAACTTATTATCTCTTAAAGACAGTACCCCCAATTTCTTCAAATTACCTAACGTACAACAATAGTATGTTTAACAAAAATCATTCTTATTATCAATAACATATAGACTTTGCTCTATAAATTAACCCTTTTGCAGATTATATTCACCTTTTTATTTTGGAATAATAACTTAGCACCGAATTTTGTCTTTATTATAACGATGAATTTTATCTGCAAAACGGTTAATTTCTAATAAATTTTTCATACCAATTTCAACAGGTAGTGATTGCAAACTATTCCTATCCACATTTAAATTGTTTAGATTAAGAAGTTTTCCTATAGTTGCAGGCAGTTCTAAGAGAAAATTTTCCGTAAGAATTAGTTCTTGTAAATTTTCACATCTGCGGAAGAAAATGGCGCGTTAACTTCAGACTCGTTCGTGTATTATTAACGCCCTTAGAAACGAAAGAATAACTCGAATCTCACCTGCCTATATTTGAATTTAAAGTAGAAAGCCTATTTTGGTCGATTTTCAGAATGGTGAGTTTCTTTAGTTCCCCGAGTCCATCGGGTAATTTTTCAATAACATTTTGCGATAAATGTAAATCCGTTAATAAAACTAGACCACCGATTTCTTCCGGAAGATCCTCCAGACGATTCTCAGATACGTCCAAGCATGCTAACGTTTTCAATTCTCCGATTTCCGGCGGTAAATGTTGTAACTGGTTATGATCTAGCCATAACTCTTGTAACGCTGGCAATTGTCCTATATGCGGAGGCTGAAATAGAAACACGAAGACATTTAACGAACAGTTCGGTTCAATTCCAATTAATTGTATTCCGTTCGCTTTAAAATTTTTACGACGATCTTTTCAATCCTTTCGTACCAATACTTCAATGTCATTGTCGCCTAGATCCAGCCGCTCTAATTTGTAAAGTTGAGAAAGTGACTCAGGCAAAGACTTGAGCAAGTTTTCTCTCAATTCCAGTGATTGTAACGCCTCCAAGCTGAGAATAATCAGAATAAAGTTGTCAATGCCGAGGCAATACGATTCGATCGAACAATTAGAACGTGATTATCGCGAATTTTTATATCATCACCTTCCAAAATCGGGTGGTAAATTTGTAAGGGACATATCATTCAGTCCTAGAACAGTCAGATTCCTTAACTGCACGAAACCAGCCGGGAGTCTGAAAAAAGATTATCGAAAAATGTTCATTTCCTTTCCCGACCGAGGCAACAGCGTTTTAATACACCGTCCAACCAGAAATAAAAATAATTGATCAACCTTGGAATTGGATTGCTACTGAAGTCCGCCACCTGAAGTGCTCGTAAATTCTTGATGTTCTCAGGAATGTCTGGTATATCTGTAATAAAGTGAATAGAATACGCGATGGTTATATTCAGGTCTCCATTGAACAATTGAGCGAAATACCTAAAAGGCGATGTTATACAGGGTGTTCGGCCAACCCTGGGAAAAATTTTAATGGAAGATTCTAGAGGCCAAAATACGACGAAAATCAACAATACCAATTTGTTGATGGAGGCTTTGTTAAAAAGTTATTAACGTTTAAAATTCCAACCGTACTGATTTTTTTTCTCGAAAATGCGCAGGATTTCGGGGGTACGTGTAATGACCAAAAATGATTGTAATTGACCCCCGCAACAGAAAATAATTTTTTTAAAACGATTTGAAAATTTTTTTTTCGCCGAAAAATTTCAGCATTTACCCGATTTTTTTTCTCAAAGGTGGGTAGGAACTCAGAGATATGTCTATTCACAAAAAATGCTTGTAATTTATCCCTGTAACTAAATATAATTTTTTTAGTATGATTTGAAATTTTTTAATTTTGCCTAAAAATTTAAATACCTACTCGAATTTTTTTCGCAAAAGTGGGTAGGAATTCAGAGATATGTCAATTCATAAAAAATGCTTGTAATTGACCCCTGTAACTAAATATAATTTTTTCAGTATGATTTGAAATTTTTAAATCTCGCCGAAAAATTTCAGCACCTAACCGATTTTTTTTCTCGAAAGTGGATAGGATTTCGGAGGTATGTCTATTCACCAAAAATGATTGTAATTGACCCCCGCAACCGAAACTAATTTTTCCAGAACGATTTGAAATTTTTTTTTTCGTCGTAAAATTTCACACCTTCGCGAATTTTTTTCTAGAAAGTGGGTAGGATTTCAAGGGTATGTCTGTTCACAAAAAATGATTGTAATTGACCCCCGCAACCGAAAATAATTTTTTTTAAACGATTTGAAAATTTTTTTTTCGCCGAAAAATTTCAGCATTTACGCGATTTTTTTTCTCGAAAGTGGATAGGATTTCGGAGGTATGTCTGTTCACCAAAAATGATTGTAATTGACCCCCGCAACCGAAACTAATTTTTCCAGAACGATTTGAAATTTTTGAATGTAATTGTTAATAACTTTTTAACGAAGCCTCAGTCAACAAATTGGTATTCTTGATTTTCGACTTATTTTGGCCTCTAGAATCTCCCATTAAAATTTTTCCCAGGGGTGGCCGAACACCCTGTATGTATAAACGAATCGAAAGAAAATGTTTTTCGCATAATGTATTAACAATTCAAGTGCATGAAGTTCGAGAAAATTTCCTTTAACTGTAAAATGTCCGAATCCCGCTTCTCGGGTTCGATCTTTATCGGGTCTTCGAACTGCGACCAAATAACGAGAAATGAAAGCGACTGGCGTGTATCGATTAACAGGCATCCGCGCGATGCATAATTAGTCACGCTATGGCACGATGATTAATTCATTACAGGAAACCAAGTTGTAAAAACAACAATGACAAATTCTCTCGAAAAATATGCGCGAGTGTAATCGATTCGCTGCTAAATAGTAGTATTGTACAAGAATGCAGGAAGCTGCTGTATGAGATCATATTGCATTCCCTATTTCCCCCCATAATGCCGAGGAATTCAATGGGGACACTTATTATTAGCCAAAATGTTATCAATCTTTGAACTAGTTTAACTTTCTGAAAGGAAGTCTTACAATAGTCTTCCTGGGGTCACTTCAAAGGTTGAATTCTTTATTTTCGCATACCTAAGTTGTATTTACTCGAAGCAGCTTTTTGTTGATAACGACTGAGATAGGTACTTGCAGACATGTATTCCATGACGGATGCATTGTGCACGCAAACACACGTACACTGTATCACAAATGCACGCACGGTGCGCGCGGGTAAAACGTAACGACAGTGACGCGAAGCAATTACAAACTAACCGTGATTCCGCCAGACGAAAGAGACGGAAACAAACTCTTTTCGTTCACCGGGATATCTTTTTGTTCCCAAAAGGATGTTGACGATCGTAGAACAAGCGTATACGACTGAGGACTTTTGTTCAGGGACTTCGTACAAAGCTAAACCGAAACCGATGTAACAACGAAAGAGATACCGATATTATTTCGGTATATCGTTCGAATAAAGGTACCAGGAATCATTCGAGATTAAACAAACGAATTTTCAGGCTTTTATTACGTTATGTATACGTCTCGCTGCTTTTATAACCAGAGCCGGACGTATGAAACCTCGACTCTTAATACGCTTTGGCTGGAGTCTGAGCATATCGAATATAATGTAGTGGTGTTATTGATCGATAACTTTCAGTCTGGTTACACCGTATTTCAGGGAAACGATACGCCATCTCATGGTTTTGTGGTTAAAATATCCGATCGGACGATATAATTCCACTAACGTGTGCAATATCAATCAACGTTGCACGTATTTTTAATGCGTCCCGACTCTGGCACGAATAAATTCGAAGATGCAGCGGGATACCCACGCGTGTTGTCGCTTCCACATCGCACGGAGCTGTCGACGTTGTTTAAAGTGCGTCTACAATCATTCGCGGTACACAATGATTCAAAATACATACAGGGTGTACGGTCAACCCTGGGAAAAATTTTAATGGGGGATTCTGTTAGGCCAAAATAAGACGAAAATCAAGAATACCAATTTGTCGATGGAGGCTTTGTTAAAAAGTTATTAACGTTTAAAGTTCCAACCGTACTGATTTTTTTTCTCGAAAATGCGCAGGATTTCGGAGGTATGTCTGTTCACCAAAAATGCTTGTAATTGATCCCTGTAACTAAATATAATTTTTTTAGTATGATTAGAAATATTTAATTTCGTCTAAAAATTTCAATACCTACTTGAATTTTTTTCGCAAAAGTCGTTAGGAATTCAGAGAAATGTCTATTCACAAAAAATGCTTGTAATTGATCCCTGTAACTAAATATAATTTTTTTAGTATGATTAGAAATATTTAATTTCGTCTAAAAATTTCAATACCTACTTGAATTTTTTTCGCAAAAGTCGTTAGGAATTCAGAGAAATGTCTATTCACAAAAAATGCTTGTAATTGATCCCTGTAACTAAATATAATTTTTTTAGTATGATTTGAAATTTTTCAATTTCGTCTAAAAATTTCACACCTTCTCGAATTTTTTTCGCAAAAGTGGGTAGGAATTCAGGGATATGTCTATTCACAAAAAATGTTTGTAATTGACCCCTGTAACTAAATATAATTTTTTTAGTATGATTTGAAATTTTTCAATTTCGTCTAAAAATTTCACACCTTCTCGAATTTTTTTCTAGAGAATGGGTAGGATTTCGGGGATATGTGTATTCACCAAAAATGATTGTAATTGACCCCCGCAACCGAAAATAATTTTTTTTAAATGATTTGAAAATTTTTTTTTCGCCGAAAAATTTCAGCATTTACACGATTTTTTTCTCTCGAAAGTGGATAGGATTTCGGAGGTATGTCTATTCACCAAAAATGCTTGTAATTGTCCCCTGTAACTAAATATAATTTTTTTAGTATGATTAGAGATATTTAATTTCGACTAAAAATTTCAATACCTACTCGAATTTTTTTCTCGAAAGTGGATAGGATTTCGGAGGTATGTGTATTGACCAAAAATTATTGTAATTGACCCCCGCAACCGAAAATAATTTTTTCAGAACGATTTGAAATTGTTGAATTTGATTGTTAATAATTTTTTAACGAAGCCTCCATCAACAAATTGGTATTCTTGATTTTCGTCTTATTTTGACCTCTAGAATCCCCAATTAAAATCTCGAATGTCCAAATATTAATTTGATTCGGTGTAATTCGTTCGACGGTTAACGCGATAAGTATAATGGACCATTACCGTATTCGAGTAATCAACGGTGAAATAGTGCAAGGCCAGTACGAACAATATCGATAACGAGGCATCCTCTGTCGAACAATAAAAAGTACGCGTAAAAGGTTCGTTCGTTAAACGAATGACGCGAGTTTATTGCAGTATTGTTTTCTATCACGCTCGTCTATAATTCGTCGGTCTAGCCTTGGTTCCAACTATACATCTTCGTCGAATAGGTCGATTTTCAGTAACCACTGATTGCCGGTCTATTACCGCGCCTATAAGCGACTCTGTAACCTGTAATTAAGCATATAACCGGTAAATAACACAAAATAGCTGCCTCTTCGTCGAATGCGTCCGCCACTGTAAACATTATAAATAGCGCGAAACATCCACCCTCGGCCTTTGCAATTTACCTTGGAAGAAGAGGAGGTGGCGGAGGCCGTGTAACACAGAGAGGTGGGCAGATGAGCTAACTGATACACGAACACGTAGTTAAGTACGAATAGATAGAATCTAGCATTGCGTACAGCAAAGATGAAAATTCTAGTGTTGCTGATACGCGACGCACTCTTCTGCAAAACATAAGACTCTAATAATTTTCTAATAAGTTTCTTTAAACAACATTTCAAGTACCAAGTACTTGGCAATTTCTTGAGAATTCTCGAGAGATCAGGAATACTACCGTTCGTAGACACAACTTTGTTCACCCCGCGACGCTGTTTATGGGCGTAAGAAAATGCAATCGGGTAAACAACTTTTGAGAGCGAAAGCTTTCGCGATAAGTAATTTTATGCGGCATGAATTACAAGAGACACTCGCTTCTGTGGTTTTCCACGACGGTATAGCGCAACAGAGGACAGGGGGTAATACGCGATAAGGGTAAAAGATTACAGTGCACACATGCTTTTTCTCCTTGCGTAATATCCGTGTTGCACACACGCGAAGGGATCGATCGACATCAGGAAAAATTCTTACGCTTCACAGTGTCCTGCCTGTTCTTTAATTCGTTATCATGATATCAACCGTGCGGTATAGTATATTTTTTTTTTACCAATAATAGTTTTCGAGGGGCAGATTTACCAGACAACGGTGGCGTTCGGCCTTTATAAACTCGCTACGAAGTGAAAACAGAGAAAAAAGGGTAAAGCGAGAGCAACAAGGGTAACAGCTCGCTTGCGGCCTTTGCAAGGTTTACATTCTTACGTAATATGTGCAACACGTGAACGCGTAGCGAGAAAAGTTCGAAAATTAAAATTTTTTCCCACTGTTGATAGAAAATGTATAAAAATATATTTACGATACGAATTCGTGATACTGATAACTGTATATCCGAAAACGGAAACGGCAAACGGGTTCTCGAATACAAGAAATTGCTAGAAGTTCGTGAAAATCTTATTTTGCTCGAAATTAAAGGCAGTATTAGAAGGACGTTATTTAACTATCACGCGTCGTGGAAACGTTTCCCTCCGTATCGTACGATTTCTTGCAGGTGCCTGTCCGTTTAAGAACATAGTATTACGGTTCTTCGCGAAAATAATCGTTCCGAAGGAGGAAATCTTGTACGATAAAAACGATGACGGAGATTCTTACTCGCTACATTCCAATCAGTCGTATCCTCTCCGTGCGTTGCACCTACATGCGAGTGCAACGTCTTTCATTAATGAGGTAGGTTTCCTGAACCCGAACCTGTTGCTATAAACTTATATTTCTTGCACGCAACGAGTTTTCACTGTCAACCAGTTCTGACTATTCTAGATCCGCTATCCAAGTCTAAATTTGACAATCGCGTTGCGTGCACCGTCGTAGGCATCAATCTTCTCCATCCACGGATATATCCTTCGTGAATTTAACATTAACCCAGAAAAAGATAAACTTTTTACAGCACGTTTAAAATCTATGTTCCTTCATTTTAAGATACAAGGATTCGTAAAACATGGGTCTCAGTTCTTTTTACTCTTCTCCATTGTCGAATACATTGTGAAAAGGTTCGATTCGAATAAATTTTATATGCGATTTGATGCAGAGACCGAGGATTAATTGGTAGACGTTGATATTAACGTGCACTTGGAAGAATAGCGGTGGAACAAAAGTAATAGTAAAAGGAACGGACGATTCGCTGCTCGAATAATGCCAATGGAAATTAGACCACGCGACGTAACTTGTACGCATTGAACTCTCCGTTCACACGCACACACGTGGGTGGCTTAATCAAGGGGTAAGTTTCCTGAACCCGAACCTGTTGCGGTCGCGGTTTATCTCTTCCATGATCACGCAACAAGTTTTCACAAGATCGTGTCGCGGTAGTGGTGTTTATGCGCGTTGCATTTTTGCACGCGGATTTCCAATTCGAGCCAACTTGCACATAGAGCGTACACATTAGGGTAGACGATAGTTATACCTGCTGTTTCTTTTTGCACAGTCCAACGCGTTGGATATAATTTTACATTCAAAATAAAAGTCACATTTGTGTACTATTTTACGAACAGTGGGACCAAGTGTTTTGGAAAATAAACGTACTTCTTCTTCCGCCTTAATTTAATTTTCAAAACGAAACGATAGTACTACCTCTGGTTCTAGAAATTGTACTTGGAGTGTATGGACGATAGTTATACTTGCTAGAATAATACCTGCTGTTTGTTTTTGCACAGTCCAACGCGTTGGATATAATTTTACATTCAAAATAAAAGTCACATTTGTGTACTATTTTACGAACAGTGGGACCAAGTGTTTTGGAAAATAAACGTACTTCTTCTTCCGCCTTAATTTAATTTTCAAAACGAAACGATAGTACTACCTTTGGTCTAGAAATTGTACTTGGAGTGCGTTCTTTACGCTCAGTTTGAATTCACTGTCCCGCGAGTGGAATAGCGCCGAACGCAGATGTTTTCTAAATTAAAATTCCAAATTGAAATTGTGCCCGACGTAACAATAACGAAACACTCGTTTATTCCCACGTAATTTAATTGTCACTTTCTCTAGTTTCTCGCGACGGTCAACGAACTGCCTCGTTCGAGCGTGGCGATTTAATCGAAACAAGTAAAAATGACGAGGATTGCGCGAAGCTCGTCGCATTACCATCGAATCGTGCAATAATTTTAATTTAAATATAAATTGGGGGGGGAAAATGTACGGAGCGATTTCGTTTGAATCGATCCGCTCGAGTATATTCGAAAGACCCGGCGATGTTGATGTGGAAACGATGCCAGTACGGATTATTGTAAGACGAATAATGGCAGTTGTACTGATTCGGTTTTACTCTGTTATTAAAAGTGGCCTCGTCGGGAAGCAAAACATATTGAAAGTATAATGGGTCTCGATACGTTACACGACAGAGTTTTATTAACAAAACCATGTATATCTATTTTGTGTTATTCAAATATAATTTTGTTTATTGGATCAAGACATTTCCCGTTCTTTCTCATAAAACCGTCAAGAAAAAAAGGGAAAGATTATTGGGAAGCAATGGATCAGTGAAACTGTGTGCTAACTTTATCCACAATGTGATATCTATGTATCTTACGCTCGTTCAAGATTCTATGCAACGTAGCCTTTACTTTGTTTCGTAATTAAATTGGCCCCGTTTCACCTATGTATTTGCCACGTGTATTTGACTACGCCTGCACGACGAAGGATCCACAATTTCACAGCCTACAAGGTGTGGTTACCCTCCATTTTCCCGTTTATTTTCGCTTTTTCCGCGCACGTACGTGCTCTTTCGATGGATCCTTAGAGTGAGACAAAGCCACTCTCGATCGAAGGTACGGTGCTCTAGGGTGCCTCGAAAAGTGGGACACTTTTGCCTCTGTCCTCTAAAAAGCAACGCACAAGTATCAATCAATCTGTGTCAGATACGATGAATCGTTTCACTTGAAAATAAACGTCGGTAATCTCGTTCGGATTACCGATGAAATGAAGATAAAGGTGACGATCGTTACGCGTGTGTGTAACTATGCGCGAGGAGAGTGGGAGAACAAGAAAAAGGAAGACTTTAGAAGTCACTTGTTATCTAAGAGTTCCTGAGATCGTCGTTCAGAGCAACAGTAAATGTAAAAGAAAAGGAAAACTAGCAAAGTCTTTCGTCGTACTAAACGTTAAGTTAACTTCAAATTTCATCTATGTAAAAAATAGTAAGGTAATCCTGATCGAGGATACATAATACTCATCGAGAAGAAAAGTACAATCTTCCATGCAAGATCATTTTCTATTTTTGTTTCACACAACGATGCAAGTACACTATGCCGTTCGTTTTTTTGGATTGAACTATGCGTTTACTGTTTTTGCATCGATCGATCCTCCTCATTATTCTGCACATAAAAGTGTTAATGTACGATGCACACTTTGCCAGGGGTCGTCGAGACGAATTCAAAATGCATATCACGGAATATTTTTACAGTAACGAAAGTGTTGTTTACTTATCGTTGATAATTCTACAGATTAAATAGTTTAGATTTCCATTAATTTTTCAAGTCCATCGAGCTGAATGTACTTTGCTTTTTAGAATGCCTAGGTATTAACCTTCGTCTCGATAATGATATAAAACGATCATTAAAGCATTGTGGTGTATGCAAGTAAACATTAATTACTTATGAATAGATGCAGCTAAATGGCAATAACAGCTGTTCGATGTATTCCTGAATGTAGTTTTAAAAATACAGGGCGCCAACACGCAACCGGGAAAACTCCAAAACGGTTAAACATACAAAAAAAAATAACTATGCCACGCTCTCGCGAATAGTTCTCGAATAACTATGCTACGCTATTTATGAATACTTATACTTTTCCGGATAAAACGATACGCTGCATTAACGCCATCGTGTTTCGCGGTGAATTTTTCGCGCACAGCGATTGTTCGAGAAAGCAATGTGCTCGGGGAACCTGTTACATCGAATACCGAGAACGATCGGGCCGAAGGAAGCGCATAAGAGTTCTGGCACGTTTCTATAACTGAAAACGTCCGGGAAGCCAGCACATGTACGCGTATCGCGTAACCTAATTGTAGAACCTTATTGAGTTTCCCATCGGCGACTCGCCGCGCAACACTGATGTCCTCGCTTTTAACACGTTGACTGCCAAGTCACGAGTATTGCAAATTTATTCACCGGGTCTAGCAATCGTCACCGTCTTCCTCGCCCGCAATGATACTTTATTAACTCTTTCGGCGACTGGCCTGTGCCATTCCTATCGAATGCACACCTGCCCGGCCGCCATATTGACGAAAGCCACCGCTGGACCACGGAAGTGTCCAACGATAACTTTAAATCGAAATCGTTCGAGCATTTCTTGCGTGACTCACTCAACTGACTAATACTTTACTCCTTTTTTGGTCTCGACGCGCGTATTTTTTTTTTTTGCTCTGTCTCTTCCCGACGCTTTAGTACTAATACCTATTTATTCATCGCGTTATATAGGAAATGCAACTCGTATCACGTGTCACGGATATTACCAAAAATGTTACCGAACAGTCGGAACTTTTCGTTTTATAAACATCGAACTCTTCCTCTAATTTGTTGTTGCATGCCCGCGGTGCTGAGCGAACCTAAGGATTACTGAACGACCGTGACACTTGCATCCACATGAGAGCTTCGTGACAAAGTAAAATATGAAAGTGTAGCCAACGTACATACGGTGTGCCCGTGTGGATTAACGTCGTATTTCACGTACGGGATTGTGAAATTATTTACTACGAAAGCTCGTAACGCTGTCACTGGCTTAAGCCTTTACACTGAAACGTAATGCGAAATGTACACAGCCCGGTCGTAAGTATTAGGACATTTAGCCAAAACGTTGTTAATATTTCAACTATTGTAACTTCGCGAAAACATGCCACACAACAATCTCTCCGGTGCTATTTTATAGACCGAACCATCTACTTTCATACCCTTAAGTTGCATTTCCTCCAAGATCTTTTTACGCAAAGAACCAAGCGAGAAAGTCTAAAAATGTTTAAAATTCAAACGACTCCTTCTCGGACTTTTATTTTGATTTGTCATATATGTATATCTCGCATCGAACACCTCAAGTTGAATAATTTAAAACAAATTTTTATGGTACCCTAAAACTATTGCTTCGAGGAAATTATATAAGTTAATTTTTGTTCCTAGCATTGTCGTTTATTCGCCATCGATCATTCCCCAACCCTAAGACTCAAAAACACTGATCCGGCTCTATATTTAAGGTCGAAGATCGATCATAATGACTACTTCCTACCGCGATTACATCATAAAAATTAATCACTCGCAACAGGCTGCCGTGATACACGGTTGTATTTCACGTTAATGCAACTGAAATGCATCTCGATCGGATAGAACAGAGGCAAGTAATGCTGATCGATAGTAATTTTATCGATAGTTCGGGGCGTCCATATAACGTAAAATGTGCTTAAATTAAATCTCGTTCGATCAAACTTCATGGGGAAGTTGCTTCTGCATTATTTGGTAAAAACTATTCCAAGCTTCGTTAGAAATAGCCGTCACTTGATAAGGTCATCAGCTAATTAACTAGTTCCAAGATGTTAATTCGTGGAACGATCTTGAGCTTTTTCACTGAAAAGAAAACGAGTCGATAAATTAGTCCATTCTTGGAATCTCGTGCGAGCACGAACATTCGTGTAAAACTAAAGCTAGAATTGTTGGCAGCTGAGAAGAATTCTCCTGATTGTGAATGATTCTATTCATACTACATTTTAATCTATTTTAGCATGGAACCAGACAAAAATTTGCCAGTCTTTTTAGTTGTCCAAACGGTTGATCGAACAAACTACAATTACGAAATCTTAACCAACGTTGATACGTCTAGATTTATTGTTAGCGAAGTAAACGGGAAAGAAGAAGCGTCAGTTAACTATTTCACCGTGGCATGCGCAACATTTCAAATTGGCACGATGTTTAGAAGTAACCCACGTAATTACTGGCAAACGCATACTCTCGAGTAAAATATTTGTCGGTGGATCTACAGAGTTGCGATACCTCGACGCTCTCATGTAGTAACGAAGTCATAGCTACATGAATTCATCAGCGACGTCGATACTAAACAATACACGAATAAAGCGTAACAATTTTATATTTTATTTTTTAAATAAAATATTTCAAATCGTTCTGGAAAAATTATTCTCGGTTGCGGGAGTCAGTTACAATCATTTTTGGTGAATAGACATACCCCTGAATTCCTACCCACTTTCGAGAAAAAAATTCGAGTATGTATTGAAATTTTGAGACGAATTTAAAAAATTTCAAATCGTACTAAAAAAATGATATTTACTTACAGGGGTCAATTAGAAGTATTTTTTGTGAATAGACCTACCCCTGAATTCCTACCCACTTTCGAGAAAAAAATTCGAGTAGGTATTGAAATTTTTAGGCGAATTTACAAAATTTCAAATCGTACTAAAAAAATGATATTTATTTACAGGGGTCAATTACAAGCATTTTTTGTGAATAGACCTACCCCGGAATTCCTACCCACTTTCGAGAACAAAATTCGAGTAGGTATTGAAATTTTTAGGCGAATTTAAAAAATTTCAAATTATACTAAAAAAATTATATTTTGTTACAAGGGTTAATTATAAGCATTTTTTGTGAATAGACCTACCCCTGAATTCCTACCCACTTTCGAGAACAAAATTCGAGTAGGTATTGAAATTTTTAGGCGAATTTAAAAAATTTCAAATTATACTAAAAAAATTATATTTTGTTACAAGGGTTAATTATAAGCATTTTTTGTGAATAGACCTACCCCTGAATTCCTACCCACTTTCGAGAAAAAAATTCGAGTAGGTATTGAAATTTTTAGGCGAATTTACAAAATTTCAAATCGTACTAAAAAAATTATATTTACTTACAGGAGTCAATTACAAACATTTTCGTTGAATAGACCTACCCCTGAATTCCTACCCACTTTCGAGAAAAAAATTCGAGTAGGTATTGAAATTTTTAGGCGAAATTAAAAAATTTCAAATCGAGCTAAAAAAATTATTTTCAGTTGCAGAGGTGAATTACAATTATTTTTGATGAATAGACATACCCCCGAAATCCTAACGATTTACGAGAAAAAAATTCATTACCGAAAATATAATTTCAGGCCAAGAAAATCTCTCTGAAATTTCGTGCGTGTCTTTAAAACGTCATAACTTCTGAACGGATTGGAGGATTTTAATGTTTCAAGCGGTAACCGACGCGAATTTTGGTGAAGAATATATAGAAATTCTAACAATATTGAAAAAGTTGTTCCTTGACCCCATTAAAGTAAGAAAAGCGCCATAAAAATCCTAGTTTTTATCGCTTCGTATGTAGATATAGTCCAATTCCTCACAGAAAATGATATAGGAATATGAAAAGACCATAATCTTTATACCTATGAACTTAAAATAAATCAAATATTTTTTTAGAAAATTAAATATAAAATAAGGACCTGTTTGGTTAATCGAAGGAACTGTTTGTTAAACTGTACCAGTTTCGAACCACGCTGTTCCACGCTTACCCGTTCACAAAGAGTCTACACGATTCAGCAAGAATGCTAAGAGCATTCAAGGGTTCGTGACATTTCAATCCCTGATTCTTCTCAAAGCTTCCAACGGAATCATTCGTCTCTTCCGGGTGCTTAATTCTATAGTACAGAACGGGTATAACGGCAATCCGTTACGCGACTTTCTCGATTAAATAACTAATGAGGATCGTGTAACAGAACCACGGAATCGTGAACCCGTGCTTAAATCGACACCAATCCGACCCTGTGAAATGAATGGAAACTGAGAATCAGAAAAATGTCAATATAAAACACGCGGGAAAGAAATTCGAAAGCAATAGGTACTTTCGTTGATGGGACCAACCTTAGAAATTGCATTTAGACCACAATGTAGTCGCTAATAGCCTGTCTATTTAGACTTTAGTCCTGATGTTACGTGTCCTATTGCTTGGCGTTTGTACACAGCTTAAAACCCGTTACGCACTGTCGACCAAGTCACCGGCGCGGCGACCAGTCGACGAACGACCAGGATCAAAGTCAGCCGCCGGTAACCACGTGCGTACGAACCCATATATTCGCTTCTATATACCTAGTGGTCGTCGGCGACTGGTCGACGACGAGTAACGGGTTTGAACCAGCGGAAACTGCACTGTTATTTGAAAAAAAAAAAAGGATGAATTTGAGAAAAGGTCTGAATGAGAGGAAATCTGGAAACGTTAACAAGAACGTCATTTGCCTGGAAGAGAAATATATTAGGTGAAGCGTATCTAACGTTAGTTACGAGTGTTGCCAAGTATTTAGTGGGAAGAGGCATTCCAGAGAGGAACAGGAGGGCAAAGAAAGGGGGAGGGCAGGATGGGTCTCATGGTGAAACGAGGCATTCGCGACTACAGTGCATTCCTTTTCCTCGGCCGTGTTGCATGTGCAGGAACAAAGTTCTGGCTGTGTATGTTCCGCGGGTGGCGAGAGACGAGCATAAGGTAAACATAAAAACGCCGAAGTGGAACGGTAAGTAAATCCAGCGAACAGCGAGAAGGGAAAGGCTTCCCTCTTGGGAAACAACATCGAGGCGATGGTAAGAACGTTTCAATGTGTCTTTCAAGCATCGAGAAGGAGCCTTTGCATCGTTGTTAGAAAGTGAACGAGGTATAATGCCGTTACGCTGCACACGTGTTTTATCCTCGAATCGATTTTCAAATCCGCGGATCTTTTTCGCGAAGAAAATAAATCGGACTTTTTTTTCCATCGACGTGCATTTCATCCGACAATTTCGGATATCGAATCCCGATACATATTAGATTTTTTCTTTGTTCTCGATTTGTGTGTCAAACCTTTCGTATGCCCGGCGAAGGTACTGAGCGATGTATATGTCATCAAAATGTTTGATCAATTTCCAGCCACTAGGGACACGAAATTATTTTAAATCTTCAAAAGAACAACGTGTAACAAAAAAAATATCCATTGACCTGATTGACTATCGTGATTCATGACAGATTTATGTTAGTTACTATAACCTGTAATAAGTAAAAAAAAAGTACAGTAACATGCAACGTGCCTCGTGAAGATACGATCTTTTATTAAACGTTGACTGTCATGGTGATTACCGGTAACCGGCGTTTGATACTTACAACGTGTCTTTAAAACACTTACGATAAACGATACTTGTAAATTTTTTCATAATGTCATTCACATTAGGCACACCGTAATAAGCATTCGATCGAACTATCGAATATTTCTATTTGTTACGCCATCGTTTGAAAAAATGTCGAGGATATCCCTAGGCAGGGAAAACTGGTGTCAACGTATTAATACTTGACACTAGCGTGGTTGTTCTCAGACCTATCCGATTCAAACGATCGAAGTAAGATTTCCATTAACAATCTCGTCCCGATTGATTTAGCATTATCTTTATTTCAATGCCTTTTACCCAGCTTTTCCATTGACATCGTCTTCGACACGTAAACACGTGCTTCGTTCGAAACCATTGACACGCGCTGCTGGTCGCTTGGTCGACAAGTCCGTGCACGAAAAGAAAGAACAAGATAACCGGAAGACGAAGAGAAAGAACCATCTACGAAACGTTCTCGTCTAATGAAATATCGAAAAGAAGCAGATCAAGTTTTTCCTGCCGCGGTCACCGACCACAAAACCGCGCAACGACCAAACAGAAATAATAAAAATTTACCACTTACCGTTCCTGGACACATCCAGCTCCACGAGGTTTTCGAAGTTCTGGATATCCGGTGGCAAACGATGTATTTCATTGTCGCTCAGCCCAAGCTTTCGTAACCTTTGTAGTCGGAAAAAATTCTGAAACCACGAACGACGTAAATATTTGGTAAAACGTTAGTCTTTCGTTGAAGGAACAATGACAGTCGGCTACCCCGTAGAGAGTAAGCCGTGTACGTACTTCGTCGTCACATTATAGCCGATGGAATGATACGTCATGGACACAATAGAGAGAGCAAGGGTGGGAGAGAGATGCAAATCGGTAAAGGGAGGGGAAGGTAGAGGCAAAGAAAGGAAAAGAGATACGGTTGTAAGACAGAAATGTTGGCATGTAGCGGTATTTGCCTACCTTAGGTAGATCACGAATATGATTCGCGTCCAATAAAAGCTCCTCCAGGCTCCTCGAGTATCGTAAAATATCATCAGGGACGCTCGGCAGAGAGCAGTGACGCTTGTCAACGTATTCCACCTGCCTGTTACACCCTTTAAAAATCGGAATGCAGCGGAACATGGTATCCTTTTCACTATCAATCACGTTAAAACAGCACCAAACATAATTGTCCCGTAATTTTACGGAGGCACACGTTACTATTTGCACATATTCATGGATAAAGATTGATTAAAAGAATACGGAGGAAAACGAGCGGCACGACACACACTTTCACGCCCTACTCGGCTTTAAACGCGCTCTCGGCTTGTGCCTCGAAGTCTGACGTCATCACGTCTACAAACCACTGATCACGTTGCTCTAAAGCGACAAACAACAGTGAACGAATACGACGCTTTGAAAAGACGGTTCTCCCCACTTCATGCGCTTTGGCATGAAGTTACCACTTATATAGACGGGAAAACTCGAACGAGATATTTCCTTCGATTATGGAAACGGGCATGAACCGCTGAATAAGAAAATGTTCGTCTACATATCGATAATAGAAAACTAACTAAAATACCTCGATTTCTTAACAATTATCTATAAAATGCTTTTATTTTCTTCGTAATAAATGTCTATGAAAGATATACAGCACTGACGCAATAGGTTGTTCATGGTGTATAAAACGCTCAAGTCACCGCCAATCAGCTTTCACGTCCAACAGAATTCCACCAATCGAAAGTCGAAACAAGCCTACGCTATTTAATACTCACCGGAGGCACCAGAATTCACCAGGAAGTTCCTGGTTTAGGCTACATACAGTGTGGCCAGATTTTGCGTAATTGAGTGCGTCGACGGCGACACTAGTAACGACGAACTTCCTTAGCGTCTAACGGAGTGGTAGGGAAAGCAGACATATCCTACCGCATGAACCATATTGCGTGAGCCTTCTTTCTTGATATGATGAAATACACGTTTTAAAACCCCCGACCATGTTTTAACTATTGAAAAAAAAAGAAATTTTTATTATTATTTTTATGAACTAGTATATTATATGTATAGTATATTAATATGCTTAAAGCGTGTGTTTCCATGTAAATTCTTTTTCATTATGGACTTTGGTTATATGTATGTGTCTATGTAGTTCGAAATGTAAAAATGCCTGGGCAGTCGAGATTTGAAATTGTATACCATTGACGCGAGGATTGGCAGCTGTTGAAGACCAAGAAGGAATGGACCATTGACGTTCTTTATCGATCTTTCGAAGTTGCATGAAGCGCTGACCACACGTAACATGTGGCTCGTGCGGTAGGATATGTCGGCTTTCCCCACCACTCTGTTAAACGCTAAGGAAATTCGTCGTTACTAGTGTCGCCGTCGAATCACTCAATTATGCCAAATCTAGCCACACTAGCTACATGCTACATGTTATCTAGTTAGGTGTCCACCTGAAATAGCATACTAACTGTATGTATAATATATTTGTACGATTATATTTACTATAACTATAAGTAAATGTTTATTTGTAATTTATGGTTGTATAGTTGTAGATTCCTGCTGTAGGTATTTTATTTAGTTTCATAAATGATTAATAAATATCCAAGTATAGACTATTAAATAATAAATGAACTACTTTGCTCGCAATCAAGTGTCACTTACATAATATAATCAACAGTCCTTGAAACTGATCATTATTGTGTACTTGTTCTTCTGTAATAAAGTACAATTTTTCGTAAGTATCGTAATGCATTTATAGTTTAAGTTTCTTCCCTGTTATTACAGTGTAATAAAATTCACAACATAGAGAAGGTGTTCATCGGTCAAATTTTCATATCCAGTGTTGCACGTCAATATATATAAACAAATATGAATATTGGTCTGATATCGGAATACCTAGACACGTACCAAGGAAGAGATAAATTTTTAAGAACTTTGTCTTACGTAGCGAAATTAGTTACGTTAGGTACGTCGTCGAAGGAAACGGAAGAAAAGTTGAGAATATTTAGTAGTCAAATGAGCGGGTGTAGAGTGATTTTAAGATTATTGGACGATATACCAATGATTCATTATGCTATGACTTATGAATGGGGAAAGAAGGTATATAAAATTGACAACAAATAAACTAATGTTTACTGTACAAGAAAAAATAAGTTTTCATTCTACTTAATAATGAAATGTACAAGACTATACTGTTTTTCTAGAGACATATAAATTTCATATCTAATGTAATAGGAGCCAGATTGGTTGATCAAATGGGCAGAATTGGTACAAATTGCAGTGGACACTATATTCTGTCCGATAGAACACATTTCTTGGGCTGGTGAACGCAAATTAATTAAAATTAATATTGAAAAGTGGAATAATGTTTCAACATGGTTTTGGATAATTTCCCTTCACTTGTCGTTAATAAAGTACGTTATAAAGCAATAGGACATATGTTTGTTCATTTATTGAAAATTCTTATATACATGTATCCTTTTCAGGTCCCTGAGAAAATTAAAAAAGTGCAATAACTATAAAACATATCTTGGTGAAAGTAATAGCAACACAAGGTAAATATAAAGAAATAATAAAACATTTTTATTGCTTCAGCAATTTTTATGACATAACTAATTATCCATGTTTCAACAGAATTGCCCTGACAATAGTAAATAAACAACGATGGATTGAACTATTGTCCTGCACACGATTAATATTAGATATCAGTTATGCAGTTAGTTATTTACCACGTGGTGTATTATGGGGGGGTAAATTAAAAATTTGGCAAGTTGGTGCACTTGGGACTGTATCCTCCCTGATCGGTTTGTACCAAGCAATCAGCAAACGAGCAGAACAGAAGAAATATTTGTAATGATATACAAATTTTGTACAGAGATGTTATAAATTCTGTAAAAAAAATTACTATTAGTATTGTGAATCCGAGTTGAGCAAATTTTATTCGCGAATAACGAATAAAATTTGCCAAACATTGTTGTAAATATAGATCTTTATATTTTATACTGTAGGTGTTATGCTACAATTGTAAAATAAATTATGAAGTTCAAAAGGAAACTAGTCCTACAGATCAGTTTCTTCATACAATGTAAGGTATAAATTTATATATTACAAAATAATGCAATTTTGTTAACATAATAAAGAACAATTTATTACTTTTAATATACTGGTTCTGTATTATAAGTTATGCATTAACAAGGATATATGTAGTAGCAGAAAAGCTAAAGCAATATAAATTATTGATATCTGAGTAAAGTTTTACTTGATCTTGCTAATAAGTGTACTTACATATATATTTTACTAACGTTCGAATTATTTTTACATACATATAGCTTTTGTGTGTTACTATTTGTAAATTATACATTTAGGTTTTATTATCAATAAAAGTTAAAGAATAGGAGGCACTTTCTGTATGAACATAAAAAAAATACTTTGCTACTTATGGCGCGTTGTAATCATTGCCTCACAATTGGTTAAATCTTCTAAAAGTTTTAAGAAAGCTTGACATTATGCGTACCAGTAGCAGTCTTGTTCCTTTAATAGTAGATCTCACCCTGTATCGCGTGGTTATCAATGATTTAAAAATAATTTGTATTTCCACATTGGAATAAAATCTATGGAGATTACATTAAAAGGCACGACTTATTAAAAGTTTGTAAACAAGATATTTTCGATAAAAGAGCATCTTTAAAATTTTCGTCGGATTATAATCTTTTTTTTTTAACCGTTAATTCATTAAATTTTAATCTAGGAATTTGTCGTTCTTCTGTTTAGAATCATTTTCAGGCATAGCAAACCGATTTGTTTCTTGGACTAAAAACTTGTATGAATACATTTGAAGCTTTTGTAGAAGATATATACATACATCCATACATATATGTATGCATAGATATATGTACATATACACGCCATACACACCACATATGTATGTATGTCATATTAAAGCACTTTATATAATTACTTTCTTATACATATAATAACTGTATTATTTGTTCATTGCATTTGATGTTATAAGGCGATATATAATTTTTTGTATTTGTTCCACTTCCTTGAATCAAGCTAAAATTTAGCGAGTCGGATATATGATATGCAGGATGTTCCTGAATAACATGTAATAGCGGGTTGGAGGTGATTCTTTATTAAAAAATAAGAAAAATAAACGTAATAAAATTTTTTCGATTTCTACATCATTTTCGAGATAATCAAGTTTGAAAATTCAAGATACGATGTATAGTGTCTATCGTGTTTGTAAACAATGTTTCAGGATTGTTGGTATTCTTCTGGAATCGTCGGTACTTCATGAATACTCAGTTTTCGATAGTTTACCACGATGACTTACATGAATGGGGAAACGTTGATATGATTCGAGCTTTGAGAGTTTAAGTACGTTAATCGTAGGGTTCCTGATCGGAGAACGATACAAAGAGTAGGCAAAAGTCTTTTGGAAAATGATGAATTTAACAAAATACATTTTCATTCTTTCCTGAACGCAGTAATTCGTAAATGTCCTGTAAACATTGTTTATAAACACGATAGACACTATACGTCGATGGGCGAATCGTATCTTATCGTTAGTCGTAAGTGCGAGTAACCCAAGTGAATCTTCAAACTTAATTATCTCGAAAAGAAAGTCGAAATCGAAAAAATTTTATTCTTTTTATTTTCCTTATTTTTTCATAAGGAATCATCTCTAACCCGCATTTACGTGTTATTTGGAAACACCCTGTACATACTTTTCTGTCTTTTATAGTTGATAAATGAGACCAATAATGACAGAGCATTCTGCAGTCGATTATACGTATTTTCAATTACAAATCTTAATTCTGTATAATAACGTTCTCTTTGGAACGATTACCAGTAATAACTTGTAATGCTATTTGTAGCTGCCTGTAAAATAGATGTTATATCGGAACGTTTATAACGATTATTATAGTTATTACACGAAAGATAAAATTATAGTATTGTAAATGAATTTAATTCGAGGAAAAACGGAAAGATTAAAATATGTTTAATATGATTATAAAATTAAAGTAGTTCGTGCTACCGATTAATTTTTACTTTATAGTTTTTGTTTATATTACGTACCTATCAAATTTTAATTACGTAATAACATTTAATATTTAACACTATGAATAAGCACATTTTTAAGGCCAGGAGATTGGAAAGGACAAGTTTGTTAAAAAGAAAAAGAATAAATCATCTTTTGAATGGCAAGGAACAGAATTGTTAAATTAAAAAAAAAAAAAGAAAGGAAAAACGACAATGGAAGTCTATCTGCAAAAATATGATTTTTAATTCACTCAACAAAATGATATCAAAACATCAGAAACTCAGTTAGAAGTACTACTACGAAATCTTGTTCAAAGAAAATACGTAACATAATATCGTAACAAAAAATAAAAACAGAATCAATTCACTACAATTCGCTCCAGAATCGTAGACCGTGTACTTCTCCATTTCGTCAACAGTTAAACAGTCCCTGTAAACGAAAACTCGCAAAGGCTTACCGCTTTGACCATGAATATAAATTATGATTTACAGTGGCCACTTTTGGCAATATCCTTACACTGTACAATCTAACGTAAAACTACCAACGATGGAAAAATATAACCGAAAAATATCGGAGTAGAAGGAATGGTTGGCTAGTACTCTATAAAAAGTCATTGTTGCCGTTATACTAAATTAAACATGTTTTTCGCGAAAAATAATAATAATTCAATTGTAAATCCCTTCTGCTGTTAGAACACTACAATAATCTAAATTCATCAAATACTTTACGGTTAAGCGTAATATTTCGCCGATGGATTATTATAGCGGCGCGTTGTGTTTTATTAATGTTTGAACACCACAAACTTAGCCTTTTTCTCTCTCTATAGCAGTCGAGTGGCTTCTTATTTTATCGCATAAAAATTATTGTCACTATAAAAGCCACAATTGAGCTCGTATGAATTCAATGTAAATGCACACTCGTAACGCATAACTGACGTATTAATATGCCGTATTACTTTATGGCACAATTATATTTTTTTCTTTTTTTGCAGTAAAACGATAAACAAGAGAACCAGTCCCTAAGTAAACGCAGTAAATAAAAATAATTTATTGAACGCGGCGACAACCGCGTTCGAAATAGGAACTCTTCGTGGAACACGATTTTTCTTATCTTTCAATTAGTCTTTCTGTACCGCGGACGTGTTTGGTAATAACGATAATAAACAAATCGTTGCAATTTGCCGATCAGCTGGTATATCCGGTATTTTTAAGTATATCGTCAACCCAGCTGCCTGCAGCCCTGCGATAAAAACTAAGTAGTTCGCACCCTGTCTGTAAATCAGCTGGCGCAACGTCCGTGCGAAAACAAAGTCTTGAGCATAATAATAAATTTAATTATGAAAGAGAAGCTCGGTAAGTAATTGTACTTAGATCGTGGGATTGTACATTCCACGACATCCGGGGTTTCCATGTGGCGACAATCCGACCACTTGATTCGTCTTGGAATTACGCATCAAAGGTTTGTGATACCACATTGACTCCATAGAGTGTTGCCACTGCCAGCAACTGCGGCAAAAGTACCGAAAACACATCTACAAACAAAGGAACTGCTTATGGAAATATCTATTGTGACATAAAGGAAATATATATATATATATATATATGTCTAGTAATTTTTAAATCATTCCTTGTATCATTAAAAATAATAATGATATCGTTTTATAACAGAGTCACCAAAATACTCTGTATATGAGTATTAAGAAGCGAAAAAACAAATGTTATTCGTACCACTTCACGACAAAAATAAGGTCCTTGTTGAACGGAACATCCGGAACACATGGAATCTTCTAGATATGGATCTATTTGCACCTATTGGAAAATAATGAATGCGATTATAGAGTTTCTTTTCATGTTTCATAACCGTTTTGTGAAATACTGCGAACCTTTTTCGTAAATTTGGCAGTTTTTATTTCTATAAAAGCAGCCGAAACTGCTTTCATATATGAATGTTTTGTACTAAATGTAACACGACCAGATCCTATCGGGTATTTGTGTTTTTCAGTGTCGATGCCTGAAATAATAAAGTTACAACTTTGCTGGTATTTGTCTAAAGATCGTGAATAACTAATTTTATATGATTTTTACCTGCATAAATAACTCCACGGAACAGATCATCCATTATTTTCGCTAAACCGCTAGCAGTCAACATACCGTGAAGCGCCCCAACAAACACTGTTTTATGGGGATCAAGCTTCTGTGATGAAGACTTTACATAATTACTATCTTCAAGGACCCAAGGTATTACTTGTACCTATGTTACAATCATTGTATAGATTATAAGAGAAGTAGCGAATAAATAATAAAAATTAATGTAAAACGTACCTCTTTTGCCTTTATACGTTTAGATGATATCTTGTAGTACCAACTGCCGCCGTTCGTAAAATCGTGTGTGCAACACGCTAGCAGGTTCCTCACCTTACAAGCGAATAATTTTGTGTTAAAGATTAAATAAAGTTTTAAATGGCTAACAATTTTGGTAGCTACCTGTTTTTCGGATTCGAATATAATATATACGTATCCTTTTGGTTGCGTATCAGATTGATCTTTCCCAGGCCACTCTACCCGTATTTGACCAAACAGCTTGAAAGTTGTTACTAAAATGGATTCGGTTATATCCCAAGGTACCCCACCAAGGAACACCTTGGACGAATAACCTGACGGTTTTTGAGTTCGTTGCGGCAGTATACCGCTCCAAGTATAAGTTGGCTCACAGAGTGCTAAAATAATTATTTCTTGCTTATTAACATACTTTTCGCTGATTTATTTACTACCCTTCCGTCGATCGTGACACAATCATTACGTACCAGCAGCACTTCGATGAAATCGTGCAACGCGTTCAAGAGAGATTTGCGGATCTAACATATTCATTGTTGACGAATTCAGGGACATATGATTAACAGTGGAACAACAATTTTTCTCGCGCGTCAAAACGGAATTCAGTAAATTGCCATTTTGGTTCGAGTTGTAATGATGACCACGATTGTGCCCGTGGGAATGATGATGGTGATGCGGCGTTGATGAGTTCTGATAAGGCGAAGTTAAATAATTTTTCACAGCCATCCGTTGAATCGCAGCTGCCTTGTTGTTCGCGCATAAGTCCACTTCCGGTGACATGAACGAACCCATTGGCTGGGAGTAACATCCATGCGACAACGAATTGAACGACAAACAATTCTGAAAAGATTCATCAAGAATTATACCATAGAGGACTTGTATTAAAAATAAAAGTAAAAGACTGAATAATTTCAACCTTTCAGTGCCAGGTCCGTCTGTTCAGTTTCTACGAAAACTGTACGCTTACCATTATATCGGACAGAGAACTGTCCATGCTACTTGTGCCGCTTGTCTCCGAATCAGCTGGTGAATTTGATCTGGAACCGGTACATCCCATCGCGTGCGAGTACTCAAACGTGGGGCTGCCGCAATCGCTGCATTAAGAAATGATTAGAACGTTTTTATTATATGAGTCATTATATGAGTTAAGTGATTATGAATCTATTAAAATTTAGAGAGCACATAACTTTTTATATTTAAAATAAGTCTTCCTAATAATTGTGCTGCACATTGACAAAAAGAAATTATAATTTTATAAGAAATCTTAAGAACAAATGTATATTATTGATATGTGTATTAATCTATTTGGCAAATCAGGTAAATAGCAATTCAAAGTGTATCTGTCGAGAATACCTGTATGGCGGCGACCCACGGATGGGTCTCCCATAATAGGGAGAATGTATGGGTGACGACGGTGAACCCATATGCGGTCCAGATCCTCGACTTGTGGGTGACGTTGCAGTTTGATTGTTACTGCTCGTGGACGAGTACGAGTACGGATTTGAGTACAAACTACTGGGGGTGCTGGGGCTGCCAGGTGTGGTAATGGAACTCGGTGAGCTTGGAATGTCCAACATCGATGTATTTGGGTATATTCCTCCATTTTTATCATCGCACTACATAAACATAATGCACGTGACCGATCAATGAAATATTTTCTTCTTTTTCTGCCTTACTATTCGCCATACAGACACATCTTTGAACGAGATATACAGGGTGTTCGGGGAAAAATTTTAATGGGAGATTCTAGAGACCAAAATAAGACGAAAATCAAGAATACCAATTTGTTGAACGAGGCTTCGCTAAAAAGTTATTAACGTTTAAAGTTCCACTATCACGCGCACGCAGCTGTTCGCAGATTGCCGTTCCACAGGCGGAACTTCAAACGTTGATAACTTCTTAACGAAGCCTCGATCAACAAATTGGTGTTCTTGATTTTCGTCTTATTTTGGCCTCTAGAATCTCCCATTAAAATTTTTTCCAAGGGTGGTCGAATACCCTCTGTATGATTTCAATAAAAATCGATAAAGAAAGATTAAGAAGGAGAACCTCTGATGTTAAGTACAACCTATTCGACGATAAAAAAAAAAGTATTTCTCTCCATGTTTCTTTATATGAAACTTGCAACACTGTCGTTGGCGCGTGGCCAAAATAATGTTACAAAATAAGGGGGGTAGAAACATAGCGTGCGATTACAAGTTCGCGAGAAAACTGAGGCCAAGAAGAGTGTAGGGAAAGGAAGAAAGAGGACTGTGATAGAGCCGTTTGGCTCAGGCTTGTAAATTCTTGGCTATCCGGGAATCCGGGTCGCGCTAACGTGCGGCCATGCGTAATTTACTTCGCTGAACGCATTATACATGTACGTCGGATCCAACACGCGCGATTCGATGGTCCCTGGCGGTCCTTTATGTACAGAGATGCATCCAGCAAATGGCGAGGGGTAATAACGTTAAAGGCGTCGAGAACAGCCTGATAAAATGTCCATTAAAGCGTCTGGTCGATAAGGCACGACTTTCGTACGGCCTTCGCTCGTATTTTTATCGCGGAATCAGCAACGTTGTTGCAGCGCTCGAAAAATCATTATTTAAATACCGTTGTCGCATATAGTAATTTCTATACAAACCACTTCCTCCTCTGCTACGAACAAGTTTCCTTTTTTTTTTTTTTTTTTTTTTTTGTAAAAGAATTTCCGTTATTTATAACAGAGATGGACGTTATATCAAGATGAAATTTTTGAACTGATATTTATTTATGCTTATTGTTATTGCTGGTTTCTTCTCATCCACGGTTCAAAGCAAGATGACTAGATATTATTATCGAAACAAGGAGACATCGATTTCGTAATTGCTCAGGAACATGTTGCAGAAAAGATTCCTTGAAGACAAGAAACGGAGATTGAAGATAATGGAGGCACGTGTACGCGTACAAAGGGGTCCTGCCTCTTTGAAATTTGAAGGGTAAAATTTCTGAATTCTTATCGAGGGTGTCACATTATCGTTGTCCGTTATCATTAATCGTGGCTATCGTAAATTGATGTTAGGGACACATCGTAACAAATATATTGAAAATCGATACATCAGGTAGCTGAAAGGTCTATTGTGAAAAAAATTAGACGCGACGAGTAGAAAAGGAAGTTCGAGGAGTAGTTGGAGTCACTCCAATGAGGATAATCATTGTTCCGGTTATTGCATTGGCAGCAGGCAGACGTTTCATAATGCTACCTACTTCGACGTTTTCGAATTTTTACCGCCATACTGCCGTCTGACGCGCGATGTTTACGAATTAAACGAATAAAGATATTTACCAGCGATTATGCATGTTTTTATATTATAGAAGTGAAAACTTTCGAGGGAATCTTATTCGATCATAATTTTAGCAACGACAATCACATCCGTGTTACTTTTTTAATTATTTTTATTTATATTTAGATTATACTTAACGAAATTTCTAGAACACCATAATTTACTGCCAAAAATAAATTTATTTTATATGTTAATAGCGTGCAAGAACCTTATTATGAACATTGTAGTATCGTTATTGTGAAACGGAGAGGACATTAATATTAAGGAAAGTAGCTTTTGTTAAGCGTAATAAGAAATAACGAAATTGCTCGATTCAAACGAGACCGAAACACGTTCTTCGCTCTTGAGAAGATTTATGCAGAATTATAAATATAAAATAAAAGAAGACACATTACCTGATAATGCTGAGCGGATCCCTGATTGCGATTCTGATACTGATAGTTACGGTAAGCAGGAGATCCGGAAGTTAATTGGCTGCCCATCAACGAGCCTCGTGGTAAACCCAATCCGAATAAATCTGAGATCGACATATCTCCTGGCAAGAAGCAGGACAAAATAATTAATGTTTTTAAAATCACGAAAATACGATCACAACAAATCGGACTATCGGCTGACAAACGACAAACGGATACGGTTCGTTAATTTTGAAACGACGAAGGAGACGATTAAGACGAATTTCAAATCATTCATCGGGTGTCGTTTAAAAATTAATACTAAAACATCAACGGCCGTACGTTTAACGCGAAGACTGTTGCTTATCGCCGGCAATTCTCCCAATAGTTTGATACCCAAAATAGATAATTACAACAATTTTGCAATCCCTATTTACGAGCACTTACATCACCGAAAAAAGGTACGCGATTAATTCCATGCGAACGTAAAAAAGATAATTAAAAATTTACCCGGTAACAAATCATAGAAAAAATATATGGTGATTTTACCATCAATATTGTTCCTTTTGCTGGGCTGTGTGCAGGATGCATCGTGCGAATATCCTTGGAAGCTCGATGGTGGCGGCAGGTCTAGTAACAAGTTGCTAATCGATTGCAACGGATGCAGTTGCTCTCGTTCACGATCGCAATCGCCGCGTTGCTGTTGGAGCTTCTCACGATTTAGTGACTCCCTATCACGTTGCTGATACTGCAACTGGTCCTTGTCCCGTTGCTGCAGTTGCTGGGACACGTGGTCCCGTTGGGGTAACTGCAATTGTTCGCGTTGCATCGGTTGCAGCTGCTTACGTTTGTCCTGAGCGCGTTGAGTTTGGAGATCCAGGCTGTGCGACACTTCATTTCGGTCAGACACGTCTATCACATTCACTCCGTCAATAACGTACGTTAAATCTAGCTGTAAATGAGACAACAATAACGAACGATCCTTTTAGTAGAAACTCGAAACGCATGGCAACGGGTATCGTGTATCATCGCGATAACCGACGATTAGGAAACACTGTCATCGTTTCTGACAGAATTATTTCTGCCTATACCGACGCAAATACGACAATTACCACACAATATGGAATTCTAAACAAATTCTATTTTCAAAAGCTATTTACACGATCGGAAATCAACTATCGCGTGTATAAACAATGTCACGGTAAGTATTGAAAGTTACACAAATTATTCAAGTCGTTGCGTGAGCATACGAAATAATACGTATCCGGTTGTAACCAATAGTATCAACTGTCGGAGAAAAATTACGATTTATTACGCGTTATGATCAGATAATATCATATTTCCTTTATTTTCCATTGCTTTTTAAATAGGTATGCGAATTGGAAGCAATCGAACAACAATTATTTTATACCGAACGAATTCTTCACGCGATTTCCGACAAATACAAAATAATGAGGAAACTAGCTATTCAATTTCGTATTCTACACTATACTAACACCAAAATAGAAATGATCGAACGATTAATATTCGAAAATAATGGAAACTTAATGCGCGTCGCCTACCATTGAATTTCTCGAGCTCATTACTGTGAGCGATATCGGCAAACTATGTTGCGAGCTTTCGGTGTACAGAATAACGAAAACAGGCGCTGAAGGACGCCACTCCCAGATCGCGTTCGTGGAATTCAGAAAAAAAGTTTTGCAGGGCCTGGGATAATATCAAGGCATTCTAGAGACTTAACAGGAATTCCAAACTTCGTGGAATTCAATGCTGTCAAGTTCAAAGACGGACGAAAGGTAAGGACGCCCGATGTACGCGACCAACGACGTACACAATTTAAGAGTTTCTGTAACATAGATTCGATATTCGTTTTCGAGAGCAAATATAACCTAACCTTTCGAATCATTGAATTACGCGGGACTTGCACCGATATTGATTGTTCTTACGAATAGTCGTCGGATGTATGACTGAAGAATGTATACATAGCATATACGTATCCGCAGAGATAGATGAAACCACGATTTCAAGAAATTTCAGGTTACAGAGACATCACGTTCCAAATAGATATTCGTAGCAGCGAATTTAATTTTTGTTTGTAACAATATTATGCCAGTATAAAAATATTTGATTATACTTTTGTAAAACAAAGTTACGATCGTGTTAATATCCCATGGTTTCGATTGGCGAATGTAATCAATTACGTTAACGTACATTAACGTATTGTCGTTCCGATAAGTTCTGTTCCATCGAGTTTCAAGATATCAAAAAAAAGGAATCAAATTTGTCGTTTAATTTGTCTTCCTTGCTTTTTCTCCCTTCGTTCGAAATTATTAATAAAGGATTAGGGGCAATTTCAGAGGGCGCGTCGTATAACAGATAATGTTCTGGTTTATCGGTGTACGAAACGCAACGTGTTTTGCACGTGGAAGCGTGTGGCTCAAACGTACGATTCGCGTGTTTGTTTACAAGCGAGGACGCAGGACATTCCATCGTATTCGGTTTCACGTTCTAAATTCCGCGTTATATTTGTCGCCTAGTACAGAAATAATTTATATGGAAAATTCCCCGTTTCGAATCATTATTGTAACACTAACGAAATTCTAAAGTAGGTTCAACAAAAAATAAACGTGGACTGCGGAAAAGTGACGTACAGACGAGAGACATTCGTACGAGAATATCAATAAACATTAATAAATTGGGAAAACGTAGCTTTCGTGGAAAAATAACTTACCGGTTGCATTAACGTGGGCATGTCGATCTTGGATTGAATTTCACTTGACTTCTTCAACTGTTCGATTCGACGTTCTCCAATGAGTTCAGCGTGGCAATTTTTCGTGACGCATTAAACAAATAACGAGGTCGATGTCGGTGCGTGTACTTCGATAAATTTTCTTTTATTAACAGAAGCGAATTGTTAAATATGCGTATTAACGATTATCGGTGTTATATTAGTTTATTAATATTCGATCCCACCGGGTTTTTGATCATTTGCCGGGGGATGATTTTATACCAGTTCAACTTCCAGAATCGCCCATTTATAATTGATTCGTTGACTCAACGAAAGTAAAATTTATTCTCTCTTTGTTCAATTTAATATCGATGCAGCAACGATGGAGATGGAACGCCCATTCTTCTCCACGTTGCTTCACTCTGCGAACTGAATTGAAGATCTGTCTCTCCCTCTCCCTCTCTCGCCAGAAGTTCCATCTTCAGTAAACGCCGGCGCATTCGCGAATGCGCCCTTATGAAATTTTACATATCTGTGACAAAATACGAAATTGTATATTATTTAATATGCATGTACACGCACATTTACACGCATTATTATTTAATTCAATATACAGTAAACGTAAATTAACGATTTACGTACAAATTTTATCTTTACACGGTAATACGAAAGTTGCAATTTTTAGAAATCGTATGTTTCTTTATTTTGTTTCCGTTGTAAAAATTATGATTACATTTACGACACTGATACAAAAACATTATTTTATTATCTTTAATAAGATTTCTAAAATGTTTGCTACACATAATTCATTTTTTGCTTAAAATATTATACGTAAGAAATGAAATACATACAAAAACTTATTACTAAAAACAGCATATGTATAGATACATGGAATTCACGTTAAAGGAACACTGCTTGAGGGAAGAAAAAATGTTTCTGAAATAAAATTTTTTATATTATTATAGACAAATCTATTTATTATGTACACAAATTTGTGCATTTTATTTATATTCTGTATGCGCTGTCGACGAATCTAACATTTCAACTTCAGAACTAATGTCACTGGAGTAATTCACGACTACGTCACGTGAACTGCTTTCCACCTTGTCGGGTGTATGATCTTCGACTTTACTCGAATCTTCTCCCCATCCAGAAAATAAATTCACCCTTAATTTGTCGATGTCTTGATTGCCCGGCTCGGTTATATGATTTGTGTTCTCCAAAGATTCTGAACCTTCTGCTTCTTGAAGTCTCACTTCGGGAAACTTGTATTTCGGAATATCAACGCGTGCATCTACTAAATATTATTTATGATCAAGTGCATGAAATAATTTCAAAAGGTATTTAAAAAAAAATTGATTTCTCGTACCAGGGTATGGAGGTGATTCCTCTATAAGCTGTTCCATAACATAAGTCAACATAGTTGTTGTAAAAGTATCGTCCCTTCTAAGACCAAGAGCTCTGTGAAAAGCGTCTACAGCTTCCTGGGTATTTCCCATCAATGCATGGATAAACCCCACTTCTGAATATGTTGATGGATTCAATGGATTTAATACCAACGCCTGCAATTATTATAGAATAAAAATTATTGTATATAATCTTCATAATTTTTTAAATAAAATGTTATGTAAATTACATTAATTTAAATCTGAATTTATTAACCTGGTAGTGATATTCCAATGCCTCTCCATATTTCTTCATTTTCCTACAAGTGTGACCCAAGTTATTTAACAGTGCTTCCCACTTACTAGGTAGAATAACATCCTTCAGACCACCTTGAATTCTTTTCATAGCTTCCTTAAACTGTCGTTCAGCAGTTTTATAACTGTATTTAACGAAACAACTTTTGATAAATTAGGTAATTTCGAAAAATCATGGAAGCATAGAACTATCAGTAATCAATTCACAGAACGAATTTTAAACATCTCGGTTGCGTATTAGAGTAATATTTCATGGACAATATGAAAAGAAAATATGAAATTACTTACTCTAAATTATAAAAAGATATAACACCCATCTCATGTATAACGAACGGATCATTTGGGGCTATTCCTTGAGCCTGTTGGAAAAACTTGTCAGCCAATTTAAGATTATTTGTTAAGCCACACTCGAGTCCAATGTATAAAAGTGGCAGATGACAACCTTTCATTAATTGAGAAGCTTTAAAATAAGCAGCCATCGCTTGATCATGTTCATTTTCTACAGCAAAAGAATGTCCATAAGCTAACCAAGCAGGACCAAACAGTCTATCCAATGCTGTAGCTTTTGCTAAATATCTTCTTGCTGGATCACTTTTACCTACGAAATATTTTTTTATAGCAACAATTTAAAGGGATGAACTACTTTTCATTGACTATTGAAACTATTTGATTAAAACGATAATTACCTATACTGTAATAATAACATCCAACAGCGAACCATGCTAAGGCCATGTCTGGATATAAATCAACCAATTTATGCGCCAAGTAAAATAATGCTGAAAGTATTATTACACCATATAGAAAACAGCAAATTATAAATTATTTATTTCTCAGTAAAATATAACATATTTACCATTAGTTTTTTTTAATTCTACTAAACAGGCAATATGCACTGGTAAACATGAATTATGATACGGATCTTTTTTCAATATTCTAAAATACAAGTTACAAATCATAAATTTTAACAATACGATTGCACTCAATGTATTTATCACTGTAAAAAATTACCTTTCTGTAAGGGAAAAACATTTGTGGTAGTCACAATTGTAATATAATCTCTCTGCTTCCGAAACTTCCATATCCAAGTTACCTAATAATCTGTCCGTGACTAAAACTCCCATCACGCTACAGGTTGCAAGCGTCTGTTTCTTATTTGGTTCCTGATACTTTTTTAGCTTACTTTCGTACAGCAACCGTAAAAGTTCTGTTTCAGCTTCTGTACATTGTTCACTAAATGGAAGGGATTCCAAAAGTTCTTTTTCTGATAAAATGATACAATGTCATAAGCTTACTTATTTTTACTTCTATGTTGTACATATGCATTTTTGCATACCTTCGGAAGCTGAAAGCATTTGATTTTGAACTAGTGCTTCAAATGCTTGATACGAATAAACATCACAATGTAGAGCCTGTTTGTAACAATCAATAGCTACTGCTCTGTTATCCATAGCTTCATATACTCGTCCTTTTACATACAATATTGAACTTTGTACCTATCATAAATTAACACTAATTAATAAAATTATATTGAATTTATAATGATAGTAATTGAAAGAGACAAATTATTTATACTTAATCACATTTTTTGGAGCATCCTCTAGCATGTCCACATGATCCGTGAAACCAATACCAGATTGTGTTATGTTAGTATATATTTCTGAATCATTAATCACTTGAAGCGCTTCGTTATATTCTTTTGCTTCTAGAAGACTTCTTACTGTTAAATAGTGACACATTACATCTCTCTACAAAGTAACATTGATAAAGTTTACAAAAGTACATACGATAGTGTTGCCATCTTATCAAAATTCATTAAACAAAATTATACCTTCTCGAGTCCACGACTTCTAATAAGATGAGCTGCTCTGTGATATTGTTTCATTAGATACATACAATGTGCTAAAGTACATACATCCGTAGGTTGTTCATTACTCAATGAAACAACCTTGTCTGCCCAAAACAAAGCAGCACTATATAAATGCTGTAAACGAACGAATAGTTAATTTACACAGGTAATTACAAATAATTTCGAACCTTCAACGAAACTTGAGGAATGCTTGAAACTTACTAGATCAATATAAGATTTAATTAATTTTCTACAATTATCTAAATTAATACTTTTATTATCTAACAAATTATGCATTTTGTCATAATCTAAGTTAATACTTTGACGCGCCATGTTTAATTTAAATTTTAAGGGTTAGATCAGTGTTGTTAGATAGATCAGATTTTGCTAGGTTTTGCGCATATACGATCCGGTACGACCATAGAATATGTAATGATAGATTCAGAAGTTCACTCAATAGCATTTTTTATATTGCCGGGATCCGGGAATCCCTAACGGTTAGTAATTTTGCACGCCATCTCTAGTTTGAAATTCAAAAAAATCTATATTTGTGTCATCTACCTGCATTTCCGATTAACTATTTTAGTGCTGTTTACCTTTCAAATTTTCCTCTTATTCAAACATGTTGTTACGTGTCCTAAAGCTACGTTCACGCAATACCACGCATTGCAAAACTTCCCACCACTTCGAAAACCTCCCGTTCGCGACACTATAGGTCAGAGTCAAAAATTTGAAATTTTCTTCCTCACTTGTAAGAATAGTGAACGGGGGTAGCAGTGGTGGAAGATGGCAAGAAACGAACGAATCGCGTGCTACTGTAAACGAAGTTAATCGAGTATCATTTGCGACGGCCGTGCAGTCTCGGTATAGTCGACGTCCTCGAGGTTTCGGTGACGATATACTGTTTCGCTTGATGATGATGTGAGAAGGCAAAGCAAAGTTGGAAGGGGGGTAAGAGTTCGGCGAACGGAACAGCCGAAAACTCTTGCAAGCGATGTCAAACATGCGGCGACAAATTTCACAGAAAAGTTTACCAAACCGCCGGCGTGTTTTGGCCAAGATTTGTCAGTGAAACCAGTGCCAATGAGTGTGAATATATGGCGGCGCGAGTACTTTTACTGAGCATCTTGTTTTCAGAAGTGCTAAAACCCGCTTGTGCCGCAGGTGCGTCTCCCTCCACTCCTATCTAATCTGTTTATATTCGCCAAACTGATACATGCTGGACCACGCGCTAACGTTCTTTTCTTTTCTCTATTCTTATTGGTGGTCATGACTTCAATTCTCCTCCCCTCCTTTTATGACTCGCATTACCAAATGAACATAAAGATTTAGTATAAACTGTTTGCCTCGGATTGATGCACACAAAATTTTTTTCAACCACAATTCAACACATTACCGCTTTAAAACTAAAGTGACAGTTTTTTTTCAATTAAACATAAAAAACGTATAATTTATTTTAAAAATTCATATATTTATTGAAAATTAATTCCCATTTTTAACACGTTAGTTTAATGAAAAACAAAACTTACAAAGCTTGAATCGTGTTTTGCTAATTTTCGATCATTTAGATGAATATCTCTCCATCTTTGTGCTTTATTGGAACTCGTGTATTTCAGGTGTCAAAGAAATTGGAGCTGGTTTACATAATAAAAACGTATCGAAACCAGAAAATTTCAACACTAGTCCAACCAAAAGTACTGGTGTAACATTAGAAATTCAACCTAGTGATCATGTGATATTAGGAAAAAAAGGAATTACACTTAGTTGTATAACTGGATCAAATCAAAATATCTCTTGGTTACACAATGGGGTACCAGCACCGCCGTGTGGAATCACACGTTGTACACTTTTACGAAATGGCTCTCTTAACTTACATAAGGTATATTTTTGAAAGTATTAATTAATTAAAAAGGTATTCTAGCCTAGGTGTCAATTTTTTATGTATTCTTTAAAATGAAAATTTAAATACAATTTTTGTCATTTGAAAATATTTAAAATTGTTAAAGATACAGTTATTTCGGTGGAATTTCTTTTGTCAAACATGCTTTCACGATTGTCACAATTCTGACCATTCTGCTTATCTAAAATGAACATAATTTAAATGAACATAATTTAAATTAACATAATTTTAAAATGAGTCTAATTTGTACCTGATTGCTTCAGATGTTTAAGGTGCAGAAGTCTAAGGAAAAGAACAATATTACAGTTAATTTTAGGGATTACAGTAAAGATGAGTATCGTTGTGTAACACATACTAATTTAGGACTTATACGATCATCTCCTACCTTTATACAAATAGCAGGTAAGTTTCCTGTTAAATATCTTATTTTCAAGCCAGGTCAGCTTTATAATCGATATTAAAATTAACAATTATATTTGCATGTTGCAGAACTTGCCCATATATTTAAAGAATCGCTTGAAAATATAACTATACAAGAGGGTGAAGTAGCAAGATTATCTTGTTTAATAGACAGTGTTCCTTTTCCTCCTAATATCACATGGCAGCACAATGGAAAAACATTGTTACCCGACCAGAATAACTCAAAGTGAGAACATTTTTTAAAATGATAATTCCAATCGATAATATTTATTATATATTCTAATTAACATTTGCTTTGTAACAGTAGGTATTTTATGGTACCACCAGGTGTTCTGTATATAAAAGCAACAAAGTTATCAGATGCTGGTTCATATAGGTACGTATATTCGTATGAAAATAATGTAGAAAAAAACCTATTGGTTACACTAGAGAACAACTCTCAAGTTCGAATAGTCAATGAAAATTGTATTCCTGTTTTTATAGATGCATAGTAAATAATGAATTCCTAAAGAAAACCAAAAAAAGTAAAGAGGCAAAATTAATTATTATCTCTCAAGCAGAGCGTAATGAATCACATACTTCGCCAGGGTTATATCCGCAGGTTTCGTACAATCATTGGTTGTTAAATGGAACAAATCTTAGTTTAGCGTGTGCTGCATCCGGATATCCATCTCCGCTTATGACATGGACATTTATTCCTCGCTACACTGGTAACATATTCATATTAATATATTTTATTTGGACACTCACGGATAGAATAGAAATATTAATATTTGACGGTTTGTTAATTTTCAGATAATCATAATGTTGCACAACCTCGCATTTTGCTTAATTCTAGTATTGGCATTAGCATATTGTCATTAATAAATGTGAGTGTGTCTGATGCGGGAGTTTATCTATGTTCTACAAAAAACTTTGTTACAAATAGTTTGGAGATTCAGGTTTGTTATTGAAGTGTATCTTACAAGCCCGATCAACTATTACGAATTTGAATAAGATTCTATGGAAATTGTTTCAGAATATAACGGTGGATGTTTTAGTGCCACCTTCGTTTTTGAAGACACCTATAAATCAAGTATGTCCAAATGGAAGAACTGCAAGATTTGAGTGTCAAGCACAGGGATTACCTATGCCTAAAATATATTGGTTAAAAGACTCATTAAATATTACAATTAACGGTAATGTTATTTACCATAGTGGCTATGGTATCTATTTACTTTATATTATCGATATAATATATAAATTTTCCGCATAAATTGTTTGCAGGACGTAGGACTACGTATGTAAAGGAATACAATAAAATGGAGCTGGCAATATCAGCGACGGTTCCTTCAGATTCTGGTATTTATCAATGTGTTGCTGTAAATTCAGCTGGAGAAATTTGGGCCGCAGGTCGGCTTCAAGTAAACACATCTCGTAATAGTCCTGCTACACCTACCTCTCTAAACTGTCATGCTTTATCACCAGTTAAAATTTTTATTTCTTGGGAGCCACCAAAGTCTCTACCAGTTACCAGTATTACAGCTTATACCGTCCATTATAGTCCTGTAGGTAAGGAAACGGATAGAGAATATATGATCGATAAAAGCATTCGTAACAATTGGTAAATCGATGTCTTTTTAATGTATTTTTCGTATATTCTTTCCGCGTAGAAGGAGGTAAAGAAGAAGTTTCTCCGCCTGAACCAGGTAATTCTACATCGGTAGAAGTAACAAAGCTTCTGGAGCCATTTACAAATTATTCCTTCTACGTTCGAGTGTGGAACAATCATGGTGCTAGTGACCAATCCGCCACCATTTTGTGTTCTACAGCTCCAAGTGGTATGCTAATTTTTTTATACTTCCTATTATAAACACAACAAACATATTTAATACAACTCAACTCTTTTTATTCAGTTCCTAAAGGTGTACCAAAAGTAAACGTGAATATAATTAGTAGTACAAAATTAAATGTATCGTGGGAACCGCTGACTAAATCGGAGTCCCGTGGTATCGTGGTACAATACAAATTACAGTGCAGACCGCATGAATATCCATTTTCTCGCGTTCTTCATTTGCCAGCTAGCGTGGAATCTCATGTACTTTCTGGTAAGTATATAATTCTTTTATTGCAATCAAATTTATTGTCTTGATTTTATATTATTTTTACTTATATTCTGATCGTATTCCTATAGATCTAATACCCGGAGCACAATATGATTTACGAGTACTAGCTAGGACAAATCAAGGTTGGCCTAATATGAGTGAATCGCAATTAGAATGGACCACCGTAACTATGCCATCTGCAGAATCAATTGTTATAAAAAATATTGTGGATATACAAATATTAATCGTAAATTCTTCTGTCGTGAAGGTTAGTACATTGCTTGTAATTACAATTGCGTGATCGAATCGTTGGAATAACGTTACGTCAACATTTTATCACATTAGGCGAAATGGAATATAAATCTTAAAGAAAATGACAAGATTGAATCGGAATTTGACTTTTGGCAAATCTATTGTGAAAATCAAAATGGACATAAATTAGTAAATATTTCGTTACCACTGAATGTTACTGAATATGTATTTACTGATCTTGGTAAGTATCACATGACAAATTTAATATTTTCCTGCCTTTAATACGTTCTATATATTATAATTCGGTACTGTAAATTTAAAAAATAATTGATATTTTTTTTTATTTAGATATAAACGTTTCTTATACAGTAGGCTTGTGCATGATAAGCTCTGGTGAGGCGACAGGTTGCCTAACAAAACAAATAGAGACGATTCAACCTGATGCAAGTAAGTTTGTTAGAAACGTATGCGTTAGACAACAGATGTATACTAATTTTGTATATGACTATCACTCTTATTAATTAGATAACGTACCAATGGCTCTGGAAGCTGTTCCTATTTCGCCAACTTCTATAAACGTGACATGGTCGTTGAGTGACGTCCACGAAGTGGACGGTTTCGAATTATGTTATCATGCTATTCATACAACAAATTTAGATGGCCCTAAGTGTTTTATACTGTACGTATAAAAATATAATTTTATTTTTTTGTAACAGCGACCAACGTTAATATACATATATATATTTTACAGAAACGATACCAAGACAAGCGTCGATAAACTTAGACCATTTACGTTATATCAATTTAAAGTAAGAGCTATTCGAAATAATACAAGCCAAAGCAGTTTTTACAGCGAATCTATAGAATGTTATACGAACGAAGACAGTAAGTATATTAATATATTAATTCTTGTATCTGTATAGGAAGGATAGACTAATAATTAAACGAATTCAGTTCCTGGAAAGGTGGAAGAGGTACAGTGGTTTTTGGTAAATAATTCAAAAGTACGAATCGCATGGAAGGAACCGAGTAATATAAACGGCATAATACAAAATTACTTTGTCATATACACCACGAATTTAATGGACTCGGCTACAATGTGGAGGAATGTGACAGTACCTGGCAATAAAACTTCGACAATTTTACCTGGTTTAACTTCAGGGAAACGTTATTTCGTTAAGGTTCAAGCTATGACAAAGGCTGGTTACGGTAAACCATCCGATCCCATAATTATTACTGGTGGTAGACCAGTAAAAATACCTAATTCTCCGGATGAGCAAAAACCACCACAAAATACTAAACCTGATCAAAGTCTCGGTGAGTAATTTGTTTACAATCGTATTAGTTTGTTTACAACACATTTCAAACTCTAATAAAATGTGTATATGTGTGTTTAGGTGTAATTCTCGGTGTAAGCATAAGTATTGGATTTCTTACAATTTGTCTATGTAGTATGTATTGTCGAAAGAAATGTGAAAATGCTCGTATCTTGAGAGAAAACGCGCAATCTACAAAAGGTCGGGTATTGATACGAAACGGTAACAGGTGCTGCGTAGATCAGTCTTCTACATCAGTCAATCAGCAAACTAATATTAGAGTAGCTCCAAATGAAATTGAACTTGCTGTTCTTTGCCCGTCATCTCCGGTTACGACTAATCCGCATTTGGATACGAAGGTGTGTAAACGTTAATATTTCTATTAATGTGAATTAAAAATTGTACGTAAAAATTCATTGTTACAGGGCGGAAAATCTAATGGAATTCTTGAATCTTGTGCAAAGGAACCATTACTACCGTCGTGGGAAGTAAATGGTGAAACTAAAGATATTCAAATAACGAAAAATTCACAGGTACGAATAGCATATTTAACACAGCCATCGTAAAGACTTTTAAAAACATGTTATAATGAAATGTACGTTTCACGATACAGTACAAATCCAAAGACAGCGTTGTCTTGAACAACGAGAAACAAGAGCAAGAATTAGACCTAGATTTGGAAGGCACACAGCTCACGATGGTCAATTGTACTTTAGGCAGTAGCAGTAGCAGTTTAAATAATAACTCTGGATATCCAGACGGAGACACATCCCTGTCGAAATCGATGTGTATATCCGTTCCAGCACTTGGGCCAAATGGATGAAAGCATCAGGCAATATAAATCGAGTGTTCACATTTTTCTCCTATGCTAATGTGCAACAGGTAGGATGCAAAAGTTTTCCTTCGACTTGAATCAGTTGGCTGCAACATGTACATATATGTGTATACACATACGCGTACGTATAAATTAAAAGTAACAAGAATGGAATTCTCAATGAAGTAAAAAGCAATGCAAGTTACTATACTTGCAAGTTTCGCGCAGTATAGCTTGTAAATGAAACACTAATGCATATATAAGTAATGTAAATAATGGTGTCGTGGAAGTGTGTTAAATCTGAACATTTCAGCTATTATCTTGTAAATAATTTTTCCCCGAAGCAAGTTATTTCTATCAGCAACACAGTATCTCTGTATTAACAATTCAGCGAGGAATTATGGAAATTTCCAGATGTCGTTTTATGGAAAATGGTACTGTGGTACGAACGATACTTAATATTCATTATATAACTTGCTCATATATGTATTGAGTTAATACCTGTGAAAAGGTAAAAAAAGAAAAAAAAAAACAAAACAAAAAGACAAAAAAAAAAAGCAATGAAACTGAGAATGAATCAATCAATAGGATAGCAAGAGGATATTTGATGCTTCTGTACATAGGATAACTATTAACTGTGAATATGTTTTTATAAAGTAACATGTTTCGGATAATGGCAAAAAGATAAGTAAATATGCATTCCTTTACGCTAGGGAGGGCAAAGATATTAAATATCCGGGTACAGGTATGGCCTAATGGTATGTATTGCTTTTGAAGAGAGCAATAGTATTGATCATTCCACACTCGTTAAGTTTTCCATTAGCTAAATCTAAATGAAGAACGAAAGATTTTAAGCTTTAAAAAAAGACGTACTAATCGGATCGTTTCATACATCCAAAATGCAACTTAGGTTTGTTTTTTTATCACAAATATTATAACAAAGTACATACATGCATAACATTTAAAACTTTGACAAAGATTTATTCTATTAATGAATTGAACATTATAACGCATTTTTGAATAATCGAAACGATCATATTAATTTAACACAGTCTTGTTTAAACTAGATGTCTGATCATTGTATTATACACTATTGAATAATATACAGCGAACAGGAAAAAATAAATAGTACTATTTAAAGGGCCCGCTAAATTTGTTTGCCGCATGTACAGAATAAGTTAAATAGTTTGGGGTTCTCTATAATTTAAATATTAACGTAACGATTGGAAACCGTGTTTATTGTATTCTATATATTTTTTCCTGTTCGCGGTGTCAGTTTACACGATAGGGATAAATTTTACGTTGTACAAGACATTTTAAAATTAACTACATCATACGAAAAGGAAAACGAAACAAAACTACAAACATATTCCAGACTGGTGCATGTTACCATGACAGAAAAAACCCAATACAGTACCTGATAGAATAAGCTATATCTTTTAGAGTGAGACGTAGATATGTCATGTTATTATTGTACCTCCATTAATTGTTATTTATTACATTTTACATTCAGTACTATTTCAAATGATCACATAACACTGAATTCCGCAATAACGTAGTCACTACAAGCACAGTATGAAACCATGTAAAGATAAAATTAATTCAATCTGCACATGCTAGAGATTTTACCATATATTTATTGCATAGATTTCTACATCTTTATACGAAATAATTTGTTAACCGTATAATTTTAAATCATTTCTATCAAAATGATTCTGCCTTATGTTAAAGCAATGTTGCTATTAATACAGATCTTTTATATAGTACATACTTCACACCATACTTCTCTAAGTATAAATTATGATTTATTTTTTTTTTTTTTTAACTCGGTACTAATAGGTTATTACGGGACTTTCCTATTTGAATAGTTACAAGATCTGATGCAGTTTTATGGAATAAAACAAAAGGAAACTTTATTTGCATATTACGCATGAAATTCGCTACATATTCTACGATCACATTCATTAGAATCTCAATTTACGCATACACGATTGTAGCTATTTCTTCTTGATATTTCTACAACAAGTTTCGTTTGTTGCAAACACAATTCACAGATAGAATGCTTAATTTGTGATTTTTTTTTTATTTAAATGATTTGTTTTCCATTTGTTATCGTATTTAACACAACCTGTTACATTTTACGTTACTGACATATAGTAGGATACTTTTATATCTGTTGAAGGTATTTGTTACACTTTCTAGAGTTAAATGGGAAATGAGAATTGATATACGTATAATCAATAGACAACTAATAAACAACCGCTCATGAATTTGTTTTCCCTTTGCATCAAACTCTTAAAATATTTCTAAATATCATTTGCACTGTATGTATATGTTAATTATTAAGCTTGTACAATTTTATAACACCGATGGAATTTTTTTTTAATTCTAAGGAGAAAGGTATTATTTGTTTCTTTTTTTATGGGGGGGGGGGAAGATGATAGTTCAAAAGTGTTGACACATGACGGAGACAAAAAATAAGTAATACGGCGACAAATATGCTATTGTATACGAATTTTTAAGCTTTGATTTTTATCGATTTTGTAAAAACAAGAAAAATGAATTTAGACTTTAACTTATTTTGATCGTTGTATTTCTAGCAGCATAATGTACTATATTTAAGTGAGATATTGTTTTGACTGCTATCGATATAATTCTAGTATGGAAATTTTTATATTTATTTTATACCTGTATAAAAATCTTCCATTTTATAGAACGTTTACCGAATTTAGAACAAAAAATTATTGGCGTTAAATCAGTAAAAAACTATTACCGTAATCTTTTCCACTGATTGTACGAATGTGATAAGATTTTGTAAAAAAGAAAAACGGGAAAAAAAATGAAAAATAGAGTCGCCGTGCTAAGCGTTAGCTAAGTGTTTTATTAACTTCAAATAATGGATTATAATCACAGTATTGAAGTACAAAGCAATAAACATATTATCTTTAGACTGCAAAGAGGAAAAACAAGTATTGTAACTGTTACATTTAGAGTATAACAATTTGTATTAAAAAAACATTTGGAATTGAGGCTATTTTAATCACGGATTTTTATGATACATCGTTCATCTCATAAATTATTCTTATACCGATTTAGAAGTGGTTTCGTATCTACAGAAAATTGTATCGATCAATTTTTGTGAATTGTATCTTATTCAATGGTTTATCACAATCGGTAATTTTTCAAGCATATAAAGAAAAAAACAGAGTCCATCATCTTTCATTTGCATATCAAATTTTGTTAATACTTTCATACAAATTTCATAGCTTTATTAAACAGTAAGAGGAGTAGTGATACCTCGTTTCATTTGCAATAGCATTCAAAGATGAAGCAATCCAATAGTATTGGCCATACATGGATAAAGTATTAATGATATTGTACGGCGACTCTAGTCAAGTAAATATACCTCCATAATTGTACCAACCCTGCACAGGGTACGGTACCTTATATTACTTAATTTTAACTTAACCTCAGTACCTATTACACAACACTATAATTTAGATTTACACAATTTACCTCAGAAAATATATTCTCACACACAGTGAGTAGGTATAGCCAAGACATTATACTTTATTTTATACGAGATATATATGAAAATGAAGAAACCCGGTAAATTGAAGTTTGTATTATTATCGTTAATTATAGCAATTATTATATATTAAGAAAACTTTATTAACTTATTTTTCATAAACCCTTATCATTTTCTTTTATCGACACCTACATCATTAATCTATTGCGATAATTATGCTGTTTTTTAGGGTGCAGTTACTTTGTAAATATTTTTACCTATGATTGTACATATATTATCTGCAGAAAATATTAAAAATATATATTTTAATATATTATGTATAATAAAACTACATCAAATTATAATCTTATTATTTAAAGTATTACAATTAAAACGATACACAAAATATTTAACGATATTGTTGATCATTCTGAGTGCAGTATCTTGTTGTAACCAATGATTGAATAAAATTAAGACAGTGTATCGATGTTGCTGGTCTTAGAGAACAAAATAGAATGACCCTTTTCCCCAAGAATTTAGTTCGTTAATGGTATCAAAGGTATAATGATAGCAATTAAATAATTGCATAAATGAATAACTTTATTATCAAAGGATTAATAACAATTAATTAAAAAGGGTAATGCTATGGATTTGATTCGGCAGTTAGTGCCGTTAGCCTATACATGTATCATCCTCTGTAAAATTAGGCTTAATTTTATGTTATAAATCTATTGATTTCCTTATGTTTGGCGTTTTAGAAATATTTTCTAGCTTAATATTATTTGTACTCAATGTAATACATTATGTAATTCGAATGATCTAATATTCTAACTTTACATAACCATATTATTTGCTTGGAATAAAAAGATTTCTGCACACATGTCACGGCTCTTAAAAATTATGTATTGGAATGCAATGGATATAAAAAGAAAAGCAAAAAATCCTTTTTAAGTTTCTACGGATCTATTAGATTTTTAACAATTTTATTTATATTCCCAGTCTTGATGAAATGCAGTATTTAAAAGCATTTTTGGCGGTATACATAATTCTCTAAAATATTTATCCAAACAATTTCATATGCTATAATATATTAAGTTTGGGCATGTAAATATCTAGTTCCATGATTCGTTTTTCAATATGTTCCAGCTTTCGCATTATCCTTACATGTCAAAACTTGACTAGCAACCTTAAGGTGCAAAAATTTCATACCTCAAACTACGATAAAATTAAGTACATTAATTTCTACTTTATCACATTTGAAATAGGCTTATACATGAAATCTTCGTATTCCATATTTGTTATATTCTATAAACTTGACTAACAGTATTTGTTAGCGGGTAAAATACGAGTAAAGTATATAACATACAATAGAGTATGTAATTTGCATAGATTACTAGGCACAAGGTGAAACGCTCCAAAAGTTATTTATACAAATCATTGTAAAAGCCTTTTTAATATTTGATCTTGGCAAACCATGCTCCCAAAATTCATAGAACCAAGGAATGTGGAAATATCTTCATGCTCACATAGTCGTCAACAACCTACATAACAATGATTGAACGAAAATTTAGTCTCTACAAATATTGAAAAGCTGCTACCGATTATAAAAAATTATATTCTTGGATTTACTTTAAATAAATAATTATTTACCTCTTTTAAAACATCTTTTGTAAGTTTTGGATAAACATAATCAAACCCAGTATTTAATAACTTTCTTGGATCTAGATACAAATGTTTGTTGTAAAGAAGTTCTTGGTCTATATATGGAGACAAAGGACTATTCTCCACTCCATCCTTATTGCAAGCCTCTGCCCAAGGTCCCATATGTTTGTCATTCACTTCTTCAACTACGGAGCTCATATCTGTCTAGGATAAGCGATATAAAAAAATAACTTTAAGTTTGTACCCAACAGTCTAACAAGTATTATCTAATAATGCATTTACTATTTATTTTAAATAGTTATTCTTTATCGATAATGCGGTTTAATAATTTTACACGAGCATAAAAATGATTAAAAATATAAATATTGTAAATTTACAATGCTACATTTATCGTTGAACTTTTCATATTAAGAACGATACGAAAAGTAAATATAGTATAATACGTACACGCGCATATTTATACGTACACACACATAAATATAAAAATGCTTAAACATGCGTAACAAAGTACATAAGAAATAATGTAATAAGCCTCTCTTCATACTTTAGCCAATGTAGATAGTGCAGTACCCCAATAATCGTGATTGATATTAAACAATTCTGAAACTATAGCACTGATTGATCCTTGAGTTGAATCACCTTCATCAACAACATTGTACGTTTGACCTATAGTTTCTGGCCTATTTACTACGTGCCAAACAGCTCTAGCTACGTCCCTTGCATGAACCGTGTTCATATGAAGTTCTGGTCCCCAAAGTAATTTCATCATTTCTCCCAAATGTTTATAAACTGCCCCTACTACCAGACGTGGTGCTACAGAAGAATAGTTTTTATACTTAAAACATCATTGTACTATCGTACAAAATTAACGAAGGGTATAACAGTTAACGGAACCTGTACTATTTGTATACTGCCATTAATATTATGAAAAAGTAATATCTACTTGTTTCGAACAAGAAAATTGAAGTAAGTATAAGTGCAGTAGTGCCCACATAAGTGACCACGCTCGGGACCGGCCGCGGTCATTTACGTGGGCATGGTTACTTCTCAGAATTCAACGAAGATGAGGAAGGAGGATAAGTGCGAGTGAGGTGCAGTAGCTGGCACCCGAAACCATATATACAATGTATCGATGACGACCAGCGTCAAGTTACGCTCGATGTTCGAAGCCGCTTGGCTTCGAAGAATTGCCGAGGATAACCGCGGTCATTTAAGTGGGCACTACTGTATTACCTAAGCCACTTCTATCTCCAAAACCATACACGATAGCTGGTCTGAGTATCGTGTACTTTAAACTTGGTATATTTTTTAAATCATTTTCAACTTGGAATTTATATTTTGCAATATACGTCCACGGTTCGCCGGTATCTTCCTCTCTGTGAGGACTCTATAGAAATAACATAGCTTGTCAATTTAATTTTTCCAACAATTCTTTTAATAAAGAAGTTGACACTAAAATTACATACTTTTTCGGAAGTATTGAGATTACCAGAAGATATTTCTACATAACGATCGACTTGTTGTTTTGCTGCTTGTTGAGCACAATTTATGCTTAACTTATAAATTCCTTCTTTATATACAGGGTCCGTTTGACCACTCTTTGTTTCTCCGGCGCAATTAATCACATAATCAATGGGACCGTCCGATAAAAATGCATTCTGACAAGATGCTAAAAATTGTAAAACGATTTATTATAAATTGCGTAAACGATAAAATTGCTACTATCGTCGTAACGAGAAACAAAGAAACTGTCATTAGATCTTGTTCCTAACTTTAATTTGTGAAATACCAATACAATGTTCCAAAGGTTCTATACTAATAATAATTGTTGTCGATACTTGAATTACCTGCATTGATCAAATTAGCACTTTTGAATTCAAGCAAAGGATGCTCGAACATTTGCTGGTGTTTAGCGTTGAGCCAAGCGGTTTGTGGTGGTACTTTGTCTACGACACGTACAAACGACACGAGATCATTATCCAACAGATATTCCACGAGATTACGTCCTATGAAACCACATCCTGTTCCGACGATAAAATGTTTTTTTTGTTCTTTCTGTTTTATCACTTCCGTCGTATTATCGTATAGAAATTGACTACGGTATACTTGCCTCCTAAAATTATGACTTTTGGCTTTCTATTAGAACCAGACGTTGCCATAATTACTTGTCATTTAAAGTCAGCCGGTTATTTCGTCGTCGATTTCGCGAGCCTCTGTTAAAATTAAAAGAACCTTAATCGCCGTGACAGTTCATAAAACAATCCGGCTGCGATACTGTTATCGGAACACCACCACTTTTCACTTAACCTCAACAACTCGGTTCGGAGGAACGTGCCTACCACGGACAAGACATATGAGTAGACCTTACACCTTATGATCTTTCACGGCCCAAATTCACTGTCATACCGACTTACAAATCGAGAAGTGATTTTAGCGTCCTCTTTTCATGGATGGCGGTCAGTCGAGAAACTATTCACTGAATTTGGGTGTAGTTGTGTTTAAATATATGCGAGTAGCGAAGTACGAATTATTCGCGTTTCTTTCTCTACTTGAAGTTGCAAATAATTTGCATTAATTGTATAGTTCCATTCGGAGTTGCGAACAATGAGAACCTTTCGCGTTTGCTTTGCCAGATCTTAATTTTGAGTAATGTTAACTAATTTGACTAATGTAAAAGTATCTTGACTTTAAAATCATTTTTGATCAAAATTTTTATCAATATTGCATACCAACGTCGATAATCGGATATGATTCTCAGAGTCATTGTCCTTAAACACAGAGTGTGCTGTAAAACTACAGATTTTCTTTTATGGTCAATATTCTCAATTAGGCACTATCGAAATACAATCGTCTATTTAAGTAAGATCAATCAATATCAGAGTACATATTGGTACTCTAATAGTCAGGGTTCGTAGAAAACATGCGGTGGATTATCTTACATGAATGGACATCTTGTTAGGTTTTTGTTCTCTCTCCTTGTTGTTAAAATAGCCAATAGATGTTAGGATTTTTCGTCAAAGGAGGGTGGTTGGGGCGAGGCTAGGGCGGGTCTCCATTCGCAGCAACCTCCACGCGTTGAGACCTGGGTCATTATTATTTAGTATGTAATTAATTTTATCGCTTGTTACTGTATAATGTAATTATTTAATAATTAATTACATAGCAAGTAATATGAGCTCTTCGTACAACTTTCATTTTGTTAAAGAACCAGTTTCAGAGTCGCGAACTCATTTCTCTGTAGAATCCCCTTCCCAACGGTCAGGCAACTCGATCCCAGGTCCTGCTGCACTCAATGTTACCTAGTTTTTTTTTGATAAAATAATTGTTTGACAAAACTAAACGTGGAGATCGAAGGAACATTGATTCCTTTTATCTCCCAAGTTTAGTAATTTAAGAATGTAACAGGGAGATACAGAAAATATATTTTATTGACACACGTTTTTATCAGAAAATCGCTGTTTCAATAGCATCGTCCTATGGATGGAAAAGGAAAGTACCTTATTAATTCGAATCTTGTCTACGATTTTCATTATCGTCGACAGTCATCTTAAAGCGTTGGGAACTAACTAAATCATTTCTAAATCTTTAAAATAGTTAAACTAATAATCGTTATTTAATTGAGTAGCAGAATCGGTTAGAGGAACATAAGAAACGTCCATTAACTTTTTCTGCGTGACCGTGCCGTCGGCATTCTTATCCACTTGAAGCAAATGTTGAAGCCTTTGGAAACCTCCAATGACAACGGGACAAACTAGTCGTCCTCCGGGAGCTAGTTGATCTATCAACTGCAATACGCAATACACGTATTTATGCTGGATAGTCAATCTTTATAGAAAGTTCCGATTACTTAGGTTTTATATTTGAGAATTCCCTTTATACCTTTTGCGGTAAAGTCGATGCAGCTGCTCCAACGTGAATCGCGTTGTAGGGTCCGTCAGCAGCATATCCCAACCTGCCGTCTCCCACTAAGCGCATTTACAGTGACCTGTAGATAGACTTCGGTCTATCTTTTATGCAGGATGTTTCACGCAACTGGAAAAAGTTATATCTCTAAAATTGTTGGCGATACAAACAAATGCCATAAAGCAAAATTAAACGTCATCGAACGACGCACAGACCCAATGTAACTTTATTCATTTTCAAATGCATCGATGCCAATCATCGCTGCCGTTTGATTTTGTCCTATGACATTTTGTATCTTTAACCATTTTAAAGATATAGTTCTCCCCAGTTGCGTGAGACACCTTGTGTAACGCACAGCAAAGTCACGCAATTGGTGAACACAGTCAGATTTGATTCTTCGTGATAAGGTACACTATACCTACTCCACGAGGGTGAATTACGAGTATTTTTTAATTCGAGTATATTAATTGTTTTCAAGCTCGTGGATAGATAATCTTAACATTATAGAACACCAACCATTCGTGAATAAAATTCGCAACGCATCAGTAATTTAGTATTTCTTACCGACGAATTTAATACGGCCCTCTTTGAAGAAATGAGGAAAATCCTCGCGTACGTTTTTCGTGGCCATTTCTACTAGTTCGGGAATGTGATCGATACCGACCACGCGACCGTTAGGGCCCACCATGTATGCCATACAAGCTGACAAATATCCAGACCCAGAGCCAACGTCCAGCGCTTTTGCATTATCGCATAGTTGATCGGACAGAATGGACAACGCGTACGCGTGCTGCAAAATCCATACTACATGTTTGTACTCTTACTCTTTTAACATATCCTTGCAACAGGATAAGACTAGATAGATATCGGTATGCGATCAAAATTGTTTCCTACTAAAAATGTGTTGTAGTCTATTGAATATAATTGATATGCAGGCAATCTACACAAAAAGTAAAGATTTTATAAAAAGTAGATCATTTACCATATGGGGAGCACTAATTGTCACGTTAAATCCAATTTTCCTTGGTCGATCAAGATAGGGGTCCGGTCCATGAAAATACTTTGCTCTGTCAACAGCAAGCATAGTTTCCACTGTCTTGTCTGTTGTTAGAATACCAGCTTCTGCAATATAATTCCATGATCAAGTTCTATATAGTCCACTAGATAAAAGTTAAAATTTAGATTAATACTTTTCATAAAACTTGCCTTTTAGTTTTTCTACCATTTCCTGATTCGTGGTTCCATTGCAACTCCATGCCATGTCCCTTGTTAAGCCCGATATAAAAGGCAGAGGAGAAACAATGTACCTGTTTGTAAACAGCAAAAGATGACCTGGAGAAAATAGAACGATTAATGACCCGTTAAAGGGAGCATATACGAATTGTGTGAATACGCCACACGTTTTACATTCATAAATTTTCTAATCTAAAACTTTCAGATATTGTAGACGGTTGTTTAAATGTTAATAGAGGCAAAGAAATATCAGTTTGCAAAACGTTCCGAATGAAAACAAGAAACGACTAAATTGACGAATAGAAGAAAAAGCAGTTCATCAAATTTAGAGAAGCGTAGAAAGGAAAATTAACATTGCGGTTATCCGTGTGCCTAATTGTCAGTGCTGACAAATGACATACAGAAAATCTTACAGAAATCATGTTTAATGGGGGGAAAAAAAAGTCCAGCTTCAGCATCGATTCGTTCCACCAAATTGATAACAGTTATCGAGAAGTAATGTCACTATCTCGTATTAAAAGACGTGTATCGAATTTGAAGGACGTTTTTATGAGGTTAAATACCTGCTTTGCTGTTATCTGGCTGTAGAATATACTTTCTGTGTCTGCGAAAAGAAGGCTAAAGCTGTGTTGACATCCCCACTCTATGTACCTATCTACTACGCCGATGCTGCGATTATCTGTTTCGCTCGGTCTTGATATGGCTCGTTGTCGATCTTCGTCATTCCTAAAATAGGGATGTCCACCAGCTTCGTCTTCTTTTAATAGTAGCATAGAACATATTTATCTTTGGGTTTAGTCGTAGAATAGTTTGGACACCTGTTCTAATCAAAACTAAAGTAATTTCCATTTAATTCGAAATTACCGACTTATGATCGCAGATTACAAACGTAGCTTGATTACTGGTTATCGTGATTACTTTTTGTAGCCAATTAGTAGTTAGCTCAACTGAACCATAGCGTAGGATAAATTTAGAGTTAAATGGCTAAAACTGTTAGAAGTCTCAAATCAGAATCATTTGAGTTGTTGAAATTTTACCCATTCTTTAGAAATTGCAATATCAGGTGCACGAAATTTCATGCAATGGTGTAAAATTACCCCCCGCGTGTACGGGTGGCGTATAAATTAGCTTTAAGCAACCGTTCGTTTGAAAACTCAGCTGTCTCTCACGTTGTCGTAAATTAGCTTTACTACCGGGAGTCGGTAAAATAGAACGATAATAAATCATAGACGGAGTACGTTCAAATATTTGATAATGGCAATGGCAAGACAGTATTTTTTTTTCTTAGATCACGCAGATTTAAATCGGAAATTAAATTTGAAAGCGGGTAACTGTAACATCGAAGAATAACGAAACGCCGTGTAAGAAATGGAAATGTATGCAAATTTTGATTCACGACAAATTATACATCACTGTTGATCATCGTAGATACCATTACTACAATGCTTCTTGTAATTCTTTTCATCATCAACCTTTGTCTAATCGAAGACACATCGTGTCTCTTTACAATCAGCGTTTTGGCGGTATTCATAGTTGGATCTTTGCTGGTAGTCGTTGGGAATAATAGTGTTCTGTGCGTAACAGAGTTCAGGAAATGCTACGTTACAGAAAGCTCAGTGTATTCGAATTTTTGGGGGTTGGTATATTTATGGCACGCACCGCATTTCCAGAGAAAAGCCAGGGCTTGCGACGAAGATGTTGATAGGATCGCGGAGATGCGCGTTCGCTCATTCCCACGTTTGTTTGCCGAGTACATAGATGCACAGCCAGGCGAAAGATAAGAATTGCAGATTCGATTCGTTCGAGTTCGTTAAGTAGTTGCTTTACGATCAGTATAAATTCAACGAAGGGTCGGACCTTCGGTAGTAAAGGGGACATCGATCGCGAGGACAGTATTCTCTGTATAAACGCGTGGTCAACAAAATCGACACCGTTTTCGCACCCTTGACTCACTTGATTACGCTTCGATGATAAATACGTAAGAAACCGAATACGTTGCATCCGTTATCCGATCCGAATTAATCTTGGGACTGTGGGCGTCGATTGTTTGGAGAAAAAAAACAAGGAAAGATCATGACGAAGGGGACGAAAGTTGGGGGCCCAGGAAAATTTCGACAGTTTGTCGTCGCACTTGCCCGTAAGTGTTCCAAGAGTCATTCTAGGCTTAACGACCAAGAGATATTGGAATAATCAATAAAAATTATTTGGGTCCAGTGGCGTAGCTAGAGTTGCAATAAATCTTCAAAGTCTTTCTTTCTCAATGGAGAAGTCATTTATCGTTCTCATAGAAGAATTATTGCATTCCAAGTTAATAGAAGAGACGCAAAGGAAACGAATAATCGTGTTGCAATTATGTTCCAGCGAATATTTTGTGTTTGTCGTACGGGCTGTCGATAGGATGGCAGTCGCCGATGACACCGTTGTTGCAAAGCACGGATTCCCCGGCGGTTAGCGAGCCGATGACGGACGACGAGGTGTCCTGGTTGACCGCGATCATGTGCTTGACGGGTGCTATCGTCAGTTTGGTCATCGGCGCGATAGCGGAGAGGTGCGGTCGCAAACTGGCCTGTTGCATGGCGGCTCTGCCGTTCTCCGTCTGTTGGATGTTGATTATTTTCGCGAGCGAGCACATGCACGTGTTCGTCTCGCGTTTCTTCGCGGGGCTCGGCGGCTCGATGTCTCTGTACGTGGTGCCGCGCTACGTTTCCGAGATCTCCAGCGACGACATACGCGGCATGCTCAGCAGCCTGCTGGTCTTGCTCCTGAACGGCGGCATCTTGCTAGGATACATCCTCGGCGCTTTCTTCTCGTTTCGCGTCTTCGCTATCATCGCCTTCGCGATAGCGTTGTTGTACTTCGTGTTCGTTCTCTTCCTACCGGAGTCACCCGTGTACCTGGTGCAACGTAACCGGCTCCCCGAAGCCGCGAGGTGAGCAGACGCTTTCCAGGGCTCTTGATTCCAAAGATAACGCGAGAAGATCTGGAAGATACATTCCGTTTATTAAAATCACTAACATTTTGTTCGAAATTGTCTTACGTAGCTTAACGTTAACTTACTTTACCATAACATAGTGGAAATTGAAATTCGATCACACGGAATGAATCAGTCTTCGTGTTTGTTACTCTATGGAAGTCTTGTTGGAAAATTCTGATGACGTTGTACCATGTGTGTCCGGCTGTGATCCGAGGATAGCGGCTTAGACTAAACACCGAGCGTCGCAAATTCGAGGAAATGGCTGCGTAGTCGCGATGGGAATTCGAACGTAACGATATGTGAAATATACGCGTGGTTTCGAGGGGAAAATTAATTAACACTAGATTTTACATATGTATATCCATTAGATAGAACCATTTATCAGATTACATTTTGCGTGATTTTTAGGTGTTATCCTTGTATCAAGAGGTCTAATTTTCAGTTGGTCCATTGTCGATCGAGTTTGCTCTAATTTCGTATCTCGTAGATCCCTAAGGTCGTTGAGGGCCGGCCACGAGCCGACAGTGCAGCGGGAGCTATCGCGTCTCCAGGCGGAGGTAAAGGAACTGTACGTATCAGGAAAATCGATCGGTCTATCGGACCTGGTTCGAGACAAAGCAACTGTCAAAGGACTGATCATTACGCTGGGCCTGTTCTCTGCACAACAGTTCTGCGGAATATTTGCCATGGTAAGGGAACAAATTGCTTTCTCATGAACAAAGATATCAACAATGTTTCTGTTTCTTTTCGCAGATAAGTTACACGGAGGCGATATTCAGGATGTCGGGAAGCTCGTTGTCCCCGAACACCTCTACGATTATCGTGGGCGCCATACAACTGTTCGGCTCGTACTTGTCCACCTCGTTGATGGAACGACTCGGTAGAAGACCTTTACTTCTGATGTCTTCCTCGGGGATGTGTGCCTGTCACTACATCCTCGGTGTCTTCTGCTACCTGCAGACACTCAATTACGACATCAGTAGTTTCACTTGGATCCCAATCGTGACGTTGTCCGTCTACATGATCCTTTACAGCTTGGGTTTGGGTCCTGGCCCGTACGTGGTGTCTTCGGAGATACTCAGTCGGGACGTGTCCACTTTGATCTTGTCAATGGGTTTGTTCTCCGTTTGGATATCGGCATTCCTCATCGTGAAATTTTTCCCAAGCATGGTCACTCTGTTGGGCATGTTCGGTTGTTTCTTTCTGCTGGGCACCTTCTGCGCGATCATTTTCGCGTTCGTTTTCACGCTCATCCCGGAAACGAAGGGTCAACCGCGTCAGTTGATCTTGGATCGATTGAACGGACTGTCCTCCTCCCACAACGAGAACCGATACATCACGTCGAGTAACATCGTCGACAAAACTATGCCGTTACCCGAGCAAATTTGACGACTCGTGCTTAACAGTGGATGAACATTTTAGAACAAAAAAGTAACTAGCGTGTTCGAATCGTTTCCCGCCTAAAATGATTTAGAATGGATTAGCGGGTGGACCAATGGTTCTCACGCAGACCGAAAAGAAACTTCTCTTCGTTGTTGTTTTATGTACCTTGTATATACACTCGTGCGCGTACACTATTCTCGTCGTTGTAAGTTAATTTAAGAAAAAACAACTCACGATGGTTTTTTGAATTTTTATACTGGCTAATTGACGATGTAATCGGAAGGAACGATTGAACGATGCGTCGTTTGATGGAACGGACGTCGAGGCTGTTTTGGAAGGGTTCCAGAGTATTGTTTCATTATCGCGACGATGGGTCGCGTCGTTATGGCTATCAGTCATCGTTCAATCGTTTCCGTACGTTTTTGTTGCCAATTTTTCGTTTCTTGAACGTCGCTGGTCGACTGTCTTCGTCGCTGTCGCCTGTGTCGACTTGCGTCACTGTCTTTTCCTTGAAGGTCCTCTGCACGGGAGGCGGCGCCTCCGCTTTCCCGAACACCGGAAGCTGCATTTGCTTGTGCCGCGGCAGCTGCAAGTCCACCGGTTTCGTTTCCCTGAAACCATAGAACAAAGAATGTGTCATTAAGAAAATATCGACATTGTACTTCACTTCTGATCGAATCGTGTAATCACTTTCTCTGATAGGTTATCGATTAAGAATTTATTGAGAATAAAGAAACATGTTCCTCGTATATTACAACAATTATTTCGTCGATCGATACTCACGTGATTCGAACAGTTTGCCAAGGACCGTAAGGATGGGATTTCTCCGGAATGCTATAGTCTCTTCTGTACGGCCGGTTCTCCTCCTCTGTCGTTTCTACTTGATCGTCAGCTTCGTCGTTTCTCGGTCGTTGCGTGTCCCTGAGCTTTCTCAGTTCCTTCAAATGCTCCCTCTCGGCGTTGGCCCGTTTCTCTTCGAGAATGTCAGCGTTCGCGACCGCTTCTTCCTGCTCCAGTTGCTCGAGCAACGTCTCCTGAAGAGCTTGCTCCTTTACCTCTTCTTCTTGTTCCGCGAATGTCAGATACCCCTCTGCTGGTGGCTCCCACACGGACTCTAGGATTCCCAGAAAATAACAATATCGTTACGAAGAAACAAAAGAATCGCCAAAACGGAAAAGTTTCTTTCGAAAATTCTAACGGGATATTTATATAGCGGATAAAAGGAAAACCGTATGAAGTATTGTTAGAATTGGTCGTTGGGATGACACTAGCCGGGTCTTTTACCCTATTGGAAAAGTTTGTTAGCTGTTTCGATCTCTGGGCGTACCGTTGGTCTCGATGTGCCAATAATAAGTGTATCCTTCGGGACTGCGAGCCTCGTACCAAACTTTTTGGACTGGTTTCGAGGGACGATCGTCCTCGTGGCTTTTCTTCCCTTTACCTTTCCCTTTGTTCGTTTTGCTCTTTCCCGGGGTCTTGTTCTCCGCTCTGTTGTGCTGAATTCTGGGATGATGTTCCGGCGCGCCTCGCGACAAAGTTGGATCGCACGGGTCGATCTCCTGAGAAAACTGAAAGGTTCCAACGCCTCAGCGTGTTTCGCGAAAGTTTATCGCACTCGTGGATAACGAAACATTAACCTCATCTATGGTGAACGCGAATGTTGCTGTTGCGCTTACCTGGTAGCTTTTACCTTTAAACCTGGGCACGGTTTCTGGGGCGGCCATCGGCATACGATTGTAATTCGGCGTCTGAAACGATCAATTATCGAGAATAAATTTCTTCATGATTCTATGAACAGTAAATACACACCTCTTTCGTTTCAACCCTATTCTTCTTCTCCTCGATTATCCTGTCGGCGGTCATGTCTCTGGTGTTGTTCTCGACGTCTTTCAAGTAAGCAGCCATGGCTGCCTAAACCGTTAAAAAATGATTTCCTTTGGTCTCTTAACATTTACAATATTTCGACTAGAACACGTTCCATAATAGAAAGAGAACTTACGCTTTCCATCTTTTTAATATCTTCTTCGATCTTTTTATTCTGCTTCGCCTGTTTGGTGCTATTTTTGTGTATCTCTTTAAGTCGCTTGCTGACATTCTCTTTGTGTTTCTTGCCACCTTCGTGGAAATCAATGCTAGGTTTATTGTCGGCGATCCAGCACTTGCAGAAATCGCAGAATTTACGACCCTGGGATTTCCAATAGTCCGCCCTGGAACATCGAAACCAGATAATGCTTTTCGTTTTCGTTCGCGCAGGAAAAACTGGCGTTTCTCTCTTTCCTTTTTTTCGTTAAATATTTCTAGTTTACAACAATGGTCGCGTAACGAGCACACGCGTGCCACGACGCGTGATTGGAACGGGAACGAATGCTAATCGAGCGTATCGGATATCGAGGCGAAAAAAACTAATCTAATCCAAGTTCTACTAGCGCGAGAAAAAGTATTAAACTTTCTGGTGGGAATTATTATCAAATCTTATATTAGTTACGAACAACTACCGTCGATAGCCAGAATTTTATGGGCATTCATTTTAATAATAATTCCTTGTGCCGTTCGTTATTCTTAATCGTCGATCATTAATCAGATTACGTTCTGTCCAACTCTGATCGACGACCAGCGAGCCTGACCTTTCGCGACTAGATGCTAAACGACGATACTGTCATAGCTTTTCCCTCCTTTTCTCTTTTCCGCAAACATCTGCGCGATTTATAAAACGTTGTCGCTAGATCAACGCTTTAAACCTTGCTCCGCCGATGCACGCGATCGTAAATTCACAGCGTAATAAAGGAACGTTTATGGGGGTTATTCTGGTAATCCGGTTTCAAAAAGTCAATAAAAAAGAGGATTTGTTCGAACTCGTAAAATTAAACAAGTTGTAAACGTTCGAAGTGACCCGTGTAGCGCGAGTATATTTCCCCCCAAATGTCACCAGACCTCCACCGTTGTTGGCTTCCGGTTTCCTCCAGAGTCACCTCCTACGTACGCCATTCCAACCAAGTCGCCAGTTCTTGAATGGCGTTCGCGATAGCGAAAAAAAGTCGTTTAAAATACGTTTTCAGGACGCTGAAACTATTAATCGTTGCTCTCGTCGATACATTTCAAGGGGGAAAAAGTTTAACTCTTTCTTACAAGGGATGATGGGCATATTTATGTAAAAATAGCAACAAGTTTTTCTTTGGCTGGACCAACGGGCACGCGTGCAAAGTTTCATCGAAATCAGCGCCAGACAGTTCGCGATATGCTCCCTCGTGATTGTTCTGTCAATATGGCGTCTGAAAGAATTCCCCGAGTCGAAAGAAAATTTACCCTGTGATTAAGCTTGTTTGCGGAGTTGTAGATTCTATTGATAGGATCCCTATGGTTGTGCTCAGTCTCGTACACAGTCGTTTCGAATGAAAAGAGTGGATCTCGTTAATTTAGACGGGGTGTGTTTACCTTGCCCTTCGATGAATTACGTTGGAAAAAACACGACTCGATCATTACTATTCTATCGTGCGTCCACATGGACTTGATTTTACTTTTGTTGAACAGTACTCAGACGACAGTTCCGCCTCCTTGCTGAAGTCACTCCCCGCAGGGATCTAATTAAAGTTACCGGATGATGCGCGTCTCCTCTCTTCCGATCTTCGAAATCGATGTCGCGATACGGTTAGAAAAGATAGCGAGCGAAATTATTCTCGTTTGCTTTTAGCAACAGGTTCGCTATCCCGATGGAGATGAATCGATAACGTCTTGGTGGCTCCTTACGCGCACAAAGGAATCACAAAGCGGAAAGTAGCACGGATGGTTCGACGTCGGTTGCTATCGTGCGCGTTTCAATCCGATCCAATACCATTTTCTGCGCGAGAATATTAAATTTCGCTCAGAAATCGATGCGATCCCTTTCGTTCGAATGACTCGCGCCATAAACGGTAGTTGACTTTCAAGACGAAAAAACTTGAAAAAAAAAAAAAAAAGACGAATTCGCTGGAGCCTCGCGTTATAGGCTCTCGAAGCGACAGACGCAGGGGTGGGAAGAACTCCGCGCGCCTATAACCGGGGTAAAGAATCCATCGCATAAGCGGGTACTATTGATTGCCCGATTTCTGGTAATCGTTTCGGTCTCGCTTGGCGTAGAATTCGCAACCTTAATACGCTCGACGTAGCGAATCGATGTCTCCGTCGTTTGGCGTCGCCGAGGGACGCATCGACGACGATAAATCGCGCGTGCCGCGTCAATTCCCTGGAAAGGACGGGTTAAAGACTGAGGCTTGTCCGTATCGAGGGACGTGTGTCGACAACGACGACACGGGGTGTTGCCTCTGGAGTCCAGGGTTTAGACAGCGGGGCATCCACGGTTGAAAAGAGAAGGCGCGAATCGGCGGATCGTGTAAATCACAACTGTCCCAACAACGCCGCGCTCTATTAATAATAGAGTACGTATTAATAGCGACGCCGTTCTATAGATAGGTAGGAGGGAAGAGCTGCCTAGCTTGCAAACCTATTAGATGTGCATCGTAAATACGGTTCGACCGACCTCGTTGTATCGCGAGTATTTCACGCTGAACGCGCGGGACCATTAATTCTTGCCGTTTGAGGGGAGCGACGCGCCCCAAACGCATCCCTCCCTTCTCCTCGACGATCTTAGGACTCCCTGAGCACGTGTACACTGGCTGTAATTAGACTCGATCAGATTTCCATCCCTCCCACTCGAGGGAGACACGTTATACCCCGAAAAGAGGAAAGATCATTTTTTGTTCTTGAATCTTCTTTTTATAGATTCGTTCAACAAATGCTTTGCCCCCCCCAAAACGAAAGTCCCTAGGGGGTAGGGTACGATTTAGGCAAGCGTATCCTGTACGAGCACTCTCCGGTAAGGGTGATCGTTTTCCGTGACCAAACGCTCTTGGAGAAGGACGATCATTTGTACTAGTCACGGGATCGTCGTTCCCGCGACGCCGTATAAATGGTGGTCGCGCGCTCCGTGCAGGCGCCATTAAGCTCGTCCATGTTTCGCATCGGGTAAAAATTCTCCAGACTCGAGATCGACAGCAGTTCCCGTCGGTCGGTCAGACTCGGCACGCGAATAGAACTGTCAGACACGATACCGTTCGTGGTCGGCCAACGCCGCCGTATATTTTCGTGCTTGCTTTTTGGCACGTAAGTACGTTCGATCGGGGCACGCGTTTGCATCCAAAACGGGTCGAATCTTTTCCCAACGTCCGCGCGCGACATCCTGAATGTTCTGGTTCTGGTCGAGTGACGGAATGAATCATTTGTTGGGAACAGATCGTTGCGAGGAATTCAAAGTTGACATCGTGATTTGTCAATTCGATGCGCTTGTTTTTTTTTTATTAATTCTTTGCACTCGATACGGTAATTGATAATGATTAATTCTAGCACCATAGGCAGCCTTCTGAACACGCGTGTATGAAAGTTCGAGCCAATCTTCGTTATTTCACGGAAGGTTTTATCATCGCGTCAAGAAAAGTCATTTCGAGAGAAATGGCTTTAAAATTTTAAGTCGTGCTCTTCGACGCGCCATAACTTATTTAAATCCTCGAATATCGCCATAGAATTTTAAAGATGCCAAGGTTTTAGAGGGTGCAATTAATAAAAAGGTCGAACGAACCGGATATCAGTAACGACCTTAACGATCGTTAAACCAAACCGTCGGACTCGCCGTTTGCCTTTTCCCTTCGAAACTGCCAACCGTATCCTGTGGCTGCAAATATTGGGACAATTCTGATTCGCGTAATTAATTTACTTTCATTTTTCGCAAAGAAAGAAAGTAAGTTACTGGTAGTAAGTAGCTTGTGGATAGCTTCGAGCAGTTTTGTCTCACGCAGTCTGACCCAATACTACTTGCACGTATGGTCTTTTTTTCGTACAACACATAAAAATACGACGTGCTAGCTATTACCTGCGGTTTCGTCCGCGTTCAAGTCGTTTTTGTCGACAGTCCCCCCCCCCCAAGGTTTGCCGAATGTTTCACAGTATTAAAAAACTCGAGGGAGAAAGTAATAAAGACTAATGGAAATCCTGTCGTTTACTAAATAAACCACTTTTGGTAAAAACAATACGGTCGAATTTATTTCGAATAAAAATTCACCAACTTCCGGTTCAACCCAACATTACAAAGTAAAGCGTGATTTATTACAGCGTCATCCATCTTTCCACGATTAGTCGAGCACATTCTACGCGACGAATTCCCAGTTTGCGCCAGGTTCGTCCCTTAATCGCCGTCTATTATCTTCGAATAAAGTGGCGCTCATCTCCGACTGGCAGCTCGAAGTAGGAAATCCAAACGTCGTCGAGGAATTAGCTTGTTACCGGGCAGAAATATCCCCCGATAAATTTCGAGCAGCCGGCCAAGAACAATTGGCACCTATGAGATGTAATTTCCACGACGATGTACGAGGCACGCCCTTAATTTTACGCAACGATTTATTTTTAGGCGGTAGAATGCACGCCGGACACACGAGGCGTGCCTTCGCGGACGTCGCCGACGAGTATCAAACTTTTTCAACCCCGACTGAAGGGTTGGTATGTAGTTAAAAAATTGGGTCATCCGTGAAACAATAAAAATACCTGCGTATTTATCACGTAGCGACGATAACTCGTTCCTCCGCGGATTACGAGCGAGTTGACGGTTTTGTTTGGCTTGGCAGCTGTCTGACGTTTAGCGACACGCGGTTGTTTTCCCCATCGATCGTTCGCGTAAATATTTTTAACCGGTTCACATCTCTCAGTTTTGTACACGTGTTTAATAATAGTATTATTTATATCCGATCGTCAATTTCAACGCGACGATTATGTTCTCGGTTCTTTGATAAATAAAATTTGCTTCTGCGACTGAAACTTTGAGCAGACCTCTAACGAAAGCCTGAGATTGTCAAATACAATGATTTTAACGGGATTTCAAACTCACGCATAAGGCTGTTGAAATTGCACAGATTAATTTTCGTACAACAAAACATTGCAACGATGAGGAGAGCCTCGAGGATCAGGACGGTCTTTTGCGGATTTTCCTCCTCGACGATCGTCGATTTGGAGCCCCGGTCGAAGCAGAATCACGTATGTACAACGCCAGCGAATCAACTATTTCCAACCACCTGCGATTGGGAGGCAAAACCGGATCAATGGATTCCGCACGAGCCGACTGAACATCAGCGAAATTAACGTTACGAGGTCTGCTCGACGCTGCTGTTACGGAATAATGATCCATTTCGGGACCGTATTGTGACATACGAGACGTGGAAACGTTCTGAGCAATGGATCGCGACGCAACACCGAAACAGTAACGATCAGGAAGACTTAAAAGACATCGCATATTGGATCTTCCTCACCGTTTCTACAAACAAAGTCTCCAACACGCAACATAGTTGCTCGTAATCTTTGATAAGCAAAGAAATAAAATACCTGTTAACTGGTGATCGATCACCGTGAAGATTGAATCGCAAGAGGGTCGGTCGAAAAATGGTGTTTCTTCTGAGACGTTATCGCGGTCGGAACGGTTCATGCTAGATCGTTTTATAGCTTTACAGGCGAACGGGAAGAAAAGGAACGAGTCGTTCTAATTTTACCATGGAGGGTTGTAAACACCTTCCGGCGAGACGCGTGTTACCGCCTCGAAGGGGGAGACGTTTCGTAAAACGAAACTAAACAGCTCCCATCGCTAGGACTACGACCGTGCTTTAAACGTTTCTCGCTGCTTAACGCTTTGACGGCCGCTGTCGCGTGTATGGAATTTTACCATCATCATTCGACTTTCCAGGCGCGGCCATCGAAGCGTCAAGTTTACTTTGTCCGTCTTTGATGGACCAAACTTTTCGCCTCGATCGTGCAATTTAAGCCGCAGAAGGGTTAACACGGATGAGTCGTGCGCGTAACAAGTATCCGCAAATATCGTTTACAAGCTACGAAGACCCTCAATGCCCGTGGAGAGCCTCTGCGCGAAGCCAATACGCGTACAACGATCACAGATACCGAACGTGATGCAGCATCGGACGATATGGATTACCCCTGAGCAATGGAAACACCGACAATGGCAACCCGATGACCGACAAACGACCACCAACCGTCCAAGGCAACCCTCCTCGAAGATACCCACCCCTTGGCTATCGAATTAAACTCAAATGTTTGCTTCCGAGCAAACAAATACAGACGACGCGAGTTTTAACAATTTAAACATATTTATAGATGGTTTTAAGATCGTTTGAGAAAGGATTTAGAAAACGAGAGTCTTGGTTTTATTCGTTGTCTATTATTCGCTTTAAATCTTGTCTTTGTTTTGAGTTACGCTTTCGGAGTCCATTTAGAAGAACACGTGCCCCCGACAGCTCGATACATAAATCCTAGCCGTCTACTGGAGACAAGTTATGGACGTTGATGATCCGATTCCATATGTTTTTTCATCCGTACGCCACCGTACTGTTTTCCGTTGATTCGCGGCGAAATGTCGAAAAAGAGTCTCGCTAATGGTTTACTTTCATACCAGACACGCTTCCCTTTTGCTCGATGAACGATATTTTCGGAATATTTTCGCGTCAGCGTCTGCGTTTCTTTACGCGGCGAGCGAGGTTCGACGATCCCGATCAACAAACAGCCGACAGTTTCCGTTTAACGTTCGCTTCGTTGTTTCTTCGAATTCTTTCGCGATATTATGGATCAGTCAGCCCGATCTATCCAGGATGCGAGACGGCGCGATAACATAACCGTGAAACAACGACCAATGATATCCTCCGCGAGGACTTCCGGTATCGCGGGGAAACGTTTCCTCCGCGAGTTGTTCGAGCTGAAATGCCTCCATGTCTAGTGCATATTATTATTATTGAAAAACAACAATGTGTCGAGGGTGAATTCATCTACTTGCACGCAAGCTTTTCAATTTGTTGCATTTTTGGAACATTATGAATCCCCAATTGGTTCGAGCAAAACATAAAATTAGGTTAACGATTCCGTAGAGTGTCCAACAAATTTATTATAAATCAAAAACGAAGTTTTAAGAACAATCGACAGGGGATGGGTGCTTAAAAAAAAATTTCAAATCGCTCCGAAAAAATTATTTTCGGTTACAGGGGTCAAATACAATCATTTTTGGTGGGTACACTTACCCTCGAAATCCTATCCACTTTCGAAAAAAAAATTCAGTAAGTGGAGAAATTTTTCGGCGAAATTAAAAAATTTCAAATCGATCCAAAAAAATTATTTTCGATTGCAGGGGTCAATTACAATCATTTTTGGTGGGTACACATACCCTCGAAATCCTAACCAGTTTCGAGAATAAAAATCGGTAAGTGGAGAAATTTTTCGGCGAAATTAAAAAATTTCAAATCGTTCCAAAAAAATTATTTTCGGTTACAGGGGTCAAATACAATCATTTTTGGTGGGTACACTTACCCTCGAAATCCTATCCACTTTCGAAAAAAAAATTCAGTAAGTGGAGAAATTTTTCGGCGAAATTAAAAAATTTCAAATCGTTCCAAAAAAATTATTTTCGGTTACAGGGGTCAAATACAATCATTTTTGGTGGGTACACATACCCCCGAAATCCTGACCATTTTCGAGAAAAAAATTCCTTACCGAAAATATAATTTGAGTCTAGAAATCTCTCCCCAATATTTCGAGCGTATCTTTAAAACGTCATAACTCCTGAATGGATTGGAGGATTTTAAAGTTTCAAAATGCAAACAACGCGTATTTTGGTGTAGAATATGGAGAAATTCCAAGAAAGTCCAAAAAGTTGTGCCTTAACCTCGTAAAGTGAGAAAAACTCCATAAAAATGGTCCAATTCCTCTTTTTTATATGCCGGATAATCGGAATTTCACTGTACAAGGTTTGGAAAAATAAAAAAACAAGAAGAATATTTGATTCGCGTTAATCTCGTTCCATCAACTCTTGTATGAAAAATTTGCGAGTTAATCCACTTTAGCTCCGACGACCTCGTATAATTTTAATTAGCGCTGCGAGTATTATTAACGAGCTCGCATAGTCTGGTGCCTAGACGTTTAAGAACGCGTCAGAGAATAATATTTAACGCGACGAAGATCTGTTTAATCGGGATTCATTCGTTATCGTGATTCGACGACGTTTCCCTCTTATAACTCAAGTCCAATGTAAGCTCTGTCGCGAACCGTGTACGTTTCACAGTAAGATGTACGATCCTGTACTAAATGCGTAAGGAACGTAAATCATATTAAATTGCAAGGTCACTCGTCAAACGGTCGTATCATTGGCAATAAGCTTTGTTCCGAGCTCGTTTAAGCACAGGCTGCCAAGTCAGCGCGACCGAGAAACGTTCGAATCAACGATTTGCATGTCGCGCCACGTAATAAGAGCGTCGTCGATGAGATCGTGATCACGATATTCGTTCGAGTGGATGGTGAGTCGATAGCAAAGATCGAACGGGAATCACGTTGAACTTGCTTCTTATTAATATCCGGAATCTCGTAGATTTATGCTCAACTTCTGTTTACTTCAATTTTTCCTTCTTCGTTGCTTTGATTATTCAGAATTCTGTCTGTTGTGTACTCTTTGCTCGAAGAGGGTTTCTAAAGACGACGGAAACATTGTCTAACGTAAGGAATGTTGCTTTAACGCCGATACAGTAATGATCGTTTCGATTTATGTAACTCGGGGGTTGTTGAAACTCTCGCGGACCAGGTAACGATTTTATTCCAGGAATTGTTTGGAACTCGAGACCCTGGAGAGGCAAACGGAATAGCGGGAGTAAACAAGGAAGGAATAGAGCGCTGAACAGCGATAGATCAATCGGTTTGAAAAATTTAAATTTCTACATTTTACGGGCTATCTTTATAATAATAGTATCGATGGATCGGTGAGGTTCTCCCCATGAAAATGAGTCCGAACACGACGTGGATCGGACGATTGAAAGATCGTCTAAAAATTTCTCGAAGAATAATAAAATCAGCTGACGGTTCGACTGAAGATTTTCTTTGGTACCCCTGTATCGCCCGTTGTATCTGGCACTGCAGACGGAGGACATTAATCGAAGTAGATTCCCAAGATGAAAAGGTGACGAGAAGTCGCGCGTTGAAAATTGTCTTCAACGCGGTAACACTGATTAGCAGTTTGAATGGTTAATAATAGAGCAACCGGAGCGTCCTCTAAATCGATGAGAACGCGATACATGGCCGCGTGTTGCGTTTCTACATAGGGGAAGGTCAGTAAACATCTACCGCGTACTAATAATACATTTCCAAAGGACCGTGCGTCGATGCGTTCGCGATCCACGCGTTTCCCTTTTATCGGCTATAAATTCCGGTAATTCCAGACGTCGTAAATCAGTAGTTAATTTTAACACTAATACTAATTGTTACGCAACTTAAAGTGAAAGAGATCAGTTACGTTGCTAGTGTTGGGCTAGATTCTCTTAGTCTCTTTTATGTTATTAATCCACGTGTTATAAAAGTTGTAAAAGTGATAAGGAAGGGTCAATGGAAACGATCTTGATAGATTTCTGCTGAAGGTTTGAGCAGTTTACTTGCTCGTTACTCGACGCACGGATAGGAGATCGGATAGTCGAACGCGACGTTTGTGAAAATATTTTATTATCCTTGATATTTCCTTACACGTCTGGTACATACGTAGAAATACATACGCGTCGTTCTTTGTAGAGGTACAGGTAGTAGATACGCGATATATAATGGACATTTGGTAGCGACGACTAGATATGACTAGACTTAACTAGATTGGTCCTTCGAGGTAACAGCAGGGTCGGTGTCGCAAACTCGGTCGCGGCGGAGCTTAAAAACGTGCTAAGGAATAAGAAAATCCTTGTAAATTCGGTAGGTACAGGACAATTACAACAATGCACGGCTAACTTTCATAACGATTTGCGTGAGTGGTTCGAACACTGGTCGACGAAAACTAATGTTTACTTTCGGTCATTTTTATATTATCTTTCGAAGAAATGGTACCAATTCTTCAGACACGATGGAAATCAGCCCACTTTTAATTGACTCGATACATGGAATATTACACGATATGTACAATGCTCATAGTTGAAACTATATGTGATTAACCTTGTTAAGAAAAGGACTGAAAATTTGTACAGATTTCAGTAAAAGTTAGCCGCGCGCGTACGTCCTGTTTTCCCTGAACAAGAACCTCCCGGTACTTGGCGAATTTGCGCGACACGAGCACTGGCACGCAAACGAACAAACGGTGACTAAATAAATAAATAAATTATAATAATTAAATCGATAAACGACCAAACATTATACGCACGCGTGTCTATGTATACTAATTCGTCGGGATAGGGAATAGAGTAACAAGGCCCACGATGAAACGCGCGTTGAACTTTGGCAACGATGTCTCGATATGGTCGTAGCGCGTCCCGTAAATATGTAATAACTAAATAGCGACCACAATAGGCAGTCGACCAACTACCAAGTGAGAAAGTCTTTTCTAGTGTTCGTACAAAAATCGTGTGGTATCGATTTTCCCTACCAACGCATTTTGGACCCTCGATTGGTTGGTTTAACCCAGCGTTTCCCAACCTTTTAAAAATTCTAACGCCCCACGAATATGCTGAAACGTACACCTGAAATTGATCGTCCCTCGAACGTCCCACTGTTGGGACACGCTGGTTTAATCGAAATCTATGCCGTATAAGTTCGGTCTTTGCTACGAAGAAACGGAGGAACATTTGATAAACGTAACGATCGCGTTACATCGGCATTACATCGGCATTAGCGACCAAATAAGCTACATAGGTTTCACGCGAACACTCGCGGTATTGTCAAGCGGAGGCTGATCAACTCGTAATCGTCTACGAAGACATAGGAATTCGTGTCATTCCTCGTAATGCGGGTGTTTACGTTCTGAAACTCTCGTCGCGTTTATCGCTCCCATCAGACATTTTCCTATAACCGATCTTCCGTGAGAGTCGCTTCGCGGCGTTTATGTAACACACGCGATCGCATCGATTGCACACAGTGATTCTTAAACCCTTTTATAGCTCAACGTACCATCCTCTTGCTTTCGATCGTTAATTGTTTCGACCAATTTCGACGCCAATTAGTTACGAATTAGAATTCGAAGAGATTAAGAATCACTGGACTAACGCGAGTCCACCTTTGCCTAGAACGGTAAATGAAAAACGTTACTGTTGCGAGGATCGCGATTTCAATTTTCCCGATGCTATCAGTCTAAAATCAGGTACTTTGAATACTATCGCTTCACGATTCGTCCCGTCTACGCATCTCGCGGCGAGCAAAGCCTGCTAATTCCCGCCAGCGTACAATGCACGCGATTATGACACATTCGCAAAGATGAAATAAGCAGTACGATCTTAACTCGTCGAAAATGTATTCTAATTTTTCCAACATCCCGAGTTGCAATACTATTATGTTAATAATATAAAGTGTTCTTTCAGAGAACGAAGCCCGTGACTTTTTATCGATTAAAAACTTGTAACGCCAGCGGGGATCAACCGTGTGAAATCCTTAAGCGTTAATTAACTATAGAGGTAAAAAATAGAGCTAGGTTCGATAATCTTCCAACGATTCGATGGTATTGGACTGTACGCGCGTAGGATAAGTCCCGTCATTCCTATATCACAATGTCGAACGAACTGGAATGAAACGTAACGAGCAAGATCTGTTGTTTTTCTTTTTTTTTTCCACGAACGGAGGGTAAAAAGTAGAAGAAAACGGTTCCAAGGACGAACGTGTAAGTATCTAAGCCGATGCGAAGGAACAATGCGGCGGAAAATCGAGTTTCGCCAAAATTCTCGTCGAAATGGTCGTTGTCATCGTCGTCATCGTTGTCCTCGTCGAGGATCGATGGGCATCATCCGGGCGGCGTCCTCTTCTGCTTGGTCAGCTCCAGAAGTATCGGATAATGGAGATCGGGACAATACTCCTGGCTACGCTCCAACAACTCCAGATGCCTGGACCAAATCTTGCCGTCGTAACGATCTATCTGCCGCGCGATAAAGCCCCGTTTGACCGCCGCTTCCGCGAACTTTTGGAAGGTCGAGCCACGTCTGGGCGCCATCACCAACGCTAGGCCGTCGTTCGCCAGGCAACCGTAGATCGTTTCCACCAGGTCGGAACGGGCCTCGTCGAAGAACAGACAGTCCGCGCACAGGATCACGTCGTACAGACTTTCCAGAACGTTGTTGGCCACGTCGTTCCCGCTCCCGGTCCAGCTCTACGTAAAAACGTTTATATGGCGCGTGGAATTAAGCAAAAGTTGCTTTTGTTGCGTTGCTGGATGTACAGTAACCCCCAGAATCCACCGAAACTAAATCATTGGCGTTTCGGTTGTCCGTTTGATCCGCTCGAGTTTACGTTCAATTATCGAGGCTTTACCGTCTAATCAAATACAGTCCAAATATAAAAATAATTGAAAATAGAAACAGAAAGTTCGACTTCCCGCGATTCGATGTAAAAACTGTTGGAATTGTTCTGGAGATTACTGTACGCCGAGAAAAATAAAGGAGCGGTCCACGTTGAACAGCCGGGTACCGGACGCAAGGTAGAAATGGAACCGGAAACGTCTGAATTAACCAGATCTCTCTGCATTACGCCGACCATGGGCGCCCAGAAATCCTATTCGTTCTTTCTCTTTCGCGAAACGTGACATACTGTACCGATTAAACCTAGAGTAGTCTGGTAGCGAACGATCTGGTAGGACGAATACTTCTTTGCAACCAGCGTATGGTCCAACGAATTTTTAGATAGGGAAATTTTTGCTTAAATTACTTAAAAATGTTCAGCCAGACTGCCGAGGGATTAATCGAGAACGCGTCACGAATGTCACAATGAGCTGGCAATGGTTCCCGCTTCGCGCGAGATAATGCCAGAAGACGCGTTTCGGGCTGACGATTGTAGAGTGGAAGTATCAAAGGGGCCGAGTGCCAAATAGTTTTATTTTACACTTTATTTTACTTCCTCGGTCCCGAATTCTTGATTTCAAACTTTAAAAACGTTTATAGTACGTTTCTTCTTCGGGGACTCTTTTTTTCATTCAAAGTTCAAACGTCAAGTTTCGCCCTGGTAATTGATCTCCCGTGTATTTCTTCTTGATCAGACCTAAATGATCGTACTTTGATGGAAATCCCTTAGAAGTTTCTTTACGAGTTGCCTCGTAAATTGGATGTATTCCATGGGTTTTGAACCATACCTTCTACATGCTTCCCTGAGCAAGATGTATGAGTTAATGATGGATACCCTCGTTCCCCGGAAGAAAAGCTTCTATCATCGTTTCAATGTTTTCCGTAAAACGCAGTATAAAGCAGTATATTGATCAGCAGTCTCGACAACCCCCATATTCTTCTTACAGTAAACCGTTACATTAGGTGTCTGACAACATTATTTACTCTTTTGCGATCCCCTCCCATTTCCTGGTTACAGATTCAGGAACTCGAGGCACTTTATGCAGTGGGGGATTCAGAAGATCTCGAAGTAATTGATCCTATACTTTTCTGAAATGTACTGGGAACTCAGTCTTTACGAATTAAATTAATTGTTGGAAACATTATCGTGTCACATTTCATCTGGATGGAAAAACACTCACCAGCTCGTGGTTTCTATCGAACAGTGGCAACCTCAATGTTTTCGAGAATAAGTGTCATCGACGAAGAATGAGTACCTAATACTCATCGATCGTATTGAAAAGAATCTTTATTACAGAGGGTTATCGTTAATTCTCGCCCCAGTCCTCGCAGCGCTCGGTAACAATGGCAAGTACAGCCATCTGGATCTTAGTATTATACGATGGGGACGATACGCTTCGACAGAGCGTTAATTTCGATATCCTTCGCCGCTGCATCTTTTGTTAATCGTTTGAAATCCATATTCTTGTAAACGAAGACACAGAGAGAATTTCAAAAGAATTGTTAGTCATTCTTTGATCGAAAAAATATCAATGCTTTAATTTTCTGTTTATAATTCCTAAAGGGTGGGATTCTCGAATTTTTTGTCAGCCACGGTGGACGAGAGACTAAAAAATATTTGGAAGAGCATAAAATTAATTACTTGGGGCTCCCCTAGATTCACCACTGCACGGAATACCTCGGATCCTGAATCTGTAATCAGGAAATGGAAAGGGAACGCGGAAGAGCAAATAACAGTGGAGGAACCTAGTATGATGGTCTACCGTACGAAGAATATAGGGTCTGTCGGCGGTGCTGATCACCATACTTCTTCATATTGCGTTTCACGAAAAATGTTGAAACGGCGGTGGAAGCTTTTCTCCCGGGGAACGAAGGTATTCATTATTAACTCAGACATCTTGCTCGAGGAAGTATGATGAAAGAATGGTTCGGAATCCATAAAAGACGTCCAGTTTAGGAGATAGCTCGCGATGGAACGCGTAAGAAATATTCGTCAAAGTACAAAATCACCGAAACGTGGGCGATCTAGGTCGGACCAAAAAGATATACTTGATAACAACTGGCAGATTACTATTCTTCTAGATAAATCTATGTAAATAATTGAAACAAAATCCGTAACGTGTTTAGAAGGGGAGGAGCCCAACTGTTCGAGTTTGGTCTGATCGAGATTTAGCTTGGTACTCGGTTATCGACAGAAGGGATGGAATTATCGAGCAACTACTAATATTTCAGACGTATCGTTAGGGACCTGCGACGCTATCGACTCACAAAATCTCCGAGTCCGACAGTTGGGATACTTCCCTTGTTAGTGTTTGATTTAGCGTGAAAGCAACCCCTGGTGGTAATTTAGACGGTCGCGTTCGCGGGTAAGTGAAGTCACCTTAACTCGGAGGCCGTTGGGGTGCGTATGGCCGAACGCCCTAGCCTGCGTGGCCCTTCTTAGCGCTGTCGCGGCTTTGGCCCACTGAACGACGCGGCACTGAACGAAATCGGCCATGCCGTTCCTAGCGACGATGCAACGTACGTTGTCCACGCTGGTCACGTTGCCGTCCGTGACGGTGACGCCGCTGGGATCGCAGTACTTGGCCGCGATCACGCCAGCCAAACAGCTCATTCCGCCGCCGAGTTCAAGGACTCTTCTCTCCCGACAGATCTCCCGGTTCTTCAACAAATAATACGCCAGGCACTCCTCCGACGGCCATACGCAAACGTTCCCGGTGTTGTTGAAGCCGATCAGCTCGTTGGCGGTGAAGCTTTTCTTTATACGGCGTATCTGCACGCTGAACGGTTTGTTCTCCAAAATGGCGGAGTACTCGTGCCAGCCGTAGTCCGGATCGTCGGGCGCGTTCTCCAAACGATCGATCTCCAACAGATCGAAGCTGGTGAAACGACGTACCGAGACCTGGTCGTCCCTGTCCGCGGTGATCGGTTCCTGCGAACCGGTCAACGCTTTCGCGAGTATCCGCCATCTTCGTTGCGCGGTGCTCCGTTTCCTTCCGCCGTTCTCGTCGAGAATCTCGCTGGTCGGGGTCCCGCGTCTGGCAACGATCTCCTCGGACATGTTTCGATCAACGGGTTCGAAATCCTCTCGCGTTCCCACCTGCCGTCGATTCGACGTTCGTTCTCGACGGCGAGCGTTCCATCGAACACGAACGCGTTCGTCGCCGCGATCGAGGAGTTTCAAGAGAGGCGGGAGGACGCTGCGGTGACGGGAACGGGAGTTTGTTGCGCTCGAGGGATGCCATGGGGTGGGTACGGACGGACGAGGGGCTCCATCGTCGCGCTGGCTACACGTCCAATGACAAATTAAGCGGAAAGTAGAGAGAGCGTACGGAGACGCGACGCGCCGGCCAATGTCGATGCTCGCGGCGACGCGGCCGCCGTTTTACTCCGCGAGGGTCGGAAACCGCCGAGATGAGAAAAGCAGCCCCTAGCCGCGACTTCGGGTACGGATCTCCGGGGCTCTCCCACGCAACGAGACAACGAGACAACGAGACAACGAGAATGAACGAATGGACGAGGCGAGACTAAGAGCGCGAAGACACTTCTAACTCGCGCCACGCGGATCTCGAAGCGTTTACAGTGCACGCTACGCGCAGGCGCACGTCCTCCCTGAATCACGCACGCACACGCGACCCTTGCACCTCACCCCTGCCGCAGAACCGCTCTGCGCTCCGGTGCCGCACCACCGCGCGGTGCACACCGCTCTGGAAACTGATCTTTTATGGACAATATTCGAATCTTTTCCATAATACGACCTGAATATTTTTCGTCCAAAAGGTATATTTACCTTACACAATGCAAGCAAAAGAGCAATATTAAGTATTACATTTGATTCTGGTAACTGTCTATATGGGTATGATTTCGTTGTCTTCGTTCTTTTATTCGTGTACGTCAACATTCATGATGGATAACGTTTCAAGAGCACTTGAAAAGAAAACTTTAACATTGATTTATTCAAAAACGGAGAGGAACCGTGTCGAGTTACTTTGTAATTTCATAAAGGATCGCCTCTCGAACATATCAAAAAAATTTCATGGAAAACTTTGGGAGACAACTAGAACTTTCCCCTCGTAAGCGATATATCGAAATTCAAACACTTAGCAAAGTTACAACGATGGATGGGGAAACGCTTGGCAACGAGCAAAGTCGAACGGTGCTACGAAGGATTATCTTCGCAAAAATCCTTCGCCTCGAACTTGGCGTGAATTCCCGTAAAATTCTAACGAGAACTTGGATTTCGTTATTTGAATCACAAATTGGAACACGGTCGGAGTAAACGTTTTTCCGATAATTTCTGCGGAGTACGACGTCATATCTGTTTGTTGTACCAAGTGTCTTTTAAACGTTACGCAACCGATGTATACGTAATGTGTAATATTTTAGCCATTTTCCTTGTCGTCTATTTTGCATTCTGTTGGATGAGTTTGCAGTTTCGTCCTCGTTAATAGTCGGGTGGCCTGACATTTGGTTTCGATCTTTCAAGTTGAAATCGTTTGATCCACTTTCGAACGATAGGTTTATCGACGTCACCGGTTTAATGTTTTTCACGGGGAGCCAACGTATTATACCTATCAGTGTCCTTTTTTCCTTAGATCTATACTCGAGGATCGAATAAGATATTATTTATGCTAAAAGTCCGCGCGTGTGTTCGGTTTTGCTCCTCGCGGTATATTCGAGAAAAAGCGTCAAAGCCAAGCGTCTCGTCGTTCCTACGACGATGCTCTCCTCTCGGTAATGTGTCGAGACTGCGATAAAAAAGCTACGCCGACCGTCCAATATTTTGGAAAGCTTATAACCGACGAAATTACGATCAAGAGTAAGAATTATATCGCGCGTATGGTCGACGCTCGAGGACGACGCGTCCATGTCACCGAGAAGGCGTATTAACAATTGTTTCCTGATCAACGTATGCGCATAGAACGCTCGTTCCGTTGTTTTCATCGAGAATTAGCGTGTTTGATACTCGCCACGATAGCGTGCACGATTCGCGATTCGCCACGAACGGCAACATGCTACGAACACTGCGGCAAAATCGTAACACGTGTCATGGTCCAAAAAATGTTACAAATATTGGCTCCACTTTTCATAGATGCTTTCCAGGAGGCTCCAATTTCGACCGCAATACAGGGTGCTCACCCCTGGAAAAAATTTTAATGGGGGATTCTAGAGGTCAAAATAAGACGAAAATCAAGAATACCAATTTGTTGATGAAGGCTTCGTTAAAAAGTTATTAACGTTTAAAGTCCCAGCTGTACTGATTTTTTTTCTCGAAAATGCGCAGGATTTCGAGGGTATGTGTAATGACCAAATATGACCGTAATTGACCCCCGCAACCGAAAATAATTTTTTCAGAACGATTTGAAAGTTTTTTTTTCCGTCGAAAAATTTCACACCTTGGATTTTTTTTCTAGAAAATGGGTCGGATTTCGGGGATATGTCTATTGACCAAAAATGATCGTAATTGACCCCTGCAACTAAAAATAATTTTTACAGAACGATTCGAAATTTTTTAATTTCACGGAAAAATGTAGGCATCTATTGAATATTTTTCTCGAAAGTGGGTAGGATTTCGGGGGTATGTCTATTCACCAAAAATGATCGTAATTGACCCCCGCAACCGAAAATAATTTTTCCAAAACGATTTGAAATTTTCTTTTTCCGTCGAAAAATTTCACACCTCGAATTTTTTTTCTAGAAAGTGGGTAGGATTTCGGGGGTAGGTCTATTCACCAAAATTGTTGTAATTAACTCCCGCAACTAAAAATAATTTTTCCAGAACGATTTGGAATATTTTAATTTTGTCGACAAACACACCTTCTCGAATTCTTTTCTCGAAAGTGTTTGTAAACACAGAATGGATCTTGGCGCGAATCGTGTATCTCCCCCAGTCGATTGGCAATGGTAGCCAGCCGCGATTTGCTTAATTTACCCAATCTGGCCAGCCACGGCTACCTCCGTTTGTGTTTATAAACAATACTGAGATCGTTGATACTGCGATACCTTGTCTACTTGTACCAAGGACTATTCAATGAAATTGCCAGTGTTTCTGAAACGGTTCCAAAGTCGAGTCGTCGAAACGAGACGACGAAATAATTATCGGAATGCGGAGGATCGAACGGTACGGGTGTACAAGTGCTTGCAGTTCGTTGCAGTCGCACGCGTCGAACACGTGGCCATTACGCGATCGAATAAGATAAACTGACCAGTCTGCGGTAGGTATAAATATTTTGGTCGCGAGAACGATGTCATCGTCGATTCGTAGATCATCGCGCGGGATCGTTGTGAAAAAAATTAATTGTCCCGTTGGTTGGTAATCGTACAAAATGGTTCGCGTTTCGCCGGAGAATCGGAAATATCTATATTTGTCCTGGCAAGCAGAGGCTATCGGCTTCACGCTCGAACGAAACCACCGGTATTACCGTCACCAAGTTCTATTCGTGTCAAACAATTTAAAGTAGATTATGTATGTATAAACCAACCGATTTTCTCCGTCGCTCTTTGATTCCTCCTCTCCCTCCTTTTTCCTCTTTGCAGTTATGTAAGTGCCATAGGCGGGCATACGCGTCGATACATACGCGAGTAGGCGGCTCAACAATACCGAGTTACATAACAAAGTTATATCGAGACTTTGCCTTCGCGAACATTTTTCAAGGCAATCTGTAGTCGATAATTTAAACGCCGAGGGGCCGGTCTTTTTCTTTCTTTTCACCTGCTTCGCACGAAAATAACTGGACACCGTCGTCGAGGAACGGTCATTGGCATTTTGACGCGTTCGTCGATCGATCATTCGTTAAACGGAGTTAAACATTCGATGCACAGTGTGCCCAGCAATGGACAAAAGTCAACAAACCAAAGTCTATGTTTTATAAATTCTTATATCCCAAAATTTTAACAAAGGAACGTAGATCTTAACACTGTTTAGAACTTTCACTGAATTTACCAATTTGTTGTTGAAAATGATGCTAGAAATTTATTGCAATTCTCGGTGTATTTTCTTCAAACATGTGCCATTTACCGAAAGTTTGTGTTTTTCATTTTTCCAAGTTACTTTCATTTTCCAAGAGAACTTACGTTTCCCGTAAAAAGGACCGGAACCAACGGCTGAAACGCCACGACAAATAAATTTATTCTCGTGCCAGTAAAGTTGCCTCTTTACGACCTAATAAGATACACCCTTTGTGTGATAAAATTGCTAGGAAGTCAGAGTGAAAAACGTAACCTTTCATTAACATCTGTTACTCTTTCCTTATTACTTCTCATCGTGTACTTGATTCAACATTGGAAAAAATTTTAATGGAGGATTCTAGAGGCCAAAATAAGACGAAAACCAAGAATACCAATTTGTTGATGGAGGTATCGTTAAAAAGTTATTAACAATCAAATTCAAAAATTTCTAATCGTTCTGGAAAAATTATTTTCGGTTGCGGGGGTCAATTACAATAATTTTTGGTGAATAGACCTACCCCCGAAATCCTACCCACATTCTAGAAAAAAAATTCGACGTGTGAAATTTTTCGACGGAAAAAGAAAATTTCAAATCGTTTTGGAAAAATTATTTTCAGTTTCAGGGGTCAATTACGATCATTTTTGGTGTATAAACCTACCCCCGAAATCCTACCCACTTTCTAGAAAAAAAATTCGACGTGTGAAATTTTTCGACAGGAAAAAAAATTTTCAAATCTTTTTGGAAAAATTATTTTTAGTTATGGGGGTCAAATACAATAATTTTTGGTGAATAGACCTACCCCCGAAATCCTACCCACATTCTAGAAAAAAAATTCGACGTGTGAAATTTTTCGACGGAAAAAAGAATTTTCAAATCGTTTTGGAAAAATTATTTTTAGCTGCGGTAGTTAATTACAATAATTTTTGGTGAATAGACCTACCCCCGAAATCCTACCAACTTTCTAGAAAAAAAATTCGACGTGTGAAATTTTTCGACGGGAAAAAAAATTTTCAAATCTTTTTGGAAAAATTATTTTCGGTTGCGGGGGTCAATTACAATAATTTTTGGTGAATAGACATACCCCCGAAATCCTTCCCACTTTCTAGAAAAAAAATTCGAAGTGTGAAATTTTTCGACGGAAAAAGAAAATTTCAAATCGTTTTGGAAAAATTATTTTCAGTTTCAGGGGTCAATTACGATCATTTTTGGTGTATAGACCTACCCCCGAAATCCTACCCACTTTCTAGAAAAAAAATTCGACGTGTGAAATTTTTCGACAGGAAAAAAAATTTTCAAATCTTTTTGGAAAAATTATTTTTAGTTATGGGGGTCAATTACAATAATTTTTGGTGAATAGACATACCCCCGAAATCCTACCCACTTTCTAGAAAAAAATTCAGTATGGGCGGAACTTTAAATGTTAATAACTTTTCGACGAAGCCTCGATCAACAAATTGGTATTCTTGATTTTCGTCTTATTTTGGCCTCTAGAAGCTCTCATTAAAATCAAAGATAACATGACAGACATCATGTAACTTGTATAAAACGACAGCTTGGAATGGGTATACACCCTTAACTCAATTTCTAATTTCGTAGTGGCTAAAATATATTTAAATATCACCAAAAAAAATTCATGACCCGAAGGTACGAAAGTGATCGATTTCGAACGAATTGGCCCATAGAAGACTGCTACACTGTATAGTACAAGAGGTTGCTGTCAGCATGGTTGAAAGAGAGAGGGGAGTAGTTTCGTGCTTGCCTTCGTGTGCAATAGGGGGGTATTGCGGTCCTGGCACACCGTCTCGACGCATTGCGTCTGATGTGATCGAAACTGGCCAGAATGTTCATCGTGATCCCCATACACAAAATGTTTCGTTCTTTTGAATAGCTAAACTTCGATTAATATCGATATTGCTTCATGCCGAGTATCAATTAAACGTTTTATCGATGCTTATTGCATACAATCTACTATCGACTAGAATGTGAATCACCGTTAAGATGTACTAGAAAACCGATCGAATGCAAATCACTTTAGATCGTTTGTTTTTCCCTGACACACTTATTCTTATAAAACAGTTTGAAACTTGTATGGTTCATACGCAGTTAAAGTGCACAGAGCATGCATGCATACAATATAAATGAAACGGTACGGTACGGTGCGTTTCAGTGCCGATTCTTATGGGCTATTCTCTATGCAGCACACCTATCTACGTAGAGAATATGACGACAATCAAGGGTGAAAATGTATCAAGACGCTTATTGTATCGTGCAACGAACACGAATAGATACAATACAATAGTGCAAAGTAGTATCGATACGGTCGTACGTGTTCGATGTTTTAGAAACATTTCTCACAGTCGACGATACGCAATCTCTTCGTCGCTTTCAATCTTCGCCGATATAACCAACGTCTATTCATAGCTTTGTTTAACTCGTTCAGCGAAACAAATACGTTTTAGGCCGAAATAAATGTTGTCCGCAGAACTTTAGGTAGACAGGTTTAAAAACATTCCCCTTTACCATAGGAGATAAAATGAACAAGATAAAAATTGTACTCACATGTTTTAATACTCGTAGAAGGTTTCTTGTTGTTTTCTTATCAAACACGGACAATGGTATACGATAGTTTATTGCCACAAAGTACACGATCTTCTGTTTCACCACTAGAAAATCTAACCTCAAAATATTAAGCTTTTTTCTTGAAAATATTTGCGTGCTGATACGTTTGTTTGATATCTTTCCCGCGTTGTGCCGCTGTTTTAATGCAAACAACCGATGCCCTTTAATACAAACACTGCGTGGAACTAAATTTTTGAATTACAAGAGATTGAGTACTATGAACCACATAAAAAATAGAGGAACAGCTGATAGCAAAACCGACGTAAACGGTAAGCTCACGCTATCTAGTGTCGAATAACGGAAACATGGACAACAACATCTGTAGCAGATGATTTTGTCACGTTCATGACAGTGGTTCTTAATTTTTTTTTCTGTGAACTCTTCTTGGTACTTGGATAAAATTCACGGGCCCCATTCTCAACACCAATTTCGAAACCAATGCTCCGCTAAACAAGAGTTTACATCAGACAGAAAAGGACCGAATTGTTCCTAAGTATTTTCAGATGTTTCTGCAGTAATTTCTCGATATAACGCGTAATAGAGATTTGAGAACAATGATACGTAGATTTATTCCAGTCCAATAGCTATCGTCATGTTTAAAGTACTGAAGGGGTTGACAAAAATAAATATTTTCCCGCCAAAATGTGTCCCCTTGGGACCCGTGGACCACAGAAATTAAGAACCACTGGTTTATCGCATTTTTACGCCACGAGCCACGCGATGTCGTTGCCCGCGTTGGAATATTCTATGCATGTATACAGAACGAGAAACGCGCGATCGGTGCGATCGATCTTCCGTTAAGATGATATCGTTCGTGTCCTGATACTTTGAAAAATGTTAATATTACAAGATTCCGATCGTTTCGACGCATTAATCTGCCTTTTCGTTGAATTCGGGAACGTTTGTTCTACTCAGTATGGTTCTTGGCATACAACAACAAGTGAAAGAATTAGAAAAAAATCGACAGACTCGTTGTGCGTGCTAATAAAACGATTTATACTTTAGCCAATTAGGAGTAACAAACTCCCATCCTATGACGTACATTGCAATTTAAAATATAACACGATGAGCAAGGCGAGAGTAGGGTCTGAGTATATCCCGTTAGTGGAAGACGAGATGTCGAAAGCGCGGGTTGTTTTACCCTTCTCTAAATTAGCATGGTTCACCGTCTCTTTACCATTCTTAGCATTTACTTTCTGTGTTATTTGGTCCATCGTGTACAATTTTGAACATTCTACTTCCACGCATTGCAAGGTATGTTAATTATTCAGAAATACTATTTGCTTTTCCAGTATAACGAGGCCCTGTGGTGGCTATATCTTTCCTACTTACTATGTAGTAACACCTTTGGATATTATGTCTCAAATGGTCGATGTAAAGATCAGAATTTTGTACTAGGTATATAATTTTTTACCATCTGTCTCGGCAGCTATCGGACATTACAGACCGCAGAGAGACATATGGAAAATTGCGATCGCTTTACAAGCATTGATAAGAATATTAGTATTAATAATGTATTACCGTTATTACAAAGAACATATCTATAAATGGGCACAAACTATATGTAATATTGCGGTAATTACTTACGCTGTCGAGAACGTATCTCTTGTTACATTAAGCTTTTGGACGTCGGACGAAAATTATGGTAAATATATAGATTTGTAGAAACACTGGGAATAAAAGCTAACATATATTTCTCTTACAGCCTTCCACAAATTGTCTTTTATAATGTTTCTGATAATGTCTTTTATTCATATGCTTGTAGCATATTTTATTATGAGAAATTGCCGTAACAGTACAAGGGAGTCGTCAGAAAATGTTTCCATGAAATGGAAACGGAGATCACTGATGTTAAACGTGTTGTCTATACTGTTTGCATGTTATTTTTTCTACAGGCATAACAAGTATTGCGAACCTCTAGGTGAGTTGGATATTTTCAAGGGAGACTGAGAAGAAACAAATTGAAAAATTGATTATTTCGTTGCAGTCTACTCTCTGTTTGCATTAAGTGAGTATGGAGTTGTTCTTTCAAATATGGGATTTCACTCTACGGCGGCTTGGGATTTCGCAAATTCTCATCTTATGATATCGGGAACTGGGTTTAGAATAATATGAAACAACTCTATACGCATGTTATTACAGTTATGTATTATTGAAGAATGTTTATATACTAGTCTCTTGTGTTTATTTTTAAACGTCGGTTATATGCTTGAAATTTTTTTTTATTTTATTTCTCTATACAAAAGTACAGAATGCAAGCCATTAGAAACGATCTATATATAATTTTTTACAACACAATTATAAATGCGGAAGACTGCTTTTATCAATGATGGAAAGTCATGATGGAAAGTTCAAATCAGTTTAATTCGATTATAAATTGATCGAAATATTTTTTAAACATTTATGATTGAGTTGGATGTAAATGCGTGTACATAAATACATTACTTATATATATATATATTAAACTGATATTATTTGAAAATAATAAATTAACCAACCATTGCATCAATGTCAAGATACGAAGCTACAATATTATTTTCAAACAAGTATTTCTTGTAAGTAGAAAATTTAGTATAAAACAGTAAAAAGTATGTTCGTTTCAATGCATGGTGCAGCAAACGTTTGCCATCGAATAGCACAGATATTTTTATTTTAAATCCATTCGGATCCACAATTTTTCAGTTTTCATTGTAGATACCTACCAGACGATAATTTTCTAATTGCCAGACCGATTATTACATTTCCAGTTTAATTTTCTGCTTATTAAAATTTGAAATCATTTTCCAATTTGTCAGCAATGAACTTGGCAATTGCCATACTGCTAGTGGCAGCCGGGGAAGGTGCGTTACGACAGTGCATCACTCTGCTACCGATACTACCTTTTCCCGAATCAAAGATAAAATCGTCGACTAATTTTCCATTATTATCCAGTGCCTGTGCTCGAACACCAGCTGGCCCTCTGCATAATTATTAACAATAGACAAAGGAAGAATAAAATATCGAATTGTGGCAAGAAATTGCAAATGTATTTTCGTACTTACCTTTTCACGTCTTTGTAGGATACTTCGGGAATAAATTTTTGCAAGTCCCTTACAGCGAGTGGGTAGAAGATCGACTTGATCATTTCTTTGCATCCCGGTATAAAATATCGGAAGCAAAGTTTATACAATCCAGGGAATTTCGCCATTTCTATACAGTCTCTAATGTTTATATCGAACCATCTGAAAATGCGTGGTCATCGATTATAACACGTTTAAATGTTACGTGTATACATAGGTTTTGGTGATTTACCGATAACCTTCTCTAGCGAATGCTAAGACAGCGTTAGGGCCAAGCCATATGTCACCGTTTACTCTGGGCGTAAAATGAACACCTAAAAATGGAAATCTGGGATCCGGGACAGGGTATATGTTCGTCGTGCATAAATGTTTTTTCTTTTCGCTCAGTAACAGATACTCGCCGCGAAACGGAACTATTCGTGGACTTAGATCGCATCCGGTCATAACCGCCAATCGGTCCGAGTGTAAACCAGCACACGTCAGAACGTATTTTGTTGCTAAACACTACAATACAAGATGATAAAGAAGTTACACGACGATGTAACAGCAAAATGTGCATTGCAAAACGACATAGAGAAAAAGAAAACGCACTTTACTTTTCGATTGCACCGAAATGGGAACCAACTCGTTCTGCCCTTTCGATTCTCCCATTTCCGTGAATCCGGTTACCTCGTAATTTAAGAATATTTGACCGCCCATGTTTCGAAAATCTTCAGCGAAGTGTTTGGTAACTACAGCCCAATCAACTATACCCGTCCACGGTGACCATAATGCCTTCTCCCCCTGTACAATATACACATGTTTTATTTCGTTCGAGAAAGATCCGATTTTTAAGCGGAGAGAACGTTGATTTTTAGTACTTGACATTTAGGCTCGTATTTCGATATACAATCTTTCTCGACCACCACAAGATCCGGTACGTTGTTCTTCGTTCCCCGGTCGAACAGGTCGTCTATTCTTTTAGCTTGTTGTACATTCTGTGCGACTATAAGTTTCCCAACCTTCTTGTGAGGTATGTCGTTTTTGCAGAAATATTCGTACGATAGTTTTAAACCTTCCACGCACAGTTTTGCCTGTAATCATTTCTTGCCGGATCAAGAATCTCTTAACGAAACGTTGTTCTATTATTTGATTCGATATCTAATTATTTTTTTTTTTTTTTTGGTGTGTGTTTTTTTATATTTTTACTTTCATACTGCCAGGAACATAGTAAATGCCAGCGTGCACGACGCCGCTGTTATGCGACGATTGATGTTTCGCCAGAGCGTTTTCTTTCTCGACGATCGCCATCTTTAGATTAGGATGTCTGATCATCATCTCACGAGCAGTAGCGCACCCAACGATGCCACCACCAACGATGATCAGGTCGAACGTACCGCACGGGTCAACGCTGAAAATTTGTCGCATACGATTTTAACCACCGCGAGGAACACGTTAGCGTATTTCATAACTTGTACGTTTCTTGCGGAACGTCAAAAGTTTCGTGGTCGATAAATCGTCTAACCTAGAAGCAGATCCATAATAACGATGTGTATGGGAGAGTTGTCGAAGTATGATCCTTTTTGTCAAGGATGCAGCCATGGTTGGTTTCATATTTTCGGCACATTAAATTTGGCGCTGACGAATTTCTAAAAAAGACGGACGCCCGTTTGCGACAAATTTTGGCATATTTATTTTATCTTCGCTTCACGTTGATAAGCGAGACTGTACGATGATAGCAATAACTAACATCACGTTAATTCGATCGTTGGATGTGTTCTGCTTATCGACGCATTATTCTTTGTTTTTACGGAAATTATTTATAAAAAATTACATGTGGTTATCAATGATTCGTTTACATTTTAATCCGTGCAATTTCTGCATTCCAATTAGTTTCGATTTACGTACATGCAATTATAATGTTCAAGTTTGGGATTGAATGAATCTGAAAGACTACCATTTCTGAAGATATCGGTTACGTGCCGGGTTCGTAGTATTTCCATGCAAGAATTATTTCAATGGCACGTTTATAGTAGTGTGATCGTGTTATGTAACGCAACGAATTTTAATTAATGGTACAATGGAAACTGCGGTAATTATTTAACGATAAAAGACACGTGTGTTGATCGATAAATATGGGAGTATTGAATAAATGATGAAATATGACGCTATTCTTACCTTTAATTTCATTCAAGAAGTGTCATTGCACATGATTTGCACAACATTTTGCCCACATAGGCATTTCGTTTCTTACTGAACGGATGTAAAGTTTCCACCGAGTGTACGAGACCGCCCGATAAAAACGTCTTGTCCAGCATGTGGCGCCTCTATGTTTGCTTTAGATATTGCATTCGACGATAATGTTGGTCTAGGCACGCGTTGCGTATACACACAGATTAGAACACGGATCAATAAAGAAGATATACACTTTTATCAACGGAAATGAATTAAAAGTGCTTACTTTCGCGTGTGATTTAGGGTTAGGGCTCTTTCGAATTAGAACCTCGATTATTAGAACTATTAGAGATACATATATGTTCCAACAATAGAATTTTCAGGTAATAGAACAACAGCGTTTTCTGTACTAAAATTGATTTATTTCGATACTGGATCTTATCAAACACGATGCAAATGATGTGAATTTTAGCATTAGTAACTCCTTGGAAGGTGCATTTCTTTCGTGTTTCATGCCATCTAAACCGTTCCTTGAGAGTTTGGAATGCTTCAGAGCAGTGTGGCCAGATTTGGCATAATTGAGTGCATCGACGGTGACACTAGTAACGACGAACTTTCTTAGCGTCTGAAAGAGACATGATCTACCGTAAGAGCCATGTTACGTGAGCTCGGTACTTGCGCAACTTCGGGAAATCGAGAAAGAAGGCGAGTGCGAGCCTTTTCTTTTTGACCTTGAACACCTGAAATCCGTTCTCGCGCCAATGGCATACAATTTCGAATCTCGACTGCCAAGGCATTTTTATTATTCCTACGATTGAGCATTATTTCCTCATGTGCATCTCACGGTCGTTGTTTCACTCTCGAGAAAAAAATTCTAATAGGTAGACGAATTTTTCGGCGAAAATTGAAATATTTCAAATCTTGCTGGAAAAATTATTTTCGGTTGCGGGGGTCCATTACAATCATTTTTGGTCAATAGACACACCCCCGAAATCTTACGTACTTTCGAGAAAAAAATTCTAGTAGGTAGACGAATTTTTCGGCGAAAATTGAAATATTTCAAATCTTGCTGGAAAAATTATTTTCGGTTGCGGGGGTCCATTACAATCATTTTTGGTCAATAGACACACCCCCGAAATCTTACGTACTTTCGAGAAAAAAATTCTAGTAGGTAGACGAATTTTTCGGCGAAAATTGAAATATTTCAAATCTTGCTGGAAAAATTATTTTCGGTTGCGGGGGTCCATTATAATCATTTTTGGTCAATAGACATACCCTCGAAATCTTACGTACTTTTGAGAAAAAAATTCTAGTAGGTAGACGAATTTTTCGGCGAAAATTAAAATATTTCAAATCTTGCTGGAAAAATTATTTTCGGTTGCGGGGGTCCATTACAATCATTTTTGGTCAATAGACATACCCTCGAAATCTTACGTACTTTTGAGAAAAAAATTCTAGTAGGTAGACGAATTTTTCGGCGAAAATTAAAATATTTCAAATCTTGCTGGAAAAAATATTTTCGGTTGCGGGGGCCCATTACAATCATTTTTGGTCAATAGACACACCCCCGAAATCCTACGCATTTTCGAGAAAAAAATTCTTTACCAAAGACATAATGTGAGGTTAGAAATGTTTCCCTGAAAGATCATGCGTATGTTTAAAATATCATAACTTCTGATCGGATTGAAGGATTTTAATGTTTCAAAAGACAAGCAACGCGTATTTTGGTGTAGAATATGGAGAAATTTCAAAACTAATCGGAAAGTTGTTCCTTAATTACGTGAAGTGACAAGAACCCCATAAAAATAAGTAGTGTCGCCACTCCGTTAAACGCTAAGGAAATTCGTCGTTACTAGTATCGCCGTCGATGCACTCAATTATGCCAAATCTGGCCACGCTGCTTTAGAGTCAGAAGCTAGAAAAAATACTAGGCATAAATTTAGGTATGTAAACTTATTGTTTAATGTTTGTAGTAATTTTTTCTGTATATAAATATGTGTAAGGCTTTCATACATAGATATTTCTTTACACGTGTGATATTGATATCATTATCTGTATCACGAAAGATGAATTTATAACATAACCTGTGAGCTTGCAATACCATGTCAAGTTCGTGGGCATGCATACTATCGATATAATGCATAACTATCGAGGACAACAGTTTCGTAACTGTTCTTCTATCTTCTTAGACGTTAATTAAGTCTTCTACCGAATAATAATAAGTCGTCTGAGCTGATATTTATGAACCGGATTCTTCATATCGAGCTCCCAAGAGTAGCAATTAAGGATAATGAAAGTTGCAAATGGAAATTCGACGCGCAAGCAGATGTAAATTATGTTTGTCCACGATTCTTGCATGTAATTACTCTATGTAAAATCTGGTGAAAGTGTCGCACATTTTCAAAGTTAATTAGGTTTCGATAGATAGTCTTCTAAATTAGATTCTCCCTCTCTATCAACTATTATAAATAATAAATAAATAAGAAAATTCATTATCGCGGGGATAAGAATTTTGATCATCTAAAAATGTACGGGAATCGACGTAGAGACTAGTTTCTACACTCGGTATATGCTTGCTTCCACCATTGCTTTTTTCATTCCTCTCTCTAGTAGTTGGCATCTTCTCTTATTTCGTAACGCGTATCTTTTTCTTTTCGTTCCTATTTTACGGTCTTGTGTCTTTTCCTAGGCAGGAGAAGAGTAGGAGAGAGGTATAGATGGCAATAGGGTTAAAAAGAAGGTGAGAGAGAAAGGGAACCGATAGCCAGGACTGTAACAACGACCTTATACAGGGTGTTTGCTTTAACGTAACGATTCCCGTTTCTTTTAAAGATGTTAATGCAAAAATCATGTAGAGTCGTAATTGTAGGTTATCATATAATTCGACGTTTCTAGATACAGGGGATTATGAAATAGGAATATTCTAGTTGGCTGTGTTTACGAGCCAAATGATTCCAATACCAGATACAAGTTCTCCATATTTGATCGCAATACGATTACGCGGTTGTCGAGTATCTATGGTGTTAATCAGCGAACCTTTGAGCAAATTCGTTATGATTTAAGCGAAATACAGCTTCGCTAATGAAGTGTTTGCGGACTGTTCTATGAGCAAGAAATAGGTAACTTCATGACGTACACGCGTTCGAATGAAATACAGTTTGGTTGTTTAGTTCTTTTAATATTTCGTAAACCTTCGACGAACCTCTACTCATTTCAGTAATAACCTACAAAAGAGAAAGGCCACGATGACGAGATATGTGCGTGTGGAATAGATAGACAGCAAACACGAACAAAATTTTATTCAAACAATAGATCACAGAGAACCAGAATCGGGTAAATTTTATTTCCGAATAACAAATACAAATTTTAGATTTTATCCGTAAATTGGCCTTCGTTGATGGATTTTTTTAAAACCGTTCACAAATGAAATTGAAATTTCTTTTTGTTATTCGGGAACAAAATATACTCTGTGTGCAGTGCTGGAGAAAATGGTAGCCCAACCAACATTGTTGTTTGTTTTTAGATATACATACAGGGTGTCTCAGATTTAAGGTGTAAAATTTTGTTGGTAAACATGGGTTGTTTAACGCTTAATTAAAAAGTTATAAACTTTGTATACCGATTAATTGAATTTTCAATCTTGTTTATAACTTTCTAATAAAGCGTTAAACAGCCCATGTTTATGTAACATTTTTTTCTTGTCTGCACCCATAGAATCTATAAAAGTTTTGCACTCAAATCTGGTAAATTCTGTATACGTAAAAATATATAAAGAATTCTATTATTACATTCTATACAGAAAATCGCAGAACTAATAAACAGAAGTCGAAAACTAGTGTGAAATTTATTAAAAGATCCTATAAATGATGAAAAAGAAAGAATACTGGACGACCTCGAGCAGTAACGTAGACGTGATATTCTTCTAAATACTTCGGTTTAACATAAATGTTCCATCTGTTAAAAATCAAAAATCTGAGCGATCGAATATTTTTGCTAGCCACTGTGTATTTAATTCTAAACAAAAACGTTAGATGGGCTATAATTTTGTCCCGTGCTGTAGAACGTCAGTATCAAACATTGTGGAAAAAATGGTGTTTAATCGTAGTGGGGGTCGGTAGGCGGAAAGGTCGTCCCTGAGCCATGATGCGCGACCATGGTGCGCAGAGGTCCTTCGGCGGCGATGTCAGTCAACCCGGTGACGTCTCGCAGCGTGTGTCGTTTTCTCGGACTCTCGTGCCGGTATCCAGAAAATCGAAACGAGACGAGAGGCGGCCGTGTATCCATAGAGATCGACGTTCCGTGCATCGACGCGTCAACGACTCACGGTCTTCGCAACGCATCAACCATACCACGGGAAAAATTCGCAAAAAGGACAGTGTACGCGCGAATCGTCGCGTCAGTGCGTCCCATCGAAACGCGATCGGTAAAAAATGTAAACTCGATTCTTGCGCGTATTCCGTGTGCGATGTGCGTGCGATCTACAGGTGAGAGGGATAATCGTGCGAATAAGTAAACGATCGCGACGTGTGTATCGACCGATACGATTCCGAAGATGTATCGCGAAACATCGTGACGAACGAATCGAGAAGACGCGATTCCGAACAAACAGCCGATAAGATCGACGCGCGTCGGTCTTTCGTTCATATCCTCGGTGGACACTGGACGATCCTGTGTGCAGGGACATTGATGTCGGCGTGTGATGAAAGGCAAGCCGCAGGAAAGAATTCGCAGCGGTGGTGAAGCTTAACGCGGCAAGCGAAGGAGATCGATCGGTCGGTCGGGCATCGAATCGAAGAAACAGGATCCCTGCCAGCCGACGGATTTCTCGTTGAGGTTAAACGAGGCGCGAAGTGCGCGCGCGGTGTTTCTCGATCGTGACGCGAGTCGTGGTCCGTGGTTAACGCGGCGGAGGACTCGACGAAACCGAGGATGGAGGACGAACTGCGATGCCCTTGTTGCAAGGAGCTGTTCGTGGAGCCGGTGCTGTTGCCCTGCTGGCACGCTCTTTGTCTGTCGTGCGCGGTGAATCTTCAAGCGCCGCCCGACTCGCCACCGGAGTCGACCACCGATTCCTCGAATGCACCGGGATCCGATCAGGAAGCCGACAAACTCTCGATTCTATCGGAGACTGATTCCGGGGTGGTATGCAGCAGCACGTCGACCAGCTCGCGACCGGGAAGTTACGTCGGCACGCCCGGAAACGGTGGCTTTCCGCCGTCGGGCGGCACCTTGTGCCTTTCCTGCCCCGTCTGTCAGAAGACCGTTTATTTCGATGAAGGAGGCGCCCACAATTTGCCCAAATACAGGGCGATGCAGCATATCGTCGAGAAGTTTCAAGAATCGAGGAACACGAGAATGCAATGTCAGATGTGCGAGGGCGAGCCCCGGGACGCGACCGTCGCCTGCGAGCAATGCGAGGTCAGTTCATTTACCTTTAATTCATTCCTTCTCCCTTATCTTTCAATTACTGGAATTTGTTACATTCGCCGTAACGAGCCAACTAATAACTGCCCGGCTTCAGACAGTACGTTAGAAATATCACGCATTTATATTATTTTTACCCTAATATTTACATCTTCGAATATGTTGTTATTAGTCGCATACTAAAATAGATTTTTCCCGCACGTACAACGAAATAATTTCCTCGTGATTCTTCGCGAACCTTTATTGTCAAATTGCCAAGAATAGGAACGGTCTTGCATTTCCGTTCTTGGATCAACTTTAAATGCATTTTCCTCGTTTGTTTACATCGTAGCTCTAAGTAAGATCGAATATCGGGACTACCAGGAGAAGATAGTCGTTAAGCAACAAGTAAGGCTGGATGTAACAGAGAAGATAAGCTGCGTAGGGATAATTTAAGAGCCTCGGTTTTTCTGCAATGATCGCGGTTCTACCGTACCGCGGTATAAAAAAAAAAAGGATTGCTTATTAAGATTACTTTATTCGAACTACTTTGAATTAAAATCACAACTGGTTGTAATTAAAACCATAAAAATTTTATAATTAAAAACGTGAAGGTATCGCTTCGAAGCTTAGCAAGAGGGTTTTTAATTTAATTGCTGTCGGTTGCTTGGGTCGACGAGTCTCTTCAGCTGAAAAAAAAGAAGAAACATAAACAGTGGCGGGGATGATTCGGTTTCATTAATTTCGTGCAAAAATTCTCTCTTTAAGCGAAGAATCTCTGTACCGTTTCTGAATACTTCCCGAATCGTATTAAAACAGTTTTCGTGTATTGCTTAATGCATTTTTCGAGCTTTATCAAACTTTGAAGCGACGCAGATGGAAAACTTTTATATTTTCCCAATGTGTCTTCGTGAAAGTACTATCGGTCGGTTTGATGAGATTTTCCCTATGGAAATGTGTCCAAATACGACGGTAATCGGACTACTTTTAATTACACGCGATTGAAAGTTTTTCAGAAATGATTAAACGGGCCTATAATTAAAAATATAAAAGTTTCATAATTAAAAATATAAAAGTATCGCTTTGAAGCTCGGCCAACGAGTTTTTAATTCCACGGCTGCCGGTCGCTCGAGTCGAAGCGACGGATCGCTCGGCGCTAAAGAAATGTAAACAGTAGTGGGGATGATTAATTTTCTTTAATCTCGTGCTAAAATTCTATATTCAAGAGAGGAATTACCATATCTCTTTAACAAACTTTCAATATTTCGGTATTTTATCGAACTGGCTTCGATGCTTTTGCTCACGATTTATTTTAAACAAACATTCTCTCTTCACACCAAACAAGTAATCGTACGTGTTCCTTGAAAAATTTTATTTTTAATCGTCAAGGGTACGAAACGAAATATTAAAGTAATTATCGAGTGGAAAGGTTTGTAAATATTTCTTCTCTAACGTTATTAAACTGACTTTGTTTTTGTTATTAAACTAACGTTTTCTTTATAATACATTCTCTCTTCGCACCAAACAAGTAATCGTACGTGTTTCTTGAAAAATTTTATTTTTGATCGTCAAGGGTACGAAACGAAATATTAAAGTAATTATCGAGTGGAAAGGTTTGTAAATATTTCTTCTCTAACGTTATCAAACTAACTTTGTTTTTGTTATTAAACTAACGTTTTCTTTATAATACATTCTCTCTTCGCACCAAACAAGTAATCGTACGTGTTCCTTAAAAAATTTTATTTTTAATCGTCAAGGGTACGAAACGAAATATTAAAGTAATTATCGAGTGGAAAGGTTTGTAAATATTTCTTCTCTAACGTTATTAAACTTTGTTTTTCTCAAGCTGTGATTTCCAGACCCCCTGCTTTTGGGGTCCACGAGTTCTTACGAGGGAACCCCTCTACAGCTGTCTCGCCGGAGATTTTGATATTTAGAGGGGCGAATTCAGGTCTAATAATGACATTCCGTAGAATATTTCATTCCACTAGACATTTTTAATTTCCGTCCCACAAGAGAGGATCGTAAGAGAAGAAATTTACGAAAAGACACGTTTCGAGACTGAAAATTCAGGAACCTGTTCCAACTGTCTAGCGTTATAAGCGTTAGCATTGTTTACGGATCGCGTCAAGTGTATCACAAACACGTAACCTCGAGAATCTCAAGAGAAGCAACGTGTTTACATATTTCGACGAACGTACACGAGGTTGTACCCGTGTAGCCTACGCTCGAACGTTTCCCGTGGATTTTCTGTTTTTTCGTTAGCGTCGTGGCATGTTTTGTACGCCGTAGTTCGGTACACAGGCGTCGTTGTATGTCGCTCTCTTGCGCCATTAAAGTGATCCGCAATCGATGAGATCACGTGACCGTGGAACGTTAGGCCATCTGTTCGTTCAGGGACTTGACAAATGATTCGTTTTTATCGTTACATACGTTTCGTGTGCAACGGGATATTGGTCGAACTCAGGCTCGCGCACAATTTATTTTAGATAACGTAACAAACGACTATGCCAAACAATTATTTTCGAACACTTAATTACTTTTTACTTCACGAGGATAGGATACAAATGAATTATTTTCAAGTAGCTCTTCTGTTCGAGTTATTTCGCACGAATGAAATAACAAATAATTATAGGTTGAAAATTTCAAGTTACCTGTTATTTTATTTATTACATGCTTATTTATCAAACACTTTATTTCAATAACGTCCAAGCTCGATCCTCGTACCATGCAAGTAGGTACAATAGAATATCACGGTGTACGCCGGAGAAACTTATATGGCAGTGTCCTTCGTACTCGTCGTTTCATTATCCTTGAGCTGTATCAGCGTTTTCGTGTCTGGGCTATTTTCCTTGAGGCGCCATACACAAGTAATCTGCCTGTCGATCTGCCAAGGCAAATAGAAGATACCGTCTCTTGCAGTTATTAGTTATTTTCATTTTCGTTCGATATAGACCGCATCTCAAAAGGCAATCCTGGTTTCAATACGATAAAAAGCAGACTTGCAAGCATCGTACTCTTCTATGCCTCGCATACAAGGTGCTCGACCACCACCCGTGAAAAAAATTTCAATGAGAGATTCTAGAGACCAAAATAAGTCGAAAATCAAGAATACCAATTTCTTGACTGAGGCTGCGTTAAAAAGTTATTAATGTTTAAAGTTCCGCCCGTACTGAATTTTTTTCTCGAAAATGCGCAAGATTTCGGGGGTATGTCTATTCGCCAAAAATGATTGTAATTGACCCCCGCAACAGAAAATAATTTTTCCAAAAGGATTTGAAATTTTTTTTTTCCGTCGAAAAATTTCACACTTCCAATTTTTTTTTCTCGAAAGTGGGTAGGATTTCGTGGGTATGTCTATTCGCCAAAAATGATTGTAATTGACCCCCGCAACAGAAAATAATTTTTCCAAAAGGATTAGAAATTTTTTTTTTCCGTCGAAAAATTTCACACTTCTAATTTTTTTTCTAGAAAGTGGGTAGGATTTCGGGGGTATGTCTAATCACCAAAAATGATTGGAATTGACTCTTGCAACTAAACGTAATTTTTTTAGAACGATTCGAAATTTTTTAATTACACGGAAAAATGTAGGCATCTATTGAATTTTTTTTCTCGAAAGTACGTAGGATTTCGGGTGTACGTCTATCGACCAAAAATGATTGTAATTGACCCCCGCAACAGAAAATAATTTTTCCAAAAGGATTAGAAATTTTTTTTTTCCGTCGAAAAATTTCACACTTCCAATTTTTTTTCTAGAAAGTGGGTAGGATTTCGGGGGTATGTCTAATCACCAAAAATGATTGGAATTGACTCGTGCAACTAAACGTAATTTTTTTAGAACGATTCGAAATTTTTTAATTACACGGAAAAATGTAGGCATCTATTGAATTTTTTTTCTCGAAAGTGCGTAGGATTTCGGGTGTACGTCTATCGACCAAAAATGATTGTAATCGACCCCTGCAACTAAAAATAATTTTTCTAGATGAATTGAAATTTTTTTTTTCCGTCGAAAAATTTAACACTTCCAATTTTTTTTTCTGGAAAGTGGGTAGGATTTTGGAGGTATGTCTAATCACCAAAAATGATTGTAATTAACTCTTGCAATTAAACGTAATTTTTTTAGAACGATTCGAAATTTTTTAATTTCACAGAAAAATGTAGGCATCTATTGAATTTTTTTTCTCGAAAGTGCGTAGGATTTCGGGTGTACGTCTATCGACCAAAAATGATTGTAATCGACCCCTGCAACTAAAAATAATTATTCTAGACGATTTGAAATTTTTTAATTTCGCCGACAAATTTTCTGGTATGGAACTTTAAGCATTAAAACTGGGTAACTTGTAAGGTGAATATATTCGATTGTTTTCGCGTGAAAAATACGGGTACGTCGAAACACTCTGTACGTAGTCGTAGATCGTGGAGATTTACCGTCCGCGGTCGCTCCTTTGGTTGTTTTTCATTCGTAAGCGTTACCCTCGGCGCTTTCGACGTGTTCGCTTCTTTTGTTTACTCTCATAGTTGCAACGTTCTGTAAGCAGGAGCTGAACGAGCTTCGTGGAAATCGACTTTCTCGAGTCGCAACGTAAAGAGGGCAAGGAGGCGTTGCTCGTGCGTGAATAACGAGTGCCGAGTCCAAGCTGACGCGGTTAATATTCCCGTTGTCATGGTCGTCGCTGGCGTTTATTCGCTTTGTAACTGTGTTCCCTTCTTATTCTTCCAATTCTTACTTCTCCCCCTTTCTCATCAAACGCAACGTAGAAGGGAAATATTGCTATCGAAATTTATCACCGTCCAATGACCGTAGTACGAATCTCACCGAAAGTTTTCTAGTACAGTTTCTTAGCTTTTTCCAAATATCGGGCCCCGCCAGGCGGTTTCTTCCCGTTGAATGGGACGAAGAGTACGATTTTTAAAGGTGGTACGTGGGGTCGTTTCAGGTGTTGTATTGCGACGGCTGCAGGGAATCCTGTCATCCGAAGAGGGGACCTTTGGCGGCTCACAATCTGGGCCCACCTCGAGGCAGCTGGCAGTCGAACGGAGGCAAAGGTTCTCGCGGTGCAGCCGCGGAACCTACACCGGTTTGCAACGATCACAACGGCGAGCCGTTGACCCTCTACTGTGCCCTCTGTAAAATCGCGATATGCGCGGTTTGTCTTCGCGATCGACACGCGGCTCATCCCCACGACGTTCTGCCCTTGGCCGCCGCCTGCAAAGCGCAAAAGGTAAGCGTTTTTTAATTCCCTTCCGACAACTCGAGAGGCAACCAGGCGAAATTCGATCGCCGGTTAACCCCTTGGCTTGCAACGACGTCTCAGAGACGCGATAAGTCTACTAGTTTGGAAATTAAATCGTAAGGCAAGGGGTTAATGCACTTGAGAAACTTAAAAAAGGAAAGTGTATTTTCTATCGTTACTCCGTAGGCTTCTCCCTTGGATTTTTAACGCTGATGTTTAGTTTAAGCTGTTATCCCCGGGGGCGCAGCGGGGGAACACACATGGCGTGACATCGTCAGAATTTTCTAGCAAAACCTCCGACACGGTAAACGTGCTCCCCGCCGTTTCTCGTATGGATTTTTCGGGTATAAAAGCAACAGCAGCGATTCACAGCGGCGGGTTTCGTTCTCAGATTAATTTCGAAAAACCGAAACGCCGTAATATCGGATTTCCGGGTTTCGGTCGAGCTTTTTTATGATCGTACGTGGAGCAATTTTGTTCGAGTAATAAGTAACCAACGCGAACCAATCGTTTTCGAATCGTTTAATTATTATTCGTTCATTGTGCATTTATATACCTTCGTTACCGAAATTGTGTCGCGTTACAGAGTTACGGGGATTACCTGTTCGATTTTAGTGGCTCCCAGTGGTAGCCATACATCTGTTTGTCCACGACAACCATCCTGGTAGCTTCCGGTGTTAGCCATATACCGGTTCGTCCTCGAAAACTTACCTTTCCCAGTGGCCTACGGTATTATGTGGCCCGTAAATCGGTTCGTTCGGGACCCTCCATTTTATCCAGTGGCTCCCGGTATTAACCAAGCACCGGAACGTCTACGAAACTCTATTGATAAAACATCCTCGTTCTCGCATTCACTTTGCCCCACACGGTGACATTATTTTTATCATAACGTTTATCTCACCTCGCCACATGTATAGTGATTTTTGCCATGTTTCTCACGCACTCGATCTATTAATATTGCGCTTTTAAACTTTTACGCTTTCCCCTAAGAATTATTTCTAATATTACCATGTGAACGTTATAAAATTTTCTATTTCAGTTTCGGTTTAGTGCAACTGTCGCGCGACGAAAAGTCGCCGGTATTGGACGATCTCGGTGGTTCCCTCGCGGTTCCCTCGCGGTTCTCGCGTTTCCCGGATCGTCGTGGCGCAAACTCGTTCTCGATTATTTATTCGTCGAGCGTCGACGTAACGCACGACCGTACCCGCCGAACAAGAAATTCATTCGCGACCTTGACGAAACTGGTTCCAGAGTCGGATCCATTCACGGAACTCGATCGACGTTTCTATTTCCGCGCGCGTCAGCCTATCGAAGCCAACGACCCGATTCGGCAATGGATGGGAGAGAGGAGTCGCTTCGGATCGACAGCTGGTTTCGATATCGCGTGTCCGGCTACGTGGGTGTGCCCCACGGGACCCCTCGATTTTACCCCAAAAGATCAACACCTGCTCGGTTCTCTGCGATCCCTGAACCCCCTCCCACCCTCGTACGATCTCGTACCCCCTCTTTCGGGGATCGTGTCTAGGAGAGAGAAAAAAACCGGTCCGAGCCACTGGCAATTTCGTAATTGCTCGCCGTACAAACAACCGATCGAGCAAAGTGCTCTTTCGTTTACCTTCGGTTCCACGCGTGTTTGCTTCTTTTCGACGAGGAACCGGGCAACTATCGTCGAATTCGTACGGGATTAAAAATTGATGCGCCGTCGACCGTGAACTCGTTCACAATCGGTTCTTTCCGTTCGTCGGCGGGTGGCAAATTATTCGGGCATCGCGAAAGAATTTCCCTTCGATACCTGGGTACTATTTACTCTTATGACTGGACTGCGGATGTTTATGCATTTATGGGAAATTTTGATCCTCAAAAAACTACAGAATGCATTTAATATGCAAAAATATAAGAAATACTTAAAGTAAGATACGAATTATTATATTTTGGGGGTTGAGACAGCCCTCTGCGAAGCTTCTGTTTCATTAATTCTATTAATAAAAATGTGACATTCGTATAATGACAAACATTTATTGGTAATCACACCTCGCTGTAGCTGTTGTTAGGACGCTGTCGATTGTTTTAAACATATATCTAGATTCTGGATATCCCTGAATCTATCGGGTGAGTTCTTTTATCCACAGGTACAATAACGCCTACTTTTTTTTTTTTTTTTTTTAGAGCGTTTTAGGTCACATGCACCTTGTTGGTTATTAGTGACCACAATTGGGTTACCTAGTGGAACTGATCGTATTTAGAGCAATTGGTATACTTTAATGTCTTTTAATAAGTTTCAAACTTTTTTGCATGAGTCTATTTCTCGTAGGATCGTTAACATTAGTCGTTTCAGTTTTGTATTGTATTTATAGGATTGCCATTTGGCGCTAGTTTCCGTTAATAAATCGAGGTTCTCTACCACCCAACCGAAATGGTGGAACAAACAATTACTTAAGATACTACGATAAAAACGTTCGAAGAAAGTTGTTTTGTTATCGGTCGAGGGTTTTTGTTGCGTCAACTAATGACCATCGTTACCACCGTGAAAAAGCTAACTAACTAGCTAACTAACTAGCTAACTAACTATCTAGCATAGTAACTAACTAACTAACTGACAAACTAACTAATTAAATGCAAACTAACTAACTAATTGACAAACTAAGTAACTAACTGCAAACTAACTAACTAACTGACAAACTATCTGACTAACTGTAAAGAAACTAACTAACTGCAAACTAACCAACTAAATAACTATGTAACTAACAAACTAGCCAACTAACTGCAATGTAACTAACTAACTGACAAACTAACTAACTAACTGCCTGCAAACAATTACTTAAGATGCTACGATAAAAACGTTCGAAGAAAGTTGTTTTGTTATCGGTCGAGGGTTTTTATTGCGTCAACTAATGACCGTCGTTACCACCGTGAAAAAGCATATTACGAGCCGAAAGACAAATTTCTCTCGCATCGTGAACATGATTCAGGGACATAATAGTTCCTCGCAGTGCACGTCCAACCTTCGCATCAGTGTTTTACAAAGTGAGGGGTCGAAGCCCGTAGGGGAGTTGCCCTAACGGACCAAGAGGGGCGCGAAAGGGAATTTTTAATGTAGACAAATGTGGATAACTCGAACACCTCTTTCTATTAATACATCGATCATCGGTGTTTAACAACAGACAGGGGGCGCCTTTCTTCCATCGTTTCAACTTGTCCGCGGTCGAGAATCGACGAAGATATATCCTCGATCTATAAATCTTGGAAGCGGAAATCTTCTTTTTCTGTTTGGCCGGCGGGTTCCAAAAAATTTCGAGACCGCCGCTCATTGAATACTTACCGCTCCCATCAACGCGATTACGACTTGATCTTTTTAGGCAACTGGCCAGCTGGCGATTGGTCCGTGCCAGTTGCTTCGCGATTCTCGTTCATGACTGTTTTCTTGATCGTTTACGCCGAAGAACGATCTTTTATTTTTTCCCAAACGTTCTTGGTCGAATTCTAAAAAAATGAGCTAACAAAATTGAAGCTTTCTTAAATACGAGTTTGGTTGGAAATGAATTTTGATTACGTGTTTATTCGCAATGGTGGAGTAAATAAATTTCTTTGCCAAGGGTTTTAGGGAAACAAAACACAACGGGGGGTACTTAACGTCAAGAAGTTGGTTGAAATAATGAAAAACTGAGCGCGAAATAGGCGTTGGTACCGCGAGGCGGCGAAAGGTCGAGGGTTGAAGTTGTACATCCGCGACAATGGGTCCTTATCTAACCGCGGCCAAACGTTTCTCCCGTTTTCACGCTTTTCGCGAAACTCTCGGCGCGATATAACGCGCTTTGACGCGTAATCGTCTCTCGGGCAAATTCCAGCCGCCGTAATCCAGCCATTGTTACGTATTAACGTTGACGTACGCGATACTGGCGGAGTCGCCAGGCTGCACACCCGATATTTCGGTAATTAGTTTCGCTGGACAGTCGGCTAATCGAGGGAACGTTCCGCCGTACACGCGCGCGATAGCGAAATTCCGCGTGTCGTAATCGCCGTAATGTCCATTGAACTTGTACGCGCGCGAATCTTCTCTGTCCGCGCCAATCGGATCACAGAGCGGAACTTTCGTTTCGGCGTATCCAGCCAGTCATCGTGCGGCTAATGTACCTAATAAAATTGACTGACTGCCGACTAATAACGTTCGTTCTACCGTAAATTCGATCGCGATTCACGGCGATTCGGATACGCGGTCATTTTTGGCCAAAATTAACACCTAACCCAGACCTAACCCAGACCTAATCCAGACCTAATCCAGACCTATACGTGTTATACCTATATTGTCCAAAACCAGTCATTTTGAACTGAGTAAATTTCTTATATGACCAGTTCGGCTCTGTATTGAAATAACAGTTTTCATTTTTTTTCGATTACCAACACATGATAACGTACAAGTACGTGATAAATTGTCGATGTGGGCGTATACTTGATAAATTGCAGTTTCTCAATAAGCTAAACTGGTACTTGTTATTCGAATCTTTATGCAGTGATACTTATTTTATTTCTTTTGCGTCTGAAATTCATAATATTAAAACCTAATGTTAAAAATTAATTTTTATTCTTTCACAATGCAGTCATTTTGACTGCTTTTGGACAATATAGGTATATACTAAGTTTCAGTCTTTCTAGTGTTAAATAGTTTCTGTCAACGAGATTGCTACAAAATATATTCTGTTCTATCTACGAAAGTGTATTTTTCCTATCGACACGTTGGTTGCCACGGTGGAGACGTGTCAACAGCGGCTGGGGCACGGGTACTCGGGAAGTTGAAGGAAATTTTCTACCCCATAATTGAATTTGATGGCCCACGCGAATTTGACACTCCGCGAAGGGTTGGATGAGAAAATGAAGCACGAAATTTGGTAGCCGGTATTCGAGGAATCCCCCGGTAAGCTTCGACGCGAAAGCGTCTGAGGAGGTAGAACAGTATGTGTTCACCGGCGGAGAAAAATCAGGCGTCGCGGGCGTCGCGACGTCGACAGTATTGCCGCGGCGAGGTAGCTTCTGCGCCTTAAGCAGCCTCGATTCGCGTGTCACAGACTGTCGGTGCGGCTCCATGGCGACGGGAAAGCTAGTCTCGCGAACGATTCTCCTCCGATGTGAACAAGGGGTGAGAAGAGATTGGGACGAAAGTAGATTTCGCGCGAGACTCGACGGAGCACGCTCGATTTCTAGCGTGCCACGGCTCCCGGAGTATCGCGGTCCGTGTGGATGGAAAGGTCGAACGAACGTGGAAGAGAACGAGGGAAAGAGAGATTCGAAGGCGATACATGGGAAAGAAAGGAAAGGATACGGGAACCCAAGACTCCGAGATTCCCCGATATCGCGCATTACGTATCGCCAGATTCTGGTTTTGCTCCTAACCGGCTACGCTTTTCCTTCTTTTGTTACCTCCGCTGACTCCTCGTCTTAGCAAGGCTCGTTTCGTTCCACCTTGTTCCGAGCCCTGTTTGTCCCTGCTCTAGCTTTCTTCCCATCTTTGGAAAGAAACTTTTTCTCTCGGAGCATCCTGCTACGATTTTCGATTTCATCGAGTCTAGCTCGCGACGGTAATTGCCAGTAATGGGGAACGATGTTGTCGAAGGAAAACAAAGTTCATTAGACGCGATAACTTGGATGTTTCTTCTCGTGCTGTTGATTCTACCGTTGTTGCATCTTAACGAAAAAAAAGTAAGGATGGAAATTTGACTCGACGTGTAAGAATCGTCAGGTATGGAAAATGGAGTGCTTGGCTCGAGTTCCAAGGTCCATCGATGTTCAGGGGTGAAACTAATCGAACGATCCATGTCAGTAATGGGGAACGATGTTGTCGAAGGAAAACAAAGTTCATTAGACGCGATAACTTGGATGTTTCTTCTCGTGCTGTTGATTCTACCGTTGTTGCATCTTAACGAAAAAAAAGTAAGGATGGAAATTTGACTCGACGTGTAAGAATCGACAGGGATGGAAAATGGAGTGCTTGGCTCGAGTTCCAAGGTCCATCGATGTTCAGGGGTGAAACTAATCGAACGATCCATGTCAGTAATGGGGAACGATGTTGTCGAAGGAAAACAAAGTTCATTAGACGCGATAACTTGGATGTTTCTTCTCGTGCTGTTGATTCTACCGTTGTTGCATCTTAACGAAAAAAAAGTAAGGATGGAAATTTGACTCGACGTGTAAGAATCGACAGGTATGGAAAATGGAGTGCTTGGCTCGAGTTCCAAGGTCCATCGAAGTTCAGGGGTGAAACTAATCGAACGCGTGTATGGTAATTGTTGTTAGCCATGAATGTTCTCGATTACCTGCTGGCGTTATCGTCGTTAAATCAACGCATCCGGTTCACCAATGGAACCGTGAAATTACTCGTGCATTCGGGGCGCACGCTCCTGGGTTGTTTCGCATTGTACGCCGCTTTTGAATGAAGAGGGGGCGCGACGAATACGGAGAAAAGGAAACGTCCACGTGGCCTTTACGCGTACAATCGGGAGCACGAAAGAAATTGGAGCGCGACGTGCGGTCCTCGAACGAGTGTCCTTATTATTATATATATATATATCCTCTCTCCCCTCCCCGATATCCTTGTGTTCGAATCCTTTCGTGGCCGACTCTTTCCGTTCTCACGCTACCACCCTCGACGCGAGATCATCTCGTCTCGAACGCGACAGCCGACAAGTTCTTAACCGATCCCCCCTTAAACGAGAACGATTACCGATTATCGACGTTTAACCAACTCCCGTTTGTTAAATAAACTATCTATCGCTTGGGTATCGAACAACGGGTAGGTTCTTCGAAGCAAAGTGTTTTGTCTCGATGCTTTCTCTTTCTCATCCGTGGACTACTTGCGTTTTCATTCTGGTTTTTCGATTCACGAACTGGTTTTGTTAGTCTTGCTCTTTTAATTTCTCGTTAATTAACAGCGTAAACATTAGCTTCTGTGCAGTAATTTATTTAATCGATTAAACGTTGAATTATTTCCGTTTTCTTGTTCCCTTGAAGTTCCAACAGAATCGATTTAAGTAATCGCCGTTTTTAGCGTTGAAATACCCCTTTAACCGAATGTATAGTATCGTTTGAAAACCAGCGTAAAAGCTTCGACGCGACAGTAGGAAGGTTTTTCGATCATTCTCCGTTGTATGTGCAACACGATATTTGACGCAACGGGCGGATACGGCGATGGAAAACGGGACCGATGAATAGGAAAAAACGCAGAAATAATTGCAGCTCTCCAACGATATCGTTAATACGAACTACACCGTCGGTGTACAAAGAGCATAGCACGATCTCGTTGAACTTGAATAGGATAGCTTAATACCGAAGCTTCGTGTTCGAAAAAATTTGTCTATTCATTTCGGTAAACGGGGGATTGCGATTACTTTATGGTACACCCATATTTATTAATAATTCATCGATCTATCACTCGAGCGAATATTTATTCGTTCTATGCAAGAACCGCGAGCCCTGTTCGTGATCTCGTAATTAAATTCATAGCGGCTATTCAATCGTTCGTTTATCTTCCACTCTTCTTCCGGCATAATATTCGTTGCCGGATAGACGATAGAAACTCGATTGTTCGAGCTAAATGGGAGAGGGGAACACGACGTTCGTGTTAATCAATTTTTTCGTATAATTGGATTTTTAAAGACAAAAGGATCCATTCTTCGTCGAGCACGCGTGTTGCGTTATCGCGTTATCGCTCCGGCTCGACAGACTAATATTCCTTGTGCGTCGCTTGACCCGACTTGACCCGAGCTGGCAGCCTGCTGGAATCTCTGTCAGGATTGTCAGGTATCTATGGGAATACCTGAATCGCACCAGCGATCCAACGATAGATCGTTTTCGAGCTGGTCACCGCAATTTCTCATACGCTTAGAATACCGAGCCTGTGCCAGACAAAATTTCGTTCCAATCACGTCGCTAGCAAAACGTTTTTCATTTTCATTCGCTATACGTCTATAACCCGATTTATGTGGAATAGTCATACAGTTTGGCTCTAAATGTCGCCTATTTAGAAATGAAATATTTACGAGTGAATCCCGTGTGTTTCATTTTTGGTAACACTTCATCGTTGGTTATTGTCGTTTCATTAAATAAGCGTATCGATGGAGGAAATAAGTAGTTTGTGACTCGAAACGTTGGATGGAACAACGAATAAATTTTGATAGGTTTCGTTGGTTATCCGTTGCTGGAACGCAAAGTCCATGTATGGTGTTGGGTAACAGAGCGTCGTAGCTGGTTTGTAGGTTACTTCCGGAGTCGGAGCAGCATGGAGGATGGTCGAATATACGATGTCGTCCAAGATTCAGTACGTACTCCCCGCGCAAACGGATCGTGAGACTTTCTAGACGGGTTGTACCATTAGGTTCCGTAAATGGAAACTTGCTGGAAAATGGCGTCGGTCGAGGCACGACGTAAAGCACCTTTCGTATGCACGAGCGGCCAGCCGCCAGCCACGAGACGCGTTACTTGAAAGGATACTCGCAGAAAAGACGAACGTCTAACCGCGTCTTCGTTAACCCCTTCGCGGTGTTTTACCCTCCTTTTCTACCGGCGCGCGCGGGGATTTAATGATCCGCCTTGGAAACTAAAACCGCCTTAAATCCGTAAACGCCAACACCGTTTAAACAAGTTTCAATCCACCCGGGGCTTTATCCGACCAGGAATACGCGGACCGTGTTCCGGGCGACTTCCGAAACTCTTTAATCGAGGGAAACGACGTTATCTCCTTTGTGATTGCAAAAATTGCCCCGGTAAGCTTCCACGGGCGTGTCTTTCTGCCCGCAGCTTTTTACCATTATACGCGTAATTGGAGTAGTTCGCTAACCAAGTTTCGCAAACGAGCGAAGGTTTCGTCGGGAAGAACGGCGAACGCGTTTTAAACTTCCGGGAATGGAACCTGCTTCCATCGACACTGTAATTCGCAATTAAAAAGAAGGAGTTCTCGGTCTACCGGAAAATCTTTTACAACGATACGCCCGGGGCGTGGATTTGTTAAACAATCCCGGCACGTTTCATTTGTCTTTACAAGAATGCCGCGTTTTCTGTTTCCGGTCTTTGTCTTTCGACTATTATCTACGAAAAGCATTACGTTCCTACGGTTTTACGCGAAGCGTGTTCCATTTTTTTTTTTTTACGATTTTTCGTCGACATATCGCGAAAAGCAGAGTTACTTTGTTCGAGTTTCAACTGTTCCAAAGAAGCTTGGAACTCTATTCCCATGCGATCAGTTTCGCGAGTTGGAAGTTCATTTTTACACATTATTCTCTAAGTTTCCCATTCTATATTTTAATTATTGGAAATAGGTGGCGGAATAAGAACAATTTTGTTCGATATAAGCTTAATTAGAAACACTTAAAAGGCCATGAATAGGTCCTATACTTAGTCTAAACAAGCCAAGGAAGGGACACTGCACCCTCTTGACTTGTATCTCGAAACGCGAAACGCAACACACGCGTCAATGGTGTTTGTCGCGGAAAGAATAATTTCTCTTTTAGAAGAGAGAAACCAACATTAACGAATAAATAATTCTTAATGCAGAACAGATCGGAAGAAATCTCGCAGCGAAGAGATCCGATCTTGTTGGCCATCGATGACGAGACTGTTTCGTTGGTAATTATTTGAAGCGTAGCAGGGCTCGTGGAGACCGTAACTTTCACGAAGGGAGAGAGCACTAAAGAGATTTCGCAGGGACAAGTTTAAATTATCTCCGCGAAGAGGCAGCCACGATTCCGCTCCTCGCCTTTGCGTAATTTTTGCTACCACACCCTCAGACCGCTCGTCCATTTTCGTTTCCCGTAAAGCCCCCAGCCCCCCTCCGAGCTTCGACCTAAGTAAGCCGAGATGTTCTCAGCCGCCGCCAAACTTCGCCCCTACCATGAATTTTTAAACGTAATACCGTCTCGAACGCACGACCAAGAAGGGCCTCGCAAATAAAGATTTCCGTTCGCGCCATCCGCCATGCTTTCTGCGCGCGAACACCATTCTAGGGAAATTTTTTTCCATCGATCGATCTTACCGCCGATGGGGGAATAAAAAAATTTTTGAAACCCGTTCCAAGGTTTTTCAGAGCCGAGCGAAACATTTCGAATTGAAATTAAAAATGTTTTAATACATTCGCGGCGAAAATAAACGAGCGCAAATGTTATTGGCTGTTTGATCCGCGATGAAATGGTCGGGGGGCAGCTTTACCGGCGCGTCGAACAACATTATCCGGATGAAGCGGGAATTTTTAATTTTTCTAGTCATTTCGATCGACCGCCCGAACAATGGAATTAATCACTTAACGCGTGTGAGTTCTTCTATTTGCCATTACTCTCTTAATTAAAGAAAAATTCATTTATCAGTAAACGGTATTAAATAAACCCCCGGAAGGGATTGCTTTAGCCCCGTTTGCGTTAAAAGAACAGAAAATAATTTAATCAATTACTATAAAGTCTACGTTCGAGTTTTTGTATTATTTCGCGTAGCGAGAACACACTTGCGCGCTGAATTCGATTTTAAGAGATTCGTCTAGGATGAACGTTCCACTCTATTCATTGCTCGTTCCACGACTCGTAAATTCGCGTTTTACGCGAGCAAGATTCGAAAGAGAACTACACAAGATGCGGGGACGCAGGAATGTCGCGGTTTGGCTCGCTCGAGCATCGAGGGACTGGGAAACCGGAAATACTTGGCGCATCGTCCGCGCCGAAGATTTATCCCATCGACGTAGGAAACATTCGTTCGATCGTATTTTTTTTTCCACGGAAAGTAACAGTTTACGCGGCAATTTTGCGCGTTCGTCCGGAATAATATGGTTTTATCGCGACGCGTAATCGGGCCGGTTCGCTAATACGAGAATCGTGCAATCGCGTTATCGCATTCTACTGGCTTTGCCTCCCCCACTCCGCGTTTGCTATCTCTTTGCCGGCGATAATAAATTTTCTACGGCTTTGGATAATGTTTCACGGAGGTACGCGCACACAACGCTCGCTATTACGAGATAAACGCGACGCGCGAACGTGGGCGATAAAAGCACGATAAACCCAACGGAACAGAAAACGATGGACAGGTCTAACAGACTCGCGATGACGCGACGATTTGCGTCGAATTGTTGCACGAAGGGTGTGCAAATGTCGCTTCGAACGAACGTCTGGCCGCAAGTGTCGTCGACAGAAAGCTCCATCGAAAAATGCTCTTGTTGTTTGTACGTTCGTTTGACTAACCGGGGGGGGGGCGCGGATTGGTAATTACTCGCAGAAATAATGTACGGTCGAATGTTCATTTATGTCTTGACGAGAAATTAAAATTAAAGGGTAGTGGCATTATCTCATTTAAAATAAAACAAATCAAACTTTACTCGTGGCTTCGTTTTCGAGAAAATCGACTTTGAAAATTCATTGTATGCGCCAGTGGAGTACGATTTGGGGCTTCGACAAACAAACCATATTCGAAGATATCTGGAAAACTAAGCAGTATAGGAAATAAATTCATTCCACGTTTTTGACTTATTTTTATATGTAACGGTTATTGCGACGCCGCTGATGTAAATTAATAATTTAATCCGCCCTGATATTCCATACTCATTAACTACGGTTTTCAGTCCGATTTAATCACATTGTCAATACGTATTAATTGCGGGTTAGAAAGCGTAACCTGCAAACTGTATGCAAGAATTATTTTATTTATGGGCTCTATCGTGCGAGTTTGCTCGCAAGTCAAACGAAATTGGGGTCGCAGAGGGTTAAGGGGTATTTGTATTATTTAAATCAGAAACGAATATTGCGGCGGTTTTTCGCGATCGCGAAAAGCAAATAAGGGTAACAGCCGAACGAACGACGAACCGTCAAAGATTACAAACCTCTCTCGAGCATTTCCGCTTGGCGAGCCTCGGCTGTCCCATCGAATTTTTTCCCCCCGAGCCAAAAGCGAGAGGAACTCGATAGTGAAATCTTGGTAGCGAATAGGGGTCGCTGCGGAGAAACGGCCGATTAGGATAAGAGGGTGAGATGACGCGAAGACGGCGAAAGAGGACGAATCGCATAAATCGGTGTGGACAGAGGGTAATCGGCGCATGAAATGGAGCCGAGAGTGCTTGTCGAATTTTTCTCTCGCATATTACCGTGTTTTTCAACATTTCTCCACCGGTGGCTTTCTAACTTTTATCACAGACAAGGTTTTCGAGACGACCTTAAATATTATAGAAATATTTCTTTGAGTATAATTTTTCGGCGAAATTAAAAAATTTCAAATCGTTCTGGAAAAATTATTTTTGGTTGCGGAGGTCAATTACAATCATTTATGGTAATTACACATACCCCCGAAATCCTAACCATTTTCGAGAAAAAAATTCGTGTAGATGCCTAAATTTTTCGCCAAAAAAAAAAAAATTCAAATCGATCTAAAAAAATTATTTGAAGTTCCAGGAGTCAATTACAATCATTTTTGGTGAATAGACATACCCCCGAAATCCTAACCATTTTCGAGAAAAAAATTCGTGTAGATGCCTAAATTTTTCGGCAAAAAAAAAAAAATTCAAATCGATCTAAAAAAATTATTTGAAGTTCCAGGAGTCAATTACAATCATTTTTGGTGAATAGACATACCCCCGAAATCCTAACCATTTTCGAGAAAAAAATTCGTGTAGATGCCTAAATTTTTCGGCAAAAAAAAAAAATTTCAAATCGATCTAAAAAAATTATTTTCGGTTGCGGGGGTGAATTACAATCATTTATGGTCATTACACATACCCCCGAAATCATATCCACTTTGGAGAAAAAAATTCAGCAAGCGCAGAAATTTTACGGCGAAATTAAAAAATTTCAAATCATTCTGGAAAAATTATTTTTGGCTGTAGAGGTCGATTATAATCATTTTTGGTGAATACACATAACCTCGAAATCCTAACCATTTTCGAGAAAAAAAATTCCATACCGAAAATATGTTTAAATTTCACGATTCCCGATTAATATGGAGTTTTTAATTTCGATTCTATATAATATTTTGTCAAAATTAACTGCACCGTTAATTATTTAAAATTACACAGTCGTACTTATTTAGGAATCGAGATTGATTATCGAAGAATCGTGTTTCGATTATTGACACAAGGTTTAGGCGCGTTGATTCGAAAGCAAAGTTTTTCCTCAATTTCGGCGAACGAAACGGGAAGCAGGATAGTAGAATTATGGCACGAACACGCAGAAGCCTGGGAGTGCCGGGCACACGGGGCCGCGTGAACCTAAAAACGAAAATAGTTTCTTGAAACAGTGCCAGCCTTTGATGCCTCGTACGCGTGCTCATTCTAGTAAATAAACAAAAAATGCACGCGCGCGAAGAGCCCGTCGCGAGACCCTTTTCCAACGGTCCCTGCGCGTTCCTCGTCGCATAAACACCGTAGGGGACGTCGAACTTTCGAATAATTTATCAGACCTCTTCGAATTGCCTGGGACCCGGCGATACATGGATCAATTTGATCGTAAAATTTTTTTATGCCTCGTCGAACGCGCGTTCGTTTCGAGCATTAGGCGGGATCGGACGATTTTTCCTCGCGTTATCTCGCAGAGCGGGACCGGATGTCGCGGAAAATAGACAGATGGATTCTAGCGAAAGGATTACTTGCACAGCGGAGCGTAAAACTCTATTCCGATCGCTGGAATTGGATAAGAAACGTCTACGGCGGAAGGTTGAGGGGGGCGAGGGGAGGGAGGGGACAATTTTTTTAAACGACTGATCAGAGTCTTTTAGCTCGGGATGGAATATGGCGCTACGGCGGACGTTTCCCAAATTGGGCATTTTAAATATTTCAAGAGGGGAAATATACGACGAGCAAAAATTTGTTTCATGATCACGTCTGGTAGGCTAGCATATTCGTTGCTAGTAACGAGGCTTGCAGGAGGACGAGTAACTTATTATAGTATGGACGATGATGGTTTCCCAAAGGTTGTCCACGGTAGATAATAGCTGATATCGATGTGTACTCGGATGACTGCGCTCAACGCGTTAAGTAGTTCGGGTATGGAGTCGTTCGAGTATCCCCATCAATCCCTAATCGTATCAGTTCCTCGCGGTCCCCATCGCGGTGGTCCCCGGTGGTCGCGAGTATTCGTGCAAATATGGTAATTTCGCGGCTGTAAAATTCCGCAGACGGAATCGCGGTGAATTAATTAGCGGAGTTGTAGGTCGGTTACAGACGGTACATTATATCGGCACCGGTATCTCAGATATTTATGGCAGCTCGAGCGACGCTGGTAAGTGCAACGCACGCAGTTAGGGTAGACTACGCAAGAGAGGAACGCTCGTTACATAGTGCCGCCACGCACGACACATGTCGTGACGTTTTCACGATCACCCACGCACACACTCCCACCCGTCCATTCTCTTCGCCTCGGCGTTTCCCTCGCCACGGGTCTCGTTGTGTTTCGTTTCGAATTTAATGGTGGAAAATGCACCACCCAGCCAAAGTCAATAAGTTCCTCTCCCTCCCGTTCCTTTCCTCTCTCTCTCTCTTTCTCTATGGGTCCCTTTGGCACCGTCAGCCCACTCTGTGGATTGTTCTCGCGCGAACACTGCGCCGCAGCCGTTCATTTTATGGCTCTTCTTCGCTGCCATTACACTTCGGGGCAAAAATATTGCTCCGGGAACTACTTAGCGTCTATTTATTAACTCCAGAATCACCACCGTTTATTATATACCTCTGGTTCAATTTCACGGCCGTTCGAACGAAATTCAACTACTTCTTTTTATTTAGGAAATATCAGAAATATAGCCGTTGTCGTCTTCGATTCTTATATTTATAGATAATTTAGAAAAGAAATTATCTCGATCGTTTTTACGAGATTTTTATAATTGAGGAGCACTTTGGAATTCACGCGACGCGTCGTCCGATTGGCTGGGCAGATGCCGTTTAAAGCAGTTTACCGGAAACGAACGGAACTCGGTCCGTGGCGGGGCTCGAGGCGATCTTTTCCCTCGGTTCGCGCGAGAAACGAATGTATACGATACGGTTCGTCGAGAAGGGCAGGTTGCCAGAATCTGGGCGCAAGATCGATCCCGCGTTTCGTAGGAAAAGCCACGCCAGTGACTTTCGGCGCGAGGGACAGAGGGAAGGCCGGTCGAAAGCAATTTGTACTCGTATGCAGGCTTTGCGTATCGTATTAGACGTTTATATTGCGCAATATATCGGGGATGGAATAGGTTCACGCGTTTCGCTAGATTCGGCATTGTCTCGATCGGCCCTGTGCTCCATCACGGACCAAAATGGCGAGTAATTTATATTTCCCTCCCATCCCCTTGAGATAAAAGCCGGATTTCTTGCGAAAGCTTTATTCCGCTTATCCATTTCGGGGCTGTACGTCTTGTCTTTGTTAACCCTACGGATCGAACTGCTCGCTAAACTCAACGGTACTTTTAAACCTGGAAGCCGAACACGGAGTAGGAGGGGCCTCCTCGAGCTCACCTGCGTCATTCATACGTTAACCTTGGAAAAGGACTTGGTTCAGGCCCCAGTTAGACGAGACTTTCCAAAATAAATGACCGTTCGTTGATGAAAGTCACGGGAATGGGGAGAAACGATAATATATGGTAAATCTAAATTATCTGGAATGAACACGGCCGCGATAAATAATTGGTTTTGTTCGAATCATTCGCAGACCACTCGGAACTCCGTTTCGTTTCGAAAGCTTCGCTCGCGGCGGCAGCATCACGCGCGTCGTAAGTCGGTTTCCTTCCTCCCTTTCATCTTCTAAAAATATCACCGCGGGGATGGCTCGCGAATCTTTTGGCCCTCGGATTCGAAAATGCTCGTTGCATCGCAGCTGTGCCGTCGCGGCGTGTTACGCTCACCACTTTCGTTTCGTTTCGTTTCGTTTTGTTCGTCCGGGGTGGAGCACGCGAGATCTCGCGGAAAGCACCAAAGTGGATCCCCCGTTTCCATTTCCATCGCCAAGTTGCTCTTTGCCCGCGTCGTCGTTTCCCGGAACCGTGAAAATTATTACTACCGAGCTTTTAACTAACGATACAATCCGAATACCGGTTCCTTGTTCGAAGGAATTTAAATTCCTCTGTACAATTCATTGTCGGAAAACTATCGCAGTTACGACCGTGTATCAAACTCGTTTAATTTTCTATTGCCCCCCTAGAAACAGCCTAGAAATATTTTTCGTTAACGTTGATCTTTGACAGTGTTTATTTGTCAAGCATATTCACGGTATTTGTGTTCCTTGGGTCGTAAGAATAATTAATTTTAATGTTTTCCGCTGATGATAGATCGACGTTTAAAACCTCGATCCTATAAACGAATGCCCATTATAGCCAATAATTAATGCAACAACCGGAACTTATTCTCGGGCTCGTTATACTCGTTCAACCGTTTCGTCCTACCATCTATTTTACATAATTGACTCGATTAATTTATTCGTACATACGATCAATTCCTTAATGCGCACGTCTTTCTTTGTTACTTTATCTTATTAATTTTATTACGAACGTCTAACTGCCCTACCACGTGATACATATCTATTGAAAATTAATAGCTAATATCCTGTTCATAAAATTAATATTTTTCATCGTGACTACCGATCACCGGTCATAAACGATCTATTTCCATTACGACGTCTTGACTTTGGCGTTTAGAATAAATATAATTACGTATGTTATGGTTATGATAACCAATCGTTTATCTTGGAGAATATAGTCCTTCTCCGCTTTAAAAAATTTTTCACCGTTGCCGTTCGTCCTGAGAAAATATCGACTCGGTTAAAAAAAAAGAAGAAAGAAAAAGAGAACGATTGTTCGAAATTCGAGGCTCGCCGGTAACGCGTCTGGCGCGTATGCAAATGCATCGATCGATCGGAGCGTTTTCCATCGTTTTTCGCGGCCAGGAGAAATGAACTATCGCGCGTTGACGGCTGTAAAGTCGAACGTCATCGGAAATCCGTAGCTGGAACTCGTTTTGCATCGACTGTCAGTCGTTCGTAATTAGATCCGCCGCAGCCCGAGCGCGTCACGGCCGCGTCAATAGGAACGGGTTGAATATCGTTACGGGGAAAAGTCGCGTAACCGCGTTATGGCTCGTCACGAATTACGTCGTCGATCAACGTCTCCGTATTTCCGTCGCGAACGACCCAAATTCATTTCCACTCGGAGAGTTCCGTTGACTCGTTCGGCTCCGACGATAATTCCCCGATATACAGGGTGTTCGGCCACCTCTAGCAAAAATTTTAATGAGCGATAGTAGAGGCCAAAATAAGACGAAAATCAAGAATACTAATTTGTTGGTGGAAGCTTCGTTAAAAAGTTATTAACGTTTAAAGTGCCGCTCTTACTGAATTTTTTTCTCGAAAATGCGCAAGATTTCGGGGGTATGTCTATTCACCAAAAATGACTGTAATTGAACCCTACAACCGAAAATAATTTTTCCACAACGATTTGCAATTTTTTAATTTTCTCGAATAATTTCACACCTTCTCTATTTTTTTTCTCGAAAGTGGGCAGGATTTCGTGGGTATGTCTAATGACAAAAACTGATTGTAATTGACCCCCGCAACCGAAAATAATTTTTCCACAACGATTTGCAAATTTTTTTCTCCGTTGAAAAATTTAGGCACCTAATTGGATTTTCAGTAAGGAATTTTTTTCTCGAAAGTGCGTACGATTTCGGAGGTATGTGTAATGATAAAAAATGATTGTAATTGATCCCCGCAACCGAAAATAATTTTTTTAAAACGATCTGAAAAATTTTTTTTCGCCGAAAAATTTCAGCACCTACTCGATTTTTTTTCTCGAAAGTAGATAGGATTTCGGAGGTATGTGTACTTACCAAGAATGATTGTAGTTGACCCCCGCAACCGAAAATAATTTTTCCAGAACGATTTTAAATTTTTGAATTTAATTGTTAATAACTTTTTAACGAAGCTTCCATTAACAAATTAGTATTCTTGATTTTCGTCTTATTTTGGCCTCTACTATCGCTCATTAAAATTTTTGCTAGAGGTGGCCGAACACCCTGTATACAAAATGTAAAACACCTCTGTACCATACCTTTCTATCAAAGCCGCGTTTAAATTACAAAAATGTACCGAATGAAAATTATTTCTATCTATAAAAAGCATTCCGGGGCGGAGAAAAGAAATTCTCGAATAAATTTTGATCGCGTTCGGCCAAGTACCCATAGAGTCGTGAAGAATGGTTTCGAGTGGTGTTGAAGATACGAGAAAAAGCTGGCCGCGCGTTCATAAATTTCGTTTTTACGGGCAGCGATGCTATTAATCATCGGTTTATGCGGTAGGAAATCCTAACCAATAGCTGGGTAACTTTGTTCAAAAATTTCGTTGGCTAAATCCTAGTCGTATCCCGGGGCCATTCTCCGGCTGGCTCCCCAGGATACGTTTGATCGCGTTCCCGTGAGAGTAGTTACCTCCATGCGTTTAACTCGAAAGGACGAGGAGAGGAAATGATCGCGATTGGGAACATCGCGACAGTTTCGTAGAACTAGCGTTCGTTTCGCCGGTTTTACGCGTCCGTTACTCGCGACCGCTAACGGATCCGCCAAGACGAACGCAAACATTTACGATGCCTAGCTACCCTTTACGATTCGCCGGCGAACAGGGTCGTTTGTCGCGTGCTCGTTTCCGATCCACCTGGCCTCGACTCGATCCTGTTAACTCACACCCCCGTCGTCGTATCGATTTCGCGTAAACGAGATCGTAAGTTGGAATCAAATTGTCCGATACCTGTTTCCGCGATCGTGGGGAGCTCTTCATTTTTCTGCTCGATCGTTTATTTAGCGATAACGCGTTTCACTCTAGAAATACCGCGAAGAAAGATAGCGACTTTGAATATTATGTATTTCACTTTATTAACCGTATTTAATATGTAGTTTTGTTCAACTACTTCTACCAAAGAGTTCGTACTAGTTTAAAGTTAACGTTTCGACCCTGATGTGGGTACTCTTCGGAGGATGTAAATTCTATCGAGTGCACTAAGTAAGATTTGATTGCAAAAGTGGTGACAATAAATTCAACCGTCTATTCGTTTATTGTCACCACTTGTACAATCTACGTTCTCTAGCACACTCCATAAACTGTGGATTACTACGAAGAGGGCCCTCATCAGGCTCGAACCTCGAGATCATACAACCGTTTGTGCTTCGAATTTTTCACACTTTTGTTTCATTTCGATAGCAAAATAAATAGATATTCGAAGCACAGTGCTGGGACTAGTTTCTTGGCTTGTTCGCGTTAACTCGAGAAATCGTGCCCGGTAGTTTGCGCGTCTGATAAACTTGCCAAGTCTCGTCGCGTTTCCTTTGAAAAGCCGTTGAAATACCTGTTGAAATGCCCAATTTCACCGAGATTACGTTAATGATGCGGAAGACGGTGGGGGGGGCAATCGCAATTTCTTCGGTTAATAGAAACACGAGACACGATTGACGGAAACGTGGAAAAGAGGGACGTCAGAGGGCGGGAGGAGGAGGGGGAGGGGTTAGAGTTGGTACGAATTTCCTCTGAATCGATCGCGGGTGTGCGTAACCGTGAAAAGCGTGGTCGGTAGCTTTGACTCGGGTCACGGTCCCTTCGAGAGGGGTTCCCTCGTCCCTTCCATGCAAACGCGAAATACGGGTGCAACAGCCACGCTTCAGGAATTATTCGGTACTTTAGCAGACTCCGGCTGAAAATATTACTCGACTTTCCCCGGCGTCGACGCGCGCCAAAAGCATGAATGCCAAAATTTTCAGCCACGGTTGCGGTCGCCATTGTGTTCGAGGGGCTCCGTCGTTTAACGGCTCGATTAGATCGCGCTTGTCGAGGTTAGGAACGTTTATCTCCAACTTTTAGCGAGATATTGGAGGACGAAATATTAAGACACTGTAATTAAGGGCTCTGGTAACTCTAGAATATTGAAAAATTACTGCAAACTCACACATGAATACATAATTAAGAAAACAGAACCAACTCCTATTCAAATGCAGAAGATACAACACCCAAAGACAGAAATATAAAATAACATCGACGGAAGTTCTGACGACAAAGAGACACATAGAAAGTACCCTAAACTACCTAAAGGACATCAACATTTACCACTGCATATGACCGGACAGAAAAGAAGGAAACAGGTCCTAATCGTCGCTAATGACCCGTAGGTCGATGCGACGTAAAACCCGAATTAAAATATTGAAAAATTCGATTTTTTTTTTTTTTCTGCTTAAATAATAGTTTGAAGCCTTAAAAACATTATGCGAAAGGTCTCAGTGTCGGAACAATGTTTTTGCTGAAAATTTCGAGCCCCAAACGATGACGTGTATCTGCGTCCTGTAGCGCGTTAAATGCATTTTCCTCGGAACTATGTTTTACGAAACGGTGTGCAGCATTACTCCAGTTCTAATTAATCAATTGCTTTGAAAATTTACAGTTATCTTTACTATTATATTTATTAGGCATTGACGATCCGTTTTTTTCAAAATTGTCAAATAATCCTGCAAAATATTCGTAATAAGAGCTCGTTTTTGTGTTAAAATTCGATTATAAGTTTCAAATATCTGCCACATTGTTCATTTTTATATAAATTGAAATGTCTCATCGTCAATGCCTAGGACATTTATCATAGTTAATGGAATATTTCGGTTTTAGTTGTACATAACAACCATTTTGCCACAATCCTGCACACCAGCTGGGCATCAAAACAAGAAGTGGCTCGGGAACATGGCGCTGTGTAGGCTTAATTATAAATATTTTTTAAACATTGCCAAGGGTTTTTTTCAACATTTGTTATACCTAAATACAGTGCAAAGTTTCAGGATAATTGAATGCTTACTTTGTCTTCAGTGTTAAAGCTTTATTTAATTCTGGTTTGAACAATTATCGTGTGCGATCGTAGCTCCATGGTATTGTATCAAAGTTCCTACTCCGTGGACTCGGGTTCGAATCTCGTACAAAGTTGAAAACTCTTTCTTTCTTAATTCTGATTTTCCTCTTCTTCTTCGTTGCTAGTTGCGTCTTTAGGCTGATTAAATAATAACTTTGGCCATTTTAGGAGCAGCATGACTACAGAGGAAATGCTATTTTCATACTGCGCGTTGAGGTAAACTACTTGTTATAGAATCTGGCGAAATAAGGACTGTCTAATGGGAATCCTCGTTTGTAGTTGCTCTTGAAGTTTCTCGAGTGAAATTGTTGGGGTGCTCGTTTCCATTACCTAACTTTCCTCGGGATAATTGACCAATAAAGTGAAGAAAAGCTTGCACGGTGGCCAGAGTCCGTGAATAAACGGTGTTGTTTGGTCTCTATAACAGCGTCGATACAACAAAATGATCGAACCATTTCGAATCGACGAAAGTCGAGTGCACACACACACACAGTCCTCTTTCGTCCGTTTTTGCGTGTTGCTCTCGAAATCTCGACCAGGTTCGTAAATCTGTCGCTATTAGTGCCGCGTCACGAGTTACTCGTTTAGTTCGCCAAGTTAAATTGGTTGGTTCTGTCGAGGCTCAGTGGTCGAACGAGTAAATGCAAACCCAAAGGCATTTTTCGACGTTAGCAGGATATTCTCGGGCGTTTCTTCGGAAGGTTTCGAACGAAGGGAAAGAAGAAAATCCTTTTCTGCACGTTCGAACAGCTTTCTAGCCTAACGAGACTTTACATAGCTCGAGTACGTGACAGACTAACGTAACGGAGGCGTGTGCGTCGGTGGAGATGGCTCGGCGAAAACTGGCTCGAAGAAAGGAAGCCTGGTTCGCTCGACGAGACACCGGATGCATGCTAAACATTCGGAACAGAGGATGGCTTGCTGCATACGTACCGGCCGTTGAAAAGTTTCCTCCGTCGTTCTATTTTTATAGAAATAAAGCTTTTGTGCGTGGCACCGTATACATCGGTGCACGCAAGAAACGAAACGAATTAAATTGGAGAAATTTTCTATCAAACACGCAGCGTACGCGATTGAACTTTATTGGCCAAAACGAGGAACGAGAAACAGCTTTCGCGGAAAAAGCTTCTGTTCGAAGTTGGCCCGCGTCGGGAAGACAAGTGCTCGATCTTCGTTAGAATTTCTCTGGCCGATAATTGGCGGCGTTGCGCGTGCTACAAAGTCCCGAGATGTAATCAGTTTCGAGAACTTCTCAACTTCTCCGCGCGCGATGCTCGGCTCGGCGGTTCCACGCCGGAAGAGGAGGCTCTCTTCTCCGTTAAATTTGGAACGGCGCCAAGAAAAACTACCACAACGGATGTGTAAAAATAACAGGGAAGGAAACTATCGAAACTTCCAAAAATAACGCGGCTAATGGGTAAAGATTCGCCCGCGGGTCATAAATGATCCTTTCTTGGTAAACTTCCGATCGAGAGTCTCGGTAGAAGTTTTCCACGATGCTCGATCCGAGGGAAGGAGGCGAACGTTCGACGTGCAAACCCTAAATGGTAATAACGGAAAATACCAGTTTCGAGAGGAGAGGAACTCTCGACGCGAATCGATCTCGCCCAGGAAGAAAGTTTCATTCTGTTTCTCGAGGGAAATAGCCGAGGCGATGGAATAATGAGAAACGTTCGTACCAATTACGTTACCCGTTTCGTAACAGCTCGAGAATCGGCCAGTATCCGGTAGACGTTGAACAACTGCGAGCTACTTTGCTGGCTGCAATAAATATAAGGGAGCGAGCAAAAGAGGTGCAGAGCCGTATGAAAAGAAATTTCATCGCGAGAAGGAATTAGCAATTCAAAAAAGCCCGGAGAGATGCCGGAGTGCCGGCGAACAACTAAAATCGCATACTCTACGCGAATGCTCGCGTCCAACCACTTTCCCCCGTCGAGCTTTCCCCCTATTTTCTTTTTCTTTCGCTAGTTGGCCTGGAAGAAGAGTACCGAGGGGGGTTTTTTTTTTCGTCTCACTTTATAAAATATTTCGAGCCAGTTACGAAAATATATTTTAAAAATTAGCTTTCGCGCGGTGATGTCGGTTAAAAAAAAAAAAATCCATCGAAGCGAAGCGTCGTTGCTTTTTCGTTCTTTTCGCAAGCGCGACCCAAATTTAAACGGCGGATAATTTTTCGAGATTTTTTTTTTTGCCGCGATGTAACTTGCAGATGTTCGAAACATGTTGCACGAATCATTTTTAAATTTGTTTACGGGGGAACTTGTCCATCGTTAATTCGCGTAATTTGATATCGTGCAGTCGTCATCGTTACTCGGATCGTTGTACGTTTAACCGTATCTCGTATCAAAGAGAAAACTTCTCCTCGAGGATGGTTCTGCTCCTACGGAGGAAATTACACCGAATCATCCCTTTGATTGCGAAATCACTTTCGTTTCCCTCTCGGTCCACCCGTCTTGCGATAGATATAATAGGTTCTTTTAGAAGATTTCGTGTTTTCCGCGCGCTTCAAACACTGTCGAATAAAATACACGAAAATGGAATATTCATAATATTAAAGATAGTTCTCCAGAACTGTTCCTTAAATATCGAAGTAGTTTTTGGAATCGTGTCTGCGAAACACCATTTCAAACAAGGTGATTTAACCCTAGATTTACTGATTCCATATTTAAAATTGCAGAACGACGTAAATATTATTTTTTAACAAACTTACGTTGAATTTGATCGATGCACTGGCACGAATACATATTCTGATCAAAAGAGAAATCGTATTGTAAGGTAATCGTCAACGTGAAAGGTATCGATAAATATACGCGCGATCAATGCCCGTAAATCTAGCGTTAAAACAGTGGCCGGGTCTGATAAATCTCAACTGGATCGCTTTGGACTTGTTCTCCAAAACAAGCCAGAGTTAAATTCGTTGGACAAACTACTTAGGCTCGAATTGAGGAATCGCAGATCGCGCCGAAACGAACGCGTATCAACAGAGTCTGTTTGGGCCAAGCGAGATCGAACGTCTAAAATTGAACGCCGACGGAGACAAAATTAGAAAGAATCTTTTTACTGAAATTGTCTGAGAAAGATTAACGAACTGGCTCTCGATGCACGGTAGGCGTTTCTTATCAGGATCGCGTAAAACTGTAAAGATCGTTTAATATTTGGTAAGCGTGTAAGGGTTTTGGAGGATCCATTGAATTCGTTGGTGTAATTTTCTGCACGATGTGTGGCGAACTCGTGAGGTAACTTGCCACGGGGTGTCGATAGAACTGACACCTGTCTTTCACCCTGAGGGATACTGATCGTTTCGACAAGGTGCGCGTTGTTATTACCATACGGTTAGCAGCGACGCGGTATGCAAATGCTCCGGTTATCGAACGGAAGCTCAGGTACGGTGGTACGCGGGTCTATAAATACCGAGGAGTTTTTACGATGCAAACGAGACTGCCGGGTTAGGTCCAATTCTCGCGTCGCAAATGCAACGATGGTTTCGCCAGGCACGAAAGAAAATCCCGGGAAAGGATGGATTTCGAAACAAACGGGCGGGGCAGACCTCGCGTTTGTTTCGATTGTTGCCGGTGAATCCGTGCGTGGAAAACGTTGCAGCCACCAATGGGGGGCGAAACGAAGAAAAATGACTCCCCTTTAATCTTCGGTGAACCATTTATGACCACGTTTTTTTTTCAAATGCTGCTTTTCTTCCGCTTTGCTGCTGTACCCGTAATACGAAGCCATTTTGTAAAGTCTTGGCGTCGTTTCTGGCTGAATAAATTCTACCGTTGGGAAAATCGTGCACAGATTCGTCGTGGAAATGTTTCACGATCAACGCGTGATTCTGGTAACCGTGTCAAGCTGTTCGAAGATGGAACGATTGTTTGATTTTCTGAAAGAGATCCGCCGGATAGGCTGTCGTTAAATTTAATCCGGAATAACGGAGGTTATTAAATCGCGAAAAAATTCTGTTGTAACGGAGCTATAGAATCGGTCGGCAATGGTTGTAAATAGCTTGGGAATTTCTCTGTTCGGTCGTGTACGAACGGTCGGGGCACGTTCGAGTCGAAAAGGCAGATGTTCGTAGACCGCTGCGAACGATTCGATTAATCGACGCTGCAATCGAGGCCCATCAAGTCGTCGACGAAGCTTACGAGAACGAATTAAATTTCTGTCTAGGTACTTGTCGCGAGACGTCTGGAGACAAAAGAGATCACGATCGATCGGGATGCATTTGCTCGGCGAAGCAGTAAAGTCGGTCGCGTCGATTGAATAGCGAAACTGTTCGTTCGACGGTCATAATTGCCAATAATTTACAGTCGAATCCCTCGTATCTTTTTCTTACGGCTGCCGTTTCCAGCGACTCCATTCATCATCATTTTTAACGATCGTCTTCTCTCGGTCGGTTTTTAAGCCTGTTAAGAAATTATATCCAACAACTCTGATAATTTTATTAACGGGGTTAAGACTCCTTTGGATCCAGAAGATAATACAGGGTTATCCAAATTGAGCGTCGCATCTTTAAATTGAAATAAAATACAAACTGTTTGAGACATTTCAGGTTTCTTTATATTAATATAAAGTCCACTTCGAAACATTAATCGTGGAACACAATATCATTCGAATGACCGACTAGGCTTTTTTTCACGAGCTTTGACTCATTTTGCCCAATTGTCTATTACGCTATTACATAATTGGGATTCTGTTTCATTAATGGCGGCTATAATATTGTTTTTTAGCCCCACGTTGATACGTATCACGTGTTATCCGATCACGTGGATCCCTGGGATCCAGAAGATAATATAGGGTTATCCAAATTGAGCGTCTCATCTTTAAATTGAAATAAAATACAAACTGTTTGAGACATTTCAGGTTTCTTTATATTAATATAAAGTCCACTTCGAAACATTAATCGTGGAACACAATATCATTCGAATGACCGACTAGGCTTTTTTTCACGAGCTTTGACTCATTTTGCCCAATTGTCTATTACGCTATTACGTAATTGGGATTCTGTTTCATTAATGGCGGCTATAATATTGTTTTTTAGCCCCACGTTGATACGTATCACGTGTTACATTACAAACTGAACAGTCTCTTTGAATTTATTCACAATTCGACGTATTGTTTAGCAGAAGGTTGCTTATTTGGACCAAGAATTTCGCGAAGTGCGCGAAAACAAACTCGAACAGAAATTGAACGTTTCTAAGAATTTTCAACAATTTGTACACGTTGTTGCACAGTGTAGCGTACCATCATGATTTGTTTATGCTTAGTGATGGTCATAATTGCCAATAATTTACAGTCAAATCCCTCGTATCTTTTTCTTACGGCTGCCGTTTCCAGCGACTCCATTCATCATCATTTTTAACGATCGTCTTCTCTCGGTCGGTTTTTAAGCCTGTTAAGAAATTATATCCAACAACTCTGATAATTTTATTAACGGGGTTAAGACTCCTTTGGATCCAGAAGATAATACAGGGTTATCCAAATTGAGCGTCTCATCTTTAAATTGAAATAAAATACAAACTGTTTGAGACATTTCAGGTTTCTTTATATTAATATAAAGTCCACTTCGAAACATTAATCGTGGAACACAATATCATTCGAATGACCGACTAGGCTTTTTTACACGAGCTTGACTCATTTTGCCCAATTGTCTATTACGCTATTACATAATTGGGATTCTGTTTCATTAATGGCGGCTATAATATTGTTTTTTAGCCCCACGTTGATACGTATCACGTGTTACATTACAAACTGAACAGTCTCTTTGAATTTATTCACAATTCGACGAATTGTTTAGCAGAAGGTTGCTTATTTGGACCAAGAATTTCGCGAAGTGCGCGAAAACAAACTCGAACAGAAATTGAACGTTTCTAAGAATTTTCAACAATTTGTACACGTTGTTGCACAGTGTAGCGTTCCATCATGATTCGTTTATGCTTAGCGATGGCGTGCGTGAAATATAACAAAGAACAATCAAACCGTTGAAAGATGACACTCAATTTGGATAACCCTATATATACACCGAGAATGAAAAGATTCCACGCGCAAGAATAAATTGAAAACTCGTAATAAATATTTCTGCATGTTTGCCAGAAAATTGAGTTGGAAGATCCGCGGTCTTGGCGATCGCTGTTTTAAATTTATGACAGTCGGTGTGTTGACGAGTATCTGTTGATATTAATTTGCATGCTAAATACGCGCGTTCCACGCCGCCCGGGTGCGATGGCCGCTCCAATAGGATTCTGATACATGTGTGTATATTTCCCCTCTATATGCATTCAAACTGCTCGCGATTTTTTAAATATTACCGCCGATAAATGTGCCGCACATTTACGAAATATGCAACGTATCCGTGCCGTGTGTCGTTCGACTGAAATACGCAAAACATGCAAAGTACAAAATACATTTTTAAACGTCTCTAATGGCGGAATACATTACTGTCAATGTTCCGCGTTACGATAAGTTTATATTATATTTTACTTGGAAGCTTTTGAATATTTTTTTATATCTGAGATCGCATACAAATAATAGTTACAGGAATATCAATACGATGCATCGGTTTCAGCGTTCGTAGCATATTTTACACCCTTCCTATATCTTTTTTTTCCCCCCCAAACTGTGTCGCTTGTTTCTTTGTTACGGTGGGAGGAGGGGTGGGGATTCAAAGACAAATGGCTCTCGAGCATCCCGGAACGTGGATGCGTTACGATACCGCGTTTTTAACGAACCGTTTACGAAACACCCCTTATTAACAACCGAACGCTTTGGGATTCGTCCAAGAATCGATTTGTCCCGCGAGACGGAACAAACGCAGGCGTTCGCGTTTTTTTCTTCCCGGTTTTGTTCGGCGATTGCAGCGTTCCGATCGTTTCTCCCCGCAATTTCGGTGGGAATTTGTCGTCGTGTCGATGTCGTACAGATGTTTTCAACGGTGTGCGCGAATTTATCATACGATAAATCGACGCGAGATGCAACACGGATGTCTATATCGCCCCTGCGTACCCGTCTACGGAGATAAACCGTTGTTTATGTAACAACCTGTTGTACGATAAATCTTGCCGAAACATAGTGCAATTGGCCGTGAAAAGAAATACGCCCGCGTCCACGGTTCCGTTTCGAAGCTGAAATCGTACAAAGAATCGTTCCAACGTTTACCTATATTTATACCTTGGTACCAGAGGTGGGCAAAATCGCTATACGTTTTCATGCTCCGACTATTCTATCGATATTTGCTACGTCTGTCGGAGGATACGATATCTCAAGTACGCACAGTATTTCTTAATTTGGTCAATATCGTCCTCAACCCTCGATAGGGGGTCATTTCGATTCGAATGTTGTTTATGAACAGAAATAGTAATAGTATACAGGGTGTCTCACCCGTTTTTGATATCTTGATTTTCTCGCTATTGTTACTCGTAACAAAAAATGTTTCAACTTTGTTTTTTTAAACGGAATCAGGTATTTTTTAATACATCGATCGATTCAGCTGGACAATCGTTATGAAAAAGTACTAACTATATAACGTCGAAAAATTAGTAGTTCAGGAGATATTTCAATTTAAATAATTCTAAAACACCATTGCTGTTGTACTTAAGCCGTTTGCGTTTATTTACAGGAATGGTTCAACGTAACGACCATTTACATCACTTGTCATTACTTAAACTATATAAAAAAAGTTATTTAATAATAAGAATAGTTAGTTTTTAATTGGATAGTAAAAATTGACTGCAATGATATCTTAAAATGAAACACAATGAAATTCTTATGAAATAGCCTCATGGTATAAAAAAAGCTATTTAATAATAAGAATAGTTAGTTTTTATTTGAATAGTAAAAATTGACGATAGTGATATCTTAAAATGAAATACAATTAAATTCTTATGAAATAGCCCTATGATATAAAAAAAAGTTATTTAATAATAATAATAATTAGTTTTTATTTGAATAGTAAAAATTGACGATAGTGATATTTTTAAATTAAATACAATGAAATTATTATGAAATAGCATTATGATATAAAAAAAGCTATTTAATAATAAGAATAGTTAGTTTTTAATTGGATAGTAAAAATTGACTATAGTGATATCTTAAAATGAAATACAATTAAATTCTTATGAAATAGCCCTATGATATAAAAAAAAGTTATTTAATAATAATAATAATTAGTTTTTATTTGAATAGTAAAAATTGACGATAGTGATATTTTTAAATTAAATACAATGAAATTCTTATGAAATAGCATTATGGTATAAAAAAAGCTATTTAATAATAAGAATAGTTAGTTTTTAATTGGATAGTAAAAATTGACGATAGTGATATTTTTAAATTAAATACAATGAAATTATTATGAAATAGCATTATGGTATAAAAAAAGCTATTTAATAAGAATAGTTAGTTTTTAATTGGATAGTAACTACTAAATAAACGCTAACGTCTTAGTACAACAGTAATGGTGTTTTAGAATTATTTAAATTGAAATATCTCCTGAACTACTAATTTCTCGACGTTACACAGTTAGTACTTTTTTATAACGATTGTCCAGCTGAATCGATCGATGTATTAGAAAATACCTGATACCATTTAAAAAAACAAAGTTGACCTTTATATGAACTTTCCGCGTCCACTCACGAAAAAACTAATAACATCGGAATATGCTCCCACTCGATACCATTCAAGCCTCCGCTGAAACATTTTTTGTTACGAGTAACGATAGCGAGAAAATCAAGATGTCAAAATCGGGTGAGACAGCCTGTATATAAAAATAGGAGTTTGCATAACGATCCGCAGTCTGGTTATAACTTACAGCTAATTAGGTATAAGTAGAAGTAGCCGAATCGTGCGTAAAGTTGCTGGAACGTTGCCACCCTCGCGTAAGGGTTGCACCCCTCCTGGTTCCGGGGGACACAGGTTTACGATGATCGTTGAAACGGGTCGTATCAAGGACAGTTATAGAATATAGTGGACGAAAAATCGTTAGGGTACGTGGGCCCGTGTAACGGTTGGTGTCGCGACGCTGAGGAGAACGGTCACTCCTCGGTTATCAGGTCGTTCCTCTCGTTCTCTCGTCTCGTCTGGGTTAGGTCTGGCGGTGATTCGCTTGGTCGCGTTTAGCTCGGAGCGAAACAAGGGAAAAGCGAGAAAGGGCGAGAACGTCGCATCATTCCAGTACAAAAGTACACACCCCATGGTGCGTCAACTCGACTCCGCTCGTAATGAACTCCGCTGGTCCCTTTCAAACTATTTCATTCTCTTCGGGGTTGCGAAACTACTGCGAAACGGTATCCCTGGCGTCTACTGGCTAAGAATGCCGACGAATCGAACAATCCCCCCCGCAGTATCGTCGAGGATTTTTGGCTACGCGCTGCTCCTTCGTCTTTTGAGGGGACGCGAACAAAAATTATGGCTATTATGGGGTACAATTTTCAAGCAGAAAAGCTTCATTTACACGTATGAAGATAGAAGATCGCGAAGCGAACGTCGACAGACATTTATGTATATGTTACCGTGAATGACCGAAATTGGAGAATGTCAACTTTCACCGGTGAATGTCAACAGATACCAAATACGACGGTGAAAGATCGAATATTTCATTACATTGTTGTACATTCGGACCCTCTCCGGTGTGTGTCGACAATCACAGATATGCTCTGGTGGAGGTCCAAAACAGAAGAGTCAAAAAACAAGCGACTGGCTCTCTCCTGCCAAATCCTTTGTTCTGCTCGGAGTCAATCAGCTTTGTCAGTCTTATGCAAGCTTTGATAACGCGAGCAACGTTTTCTTAATTTTTTTTCCGATACCCTAATTTATACTAAATGGATACTGCAGTAAATCGTGTTCTTTTTCTAACGCAGACCTAACCCAGACCTAACCCAGACCTAATCCAGACCTAACCCAGACTTAATTCAGACTTATTTCAGACCTAACCCAGACCTAACCCAGACCTAACCCAGACCTAACCCAGACCTAACCCAGACCTAACCCAGACCTAACCCAGACCTAACCCAGACCTAACTCAGATCTAATCCAGACCTAACTCAAATCTAATCGAGACCTAACCCAGACCTAACCCAGACCTAACTCAGATCTAATCCAGACCTAACCGAAATCTAATCCAGACCTAACCCAGACCTAACCCAAATCTAGGGTCTGGGTCAGGTCTGGGTTAGGTCTGGATTAGATTTCGGTTAGGTCTGGGTTAGGTCTGGATTAGATTTCGGTTAGGTCTGGGTTAGGTCTGGATTAGATTTCAGTTAGGTCTGGGTTAGATCTGGATTAGATTTCGGTTAGGTCTGGGTTAGGTCTGGGTTAGGTCTGGGTTAGGTCTGGGTTAGATCTGGATTAGATCTCGGTTAGGTCTGGGTTAGGTCTGGGTTAGGTCTGGGTTAGATCTGGATTAGATCTGGGTTAGATCTGGGTTAGGTCTGGGTTAGGTCTGGGTTAGGTCTGGGTTAGATCCTTTCAGAAAGAGAGGCGAAAAAGTTACGTCACCCTTGTGACGTTTTATAGCGACTGAATTACGGAGAAGAAAATATAAATCTCCAACATGTTCAACACTCACCATTAGTGCATGGTGAATGTCAACATTTACCGGTGTAAGTCAGAAATGAGGGTGTTTAGCAAATATTTCGGTCATACACTAAGCGACTATGTGAATGTTGACATTCACCGGTGAAAGTCGACATTCTCCAGATTTCGGTGTTTCACTGTAACATATATACGTAATTCGGGGATGCGAGAACAGGAGGACTCGGACTCGGACTTGGAGATAGAGGATTTATTTTCACGAAGAATAGGTTAAATATAGAATGATTTGTATGGAAATCGTTCGCCATGGGTGGTGGCGGACTCGATTGGCAAATCGTAGCCTAAATTCCTCGGGGGCCTGTTTCCCCGAAAGTTTATTCCCGCCCACCGTGACACGTGCGGAGTAGCCGAGGTATAGAGGGACGTAGATTGCACATTTGGCAACCATTATGACCGTCCTCCTGGATTTATGTTCCGTCAATTGCTATCGAGGGCGAGGCAGCGAGACGCCTGGAAGTGCACGTGTTCGCCGGAAACGAGGAAGATTACAGACAATGGACAACTTCCAAGACTTTGGTCCCTTGGTCTCTCGCCTTCGTAGCTAATTAAACAGGCGACAGTGTTACAAATCCATCGGTAAATTACTTTTTGGCCAATGTCGCGGTTACAAAGGAACCTATCACTGTTGATTGTACAGAAGCATAAACAATGGTCGTGGATAATTCGGTCTGTAAGTATCCGTAAACGCAGCGGCACCCGTAATTGGGACATTTACCTTATCTTCGAAGTAGACCAATCGGAATGGAACCGGAGAGGCACTACGACGGGACAAAAGGTCTCTAGGCTGTCGGATCCGATGCTGATTATACATGCTCCGGTCTGTATACGTGCTCGAGTTGAACATTCGTCGTGCAACCGTTTCCGTACCCGACGCAACTACGGATCTTATTCGAGAGCGTTAATTGTGATCTATGTTTCTGTCTGTCCGGAAGATGCGACACGAGCACCTCGGAGAGATACTCAGGTAGCTTCTATCTCGAGAACCGCTTTCAGTCCCGTGCAGACTTAGCTTGGTAGTTAGAAAGCCAATTAATTAAATGTCTGTACCTACATGTTCCTTAATTAACTCGTTGTGTCATCCGACTCGCAGTTCCTCCAGACAGGCTTCCATTAAACGAGATCTATTTTCGGGGAAAAACGGTGCTTAACGTCCATCTATTGTCGCGAAGACGTAATCCGGGGGAGGCGGTGAACACTTTCTAGATTTCCGCGTGAAAAGTTTCATTTCCACCGACGGGATAAGAGAAAAGGGTGTTTCATATTTGATTTATCGACGCGTAACAATTTTCCGTCCGAGTTGCCTGGATTTTTTTCAATTAAAATTTTTTCCACCACGCCCCCGTCGGATTGTAAGACACCCCTTTGTAGGGGTCGCGCTCCCTACTTTAGACAACGCTGCGCTATAAGCTCGTCCGACAGTTTGTTCGTTTCATGACGAAAAAAGGAAGGGCAAAGTCGTAGTCGCTTGTTTAATGAAAACGTCGGTACGTCGTGATTTGCCGACCGAAGAAAGAAAAGAGCAGTCTATGAGGCGGCTTTTCATTTTACGCGTCGCCGGCTCCTTCGGATTGAAATACCTCCGACAACGCGGCCTTTTTATAAGAATAAATCGCTCGCAGACTCGTAGAAAATTAGCAGCTATTTTTTTTTTTTAAATAATAAACGGTGTGGACGTTTGATCGGCTAATAAATTTTTCGTTGGGGGGATTCTTTGAAGGAAGGACTCTTTTTGGGGCCAAGTACTGTAGAAAATATAAAGAATATGCTCCTTCTAGGAACATAGGAGTGTTCACACAGTAACTACACGAATTGATGATATCTTCGATTTGACGATTGCTTCGTTGCATTTATTTATATAAAGATATTGCTATTAAAGAATGTGATATCATCAATTCGTGTATATTCCTAGAAGGAGCATATTCTTTATATTTTCTACAAGTACCCCGTCGTACGACGTTTCGAAGTCGAACGTTCGCCTAATCTCGGAGCGTTTGCGAGATGCGTTGCGGTAGATCGTCGAAGGAAGATCGTATCTTTAAAGGCTGGCTCCCATGATCGCCTGGAACGTTTTGGGACTTAAATTTAAAGTCGTGCCCCGTAAATAGCGTTTTATCCGCGTCCGTGGGATCGCGGTGTCGCGATGATTTATGGAACGCTTCGGAATATTCGTCAACGATATCCGCGGTTTTTCCGCTCCACGGCTACTATGGAAATTAAAGTTTCACCGGGCCGTCGCGCCGATGCCTCCGAGCGTCGATCCCGCTCTCCAGCAATAAACAAGCCCCGAACGCTTGTAAACTTTCGAACAACGTCGCCGTGGATATAATTCCAGAGTATAATTGTACGGCGTAACAATGAAGTGGTTTTTTTCTATGGTCGACAATGGGCGTCGAAAAGTCGGTCGAACGGAGGCTCGTTCGTGGTCGTCGATGGAACACGATAATAGAGTTGTTATTGTTAACGAGTCGGTGTTTGCGAAAATTAAATCAAATTAAATCAAATTAAATCAAATTAAATCAAATTAAATGAAATTAAATCAAATTAAATGAAATTAAATTAAATCAAATTAAATTAAATCAAATCAAATCTACAGATAAGGATCTTCGTTATATTTCAGGCATCTTCGATGCGAGGCCTGGTTTCTTCGATCTCCCAGTCAGTCAAATTTCCATACGCATTCCAAGAATCCATTCCCATGCATGCACTCCGCAACCGATACTCTAGTCTAAACATCCACTCGATCCCGTCAGCTACGCAAACACTTGTCATTCACACTCAGCCGTGCAATCCACGGCGTACAAATATCTCTCGCGCCTGCATAATCATGAATGGGATTTAACCCATTAGTTTACAATAGACACGTTTGTAATAGCGTTACGGCACGGCATCGGGAACGAAATTAATAAACCAAAGCAATAGGATAAAACGTGCGTCGAGTAACGAGCGTATCGATTAATCGAGTTAACACTAGATTGCCCAAGGAAGTCATTTTGACTGCCTTTTAATGTCAATTAGAAAAACAATTATGTATATAATGACACAATTTCTTAGAATTTTCTGACTTTTTGCACAACATATAAATGCGTTTATTAATAATTGTAGTTACCTCCCCCCTCCTTCATTTCCGGTATATATATATATGTGTTATACCTATATCGCTCAAAAGCAGTCATTTTGACTGCTTGGGAAATTTTAAATAATCAAATGACTCTTATTATTGAATTGAGTAAATTTCTTATATGACCAGTTCGACTCTGTATTGAAATAACAGTTTTCATTTTTTTTCGATTACCAACACATGATAACATACAAGTACATGATAAATTGTCGATTTGGGCGTACCTAACCCAGACCTAACCCAGACCTATTGATAAATTGCAGTTTCTCAATAAGCTAAAGTATTACTTGTTATTCGAATCTTTATGCAGTGATACTTGTTCTAACAAGTTGTTTATTTTATTTCTGCGCCCTAAATTCATAATATTATAACATAATATTAAAAAAATGAATTTTAAACAAATTTCTTTACACATTAGTTAGTCTTTCACAATGCAGTCATTTTGACTGCTTCTTGGGCAATATAGGTATACACTAAGTTTCAGTCTTTCTAGTGTTAAATATTCGAGGCATGCAAACAGTGTCATTCACGAGGATCTAAAAACAGTTAAAAGGAAAATATTATAAAATTATCCTAAAAATATTTAATACGTGAATTATGCGTTGCTATCGGATTGGCTATGTTTCGATCGGATCAATAGAGAATTTTTTTTATCTATGATAATCCGAGCATATCTCGTACGAATTGTGTGTTCTGTTTATACTTCTATCCAGACGCGTATCACGGCCAGAGGTGGGCAAAATTGTGCTCGAATAATAGATAACCGATAAGACCAACGTATAGCAATTTATTCTTGATATTTGCACGATCGAACAGTGAAATTTTTATTCGTTCGTTCGGGGAATACTCCATTCTATAATTGAAATCCGTATTTTTATTTAACGCGTAAATACTTGTTCCGTTCTTTGTTCGTTATTCGATATTTTCTGATCACCGATAGTGCGATGGTTTGAGGTTGTTTTGATCACGGTATTGGCCCCCTCGTACCGGATACACGGACAACTATCGATACGCAAACATTTTATGTATTGTATACCACTCGGTGATACTTGATAAAAAAATCGGAATATAACAGACCATTCGTAAGCTAAGTTCGAAGCGTTTGAAAAATGTAATTCCATAGGTGGGGGACTTTGGATATTTAGGGTTGTAAAAGTGGTAAAGCCGAGAGGGGGGGTGTTATCCGACCTATCGATACGCGTGCAAACGCTGTGAAACATACTCGCGCGATACAAATTACCGCATAAATTATCGCACGGTGGTTCGAGAGGTCAGTTTCGGGGAGTGCATCGCGGTGGACAATAACGAGCAGAGCGACGCGGGCAGATTGATTAATGTCGCGACAGAAGGGGCAGAAATTTGTCCGTTAATAAACGCTGGAAAGATGGACGACGTCGATCAATTCCACGCGGTTCGAATGGCGCCAAGGTGAAATTGGTTTTAAACGGGGTGATAATTGCGATCGGTTCTGTCCATTGTGAATCCGAATCGCGAATGGAAGAATACTGGCCAGGGGGTGAGAGAGATGGCGGGAAAAGCAGCTCGGTTGCATTTGGTTTTAGGATGGAGTAGCGTTGCAGCGTAGCCGGTTGTCAGGGATATCGTGTTTACGCAGGATCGTGTTCGGTATCCCTCGGTGGCAGGCAGCGTCGAATGCCAGTGGCGGTGACGGTTAGGGCGCGGTGGTAAACGAGAGACGCCGAGTGGGAGAAGAGATACGAGCTCGCGGCGGAATGAAAAGGGTGCTTTCAACCCTCCCACGGTTTCGTACATTCAACCGACCTCTCCCGACTGTTCTCGGAAATGGGGCTGAATCGCGTGGGCTGCGACTCTACGATAACAACGCCGCTCCGCGATCTTGGCTAAGAGCGAACGCCTACTCGCTCGTGGCTCGAAACCATCGACCCCGGTCAGATGGTGCCACGATAACCCTTACACGGCGACGATTTTTATCCGCCACGGACGGCGGCAAAGGGTATAGCCGGATAAGATGGTCAAAAGTGCCCTTGAGCCAAACTGATCAGTGAACATATCAATTAATAGACCATTCAAAGAAAACCATTTCTGTCAAATATCAACCCCGTACCCTTACCGAGAGGGTAGTTAAAGGGCGTAACGCAATTTTCAGTTTAAGCTGTATATCTTTTGTTGTATCGTATCAAAGATTTTGAAAAAAATTTGGGGTATTTTGCTCTACGGCGTACGTGTTTGTGAATTTTTTCAGAATTTTTCCACCGCAAAATGAATTTTTAAAAAATTCGAAAAGTATAAAAATATTTTTTTTTAATAGAAATTATTAAATGACCACGTTTATATTTTTACAGTGTTAGTGTCTTCGTTATGATCATTAATCTATCATTTTTTCAGATTTTTAGAAATGGGGGAGCGATGTTGGAAAAATCAAAAACCGACATTTGCTTGTATTTTTACCTTAATTTTTGCTGTGACCATGTTCGTATCGTTACAATTTTAATAGCTTGTTACTGTTATAAATATATAATTTTTTGAGATTTTTTTGTGGAGGTGTATCACATGCAAAATAATTATAAATCGATATTTCCTAAGTTTTCGTTCGCAGAGGAGTAATATATTCGGGTAATTGGTATTTTTACTTCATCGAATTATCATTATATGCATGCTCAAAATAGTTTTACTTAAAACTTAAAACCTTAGGAATGTCGAAAAAGACATCAATGAATGACATTAATGAATACTTAATCTTTTATGAGTCATATTCTGAGAAATTCTAATGAGAAATTCTAATAAAACAATAGCTGCAATTCTCTTAATTCATACATGTAAAACTATTTTGAGCACGTATATAATGATCATTCGATGAAATAAAAATATCAATTACCCGAATATATTACTCCTCTGCGAACGAAAACTTAGGAAATATCGATTTATAATTGCTAATATAATTTACAAGTGCTCAAGGGCACTCTTGACCATCTTATCCGGCTATACCCTTTTATTCACGAATCAAATATTTAGATCACCCTCCCCTCTCTCCTTCGGCTGTCCGCGTCCCTTTATCCGCGAGCAGGTATCTCGAAAATTCATTTCGACGCACCGATATATGGACCGTTTATTTTGAAAGTGGTGTAAGTCCGTGAACACGGACTTCCCATGCTTAAAATACTTGCCTATAGGGGCCTCTACTTACCCTATGATTTTTGCCAAAGTTATCGTTTACACCCTGTAGATCCAAGCGGTCGATCGCGAATAGAAACGTTCGAACGGAGAAAGGACGAAGGATGCCCGGTGCCGTGAAGGGTTTAATCGGGCCCGCAATTTCGAAATAGCCGAGAACGGAAGAGGAAGAGAATTTTGAGGGGTGGAACGGACTGGGAATACCCGCGATTGGCGTTATCGAATAACGCTCGAGAGCCGAGATGCCGCGTCAGAACTCGCGGAAGGAGAATGGCCCGCGAGGGTCGATCCAAGCACCCTTGACTGTTGCAATTACTGCCTATGAACGGCCGGATGAGATTCGATCGGCCCGCTTAATTAACAGGTGCAACACGCCCTGCGCTTGCCACGTTCCGGTACGTACCTGGCAGCGGTTTCGATCCGAGAATTTCGGGTGCAAGGGGGTGGGCGGACGTTTGCGTGGCCGAAAATATCGATTGGCCCGGAACAAATTCGCTCGACTCGGAACGCTCTCGGTGATACCTGCCTTCGAGCCACCGTTTTTAAACTTTATTCCGCCAACGGAATCATCCCCTTTGCTGTTCGTTATTCCCCAACTACATAAACAGTATTTTTACCGTTAAGAAAATATATAACATTTACTTTGGACGTTAGAATTTTATTAGGTCGAGTCATAAGTAACTTCCGTTTTTTTATTAGACATTTATTTTGCTCTCATTAAATAACAAAATCATATTAATTTATTATGTATTCACCCACTATTATCTATCGCCTTCTCCCATCTTCCTGGCAGTTTATCAATTCCTTCCCTGTAAAATGTGGTTGGTTTGGACTGGAAGAAGTTTTCGACAGACTGCCTGACTTGCTCTTCAGAATTGAAGGTATTTCCATGATAAAATCGTTTTGCCATGGATGTTTGCTTTCGGATCTGGTAGAGGTGGTTGATTCTTATCAAGCCACTGTCTTTTGCGGACTATATTGTCATAGGAAACCCATTTTTCATCGCCTGTTACAATCCTGTTTAAAAAAGGCTCAATTTTTACCCGTGAGAGCAGACTTGTGGCGATTGACATGCGATCTTCTTTATTCCGTTCATTGAGATTGCGTGGTACCCATACTCCTAACTTGCTGACTTTCCCTAATTTCTCCAGGTGGCGGTTAACAGTTGATTATGATGTATTCAACCTTCCTGATATACTTCTTGTTGATTGACGTGGATTTTGCTCCAATATTGCCTTTAAACGGTTGTCGTCAAAGTCGGATGGACGTGTCCCGCCCTCGGTTCGTCTTTTAAGGTCGTATCTCCAGAACGGAATCTTTATAAACCAATTTCTAACTGCCCGAACAGTTATTAGTCCTTAACCATATACACTGCATATTTTTTCAGCTGTCGCCTTAGCACTATTGCCTTGTTTAAATTCCCAAAGCGTTACACGACGAATATGTACTTTTTGACTCTCCATTTCAGAGGTTAAAAAAAAAAAACAGTTTAACGTAACGTGTATCACACAAAACAGTTGACAAAGGACTAACTGAAGCCTCGTCTATATAGTGAAAACAAAAACTCGTTGTCATGTTAATTCACAGCGGGTAGATACGAACAATAGATTCTACTTAGCTGCATCGGAAGTTACTTATGACTCGACCTAATATAATTTACACTCGTGTCTGCGTATCGTTGAGACACGTTGATAATAATTATTTATGCGAGAAAATAAAAAGGGAGCACAGTTACATGGAAGTTTATACAGGGGGATAGTTCTGGGTTCCCATGGTTGAAAAGTTCGTTTGAAAATGGTAGCCATCGGGGTTGCGTAGACTGGGATTCCTCGGCGCGTAACTCGAAGCCGACGATTAACGATTCGAAGGGGGATGAGAGGCCTGCCAAAGAGGCGAGCTAGTTCGCGAAGAATCTCGCGGAGGTACGTCAGCCATCTCTGGGATTTCCGTTCGGGAATTCGGGCGAGGAAAGCTGCGGAAATTAGCGAGAGCAGGGTCGCGGTCGAGGCTAATCTAAAAGGAGTAACTTAATTACTCCGTGGCACGAACCGGACTGGCAGCCAGCTTCCGTCTGTTCGTTTGCCTCGTCGTCTAGTCGCGAACATCGGGGGAACAGCGACGGGACGACGGACTGGACGGGGGCTGCCAGACGGTCGAACGAACGGACAGATTGAGAGACAAGTAGCACCCCCCACCTTCGTGTACTTCCGGCACGAATTAAAATCAGTCACACCCGATCGTCGAATTAATCGCGTCTGTTTCCAAATGCCCGATGAAAACGGGGAGTTCGCAAGTTTGCGATCTCTCGGTTTCTCTGCTCGTCCATTGGCGGAGACGAGAACGATGATAGAAAAGGTTTGGAAAAATAAAACAGTCGAATCCAAAGGGTTAGGTGAGCGTATTGTTCGAAGAAGACCCGAACTGTATTACAAACTCGGTAAGAAAATATCGAACGATAGGACGAAGCTAAAATAAATATATAAAGGTGTAATTAACTTTGAGAAAGAAACTTGCGAAAGCGTAGACGTACCAATACGTGGAAATATTCGTTCGAACAGAGTTGTAGGACACCATTGTATTCCGGGGATATGAAAATCCTGCCGGAAGCGATATTTCGTTTCGTAATAGTAAATATGTTGCCGAGGGGTTCCAGGAACGAAAGGGTTGAGCGAAGGAGTAGGGTTTCAGCCGGCGACTGAATGCTCCGCTGGAATCAAGGGTAAAATGCGCGTCTTGAGATACGTCGGCCTTGACGGCGTTCCTCGAGCACCTTTTGTCGCCGTTCTAATTCAATATTTCCGGCACCGGGTGCCCGCATTCTCAGACTTTCCGAGTGGTGTGCTTCGCCGGCGCGAACGAGCTTCTCTCGCGCCCCGCGGACCCAACGAAACGCTCGCAATTTCGACGTGGGTTCGCGCGGCGGGAACCCGGCTCGAGGAAAAGTATGGTCGACGGGGGAAATACAGCGTAGCCGTAAATCAAGCGAGCCGGGAACAAGGAGCTCGCGCGAACGAACCGAGCGAAACGTTGGAAAGACAACTTGGCCAGAAGGATAATCGACCGAACGAGGGCGCTTTTTCTTGTCCTCTTCGCGACAACCAGCGTCGATAAACGTTCGATATCGGGAACGGTAGCTTCAAGACTCGCGTCCGCTCGTGAATTTTCATTTATATCGATAGAGAAAACTAAAATTATGATCAAATTGCGAAAGGGAACGGAAAATATAAGTGAATTGAATCAGAGATGGAACATAACGGTGGTGCCGCGTTATAGATCACTTGGAGGGTTTATACATAAAGATGAAGGAAGGAGAGTCTGATTACTTGGACGGAACTTATCGAGCAACGACTTGGAGATAATATTATTCACCGGGAATTCCCGAAAAGTGAATTCGACGTTGAACTGGAATCCTGGGGACGACTTCGGTGGAGCAAAAAATCTCCACAGAAACGATACGCAGAGCGAAGGTAGTACGACTGTACGATAGGATGATTCTTCGTGGTATAGTGATCGAAAATGGTGAATAAGAATTTTCGACAGGAGCAGTGGTTTCCTGAGAATATCGAATTTGAAAGTTCTAAAGACGCGTCCGACCAATATTCGATATTTCTACTTGCGATGGAGTTTGCAGGCATTTTCAGTGGTATGGTATCATCTAATTTTCGTCGACTGTATTTCTTTGGTGTCGAACAGAGCCAAGTAGATCAGATGAGACCGTAAACGTTTACAATCTTACCGTCAATGTTGATAAACGTCGAATCAAGTAGAAATATCGAGCGATTGTCAGACGCCTCCCAACGAATATCCAATCTCGATTTTCTTGGAAACAAACTGTCCTACGAATATATTTTATTCCACATTTTCCATCCGTTTTTCCATGAAAAGTAACCCCGAGCAAGATCGTTCCCCTAATTGTTTAATAAATTTCCTTTGTTTTGAGATCAATTTCATTAGCTCCTCTTATCCGAAACATACTTAATAGGATTGGAGGCCGTAGTTATCAATCGACCCTCGTATCGAGGGTAACGAAAGGGAGGTGGTCGTAAAAGGCTCCGAATTACCCTATCTCACCCTATAATCCGATCGTGACAATTTCGGTCGCGGGCTCGGCCCCCCCCCCCCTCGAAGTTGCTGCGATCGAAAGGGGGCAAATTTGTAGCTTCTTAGGAAAGAAGTTGTTGCTTCTGTGCTCACGCGAGCCGTTTGATGTGATTACAGACGGAGCTCTCGCAAAATTTGCAACAGCTATCGGAGAGGGCACGCTCGACGACGGAATTCATTCAGAGGCTCAAAGGAATGACGGACAAAGTGCACGTGAGTATTCGCCTTTGGCGTCCTTTTTAAATTTCCGCGTCGTGGCACGGACGGGGAGTGGAGGGGGGTGGGGAGCCAAGGCTCGCCTCCGTGAAATTACGGAAGGACGCGGCGTTAATTGCATCAGTTGTCGCCGTCCCTTCCGTTTCCAGCTTCCATCTTCGGGGGGCCAGGCTGTCCTCTCGCACGCGAAATTACAAAGGATACGACATCGAGAGCGGCCGAGGGAACGAATTATATTCGACCAGTTAATAATACCGTCGGATCTCGCGTTTCACTCTTTCCCTCGAACGAGAACCGGTCTATTCGATGAATTCCCTTCCGACCTACGCGACCGCTGTGCTTAGTTTCCGGAAATAATTAGAGGAGACGGTAGAAACGCCTGATATCCATTTTCCTTTTCTACCCAGAGAGTTACGGGCCAGAGAACAATACTAAAATCTACCTTGCATGGTTTATAGATCTTTAAAAATTGCAGATATTTAATTTGTAATGTAATTCGAATCATCCCCCACTTTCGACGAGGATTCGAGCTCCGTGTATTCTTCCGATAGAGTTCCCTTCTTTCGTCGTTAATTTGTCGCGATCCGCCGCGAAAATGAAAAACGAACAAGAGTTACGGAGCAGAGGGGTTGGTCGGCGCGCAAATGAAATTTGAATCTCATTTCGGCGAAAGGACCGTGGCCAAATGGATTCCCAAGACTTTTCCCTTCGTTTCCCGGGAAAACGCGAACAATTGAATCTCCCCACTTCCGGATGCGTTTTACAAGAGTTGATTTATAAGTTCGTCTACCCTCGGCGTTTTGTATTTGCATATTGTTTCGCGGAGCGTCGCTAAAATCTCGCGAGACAACTGCCGGGGAAACAGGTAACGGCGGTCGTGTTTCCCTCGAAAGTTGCTCGACAATGTTGGAAGCTTGTCGGTAAGAAGGGGACGCCAAGTCTCGTGGCGGCCATCTTTGATTTTGGGCTCAGACTGCTCGAATAATTTATACGAAGAGTCTTTGTACGAAGTTGCTCGTAAATGTTATTTTCGAAGGAATTATCGATTTCTCTGTTAATTAAAATTAAGCGTTTCGTATTACGTATAATATTTAAATAGCTGGATGTTCGATTTGAATTTTAATCGTGGTGTATCCGCACGGTTGAATTGTTTGGATATTCGAGATGGTAATGATCGGGTAAAAAGTACCCAGTACGTGGCTCGCGTGACGCAAAAGTGCAGCGGAGGCAAACTGCGAATTTTAGGAGGGCAATTTTCCTCGACTGCTGTCACAGTGCAAACCTGTTCGCGCGAAGTGGCGATCGAGCGGTTAAAAGAAACGCATTGAAGTTAATGCAAGCGGTTACATTAGTAGTAAAATGGTCGCACGAAGTCACGCGACGTCCCTTGAAATCGCACGCCCGTTCAAACTGGGGTTTTTTTTTTACCTCGAGGGTTCTCCTCGCTCCGAAACAGACACGTCAAACCCTCTGTCTGATTTTGCGGTTCGTTGGGTATTATTAAAAATTTTATTTCTAATCAAATTCAACTTGCTCTGTGGTCGATGAAAATAAATGATCGCTCGAAAGCATCTTCGATACTCCGACGACTGAATTATTTTTACCATCGTTGAAGAGTAATAGAAATGATGGTGTTCCGTCGACAGGAGGAGTGCGTGGCTTTGGAGGAGGAGGTGGAGGATAGGGTGGCGAATCTGGTGAGCGTGCTTCAAGCGAGGAAATCGCGTCTGATCGAGGCAGCCCGACAAACCAGAGAGGCGAGGGTGCGCTCTTTGAGGGACCAAGTGACCAGATGCGCGTCTCACTTGCAAGCGACCACCGCTCTTCTCACGTTCTGCATCGAGGCGCTCAAGGAAAACGACAGCGGCGCGTTTCTTCAGATCGGCGGAATGCTGTCGGTTAGGGCAGCGACCGCTGCCGGGTCCTGGGGGGCCGCCGAGGGCGTCCAAGAAATCGCCAGATTACCCCTGCTCGATCTCACGCTCGACGACAAACCTCTGCGACGAGCTATCGATCAACTCACCTTCGTCCAGCTGAAACGTGAGTCTCCGAGTCAAACAAACCTTTTCTCTATTCTCCTCTATCGATATTTCATTGCGTCGACGAACCAGAGTTTGGAAATTCCTATTGTTAATTGTGTTCGAGATGGATGCAGCGAAATTGCCGGAAATTGTTTCCTATAGAATATAAGAAACCGGAAATCGTCCTACGCGGACGGCAAGTTGGCGACCATCGCGTTAGGTAGTTTCGTTCGGTCAGATTTCTAGCTAACCGGCTTATAACTCGGACAATAGGCCAATTAATTCATCGCTCGGATAAAATACAGAGCTTATTCCGTGTTTAATTCGATCGCAATGAACGTTTGATTAAATGGTCCTGCCGGAAGACGGTTCGAAAAGGATTTTCATTAACGTCTGTGAACCTTTAACGTCGACGAATAAAAATTGTAATCTAAATAGTACAATCAAATTATTTTTTACGTTCGATAAATCTTGGCGTGGGAATTTCGCTGTAGTAAAGAAATACGACTCTTTGGTTCGTCGAGGACGCTAGAAAGTCGATCGGAAGATCTCGTTAACACGTTGAGTGCCCGTTGGTTACGAATGGTACTTGGAACTGACAATTATTCCTTAAAACGCTTACCATAAATAAACCCTAGTGCTTGTAAACTTCTGAGTATGATTAATGCCGTTAGGAATACCGTAGAACCTCCATTATTCGTATTAATAGGAAGACAGTTATGAAGTACGAACGGTTTCAGATAGCAAAACACACACATTTATAGAAATTGAATATTATATATATTTCAGGTAATAGAACAGAAATGAGATATTAATATTAAACTTAGTATTCAAATTTTTATTCCATGCCCCTGCATAATATACTCTGCACAAATATATTAAAGAAGCATGTATACCGTGATAATTTTACAAAATGGAACAGCGTGAGAAACTCCATGGGCACTGATCGTGTTAACAAAGATTCACTGTAATCGTCGATCGAATATAAACGATTGCTCACCCTATGTTGGACGCAGCATCCGAGGGAGAAGATCGATTTCCAGCCGCAGGTAATTAATGTCGTCGATAGACGAAAATAACCATCGAGGTGGTTGACCTTTACCCGAAAGCCACAGTGTCTGAAACGAATTTTCCGCGAAGCATTTTTTAATAATTTCCCCGGCGGTGGATTCATTAAACGCGCTCCCTCTCGTTCGTTAAGTCGCTCGAAAGCTGGATTAATTGGGCAACGACTTTGCCGGCTTAACTATCGTAACTATCGCGGGGTACTAAGTCGTCTATAAGGATGCTGCTGCAGTCTTATACCGCAGACGAGGTGTACGAGTAGGTCTTACTTACACCTTATGGCATAATAGCGAGCGTATTCCGTTGAAATTTATTCACGGATACTTACCAAAAAGTATTAAAAATATAAATCGATAGGAAGTAGGTGCTGAAATTTCGCGGCGAAATTAAAAAGTTTCAAATCGTTCTAAAAAAATTATTCCTGGCTGCAGGGGCCAATTGCAATCATTTTCGGTGAATAGACATACCCTCGAAATCCTACCCACTTTCGAGAAAAAAATTCCTTACCGAAAATGTAGTGTCTGACCATACATTGACATGTTTCCCTGAAAATTTTCGGCGAAATAAAATAAACAATTTCAAATCGTTCTGGAAAAATTATTGTCGGTTGCGGGGGTCAATTTCAATCATTTTTTATCATTAGACATACCCCCGAAATCTTACCCAGTTTCGAGAAAAAAATTCGAGAAGGTGTGAAATTTTTCGACAAAATTAAAAAATTTCAAATCGTCTTGGAAAAATTATTTTCGGTCACGGGGGTCAATTACGATCATTTTTTGTGAATATACATACCCCCGAAATCCTACGCACTTTTGAGAAAAAAATTCAATAGATGCCTACATTTTTCCGTGAAATTACAAAATTTCGAATCGTTCTAAAAAAAATACTTTTAGTTGCACGGGTCAATTACAATTATTTTCGGTGAATAGACATACCCCCCAAATCCTAACCATTTTCGAGAAAAAAATTCGTGTAGGTGCCTAAATTTTTCGGCAAAAAAAAAAAAATTCAAATCGATCTAGAAAAATTACGTTTAGTTGCAAGAATCAATTACAATAATTTATGGTCATTACACATACCCCCGAAATCCTATCCACTTTCGAGAAAAAAATTCATTATCGAAAGTATACTGTGTGGCAAGAAATGTCCCCACTTTCATGCGTATCTTTAAAACGTCATAACTTCTGAACGGATTGGACGATTTTAATGTTTAAAAAAGCAAACAACGCGTATTTTAGTGGAGAATATGTAGAAATTGTAAAAATATTCGAAAAGTTGTTCCTTGACCCCGTAAAGTGAGAAAAACCACATAAAAGTGGTCCAATTTTCAAACAGCCGTAACTCCTACAATAGTGAATATATTTCAATGAAATTTTTTTCTGAAGTAGAGCTCATGGGTGCCTACAAAAAAGTATTAGACAACTTTTCTGTAATGCGTCAAACAAATTTATTAAAAATGAAAAACAAATTTTAAAGAAAAATCGACAGGGGGTAGGTGCCTAAATCGGCGAAATTGAAAAGTTTCAAATCGTTCCGAAAAAATTATTTTTGGCTGCAGGGGTCGATTATAATCATTTTTGGTGAATAGACATACCCTCGAAATCCTAACCATTTTCGAGAAAAAAATTCAATAGGTGCCTACATTTTCTCCGTGAAATTAAAAAATTTCGAATCGTTCTAAAAAAATAACTCTTAGTTGCAAGGGTCAATTACAATAATTTTCGGTGAATAGACATACTCTCGAAATCCTAACCATTTTCGAGAAAAAAATTCAATAGGTGCCTACATTTTCTCCGTGAAATTAAAAAATTTCGAATCGTTCTAAAAAAATAACTCTTAGTTGCAATGGTCAATTACAATAATTTTCGGTGAATAGACATACCCTCGAAATCCTAACCATTTTCGAGAAAAAAATTCCTTATGTAAAATATAATTTGTGGCCAGAAATGTTGCCCGAAAATTGCATGCGAATCTTTGAGACAACATAACTTCTGAACGGATCGGAGGATTTTAATGTTTCAAAATGCAATCGACGCGTATTTTGGTGAAGAATATTTAGAAATTCTGAGAATGTTTGAACAGTTGTTCCTTAACACCGTAAAATGTATAGCCCCACACCAGCGTTTCATTCCACCGTGTCGATGAACCTTCTACACGGAGACGAGATCGGTTCAACGATTTCGTAATTGAAACACGTCTGGGAATAGTAAATGCAATTATTTAATCCTTAACAAGATTCACCGGTAACCTGATATTCTGCATTTTCAATAATTCAATTCCGATCGGCGACATTGTACCGTGGAATTTCAGTTATTTATTAAAGCGTTAGAAACACTATTACCCTCGAAAACGTTGGAAGAAGATAGGATATTAGGTCCTTTGTTTTGTCAAATACATTATTCCCGCGACTGTCAATGGCAGAGCTCCTTCGTCGAAGAGTTCTTAACAATTTTTCGTAGAACGCTCGAACGAGATCTGTTTGGAAAAGTTTGTCAGGGCGCAGGAGCTCCGAAACAGTCGCGTTTCAAATTAAAGAAATTGCAAACGCGATCGTAACGGTTTCGTTCCCTCGATAGGAGACGTCGAATTATCCGGAGGCGAAACTGGAAACGTGAAAAACATTTTTATGCTTTACGATGCCGTTACGCGTGTACGTGGCCGACGTTTCGAAACCGTAACCGATAAAATGAACTTTGTCGTGCGCTCTGGCAATCGCTGTAAACCCAGATGACAGAGATATCCGTTCGCCTGCCATAAAACACGAATAATCGCGGTAACGTCGTTGACGGCAAGTCGGCTACGACTAGCTGCGCGAACCCGTTTGATTTTATTGTTCTCGTAAAATCGCTAATAAATCCATCTGCCGGGGAACCGAAACTTTTTTGTCTGCTTTTCGTAATACACGCGTAATTCGGATCACAAACACTCGATATCATTTTTATTTTTTTTTTTTGTAAACAAAGTTGGATCCTCGATAATAGACCGAATCGATACAATTTCATTTAGGAATATATTCCAGCGGGGAACGCAGAAGGAAACGAAGGCTCGAAACGTAAATGTTGCAAACGTTGGTTCGGTTTACGTTCGGTGTTTCACCGTAACGTTGGGTATCGCCGTTTCCTGGGAAGCGTCGCTCCGATCCACGAGATCGCAAGGAATTCTTTCCCCCTTCCGTGCCGCGAACAAATTTCCAGACGGAATGTATTCCCGAATGGCGGAACCGTGTACGAAAGTTTATTTCCGCGAGACGGTCGCGGAAGTTTTATCGACGGAATGTGTTTCGTAGGCATATCTGTAAATAGTTTAAAAAGTTTTCCCTCCTTTCGATCGGGCCGGGATACTTTCCTCTTGTTTCGAGCGCGTCGAGCCGTTTGTTTTACAGGAGGATTTCCTTTACGTTCCAATTTTATCGTCACGTTTAAAACGTTTATAAAAAAAATTCAGTAACGTCGACGTCCGGTGGTTTCTGAGAAAAGATCTTGCGACACTTTGTTTGAACCACGCTATATACACTGGGTCATTCCGCATTACCCGATACCCTACTTATTCTATAGTTAGCAATCCTGTATAGAAACGTCACATCGGATACAATTTATCTGCAGCAGTGCTGCTCAACCTCTACAAAACTCAATACAAACGCAGGCAGTTTAATTTTCAGTGAAAATTTATATATCTTGAAATGTAGGTCGAATTAAAAAATTTGGAGAACCATGGTCCTCGGGAGATGCCCTGATTATCGACAGAAATGTGTACATTTTCATATCTAAAATCTAATTTGACTGTTTAGAAATAAACGGTAAAACTATCGTGCAAAGAGGAAAAATTACGTTGTGGCCTTGGTACATTTTTAGCGCATAAATGTTGAGGTTTTCAATAATTCCACTTAATAATTCGCACACATAACTCAATATATTTAGTTATCACACATAATACAGATATATAATAAGCATAAAAATACAAACTCAAATAAGCATACGCCTAAGCACGACTACATGGCGCAAAACCCCTTCAATAAAGATCCTTTATGGATAGGTTGAGAACCGTTGATTTGTAGCGTAAGCTACGCGCGTGTAACTTATTTCTCCATGGTTGCGTGTCCGTCTCGTCGATTCCGATTTCGTTTAACCGTCTAAAAGCGAACGTTTTTAGCTCCCGGGGCACCGTTACTGATACCTGAGGAATGCAGCGCGGAGAACAACAGCGTGACAGTCGCCTGGCAGCCTCCTTCCGGGCACGGGATCGTCGGCTGTGCCGGGCAAAGGGGTCCTGCCATCGAGGGTTATCTTTTGGAGCTGGACGACGGATGCGGCGGGGAGTTCAGGGTGAGCTAACAGCATTGTTTCCCCAGATTTTTCCGATATCCTCGGTACCCTAGGTGTTTTATTACCTGAGAAAACAATGGGAACACGCGGAGAGTACAGCTGGCAAGTATTCCGGAACGGTACAGATTTATTCCTTGTATCGGTCTTACGTAAAATGTAATCGAACGATCAATCTCGGAAGGGATACACGTTGAAATTGTTCAGCGTTGTTTAGAACAACAGCTGGCAAGTATTCCGGAACGGTGCAGATTTATTCCTTGTATCGGTCTTACGTAAAATGTAATCGAACGATCAGTCTCGGAAGGGGTACACGTTGAAATTGTTCAGCGTTGTTTAGAACAACAGCTGGCAAGTATTTCGGAACGGTGCAGATTTATTCCTTGTATCGGTCTTACGTAAAATGTAATCGAACGATCAGTCTCGGAAGGGGTACACGTTGAAATTGTTCAGCGTTGTTTAGAACAACAGCTGGCAAGTATTTCGGAACGGTGCAGATTTATTCCTTGTATCGGTCTTACGTAAAATGTAATCGAACGATCAGTCTCGGAAGGGGTACACGTTGAAATTGTTCAGCGTTGTTTAGAACAACAGCTGGCAAGTATTTCGGAACGGTACAGATTTATTCCTTGTATCGGTCTTACGTAAAATGTAATCGAACGATTAATCTCGGAAGGGGTACACGTTGAAATTGTTCAGCGTTGTTTAGAACAACAGCTGGCAAGTATTCCGGAACGGTGCAGATTTATTCCTTGTATCGGTCTTACGTAAAATGTAATCGAACGATTAATCTCGGAAGGGGTACACGTTGAAATTGTTCAGCGTTGTTTAGAACAACAGCTGGCAAGTATTCCGGAACGGTGCAGATTTATTCCTTGTATCGGTCTTACGTAAAATGTAATCGAACGATTAATCTCGGAAGGGGTACACGTTGAAATTGTTCAGCGTTGTTTAGAACAACAGCTGGCAAGTATTCCGGAACGGTGCAGATTTATTCCTTGTATCGGTCTTACGGAAAATGTAATCGAACGATCAATCTCGGAAGGGGTACACGTTGAAATTGTTCAGCGTTGTTTAGAACTCATCGGGAACGGGAAAGATAGGCTCGATGATGAATCACGAGGCTCAAAGAGATGCCAAAGTTGTACTACTTGGCAATCAACAGGTTGCTGTCAATCGTGCCCAAAGGCTTTCTGTGAAGTCTGGCGAACCGATGAACGCAACATGGCGCGAGTCAAAAGTATAGAGGACTGTTGCCTGGAATGTGCAATAACGGCGCAGCGATACTATGACCGCTACGACAACCAGATTGGAAAACCGTCACAACATCGATGGGACTAATAAACCTTTGCAGCTGCGAGACACACGGCTCTTCCGGGACGTCGGCGAGGAATGTGGTTCGAAGAGGAGGCATATCAGAACTACAGAAAATATCGAATTAATGAAATTAATGAGGATCGATTGAAATTGTCTACTTCATGGACATGATAGTTTCTGTTATCGTTTGTTCATCGATATCCAATTGTTGCAAGAGTAAATAAGAGGTGATCGAACGCAAGAAAAAATTGAACGTCGAACGGTGAACGAGAAAAGCTGAGGCAGAAGAGCGTTTCACGTCCTTGGCTAGGGATAAATCGTCCGTTCCTCTTGGCAAGCAGCTGTCCTCGCGGGAAAGTAGGCGCTGGGGTTAATTCAGGTCGAACAGAGTGTCGTGGAAACTAATTTTACCCAAGTACCGTCCCGCGGGACCATCTCGCGAGTCGGTCTCGAGAAGTTCGCCCGTCGACGCCGCGAACAAAAACCGCGCGACGGAAGTTCGTTAGCGGAGTTACGGAAATAAAAAGGACAGCGTCTCGATGGAAAAGCTAAAAGGAACGCGTCCATATTGTGCGGTTCAACTCTTGCCGTCTTTCCAGATTATCGACCCTCTGCTCTCTCTCCTCTTCTTTTCTTTTCGTCCGCCTCCCCTTAATTAAATAATAAGAATCCCGAGAATTTTATTTGTTCCGCGTAACGATAGAAATTGGAACATTCGCAACTTTACGCGATTGTTGTTATCGTCCAAGGGACAAAAGTAATCGTTTCAAGTTGTTGTTTAGAGGGACATTTTTTATTCATATTCGCCAGGAAACGATTATAAATTTTGCTTGAACGGAACATTTTTTTGGGTATGTTTAACCAGGAGGTGTACTGTGGCCGAGAAACGATCTGCACCGTGGACGGGCTGCACTTCAACTCTCTGTACAATGCCAGGGTGAGGGCATTCAACAGCGCGGGGGAGGGAGAGTATTCGGAGCTGATCGGTCTCCAGACTGCAGAGGGTGAGCCTCCAGTTTTCGCCTCTCTTTCTCGCCTTTTCCCCCGGGTCGGGAAGCTCAAATGGAAAATCGACGCGCGTCGGTATCGAGTGGAAGACGAACGACCGAAACTGACGGCTCGAGTTAATGCGTTTTTCGTACCGAAAATATCGACGGCCGCCGGAAACGAACGGTGTCGGGGTCGTCGGGTTGCTCGATTTGTCGGGTCGTGACGCGAGATCAGAATCTTATCCTCGATTCCGAGGTTCGCGGTTCCCCGGTCTAATTAGATTCAGAAAGTTTGGGAAACTGAAATCTCGGTATTAGTTCCGCGAGGCGAGCCCCACTCACCCACGCTTTCACCTGATTTTAACAAGTCCCGAATATCGACGCGATTCGTAATAGATATCGTTCGTTACAAAAATCGATTAGCAGGTAGAGAGATGCAATAAAGAAATGGAGGATTCAGGGGGATCGAGACGCGTCGAGGTAGGTACAGTCATCCCCCTGCGCGGTGTTCGCCGTCAAAGGGTTAAGATTACAGGTCTATAACGCGAGCATAGAGGGGGGGATTGGAAAGCCAGACGCGGTGGCAGTTTCCAATAGTCGGAATTGCGGATCGGATATCGCGTCGAGACTGCCCACTCGATTCCGTCGCTCGTCAATCGAGAACAATGGTCCTGTCGCGTATCGACTGACGATCGATTCGCGGGATTATTTATCGCCAACTACCGTTCTGGGTGACAGTGGCGTGGTTTTCCTGGGCGACCGGGGCGTCCGGTATACCACAGGAGGTATCAATTTCCGAGGACGCGATGAGCGCATCCTGCGAGGGCTACGAGCACAGGGTCGTACTCTCGAGCGTCGGATTTTCGCGAGGCGTTCACTATTGGGAATTGACCATCGACCGTTATCACAGCGACACTGATCCAGCCTTTGGCATCGCCAGGGCCGACGTGTCGCGGGATCAAATGCTCGGTGAGTAATGCAAGTCGACGTCCACTCCGTACCCTTCCATTCGGGAATTATTAAAGAGACCAGCGACCGGTAAAACGATTGGCGATGGTTCTCTTTTCGCTTCTCGATGCATTGTTGTAACGTGTACCACCTGGCACGTATATCGAGCGACTCCTGTTGATCCTGCAGGCAAGGACGACAAGGGTTGGAGCATGTACATAGACCGTCAGCGTTCCTGGTTCATGCACGGCGGCGGCCACGCGCAGAGGACCGAGGGCGGCGTGCAACAGGACTCGACGGTGGGCGTACTCCTCGACCTGGACACCACGCACACACTTCGTTTCTTCGTCAACGATCAACCGCAGGGCGGTATCGCGTTCCGCGACCTCTACGGTGTCTTTTACCCGGCCGTCAGCCTGAACAGAGGGGTGACCGTCACTCTGCACACGGCACTGGACGTTCCCCGTCATCTGTTGGCGTTGCACGACGAGTACATCAACGACATGATTCAGAGCTAGGGGTACCTAAACGTCCTGAAGAAGGGCTTGCTGCAGGAAGTCGGATCTCCCGGCTCCGTGGGCTTCGACAGGCCCAGGGAATTCGACGGCCAGCTCGAGAAGATCGTCGAGGAGAGCCTCGGCGAGACCAATTGACGAAACCTCCGCGTCCTCTCGGATTCCGCGAGTCCGTTAATTTATTGTTCTCCGCGTTTGTCCGTCGAGTAACGCTTTTTTAAAGAGAGATCTCGTTCGGGGGATACCGCGGAGCAAGGGAAGGCCATTTCCCTTTCGAGAACAGGTAAAACAGGGACGAACACAGTAAACGGTTCCAAGTGTAGAAAAATTAAGTATAACGTAAGGACGACACTAGGACGCTTTCGCGGGTATATCTTTACGAAGGTAGTAAACGAACGAGCTTTCCGATGGAACCTGTCCGGTTTTCCGATCTAGAAATCACTGCCAGTATAGCGAGATCTGTCGAATCCAAGACTGGAATTTGTTGGAACAGCGCCCGTAAATTCGAAGCGTTCTCCGTCTAACGATCGCGCGCGATCGCAACCTCTTATCCATATCGACACGTATAAGTGTAATTGCCTAGGTGTAAGTTAAGCTTTATCGGTATTTAATAAGACGCATTTTCGAAGGAAGGAGCCAAGCACGTACGCACGCAGACTCGTCAGCTTTAGTGTAAAAGAAAAAAAATAACAAATAACGGAATCGAGTAAACGTTTTCTAGTCCCCCGATTGGATCGTCCACCGCCACCATTCTCCGCCATTTTCTTATGCAGCCCATCTTCCGCGTTCCACGTATATTCGCGCCCGTTCCCTCCCCGCATTTTTTCAATCCTTTTTTCTACCTACGAACGTCGAACGCGACCAGAAATGGAAATCGAAGCTCGTTTAACCCTCTGCCGCATAATGCGACCGATCCGGGACTAACCCTCACGAAAACAACCCCTGTAAAGTTCGCCGAGGAAATTTTACAGGATTCGTGCGTGTTTTCGCGGGGCATACACGACACTCCCCCCGCGAATTCCGTTGATCGTATCGAGGGTGTGATTTTCGTACAGTAAAATAGGATGATGTTCGATGAAGTAAAATTTGCTCGTGCTTCGTTTTCCATTAACGCGATGGCCCGACTCTTCTCGACTCGTTTTCCGCCGCCCTCGTGCCACGAATAACGGGGCACAGTATAAATAACCAAGAATAGAGTTTCCTTTCCGCGAAGATAGATGAAAATTGATGCGATAGAGGGGTTTAAAATAGATGTTGCAGCGCACAACCTCGTGAAACAGCTCCTCCCAGCGACGAGGAGGACCAACGTCAGCGTTGTACATACCTGTACATAAATACTTGGATCGTACTGCCCGACGATGAATTTGCCAATTGTATTTACAACTATATCCGATCAATAAAACGCACCAAAAAGCAGGACCCGTCTAACGATAATCGCCGTCCAAGAAAATCCATCGAAACTCCGTCGTCCTTCCAGTAATTGTGTCCGGGTTCGTATCCTTTCTCTCGATTTCATTCTTCTTTCTAGACCTTTGGATTATTCTACTACGAGTGCCTCCCGCTTTTACCTTTCGTCGTTTTTCTCTTCTTTTTTTTTTTGTCTGCCCTTCTTTAGATCCCGACCACGGGGACGAGAAGTGGATCGTCGACGAAGAATATTGTTTCCACGAATAAAGATATCCGCCTGGCCAAACGGTAGACGTCGTTTTATCGAGGCAACGCTTTGCTACGGTTCGCTTACATTTGTTTTCTTTCAGGTCCTTCGATTCCACGCTCTTTGTTCCCGCAGCAAAGCGTTTCTTCCCTTCTACTCGCCGACGATACATTCTTTTTTCGAGTGCCTCTACCCCTTCTTCCTCGGCCTTTCTTCCCTTCCACCTGTGTTCCGGCTGCAGCTCGTTCGATCGTTTCGCGAAACTGGGGCACATTGTGTCGCGTACGGCGCCAAAAACAACTGGATATCCCGGGTAAGTAAAATCCAGATTCGCCTCGAAAGATAGACGATAATCGAGTTGCTTGTTTAATTCGCAGGAACGTTTCGTACGACTTGGCGACACGCAAACAATTTTTAAATTGCTACAACTTGATGTAAAACTGTTTTAAACGTTCGAATCTTTGATCGTTTAGTTCTCGAGTTAACGTTACGATGCCGTATCGCTTCGGTTAGGATATCTAGCAAACACAGGGAGCATTCCGTGCGACCATGAGGCAAAATGAGCAATGGCAAATAGAAATTTTCAAAGTCGAGCACAATAACGACGAGATTAATGGGACTCCCGTGGTAGGAAAATCGAATACAGCCGCGGGGGCTAAGGGTAGAAGCTACGTTCGTGATTCATCCATCGCTGAAACTCCCTCTTACGATCGTGAACATCGTAATTGGAGCAACTCCCTTTGCGTATCTCTCTGTTTCCCGGTCCCTCGGGTCGTTCTTACATCCAGTAATGGGATTGACAAGAAACATTCCACCCTACCGTCCCGATTTTTTACCAAACCTCTCGGATTCGCGCGTGGAAATTAATATCGGTGTCAATTAGTAGTTGGATCGGTGTCGTCGCCCGGGGGCAAGTTTGGTCGATAAAACCATGGCTGCGATTAACGAGCAGTCTTCCGAACGTTGCGAAACCAGGGAACTATCGAGTCGAATCGAATTTGAAACCCTCGGTTGTTCCAGTAGTGCTGAATAAGCTTCAGGGTGGGTCGAGAACTGCAAGGTTGGGCGCACATTGGGCACAGTGGAACGCAGAATGATGCAAAACAGCAAGATTCCTGAGTAAACCAGCATTGTTTGGCGTTGCAACGCTGTTTCTGCTTAGGATTGAAAACAATCTACAACAACTTTTTTTTTATCGAGAATAATATACGGTTACGAGGTAGCGAAACCTCTGGTTCACGTCGTTTACAAAATACTACGCTGCATCGAGTCGAACTTGTGCTCAATTTGCGCCCCAGCCAATGGCTGTAATTAGAGATCGAATATTGGCAACGGTCAAACAATTGCCAAAGTACTTGATAGGGAGTACAGGAACGTATCGAAATTTCGAGAACTTAATATCAACTTGCGGAATGCGAATGCATGAGAATTACGAAACGAAATCTAATCGATACGAATGGACGGATTTTATGCATTCGTTGGTTCTATTTAAACTTATTTAAACTGCGTACTTTTTAGGAACGTATAAATATTGTATTTACATCCCACATCGAGTATTCAAAATGGCAAAATCCCTTTATCGACCAAAATAATTGCGATAGATTATTCTATAATAATAATCGAAGAGAAACTCTGGCGTGCTATGCAAAGCATGTTACGCGGCGTTAGCCTGCGCTCAATATGCGTCTAGCCTAAGGGTAGACGCATATTGAGTTTAGGGTGACGTGGCGCGGCACAGCATTTTGTAGACAATTGAATCAGGGAAATCGGAGACCTCCTTACTTCGGGACGGTTAATTTTTCAACGAACGCGAGAAAATACTCTTCGAAACTGCATGCAATGGAGGCTTAAAGGATATAAAATAATATTTAAACAGAGATGCTTATTTAATTCTCTTCGAGATGTATTTCGAACGTCGAGGTATGTTTGTTTGAACAGAAATAGAAGAATTTCATTTTTCGATGGCTGAAGAGGGGCGATCGAATTTTTTTTTTTATCGAAAAATTTAGTCACCTACACGAATTTTTTTCTCGATAATGGTTAGGATTTCGGGGGTATGTCTATTCACCAAGAATGATTGCAATTGACTCCTGGAACTGTAAATAATTTTTTCGGAACGATTTGAAATTTTTTTTTTTATCGAAAAATTTAGTCACCTACACGAATTTTTTTCTCGATAATGGTTAGGATTTCGGGGGTATGTCTATTCACCAAGAATGATTGCAATTGACTCCTGGAACTGCAAATAATTTTTTCGGAACGATATGAAATTTTTTTTTTTATCGAAAAATTTAGTCACCTACACGAATTTTTTTCTCGATAATGGTTAGGATTTCGGGGGTATGTCTATTCACCAAGAATGATTACAATTGACTCCTGGAACTGGAAATAATTTTTTCGGAACGATTTGAAATTTTTTTTTTTATCGAAAAATTTAGTCACCTACACGAATTTTTTTCTCGATAATGGTTAGGATTTCGGGGGTATGTCTATTCACCAAGAATGATTGCAATTGACTCCTGGAACTGTAAATAATTTTTTCGGAACGATTTGAAATTTTTTTTTTTATCGAAAAATTTAGTCACCTACACGAATTTTTTTCTCGATAATGGTTAGGATTTCGGGGGTATGTCTATTCACCAAGAATGATTGCAATTGACTCCTGGAACTGTAAATAATTTTTTCGGAACGATTTGAAATTTTTTTTTTGCCGAAAAATTTAAGCATCTACACGAATTTTTTTCTCGATAATGGTTAGGATTTCGGGGGTATGTCTATTCACCAAGAATTATTGTAATTGACTCCTGGAACTTAAAATAATTTTTTCGGAACGATTTGAAATTTTTTTTTTCCTCGAAAAATTTACGCGCCTATACCCTGTCGATTTTTTTTAAAACTTCGTTTTTGATTTATGACAAATTTGCTGGACACTCCTGGTTTGGCCGAACACCCTGTATAATATGACGACTCCAGAATAAAATACGTTTCCGCCACAAAGTAGTGTTGAGTTTCTGGTTCGCCCGAGAACAGAAAAAGAAGAATTTCATTTTTCGATAGCTGAAGAGGGGCGATCGATGCGTTTATTTTATTTAAAAATTATTTCGCAGTTTTTTAAGGGTTACACGACCTTTCCTTCTTTACAGGTCGAAGGGTGATAAAAATTGCAATCGATTCGTAACACCGATACGCGTCCATCGATGTTTATTTAATTCTCTTCGAGGTGTATTTCGAACGTCGAGGTATGTTTGTTTGAACAGAAAAAGAACAATTTCATTTTTCGATAGCTGCACAGGGGCGATCGATGCGTTTATTTTATTTAAAAATTATTTCGCAGTTTTTTTTAGGGTTACACGACCTTTCCTTCTTTACAGGTCGAAGGGTGATAAAAATTGCAATCGAGTCGTAGCACCGATACGCGTCCCTCGATGCGCGTTCGTTTCCACCCCCGTCGTAACGCGAGAAAAACGGACCAAACTGGATGGAAAACGAAACGGAACGAAACATCGAACCGGCGGGGGGGATCTGACAATGACAAAGTTCTTTTTCATCGGTGGAAACGTGCGACAGCTGTCGCGGTATATTTTTATCCGGCGCTTCCGTTGGCCCGACGCAATTTGCGAAACGATTAATAAACGATCGAGCACGGTGATTAATGCGCCGACAAAAGTGAAAATATCGCGGCCGTACTTGGACGCGATTAAAATATCGACGTGACGTAAAAATAATATTCTCTGTACCTCGGATCTTTAAACTGTTCTTCCGATCGAATGAAATCGCGATTGTGGGAATATTTAATCAATGGAGAAAATTCTCAACTCGACAGTCGGTTTTTCTTCGGTTCGGACGACAGCTCTATCGGCGGCAAATTCAAGATTCTATCGTCGAGGCGTGAGAACGACATTAATCACGGTATTTTCTTGATCGGATCGCGGCCAGTGTCGTTTAGGCGAGAGAACAAACTACGAATTTAACGTACACGATGACTGGCAAGCGACAATCTTCACGATCTGGTCGGTTAAGCCGTAGAACAACATTATTCACGACTTTATCTCGATCGGATTTTTTTTGTTCGGGTGGCCCGAACGACCGAGAGATTTAACATGCAGATTACTGGCCGTGCGATCATTCTTTTCGATCGTGTCGTTTACGCGAAAGGGCGTCATTACTCGTGCCTTGTTCTTAACACGCTCGGCGCGGGTGCATCGAGGCGGGCAAAATCGTCAGCGTAACTTTTGTCCGGTGCGTACCAACGTGACACACTTTCGATCGAGTCAATAGCTCCGCGAGATATCCCGGGGTCTTCTCCTCGATACACGTATATCGATCGCCGAACGTGTTAATTGTGTCGTTTAAGTGGAAGAACAGCACACGGGGTTCGACGTGTAGATGATCGTCAAGTAATAGTTTCATCGATCGTTTCTCAATCGCGTCGTTCGTGCGACGAAACGACTCTACGCGTTGATTGCAATTTCGGAATTAATTGGTAGTTGTCACGCAGTTAGTTAGTCTTTCGAATTTCAATTTAATATTTGGTAGATATATTTTCGAGACTACATACGAATAAGAAAAATTCGATTTTGTAAATCCCACGAAGTAGAAAGGCCCGTTAATTGGTAGTTATTGGAAATGGCAGGGCTATGGAACGTGTGATTCGAATGAAACTACAATAATTACTAATCGAATGTACTTTTTACTAAATGATATGTAGAAGGTATATCTAAGAATTCAGTTCTGTTCTCCGAGAGATCTGTTTTTTTTTTTTTTTTTTAACGTTTATTGTGCCAAGAAAACAGTTATAAATATATACAGGGTGTTCGGCCACCTCTAGCAAAAATTTTAATGAGCGATAGTAGAGGCCAAAATAAGACGAAAATCAAGAATACTAATTTGTTGGTGGAAGCTTCGTTAAAAAGTTATTAACGTTTAAAGTGCCGCTCTTACTGAATTTTTTTCTCGAAAATGCGCAAGATTTCGGGGGTATGTCTATTCACCAAAAATTACTGTAATTGAACCCTACAACCGAAAATAATTTTTCCACAACGATTTGCAATTTTTTAATTTTCTCGAATAATTTCACACATTCTCTATTTTTTTTCTCGAAAGTGGGCAGGATTTCGTGGGTATGTCTAATGACAAAAACTGATTGTAATTGACCCCCGCAACCGAAAATAATTTTTCCACAACGATTTGCAATTTTTTTTCTCCGTTGAAAAATTTAGGCACCTAATTGGATTTTCAGTAAGGAATTTTTTTCTCGAAAGTGCGTACGATTTCGGAGGTATGTGTAATGATAAAAAAATGATTGTAATTGATCCCCGCAACCGAAAATAATTTTTTTAAAACGATCTGAAAAATTTTTTTTCGCCGAAAAATTTCAGCACCTACTCGATTTTTTTTCTCGAAAGTAGATAGGATTTCGGAGGTATGTGTACTCACCAAAAATGATTGTAGTTGACCCCCGCAACCGAAAATAATTTTTCAAGAACGATTTGAAATTTTTGAATTTAATTGTTAATAACTTTTTAACGAAGCTTCCATCAACAAATTAGTATTCTTGATTTTCGTCTTATTTTGGCCTCTACTATCGCTCATTAAAATTTTTGCTAGAAGTGGCCGAACACCCTGTATACAAAGGGGTACAATAAACCTAAACGTACAAACGGCTAACTTATAACTAGGACTACGATTTAGACTAATGGCTCAACATAGAGCTCGCGTAATCTTAACATTAAATAATGTCCGTCGCACTTAATGCGAGAGATCCGTTGGAACTAAACCTAGCGACGAACTTTTATCTTTGTACAATGAACACCATTGAGTTCGTAGAACCCATGGTTAAACCTCCAGACATATACGATCGTCACTGGAGATGATTTTTGTAACAAAGCGAGACGGTTAGGAAATCCAACAGTTGTCGAGCAGTGAAAACTATTTTAACCCACGAGTCGAGTGTCAAATATCAAATAAATATGTCCGCGAGAGACCTTTCCTGATTAAAAAAGAATCTAATTAGAATTCCACCGTGATAATATTTACAATGGTTCGTCGACGGAGATTCCTCCGAATTTCCGTCCCGCCGCGAACCGTGTTCTTTTCATTCCCGGCGACGAACAATAGCCTCGGTAACAACAGGCGTTCGCGAAAGTCGGTGCACCGGTATTCAGCCGCCCGTTAAAACGTATTAGCCGATAAACAAGAAAACGGGGTCGTCGAGGACCGTTAAGTTGGTCGCGTGCGAAGAAGAAAAGACGACGCGCGGCGAACGGGCCGAATTCGCCGCGGTGGCTTCTCTCCCGGTAGTTGCCCTACGGTTCCTCGCGACGTCCACGGGATTTCTAGTTTATTTCGTCCATTCCGTAACGATCATCCGCGCCGCGGATCGTTATTCGAAACGGTTATTGCGACCCGGAGCGCACGACGCGCCAAAGCATTCGCGTAGCCTGATTTATTGCCGCGTCGCACGCCCGCTGCTTTATGAAACTACAACACGAGCACGCGATCGTCGCTTTATAATCTCCCCGGCTCTCCATTATTTCTACTAATTGACCGTACAATTTTCGGATCGTTGTCGCGGCCATATCGAAAATTACCTTTTCTTTTCTCGATTTTGCAAGGATCGTCGAGGATGGTCGGAAGGCGTATGGTCGGATTCAAACGTAACTATACTATTTAACCCTTTTAGTGGCGAGCGAAAAACGGGTGCCTGTGCGAAGAATACCGAGCCAATTTCACGAGTTTGTTATGGTTAGAGAAAAAGCTCGTAAATACCAAACTAAGAATGATATTTACAAAATTCTGAAAGCAACATATTACGAAATAAAGAAAGAATAAAGTAATGGCAGTTGCGTTTCAATATTTATTGCAAATCATATAAATAACATAGTTGTAAAATAAGTGTAATCGCTGTTTAATCACAGTTTTGTGTAGGTCACGTAGCATAAAGTATAAGTATTTGATTTTCAATAATTTTTTAATAAATTATCGATTCAAAATATGACGAGGCTTCGTTAAAGTGGAGCCCGTACTGAATTTTTTTTCTCGAAAACGGGCAGGATTTCCAGGGTATGTCTATTCACCAAAAATTATTGCGATCGACTCCCACAAACGAAAATAATTTTTCCAGAACAATTTGAAATTTTTTTTCCCCCGTTGAGAAATCTCACACCCTCTCGAATTTTTTTCTAGAAAGTGCGTAGGAATTCAGGGGTATGCGATTCACCAAAAATGATCGCAATCGATCCCTGTAACTAAATATAATTTTTTTAGTGCGATTTTAAATATTTTAATTTCATCTAAAAATTTCAGTACCTTCTCGAATTTTTTTCTCGATAATGGTTAGGATTTCGGGGGTATGTGTATTCACAAAAAATGATTGTAATCGACCACCGCGATCGATGATAATTTTTTTAGAACGATTTGAAATTTTTTTTTTTATCGAAAAATTTAGGCATCTACATGAATTTTTTTCTCGATAATGGTTAGGAATTCGGGGGTATGTCTATTCACCAAGAATGATTGTAATTGACTCCTGGAACTTAAAATAATTTTTTCAGAACGATTTGAAATTTTTTTTTTACCGAAAAATTTCTGCGCTTGCTGAATTTTTTTCTCCAAAGTGGATAGGATTTCGAGGGTATCATAACACACATATATATATATATATACCGGAAATGAAGGAGGGTGGTGGTAACTACAATTATTAATAAACTCATTTATATGTTGTACAAAAAGTCACAAAATTCTAAGAAATTGCGTCATTATATAATTGTTTTTCTAATTGAAATTAAAAAGCAGTCAAAATGACTTCCTTGGGCAATCTAGTGTTAATAATCGTTTTTCAAACGCGAAACCGTAATAGCCTTTGTCAAAATTGGCTCTAGTTTTAAGTTGCAGCGTGTCTTGTCTTGTCCCGCGTAATGATATTAGACAATATAGGGGATAGTTTCGGTTGATTTAAGACTCGCCTCGAAATAATGATACTTCGATACGAAATAGCTCGAGTATCGTGGATAGGTAATTGTATCAGTCCCGTGGCTACTAAACAGGCGTAGTAATTTATGAAATTGGGTCCGTACAGGCGATTAACAACTCGCACCAGTTGCTGGTCATACCTTCCATTCCGTTACGAAGCCCCCTTTTCGTCCCGCGCTCGCGGAATTCGGCATTATTGTTTGCCACGAAATGAATTTGCTCGCGCCGAGAGGGAGAACGGAAATGGCTCAGTCTGCGACTGGTCGATGTGCATGCTAATTAACGCTACTGCAGCGTGGAAATTCAACGCTCCAGAGAGAGAGAGAGAGAGAGAGAGAGAGAGAAACGCGGAACAGCGTCGAGGCAGGAAATTCGCATCTCGTCTAATCTCGAACGGTCGCCGAGGTTTTCGTAAAATCACGAGAGCCCCCGGGTTCGGTTGGGTAAAAAAACAAAAACCGCTGTTTCGTTTTGAAGTTTACCGAACCGGACGCGCGAAAAGACGATGGAAAAATGCAAGTTCGCGCGAGATACTTTTCCGTACCGTCCCGCCGCAGAACCGATACTCATCAGTCTGATGGCTTTCGCTTGATACCTCTGCCCCCTCCCAGAGTTCCCGGTGTTTTAACCAGCAGACGCGTATCCAATCCATCCGACCTCTATTATACGCATCCACCGAAACGCGTACAACCACCGAATCCACTCGCCCGTACGATCGTCTTTGCTTGTCTTCGATTACGCGGAACCGACGACAATGGACGACGACCGTCGACGGAAATCGATATCGACGATCGATTCACAGCCATTTCTGGGTCAAGATACACTGTACAAAATTATCTACGCGATCGTAGCGTTGGATGACCAACACGACCAAACAAACACCACCCCGTCACCTCGCAAACATTACTCATCCAAAACATCCTAGTCCAGATTTCTAATCCTTACTCATCCTGAACCTCGTCCCTACCCCTACCCATCTCTACCAATAACTTATAAACGCCTGCAATACCGAAAAACAGACAGAAAGAGTCTAGTCTTCTCTTATTCTCTTAATATAATAGTTCTTCTCTTCAATAAAGTGTTGGAATCCAACAGTAGAGACTGATTTTTACCCCCCTCGACCCCTTTGTCGCTTGTTTGTTTGTTCGTCTCGATGAAATATGTTTCGAGGATGTTTTCGATTTGCTTTGAAAATATTGGAGACCGTCGAGTCCGCGACGTGGACAAAAGCGTCGCGAAAGTAGTCGCACCTGAACTTGTCGCGTCTCGGTTTACCTCGGTCGCAGGCTAGAAAAATTTGCGGTTCTCGGTGGAACGTGGATAACGGTCAAAGAATTGTATTATATCGATGTACTGGCCGCGTATGTAGGACGCGGGCTCGAATTTCGTCGGTCGTTTATCGATGGCGGTGCGCGAGCTTCCCTCCGGCCGCCATTTTCCTGGTATTCTTTGATTATCGGACACGCCGTGGGAGCGTACGGTACGAGTACGATCAGGATATACGCGGTTTCCACAGACAATAGGGCGCCTCTTTTTTATGGTTTCTGAAATATTCAGCAATTGGTAGAACGCAACGGGGGGGGGACTGCGTCCAACGCGAGTCGCGTGCTCCTCCTGGTAAACTACAGGAGTCAATATTGCCCCTTAAAACCACAAATTTTTATGTTAATTTTCTGTGTCGTATCGGAATTTATAATATTTTACTTTAATTCAAGTTAGTAGGCTTCTTTCGAGTGTCTTTCGTGTCATTATCTCAAACCCGTTGAATTGCTCCTTACGACCAAATCTACCTTTTGTAAGAAGAATCACAAATTAACGTGAATACTTACAGAAAGATATAAAATTGCAAACAAAACGTTAAAAAGAAAAATTCACGAAAGATAGAGAGGACTCGAAACGACAAATCGTTTGTCTCTGATCCCCCCCTGTTTTTGCTTCGTGTTCAATAGCCCAATAAAGGGTTTCGAATATCATACCAGCTCGGATATGCTCGATGGAAGCCGACTGTATCGTTTTCATCTGGAAACGGAGCAACCCGGAAGCAACGAAACGCTCGTTGGTGATTGCTATTGGCACGTAAGGGGTACGTCGCGAGCCCGGTTTCGATTCGCGGCGAATCGACGCGGAACGGGAACCACACGGGTCTGAAACCACGGGCGGACGTACAGAGTACGTATTTTCGTAGAGAGGCGTCGAAAGAATAGTTGGCTCGCGGAACGAGAGAGCATCGTCGAACGAGGGGGCGTAGAGGCCTCGGGTTACCTCCCGCCGAGCAACCTAGAAGCCTGGAAAGTGGCGCAACGGTAGACACACCGTGGAGTTTCGTCTTTCACCGCAAAACCGAACCCCGGGAGGAAGCAAAGCCTGTCTTCAGACTCGCCTTTAGAAATCGAAACGGCGGTTTCGCAACGAAACGTCGCGTCGAGACGGTTCCTCCGGCGAGCCGTCTCCTTCCTTTTCCGCGCCTCTACGTCTTTGCTCCCACCCTACTCCCAACAATGTTTTCGAATCATTTTTTTTTATAAATAGAGGCGGGCCCTGCCCATCGACTCGAAGACTTTTATTCAAGTCCAACCGCGTGTTTTCGTCACACGATTAACGTGTATACATTAACCCTTTGCACTCCGAATTATATTCCAATTTTGTTACCAGCGACCCCCAATGCTTTTAAGTGTTTTATTTGAAATTTACCTGTTGAAGTAAGTGTTTTATTTACACTGTTGTTGTATTTTGTAATTTTCAAGTGTATGATGTCAGTTTGGTATGAGCTTGAAAAAATGTCAATAGGAGTGCAAAGGGTTAACACTTTAACGGCCGCACGTATCACGCGAAAACCGTTGTCCATTAATATTATTACAAGGAATTATAAATGTGACCTGTACGATGGAATGTCACGTATACGTGACAGCGGCCGTCAAAGTATAAGTTGCAACACAGCTGGATCAAAAATTTTGCAACAGAATTTTACTTCGTAAAACGAAGCAAAAACGGGCAATGAATATAGAAATTTCGAAGCCGTTGTGATACTTAGGTAGAGTACAATAGGTGGTAGCTGGAAGCCTAAATTCGGCTTTGTTGCGCGTTCGCGTGGTCGAAACAAGAGAGCGTGGTGCACAGTCGCGTTCGAATACACGTAACACCGATTGTCCAGGTCCGACGGCCGGCCATTCATCGATCAATCGATCCCGTCGGCGATCTCTTCGGAATGTTCGCCGGGGCGGTTCGAGGAGTCTCGCGTAAATCGCTCCTCTCGACAGAGGTAAACCGCGCAACGATTTTCCATTGTAGCCACGGCGACGTTCCCGGCGAACGCCAACGGGAACAAAAAGAGCAACGAATCGCACGGTCTCGCTACTATTCGCCGGCTTTGGAGCGTGGCCGGGGTACGCGCGCCGATGGGAACCAGAGAGAAACGATTTTCCTAGTCCACTCCGCGCGATTGTCGCGAAAATCATCGGAGAAAGAGCCCCCCCCCCACGGAGGCCCCGGAGACCCGACGCCACCAGGTTTCTCGTTAGACTTCCACTCGATATTAATGCAAGCATCGGCCAATTAACGTAATTACGTTACTCAGACCCCGGTTTCCTACGCTTCTACCCTCCTCCTTGGGAAGGAAGCTTCCGAACGGCAACGCTTTAACCCTGTTCCAGGCTTTGATCGATAACGTCTACGACGACAGCGTAGGATACGACGGGAACCACTGTCTTACGAACATTATTCAAAGTTCGGGCAGAGACGATTTTTCTTTCGGTTAACGGTTAGAGACGAGGCGACCGGAAGTAATATGGGCTCTCGGACAAGCCCCGAGATCGACGGGCTAAGGAAACTCAAGGTTTCGAGGATTTCAGAATCGCATCTCTCGGGGGGGGGGTAAATGCATGGATGGTTTGGAGAAGTTTGATGACGAGGAATACGTACATACGTATGTACGTATGTACATACGTGTTTCGTTGAACGAGTTTCCAATATTGTAGTCCCATCGGAGGGGGAACGGGTTTCGCCAGACTGTGCAAAATGGTGGACTCGTACGACGAAAATTTCTTCCCATTTGCCAGATTTTTGAGCTCGGTGAACAGGAACAAGTCGCACGGGGACCTCTGTTCGGGGAAATGGGACGGACGAGGAATCAATTCGGATGATTATCGAGCATTGGACGTTCGTCGTAGGTCGAGTTAATACCCTCAAAAAATTGCTTATCCCTTATTTGTGATCTTAATTGCGACTGAGAACCCTGGAAAATGGGAGAGACAGTCTGGCGGATGTTTATCGCGGGAACGTTCTCCGATGAAGAGATAGGACATAGGAGATTCTGAACTGGCTCGAATTCTTGGACGTTGTACGCGCGTGAAAAAATTGTCACCCGTGAATCGGGCGCGCGTGATACTTAATCTCGGATCAGACCGCGGATTAGCAACGGCTTATCGTGACCGACGAACGTGGCCGACGATTTGTCGCTGCAAGGAGCGGATTAACGCTCCGTGTTCTATCCACGGGATAAAGTCGATGTTCTGGAATCGCTGGATACCGAGCATCGCGTGCGACGTGTCCTCGATAAACGTTTGTCGCGGGATAAAAGCTTAATGATCTCCACCGTATCTCTGTACACGTTACTTGTCCGCGTCCATCGTGTTCACTTCCGCCCGGAGATAACGAACGCGTCGTCCAATCGTTCTTATTTATTAACCCCTTAACGCTCATATTTTTCGGGTTAATTAAGAATAATCAGTTTTCTTTATTGGATTTGTTTCTAAAAATGCGGTTTTTGTTAATTACAATGTTGTATCCAACGTATACCAGGTCTGTAAATATGAAACCGGAATTTCCCCTTACGTGGCGCAAGCTGTTAATGTTGTTACCTTCAGACCGTTTCATTCGCGGAACTTTAAACGTTAATAACCTTTAACGAAGCCTCCATCAACAAATTGGTATTCTTGATTTTCGTCTTAATTTGGCCTCTAGAATCTCCTATTAAAATTTTTCCCAGGGTTGGCCGAACACCCTGTATTTCTATTTCTCTTTACGATTTCCAGGGGGTGGATCTCTTCCAGATCCACCGTTTGGCGTATAATTAGAGGGAAGAAACTTTGCCATGCTCCGTGCACGTGATTATTTGTTAATTCAGTCCTGGTGTAGGTTCGAACATGAGTTCTAGCCACTCGTCCCAGACAAGTAGCGTCCTCGATATTTGTTCCATGTTCCTCGACGTAGCGGCGAAAATAAAAGTTCCTTCGATACGGCCATCGAATCGATGGGTACAGATTGTAAACGGATTATTCGGTTGCAGACGATTCAGCATGCAACGAGACGCAGCTTGCGTCGGTTTTCTAGTAGCCGGGGCGTCGGAATTGGTAACATTTGTCGGTGATTGGAAGAATTTATGAGCCTCCCGATCCACCGCCCAACCGTTCACTCTGCCCTCATCTTCCGTTCGTCGGTGAATTTTCTTCCTTTTCCATTGCGCCCTCCCCCGTCTATCTATCAATTCGTCCATCTGCTTGGGTCTCCTCTGTCTTCCTTCGTTCTCTCCTCTCTCCTCTTTGTCTACCACTCTGACTAGCGATAAATCACTTTCTCGACTTGGTGAGATTTAATATAACGTCAATATTCTTCGGAGGGAAATAAAAAAGCGGCATCTCTTGTCGGCCGGATCAGGACTCGAGTACTCCCCCATCGTCTATCGAGGAGCTTCCGATTTTATGGCGTCCCTCGCGACGGACTATGCACATCCAATACCTTTTTCTCTTTCTCCTCCGAGTAGCTGAAGCATTCGTTCACGAGCAAACTACTCGAGTCTCGATCACGACACCTGTCGGATCTAAGGGAATCCCAAGAATGTTTCTACAGTGACCGCAATTTTAATCCTCGGAGCACCTCGGTCGACGGGATGCCCGAAAAAACTGTGGATACGAAGGGGGAAGCCCCCGTTTCCCAGGGCGGAAGTAAAGATTCGAGCCGACAGGGAGGACGCCGGAGGCGTAGACCTCGGCGCCGCGACGCCCTCCAACCCCTGCGGCGCTGTTATATCGAGTTGCACGAAACTCGTTAAAATTCCGCGGGTCCGTTCGTTCTTACGAGCTGCGTAACGCGGAAGTAATTCGTTGGAGAAGGGCTTGGGCGCGGCGCGTCTCCGCTCTTTTTCTCGCGGCGACGAAAAAGTTGGCGGTTTTTAGGCTTCGCGGTCAGAATCTAGCTACCTAGCTAGCTGGCAAGGTGAGAGCTAGCTATCTATCTGGCAAGGAGTGAGCTAGCCAGCTAGCTAGCAAGGAGTGAGCTAGACAGATAGCTAGCAAGGAGTGAGCTAGATAGATAGCTAACAAGGAGTGAGCTAGATAGATAGCTAGCAAGGAGTGAGCTAGATAAATAGCTAACAAGGAGTGAGGTAGATAGATAGCTGGCAAGTAGTGAGCTACCGAGCTGGCTAGCATGGAGTGAGCTAGATAGAGAGCCAGATAGATAGCTAGCAAGGAGTGAGCTAGCCAGCTACCTAGCAAGGAGTGAACTAGCTATCTGGCTACCAAGGAGTGAGCTAGCTCTTTAGTTAGCAAGGAATGAGCTATCTAGCTAGGCTAGGCAAGGAGTGACAAAGCTAGCTAGCTAGCAAGGAGTGAGCTTGCAACGAGTGAGCGAGCTAACCAGCTAGCTAGGAACGAATGAGCAAGCTAGCTAGCTAGCAAGCTATTTAGCAAGGAGTGAGCGAGCTAGCCTGCTAACAAGGGGTGAGCGAGCTTACTAGCTGGCAAGTAGTGAGATAACCAGCTAGCTGGCAAAGAGTGAGCTAGCGTACTTTCTAGCGAGGAGTGAGCTAGCTAGCTAGCTATCTGGCTACCAAGGAGTGAGCTAGCTCTCTAGTTAGCAAGGAATGAGCTAGCTAACCAGCTAGCAAGGTGTGAGCTAGCTAGCTAGCTAGGCAAGGAGTGACAAAGCTAGCTAGCTAGCAAGGAGTGAGCTTGCAACGAGTGAACAAGCTAACCAGCTAGCTAGGAACGAATGAGCAAGCTATTTAGCAAGGAGTGAGATAACTAGCTAGCTGGCAAAGAGTGAGCTAGCGTACTTTCTAGCGAGGAGTGAGCTAGCTAGCTAGCTATCTGGCTACCAAGGAGTGAGCTAGCTCTCTAGTTAGCAAGGAAAGAGCTAGCTAACCAGCTAGCAAGGTGTGAGCTAGTTAGCTAGCTAGGCAAGGAGTGACAAAGCTAGCTAGCTAGCAAGGAGTGAGCTTGCAACGAGTGAACAAGCTAACTAGCTAGCTAGGAACGAGTGAGCAAGCTAGCTAGCTATCAAGCTATTTAGCAAGGAGTGAGATAACTAGTTAGGTTGGCAAAGAGCGAGCTAGCTACCAAGGAGGATATTTCAAACTGTCGTTTCAGGGTTAGAGCGAGGCTGTGAGTTTTCTGCTCTTTACAATCGAGAGGGAACGATTATCGTTTGAAATTGGTTGTCTCGAGTCGGAGACGATTTCCCCCTCCCGATGCTCCGGTCGGCCTACCGTGGCAATTTTCCAACCGCGGAAATTAATTTCCGCGCTCAGCCTTGCTCGCCCCGGTGTTCACGGGCGTCGCGACGTCCCGAACATTCAGCCAGACAGTCGAAATTGTCGCGCGCGACACCCGTCGAATTTCACGGTCGAATTGCCCTCGAACGACGTTAAACCTCCCGCGCGGGCTTAATCGTTTCCGGTACGACGCGGAGCCGCCATTCGTCGTCGCGACTTCCTCCATCGCGATTCGAATTTACACGCGAACGAAATACATTTTTACAGCACTCGTGAACAGGATCGTCTTGAATCGAAGATTTTACGTGACGCGACAGTTTAGAGTTCGACCGCGCCGCCATTTTGATTCTCTATTCGTTCGTGCAGAAGTTGCCGATGTTCGGATAAAGTTGGGAGAATTTTCACGTTAAATTAGTCCTCGATATTGAAATTAGTTTATATCCTATTGTCAGCAGCTTGAGCTATACGTGTCTTATCGAACACTGCATCACCAATGCCTGTAAACATTATGTGATCCGTGATCTACGAACCCCGGCGTTATCTTGGTCATCGTGTCCTCCAACTTCCTAAACCTTGCCCTGTTCTACGATCCATTCGTGTCACTGCACAGGCTGCTGCAAGAATATAAACAGCTAATAAAGTAGCTGTCCAAATAAAGAAATAAATAAAATAAATGAATAAATAAATTTGTGATACAACACTCTGTATACAAGTTTTCATAATTGTTGAACATTTGTCGACGAACGAAGAGATCGCTCCAAGCTTCTAAAATTGAAATTCAAGCGATTAAATCTCCTTAGAACCACCTGTAGTTTGATCATTTTCCATAAGCTCTCTAACGGATAATGCCGAAATGTTATGTATTTATACGTGAGCCACGGCTGAACGCACCCTCGAGAAAATTGTAAATATTCAGAGGAAGAAGAGAGGTGTAGAATCAGGGTGTAAAAGTCAGGCGAATTTAGGGTGACGTAGTTCGCGAACGTCCCCTAATAATAATATGTAAATATGTAAATACATTTTACACATTTTGCCCCTACCAAGGAAACAGGATCTGATTTATCGCATATCCGTGCACTCGTGCAAGATGAATGTCGATCGTTCTCCAAGACGCGTACGTTTCGAGGAATTTTCTCTGGAAAAAAGAAAAAAGAAAAAAGAGATACGATTGATAACGTGCTAATAATCTTCAAGATCGAGTCGAATAGCGCAGTCACGTTGAATTCGAGATCTACTTGAACTGCTCGAGAACGTACCACCGACGAATCTGTCGTACGCTGATCGTTGTAACCACTCTGATCAAAAATAGGGTCCTCTTTACTAGAATCTGTTGTATCCAGAGTTTGGACCTCGATTGGCAACAACGAATCGCCAGAAAATGAAAGGCGCGACCTCTCCTTGTCGCTCACAATTACGATCGCAACTACAGTTTCAAACTGTGATTGCAATCACATCGGTCAATTACAACGCTCAACGTGGATCTACGTACATTTTCGATTATTTAACATCGTTTACCAGTCATCGATTTTAATTACCACGATTTAAATGCATAAATAAATTAATATAGTTTCCAACTTGAAAATATACCAATGCTACCAGCCGCAATTATATCGCAAAGCAATATCGCACGCTAGGGGTCGATACTTGTATCGATTACGGACGTTATTATGGCGTGCAGTTCCCTAACCTTTATTTCCTTCCGCGTTTATGTTTACGAGAAGAGTCGTGCATGTGTGGTAGATCTCGTTCACTCATCGATTTCTCTGTAATGGAACGAAACGTTTCCCTTTCGTCCTATGCACTGTTCGTAAAGAATCCTCGATCGAAAGAATCGGGGTAGAAGAAACATTCGGCCGACTGGTTGGTCTGCATCGACGCCGTTCGGTTAGTTCCGATCGACTCGTGGTTGGTCCGTTATTGCACTCGACGCTCGTATTTACCGGCAGTTGCAAGCGACGAAAGACCACCCTCTTCGTTTGCATTCCGACCGATCCAACGTAAACACAACTTGGAAAAGTCTGCTCTTGACACATCAAAGAGACGCGGAGGCAAGTTGGCCCCGCGGTACCGTTGTTCGCAAATAGATCAACCGACACATCAGCCCTTCGGCGTTCTGCTCATCGATCGACTTAGCTTTTGCCTCCCACCGAATTACATACTCCCTCGAACGTATTCAAGGAAATTCTCGCGAACGTGAGTTACCTTGTAACGATACCGTTAACCACAGACGAGGTACTACGAGTAGACCTTTCACCCAATGTATTTTTTCGATCCATTTTTATGGGGTCTCGAAACCCCTATTACCATTTTCGTGTCATTTGCAACATTACCAACGGATTTAGAAATGAATTTCAATCCCTGCATAGTCGACTCGCATGTATTTACGGACACACTACAGCTCTCAGCCCATCAATACTATTTCGATGAATAGTTCCTCGACTGACCGCCAAAATCAGCTACGAATTTTCAGGTCGGTATGACAGTCAGATTCGGCCGCGAAAGTCCACAAGGTGAAAGGTCTACTCGTACACCTCGTCTGTGGAGGTACTTTCTTTATACCTTACATAAGTAAAAATGCTGGGGCAGTCGAGAGGTGGAATCGTATGCCGATTATCGCGAGGTCGTATTTTGACTGTTACAAGAGCAAGTACAAAAGGCTCACACTCGTCGTTACTAATGTCGACGTCGATGCACCCGATTATGCCAGATCTGGCCACACTGTAGGCGCCCCCTAGCGGCTAGCGCGCTCGCGGTAGTCATCCACCAACCACCAAGCAAGACGGACGAAGAAACGAGGCGAAGAATTTCATTGAATTTGCATTCAATCAAGATCGAATGAAGATGAAGAAAGACAAAGAAAATCACTTAATCTTTATAATCTTTGTCTTCATAAAATGAAACGTAGTTGTACGAGGCACTTTTTTTAATAATCAAAACGTAATCAGGCAATTTCGAACATAGTCCCTCGAAATATAATGTTAATTATCAATTAAAATGACTCACAGGTATATATATATTTCCTTAATATTTTATTGCATTTTTGTAATTTAAAAATGATTATATACAAAACAAGTTAACATCATTACTCTATTTTATTTTGTTTTTCTGTATTTTGCGGAGTAATCTCCCCGATCCCTAATTTCTGCAACAAATCACTTTTACCTTGGAAGTATTCTTTGTACCACATTATATGCTCATATTTTTCTTCGACTGTTATATATGGATTTTTTGAAAGCCCAATGCAAACTAATTCCATAAAATGTCGTATTGGGCCTTTGGTAGGACACCATCCTGTCAAATGATGTTCCAGAAACACATGTTTTGAAAAATGCACGTTATGTTCTTCTTCCATTCCTGTGTTGTACAAACACACACAATTTTTGTCACACACAAAGGTCCACGCTTCTTGACTAAAAATCAGGATCAGCTGGTGTCATTACCTTGTTCATTGTCAATCGGAAATTTCCATAATTTCCCTTCTTCCGTCCATCGCGCCATTTCTTGAAATCCATTTTCAGGAAACGAAATTTCCGACAATTTTATTTCATTTGCTTCACACATTTCCCATGTTTTAAGTTCAAGAATACTTGAGGATGGTGCATCGGTTATCGTAAAAATTTCTGGGTAATTTTTGTCAACTCTAGAATTTTTATATTTGATCAAAGATTTTATGTTTTCATAGCTGAGCATCATACAGTTCTTACTATCGAAACTTTTTGGTGCAAGGCATGTCCTTATGGAAAAAATTATCCCAATCACGAGCATTACAGTTAGCTTTATCAGGTAGTTAAATGATACATTGATACTGATGTGCATCATCTAGAGATTCATTATTATAGTGGGAAATAGTGATCTGGAACATGAGCAAACGTAATTGTAATAGTAAATCTTGCAATAACATACACCGGTATCAATGTGTCGCTCGACTCTCTGATGATACCAACTTTAGTGCTTGCAAAACGTTAAAATACTCTTTAGATAAAGACAAGGCTTATATCCAACTATGTAAATAGCGAGAACTGTATAGTTAATGTTTTCAAAATAAATACTTTCATTTCATTTGTCCCATCTCTAGTACGAAACATTTCTTTTTCCTCCCCCTTTTTTGCTATGTTTTTACTATTATCCAGAAGCATCTTACTTATTGATTTTGATTTGTTGGCTACTGTATCTCTCCCTTGTTTCAATTCATGCAGTATACCGGATCGTGGGACATTTGATACATTACCAAAATTAGAAGTATATTTAGACGTTTTAGTTTGATGTTTGCTAATATAAAACATATATCGTTAGTGGTTTATTATCAATGTAATTTAATTATGTAAAATAAATGCTATATAATTTTCTATAGATTATGTACAAACTTTTTTTCAACAAATTGCGGCTGATTTCTTTTTCCAACAGGAAAACGTTTTTTAGTATCAGAAATACTTTCCAATAACGACGAAAGAATTCCTCCTCTATTTGCTGTATGTGTTGTAGTTACTTTATTAGCTGCTCTGAATATTTTTTTCTCTGCGTGAAAAAAATGTATGGTCGTAATATATATATTTCTCAAATGTAAATTTATTTCATCGAAACGGATAAATAGAATTCTTAAAGAAATTAAATTTATTCATTACCTAAATTTATATCCCTATTTGCCACATTTATCTTGATATCTATATTCTTTGAAGGTTTGTTCTTTAAAGATAACATATACAACAGAATCAATGTATATCCTTTAAATGTGTTTTTTTAAATTGAAAACCATAAAATATTTACCTTTAATGTATTATTTATCAAATTCTCGAACTTAACATCATTATCATCGCCTATATTACTTTTTCTGTTAGTTGATTTCTTGATTTGTTGTTTGCCATTATTACGAGAATCCGAATCAGAATCAGAATCAGAATCAGACGAATCTGATGATGATGAACTGGAACTTAATCTAACTGTATTAAACGTAATACTTAACCGTTGATACGATAACCTAACTTCAGTACTAATGTTCCTAAAAGTCAGTAATATTAGTTGTAATTAAAAGCGATATTCACCAAGAGTTAACGTTTTAATATATTATGGTTATCGTATGAATTAATACTTACTTCGATAAGAAATATGTTAATAACATTTTTTAATTGTTATATGTTTGTTTATTTGTTAGTAATACTATTATTGTTATCATTAAATCACACAACGACCTACAAACGAGTCCTCTAGCGGATTTAAAACGAAATATTTTCTTCCCTTTTCTAGTCTTGTTCTCGTTATGTTCCCAGACAGTGTGGCCAGATTTGGCGTAATTGAGTGCATCGATGGCGACAATAGTAACGACGAACTTACTTAACATCTAACGGAGGGATGGGGAAAGCCGATATACTACTGCACGAGCCATGTTTCGTGGTTTCCTTCTTGATCTTGAACAGTTCAAGTCCGCCCTCGCGTCAATAGCATACAATTTCGACATATAGGCATGTACATAGAAGAAAGTACTATAATGAACAAAATATTGAGAAAGTAGTATATGTTGGCTTTCAAAGTTCATTATGAAGGGGAAAACAAGACTTCCTGGTTTTTTCCTTACGAGAGACGGTGTATATCTTCTAATATTGAGTAAAACTAATCACTAAAAAAACAAAAGTATTTTTATAATGTATTTGTAAATTGAGAAAAATTGAAAAACAAACTTGAGTATACTATACAAACAGTTTTATTCTTTGACATTGTTCGTTACACAAGAATCATTTTTCAAGAAGTATAAAGATTGTAATTTGTCGGATATGGAAGTGATTTCAGCTTGTATATTCGCTGCTCTTATGGCAAAATAAAGAGATTCTTGGAAACGTTTCTGAGCAATTCGTAAACTTTGCGGTACTAGTACGCCGAACCATTTTATAGGATCTTGAATCTCGTCTTCTTTATCTAACTTTTTTAAGCTTATGTCAAAATTTGGAATTATTTTGCCCGTTTCTTCTGTTATTTTTGTTTCCAACTCGAACAATGTGGCCACCTTTTCATCGTTATCAGGAACCTGTAATATGCTTATACTTTCTTTGCCACGTATATACTTGGCTTTAGCTAATTCGATATGACCCTTACGCAATACGTTTTCCAGTTGTACATTGACACTAATTTTCTCTTCCATTAGCTCTAAATTATGTAATAAATTTTCATCGATTGCTTTGCATATATCATCTATACTTTCATGCATTTTATATATTATCGATATTACAGAGGTTTATTGTAATATGTAATATTTTTGAATGTTATCTGAAATAATTCGTGTATTTAAAAAATGTAAAATGTTATACACACATTTTTGTTACTCCATACGTTTAATTACAGTACCGAATTCGACTGTTATCTGTCAGTTTATACGTTCTCATATACACGCCAAATGTAAAAATAGTCTTTTGTGTTAATAGTTCGGCCACCTCTATAAATTGTCATTTTTACATGTTCTATCATAGAACTTCTATGTGAAACAATAATAATCACGCTTCATCTTGAATGAACTTCTGTTAGAGAAATAATCCCACGTATACACACGAATACACCTTATAAATTATAACTGGGAACATTATAACATTTGGCAATACTGCTCGGCAGTGCTATTAACTGTTCGAAAAATGGGAGCGCGACTGGATTGACACATTACGTGATACGGTTTTGTGAATTGTAATAATGGCAGTTAAAGAGAAACAAACGGAAGGTTCTACAGATGAAATAGAATGGAACGTCGAAAATGAAATTCAATTGTTCTTTGCCATGAATGGACATAAACCTGTTGGTAAGATATAAAATGAAATAATGAAGTTCCTGTAGGTTATGTTTACATTGATCTGACACAAAAACAATAATTATGATCAACAGTAATGTTGTATAAAATCCTATACCAATGTTTAGTCGGATTTTATGCAAAATTTATTTTTTAAAGGTGTCAATAAATACTTTCACATGGTCTGTATATGGGAAAAATTTCGCGCCGCTATTCATAAGGATGTATCGCTAAAAATGATTTGGGATCATTTGGAATCAATGTACGACCTCATGGCATTGGTAGTTATCGTTGTATTAAAATATTATGTATGATCGTTTAAAGTGAACGTGAAAGGCATTCGAATTATTCTAGGATGACATGGAAGATTTACCGTTTCCTAGTCAAGAGATAGACTTTTCTTTACCGGAACAAGAATTTCTAGGGTCGCTTAAGTCTAAGAAGAGGGAAGAGCCGGAAATGAAATTAAAAGAACAAAGAGATAAATATAAAGAAATGAAAAAGGACAAAGATATTAAAGATCCTATGAAAAAAGATATCATTCTTCGCGATATCAAAGGAAGTAAAGATGTAGATAAAAAAAAAGAAGAATTTAAAAAATACATTAAAGATATGGAAGTGAAGAAAGATAAACTTAGAGACATTAAGGACGTTAAGAAAGATCACAAATCTTCGAAAGGAAGATCAAAGGGAAAAGATGATCTTGAAGAAATAGGTGTATATATATACATATATATATATATATATTTGTCTCCGATATAATTATTAACTGTTTGTAAAATTTACTGATTCTTTTTTTAAGCATCGAATGGGAAAAAAGAACGTAAGGATTCAGACTCTGGGCGTGAAAGTTTAAAAAGGGGTCCAAAACGACCGACCAGGCAGAGTATGGATAGCTCCTCTAAAGCATCGTCTAGTCCGCGCGATACACCTCCGCCAAAACGAAGGAGGATATAACAATTTCATTTGAACTTCAGTTGTTATTTGTACCTCATATCGCGTGCAAATTTTGTTTGCATTTTAAATTATAAATAAAATATAACTCGTGTACATTCATATATGTGAACCGCACAGACTTGTACGAAAGACTATGTATCTATATAAATCCAATTTTATAATAAATTTTGCATTAATCTATTTTAAATACGATAGACTTTGTAATGAAATTTTTAAAGAGGCATTAAATATATGAAATGAACATATGTTATGATATATATATAAAGCACGAGTACACGATGGTCGATAACAGTACATTGTACCATACAATAAAATCGAAACTTAAATTCTCTAATTAACAGAAGCACAACATCGAATTGTAAAATATAAGGTAGAATAAAAAACGATTAATTTGTAAAATATTAGCCAGTGTTTATTACAGAAGTCGCAAACATCTTCATTGACATAAAATGTTTTGGTTCGAATGTACTTGTATTATTGGAACAGTTGCGTGATCCCCATTTTAATCGATGGAATGGATTGTGTTGTCAGAGTTCAGTTGCCGCTGACAGTTTTTAATCTATCGGAAATCAATCCTTTTACCGAAGTCTTCTTGCCTCACGTTCCGATTCCAGTAAGGTTAGGAGATCACCTTCTCGTACCGGTCCTTTTACATTCCGGATAATTTGTCGATTTTGTTCACCGAGGAACTCGACCTTAACTTGCGTACATTGTCCTTGCGAGCCAGTTCGGCCTAAAACCTTTATAACACGAGCCAAAACAACTGGTTTATCCATGATGGTATCACGTGGCTTCGATACAACAACGAAAAGATGTTCCAAGGAAGTGAAAGAACCTTCCTCGCTTCGTAATCCAGTAGTTGACGATGGCGACTTCCGGCGGATTATCTCCAGTAGTTGTCGATGACTGAAGTTCAGTGAAATTCAAATCGATAACAAAAAAACGTTAAGCATTTTTTTAGTCAGCGATAAAAAAAACAAGTTTTGCGAAAGTAAGAAGTATTTGGTCATATCGAACATGAATAATTTAATTTACTATCGTTATATACATGTGTCGGTCTATAGTAGATGGCGTTTACTATTTTTAAATTTAAACGTACGCGGATGCTGAACTGGTCTTCTGCTTTGTGAATACCTTGTCGAAGATTGGTACGTTTATTAACGATGATTAACGAAAACTTAATGAAAAAATATATTCTATTCGTTATTTTTTATCTTTAATCCTCCAAATGTCGACTGCTTGATATTGATATTTCAAGTGCTATGAAATCAGCATTATGCATGTTCTAGAAAATAGCTTTAACGTTAAAAACGCTATTTATATATATTAATTTGTTACTGACTTGTTAATATAATGAGAGGGTGAAGAAAGTGTAACGCTATTAAAGGTATTAATGTTTTTAAATTGCATGTTTGTTATATGATACGTTCCTTGTGCTTATAAAGATTCCGTACATCACTTACGATTTTAAGTAAGCAAAGGAATGTCTTTTGTTTCAGCTAAACTTCAGAATTTAACTATAATGTACATTTTAATTTTATCATTTCTTGTATCATTTTTTTTTTCTTCTACATTTGCCATGTAATTTTATGTTCGCTCGAGAACCTTTTCTGTATAATCATAGATAAATATAATTTTCGTCGTTATAACGTTGAGAATCTTTTCGTCAATAATTTTATAAATATTTTCTTCCCTTACATTTTGTCAATGTGTATTTGTACTTATATCAATTTTACAACATGGTAGATTTTCTCGATGCAACAGTAAACTTATAGGGCTTAACTACTCCCGATCACTACGTCGTAAATTACATAATTGTTGATAATTATTTATAAGAATACGCGATAAAATTTATTCAATGTATTTATCGTGTATTTTGTATTTAATGGCATCGTAATCTAGTATTATTTGATAACGGAAGAATGTAAAACAATACAGCATGACAGATATGTATGTCAAAAACTTATTGTCAAGTTTCAATATTTATGTCATTACATGGCAATAAATTACATAATTTTGTAACATAGAAACATAAATAACGTGGTTTTATAGCATAGCTTTAATTAAAGATCGACAGTTACAACTAAAATGCTTTCTTTTAAATGTGTAGAGCTTGCAAAACATCAGGCTATGCGTATGTTGGTGTGTGGGTGACGTTGGATAATGTATCGCAACGCAGCATTTTGTGTAAATAATGGCGAAACAATTGGCATGCTCTGTCGCGTGACAATATGCGATGTACAATTGTTTTACATTATTTCTACAGAATGTAGCGCTGCCACGTCATTTGTGCTCTAATGTGCGCCTAGCCTAAGCATTTATTATATTTCATATACGTAACGAGAGTCTCCGACATTACGTATTAGCAAAAAACTATAAATGCATTTTAGTATAATAAGAAGTAATAATAATACTTGTTGGAAAACATTAAGCTGTAAAATGTTTTTTTTAATATGTAATTAACGTTAAAATTCAACACTCTAAGCAACACGCTAATCAAATATAAACACAATAGTATTACTAACTTTTTAAACGCAAAACACTGTCTTTATAATCATTAAATTAATCAATATTAGTTCTATGCGAAGAGTAGCAACCAAATATTTAAAATATTTAATACATTTTGATTACGTACAAACATTACAACAGCATACTAAAAAAAAACGAGACTGCATTTTACAATTGTTGGTCACACTTCTTAAGTAAAGTGGCCATTAATATATCATACAATTTGTTTGACATTTTTTAGTAATTTATGAAAACTATTATCTGCTTCGTTTTCATTTCATGTTTTTTTGGGTAAAAATGAATCATGTCGCAAAATACACTTATCGTACTAAAGATACTTGTACTTGTTCAAGTATAATGAAATATTTTTTGTCATAATGAAAGTGGACCCTGACATACATTAGATGTGGTTAAAAAAGCACCCATTTTGTAAATAATGCAATTATGTTCTTAAGTACATCTATACTGCACGTCACGAATAACTCTTTACAGTCAGTCAAAAATTCATTTTTATTTATAGTTCCCACCTTTCCAACAATAATGTTGAAAGCTAGCGAAGCTTTAGAAGAAAAATATTTTCTGGCTCGAATTACTGTACACATTTACGAATTGCTATTCGTAAATGGCAGCGAATCGAATACTTTTATTTTTTGTGTCTTAGTTGTGTTATATTCCAGAGCGATTTCCAAACTAATATGGAAATGTAATCATGGTGGATAACGAACATTCGACACTAGTGTACAACACTCAATGGAATAATCAATCAACTAACAATACCCGTAAGACTTTTATTGCCACAAATTGGTGGAAAGCGTTTGCCCGGGAAGGGCAGTATTAGTAGTAGCCTTTCCTGGCGCGTTTGAGAAATTCGCACCACCTAAAGATAGTTGCGATATTTGTTGCGGTAACTGAAATATGAGAATGATCGTAATTATTATATCACGGTGTAGAGATACCTTTGGAATTGTATGCAATATATGTACCTGTGCGCCAAAGGCAGTAGATTGTGGCTGCTGTTGAGACGTTAAGTTGAAAAATGGATTACTACCGGGAGCTGGTTGAAGATTTTGCGTTAACATCCCGCTCCATCCATTATTACTACTAATATTAGGCTGCGCTAATTGCATCATCTATAGATACATAGAACAATTAATCTATCTATCGATAAATAGATTTTACATTTTTATTGTGCCATACGTAAATTTTATATACCATTTGGGATTGCATTGCAATAGCAGGATTAGGTGCACCGTTCATTTGACTTATCTGGCCTACGTGTAAGCAACTGCCTAAAGAACTTGTAGCCACTGGTCCTAACGAATTAGGATTCACTGCCATTTGATTCTGATTTACAGGTAATTGATTTAGTTGAGTCAAGGAACTTTGCTGATTCGAAAAACTACTTTGATGACCAAACGTTACCATATTTGGTACTTGTTTGTATTGGACAGTAGATTGTTGAGCGTACATTCCTCCTAAAATACAGTATAGCAACAAATTTAGTAACGTGTCCGAGCACAGTAGTAAATTTAAAGTAACGTATATACCAGGTACTCCATAAATTGCCGATTGTTGATGCCCCTGTGTACCATACAATGCCAAAATACTGTCTTTGGACATTTTACTCTTTTCTTGAGGCGATGGTGCTGGTTGATCAAAAAAACTTTCCTCCTCGCTTTTACCGCTACTTGTCGATGTGTTCGTAGTCGTGCTAGAAGTACAACTACCAGTTGAACCTACCAAAACCGGAGACGCGGATAAAAAGGAAGAAAATATATCATCTCCGCTACCATTTATATTTGATTGATTTGCAGCTGGAGCATCTGTTAAAAGATCAAGGATCTTTAAATGTGCGGTTTTTATTTCATGTTATAAATTAATTATACGTCAACAGAAATTTACCTAAGCCCAATAAGTCTAAAGTTGTAGTGTTATTTGCTCTATTAAGTTTAGGACTGACAGAGCTTTTAGGTTTCGGTAATTGAGGCACTACTTCTGGCTTTTTTACAGGTGGAAGTATAGATTGATTATTAGTGGTTTTCGAATTTTCCTTTTTTCGTCTACGTTGTCTTTCAGCTTCTTCGTCAAGTTCTTTATCCCAATTTACCTATATAATTTGTTTCAGACTTCTTAAGTTATTACAATTTCCATGATCGTTAAGTTTTTTATTTATTGCATAGATTTTAATATATTCTGTTGAAAGCAAAAGAAATTATACCTTTGGTAAAGGTAGCGGCACCCATTCTCTAGCTATGTACCTTTTATGCTCATATTTTGCACGAATAAAACTTTCAAGGCTACAGTCTGTTTGAGGTCTTAGGAAATTATCTGGAAGATTTGCTTCATACACTGCTCTTGCTCTGGAATTACCCATTTGCTGTAGACTCTAGAAATAATAAAAATTCACCATGTACAACTCCGTTATTTACTGTCGTGTCAAAGAATTGGACACTATGGAAAAATAAACATTAGTCATCGCAAACATACCACTACTTGTTCTGGTGTCCATGTGTCCAAGTTAACAGACTTGACTTTGCTGATGTGAACACCAAGATTTCTATGTATTCCTGCACAACGAATACATAGGAATACACCTAGATTCCAACTAGCCCACCTTGGTCCTACGAAACATAGAAAAGTGGAGCTAGTTGTTACAACGAATGAACATATTTATGCTTAATCTGTAAGAAATACTTAATGATACACATAAACATACATAATATCGAAAATTTTTATTTGCATTGAATTTATATACGGTAAGAAGAAGTAAATAAAATAGATATTTAACAGATATAGAGAAAGGTAACAGTAACCATACAATTCAGGTTAAACATACATTTGTTCATAAGCGACGACCGTTAAACAAAGAAATTAAAAAATGTCGTTTTCAAACGAACAATTTTATAGAAGACCAAAGACCAACGATCGCTCGTGGACGCGCGAGTAACGAGAAACGTGACAAAATATTGATGACGTTTACTCGTAATCGTTGTAATTTAAGTCTGTCACGGGTGGAATTAAAAATCTATAATGTTTCGCTGGACGAAACTAGGTCGTTTTGAAATCGATATCGACGACCCGCATGCATCGTCGGCGAACAAGAAATTCAATTTTCTAACGATTAGAAACAATGGACGAAATAATGGAACGCAATCGGTCGAACAAGGAAAAGAAGACATCGCTAGAGAATACGCGATTGACGCACACGAACCTTTCGCGTCGCAATCGACGCAATATTTGCTGTCCTCATCGCGCAGCATTTGTGCCAAAAGATTTTGACACTTCTCTTGTATTTGTTTGGCACGTTCCTTCTCCAGACGGGACGTCATTTTTGCACAACGACCGTGGATCTCTAACCACGCACAGATCAAAATCAATGTTTTCTTATTGCAACGTTGGACACGCACGAGACCGTCAAGTATATGCGCCAACGGTCATCAAACGCCCCCAACAGTTCAACACTCGTTATTTCACTGAAACGTCATGCAGTCGAAGGAATTCTATTGGATCGTTCGCTACGGTATCTTAAACAAAATAATAAGTAGATCCGTCAACTGTATGAAAATCTTTTTGGGATTACCATCTGGACAGCCGATTCTAGTACTAACCACGCTGGACGAGAAACAGTATAACCGCGAGAGTCTAATTTTCCACTTGATAGGAAAAAGTACGGAGCATTTATACGTCTCTATCTGTTTAATGCAAAATCTGACTGAAAACTGTTTTATTTAAAATAATAATAACCTTAAACCTGCGAAAGGAATTTTGGGTAATTGTAAATAAAATTAAGATTCTTTTATAATAAAAATTATTTTCACTTAAATTAGATTGCATTTTAAAATCCCTGAGAATTGGCGCCTTAATGTTTCGCCGGCGCTTGTGTTGCCAATTGGCGGGTTTTATTAAGAGCAAAACTCACATTAAACTCAATTTGAGCAAAGTCACTAAACGTAAATAAGAAACAAAGCATGCACTTAAAAAATGAAACTTTATAACTTTTATCTTTGGAGTCATTTAAAGTCTACTGGTAAAGAAGTACAAACATTCATCAAATGATGTACATGGACTGCAAAAAGGGATACAAAATATATTTCAGACTATTCAAACCATGCCTGATATTTTCTAGCGAATGTGAAATTGGATGTCGACGCGTGTAGGAGCATGTGTTAAAACATGCGATGAAAATTTCAAGCATTTTCTTTTTGGTTATCCATAATTCCCAAAGTAAGATGTACAAGACATTTTTTAGTTACTACGATGTGAAAATTCAGCTCTTTAAATATTTATACGTATTTCTGAAAAGCCCTGTATATTTCAGTTGAAATTGCTTAAAAATTTCACAGTTACACAGTCATAATTTTATTTATATAGATTGTAGAGACATTTTAACAGATTAATATTCAAAGTAAAGTTGATTTAATTTTCAGCGCATAACTTTCATTATATCATATTATAATTTTGTAATCTTTGACACTAGCACATAAATGATAATTAGTATAAACTACAACGTACAAAATTGTTCTAAAAGTTTATCATAAGTTTAATTGACAAGTAATTCAACAAACTATGAGTAATAGGAATAACAAAACTAAGGTATACTAATGTATGTGTAATTTACATTTGCAGCTCATCAGTAAATACAATAATAATGTATAAATTAAATATTATTTAACCGTCTTTCTCTAATTTCCTCGTATTGCTTTTCTAGTTGTTTCAGTTCTGCCATTTGCTTGTCTGCATTAAATTTTTCAATCATTGCCTGAAATTCCTGGTGCTGCTGTTTGCTTGTATATAGAGAGAACTTGTTTCTCTCCTTAATTAGCATTTCTTCAATATTCTCTATCTGATTGAAGTAATGAAAAATTCCAATTGGAAATGAAATATATAAGATCATTTTTGCAACCTCCAATTGCCAGCTTCCCATTATTTATGAATCTATAGACACAATATTGTACCAATTATCGTACTTTTTCGTTGTTTATAAAAATTCGAAACATACAATTCAAGAGGTCCCGTATTGTTATGTATTTAAGCTCGATTAAAACATAGCTACTACTATACGGACAATACTAACCGATGGACGATTATACTTTTATCAATATAATTTCCTCAACCTTTAAAAAAAACGGATCTCTTTGCAATAACTTTTACAACTGTCGATGCAAAAAAAAAGTAATCACTGCAAAACAGTTTGCCTCAACACATCAAGTTTTTAATTCTGTAATCTGTACATATATTACGATGTATCATGCATGAATGAAAACCACTGATATAGGGAAAACCGGAAAACAACATCTTGGATCGTATTCTTGGTTTTAATGTTGGTGAAATTGTTTCATAGAAGGTACCCCGTTCAAGATTGTTCAAGATTCATTTTATGATATTTCTTGAATGCGTTTGTTTTTTTTCGATAATGTCAAGAATATACACGAGTTGTTGATAATATCATTGAATCTCGAAGATCGTTAAACATTATGGAAACATTATTGCCATCGGAGATAGCTCGATTAGTTCTTGGTAAGAGTGTCACAACAATGATTTTAAGCGTCTCATTACGATAACCTGCTGCATGGCGGGAACACAAATATTTTCTGATTCTATTAACAAAACGTTAGAATGTATTTTAATTTTGTTGTACTTGCGTAACTTATGTAAATCGGTGTAACTAGCCTTGACAGTGCGTATCGCGTGGACTGTGTTGTGTTATTTATATCAGTGAATTAGAAACACGAAATAAGTAATATGTAATTTTAAAGGTACATTAACGAATAAATGGATGTTACAATAAACATCGTTTTATACATAAAATCGTGCGTTACGCGTTCAGTGTTCAAGTTATTCTCGCATATCTAATTTCAAACGATTAATTAATAATTGATTTTAGGGTACCTTGAAGACCAGAAATGTATTGAAGCTGCTAAAACATTTTTAGAGACATCACCGCATTTACAAGAATGTCGAACTGTAATTTCTAATGGAAGACGTTTTAGTACTAAAGTTAGCGGAATGTCGTTGATAGATGTAGTAGAAAATTTTTTTGTTATAAATGCAACGAGTAAGCAAAAGTGTTAAATTTAAATATCGTTATGAAATTTACAACATTGAAATATGTTTTATATGTTTTTATATTATATTCAATTTAAAAAAACTTATAACGTTTTCTACAGTACAGGAGCGTTTCAGCAAGATCGCAGATTGTGAACAGGTAAAACACTGTGGAGATTTGCTCGAACAGTTAAAATTTCTCATTGAAGAGACTCGTGGACAACGTTTTGTCGTTAACATCAATGTTCCTTCGCAGGTAGGTAAGATAAAACTATCATCAAGGTAATAATACTGTATGGCAGTATTCGTACTAGAGTTATACGGCTGGCTGTATGACTTGTACGCACTTACAGGCCAGTTCTCAAATAAGCAATGGATCACCAATACTATGTAGTGGTGGTCGAAAGAGGCGTCATAGTAATAGCGATCGCGAACGATGCAAACGTACGAAAACAGGATCGGATATGTCTCAACTACCCGCATCGCCTTCCACTCAAGGTAACATTAGAACATAAAACATTGAAGGACGGACGAAAGTCGTAATGTCTAAGGCAGTTTGATTTAGGATAAAAATTTTTATAAACAATTACCGTTTGTTACAGTAATAGGTTTCGATAGTGTAGAAGCGACTCTGTTAGAAAGTTTACCTGGTCACACAGACACATCCGATCGATCTGAATATTCTACGACAAATAAGGGGAAAAAATGCAATAGTGTACACCAGGAACATCAAGGTCTGTTTAATGAAAATAAATACGTTGTAAATCGCGCTAATAAGTTATGGTATTCGGTAATGTCTAAAAGAGTATTTTAGCCTGGACATCAATTTTTTGTGTTCTTTGATACTTTTATATTGGATTTCATCGTATGGTTTCTACCTGTATTTAAGAAGTGTGCATAATTTTTTTCATGTAAAAATATTTAAAATTCTTAAAGATCAAAATGCACACACAAAAATCAGTTTGATCCGAATTTACCAGACTTCCCTCTTAACGATCAAATTAGGCGACGATCAAGATGTCCAGAATCTAGAAACCGATGCTGTTACGGATAATGGATGCAAAGAAGATGGCGCGAAGAAATCCTGTTCATTTGAGAAATGTAGCACGGCAACGAGCACGGAAGAATTATTGAGCTACTCGTGCGTAGAAGTCCAGACCACGCCATATGACACCCCCGAGTCCGAATCAGAATCTAACGATGAACCTATAGAAAATCTGAGCGTACGTATTAACATAGTAAGTTTTGTTACAATTAATAATTCCTTGACTAACGTTTGATTTTATTTTTAACACAAGTTGTTAACGAAAGAGCTCTTGAATCGTACGGAATTACAAGAACGTATTGCGGATAATATTAACAAAGCAATACTTCCTGCGGATACATCTTTGAGAGACGAAACCTTAAACGACACTGTGAACGGCGAAGGAAACACTTCTATTATGATCGAGTTGAATAACGCCATTAAATCGATAGTACAAGCAACGGAGTCTGATCCAGTGTTTGAGAAATTTCTGGACGAAGTGATCGGGCCACACACGGAAACCGACAATACAAGTCCCGACGAAGATGTCGAGGCTGTGAAACCGAAAACAAAATGTCTGAATGGATCGCCGCGAGAAAAACAATTGTCTGAAATTATCACGAACATTGACTCGCCGGAATCACCTGCGATCTTGGACCTGAAATCGTCCACAGAGACAGGTGCTGCGGACGTGCCACTGAAACACAGACTTCGCAGTTCTTCCAGACAGCAAAATGTTCGAGTCGAAGACGAACGAGATCAAGAAAAAGGATACAGTGCTTTGGACGATCAAAACGCCGCCGCAGTGTTGAGTATAATAAATGCCAATATCATCAACAAACCGACTAACGATAAGAAAGTGATCGTAGACACCGCGAAAGAAGTTACGCGTTCGGTGGATGTCGACGATGAGAAAAAGTCACCGATATTGGAACTCCCTCCGAACGAAGATAAGGAAACTGTAAAATCGATAAGTATCGATAATCAAAAGGGTGATAACAACGATACAACGGTGGTTCAAAGCAACGATGCAGAATCAAAGGTAAAGAAATCGGTAGTGAAGCAACCGCGATCAGCGAAGCTTAAACGCGAATCAAACAGTAATTGCACGCCCGAAGAAGATTTGATGACGACGCCAACGTTAATAGTATGCTCGAAAGAAGAAATAAACAATATGTTGATGGCTACGAGAACACCCTATCCATCAAACCGTTCTATAACGTCAGCCACAAATTCCCGTTTTGTCCCCATCGTGCCTAAAGATCCGAACGCCCAAGAGCCTGTAAGCAAAGTGTATTTAAAAACTGTGAACGTTCCAACAAATCCCACGACGTTGCAACAGCATGAGAAAAGGAAGAGTAACAAAACGAACAATAAACAGAAAAACACGACTATTCAGAGTCCGGTGAAGAGTCTGACGATCGGTAAATCGATTGCAAATCCCGTTGCATCCGCCGCTAATAAATTTGTCACTAAAGAATCTATAACCCTTTACAACAGTGAAAATGGCGCAAGAACGTTGCTGGATGGCACGAGCATGCCCACGATAAACATAGACGATAACGTTCATTTATCGGGCACTGGATTGTCACCCTACGTAAAATTCACTTCCGGCAAGGCTAATAAAAATCAAAGCCTGTCGGATATCGATTTGACGACCGTCGTGCCGGTCTCAAAAATTGCCGCGCCGTTGGAAGTAAACGTCCCCGATGTTCAGCGTCCCTCAACATCGAAAAATACCGATATCATTCATAAACGTACCCCGAGATCTTTACTGAAGAGCAGATCAAAGAATCACAGATTGAGCTTGTCCACGCCTAGAAGAAAGAGCAGCAATCACGTGAGGGCGCTTAATTTTAATACTCCGACGAAGGCAGTTGCCGCGTTGAACAGGTCGATGAGCGAGAACGAGAGCGCTCGTCTCTCACCCAGATCGTCCAAGTATGCGAAATCTGTCTGTAAAACTTCCCTGTTCAAGTCGCCGCCGTTTGGTGGGGCCACGGTCTCCACGCACAAAATTAAAAGAGGCTCGCCGAAAATTTGTCGACCTACGAGCCCACCGATAGCGACGAGAAGCCCCATGCCCAAACTGATCGGTGGCTGGGAGAAGTACAACGGGGTTGGAGTGATTATCGGCGACGTTCCTCCGGAGAAAACTGACGCGGTTTCTCCCGTCGAGGACACGAACCAATCAAAACCGTCCACGGTTAGCAAAGACACTTGGGACGCGGACTTGCGGAAAGCGTTGCAAGGCACCGCGAAAAAGGAGTGTCGGAAAAGCAAGTCGCAAGCAAAAAGAACTGAACGCACGAAGGATAAGACTGTACAGGAAAGGTCGAGGAAGGTCAGGTACAATTCGCGTGCATCGAGAGCGAGAAACAGGGAAATTTCCGTGACGAAGGATAGTCGTGAACGGAAAGCGACGATAGAAAATGAGAAAGGTTTAGCGGACGCGGTAAATAGTTCTGTTAATACTCAAAAGGACACTTTGCGAGCCTGCGATGCCAGCGAGTCGCAGAATGTTTCCGAGCAGAAGAACGCCGACAAATTGTCGTCGAAAAAGAGCAAGTGTGGCGCGACAACTGCGAACGATAAACCGGTAGTCGAGAAAAAGATCGTGAAAAAGTATGCACAGTTGAAAACGTTAAGAACCAATTTGAACAAATCTAGCTCAGAATTTTCTACAGATATTTCTACGGATGTCGTGCAGCATTCCGAATTTACGAAAGCCTCCGTGGATACGGCGCATCAGGTGTTACAGCTGATGCCCGAGTTGATAAATCTGGAGGAAACGCCGAAGAAATTGGAAACTTCTTCGGACGTGCCGCCGACACCGAGGTTACTTAGCCCTAGCAGCCACGTAACGCCGTTTATAAAGGGTAGCGAAGATTCCAGCAAACTACGTTGTTTCATCAACACGCCAGAATTCCCAACAACACCTTGCATAGCGTTGACTCCAAAGCATTCGGATGGAACTACCAACGATAATACGAAAAAGGATGCGTTCAATACCTGCTCCCCCTATTACAAACCTATTTCCGAGCAAAACGAGAATTCGGAAAAATTATCGAAGTCGAAGACGGATCTGCCTTCGCAGAGCTCGAAACAGTGCACACCTAACAACGTTACCGACTCCGCGAACGCCTATCAAGCTTGCGTGTCCGCGAAATTGGAAATAACGCAGTTCGAGGTGATCAAAGAAAATTTGCCAAAAGAAGACGCGGTGAAGGAGCTGAAAATATCAACGAACTCTCGGGAATCCTCAACGTGTTACGGAAAGTCGAAGATCGACCATAACAAAGACGGCATTATGGAACGTACGTGTGCGATAACTGATAACGATAAATCTTTGTACAACGACGAGAAATCGAACGACAGCGACACATCGTCTTCGTCCAATTCTTCGTCCACGTCCTCCTCCTCCGAATCGTCGTCGTCGACGTCGTCTTCCTCGTCGTCGTCGTCCGTTTCCTCGAATAAGTTGAGCATCGGAGATTCACCGGAGAAATTGCTCTCCAGCAAGAAATGCAACAGAATCCCAAATCAAATATATACAGATACAAGCAACGATTCGACGCGAAAAGACACGCATGCTGTAAGGACGGTGATCGCGGAAAATGATTTTGTAGAATTGAAAATAAAGACGGCGGATGTACCGTATACGGAAGAAACGATCGCCGCTTTAAAAAAGTGCGAGTCCTCGCCGTTGAAAGTATTTTCGATAGTAAAAACCGACGAGGAACTAATGGCCGATACGACGGAGACACCCGCGAAAGATGAGACTTTATTAAACGAGGCGGACATTTCGGAGACTCCTAACAGTACAAAAAGCGGCGTGGAAAGTTTGACAAATTTGTCTTCGAAGATCGCGGCGTTCATAAGCTCGGAGGATCGAAAATTGTCGAAGTCGGATGAAGGCCAGCGATTGGAAAATTCCGTGGGAAAGAAAGTAAAACAAAAACCAAAGATAATAAGCATACAACGCACGAGATTAAATACTTCCGTCACCTTGACGCCCGTTAAACCCGTAAAATGTTCTTCCGTTTTGCAGAAGGAACAAACGTCTCCGGTCACGGATAAAAAATTAGCCGTGCAATTGGAGACGAAACGTCAACGTATGATGTCCAAGTTCAGAGTAAATCCGAAGGGCAACTTGACTGGTGGAAAATCTCAACGAGGACGTGTTATTTTGAAAGGTAAAAGTAATGCTAATCCGAGGAGAAAGAGCAATAAGTTTGGCCAGGCGAGCGGTGATCAGATTAACAAAAAACGAAAAAGAAAGGAAAACAAGAACGTGGAGAAATCCGCTAATAATAATAACGAAAGTACAGATGCGGTGATAAAAAATTCATCCACGAATAGCGACCGTTATCAGAATAAAGGAAACTATAACGAGGAAATTGTATGTAATGATATTTCGTCGATAAAAACTGCACAGAAGAATGAATCGGATAAAGTTATCGTCGCGTTGGTCGAGGACATTGCCAACAACGTTGAGATCAGCGTGGTTCAAGAAAAGAGTTCAGACGCGCTCGATTCGGAAAATAAAATTTGCAATCTGATCACCACGGAAAAGGAAATTGTATCGAAGTTGGAAATAACAGAAAATCCAGAAGCGAAGAATGCTACGATCGGTACCGAAGAAAATAGTGCACACGACCTGAAAGAACACAATGTGGATAGGAGAAAATCCGTGGGCGATGAGACGATTAACGATATCACTTCGCAACAAAGGAAGTCCGATGCAATAAGGAACGAGCATAATTATAACGAGAAAAACATACGCAAGGCGAAGGAGTACCCAAGTTACAATGGTAAAACGAACAACATAATGAAATTGAAGGTGGACCAAGTGAGACGAGATTTGTTCAGCGACGAAGAAAATGATCAGAAAGCATCTAATACGATAAAGTTTTCGACCAATCAGGGGATACACGATATCGTGGATACGCCTAAACTATCCAACGATGCTGCTAAATCGTCTACGAAGAATGTTGAGTCGGATAATCCCAAGAATTTATCGCGTGTCCTTCAATCGTTGCAGCTCGTTCCCACATGTAAGAACGATAATGTGGGAATGCTTGAACACGGCCAGGAAAACCATTGTAAAACAAACCTTAACGTAACGTCTGTACCCAACTCGGTGGAGTATCATTTTCTGTACGACGACAACGCGCCCTTGAAAAAACGAAGACGAAGATACAGCAGCCACGAATTGGAATTTCAAATAAACATCGTCTTCAACGATCAATGTTACGACGAGTGCGTTAAAGTAATGACGGCCACCGATTACGAGGAGATATTCAATCTTCTACCAAGGAGAAAGGTCACGAATAAGAGGTCGCCCATGAAAAATGAAAATATCTATGGATCGTACGACAAAGCATTTCTTAGCAATTTAACGATGAAAAATATACATGCCAAGCCTTTAGCTACATCGACGCCCCTCGACAAGCCGCTTACGCCCAAAGTGAAAAAGGGCACAGTTAAAACTTGCGCGATCAACGAGAAGAAAAACGAAGCGCAGCAGGATAATAAGAAAAAGTCGAAGATCGATAAAGCAACCAGAGAAATTGACAAAGGTAATTAGCTTATTAAAGTAATCCACGACCCTGATAAAAAGCATCGACTTATCGATTTAAAGACAGATTAATTTCAGACAATTGCACGGGAAAAGTATCGAAAAGGAAATTGTCGGAAACGAAAGAAAGTAAGCAGGTATATGTAATTTTCTTTATTCCCGTATTGTATTTTCGTTCACGAAATTGGAAATTTAAATAACGCTCTGTTTTATAGATTGAGAAACGACAGTATACGACTGACCCTAAAACATTATTGAGCAACTTGGATCTGGATAAATTTTTAACATCCGTTCACGGACCAGCGTGAGCACAAAATTTAGCTCTCTAACGTTGTACAAAACATTAAAATACGACTAATGTACATACAGTAAATGTTATATACATTATTATATTTTAAGAGATTATTTTACTTTGAACTGAGTTATGTTATACGTAGAATATTAGAGGATGTTTTAGAATTAACTGGAAAACATGAACTGATAGGAATTGAATTTTATTGGAACTTTTCAGGACTCCCACGAAATTCAATTTGAAACTTGAAAAAATTATCAATTAAGAAAACTGAGTATAGGTTTTAATACTTATTATGCAATATCGCCAAATTGAATCTTATTATCCTCCTTTCACCTGGAAATATATTAAAGTCCGATTCGAATATATATACACGTAAAGCAAGCAGCAGACGTAGAAAACAGTAATATTTATTAAAAATATTGACTCTGAATGGGCATAGAACGAGTGTACAGATAGCTATATGAATATATTTCGTTTACAAATAATAGACGCCTGAAAGATATATAATAGACAATTCTTCGAAGTGTATTTGTTTATGATGAATTCAACATTTAGATTTAACAGCTTTGTCTACATCTTCCACGACTGTTAGTAACTTCCTCCACTGGTCCACGTTTAAACAGATCCCTGTACCGAAAATAAATCCTTTTATAGTTAGCTGTTTATTCGTTCGAATAGTTAATTTTTTATAAAAACAAAAAAGATACTTTTTAATACCTTTCTTTCCAGGTTTTAAATTCTTATCCTTATCGTAATACATTTCTCTAATATCGACGTATAAATTTCCTTTAAATTGTCGCACAGTAACCTGACGCTTATTTCCAAGATCCCAGACAGTATTTTCATCTTCGTCGGATTCCCTTTTCGGCTTCTTGGTCACTTTTTCATCTTTACCTTCAGCCTCTCTCTTCTTCTTTGGCTTTACTTCCTAATAAATAAAATGTACGCGTTATACCGAGTTAGTACATCGAAATTCACAAATAGTTAAAAATGATCGAGATACGTTAAAAAAATGTTAAATAAACGTTATGTTTCATGATGTTAATGAAATACCTCATCGCTGCTGTCGTCGTTGCTTGACACGAATTCTTTCGACTTCGGCATTTTCTATAAACATATTCACATGAAATACTTTCATGAACAAATTGTTTAAACGATGCATTCAAAGCAAGAGTATGAAAATTATATTTGTTGTTTTTGCTATAACCGTTTCACGATCGCAACTGTGTGTGTATATATATATATATATATATAAATGTATGTATGTATGTATGTATATGTATATGTATATGTACCTAAAAATATTTTCCGTATGAAGATGGATAGAATGATATAAACGAAATTTCATGAATTATTCAAGATGTATAATTATGTCGGATTAAATAGACAAACAATTGTACATCCAAAGAACAACTTCAAAATCAGATTTTAATTTGAAGAAACCGTTGAACAATCACAGCAACCACTCAACACGTACCAACCGTAAACACGATATATAAGATAGACCAAAGTAGAATTATTAAATACAAATTGTATTATACGATTTGAGAGGTAGCGATGGTTGGCGAATTCCTATACTACTTTTGTGACATGTTCAACGTTATCGATTCACAATGGAATAAGATTTAAGCGCTAGTTGCGGTAAAATAGAAAGCGAGCAACTTCGTATTCTATCACAGATGGGGGTATAGGCTGATTTTTATTTAGGGTGAATTACGCAAATGAGACGAGTTGTACCACAGACCAGGTATAAGAGTAGACCTTTCACCCAGTATATTTTTTCGGCCCATTTTTCTTGCATCGCATCTCCTATAATTTAGCTTCACCTCTTTTTAAACAAAATAATTGCCTGGCACGACTAAACTAGAAGATCGAAGGGACTTTGGTTCCTTCTGTCTTCTTAGTATAGTCATTCAGATTGTAAAATTGCAAAAGGGAGATCGATGGAATGAATGGAATCCAAGTTCCATCTACCTCCCTTTGGGTCTCCACTCGCAGCAAACCTCCACGTGGTGAGACCTGGGTAATATTATTTAACGTTTAATTAATAATCGTATCGCTCTTAGCTGGGTTATGCAGTTATTAATTAAAAACTAAATAATATTAGCAAATTGGCTGCGATCCGCCTTGCGTAGGTCATCCATAAATATAGAGCTTCTTCGCTAGGTTAGTTTTGATTCTCACCGATTCATCAAAGATTCTAAAGTATTGCTACGAGGTATACAAGTAGATTTTCACCCATTACCATTTTCAATTCTTCCATAGTCAATTTACATGTATTTACGCAAACACTATAGTTGTTTCCCTATCAACACTAATTCAGTGAATACTTTCTCAACTGACCGCCATCCATGAGAAGAGGGCGCTAAAATCACCCTCAAATTTTCAGGTCGGTATGGCAGTTAGATTGGGCCACGAAAGTTCATAAGGTGTAAGGTCTATTCGTATACCTCGTCTGTGGTTGTACAATAATGCATGGTTAACTTTCATAAAATTTGGGATCTAGTGTCGCAAATTTAGTAAGAGAGAAAAGAAACTGTAAAGGGAAATACTGAATGCTACAATAATATCTATTTCCTTACGTCTGAATTTTTTTTATAAACGCAACGAGACAATGTATATATTGATATTTAGCATTTCTTCAAGAAAATACTAATCGTTATTTTTGTAACTTTAACGTTGCTTATTTTGCTATGTAATAATATTGATTGCGTGTAAAAAGAAATGTTATATTTTTTTGGCGGGAAATGTGACACTCGGAAAAGGTTAGCCATTGATCGATCTTTTTGTTATTATTACTGTAGTTTTACGTAGCGGCATTAGATTTTCGTGTAAAATTATGTGGTGCACGACTCCCGAAATTTCATGGCACAATCGAGATCCAGTTTTAAGTATCGATGTACAAGTTGGAATTTACGAAACACCGAAAGGTGAAATTTTCTGGCGGATTGCAACCGGTGGTGCCGATTCGCACGTCTTGGTAATATTCTACATATAATTCGTACGTCGAATATTTTATACGAGAATGTATGTAAAACTACCGTTTATTTTAATCAGATATGGCACTTAACAATAAACGAAAGAGGCGGAGCTACGGTAAAATGCGTAACAGATTTAGAGCGACATCAAAAAGCGGTAAACGTAGTACGGTTTTCACCATCGACAGATATTTTAGCTTCGGGGGACGATGGTTTGTACTTACACGATTTAATCGATTATATGGAAACCGATTGAAATTTAAACACACTTTTATTATCAGAGTCAACCATTGTTTTATGGAAACAAAAGGAAGACTGCGAATTTCACATTCTTGATGAAACTGAAAGTAAAGAACAATGGGTATCTTGGAAAGTCTTAAGAGGGCATCTTGAAGATGTTTATGATATCAGTTGGTCACCGGATTCTAATATGTTAGTTTCCGGTTCTGTGGATAACACTGCAATTCTGTGGGACGTACACAAAGGAAGATCCATGGCTATATTGTCCGATCATAAAGGTTTCGTACAAGGAGTTACCTGGGATCCATGCAATCAATATATATGCACAATAAGTACAGACAGGTATATCTGTGAAATTTTTTTTATCTACATGTTTAAAATCATTCCTTTATATTTAATTTATGATACGTGGTTTAGGATGTGTCGTTTAATTGATATAAATACTAAGAAAACCGTACAACGAGTTTATAAAGCTAAAATTCCAACACTGACCAACCATCCGCTAAAAGATAAAACAGTCCGACTATTTTATGACGATACCTTTAAATCATTCTTTAGAAGATTGACATTTTCATTAGACGGAATGTTAATTATCGTACCATCTGGTATAATCGAGCCAGTAGAAACTACGGAAAGGATATCAAATGCAACAATAATTTTTTCAAGACACAATTTGAAAGAGTAAGCTTCTTTTACTAATTTACTATATAATTTTATATAATGAATTTGATATAATGAATTTGATATATTGTATGGTTTTCAGACCTCTTATGTTGTTACCCTCTTTGGATGAATGCACTATAGCTGTTCGATGTTGTCCTATTTACTTTAAATTGCGAGAGAATGGCCCGGAATCTGTGATAACATTACCTTATAGAATTGTGTTTGCTGTTGCTACACAACATTCTGTATTAATATACGATACTCAGCAAATTTCACCAATTGCTGTAATATCCAATATTCATTATACTAGATTAACTGATATTGCATGGTAAGTAACAATCATTTTACCCTTTTTACCCTCAAAGTTACAGGTAGCATATTTTTTAATTAATCACTGATCGAGTCAAGAAAAGGTATAACATAATAAAGAAAACATTAACAGGATTTAGCAAGGTTCGAGTTGAAGTACGTTTGATAACACGTTAAATGCGGAGTTAATTTTGTTTCGCTCTCCACTTTGTTTCAATTTTTTATTTCCTTTAGTCCATCCATAACTGAAAACGTAAGGAATGTATTGTTTCACAGGTCAAGCGATGGTAAAATTTTAATAGCATCTTCAACAGATGGTTACTGTTCTATAATACACTTTCAAAAAGGTGAACTAGGTGATGAGTATAAAAGTGAAAATAATACTCTAGTAAAACTTGCCCTTGATAAAAATTCTAAACGGTCTCCAGTATCGAACAGTAGTACTAAAAAAATATCTGAAAATCCTTTGCCAATCATTAACACGGATAGTAACGCAATGGATATCGATACCGTGCGCGAAGTAAAAAGTGTTTCCAATAACCCGGAGAATGTAGTAGATGAAAATAAAAAATTATTAAATGATACTACTATTCAAGAAAAAAAATTAAATAACGAAGCAGAAGCCGAAGAAACTGAAGATATTCAATTAGTTTATACCGAAGAGAGTACTAGTGAAATCGCAAAAGTAAATGCAAAGGATACATCAAAAAATACGGAAGTACCTTTAATCGCTTCTAATAAAACACCGCGTAGGGTAAAGTTAATTACTCTTTCCAGTCCAAGGGGGCATAAAAAATAGTGAAGTGTCTAAAAATCGTGAAATACTACGCATATATGTACACATATTTTTTACTATTAATTTTTGTATTTTATATAGATTTAAATTACTGAAATATATTCAGTTAAAAAGAAATGAGACTCTCTTTAGAACTATGGCGTTAATTTGCGACCTAATTCCTGCCAGATTCTTACTGTTATTGAATTGCATGTGTTCTAATAGAAATTTCGTATACTACACTTCTCGAATTTTTTTCTAGAAATTGGATAGAATTTCGGGGGTATGTGTATTCACCAAAAATGATTGTAATTCACCTCCGCAACCGACAATAATTTTTTCCAAAACGATTTGAAATTTTTTAATTTAATTGTTAATAACTTTTTAACGAAGCCCCAGTCAAGAAATTGATGTTCTTGATTTTCGTCTTAGTTTGGCCTCTAGGATCTCCCGTTAAAATTTTTCCCAAGGTTAACCGAACACCCTGTATATCAGTTATCACTAATACTACTATAGCATCATATTTGTCGCCTGCGAAGACTAGAATGGATATTATATGTATATCTGCAAGTATTAATATGGCGCATCATAGTGATATGACTGTCCGCTAAGGTAGACAGTAGTCGAATCGTAGTACGTCCTGATACATTGCTACTCTCGAGTATTCGTACAAACAACGATGGTGAGTAATTTTGTTTATTTTGCGTTGATGTTTTTATGCTAGGAATAATTTACTTATAAATTATAATTAAACAAAACAGGAATAGCTTCATTTGGTCGAGTTTAAAATAAAACACTTTTTGTTAAAAAGAAATAATATAAATTTGAAATTTTTTTATCTAGGAAGATCGACATAAATCGCATTAATTGTCATAATTATTATTGGTCAAGTAGAACTTCCGCGCAGCGGTTACAATGTTAGATAATAGTTCGTAAATTGCAATGTAAAACTATGTAATTGCGATATCGTGTATAGCTGGATATTATCATGTGTAACAAAATTAGAATGAACTGTGTATCCACCTATCTCTATCGACCGATTGAAGAACTGTCGATAGTAAATCCTGTGTAAAATAATTGCCGAAGTCGAGACATTAGAACCCGATAAATATTTTACAAACTTGTAAATCGATTTTCAACTTTCGAAGCAGCGTGTCCGCGCAAGAGTTTAATACGCTTGAATATCGAATATAAATTTAAATCTTTCGAGTGTAATTATTTTCGATGCTCGAGGTGCTTTTCTCTTTTTATTTCGACCCATTGACGATTTGGTAAAACGAATGTTCGTAATATGTTCGTTATCGAAAGAAATTTCAATGAAAAATCAAATCGGATGAATTCCATAAGAAACGAATTACATTCTGCTTGATTTTACGTACATAAAATGTACAATATGTATATGTAGCAGTATACCATGTAGAAAAATAATTCCTTTTTTATTTATAAATTGTAAAATTGCGCCGTACAGCTAACGATGTTCGATCAAGCTACTATGGTTACAGTATGTCAACCCATAAAAATCGATTTTTAGCGTTGTATGTGTAGAGAATGTGATATATCGGAAGAGTTTACAGTGCGAGACAAAATGATAAGACATTTTATATGTATATTTACATATTCTGCAAAATTAGAATACTCCCTTAAGTTAGTACAAAACGCGGCGTGAACTTGTATGACATAATACATATAATATATCGTTTTGTTTTAAAAAAAATAACAACATTGTTATACCACAGAACTTAGTAATAAGACATTTAGGTAAAATCATTCTGAAATTATTATTGCTAATAATATTTAACATAGTAATTATTTCAAGTGTCTCGCCATTTTGTTCTGGACTGACTGTCTGTGTCTAGGCACGACGACAAATCTATCCTACGGTTATGACCACGTACGACTATTAGTTCTTTTTCAGAACGCAGCTAAATTATTAATTGATAACATTGGTAGGTCAAGGTGATAAAGCTTTACAACTTACTGACAGGTATAAGATCGCTTTATGTCGATGGAATTTCGACATGTCAGTTCGTAATCGTTCCTTGTTGAGTGACAGCTTATTTAGTTTAAAGACGCTGTCGGTAAATGCCGTCGAAGCGTCAGCTTGACCCTTCAGGTGTTGCTTTACCAACGGAAAGGCGTTAATTAAAATTTTTTTCTATGTAAAATGTCTTTTGATTTATCGTAAACGTTTGAATAAAACTCCTGTACAAAGATAAATGTAGCTACATAAATTCAATCTTTCGAATCTTGTTCGATGAAGAAGAGAAGTACAGTTAAATATTAATGATTGGTTTTATAGTAATAAAAAAATATAGAAGTGAAAGTGAATTAAAATATCGGCGTAACATTTAAGTAAATATAAATAAGTTTTATGCGCGCACCAAACTATATTCTGTGCCCGTTGATAACAAATATTAATTCAAGGAATTAGTTATTACTGAAATGGCAAAAAAGGTATGTTACTATAATCAATGACGACTTTCCTGTTCTTTTAAATTTCTTAATCTTTAACTAAAATCTCGCTGAACTAACTGATTAATTAAAAATAGTCAATATACGTACGGGGTGTTCGATCAACCCTGGGAAAAATTTTAATGTGAGATTCTAGAGGCCAAAGTAAGACGAAAATCAAGAATACTAATTTATTGATGGAGGCTTCGTTAAAAAGTTATTAACGTTTAAAGTTCCGCCCGTACTGAATTTTTTTCTAGAAAGTGGGTAGGATTTCGGGGGTAGGTCTATTCACCAAAAATTATTGTAATTGACCCCAGCTACCAAAAATAATTTTTCCAGAACGATTTGAAATTTTTCAATTTTGTCGAAAAATTTCACACCTCGAATTTTTTTCTCGAAAATGGGTAAGATTTCGAGGGTATGTCTAATGATAAAAAATGATTGAAATTGACCCCCGCAACCGACAATAATTTTTCCAGAACGATTTGAAATTGTTTTTTTTTTTCGCCGAAAATTTTCAGGGAAACATGTCAATGTATGGTCAGACACTACATTTTCGGTAAGGAATTTTTTTCTCGAAAGTGCGTAGGATTTCGGGGTTATGTCTATTCACCAAAAATGATTGTAATTGAGCCCCGCAACCAAAAATAATTTTTTCAGAATGATTTGAAATTTTTTAATTGAATTTTTAATAACTTTTTAACGAAGCCTCAGTTAAGAAATTGATATTCTTGATTTTCGTCTTATTTTGGCCCCTGGAATCTACCATTAAAATATTTCCTAGACGTAGCCGAGCACCCTGTATATTGGATAGTACAGCACAAGTTACCCCAGTAGAGAACTACTAACGTTTTATAATTGTTACAAGTATAGAATTCTACCGTTACTTAAACATATTGAAATTACTGGACAACGTTATTTACAAATTATTACAGCGGGAATGCATATCAATTCACATTGGACAGGCGGGCGTGCAAATGGGTAACGCCTGTTGGGAACTGTATTGTTTAGAACATGGAATTCAACCGGACGGGCAGATGCCCACTGATACTACTGTCGGTCACGGGGACGACTCTTTTAATACTTTCTTTTCCGAAACAGACTCGGGAAAGCATGTACCGAGAGCTGTTTTCGTTGACCTTGAGCCAACGGTGGTAGGCAAGTTAATTAATTGTTATTTGAAACTTGAATTTCATTCAACGATGATTTATCACTTTCAATTGACAATGTCTCGATGGTACTTTAGATGAAGTTCGTACGGGCACGTATAGGCAGTTATTTCACCCGGAACAGTTAATCACGGGGAAAGAAGATGCTGCAAATAATTATGCACGCGGACACTATACGATAGGTACGCTTTATTCGGATTTCCGCCGTTCTATAGGGGTTTCCAATAAGACCGATAGAACTTCAAATAATACGAAAGCTGCAATTTTTCCGTTTCGTTTGTCTAAATTAGCGAGCCTTAATTTTCAGGAAAGGAGATCGTTGATCTCACTGTGGACCGAATTCGCAGACTAGCCGATCAGTGTAGAGGTTTACAAGGCTTCTTAATTTTTCATTCGTTCGGCGGTGGCACAGGATCAGGATTTTCCAGTCTGCTAATGGAAAGATTATCCGCCGATTATCCTAAGAAAAGTAAATTAACGTTTAGCATTTATCCAGCGCCGCAGGTAAAGAAGCAACATAATTTGTTTCACGTTTGTGTAATGCAAGTTAAATATCTCGTACATACACCACGGAACATATCAAACAAAGGAAAATATTAATAAGGTGTCGCGATACTGTAGTTACGTTTACGATAATAATACAAATATGACACCTAAAGTGATAAGATATTTGATAGTTGATACTGATTAAGACTTCCGGGTGTAAGTCCTTTGAGGAAAGTATTCCGACGTTTTTCCAATACTGCAACTCTAGCTTCTTCAGAGGTCAAACAACACACTAATATTGATGTGTGCCGTATGGCTTAAGTCTGTTTAAGGTAGCTGTATTTATGTTAAGTTGACGTAGAATCAACCGTAGCAGAACATCGAATTAGCTACAGTCCATTATGCTATCAGATATTTCGAATCATCCACAAAAATATTTCCGCCATGTTTTTCCAATGTTCCGTGCTGTATGGGGCCGTAATTCGTCAGTAATAGCAAATATCGAGCGTATTAAAACTATCACGATTTATGCAGGTATCGACTGCCGTCGTGGAGCCATACAACGCGATTCTTTACACACATCCAACTTTAGAACATTGCGAGGTGGCCTTCATAGTTGATAATCAAGTTCGTACCCTCGTCCAATACCTGCGATTCCATAAGTTCAATTATAGCGGTACGATTCTTTATAACGATTTAATGATCGACCATCTTTCGCAGGCTATTTACGAATTATGCAGGAGAAACTTGAACATCGATCGGCCGACATACACGAATCTAAATCGTTTAATCGGTCAGATCGTTTCCTCTATCACTGCTAGTTTACGATTCGATGGAGCTCTTAACGTCGACCTCACCGAATTCCAAACGAACTTAGTGCCTTATCCGCGTATTCATTTTCCTCTTGTAAGTTATCGAGCAATCCTGCTAATTCTCCATGAGGCAATTACGCTGTCCAACAAGAATTTTGTTCTGCAATGTCCAGTAGGTGTTCCTAGTATCGTCCCTCCGCGAGAGGAAGTCGCAGCGTGTTTGTATCCCCACTCTTGCTGCAGTCCCCTGATTGGCTGTCACCGATCTTCGTCACCGTTTTCGACCAATTACCTGTGAGTCGGCGGATTGCTACAGGAACGGGGATGTGAACACGCTGTGCCTTCTTCTCGTGGAAGAATGGTAGAATTACCAGGATCACCTAGTAGATATCACAGAACAGAACAAACATTTTAATTTATTGTACAGCGTCTTCGTGTATTCGGGACATGTTTTAATTAAACCAGTAACGAGCAAACATAAACTTGAAAATCATAGTTTATTTACGTTTAAATTGTTAATTTATAGTATGAAATTTTTATTTACAACGTAGGTAATTGCTCGTCATTGATTTAAACTAGTATTTCTGACGTACTTTTCGTAGGCAACGTACGCTCCTGTTTTGTCGGGCGAGAAAGCTGGCCACGAAAGAATTTCGGTAGCGGACATAACGAGTTCTTGCTTCGAACCGAATCATCAGATGGTGAATTGCGATCCGCGTAGGGGTAAATATATGGCCGTATGCATGCTTTACAGAGGAGACGTCGTTCCTAAAGATGTGAACGCAGCAATCGCTATGATTAAAAGACAGAAACACGTTCAATTTGTCGAATGGTGCCCCACTGGTTTTAAGGTTAATTATCGAAAAAAAAAAAAAAAAAATATTCGACGAAATTAAGTAATGAATATGTTTGATACTTAAATTTCGTACAGGTAGGGATAAATTACCAACCACCCACTGTGGTACCAGGTGGTGATCTGGCGAAAGTGGAAAGAGCTGTGTGTTGCCTCTGTAATACCACTGCGATAGTCGATGCGTGGGCCAGAATTGATCATAAATTCGATCTTATGTACGCCAAACGAGCATTTGTTCACTGGTACATTTCCTTATCCTTTATCCAAGCATCTTAGTTAAACTGATACAAATTCTGTAATACAGTTTCTGAAAGATCCAATTTTTTTGGTCTTCGGGGCAATGTTAAATGCAACGTAAAATTATGCAATCGTAAATAAACGAATCATCGTAGGTTCGTCGGCGAAGGTATGGAGGAGGGTGAATTTGCAGAAGCCAGAGAAGACTTGGCTGCTTTAGAACTGGATTATCGTGAAGTACAGGAAGATGCAGCCAATACCGAAGACGAAGAAGAATACTAACATTATACAAAGTAATTCTAAGTACATATATCGGAAGTGGATTATTTACTATAAATTTTCTTCTGACTATATAATAAACTATGTTAATAACACTTGACTTTCCTTGCTATTCTAAAGAAAATCTATGTTGCGTCTTTGGTTTTTCATTTGTTTTAAAATTGAAAGTGTACTTAACCAATTGCTACTGTGTACATACCATTACAAAACAACGCGCAACGTTTTACAGAGAAACCGGAAACAAGCAATACCTAATGGAAACATGACTTTTGTCAAAATATCATATTAGTAAAAAATTTGTTGATACACTTAATAAAATTAGTTGGAAATTATTGCGTTTCAAACATTTTGATTCATTATTTATTACTTGAATAAAGTATGTTTTAAGAATTAGAGTTTTCGCATTGACTGTACGTCGACTAAAAATTGGAGTTGACGATACGCTGGTTCGGGTGTAGTCGGAGACGTTCGGCCCACGTTACTGTTGCCGGTTGTTTCCGGAAAACGAGGCCTTCAGTTGCCGAACAAAAGCCAAAAGATAACGACGTAGTTAATAGTTAATGTAAAATGATAACATAGAAAGATCTAGAAATACTGCCGCGTAAATTGTTTGGCGTTTTTCCTTTCCTCCTCACAACATGAACATAACCTGCTCCAACAGTCTGTAAGATTCGTGGATATCTGTCGCTAGTACCAATCTACGTTTAACTACATCCCTAGAATAAGTAAAACTAATAATAGTACATATTGAATCGTTTGTAAATAACGTTTTATATTTAATTGATACCCTGTTTTCGACAATGGATTCAAACGAATTATAATTGATCTTTTATAAAACACCATCATCGTCGTTATTGTTATCATTGTGATCGTTAGCATTAAAAGCAGGATAAAGCCAATCGAATGACAAGACTGTTGTATTCATAGAAAAATTCGTGCAATGTGTAGTTTTAAACGTCAATTTGGCATGTGCGTTTGAAAACATTTGCTTTCTAAAATAAGGAAACATCACATATTTATAACATCGAAGAAATGTAATTCGTCGAGTATCATTTGTTTACAAGGAATTTGCTTGATAGGTTAAAGCATCGTACTGAGCATACAATTTATCACAATTTACGAAATTTTTGATTACATAAAACACAACTGTTAATATGTTGAATCAGAAATGTGAAATTTTCTTACCGGTAGACTCATATATTGAGCCACTTTTAATACGTGTTTTAAGCAATGATAAACTTGGTAAGACATAATACTAAACATACTTTTATATCAAATATATTCCACATTATTTCATGTTATACATTATGTGATATTTTATATTCATCGTATTGTTTCTTAATATCTTCTTAAGGAATAAGTTACGAGACAATCAAAGCAGATTCCGTATCGTCTAGCTGTGGCAAACAAAAAGGAGATCGTTTTAAATTATCTATCCCCTATGCTAGACAGATTCTAACTTGGAATGTATTTTTTGACTCTCAGTGCCCTGAAATGGGACCTGATTTCATATTTAACGATAATTTCTTAGCGGACATGGATGTAGATATCTTGTCTAATAAGATACCTAGTCTTGCTAAATGGAATCCTAATAACGAAGATGCATTATTAAATGTCCTTATGGAACTTTTATCATGTTATAAAGAATATCAGGTTGGCAATTTAATGATTATTATGTATTTGATGCATACTCTACATAAAGCATACTCTCTATAACATTTTTTATTTTACATTAGATACAATTACTTCAAAAGCAAGTGGAATTAGAACGTGAATATAGTACATTAATGAAAACAGAAATAAGACTACAAGATGTTGAAATAATATTGTTGCCATTCGGTTCCAAACCAACAGAGGCTAAATTCTTAATCAGCTTGTCAGTTGATCTTTCACAGTTACAAAATTATAGTTGTAAATCAGAAAATTATGTAGCAATATTAATTGTAACATATTGTGGAACAAATTGGAGCCGCATTATATCGCACCTTCACTTAACTAAACCTTTAGAAGATGTTCTTGGCGGAACAAATGCAATGCAGTTACCAAACTTCCCACGAAATAAATTTTTATTTGATTATGTAACAGAAGTAAAAAAGTTTATAACGGAAAAGGTATGTGATTTCATCCGACTAAATTTTAAGATTGTAATTTTAACATAGTAAATTATTGTTCTAGATAAATTCATTAGCCCAAAGTTTAACAAAACGAAGAAATTTTATAGGTGGTTTGCTGAGCAATCATTATTATGCTTTAATTGAATACGATACGGAAGATTATACTTATGCAACACTTTTATTTGATGTTGAAGATTTTCACTTTGTAGTCTACATACAGCTACCTTTAGGATTTCCTCAAGAACGACTTATAGTTTCGTTACAATCAATATATCATATGAAAGATCAGTGTGTTCCATATACTGAACAGATAAAAAATTTTCCTTACAACGCCCAGTGGGAACCATATCGAATGATAAAAAAATTAATGAAACATATTCTGTGCAGTAGTAAGGATTTTAAGTATAATTCTATTAAAACCTGTTCTTAATAATCTATTTTAAAACTCAATTCATAAGTTATAATTTATTACAGTTACTTTTAACAAAAATGACATTGTCATTTGAATACTTACATACTTTATATTTGTTATTTACTTGTGTATTGTAGAAATTGACGAATGATATTTTTTTTTTTACATTTTCATGTGTGTATATTTATATTCAGGGTGGTTCATAAATGTATGCTTATAATGCAGGAAACAAATCTGTATACCAAAAAAAATGAGAAACATAATATGGATATATGTCCTATATTTCTTAGTTTTCGAGTTATAAATAATTAAAGAGAATGCTTACCTTATGCGAATTCTGACTCTAAAGAAAAGTCTTTCTAACTTCTAAATTAAATTTTCGCAGTTTGGCGGAAAAACCACAAGACACCCTATACATATACATAGTTTGAAAATACAAGAAGTAAAATAAGTGAAATGCTTCCATTCAATAGGTCCTGTTAGATACTATATATTTTATATAAAAGTTTCCTTAAAAATCAATAAATAACAAATTATTTCAGTTATCGTTTGTTATTGGCTCGGTCCGTATATACGCGAGGTTTGAGCAGTTATTTTCGAAACCGTTTCAACCATTGAAAGATATTAAAAAAACTTTAGTTATTTACGATATTAAAATATTCCAAAAATGTTAAATATCTAGAAATAATATAGTTTGTTTGAAAATTGTGAAGAGTATAAGTTTCATATTCAACCGCTACTTATATTTGTACTGATCTGTGTAATATCTGTCTACCTATATGTCTACCGATCTGCGTGCTGAAAATTTCGACTCGCTCTGACGTTCGATGTAAATGGTACGATTTACATTTTGAGAAAGTTAAAAATTAATTAAAACGTACGTGTTTTTCTTGAAAAGACTTAAAGTGACCAGAAAATAACGGAAGCTTCTACTTATCGTTAATATTAACGTTTGTTCGCATTAATAAAGTAAAGGAATAACACATTGTAAGAGGTTATAATATCGTTTCTTACTGTATAATTCCATTTATTGAAATTATAAATGGTATTATATGTAAGAGGTTTTATAAAATCTGCTTTGTTTAACAATAAATGTGTTTTCTTTTTTGGAAGAAAATCATATACCACCATGGTGAAATACTTGAACCAACAGGAAAGCATTAACATAGACAAAGATTTGTTTGAAAAATATAAATTCAGCGTGGACCAATTAATGGAACTCGCTGGGCAGAGTTGTGCTGTTGCCATTGCTTCTACTTATACTTCGTTAAAATGTTCAACGAAAAAGATTCTGGTCTGTTGTGGTCCAGGAAATAATGGAGGAGATGGCCTTGTCTGCGCTAGACACTTAAAACAATTTGGATACTCCCCCGAAGTTTATTATCCTAAAAGGACGAGTAATATTTTATACGAAAATTTATTACATCAATGCGTTGAAAATGATATTCCTCTGTTGGGAAACGAGTTGGAAAACTTTGATTTAAATCGCTCGTGCGATTTTCTTCTAATAGTAGATGCTTTATTTGGATTCAGTTTTAAGCCACCTGTAAGGGAAACATTTGTTCCAATTATATCTTTATTAGAAAACACAAGCATACCTATTTGTAGTATAGATATACCATCGGGTTGGGATGTTGAAAATGGACCATCGTCGAAGGGCGACATAAAACCAGAGATGCTGGTATCATTGACAGCGCCAAAAATGTGTGCTCAGAAATTCAAGGGAAAATATCATTATTTAGGTGGCCGATTTGTACCTAAAAAATTGGAGAGGGAATATAATTTGAATCTACCCGAATATTCAGGAACTGATTTAATCGTACCTTTGTGTTAAGTTTCGATGGGAATATTAAATTATTCGTTGTTATGAAATATTTTTTCAATTTTTATTACACGCTATACGTATTGTAATTAATAAATAAAATTTTTACAAATATTCAATGAAAAATCAGAATGTAGTTTTTGTATTACATTTCTTGCAGAGAAACTTAGTATACATAATTTTTTATCAAATAAAATTTTAGTATTTTATTGTCACTATAATGCTCGATTTATACATGTGTTCCATCGGATTAGTGTTTGAATTTAATTGGATAATTTGAATTTACCGCTAGGTTACTGCCTGTCGTGTATAGGTGGCGTTTAAATTCTAACCCAAACCCAACAAACTTAACGTCTATTAGCGTACCTTTATACGTTCAATGTTATTTATAAAATATATGAACAATTGAGTAGGCAGTAGGATCCAAGCAACGGTTTGGTGTTACCAAGTTCGTCGTATATATTCCGGTTACCGTTCTTGTAACTATTATTGCATTATATTCAACGAAAAAGAGTCATTAACATAATTTAAAAAATGGTAAATTTCCAATGAATCATACATTTCTTTTACAAATCGCTTTGGGTTAAGATAATACTTGTTTTAGGCACAAGAAGTGGAAGAAACTATGAAACGTATTCAATCTCATAAAGGAGTAGTTGGAACAATTGTTGTCAATGCAGAAGGTGTGTTGTATTCATATAGAGACTAATTATTAACATAACTGTTACAAAAAATGTAATAAAATTCTGGTACTTAGGTATTCCAATCAAATCTACATTGGATAACACTACAACAGTTCAGTATGCAGGTTTGATTAGCCAACTGTCTGATAAAGCACGATCTGTTGTTCGAGATCTGGATCCGACAAACGATCTTACTTTCTTACGTATTCGTAGTAAGAAACATGAAATAATGGTTGCACCAGATAAAGAGTTCATACTTATAGTAATACAGAATCCAGTCGATTGATATCAAAACAAAAAGATAACATATATAAAAATATATGCTTTATTATTTGTTGATAAATTATTTTATGTAGCACATTCCATTTTAACATTAAGTATTCAATATTACCATTATAGGAAAAGTAACGTTTGATTTTTATTTCTCAGTATAGCTTTTGAGAATGTGCTTTATAATTGCTTCTAAATTGCTGCGTTCGAAAATAACTAAAAGGAAATATTAATTATTAATGGAGAATTTCAGTTGCCACAGTTTTCTAAATCAAAAATTTGTCATTTAGTATAAATAGTACCATTAAAAAATTCATGTGTTATATTATTCATATTGTTGTTTTTAAATAAATTTCGATTACAAGGGTGTTTCAAATCAAGGTTTTATTTACAACAAAATCACATATAAATCTAAAGAAAATAATTTTTTTATTACAAAAGTATATAAAGTACATCAAATTTATAAATGGTAAAGCTTACAAAATTTATAATACATAACTAAAATTATGATTTCCGAGTACTTACATTAAAAATATAATAATTCTCTAATACGCGCGTATAATTACACGAAGAGCACAATAACAATTGTATAAACTATATAGTACACATAGTATTTTCTAGTCACGTCGTTACTTGGCAGTATATATTGCATAAAAAGTATTTACAATTCATTTTGTGTATAAAATTTATGCTAGAATTCATTCTTTTACTAAACTATAAACATTTATAACTATATGTATAAGTATGTATATCATTTATACTATGTGTATAAATATTTATAGATTAACATTTTTGATTAGGTATTCAAAAAAAGATATTCTTTTAATTGAATCACATTATTAAAAGATAATATTTGATACCTGAACAGTCAAATGTGAAATTCAATGTACAAATGCTGTTTTAGATTAAATATTTGTACGATTTATAGGCAATAAATAAATTAGCTCGATTTAATTTAAAATATTTCTGAATGAGAGTGAAATATTTTACTATGGACTTTGTCAAAATTATGTATTTTCAGAATTTTGATGTTTTAAGGAAGGATGAAAAACGCTATAATAAACAATCATAGCTGTTATACCTAATAAAAATGGTATAATACAAAGAATAATAAGTACATTGAAGTACCAAGCATTTTTGACTTCATTCGATGAAGTGTACATCCAAAGTACACTTGCTACTATATTTTCAATAAAACAGATTATATAAAAAGTCACGTGTTTAAGGAACGTGCTACCATCTACTGCATTCAAATATATAAACACATGAACTACACCAATTACTAGGGAAAATAATATGGAATAAACGCGTTCTTTAACTTTCGGAGGACAATGCGGAGCATGATTATAATTCTTACAAAATTCTAGTATTCCATGAGAATCTATAATAATCCAAGCAGTCATACTGATCCAATGACAAACGCAACCAATTGCTGTATATATTGGCCATACACTTGCAATAACACTTAAAGACAATATTCTTGAGACTGAAAAATTTTTATATATGTATATAAATGTAGATTTTTAGTATTCTCATATAATAATAATAATAATTTATTTACCTGTTGTACAGAAGTGCCACAAAAATTGAAGAATTGTTCCTGTAATACCAATATTTAGCTTATCTTGTTGAGCCAATCTAATACTACGGTGGTAACTAGCCATAACCCATCCCATACTTCCGAGCGAGCTAAGGATACTAGCTATTTGATGAATAACTACAACAAATACAAATATAATGTTCGCTTTGCAGTTGATATTATAACAATTAATTAGATGTACAAAAATATAGGTACATTCGAAATTTAGATTGTTATGGTAGTTCTTCAGTAATATAGTTAATTGCAAAATTTGTTGAGGAGCTGCTTCAAGAAAGCATTCAAATACTCTTAATAAAGCAACATCTTGATCTTCTTTACACATCTTGAGATAATATCGCCTTTGACCATTACGATCGTCCAGTTTTTGAAATTTATATGCTTTTAAAGCGTACTTTAATGTTTGATAATAACGAAGTACTGGAGCTAATTGAAATGCAACAACTACAATACAGAATAGCTTCTTTGTTAACATTGCATGTATACATTTGTATTGAGATCGATTTGATGTTGTACTTTCCTATGAAACAAAAAGAAATTATTATCTTAACACAACCGAAACAAAAGTGCAAGTAAATATTGAGACTTGTTCCCCCTTCCTTTCTTAGAATTGCATCATACTTTGTACAAAAGAAGACAAAAAATTGTGAAATCTGACGTCGAACAAATTTAAAACAAAATCTGAAACTAAAAAATAAAATTGACCTTACTGAAGTTCTATCTAGCTTTATGCATTAAATAAAGAAACAATACTGCTGTAATTGGTATATTTAAATATAGTTTTAAGGAAGATAAGATAAGTAATCTTGGTGTATCTTTGTTAACAAATTGTTATATTTAATTATACCAATTTCTTTTGTCCCGTGTGATATTTTACCTCCTCATCTTGGAGTATCATTTTTCTACTAATTATGACATTTATAAGCGAAGGTAGAAAAATGAAAGTAATTGTCCATGCAAAATATGTTGTTTTTCCGGCCAATAAGTATCTTATGGCAAGGCTCATATCGATTGCCATATCTACGACATGCATAAGGATCGAGGATCCGAGAAAAAAAATATCCAAGTAAGATATACTTGGATTTTTCAAAGGAGCATCGTTATCGTCGAATTCCAATACAGGAAAAATACCAATTATTTGTCGCGTATGCAGATGCTTATTATTTCGAATTTCCATTCTCGTTTTTTTGTCAAACAATTTCAAGTATCATAATTTACATTTAAGTATGCAAAGCAGTATCGATTGTACAGTTTAAATTCATCGTATGTTTATTTCATATATACCCATAACCTCAATATGAGTATGTATATCATATTATTTTATTATTTGGCTTGAAACAATACACGAATTAAAAAATACACGAATGTATTCAAATTACTATGGGAAGACAGTTCAATACACTTATTTAAAAACCTAATCAGTGCGTAACTTGTCATGTATCGATTCACGCGTCACACATTCAAACGTGTCAGAGTAATTTGAAAATTACTATACAAGAGATACTGACGTCGTCTGATTTGCTTCGTGATACAGAGTTCATTTATATTAATATTTTCATTGTTCGAATAATTATAAGCGTAAAGAAGTTAATTTATGCGATTCAGCTGTTTTCCCAATGATTTTTATGTCGGAAGGATGTACAGTTCCGTCAAATTATTATTACTCGCGTATATGTAATTATAATCTTTCAAATTATTATTACGATTCTGTTATATTGAACTAATAATGTATTTCTAAACAAAAGCGTTTCAGAAAGTGCTTTGTTGTCGCATTATTTCATTCATCTTTATTGTACTTTCGACTGAGCAAATAATTTTGCGACTCGCTGTACATTTGCGTTACCATAGCAATCATTAGAATGCATATAACAATACAGTAATAACACTACGGCATTCTGTATCTATCGGAAGATCCTTTTATTCGAGATAAATGAACACATTAAGTACAAAGAAATATTTAGTTACTGTAATTGTGCAGTACTTGATATTGCTTTTCGACGTTTTCGTAAATTCGTTTGCCGTTTTTTCTCGACAGAATCCAATTAATTTACTGATCGTCTATGTGTATGTAAATGCTTTTACTTGAAATTGTTAAATTCTATTTAGGTTTAAACATTGTTTCAATTATTGTTTTTAAGGATTCAAGACTTGTGTATTGTTATGACCCTTACTGTTCTTCTAGTTAATTTTTTTTCCACCTACATCTTCCAGGTAACTGTTTAAAGAATAATAATAAAAATCTGACATTTAATTTTCACATAATGTACATTGCAAAATCTAGTTATTTATCAAACATTATATATTAATAATATACAATTTTTTATGCAGGTTGGACTGATACAATTATTATATACAAAATTTCGTGTTACATTAATATTGTGTATTGTATATATAATACTAAGCATTAGCCTTCACACTTGGGACATTAAGATGAATTGGTCGTCATCCTTCAAATATCACTGGACTAAAGATTTTCATGTTCTTTATTCATTGCACAGAGGAGGTAATAAACTAAGTAAAGAAATTATACGTATTTCATATTTTTAAGCTTTCCTCATATTTAATTATATTTAAAGTTGCAGTTTTATATTACTATTTCTATAAGAGAGCATCTCTCAGAATTGCAGATCCAAGATTTTATGAGAATTCTATGTGGATGCAAAATCAGTTCAGTCTTCCATGACTAAAGTTTTTTAATATCCAGGGCAATGTAAGAATATAAAATTAAAGTACGATAAGCGATAGAAATACAAAATAATTAAACTTTTTTTAATGTCTTTGTATAAATCAATTTTGTTTACTTTATGGCAACTATACAATTTTATTTAACATAGAAAACTTAAATGAAGTTAATACCTATAGTTAGATACTAAAGAAACAATTATTACGGTCTAATCTAATCTTTTCGAAAAATAGTTATGTTCAAATAAATACAGTATACAATAACACTTAACATCTTAATGTGTTATGAGAATAATTCACATTTATGTACAGTATAAAAATTATTATTTTAAAGTATTTTTTACAACTGTGTCGACATCTTACAAAAATAAAGTGTAAAACTTTGTACAATTTTTATAAATATGGTTACCATATTTAAATTCATATGAAACATACATAAATCATATTATGTACATTACATTACATTTAAGCATTTAATTATAAGTCACAAGACAAATAAATTGGGAGAAATATATCCATTATTTATGATACAAAATGCTGAGTTTGTACTACTTAGTATTTAAAAATATAAGTTAATATCACAAGAATACACTTCTTTAAAGTGCATTAATGCAAAAATAGAAGTCGGAAATAATTTAATAATTTTATACATTAATTTCTTGACTATACTTATTCCCGTTATTATCGTCTTATACTTATGATGTTCGAAGTGTCATTAATCTAACAGTTTTTTTAAGTATACAGACGAGTTTAGCGTTTCATTACGTTAAACAATCTATTGTAAATTATGCATTGAATTATGGTTGCAATGTTATGTTAATTATCATCAATAAGAATTATTTGAGAATAATAGAAACAATAAATAAAAAATCGGGATTTGAATTATTTGAACGGAATACTCATTGAATTAAAACGTTACTTTCGATGCTTCACAATGATACATAACATTTTAAAGTTTTCATACCTTTAAGTATCTTATACGTTTTAAAAATGGAAAACTATTATTTCTTTTATTACTTTTTATAAAGATTATCTTTTTATTTCCTTAACTATCATTATATCTTCTGGTTTTTTTTAAAAATCTCTATACAAGATCGATATCCAAAATTCTTCGTGAAACAGTAAAGTTCATAAGATTGTATAGCTCTTTGGATACTTTTAAACCTTCATACACTCTCTTCTTACAGTTTGAAAGTACGAAATTTATGTTAAAGTTTGATGAAAATAAACTTATATTTTTGCAGTACCTGCATCCCCGTTAAATTCATGTCGGCATCCACTGTCTCAAAACGTTTAGAAAATGTACTCAAACATTTTTTAAACTCTACTATTAGATAATTCTTATGAAAAGTGCATTATATAATGTAAATCATATAAAAAAACTATTAACATTTTTAAGATTGTTTCGCGTGGTAGAAAGTAGTACCTTCAAAAAACTTCAGCATAATTTAATTTTCTTCTCAAACAGTATGATTACCATGGAGAAACAGTAATTTGTCTATCAAATGAGGAGGTAACGCAGCTCGCCTCGTATCGTATAAAACTTGCACTTCTGCTGGGATTCTAGCAGGTGGTGCGCAACATGCAGGTACACAATTATATCTACAAGCCAGTTTTCCTAAATTCGGACACTTTGCAGAAATTTTAGCCCACCACTGAAGAGGACAGTAATCAAGGGGCGCGGTCGATTCTGAATGATACTGTACAAGTTCAAGATCGGCCTTCTCTTCTGCAGGCATTCTATTTTTTGTTGAACATAATCCTCCAAGTAAAAGTTCCATGCCTATATGTAATTACACATAAGATAGAATAATCGTGTTTTAAAGATCATGAACAACAAAATCTGTACATTTACATGTTTATAATATTTGTACATACCTGATAAACGGACTTTTTTATTTGGAGGATCTTCTTCAACTTTAATAGTCATATTGTCTCCAGATTCTTCTTGTATTAGTTTTGTCAACATTTCTTTTATCGGAGTCGCAACTATGTTCTTATCTTCTTCTGTAGCATATGGTAGCTGTTTAAATCTAACGCAAAACGTGCAGTTTCAGTTGTATTTGCATTCATAGATTTACGACAGAAATGATTTAAAATATAGATTTTATAATCTGTAATTACCTTGGATCTAGAGTAGTTGCAATTTGAAGTAAAAGGGTAACATTGTAGTCTGCATATCTATCACAAAGCATATCGGACAAAGATTCTTTAAAAGATCTTGCTGTATCGCTGTCAGACTCTTTTATTTTAAGATGAGAAGATACAAGTTGCCAAAGTAATGGTTTTAATAAGGATATTAAAGGCATTTTTTCTTCGCTAAGCGTCATAATAGTAACTTTAAACGGTTCAAGGACATTTACAAGATCTTCTACAACTTTCCACTGGTCATTTGTTAGATCGACTACTTCTTGATTAACACCTTCCATGCTCTCCAAAATTGATGTTACTATATTCCTACGTAGGACCATTTGTTCAAGCATGTTGTATGTAGATGTCCATACAGGAGGATAGTCCATCAGCATAGTGTTTTCCTCTAGCTATAATTATAGTAAATGTATTTTAAAATGATATAACGAGTTACAGTTATTTTAACCAAGGGTTAATGCCACGATATGCCATGAGTGTCATTTCAGCTTAAGCAGTTAACGATGAGAAGTTTTCAGTTTTACCTCTAATAATTGTTCTTGCATAGCTAAAGCTGCAAACGCGGCTGGGTGACTTATAATAGCTCCGATAGCTGCTCTACATTTAGACAATATAGTGCTAACTTCTGGATTCTCGAAACAAGCTTGAGCACATACTTGCAACGTATAAAGTAAACAAGGAACCAACGTTAATCCTCGATCTGTTAAAGCAGTAATTAATTCTGTTCTAGATGTGGCTATTACTACTGCAGTTATCCTCTCCATTTTCAAATCCCAATCGAGTAACAAAGAATCTATCGTAGTACCCCACTGAGATTCCTCCCAATCCAAGGGTGCATGAATTGTACTTAATACTTTACATTCTAAAACTGGTTCGCCAGAATTTTGATAGTACACAGAGATAGTAACAAAACGTTCGTCGGAATTTGATCTCCACTCTTCAATCGTCAAACCCACTTCGCTAGCAATACAAGATAAACTTGTTGTCACCGATTCTCTAAATGTATCGTAAATCTTTGGTATTATTTCTTCTTCTAATTTATTTTTACTAGGGATTTCGCAAGGGGAACGTAAAGTTGCAACTAGCCTTTGAAAACCTCGACCTTCCACTACTTCTGGTAATTGTAAGTCCATTATGATGAATTCGGCTATAGCATCGGATACAGTTTTTCCATCGATACTCGACTGATTGATAGAATTATCTTCCGGCATTAGAAAGGCTACATTTTGACTATTGTTTCCGATATTAGAATTACTTTTTATCATAACTCTTAACGGTTGACCAATTGTAATGTCATCTTCTATGTTGGATAAACTTATATTTGGGTCGGTCACAAACTGAATATCTCCGTCTATTTGGACAGTACCGTCTGCATTGGTAGTATAAATATGCTGAGCAGAGGTTAAACCTGCCTTCAGTAATCTCTTTTGTGCTCTACGCTCTTTTGTTTCCTGAGAAAGAACCTGTCTACGTGGAGGATTTGTAGCTTCTAATTCTAACAATTCTTGAGCATGTTTATTTTGCAAGTGCATGCGTAAATTACTAGTGTTACGATTATATGCAATTTGTGTTTTGCATAATATACAAATAATTTTTACTTTAGTGAGAATATCTCCATCATCCGTAGCTGGAAATCCAAAAAATTTCCAATAAATACTTCTCATTGACATAGGTACCACTAATTTCTTGTAAGTATAAGTGTGCTTTTCTTCCATCATTTTAGCAAGTACCATTTGCATCTCGCTTTTGGAGTCATCTGTTGTAGCAGATTTTCCGTTGTTAGGCAATGTTATTGATTTACTTTCCATGATAGTAAATCAAAATGCGTAAATGCGGCACTTATTATCTTTTAGGAATTAAATACACATATACAGTATTTCTCGTATTTCTACTAACTCATAGCGTTTGTTTCTCATCAAAATGGAGGATATTTGTTGCATAATTTAAAATGAAATTGTTTAAAACGATGCATGCTTCGTTTTACAAATTCGTGTCCAGCTCGTGCTTATAAAGGGATAACAAATTTACCGCGAAGAATCCGATATCTCAAAGCAGCGTTTGACGAATTATTTTACAGATATCGAACTTCAATTTCTCGTTTCGAAAAGAACGATGCACTATCGGTTATCGACCACTACTCGTAACGATGCTATCGACTTTAGTTCTCTTGTTCAAAGAAATATCGCTACGTAGAGCTCTCAACTAATCGATCCCACAAAATGACGCATTTTAATATAGCTCCATCTGTATCGATTACTCGAAACTATTCTATATATTATTCTTCATACCGAATGCACAGAACGATTTTATAATCTTATTTAAATGCAACGATAATTCAGTTCAATGTTAAATTGTTTACGTGTATTGTACAGTAGCAAATAGTTCTTCGTAATTGATAACAAGAGAAAATGAATTCCCGTAATGGATTCTCTAAAATAATAAATGAATGTAAAGTAGTGATTTCTAGTGATATAAAATGTTTCGAAAGGTTATCAGGCCTGACATTTTGAGTGTTTGTATTTTGCGTTGTGATCATTTTGTTTCGTCTAAATTTTTGAAGGAATATATCCTCGATATCTTCAAAAAGTCTACTAATTTCTAGTGTATTACTGATAGATAAAAAAAAATGCATTTGTCTAAGAACAATAAGGTGTTGTCTATCTTAATGGTATGGAGGTTAACTTCCGTATTCCTTGTACAAACTGCCCATGTTCCGGATGAGTATTGGCAATCGGTAGAAGTGGCTCATCGTTTAGCATTTGGATATGGATATCTCACGTGGGAATGGCATGCAAAAATTCGCAATTACATCTATCCATTCTTGATATCTATCATCTATCGAATCTTGGCATTGGTGTCTTTGGATCGTGTAACAATCTTGACGGTATTACCACGAATGCTTCAAGCAATTGTCTGTGCTTACGGAGAATACAGATTTTATCAGTGGACAAAAAACAAGTGGACATTATATAGTTTATGTTTAAATTGGTACTGGTATTATTGTGCCTCGCGTACATTAATAAATACTGTAGAAACAGCATGTACTATGATAGCTTTGTCGATATTTCCATGGCGCGATAGTAACGTTAGAAACTTAAACTTCTTATGGATCGTGGGATTTCTATGTATGATAAGACCTACTGCTGCTGTTATATGGCTACCCTTATGCCTTTATCATTTATGTACAAGTTCGCGAGACAAATTAATGTTAACATGTCGATATAGCGTGATATGCATAGTTTGTTGTTTAAGTTCAATATTATTGGATAGTTACTGTTATGGTACACTAGTCGTTTCACCTTGGGAATTTTTAGTTGTAAATGTATTTCATAGGATTGGAGACGTATATGGAACGCAGCATTTTTTGTGGTATATTCTCTGTGGATTACCAGCACTTTTAGGAGTATATTACATTGTCTTTTTATTATGTATTTGGCAAGTAATTAAATACTATGCTTGTTTTCATCGTCAGGCAATCATGTTAATTGTCATTGGATGGACAATCAGCGTTTACTCATTATTGTCTCATAAGGAGTTTAGATTTTTATTACCTTTATTACCAATGTTAATATATATATGTACTTCCTGTACATTCCGTTTAAATGTAAAGTTTGCAAAAATAGGAAGAAAAATTTTTATAGCGCTGTTAGTAATTAGTAATATTATTCCTGGTGTTTACTTTTGCGTGATACATCAACGTGGATCATTGGATGCGATGGACGTTCTTCATAAAGAAATTGTTAACGCCGAGAATACAACTAACATATTATTTCTCACACCTTGTCACGCAACGCCTTTGTATAGCCATTTACATGTAAATGTATCTGTAAAAATATTGACTTGCGAACCTAATTTGTACAATATTGCAAATTACGTGGACGAGGCGGACGCATTTTTCGCAGACCCAATTCACTGGCTTGATCATAATTACAATAACAATGAAAATGCTATAATACCTAGTTATATAGTAACATTTGATAATATTTCATCAAAAATAGGACAATTTCTAGAACATTATCAAGTTATGTCTAAATTGTTTTATACGCATTTTCCTCAATCAAATTATGGAAAATATATTCATATATATAAACGCAAATAAAAACGTGAAATTTTACTTTACGGCAAATGAAAGTGAACAGACTATTTCTTATTTCCATGACTATTTTTGTTCAGAATTTTTTTAAACGTTCATTCTAAATAAATCCTAATTCTTGTAAACTTCTGAATAGTATTAAAATCATTAGGAATACTGTAGAGTAACAATTACACTATTAAACTATTGAATATTTGTTATTTTTTCATAATAATTTAAAGAAATGTTGAGAATAACCTAAAGCATCTCAGCAGTGTTCGACGTGTATGAAAAGGCATGATAAATTTTCTCGGCACTAAATGCGTTAAAACGATTCAAATGAATCAAATTTCGACGATGAACGTATTAATTATCCACAGTTCTCTGCGTTAAAAATTCTTATTCGCGCCATATTTTAATTGCAAGGTGCCCCCTCTAGAGGTTGCGTCTCCAACTTTGGCAAATACAGTTCTAACAAATGTAACCTAATAGATAATGCAGATTTTACAGGATAATTCATAATTTAATTTCAGATAAACAAATCGATTTCTTATTCATTTCTTTAAAAATGTTATAAAAAAATCCTTCGGTTATCGGGCCAATTGCAATTAATTTAATATTTCGGGAAAAAAGAGAAAAATGATTAAAAAATTAAATATTTTTTTATCAAAATTTTGATAAATTTTCGTAGAAAATCTTTCTGATATGAAAATTACGAGATCCTCTTCGTGTCTGTTAGATAAATATCTGCGGATTCCGCGACCTTGTACACGGACATTTAAAACATTTATTTACGTTGCATATATATTGCGCTTAAAAAATCACTTTCATAATTATAACACTTTCGTAATTTTTTATTTATCTTAAAGAAACTGATATTCCAAATACGCCGCGTTTAAATAAACAAGCGATAAGCAAGGTTCGATTAACAATCGTTCATCTCGATAATTGGTTAACGGATAAACAATGCGGTCGGTTCTTTAATGCACGTATATGGTAATATCTTGGAACGTAGCCCAAGAGGGCGGTCGTAATGATGGAAATAATTGAGTCACGCGGCGGGAGGAGCCGAGTTCCCGCCGGGTAGTTTGCGGAGTGGAGGGCTGGATCGGGAGGTGGTGACCAATGATTGTGGTGGCAGCGGAGGAGAAAAAAAATGCGTAAGGAGTGGGAACGAACCGTGCAAGTTTTCGCGAAGTCGTCCGCGTCGCGAAAAAAAGCTTCGGTAACGATGATTAGACGACCGTCGTCCGGCTTTTAGAAGTCGAAAATTATACGAGTGAAAAACGAACGCGTACCGTTAACCGACTGGGTCTCGTATCTCCGAAACGACGCGGCTTAGAAACGATAGCGAATCCTAACGGTACTGTCTCGACGTTGGTGTATCCCTATCCACTGAATCGTGATCGTTAATAACGTTACCCACATTGTTGCGTAGCCCGAATGCCCGATCGTTGTACATAACATATTTCCGCGGGATCTAGGACCGAACGATACGACCACGAGTCAAAAACTCTATTTCGCTTCGATCGAAAGTACAAATTGTTGGACTACCGTAAAAAAAAAAAAAGAAAAGAATTTTGTTAAACGATAAGAGATCACGTTTGTTTGTTCGTCGTGGCCCGGTTACAAAAACAAACGATGAGAATGCGGATAGAGAGGAACGAGAAAGTAACAGACGTCTTCGAGATGCTAAGTCTAGAGTATAATGGTCGCGGTCGCGGGTAAAGAAAGGCGGACGTGGTAAAGTAACGCAAGGTAAAGTAAGGTAAGGTAACCGGTGGCTGTAATCAAAGGTACGGGTAAGATGGTGCAAGCGGGATGGAAGAAAATATAAAGAGGGGACTGACTACATGGAGTCAACGTTCCGAACGGGTCAGCGACCAGCCTGTCTTCTCTCTCGCCTTCCACTTCTCGTGGCTCCTTCCTCTATCGCTCTGGCTCTTCCTTCGCGGTTCTTTCTTTTCGTATTAGTGAAACTTCGTTTTGCACCTGGCACGCCGAAAATTACCCATCGGGGACACGCGTGCGCGATATCCTATTCTCGAAGCGGTGGTTCGACCCCGCCTCGGTTTTAATGCAATGGACACGGGGACCACCGCCGGACGAATCGTCGTGATTTGCGACGGTTTGAAAGTTACGTACGGCTACGTGCACGAAAGGCACCGGTATAATCCTCGTTCGAGAGAAAGTTCCGCCGCAACGGTGAATCCGTTCCCCTTCCTTCTATCGTGAAAGAGCATCCGAAACGGATCGTTCATCGCGAAGTATGAACGGCATTACACCGAAACGTTTTCAGACGATTCCAGAAGATCGAACGTTCCGTGGTTAAAACGAGACACGAGTTCATCCCATCTGTAATATTAAAAAGATGATAAGAAACAATTAAGGAATAAGGGAAACCTACGAGGGTCGTTCGATAAGTTCTTTGAAAATCTAAGGCCTGGCGCTCGTAGCATCGAAAATGGTTTGTTTTTAGTAGGCATCATGACTCGTTAGACAACCGTCAAAGTTTCAGTTATATCCACCACGTGGTTTCATTTTTATTGTCGATTCAAGCAAGGAACTTAGTTAGTTAGCTCGTTTGTCAGTTAGTTAGTTAGTTTGTCTGTTACTTAGTTAGTTTGCAGTTAATTAACTTGCTCTTGTATCCAGACAATACACCGGTGCACACCTGTGCAGTTTCGATGGCCAAAATTATGCAATTAAAATTCGAATTATCACAACGTCCACCGTGTTCACCGGATTTCGCCCCCAGTAATCTTTTTTTTATTTCCAAACTTAAAAGAACGAGGAGGTCACCGCCCAAACAGATGCCTATTTTGAGGACCTTCCGAAATCTTACTTTTTAGATGGCTCGACAAAGTTGGAGAGACCTTTGGAAAAGTATATAGAGCTAAAAAAAAAAAAAAATCTACCTAAAATAATTTGTTTTCCTATCTTTTTCTAAGGACTCATCGAACGACCCACGTATTTTATTACGCAACAATTTAAAGGAGAGAGCTCTCTCAGCTATACCTACTAACGCGAGTCGTGAAAGTCTCAAGGATCTTTACTAATTGTTTGTTGACTCTTCGAGAGTTAAAACGCTAGCGAAACTTGACGCAACATCGTTCGTTTCGGTGTGTACAGTCGACCTTGCATCGTCAGCCGAATTGGTTGTCAGATATGCTGAAACCGATTGCGTACTATTGGTAGACGAGATGTTGGCCCACTGCTCGCAAGCTAAACGAGCTTTATCGCAGTTTGGATGCTCGGTTGTTGTTGAGAATAGATATATTTTCAATGTCTAGCATTGCGATTTTTCTCTGCTCGACGTCGACCCAGGTCGGGTCATAAAACCCATAGGTCTGCCGATCATTTGGCGACGCCTATAAAGCCGGGCTTTTTCTCCGTTTGGAGTTAGTTGTGCGACAACCCTGACCGCGGAGAAAGTCTTTTACTTAGTTTTTCGCCTCCGTGTCTTGTAATATCCATTATTATACTTTTCAATAAACCATTTTTTTCTTCTGCATGTAAGCGGTTGAGTTCAATCTTTCATAACGATAGATCCTCAACAGTTGTGTTTCCTTATAAGCATTTGCTTCGAGCTAAAAGCTATGCATTGAAAATGGTTAGTCGTTGCAACGAATGGCGGAACAAGTGATTCTGCCCACCTTGGTAGTGTTCAATGTTAATGGCGTTTCGATTCTCAAATAAAATCTGCCCGATCGCGTTTAAATATTCATCGTCGATCATTCTTGTTTTTTGTTTCGCGGCAGGAAAGAGCGTTGAAATACCACGGTAAAACGCTGCCAATTATGCATGCACGCGGTACTTAGGACTCCGTGTCTATTTTATAGCAATGCTCGCTCGGACAGGGTCAATATGCCACGGAAGGTTCAGAGTCCGATATCGTAAACCGGCTTTCCTTATATCGTCGTTGCAGACTTTGCTCTTCGGACCAAGACTTTGCTCTTGCGCGATCCTCCGTTGCTTCTGCCAGTTTCCATACACCTGTTCCAAAATCACGTTCATAGCTGCTCCGTTTCATGTCACGTTATCGTTCGATTCGTGGTTCGTACGTTAATCAGTCAGTGTACATCTTTATCTTTTATCTCGCGAGTACGTTCGTTCAACATAGTCGGGTAGCGCGTGCAATTCTAAGACCCGAGCCGATAAATATGCATGGCGCGGCAAAAACGAATGCCAAGGATGGCAGTCGAAAGGCAGTTAAAAGTATAAATCAAAGCCGGTAGAAATAATCGGTATCCGTATAAATGTCTTGTAATTTACAACGCGGTTCGTCGAATACTATAAAAACGGTAAACATATATTTCGTAATCGCCGCGCGGCTGACACGATGACGAGGAAGGACAAATAATGTAGCATACGTTCATTCACACACACGTAAATACGTGTGCACGTATATACGGAGTGCCCAAAAACGTGTACGTACACATACGCGTCGGGTACATGAAATCGACATCCTTATAATGTCCATTCTCGATCTTGTTCCATCGTAGACCAGCGAGGATGCACTTGTCCTCGTCTGGCGATCGCTACGCGGCGTCGAGGCCGACCAATCACGGTTGGCAGGCAACAGGTGACCGACCAATCAGGTCTGCCTGTCACGACACCGTCGGTTTTACGTAGCGCCTAAGCATTTCGCTTCACGGATATTCCTACCAAATCCAACGACGATCGCTTTCCCACTTGGTCGCACGTTTGCTGCCTCTCTGTCTATACATAGCTCTTCTCGTTCTCCAGTTTCCCCACCCAGGCGCGCACGATCGTGCCAACCTGTTGCTCGTCGGCTTTCCTTCGCTATCCTTCCAAAGTCGTTTTAACGTAGACTATATAACGTGTATTATATACACATACGTAGCGGACACGTATAGAATTTTCCTGTCCGGTTCTCGAAATGTTTTTCCGATACAGGAAGTCACGGCCAAGATAGAGAGCTCCGCGGCTTTCTTTCGATCGTCGAACCGCGTGACGATGTTCGAAAGGCGCAAAGGGCGCAAGAGAAATCTCTTTGTACGACGGTATTTTGATTAAAAAAAAAAAAAAAAAGCAAAATAAACAGTCGAACGACTGTTCGTTTTAATCGTTGCTCGTTTTATTTCTCTGTTTACGAAAACTTGTTAGAAAATACATAACGCGTTCGCGTAACTGTAGATACACGCGTATGTTGATGTCTCGATCTTCAATAACAAATATACCGTAAATGTATTGGAGACGTAATTTTATGTTGTTATGAAATGCTGCTTGTCGACGGCACGATTTTAAAAGCCTGACCAGTCGCGAAAAAAACGTTAACACTGGAATAAGACGTACTCGTGCACGCACGCTATCAAGGCCGTGATCATGTTATGGAGGGAGTACCGAAACGGGGGCACAGGCGACGGTACGTACCTGTGATCTCTTACATGTTGTTAGAGCCTCCTTATGCTCAGAGGAAGTGCGCGAGGTAGTCGCCATTTTCCTTTACTCCAATTGCAAATCTACCTTCTAACGTCGATCAGCTACACAAGGTGTCCTTGAAAGTTATGTACGAGCGGGCATTGAGTTATTCCTCGTAAAAAAATATGGGAAAACTTTGCTTCGTTCCGAGCTTAGTTTTCGAAAAAATTTAGTTTCAAGAGTCCCCCCGTGTGGGCATCGTCTCCACGAAACGGTCCAGGACTAACTCGAACAATCAATGGCACTGTGAACAATTTCGACTTTCAATAGCATAATGGCGTGAAACAGAGAAACAATTAAAATTGTAAAACAATATTTCACAGAAGAAAATATTACTGTTTCTAGACTGATAAAGCGTAAGTGTATTTATAATGTAGTGCGATAATCAATCGGAAAGATAGTCCTCTTAAACTTTTTATCACTTGTGTATAAATAAAATCTCATGCAAAATGGATCCCATAAATAAAGCCTTAAGTACACTTGTAAGTAACGACGTTCCATCGATCGTTAAACGCGTTTGAAGATTCGTTGACGTACTGCGAATCGCGTGACGATCGTTAATATTAATATGATCATTCTTATCATTATTCCGTATCTAAAGATCATCGTTTATGCTCCGCTATCGTACGCGATCGACGTCAGATACTGTTTACATCTTTGACAGTTTATTTCAACATTGGAACTTTTCCGCTAGAGTGCAATAGTCGATGTTTGCAACTCGGAGTGAAGGTTTTCCACAACGTTTTATCATCCGTACGATCAGTAGAATATCCAGGCAGAGTAAAACAGAATGTTTTACAAACACCCTGCAAATGTGACGAGAATTAATAGAATCAATAGTTAGATATAAACTAGAGTAGGAATTATGGTAAAAGAAAACATACATTAGATGACCCAATCAGACCTGTAAAGAATAGTAACGTTAAGTTTCAACTATCAGCGATACAAAGTTGCTAAATTTCATTTATATTGCCTTTGGTTTGGATTTCGTACAAAATTTCTGACGAAAAGGTTGAATTGAAAGTCCGAATAGTTAAAATTAAATTCTGGTCCGATGTGCGACATCCGTGCGGGCGGAGCCGCGAGCAAAAACTAGTTTTCGATCGAATCTGAAATGTTTATTCGTTATTCGTGAATAAAATTCGACCAGCTACTGTACGGTATCCCAGTCGAATCGCGGAAGGTACGCGCGTTCGTGTACCTCTTCGAAACTCATTCATACGGGGACTATCGTTTCACCCGTTCGATATATATCGAATGGTAGGGGTCCGCCATGAAGAGGTAAACGTGGCGCTCCAGGTGGAAAATAATCGTCGGTCGGGTGGCGGGGTAAGCGTACCGCAAGCGAGTGGAATGTCTGCGCACCTGGCTAGTGCGTCGCCGCTTCGACCTGCCTTTCCCTTCGCCTCTTTAACTTGACTGCGTTGCGTTTTCGCCGAAAGCAACAACGAAAATGTGCGCGACGAACTTTAACGTCTATCGGCATTGAATTGTGCGGATCGAGCAAGAAATATCACGAATTCAAACGTTCCCGTGCCGTTATCGTCGGGTTTCCGCGTTTTTTTGTCACCGTGACTCGTCGCGTCCTTGTCGTTCCCATTCCGCGCTCGTGCACGTCATCTTTGTCGCACCAACGCGCGCGCGAGTTCACCGTGCGGGAAGCGTACAAGGTACGAGAGCGAGAAAGAGGGTCCTCTCTACCAACGAGCGACCGGGTTCGATGCGCAGTCGCCAGGTGAGGCAACAACGACGTGTGCGCGCAACGGTCGGCCGGTTGTTGGCCAGTGTTGCACGAAACCTTGCCACTCGCGACGGCGGTCTCGTCGATAGACAGAGTCGCGGAGAAACGATTTACTCGCGGGTGCTGGCCGTTCGCGGAGTTATCGTACGATACCTGCGCAAACGTGGCGCACGGATACGTACGTGTGCATCAATCAACACGCGATCTGGATCCAACGGTCGTCGATCGATCCATAACCTCAAACCATCGCGGTAAATAGGCGATATGTCGCGCCAGGATACCGAAAGTCTGTGAAGTTAGCGTAGTGCGACCGGTTCAGGTGAGGTCGTAGGTAGAGGCCGACCTCTTGGCGTACCAGGACACGGTAACGTGCTTCTGTTCGTTCGTGTCCACCGTGAAGTGTGAACCTCCGTCGACAGGTTCAGGTGTACGTTGCTCCAGCAGTGCCCCGAACGGAACGGGTGGAACGGGAAAGGTAACCCTGGTAAAGATGCAGACCACGGGCGCGAGGGGACCGTCTCACCTGGTTGCCCTTTACGTGGCGACTGCTGGTCTCCAGGGTAATGCTCTCGGCTCCGACGAAGAGGAGATCACGCTGCTGGTTTACGTGCTCGTCGACGTGCTACAGAACAAGGTAATTTCCGCAAGCATTGTGAAAACGTAGAAACGCGGATTCGTGTCGATCCCTCGCGAGGTCTGAAAACATTTAGACATCACCTCGAGGCACGATCGTGTTGTTGGAACAACATGGAGTAACGCTCGTTTCGAGACGATGCACATATGTCGAGTTGTTCCATGAAAACTGTTCTCGATACGATGAATCGCTCGATTTGTTTGAATCGTCATTATCGGCTCGTTGTATTACTTCGATTTCGCTGGATTAATTCTCTTCGATTAATGTCGAACGGATCGCTACCTTTAAGTTTATCGTATCGGCGAGGTCACGGTGTTTGAAATCATCGACGATTCATTCAACTTTCGCGAAAGTTTTCCGAACACTGTCAATCTTACTGCAAGTTGCGCTGCCACCGTACGGACAATGTCTCTGCATGTCTCCGGCTGCCATTGTTTCTCGAATTATCCGGTGGGGGCGGAGCGTCGCGCCCTCGAAAGGTCGTCCATTACCTCCAGCTTTACCATCGAGATTATCTGGCGCCATGGACTCCTTTTCTCATTAATTCTTTGAAATAACGACGATGAGAATCCGCGCTTCCTGCTCAAACACGCTACTTCATCAAACATAAGTTCGTCTGTTCCGTTTTTTATCGTTTTTAATGCTCAAAATTGACGAATAGTAACATCTAAATCTGATACTTTGTACGGGGCACGAGAAAGGAGTGGACGTATTGTAGGTTGTGTATCTGACGGATCTCGTACTTTCAACTCATATTCTCGCGATTTGAATATTTCACTCGGAAATATTATACTCTTGTTCTGTAATATACAATTACAATTGATACTCTCGTTAAATTATTAATACGGTAATATTACAGTGTTCGAGTATCAGTGTACGAGCTTAACTGCAACGGTCAAACGTTCGAAATCATTTCTAGGTGGACTCTGCTCAAACCCGGAAGCATCGAACGGTATTCATGCAATAACCGAAGCCGTGAGAGCTTCTAGGATTCTAATTGCCTGTATTTCTATTGTTTATTGGATTCGAGCGGTTAAAGTAGATCGATCGACGAATATTTTTACGAACGTACCGATCTGCCCCCGTTTCTCGTAAATTTTTCCTCGGCTTCGCGCTATTTCGAGAAATCGGGGAGCATCCGGCGCGGCAACAGGTGCGCCTAGTTTTCTTTATTCTTTGTTGTGAATCGCCTTGCACGAGTGCGCCCGAGTTCCAGCTGGACGGTCGTTTCCTTTTTCCCCTCGAGTCACATACCTGACTATCTCCGATCGAGCTCGATCGGGGACAATGGCCGCCGGTGAGCTCCTCTCGCTTCGCAAGGGCCTCGGAGAAAATCCGACCGATACCGTATTGTTGCTATCGTTCGACGCCGACGATAACGATAAATCGTTCGACGTTTCGCGAGTCGAGATCATTCAGTCATTGTCCTACGTTCCGAGGAGAGTGCAGTTTATCGTAATCGATCGAAACAAAAATCGAATATCGAAACACGAAAAGCTTTAATATCAAATTAAACAAATAAATTTACAGGACTCGTTCCTATTGATTTCACAACCGTCCACATTATGTAACAGAGTATAGAGTAAAAAAAAAAAACATTCATTTTTATTTCACAATGACGCACGGCATCGTACGTAATAATAAATAAATATAATAAGGATATACTATATCTAGATTACGAACAAATACCACGAAGTTACCTGAACTCTCGGTCTAATGGCTCCGAGGAAAATGTAGTAGCTTCTCGATATGTTGTAAGACGTTCAATGACATTTACAAGCTAGATCGAAGGTGAAACGAATATTACATTTTAATGTAATACAGCATCGGTATCTACATCCGCCGAACCCCTGACGATGGCGAAACGTTGGAACGCTCTCCGCAGCGAACACAACTTGCACCTGGAGATCTCGAACAATATGAACAACGAGAATCCAGGTGTGAAAGCATCGTGCATCCAATGTACGAACGTCGTGTAAAATTTCAAAACGACGTGTATTTTTAAATCATTTAGGAAGTAAAGTTTCCACGTTGTCGGTTTTCGAACCGTAGTTTCCTTTTTTCTTTCCCATTCGTTTTTTACTTCCTCGACAAAGTCCCCATCGTTTGTCGTTCTTTAAACGTAGTTTTTCTTTTCCTCTGTTCGTTATTCGCGTCTTCGATATTGTCGGCGCCTGGCATCTTTTCCAAAGTTTCGCGAAACGTTCCCTGGCGTGTGAAAAGGGAGGACGTTGACTCGTTAGCTTGGAAAGCAAGATTGCGCTCGCCGGAGTTGCGTTCCGAGACGAGAAACGGCGAGCGTGTGGTTTTACCTCTTGCAAATAAAAAAGGTCGACTTCGCGTAATGTCTGTAATTTCCAGGGATTGAAAATTACGTTAGGATTTAAAAACGGATTCCGGCCGGAGAAATACTTGTAATCCTCTCGACTGTGATAGTTTCACGGACCGCAAATTTTGCCCGCGATGTGAAACAAACTAATCGTATCGTGTAATTTAATTCTATCGTTGATTCGAGCTACTTTTTTTTTTTGCGACGAAACGGTAGATTTCTTAAAAACGTAATCGTTTCCAGAAATATTCGATAACAGCGTTGTATAGAATTTTACAAGTATTAAGTATCAGGAATCGAGGTTTTCATCGACATTTTTCACTGGAAGGCTGCTGTTAGCCTTTTTGTTCGAGGACGAAATTGAGATCAAAAACTTCAAGATTTGCAATGCAAACTAACTTCTTCAGTACCTTGAGCGCTATTCAGATTCAATGATCTACATACATAATATTTTATTCGAGTTCATTTTTTTTTTCGTCGGGTCGAAGTAGCTTGGAGCGCGTCGGTCGACGAATCCGCAGGAAGATGGAAAACCTCGGTTCGTTCGATGATTGTAAAAGTGGTCCCGATTCGATCGTTTGTTTGACGAATGCTTGCACAACCCGGCTTATTGTGATTCGTTTCCGGCGTTTAAAGTCGATCGGCCAAGTCGAACTGTAACGAGCCACGTCGATTTAGACGTCGCGACCTCCTTTACGCGCGTTTCCGCGTACCGTTTCAAATAATTTTCGTTCGCAACGTCGAAGAAGCAGTTGACTCCGTTTGAACCATTATCAGGAGCAGCTATTGTTCAAACGGAGCGGGTCTCGCGACGAATCGTTTTGCAAAATTCTTGTAATACGTTGCTCGATGTTCGTATCTGGATAAGAGTTTAGTTTGTTCCTGCGAACAGGTGGGGACCGTCCAATTACCAGATTCTTTTTCCATCCTCTTCAGTTTCCACAGGCTTACGATATTACGCGTGCAGACTATTATTCGCGTCCGGCCGCCCCATTCCGGTCTTTCTATTCTGAACCTTTTCTTTTACCTCTGTCCTTTTCCCGCGTCTCTCTTTGTGCCGCCTCGTCCTCGCGCTGCTGTCTCACAAATACCGCTAAGACTTTAATGTATTCTGTGGGAAAAGGTTTGAGGAAGCCGTAGCAGTCGTTGAAATCCTTCGTCCCACTGTCGCCCCGTTACCTCGACGATAGAATTGAAATAATATTCTCAATTATCTTGAGCGTAGAAAAGAAAACATAGTCTCTTGCACCGTTAACGCTGTTTCCACCAAAGGTGTCGAAACGATCGAATTGGAATGTGAGCGTGGGTCACGTGTCAAGATTAAGTAACTGTAGATCTGTTGGTCAATTTCTATACCGATGATCCTTCGTTCGTTATTAAGTTTTCGAATACACGAAATATCATTAAAACATTAATTTACTTCCAGAGGATTTCTGCATGGTTCTTTTTGCAACGTTACCGAGAATAAACATAAAGTTCTTCCACTCAGAGTTTTTGTTAACAACCAAGGCGTAGCAAGTCCACTGCGCCATGTATAATTACGTATTCCAGTGGTTGTTAACGTTTGTTAACGTTCGTTTCATTCCACAAACCCTTTCTATGTAATATTTATCGGAATAATGGTCTGAAATGTTAAAAATCGAATCGAAACAAATGATGATTCGAGGGTACAATATCAGGCGAATATGGTGGATGGATGAGATCATTTATCTCCCATAATTCTCCGCGAGTTTGCAAAATGGCGCGTGGCCTCGCGTTCCCATGATCTACTCCTTTTCTATTCCTGTCGTTTGGCTTTTCTTCTCGGATCTTCGTTTACTTCGATTCGAATTAACAGTTTACTTAGATCGCGAGTACTCCCTTCCTTCGTATTACGTAAAATGTTTCGGTTCCAACATACATATTTCATTTCGCGTGCAAGCGTGTAATTACTTAAAACATTCGACGGAATTCGCCATGTTTTCCTGACATTGTTCCATCGACGAGCGCAAGCCAGTTCTTGCCAAGCGACGCAACTCGCGACCTTTGACCTCCCCCTTCCTCGTCGAGCTGTCGTTCTTCTGGTCATTGGTTGTCTCGTATTTGCGATCCAACTCCACGGATTTGCAATTTATGAGTTCACGTTACCGCCTCGTGCACCGCGACCACACGGTATTTTTAACACCTTAATACGCTGTTAAATTACACCTTTTATTCTCGTTTCGCGATCTCTTTCGACCCCCCTTTTCCACCACGGATCTTTTCGCGAAAGAGACGAAGTCTCCCGCACCTGTTTTTAGACACGTGGGAAGCGTAACGAGAATTCGTAAACATTTACGACGAAGATCGGTTATTTTTCGGTTCCCCTCTATGGTGCCCCGCGTAAAACAATTCGACGCAGGCTCCATTACGACCCAACGGCAGTAAAATTTAGACGAACCTTCGACGGGGACGGACAGGTAATTCCGAACATTTACCTGGGTCGCGGACAGTACGGATCGGTATTATTTTTCCACGTCGTAAATCGTTTCTTGGAACGAGCATGGTGGTAAATGGCCAGGGTACGAGCGAACGAAAATAATGGAGGATCATCCGCGCCGTGGTCGGGTAAATTTTATTCACGAATAATGAATAGAAATGTTAGATTCGTTCGTAAACTAACTTCCGTTTACGCTTTCGTTGGTAGATTTATTCGTAAATTGGAATCAATCGAACGGATTTCTTTAAACCGTCCCAGAAATATTTAAGCGTGTTTGTTTAACCGTATGCAACCTAAAATCGAATGCAACATTAACATGCGCTAGATAGGAATCCGTTTACGAAGGATACGCATATTTTAGATTACTTATGCCGATTGTGAGTTATATTACCGTGGTGAACGGAGTTTTCGGAGAAAGAACCGTGTGATATTTGGATGAACGATAAATGGGATGGGATAGGTCGTTGTCGCGTCTCGTGGAAAAGAATTTATCGCGGTGATTATTGCGGTTTGTAAGGAGAAGATCGCGTGAATATAGAATTTATAGAATTTTCTGCCTATTAATTAGACAAGCGAAGGAAGATGATGTTTCTGAAATCGTGACCCGTTGAATTCTATGGGATAGGTAGAACGAGATCCAAGATAAGGTGGTATCAGTTATGCTAATAGTATTAAGTGTAACTGTTAATAGGCCGTGATCTATGGTATCAAAAGCTTTCGAAAAGTCGAGAAAAACAATTGTTCGCGAAGGACATTCCCAGACACGCGAAACAGTGTTTCTTTCGTTATTGTTCAAGATAACGTTGCGTTTCTGCTTTCACATACATCGCTGAAAGCAAGTCTCGATACATCGTCGAAGAGTTTTAGTTAGACTCAAGAAAATGAACTATCTATGCCTACCTGAATAGGTTCTTTGTATTCGAGTTAGGCGTAGATCGCTGTAAAGCATGTTTATGGAATAACAAATATTATTATACTCGAACGATTGCATCAATTTGATGCCTCGCGTGTGTGTACTCGCGTTCGCCAAAAATAACTCGTCAACTTCGATGATGCCCAAGTAAAGTCCTGGTATCAGTGTGTGGTCGCGATACTCTTAATATTCAAAATTACGCCTCCGTAGACTCTGCTGATTATCTGATACTAATTAACATTTACGTAATGTTAATGTTGGTTCGTTTGTGTCGCAAGTTACGCCACGAGGTTTTATCGGCACGTCGATAAAGATAATTCAAGCCCGTGGCACGGTAGCATGCTCGTACCGAACTACCTTGATCCGTTAACCCCGCGTCAAAGTACCTGCCTATTAAGTTTCTTGCACGGCTCCTACCAACATCGGCCGTGTATGTGTATACTTACTCGCCATGTGACATCCGCGTATACGCGTTCACGTATCATGGCTTCTCATAATCGCCATTTCCATACGCACTGATTGCGATGCTTTTTAACACTTTAACGATCCCGCGTTTCGCACGAACACCGCGCTGCCTGTCGCGACAGCTTCGATTTAATCGATGCCCCACAACTGTTTTTCCAACCATTATTTTTAAACGAAATATCGAAACCCTAGCTCCACACAGCTTCATCGATTCATTGAATCACACAGATCGTGGATATCGTCTTCGTGTATGGATTTCTTTATCCTAAGAAACCATTAGAAATGTTCGAAATTATTTCTGAATTTATGGGGAATTCAAGTTTCCGTAACCGAAGAATTTTTTTAACAAATGTGGTGTTTTCGCGATACTTGGACTTGAAGTTTTCAAATGGCCACTCTGTATGTATACATATACACGGGTTGCTTGTAAATAAACCGTCGTAGGAAGAATCGATGCGTTCTTTTGGTAACGTCGAGATAACAGGAGACATTAAGTTCCGTTTCTAACGACTGCCTCGTACAGTAAATATTATGTCTGTCGTGCATTGTGAAATTGTTCGATCTCTTTTCGTTTCGAAACGAAAACTTGTTTTTAACACTTGCGCTCGTTCGATGCAAACTTGCCACTTTCTACTCGCGTTTGAAACGTGGTAAAAGCTTGAGTTACCGTAGCGGCGGGTTACTTTTTTCTTTTTTTTTTTCATTTTCGTCGATGAGCACCGGAGTTTCTACCATCGATTCTTTTCGCGTGTTTACGAGCAATTACGCCAAATTCCTAGTTACAATTAACGATGCGTCGGTATACCATGTTTAAACTCATTTAGACGATCTTGTAGCGCGTTGCGGAAAGGTTTTATATAAGCAAAGGCGGAAGCGATCGGTTTTAAAAGAAGCGTACCGTGTTTCATCTGCATACGTAGATCGCGCGAATCGATACAAATATCGGGACGAACGATTATTAATAATTCCCATGCGTACGATTGGTTTTTTTGTTATCAGAGAGGATCGTTATACGACGAAATGAAACGGTTGGAAAGTTTTTGTAACGCGGACAGAAATTACGTCAGACAGTAATTTAACGAAGTGTTCTTTAATTGCTGGCCAATAATAAAACAAAGTAAACACTGGCAATAAGACTTCTTATTACACAATTTGCATACCCCTGTTCGTATGCAACCGATTCGGTTGTGTCATTGTGCACGACGTGTAGCAGGGTTACAGGGGCACGGTGCGATTGGCAAAGGTAATTACGTACCCTGCACTGTTGGTACAACAACTTATAAAAAGAACCACGATGTCTTATAAGTCGAAGCTTCGTTTATATCTCTTCGTAGATTCTCGATAACTGAAAAGGTAAACAGAAGTTAACTGAAACTTGCACGGTACGCGTTCGACCTCTACAACTTTCATTTATACAGTGTGTCTCAGGTTTTAATGTTCGAGCTTTGTCGGTATATCCTATAACACCTAAATGAGGAAAAAAAAAAATGTTGATAAATATGGGTAATTTGAAGCTTTATTAAAAAGTTATCGGTATCGGTAAATGAAATGCATATCTGCAGATTCTCGATTCGTAAACACTCGTGGCATTTCGATATGAAGCCCAAATAACTTACTAACAGCTATTATTGGCGAAAATTACTTTCAAAATCTTAGTCGACCTTAGATAGCAGACACAGTTTATGTAAACACACTAAATGTAAATATTGCTGATTGCTCGCAGTAACAGCAAATCTGTTACTATTCCACTTGTATTCCGTATTTGTTTCTATAATTTTTTATGAAACTTACATAATCTGTAAATATTTTTTTCTCATTTATTTAGAAGAGGAACATTAAAACCTTGGATACCCTGTATAAATCGGTCTCTGGAACTCGATAAATTGTTTCTGTTTCCGTTACGTTATATCGTCATTTTCTAGATTTCGTTTCCAATGGAATGCAATCTATATGGCGCTTTCCGAGCATGAAAATAATTATTTAACCGGAAAAAGTTTTCGAATGATTCACTGTTTCGTTGTCCATTTATGGACCTGACGATTGCAGGTGTTGGGAAGACAACAATACATTGTACGACCGATGGTAATGGATGAAAGTTGTACACCTGGAACCGGTAGCGACAATCCGGCGGTCGCCGGAAGTAGCGGAGTTATCAGCGAAGCAGCACTGACGCATGCTCCGGCGTTAACTGAAAAAACGGTTCGAGAACACGGGATTCCTTTGGAGCAAGCCATCGAGCAGGTAATCAAACTTTATCGAAAGATTTTAGATCGGATACGCGGGTCGTTGATATTTGTAAATCTGTTATGCAATTTCTTTTTCTATACATGTACACTCGGTACGAACGATAAGAGGACACAATAATTTCGGCCTTCGCTATGTAAAAAGAAAGATAAACGTTTCAAAATACGCGCAGTTGGTCGTGTCGCCGAACAAATATTTAAAGATTACAATATCGAGCATCAAGTGTTTTTACTCTCGAATTATATGTAAAACTTAGGTAAACAGTGAAAATCGGTTTTTTTTCGAAGCTTGAAAACTGTTATAGGTTTTTGATTTTCGAAATGGTTACAAAGGACTTTTATTCGGAAAAACAGTTTTTAACAAATAATTTTTGTCGGAACGTTTTCGTGTCTAGGAGATGGAGAATTGTATTTTATAAAAATTCCGATGCTTCGAGGAACGTAAAGGAAATCGATTTTTTACATAATTTCATTTTTTAACAAAAGTTCGAAGCATGGTGGTCTTCCATGTCCTGCGTGACGTCTGGTTCCACACCACGATTCGTCGTAGACGGTCAGGCGCCGTTAAGACAATGCTTGCACCCAGAGGCCTGCAACAAAGACATCGAGCTACCAGAACACTACAACTTCTTTCACGATCTCCGCAAGGAATTCGTCGCCTGTTATTCCACCCACGGAGAGCTTTCGACCTTTGGAATACAGGAGATGCTGGAATGTATCCTTTTACAATCCATTAACGATTCGATGTTGCTCAATTGTTTCCTTGTTTTCTCCACGCTCGCGTTCGTCAATCCTTTCCACGATGAAACGTCATAGGACCACCGAAACAAGTTGCTCCCTCCCACTCCCGAGGAGTCAGGATACGAAAAAACTCTTATTTCCCTACAGCTGCATAGCATCCACTGCCGTGACCCAAATTTAGGCCAAATTCTCTTCGAGCCGATAAAGCAAACGTATAGCGATTCAGTTTTTTGTTTGACATTTTTATCTATATAGATAAGAATTTTATCCAACCCTGGTTTGGTTCCCTAATAATAACACTGTTACATACTAATTTAGTTCTGATGTTTATTCGATCGAACAGTTAAATTTTTATCTAATTGAATATATAATTGAAATTCCAATATTTATTTATTTAAACGCTTGGTAAACCCTTTATTGCGATCATCGTATAATCCAGAGTAATATGTTCTCGAAATATTCGAAATTCGTTTGTGGTATTCGAACGCCTGTAAACCGTTCGAATAATCGCATCCCTGATCTCGAACTGAAGTGACAAGTTACTCCCTCTGGCGAGCAGTCGGGGCAGGAAAAAATCTCCGGCAAAAGGGCTATAAAAATCCAGAGGAAACGTGCTCGCGTAGGTATTGAACTTTATTCCATAGCTGTCGTAGCTCTTTATACGGTTACTTTTCGATACTCGTTTGGTCGTCGTGCGAATCGTCGCGTTTCGCCGATCGAAGACAAGATTTCGGTTTTCGATACCGTCCGATCGCCTCAAGGCGACGACTATGGTCGAAACGAGGAGAATTCCAAGGCGTGCGGCCGTTAGGCGGCGCGACAGAAGTCGAATCCAACATATTCGACGAACCTGACGACGAACTGGCCGCTGGTGCAAAGTCAGTCTGCAAGCGGTCGGAGGGTGCGCGTATCGTGTAATTGCGCTCTTGCGGGCCAACATATATTCTATCATAAATATTGCTTGCACGCCGGTATCGTTTTCTTCTCGATTTCCAACACAGTACATCCGACGGTCCTCGCGAGAGTGTACAATTTATTCATTCATTCCTTCCACGCATATTGCACGACGGCCGAACTATTCTGGATCTCTACATTTTCTTAAACGCTTTACGGTTTGAATCCGAGGTATGTTTCCCTTATTCCAACACGCGTACACGTCGAAAGGTTTTCCTTTCTGCGCGTGTTTCGCGTAGTTTCGTTTTGCACGTCGAACTTTTATTCGATGGAAAAGTACGTGTCTTGCAACGCGTGTTGCATATTCGTCAGAAAAGAAGCATTTGCAAATCATATGCTCGCGTGGAAAATAGTTCCCAGCAAGTTTAGCGATGTATCGTGATCGTTTGCTTTTATTCTTCTGGTTGCTCGCGTACGTGTAGGCATTAATACATTAGTACAGTCATTCATATGTATTACCGTGTCATATAATTATATTTTCGTTTCCCTGGGAATGAAAAAACTAAGAACCTGCTTCGCATCTATGTATACATCGTCTCGGTTCTTTTCATATTCCTTTGCATTTGCATGAAAGGAGTCGAAGTCGCGGCGGTCGTAGGTGAGATTTAATTCGAAAGAGGAAATACCACTTCGCAAATGCAAATGGTTACCTGTCGCGGATCTAATCCAACCTCGATATTAAACTCTATTGGGATTAGGGTATTATAATCGTTCTATATTGTCAGCGTCGTGCGTGTTGTATCTGTCCTTAATAAAACAAAACCACCTGTGGCTACCGAGATACAGTAGACACGAATATCGATCGATTCAGGTTCGTATCAAGATTGGTTGATTTTGTTTTTTTTTCTGTTTGGTCTCATTATTTAAATTTTTATTCACGTAATGACCTTAAGCACGTAATTAAAAAAACTCCGGAAGTGACACTATTCTTAATGCGTCTACGTTACCTCTTGTTTGCCGAGGATTCTAGTCTCGTTAAAGTCCTCCAGTCTTTCTGAACAAGTCGTAAGCGTTAGATATTATAACAACAGACATTGTCTTGGAATTTTTGCGAGCGTGGAATAAAAATTCGAGGAAAAATTGAACGAAATCGAAATGTACACGACACCAAGATCAATCGAATGACTTAAGAAAGTCCCATGAAGTGGCCAACGTAGTCTTATCACGCGCGGAACACGGTGTAAAGGTCAACCTGGTGGAGATATTGGTAACAGCCTGACGACCAAACGAGATATACGGATAATAATTATGCGCGTAACAAGTCTGTTCGATTTCTCGGCGTTCTCAGCTACTCATCCTTAAACCGTGGCTGCCGCTCCTTTATATTTACACAACATCGAATTAATTTCTATTTTTATTATCACGGTAAACTTTGTAATTTAATAGTTTTTTTTTTCTTTTTATCGGTCACGCAAGAAATATGAACGTGCATTCGTATTATTTCCGTTTATTTGGAATCGATCTCCAAACGCTTCTAAATGAATATCAAATCGGAGCAAAATAAATCGTAAATATTTTTAAGCAATAGCAGATCCGATAATGTTTGGACTCGTTCGATATCCCGATATATCGCGCGCTCTTACGTAAAACCGTCGATTATGAGAATCTATGTTCCGTTTCGTCACGATAGGAATTATTCGTTTTTTGACAAAAATTTATCCTTGACTCGACGACAATCAGATTTCGGTCTACCGTCCGATACGGAAAACGATTATCACGTGAAGGAGATACAGGACATGATCAGCGTAATACAAAGAATGATCAAAGATGGTAAGTCGTCGTGTGACAAGTCCACGAATTTTCCTCTCGGTTGGAATATAAAAATGTGTAATGTAAAATTATATCTAATCTGCTCCTACGGCTGATAGCGGCAGTTTTTTGTAATTAACGAGCAGCTCGTGCGAAAAAAGAAAAAATGGCCTTTATTTTTCAAAGATTAAGGTTCACGTACGATATTTCTGTCTTTCGTGGACTCTAAACACGGCTAACGAACGTAGAGTATCGATTCGTTTTAATTTCTTAAGTTATAATCAGTATTTTATTAAACGTAATTCGAACCCTAATCGTACACGTCCCGAGTCCCAATTACACGTTAACAGTGAACCACGTTGATACAGACTTCCTAATTAATCGTGTTTTATTTTTAACTGGCACGTGCCTAGACTATGAATCTTTCCTTTTTCATCCATAATACTCAAGGCCGCATGACTTTCGAGCCATCATTTTTTTCGTAGAAGCAAGCTTCTTATAATATGTCATATCCCAAAAATGGAACATCGTTAAGTAATCTTTGTTATTTCACGTAATACTACTCGCACGTGATATTTTGGAGTTTTTTTTTTGTGATATGCAACGGCACGATCGATAACATTTGTAAAAAATTTAATCGAATAATTGTCAAGCCAGAGTGAAATGTCCTTGAAAAGATAAATATTAAATAGTCTGTTCTATTTTTTCATCTTACATTCGAAATATTTCTATTTTAAACGATACCTAACTCCACTTGCGTTGCACGCGAACGAAGAAAGGCCTAGCACAAGCGAATGCAAAGGATACAAAACGACACAATAAAAGAACGGAACGAAAAGGGAGAGAGGGAGAGAATACATAGTATATGTCTCAGGTCCGTGCATTGGTCCCTTCTGCGTGTTCATGGTTTATGAACGCGGGTCAAACTGTGTAATGTTATAAGCAGTGACGGCCATAATATACTCCTTATCACAGTGGTACTCATCTCGTGATGGTTTTAAATTTAAATGCATCGTGTGCCAGTGTATCGGACGGTGTGCACGCGTTGAACACAACGCGCAGTTGGTTTCTTGCGGGGGCACGTACTTACACCTCCTGTTGCTGAAAACAAAGGGCAATATTTTTACCGTCGCTTGTTCGCGCTTTACTCGACGGTTAAAAAATATTTTGTATTCGTCGCGTCGGGCTATGAAAATTGGACAATATTTGTCCGTGAAATTGTTGAAAAGATGTGCTGACACGTTGCACCGAGTAGGCAAATTGAATGCGAGAATTTCACTCGAGCGCGAGAAATCAGAGACAATCCACCGGTGTATGGTTACAGAAGGAAACGCGTACACGACAGAGTTCCGAGATACCGGGAACGACAATTATCTTTTACGCGGGAGAATCGATTTGTGCGGCAAATTATGGAAAATTCGTTTCGATGAAAATTTAAGACCGAGGGAAAATTGATTTTGATAACGGGTGTCGTTGTATTCGCGGACATTTACATAAGAAGTATACTAAAACTTTCTCTTGACAGAAAATTTGCATTGCAAACGCATGTGTTGACCAGGAGGAAGCGAGGTTACCCATTGTAAATCTACCACCTCGCTTGACTCTCCGAGGCATCGCCTGTTAACATTTCTTTGTTTAGACCGTCTTCTCCCCGACGTTAACGAATCAGAACAAAATAGACACTGCCAGAACTTTTCAATAGTCAATGGGAAAAAGATTCTCCCTTTTCTTGTAAACAGAAACCGTCCGACTGAGATTTATTTCGACGACGCAACCGTAAATTCGAAGCACTTTTTCCTCTTCGTAATTCTCTAATATGAAAGGTAGATTGCAAGTTCAAAATGTTACGTTATAATTAATGCAAGAATTAAAATAGAACTTACAGCATTTAGTTATATGTTTGAAATACATATATTCGCGATAGGAGCAACGTATTTTATGCATGCTCGGTCTTACTGTCAATTTCCATTTGAATTTCAATGAACGAATTATTAAGAAATGGTAGAACATCGAGACCTTGGTGAATCGCATTGTACTCGATTTTTTTGATCGATGTGAATCACGATCACGTTAGTATATGAACGACGTTGATCCATGAGGTTAATCTTGACCATACCCTTTTTTCCACCATCAATATTATTGTAAAACTATTGTTATTAGCATGCCAAATAAATTTATATTTATGCTCACAATTATATTTTTTCATTGTAGGTCACGTTTTCCAAACTCCCGAAGTAATTAACATTATTTTAGAACCTGGTATATGGTGAGTTATGTTTATTACATTTTTATTTTAAAAGTGCTATTAATTCTGAAATATATTCTGTTCATATTATGTAATGTTTTTTTTTCTAGCTCAAAAGATGAAGAAGTTGACAATGGCTGTGTAGTAAGAGCACGAGGTCTTCCTTGGCAATCGTCTGATCAGGACATAGCAAAATTTTTTCGTGGCTTAAATGTTGCCAAGTAAGTGAAATTTACTATCTATAGGTATTAAATATAAAAATTGTTTAAAATAAATTGTAATAACAGTTGTGGTATTTGTGTACAAGCCACTTGGATCCATGTAGAAAAGGTAAACATTCATATCTGACGCATAAATAGATTTATATTGTTAACGCAGTTGTTAAATTCTATCAGATTGTTGTGTGAGTTTAATTACCAAGGAAGTAGTTACGTTTACGTATAAGGTAGTAAACATGTTTTAAAAACTTATGTCATGCCTTGTTTACTTGTTTATGTTTTGCTCGTGCTATGATAACTATTATCTGGGGTCATGAATCTTGTGTGCCACACAATTTTACGAATAATTCTCAAGATTATTGCGGTTGTAACGTACATAACGTTATTTTTTACGCTTATCTACTATATAATAACCTAAAAAATTATGTATGATGTACTGCTCTCTATTATGTCACAGTATCAGTTAAAAATATTGTTTCGTAGGGGTGGTGTAGCTCTGTGTTTAAGTCCTATGGGAAGACGTAACGGAGAAGCATTAGTACGATTTGTTAATAAAGAACACAGAGACATGGCTTTAAAAAGACATAAACATCATATGGGTGGACGATACATAGAAGTTTACAAGGCTTCTGGAGAAGACTTTGTTGGTGTTGCTGGTGGTACAAGCGGGGAGGCTCATGCATTTTTGTCACGAGGAGCACAAGTTATTGTTAGAATGAGAGGCTTGCCGTACGATTGTGTTGCTAAACAAGTGGTGAGTACTAAAAGAATAAAATGTATTCTTTTTGTACATTCTATCATAGATTTCTGGCGTCGGTTTAATGGTGTATTATTTTTTTTACAGCTGGATTTCTTTTTGTCAGGACAAAAGCCTTGTCATGTGTTAGATGGGGAGGATGGAGTTCTATTCGTCAAGAAACCAGATGGGAGAGCGACTGGAGACGCTTTCGTTCTTTTTGCGAAAGAAGAAGATGCCGTAAAGGCATTGAGCAAACACAGAGATTGTATTGGTAGTCGGTATATTGAACTTTTTCGCAGTACAATTGCCGAGGTGCAACAGGTGCGTGCGCGCGCAAACAATGCGGGTACAAAAGTAGTGAAAATAGACGGTTCATTTGCATATCGATTTTGTGATTTACAGGTCTTGAATAGGGCGATTGACCCGAAACAGGTTGTGCTTCCGACGCCACCCATTCCACAGCTTCCCCCAATACTTCCACAACATATCATTACGTCCGGTACCCGTAAAGATTGCGTTCGATTGCGCGGTCTTCCTTACGAAGCTCTCGTAGAGCATATTCTCGAGTTTATGGGCGAGCATTCTAAGAATATTGTTTATCAAGGTGTTCATATGGTTTATAACGCTCAAGTAAGTATATCCATTTCTTTGAAGAATTTACCGAGTTTTGTTGGTAATAGGAGATCTAAGTGTTTTATAGAGGATTCAAGATAGTAGTATTTACCGTTCATTAACGATCGTTTTTGTCGGTTCAGGGTCAGCCTTCCGGGGAGGCGTTTATTCAAATGGACAGCGAAAGTTCGGCATTCGCATGCGCGTCGCAACGACATCATCGATACATGATATATGGAAAGAAGCAACGTTACATCGAAGTGTTCCAGTGCAGCGGGGACGATATGAATCTGGTATTGACAGGTGCGGTAACTCAACCGTCAACCAAGGCTCTGCTATCACCCGGTACGTTGACCTCACAAAATCCCGCAACTTTGACACATCCGCCTCCGCCGACGCCGGTACCGGTGCCGGTACCGACGGCGCAACCTCCCCTCTGGGATATTCACGCGTTAGTGCAGGCTCAAGCCCAAGCACAGGCGCAGGCTCAAGCGCAGGCTCAAGCTCAAGCTCAAGCTCAGGCAATCCGAAATCAAGACTTTTGGCTGATGGCCTTAGCCTCGAATCCGCCACCCACCTCCACCACTCCTGCATCCCCAACTTCGTCGGTGACGACTAAAACCCTCGCTCTACCCGGACCAAATCCGCAGCATCAGATACCCGCGTACGCCATGGGACCTCCAGGTGCAGGTGCCATGGCGGCTGCGGCCGCAGCGCTTCACGCTCAACAACCGACACCAGCACCCTTCTTACTATTCAACGTTCCTTCTCGAATTCCGATTTTACGAGCACCAGCGCCCCACAGCCTGCTGACACCCATCGTCCAAGCCGCGCCTATAAACCCAGCCGCCATAATGGGACTGAAACGAACTTGGGAAAGCGCTTTCCCGCCCGATGCATCCAATACTGTCGCGAAACGCGCCACGTGGCACACGCCAGCGACTGCATTCGCCCAAGCACCGACCGCGGCACCTGGTTTGCCTTATCCCGCTCAATTTTATCCTCAGATCTGATGGATCGAGCCGTGCCAGTGTCGATCGCGGCGGTAAAAAAAAGAAAAACGGATCGGATCGGTGTTTATGAATCTTCGTTCAATCACGTGCTCCGTTCTTCGTATTCTTTCCCGACGCTTACGCTGGTCGCGTCCAATGCAACCAACGAATCGTCCGTTCCTTTATACTTTCTTCGCGTCTCTTGTAACGGAGAGGCACGGAAAAAATTTACTCCGGTTGCATCGTCATCGTGTATGAGTGCATCGTATTATCGAGACGTATGATTCATTTCTTTCCACGAATGTACATGGTACACAATTCTTATTTCGCTATTGTTATTTGCAGACATTCCGCATGGTACTTTGTGCAAGACCCCCTTTTGTATCGGTGTACGGTGACTGTTATTTAGAGGTCCTTGTCCTTGGAACCCTTTCCTCCGACTAGAATATACGTACAATACTTTCTATTCTTTCAGACGCGTTTCCCATTTTGATACTTATATCGAGCAACAGTACTTAGAGTGTTTTATGTGTTACTTTATTTTACGTAACATGCACGTTTTTTGATGATAAGCGTCGCTCTTTAGACGGTGTATCGCTGTACGCGATCGCGTGTCTCTTTGTTTTGTGTGAAGTCTGGTAATTTACACGTAAGATCGCATCGTTATATACAATGTGCAACAAAGTGCCTTAACGTAAACGCGAACGAGGACTCTTTGATTTAGGTCATTTTTTCTGAAGATTTCGTGATTTATATGCATATGTAAATATATACATATAAATTTATATGTTATATATACAAATATCAAACATATACATACTATATATATATATATATATGATTTATATATTTTGCTAGAAATATTTTTATTAGTGCGTAAGTAATGGACATTCCATCCAATGTTATCAATTTTTTAAGCTCTGATCTTTTGGAGCGTAGCTATATCTTCACGCGGCATCTACTTTACGGTGCGTCAGAAACGAGAGAAAAAAGAAAAAAAAAAAGAACCTGGTCGTGTCGCGGTTTCGCTCAAATTTTTGCACTGTGATGCGCGAGAGCTTCCCGAGCCAAACATGTCCGACATGGCCGACAAGTCCGACGATGAAGTTCACAAATCCGTTTCTAGCTCTCATCACATTCCCAATAAGACACTTAAGACGCTTATATACCGTCTGTTACCGATCGAAAGTCACAGGGGAGTACTCAACACTCGAAACCGGAAATCGGAACAATTACGTTCGAACGTGTTATTATTGTTTTTACACGAACATTCTACGACAGTGCAAGTACGTTAATCGGTTGGACAATCGTGTTAAAGTTACGAGAGAAAACCTTGGAGACGCAGGCAGCAGCAATTTTCCCAATTTCAAATACGACAATCTATGTCCTTACGACATTGTTCTAAAAATAATTGCATTCCTCCGCGCAACAGAGCTATTCTTTTTTTACTCGAAATTTTCATATTCAACAGTTTATAGATATTCAAACGTTAACTTTACATAGTTTCATCGTTAAGCAAACACATAAATACCAATTTTATTCATTCGCATAGCTCGTTGGTGTCGTAAAAAGAGAGTATATTCGCGTATTTCTTTACCCGTCAGAAACTTTAATTAGAAACTATTTCGGAATTTATGAGAATCGAAGTTTCTTATTAACTTCGCTTGATATGATTCTTCGAAATTCTCTCACGTTGTACCGTCATTCGGGTCACGTAGCTTGTGATTGTTAACTTGGTGTCGGCATTTTTCACCCTTTCGATGCTCTTCCACGGTTTTATATTTAACGGTAACATAGTTGGTGGATAGAATATGTGGTCTATTAGAGAAGAAATGTGCAGAGAGACCGACCGTGCGAACGACGATCGTGCATATTTATCATGCCTATAAAAGAGCTTTCACGGTCTTCCGTGACCCGAGAAGTTCCTTTTGTTCCGACTCTCTGTGTGGGCCCCTTAATACTCGATCTCGGTGTTATCACGATGAAAAATTTCTTCTTGCCACGTATTTTCTTTCTATCTATTATTTTTTTTTTTTTTCTTCTTTGCGTAGCGCGATAACAAGACGAATTTGAACACGGAAACGTACAATGATCGTTGTTGCCTCGAAAGTATAAAGTCCACGGGTATAGAAATGACTGGTTTGCATGCCGTGGTTTGTAGAGGGACGTGCATACCTGCAAGTACCTGTAATAATCTTTCTTCGTTAGTTATCGTTCACAGCTAGACGTTTTACGTAACGCGTCAATTTCGTTTCTCCTTTAGCACGTAACTATGTTCATTATATATTAGTCGTATATATATAATTTTTTTTTTTGTTCCCCGGGTGTTCCTCCGTTCCTTCCTCGTGCATTCCTTCCCCGACCTGCCGACATGTACACACACCTCGTAACAATTTTCTCGTACTTTTACGTGGTAATCCTATATAATCTCGCACAAGCCTCTCTCTGTTTGACAGGATGCGGTAGCGTATTACATAGTAATCGAGTAGTAGTACTTTTGGTATACCTAGTCCTGTTTTGTCGTTACGAATTGCTGTGCAAAGTGTGCACACGGGGCCCTATTCCGATACTTTTCGCGTTCACCGTTCGCAGGTTGAAAAGAGGTACAGCGGATTCCGGTTGATCGGAGTTCACGCGAAACCAGAACATCTTCGATCCATTTCGATCGAACGATTGGGATAGCTCGATCGATCGACGTTCGCTGTCCTTCGCTCTCCAATGGCGTCGAAGGAAAAGCCCACGAAGAATGTACTTTGGTATCCGGGCACCGCGCACACTTTGCATTCCAATCTCACAGATGTAACTCGAGAATCGGGTATTGCCTGCCGATATATATTTACGTCGGGATTATGCTTCCTGAGTCGGCTTCACCCTAGCATTAATAGACATCCTAGAAACTAGATTTCGCGAGACGACGCGACACCGAGGGCGAACCAGTCGTTATTTTCGTAGCCGTCTTAACGCGCGTCGGCGAGGGATTTATTGGTGCTTCCGTTTCGCGTCGTCTCCACGGGGGCGCATCTTGGTGTGTTTTTTTTTTTTTTTTGACAAACGTAAAATAAATGTATCGGTCGAGCGCGTTGAGACGTTCGCCCGGAGTTCGATTCTTATCGCCGCGAAAATTAATACCGATCGAAGGTGAGGCGAGTCACGAACGCGGGCCGAACTTCTTAACGCGTTCGACTATCGCGGGGACTCTTTTTATTTTTGTTTTATTATTATTAAAAATACCATTACCATCGATAATTGCCGTATGTACGGTACGTAAGATGCGCCTTCTCGATGAACGAGACACGCGTACAACGAACGGACAACTTTATGCGTCGACAGATCAAGTGCTCTAGGAAAACTGTTGCAGCGATGCACATTGATTTCCAAAAACATTTTCATCGAGCGTTAACACAAAGCTACGTCTTTCAATCGAGCGGCTTAACGTATCGACGCATAATGTCGTTCAAATGTGTATTACCTGCCATTAGCTTTCGCTGGGCACTCACACGAGCCGTATTATACACGAATCCACAGGCTACTGAGGGAGAGAAAGGGAGAGAGAGTGTGTGTGCGTGGGTGCGAAAGGATGGAGAAAAGAACAAGTGAAAAGGGAGTAGCATTATAGACACTATCGTCCTCCGTACTAACTCCAAAAAAAAAAAAAACAAAAAAAAAACAACAAAAAGCTCGTTATATCAAGGCCGTGGCATTTCCCATTGCGTTGAATGTGTTGTCTGGTTATTGTGAATCGCTAACCTGGTGACTGACAGTGTCGTCCCTTTGCAAATTTACATTTAACTCATTGTCGTCGGTACTGGTTATTGTCAGTACATACGTTTGTCGCTACTATTCGGATGCTGACTAAGGCGGCGCGGTATTTGTGTGAACTAATTATACATCCATAGGGGCCTTTGGATAGAAACATGTGGCAGACTCTGGTCCATCTCGAAATCATTTTAATCCCTCGCGGTGCTTTTTACGAAACATCGAACGCGTTTGACAATCGTAATCGTGGGATTCTCGCCCGAGTCGCGCTCTGAAGCTGAATTAATAAATTTAATGATCGACGAAACTATCGTGTAATCGATCGAATCAATGATCGAGGGATTTACGAGACGGGCAAGGGTCTCCAGGATATCGTCGTACAAAACAATTCCGCGAGTTCACGGCCAATCGTGATTGTCCTGGCGAAAGTTAATAAAATCGCGCGGTACAACTCCACACGCGCACGTTCGCGAGGTAACGAAAACTGGACCAGTTCGGTTCTTGTGCGACACTTTTGATCCATTTTTTTTTTTTTTTTCCTATATTTTGTTGTTGATTTTTTTTTTTCTTTTTTTTTTTTGCTCTCTTTTCGTTACGGCAGGACGTTTTTTTTCCGATTGCGTTTTATCTACTGGGATATATAGGACACTCACGCACATAATATACACCCACACGAGTACGTACACATACACACGCACACACAACACGTACACGCATTTACACGAGAATCGTAGTATATACTGATCTTTTTTTTACACCTTGTATACACTTTTTTTTCTGTATATCGACGATTATATCGATGGTGAACGATCATGTTTAATAAATGTGCCTTGTGGACATACATATCTTTTTGCTTGCCGGGTTGGTGGACTCTTACCCTGATTATATTACCCTCGCCTGGTGGTGGTAATTTTCGTGGCACGGGTGATATATCCGTCGTTCGTTTCACATTTCTTTTGAGATTAATTTTGTATTTTTCTTTTATCTTTTTTGTTCCGATAGCAACGAAGATGGAAATTTGTATTGTTTTCGCTTTTGATGCGATTAACGTTGCTCCCGCGGCTCGAACGGGGGATTCCGTCGAGCCCGAGAAAACGTTTTCGCGTCGCGATATATCGCGGGATCTCCCGTTTATCGTGGACGTCCTGAAAATTACGACCACCGTACCCTGTTACGTTCTATACATTTTTTTTCACTGGGCTCGCAGGTATCTTTGGTGTCTACAGATCAAGTTGGAGATTTCTGTGTCGTAACTCTTGCCTCCCTCTCTCTCACTCTCTGTTTATTTGCTCTCGCTCACATGATAGGTACTCTCTCTCACTCTCTCGGACTCTCTGTCTCTTTTCGTTGCTCTAGCTGTCTCTCCCGCTCTCTTGTTATTTTTATTATTTTTTTTTTTTGTTGTGTTTTATCACCCACGATTTCCCCTTTCTTTTTCGATCCTGTTCAAAGAACGGTCACTGTTGTGTCGTTAACATATCATCAGGCAAGCCTGTGATTAGATCTAACGTTGGTTCCTGACCATCGATACATTGCAATCTAAATTCACGACGAGCTCGATTATATGTATATCCGTTTACCTTCGTTCTTACGAAACTCAGCGAAATTGTGTTCTCTTCGGCTTCTCTATTGTTTTTTTTTTGTTTCTCGATTAATTTAACGTGACACGTTCCCCGTTCGATTAAAATGCTCCAACGTTTGCACTATCCTCGATACGAAGCTTTTCGTAACGTTTTTAACGTGCAATCGAATAATAACGATCGGCTGAAACTGATTTAATACGTATACCCCGTTGTCCTAAAATTCTTCTTCGTTGTGTCATCGAAGATCGCACGCAAAAAGGCTTTTCTTTAATACGCTGGGGAGAAGAGAAGGGAGAGAAAGAGCGAGTGGGAAAAGGTCTGAGAGAGGGAAGCAAGAAGAGAGAGGGAGAGTTTGAGTGAATTTTGGTGATTTGGCAGAGGGGTCGAAATCGCAAGTTGGTGCTACATATATATAAAACATACGTATATATCGTGTTACAATGGTGCAGTGTCGATTGCTGTTTGGTAGCGGGATCTACAAATACTAACTTCTGTGCTTCCAGGTAGGCCAAGTCCAAATCATTATTCCTTTGGATGACGGGCTTTTATACGGTCCGAGCGAGTCCGCGAGAACTGCCAAAAGTATTAAAAGAAGACAATTCTTAAAAATCGAACGACGAAGGTAGAAACACCGATTCCAGAAGACTCGAACGGACCGGTAGAAAATCGTCAAATTAATCGTGAAATCGTGCAGGTCGCGGGAACGTCGATAAAAGAGAAGAAACATGTGAGAGAACATTGAGATCAGAATCACCGATTTAACACGCGGAGAACCAGAAGCGCGTTACTTATTTTTCTGCACGATGTCATCGACCACGAATCGTGGTGTGGTTACATAGTTGGGCACTCTTCTTATGTTTGTACATACATAGAATCTATGGGTGTTATCAGATTTTTTATTATTTTCATTTTATCGGGAGTCTATTAATCCACGAGCAAGTGTTCTCGCTATAAAAAAGAAAATTTAATACGCGCTTCGAGCATAATATTTCAGGCTCGTGCTCGAGACGCGACACGGTTTGGTGCAACGCGCAACGATCGAATCATCGGAAGGGTTTTATTTTTTTTTTGTTTAAATGTTTAATGTCCCTGGTAACCATTCGAGGGATCTGAAAAGTTCCTCGCGGGGCAACGGAGGGAGGAACTTTTGGATCGTTGCTCCCGATCGTTTCGTCCTTTTTCGTTAGTATACGATCGATCGGAGGGGATCGAGGGGATTGATTGTATGCCTTGTTATTCCCTTTAGGAGGCACGATGTTGCCACCACCGCCGGTCGCGATATTTCCACCTGCGGCTGCGATGCTACCGCGCGGACCACCACAGTTTGCGGCACCCTATCCGCCTCCAATTTTTTACTGGCCTTACCCCTCGCCGCCGGTCAGCCCGACTAATTATTATAATCCGGCGAACGTTGGTGGTATCGCGGCGATTCCCCAGCAAGCAGCGTTGGTAAGTGTCCCGTTTTGTTCTTTTCTTCTACCCGTCAAGAGAGGATTCTCGATGTTCGAGCAACGTCTGATTTATCACGTGCATGCAAAATTAGGTACTTTGCTCGCTTGACAAGATCCGATAATTAGAATACAATTTCGTTTGCAGTTAACCCCGGCAGAGTGTCTGCAACTCGCACCCGGGGCGACAGTGCCCACCGCTAACACACCAACGGCAGAATCACGTATCGACACATTCCTGCCGCGAATGGAACTGGAGAAACGCGTACCTGTTTCTGCACCCCCGCAAGCGGAATGCAGCCCATTCGTCGAGGTTTTCATGGTTTGATGATCATGCGCGTGAAAACTCGTACGGCGAATCCGCTATACGTGCGCGCTTGCCTCGCTGTTGATATTTGACGGAGTCGAGCCAAGCGCCCGTAAACTATAACCTCGCACGACAGAAACTTAACGTTACGTCTTTCCTGCTCTTTGCTCGTACGATCGGGGGGACGTTGTCTCGACACCATCGTACCGATCAGAGCGCGTCGCGGCCATTGACGGGAGGCCACGGGCGGGGATATCCACCGCGACACGATTTCACGATCCTCATCCACGAATAAAGCTTCCCTTTCAAATCGAACGTGTCGCCGGGTGTCACGTTTCTTTCTAGTCTAGAGACAGATGCAAGTCGTCGTAGCATAGCGCAGTGACGTCGTTTCTTTCTCGTCGTTCGTTTCAGTAGCCTTGAGAGAGTACACGCGCGGCGCGTTCTCTATTCTCCTTTGATCCTCGTTATTCCTGAGTCCCAGTTCTACGCCCTCTCTATTAGGTCATATCGGTAAGCAGTACGCGTATATTCGATCTTTTCAAAAAAGGATAACACGGAGCAATTTATTTACAGCCGTCGATCCATCGATAGCGGCTGTTCCCTAATTTGTCTTGTTTCGTTCTTTCCCGAAAAGAGAAAAGTACTCGCCTTTACTTATGAGATTTACGTGAACACGTTTCTCCGCTCTGCGTCCGAGCATCAAAGCGTTGCATGGTCCGTTCCGGGAGCAAAGAGTCAACCGATAATTGAACAGTTATCTGGTTGTCTTGGTATCGGTAATACGTACGTTTTAGAAGTAGCAGACGTTGATCGTTCCGTGTAGGACCTCTAAAGTAACGATCGCGGCGTGCGGTTCGTAGTAATCGCCCTCGCCAGTAGATGATCATTTTCTCAAAATTGCCGTCGAAATAATATTTAATGCCACTTAAGAGCAGTGACAGGGGTGCAGCTAAAAGGTCCTGTTGGCCATCCTGAATTGGCAAGAAATGGCGGTGAAACATAGAAAATAATTTATTCGATCAACTAATGGCGAGGCAAACCAACCCGGAATCCGTTTATCTGACACGCGACGACTAGCTTTTATTTTGTACAGACGTATATTATGCAACGTTTCTTACCGAACTCGTCGGACCCAGGGCTAGGGCTACTTGAATTTTTCTGCATTCGGATACACGAATTACGCCGGGTATATTCATTCGGGACATTCTATTGATTTTTGTTAAGTTTAATTAACATTCTATACATTTTTGTTACGATAAAGAGAATTTAATATATTTATAGAAAATAGTATACAAAGCCTTGTCAGCGAAAGGAGTAGCAAGAATGAAAAACTGATACTTGCGTGGTGATTTTTGAATACTTGAATATTCGAAGTTTGTTCGCGGACATTCCGAATGCTTGTAAAATATTCGAACAATCCTAGCTCTGATCGGACCCACGTTGACTCTTTCTCAGCATGACCGCGCGAACAATCGTCGTCGTTGACATGAATTAACGCGCAATGGCGCTTTTACCGTAGGACTTTTACTTAATTTAATTTAAAGTTTTAATATGAAAATTTAATATATACCCTGTCGAGCATCGTTGCTCGAACGATAACATTTATTATCGTTGATTCGCTATATGTTTAAATACATTGTGTATCGATCTAAAGTAATTATTATTCGACTGTAAAGCGTCGTCTGACGCTGGACTACCGGACTCGTCGGTTCGCTCGAATCGTTGTAGAACGGTGCAAATCGCGTTGCCAGTGCATCGTGATTTTTTTTTCGCGTCGGGACACGCCACGTAACAGCAAACATTACGAACGTCTTCCGTTAGTATGTTACTCCTTCGGGCCAATTTTTAATCGTCGATTCGCGCATACGATCGATCTCGCCGTGTGCATCTCGATGCACGCTTAGATCAAGGTTTTTACAAGAGTTACGCGACATACAAAGTTGTCCAGTGGTTCGAGGAATAACCAAAAAGGGACAATTCTCTGGTTGAAAAACCCACTTACCATAAAAAAATTAAGAAATTAGAACTGGGATAAAAAGATAAGTTTTTTTCTCGAATATACTTGTACAACGATTACAATCAATGCCGAGTACAAACAAAGTCTATTCCATATTTACAACTTATTTTTGCACGAGAAATCACCCTTTTCGGTTATACCGTGTATTATCTATACACCCTGTGCAAGTTGATAAGAGATATGTTGGTAACCTTTTGGGGTCAAGAGCGTGAACGCCAGAGATGAACTGATCGCTCAATCACGTAATTAGTTCGTACGTATTTATGAAAAACAGTTCTTTTCTCGAGCGTTTTTTTTTTTTTTTTTTTCTTTTCACGCACGATTTCTCGATCTTACTTTCCCTCGCTGGAGCTATTTACTCTCGTTAAGCCTCCCTCCCCCCTTCTCAGAAAATACATTCATATCTTTCGTAGCTAATTTTTAATCGTGTAACGATATTACGTAGTCGAACGAGTGTCTGCGATGCGTGTACAAAGCGCTGATAAAACGTGTGCGTGTGGTTCATGTACGATCGCGTAGTTGTCGCCTAGCATCTATAAATCCGAGTGAGGAGAGGGATGGGGAAAGAGATGAATTACAGATACTTCGTATAAAAGAAAAACAATTCGAGCCAGGGACATTTTTCTCCGATAACTTGGAAATCATGTTCCTTCTCGCTGTTCCTGTTACTGCTAACGGCGCTCGTGTACAAAAAAGGTGCAATTTTAGATATAAAGAACGAGGATGGCGCTCGAGGAGCCACGGGCTCGTTCTATCAATAGAAATTAAGAATTACATTCGATAAAATACTTAATATTTCTTGCGATGCGAACATATTATACATATATGCAAATTATACGAATAATAGATATACATATACGTCCTTAATGAATATTATTACAGCTAGGTTTCGACATGAGCTTGGATTAATCGATAATCGTTAATCGATGTTATGAGTGTTGTTAATAATTGCCAAAAAAAAGTTGAGCGTACGTTCCTGGTCTAAAAAGTACGAAGTAACATCGTGTATGTTTCTGCTTTCGATTGAACGAATATAGTTTCCCGTCTAATATTCGAAGCGTAAAACGTTGAGAGAGAGTGAAAGGTTATTACACTGGGCGAGACAGGTAATACGAGGTTCGATCGATAACTATCGAGACATTTTCGACTACCACGACTATCGAACTCTCGATTCAAACGTACCTGAAGTTTTTTTTCATTGAACGTACGCGCCAGAAACCGTTACTGATACGCAGTTCGTTATATTTTATCCAACGATTCTTGTCGACGAAGCGTAATGAAAATGTGACGAGACGATTCGAAAAGTACGAGTGCTCCGAGTTGATGTTATCTCTCGTAAGTAGACGAGTTCGTTCGTTTAAGTTTTACTTATAATAAGTATGTTAAAGTATAGGCGCAAACAGTGCTACGTGTTAACGAGCGCAACGAACAAATCACATTCGTTTGTACTGTTTCTCGTTGCTGTACCTGCTGTCTCGTACAATTTGTGCAATAATTTTCCTTCTGTTTTTGTTGTTGTAACGTGCGTAATAGGGATCAAACGAATGAGCTTTCCGTACCCGTGGTACATCAAAGGAATCGATCAAAAGTAATACATTTCCAGAAAAAAGTACTGCCTCGTTGACAAAGTCTGTTCGAATAATTTTGCTCCAGTTTTGTTTCTTTTTAGCATCTACCGCGTCCCAAGTTTTATGAGATTTTCTTTTCTGCATACAGTCTACACGTCACAGTTCCTTTTCTCTTCCCCATACAGATAAATATTATATTTTCCACCAGGAACTTCTGATTTTATAATTGTTGTTCCTGACTACACGCCCTACGAGGATAGTTCCTAACTAAAGATGTTCTCCCGGTAGTCAGGATAGTTTCTCGCGAAATTAACAAAGAATCTACACGATATGAAAGTACCGACAGCGTGTATGTACATTTTCATTCCGTAACTTCGAGAAAGTCTGGAGCAAAATATTTGGATGATATTTGCAAATTGAACAAAATCATTACGTGGCTAATGGGAATCTGGCAATTCGATCTCGGCGTTGACTCTCCTATTTGTGTTAGCTTAACAGAAAATTGTACATATTACACATTCGCAATTTTACTTTTATGAGATTGCAGTGTTTGGATGAAAAAAAGAAAAGAAAAAAATATCGCTTTCAAAAGGGGCGAAACGAGCAGAGCCTTTTTATTTGTACGTGAGCAACGTTGCGAGCACACAGAGAGCTTTATTAAAATACGAAAATATAAAAATGAAAAAAAAAAAAAGAAAAACTTTCGTCTACCGTGAACGTAGACGAGCTATCGCTGTTGATTGATCGTTTCTGCGGTCTAAGAAAACGGCTACGACGAATAGTAATCTGATCCCGATATTTAATAATGTTATTAACGATATTAATATATTCGATATTGTTTTAAAATAGTCTTCCGTAATTTATTCGTCAACCCCTTCATTATATCGTGTAATATATTGTACGCGCACGTAAAAGTGTCTATTTAATTATAACACTTGGAAAATAAACGATACCGCTATTCTTATTTCGTTCGCCACCTTGGATCAATGAATTAACTTCTTTCTTTCTAATTTGATGCAATTCGTTTATTAGTTCTGTCGTGAAAACTGTACAAATTAAATTACCTACGTTTTTAATAATCGAACAATTACATTATATTATGCCTTGAGAACGCGTCGAAAATATTTGGAGGATATTTTTTAAACGTGCAACGCTTGTTTTTCTTCCGCTCGTAAAAACGTATAAATATATAAAGATATTTGCGCTCGGCTGCTTAAATTAAAAACAGTGTCTCCACGAGTTGTACAATCCTTCTTTGGAAGAATAAATTCGCATAGAGCGCGCTTTGCCCGTTGAGCTGTCATTCTTTAATAACTTGTATAAAAAATATGAATGAAATGTCTTACGGTTGATTCACTGACAAAATATCGTTTAGTATCTGTATATCTATACATACATAAATACGCAAGTGTTGCATACCTGGAACAGGCAATGTCGCTTGTACACACAATAGACCTATATGTATATGTATACGGACGGATAATCTATTACAATAGAATGCGTGTAAAATTCGTATTGAAGGCGCTTGGTGAGATCACCTGGTTTAAGGAAAACTATATCTGTTTAATAATTCGTGCATCGAGTCGAACTTAATTCGGTAGATATAGTATTCCTTAATGGACAATTCCATGATTACGCTAGAAAGACTAAAATATAATTTATACTCCGACGAGTTATCTATCACAACGTGAACACGCGAGTACATCTCACTCTGCGAGTATAAAACGCATACTCTTCGACGGTTTGGCAGTGCAGTACCATACATTTATGACAACTGAAATTTTTCTATCGCTAAATTTTCTTTCTCATGGATTTTTTTTTTTATCGTTAGAGACTTGCACCGAAATAATACCAGTATATCGGTTTCAGTATTACAAAGATACCGATATTTCGGTATAGTATAAAAATCATACAAGTATAAAGTCCCTGCTAATCTTGAACCTTGTTGATACGTACATTTTCTCGTGATTTCGTGTCCAAACAGTTTCCAAAACGATAAATTATTCAAGAACGTATAACTGACTTTTTGAACTTACTCTAAGCAGCGAACCATCGTTCGCATCGTTGTACGATATAATACGATTTTCTGTACAGAATGCGTTCGAAGAAATAATTTTCCCTACTCCGCGCGATAGATCGGTGAATGCACTATGCTACGTAATTAGGTACAACTTGCGATCGTGCTCGAGTACAATCCGTCCAACTTGAGGATCGTTTCTAAAAAGAATCTTGCATCGAGGTTCAGCGCCAACCGAATATTGAGATCTTGCCTTTAAATCAATGCTAACTAAGAACGATCCCTGATCCGGGAATTAAAAAAGTTTTCAAACTTCAGGGATATACAGGGTGGGGCATTTTAAACAGGTCACCCGAATAACTCGCTTGTTTTTGAAGATAGGAGAAAATGCATTTAGACCAAACTTACTTGGTATCGGGGGGCTCATAATCCGGTATTACCATTTTTTCTGTAGGTGGAGGCGTCAAGGAGATATGAAGGTCAACTCTGTTTTTTTAAACGGAATAGTATGTTTTTTTACTTACATGTCTGATAGAGTGTTTCAAGGCGAATACAATGACCTATTATTAAGGTCATTCAAGGTCACCCAAAGTCAACTGCAATAGAAAATAAATTGTCTCGAAGCACTCTTCGAACACTTGGATACTTTGATACTGCTACTACAAGTTTGGTAGTTGGTATTTCGCGGTACACTTCTGCCTTTAATTTTCCCCACAAATAAAAATCGAGAGGTGTCAGGTCTGGGGATCGTGTGCCGGCCATTTGTTACTTCCTGATCGACCTGACACCTCTCGATTTTTATTTGTGGGGAAAATTAAAGGCAGAAGTGTTCCTCGAAATACCAACTACCAAACTTGACATGCAAGAACGTATAAGAAGAGTTTGCTCTGTAATAGATACAAATGAAATTTGCCAGGTAGTGTCATCACTAGACTGCGGATCTTTATGCAAATTCACATTTTTATTAATAGAATTAATGGAACGGGAGCTTCGCAGAGGGCTGTCTCAACCCCTAAATATAATAATTCGTATCTTACTTTATGTATTTCTTATATTTTTGCATATTAAATGCATTCTGTAGTTTTTTGAGGATTAAAATTTCCGCAGTCTAGTCATCACTATTGCAACGATTTAGACTATGTATCCATGTTCAAGGTCGCCATTTTGAACACTTGTAGTAGCAGCGTGAAAGTATCCAAGTGTTCGAAGAGTGCTTCGAGACAATTTATTTTCTATTGCAGTTGACTTTGGGTGACCTTGAATGACCTTAATAATGGGTAATTGTATTCGCCTTGAAACACTCTATCAGAATGTAAGTAAAGAAACATACTGTTCCATTTAAAAAAACAGAGTTGATCTTCATATCTCCTTGACTAATTGGTAATACCAGATTATGAGGCCCCCGATACCAAGTAAGTTTGGTCCACTGCATTTTCTCCTATCTTGAAAAGCAAGCAAGTTATTCAGATGACCTGTTTAAAATGCCCATTTAAAATACCCTGTATAGAGCGTGTGAATTTATGAATTTCCGGGTTCAGGATCCGCCCCTTGTATGTCGTATCGGGAAGAACATAGATCGACGAACGTTTCCTTAAAATAACCGACAGCGTTTCGTTGCACTCGTTCCCCTTAGGCTCCGTTGTCTTAAACGTTAAATTCGGTGGGTTTGCTTTTAAGATCGCGTTCGTAGTTACAGTCTCTGCGAACAGCTTCGTGGTAAGTTCCTATCGGTGGTTCACATCGCCGTTTCCAAGGGTTGGCTTTTGCTTCTTGCCCCGGCCGAGAGTTGCGTCAATTCCGTAGGCTCGTTCGGTAGGAACACGTCCAGATTGGTCTCCAGTAACGCCTCGCTCTTGGAGCGTAGAGGTTTCTCCTCGCCGTTGTCGAGATTCGTTTCTAGAAGTGCCTCGCTTCTGGGTCTGCCCTCGTCGAAATGATGATAGGGATGGGGCGGTATCGGTGGATTGAAATCTGGGGCGTATTCGGGCACAGGCTCGGACGTTTGACTCGGTAACGTAGCGTTGTCGTAGCTACGCCTCACGTCGTAGTCCATGGGACTGTAGGAGGCCGATGTGTCGATGTCGCGTTTCAATTCGCTGATCGAATCGGTCAACGCGAGGCTGGAATGCAACGGAAGGGTGGACGTGTTATTGAGGTACGAGGTTTCGTGGGTGGCGTCCACGGCAGGCGTCTCGTCCGCGGTCGTCTCGGTGTTGGACAGAGGCCAATCGTTGGTAGCTCTCGAAGCGAACGTTGAGTGATTTCGAAAGCCCTCGTTGCGATAAGTCAGGTCGAAAACTGGATTGTCACCGCTCGGAGTGGCTCCGTATTTTTGGGCAGTGCTCTTAAAGTCGCTGGTGCTCGGCGAGTACCGTGGATTGTGCGCCTCGTACACGTCGTAGCTTTGATTGTCCTCCATCGACGAGTTCAACTGTGACTTGTCCATCGAATCGATGCTTCCGCCGTTCAACATTCTCCTATAGTCCAGGGATTTCGAATTCAGCGTGTCCGTGGAATGTTTCGTCTGAAAGCAAAGTTCGCGAATAATGGATATTGCATTTTACCGTGTCGACTTATTTATTATAGAAGCAATCGCTACCGTGATAGGTTTACGTCGATAAGCGAGCTCCGTGAATCCGGAAGTAGAGCCAACCGATCGCAACGAATGCAACGATTGCCTGATAGAATTTCGCCTCTCCAGTCTTTCTAGGTTTCGCCTCTTCGATTTCGACACCCAGAGCGCGATCGCGGCTGTTAGTAAAGCGAGTGCTATGCCTGCTGCTCCTAGCACAGCCACGGCAACGATATCTTTCCTCCACGATAAAGGATCGATATTCACTCGGGGATCTGCAATATATCATCGATAAAGCGTCTATCTCGTTGTACCCTTTCGCTATTTTATAATGATTATAAAAAAAATCGGGAAACGTACCAATCTCGCAAACAAAAGGGCTTCGTTGAGCACAGTGATCGATCTCTATCGTTTGATACGTGAAAGTCGTGCATTGATCCACGCGATCCAGTTGCTGTATCCAAGCGCGATCGGAATAATCGTAACGTTCCTGTTGCTTTCGTATAAATTGCCATAGCTCCAAATAATCGCCCATAATAAACGGCATCGATGCGTTTACCGACTGGAGGGGGGCATGGAAATAAATATCATTATACGATATCCGTTAACGGTGAAGCGTCGATCGATATATCTCACCCTGCAAAAGTCGCGAGCGCTATAGAAATCCATTGGTGCACCAATGTATATGTAACACGTGTCGCCCACAAGGTCCCAAGCTGGTGGACATTTTCCATTCAGCACGGACAAATTGCTCATGTGAAAGGGTTGATAATCGACCTGCAGCAATTCCGGAGAATCCCCTCTGTCCCTTATTCTACCTGCAACCGCCAACGTTTCGTTGTATCCCCACCAATTGTGCCTTGCATCCACGTGAGACCTCCACATTTCCAATTGCCTGTACAATAAAAATATATCGTTTTCTCATAATTCTTCCAACCGATAGTACCAAAGAACATACAGATCGGTGTACTAACTGTGATCTATTCGTCGTGAGCATTTCATAATCATTATCTGGATTGAAAAAGACATTGTCGACGTATTGTTGACCAGGGGTTCCAGCCACTATCGTACTACGACCGTCACGGTTTACCGCATAGTTCCTGAAACATTTTTTCGTCGTGAAACAAATGGATGCAATAATTTACGCCAATGTATTCAAATCGAAGAACACGCACTTGTAAAAACCATTGTGAGACGTGCTCTGGTAGATGGGCAAACGAACCCTCTCGAATCCCGAAATTTCTAACAGGTGTGAGCCAAGATTGCCATGTAAATAATTGAGCGTCATGTTGCTGACCACTTGTTTCAAAACAATGTTGTTGTCGTAAGGAGCGTTGTTCTTCGTAAAGTAGTTTCTAAATATAGTAACTTCCTGGTACGGACTGCTTTGACGACCCTCTACGTATCTGTAAAAGAGGGCGAGTAATTCAATTTTTAAGTCAGCTTCGAGGAACTAAATTCAATACGATATTGTGTCACGCGTACAGCGCGGGTCTGTTAAAGTTTTCCGCGAAAAGATTATTGTGAATCCATCCTTTCAAAGAAGTCGCCGAGCCTCTGGAATCGGCGCGAATGGAAAGTCCGCCTTGATTCTTTTGAACTAAATTGTTCTGAAATATCAATGATAATATAATTAGGAAATATCTTCTAATCTTAAAATCAACTTCATTTTTTTTACTCACTCTAAAGTATAACGATTGAGTATTCTGAACGTCCAGCCATAGCGCGGACTTGCAAGTTGAAAAATTACCATAGAGTTTCTCGCAATTGTTCGTGAACTGATTGCGCTCGAGAGTCATTATTGCGTTTACTTCGCCGGCGCTCGCGTATTTTATCGCTCCCTCGCGGCAGTTCGTTATTATGGAATAAGAAACGTTGTGTTGTACATCGCGATCTGAAGAGGGAAACAGAGACGTAAACGAACAGATCGGCTATCCAAATTGTCAGTTTTCGATGATATATGTATGTTACCGTGAATGACCGAAATTGGAGAATGTCAACTTTCACCGGTGAATGTCAACAGATACCAAATACGTCGGTGAAAGATCGAATATTTCATTACATTGTTGTACATTCCGACAATCACAGATATGCTCTGGTGGAGGTCCAAAACAGAAGAGTCAAAAAACAAGCGACTGGCTCTCTCCTGCCAATTCCTTTGTTCTGCTCGGAATCAATCAGCTTTGTCAGTCTTATGCAAGCTTTGATAACGCGAGCAACGTTTTCTTAATTTTTTTTCCGATACCCTAATTTATACTAAATGGATACTGCAGTAAATCGTGATCTTTTTCTAACCCAGACCTAACCCAGACCTAACCCAGACCTAATCCAGACCTAACCCAGACTTAATTCAGACTTATTCCAGACCTAACCCAGACCTAACCCAGACCTAACCCAGACCTAACTCAGATCTAATCCAGACCTAACCCAGACCTAACCGAAATCTAATCCAGACCTAACCCAGACCTAACCCAGACCCTAGATTTGGGTTAGGTCTGGGTTAGGTCTGGATTAGATTTCGGTTAGGTCTGGGTTAGGTCTCGGTTAGGTCTGGGTTAGGTCTGGGTTAGATCTGGATTAGATCTCGGTTAGGTCTGGGTTAGATCTGGGTTAGGTCTGGGTTAGATCTGGGTTAGGTCTGGGTTAGGTCTGGGTTAGATCCTTTCAGAAAGAGAGGCGAAAAAGTTACGTCACCCTTGTGACGTTTTATAGCGACTGAATTACGGAGAAGAAAATATAAATCTCCAACATGTTCAACACTCACCATTAGTGCATGGTGAATGTCAACATTTACCGGTGTAAGTCAGAAATGAGGGTGTTTAGCAAATATTTCGGTCATACACTAAGCGACTATGTGAATGTTGACATTCACCGGTGAAAGTCGACATTCTCCAGATTTCGGTGTTTCACAGTAACATGTATATAATACGACTTACTAAATCCAATGGCAGAGATTGGCAGGGTGACTACTTCCGCGATAAATCCGTGCACGTTGCTCGCACCGTTAGCGAACAGTCTCACACTGAGGCTGGGTCCTTGGGTTTTGAACAGTTTCTTTTCATCGGGACTGTTGGCTTCCAGATGACCTATGCTCTTCGCGGTGACGTTATAAATATCTCCGTCGTACAATGTTATACTGTCGACGCGGCCAGGTTTTCCGGTAGAATTGAAAAGATTAAACTGCAAGAGCCTAAAAAAAATATACAATCAGCCTTGACGGTCACGAGGAAACGGTTTTTACTTTTATTCGTAGAAGATACAAAACCTGAATCCGAACGGTTTGGCCCTGTAAGCGCTACGGAAAATTTTCACGCAGTTCACGGGGTAATTGTCGTACTTGTAATAAACTATCACTCGTTCCTCGAGCGTGATCTCTTTAGTGGTGTCGCATATATCGATCATACTGAACAGGTGATAAGGAATATTAAGATCTTTGATAGGGGTGAATGAACTTTCGTCGGCCTCGCGTCCCTCCCCCGTTATCGAGAGTATGTTCACGCCGTTTCCAAGCACGTTATCGACAACATTGAACAACAATACAACCTAAACAACCAATAAACAAGAGATAGAATTTTTGCAGGGTGGGGGACCGGGTTCGATACTAACCGCGTGTGTCGGCGATATCACATTGAAACCGTGATAGGCGCTGCGTGTTACGTTCACTTGCATTATCACCGGAGATTTCATGATAGTCTGCACCGCGGCCGATTTCTCGAAATGCAGAATCCCGGCGCCGGTGATGTTTATATGTTTCAGTACCGATTCGACCCGTCTCACTGTCTCGTGTGTGACAACGTCGTGAATCCGATGCTCGTACAAATGATGCTCGAACTCGCTGTTGGCGATACGTATTCCGCCCCAGTAATCGTACGCGTCGTCCAGATTTCTTTTCCCGCAGCCGATGAAGACGAATTGGTCGTCCCACGAGCACTCGTGCCGATGACCGAACAGTTGGCCGTTCAATCGAATCCGACAGTCTTCTAATTTCTCTTCCTTGCCGGTGCACTGAAACGAATCCGTTATTTCTTTAACATCGTCCCGGAGAATTTTGCGCGACTCCGTTGCAATACCTGTAGCGGTTCGGGCCAAGACCATACGCGTATCAGAGAACCGGGATGCAACTCGTATCTACGATCGTACGATACGTAGACATTAAGGGTGTCGTGACCCAATTGTCGACAGGCCACTTGCGCGTTCCTTTCGGTGAATCTGGTATCGCACAGCGGTATCCATTGCAAGGTTGTTTTATTGAAGAATTCCAGAAATCCTGTTGTACCAACAAAAAAAAAAATAGAAACTTGTATCGTCGAAAGACTAGTATCTTTATTATTAATCCGAAACCGATACCAGTACCTTCGTTGTACAAGGACGAACAACGACCGTCTTTGCAAAGACGAATCGTTTCCTCGGACATCGAGACGACGTTTCCGGAGGTTCTCGTGGGTTTTGCGATCGTTGCCTCGTTCGCGTTGCTACGTTCCATCGACCTCATTATAATCTCGTGACCGGGTGCACCTACGGCTTTCAGAGTGCCGAGGACGAGGATACCGACGTTGGGGGCGAACTCCATGACGACGTCCGGATAAACGTGCAACGTGGCTTCCGGCATAACGGTGATATCCGATCGTACAACGTAAGGTTTATCCCTGGCCTGTATGGACAGATTTTCCACGATACGTCCGCCCAAATTGTCCAAGTCTATCTCACGAGCGATCTGCCAGGACGCGGAAATGGAGGAATCGAGGGCGTCGTTCGTTAGGAAAGGACGATAACGGGCCACCGCGTGATCGTTCCAGTCGTCAAAATCGAATATCTTTCGTCTGAAAAGAGCAAGATAATAACTGTGAAAAACTTGAACCTTAATTCGCGAGAGATTAAATATTTTTTACCTGATGTCGACGTCGTCGGGAGTTCCCCACCAGTTTTCGGTCACGTCTACTTCGTTGTTGATCTTGGCGGTTCTGATACCAGCCAGCAACTCGTAGTCCAAAGAATTCTCGCCGAACAGATTCCTGTTTATCCGCACCTTTTGAATACCGTGGAAGCCGACCACGTAACTGGGACTGTCGTCCGTGCGACGGGGCCCCATGCGTACCAGATCGTAACTGTTCCGTTTGATCTCGTTGTAGTAAAAACGAGCATCCACGTCGCCCAGAATCTCCGACTGACTGTCCGCCTTGAACTCCACCATGTAGACGCCGGTGTTGCTCGATACACGGTTATTGTCGATCCTCATTCTCTTCTCCATTCCGCGGACAGAGATCAGGCCGGTTTTGCAACGGTTCCCCTCGAACCGATTCTGAGAAATGTTCAAGGTGGCGTAATGGCCGTCCACCACGAAACCGAATTCCTCGTTGTTTCGCCAGGTATTGTTGCCGAAGTAGAGCGTGTGCGTGAAGTTTTCGTTGTACTGCCACACCTCGGGCAACAATACCTCGAAGCCGCCGTTTCGATTCCTTTCCACGGTACTGTCTTGCATTATCCAGTGAAAGAGATTATTGGATTGTCTGGCGTCGCGACTGAATTGATATATGCCTTTACCATTATCCGTGATCAGGCTGTTGTTGATATGGATCGAGATTTCGGACATGTTCGTTTGAAAGATGTTCCAGTGCGGGGAGTATACGTAAATTGCTTCTTCCTGATTGTGAGACACCTCGCAACTGATCAGTTGCACAGTCTCGTTGGCTTTTCGTAGAAAATGATCGCCGATCTCGTCCAAGTATCTGTTGTAGTACGACGCCAGTATACCCCTTCGATTGTTCTTGATCTTGGACTCTGTAACCAGCAAGGTCGGAATGGGTCCTCTCACGATTTTGTTCCGTACGTCCTGTAAATGTTGTTTGGGAATTAAGTTCACCGTAGCGCGAGCGTTTAATGTTTCTGTATGTACCTGTATCGGGGCCTGCAGAGCTGTGATAACCATAACAGCACCGCCGAGCGCGTTCCTGCCACTTTCATACTCCAAAACCACAGCGAACGAACTGGACGTCACGGGGAATACCGATAAATCCCGTTTCACGTGCCAGACGTCTCGACCGGAGTCGCCGTACTGCGAATCGTGCAGGATGATCTGTTCTGTGCTACGATTCTCGATAGGATTGAGAAGCTGTATACCGATCACGTATCCCGGTCTGCACTGTGAGATTCGCAGAGATCGCTTAATTAATCGTTCGTACAAAAAAAGTAATAACTACGCTGCGTTATTAATCTTTGAATTATTATATTAGGTCGTCCCATAAGTGATAATAATAATAATAAACCATGAGTTATAATAATCGAAAGATTAACAATGCCACTTACTCTGATGTAGATACGTTGTCGAATTGGATCGCTGTTCATTTTAACAGTTACCAAGTACTTGGTTTCCTCGTTGGCGAGTACGATGTCTTGCGTGTTGTGGGTTATGATTATTGGATCGTAGGAAGATTCAATTGCGTCCGGTACACGCAAAAACCAGCCCGCGAATTCTCTCTGCTGTACAGCGGATAGAGCTGGATTGTGCCTGATTCCAGCAACTTTGTTATTCTCGATTCTGGAATTGTCGATTTTCATTCCCAGTTGCTTGAAACTGATACCGCTGCCGCCGTTGTGCGAAAAGTCGCTGTTCCTAACAGTGTTCACCGCGTCCGCGGAATATATATCCGAGTACAGAACTCCTAAACCGTCTTGCAGATTATCGATAACTCTGACACTGTCCAACGAGTGTCGCGAGAAATCGATTTGCAATGCTGCAATGCAAAGATTTAAGTATTTCTCTAACGAAGTGACCGATTTCTTTTATTACAGAAGTTTACCTGGCTTGAACGAGTTCGTGATGTAATCAAGCAATCCTGCCTTTTCGATGGTCACGTATTGAAGATCGCTTCTCTGAGCCAACGGTCCCAATCGAAGGCCAGCCCAAGCCGCCTCCGAGCACCTAACGCCCACATCGTTCTCATGAGTACAAGAATTTTCAAAGCTTTGTTCCGTTTCTGCTCGACACCTCGATATGTCGTTATCGTCCTCGGTGCACCTAACGTTACTAAGAACAATGTCTTCGTTGATACCCGCGTTTGGAATTTGCGAACGTTCCATGAGCCAATTGTCAGGGTCCAGAGTGAGACCTAATTGGTGACAAACGAGGGCCGCGTCGCGGATCGTCCAACCGTAATTGCAAACGGTTCCCCATTTTTCGCCAACTTTCACCTATCGAAAACAGATATCGTCCGGTTATCGTGAATGATCAGTGTTTCCCTTAGCTAATTACCTGTAGCCTTCCTTCGAGGTTCGTTTTACCGCCGAGAAGTCGTACGGACGGTTCCATTTCGTTCATTTGACCAAGTCCCTCGTTCGTCAGTGTGTCGTTGTTCCCGTCCATAACGATCTCCTCTTTTAACGTGAACAGAATGTCGCTCGGTCGTTTGCCACGTGCGTCCAGTCTCCCGGCAACCATCATCCCTACAGCCAGCGGGAAACGCAACGTGACACCGGGATGGAGGATCAGTTTACCGCTTGGTCTAACATTGATATCGCGCTCGACGATATATTCTCCCGCCTTCAACGTTTCGAGGCCGTCTACCTCGCCGCCGACCAAGTTTGTACCCGGTGTAACGAATTGCGGCACGAACGTCGGATTCGAAATGATCGTGTTCGCCCCTGGATTGCTGCTGTGCAGCAGGTAAGGCAGGTACTCGATCTTAGCCAGATTGTATCTGTCCTTTCTGAAATGCGAACGACACGTTAACGATCCGTTCCAGGATGCTCTTCCATCGAATTACGCAACACACCTGTGAAACAGTCGTTCAAATATCCTGTTCTCTTCCGCGAATCCAAGCCAATTGTAAGTACAATTGATAATTTTACTCTGGTCCTCTAGGTGAGAGCCGATCTCGTATCGTGACTCGGGATTGTGCAGGATGTTCCGGAAAACTTCCACGTTGCTCGACGAAACGACCACGACCGCCGCCACTCTGGAACGCGGTATCAATCTGGATCTCATCGAGTTCCCGTCGTCGAACAGCTCGCGGGCACGATTGTCGCGCAAGAAATTTCTCGTGAACAGTAGTCTCTGTACGTCGCTGTACGGCGACAGACCGACGCTGACCACAAACGCGCCCCGATTCCCGTAGAATTCGTTGTGCCGGACGACGATGTAAACGGGAAGGACGCTGAACTCTTCGTAGAGCGGATTTTTTATTAACATGCAACCGTTCGATTGCTCTCGGAAGTTATTGTGCTCGATGACCGCCTCCATGTTGAGGGCGGGGCTCAGTTTGATTCCAAACTTGGCGTTTTGCACGAAAGAATTGTGGCCAATTTGGAGCCTCAACAACCCTTCGTTCTGCCTCCAGCTGGACCCCACTTGTATCGCCGTCTCGGCGCTGCTGTTGAACCAATTACCGGACACGTTCACGTACGAGTTGCCGGTTGCGTTGCCAACCTGCAGACAAAACGAGAGAAATTAAGAAATGGAATTCGATTCAAGAGCTGTGGATGTACAATAACGTGCTCACAAGAATACTGATATCCTTGTTCCGGAATATTTGCGAATACTCGATCACGGTGGCCTGATTGAAGTACACGTATTCGGTGGCGGAACTGTCGTTCAGCCACACCGCGAATCCGTAACCCTGATTGGAGGAAATGCTCGTACGCGACACGTTACGGTTCCCTCCCGTGTGGGTGATGTTAACGCCGTCGCCCGTGTTGAATGATATACGGCTGCCAGTTATATTTACGTCGGCAGCACCGCCCAATACATGCACACCAGCCACGTGTTTGTTGCTGGACACAGAAGTCTCTTGAACGTGCAGAGCCGATCGTAACTTCTCCACCGCGATTCCTCTTCCATTATTGCCGGCAATGATGCTACCAGTCACGTTCAGATCGTACGTTTTCTCTGGAACGTAACGATACAGTAAATTTTTCGAACGTAAAAGCACACGTGTTATCGAGATCCTCGAAGAACTTACTGTAGCCGGAAATCAATCGTACGAAAACGATCGTGTTGGTGCGCGGTTCAGCGATGAATTTCACGTACAGATTCTGACGGGTCGTGGTGACGCTCTGTGGCAACGTGCCATTTTTAATTCGCACTCTGGCTAATAACTTTTCCATCACGCTAATGCCGTCGTACACTTCTATCATCGCGCTGTCGTTTCTATCGGTCTTCATTTGTAAAAAATGTATCGTCAACACGTGCCCCGGCCTTGTAAAGATGTGCTGAAACATCCACGTTCCCATATCGTGATTGCGCTTCGATCGAACGTGACAAGATCACAAGTCGGGCGGAATGTAAATCTACAAGAACGTCCACCCTTACGGATTTATTTACGTATAGATAAGATTATTTACTTGCGGGCAGCGTTTCATGTTGGGCGCGTATTTGCTCTGCTGCATCGATATAATAAGGGGAAATGTTTGACTAGTGGTCGTTGGAAATGTGCATAAATCGAAGACCTCTGTACGATCTAATTTATCATCGGGCCGTTCGTCGAAGTGAACGTACTTGATTCCATCCGCCCCGTTATCCAATATGGAGCACTCGTTAACGTGTGCCATTCCGGACGAACTGTTCACGTAGATACCGTATCCTGAAAATTAATAATCGTACAGATTGTATCTATGAGAATGTAGTCTTACGTCGATAGAATATAGCCACGGAGGGATTACCTCTGTTGTTTTGAACGGTGCAATTATTTATTATAACAGGAGCGTTCGGGATGGTGACGTTAATGCCCGTGAAGGCTGCATGAAGGACCGAAATCGATTCCATTTGCGGTGGAACGCCTTCCACGTCGATCGCGGATGTGACATTATATTCTCGACCCGTTCCTGCGTGCCTTTTAAAGAGATATTTATATTTTCTAAACTCTACATCACGTACATCAATGATAAATATTTTCAGTGCTTACTCTATCACCACGTTCTGTAGTATAGACTTCGATTTTCGTACATAGAGAGTGTTTTCTTGTATCAATGGTCGGTCGTACAAAGCATCTTCGAAACGGATACCTCTCCAATGTTTGATCGCCTTCGTTGCTCCGTCGTGACGAGGCAAACACGCGACACCGAGATCGGGATGATAATCTAAAATCGTGCGATGACGATTTCTCGCTTTGTCCGTGATTACCCAAAGCGGATTTCTTTAAAAATTAATTGAATTTTACCACAAACGCCACCGCCAAGCTGTCTGTCGGACCACCTCTCGCAGTTCGTTAAAGACGACTCGGTGCCCCTGCAGCCTGGTTGCTCGTACAAAAGTCGCGGTTTCGCGGGCCATTGTCTATCCATCCACGACCACCATCTCCCTCCTTGAAAACCAAGCTGTCTGCACGCTGTCTCCAGATCAGCTCGAGTCCAGCTGTACACGGTGTCGATGAATTAGAACCACGGTAATAAACTTGATAATTTATCTCTGGGTCAATGATCCAATGATTCTACAGGCGAACACATACTTTCGCGAATTCGTGCATACGGCTCGCCATTCGTTTCGATGGAACAGCTCCAAACGACCTTCGTACGGCGTCGGCCCGTCGACCAGTCGTATCGAAAGCGGCGATTCAACAGGGTGGACCTGATTGTTAGCCTCTGCTGCTGTTAATAGGATTGGCGCGTGTGGTTCCCCCTGAAAGCAGGAAATGCCAGTAGTAATTGAACCGACGTCGTTAGGCCTTTCGAACAATTTGATACACGGAATTCGCTATTTTAAAAAGTCTCGATCTATGTTTATTATAAACAGATTGGTCGAAAGTATCTCCCTGTACTATCGAACGTCTCGTTTAATAGCGTCGTCCCTGGGCCCGCACGAATGCATTTAAGGGTTAACCGGTTAAGTACCAGTATCCTGTTTGGTAGACATTCGAAAAAGTTCTTTTTTATTGTTGCTGGCGCGATAAAGTCTTGATTCGACGCATCATAGGGTAGATCGTTTCTCATACCGCAATATCGGTATTTATTTCGAGTTTCTGAAACTCGGAGAGCGTCTATCGCGCAAGAACGATACGATGATCCTAATTCGTGAACGCGTACAAGGTGGAGGGAAGGTCTCGTCTCGTGCCGTGCCTAAGAGGATTAGCGAGGTCGAAGGTTAACAGTTCAGGCCAAGAACCGCCGTTTGATCCGTGACCTGACGCACCGTGTGGCGGAGGCGGTGAGCGCAGAGCTGATTCACTCGTTCGTGCCTTTTACACTGTGCACGCTCTTCGCATCCCGTTGCTTAATCGAGCTATTAGTCGCCTCCTTGCCGGGGCTTTCGTCGGCTTTGCTGTCGCGGAAACGCTACGATTAGAAATCCCCTGTTTAAGTAGATTACTTCCACCAGTTTACCTCGACAAGACCTCTTCTCCGCGTTCGGTATCGCTGGATTCCGTACCTAACGAGTAATAACAACAGCTTTTGACAATTCCACCTCCGCCAAATCCTCCATAGCGTTCACACAGAGACCCGTGGCTCGTAACGACTATAAAGGGTCTCCTATTTTTATCAATCCTGCGGAACATGCAGGGCAGATTGGAATAATTCCACTGCTTCTCCTTTCATCTCGAATCTCCTCAACCTTCCACGTTCGCTTCGATGGATTCCATGCACGATGAGCAGATTGTACAATAAAAGTCCCAGTGCGTTACGTGGAGTTAATATATTAGGTGGTCCCAGATGTTCGTGCCGAGTTTTCTACCGCAACTTGAAGTAATATTTTAAACATATGATGGAATTTTATGAAAAATAGTAAACCTCTTCTCGTCCCGAAATGCAAAACTTTCTTGCAGTCGATGATTTAAAACTACATCAACACCAGTTACGACAGACTCATATGTGCCTTCGTCAGCTTCTTCCGCAGATGGGTTAAATCCAGCAATTTCTATTTCTCCAGCTTTACGAGAAACCAACTTGCCATATACTTCATATAGAACATCCTCATCAATTTCAGGATATTGAAACGGCACGAACTTATGGGACGACCTAATAGTTTTTAAATAAGATGTTCGTTCAAAAATTGAACGAGCTATCGGGATAATGTAGCAAACGTTGTTTTCTCGTATGGGGGGTAACGAAGGGTGGTCGTAAATGACCCCGTGATCGGAATTACTCCGTTCGACTTTAGAAAATGATGGAAAACGTCAGTTTTACCTCGGTCGAAGCACGAGCTAGTGGTACAGTATCGAGATATTAATAACACCCGTTCTGTGCATCAGCGCGTGTACATATATCATGGCAGGCAGTACAATCGTACGTTGCGGCTACGTGATGCGAATAAAGTAACAATCAGCTCAGCTTGCGTGTTTCTGGAATTTCCGGTGATTCGATGTCCTTTACGGACGCAGGGTCCGAAACTCTTTTTACCTGCTATACCTGGCGATACCTGCCTTTACGGTCGTCGTTTAACATTTTTTTTTTAACGAAATCTACGAACCTCGTGACCTCGTGATGTTTCAACTTCGGGTTATGCAAAGCTAAAAACTATTCCAGTTGTCGGCGGTGTCGCGAAATTACTTTCCAAAGGACATCGAACCTCCGTTTTTTCCTTACGTTAAAAAGCGTGGCAGGCTGACGATAAGTAGCGCGTAACGAGAGACGAAACAAGCCGAGTGTATTCGAGAGTCACGGCGATTACGATTGCACCGGAAAGACAGTTTTAAAGGCAATGTGTATAACGTTACCGCGAGAACGCATTCTGTCCGGATGATATTTCACGTGCCAGGACAATGCACTGTGTAGAAAGCGAGAATCAGCGATGCCGGTGCGCGGGAAAAACAAAGTATTTGCCTTTCCTCGGATGTCCATTTACTTGTACGAGTCCTGTGATCTAATAATATCCGTAATCACACCTTCCTGTGATTCACGGTATTGGAAATCCCAATACGTGTACGTTTTTATTGCTTATCAGTGCCATGGTGATATCGATACCAGGGAACGATACGGTCGACCAGTCTTGATACTAAAACGTTTATATTCGCGAAGGAAATCATTGTGTAGCGCCGTGTCAATTAGGGGAATAAGCTCTCGTAAGAAACGAGACGGCGAAATTTCGTTGGTAACCGAATCATTCAATTTTCTACGAACTTGAATTATTACAGTCGTTTCTGGCGTATTCGTAGTAACACGTGCACAATCGTACATCTAGATGAGTCATGTTCATTCAACGTTAGCATACACGCACACATATGAGCCCGTGTTTGCCCGAACACGACTGCAATTGTAATTAACAGTACACGTACGTGCAGAAATATGCATTTGGAAGCGAAATCCGCGCTGAGTCGCATATCCGGGGAGGTTTTCTAGGTATTATTGGCAGAATGTTTCGGATAAAATCGACGACCCCACAGGCGCGATCTTTCCACGTCGGTATCGATATCCAATATGGAGCTCTCGGTATTAAAAACTTGCTACTCGATATTTTGCGCTCGCCTTGCATAGGACAGATAGAGTAACATGGGGTAACTTTTACCACTTCCGTTTATCAGTCTCAAAATGAAAGTAATGCTGGGAAAAATTTTAATGGAAGATTCTAGGGGCCAAAATAACACGAAAATCAAGAATACCAATTCGTTGATGGAGGCTTCGTTAAAAAGTTATTTACGTTTTAAGTTCCGCCGGTACTGAATTTTTTTCTCGAACGTGGATAGGATTTCGGGGATAGGTCTGTTCATAAAAAATTATTGTAATTGACCCCCGCGACTAAAAATAATTTTTCTAGAACGATTTGAAATTTGTTAATTTTATCGAAAAATTTCACACCTTCTCGACTTTTTTTTCTCGAATGTGGGTAGGATTTCGGGGGTATGTCTAATGACCAAAAATGATTCTAATTGACCCCCGCGACTAAAAATAATTTTTCCAGAGCGATTTGAAATTTGTTAATTTTATCGAAAAATTTCACACCTCGATTTTTTTTCTCGAATGTGGGTAGGATTTCGGGGGTATGTCTAATGACCGAAAATGATTGTAATTGAACCCCGCAACCGAAAATAATTTTTCTAGAACGATTTGAAATTTGTTAATTTTATCGAAAAATTTCACACATTCTCGATTTTTTTTTTCGAATGTGGGTAGGATTTCGGGGGTATGTCTAATGGCCAAAAATGATTGTAATTGACCCCCGCAACCGAAAATAATTTTTCTAGAACGATTTGAAATTTGTTAATTTTATCGAAAAATTTCACACCTCGATTTTTTTTCTCGAAAGTGAATAGGAATTCGAGGGTATGTCTAATGACCAAAAATGATTGTAATTGACCCCCGCAACCGAAAATAATTTTTCTAGAACGATTTGAAATTTGTTAATTTTGTCGAAAAATTTCGCACCTTCTCGATTTTTTTTCTCGAATGTGGGTAGGATTTCAGGGGTATGTCTAATGACCAAAAATGATTGTAATTGACCACCGCAACCGAAAATAATTTTTCCAGAACGATTTGAAATTTTTTAATTTAATTCTTTTAAAGAAATTGATATTCTTGATTTTCGTGTTATTTTGGCCTCTAGAATCTCCCATTAAAACACCCTGTATATTATTCGTGACAGGTCATGGTACGCGTCTACGTCGCAGCGATTCATGTTTACAGCATCTGCTTTAAATTCTCGCTGAATTGCTCGTGTGTTCAGACAGTACGAGCGCCAGAATTAAAAATGTTAATCAAGAGTTTAGATTGGCGTATCACTTGGGGCTGGTCATAAAGTCCTGAAACATATTAGTATTCAAGAAAAGTGCAAGACAAAAGATTTGTAAAACCAACGGTCGAACAGATCGTTTGATGTTTCTAATAAAATATTGCCATCCGTAGATAACAATTAATTTGATGGATAGAAATCGCTAATATCTGATCTACCCGTTTGTTTATTTAAATTGTTAGTACGCTCGTTTTCTAATGTTGTTTACCTTTGCAGTTACGATACCACGAACAGTGATGCCGATCATGGGACCAAATCGTATCTCCACGCCTGGCTCTATCACCAGTTCGCACTCGCGATCCACGAACAGATCTTCGCGTAGCAGGTACGGGCTTTTCGATCGTTCCAACAGCCGTTGGCCCCTGATGATGTGACCGCCGGGTAGTTCGGTGTAGCCACCGTTCGCATTGCCGTTAGTTGCATTAACGAAAGTCGGCTCGGTGTAATAAATGGACGACTGATCGTACCCATCGTCCGACTGTCCACGAACAACGGCCAGAATCGTCACGAACAGACACGCGACGCGCATTTTGCGAAACTCTTTGAACCTAAACGGGACTAACACCGAACGCATAGTAAACTCGTGAACAGAATCCCGTGCGAATCGTGCATCGCTAATCGTCGAACAAACAATGGTTTGCGATCCTTCGCTACTCGCTCGTCCCGGCTCAGAGGCTTCGTACACTTCGATGACACTTGTTGTAACATTTAGATGGATCGACCCGGTTCTTTTTAAAACGATAACGATATTTATTTACAGATAAAAGGTACGCTCACGTACGTACACACGCGACCCATCTGTAAAATCGTTTACCTTTATCGCGATACACGGATGCGTCACACGATGATTCGATCTGTTGCGCGTTCGTAATACTTTCACTGAACGTATCGTTGCCGTTAACGAGTTAACGATCACCGTCGATGTCGTTACGGTCGCGTACGCGACATACCTAGTTTACGTACGAGCGTATATCGCGACGGTTCGTCGAAGTCGCCCACGTTCGAACGGGATACATTTTTTTTTTATTTCCAGTCGTTCAAGGATCTACGGGGTTACGGTACGATCGCGTATCGCGCGACGCGACGAAATCTTCCGATCGTTTTTGGCGATCTATATGTCGGGATCGGGATCACCATCTCACGCGATGACACCCGTGGAACCACAACGCTTACGCGTAGGCGCACCGTATTTTAAATTCGAGCGTTAACCTTTCCTCTCCGGCGTACTCTTTCACGCGCGAGAGATCGCAGCTCGACTGTGGCGACTCGGCCGCGCCGCTGCCGTTATTCTCCCGTCACGAAACCCTTTGCCAGCAACGATCGAAGAGACGCCGATCATTTTTACGCGTTCGTACGCGCCAGACGGAAATCTCCGCCGCGGCTATGCGACGATTTACAGCGTGATGCACTTGGCGTTCCGGGAACAGTACAACGGAGAACGTTCACGTTGGTACCTGGACGAAACGCGACGATGGTCGCGATCTACGGTGGAAAAATAAACGTGGATCACTGGACGCGGCTACGTAGCGTCACGATGGCCACCTGGCGTCACGTTGGGCGCGGTTTTACTACTTCGACTGGTATTTCTTGCCGTCTTTACCGTGGACGCGCCTTGCCTCGCGTCCTAACGCAAACCCACTACCGTGGCTACCATAGAGCACTCGTATTGTTACCACTACCACCTACTAACGCCGAAAGGTAAAGCACGTCACGTGACACGGTACGCCGTACGTCACGCAGGTTGTGAAACAGGTGAGTCCAATCTGAGAAACCTGTCTACGTCGCTGACGCTTGTTAGATCGAGTTTGGGACAGTTTTACCGACCCCAACGTATTAATTTTAAATGGTTTAGAATTATGCACGTTCAATAATTCACGTACATCCGCGTGAAAAACAATTTAACATGGACGAATACACTGTATACCTTGAAGCATTAGAGCATGAAATTAACAAATTTCATATCATGCTGAAAAAATTATTTTTGGTTGCGGGGGTCGATTACAATCGTTTTTGGTGAATACACATATCTTCGAAATCCTGCGTAATTTCGAGAAAAAAATTCAATAGCAGGACATATTTTTCGGCGAAAAAGAAAAATTCCAAACCGTTCTGGAAAAATTATTTTCGATCGCAGGGGTAAATTATAGTCATTTTTTGTGGATAGACGTACCCCCAAAATCCTGCGCATTTTCGAGAAAAAAATTCAGGAATGTGGATAAATTTTTCGGGGGGAAAAAAAATATCAAATCGTTCTGAAAAAATTATTTTCGGTTGCAGGTGTCAATTACAATCATTTTTGGTGAATACACATACCCTCGAAATCCTAACTATTTTCGAGAAAAAAATTCGTTACCGAAAATACAACGTGTGCCCAGAAATGTTGACTTTTTACCTTATGGGTTTCGCGGCCGAATCTGACTGCCATACCGACCTGAAAATTCGGAGCTGATTTTAGCGGCCTCTTCTCATGGATGGCGGTCAGTTGAGAAACTCACTGAATTAGTGTGATAGGCAGCAGCTAGTGCATGTAAATGCATGCCAATTGAAAAGTACGAATTATTCGCGATTCCTTGACTAGTTAAAGTTGTAAATAATTTACTAAAATCAATCTATCCGCGGTTTCTATCCGTGGTATCCCTCGGGTTCGTAAACAAGCTTCGCGAGACATCGGAGCTTCCCCCACCCCGCCGCCTAATTCACGAGCGTTGCCGAGCACAGCGGACGGCCATCATTCCTACTTTGAAAATAAACATAGCAAGACGTGTCGAGACGTATCGGCGTTTCGCGACCGAGGTGCGTATTTCTAACCTGTTTATCCTTCCACTATTACTACTCGCGTATTACTACTTACGATCTCTTGCAATACGGTTTCGATTTAACCATTACTTAATTGTAATAATCGTTTGCGTACTTTAATGCATCGTTATTTCGTTTCTGTTACAGTCTCTTATTGGAACTCGAAATTAAGAAATAATAAGACTTGTTGGAACCTGCCAAGACGTATCAGCGTTTCGCGACCAACGAGGTACATACGTGTTTCTAACCTTTTAATATTTCTTCATTATTATCAATTATTGTTTAATTATGATTTAATTTGTATTTCATTTCTGTTGCAGTCTCGGATTGAAATTCGACGCCATGGGAAGTTTCATTGGCGCTTAAACGACACCATAACAGATGGCAGACGAGTCGACATATTTTGGAGGGAATATTGGTAACGTTTAAACAATTACAACAAAAATTAACACCCATATTAATATTTATATATTTTTATTTCATTATGAAATCATTCGTTGCAAGCATGATCTTAATTTTGTAATCGGTCATTGTTAAGATAAAATATTAAAATCTTTGACAAACCTTTTATCCACTTCGATATAATATCGAAGTATACAGAAATGGCGTCGGTAGATATCGACGATAGATTGAAATAATTTATATTTAACTGTATTCTGATCGCGATTAAATATTTCCGAGTGTTATTTATTTAATTGATCGTTTATATTTCTTTATGAATTGTTGTAATTGCAATTTGCATATATATTTCGATGCAAGTTTAAGAAAACATAGAAACCACGTAGTTGGAATATGCTATTAAAGCATGAATAATTAACGAACTTTAATTTTTGCAAATTTCGGAATATTTATAAAAATTACGGGATATTCTAACGTTCGAGAAAGTAAACATAATCATGCTTACAACTCTAACTATGAAATTTAGTGATATAATATTTATAAATTGAATAATTACTTGTACGTAATTATTTTCGTAGATAATATTTTATCGTTGAAATTCTCATTGATTGAGAGAATTTCGCCTTCGTGGCATTGATCTTGTACGGGACAAACTATGTATACAACAGTACTAAGTAAAGCAGTATTTCTGTTGACGAACTCTTGTAAGAAGAAAAAAGAAAATCGATAGGCAAAGCACAGATGTGCTTGTTGTGTTTCTTGTCTCCTGTCCCTTTCTTTTCAGCTCTTTTCTTTCCAGGAAATTTGTTGGCCGCGCGCAATGCGGCCGGTAGATTCAGTGTTTGTACGTAGCAACAAGTTTGTTTCTCGGGGCAAAGTGACCCCGAGCACGTTATCGTTCGCGATGTTAGGCAAACGCGAGAATAGAAGCAGTGTTTCTTACGCGGTATTAAATTATTTCCAGAGCATCGTGGCTCTCCTTGTTTTCTCAATCGCGATAATAGAGTCATTTGTTCGCCGATTTCAATCCTCGGTCGCGGTAATCTAATTTAATACTTTCCAATCAAATTAATTATTTTTTCAATTTGACATTTAAACTCCTCGTTACCGGAATTAGAATCAGTGCATCACGGAAGAGGATTATTTGGCGATGCTCCACGAGCAAACAATGTAAGTATAAATTTATACTTTGAAATTTTTAATTAAAAATCTCTACAGTTTTGACAATAGATTCTAATTGTTTTCTTACAGTTTTCTTACAGATTCTGAACATGATCCTGGGAACGAGTAGCAGTACTCGGGGAGTATCGGGCGGTGGACCACGAGCGAACAACGTAAGTATAAATTTATACTTTGAAATTTGTTAATTAAAAATCTCTATAATTTTAACAATAGATTCTAATTGTTTTCTTGCATTTTTGTTACAGTCTCTGGACCTGAATCTAACCAGCAGGACCATGCTGACTGATGGATGACTTCGGGGGCTTCAAGTCATCACTGGTAAGTCGCATGCTATTTTGTTTCCTCTGGTCCCCAACCATGTTGTAGGATGAAAGATCCGAATCAACACGGGTGACCAGTTGTATACTTGCTATTTTTGACGAGTTAAGTGAATAGTAACATCAACTGTTATATTTTTTAGAGCAGGTTTTAGGGTCTTCTTGCACTCGCGTTTCTTAATATTACAAATGTATATTACACATTATGATTATTATAAAATTTTTACAAATATACAATCTTTATAGAATATATGAAATATTTTTCTTAACTTTATACGAGTTATATGATCGAATAGAAAATGAATTAATATAATGTGAAAACATTATATTTATCATGCGATTTAACGTGCAAGAAGGCATTTCGCGACAGGTCGATTTTTGAGTCAAAGTAACATACATTTTATACTAGTTTCATCTTTTAAAAAGTTTACTTTGACGACAAAATCGATCAAGGATAATTGAATATTTTGATTGACAATTTAATGAATTCATTTCAATTTTTAAAGTAAATTCTTTTATCATGAAATCTCGAGTAGAGTCTTTCATTTTAAATAATTCAATTTCAATTATAATAGTTTTATCGAATAGTAGTATTTTTCAATATTATCGTATTTTATTATTGATATATTATATATAACAAGTCGAGTCATTTGAACTAAAAATTAGATACGAAATACCGTTTAGCTATTAACCAGTTTTTCTAGTCAGGATTTTCAGAGTAATTTTTCCGTGTTCGTTGCCTAAGTTCATGCACATGCCCAGGTGCTATTTGCATGAGCGAAGGCAACGGGGCACGATGAATTTATTTATAACAATTCAACGACATATTGAGGACTGACATTGGCTAGTGAATCGTGCGCGACGTACTGTCCACATGTGTGTGTGTGGTTAGGTTGTGGAAGTGCGTCGTTTCAGATGTTTTATGATTGCAATTTGCATACAGAATTTTATAACATTAGATTTTTATCAATAATAATATCATATTTCAATTTATCATTTATTTGAATACCGTTGATCTTAATGGATTTAAATCTTAATATTTTTCAATCTTGAATGATACATCCATACAATAGATTTTATTAAAGACTATATTCCATATATTGAAACGTTCTATACAAACGTTTATCTATATAATATAAGAACGCAAAGATCACTAGCCCTTGTCAGTCTCAGAAACTAGTAAGTCCACAATTAGAGTGTGAATGTTTGCAATATTCGGGTGTCGGAGGAACCCCGGGGAGTCCTCTCTAGTTTAGGTCGCGCCCGAATATTATGCGTGAGAACCGTGGAGTGTTTGTTTGTTTGATTGAGTTTTGCAATTTTTTAAATATAGGGTTAGGTAGGTAGGTAACTTATTCTCTGGTGTGTGTGCGCTTAATCTAAGTAGGTAGGGTCAGGGCAGGACTGTCCACATTAGTAATTCGGGTAGGCGCGTTTTCGCGTGGCAGTTCTGTTCCTGTAGTTACGATTTCGAGAGTAGAAATCTTGCTGATTCAAACGGTGTACTTGTGCTGTTTGTTTCGGCTTCATTTTCGACTCCTCGAATCGCGCGACTCTTAAAGTCGCTCTCTCGCGCTCGCGGTCGTGATCAGGTCCCTTTCGAAACGTTCGTTCCCTCGAGATTCACCACGTATGCTCTTGCAACAATTCGTATATTGTTGGAAGACTACGTATTGCACAAAATCTCGAGCCTTGTCTTAAGTAAGTTTCAGGCATCGGCAGGACCGCCGAAGAAAGAAAAGGCTCTATATGAGCTGAAGAGGCCCTGACAAACTGTCTCAAGAGCGGGCTACATCAAATGGCTTTTCATTTTCATCCTCGGATGAGAATGGAAAGTCATTCCTGTTACTACTTTATCACTTAACTCGTCTGTAGTTGTAGTTAGTTTATTTTTCTGGCTGGCTCACGTATGCATGTACCTGATGGTACATGATTGCACCATACATGCCAGCTATTTCTCCCCATAACTCGCGGTTATGATACACATAGAGTTGCGAATATGCAATAATCGCGTTTGCTTTTAGAGTTGCGAACTCTTATTTTTCGCGTTGCCTTTTCAGGGTAGTGTTGCGCCTTGACACGATACGCGATTGGTTTTTGCAAACTTAGGTACTGAATGTTTGCTTAAAAATAGCGTTGCGAATTATTGATAAACGCGATTGCTTGTAGAGTTGCGAAATACTATCTTTCGCGTTTGCTTTTCAGGGTAGTGTTGCGAACAATCACGATTCGCGTTGCTTTTTTACTCTTTTATATATATAATGGATGTCAACCGCGTTTGCAATTTTCATACTATAAATTAGCGTTGCGATCTTGATTAATCGTGCGATTTTTTATTTAGCGTTGCGATATTTTCAATGCCCAAATTCTACCCCAATTGTAGTACTAGTAGTAGTTAGTTTATTTTGTGGCCAGTACATGTCTATGTACATGTACCAATAGCCCCTGATTAAAGTTAGAGTTGCGAATAATATACAATGTTCGCGTTTGCTCGTAGAGTTGCGAACAAATATTTATCGCGTTGATATGGTAGTGTTGCGACTAAATACGATTCGCGATTGTTTTTATGCAAACCTAGGAATCGGGTGTTTGCTTTAAAAATAGCGTTGCGAATTTTTAGTAAACGCGATTGCGAATTAGAGTTGCGAATTACTATTTTTCGCGTTTGCTTTTCAGGGTAGCGTTGCGAATAATTACCATTCGCGGTTGCATTTATTCTTACAAGTCGCGTTTGTAATTTTTCTATTATAAATTAGCGTTGCGATTGTTGATTTATCGCGTTGTTGCCCCGTAGTGTTGCGATATTTAAAACGTCTAACTTCATCCCCATATGTGCCACTCTATTGTAGTTTGAAGTAGCTTGATGTAGTTAGATTATTTTGTGCATGTATGTTTCTATCTACAACCGAAGACGCCAGCACCTGATCCAGCGTTTTTGGGCAACGCGATTTGCATTAGCGTTGCGAAACATAAATGTATTTCCATTAAAGATAGAGTTGCGTATGTACAATAATCGCGTTTGCTCGTAGAGTTGCGAATTCCTATTTTTCGCGTTTCCTTTTCAGGGTAGCGTTGCGAATTCCATACGCGATTGCTTTTATCGTTATTTAAGAATAGCGTTGCGAATTAACTGATCGGTTTGCTCTTAGCGTTGCGAATTACTATTTTTCGCGTTTACTTTTCAGGGTAGCGTTGCGAATAATCACCATTCGCGGTTGCTTTTATTGTTATAAATCGCGTTTGGAATTTTTATATTATAAACTAGCGTTGCGATCTTGACTTGTCGCGTTTTTTATCAATTAGAGTTGCGATTCAATGCCCAAAAGCTGGCCAAAACGCTGGCCACTGCACCAGGATCATCGAAAAGCAAGCTGAGAATCTGCAAAGCCTCGAATGGCTCAACATCATTATTAAAATTAGTGTTGCGCATTATTGAATATGGGTGCACGCGATTTAATTAATAAGGGAACCCTGCGTGGTTCATTTTACGAATAACAAGCACCATTCGCGTATAGTTTTTTATTTTATAAATTAGCGTTGCGAAAGAAAGAATGGTCCACTCACGGGTTGTTTGAATTTAAAACGAGTGGACGTTTATTCCAATTATGAGTTTATTCTCAAAAGAAATACTGCTTTAAAGTACTGTTGTGAATAGACCAATTGTTTTATTCTTCGTAACGTGTTAAAATCTGTAATATATGGGAATGTATTTTCATCACAGATTTGTGATGCATTTAAAAATTCTATATTATGATTAATTTTATTGTATATTGAATTTATGATTGCTATATAGATATCTATATCACTAATTATTCATTCTTAGAGTTGGTAATTTTTACGGGATATAATAGCGTTTGCAATCTAATTGTTATTTATAAATAGCGAATTTTTTATAAATATTCTGTATTCTTTGCATAAATCAAAGTTTGTTCGCGATCATTGTTTTAATCGATGGAAAATAGAATGCTTGCATCAAAAGGATATGCAAATTGCAATTCGATATTTCATATTGAGAATTAATTTCCGCGTAGAATCGACATTTTCGTTCGTTATTGCTTTTTCTGTATGAACGTAATTTAGTTTTGAATACAGTAAAATATAATTATTGCAATGTATACGTCTTGAAATTTTTTTTCTTGAAAAATAAAATCTACGGTAACAGATGAATAAAATTTTCAATCTATTTCTTATTTATCTTAACACTGAGACGAATTTAACTTTGCATTCATTTTCACGTAATATTTATGTTTTTCAACTTTTTTAAAATATTAATTTCATATCACTTTTACTATGATCGCTTACCATGAGTCTATCGTGACGGTACATAATTATTTTTTTCTGTGTCCATTAATACACTTTCATTTCAGCTATTAATTCTTTGAACAAGTTCTTGTTACAGGATATATAATCATCGAAGAATGGAATTGGAAATTGTACACGGATTCCATCTTGATCGCTCTTAGGGAAATATTTCATACAATTTTATTTATTGTCTGATTTATGTTTCAGGGAAACATCGTGGGATTAATCAAGACACCAAGAAGAAAATATCTTTTCATGTTTCTCCGTTTTATATGAGTTATATTTATTGGGTATGAGTTTATGTTTCAGGGAAACATCGTGGGATTGTCGAAGACACCGAGAAGAAAATATCTTGTCATATCTACGTTTTATATCGGTTATATTTATTGTATATGAGTGTATGTTTTAGAAAAACATCGTGGGATCGATGAAGACACCAAGAAGAAAATATTTCCTCATATTTCTTCATGTTTCTACCGATTGCGTTGGAATATAAGTACAAATGTATATAGATTATAAGATAAAAAAGCGTTCTCCTGCCGTTTATTAAATATTACCGAAACGTGTGCGTAAATTTTAGTGGGAATGATTAATATTAAGATACATATTAGTATTCTAATATGCAAGGTCCGTACGTGTGCAGTTGCACATTTCTGGTTGGATCTTCAGGATCCTTTCTTCGTTTTGTACGAGTATCTTGTTATTTAAGAAGGAACAGTTAATAATAAAGTACATATTGGTACTTTAGTAATCAGGATTCGTACGTGCAGTCGCACATTCCAATTTCGTTTCTAGAAAACATGTGCTGGATTGTCTCACATGTATCAACATTTTGTTAGGTTTTCGATCTCTTCATCGGAGTTCGTAGGTGCAGTTGCACATTTCAATTTCGTTTTTAGAAAACATGTGTATCATCTCACATGTATTGACATTTTGTTAGGTTCTTCGTCTCTTGATTGGGCAGTTCTTTTAAGAACTCTCCTTTTCTAACTCGTTTCCAACTTTTCGATAGCTTCTCTCTTGGATAGATATTCGAATTCCTCGCCAAAGGAAGGGTGGTTGGGGCGAGGCTAGGGCGGGTCTCCATTCGCAGCAACCTCCTCGCGGTGAGACCTGGGTCATATTATTTACTATATAATTAATATAATTATTAATTACATAGCAAATAATATGAGCTAATAGCTGCGTTCTTCTTATAGTTCCACGTACCTTCTTCGTCCTGGTGTGCCGTCTAATAACACTGATTTCGAGTCGCAAATACGTTTTTGCCGAGTTAGTTTTTAAATCAAATAATATATTACAATTTAAAATAAAAAATAGAGGATTTGCGGTGTATTTATCAATGAGATCCTTACGTATTTTAATAATTTTGAAATCTTTAAATAATCTCAATCGATTGGTTATTCCAATGAAATTAATCGATCGATGATCAATTCTGGACCGTACAGCTTTCATTCCGTTAAAAAATAATAAAATTTATGTAATTTTATTTTCTGTCTCACTTCCTCTTGTGTTAATTTCTAAATCTGTTGGTAACGTTGCGAGTGACATGGAAATGGTAATGGGGTCTCGAGACCCCAGAGAAACGGGCCGAAAAAATAAATTATTTGAAAGGTCTACTCGTATACTTCGTCTGTGATAAAAGTATCTTGACTTTAGAATCATACGACCGTGCAATGCGTAAATAATCTTTGATCAAAACTTTTGTCGATATCGTATCAGAAGCAAACTTTGTGAATTTGCTGACGTTACCGACGACGATGATTCTCAGAGTCATTGTTCTTAAACACAGAGTGCGCTGTATAACTTGTGATTTTTAACGTGGTCAGTAGTTAGGTTCGTTAGAACACAAACTCTAAACAGTACTTAATTGGTGATCAAGTTATTATTTATAAGATATATATTTATTTTAAACGATCACTCCACTGAAATTAATGCCCAACTCTGAATCGTAATTTCACTTTCTGTCTCAATTCCTCTAGCGTTCGTTTCTGTAACTTGTTGGTAATATCGCGAGCGACACGAAAATCTTTGACGCAAGACTATACAATTTCACACGATCGGAGAACCACCGTTCTCGCTTTTAACGAGTTTAACGTTGAAAGAGTCGAGTCTCTCACAGCCTCTAGATTCTGTTCCTTTCAAACTCCTACGAGGTAATATACGTTGTTGAATCCCCACCTGCAGGACGCTGGATGGTCCAATCAGAAGTTCGCGTCGTAACCTTAAAGCCCTACCATCGTCAGCAATCTCTTCCAAGATTGCGGGCCCCCGGTCGTCCGGTCGCCGCCATATTGTTAATGCGGGATTTTCATACGAAAATACGTGCATACGACCATCGAACAGTGGCGAACGATCGCAAGCTCGTAAGTGACGCAAGAATGATTCCGTGATTCGATGCAAAGATACGGCCTAGAATTCGAAAATCAACGATCGCGCGGGAGTATCGAAGCAACTTGAACGATCTATCCGTTTCTCTCGGTATGCCTACGGATTAATTATAAGTGAAAAGAACTAGAGGGAATATTGATCGGCGATACGATCGGATACGAGATGCGCGTGAAAGCTTATTCGCCAGGATACGGTCACGGACGACAAGGTCTCGCTGGAGTGCCCCACTCGGTGTTACGGCACTGGGGCTTGTGAAATGCAGCGGGCCAGCAGCGAGAGAAACGGGGGCCCGACCCGACCGCGACCAAGCGGACCGAGCGCATTAGCTCTCGGGAGTGCGATATCGTCGCTGTACTCGGTATACTTTTACAACGTACGAAACTAGTGCCTCGAAACCAAGGCGTTTTACCAAGTGATCTACGTCCAGAGTATCTTCGTTCACTCGTACGGCACTATGCACGCGGGCATGGTCGTCCCGATCGTCGCTGACAGATGGAACGCAGGCATACCGAGCGATCGTTCGGAGCTGTCGCGTAACGCGAGTACGCCGACTCTTTAATACCCGTGACAGAAACCAAGGTTGCACGCGTACGCACGGAACACTGGGAATTCGTTCGTAGCGTACGGAGGGTTCGACGAAAGAATTTTTACGGATCTCGCGAACGTTCGACGCGGACAATGTCTTAGAGTATCGCGCGACAGTGTCGAAGAAGACGTGCATACGGGAGAAAAGGTCGAGAGTGGATAGAGGTTTCGAGCGACGGACCTGTCGGGTGATAAGGTAAGACACGGGCTATCGGGACCGGGCAGCTCTTAAGTATTAAGTAGAAGAGGTCCCCCGGGTTAGAACGCGGATCGACTTCGGTGTGATAGATCGTAAGAAACTGAAGATAATGATACCCAGGTTCAGGTTAACAGTTTATTAGATATTTAACGTTAAAGTTTTACGAGGGTTAAAAGATAGAAAAATAGATTATTTTAGGTTGATTTTTTTGTTATTTTTCAACATAATCCCCTTTTAGTCCTATACACTTTTCCAAGCGTTTAATAAGTAAGATTTTTGAAGGTCCTCAAAATAGGCGGTGACTTTCTCGTGAACCGTTGTCCGAAGAGCCATTTTTTAAAGTTTAGAAATAAAAAAGAAGTAACTGGGGGCCAAATTCCATGACTTGGAAATTAAACTTTAATTCCACGATTTTGACCATCGAAACTGCACAGTGTGCAACGAGCCCCAGGTGTTTGATTTTCTAAGGACTTATTGAACGATTCTAGTGTTACATGCAGTCGGTGGATAAAGTGCAATCTAGTACTTTTGATCGACTTTGAAACTCGGAGGAAACAAAATTAAAGTTTTGGTAGTTATTCGAAAGGGTATATAGTGATCATTTCAGATGAATCAAGAATTTTCTTTTTCCATACCAATATATGTTCATGATAGCTCGTATTAAGATCGAAGAGTAGCTTTCAAGATCATGCAAGGTCTGTCCTCTGTGAAAGATAAAAATTTAAATAAAATTCAAGCTCCCAGCCGGGGGCCGCATTCTCAAATGTTGCGAAGCATACGCGATTCGCGGTCCGCGGGCCCACTGCGTAGAGTAAGTTGATATAAAGTAAAAAAATTCCTAGATTCGATAGGGTCGGAAGGATAGGTTCCTCGAAATCGGGGACCATAGTTTCTTAAGATCTACTATCGCCGTGGTAAAGCCGATTAACAAAACCGATCGTTACACCTGGGGACCTCTTGTTGCAAGTCCGGTCTTGACAGAGAGAGAAAAAGAGAGAGGAGAGTGTCCAGGAGAGCGAGAAAGGAACCGCACGTTGACCCACATTTCAACGGGTCGAACGAGGCAAGCCGGCACGAAGAAGAAACCACGGTGGTGGACTTTCTGAAATGGGACACGGCGCTGCCTGGAGCTAAATTAGCCGCGATGTCCAATAAGAGTAAGTCCCAGCCGCAGCAGCAGCAGCAGCAGCAGCAGCATCCGCTGCACGTGATCAAGTCAACGGCAGTGGAGCAAGTGCCGCCGCGTTATCAGCCGCCTCCGCAGCCCACCAGCGGCATCCTGAAGAATCACCCTCACTTTGGTACAGCCGCTTCCGTATCGACCACGGTATCGACCGGCGTTCAAGGTCCGACGGTGACTTTGAATCATCATTCCCAGACGACGCAACAACGATCAGTACAGCAGCAGAAGGATGCTCAAAGCAAATACTCGCCGAGGATAGAGCACCGGCATCATCCTCAGGGCGGTAACGCGGCGCTCGCGACGGCTGTTTCGAAAACCCAATCGCACGGTTACCTTCAGGCCAAGGTCGGCCAAGGTCAGTACTTGCCACCTAACGGTCAGTATCCTCCCACGGTAAATCCCGCCCAAACGCCGCCGATCAGACAGAGGATCACCGACGACGAGTTCCTCAGACTCGGACCCGTGGAGATGCTCAAGTTCGTTCGCAAGACCGAAACCGACATCGCGAGGCTCGCCGCCGAGCAGAACCGACAGATACAGAGCTTGGTGAGTCGCGGATTTTTTTCCCCCCACATTTGAAAAGAGAAGTAACATTTAAAAGATGAATCGACACGGAGTCAACTTGCTTCCAGCATTAATTTAGTCCTACTTGCAGAGGAACCTACGCCGAACCTTTCCCACCGATTAATAATATTCGAAACACGTGTAGACGTGATTTGTAAAGAGAGTAAAGAGTAATGGTCCAAAGGGTAGAGTATTCGTGCAAATCAAACAGAGTCACAATGCGAGCATACGTGCAGCAGTGAATTTATGTCCTTTATTCGTTTCTAATGAGCTCGGTTGTTGCACAATATAGATAATATTGAAACACGTATAGATGTGATTTGTAAAGAGAGTAAAAAGTAATGGTCCAAAGGGTACACAGTATTCGTGCAAATCAAACGCGTTTTCAAAAGTCAGAGTCACAATGCGAGCATACGTGCAGCAGTGAATTTATGTCCTACTTGCTGAGGAACCTACGCTGAACCTTTCCTATCAAATAATAATATTCGAAACACGTGTAGATGTGATTTGTAAAGAGAGTAAAGAGTAATGGTCCAAAGGGTACAGTATTCGTGCGAATCAAACAGAGTCACAATGCGAGCATACGTGCGGCAGTGAATTTATGTCCTACTTGCAGAGGAACCTACGCTGAACCTTTCCCACCGAATAATAATATTCGAAACACGTACAGATGTGATTTGTAAAGAGAGTAAAGAGTAATGGTCCAAAGGGTACAGTACTCGTGCAAATCAAACAGAGTCACAATGCGAGCATACGTGCAGCAGTGAATTTCCTTTATTCGTTTCTAATGAGCTCGGTTGTTGCACAATATAGATAAGTTGTATTTACATCCGCTACCTGGTGTATCTGGGCCAGGGACAGCGAACTGCATGTGGCTTTTTCACACACGACACGTCGGGGCCTCACGAGCTTCGCCCTTTTCTTTTTTATCTCTACGCGCGTCTAGTTGGTAAGGGAAGCTTGATTTGATTTCAGCTGAGTGAGTTGCGTGCGTTGAAGGAGGCAAACCAAAGATTAAGCGACGATAATCAAGAGCTACGGGATCTCTGTTGTTTTCTGGACGACGATCGTCAAAAGGGGCGGAAGTTGGCGAGGGAGTGGCAGAGATTCGGAAGGTACACGGCGAGCGTTATGCGCCAGGAAGTCTCCGCGTATCAAAATAAGTTGCGTCAGTTGGACAACAAGCAGCAGGAGTTGATCAAGGATAATCTGGAGCTGAAAGAACTCTGCCTGTATTTGGACGAGGAACGAGGAGGGGGTCAGAGGGACGACGGGGATGGTTCGAGTTCGAGCACCAACGCCGAGGAAACCGTGCCTCCGAGGCCTAGACACGCGTCCACGTTTAACGGTAATTTCTTCGAAGAGAAAGCAATTCGCGTGAACGATACTTTTGACCGAATGTCGTTGATCGAAGCTCCAGATTCGAAATCGTTTTGCAGATCAGACGATGCAGTACGTGAGGAGTTTGGAGCAACGGGTGAAACAGCTGGAAGAGGATAAAAGTGTTCTGCAGGCACGAGCGCAAGGTTGGGAGCTACCGTCCGGCGAGATTTGGGAGAATCCGAATAATTCCAGCGAGAATCCGCACTTGGGTGGTCGACCGGAAGCGGTGGTACGGGCTCTTCAGGTTCTCGAAGTCAGGGAACAGCTTGAAAGAGAAGGCGGCCACGACGGCGAAAAGGCTCTGGTCAGAGAAATGTGTAATGTAAGCTTTTAGGTTTCGAAATTGATACAGAGTGGAACGAAGCGTAATTGTTTATATAAATTGTTATATCTTTGTTCTAGGTTGTCTGGCGGAAGTTGGAGGAAGGTCCACAAACGAGGCATTGATTATTATTGTACTGTAAACGTGATTTGTCGTATCGTAGGGTAAACGTTGTTACACGAATCGTTTACTCGGGTAGTGCACCTAATAGTATTATAGTAGCTAATGCAAATGTTGTAAATTTCATAGATTTATACGCATGTACCTACGAGTATTCCGATTTAAAAGTCATTTTGTGTAGTTTGCAGTATTTATATATGTAAAGACCGTGGCGCCCGTGGATTGCTCACATGAACTGTTAACAAACTTTATTTTGTATTATAAACTCGATTTAATTTACCTTTGTACATCCTTTTGTCACGTCACTTTCTGTAATTTGTTACATTTCTAAACTGATACATCGAGTGTCTTGAACGTTAGTAACTGGATGCGAGTATATCTTTATTTATCTATTATAATATATCTTTAATTTATCTATTATAATACATCTTTAATTTATCTATTATGTATCTCCATAAGAAAAAGTTATATTCGCGCAAGTTACACCGGACAGTCGATGATTATTACGATAAGAGAAATGTTTAGAGTTTCCCGTCCTATGAGAATTCCTATAGCGTTATTACAGCATGATTATACCAAGATGCAAGTGAGACTAAATTTCACTTATTAAAACTTTTTTAAGTTAATTCTGTATGAATTCGTATTGGAAATGAACTCGTTAAAAATTACGAAATTAATCATTTTTTACAATGGACAGTTTCGAACAGTTTTTTAATGCATCTCTGAGATATGAATCGACGATGCATCCGTAGATGTTTGCGAATGCTCGTCGCCGAGTATGCGCCGCGGCGATCCGGGTGGAAGGCGAAGAGAAGGGGTCGCGTCTCGGTCTCTTGTGTCCAGAGAGAAAGATAAATAAGGATCACACGGTGATGTGCGTGTGCACTTGCCTCGGGGAGGAGAACGCAAGGTTCGTCCTTCTTTTCGTTGTCCTGGCAGTGTACATGCTCGCTGGTGCTGCGCTCTTCCAGCGACTGGAATCCGACCTTGAAATACGACAGGTGAGAAATCGTTTCATCTTTCAAAAATTGTGCTCGTAAAAATTTCCGTAAATTGTTCCGAGTGTATTGACTCCAACTTTTCGCATCGAGACCAATGGACCAAACGTATAAATAAATTTCCGTTTATTGTGTATAGGGTGCGGAATATTGGCGCATTTACCATACATTTCGAAGACATCATCTGCGAGGCGGTTCGGTGGCTGTTGAAAGGCTCGACGAACTGTTGTACGCTTACGGAAATGCCTCGTCATCCGGCATCATCAACAAGAATCGCCGATGGGATTTTTCTGGCAGTTTTCATTTCGTCGGTACCATCGTCTCCACGATCGGTAAGAGATGCAACGTCGTGGCCTATTTCGAATTCTAAACGCCTCGATTCGTATCGTGCAAATGAACCGGAATAATGGGTCAGTGGAACGTAAGACACGTAGTACTTTATTACGATTCTCTTTACCCTCTTTCGAAACATTTTCGATATAGACGACTGTCTTGAGTATTCGGGCATTTTCTTGACCAGTTGCTCGAGTGAATTTATTAACATTGATTTCTATCGCGCGAAGCTTGACTCTCAACAGTGTGGAATATAGAAGCAACGGGTCACTGTCCGTTACACGCACAAACATACGAGGAAATTCCAGAATGTTAATATCTTGCGACCTAGTATTCCTCTCCGATCCCTTCAAGACCCGCACGTTGCATTGCACTCCTGCTTACAGATCGTTTAGAAATTCAAATCTGAATCTCTTTTTTTTTTTTAGGATACGGAAATACCGCGCCGCAGACGACGATGGGCAAAGTAGCCGTGATTCTGTACGGATTTTTTGGTTGTTCCGGTAATGATTTCCCCTATTTGAACGTTGAAACATAGTTGTGCCTGATTTTTCGTAACCGTGTCACGCCACAGGTGGGATTCTGTTCTTCAACTTGTTTCTGGAGAAGATCATCACGTTCCTCGCTCGGATTTTGCGCAACTTTCACACGCACCGCTTAAAAAGACGCATCCGGAAGTACTCGATGGCATCATCACGGGCAGCTACTTTGCCGGACATACTCGACGACCACGACGAGGATTCAGACCTGGACCTGTGGAAACCGAGTATATACTGGGTTATGTTTCATTTATCGTTATTATGTTGTATTGTAGCTTGTTGCGCCGCTGCGGTTTACGCGCCCCTCGAAGATTGGAAATACTTGGACGCTCTGTACTTTTGTTTCGTTAGTTTCGCGACCATCGGCTTCGGAGACTTCGTCAGCATCGAGAAAACCCATTATCCGTATGCTCATTGGTACGTTCCAAGTTCGAACAATCTGCAAATTATACAGGATGTTCGGTCACCCCTGGGAAAAATTTTAACGGAAGATTCTAGAGCTTTGTTAAAAAGTCATTAACGTTTAAAGTTCCGCCAGTTTTGAATTTTTTTCTCGAAAATGCGCAGGAATTCGAGGATATGTCTATTCACCAAAAATAATGGTAATTGACCCTCGCAACCAGCAATAATTTTTTTAGAACGATTTGAAATTTTTTTTCCCGTCGAAAAATTTCACACCTTCTCGAATTTTTTTCTAGAAAGTGAGTAGGATTTCGGGGATATGTCTATTCACCGAAAATTATTGAAATTGACCCCCGCAACCGAAAATAATTTTTTTAGAACGATTTGAAATTTTTTTTCCCGTCGAAAAATTTCACACCTTCTCGAATTTTTTTCTAGAAAATGGGTAGGATTTCGGGGATATGTCTATTCACCAAAAATTATTGTAATTGACCCCCACAAACAAAAATAATTTTTCCAGAACGATTTGAAATTTTTTTTTCCGTCGAAAATTTCACACATTCTCGAATTTTTTTCTTGAAAATGCGCAGGATTTCGAGGGTATGTCTATTCACCAAAAATGATGATAATTGACCCCCGCAACCGAAAATAATTTTTTCGTAAAGAATTTGAAATTTTTTAACGAAGCTTATGATCTATAAATTGCCCTATTTTGGCCTGTAGAATCTCCCATTAAAATTTTTCCCAGAAATGGCCTAACACCCTGTATAAATGATGGAATACTTTTATTAAATTTAAAATCGTTCAAGTTTTTAATTTTATATTAATCGGAGAACTGTTGTCAGTCATTGATTCATGTTGCAGGTACCGTTTCGCTAACTTTGTATTCCTGCTGACCGGTTGCTGTTGTACGTACTCTCTGTTGAACGTGACGTCGATCGTAATAAAACAGGGGTTAAATTACGTTATACGAAAGACGCGATGCGGAAACGGGGACAACGCTGCGCCGCGTTTACCAAAAAGAAAGTCCTCCGTGTCTAGAATGTATTTTTCGAAAAGGAGGGGTACCAGAATCTTCGGACGAGATTCTTTGAGGGATAGCTCTGGAACGCCTAGAAGGATGTCTGGAGAGATGATTTCCATGCAGGATTTCTTCTCAGCGAACAAAGTCTCTTTAACCGTAATGCAGAAACAGTTAGAAGAAACGGCCGAGTCGCTAAGGGGGGGTAGCTTGATCGGAACAGTATCCAACGCGGCCATACTCGAGCCCGATGCTGTCGGTCCTTTGGCTATCGTCTGCGAAAAGTTTCAGAGTAAAGTTACCAGAGACAGGTGAACGGATTTTAGTGTCACGAGTGAGAGTACCAGCCATACGAAAACTTCGCCTGGTCGAGAAATTTTCTAGTATAGTGAACCGTACACGCATCAGTTATTGAGTAACTTTATTTAAGTCGTTTACAATACAGTTCTCCATGTACTCAACAACATTAACAAACATGCACTCTTTTGTCCTCGTATTGCCATAATACGTATATTATGAGTATATAATGCATGTAAAATAAATGTTGAATTGTTTTTTTTTTTGCCAATCTGTAATGTATGAAGTACGCTTCTGGAATCCGTGATTTATAGTGTTTACAGTAAATTACGTCTAAGTGGAAATTTGATGGATTGGCAAAGATGCGCGGAACAAACCTTGCCCTTATGTTATAGATTTTACATGCATTGGAAGATTACAAAGACAAAAGTTTTCCCTGTCTAAGTAACTATGTAGTACCTTCAATTTCAACCAAATATTTCAATTCGGTAAATGGTGATGGATGTAAAACTGTCGCGGTAAATTGTGCGAACGAAATTAAATTGCCGCGATATTGCCGAAAAATAAATCCACTCGATGATGGGTATTAGACTGAAAATACAGTTATTTTGTTGTAAACGATAACGACGGATATAAGCAACCGTGACATGGATATTGCGATGTACCAGAGAGTAAACGTGAACGATTTTTTATAGACTACAACATCTCGTGTAATCTACAGACAATTGTTTCATCATCAAAGCCAAACGTGACATGTAGATACTACGATCAGTACTATAAAAAAAAGTCGCATCATATAGAGGAGGATTACACCGATCTAAAATTCAGCAGAATCGCGTTCTCCAAATTTAAGCAGAGTTTAAATTTCACTTTAAACCTGACGCTCAAATCCGACCATTCTAACATCCATAATTGTGTCACATCGAATCGAAAGCTTTTTTAAAATTTAAAAAGAAACTACTAGAGTGAATGTCAGAGATGTACCGACGATATTAAGGACTTGTTCTACGTTCTTGCGCTCCGTACTTGTTAATACCTTGAGCAAAGATCTCAATAACTACATGTTTCCCATTGTGTTTAGTCTTAAATCTCCATGTTTATGTTTCTCGTTGTGTTTTTAAATTTAAACCTTTGTTCTTGTGTTTACCTTCAATGGCTCGAAAGTTTTCGTAAAATAGTGTGTAACTCCGTTCCAACACGAATGACGGTAGTGACGTCATTGTCAACCGTACAACCAACAAACTAGCGCCAAGTGTTTCGCACTGACGCCAACAAAGCTGCGTACCAAATATTTCCCCGTTGAGCATCGATTGCACCTTGCGGGCAACGATGCCCCGACGTGGCAACGGCAGCAAAAAGCACAGTGTACCTCAACTGTGCACAAAGTCATGAGATTCATATCTCAATAAATTGACAAGACCTCGCGACGAGGTTGCCGCGGATCTTTTCAACGTATGTCACGCATACGAACAAATTGTTGTCCAACAAGTTCCAATCCATTACTTATAAGATCAACGTCGTTAGATATTTTTATTATTTTCGGTTTGAAGAAATCCGAATCTGTATCGCACGCTTGGATATAATCAGATAGCACGAAGTGATCCTCGATAAGTACGGGCGGTTGATTTTGATTTTGAGACTGTCGATTACGTGACCGCGGAACTTGATCAGCGGGTTCCATCAAATTCGAATGTTTCTTACGTTGATGTTGTAAAAGTTTTGCCTACGAAAGACGAATTAACTTATCGAATTTATCGAATTTAACGAATTACCATTTGAAACTTACTTTGCTAGCATATTGTTTGTGGCACCACTGACAACCCTGAGGCGTGGTTGTAATACTACCAACCGTTTGACTAAATGTTGGATTCGGTAGATCAGAGTATACAGATTCTTTCTGTCTATTGCTCGGTGGCAAAGCAGCGCCTGGATGATTTTTCATAATGTGTGCTTTACGTTTACTGCTGCTTTTGTAGACCTTTAAAACGTTACAAAAATAATATTAGCTGAATAGAAGCCAATATATTCTAAGCATTGATAGATAGTACCGAACCTTGTCGCAGTATTGACAGTAATAATCTCTCGTTTGGCGTAGAATTGGTAAATTTAATTCTGGTACAGACTCCGGCGCAACGTCGGGATGACGTTTTGCCAAATGATTAACAAGCATTCCTCTTCGTTTGAACCCTACTAGACATTGGTGACATTTGTAAACGAAACGGTTATAGTCGTTAGGGTTTACCTATTAATAACACATATTGTTAAGTATCTTATTAAAAGCTTCATGCGTCGTATTAAATCGCATCAATCGTTCGGAAATACCTTTGGAACGAATTTCTTCGTTTGTGTAACTCGTGACATTTGCTCTTCGGTAGCCGTTTGTGAATTATGCAGTTTCATTATATGCTCTTTTAATTTGTCTTTTCTCTTAAATTGCTTCCCACAATTTGCACAGTGAAACTGTCTGTTAAAATGGTAAAGATAATCGTATAATATAAATGCAATATACGCGTTTGGAGTTTAAAAATTTCAATATACCTGTGATCAGAATGTTTCAGTAAATGCATTTGTAATTTGTCGATCGTAGCAAATCGTTTAGCACAAACTTGACATTTGTGCTTTCTTTCGCAATGATGCGATCTAATATGCTTACGGATCACAGAATATTTAATAAATATTCTTTGGCAGTAAGGGCAGCTAAAGGTACCATCCTCTTTCTTATGCGTTTCAATATGATCTTTCAACGCGATACTTTGGCTAAATAGCTGTCGACACATCGGGCACTCGAACACTTGCTTGTTTTCTATGTAAAAATAAAATGGACAGAAACGGTGGTATTTTATACGACAGTTTTTAATACAAGTATGATTTACCTCTGTGAGTTTTTAAGTGACAAGATAGCGCCGAGTTGTTCATGAATCGTTTGAAACAAATGTTGCATGGCAGTGGCTTTTGGTCTTCCGCACCATGCACCAAACAGTGCTGTTGTAATCGTACTTTCGTAGCAAAACGTTTATAACACATTGAACACTTATACGTAGATAGAGAGGTCAATCTTTTCGCTTTTGTTAAAGATAATCTTCCATGTTGCGAGATATGATTAATCAATTCTTTCTGCTTTTGAAAATGTAATCCACACTGTGGACAAACCGTAGAGTGAATTTTGGTCGTCATTTTGTCGATACCGTGAACGAGAGCGTGTAAGTTAAGTAAAATTGGCTTTTTAAATATCAATAAGCAAACTGAACATTTCCATTCTTTGGAATTATTTCGTCTTGAGTTTTCCTTCTCTTTTAAATTTCTGCCACGAAATGCTTTCATACGACGGGATCGATTATCTTCCGGTCGTGGCCATGCAGATAATTGATTTTTGAAATCTGTAATGAGAAATTACATATGTACAGACATACTCTTAAACATTTACGTTTAAATCTTCTATACCTTTGTCGTCTTTAGTTTCTTGCATGGGTGTTAGCATTGTTAAATTTCGACGTATCGCATAATCGGTGCTAGGACCAGCCTTTAATTCTTCTTTTGGTAAAATGCTCCTGGTAGTTAAAAATACTATTCCATCGCGTTGTTGACAAATTACTAGATTTTGTTCTTTATACGATAACGCGGGTCTCACGAAACGCATCCAATTCGAAGCATCTGTAACGCCAATTATTTTAGGGACTAAACCTTCGAACCGATTAACTTATTAGCTTTTTTAAATATATATAGTTACTTTCATTCGAGACATCTATTTTTAAAAGTTCTTCGTCTTCCGTTTCATAAAGTAACGGCAATTGGTTTTTAAACGGAGTACCGTCATAAGGATACAAGATACCCTCTATGGGACCAAATCTAGTACGTTTTTGTATATAACGTTTTGCAAATACTCCATAATCAGATCCGCTTAATACAATTTCAGAACTGGACAATTTGTTTATGTAAAGATACGATCCTGGCAGTGTTGCTATAGCACGAGACGGTACTGGTTGATCCGCTATTGTGCATATATTATGCGAAGAGCAATTATCCCCAATACAGATATCGTCGCATTCGTCGCAACCTGTAGGAAAGCATAAATTTAATACTGCCGTCGATAATAGCGTGAAAAAAATAATGAATTTACGTACAAAAATTTTTTTTATCATTTATACGACGCTTAGAACGTCTAACGTTCTGTTTCTCAACATTATTCTCTTCTTTCGCGGTGATTAAAATTTCATCAATTTCTTGCTCTTCTTTTAACTGTGTTAAACAATCCGTGTTATTCTCTTTGTTGGAATTTTCTGCGGTCGATGAGAGCATAGATTCGTCCACATCAAGGTTCTGAGTTTTAAACGAATTTATAACATTTATTTGGTCATCTGGCATAACAAGAAAGTCCCTACTCAATGTAAAATCCGTGCTTGGCATTCCTGTTAGCATTAATGGGGCAGTTGATGATTCTAATCCAGAATTAGATTCTGTAAATGTATTTTACATATTATAGGATAAAATTCAAATTTGTGATCACATATTTAAAGCAGTTTGTATCAAGAATTACCTTGCATCAAAATCAATTCGCTACCAACGCTAGAAACCAACTGTTCTGCATTTTCATTGGCAACAAAGTCGGTCGGATTATCTGTCTGTTGTACACTCTGTGTACCAATCGAATGTGTCAATTGAGAGACATAGTTTACATTGGTTCTTTCATTTGGCCCAGGTGGAGATATTAAAGGAGAAGAAGGACCTTGTAGAACAACAACAGAATTATGAAAAGGAGATGGTGGAAGTTGTACCGGTGTAGGCGAATACCTAGCAGCCGAACTCATATTTGGGTCAAGAGGACTAACGCGGTGTTCAAAATCAGAAAGCGGAGAAGAAGCTCTGGGAGAAAATGAAACCTGTTCGTACGTCGGAAATAAACGAGAATATTCTCGGGACTGATCTTCCACGTACTCCACCTAATAACACAATTGGTTCAAACATTGTTAGTTATAAAAAAAAAAAATTTATCAAAATCTAATTGTATTTATTTACTTACAGTTAAGAACAACAATTTATTACTCATTTTTTTCGGTTGTTCGCACACTGACGTGGGGAGCGAATGATCAGTGGGCCAATTTACTAGAGTCTCTGACACTTTATCAATGTTTGGAATCTCGAAGGAGTTAGCAGGGGCCCCCTCAGGAGGGCCCCTTGGATCCATTTTATTTCTCGTCGTGTATCGGGAATATTACATCAGTTACCTGTTAAAATCGTGCTTCGAGAGTACAGTTAGTTCTGCCGTCAAAGAACGAATGAAAGAAACGAACTTCCTTTAACCACAATGATTGCATTCGTATAACTTTAAACGTACTGATAAGCTACGATAACAGTCACGACGGGTTCAAAGTATGTATACATTATTTTAATCTTTGTGTCCTATAAAGAGAGAGACTTACCATTCTCGACATATAAGTTTTCGAAGTCGATGCACTTTTTGTCGTGTGATGCACCTGCTGCAGTACACTGGTTCGTCAACAATCGTCGTTATCAGTCTCATGATGCTGATTGAGCACCACTGAAATGGCGGGAAAGTTTCGTATTGATGATATACAGAATTTGAAGTAATGCGATTTTTGTTATAATAGTGGTTTCTAATCAATTGCGGCGTCTCTACGCCATCGGTAGCGCCATCCGCGGAAGCAACAGCTACTGCTGTACAACGAATCCAAACGAGGGCGACTCTTATTCTTCGAGAAAAAATGGACACTAGTAGAATGGCTCTATACGTTTTCCTATGCGTGTTCCTTATCGCGAACCGATGCGCATATCGCACACACGTGTGGCATTGCCGCAATGGCAATCGAGAACGTGGGATTTTCGTTCCGATGCCATACGCAGCCGGCTAAGGTGTATGAATAAATTGTTATAGCTCTTGAACCATGTTTCTCTTATGGAGTTTATGGGATCGGGAATTTGCTGTCGAGGCCCTTAGCCATGCGACTTAACCCTGCATTTCCGCGTGGATCCCATACAATTATTCGAATAAGATATTTCAAATAGTAATTAACATTCGATACACAATTATTAAATAGTTCCGTGCGCCTTATTAAAATATTTATCGAATTGTATGCAATTGAATTTTCCGTTTAAATATTCATAATATCAACTGCAATAAAATTAATTTTCATACATGGACAGGCATTAATGCAAAGCACCACTGCAAGACTTTGTAGCATTTCGTTATCCGATACTACTGATTTCCATCCCCTGGTTTTTTAATAGGTTTGGGCAGGTTTATTTGCATGTATAGGGGATATCTTTCACAACTTTCCTTAACAACGAAACAACAACGCAACAAGGGGGCCAAATAATGGCTTTTTGATATATCTATGCTCATAAATGTAATATCGTTGCTTAATTTATTCAAATACGCGATTATTCTGTGAAATGAATGCGAGTATGATACACGCAAACGACGTCACTGATCTGGTAGATCAAATTACGAAAGTAAATATTTTTTCATCATCGGAAAAACTTCGAATGTCAAGGGACAAGGAGAAGACGACGTTCCTCGATCCGAATTTAATTATGGATGCGAGACATCGAATACCTCGGGAGGATTTGTCTGTTTCGTCCATGAAATATTCCGCTCTAGCGGAAGCCAAGAGGTATTTTCAAAAGTAATATAGTACACAACTTTTGAACGTGCATTTCAAAATGTATGCTTTGCAGATTATTGACGCAGGAACAGACGAAGGAATTGTACATGAAGAAACAGGAGAGATTCCTGAAACGAGAGTTGACGAAATTTGAAACAGAACTGCATAGATATAGGTCAGAGTTATTTAAACCATATATCTGTAAAAAAAGAAACCTTGCACCCTCTGATGATGTAGACTTTTGGAGAACATCTAGGAGGAATAAAAACAAAGTTAGCATAAATTTTACACAATTAAGAGACCTGTAATTGATTATATGTATATTGATAATTGAATATATATAAATTTTTTTGTAGATAGCTTTCAGAGATAAGTCTGAGAGAAATTGTAGCATTGGTGAAAGAGTTATGGAGACTCGTCTAGAAAATAGCACAACAGCAGAAGTTAATGACTCTTCCTTAGAAGCAGAGGATGGGAAGAACTCGAAGACAGAAGAATGCGAAATATCATGTGTTAGAAGTATAAAAGTAACAATCAAGGACAAACCTAATTTCGAATCAGATACACAACGTTTATGTCTTTTAAGGAAATGTTTTGATGCTCTGAAACAAAATGCCAAGGAAGAGCAACGAATTCGCGGCATTAAGACGAAGATTCAACAAAGTATGGCTGCTAGGATAATGAAAAAGTACTTTGATATTTGGAGAATGTGTACAAAGAATGCAAAGAACAGGTTGCAGAGCCAAAAGGAAGAACTCTCGGAAGAACGAAAGATCGAGAAGTTTATAAATACAATTACGGAACGTCAGAAAGAATTGATGAAGAGTCAAAAGGATCAAAAGGATCAAAAAGGATCGAGTAACGCAGATATAAGAAGAAAGAACGTATACTGTAAACCCGTTGTTGTCGAATCGCCGGCACAAAGTCGGTTAAATGCCCAGAAACGAATAATAGAAAAACAGAGAGCCAAATTGACAGAGCAGAACAAGATGATTGAGGAATTAAAACTAACGCAAACGCAAAAGGAAATATCCAGGACGACCAAAGATACAGTAAATATTGTTAAAGAAATGCTCCCTCACTGTGGGCAAGGGACAAGAAGAACTTTAATACAATTGATGCAACAAAGCGGCTATAGGTATTATAAATTTCCATGACGATTTACAATGTAAACTCATGGCAGTTAACATTGATTCCATTTGTCTTTATAAAAGGGATGAAAGTCTGGTGGTACCTCGACGATTACCGGATCCACCAAAATTTTTATTAAGAATGGAAGCTCGAGCAGTTGCCAGACGGAAGAGGGTAAAACTAGCCGAAGAATCGCGCAGGAAAAAATTGGAGGAACAAGAGAGGAAAGCGGAAGCCGACAGAATAGAAGAAGAACAGAAGAATAGAAGAATACAACACGAGGTCGAATAGTATTCTGATCTATCGATAGTTCTGTCTATTAATTTTTTAAATGCTACATTTACATGTAATAACTATAATGCGATTATAAGAATGTTTACGTTTTTAATCGTTTTCTAGTCAAGGGGGGAAGGGGTCATATGTAAGTTCAAACAAGGGTAGCTGATATCCACACGACGGTTCTGTTGTGCACGATACAAACAATACAATGAATTTTTGATTCGATTTATGTATTAACAGGCTCTAACTCAAGCAAGAAGTCTACGGAAAGAGCAAGAACGAAATCGAAAACGGAAAGAGCAAGAACGAAATCGACAGCAGGAAGAGCTAGAACGAAATCGACAACGGAAAGAGGAAGAACAAAATCGACAACGGGAAATAGAAAAATTAAAAAATTTGAACAATATGGCGGACGTATTTCATCGAAAATACTTACTGCGACATTATGTGATAGAGCCGTTGATAATTCTGGTTGAAGAAAAGAAAAGTAATATTAAGAAGGTAGATAACCATTATAGGAAGAATTTGATAAGGAAAGTATTTATAGCGCGGAAAGGAAATACGGAGACTCGATCCACAATTATAATTGAAACTGCCGAAGTTTATTATAATAGAAGTTTAATAAGAAAGGTATTTGAGAATTGGAAGAAGATGGCTAAAGAGACGAGACTAAATTACCAAGTTGCCATTGATTTCTGTAATATGAAACTCTTAGATAGATACTTCAAATCATGGAAAATAATAGCATTTGAACTAAAAATACAATATGAAAAAAAGAAAAAATTAGCCATCAATCATTACGAACTAAATTTAAAAACGAGATATTTTCATACGTGGAAGAAGTATCTTGTAATTGCTGTACATATAAAAGAAAGCGAGAAAAGGAAAAACGAGTTGAGGCAATTGGTGCAAACTGTGATTCCTGACTTTGATCCTAAACAGAGGGGCGTAGCATTAGAGGATTAAAGTATAGTTATAATATTAAATTAAAATACAAAAACTGTATATATAACGATATTTTAAAAATGATATAATACAAACATTTATCACGTTTAAACATTTCAAGTTTAGATCTTAAATGTACTATACACAATTGATTAATACAATTTATTACGTTAGTCGTACAATGACCACTTTATCACAGTTACAATAAATATACAAATGATGCGCATAATAATGAAACGAAGGTGATTAATATTTTTAATGGAGATCAGTACTTTTATGTCTCGATATGTTATTAATAAGTTCAATACCACGAGCAATAGCTTAATAGTATTAAGTATCTTGTTATTGTAAAAGAAGGAAACAATAACGAGTGTTAAAAGTATATTAATAGTGAAAGGTGTGCTCGAACTAATATTAAAGCGTACATTGCGATTCACGTACTGCTATGCCTGATGTTTTTGCCACATATTTTCCGTACAAAGTAAATTTAATATTCTAGTCTACATTTAGTATCTAAGTTTTACAGCAAAATAATCGTGATACAATTTTCAATGTACCATGATCATATTGACTTCCAGCTTCAAGAAGACGTCGCTCGTTCGATGTTGTACCAAGATAAATTAACCAAAGATGATATACTAAATAGAAAAGTACCACCAGACCAACGAGCAAGCTGTAGAGTGCCGAGATGAAGCAGAGAGCAATACTGGAACAATATGTACATTATATACCAACTGGGTACTTGAAGCAAACAGTTGCGCGACACGTTATCTATTCAATTTTTATATTGGTGGAAAGCAAATAAGAGATATTACAATATTTACGACTTTAACACGAGTCTGGACAATTATCGCTATCATGCAATTATTGAAGTTTGCATCGTAGATTCTTGGTATCTTTCCAGTTTAGTTTTGAGAGTTAATACCAAGAAGTATTGTGCTTCATCTGGGTATCATTTTATATCCCCGATTACTATTAATTTTAACAGATTGTCTATTCCAATTAATTACAGCTGTTCAACATGAAATAACACCTAAGAGATACATACTCTAATTGATGATATACGTCGCTGCAATCATCCGGTAAAAGGACAGTGCCAATAAGTATAAACGGATGGCAGACACTAGTCATGGTTAAATTGGAACCATAGATAAAAGCTATGGCTGAGAAATACAAACATCCTAGATACCATTTTAAATTGCTGGAACCTATGCAACAATCCAACCTGAAATAAAGAGTATATATATACAATATAATCCATTTTTTTTTTTTTTTTTTTGCATAATTTAAGACTATACCATTTACAATGATATTCTCTATTCAAAATACACGTTTGACACATGCGACAGTGATGAGCTTTTGGTGGTGCCCTTCTTCTGCATGTAATGCAAAGCTCTCCGCTTCCTTCGCCAAGTTCTAAACCTTGGGTGGTCAAGGCACCTTCCTGAGTGGTGGAATCTGCGTTTAGTCTACTCTTGTAGCCACACGATATACCTCCCACGACACAAATTATAAACATTAGATTCTCTTCTGGCAAGATCTCTAATAAGGGTACGACACTCGTTTCAAATATCAGCATCAACATGACGACGCTTGTAATCGTCCACATTAGAAAAAATTTAGTTCGTAGTAAAAACCTCAAGAAATTGTGATGCAAGTAGTAGACCAATAACGGTGTTGCGACGAATATAATTACAGTACAGAGCATCGTTTGTGCAGCTATCACCGCTAACGTTGGAACCGCAAAAATTGGTATCATCGCATCGACTGAAATTTGTTTAGCACCGGCCCTCCAACCGCAAGGATTTCGCAGTCTCTCCCAAACAGTCATCCTTTATTAATAATAATTATATCGAAAGGATGTGTTTATACTCTCATGGAGAGTCGGGCAAGGAGCTACACCAGTTTATGGAGGTTAAAAACGTCGTATGCATGTACGTACTACATATTGTAAAGTTTTAATTTAACGATTCTTGGGAATGTCGTACGGTGAACAGGTGGCAGCACCATTTAAAGTACTTAAATATTGTTAGGTAAACATTAATCAAATTTCTTCCGATCGTGTTCGCAACAGTGTATCCCTTTAATGACGAACCATTGTTACGATAGAAATCAATACCCCTCTTTCGACATTTTCTCAAACCGACAAGGATAATTAACGAATTGTCTCATTTAGATAGAAAATTGGGCAACAGAGAAAAGTATTTTCGTATTACGTACGTTTATTTCTAAAAAGCGTGCCCCGTGTAAAAGATTGTTTCTGACCGTAGTTTGAAAGTGGCGCAAAAATCATAAGGAAGATGAAAACATCAGTGTCTGTTTCCAGTATCCAATCGCGATTACATACGTACTTCGTGCAGTACGAAAAGAACAATGGTGTTAATGTTGTTATTCCAATTATAAAAAATCGTGATGGTTCGTTAACAATTATTACATCTAATTCTAATCGGACGACGCGTCTCGGGTATCGAATACTCGGCTGACGAACAAGCTGTGTTCGTAATTCCCGAAAAGGTATTGCCATCTTGTTCTATAGTGTTCTATACGTTTGTCCGTTGCCCTGTCCCGTGTAACATTTCTCATAATCTTGCCGCGCATGAAATCGTAAACGCAACATCGGTGGCGGGAATTGCAACGCGTATTAAAAATACGGTGAACCAGGGCAGGAAAGAAATTTTCACGAAGAGAAAAAAAATGTATGGTATCTTAATCGACAACTTTGTAACAAAAAGTTCGAAGGTCAACAGTTATCCGAATCAACTGTTTGTTTGATGTAACCATTAAATGATCGAGTCATCGAATTCGTTGATCGATTACGAGCAAGCAGGTTGATCGTGGAAACAATATTCAATTAGTTTTTAATCGAGAGAAACATAAAACCGAAAGTTACGGTAACATAAATCTCGTTTTTCCTACGTTGATAATAACGAAACATAAGAACGATGAAGGTTACCGGAAAACGGAATGACATGACATTTTGGTTGTCGATCGATTAGTTCTCAAATTTACCCTTTATTTTCTGTGAATTGAAAGTGTTTTTATTGGTTCGATTCAATTTAAATTAAACTTGGTATTTCTTGTGTTGTTAACGTTAGTGTTATTGTTATACATTCACTTGTCCTTGCAGGAGTATTAAAAGTCTAGAGTACGCGCAACACGTGTAAATATTTTTATTTACAACTAATTCCATTAGAAATATATTAGCAATCAGTGGATCGATCAAAGTACCAGATGGAAGTTTTTTTTCTTTAAATCAGTACTACATACGCATTACATTCGAAAGTTGGTCGATCACTCGGGAAGAATCGAACGAGCACTTTTTTTCACGCGATTTCTTTTATCCGCGTAAATTATCGCACGTTACAGTCTATTTCTTACTTTCGCCGGCACGACAAACGGCGGGACAAATATTGATTGTTTTTTTCGCGAAAGAGAAAAAGACGCGGATGCACACTATTATCACGCGTTGCTAATTAAAGAACGACGGGGTAGAACTCCATTAAGATAATCGCGGAGCACAATAATGAGCGGGCTATACGAGTCAAAGATTGATAGACAATTACGGCTGAACGACTACTGCCTAGCTGAAACTGAATGTTTTCAATTGTTTGCACGTGTTCGCGCGGTTATCGTTGTTTGTCAGGCACTGTTAGAGCCATTGATTGTGGCGGGTGGGGGAGGAAGAATGATACAAATAACCGATAATTATAACACTGTTTGGCGGTGGAAACGTATGTCGTTCACGACACAGATTTCCATGAGTGCGACATACAGATCGTTCCAAAATACGCGATGCATTTCGATAAATGTAGAAAACGATTTTTTGTGAAAAATGAACGAAATATCCATTGACCGTCCTGTCGATGCTCAGAGCATTTTATTTACACTAATTACGTTTTATAGGAAGATAATGTGGTAGCGAGTTCGACGTGGACTACACGACCGGATTACTAATGGTGGGACTTTGGATTTGCAACTATAAAACATAAAAACGAATCACATAAAAGAAAAAAACACACATTATACTTATATTAAAATTGCGTGAAGAGAAGCAATAAAAGTGTGTATCGTTTAAGTATGTAAGTATCTGATTATTTAATAAATCAAAATAAATAAATTGTTGTATTAAAGGAAAATATATTGGTTTCAGAACCGAGTATCTACCATCCCTGATTTTAAGATGACCAGGATTTTCGAATTAGATTTTTCCGCTGTTTTGTACATTCGAAACGATTCCAAGCATTCGAAATCCCATTGCTATCAGCTACGTGACTACTTGCACGACTGACTAATGGTATACCTGTTAGGGAGGGCATCCCCGACGAGAAATATATCCCGTTGCATCGAACGTTAGCGGAGGGTGGTATATTATATCCTGCGTAGCCGGCGTCGTCTATCCTTCGTAGGATTTGCCTCTCTTTTTTCCCCCGAACACAGGGGGTAGGTAGTCTGCGACGCGTGAATCATAAGTTTTCGTCGACGAAAGAAGCCGATTGGAGGCTTTCTTTGACCTACGGGAGGCTCGTCTCTCTAATCTCCCCCTTCCTTCCACCATACCGCGGATCCCGATGTGGAGAATCATCGAGGAGATCAGCCGACAAAGTAGCTTCGTAGTCGCTCGTGAACGAGGCTGATGATCGTCTTTCGATGTGCATTCGTATTCGGTTATTGTAATTCGCGAGCCATCGATGCACCCGATTAACGGTCAGAAAAGTTTGAACGCGTGGCGCGCTCCGCACCCTTCGGTATTATTCCACGAGTCAACATTATCGTCGGGGCGGTGAAAAGTATCGAGGAATGTTCGAAAGCGAGGAGAAGTAATTTCGTAGAGCGAAGTTATCGTAGTCAAGGGAAATACGGGTGATCCAACGACGAGACGCGACTCCGAAGAGATTGCCAGTGCGTATCCGCTACGATAATTGTTGGTTGGAAGCAAAGTCGCGAGGAAGCGTACGGAGAAGATCAATGACCACCGGCTGCTCGTAGTAAAAAGTCGTAGTAGAAGAAACTCGTAAATCACTGTTAGTTGACCGGAACGATAGTCGATCGTTCGAAGAGGTCGTGATCCCCGTCCGACGATGGTCGTACGTGCGTTAAACGATTTTCTCTGAACGTTCTCGCTGCGAGCGGAGATACACGTATAGATACGGTTCGGTGTTCGGGAGCATTGACAGTAGTTTTCTCTTTCCGGTGTGTCGATCGATAAGTCCCGGTATATAAACAGATATAGAGGAATCGAGAAGCGTACGCGATCTCGAGTATCGTTCCGGGATCTTGGTCGCGGTCGGCAGTCGTGGATAAACAAAAAAAAAAGAAACGACCGTACGGGTCCGAGACGGGGCGATAACGGGGCAACCGTTGCGTGGCACGAGAGTAAATCAGTCGATAACGAGCGAATCGATGCTGGTACGTCGTAGACCCGGCACTGTTTCGGCACTGTTTCCTCTTTAATGACCGTCACCACGTACCGTTCCGGTGGTGCGCGTCTGGATCCGTAATGGCGGTGACGGTACGACGATGTCGTACTGGTGCCCACGAATCCCGGATTACCGTTCTCTCTTTCTTCGCAGACCGTGGTTCGTAGACTGTGAAAAGCTTTCAGGCTTCGCGCGGAATGTTGTAAACTGGTCTGTCGTGTACTCGTGGGGATGTTATGTAAGCTGCAGTCGGGTCGGCATATAAGCGCGCATACACGCGAAGACGTCGCCCGTGCAATAGTCGCATCGCGTATGCGAGAAGGAGTCGCGTCATGACGCGTCACGGTATAAACTCGAGGTTGTCGGGGACGCGGATTACCGACGAGAGTACACTTTCATCGACGGCGACGAGAATCACGTCCGCACGGCACCTCCGTATACTGACATCGCCAAAGAGCTCGATTTACGCGCGTACGCGATGCGTTTGCTCGGACGAAAGCTAGTGTAAGGTCTCGATCGTTTCAGGTGATCGGGTTACGTGCTCTAGCAGTGATCCTCGAAGGTTGCCCGAGGACACTCTGTATCCGTGGTTCAGTTTCGACGAGCCGGCGAGTTATGAAGAGGATACGCGGCTGAAGACCGAGGACAGGTACGAAGACGACGAGAAGGAGTACGAAGAAAGTCTAGGAATGTCTTCGGCTTCGGCTAACAAACTGCAGATTTTGTGGGATCGTTTCATACACGCGGAGCCGCAGAGTTACGAGGTATATGTGTACATATACGGATCCGTGATTTAAAAAATCGGAAGCGTACCTGCAACTCTTGAAAATTTAAGGAATTTTATCTTTTTGGAAATATGTAAATAATGCCGCAACGGTACGAGAGAAAAATCTAGCGATATGTACCTATTGCTGTTACCTTGGCGTTTCAACCTTTCTCCTCGGTTTTCTCGATGTATCATCCGAACGCGAGGAACTTGAAAACACGTTCTCGATTAATGCGTCCTTCGTCGTCTTCCATCGTGGAAGATTTCGTAATCGACGTCGATCATTCTCCCCCTCGTGGTTAAACAACGTTTTAGAATCGCGTCAGGATGACATACAAGTCACGCATAGTGACCTAGCCCTGACGATACTTTGCCGAGTGGCCGTAACGAAATAACGTACGATCCCTCTGACTCGTCTGCCATACACTGCTGGACAAAATTATAATTTAATAAAGAAAATTGATGAATGTAAGAAGAGTTCTAGTTCTTAGAAAACAGTCGAGAACCGTAAGACAGAATTCACTGTAATAGGATATTTCGAAAGTAGAAGAAAATTATAAGACACTTCCGGATAGTCTGTCGGAAATCGAGATGCTTGTGATAAATTTTATTCGATCACGATCGTAAAGTTAACAATGAAAAAGAAAGAGCACAACAGTTTACGAATTCGCGAATTTAGATAGCATTTACGTCACAAGCCATTCTAATCTTTGTGTATTTCGGTCGCAAATCCTATCGTGATGATTATTTTATCGCGTGCACGGAGACACGTGTAATAATCAACGTGCGTTTCGAAAATGAAAGAAAGCAATGTCTTTGTTTAGCATTCTATATCTATCATTTCCTCGTCGTATTATCTATCTCGTAACCAGTTGTTTTTCTATGATTTGCTACAGTATCGAGTCTCGAAATCACGGCACCGTTTAGAGCAAGAGAATCTTTAATTATTTGTATACTGCTGTAACTAGTTATTCGTTACTGCTACGGAGTCATCGAATCGAACAGAAGACAATTTCATCCCATATCTTCGAATACGAGCTACTAAATATTTCTTTTGTCTTAGAAATCATCCTGGTTGGACCTGTTCCTCGCCGAGCTTCTTTCTCAAGCAAAAGAAGGTCGAGACCTAAAAGATGTTCTATCGTTTTGGTAAGATTACGCCGCCACAATTGTTATTAAGCTCTTTGAGTAAATATATTTTTAATACGCGTGTACGGTCAATTTTACGACCCACTATACGTGAGTAAGTACATATGTACGTACGAACCAGAGATGGGCATTTTCGACGTAAATAAAGATAACAAATAATTACGTCAAATGAGATAAGAAATATAAGTTTTCGATGAAATAGATTCATACAATTGAAAAATATTGTTTCTCAAATAATTTCATTACTTCAAATAATAATAGTGGAAAATAAAATTTTTTTCCTTCATAAAGCATACATGTTAATGTAAATTGTTCCATCTCGGAATGTATGAAACTTTTTTTTATGTATGTATGTATGTATGTATATTCACCTTTATCAGATCCAAAATTTTTATCATCGTATCGATCACCATTTCTTGTCTACAAGGAATATTTTCTGCAATCTGTTCTCGATCGCTGCTTCTATGAATACATTGCGTAATCGATGTCTCGTTCTTTCATTCAGCCATCTTGTTTTCAAGCGTGAATGAGAAAAGGCAGTAACAACGAGTACGAGCAAATTGTCAAATAGAAATTTGACTTTTATAATATTTTATCTTGATAACGCTCATCTCTGGTACGAACTAGTTTCGAATTCTTGCATAGTAGTCGTCGTACTTTGAAAAGCATAAAAAAGACTGGTGGTAGGCTAGTTGCGGTGCTCGTCGACCACAGTATAAAAACGTGATCTCACGTTTGCGGTTTCGATGCAATTTTTTACGTATTACTATTAGTTTTACCGTGCCTGTTCGCAGTCACTTTTACATGTTTGCACTTGCTACGTACGATTGTTTTCGACATAATTGAAAATACATACAATGAATAATTCTGTCCACTTATCGTTCACCGGCAGCATCACTGTTCCGGGTACGCGGAGTCGCGAAAATTTCGCTCGATCGTTCGGAAAACTCCTTTGGAAGATACCGGATCGTCCACTGAAAATTAGATTGTATAGGAGCGCGAACAATGGTCGTATCGGGGCGATAATGATACGATAAGCGTACCTCGTCCGATGGATAAGATAGAGATATATAAAAGACGTAGTATGGAAATATCCATTACAGTTCGGTCGGTGGCGGTGGAGTATCCACTCTTATAGCCTGCGAGTTGCTCTCGGACGTGCACGAACTTTGCGCGAAGAGGATCGACGGGGACGAGCTGATCGGATTGAGGAAGTACTTGACCCAAGATCGCGGCTGGCGGTGTCTGGCGGTTTTGCAGCTGCTCGGTGTACGGGGCCTTTCTTGCGGACGCGAACTGGTGGCTCTGCTGGTGGCCCTATATCCGGTCGCCCTTCAGGAAGAGAACACCAAGGCCGATTTCGCGCCTTCGAAGGAATCCACGCGTTCATCTGCGCAGGTTTCCACGCCCAATCCCTATGTGAGGCTTTACCGCAACGACGACACGGTCGACACCATAGATATCGTGCCGCAGGCGAAACGCAAGGCGACAAAGTCGGCCCGCAGCGGCGGCCACCACGATGGAAATGCCTCGACGCGGAGAAGAGCCAGCCGTAGACACAGTATCGATACCAAGGTGCCGGTCCACCATAAGCAAAGATCGTTCGGTATGTTCGAAACGCGACGTAACACGCCGGAAATCGCGAGCAGCGAGTCCGAATTATTGACGGGCGCCGTGGATCAGGCGCGGTCGCTCACGCTCAAGATCCGCCTGAACCCGATGGACTTCGAGTACTTCACGTCCGTCGTCAGAAGCGACGAGGAACAGAAATGGCAAGCGGCGCTTTACGAGCTCCCTGCACGACCGGCCAAAAAAACGCCGACGGATTACACGGACGAAAGAATCAAAGATGTTCTGGATGCCAGGATCAGCAACTTCGAGGCCAGTCTGTTGATCATCCAGCTGCTTCAGGGGCTCAGAGAATACGATACGCCCGCTGAACAGACACCGGCCGTGCAGGTCCTCAAGTTCGCTTTGGACGCGTTGTGGTCCCTTCAGTTTGGTAAGGACGTAAGTTTATTGATCGTACACGTAATATGTGCATTAATGAATATTGGATCTTTTATCTTGCAGACGGCGTAGGTTTGGCCGGCACGGAGTGCGCCACATTGAAAGCAGCGGCTGCAAGACTGATGCTGACAGCGTTGGAGCGAGTGGTAAGAGCGAACGAACCAACCACGGCCGTCATTCACAACGGTTTACTACCCATGACGTTGAGATTGCTCGAGGACGCCTGCAGCAAACCGGTGAACGTGTTCTCGCCAGAAGAGGGCTCGTTGCTGCAGGAGTTCATTTACGGTACCATTTACGGGATCGTCACTTTCCTTTACTGCCTGTTGCACCAGCAAGGAGCCGCCGTCGAGAAGTTGTCCGACTTTCTGGAGCTGTTCCAGCTGTTCACAGAGAGCCAGGACGGCAAGCTCGCGGAGAGAACGTTTCTCGCGATCATCGAGCTGCCCAGCGTCGATCCAGCGAGGTCGATCGTGCGCGCGAGAAAGGTCATTGATATGATAGGTGCTCTGATGAGCGGCTTGAAGTCCGCGCGTCGCGATATTTCGCACGCAGCTCGTTGCAACCGAACCAAGCACAAATCTTGCGTCGACGAGGTTCAGGCTCACCATCATTCGGACGCGTTTGGGATGGCTTACGCTACTGGACAAGGGCAAACCGGTGTCGTTACCAAACAGGCGTGCTGCGTTTCCTCTTTGTTCATGACTCTCGCCAATCTCCTCCGAGAATCTTGTAAATTTGCCAGCGAGATACGGGTCAGGCTGATAAAAGTCTGCACGGCGGCGGGCACTTGTTGCTGTTTTCCAGCCGAAGTGCTCATGTCCAGCGTCGTCGTTCTTCTCAAGATGCACGATCCGGCTACCTATGCTCCGGCCGTAACGCTCCTCGAGCGAACGTTTTTCAAAGAGCTCGGCGCATATTCGGAATCCGATTTGTGCGAAACCTGCGACAGACCCGCGACCTACAGTTGGGATTTTCTGGAGTCGTACGCGGATTTGTTGACCCCGGAAGAACCGAAACTGTGTTACGTCGTGATGGCTCACCTGCTCAAAATAGGGTCCGGCTCCAGATTACACGTTAGGCGAGAACTTCTCTTGAAAGTCTTCTATCCCACCTTTTTTAAAGCTAAAACCTATTACGCGAACGACACCGGAAGCGCGATAGCGAAATTCCTCGTTCAGTCCTGTCTGGCCGCGATGTCCTGCCTGATCGTGAACGCGCACATATACGACGCGTTTGCGGAGATAAATGGATTGAAGGAAACGCTGGCGTTGCTCTCGAACACAACTTTTGCCAGAAGCGTGTACGCGTTACTCGAGGTCTCCGTTGTCATCGAGATCTGGAAAACAAATTCCAGCAAGTTCGATGCCCAGGACGCGGAGAGACCCGCGCTCAAATCTTTGTTCGACTCTCTCGAAAAGGAAACGACCAAGTTGTTGCGCGCTATAGACGGTATAGCTGATAACTTTGGCGAAGAACGAGGAAGTTCACGGAAGCACAACGATTTAGAACGAACAACGATAGATAATCTACAAGAGCGTAGCGAAACGGTGGACTCCAAGAGCAATAAAAATTTCTACCTGCCGGAAGTATTCGATAATTCCGAAAGCGTCGTGACGTCTCTGGAAACCGATAGCGACATAGACGCGAATAAGAAGATGAATTTGCACCAAGCGAGCGCCGCCTGGAGAGCCGCAGCCGGGGTAGCTCTGAGCAGCCCAACGTTTCGCTCAGAATTATCGTCGCATTCTGTATCCAACATATCTTTGCAACTTTTCAAAACGTTGGCCGTGTATATCTCTACGGACACTATTCTCGGTACGTTCAGAGAACCATCCTTACGCGTACAAAAATCTCTAAATTTATATTTACACGTTTCTCTCGTATCAGGTACCAATAAATCAGCGCACAGACTCTTCGAAGCTTTACTCACGTGCTGCTTAACGTCTCCATTGTGTAAGTAGTTTTATATAACGAACGTGAATCATAAGTGTTCCTGTCCTACGTGCTATGCTATCTTGCACAGCTGCGGATTATAATTCCAATAAGCTCGGAGAATTCGTTCGGTGTGAAAACAGTTCACGAAACGTTCGTCACCGGTACGCATTTCCCGAGTATACAGCCGTCGACGAAGGATTTTCATTTCATAGAATCGTAGGACCGTTGCATTGTTTCTATTTAAACGATTTGTCGTCGTACACGTGACACAGGTGACTGTGATATAATCATGGAGCTGGGAAGAGCACTGATGGACGCGGGTATAAAGCTGGGCCGTGGACTGGCCGTGATCGTGGAAGCTCTGTTGAAAGTCTCTATGTTAAAACCGGCGCAAGAGGAAACCATTCCGCAGTATACTCGACCCAGAGTGAGTTCCGTCGAGCAATTCCTTCGCATGATCTTCAAAGTCAGGTTACTGTGAGATTCTCTGTATCTTTCGTTTTAGTTACCGACCATGACGTTGGACACGATGCCGGACTGTGCAGCGGACGACAGCAGCGCAGGCGAATACGTAACTGCTGACGATGGCTACGAGGCAGACGTCGAAGTACCAGGCAAAAGTCCTCGCAGCAACATTGTGAAAAGAAGCAATTCTCTGGGACCGGTAGTCGAACCAAGAGGTCACGCGAACGCTCACCCAGCCTTGTGCTCGTTGGCGATAGATCTGTTGATCCATTTCAGCGAACAGTGAGTTTTCTTGAACGTTGCGCAAAGTGTAAACCGATTATATGTAATAAAAGAAACTTTATGAACAATGTTCGTGCACAGAGGTTTGGACGCCGACAGAGGATCCATCGTGACCACCGGTTTAAGAAAAGTTGCAGTTACATGCAGGGAAAGCGCCTCGACTTGCGCCGCGTTAGCAGGTTCCGGTGTGATCACGAAAATACTGAACGGGTTCAGGGATATATTCGCTAGCAGAGATGCTCAATATCGAGGTACTTTTCATTAACATTTCCACCGAATATTTCATGTTAAGTGTGACATTACGCGACGACGTCTTTCAGATTTTCGACACGCTGTTCTAGAAATGTTCACCCTGCTAGCGACACAATCTATTTCGCCGTCGGAATTAGTCATGTACCTGTCTCTGTTTAAAATCGATGCACCTCCGCTTTTGTCGCTGCTGGAACCACTTTATCATCTCGTACTCGCTGCACGACCCCAGCCCAATTTTATTATGTCGTTTCCCGTGCTTCCCGGACCACCGAAGGTACCGCCGAAAACTCGAGCGGAGGAATTCAAGAACTTGGAAAAAGCTGAGAATCTAGTGAACAACTTCCGGAAAAGACACCTTGCAACCGGTATTTGTAGCCCGTGGTCTGTCCACGCAACGTGTCTGCCAGTTGGTTCGGAATTGAGCTGGCCGGTTTGGTTACACGGCTCTTCTGTTTCCATGTGGCTGAGGGTTGAAAGAGGATCGTCTGTTACCAGCAAAGGAACAGTCCTCGGTGCATCACCGTTGCTCGATTCGGATAACGACAGCTTGTCAGACTGGTGTATTCTGTCCGATAACTGGAGTCGCGAAGGTACGTTTCTACATACAGTAATGCTCGGTAACTTCAATGATCACCCTTCTGCATCAGTCATAGCAGGTTCGACGTCTCCGCCCACGCCATCATCGATCATTCATTTGTTGTCTATCGGGCTCGAGTCTTTGGTTCTTGAAACCTGGTTGGACCTCAGATCAGGTAATTAAGTACACTCGGTTACTATAATTATTAACGAAACATTTACTTTTTATCGTACACGTATTTCAATTCCTCGCTTTCCCTGTTCAGACAAGCTGATCTTACGGTTAACGCGGCCAGACGACAAAACGAATCGAACGGTATCCGAAACGTCGATAACCGATATGCTTCCTTCTGGCCGATGGCATCATTTGGCATTGAACTTCAAGGATACCGTTTTAAAGAAACGCAGCGCCGTGGTCGAGGTTGTCCTTTGGGTGGACGGCTGGAAAGAAATCACTGCGATATTACCATTCGACGGCCTGTTGGTGAGAAAGCCTGGAACCACGTGTGTATTATTAGGACAGGTGGGCTCATCGAGTAGTATCGGTGCCTGGTATCTCGGGAACTTAATGGTATTCAGGTATGTACCTTCATAGCGTGGCATTAAATCATCGATTACACTCTTCAAGGCGTTGATAACCATAATAATTTACAGATGCCCAGTATTTACGAAAGAGAGAGCACTATACCTGGCGAGTCTCGGACCTAATTACACTAATCTCGCGGAATGTATTTTAAACACGGACAAGCCAGATTTTGCACCATTAATCGCATCCGGAGCGTTGGAGGGTATACGAGAAGTACGATTCGGTAATTATCATAAAATATCCATTATCACTTCAATAGAGCGGATGGTCTAAGACCATGTGTACGATTAACACCTATATTTAATACAGAGGGTGGAAAATTTGATACGAACCGGAGGAAGTCGTACGGCGGAACGTATTTAAGACACGCCGTAGAGACCAAAGTGTCCGACGCTAAAATCGATTGGGACGCGGTGATGGATGCTACGAATTCACACCTGAGCGAACTGCAAAATAATTTGCTCCTAAGTTACGAGGCACAGAATCCTAATATCGTTCATTTGTATCCCCAGGCTATCGCGAATCCGGCTGGTAAGTTTATCGATTTCTACATAAAATATCAAAGTTTCCTTTTTCGTATAAATATCGCATACTCGTTTCTAGCCGTGGTAAGAAATATGTTTCCGGGTCAACCAGGTTTTAGGGTTGTCTCCGCACCGGAGCACAGAGTCACGCAGCAACCTCCTATGTCGGTAGCTCCGATATTGTCCGTTCGTTTGGACTGCCAACAGTACAGAGGACTGATACCCGCTGCGACCTTGATCGGCGGGGTGCCCATATTTCTATACCTATTCGCAAGGGTAAGCATAATCCTACAGAGACAAGAGACACGGTCGTTCGATTGCTATTAAGTGCAAAATTATTACGCCGCAGGTAGTCGAATTGAACTCCACCGAGGAAGAGCAAGCGTTAGCTCTTTCGATAGTTCTGCACTTAATACGGAGCGATTCGGAACTATTAAATCAGTATCGATCAGAGGGCGGAATCGCATTAATCCTACGCGTTTTAGAATCGTCGCGATGTCACGCAGGTAGACATATACTAAAAGCGATCTTAGACGCGGCTTGCGACAGTTCGATCCTGATAAAAGATATCGGCAGCGGGAATCATTTGGTATCGCAGAATTGCGAGGCTGTCATTACGGATCCTGAACTGATCAAAGGCGCGCTTACCGCGTGGAGAACGTGGGCTAAATACGACACGTTGAATTTGTTGTTGCAAACGTTGTTATTGCTATTAAGGGACCAACATTCGCAGCGCGAATTTAACGCCGCTCAACTGAACAGAGCAGAAATCGTCAACACGATTCTGACATTGTGCAAGGTAAGTTGTGCGATTCGAGAGGAAATTAGGTTCAAGGAAACAAGAATAGTCATTTTGTTTCTTATCGTAGGAGCATTTCATGTACGAGGAATTAGGTGCTGTGCTTGATTCTTCGACGGGAACAGCCGTGGTCGAGTTAATAAGGGCATTGATGGGTGCTCCTCCAGAGTTTGCTCATCTTGTGGCAATCACTGATTATCTGGTTCTCGTACATCAAGCGTCGGAAACGTACATCACGCATTCGAAGCACAATATATATTTTTTATTACCGTCTCTTGGGGAGAAAAAGGTCGTGAAGATTAACTCCATGGCAACGATCAGTTCTTCGGAGGAATCAGTAGGAACATTGGAAAATAGTAAATTGAGCAAAGGTTTAACGAACATGCAGGTTGGTACCTGTGTAGTCCAAATATAGCAACTTCGAATAAAAGTTAATATATTTAATATTCAACGATGTATGCCTTTGACAGATTCAAAGAAATAAAATGTCAAAGAGAAAAGAGCGTCGAAACAGTCCGATTCAAGATACCAGCGCCGGGGAAGATTCTGGAATTGCGGCTAGCGATGGATCGAATCCTCTCAGTAACGTAAGCATTAAATAAGTTTTTGTTCCATACCATGATGTGTTCAATATCATGATTTTTTATTTAGGAAAAGCAATGCACGTGGATGGATGAAAGAAGGGCCTGCCAAGGTCTGGTTTGCGAAGGTCTTTTGTTGTTGCTTCGGGATGCTGTCAGAGTATTACCCGATAGTCAAGTTGGATTGGTATTGAAACACGTTTTAAGAGCTGAACTTTTACTTGTATTGGCGAACAATCCCGACGCCAGAGTCCGTACCGCGTTAATTAAAGTATGTATAATCGTATAAGGTAATAAAATTGTATTGAAATTCATCTATTGTAGCGACGATTGTTGTGCAGGTCGTGCAAACGTATTTGCAACGCGCCAGCGACGAAGAAGTGAACAAATTTATAAAGCAAAAGTACTTTATGCATCTGGCGAATCAAATAGCATTGTATCCCGGAAGTGAACCGCTCGTAGTCGCTTTAGAAAATCTTGCTTTGAGAGGACCGACGCTAGCTGCGATGCCACCGTTAATGGCCATGATTGCAAAAGCAGCAGCCACCGAGCCAAACGTGGCTGTGCCAATAGTGTCATTTATCACCGACATAATCGCAAAGGTAAGTTAGTGTCGATTAAGTACTGTCCATGAAATGAGACAAACACATTTCCATTACAGAATCCCAATGCTTTGAGGATGCTTTTGGAGCAAGGGTTGATCGAGTCGCTGGTTCAAGCATTAGTCGGTGGTGCTCACAAAGGCGGTTCTGCCTCCCTCTATCGAGATATCCATGTGCTACTCGTAGCTATCGCCACGAAACTCTTAGAATCTCTAGGAAACCATCAAATGCAAGCTATCCTAGATATGCATTTGATACTGAATCACGTGGAATTAAAAGAAAAATCTGACTGTACCAAAAACAGAGCTTGCGTGTCCGTCATAAGGAACGCGCAAGTTTCCCTCTTCGACGGCGAACTCGATGTGCTCGCGGCGAAAGTCTCCAATCAATCGGGTTTCCGGTTACGTAGTACGGCATCGTACCTCGCTTCAGCGTATCACATAACCTCGGGTAATTATTCATATAAATTTTGTACCAGGTCCAGCCGTGATAAGCATACTTGACAATGTGTGTTTCAGTCTTCACAACCTCCAGCGATCAAAGCGACCATGGCTCTCGATCATCCAGCTTCACGAGCCTTCACGCGCCAACTGTTGCAACGTTACGCGAACCAGGGAAAGGAGAACTACTCGAACGGTTCCGCATTATTCTAACGCGTGCCGTAGACTTTATAACGTCAGCCGATGAACCGCCGTCAGGGAACGAGCTACAACTGACCAAAAGATTATTCTCAATTCTGTTGCACGGTCTTTGCAATCCGCTGGAAAAGAAAAATCATTGGAGCAGCGGATGGTTGACGAGACACGCTCTCAGAAAATACACGGCAAAGATAATGATGTGGTTGCTCGGACCGCATCAGAGCAACAATACCAGGATTTTTGCCATCAGGTCGCTGATGGAAGAGCCGAAAGCTGATAAAATATTATCTTCGATTCTGGAAGTTCATCCGCAAGTAGAACAAAAGTTTACCGTGTTCTTTTGGGATCTCTTGCAGAAACGAGTGGAGATGCCTAGCGCCGATGCGAGATTGTGCGCTGAGCTGAGAGAAGCGCTGAATGTGTGGGACTTGGCGAAAGGTATAGATCAAGCTAGATCAATCGGGGTATGGAACGAAGAGCTGGCATTGTTGAAACGCGAATTGATGAGAGATCGCGACATATGGATCGATAATAATCTTCCGGCTATTCAAAGGATCGGCAACAGATTCGACGTTCTCTCTAAGCAATTAACAGAAAGTGCCATGACTATAACGCAGACGGTTGTGGAGGAGCAGAATCAAGAACGCAAAGTATTAATGGAAAGACTGAAACACTCGAGGGCGATGGAGGCTCAAGCAATCGCTAAATGGAGGGATTTGGCACGACGTTTAACGCACGAGAGAGCGCCCTGGCATTTCCCGAAAAGTTACCCGAGAAGTTGGGAGTTGGATCCAACGGAAGGGCCTGCGAGAGTCAGAATACGATTACAACGATGTCACTTGAACATCGATAAGAGATTCTTTATGGCGGATTGTCAAAATAAATTGGATGCAGCGGAAATCGAGGGACCGTTGTCTTATTTGTTCATGACCAATCGGCAAGATACAAATGCCACAGCCTTGATCGAGCGATTGCATACCAGCGAGAGAATACGTAAAATGTCTCAAGCCAAGGTGGTTACGCCCAGAGCTGAACTAGCCGGTGAAGTTCTTATCGGTGAAACCTGCCTATACTTTGTACCTGACAATCCGGACGTACCATTGCACACGGACATAGCATTGGGCGGACTGGATTTGGCTATGGTGGGCGGAACAGCGTGGCGTCTCGATGATATTCGGGAATTGCACAAAAGGAGGTACCAATTGCAAGAGAGAGCCATCGAAATATTTTTAATTACGGGAAGAACTTATTTATTGGCGTTTAACTCGTCCAAGGAGAGAGACGAATTCGTAACAGAATTGTCTGCTTGCAATTTACCGAGACGAGTGCCGGGTGATGATTTGAGCGAAGCCATCATGTTATGGCGAAGCGGGGCTTTAACAAATTGGGAATACATAACTTGCTTGAACAAATTAGCCGGCCGTTCGTACAACGATTTGATGCAGTACCCTGTGTTTCCGTTTGTCTTGGCAGATTACACCAGTGAAAAAATCGATCTGAACAATCCGCAGATTTATCGAAATTTCAAACGCCCTATGGCTGTACAGGATAAAAAGAATGAACAGCACTACATAAACAATTATAACTACCTTAAACAAGCTTTGTCGGAAGGACTGAATTTAATCGCTTTGAATCAAGAGCCGTTTCACTACGGGTCGCATTACAGTAATTCTGGAACGGTGTTGCATTTTTTGGTACGATTACCACCGTTCACCAGCATGTTTCTGTGTTATCAAGACGATAATTTTGATATTCCCGATCGAACGTTCCACGCGCTGGCTACAACATGGCGGCTAACCAGCTGCGACTCGACGACAGACGTGAAAGAATTAATTCCCGAATTTTTCTATTTGCCTGAATTTTTACTGAACTCCGAAGGATTTAATTTCGGTGTACGGCAAAACGGCAATCGAGTAGGAAACGTTGAATTGCCAAAATGGTGCGGAGGTGACGCAAGACTGTTCATTCTTGCTCATAGAGCAGCGTTAGAGGCAGATCTCGTCAGGGAAGTTCTGCCATATTGGATCGATCTGGTGTTTGGATTTAGACAAACGGGAAGGCCCGCGGTAGAAGCCATAAATGTTTTTCATCCAGCCGTAAGTTAAACTAAACGATCATTGGATATTTCAAACTTGGGACACATTTTGGAATAACATTTTGGAATTTATGTTTCCAGACCTACTATGGTTTTAACGTGGAACAAATCGCGGATCCTTTGGAACGTCAAGCTTGGGAAACAATGGTACGAACGTATGGCCAAACACCGGCTCAATTATTTAGAGCTGCTCATCCGCTGCAGATCCAAAACTTTGGCAACATGTCACATTCCTCGTTACCGCAAGTCATCGATGGTGTGGACGGTATGTTACAATTTCCGTCTCCTAAATAGAATTGTCAAATGGCGTTTCCTAGATGTCATTGTATGTGAAGAGGTTATATTTTATGCGATTACAGGGATAAAATGGGGAAACTATGTTGGCGCGCCTGGAAACGAACCTGTTTTATGTTGGAAACACAAATACAGGGCACCATTGACATGCTTGATTCCCTTAATAACTGGTGATGTTTTTGGATTACCCAACTACACTACTCTATTGCTCGGCTACACAAAAGAGAAGGGTATAGATATATTACTAATTCCTAGGATCAAACATTTCATAGTTTCTTGTGCTTGTAACGATTGAGCGTATAATGATTTCAGGCGCGAGTATGTTAAGTGGAACATCTGTATTGGGAGCTGCTCTGGTGTCGTGGGGAGGTACAGATGGAATTGCAAGATTGAAATGTAAAAAAGAACAACCGCCCAGACCGTTGATTAAATCTTCGGGTTTGGATCCAGTAAGAAAATCAATTTATACAGGGTGTACCATAACGTATATTGTCGAATTAAGAATTACGTAATATAGTTTTTCCTTTTTTTTTTTTTTAGATTACTATTTTAGGTTCGTCTCCAGATTGTGGACAACTCTGGGCAGGCCACTTATCTGGTAGAATCACAGTGTATGCGTACACCGTTGTAACGAGCAAAATTGATTTCAATTCAGTACCGGCATGCGTGCTTCTAGCTCATAGAAGTAGAATAACGATAATATCTCTTTCACGGGCATTTAGTATAGCCGTTACGGGCGATTCAAATGGCAATATCGTTATTTGGGATTTAAACAGGTTAATATGCTCATAAATACAGAGTGTCTCGCGCAACTGAGAAAAAGCTACATCTTTAAAATAATTATTTGAGAGATACAGCTTTTCCTTTTTACGTGGGATACCTTATACATAAGAATTTATATCGAACTCTATGTTAAAATTATTTACCGTCTTTCGATTGCAGTTTAACGTACGTAAGATCGATATCCTGTGATCAGAATTATCCTATTCGTTTACTAGCGATCAGCGAAACTCTCGGAGATATTGCGGTTACTTACGACACTTCCAAGACGATCGAAAACACGTCATCATCCAGTCAGTCTGAACTTAAAGTATTTACCATAAATGCAAGGGCGGTTGGATCTGTTCTATCTAAGAGAAGAATAACAGCTCTTTGTTATGGGAATGCGCCCGAAGGAGTTTCCGTAAACGTTATTGCAACAGGATTAGATAATGGAGTTATAAGATTGTGGAGCAGTTGGGATTTAAGATTAGTTAGAGAAATTGTAATTGGTACTAAAGGGTGTGGAGCAGTGATTGCAATCGCATGGGCACTCGATCAACATCATCTCTATGCAGTTACCGAAGATTTTACCGTCCTTATATGGGAAGGATCAAAACGTTTGAGCAACGGTACACCAAAATTCGTTAACTTAACATCGCTCTAATGTAAATAAACGAACCGAAATGCGTTTTCTAATATACCGGCGAAATTTGATATTTTACTTTAAATGTATTTAAGCATTAATTTTTATATTATTGATAAATATTTCGTAACAAACACATTCTATTTAACAATTAAGACGTTTAACATCACGCTCGCAGTTCACAATTTTTACGAATATTAAAATCACTCAAATAGCGTTTCGTTTTTACAATGACAGTTCTACATTACATATGCATTTATTAAACAAAAGGCACGCTTAAGTATTATTTTATTGAAATTTATATTACAACAATTCCTGTTGTGTTTCTAGAAATATATATCAACATCTATATTTTTATACTCTGTTGAATTAAAGCATACAATGCACTTTTATAGGAATTACATGGTTTGTTGTTAATATATTTATAAATATAATAGTGTATCAAAGATACGCTTATATCATATTATCACTTTTCAAATATTTTTCTACATTCATAATGTTGTAACTCGTGTATATAAGTATATTTACTGAATCCATAAATCCTAAATAATGAAGTGTATCAACTTACTTCAAATAATATTTAAGCAGTCTTCAATTATCTCAAACATTGGATAATACTTTCCTGTTCTGCTTGCAATTTGTTTTGCTGTGTCCCCGCTTGAATTTATTATGGTAGGATCCGTATCTGAATGCAGAAGAAGCAGTTGCAAAGCAGGAGAATTGTGAGAGCTTGCAGATACTAAATGCAAAGGTGTTTGATTCCCTTTGCTTTTAGCATTTACATCTGCTCCATTTGCAATTAACACTGCCGCACTTTCAACATTATTCCAAAAGCATGCACAATGTAACGGTTGCCAATCATCCGTGGTCCTAGCATCTATCTTTGCACCAGCTTGCAGCAAATACTGTAAAAAAGAGAAACTAACAGCGATACCGAATATTTCCAAAAAAATTGAAAATCCAATGGAATAAAGCGATCAGAAAATAATGTCTATACTTCCACAACTTCTACATGATTGGTATAACATGCTCTGTGAAGTGGAGTGTAGCCATCCTTATCCGTACACTCCAACAAAGACTGATTTTTTACTACTAACTTCTTGACTTTCTCTATATCACCATTTTCAGCTGCATGAAGAATCTCTTGCTCATCAGGCACTATGAAGAAAATTAATATATCGTTGAACCGATCGTTGTTCGAATTATTGTACACCGACTATCAAGCTTTAAAGCTTCAAGAACTCAAGGTTTATACAATAGTATATACTGTTTAAGATCATGAGTTCTAACTTTTCGGGTTGCGTTCAACTTCTATTCCAGCGTCGTCGTCCTCCCAACCACTCACTTGCATACCCTCCAGTCGCGGTTTACATAACATTTTATCACGGATTGCTCCTAAATCAGTTAATTGATCACTCTCCTCCTCGGACGATGACATGTTCGTTTTATTAAAAGTTTACGAAACGTCGAATTTATACACTTATTCCATTGTGACAGAACACGCCACGAAGATAGTAACGTGCAAAAACCGCATGCAAGTTATCGTCTCGAACAGTGTTACTAGACGGCCGAACAGAACGTGTATGTGAAGCTGCTGCACTTTGGACAGCGTCGGAAATTAGAGAAAGATGGCAAATACGAGCCTTTCCTTCTTACCCTCGAAATACCTAAAACCTAAAATTTTTATTTTACAGATGGAAGTTAAATTCCATCCATCTCTCTTTGGGTCTCCAGTCGCAGCAACCTCCTTGTGGTGAGACCTGGTAATCGGTGTTACCCACGACGAAAGTATTCTAAATACTTTCCTCCTGGGTAAGGCCGAGCTAATGGCTGCGAATTTAATATAATTTCTTTAAATATCAGATAAAATTGTTAGTAATAGCAATCATGTAAGGGAAGGAAGGGTTTTCTACAGGGGGGCAGTTTTCTAATGGCTCTGATGTAACATCTGGTAATAGTAATCAAGACTCGAAATCGTATGTCGGTTGATGCAAATCGGATTCCAATTATTTCGAGAGCGAGAAGGAAAGTTTCACATTCACCTTCTCTCTCAAATTACCGAAATATAATTACGCATTAGTGTACATAAGTGCAATTTCTTCTGGACACCGGTCTGCCATCTGGTAACACTAATCCCAAGTTACTACATATGATCTAAAATCTGGCACTAGGAGAAAGTCTCTAGGGCGTCACAACACGAATTAAATTCAGTTACTTTGATCAAGGCGTGAAAAACATTTTCTGCATTCGATTGTTTTATAAATGTTTGAAAACCTAGCACGTTACTCGTTTACACTACTCATTGAGATACATACCCATCATTGCAACAAAACATGCAGACGTAAACATGGAATGCATGAGACTGTTAGACAGTTTAGATATTTTGGGTTATGCTGGTATTTGCACAGGATCAGAAAATTCACAGATATTGCAAAATTCTCTCTTAATATTGCAACGAGAAAATCATTTTCAAAAGTGTTATTATTGGGGGAAAATTTATGGAGTTCAAAATGATTATCATATTGCGTACGGTTTTGAAAAAGACTGCATGAACGGTCAAAATTATTATTATAGGTAAGATTATTTTTCATTCAGGGTTCTCAACCCCTATGTCCAGCAACTTTTCGCGTATACGTGTCGTACAAATCAATAAATAAGTATATTTGTTATGCAATTAGCATGGATGGTTTGAATTGGTTGCTATTACCGAAGGCAGATAAATGTGCATTATTCTTAACATCCCTTGCTGTTAATAAATTCGAAGGTGATCCATCGTTAATCACTAATGTTTACAACGTAAATCCTCCGTTCCCGTCAAACGAAGATCCTAAGAAATATTACGACGTAAGATATATTGAAATCAAATGATAGTTTTATAATATTTGAAAAGATAAAAGTATTTAGAGAACGAATGACATTTGATACACCGTAGGGTCCTATACCGAAGGAATTAAAAGAAGAAGACAGACTCGCGGCAACGGTACAGTCGATCAGAGAAGATGCCGTAATAATTCCACGTGGCGCTTGGTTTAAATGTCCTAACGGTGACGTAATTGAAAATATCAATTTTGATGGGCTCGCCGCCGTTGACGCTTCTTATTTAAAGTCCTATTTACACGCGCGTCCGCCGCAACAAAAATGGAATACCAATTTATTGACTAGGCCCGATTATAGTTACTCGTTAGACTTTTTGGACACGATCGATCTTGATGTGCCACAAGGTACTGTAAATACGAGAAATTTACTTCCCTACCTACGCGGTTCTCTGTACATGTTTTTTCGTTCAGGATGCTGGAATCTGCAACTTGTACAAAGCAAGAGATCTGTAATTTTACAGAATCTGTATTGGCCTGGTTTGACTTTTTATCACAAATTAAACGATTCTCGTCATGGTTTTCTTTATTTTGGACACGGGAAAAAGAATATGGATGTGGTTTTTATGATATAGAAACGAATAATAAAGAATTAAAGTATCTACGTTTACAGAAGTTTTGCAATTTTATAGAATAACAAAGAATTCGATTCTTGATTGTTTTCTATGACAACCAAACTTTCGTCACGACGTAAAATTTCACCGTCTCCGTGCATACCCTACGGTATGTTAAAATTTTCCTTTTCCATTAAGTTTACAAGTAACAATAACCATGATTCGAATTAAGAAGATCATTATTATGAAAAATTTCAAGCATCTCGAATTGTAACGCGTAAGTTGTTAACGTAAGGTTATGTATAGAACTACATATATGTATATGTTCATGGTAACGTGAACGTTGCACGTAGCCGAAAACTTTTAACGGTGATAAAATGTTATTCCTTGAGCGGACCGGTAAATATCATTTAAATCAATCGTTAATTATCGTGTTAAACGTTACAAATATTGATAGGTGTTAAACGAAGGGGTTTGTTCGCGGTCTTTACGAACCAGCCTTGTTAGAAAAATTAATTGGCGTCGTGGCGCGCGAGATGGCAGTAGTGTTTCCCTCGAGACGATGATTTTGAACGCACAAGCGCAGTGACTGGCGTGCTCAAGTGAGGTGTTGTTGGAAGTGCTTGGGATCCGTCTTCCGACGCATTTCCCCAGGATATATTGCCATTAACGGTGAGTAAACGTTTCACCATCTTTTCCTACGTGCTTTTTTTGCCGATGGATTAGCCTTTGGCCGTTAATTCCCCTTACTTTGTCTGGTAAATCGAAAGTTTGGCGACGGCGAATCGCCGGGTGACGCCGGTTCTATGAAAACGTATTTCTCAGCACGTGGATCCTAGCGGTTTTCGAACGGACGTTTCAGAATATTTGCTTTTGTCGGCCTTTTTGAAACGAATTTGTCGTCTGTTTCGACGATGCTCGGTTTCGACGCGATGCGTCACTGTATGGAATTTTGTTGTCGTTGACAGACAGGGACGTCAAGTTTCACTCGCTTTTTTGCACGAATTACGGCGTCGTTTGAGGTTCTCAAATTTTTCTGATTCGCCACCGATACCTGGTCGTTACAAATAACTTTCTAAAGCGGATGTAAACCGAAATACAAACTTGCGTAACGATTGTACGTCGGTGTCGACTCGCATCGCGAGTTACTCGTATTCTATGACGATGTTACGGAATCGTACGAATTTTCCTATTAAATCGCGACGTAACGAATGCGTTAATAGTAAAAGATACTTTTAAAATTATTACGAGCATAAACAATGCTATACTCATTGTTCTTTAGACTTATATTTGTATTGCATATTATTCACATAGTATTATTGCGACGTGAAGTTGCTCGATTCAAGGTTAGGTGGATTAAATGGAGGTATGGATTTGTTGTTGCCGAATAATATATGTATTTTATTATTTCTTGTCATTAATTCGATTTACGTTTAATCAAAGTTGTTAAAAATGGGTTATTTTTATGAGATTGGTCGAAGAAGGTTAAAGTGAATAAAAGGGACATTTCGCAGGCCTACAAAAACGTATATACGTTTCGATTACTGTGTCCATCGCGGCTTAATGAATAACGGGTTTGCTGAACTCTGTCGCTCTTTGTTCGCGGCGATTAACACGAGATTGTCCGTTGTTCTGTTTCGAGCATAGATTCACAGCAGATACTCGTAGTGGAAATTAGCAGCGGGCTGGTGAGTAGCGTTCACAGTAATCGTAATAGGGCATATGGTTGTTGGTTTCAACGTGGCGCTCGCAATGTTCGTAGTTACGATTACGATTACGATTTTTTGCATTATCGTTTTTGTAAATTTTGAACGGTTTGCACGGGTCAAAAGGCAAAAGGGATCCAGTCAATTCTTTCGTTTCGACGATCGCACGCGTCTCGACTCGACACTGCGGCCGGGGATATTCATGTTATACGCCACTATTTTTGAGTGGTCCTTGCGGTTTTGAAAGTGTTCGCCTCCGTTTGCATCGCGAGTATCCGAGCCTACGGTCTCCCTCTCCTCCCTCCCGTCCCTGATACAGAGATTTATTTTCCTGCGTCGGAGAAATCAATGACGGAGCCGATAACCTCTCTCCGCGTGTCGCGGATAGGAAACTCTTGGGGCTCTCTTGTATACGATTCGTATGCACGGCCGTACATGTGCGATCGTGTAGTCAATTCCGAGCACGGATCGCGAGTTCCGGTTCCTATTCAACCGGCATCCTCTGTATCCCGACATACTGTATCTTTCTCCTCTTCGTCTTCCTCGTCGATGACTTTAAGCATCGTACAACCAGAATATACATACTGTCCCCCATCTTCGTAGGGAATTACTCGATTACGCGACTATCGGACAAATTCACGAGGTCGTCCAGGTACAGTTTGTTCCGCGGAACGATGGCGCAAAGTTGTACGTTACAACGGTTGATCGATCACCGTTATTTTTCTCGTTACTTTGCACCGTTCTGTTTGCATTCGGATCCCAAGTATCGAACATCGGACGTCGATTCTTTCCGGCGCGCTTAGCTGCACTTTTTTTAATATTCCACGGCGGATCGTGGCGAAATCTCTGGTAACGGGACTTGGAGTAAACCGTAAAAACCTCGTGGAAACGTCACGGCATTGACTTTCTTTGTTCCGCTAGCGTAAACTCCCGTTCCCGGCGTCCCGTGGGCTCCAGCTGACGGCGGCGCGGTGAGACGCGGAACCGAGAGTTCCGGAGCCCACGGTGCGCGCGCAATTTGTATCGTACGCCGCGGCAAATTTATTCAAAAAGTTAACCGCTCGATCGGGGCTCTGCAATTAAGAACCAGATACGTGTAAAACATGGCCCTGAAACGATTCGTTAACGTTCCGAGCGAAACGAGCCGGCAAAGTTTCTTTCATATCGATCGTTACGATCGTATTATCGATCACGAAACGATCGTATCGCGGCCAGTAATTCTCAACCGTCGTTGCACGCGACGAACAGCGTGTAATTTTTTCGCGAGACACGTTATGCACGTATCTCTCCGTTCGGAAGGCGTTAACGTTTTATCGTCCCGTTTCGTGACCGTATCTCGGATTACGCGGTTGCTGAAAAAAATCCCGAGCGTTCCGAACGGTTTGCGAATTTACGCGCGTGATATTCGAATTTCTCTGGAAACGGTACGAAACGCAGCGGTTCTCATAAGCCTCGAGCCGGGCAATTAGATCGAATGGAAAGCGCGATGAAGGGCTATAATGCGTGAGAACCGTCCGTTTAAGGCGCGAGAACTGGTTCTGGGTCTGATCGCGGGCATCTTCCCAAGGTTCTCTTCTCGATGTTAAACACGGCAGAGATGTTACGAGGAGCTCCTTGGACTGCCTGAAAATAAACGTCGGGGACAAGGAGCCCCGGGGACCGCCTTTCCACGAGGCTCCTTTCGCCCGTACGAAACGCGTGCTCTTCCTCGTCCGTCTCCCGAAGAACTTGTCCCTCTTCTCCTTTTTCGCCTCTGCCTACCTGGCGGAACGTTACGAAATGTTCCCGATCGTTTTAGACTCGAGCTGGAATTTCATCGAACAAAAAAAAAAAAAAAGAAAAAAAAACGTTGCCGTATCCGCCCGCTTGGCCCGGCGTGTATGCAACCATGTTGCTTATCCGCCGGCGACCGTGTTTTGTTCATCGGAACAATCGACTGCCGGGATTTCCGACTCTCGGTCGCTTCTGCTTTTTCGTCCTTTTTCACTTCACGGTCGTTGCTTTTCGAGAATTTTCGCGGCGGGTTATTTAACGGCCGACTTGCGATTGTTCGTCGATCGTCGTCCTTGGAAACGAGGCGACGAATTGTTTTTTAACACCGTGACGAAAATGCCCGCGCGCGAGAGACCCCTGGTCACATCACGTGCACCGTGAGTGATTCTCTTCCATGCCGTGGGGCTCCGTTGTCAAGTGGACAATATCTTCTCGTGTTACAGCAATGTTACCGTTGCCGAACAAAACGACGCGATCCGATGTTTCCTTCTTGCGTGTCTCCATCGTGTTCGCCGACTGACGCCCGTTCTGCCGCTCGCCGTACACACGGCGAAAAGAAATTTTATTCAGAATCGAACGAGCAAACGTATATACACCTCAAGTTGCAATCGAAGATTCTTACGGACCGAAATTTCATTTTAGTTAATTTCACTCGATCTTAGAGCAGACATAATGGAGAGTAGGCTTCATTTGATTCGCTGTTACGAAGACCAGCGTTTGTCATTTGCGTAACTCGTGCCACAACCGCGTTGTCATTGCCACCCGATATTTCGATCGTGATGTACAAGACCGGATCGCGCGCGCCGATCTACCCGGAAACGTTACTCCTTCGTAGATCACCGAGCACGCTGGAAGATTAGCGTTTACTCTCGATTCGATGGCTCGTTGTTCGTAGTTCGATCTACATATTAATTTTTAGGGTTAAAGATACTCCGTTGGTAATAACACCCCCCACAAGTGTACTATATTTTCGTCGAGAAGCGTATATATTGTTCTTCCGGCGGATCTGTTTTCCGATTAACACTTTACCGACCGATAGCCTATTAATCGACTGTTTTACCGGCCAACGCTTACCGACCGATAGCCTATTAATCAACCGCTACCGGTCGGTAAAGTGTTAACACTTTGACTGCCACGTCACCCATATATGGATGACAGAACTTTTAACAGTGGAACTAAAACAATGAATTCTCAAGTTAAAATGTTAAAGAAAATCAATTTTAATAGGCTTCGTAAATTTTGATGAGGTTAGAAAAGTAACTATTACGATAACTTTTAAGTTGTGTAGTTTACAATTGCCTAAAATCAGAGTTTTGGTCTCGTAAACAATTTTAGGATTCTAGACTGGTAGTCAACGTGTTAAAAAAAGGAGGGGATGAAGAAGCTGTCTTTCTTTCTTTTCGGAGAAATATTCGGCGTAAAGGTTTTTGGTTCGATCGGGCTCGTGGATGATCAGCGCGGTTATGTTTGCACGTGGGTCGCGAGCGCACCTTTACTCTTTTAAAGCGGAGAGCCAGGGATAGATGGATGATTGTATACACGAGAGCTTACGTTGGCTATAAGAGCGAGCGAATGAACGAACGAACGAACGAGCAAGCACGAGAGGGAATGGGTAAAGGGAGAGTATGGGGGTTATGGGGGCACGTTCACACAAAACGGCCACCGTAGGCACCGCGGCAGCTGTTCACCATCCGTGCCCTACTCTCTACGCTCTTCTCTCCCCCGCATTCTTAGCTCGGCTTAGCCTCGCCCTTCCTCCCCCTCTGTCCCTCGGTGATGATCGTACAAAAGTTCGAGTAGCTTCTGTGCTTCTCTGGTTCTCTTTCTCTCTCTCGTTTCTTTCTCTGGCTTTTGGACGCAACGCGGTGATCGCGAAACAAATATCCCGGACACTTTCCTCCAACGTTTCCCCTTCGAGGAAGGGGTTGATCCCTACCTACGGTCTTTAAAAAATATAAATGGCGTGTAGAGTTTAAATTGACGCGCGTCGTCTTGGAGTTTCGCGACGAGTATAAAAAGTCAAGCTTTGCTTTACGTCACAGAAATACCGCTTCGAGGTTAAAAAAAAAAGATGATATTGTATATGTACGCGTGAACGCAACGCATTCAATCGGGACACAATGGCGGAATAGTAGCGGAATAGAATCGGTGGGCAAAGCTCCTCGTGTCCCTATCCGAAAGTATTCCTTTCCTCTTGGCTTTCTTTTTCCAGCGAGGTTCACGGTAGAAGCGGGCCAAAGTAGTTTGGCGTATTGTCGGTGCCGCGCATCGAGTCCCTTCTGCTCTCGTCCCTCTATTCAGCTTCCCATTCTAGCTTCGCGAACCGTAATACGCGAAATATTCCGCTATACGTGGAACCGTGCTTTCTTGTGAAAGCAGCGACGGTGGTCGGTCGTTGTTGGTCGAGTAATATCGCTGTTTGCTCGAACGAGAGACGAGAGGAGACCCCGGCAAGTGGGTGGGTGTGCGCGCGACGCTCGAAAAGCCGCCTTGAAGAGTCAACACAGTAGCTACATAATGGATTAAGCCACGAACCGGCAGGAAAATCCGTGATAACGTGGTTACGAGCTCCTTTTCCCCTTTCGCGTTTCCTTATCGTTCTCGGCGTATCGTTCGAGGAAGCATAACGCTGCAGGGAGGCAAAAATGTTCGGGGTATCTCGCGGTCGACGACACTGTTCTCTCGTAGTTTCTCAAGTTTCGAGCAAAGTTACACGTAAAATCGCACGTCGCTTTCCTCGAACGGTGGACGAAACGATTTCCACGAGTCTGTTAATTCCTGCTCGTTTCTAATTAATTACACTTAATTGCGTTAATTGGTCCGTTTAATGCGATCGTACGACACTACCATTCCTCGCCCCGTGGATTAACTGTACATGTAAAAAAATTGACGAGCTTCCGTGAGACTAGCACCGGACGGTTCTTTTCGACGATTCGCAGCTGTATAAATACGCTTGGGAGTAAATTCGGGAACGTTTGCACTCGACAACACCTGCATCTAACGCTCTGTACAATTTTCCTAGCTGTTCGAGCTCGATCGTTTGCTCCTATCAGATCGTATTGTGCGCATCAATGAATCGTTTCTGAGTCACTTTGGATCACCCACGTTAATCCAGCGACGCGTTATTTCCGTGCAACCGTGGGACGCAGTCGCTTCTTTTTTTTCTCAATGTTCTTACGAATGGATCAATGCTCGGCTAGTTAAACGCGAGTACAATGCCACGACTGTGGCGAGGTGCCTTTGTGTCTTTGTGACCGCCTTAACTCGATCGACTCGGCTGGTGAAACGCGTTAAGATTAGATTGTACAGGCACGGTCGCGTTGCCGCTGCTGTTTCTCTTCCAGGGTAACGCACCACCCTAAAATAGTTGACGTGCATGGAAGATAGGTTCCAGGCGAAGGTTAAACTCTCGTTCGTCGCGAGGGGGGGGTGTCACTCTGACAGATTCATGTTTCACTCGGGCGATCGCGTCCGGTTCGAGTCGGAGGTTCAATCTCTGGAAATCTGCTCCAAATTCTAAACGATGCTAAAAGAAAATGAGCGGAGAAACGCGATGAGTTTCGCTTTCTCTTTGCTCCGTTCCGCGTGTTCGTGAAGCTCGCGAAAAAGATTGCTATAAAAATTAGCCGACACTCCCCCAGGGGGCAGCGGGCGGATTTCCATTTCACGGCGGCTACGTTCGACTGGTGGCTTCTGAAGCGGGATGTAAGCTAAATGGGACCGAGCTGATATATTCAGGTTCCGGTTTCGCTATGCTCGGTTGACTATGGGGTTCAGGGGAGACACGCCTAATGTGTATCCTCTGTGTCCACGAGTGCATTTTGCTCGTTTCCTCTTTTCGATATTCTCCGACGTGTTTCGCCCCGTTCCGTTTCGCGAATCGCCTCGCGACCGCGCGACCAACGTTCCGATTCGGCATTTCGGATAATTGTTTACTTACCCTGTTATATTGGACGTCGAGTCTCTGCCCGGAAACAACCAGCATTATGGTTCTTTCCGGACGAGAACAATTCCTTCGCGGAGATACGGAGCAACGGACTGTTCCTTTGGCCTCCGCGACCCACGTCGTTAAGATAGACTCGCGAAGAAGAAGGGAGAGGCCTCGGAATCTCTGGTCCGGTCCCACGGAAGATTTCCCTCGCGAAGAAGAAGGAACATCGAGCGTGTCACGCTTGACCATCGTTCACGATGTTTGCCAGGGTACCGCGTGTCACGCGATACCGTTACGTAAGATTTGAAAAATCGACGACAAGTGACGACCGCGCGTACACCGTCGCGACATCGGTCGAGTCGACTCCATGGTTTTCGAACGGTCGCGAAATGTCACGGATAATGTGTCGAGAATCCGTGTGGAGGACACGGTAATGCACTGGCGCGGCACAGTAAATGCCACGCATGCAGAACGCGATTCTAGCTGAGACTGGTCTGGGGATCCTAGCAAACACACTCTAGAGAAATTATTCGTTTGATGGAAACGGCTCGTAACGTACGAAACCCTTTCGATCCCACCAGATGGAAGGCACAACTTTTTTTCGAACGAAGCCCAATTCTGGCAGTGAGCAAAGAGACCACCTTTCATCGACCAGGATCGTTCTCATAAAGAATCGAGCAAATTTCGTTTCCTTGGGCTAAACAAATCGTCGAAAGTCAGTAAACTGTAAAACGATCTAATTTCCTTTGATGAAACGTAACGCAATAAAATTGTTCTGCTAACGGAAAGTCGAAGGAATTATCTCGTTTGTCGGCGACTCTGCACGCGAATTGCGCGCTATTATTCGAGTGAGTCATAGAACGGACAACCGATAATCTTTGTAGCTCTCCCCCGAGCGTAGCGCTCGCGAATAAAGGAGAAAAAGGGCGACTTGGAGGCTACTCGATAGAGAGAGACGAGACAACCGTACCGTTTACTATGTGACATGGACAGCCGACAGAGCGTAGTACGAAGCGAGAGGGAAACTCGAATGAGCAGCGAAGAAGGAGAGACGGGAAAGTCGAGTACGTATAGTAGATCGGTCGGCGAGAATACGGTAAACTGTTCCATGGGACCCCGGTGAACGTTTCTGTGTTGCACTTGGAGCCACGATGCGCGTCGGTCTTTCGAGTAGAATGTCAGGCCGTCGAGATACCATCGTTCGCGATTCGTAGATGAACCATCAAACTTGCCACCGTGCAGCAAATCTGATATCTGATCTCTCGTTGAAACGTTTATTTCGTCGTGGCGGAAGAGAATCGTGGGAAGAGTCGACGCGATTTAAGAAAGATTTCATCAGGTTTAAAAGTTTCCAGTCGACTCTTATTTTTCATTTCAAAAGCAAAGTCTTGAGGAATTTTCATTAATACGAAATGGTAGAAATTGAACCTCGTTGCCGATTATCAGCAAATAATCTTGTAATTTAGAAAAAGTTTTCGCGCACGTAGACCAGCTGATCTAGTTGATCGGAGGGCACGATACGTTCCGGAACACACGGCCCTGCGATGCTCGAAGAATCGAGAAGGAGACGTGAAAGGACGAACAGAGGTCCTGGTAATTAAGGCGTTTCGACAAACGCACATCGCGGAAACCGGTTATCCCGGTATCGCCGCGTTTCGCTCGCGTATACCTGCTGGAGGTTGCTTGCAAGGTTGCTCGATTCGCTTGCACCGACGGTCCTTTTGCCCAGAAATACGCGTATATCCGCGCCTATAGGTAGACAAAGTTGATCTTTCCATCGCGTTCGATTGCATCTGTATTACTAAAAAGAAATGCTCGAGAAACACTTGCGCCCGAAACGTACAGAAAAAGGGAGTGTAAAAAATTCTATCTTTCCCGTCCAGCGAACAGGAAGTATCGAATTAACAGGGCACGATCTCGTCTCTGGAAAACAGTACGAGCGTGGTGGCGGCTTAGCTTCTAAACCAGCGCTTCTTTATACTTGCCCCGACTCCCCGTTGCGTTATAGCAGACCGCTTACGCGATGGAACAAAATCGACCAACAGGTTTATTTCTTACTTATCCCGGGTCAGTATCGTCGATGCGTTTCACCGAACCGAGACGAATCGTGTCCGTAATCGAAGTTTGTTCTTTCATCGTGGCCCCCCGATTCGAGACAAATATCGTCGAGTTTAATCGCGAAGTTAAACGCGTAAAATAGTAAGGGAACGAGCACGGTTTGCACGATGGCACGTTGACCACCTTGTCGGTAACGCGATATGGAAGCCAAAGTACAACGGAACAGAGATATCGAGTCGATGGTTCTCTGGTCGCAAAGATTTCGCGATCGATCGATTCCGTGTTTCCTCCGTGGGATGTTTCAAAGTCGTGTTCTTGCTATAATATTTACAAGCGGCTCTCGAAACCATCGAATAACCGAGCGTTAGGGGACTTTGTTTGCCTCGACATTATCATCTTCAAACATACAAACACTCCCGTGCATATTTACATTTTAAGTAGTAGCATCAAGATGAGTCGGTCGCGTTGCAAAGTCTCGCCGTGAAGGGAAGTACCTCGAAAAATGCGGATTTCGGTGTCTCGTAATCTTGGAATTCTTTAGAAAATATATTGCCCCATCGTGGGTCTAGGAGAATTTTGTAACGAGCGGACGTGCCTTTTCTAACGTCGATTAGAGTACAGTGAGCATGAGAATGAACCTTGCGTGGATTTTTCGTCGTCGCTCTCGGTCTTCCTTTCTACTATTTCGTGCAGCAAAGTGTCTTCTGGTTCCAGCACGATACACAGGATTATAAATAACGCCATCGGGGGAAGCGTTTGTCCTTGAATATCATACGAGGATCGTGTACGTATGTACTCGCGCATTCATCTAGAGGAGCGGAGACGAGAGGAGAGGCCCCTCTTACACACAAAGTTGATTGTCCGGCCTTGAATCTGCGGCCAGATGTGCTACGAGTGACGGGGCTCGCGCATACATGCGTGCACGCGTCACCGTGTGTACTTTCTGTCCAGAATAGTTTAAAAAACCTGTTGTGCTGGTATCCAAAAAGCTCGTTCGATTATGATAAACGATACTGTCGGGATACGAAAGAGAAACGCGTTGGCTAATTTTTGCAAAGAGAAGAACCACGGCGTCGTCCAGACGGCAGTAATGCTCGTTTAAGTATGCAACCCGTATAAAACAATTAAACGCCAGAAGGTTGTTGTTCGACGGATCAGATTGTTTCGCCGTAAAGTCGTAGCTGGGATGTGTCCTCCGCGTTTGCCTGTGCGACATCGCCCCCAACATGGAGACCTACGCTGGGCCGTGTCTCTCCGGTTCTCTGCACAGGAATAAGCTTCGAGGCATGGGGTTGGTCGGTGTCTGTCGGCTTAGAATATTGCGGGGGTGGGCAGCGGTAAAGAGAACCCCATGAATCATCCGACATACAATCAATACGAGAGCACCACCGACCCTCTCGTAGAAGTGCACCGTCGAAGCGGTTGAAAGCGTAGTTCGCCACGAATCTGCCTGCCAGAGAAGGGTGGACGGCACGACAACGTCCTCGTGCCTGTCGCCCTACAACGAAGAAGGGGGGAACCAGGGATGTTTTTACGTCTACGCGAACACGTCGAATTTCGTGGAACAAACCTATTAACATGGTGTCAGTAGGTGCTTAATATTATCAATTTTCCTCTTAGACGATCGTTAACCACTAGCTGGGTGTCGGTAGTTCCGCGAAATTTTTATTCTATTTGCAGAATGATCTCGATGAAATTGACTCGGAACACACCTTAGTTTTTTTTAGATAAAACGTTTTTAACTACGTTTTTCGCCGGATACGACCGACAGATTTCGAGGCTTTCATAGATAAACGATTTTGTTTGAACGAGATACGTCTTGTATCGTGGTCGAACGGGACGAAGTAGACCGTCGGAATTCAAATAACTTTTACACATGGTTGGAAAGTGTTTTTGAAAAGAATGCAATGATCAAAGCTTCGCGGATCTGTTTCATCGATGTTTCAGAACCGAATGTTCAGTAGTCCGTTGTTACTGTCTGGGAAAAGTGGTCGCTTCTATCTGTTACGCGGTCGCGTACGGGAATGCGGAACGAAGTACAGTACAGAGCTCGTACGGTGGTACTAATTGCCTCGAGAATGGCATATACAATGAATTAAACGGCTTGACAAAACGTACATTCTACGACCATTCAGTCTCACTTACGACCAAGACACAAAGCGTGTCACGTGTTATCCGTTAAACAGCGTGATCGCGAGTGCTTAAGCGCTTCTTCGTTCCTGGCTTTGTCCTCAATAGCAATAACGTTCTCAAGGGTGATCTCCGGAGGAACGACGGATGTTTCGTGACGTAAAGAAATTCGGAGTAGTATCATCGGCGACACAGGTTCTCGAAGATTTTACGGGTCATCCATAGCCCGGTATCACGATACTCGATACGTTAACAATTCGTGAACTCGTGACGGACCAAAGACAGTTTAAAAAACGCCTGTACACATTTGAGTTGCTTCGCTACTACCATCGAGGGTAGTGATAGCTATGTACATCGACCCAGAGCTCACGATCACGTTTCTCGTGTGCAGTCTTCGTGGTCCTGGCGTGGTTTACACCCTATAAATGAAATCAGTACGAGGACCGTTCCGTGGCGCTTAATTAGAACTTAATTGCTTCGGATGACCGGTGATGTAGCGTCTTGCAGGAGCAACGAGAACGGGCCACCTGGTCAGAATAGGCGTACCCTTGGCCTTTTCGGCAATAATGCCACGTCGTGTTGTTGTCGATTCGTTGGATGATCTTTAACCGGAGGTAAATATTTGTTTGCTTAAACGCGAGCGGGCAAACCGGACGGTCGAAATGTTGTTTTTGCTACTAATCTCGGTTCCGTGGATTTTTGGCTGATCCCAGGGCCCAAAGAAAAGCAGTTTCGGACGTTAATTATGCACGCGTGCATTCCATCGTACGGTCGCGCGTGCCTCGCATCCAACTCGCGTAAAGAATTTCCAGGGTATTGCTAACCCTTCGTTTCCCTTCGACTGGTAAAACGTACAATAGTGTCTCTGACAACACATTGATTGAAATCGAATTATCGACGAGTCTTTTGGTCGATATAGTTTTGTACGCGTAGGGAGATATCGATGCTTGGTTTCGAGGCGGCAAAAGTTTCGCGAGAACCGAGCTGACGCGTACACGTATGCATTTGTTGGTCGTAGACCGCTCAGCAACGCGTTGCAGCGTATTCGTGCGGGCGAGCGCATACCTCGAGTACGTGCACTGGTTTTTCGTCGAGCTACGCGTGCACGCACCAACGTCCGCGTGCAAGTGCACGGTCATGAAAATAATTTCGGGCGCCAGTCGTCCAGAGTTCCGACGGATGCGAGGGATTCGTGCGACCGATCAACTTTTATTCGGAAGTGGAGATTTAACCGTATTAAAATGGCAGGTCAACCCGGTCCCGGGGCACTCGGCGCGTATGATTCGTGAGTGCGTGGACCGTGAGCGAGTTTAAGGTCGCCGGAACTGGCGTCGAATAATGTAATATTAGCGGTCGTTGGTGCTTTGAAGTCACGAAGGTCCTCTGCTCAGACTGATCCGTAATTTATGGGCTGATTCGACGGAACGATTCTCCGGGTTGCCGGCGATCGGGATGTGAATAATTATGTCGACGTTGATTTCCTCTTCTGACCGATTCGGTGCGTCTGGTATCACTATCTTTTCTATCGGTTTATCCCGTAAATAAATCGAAATTCCCGCGGGTCAGCACGTTCGACAGGATATCTAGTATCGAGGGGTCGCGATAGACGGGTTCGAGACATCAGATTATGCGCGACAAAGTAACCCAGGTAAATAGCATTACGCTCGGTTTACCGTGGCACGAGTAAATATTTATGCTTCGAATGGCCAATGGAGAGCTTGTATTAAATGCTCGGTGAATTTCTAACGGGCTCGTTAGGCAGTGCACACAAGTACTTACACAGAAGCCAGTGCACACTAATTCGAAAGCTGCGCGTAACGATATTTATCGCATTCCACGGTAACGATCTGCCAGACTTTTAGTAGAGATCGATCGGGTATCATTAAAGGTTTCGTCGAAGAAAGGAACGGGAAAGATTTACAAAAATGATCGAGACCGGGACGATTTATCGATAAGATCTTCCAGCGTCTTCGTCAGATTCATTTAGTTTTAATTCACACATTATATTTTCCGTAAAGAATTTTTTTTCTCGATAGCGCGTAGGAATTCGGGAGTATGTCTCTTGACCAAAAATGATTGCAATTGACCCCTGCAACTGAAAATAATTTTTCCAGAACGATTTGAAATTTTTTAAATTCGTCGAAAAAGTCCACCTATCCTCTGTCAAATTTTCATAAAAACACAACCATGGGTAATGTAGTAATACAATTTATTGATAAAAAATAAAATTTCTACGCTGTATTTGGGTTATGTTAGTAATTTGATTGTAACCGCGGACAATCGATATTTGATACCTCGACGGCGAGAAATCGATGTTCGTCCTCTTTCCGAAAGTCTCGCAAGTCGAGAAACGGTGTTGTATCTTGGTGTTGGCATCGAATCAGAACCGCGACGCGTGGCCTTGCGCTCGATCGCGTTTTCGTCGAATTACGATTCGCGGGATATTCCGTCTGGTCGTTGACCTTGTTGCGCGGCATCGAAATGCGTGGGCGTCCCATTCATCGGCCAGGAAGGGGCCTCTACGTGTCCAAAGTATGTACTTGTACCATTTGGCATCGTGTCATAGATACGCACGCCGTACATCTTCGTTAATTGGTGCCTCGAATAGCACGCGTCTTCGCGACCGACCGACCGTCGCTCGAGATTCACTCGACTCTCGCTGTCGACGCGTTTTAATTGCTCCGTTTCGTGCTCCGTTGCGCTCGCCGGTCGAGAGATCGAACGGATCGAATCCGTTCGTACAATAATTCGGTTTACAGCCAAGCTTGGATATTTTTAACCTCGGTGAAATTCAATTCTCGATATTTCCGGCCCCGGTGCTCCATTCTGGCGGTTCGTTGCCACCGTGTATCGCGATTTATAGTCTCCTCTCTGACAAAGCCGACGATCGAATTTTCAAGTATGCCGGCGCGCGCAACATTCTTAGAGTAACGTTCGCACAAACGTTGTCGTAGTCGACGACTAAGGTGGAGCTTCCGTTTCCGGCAATGGACGTGCCGTATACGAGAATCGACGCTATTACACGCTATATTCGTCACAGCTATCCGGAGTCGTTCCTTTCCCGTAGACGGTGTATTCCTTCGTTCGTCGATTACGTTCCATCGATCCGAGACTTTCTTCAAACTATCGGATGGGAATCGTCCATAGCTTCCAAACAAAATTACAGATACGTTTTTTCTTCTTAGTAGCACACCTTGCTGATTCGGAGTATTACAAAGCGTAACGAGTTGCAATGAAAACAAAAGAGAATAAGAGTAGGTGTAGCGAAACGTACACTCTGAATGCGCTGGTTACGACTCCCGGAAGTTACACCTGCGATTCCTGCAAGTAAATTTTGGGACTCGGAATTGATATTTAAAATGATTGTTCTCATACTGTGTGACTCGAGCTTCTGATCGGTCCGTAAGAGAAAATAATCGTATTAACTACTTGTTTCCTGTTTAATTTATTTTTTTTTACTTTTACAAAGAGAAGGTAAATTGGAATACCGCTATTTGAAATTGCCTGCACCGTAACAATCGTTACGTGGTAAGCATCGCTGATTTGTGCCATCTTTAAATTAAACCGAAGGAAAGGAAGTACGATCATCGAATATACGCTTTGAGAGGATTCCTTCTGCTACGGCGAGCAGGCTATACACGTACTCGTAATTAGCAGCGCGGTAGGTTTGTTTCGGTTGGGTGTTATCGTTGCGTATCGTGGAAATTGGTGCTCCGTTCGCCATATGCTCGTCGGTACCGTTCTCGAGGCTCCTTAGAGAGCCGGTTTTCATTTCCTGTCGCCCGCGAAAGAACGGCTAACCTCGCGTCGATAGAGACTCTCCCCTTCCGCCTCTTTTTGCATACTTTCGATGCCCGCGCGCGCGTTCTTTTCCTCTCCGTCGTCGTTGTTTGCAAACCGAACGCGACGACGGAGGAGGTCCCCGTGCATCCTTGCGCAAAGTCTCGCGTTCCCTGCGATTAAACGCGTGTCTCGCTGTTCGACACGTTTGCGATCGATAGCACGTAGCGCGTATTGCGTTTCTCTCTTCTCGAAAGTTAGAAGCTGCTGCGTGGACGCCGTACCGTCTCATCGCGAACTGCGTTGAGAAAAAACCGTGTTCGGTCGCGGAGACGATAATCGTTGGTCGTTCTGCTCTACTATACGATCAACGCGAAACGTTAACGCCGTCTCGGCCGAGTTACGTTCCCGTAACTTTCAGAGCGGAAACGTTGCGGTAATAATGTCGATTAAAAATGCAGTGAAATGAAAAGGTACCGGACGATAGAGGATTCGTCCGCGTTTGTTCAGCGCGCGGAATTTTACCGGACAAAGAAATCTTGTGGACGGTCCGCTGTTCACGGGAATCTGTACGTTGATAACGATATCGCTTTGGAAACAGCGACTCCGTCGTTCCTCCGTACCTAATTGGGTTAATGCGTTTTGCAGCGAGTTGGTCTCTTCTTGGACACGACGTCGAAGGAATGTCGATTATCGTTGTCGAGTCGCGACAGCGTCGTATTCTTTGTTCGTATCGACGCGAACGGAGGCACGCAGGAAAGAAAAGAAGGGAACGTAATTCGCGCGATCGAAGATAATTGACATTAAGTAGAGCAGAGCGCCTGCAACGCGACTGTTTTCTTTGACGTTTCTCTCGCACGATCGAATTTATTATTCGAGGTTGTTGAGCTCCTCCCGGCGATGGTCGCTCGATTAACGAAAAAACATACAGAACGATCGATAGTGGAAGGCAGGTTTCAATTATTCAGCCGCGGAGGCTCGTGCACGCTGGTTCCGCGTTGTAATAGGAGGCTGCGTATCCGGCGAACCGCTCTCGCGCCCTCCTAAAATCGATTTCCATTAATTTGGGGAAAGCTATTATATTCAGCGAGTTTGTCGCGCTATTATATCATTCGGCAGCGGTTTCAGCGCGATATTCCGTTGTCCATCGCGCCGATCGGAATCGTCTATTAACAGTAACTCGTAGCGGCGGGAACAACGGTTCAAGTTTACTCGCGAGCAATTCGTAGTATTTTATGTCTACGACGTTGCAAACGAGTCCAGGAATTTATACTTTTTCCCCATTCTTCCTTCGTCCGTCGATTTTACGATTACGATCGATTCGATTAATTTCAGCCGTGCGTAGAGGTGTTCTTGATAGAAGGTCGAGGTCGTGTTGCCCGGAAACCTTAATAATCGGCTCCTCCTTTGCGAAAAGCCTTTATCCGGGCATTGTTTCCCGCACCTAAAACCGTTCTCGGTACGAAACGCAACGAGTCTACTTACCAAGAAACCGATCTCTGCTCTTCCTCTTCGAATCGTCTATCGATAACCGATTTCCGGCGCGAGAATCGCGCGTATCGTCATCGATTGTCGGTAATCGAGACTCGATACAAGCTCGCACATTCCACGCGGATTACCGTTTCTTCGGCGCGTTGGTGGTTTCGAGTAGCCGCTACGAAACAGAAATCGATAAATTGCAACGGAATATGTATATTCTACGTATTAAATTTCAGTCGGTCTTTTATAGAAAATTTGATACTTTGTAACAATTATTCGGGGAAAAGGTTCTCGCGCCTGGACCTATATTTAAACAGTTTCGAAAGCCCCGCCGAAAAAATTGAAATCACAATAAAATTGATATTAACGTACGCGAGAATTTAATGGCTGTGGTATGCGCACGGTCGGCGGTGGTGGTAGTTCGGAAATCGATACAACGTATCACCGGACGGGAACGGCAGGATTTTGTTTTGCCGTCGTTGAAAAGCAGCGCGATGCATCGAAGTCTCTGGCGAACGATAGGACGTCGAGGGAGAGAGTTGAACGTTTGTTGTCGGTGGTTAGGCCGAAATTCCGAAATTCCAGACGCGCCGAACTGTTATTTAACACGGCGCGTTCCCGTCGTCGGTGCCGAACGTTCTTCAGCGTGCCGGTTTTCGCATTAGTCACCGCCGCGAAAGGCGAAAGGCGAAAGGCGACTCTCGTGGAGCAGAGTAGCGGAGGCAGGCAGCCAGGCAGCAGCCAGGAATACGCGTATCGCATTTTGTTTCGGTCGAACGACCACCGTCGTAGTTGCCTAAACAACGTACGATTTCCAGGTAGAAGAACGCGCCACGATCGGTTCGAGATTACGGGCTACAGCCAGCGGACATTCTCGTGAACGAATCGTTGGGCGAAATACCCGATACCGTGGACCACGTTATTGTAAAGAAACAGCCTGGCATCCGGCCTGATCTTAACACGTTCACGACAAAAAACACCGATACGACTCGACTGATATAACGTAACGCGAACGCGGACCGAACGGTGACGCGAATCTACGATTCCTGCCCGATTAACTTTCGCGCAATCGATTTCCACCCACTCGTTGAATTCTGTCGAAACGCACGTATTACGGTAGGTCGTTAACCGTGTATGTACCTAGATTTACCCCTCGAATTTGCCAACGGGCAAACTGACCACTGCTATATACAGGGTGGCGTCTAGTTCCATCTTGTTTTCGAGTTACGATTCAACTATTTAAAAACAAAACTCGACGTTGGAGCTTGTATTCTACAATTAGTATTTCTGGTACGAGGTATACAAATATGTAGTAAAATTTATATTGTCTGTTAGCCGATCGATCAAGATGGATCGAACGTTCCTATGAACGCGTAGGAAATCGCAGTGTCTTGATCGTAGTTTACGCAGAAGCTTATGAAATCGAGTTTCGTCGATCTTCTCGGGGCAAATAGCCCCACTGTGCGGCGTTGTCCGTGTTCCGAGTCACGGAGTCCGTGTTCGTGACAGGACCCCGCCCTGAAGTCGAAGCCCCCATACTCCGACGTTCTTGGCGAGCTCGAGTCAGGGCTACCACCATCCGAACGAAATCCCGGGGTGCCGGGCTCGGTCGGTACGTTCCTGTCTGGCTCCCGTCTATCCCGGAGCTCATTCTTTCTCCGGCCGTCGAGTAGTGCAGAACGCCTCGTAGTGGTAAAACGTAAAGCCGCGCTCGGTTGCTCGGTGGAACGCGGACGCCGCACGGATACGTAGAAAACGCGAAACCCGCGTTCACGCGGAGTAAAGCGTTTTGCGCGAGGATACAGGAGAGAGAGTAACGACGACGTTGTGATCTTGGAACGATATTTTTCTTCGTCAGTTTGTGCGCGCGATACTTGACTTTCTCGGGGCATAGAGGGAGGCGAACACGGACACGGACACGGCCGAAACTCCATAACGGCGGGAACAAAGGAACAGCCTCCTCGGGAGTCTTGGTAACGCGAAACGATCGATCGTTTTGCATCAGCGTTGCCCGGGTGTTCGCGATAATCGCATCCCGCGTCTGGAAATCGACCATCGCACACACGCTTCTCTCCGCGAGGGTGAGTTTCACGCGTATCGCGATCCGTCCGTCGTGGCACCGGCTGATCATTTTCGATCGCGACGGAGATGAAACGCGGGTACCTGTTGGTGATTTAGAAGTCGAGAAACACCGTACACGCACCAGAGTCACGGAGGAAAAATTGAGGGAGGGACAGAGGTAAAAGAGCGAGAACCAGGGGCAAACGCAGGGAAAAGGAAAGGACAGAGGGGAGAGAAGAAGAGTGAACGCGCGCGAGTGGAGCGTGCGAGCGAGCAATACGTTGGTGACAGAAAGACGGTCGGACGGACAGACGGACGCCGCTTCCCCTCCGCTTCTCTCTCTTCAGTCGGTCGCGCGTTACCGAGCCAAGTGGATGAGTTCGCGATCGTGCTCCCGCTAAAAAAAACTCTGTCGTCTTTGCTCGATATTCCGCGTTCGGTGTTTTCCTCTTGCTTTATATCGCGGCAAGTAATCCTCGTGTGCCTGCCAGCGGCTTCACCTCTCGTTACTCTCGTCTCTGTCTAGACGCCACGCACCGTGGTACGCGCCCGCCGCTGCCACCACCGTCGCCGCCGCCACCGCCGCCGCTGCGCCTCCTCCTCTTTCTCTCGGAATAATATTATTCAGTGTGTTTCTTGTGGCGAGTTACGCTCTTCTCTACGAGGGAAAATTTCTCTCGGCAACGGCAATCAGGACCACCCTCTCTACCATCCAGGTGAGTAACAACCACCCCCCGAATGCCGGTCGTTCGCTCTTTTCCGTTTGTTTCGCGCGTGCCCCGCAGGGTGCACACCTTGATGGTCTCCGCGTGGTCTTCGATCCACGACACGCCACGTTTCGCGTCGCCTTTCGTCATCGCGACGCCGGTCATTGTCTCGATATTTCGAGGGCCGATTCGCCGGCGAAAGGTCGCGCGTTTACGCGTCATTTTCGGTCGGTTTCTGTCAAGACCACGAGTGACGAACGGTAACGCGTCGAGCGGGATTTCGTGCACGTACCCCCGCGCCATTTTGAAGGTGGGCACCACCGTCGATCGATATAGCAGCCGCCGTTGCGAGACTCGGCTTTCAATTTTATTCGTTCGTTTTCTTGTTTCGTTGGTTCGTTCGGCGCTCGAGCGATTCCGTCCATCGCTGCGTCGTTCCGTTGGCCAACGGTCATGGAAGGCCCCCACGGTCCTGATCGAAGGATCGTTGGGAGTTCCAGCCAGTTACGCCATCTTGATTCCATCTCCCACCAGTTCGTCGATATTAACCCCCGAACGATCGTACGTACGTGCGATTTCAAGACCCAACCGGTGACCTTTCCCTTCAGTCTCGATTGATCGAAATCTCGCGACCGTGCACGCACGTTATATTCCATTTATTCCACGGCTGTTCGACTTCGCCAGGGTCGGCGGGGCTAACGTAACCATGAGAGATGGAATTTTTTCGAAATTGTCCGACCGGACACCGTGAAAAAATTGACAACGAAACTGCTTTGTCCGCTCGCAGATTTAGTGGCGTTCGCTTGTTGCCATGGCGAAAGAGAAGCGAAGAGAGGGATAGAAAGGAGATACGTTCTTACCAACCCGGGTGCCTTAAACAGAGGCGACGTGTCTGCTTGCCTGCTGCTGCTTGCTTGCTTGTTCGCTTGCTTGCTTGCTTGCTTGCTTGCCCACAGTTTCTCTTTCTCTCTCTCCTTTGTGCCGATTTTGCATAGCAGGCCTCTACCTGCCGTGCATTTAAAACGCAGTCAAGGCTTCCACGGAAGCGATTGTTGTCGCTCGGGGAATGGCAACCGGTGGAGAAAGGCCGAGAAAATGCTGGCCTGGCTAGCTGGCTAACAGGCAGGCCATTCTCTGTATGCGCCTTGGCTCGATCTCGTTCTTCGCGCTCGGAGCCTCGTCTTACGATTTTCACTAAACTTTTCCTTTTCTTGGATCATCCCGCGGGGCAACGAAACTTGCAGGAATTTCGTTCCACGTGTCTCCGTAGTCGTCTTGTAACACCTGGAACGTGCATCCTAGATATTATCGATTTATCAGAGTTCGATTGCTGGCACGTTGGTCGATGATCGCGGTCTCGTTCGCTTTGTCGTCGTTTCGCGATTTGCCACGCACCGGGCACTGGCCACCGCCGCTCCTAACCCTCCCTCGCTCCGCGCCAATGGCTTTTTCCCTCCTTACCGCAATATCGGCAGCAACCAGTTTCAGCAACGGCGAGTCCACGCCATCCACGCGATAACGGGTCGTTAACTTGCCCACATCTGCCTTTCTCTCGTTTACACGAACGAAGAAAAGAGCTGTTGCTCGGGCAGGCGTGTACGCCCGTAGTCGCGGAGCGCTTTTGAAACGCCTCGCGGTTCGACCGGTTTTTCGCGAGAACGCTTGTGCGTTTCACGACTCCTCGATACTTTTCTTTCTATCGTTCGATTACATTAAAAACACACATCGATTCTCCACTTGACTTACAGTCGCTTTTTATTTAACAAATAATACAGAAAAGTTCGCTAGCACGTGTTCCCACCCTACCTACGTCCCTTCGAACGCCATAATAATGGTACGTAAGGAGAGGAATAGCCATCGCAACGATCGTACTTCGATCAGTTATCTTCTTCTATCGCTCTTGTGCAAGTTTGCTCTTGTTATCCAACACCATTCTCGTATACCATACCTTATCTCCGCGTATTTGCTCGTGTCTTTAGACCCGGCTTCCAGGGATTGTTCGCTCTTTGTGCGGGCAACTTCCATTCCCGGCTGTGTTTACGCGAACAAGAATAGTCAGCAAAAATAGATCGGTCTCTCGGTACTTGGGATACGCGTATATTTTTAAGTCCGCGTCCGAGCAGCGGGCCTACCCTATTCTCCGGTGGCGTGGCTCCTCTCCCCGACCTTTACACCCTCTCGCGCGGCCAGGGTGAACTTTCCTATCTGCCCTTGCGACGTCGATGCTTTTCATCGATACGCACACCGCGTGCTGCACACGCACGTGTGCCCGACCGGACCAGCGGATTCGTTCACGCATGCGGGACACGCGGCTGAATACGGGGTTCGACGATGCGTAGCCACATTCTCTCCCGGCACGCTCATAATTCTCAATTTCGAGAACAGTGGGCCGAGCAGATGTCCTTTTTCGGGGACGAAACGTTGGCCTAGGTTCTTTCCCTCGCTTCCTCGTTTTAAATACTGGCCGCCTGTGAAAATAACGATGACAATCTGTTCCCTGAACATCGTCACGCTAAACATTGTTGCAACTGGAAGTGAAATTTTTGACAGATAACGGAGCAATTAGGCGAACACGGGAGCTCTCTGTTCGGCATAACTCGGTCGGTTGCCCGTGCGTGAACGATTCGTCGAGGAAAGACAAAAGTGATTAACTGGATTTCGAAGAATTTTCTGATTCACTCGTTGTATGGATCGACACTGCGTTCCATTCCTATCGCTTCACGAGAATTCGGTATTTTTAACGATTTTCCGTAATCTTTTACATTTGCTAATTTTGTTTTAAAAAGTGCTAGGGATCTGTTGTCGAAAATTGAGTAGTTTCCAAGTTCTGATTATTCTCATGGAAGCGAGAGGCACGCTGTGCGTGGTGGCGAGCGATCTTGGCGTGGCATCGTCGTTAAAGCCTTTAATGTTCTTCGACGCCAATGACCTCTGAATGTGCTTATTAATCTATTGAGCGGATCTGTAGGAAGAAATCTTGTTGCACGTTTCATTTGTACGCTCGTTCGCCTCGCAGTGAATAGATAATTAGCTCGGGCATAAGTCTGCGGATCTGCGAAACTGAAATCGTAATTTGTATCTTTCGCGCGTTGCAATTTTTCCTCATTTTTATCGCGAACCACACGAGCAAATACCGGAGTAAATAGAGTCATAAGCCGATCGGATGATACACGTTCGCGCGGAATTTGATCTCGTAATACGTATCGATGGTAAATCGTTCAGAAGTAACCGTCCAAGTCGATTTTACGGACGTAAGCAGTGTACGCGATAGTCGAGATCTCGAGTTATCGGTAGCCAGATCGCACCGTGACTCAGAGGAATGACACGATTCCGTTCGCTGTTTGCCTTGTTTTCAGAAAATTGTTATGCACGGAGTCGTTGAACCGGTGTCCGGGATCGTGAATCGGTGAAACAAGTGGTTCGAACGGTGGCCGACTTCCTTTCGTGCTCCTTTATCCTTTCGGTAGCGTTGTGTTTTGCACCAATGGCGCAATGCAACAGAAAGCTAGTTTTTCCCCGGGAACATTAGTTTCGAATCGAAGTACCGTGCTACTTGATTCTGTTCGTTCCCTTTTCCTCGTGCCACGTAATATTTATTCAACGGTACTTGGAACGGTTCTTGGATTCGCTAATTTTCTAGCAACTTCTGCCTCAGTGTCTGTCAGAAACAACTATACGGGATGTAACTATTCCAATACCGTACAATTTGTTTGCATATATATTTACCACGTTTTCTTAAGAATTCATCCTGTCAACGTGTAGCAGTGAACGTGTGAAATACACGGACTGGACACGAGTACGCCATCGTCTTGCCTCGTATCTCGTTCGACTTTGCTACGCCGTGCCAGTTTTTAGCAGTCCTTGCTCGAACAACGGAACGTTTCCTCTTTTCCCGTGAAAGAAGCTTCGGACACACGACCTCGAAACCGTTATCCAGAGTCCACAACCTTTTAACGACTCGCAGTCCATTTTCTATGGCGATAATTAGAGAGATCGAGCCTATGAAAGGATCCTTTTGTTTCTTGCATTTTTATCTCCTTCGCCTTTGGACGTTGATTTTTCTTCGAACAGCGTGAACCAAAAGTATCGACGATTTCCATTCGTACCATTCGGAAAAAATTAATACAAGTTCTTCCACAACAACAAGGTTTAACAGTAACAGTTTTAAAACGATTGGAAATATAAAAATATGCAATTGTCTACAAAAAAGTATTAAGATACTTATACCCTAAACCTAATTGTTGAAGGATTGTAATACTTATAAATTGTTTTTAAATTGCCTCTACTTTGATCACACATGTCCTTAGGCATATTCAAGAAACGTGTATATGCGAGCGACGTGACAATCAGAGTGTTATCATTTTTCTTGATTACAATGCTATCGTTATAATTGGAAGACTAAAAAAAGCCTGAAACGCAATTTCATCGTGCGTGACTTATGTCGTATTTTGGATCGTTGAATCACCTCTTAAAATATCAGTAGATAAACACCTCGTATAAGAATGGTTGGGGACCTGTCCTTTGCGTACATTGATCAGCAAACAGCGATAAGTTTCTCCAGCCGTTCGACGCGATATCGTTAATGTATGTGCTACGAGTTGCATTAAAAATCCGTGATCAAATCTTTGGCAAATGGAAAGTATAGAAATGATCGACATTCATTTATTGAAGGGGACGGAAATAACACGATTGTCGATAAAATTTTTTAGTTCTATGATAAGATTTTGTAAGATTCTATATTACGTGGCCCTATGTATTCGGTATTATTCAGCGGAAAGAGAGAAACCGAAGGCCCATGAAAGAATGTTTCTATTTTCCATTACGTCGATCCATGCATACCGATTCGTATGACGGAATGCAAGCAAGTAGCTGGTATTTACTCGGTTTCGCTGGTTGATTGCAGGTCAGTGTTTCGTTGGACGCGCAACGCCCGATCTCAGCATCTGGAAAGCGCGAGAACGGGAGGCAGGTGAGTCAGAGGAAGGATAGATAGGTAAACGGAGCAAGATGGGTGCGAAACAAAGTAGAAGATCCGTGGACATAACGACCACTCCTAAGAAGGAGGGGATACCGACCGACGGAGGTGTCGTTCTCGGTGATGCAGCTGCACCTGGCGATGGTAAATTGGAAAGGATCGAGGAGACGGACACGAAGCCCACCACCAACGGCATAGCGCCGCACACGGACACGATCGAGGATAAAGACAAGGACAAAGACGATGTTACGGAAAAGGAAAAGGTAACGCCCTCGATCGAGGGAAATTCGATCTTTTTTTTTCTACTATTCCCTACATATTTCCTCGTCTCGATACTTTCAACGACCAGCAAATTTTAGGCATAAGAGTACCTTAATACTTGTTTTTACTGAAATTAAAAAACTCCATCGAACAGAGTATAGGAACATAGTTGCAGTACAAGCTTCAATCTTTAAAATTACTCCAGAAAGATTACTTTATTTTTCACGTATCCGACGCAATATTTTTTAATTATTTGTATCGGGAAATTCGATCTTTTTTTTTTCTACTATTCCCTACATATTTCCTCGTCTCGATACTTTCAACGACCAGCAAATTTTAGGCATAAGAGTACCTTAATACTTGTTTTTACTGAAATTAAAAAACTCCATCGAACAGAGTATAGGAATATAGTTGCAGTACAAGCCTCAATCTTTAAAATTACTCCAGAAAGATTAGTTTATTTTTCACGTATCCGACGCAATATTTTTTAATTATTTGTATCAGTATCGAGAGAGACACCTCTCGAGTGCAAGTTGATGTCGTTCGATGATTTCCAAGGAACACCTCGGCATTGTCGGTTCTTCGTATCCTAAGTCGCTCTAATAACATCGTAAACGATGATTCACGCGTATGCGCGACGGTTTTTTCAACGACTTCCTCGGCACGCTGAAAGTTATCGTTCCGCGAAACACGTCAATGAATCAGCTTTCTCGATCGCGGCGAATGTAGTCACCTTTTTAAAGGAATTATTATTATTATTGTTCGAGACATCGCGTTGCACGAGCGACGATCGAAAGACATCGCGTGTACACGCGTTAACTTGTACTATTCTGAGATCGACCTAGAAGATATGCTAGGTGTGCGACACGCACGAGACGCTCTCGCTGGTAGAAAAATTGAAATAGTTTTGCCGAACGGAACCTCGAAAGGATAGAGAATTGTACCATTGCAGTTAGAAATCTTCGAATCGCGTAGAAACTATCTAATTATCGTCTAATTACAAATATAATCAGATTAGATTTCGACCAACCAAGGCATATTTGTTTCGCGAGATCAATCTGGACGAAACGGAATTTAACGTCCGTGAATTTTACGCGACGCGAGAACGAAAGCGTTGCTCGCTTCGAAACGTTTGATATCGCGCGAACGTAACGCGCGTATCAATTTCTCAATCTCGCTTTCACGCACCAGCTACGGAAACCACGTTACCGTAATCCTCGCGAGAACGTACCCCGATGGCTAAACGTAACCAACAAATTATTCTTTCTATAAACCTTTCGAATCTTTAACTCTTGTTCGGGTCAATTACAACGCGCGGTATTAAACTAATCGTGTTTCGCCGCATAAGCGTTCTCACGCTGACGCATTCCATCTGCTTTTCTAGGCGAATGAACCTCTCGTCTTGTCAGACGGAATTTCCACGATCCAAATGTCTGCATTTATTTCGGTTTGGGCATAATTCGCAGGAGGGGCGAGCGATATTAGACGCCAGCGTGTACCTACGTCCGTCAGCATCGGGTGGCGATCTTGCAAAATCTTAAGGCAGGTGCGCGCGACCACTTCGAGAGCCCTCCCTCCCGCCTAGCAGTTCGCATCGAACACCTGCCCTTGATACTTCGTCGCGGCGAAGGTTGTCGATCCTTTATTTTTCACGAGCAAGGATCTACGACGCGGAGGCGACGCCGCGCCGGGCACCCGCCAGCCAGCGTTTCGCGAATAATTTAAGATATATCTGCGGGTTGGTCGCGCGAGGAAACGAGTCAGGCTAATGGAAAGACCGGACCTTACTTTTGTAACCTTGACCATGTCATTTAACGACGCTAATACACGATACACGCAGGTTCGCGTATACAACGAGCACGCTCCCTCGTGCCTCGATTAAATCACAATTTCCAAAGTTGTACGTACAATTTCTTCTCGAAGCTTTTTCCTGTTTGCATTACCATAGGCGGGTTCGTAGCCAAGGGAAACGCGTGTTTCGAATTGGGTCGATTTGTCACGAAGCAGTTCGACCGCTCGAATTTCACCCGTTCTTCTGCGTTCCTTTATGCGAACCATGGAACGATTGTTCCATAATTCTCACGAGCCTCGCTACAAAACGAGCTCATTTAATGGCGCGTCTTCGAATGGTTCGCCGCGGTTGCACAGAAAACGAACCCTTCGATTTAGTAGGGAGAACAGAATCGATCACGGCAGGCTCGCAATTATCTGCACGAAACTCGTAAATTCTCGAGTGTCCTTGACCGGCGCCCTTCGATCTTTTATTATTATTTACGCCATAAAATTAACAAGTTTTCTAATCACGTCGATCCGTTGGATCTTTCCCACGACTTGCATCTTTGTAGACTTATTGTACAGGTACTTTTTCTTCCTTTTCTACACGCTTCTCTTTTACATTATTTCTTACGATATCGCGCCACGTGGCTCGTATACGCTCATATGCAACGTTTACCGTGATTTTGTCGAATGAAATCGATCGTTTTAATAGCCGTGGTGTGCGATGGTGATTCAGCTGTCTGGAATTCTTTGCAGAAACTGCACCTGCACCCGCTGGGCCCCCGTCCTTCGACGCAGCCTCGAACCGCGGATTTCTTCGTATTCCGATATTGTTCGATCGACAAACGCAGATTTTTTTATCGTTCGCGCAAGGTTTGTGCACCCGCTTGCATATCAAATCCCGGACAAATCATTGGCGATCCATCGATAGACCTTTGTTCGATTCTTTTATTTATAACTCGCCGCGCATCAGACGTGCGTTCCCATGAATATTTACGTCGTGCGTGGACTAGAAAAATTAAAGATATCCGAGTCGCGTTCGTCTAATTCGTTCCATCGTAGATAAATATGGTTCGAGTTCGTGTTGTCGAATTGTTCAAGTATTCCAGAAAGTCAGTCGATTCAGGTAACATTCTGCAGCAACCTATTTTTACCTGTGTACCTTTGGTTAGAAATTCCAAGGTTTATGGCAGGACTGTGTGCTGGAGTATAATGGGATTTTAATTTGGTAAAACGACGAGTTTTAGACCTGTCGTAATCCTCGCCTAACGGTGACTGCGAATCGATTGTAACCATGGGGCGGTTTATGGCCCTGTCTGCGTCACAGTCCAGGAAAGTTGAATTAGTGAAATTTGAAAATTGAAGCATGCCTCGCAATCACGCTTTCACCGACAGCGCATAGATCTTACAATAGATAATAAAATCCGATCGGTATCGGAGTGTACATAGTCGCGGGCGTGTTAGGATCGTCTGTAACGGGGAACGTGTAAACGATGATGAAATGGAATTGTTCCGGAGGATTTGCATCGATAATAAAGCCGGCTGGATGTTTACACGATTCGTGGCGTTAAAGAACGGTCTCGGTCGCGGTCCCGTCGAGCGGAGCGGCAAACAATGCTTGTCGTCGGTTCATCGTATTTCATTAAACGAAGATAATGCGCGTCGGAACGTCGGAAATAATGATTCGTGAAGAAGAATAACTCGGTATCGCGTCGACGAGGAGAGAGTAATATCGTATTCTTCGATTGTTTGTTCGCCACGGGACAGTGACGAATGCGCGTAGATCGGCTCCGAGAATCGCTGTCCAATCGAAGAAACGATGCGTATACATGCCAGCCAACCAACCAGCCAACCACACTTTCACTCTTTAAGGCCGTCGCATACTTAGCAACACGACACGCGAACGGCATCGGCACGTTCACGTTATCGTATATACTTTAAATATGAATGCGTCCGCTTGTCGACAACACCGCGCCGCGCGCGCTATCGACGCTCTTCTGCACCGATACAACAGTCGCAGGAATTTTTGCGTGAATATTTCGCGCTATCGGTCGATGGTAAACGATTCATTTTATGCGTACGATTTTTGCAAAATAAAGTCGAGGGTAAGCAAGATAAATCTTTTAAAAGATTTCGTAACACCGGTGCACCTTTACGAACCGCTAATATCAGCCAGCCGGGGCGCACCTGCCACGGACGTATTCCCGATATTTGCATCGAAGAGTTTACGTCGATGCGGTTTTCCTTCGTTTCACCTGAGCGTGATTTTGGATCCGATAACGCATTAATACGCCGTTGGTAGGACGAATCCAGTTTGACAACATGTTGGTCGGCGGTGGGATGAATCCAGATTCGGCAACAGGTTTTCCTTTACTTTTGATTGTTTTCAAACCGGTTCTTTCGAATTCTCTTATTTAAGGCGTCAACGAAGAAAATTTATTTGACCGAATTGATTGCGTTCTGTTTCAGCAGGATGAGGTAAAGGCTGAGGAGACGAAGCAAGAGTCGGCTGGAGAATCCGCCGCGGAAACGGCAGAGGTCACGACACCCACAGAAACGACTCCCACTAGTCCCAATGCCGCCACTTCTCCCGAGACCAAGGAAACCAAAAAAAAAGACAAGGTGAAACTATTCTATCGAATAACATTAACGATGCACCGAAATTTCACTTTGCAAGCTATCCTAATCGACCATGACACGCTAATTATTCATTTTTAACACCAAATCTACCACGATCGATCGAACGATTCATATTTCTTTGTAAAAAACAAAACGTGCTATCAAGTTGCAGTTAGCTTCTAATGTAAATAGGTATTATGTAGCAAAGATAAAAAGAAAGAATCTTCAGGTTTCACTATCTGGGAACAGTCTAACAATGCGTATTAAAAGTACAGAAACTTTACACGCGTGCAGCTCCGAAACCACTCGCGATTTATCCATAATTGATCCAGCATTAGAAGCGGGGAAGCTTCTCCTTTGAAATGGCTTTTGGTTTATGACGATCCGACTTTCCGTTTTCGAGATATCGTCGTGTAAAGTTAACTATGTCTCGCTCTCCGCCTTACGAAAGCTTATTAACGCGTATTAAAAATAGTGAAACTTTAGACGAGTGTAGTTCCGAAACTACTAGTGCTTTATCCATAATTGATCCAGCATTAGAAGCGACAAAGCCTCCCCTTTAAAATGGCTTTTGGTTTTTGCCGATCCGACTTTCCGTTTCAGAGATATCGCAATTTATGTGAAAGGTAATTTTTTTAATTCGATTCTCTCTGTCTCCGTCTAATGCATCGGACCTCCTTGTCGCACGTGAGTCGTGACTGTCGTGACCCAGTTCCGTAGTGTTTCCAAGAATTTACTACGCACTGTTTACTATTACTACGCGTGGTCATTGACCTCGCGTCAATGAACGTAAAAAAACGCTTCGGACCCTTATATCTCCGTAACTAGCCACCGCATCGACTCGAAACTAAAATCGCTATATCTCCGGAACTAATAAAGCTATCGACTCGTTCGAACGCTCGTTTTAAAGGGCATTTCATCCTCTACCCAATGACCATATCACCTGCTATAATTTTTGCTATCTGCTATGTTTATTTTGAAATTTACTTTGACTCTACATACCTACAGATGTTTTGGCAATTCCTAATGCTGGTATGCGATAAAACTGGGTTATAAATTGTTTATTTAAGTGAAAATTAATTTAAATTTGTAGACAGGATGTTCGCGTAATTACTAGTCGGGACTTTTTGGTAAATAATTGTTTTCCCCGGAATTAACTTCGGTATCGACTTGAAACAAGATCATTTGACCGGTCGTGGTAGGAATGGGTATATATATATGAAGTGTCGGTCGGTTTAGTGTTAGATAGCGTATAGACCAAAGACAAAGTAATCCACGTGGTCCAGAAACCCCCAAAAAACTAGCAAAAATCAGACAATATATATTATATCAGATATATCGAACAAATGAATTTTGACAGCACTTCTGGCGTTTTTTTGTCAATCGAAGAGAACGCGTGCTCGGATCTCGCGTATCGATTGCTTTGCCACTTACGTCTATACGCGGCTTTAGAGAACTAAGACACATCGTTGCGTGTAATGAGTCCTTCGATCGTTATCGATGCCATTTCCTCGTCTATAGATGAAGAAAAAGTGGTCCTTCAGGTCGATCAGCTTCAGCAAGAAGGATAAAAGCAAACCTGCCCGCGATGAAGCACCCAAGAATGGAGACGTCACCAAGGAGGAACCACTCGCGGAGGTGAGTAAAGAATCCTGCCTTATCGAGTCCACGTACGCGCTTGTTGCACCACCTTGATTCAATCAAGATAATGGAAAAGAAAAACAGAGTTACGACGGCTACCGATTTTTGCGGCTCCATCGAGATCAGGCGTACGAAATAAAGGCTCGAGTCATCCGGACACGAGCGTGATGAACGCTCGGGCTTGATTTCTGCTCTCTTCGATTCTCATACAATCGACCTAGCGTTATAATCGAGAACGACCATGCGATAACCGTCACGGATCGAAAACTCTGTCGGTGTTTAATTGCCCTCGAGACGTCTAATAAATTTTCCGAGAGATTCGTGTTTATCGGAGATTTATTTTACAAAAGAGATACGCGAATACCAAGAACGTTCGAACTGAACAAAGTCAATTATAATATCTAGCCGCGTTTGAATTTTTTCCCCATCGTGGATATTTATAGCGTCGTAGCCTTGATCGCATGGCCCACGGATGGTTATCGGTAAAAGCTATTCTATTACTACGAGACGCGTCAGTTCGTCGGAAAATTTATTAATTCTGGCCTATAATCGACGATTTCGATCACCTCTTCTCGCGGTAACGCCAACGAAGGTTAGGGATTTTACGGAGGAGCGGTCACGCGAAGTTGTCGATGACTCGAATCGGCGCTTAATTGGATCGAGGAGTGAATCTTTCCGTTAGATGGCCAATAGTGGGAATACGCTTTGCTTGGGAGCAGTTGCTCGCTATAAATCGCGTCGCGGGGCGAATGTATACATATACATATAATAAGTAGCGAGGTTTGGACGTCTCCTTCTTCTTGTTCTTCCCTCTGGTTGTCAAGCTAGCCGCGTGTAGGCGAACGTAGCCTCGAGATCGTCGGGGCTAATCCTCCGCGTTTCTTTACCACCTTCTTCATCTTCTCTTCTTGTCCGTGTCTCGCGTCGCGGGCTAGCCGCAGACTCCTTCCTTTTACTACAGCTGCACACACCACGGCGTAAAGAAGAGAGGAGTGGGACAGACAAACAGGCCGTGACTCATCCTTCTGGTTCGTCGTACCTCGCGAGTTTCGTGATAGGCCGCCATGGAAAACCGGCTTCGAGTCACTGAATTATCCCCCTGTTCTCCGTTGCCGCTTCAGGGCTATTCCGTCTGTACCTAGTGTCTCTTCACGTTCTGTCTCCGTTACCCTTCGCGGAACACGTAATCGTCCTCGCCGTCTCTGTCCCCGCGGCCGTGATCGAAGATGAAATAAGTCGTTCGTGACCGTTGACTAGCCATCTTTGTAAAATTGACTCGTCGAGGCTCGTGTGTCGGTACGATCGAACGTCCGCCAGACAGACGTCTGTGGTTTGAAAATTTTGTGCTCGACCGCCGGTTTAGAATTAACTGGATCGACGACGACACACGCTCGTCGGATTACGTTCTACGTTTTCCACCTTACGTGTGCCTACGCTGGGTACTTCACGTGCAGCCTATCGCTAACAATCTCACCGAAAGGTTGCGCTCCTCCGCGGCGAAGCGAACGCGCGAACTTTGGGACCGCGACTTTCACTCTTCCGAAGGAACAACCGACATTCCGAGTCATTAAGGAATCATAACGAGTAGTAGTAGTGGTAGTAATAACGACAGTCTGCGTGCTTCGTAACATCAAGATGTCTTTGTACAACGAGTAACACGACACCGACTCCGAAGCGTGCAGAATTTATTGCTCTATGCCTTGTTATCCTCTATTTCATGCAGAGTTCCACGTCCTCCAAATACTTTCGATTCTTGAAAAGCTTTACTTAGACATACTATCGTCGATATGGTTTAAGGAGAAAGGATGGGAACAATTATAATGTGTATCTCGCGAACGAGCAGCGAGAATCGATCGAAAGCGTAAAAGCCTCCTACGATGTGGAGCGAGCGTCGATATCCTACGGGAAGCGAGGCATATCTGTTATTGAAATCGGTAATGGGGCTGCCCCGGAGAGACCGATCGACGATCGACTACGCTTCTATCGCTCATTGTGCTCGCTGGTAACGCGGTTCAATGGCCCAAACTTCCCGGATACGCTTACCTACGCAGCGAGTTATTTTGTCACGAAACAAACTCTTCGGTTCGGCGTACGATGCTCGCTCGCATCGCATGCACCCGTGGACTCTACGTTTTCGAACGTCATCGTCGACCAATCCACTGGCGCACGCACACACACACCCCCGTTAGGCAAGCGCCTGTCCTATCGACGATCAGATTTCCCTCGCCTTATCCCTCTGCTCGAGGTTCATTCACCGGTGATCCAAAGTACTCGTCGTCGCGCGATCAAATTAAGTCTCTTTCTTACATTTCTGTTGTACGCTTCCAGAGAAGACAATAATAATATTCCGGAAAGAAGTTTAATCGCTAATTCTAGATTAAATTGTAAGACGAAGAAAATCGGGCGTAGGATTCGTTTAAAGTGGAATTGGTTATAAATTGATCGTCGATGACGAGCCGCCCTCGCGAAAGAACGCCTTTTTGTCTCCCCGTCGTATTCTCGGTTTCGCACCTACGCGAATATCACATTGTTTCCAATCGCTCGCCGACCGAAAGCTTTGCAGATGGGGTGTGGTCGCGCGAGACTCGTTCTTTGTGTCCCCTTTTACCGAGCTGGTTCGTCCAGCAACGCGTGGGGCGTTTGTATATTTCGTGTCTCCGGATGACTTGTAAAGAATTGTAAAGGAAACGGCGCGAGGGAGTAAGGAGAGTTGCACTTCCGCATGGAAGGAGCGGTATTAATTAGCAGTATAGGAAAAGTGTGTGGCGGATGGAGGTCTAACGGAGGATCGAAGGTAAAAGGTTGTCGGGTGTCTCTGTCGTGGCGAAGGTTAGTTTCGCCTCGCGTGACTCAGCCCTCCCGGAAAAAAGAAAACACCTGTACGGCGAGGGTTAAGGGCAACGTACCAGAGGTTTTGCGAGCTACGCTCGTGCCAAGGTAAGGGGGCGACAGAAGCTTTCGCTGGGTTCTTTTGTTCCAACTGTTTCATGGTCACGAACCACGTACACGCGACTTTTCCGCAAATACGTACACCTTCCAACACCAGACTCGTCTCTTGGTGGTATCGTATAAAGAAATTTTCATTGTGATTTCTTATACCAGAAAATCCTTTATCGAAAAATGTTGGATTCTGTTGTTCTTACACGAGCGATTATTCGACGAGAAACGCGATTTGTTCGAATATTAAGAGCACGATCGTAGTGCATCGGGATGATCGAAATTTATGTGACATGTGACGAGAGACACGGCAGTCCTGGCGGTCTTAAAATATGTCACAGTTGCAGTTCCAGTTGTACATGCAACGGTACATGCATACACCGCGAAGAATACGTCGCCGCAACAGTGGCAAAAGATCGAGCGGATGGTTAAAAACCGGTTTGATTCGCCACGGATGGCGTCTTGGTAGTCTCTTACTGGCTTCGATTTCGATCCTAATAGCCACGAATGAAATTCATCCGATGACCGTGTTCGGGTTTATCCATACCGTTGTAAATTTTATAATCTTCGAAAGTTGATATCGTCTTGTTCCAATCGATGAGTTCGATGATAAAAAGCCCGCGGAATAAGAACGTCGACGAACGTAAACGAGACGAAACGGGTCGAGGGGTCAACTTAATTAATTAAAGCTTGACGGGAAAAAATTCAACGTCGTCGAACGAACGGTTTCGCGTGAATCACACGGGCAAGAAGCAACGCACGCGAACGCTTTATAATATCGTGCCGAAGTTAATTGCGCGTATAAAGACGTGTAAAAAGATTCGCAAGAAACCACGCTCCGGCTGCGGCGTTCCGCTCGATTCCTTCGAGCAGCGAGTGCAACTACGTCGTAGGGAAGGGAGAAAACAAATTCTCTCGAGCGTTTCGTAAATCCTTGAATCCCTACAGGCGGTCCTAATCGCCAATTAACTAGGCGGCTCGTTAACGAGATCGCAATGAATTTATCTGTTAGCGCCAACACCTTTTTAAGAAAGCGGACGTGTTTGGGCTAACGTCTCGAGAATCTTGTATCGCGTGTCACTCGTCGTGGTTTAAGGGGCCATTCTACCTTGTAGGCATGAAAAATACGTGTTTCTTTGTGATTTTTTTTTTGCGGGTTATTAAAGAGCGATTAATTCCGGATTTTGTAGATACATTTATTATATATTTAGCTATATTTACGAATTTTTGTAACGCATAATATCTATTGATTACGCTGTTTTTGTTGATCATCAAACGACAGTTTTTACGAACGGCACCCGACTGCCGTACGTGATATCTTGCGAACAAGTTATTCGAAATCCTAAAACCAACGATATTCTTAATATAGATGAGTGTGGTTATAGCATGAACTAGGATCTTTTAAAAAAAAAAACAAAAAATGGCAAAATGGCAGCTATTTTACGAAAAAATACTGAATATTTTCATATATTTGGTTGCTTTTTTGTTAATAAAAGAAAACGTATTGCATATATCGCAATTATCCTAGTTCATGCTATAGGGAGACCAGTTCTGAAGATACTGTATAAATTTGATGTTGATATCTTGAATAGTTTTTTAGTTATCACGCACGCAGTGCCGAAAAATGTAGTTTCGAGAAAAACAGCTTTAAAGTTTCACGTCCAGTTGTTATACCTGCACGCGGTACATTTCAACAGGCTATAACTTCGTTAGTTTTTCAAATTTCAATTTAATATTTGGTAGACATATTTTCGAGACTACATACTAAAGGAAAATGCAAAAAAAAAAAATATCGATTTTTTTAATCCCACAAGGTAGAAAGGCCCCTTAAGTTGAACAGGTGTGCCACCGCGATTCTATGTATCGCGGACGTGTGATTTCGAAGTGATGGCAAAGAGCTCGATGCTTTGTTGCTGACCGCCGAAGGGGAGCGTGTACGGGATCGATGACCCGACGGTCATCGAAGCATCGTCGAATACGATAAAGATTTGAACCAAAGGATCTCTGGCCTCGAAGTTACGTTTTGAGAGGTGAGAGGACTGTGACGACCCTTTACTCCGGAACCTTGAGAGAATACAGTCGTTTTTCTAATATATCGGACAAACGAGAACGTGGAGAAGGTGGGGAACGGTGCGGCGAGAAAGGGCAGAGTTACGTACGCGTAGCCGACCTCGCAACTGCGAACGAACGATATTTCCCGTTCCGCCGTGCGTTCCGGTTAACGTGGGAATTCACCGGATCGGTCTAGAGCAGGGCTTGAAAACTGTTATAATGTAGGTTTAGATTTTTGAAATCCGTCGTCTGAGTTTGGAGAGCTTTCTCGCCAGTTGCTCCTTTTCCCTCACGCTTTCTCTTTGTTCGTCTTGTCGAAAATGATTCGGTCGGTTGTTCGCGGCGACAATGAGAGCGGGTCGACGAGGATGCTCGTCGTTCCTAGTGTCAATCGCATTTTATCCCGGGCCACACCAGACCAGACCGCGTCACGCGTCCGTTCACGGCAGCTCGAGAGCACAATGCGACAGGTGGAACGCGAATAAAAAGCACGAAACTTGCGACAACTCGGATGGAAGAGGTTTGCTGCGCGCGCACTCTGTGTTTCGCGAGGTCTCCTCCGTAGCGAAGGTTCGATGACCGTTGTATAAATACTCGACGTCGTTGGAATCGATACTGCGTCGCGGATTTTTTCATTCCGCGACCGATAGAGGAAGATTTTTTTCGTTTATCATTGGCGAGCGCGCGCGCGCGAATTTCTGGCGACGTCGAGGGTTCCTCAACGAGTTGTAATAGATGGAAAGTTAACGAGCCAACCGGGCCCTTTAACGATTGCCTTTCCATCCCTACGGACTCATCCGTCGGCGTCGATTTAAAGTCTGTTAGAATTCTTCGCGAAGAGTCGGAAGTCGTGAAGGATAGAGAGAGGTAAAAGACGATTTGCTTTCTCGTAATAAAGAACAAAAGGAGTCTACGAGCGAGTTGAAAGACCGCTGGTTTTGCTTCATCATCCGGGCACGCTGCTCGGTCACGCGTCGATGAATATTTTCTTGGTCAAATATCGATTCGCGTAGCTACGTCCAGGTAAAAAGAAACGTAAACGTCTTGTACGTGTCCTCTGCAAAAGTAGAAAATGGCGTTCTTTCGGCGATCGGTTGCATCTAGTTTACCATAATTTTCTTGCGTCGACCACAGACCTCGGACTACACGCGTACTCTCTAGGATCGAATGATCTACTCGCCTCGTAAATTGAATTTCTGTTTGCTTTCTGTTTTCGCCCGCTTTCTCTGACGTCTTATTTCGCTGCCAGAGAAAATATACACAATTACAAAGTAATCAACCTCCGGGTTGATCCGTTGGCCGGCGGCCAGAACTGTTGAACGTTTACCTATGGGGACGTATCTGGAAGCTGTCTGGATTAAACGGATTATCCGAAGAACCTGTTTGCTCCCCGAACGATACCGGTTCCCGTCGGTTTTCGATTTCTCGAAAGAAATCGTGTGTTTGAAATTTAGCTGAATTTGCTATTTTCTACCCTTAGTGTGCTCCACGATGACTAATTTGTTTTCCAATAAAATTCCGTTTTAATCTTCGGTTACCCGAGACGTTGCAAAAATAACGCTTTATCGTTCGATTAATCGAAGCGTTAGGTAGCATCCCTCGTTACGTAACGTCGAGAAGAACCGATAACGGAAGCAGCTCCGTTTTCTCGAAACGATCTTTTTCCATTATGTTATCCCATCGCGAAACGTAGCTCCTTTATTTTGGGAGGGGGCATAATGCAAAGGAAACGATCGAACGAGCAGATGGAGACGGTTGGGGCAACCAGAAAAGGTAATCAAGCACGCTTCTCTCTCCATCTACTCTCCGACACCGGAGAGTAGGAAAGATATGGGACTAACGGGCATCGTTACCCCTGCACAGCCCAGAGAATTCATTTTTAATGAAAGAGGAAAGGTGTGCCCCTCCCTCCGTACGCCTCAATTTACTTTGTAACGCACCACGAACGTGCACAGTCGGAAAATTAATTTCACAAATGCACCCGTGGTTCGTTCGCGAATTACACCTCGGACCCTTTCAGGCCCTTTGTCCGTCCCGATGAACCGTTTTTAGAATCCCACCAATTTCGTCGCTTTCGACGATTCGCCGGGCGATTTGGACCCCATCGCGCGCGTCGGTTGAAAGACCTCGTCGCAGATCTGCAACTTTTTGTCATTCGACGTCATCGAGATGCCATTGTATTAAAAATACAAGCGACGAATATACGTCCTTTTGTCGCCGGCACGGCTTCCTTCTTCTTTATTTATAAACGTCGGTATCGGACCCGACACACTTCGAGCGCATTGAAATAACGAATTCGCACGACGATAAAACCGATTCTAAATATACCAGTTGCCAGCACGATTATCGCGGGATTTTTTCGAGCCAGCAAAATCCATTGGCTCTCCTTTGACAATAAACAATGGCGTTTGATAACGTATCGCGCCGTAAAGAGCAATCTTAGCTGTTCGTCGACCGTTTTACGATCTTTGAGAAGGTCCAAAGACTCGTCGATCGATCGTTCGCGAATCGAGATTCGTAACTCTGTATCGAATTTTCACGCGTTGCTAGCAGAGGTAGGGGGGGGGGGGCAGTGGCTTTTTTCGTCCCTTTAGATTTGGGCGTCGTCGTCGTCGTCGTCATCGTCGTCGTCTAGTATCGAGCGCCCCGACGCCGGGACGCGCGGAGCTGTTGCCATGCCAACCGACAGGGCTGCCAGGGCAGGGCTTTTCGCATTTACCAGCCGGTCGCGGTCGGTCTGCCACCGGGCGAAAGATTCGTGCCGCTCTCAAGCACGAGCAAAAATCTTTTCCCCGCTTCGGGTTATCAGATTGTTTAACCCTAGATTTGCAAGCATCGTAAACAAATAATATTCAGGAACTTTGTAACTTCAATTATCGAATCGACGAGTTTCGTAAATTTAGCGTCAGCGTCAACCCTCGGACGACGAACCGTCTTAACGAGTTCATGTCTATCTTAATCTGAATTTTATCGTACCCTACTTTTGCATTAATCTTAACAGTTCACTTGCTGTTATTATTATCGTCACTTATTGAAACGTAGACACTGAAATAATTTGCATAGATCGAAAAGTGGATTTGAAGTTCGCTGAACGAGGGTTGATAGAATATTGATCGTAGGATTCTACGATGTCTCAGCAAAATGAAAGTAGAGGAAACGAAATATGGGCAGACAGATTTTCGAAAGCTCCCTATAGAAACTTCCCAAGGCGGTTTAGATTTGAAAACGATAAAAGTAAGCCAGATAAGTGCGTCTGTTTTATCGGTGTCGGAGTTTCGGTTTATCCGTCGAAGCGCGGGAACGGGCGAGAAGAGAATAGCTTTACCAACAAGGTACCAAAAGAAGCATCCGTTTCAGTGGGCCAGAGTATTCGAAATAGAATTTTTTAAATTAATCGGAAACGCGGTGAAGATCCAAGCGGAGATCGTTTCGAACATCGCGTAAATAATTCACCGTTATTGATCGAGATCGGACGTGCGAAATCGCATCGCGTGATTTCCCAAGTGTAGTTTTCTATCTGTGGTCGTTCGTCGCCGAACTTGGAAACCACAGAACGCGACAGTGCACGTTTCGACGAGAAGACGCTCGATAACGAGTCTCTCCATCCATTATCTTCTCACCCTTTTTATTTCCATCGTGGCTTGCCCTTTTTTCGTTTCCGCCTGTGAATGGACACAGCCTCCGCCATCTTGCACGAATCATTTCTCTCCCATCTTTTGGCTGTAAATGCGATCACCCGCGTAAGTCCAAATAGATCTCTCGGATAGTTCAGGCTCGAACATTCCCAGTCGTCGAAAATCCTCTCACCGATATGCGAAATATTCTACATGTGTTCGCATTTTGGGACGATTAACGAAAGAGAAGGAAAATAGATCTCTCGAGGAGCAGCCAATGAGAGGAGAAAGCCTATGCTTATGCACACGAACTTCCCCCAAATATTAATGATCCAGGAACAGAAACTTCTAGAAAAAACTTGATTATGTTCTCGAGGCCCATGCATGTTTGTTTTATTTTGTTTATGCTTGTCGTGTTGTTTAACAACACAGACGATATTTCTTCGATCTAATTGTTTAAGGGATGACGATATTTGTTTTTCTTCAAATTATACGTCGGATACAACATTGCAATTAACAAAATTTTTATACAACTTGGAAACAAATCCAGTAAAGAAAACTGATCATTCTTGGTTAACCCGAAAAATATGAGCGTTAAGGGGTTAAAGGTACACGCATACAGACGTAATTAGATCGAACGATCCCATAGATCATTAACGTTTAGCTCGCCATTCGAAGGGAATTCAATAAAAAAAAAAAGAATGATCTTCGTCCAGTAAGAAATATCGTTGACCAACAGGGACTGTTCGTTCCGTCTGGCTTTCTCGTGCGGTTGAAATCGCGTGTACGAATGATAAAATCGATACCCGCCTCTCTCTATCCACGCACACCCTTCTTCTGTTGCGTTTCGCGACCCTCTTGAAAGGGTGAAGAGAGCGGACGAAAGGGTGAATATGCGAGAGTGCCGTGCGTGCTTCTCGGAGCGTGTCGTCGTCGACGGCGTCGATGGCAACTACGACGGCCACGGCGTTTCGTTCTTGTTGCTCGAAACAACGAACCTTCTCTTCAAGTATCGCGACAGACCAGTTTAAAAATAATATCTAATTGGTTTCTGCAAAAAGTAATCCAGTTTTTATCCAAAAGCTACGTCGCCAAGTTTGTTTTATTAAATCGCGAGGATAAGTACCGTAACTATTCATTTCTATTAATTCAGCGTTAAAGCGCGGCACGTTCGTTCGACTAAGTAAAAAGCACGGTTCGTTAGCACGGCGTATCTTTCGCTGTTAACATCAATTAATACGTCGGTCGTAACGAGAGCTCTCTTTCCATCGTTGGCGAAATAACGTCTCCGTCCGTAAGCCCATTCGCGGTCGATGCATCTCGTCCAGATGTCTCGGTTGGTAACCAACCATCGCTTCCCTTGCCTGGTCCAAGAATAATTTCGAACCGTCGATCGGTCACAGGAAACCATCGAATTATTTTTACGAGCCGAACGCTTTCCACGGTTCGTTGTCAAAGCAAGAAAGAACGGAATTTTCCATCTCCCGACGATTAATCATTCGGTTATCGAAATACTTGTTTACAAAAAACGGGTTCGCGACACGTATCGACGATTATTACTCGTGCACGGATTAATCACATTGCAAGGTGTCGCTTATTATGCTAAATCGTACGACTGTCGCAGTTACGTTCGAACTACATATAAATAATACGATTTTATAGAATAGACTCGAACGGATCTACACTCTTGTTCAACGTTAATATTTTATCCAGCTGAAATTACAATGTTCCTTTCTTTGTTTGCTTGCATTATAACGCATAACCTTGAACGGAAATCTCTTACGAGATACTTTATTCATAATAACGTTAAATGTCTTATCGTTCTGTCCAGCGGCGCAGATTGCGTCGCGCGTATTCGTAAAAAAATATTTGCAACGCCGTTATAGTTGGAGAAGCCCCGTCGCTGCTGCGACAGCTTGAATTTCCAATTGACTCACTCGGTGACTAATGCTGTCTAAAGGTCAAGCCAGTAGCATTTGAAGTTTGGAACGGACTCAAAAATTTTGTCCGTAGCGTGGCCGTTCCCGGCAAATAGTACTCTCGTATCTGCCCGTCGTCGCGGCGCGCCGTTTTGTTAATATGTCTCTCTATCCTTCCCCCCTTTCCCTTGTTTCGTTTTCGCCCCTCATGGCTCCTTTCTCTTTCGATCGTTGTCTAAGAATAGCAACGCACGGTGGTTTTGCGGCGCGAATACTTTTTTTCATTCGCGAACGCGTGTTGATTTCTCGTTCGACGCCTTACCAACGCGTGCTCGACTAAAAATCTCTCGGGTTCTTTCTGGTTGTCCAACGTGTGCCATCCTCTTATGATTCTTGTTCGAGACAAAGGATCGTCAAGAGTAAAAAGCGTAACCATGTGCTTCCCTCTCTGACCCCTCGTTTGCCCTTTCTGACCGATTTGCTGGTTCGTAACTTTAAAGTTTACCGAATACGCATACGTAAAGAATTATTCACGATGCGCATCACGCAAGCTGCACTCCGTTGGTTCGTTTCTATAGCTCGGCTAGATACGTCCCTCTTCTCTCCGGCGCGTGGCCACGCGTGTATCGGCAACGCTCCTCTCTTCTCTGGCCGATACGTGGGACGATCCTCTCTTGGGTTCTATATAAACCACTGTGAACTCGCGGTCTGGCCCAAGTAGTTCGCCAACAGCGAACAGAGTTCGCGCGGTACATTCTCCTCTCTGTCGTCCTCCTGTTCGCTCGCGCGATATATCGTGTTTGCGCTCCCAAGCGTGCGTGCGTGCGTGTGCGTGCCGAAGGTAGATCCCGAAATTCGATTACGGGAGATCGACGTGGACGACCAACGATCGTGCTCGAATAATTTTCGAATTATTCCGGATGTTATTCTCGGAAGATATTCCCAACGGAGGCAGTGAAGTTTTGTAGATAGAGGCGTATCGATACCCCGACGAAAAACAGCGAGTTTTTTAAATCGATCGGTCGCTCGAAAAGACCAAGTTATTCCAAGCCGTGATCATTGGGAACACGATCGTTCTTTAGTTGCGTATAGTGTCCAGATATCAAGTATTCGTGTTTCTTGCGTAGTATCGAATCGCGGTGACGAGTAGGCGCCTCTATTAATAGACAATGGCAAAGTAGCCTGGCTGTGAACGGGCACTTTCCAGTACTTTGTGTATACATGTTGTCCTAAAATAAAGCGATACCTTTCTGCAAAATGCATCGAGAACGCAGAACCGATTTTGCTCCAAGGTCTCTGTACAAAAAAAAAGAACGTTCAATCTACGTTTTTTATTTATTTTTTCGACTTTGCGTCGCACGTTTTAGGACACCCTGTATAGGCCGACATGCTCGCCGGTTACAGAGTCTAAAATAAGATCCCTTGAAATTCGCACGAGAACGCAGTTCCTTCGTAGCGATCTTTGGTCGTCTGGATTCGATTTCTGATCTGTGTATATACAGCTGTGGTCCATGCAACTTGCACAACCTTGAGTACCTTCTGACCCGTGCATGCACGAAAAAACTTTTTACACAAAAGTTCCATCATTGATTTAAAGTATAGCGTTCCGTTGTAAAAGACACGGTTGACCTTTTTCGTGCATCGAACACTTTAAAAGTTAGTCGAGCCCAGCAAGTTACGTGAACCATCCTGTATGTCCACGCAGGTTGATATTTTGATCGAGGAGCGTTTCTTAAACGGCGATCGAGAAATCTCTGCGGAGCTATGGAGTCTGTGACGAAGGCAGGGCGAAGCATGAGCAACGGTGTATACCGAGTGGTGGGCGTCTTCGCTCGAGGAGCTCGAAAAGTATTGTCCTACGTGCCGCTTTTGGGCGTTACTGCAACACCAACAGCCGAAGACTCCAAGTTCCCTTCGGTACGACGCAGTATTATGCTTTTGCGTGCCTTTCTAAACGTATCCTGATGTTTGCTTTTCCCTGTTAACGATCAACTGTGCGCGTGACACGATTACAACCATAAACATTCGACACAGAGGGAGGGTGGGAGGGTTAATTCTATTTTGCGCGTCGAGTTATTATCGGTTTCGAAAGAAATGGTCTGCTAACTCGCTTCGTCGGAACAGATTATATTTTATTTATCCTGACGATGTCTCTTCGGTGGGCATATTGTTTTCGTGTAATTGTCTATTGTTCGTTGCGTTCGAGCGGTTGCAGCGGAAACAAAGGTAAACCGACACTGGCGCGCGACGCGCAAAAATAGTCGCGCGAGATACGGTACGGTTTGAACGCGACGACGTTGAAGAAGAACGTCATCTCTGGCAGTAACGAACGAAAATAGGAATCGAGTTCCTTAAAAAACGTTTCGTGTTTTAACCTACTCGCGGAGAATTGATCGACAACAAACGACGCACATGTGCCCCGGGGGCCACGTGGAGCTCAGGATCGATTTCATCGAAAGAGGAAGCCGAGAATAATCTCGTTTTTTCTTTCGTCTGGACGGAAGCTCGAATAATGGAACGATTAACCCTTACGTTGATTATAGTTAACTTTAAAAATTCAGTTAGGTTAACTGTGTCGCTTCACTCTTCGATAGTCAGTGTTGACGAAACACCGCGAGAAAATAAAGTTCGAGTATTTGAAAGCCCTTGTATCGCACGGGGGCTGTTGTAATTCTTTAAGCGGGAGGCTTCCCCCTTAGGAAAATCCATGGGAGGAACGACACGGAAGGGTTTCGCTTAAACCAGTCGATCGATACGCGGAGGTCTGGGAACGATAAACCACGTACCGTATTTTGCACGTACGGTTTCTATTTCCCTCTTCGGTTTCAACGATCGATCGTGTTTGCGTTAAGATACACGAGCTTTCCGTTCTGCGTTAAAAATCAAACGGTTAACGGTGAACTGGTCACGTTGTCGATCGTAAAATAAAAATCGATCGGATCTTTCGAGCAAGGTACTTGTTGCTGACACAGTGACACGATCGGCCACCCCTGAAGGGGTGACGTTGCCCGGCTGGCACCCTATGGTGTTCTTTCTTTGTCTACCCTTACGCGCTCTCGTGTACTCGATGGTGGGGGGAATGTATAACCTCCCGCGAACACCTCTTGTCTATGCGTCGCTAGGTTCTTCACCCTCTTTTCTATTCGAATCGCTCGGCGTGAACAGGCAACAACTGTTAAGTTGGTCACCCTTCGCGGTGGACAAGAACCATCTAAATCTGACGCTCCGACGAGTCGCGCGTTCTCCAAATTTTGAATTCTTTCAAAGGTTCACGGTAGAGTGTTAGCACCTTGAATCGAAAGATCGAGTAGTCGAGGGGATGATCTTGATACGCGATATAAAAGAGACGTTACGACGATGTTTCAGGGTGGAGAGGAAGCTGAGACAGGATCGGCAACGGCAGGTAGTCCAGTCGAGGAGAAGTCGGTAGTAAGTAGTCCGTCCGCGGAAAACGAAGCCGTCCCTGTTTCGGCAGAGGCGGCAGCGGCAACGCCAGCATCAACACCAACGCCAACACCAACGCCTACACCCACCACCGAGACGAAGGAAGATGGCCCGACATCGGACGCCACTAGCCCTGCCGATGAAAAGCAAGAGGAACCCACTCCCTCTGCCCCCACTCCCGTCCCTCTCGAGGAAAAGAAAGAGGAGGTTGAAAAAGTCGAGGCCGAGAAAAAAGTAGTCGAGGTCAGTCCAGCCGGTGGTCAGTTCGTACCGGACCCGGTAGAAGGCTCTGTTTTCCAAATCCAGACAGTCGCTACGCCGTCTATCATTGAGAGGAAAACCAGTGAGGATATTCCTTCCTTGCCTCCGTCCAGTCCACCGCCAACACCCATTGATCCGTCGCCGTTGCAGCAGGCTCAGCAGGCTGCGGCGACCGCGACCGCTCTTGCGGAGGCCCTCAAGCTGCCTGCCGAGGCTGCTGCTGCCGACAAGGATTTCGTTGCACAACCGCCACTCGCCGCCGCCTTATCTTACCCTTGCTCAGAGCGTAACGACATACCCTCAACGCCGCCCGCTGAATCTCTTGATGTGTTCCCCCAGAGACCACCCGGTTCCTCCACAGACAAACCCCAAACGGAATCGACTCCTTCCATCCTCCCAAAATTACAGGCTCTGCCGGTGGTAGATACTACAGACACCACTTGTCCGAATGTCACGGTTAACGCGAATACGGAGTCGCTCGACGCCACCAAAGACACCGGCAAATCGGAACTCGAGAACCTGCCAGCCACGGAGACTGACGCGAACCGTCTCGACTCCCCGTCTAAACAGCTAAATTATTCGCGCGATAACGAGGATGTAGCCGAGACCGCGGACGCTGTATCGAAAACCGTGGATTTCGAAAAGCCTCGCGAAATCGAGGCCGACGAAAATATCAAACACGTTCCCGAGCCAGTAATCTCGAAGGAGATGGAAACTGTCCAACGTCAAGAGGAATCGGTCTGTGTCGTGTCAATGGTCCAAGAACCAACGACGGAGCTCCAAACCGAGGCACCCGCCGAGTGCAGAAACCGCGTCGAGGCGGAGGTCGTTGAGCCGACTCAAGTCGTAATGGAGGAAACGAAACCGGTGGACGAAATCGCTCGCGAACCGTTGGTTCCGGTGTCCGATTCGTTCATAGATTCCGAGGAGGGGCCACTTCCGCTCTCCGAGGAAGAAATCGTGGTGGAGGCTAAGCCAGCAGTCGTTATTCCGGAAGACGAAGAAATTATCGAGGAGGAAGTAACGGGCACCGATGCGACTGTTCGAAACGTGGAATCGGAATCGGAATCGGTCGAGGCGATCAATTTCGAGACGAAGACGGAATCTGACGATACCATCACCACACCTATAAAAGTGATGATCGTGTTCGACGACCCGGAGGATTCCCCTTCCCCTCCGAGCGTACCGATGACCGACGATTCCGCTCAGCCAATAAACGTATCTCTTGTCACAATCGAGAATACTGCCGAGAAAGTAACGGAAGTAATTGAGATTGCCGAAGACGAAGAGTCGATACCGCCTCCCCCGCCTGTATCAGAATCCTGTAGAGCTAATTCTCCGGAAAAGTTGGATTCCGAGAACGCGAACGTCGAAAACGATCCGAACGTTCACTCCCCCCTTATCGACGTAGACGATGTACCAGTAAATAGAACGCAAGAACTCGATAGGTCGTCGCAATGCACCGAATGCCTCGTTACGGACGTACCACCCGTTCCCCCCACAGACACCACATCTTCGCAAATATTGTCGGACGAGGACGAGCGCCTCGCAGTTCGATCCGAACCCCGATCTTCGCCGTCCAGGCTCGAATGCGTTTCCGTTTCGTCGGACGATCTTGTTCCTCCAGCACCTCGACACACCACCCAATACGTAAATTCTCACGAACATCCGTTACCACCGGAAGAGTGTCCCTGCCCGTTAGTCACGAGTAACAACGTATCCGAAATGAACGACTATCCAGTTCCCGACGAAAACGCACCCAGAACGAGAAACTCGACGGATGTGCTTCCCACGCCGCCCAGAAGTCCCGTTTCCCAGTCCAACGACAGTATCATGTCCAGTCTGACAACATCCACGAAAGACTCCTCGCGAACACAGTTTTTCGACGACCAGAGCAATCGAGACTTCAAGATGGAGTCGGTGTCCATAAGCCTCGATTCGTACAATGAGTCCGACATTGAATTAAAGGAGAGGTTAGCAGAGTCTCTGGCGGAGACTGTGCACCAGGAAGAGAGCTCGGTCTCGTGTCAGTTGTCGAACAACACCACGTCGTCAACCACTGTCCAGGAGACCCATCAGGTGACTAACATGTAACACAACCTCCTGGCATGAATTCAGGCAGCCAATAAACTTTTCGTGGCGCCTCGTTCCAAGTATCTCGCCGTACGGTCCGCACAACCCATCTCTGTGATATAGTCTGAATATATCATCGACTTTCCCGTTTCCCCCCTTGTCCCCGACACACCAGACACGCATACATGCCAGTCAGTGGTCCTTATTTTTCGATCATCGAATTTTTTTTTGCAACGCCTTTCAAAATCATGCCGTTGGACGGGACAAAATAATCTGTGCAAAGGATATTTTGTCTCGGCTGACGACATGATTCTGGAGGGGGGGGGGTATCCTGACAAAAAATATCGCAAAAAAATTGTTACCACTTGTAGCCGGGGGCCACTGCGATACACACACACATGTACATACATCTGTCCCAGTGCTCTGTCGTCCGAAATTCTTCCTGCGTTTGGCCTCTTCGCTTCGAAGCCTAGATAGATAAATCGTCTTCTATCCGACATCGACAACCTTCGCTTAACGACTTCCTCTCCGACGAAGGATAATCGAATGAGACTGAGACTGACATCGACGTCTGTGCGCATTTTGCACGAATTTCATCTACCGAGAGAAACAAAAAAAAAAAAAAAAACGAATAACAAAGAAAAAAAAGACTATCTCCTACTCCACCTCCACCTGTCCTCTCGCTAAACGTGATATCATCCCGATCGTCCCCGTATGGATCCAACGTCGTAAAGGTCTCTCGTCGTATGCATCCTTCGATATGTTGAACGTGATTAACAACGTCTACTCTGTCGCTGATATCTCCCGACACTTCCATCACCGACCACCGCCACTACCAGATACCATCATTACTACCATCACCTGTGTTGTTTGCCTCTTGGTTTTCTTGACAATATTAACACGACTTGTTATTCGAATCGAGGCGCTGAAAAGTAGAGCATATCGTAGCTCGACACATAGAGATAACGGGCGAAACATTGCCTATGCACTAGTCGAAAGATCAGTTTCTGCAGAAAATTACTTATTTCCTCGGAACGCTGTCACTAATATAACTCGATAGCCGCTCGACTTAGACAAATTTCGTAGCGTGAATCTCATTGATAGACGTAAAAACACTTTAAATACTAATTCTCGTTACGTATATAAATAGAGCTGAAGTTTAGAACTTATTATTTTTTTCTTTTATTAATCTATGGCATATAGAACTTATGTTTAGGCATCGATACTATCGAGCTCTTTCCGTAATTGCATCTGTTGTGTCGTAAGCATTTTGTATTGCGCATGCAGAATTTTTTTATCCGAGGGTATTTTTTACCAACAGAGGGTGGGGTTTCCGATTCTTTGCGCTGTCCCGAAGCATGAGGCGGTGCGATTCTGTCCGGCCATTCGATGCAATCCCGTTCGATTCCAACCCCACTGATAGCTTGTAACGTAACCACGTGGCTTAACGTTCGCTTAATTCTTCCTAATCTACGTTTCGAGTGGTTCGACGGAATCGACCTTCACGTCTTTTGTCCTCGTAGCATGCTGGGATTTGGACTTGATGCGGCGGACGTTTCTACTCGCGATCGAACCCTCTAACGAACAGTTTGCCTTTGCAGACCACTCCGGAACCCGAAGCCCCGGTAGAAAATAATCTGGTACACGATAGCACGACAGAAAGTTCAGAGGAAACCACCAAAATTACACCTCCAGCCGTCCTGACCGAGGTCCCCGCCTCTCCGCCAACTGTGCCATCTGCGCCAGCCATCACCGAAGACGTTTCCTCGGTAGCCAAGGTACGTCTTTGCATTCTGTACGATCGATCGATCTACTCTGCACGCGCGCGGTCCGTTATCGATAACGCAACAGAAACTGGGCTAATTCTTACGGAATAAACTCTCTCGTTTTAATTAAAAGATAATAATTCGGTCGCCAATATATCTAGACTGATTGATAATAACTAGGCTGCGGATCTTTATGCAAATTCACATTTTTATTAATAGAATTAATGAAACGGAAGCTTCGCAGAGGGCTGTCTCAACCCCTAAATATAATAATTCGTATCTTGCTTTAAGTATTTCTTATATTTTTGCATATTAAATGCATTCTGTAGTTTTGTTGAGGATTAAAATTTCCCATAAATGCATAAACATCCGCAGTTTAATAATAACAAACGCAATAATAATCCCAGAGAATTTAAACGTTTAAACAGCAATATATCATGGTACGATTAAAAATAACACAAATGATGATCGCCAAAAAGATTGTTCGTGCTGTTTAGCGCCAGCAATTCTGAGGTCATTAACACGGTTTAATGCCCAACGAAGAATTGAGTGCGAGGGGCCATCTGATTAACATTATCGTTTAATTGATTCCTAGTTTCCGTAAATAGCGAACAGTAATTTGCGTAACAAGTCCGTAGCATCGTTATTAACGATGTCATCTAATCATTTTTGTTAAAGGCTATCGAAGAAATTGACATAAGCGATAAGGCTGTCGCGGCGGCAACCATCGAGTGTAATACAAACGTAAGTGTATTGGAAATGATTTTTTTTTGTTTTCACTCTGTATTGAACGTAATGATTGATTTACTTTTTCTTTGCAGGCAATCATCGCAGACGCACATTACCAAAACAACATAAACGAATAAACACCACTAACCGAATTGTATTTTGGGAAGAAGAAAGTTCTTTTCTCTCGTTAAAACCAAAAAAGTATATTATATAGATATGTATATTTGGACCATTCCTGCAAACTAAACAGAAAATAACGTTCTTTCGTTACGAGCAACAACAAAAAAAATAATAATAATAAAAAAAAAACGTAAAAAAAATGATAAAGAATGAAAAAACAGAAAATAAAGAAGTGGAACGACTACGATGTTACCGCGACATCGCGAGAGCATTATAGACTTTATAGTAGGCCTATTAATAATTATTAGACGGCGTTTGACGGCAGGGCGGACAAAAGAATGTTCTCGAAAGGCTACCGATCTTTATTCATCGGAGAGAAAATGGGGTTACGAGGTCAGGCCAAATAAAATGGTTGATTCCGAAAATGTATCGTCTTTCGCAAATAGTGTGGTTTCCACCGATCTTTTTCAACACGAGTAATTCATAAACGACAAATTTTCAACGTCGAGTCACACCCAACTCGTGGGTTTTAAATAACGCTGGTCGGCCCTGCTGTACAGAAATTGAGAAACTGTCATTGTTATTAAGTCGAATTACGTAACCATCGAACGGCGGACAAACAACAAAGGGCGAATATTTGAATAAAAAAAAAAACGATAAAAACGAACATCCTTTGTTGCGTATTCCAGGGAATATATATGTATATATATATATACATATATATTCGACGAATTGCGCGACCACTCTTAACTACTACAATATTGCTACATCGAAAGAGTGCAAGGGAAAAGAAAAGATCAGAGACTGATGAAAAGGACAAGGTGTGCGTGTGCGTCGTTCGAATGCATGAGAGAGTGAGAGATGGAATAGAGGACTGACAGTATGAACACCGAGTCGATAAATAGGAAGGTTATGTTCACCGGAGAATGTGAGTATGAACACCGAAACGATAAATAAGAAGGTTATGTTCGCCGGAATATGACACGAATAGAGAGAAGACGAGAGAAAGTAGATAGCAGAGAGGATCCGTCGAAACGCACGAGTAATGAAATACTCGAATCGCGATTTTAAGAACAGTCGATTTAGTTTGCTCGTATTTCTTTCGCGGTCCTTGTTTTTCTTTGTAATTGTACAATCGAGAAGTTTTATGTTGTAACGGGAAACTGCACACACTTTCTAGGTGTATGACTTTGGTACGCGCGAGCATACGACACACTCTAATTACACACAAGTAAAAAGGGGACAATTACACGCAAATATACGTACAAACGTATCATAATGCAACACACGAAGTAAACAAGGAGATACAAACATACAGTAAGTCGAGACAACAGTGTAAGTGAGTTATATAATCTAGACATAGAGAAAGCATTTGTGTAAATTCGGCGTTCGTTCGAAATGCTACTTCTCCATACGAGGAAATACTTACGAGGAAGTCTATTCGTAATTTTATAATAATCATTATAAAATATCGCCTAATTACAATTACGAGACATGCACAATTTACCACTCGAAACGGATCGCCAGAAGTAAAATAATTATCTACGAAAGCTTTTTTTATCAAGACCGTAGCGTAGATCGTAAAGTTAAACGAAAACGCGCATTATATGTAAATGCTCCAAAATCTCAGAATACCTGTAAGTGTTTGAATGGAGCCGAGCGTTCACTGTGCCCGTGACCGGCATTGATTTTTAAACGATTTATTATTATTAACGAGTAAGGAGAAAGAAGTAAAATTAAAAGTTGTATAGTAAACCTTTCATTAAATATATTATCCGTAATGATCTTTACAACGAAATTCACCGTTTTTTCGAGACAAGTTTTGGCGACGAGAGCGAACTTTTTTATTTAAAAAAAAATATCCTTAAACCTGACTGAGATAATATCTGTGCACTCGCAAACTATCGATCGTAAACTCTGGGGCGTCGTCGACGTAAGCCTCGTTTATTTATTTTGTCTGCCAGATAATTACAAAATTGTAAACGAGATTTTTTAATCGAATACGCCTTGGACGCAGAACAACAGTTTTCGGTGTCTTCGATGAGCAGTTATAATAGTAATTAAACTATTCTACATTTATCTATAACCTATAATAAACTGTGAAACAAGTGTAAAAATCATGTGTCTTTATTTCATTTTTCAAGCCACTCGTTACAATTATACGCACAACGTACATTAACGATAACGCTGAAATTAATCATCAATTATTTTACTGGTCTCGACGAAATTATTGCGTCACGATAGTTTCCATGACATTAATGAAAGTTTCTAGTTCATCCTTGTTCAGTTCCAAACCCAGAATACGTTTTGTTTCCTTGTTTTCAACCATAAGATCCAGTTGAAGAAGAGATTCTCTTAAAGTAGCCAACTTGCTTGAACCCATTACAAGCTGTTGACATCACATTGATTAGTACTCGAATACCTTTCATGGTTTTAATAATTTACCTTTAATCTCCAGTCAAAGTCTGTTAATGTTTCATGCTTTTCTTTGGAGTACTCTTTCAACAAAGCATTTGTTAGTTGTTCTCTTCGTGCTTTCAAACATGTTAGTATATTTTGCTGAATGGGTTCTGGCAATTCATGATATTCCTGAGGCATCTATAAAAACAACATTAGCTTTTTAAATAAAAAACACTATGGACTTTAAACAAATAGTTATTATACCTTTTCATCTACTAGATATAAACAAGCAGGATTTCTTAATAGTATTGATATCAATTTGTATGTTTCTTCATACTCTTCTCTGTTCCAGTCTACACTATTTGCAAATTTGTGATAGGATGGGCCTGGCCGACCACATATTTCATCCACACAAGCATGTAGTAACTAAATTGTACAAACTTATTTTGTAGCAAAAGAATTAAGAGCATACCGTGGACAATAAAATTATTTTCCTATTACACTTACTTCCTTCAAAGCATGAACTTTATCCTCGCTGAAGAGGTTAAGATACAACGATTGAGCACCTTCCATAATTACTACTTTTTAAAAGCCTTTCAACTTTGTATCATAAACAGTAAAATTAAACATCAATTTAACCGAGTATAAATAAACAATGTGATATTTTATGTACAAACAGGTTTTATGTAACAGGTTTAATATTCTAAATTCAAAATGTAGTGTACGAAAGACTAATAAACACTTGAATGCTGTGCATTATCATGGTTAATACGAGGTACACAACAACGCTGTACTTACTTGCAAAATACATCAGTCGCTTTTTTCCTGATTTCGACGAACTCATTTAAGTTGGAACGATAAATTCCATTATCGATAGACTTTCATGGCTTTTTGGTGGCCCTTCACAGGCAAATTCTTCTGAAAATTCCTCTCTTGTCTGTTTTTCGAACAATCGTTTCTCATAATAGTTCTTTATAAATGGTGGGTGGTTAGGATTCGGTTAGGGCGGGTCTCCATTCGCAGCAACCTCCACGTGGTGAGACCTGGGTCATTATTATTTAGTATGTAATTAATAAGCATTACTCATAACTATATAGTACAATTATTAATTACATAGCAAATAGTATGAGCTAATGGCTGCGATCTTCCGCGTATGGTTTGATAGAAATGTAGCTTCTTCGTTAGATCCAAAGCGATCAATAAAAGAATTTTTTTCTCGTAAATGCGTAGGAATTCGGGAGTATGTCTATTCACCAAAAATGATCTTAATTGACCTTCGCAATCAAAAATAATTTTTTCTAAACGATTTGAAACTTTTTAATTTTGTCGAAAAATGTCTCCACCTACACGAATTTTTTTCTCGAAAATGGTTAGGATTTCGGGGGTACGTGTAATGACAAGAAATGACTGTAATTGACCCTTGCAACTGAAAATAATTTTTCCAGAACGATTTGAAACTTTTTAATTTTGTCGAAAAATGTCTCCACCTACTCGAATTTTTTTCTCGAAAATGGTTAGGATTTCGGGGGTACGTGTAATGACAAGAAATGACTGTAATTGACCCTTGCAACTGAAAATAATTTTTCCAGAACGATTTGAAACTTTTTAATTTTGTCGAAAAATGTCTCCACCTACTCGAATTTTTTTCTCGAAAATGGTTAGGATTTCGGGGGTACGTGTAATGACAAGAAATGACTGTAATTGACCCTTGCAACTGAAAATAATTTTTCCAGAACGATTTGAAATTTTTTAATTTTGTCGAAAAATGTCTCCACCTACTCGAATTTTTTTCTCGAAAATGGTTAGGATTTCGGGGGTACGTGTAATGACAAGAAATGACTGTAATTGACCCTTGCAACTGAAAATAATTTTTCCAGAACGATTTGAAACTTTTTAATTTTGTCGAAAAATGTCTCCACCTACACGAATTTTTTTCTCGAAAATGGTTAGGATTTCGGGGGTACGTGTAATGACAAGAAATGACTGTAATTGACCCTTGCAACTGAAAATAATTTTTCCAGAACGATTTGAAATTTTTTAATTTTGTCGAAAAATGTCTCCACCTACTCGAATTTTTTTCTCGAAAATGGTTAGGATTTCGGGGGTACGTGTAATGACAAGAAATGACTGTAATTGACCCTTGCAACTGAAAATAATTTTTCCAGAACGATTTGAAATTTTTTAATTTTGTCGAAAAATATCTCCACCTACTCGAATTTTTTTCTCGAAAATGGTTAGGATTTCGGGGGTACGTGTAATGACAAAAAATGACTGTAATTGACCCTTGCAACTGAAAATAATTTTTCCAGAACGATTTGAAACTTTTTAATTTTGTCGAAAAATGTCTCCACCTACTCGAATTTTTTTCTCGAAAATGGTTAGGATTTCGGGGGTACGTGTAATGACAAGAAATGACTGTAATTGACCCCTGCAACTGAAAATAATTTTTCCAGAACGATTTGAAATTTTTTTTTTCGCCGAAAAATTTAGACACCTATCCCCTGTAGATTTTTCTTAAAAATTCATTTTTTATTTTCAACAAATTTGTTTGACGCTTTTTTGGCTGCCCATCAATACTAATTGAGTGAATAGTTTCTCAATTGACCGCCATTTTTGAGACGTTCGAATTTTCAGGTCGGTATGACAAACCTCTAGTTTTTTACCAGGTCGGTATTTCAGTTTGTGTGACACCATTTTCATGAGATGCATAGTCTATGCTGTACTTCGTGTGATGTAAACTATATTTAATAGTTCATTTGATATTTATACATTTTTTTAGCCTTCACCTATCTAGTGATTTCGCGTACGAAAGTAAGAGCTCCTGAAAATATGTATTTATGCAATGCATTTATATAAAATATACTGTAGTTTGCAAATTTTAAGAAATCATTTCGCTTGAAACAAAAGCCCACATCACATACGATGTATTTGATCCCTTATTTGCGTCGTCATGTGAGCTATGTAATTTTTGTCGACTGTGACGATTCTGGCATTATTAAAAACTATCGTAAAGAATGAAAGGTAATATTTAATAAATCCTATCTGAAGTGCTAAAATGTTTCAATTTCTCGCGTGTCCAAAAATTTAAATTGATAATCCCTTGATATTGCAGCTGATCGTGAAGGTGTCGCCACGCACGTAATAGTACAGCGATAGACTATATGCTTTCAACAAAACCTAACCTTGTATAAAACAAAATCAATGCATTGCGAGGTGTGTCGGTAGAGAAAGTCCAAACATCTGATTTTGACGTAAATTTACGTTGTTTGTCGCGATTTGGTTTGCGAAGGAGATCGATCAACTTAGAAGTAATTTCATAAGTTGGCCGAAAGTGTTAATTAAAGACGAAGAAACAGCAACTTTGTGGTGTAACACCGGTATGATTTTAAACAGAAATTTTCGCGTCGACTAAATGGAAATAATCCGAAAATGATTCTCGAGAGTGGTACCGATCGACAGAAAATAGCTGATAATCGTGGATGTGTGTTAAACGACGTTCAACAAAATTTCTACACGATGCATTGGATATAAGTTTACGAGCCAAATTAGATGAGATGCCGTGATCGCATGACGAAAGCTCAGGTAAACGGGGATCTGTATCATTTCAATAACATTTTCTTCTGGCAGAAATTTTTATTTGTTTTTAATAACAGTTGTTTCACATCTAATTTCATTCGGGTTTACTTTAAGTTCTTAAATTTTTTCGGGTTAAACTCGCGAAAGAAATGTATCGCCACGATTGCTGAGAATAACGATACCTTTATTTCGTCTTGTGTAAATGTGATCTGGTTCGATGAACGCATATATATATATATATTACTCGACACATGCTACGTGCGTGCACTATTTTTAGCAGATACTATCGCGTTTCCAAAATGACGTTTGACCTGAATTACGTAATACTTATCGAGCCGTCAAAATTTGTCCAGTCATTACAATTCCAGAAACATCGCACATGCTTTATACGCATCCATGCGTATGTATCAAGTTCCCTGCAAAACTTGATCAAAAATCACCTAAGATTTCACGCACGATGATTGGTTGTTTTTTCCTCGCTGCTGTTACATGTTTTGAAATTTTCCATAGTATCTTCATACTTCCGCGTTACGATATCGTTGGATAAACATGTTTGATAGCAGTTGACGATTGTGTAGGGTAAGTGGGTACCGCGTACACATGTATGTATGTGTTTCTTTATTTTGTAGCAGATTTCCTTTTCTAACCGTACGGGTATGGAACGGACTCGCGACATTGAATAAAAAATGCTTACCATTTTCTTTAACTTGCAGATACGTGCTTATATGCGATTTATGTGTTGTCAGTCGCCGATTCCGTCCGCGTGGCTACCAAAGCTTGTCCTTTTATCAAGAAGGACCGAGCAACGATCGATCAATGGAAAATTACTGTCTAAAACAAACAGAATATACATTCGTACGCGGGCAGCGTGAACGAAAATAAGCAAACAATGTTTATTTATCTCGTTTACGATCGAGAGTATTTTTTTGTACATTCGCCAGACGATGCATTTTAATCCACGCGAGCATTAATATTTCACGCGCGCTTACAGTGAGTCATAAAATTATTGACAACACGCAGAAAGTGAAAACAGTGTGAGAACTAAAAGAAATAACGAAAGATTCTTTACACTATCTATTTAAAAAGTATAACATTTAGACCACGAAGAATGCTATGAAGAAACAAAAATACATGCTTCTTTTGAAGTCACAGAATTATTGGTACACGTTACAAAAATTAATAAAGTTTACAATGTTAATATTTTGGCATTCTACAAGTTTTGAAAACTAATCTTCTATATTACATCATTTCTCTTTTAATGTACTGTGCAATTTCACGTTACTAGTTGAATGATTTCGTATTTTTTTATCTAATCTGTCGCGTACCTTCTCAATGGGATTTAGATCGGATGACAGAGGTCGTGTATTTATAAGTTTTATAGTTGCATAGCAGTTATTCATGAATAATTTTCGACCCGTGTTTTGGATCATTTTTTAAACCGTTAGGTGCGCCAACAACTTTGTAACGTTAAGTGATATTTGGAATCGTTCTTTTTAATTTTTTCGTAACTGTAAGCGATGGTCCAAGGATTCTATTTTTTAAATAAAATTGCTTCTTGCGTGTGCCAATACTTTTATGATCGAAATCCCGTGAAAATCGTCCACGTTACCGAGTAGAAATTTTCAAAGTGTACATTTCATGCAAATTTTCCACGAAGCCGAAATTAAAAAGGAATCGATAGATGTTCCGTTTGCGTTTGCCGAGGAACTGAATGGTGAAAGGTATAACCGGTTTTTTAGCGGATAGGGGATTACATAAAAAGAATAAAAACCGTTTGTGATTTGACTCGCGGGGTTTCAGCCAGGTTTCGTTTCGATTCGGGGACACAAAATTACTCTCATTAATTTTTTACACACACCGTACGATCGATTATAACCTAAATGGCTGTACGAGTAGAAATACGAATACGAATAATGCACGCGTCCCTATACGAGGTAAACGAAACGGTATTTCACGTGCTATTGCCGTAGGTCATGCACAGCTGCTAAACATTGTTCCCGAAGTTACGATAAGGAGCTACGAAAACGTAAATCGTTCCTAATCAAACCTAAATCGTATATCATAATATTTGACATTTTTTCCGTCGTTAAAAATAAGCAATGCGCACCGTTCGAGTATTGTTTTTCTTCTGCCTTTCGATAGAAATAACCGGCAACATTGGGATAAATATAATTGCAGGGTACAGAGGCCATTTAATCGCGTCGTGCATATTATGTACAATGAAACGAAATATCGGTCCTTTTTTGCAATCGTGTGCCTCGCGATTTTACCAATTATTCGTATGTAGAGATGGAATATTTGATGGGGATGAATGGGTAAAGAACGGTTGATGAGGTTGTGTGAGTCGTGTGTCGGTGACACGATGTACTGTGACCTTCCTCGATAGGAACGTTCCCGCGGAAAAGGGAAGTCGCGTTTCGCTCGCGCCTCAGTACGGCACCGACCGTTCTAGCGCGAGTACCCTTTTCTTTACGAGCTATTTCGATTCTCGATCCTGTCGACAATTTACTTCGACAAGCGGTGAATTCTATCGGATTCAGTGTTTGGGTATTGGCCATCTGCACGATAGTCCACCGCAAGGTAAAAACTTCAAGCAAATGTTTACAAATTTCGCGCATCCGCTCGTATATTTACTTCCTCGTTCTCGTCTACGTGACGCATGCTAGAAAATTCGGAAAATATCAAATTCCCGATCTGCGGTTTACACGCAGGGTGATCATTTGAATAATTTAATATCCAAATATTTTCTACGCGCTCGATCACTACGAATGAACATTGAATATTCAACTACTATTCCATGCACTACTATCGCGACGATTAAACGCAAAAGCGTGTAATCCTCGAAAATGTATTTTAGTTCTTATGAAAATATCGCGGAACAGATTCCCATTCCTTGGATATCTTCGCGTCGATTTACGTTTCAAAAATGAAATCGTCGAACGTATTTATTTGATCTCGTAAAATGGCGTCGAGGGTCAGGCATTTTTTCTCCGTACCTTTCCACGTCCTTGGTTGTACGTTACAATCCGATCAATTGATAATTCTCAAATGACTGCGCATAAACGACTCGACGGACGCGGCTCGTCATCTTATCGCGGATAATCGGCTCTTTCATTTCGCGTACGCACGCGACTAGACGAGTCGCGCGATGAGTTGCCGATCGACACGAGACACGGCTTTTCTACGATAGTCTCTGTATCGAGTAACATTATGTCGGTGCGATTTGTTGCGCAACGTGGCGGCACCGTGGCGTCTCGACGGTAACCGATTCGATCCTTACGATAAGGTCACCTTCGCTACGAGTGCAAAGACTAACAATGACACAGTAAAATGCAATTGTCATTAACGAAGCAATTATCTTTCCAAGCCTGCGTTTAACAGAAGTCAAGCATCGAAGAAGCATCGATTTGTGCCCCACGCGTTACACAAATCGCGTCCGCGTTGATTATTTACAAAACTTCTTTTTCTCTAGAGCGAATATCGATCAATGGCGAACGATACAATTTAACGCCTGTCCCCAACGATCGTTGTTTCTATAATGCAACGGTAACATTATGCACTACTCGCGTAACTGCACCGTGAAACATTTCTTTTATTTTCTTTCAAAACACCAAATCTGAATAATACAGTTTTAAAGTTATTTTACCGTAACACCGCTCGAAAGATAAAATGCTGCAATAGTTACGAATAATGCTGGCATTCAGATTACGACACACGAAGATAGCGGAACAAAAGATTATTTATTTATGTGATAATCGCTATCTGTCGATGATTTATACACCGATAGTATGAATCATTCAAGTACGTCGTGTAATGTTCGTTACTTTTTTGCTACATTAGGGAATACTGGAATGTTGCCAAACGGCAACATGATGCATTAACCCTTTTGCTACGATGGAATTTCCTGCAGGTACTCGCCAGCAAACAAGATTGCCAGTCATGAGTATACGTTTGCCGCAATTATTATGAAATCACCTCTTTAATAAAGTAAAATGAAACAGAAAAGGCAAGTGACATTCTTAGCGGAGAAACATGCCCGTATAAATAGTTGGAATAGTTGATGTATTCTCAAATTTTCCGACTGTTTTATCAGAAGACGCTATTGAGTCCCAAGATCGAGGGACGAAAAATCAGCAAAAAATCCAGTCGAATACAAATCACTTTATTCCGCCCTCCTTAATCTATCTTTTAATCATCGAGGTATTGTTAAGCATTTCCGTGGCGTGGTCAGTACTCTTTCTTCCACGAACAAATTTATACAAATTTGGTTAATCGAAAGCTTTTAATCGTTTGTTACAGTCCTTGAAATCGGAGAGACGATGCTAAATTGTTACAACGACGACGGTAACGACGTCGTCTATAAGGATGTGGTCGTTATAGGTATGGTTCGTTTGCTCGATGATCGATTACAACCCATCGTCGACCAATTACATTAAAATTACATTACGCTAAAGTTCCATTCCAGAAGAATTAAAGCAAACCAACGAGGAAAGGGCCAAGATTGCATTTCATCGATCGAGATTAAATTCTACATACTTGTTGTTCGGGGCTATAAAAAAAATCTTTTATTTTTATTTTTGGAAAAAATTAATTCGGTCACGGTGTGCATTTTACAACTTCCGTGTCATCTTTTAGCGGAACTAGTCTACGAAATTGTATCTCGATCGGTGGAACAAGATCTTGATCCTTGCAAAACAAAGAGATATACCGCACTACGTTTGGATCTCAGAATTGTGTAAATAGAATGATCAGTAATGCAAATTTTCTACACACTAAAACAATCATTAGAAAGTCTAAGATTATCCTTGCAACATATTGTAAATTAATTTATTTTGTTACATTCGCTGAGCGATATTAGTTCCTTGCATATTACATCTTTGTACCGAAGTGTTTAACACATTGACTGCCACGTCACCCACATATGGGTAACACGATTTTTCGCCAAGGAGTTAAAAAAATTAGTTCCCAAGATTGGATGTAAAAGAAAATAAAGCTAGGCAGGGCCCTCGAATGTTAACGAGCCTGTGAAAATAAATTCCATGAGAAATTCTTGGTATGCTTAAATTTAATTCTTTTTTTTTTAATTTGTGGGGTTTGGTCTGGCAGTCAGCGTGTTAATACCCGTTAATAAATGAATAAATGAATGAATATACGACGAGGGAGGGATTTATTCGAGCTTCACTGGCACATGGTGTGTTTGGTTTAGGAAATGGACCCAGTGGGATATGCCTTTCTTACTTGCTCGCTGGAAATTGGCCGTATTACACCGGCGAGCCGCATCCCGGCGACGAGATGCTCACGGCGAGGTTGCACTTCAGCACGAGATCGGGGAACGAGGAGTGCTGTAACGCGACCGCGGACGAAAAAATGAGAAACGGGACGGGCAACCGATGGCAACAGCAACAGAACAGACCGGAACGATGCGAGACAAAGAGCCAGGGGAGAGGATTGGCGCGCAGCACGCGTTGCAAACTCGAATGCCTCTCTTCCGGGTTGGAGGGCAGAATCGGCGGTCGACCTTTGGCTGTTCTCATGGATCAACTTCAGCATCCTTGCGTGGACGCCGGCCTCGATCTGCCGTCTCTGCTTACGTGGAAGTCCCTCGAACAGCATCCCGAGCACAAGGTGATCGATCACGTGGTGCTCGGGAAAGGTCAACCTGGCGGTGCCTGGCAGGTAAAGAGAAATCTATCGGGTACAGTCGGAGAACAGAAGTAACGCGTAAGAGGAGAATAAGAATCATGTAAATACATCGACACTGTTTACAAACACATCGAGTATTAGGAATGCAGTAATGATTCTTAAAACGAGCCCCAGATATCTGCTGTTGTTGAATTTCAGAATCATTACTGTAGAAGTAGTCGAATCTCGATCGAGTGCCCCCAGTTGCGTGTCCAACCTCTGCTTTACAATTCCAAGCAATTCTTGCGTACTGAACGTTCGATTATCACCGATCTAGACCATGGATCCGAACGTGTTGACCATCAGTCTGAATCGGTGGATGTCGTTTCCCGATTTGGAAATACGGGAATGGGAGAAGCTGATAGAGTCCGAGCAACATCGGCTGGCGAGTTCGACGGATGATGGACCGTTTCAGGAGAAACTGAACGCAAGCAAAACGCCCAGTAGAATTTCCGTGGGCACAGTGGCCGCCTATTACAAAGATTACGTGCGAAGAAAAGGATTGGAACAGTACTTTCAATGGTTCGTATTACAGTTTGTTGCGTCTGTATCTCATCGCCAGCGTCGCGACAAACCGAACTGTACGGGGCAAGGTGAGTAGTTTGCTCGCTCCGCCTAATTACGAGAAAATTCCACTTGTTCAAGAAAAATGTTCAATGTAAAAATATCGTGTCGAAAAACAATTAAGGAACTGACAAGCGACAGGCTACTCGAGCATAACAGAGAGTTTTATAATATGTAAACAAACGAGACAACTGTAATGTTTACATCCGAAGTTCGCGTTGGGAAGCAATACACTCGTACTTAATTAGAATTATGTGAACGAACTTCTGTGTCACTGTGTATTTATAAAACGTATCACGTATCTTTAGAAGTATGCGTTCTATAATTCTGCAAAAGATCTTTTTCTCGTTAGATCCTTAGTTCGTAGAAGCGTCGACCACTGGCATTCGATCAACAACGCCGGTATTTTTAGCTTAAATATAATTTTGCAGTGGGACCACAGTCACCTCGGTTAGGCCAGTCCGTGTCTCGAACGTCGATGAGGCTGACAATCGTTACGGATGGATGGTAGAGGGATTCGAGAACAATGCCGGAAAGCTGTTCAGATATCGATGCAAACGAGTCGTTCTTGCCACGGGAACGACCGATTTGTCCAACCGATTGGGAATACCGGGAGACGATTCACGGCCAGATTGGGTGACGCACGACCTGAACGACCTGGAATCGAGATTAGATCGTCTGGTCGATCAGCATCACGGTACGCAGACACACGTTTCTCCCACATTTCCTGCCAGATTTCGTTCTGTCGCAATTGTGGTGACAGCGTTTCGACATTCAGATTCATTTGTAAACCAAACTTGTGATCGTGGCTTTGCTCGTCTGCAAAAACGCCCTCTGTAACTGAAATTATTGCAACTGTTGACCAGAGACTAATATATTCGATTTGACATCGATTAAAAAATTGATCGGTTTGATTACAGACGAAGAACAACCTGTCGATCCCGTCTTGGTGATCGGTTCTGGGTTAAGTGCAGCAGACGCGATAATAGCGGCGCGTTTTCGAGGCATCATACCCGTGTTGCACGCGTTCCGGGACTCGTCGACCGAATGGAGCAAATCGAATACAGAAAGAATACATAACAAGTACGATAGGTTGCAGGGGCTTCCCAGTTCTATGTATCCCGAGTACCATAAGGTTTACGAGATGATGGCCGACGGGGGTACCAATTACCCTCTCTACAAAGCGTTAAAAGGATATACGCTCGTCGGGTTCGGCGAGAACAGGGACGACAGCATGGACGTCGATGAGTCCCAGAGGCGAATGGTCACGCTTTTAGCCCCGGATGGACAGCTAAAGACGTTTCGCGTCTCTGTCGTGGCTATACTCATAGGTACGTATCGTGGAATATCCAAGATGCCAAACGTAATCGTGGGAAATAAAACTAGGCGAACGCATGACAAGAATCATTGCAAATATTTTATTCATTATCTGTAATCAATATTATATACGATTATAGTAAAATCTCGACTTAGAAAAATAGCACGTGTACGAGACACAAATAACACATCGTAGTCTTCCAAGAACCATTCACCGAACGAAGTTTAAAATAAGACGAATTTATTGTCGTACACAACACCTCTACGTTCCACAGTGGCAAAACATAGATATTTGAATTACTGTATCAAAAAAAATGAACAAAATATCGAAATTAATTTTGTTATTTGTTTCATTTTATTTAACGTCTTTTTACGCGAGGAAAATATAAAATGTCATATCTTAAAAAATAGCTATTCTTTCGTGGAATCTTTTCGATAAATACGACAGTAGAGTAAATCCATTTGTAGTATCTCTATTATTTAAACAGCTGATAAATTCTGCTTATCGATAATCAGTAAAAGCATTCGAGTCAATTGGCGCTTAATAATATTTTTCAGTAGATTAAAATGCAGAACGAAAGAGAAACGAATCATTCATCATGTTCCACGTTTATTTTAACGTATACCGATAAGAGAAGATAATGGCAAGATATTATCTTCCCTTGCCAGAGAGGTGCTACATTAGATGCATGGTTAACCTTTCTACATTCATTCCCCCCCCTACATTCAGTGTCTCGAGACGACGAAACTTAGAATAAAACATAAAAGAACCAACCAAAAGGCACATGATCCGAAGATGTATCAACATAGGAGACATATGTAGAATTCTGTCCGTTAAATCGAGGTTTTACTGTACATAGAGTAATAACCACGGTTCCGACGATTATAAAGAAATATTTATTCGCAGGGTATAAGCCTGACCTGTCCTATGTGGAAGCCGATGGTATCGGTCTCGGTAAATTCCCAGACAAACCTATAGACGGTAAATCGAATCCGATCGAGGTCGATGATTTTACGTACGAGGTGACTAAAGCACCGAGAACCGGCCTGTATGCCCTGGGCCCTTTGGTCGGTGATAACTTTGTGCGTTACCTGCTAGGCGGAGCCTTCGGGATCTTGGCCCATATTTTGAACACCTCCGCCACTTGAGCCTCACTTTCCAACTGTACGATGTAAATAAGCGTAATTTTTCGGTCACGATTGTTGCGCGTTTATAAATTGTCGATGGCGGTGAAACGTGCAACGCCCTAAAACGGATTATGCACCACGAGGTATGTCGTAGTTCAAACATCAATCGTATACAGCCTTTTTTTACATTTTTTTTACATTTACACGAAGATGTTCGCGTTGCTTTGGGGGAAACGATTGCCCGACATTTCCACGTAACTGTACTAGTTTCAGGCTTAAATTCAAAACGAAAGGGACAAAATTCTAGCAATGGTACAATAAAATTAGCATTTCACTGCATTCCATTTGTTCGAATTACATCGCGAACACGTTAAAATTGTTACCAGATCTTTTACCAGAGGGTCTTTTTATCTTTCGATTTTGTCCATCGATGCTCGATTTGTAACTTGTAGCGTAAGGATCGTAAAAGAACACGATTTATACGTCGCACACGCGTGCTGATAAAATGTATAGATGTATTTGTATATAAATGTGCAAATTGTATATAAATAAATATGTGCAAACAAAAAAATATCATCTATACTTCGTGAGGATAGTATTTGTTTACGTAACGTGTTTGTTAGGCGAACGAGGTTAAATAAATTACGTAGATAATGTTTATAATGTACGTATCGTTCAATCTTAAGATAAAAAGCGAATGTTCGAACAAAATTTATCACGTATCGTATCGTTAAGTATTATAGAAATGAAATTACACGCTGCTTAGACCAAAATGTTAATCTTGCCATTTGTTGGGACACTTGTCAGTCGTTCATCCAAGATATTTACGTTTGTATTAAACGAAATTATAACGTTTATATCGTGCGTTTGCTGAAATATAATTCTTTTATTAGAGAAAGAATAACATTACATAGAAGTATTAAGCCTGACTACAAATGCTTTCTAAAACAGTGAAATGACTAAAATTGTATATAATTTATCCACAGGTATTCTTTGTATTCACTTCATAAATTTGGTTTTACATATGAACACGTTAGATCTCTCTTCCTCTCCCATTCGTCGGGGAATAAGAGCTCATGTATAAGTTCTATTCGCGTAATTAGGTTTCTAGTATAAATATATGTTACAATCAATCTAAACTTAAAAATACAATTAAATACGACGTGTACGATAACGAAAGAAACGATACCCACGTTCGTCTCATTCTTAACTGGAATGACTTTGATTAACAACAGCAGAACAGTTTCTATTGTCAGCTAGATAAAAAAACATTTAACGTAATTTTCAAAATCTTGCAGACAGAGATTTCTTATGGTGAATTCACATCTTTTGAAAAATTATACTTTCATGAGAAATTCGTTACACTTCCGAGTTATGCCGTATTACTTTTAAAAATAACATTCACTGTATCACAAAACATTAATGTATGATTAATGTATTTGAGTCCATCATATTGATGAGACAATAACGTTTAATAGTGCAGCAACTATTCTCCCGTTTATCTCACTTATTTACGATACTTGTGAATTCTCGTCAAAAAATAATTATTTACCGCGCTGAATGTGTGTTGTAAATACGTTTCCCTTCAAGAAACATCGATGGATAACAACTGTTTGTATATTAGGATGTATTTACCCGATTCGTATTAATATTGCGTCTTATGTTTTGAATACGATGAAAAGAAAACTAACTAGAATAATAGCCCCGGCAAGAACGACTATACAATATAATTTTTTATTGGCTCTTTGGTAAGAGTCTGCCTTTTTCAATTGTTTATAGCCTTCCTGTACTTGTACTTGTGTTTGTTCAACGTTATAATCGATTCTATCCAAGATAGTGCCCTGATCCTGCACCATATTTGCTAAATCCTGTTCAGATAAAGTTTCTTATTTAAAATTTTTTAATACAATCGTAAGTAGAAAGTTTCCGCTAATACCAATGGTAGTGTTCCAGATTCTTACTTTGAATATATACCGTAGATCCGCTATACTTTGAACTATGTTGCCAATTTGTTCTTCCCTTTCCACGGCTAATTTCATTCTATCTTCCGTGTCTTCTAATTGCAAAAGTACAGAGTCTTGTCGTTGCTCGTTGTTGTGCCAACTCTCCGAATTCGTTTCATTGGATTCCATCAGCCACGTATCGGTCGCGGCGTTATTTAAAAATATCGATTGATCTTCGGTAAAAAATTGATTGCTCCTCTCTTCCCTCGATTTTATCTCTGAAATCGTAAAAAATTGTTCCTAAATATTTGCTTGGAACGTTTCGAATTCGTAGAAATTGTATAAATCGTACGTGTTAAGTAGTGATTCTGAGCTGATCTATATCGAATACCCAGCTCTTGCAAAGCGGTCGAAAGAGCCATTACCGCGCTCGTAGCTAACTGACGTTCTATAGGTTTATTAGTATGCCTTGTCGCAGTTTTAATAGTCTGCACTTGACTATAACCGCTAGAAAACGCGCGTCCTATTTCTCGCGTCAGTTGCTCCATTTGTCTTTCTTCCTGTAGACATGTTTTTAACTATTTGCTCTCTAACAATTAAGTAATCGAAATAAATCAGAACGATTATATGAATCTCTGATGTTATCTATAAGATGGTTCTTTAATTTTCAAGAGAACTAGTATCGCGTTAAAGTTGTAGACGAACCTTTGATGTATCATCTAATGTCGGCCTAGTTAACTGTTTAGCTTGTAACTCTATTAAGCTGTCTATCTTCACGCGTAATCTACTTAAAATATATTGTGTTTCTTCCAAGGAGTCTATCCAAACAGGTGGTGCATTACTCTCCAAATTGATGTTCCTCAATTCTACATTATCAGAGCTGCCAGTCTCCGAAGCCACTAACGACATTCGATCGGACAGATTCTGAAAAGAGTGTGTTATACCATGAAGGTTTTAAATCCTCTCGTATGAGACTGACATCGCATAATTTCCATTAGATAAAGGTTATACCCGTCATACCTGTTCAGCGTATATGTGTTTGCTTTGTAATGCATTATTACGCATTAAAATGAACGGTTCCGTCAAATTTCTCGTTGCCATTTTGACTAATATAATTTATTTGTTCAGAAATTCAAAACGCTATACTATTCATCGTAGTCGCTTCGGAGCACCATCAAGTACATAAACTGTTATCGTAATACGCTCCATCTGTCATCGTGAAAAATTGGAAACAGCTGATCTATCAGTACTACCAAACACAGATCTAGAATCATTTTCTTTTATTACTGAAGATAGTTTCACTTTCGTGTCTAGTGTAGGCGCTGGCCTACATATATGGACACAGGGTTGCTCAGAATGATTACACGTGGTTTTGCGGACGTGTGCTTTATTGGACTGTCCCTTAGCTTGCTCGGGGAAGAACTCCCGATTCTCTCTTGTCTCTCGAGGCCCAGGGAGTACCTAGGGACAAATTCCCTATAGCATCCCGGCCTCTCTCAATGGTTGGCATCGGCGCCACTCGCGGGAGTAACTAGGGAGTTACTAATGCTCCTTACACCATTAACTAGGTCTCGATTTTCATTCGCGAAACAATGCAATTGCAAAATGTCTTTGGTAAAGTAGTTTATCAATACATGAAAATACTTGAGTTATCATTTATTAAATATGTATAATTACACTTTAAAAATGAAGGTCCATAGATATGGCAAATATATTACATACTTTATTTCAGCAACACATACAACATATACATTTACTTATAAATAATAGCCTAGAAACACTATACATATTATTCATTATTAACAAATATTCCGTTTTATTCCGCGTTATGAAGTTGTACAGAATCTTTGAAATTATTAGGGAACTTTGGAGATCTTTAGTTCTAACTATCTTTTTATTTTAGCAACACATACAACATATACATTTACTTATAAATAATAGCCTAGAAACACTATACATATTATTCATTATTAACAAATATTCCGTTTTATTCCGCGTTATGAAGTTGTACAGAATCTTTGAAATTATTAGGGAACTTTGGAGATCTTTAGTTCTAACTATCTTAACCTTATACCTAACTATAATTTTGTCATATCTCGCATGAATTGTAGTTCTCTTTACAGACATTCACTAATCACTCACGCCGTGTGCATTTTTAATTGTAATTCGATTTCTTTTTTATATTTTCGATAATTAGTGGCTTGGTGGCATAGAAATTTCCAATGGTCACTTGTCTCTTAATAACTTCGAGCATTTCCTGCCCTTTTTCGTACTGCTCGTTGATCCTTTCACGGTCTTGAAGTGCTTTATTTTCTTGAAATTCGTGTCGTATTTTCCGCAAAGCGTACATCCTACAATAAATAGATTAAATGTGGTTACAATCGATGCACATAGAGTTTGATTATTTTCAGTTTAATGGACGAAAGTCATGGTCAATAAAAGTATTAATTTTGCATTGTTTAATAGATTAAACTTACCGATAATTGTAAGCACTCCATTTCTTACTTTCTCGAATAAGACTTCGGTAAAGATTCAATATCACATTTCGACTATCAGCCATCGTTTCGAATACACTAGAAACTAAATGTGAATGCAGACTGTAGATTTTCTACCGGGTGTGTTCGTATTTGACACGGTTAAAGAAGACCCCTCATCAAATTTTGATCTCGAAATCTGTGCTAATTTTATATCTTAATTGTTAATGCTTTGATTCCAAATAATTTACATTTAAATAGCATCGTCTTGTAAATGCTATCAGCATTGTAAATCCTCCTTAAATCGTTACGCGTTATTTACACTGTGACGACTTCCTGCAATATCTGCCTACAGACAAAGCAGTCGTTACACAATCTTTATATTTTGATTACAAATTACGAAATATGACATGTCTATAAAATATATCTCATTCTACTAATTATATTTAAATATACAGCACTCGATATTCCGAGATACGTAAAATTATTGCGTCGCGATGATACTAAGATGGTTAGGTTATTTGTTGCGTTGTACCGTAACAGTATAATTAATTGCTTTTACGATGTTATTTAAAATCTAATTTTATAGGTATAACGTGGTTAAACTTTTGAAGCATAATAGCGTACGATCACCGCTGTGTAAAGCTTTATCGACAGTTTCCGAAGCTCGACCGAGGAACGAAATAACATTGTTCGACCATAAGTATCCAACGGACGAATGGACGAACATCAGTACAAATGTTATTTCTAAATTAGGAAGTAACTTGCATGTCACGCCGTTCCATCCTTTGTCCCATGTACGTCAACGTATCGTTAATTATTTTTACATGCAATTTAGTAACCGCATTGGGAATCCAATCTTCAGTGTATACGACAATATATCCCCTATAGTGACGGTTGCTCAAAATTTTGACTCTCTTCTTGTGCCAAGCAATCATCCGAGTAGGCAGAAAAATGACTGTTATTATATAAATCAAGATACTTTGTTACGTGCGCATACAAGTGCACATCAGGCGGAACTAATTTCTATGGGATTGAACAATTTCCTTGTGATCGGTGATGTTTATCGGAGAGACGAAATAGACAACAAGCATTATCCTGTTTTTCATCAAGCAGATGGTGTCAGACTATGCACAGTAGAAGAGGTATTTGAACGTACAAGCAATTCTGACGATTTAAAGCTGTTTGAACACAGAGGTGTGGAAAGCAATGAGAAGCAAGCTTGCCACACTTTGGAATCTGTCAAGATAATGGAACATGAATTGAAAAATACTTTGACAGGATTGGCACGGATACTTTTTGGACCGAGTAATTGGATAAAATAGAAAAATTCTAATAAACAAGTACAACTTCAATTGAATACAAAATTATAACTTTTAATTTTAGATATACAAACTAGATGGATAGGACAATATTTTCCTTTTACATATCCATCATGGGAATTGGAAGTCTACCATAACAATCAGTGGTTAGAAATATTGGGATGCGGTATTATGCGTCAAGAAATTTTAACAAATTCAGGTGTAACAGAACGCATTGGATGGGCGTTTGGATTGGGCTTAGAAAGACTAGCTATGTGTTTATATAATATTCCTGATATCAGGTTATTTTGGAGCAAAGACTCCGGCTTCTTGAGCCAATTTGAGTTCAATGATCCTAACAAAACAATAGAGTACAAGGTAATGGAATATATTAAGAATTAATAACAGTGATAATCTGAACAAATATATTCGTGTATATTGTCTGTATGTTTCAACTTTATTCTGAAGTCATCATTGGTAAATTCATCTATAAAAGAAGTTATACTAATAATTATAAATAATATACATTAATATGCTTCTTCAAATTGTAGTTATTATATGGTTTTACTGTTTCACGAACCTATTTCTGAATCTCAATTTTAAAAACGTAATCAAGATTGTTCGTAAAATAAGTAAATAACTAAATGATTTCTTTACAGCCTGTTAGTGTTTTTCCTCAGTGTACGAACGATGTAAGCTTTTGGTTACCCGTGGATGGTAGCTACTCAAAGAACGATTTTTACGATTTAGTACGAAATGTTGGCGGTGACCGGGTAGAACAAATTTTGTTGAAGGATGTGTACGTTCATCCTGTAACTAAAAGAAACTCGCATTGTTACACTATAGTATATAGACACATGAACCGAACGTTATCGAAGCGAGAAGTGAACAATATTCACAATTTAATAAAAAAGTATGCCACTGAAAAATTACGTGTTGAGATTAGATAAATTGGAATAAATAACTTTTATAACAATTTCGGGTTGTATACTATTATTATTTAAATACCAAGCTTCTTTACCTCGAGCGGTTAGAAAAATAACGATATAAAGAATTAGTCAGACAAATGAATATATTATTTTATTTGCGCATAAATTAATTACAAATATGTCATCAAGTCAAATAATATTTATCTAGAAATAACTATGTCATCTATGGTACAGTACATTTCAACATTATAACTAATAACAATTACAACTAGCTCTACATGCTTATAATTTACGCACGAATATAAAAATCAGTTTCCTTTTATTAGTGTTGTGTATTCACAAAAAAAAATAAACTGCAATGAATAACATTATACTTGGAAATAATTCTTATACTCAAATGTAAAACAAATATTAAAAAGTTCTCATATATTTATTGGATACATGAAAAAAAAAAAAATGTCAAGTAAGGCATTATATATGCTTTCAGTTAGTTAAGCGTCTAAGATTTATAAACTTAATATAAAAAAATACTGTAAATGGTACGATTGAATATAAACAGTAAATATTATGCGAAACTGTAATTAAATGCTGTATGTTATGCGAACACATTTCATGGAAGGGAAAAAACGCGCTAATTTTATAAATAAAACAGTAACATAACATGATCGAACAGCTAAATTTCAAGAGTCCCTATACAGTTATCGAAATTTTAATGCATTTTAACCTAAACTGAATAAATAGAGGATAATTAACTTTTATACGTTATCGATGAACAATTAATTTTACACGTTAATTGATTAATGGAATAATTTATCTTTAGTTAAAAATCCGAAAGAAACAAGCTTGATTTCGATTCATCGGGTTGGTCCAGTTGAAATGCTCAGTATAATATCGATAGCACAGGAAATTCGAAAACTTCGTTAACAGTTGCGCTTTAATGTTAAAGTTGTAAAGTTTGTATTTATTGATTATTTGCAGCATAGTTAGAAAAATAGTGAGGAGATTTACAAAATGAGCGTTTATCTATTTCATACTGAGCAAAGGACACGAATCGGGAATCAAAGATAATTACTTTGCAAATACTTTTTCGTACCATTTCGATGCAAAGCAGACCGTCTCAATTCACCGTATGAACTACTTTTGCAAAGTGAAATTATTGTATTCGTAACTTAGGATAATTTGGTGTAACTTGGGGGCGAGAATCTTTTCCGTAGGAATTTCAAGATATATAATGGCATGCAGGAAATTAAAGTTATCAGCAATACTTTCCACAAGAAGTCTGTAGTCTTGATGAACTCGGCATCTGTGTTGGACAAACAAAAAAAGATAATCAAATTTTTTTAACCACATATAGATATTAATTTCTTAAAAGATACAAACGAAACATACCAAAGTAGTCTTTAAGAACGACTAGAGATAACAAATAAAGAGCCAAGGAGAAAATCTCTGCAAGTATCATAATGTGGTGCCATGTTCTGATCGTTAAAGCTACCATAATTAATTCCGTCAGAACGAGCGCTGTGAAACTAATGGCTACTATGTGAATGAATTCGTCTTCAAACATTATAAGCGCGCCGTACATTATAACTCCACCTAGAAAATACACGACACGGAAAGTTAACATATTCCTGAAACGTATACGGTCAACAAAAATGTCTGATATACCTTGATATATGCTTATTAAAATCCACATGAAAAATGTCTTGTAAGATAACGATCGACCTTTACTAAGTTCTTTATATAGCTCTGGATAGGTGAGCGCAATTTTCCCGGATACGTCTTTGTCCAACACCAATGAAAATACTGGAAACATCGTATATATCGTTCCATATCTGAAAAATAATAATAAATTTTATTTTTACCATGCTCGAGGAACTGGTTCAAGAATATCTAATTTTGTACTTACCCCACCATTAAAAATCCCTGATATAAGGATACCGACGATAAATAAAAGACTGCAGAAAATACAGCTTGCATGGTCGAGATAATTAAACCACGATGAATAACGAATTGACTTAAAGCAGCAGACCGTTTGTAACTCCTTCGTCCGTGGACCAATAAGAGATTAGCCAGATGGCTAAATTGGGAGATGGAAAAATCTGCGGCCAAAGAGGCCTGTCTACCTTCAAGACCCTCAAGACCTATGCCTACAAAACAATAAATTGTCAAATGCTACTCTATAAGCCTGTTCGACAAGTAAAAAACATGATGGACACATTCTGATAGAAACAATACGAGAATAATATTTACCAGCATCCGCTGCCTGTATCATGGATACATCGTTTCCACCGTCCCCGACAGCCGCGGTTTTTTTACCTGTGTGTCTTTGGATAAGACTGACAACTTCGGCTTTTTGCGTGGGAGAACATCGACAACAAACAACAGCGGGTGAACCGCATGCTAGCTCCAAGAATTCTTGTTCGTAGCATTGCAAACACACCTCCAGAGAATCCCCGCTGATAACTAAGGCACAGTCTTGCTTTTTACGAAACGTATTTAATTCCAAATGAGCATCCGTGCGCGTTACCACAGATTTGAAAACGTAAAGACCCTGCGTTCGTGAAACTAAACGCGAAGATTTTGCTATACACGTTGCAGTTTCCAATTTATCACCGGTCAGCATCCAAATCTAAAGATGATAAAAAAAATTAGACCCGTCAGGAAACGATCAAATTCCTTACGATGCACTTACTTTAATCCCAGCGTTCCTTAGCACTTCCAATGTTGGTCTTACTCTATCTTGCAGTCTATCTTCAACGCCGGTCACACACAGTAATTCCATCTCCCTTTCTAAACTTTCGACAACCGCGGCGACTCTTGAAACACGATCACTGACGCTCATTCTCGCTGCATAATGTCTGAAAGAAAAATATTTTCCAAGTGAAAAAAATTGTTTCCAATCGCTTCGTCGCGTGGCACGTACCTTGCTTCAAAATCGAGATATTGTTCTTCCGTCAAATTCTTTTTTGCGACAACCAGCGTTCTCAGACCTTCTCGAGCCATGTTACCGCAGACTTCTTCCAGCCAATCGTTGTACTGTACTATTCCTGACATAACTACATCCGCTCCTTTCAGATAAAATACTATTTCAGAACTAGATTCCTCTTTCACTATTATTCCCATTCTTTTGGTCTCCGACGTGAATGGAAATATTTGCAGAATTGCATAGTTTAAAATTTTGCCACTCGGTGCTTTCAACTGCATAATATTCAGATCGCGCTTTACTAAAGCTAATCCCATTTCTTCCGTCCATTTCACCAATGCCACTTCGTCTGGGCTAGAAGCTTGATAATTGCGTTTTTGTTCTGGCAAATAATAATGCTGGTCCGCTTCCGTTTGACTGAAGAATCGAAAACGTTTTACAATTACGATAAAATGCTTGAAATGACTCTATCTATACAGGGTGTTCGACCATCCCTGAGAAAAATTTTAATCGGAGGTTCTAGAGGCCAAAATAAGACGAAAATCAAGAATACTAATTTGTTGATTGAGACTTCGTTAAAAAGTTGTAGAAACATTTCCGGTTCACAGTATATTTTCGGTAAAGAATTTTTTTCTCGAAAATGGTTAGGAATTCGAGAGTATGTATATTCACCAAAAATGATTGTAATTGGCTCCTGCAATCAAAAATAATTTTTCCAAAACGATTTGAAATTTTTTAATTTTGTCGACTTTCTCCACCTACTCGAATTTTTTTCTCGGAAGTGCGTAGGAATTCGGGGGTGTGTCTATTAACCAAAAATGATTGTAATTGGCTCCAGCAACCAAAAATAATTTTTCCAAAACGATTTGAAATTTTTTTTTTTCGCCGAATTTACGCACTACCCCCCTGTCGATTTTTCTTAAAAGTTCGCTTTTCCTTTTTAGTAAATCTATTTGACGAACTACAGAAAAGTTGTCTAATACTATTTTGTAGATACCCATGAGCTCTACTTCAGAAAAAAGTTTCATTGCAATATATTCACTATTGTAGGAGTTATGAACGTTCGAAAATTGTACCATTTTTATGGTGTTTTTCTCACTTTACGGGGTCAAGGAACAACTTTTTCAATATTGTCAGAATTTCTACATATTCTTCGCTAAAATACGCGTTAATTGCCTTTTGAAACATTAAAATCCTTCAATCCGTTCACAAGTTATGACGTTTTAAAGATACCCACGAAATTTTGGAGTGACATTTCTGGCCTGAAATTATACTTTCGGTAAGGAATTTTTTTCTCGAAACTGAGTAGGATTTCGGAGGTATGTGTAATGACCAAAAATGATTGCAATTGATCCCCGCAACCGAAAATAAATTTTCCGTGAATGATTTGAAATTTGTGAATTTAATTTTGTTAATAACTTTTTAACGAAGCCTCAATCAACAAATTGATATTCTTGATTTTCGTCTTAGTTTGGCCTCCAGAATCTCCCATTAAAATTTTTCCCAGGGGTGGTCGAACACCCTGTATAAAAGAAAATTACCTTTGAATAGAACCAGAATCTTCCGTTTCCCCTGTTTGCACGCTAACCGTGTCCAAGTTGGAGGATTTATTTATTTCGTCGTAAACCGGCGTCACATTGTGACACAACGCCAAAGCATGCACGGCATCGTATATTCTAGTACTTTCAGATCTTCTTACTTTTCCACTATGTAAGGATGCCGCCGGTTTCACCGGTGAAGTTTTTGAATTGACAGAGTAGCACGTTTTCAGCACGTTCATAACTTCGTCAAATGTTTCTTGACCGTAAGATATCATGCCCAAGTGTAGTTTTTTGAAAACCATTTTGTTCTGAGTTAACGTGCCGGTTTTGTCGCTTAACAAATACGAGATACGGCCAAGTTCTTCCGGTATAGTAGTCGTTCTCACGACTGTACCAGCAATTTCTTTATCTCTCTGTATGCACCATGCATAAAATGCTTTCCCCATATCCAAGTTTACTCTTAAACTGATCGGAATTATGTACGAAAATAATAAAACGAAACGGAACATATAACGGTACCACGGTCCATTAAATCCTTTCAAAGACATCATTACCAACGCAAGGCCGATCACAGCGCAAAACAAGACCTATAAAGTTAAAATTTAGAATTATTGATATAACAAAATAATGGGAGAAATTACAGTCGAAATTACACAGCTTTTTTAATATGTACATCGATGCCTTGGAAATTAGCCGGTTGCTATCCTCGCCAGTTCTTGGAACTGGCTTCCCGCTTGTCTCAACGGACAAGTGTGTTTATGTTTATAAAACTACAGTGAGATAGTCGATATGCTCGCGTTCTCTGAAAGAAAGAGACACGGAATTTCCTGGAAGGTTTCTCTCCTTTCAACTTCGGCCAGTTTTGATCCCGAACGTCGACCAATATCCAAGGCACCATCGTAATTGAACAATACCTTCGTCAACTGATTTATTTCTTGATCTAATAAGCCGACTTTCGATCGCGGAGCAGAATGATTCATGAGAGATCTAGTTTCCTGCCCTGTATATACAACGATACCAAGAGCGGAACCTGACGCTACAGCCGTATTTGCCCATAACGTGTTGTCTACACCTAAGCTTTCCTCGCTGCTGTATCCATCATACTGTAAGATATATCGCAAAAATGTTTATTTCTCATTGCAAATAACTTTCGGAGAGAAATTATATATTTGAAGACTCACTCTCGTGAATGTACCAATAAAGCTGTGTATATCTTTCTGTGGTTTCTCAACGTATAAACTTGCTTTTATATCAAATAATTGAGAATTAGATTCTAATTTTTGGGTAGCCGGTACAGCCAGCCGTAACTTCCAGTCTGTTTCCCCATCTAATTGATCGGTTCTCACAAAACACGCTCCGGATTTTTCCGTCGTACGCAATAAAACCAAATCAGCTGGTACTCTCTGACCTTTTTCTACTATTACCTGAGAACAGGGAAATAAAATGTTTTTTGTTTTATACTGCATTTAAACGTAACATTTTTTATTATTTTATTCGATCGCTTACCAGATCACCTACTCTCAACTTCGAGCTTGGTACCAATTCCGGCGTATCGAAACCTTTTACCAGTCTGTAATATTTCTGGGCATTAACTTCTTTGTCTCTTTTGTACCGTCTGAAGTCATCGATGGCCTCTCGACAAATTGTAACAGTTAACACAAAACATAATGGTCCCCAATATGTGTACAAGTATCCTATTCGTATGTCCGGTATGAACTGAGATATTGCCATAAGTAAAAAATATAAATTCAGGAAAAATTTAAATTGTTGGAAGAGAACCTAAAACACGACGAAAATAACATTAATTTTCTACTTTTATGTTACAGTATGTTTCTATGCTTGGCACTGAATCTCACCAAGGGCAAAAAAGTGACAACATTGTACTTTTGATTTCGTATAACATTAGTGGGGAACTTTTCATGCATCGGCTGACCGATATGAATCACTCTGGCTCTTAATTCGCGTTTTCTGCAACATCTTCTCCACATCCAAGTACAACACCTATGAGTCAAAACAAAGAATATGTAGAAAGCTAAGGTAAGAGGGTAATTAACTACTAACTGATTATATATCATTATCGTTTTAAAACGTTAACAACATTATCGTTCAAGCAATTACGAGCTATTTATTCGAACGAAAAACGAAAGAAATCGAAAATTCGTAGATAACGATTACAATACGAGACACATACTTATTTAACACGGAGCAGAGCTGGATATAAATTTCACGATACTTGTTGCAAAGCATGATCAAAATTGAGCTAAACGCCGTAAAAATAGTCGATAATAACTAATTAACGCTTCCGAAAGAACGAGAACTATATGGAGATCGAAGTTTTCTGGCCACAGCAAAATGTACGTCACCTTGTCCATGAGTTGTCATTTCGCGGCCTAGATATTAACGGGATATCTTCTTTCGATAGCCTTATAACATTGCTTTGCGTCTCCATTTAGATATTTCGTCGTTAAAAACCATATAAGAGAACAATATTATTTATTCTCTCGCTAAGAAAAATTGTCTCGGAAAAAATTTTTCGACGTTTAACACGACTCTGTTGTGACGGTTGTGACATCATACAACATCCACGAAGCACGCGCTTATAAGACGAATCCATCGTCTTGCTACAGTGAATCGAATTATGCACACTGTACATATTTACACCATTTAAGGTAAAATGTTTTTGCGTTTCTCTCGAACCTTTTATGAAATATATTCAAATTCGTAAAGATAAACGTTTAGTAACGGTTTTAAAAAGAATAGTTTTTAAAAATAATAGTTGGAAACAATAGTCTTAAATTGAACGATTCAATGCAAATCAAGATTATTTATTAAGGCGTTTGTACTGTATATATTGTTTACAAGAATAATCATAATAATATTATCGGTAGATCGTAGAAATGAAAATATCGTACGTAGTTTATGTTTCAACATTTATCGTGCAAAGTAACATTATTAATACCTCCGTTAAACGCGTGTTACTAAAAATATTGCTAAAACTAATCGTCTGGAAATTTTGATACATTATTTTTTAAGATCGAGCATAATAATCATACATAGCGGCAACATTCAAACAGAAGCACGGCTCCTTTTATTTAGAGACTTATTTCTGCGCTTTAAACGTCACACTTTCTGCACTGACTAAATTTTATTATTTCTCTTGTTGGTTACAATTGTAATTTAATAGAAATCGTCGATCGAATATTACCTGTTTTTCCCATTTATTTGTTCGTTGGAAAATCGAACACAGAGGAAAAAACTCACCCGCAAAGAAAATTCCTAAGGAATATGGAACAATCGTTGATTCGTCGTCTTCTCGACGTTAAAAGTCGTATACTATCTTCGGACGGTTGAAGAAGATAGTCGGTTTCCTCGTCCATTTCAAAATCCCGCTCGTCCGAGCTCAAACGCAATGGCATCTCTTCTAACCGCATATTCTCGATGAGTCACTCGATAAAATTTCTGTTTACCTTTTTACCACGGATACACAACCGCTACTTCCGTCTTTTACGGGATGTCAAACAATTGTACGACGCGTATGTATATTCCTCGGAACGACAGAACATGCAATTGCTTTAGATATTTCTAGTTTTGCTCATTACGATATATTATTCGCGTCACGTGATGTCAAACGATACACTAGCTAAACGTACTGTACGCATATAGTTCCAGGCATACGTTACATGTGTATACCTTATCAGAACGTTTCGAATTAGATGGAATCGCGATATATGACAGTTAACGTACCGCATTTAATTTCTAATTTCTTGCCGGACGGTGTAGCAAGAAGCACTACCGATTGACATTCTATATCGAGCGATTCGACTCTTCTGTTTGTTTACCAAATGCGTGAGAACGTACGGATATATGCACACACGTACAACATTCGGTCATTCCGCGTACGTATGTGTAAGCATCGCGAGATACGTCTCGGACAACGACAAGAAGAGAATTCGGTACTAAATCCTCGTGTCATTTCGATTAAAGAGAAGTGGTGACTCGGAATTTCGGTTGATCTGCGAACTAGACATTAATCGGCTACAATCACGGTACCTCGAACTGGTGTTACGGTATGCGCGGCCATATTGAGCATTTCACGATCACGTGATTCTCCCGGTGCTGTCGGTAGTGTTGCACTCTTTCAAATACTTTTTTTAACCTTTTACAATTCGCTGTCACGAGCGCCGAGAATCCCTGTTCGTTATCGTTTGTTAATAGTTTTTCTATTTCGAACGCGAGAACAATATCGCTATTCGAGTACGATTCCGTAAGTTAATCCCAACGACTTTATCGCGTTCTTGAGACGTTCGTCCCGACATTCCGCTCTGGCAAGCAAATCGTGGAACAGTCGTGTGCTCGTCGCTCTTTCGTTTTCTCCCATAAAACACACCGTCAAGCAAAATCTGTTGCACTCGCTGAAAACAGTTAGAATGTCAACGACGGGCTCGATGTCGTCCGCAAGCGCAACAGTTCGATCCAGGCATACGTTTATTAGCTCGATGAATAACACAGAAGGAATTTCTGTACGAAAAATTTTCCCCCGTAAAATTTCTCTGGAATATCATTCAAGCACATGAATGTTTACATTAGATCAAACGATTTGTTTAGCGTTAAGATTCGCGTACGTCTTACCTCAAGTTTCTAAGATAATTAAATTTGGCTTCGTATCCGTTGATCGTTTTCCAAACTCGAATAAATTCTTCGTAAGTGTTGGGCAAGACGTTGCTACTTTTGTTCTCGTCGAACCGTTCGTCTTTAAACTCGACGAGTGTTCTTTTCGTATTCGAGTTATTCTTATTAACGAGAGGATTCCAAAATCCTTTTACTTTGGATCGAACGTCCGTACGTTGCAAAGGCTTTAGGTGCGCGGCATTTACCTGGAAGTGATTTTTATTTAGTTTAAATCGTTACGCGATTTAGATAAACACATCGTAACATCACCATTTGTCTAAAGTCTTCGTACGTAGGAACATTCTGCTCCACCGCTCTGATTTTCGCGTCATTTTGTAATCTGTACAACTCGTCAGCTTTAAGGGCCTCTACAAGTTCTAACTCCAAATTTTTATAATCGATCGGCGATCTTAATTTACTCATTTCCATATCAATTTTCAGGTTATTTCTCTTTCGAGGAAGGTACGACTCGAAGCAACAATGTTGCAAGCTCACGAGCCACGAGAATCGTTTACTAGCTACAGTAAACGGTTGCTATAGTTACCACAATAGGTATTTTTATTGCGTTATGTCGGTATATACTATTTTTCATTCGACGATTCGCATCGTAACGAAGAACACCCGGATAAAGTAATTTCAGACAAGGATACATTACTTAATTGAGGTTAGGTATAAAAACAGCGCTTCAATTGCCCCTCGTTTCTTTTATGCATTTATAGTAGCGGCGGTACAGTAAATATATTCGTATTTTTCGAAATACAGACATTGAATTACAAAATAACATTATCTTCAGACGCGATGACTTTTTCCTTCGCCAGTTTGGCTTGCCTTTTCTTGAATAATTTATCGTGCGTCCTCTTCATTTCCAAAATTTCTTTCATTTCTTCTTTATCCTCTTCCTGAAACGTGCGTATCGTTCAATTGTTTCGTGCTCATCAACATTTTAACGCGATGATTAGGTATTATTTACCGATTGATATAAACGAAGTACCAATGCTCTGCGACCGTCGGACATTGGCTGCGAATAATCCGTTAGCTTTTTCAGCCTTTCCTTTGGACTTACTCCTCTTTCTACTACCAACACTATGCGTGCCCACTGCAACGCATATATTAATAAAAATATGATTAGATGATAGGGTACGAGAAAAGAGAAGGAAAAAAGTACTTGTCTCTGCCATTCGTTCCTAGTTTCAGCGATTTTCTGATACGTGTTCCCCATCATAGCGATCAACATGTTTACAAGCAAAATCGCTACGATCGCCATGTACACAACGAACAGGAACTATAAATAGAATTAGCGTTCGCGTGAATTGTTGGTAGGTGCTAATAGAATGCGATGGTAAGCTTACTAAAATAATAATAATAGTACAAATAATACATATGTATGTAAATATATTACTTCCTGTATGTCTAATATTTATTTTGTGTTTTAAAACAATTTTATCAAATTGATAAAGGCAAAAATTTATCACTGATACAGCGCGTAACAATTATCAAGATAAGTTTGCATAGACACGCGTGTGTGTTTTACTCAAAATGTCATATATGTAAACACGATGGGATGCAACAGAGAAATAACATAAAATTGTTGAAGGGCAAAGTATACATGTACCTTGCCTTCCATCTCATGTTGCGTTCGTTCGAACGCACCGTAGTAATCACCGAAGTTCGTCATGCTCATTAAAAACATAGCCATCACGCTCTCCATCGGCGATGGCATCGGATTGCTTATCGAATCGTCGACTCCTTCCGGTGTATTGGGATTGTCGAACGATAGAAATATAATGTAATAGGCTGCAAGATGAAGAAATGGTAGATCACGGTACATATTTATCTCTATAAAATTAAAACAAGTGTATAAAACTGAACTCCCAACATATGTTTTACTTAACGGGTAACAATGATGTATTTTAGCGTGAACGTTTAATTAAGAAAGAAGACACACGCGTCGAGGACAACATATTTAGCGATGTAGGCCGTTTCTTAAGAATATTGTACTGCAAGGAGCCGGGAAAATAAAGGTGCCATTGAGGTATAGATTCGACAGCGATTTAACACTAGATTTACGGGCATTGATTGTTTATTGATACCTTTCATGTTAACGATTATCTTAAAATACGATTTTTCTTTTAATTAGAATATGTATTCATTGCACCAAACAAGTTCAACATAAGTTGTTAAAAAATAATATTTACGCGTTCTGCAATTTTAAATATGGTAATCTAGTGTTAAATGGCCCGAAGGACCCCATGCAAGGTGTCAATGACCCGACGGTCATCGATGCTTCGTGGAATATGATAAATATTTGTACTAAAGGATCTGGTCACGGATTGGAGAAAGTGAAGCTACTTTCTAATAAAAGGACCGTGATGAATCCCATGACACTAACCCCAGAACTTTTATAGGGTAAACGTTTTTTTAATTTTCATATAACATACTAGTCAAGAGTTTATTAATCTCGAAACGAATGTCATCAAAATGAGAATTTCAAATACTTCCAACTTCTACGTCGCCAACAAACGGAAACGTAATTCTTATCAACAAAGAGTTGGTTATTGCACAACTGCAATAAAGTTCTTGAAACACCTGCCCAAACACGCGATAATATCTTAATGCAACATGGTTGGAATGACGTTGATAGAACAATTTGATTACATAATATTGCGAGGGAGACAAGCTCTGACAAAGCTTTACCATACAATTAAAAGTGACGCCAGAATTTCAGAGCTAATTAAATTAATTAGTCTAACATCTCGTTGCGTGTGTTCCACTTAAATTTGTATATATTCAATACTGTTTATGTTTTGGAAGTTGTTAGGTCGAGCATAAGTAGAGTATGAGACCAACTACGAATTGTTTACTAATTAGTATCGATGATATTGTGCGGCTATCTACAAAAAAATGTCGTTCGAAACTTTTGCCTGCTGCTGTAGATAACTTTGTAAGATCTTGGCGTAGTGCCTCTGCTCGTAGCAGACGACTGTTTCACGTTGGACGAGCTTCCAGTGCAATAATCTGTGTCAATGTCGCATCTGATGCGGCAAAACAGACGATTAGGTCATAACGCGAAGTGGCATCGTCTCCTCGATGTCGTCATAATTTGGCTAATGACTCCAAAAAAAAAAAGAAAAAGAAAAAGAAACTGGCGGCTCGGGGCGCCTCGCGGAATATTCGCCGCGCCGCCGCCGCGTCGATCCTGTCGATCGATCGTTAATCGTTGTTTGCATCGGCGATAATGTGGTCGTTCGATCGAGCAACCGGATGGGTGGACTTTACCGAATCGATCTCGGTGCTATTTATATTCGTGATGCGAATAAAATGAGACGCGATGTATCTGCAATCACGTGCCAAAAGTTTCAGGCCAAGGGAGCGAAGCGATCGTAAAAACGGAACGAAATCAGGCGGTAGGAGAAAAATGGAAGGAGAATCCGTTGGAAAGTTGTTTGGACCGTCTTGAGATTCGTTTAGGCCACGTCGAACTTCCTTTGGTTTGCTCGAGGATCATCCTTTTACCCAAAAGGCACGAGCATATATCGGATATCTCAATTTTACGATGCTTTTCAGAATCTCTGCGAGCTTTCATGCAACGGATGATCGATAGTACGACAAAGTCCTCACCCTGAGAGAATCCCATCACGAACACCGAATAGATGGAAACGAAACGGATGAGATCCCCCATGATCATTCTGTAGATCATCACGACGAAAGGACCAACCGTCTTGAAACCTCTGCAGAAGAACAGGAAATAGGGTGCAGTGGTTAGCATCACGACGACAGCTAACATGTCCTCGACTTCGTCCTCGCAAGACAGTCGCAGAAACGGGAAAGTTAACAATATGCAACAGGAGAAGAGGAACATAACTCGCGACGGGGCGGTCATCTGGAAACAACGTTAGTATCCACATTTTTTTGTCCCCGAACGAACCTACCGATTCTGCGAAATTAATGATCGTCCTACCAGATTCTCAATGAACATATTAAGACCCAGAAACCGGGCCTCCCGCAGCGCTGCAATAATGTAGAGCAGAGCCGCGACTTCCATCAGCATTTCTGCCGTTAGGCGAATCTTTCCCGAGAACGTGGCCAGCTGCATCAGTCTGCACTCCTCGGTCAGGTCGCTCCACCTGAGTTCGAACAAACGTCTTCCTCAATCGCTCATGAATACGCGGACGCCAAACAAATTAATCATTATTTCTTCGTGCAAAAAGTCGTTGCAACGCGACGCAACCCACCAGTTATTCTTGTCGTTGCTACCGGGCAACGCGACATCATCGAGCAGCAAGTTCTTCGCGACGAGTAGGCTGTTGTTGATCGTGACTCTAAGATAATCCGTCGCCGTATCGTTTTTACTTTGGTACACGTGTTCGCTGGTACCAGAAGGCATTTCGTAGGAGTTGTTAACAAGTTCGTTCCCATTCCCGTCCGTCGACCAAACGTTCCTCAACGTGGACGTTATATCCGCCAGAATGTCGCGCTTCAGTTTCTCGAAGTAGGTCGGTGTTACGTTTAAGGAGGATTTAAGGTTCGCGATCAGGCTGGCGGTGAAGGCCCTCTCGATCAATTGGGAAAGGTTGGAGTTTGGATAACTTTTCGAGATTTCTCGGGTAGAGTTGGAAGGAAGATCTGAACTAGGTGTCGTTGATGACATGATGGACGCGTCAGTTGCATTCGTAGTCTCGCCGGATGTAACTGGCGAGGGTCCCGGACGAAGGGTGAAACTGATCAACGACAGGACAAAGTAGAAACAGAAAAGGAAGAACTGACGGTAAAATCGAGATTTCACAAAGGTGTTCCATTTCGCGTTGAGCAGGTCGATCAGGATGCCGTCCATCAGCTCCAAGTGTTCGTCCTTCTCCTAAACAGGGGGAAAAGAATTAGGGTTGAAACTATAATCATACGCGAAGTTTCTATTATCAACTTACGCCGAAAACCACCAGGTTCAGGGCAGAATTGTGACTGATGTTGCCCGTGGTGACGTCGATGGTGTCGATTTGCGATAGGGGGTACGCCGCGCAAGTGATGCTCCCTATCTGCCAGTAAATTTCCCTCTCGATGTTCAGGATGTGGAAGAACATGTCGATCCGGGCTAATTTCGCCGATAACGTCAACGGTGTTAGATGCTGGGCGTTCCTCAGCGACAGGGACGCGCCAACTTCGTACGCCATGTCGAACGAAGCCTTGCGTTGCAAAAGGAACTCGTCATTCATTCTCTCCTCTTTGTCAGAGGTCTGGTCTTTTTAATCATGTACCATTTTTTCGTAGATCACCAACATGTGCAAAACTGTGTTGCCGTTTGTGTCTTGCTTATCAGGGTCCGCGCCCCTCGCTAGCATCAGTCTGTAACATTCCTCCTGGCCCAAACACGCCGCGAAACTCAAAGGATATTCGCCCCAATAGACGTACCTACTCGAACAGACAACGAATCTGGTACCTTTTTCAGAAATTCTTTAACCTTTGCGTCATAATGTTAGCAGTTGTTCTTTTTAGGTGTTTTGTTTGAACAAAACAAACACGATGTTTTTAAGAGAGTATTCTAGCGCCCTGTTAGGAGTTAAGTCGTCGGTATAAGCGAAAAAGCGTTATATTACCCATCGTAATTCGTTTCCGGCGCCACGGATACCCATTCGTGATCTACGCTGTCCACCCTCGATGCTTTCTGATCTTCTGGGCACATAAAGTTCCCCACGCATCTCTCGTGAACGTCCGCGCCACTGTCCAGTAAGAACTTCACCAACGATGGATCTTCGTTTACTATCGCGATATGCAACGCGTTCTCGCCTGTTGGAGGGCAGAGAAAAGGTTCAGACTAGCGTACGAGGTACAGTAATCGCCGGATAAATGAAAGGAAACTGAGCACTCGCCATAGTATTCGTCGCTGATGTAAATATCGTTGATGAGCTTCGGATAAAAGCGCAATAAACGTTTTGCCAGGTCGATGTGGATAGCAGTCGCGTGTAACATGCACAAATGTAGAATCGTTTCACCGACCGCGCCTCTTTGACTCAAACTCCAGCAGACTAATCTGTATTTGCTCGTATCTGTCACACAGAACAACCTACACGGCTCAGAGAGGAAAAAAGCGGGGCGCCATAGATTTTTCAAGGATGGGGCACTCGAAACCTTTTATTTACATAATTCGAAACTTAATGAAAATAGTAATTTTAATTCTGTACGTATAATCGCCTGAGAAAATCTAGGGAACCCCGTTTTTAATTTTCAATTACTCCCCCCTTTGGTGAATTTCTGACCGCGCCAGTGACTCTGCTATAGTTCTCATTACCTATAGTCGTCTCGTCGACTTCCTCGTCGCCCATGTCCTTGTCTATGTCGTAATCGCTTGGATTCTCCATAGCCTTTAACGGCGGTAGCTGAAACGCGATCGTCGAACGTGTAAAAAGTAACGAACGCTCCAGGATGTCCGACGAGACTTTTTTACCATTTTGTGTTTCGGTCGATCTTTGTTCCGCAGCAAAACCAGCTTCTCGATTGGAATCCATTTACCTTTTCCTTTGTTGTACAAATACGGCTCCACTTTTGTCCTCAGAGCGTGGTCCAGCTCGGCATATTGTTTGGTCTGCGTGGCTCTTTTCATCATGTCCACCAATAGACCACCTCCTGTTCGTGAACCCCCAAACGGTCATCTTCAATATCCGCTTTCCGACAAGCTCGATTTACGCTGTCGTCCGTGATAGGCTCGATCCTTTTAAAAATGCAATAATTAGAAGTTCCATTCGGATTCAAATGCACCCGCTATTGCGATACAGCGTTTACTTGTAATTATTGCATTCTTGAGTGGACTTTTTGTCTCTGGGGAGTGGCCTATCAGTCATCAGACGCTTGTTTACGCTTGGAAATCGATAAGGTAAAATACAAATACAATTCTCTGAAACGATTTTATTACTCTTTTTTGGTCGAAATAGGTACGCATAGAACCGCGGTAGAAAAAACTGTCTTTTTAATGTTGTGCAGTTCCTATCCCCTCTCTATAAAATTGTTGTTTGTGCCAATAATTCTCTGACTCACTGTACCTTTCAAGTCGATCAATTTATACAGCAAGATAGATCCGGCATCCGTCTGTTTTTTCACTCCACTCGCTACGTTGCTCTCTGTATTCCCCATGTTTCTACGTAATGACGATACTTTTAGAGTCCTAGAGTTCTAGATGTGCAGTCCAAGAGGTTCGAAATTTTATCGCTGAACAGGACGTTTACTCAAACGCTTCGTTACCATAGAGTATCGTTTCTGTATCGATCACGCAAACGTGCTTAATGGAGGGCTTCCTCGGTAAAAATATCGTTTATTCGACATTTTAAGTAAAACAGTCTTGGGCTTTAGCTTAGTATTAATTTGATCACGTTCAATTAGGGACGACCATTTTTGGTTGCGTACTACCAGAGATGAGCAACAGTTTCTTGGAATAATAAATGATGAATAAAATCAACAGACATCGGATTTTATCAACGATGTTTACTCGATTAACTGCTTAAATGTGTATTTATTCGTCGGGAAATATTTAATTCTGCAATTTAAATAGTAATTTTTGCGCAACACGAAACGCACAAAAAGTCGTTTATCCTTTTTACACGTTATTCAACGTTTTAATTTACTTAAGAATTTTGCCCATTTCTGCGTAACAAAGCCACAAAAGCGGAACTCCTATGCGATCAGCAATGTATGAGGTAAGCCGATAATTCTTCAGCGGAAGGATTTGGTAATTGCCTTTTAATCGTTCGACAAAGGATGTCCTGTTTGTAATAGTTACAAATATAGATTTGTAGATTCATACGAAACACATTTCCTATAGATAAAAATTTTCCTACATTATCTGGATCGGATTAATTTTAATCGTTATAAAAGAATGTTTCAACAATAGGAAGGACGCATCACAAGATCATATTCTTTCGTATAACAAAATTACGAGCATTCGTAATAGTAGAACGTTCAGATAATAGAAGTTCACATAGTGGAGACTGTATTTGATTGCTTAGCCATTTGACTTTGAGATAGAACGTGATTGCACTTCGCGTGTTATCGTTCGACATGACTGTACGTAATACCAAAAGAATTTACGAATCTGTATAAATCGTATATATATATTAATATAAATGCATTTAATTTAGCCTTCTTGTAGGTAGTGAGAAACTGACGAAGAAAATTATAAGGGTAGAAAAAAAAATGATGTAGGCCCCGGAGGGATTCGAACCCTCGATCTCCTGTTTACTAGACAGGCGCTTTAACCAACTAAGCCACGGCGCCAGGTTGATATCTGTTCCTTACAGAATGTATCTGTGCTCTCTAAACTGTCGATATCGATTGTTAATAAAATTTTATTACGTATAAAATGAGCGCATAATCCATACGAAATGCATCCAAGAGCGTCATTTAGTTTTTAACAGTAGAAAATTAGGAAATCTCATTAGAGAATTTCTTTAAAACTGAAATCTTCGCGACTATTCGATGGTATACGTATATTTTATTCAGAGTCGAACAGAATTGTAATTTGATTCCATTTGCTACGACACGATTGCATGCGATAACATGGTAATTATCGTCCAATTGCTGTGTAATTATAATTGCAAATCGTTAAAGCATGTAAAAAACTATCTAATCTAATTGTAGTATTCGTGAATATTAATTTGAGTGTGTGTTCCAATCTAGAAAGAAACATTGAATTTTATATCGTTCAGTGTTAAGAGAGCTGATAGTTATTTTAAATGTATATCACTAGTTGAGGTAACAATTGTCATATAATGTATCGATATGACAATATATGTCGTTTTAAATTTTAAGAATCGAAAGATAGTGTCGAGGTTGGATTTATATTTGATATTTTAAAAAGTTCTTTCACCGATGGCTCGTTGGTCTAGGGGTATGATTCTCGCTTAGGGTGCGAGAGGTCCCGGGTTCAAATCCCGGACGAGCCCATCTTTTTTTTTTCATTAATATTATTTTATAATTTGAGCAATTATATCTTGGACTGCTCATTTTAATCACTTACGTTGCGTAGAAATGTAAGAAACGTTGTTGAACATATTTTACGCGTATTAACAATAAACAAAAGCCTCTTCCATTGTAAACGATTTTGTTAACGGAAGAGATTTAATCTAAAAACGAGCTTACAAAACATCTGTACGCTGACGTTTCAAGAAAATATACCCTGAGAACAGATTTCTGAATTATGGTATTTGGATGATCTAGTTTAGATCTATAAAAAGTCGGTGTATGTTTCTCAAAGGTTTTTCCAAGGACGTAAAAATAGATATCCTTCAATCGACTGTGGACATTTAAAATAGCAATTAATTTTCAAGCGAAAGATTAGATCGTTGATATTTCAACGCGTTACAAGAGCGTTATCATGAACGTGACACAAATCGCTCGTTAAAGAATCAGGTTAAAAAGATGCGAAATGTAAGAGTTTTTATTGGATTATCTCCAGCATATAATAATACTTACCCATATATAAAAAGCATATCAGAATTACCCAATATAAAAAACGCTTTTAAAATTGTTTGAAAAATTATTTCCTAGCTTATAATTTTGTACAATTCTCTTCGTTAACATTTCTGCTCATAGTATCGCAAAAGACACAAATTATCAGTCAAAACGTTTAAATTGATTTTATAAATTTGTTTGCACAAGATTCTCGAACGTTTTGTTATTCGACCGCGAGATTTATGTCGTATTAAATGTCCACAGTTGTTTGAGAAAGCTAATTTAACGTTCCCCAAAGACACTCGAGCGATACATCTTGCTTTCTATCGACTTTTTATAGATCCAAACTAGATCATCTAAATACCGTGACTCGAATATGTAATTTATGTGTGTAACACTTACGACCACGTTTCAGAATCCCTAAATCTGTTCTCGGGCTACGTTGTTTCTTTTAAAACGTCAGCGTGCAGATGTTTCGTAAACTCATCCGGCGACTAAATTTCCTTTTATTAGATTAGAAATTTTCTTGTTATTTCGTTCAACCCAACGGTTCCAATTTTCTAAAGTAGACAAGTGCGACGAGTCGGGTTTTGTCCATTGAACCACTGTTCAAGTGTAATTTATGATCGTCGATTCCCATAAGTTCTGTCAGACCTAGGGTTCTCGTAACTTTTTATTTCTACTTTAATTTTCATAAATTTTTAGCTCCTTTGGACAGATCACCAGCAAACTATGCAATGTTTGTTTACATTCTGCGATTTTCTCGAATACTTTTACGAATGCTGTTACATATTCACCACAAATGTATTGTACGAATTATTTTCTAATTTCGCTAATGCACTCATACGACCTTGTTACATATATCAGATTATGTACATATTTGATTGAATGTTACAGATGTCAGCGTTCGGATAGTTGGTAGTATCAGTGTACCTGCAAACAAACAAACGATTGGGCTGCCATACCGCATTCACGAATAAAATTTTGCCCATCGTTGCGTCAAGCTCGACGATGAGTCTAATCGGGAGACCTTTGCATATCCGAGGAATGACGAATCTCGTGGAAAGAAGCAGCAAGGAGATCCGGTAAATAGCAGAGAGCAAAGAAACGCGATACTCGATGCGCGATACATTCGAACCGAGCAGAACCGAATCGCGATGAACCGCGAGACACGTACGACACTCCCGCGTTTACCTCGCGTTTACTTAGCGTGGTCGCGGACCAGTTAGGCTCGTGCTTCCGAGCCGCCAGCACCGGGCTGATTCCCTTCTTATCTTTGACGATCGCGAAACGACCGTGATTCCGATATTACAGAATCTCGTGCTCCACGCGTGCCTTGCGTTGCGAACATTTCTCGCTTAAAAAACATCAGTTTCGTTCTCGTATCGCGCGCCACCCTTTCGGTATTACGAATCCTCGACCTACCCCCGTCGCGTTCGAGCGTAAAAAAAGACGCGTGCATCGAAGAATTATCGAAAACTCGCCGTCGTGGACGTAAGTACGTGGCAGATGGTAACGGATATTCGACGAAGAAATTAGCCTCCCCTTCCCACCCCCATCGAACGAACGCCAGGACACCCCTTTTAACGGACCACAAGTAAGTGACAAGCAAGTTTTCAGCACGTGGATCGGACAGGTTGCCCGATAATTGATGGAACACGTAGTACCGTGGTCGTTCCACGCGAGAATACGAGTTTAAAACGCAGATAAAATGTGTTCGAAGGCGCCTTGGCTGAAAATGGAAAGATAATATGTCGCGGCTGATTAATTGTTAACGCGCGAAAACTAAAAATAGGACGTAATTGTTAGTGGACACGTGGTGTTCCCATACTACAATATCTGTTTCTGTTTAGAAGTACTGACCTTCTGTATACAATATCGAGAATTAACAAGTATATGTAACGTGAATACCTAGTTTTGAGCAACTGAAACTAACTAGTTTTCCTCCAAAAAAACGCCTCGAATTAAAATATTGCATTTCACCCCCAACCTTTCTAACGCAGAAAACTCCGAGCAGCTTGAATGCAAAGGTTCGAAGTATTTTAACGAACGAAATGCGTGTTTTTCGCGCACATTTGCGCGTGCAATGCAAAACGAGCGTCAGTTTTTACGGAACGCGGTCGCAGAAAAATAATTCGTCGCGCGTAACGTTCGTATTCGACGCTTCGTTTGGCGCCGCTATCTGTTCCAGTTTGAAATTTCATACGACGATTCTGCAGTCCGATTCGAGATAAAGTTAGTTTATTATTCGTTTTAAAACGTGTATCCGAGGCGGTCTTGATAAATCGAAGGACGGAAGTTTATACTTCGTAACGTTCTGTAAAAAAAAAATAAACTATAAAGTTGAGAAGAATTATAGCATGACGCTCTCATAGACAATGCGCTCTTTTCGTTCCTGTCTCGAGTGTCGCGTTACGAGCAATGTAAATATGAAAATCCCGGCAATCGCGATATTTCTCGCGATTCCGTATCCCGGGACACGCGTAACCATAAATAAACAAGTTACAATCATATCCATAACGCGGTAAGAGCGTTCGGAATTTGGGCCAGCGGGCGCATACGTGTTAATATGACGTTTGCTTTATTTTTAGCGCGAACAATTTGAAAGATCGCGTATAAGCATTGGCGCGCCGTGCGATAAACAGATTAAAAGAAGAGGAAAAACGCGCGCGGGGTGGACAAGGAGGTGGGCGCGTGTTTGCAAGGCGCGAGAACATTAAACGTTACGCTGTTTATTACGAATCTCAAAGAAACGCAGCGGGATCTGGGATCTCGAACTTTTTACGAGATCGGGATTATTTGTCGTTTCGCGATTCAGAGGGATCCGCGAACGGGACCGAGTCAACGGAGGTCCAATTTCATCAAATTAAAAGTAGAGTTCGCTCGTGACCTAACAACGTTCAGTTTCGCGAAACTCCAGCCCGAAAGTTTGCGATGTTTCGAAACCATAAATCTAAAAATAGGGCTGTTTGGAAAATTCTACTTTCCTGTATATACCCCAACTGTATCTTTTCCCCAAAGAACGTTTGATCTTCTTTCAGAGATGAACCACTCTGGATGGTTTTTTCAATTCACGTTTATTGTGGTTTTTTTTCCTTTTATTTGGCGAGTATTATCTGCCCTGAGTTGTTTCTTCTTCTTGTCGCGATCGAATATCGGGGAAAGTTGGAACGTTCGATATTCTGTTCAGCATCCCGACTTGAAGCTTGGGCTATAAAAATAAGCGCATTTCGGAATATCGAACGGGGGTGTCTATCCGAATGCCCATTCGTTTTTACTGTAAACGAAACCCCTCGGCCCTGAAGCATTCAACACCCACTTAAAAATATACGATGCTGGTAACCTCCTTCTCGAAACTCTTTTCGTCGATCGAGTCATTTTTAAAACAGCCACCGATCGCGTACGCATCGCTATAATTATAAGTTATAGGTAGCGATGCTCGCGTATACTTGGTATCGACTTTCGATGCCAAATCTGGTGATTATTCAGATTAGGGGAGAATTCCCCGACCGGCCTTGACCTTACCACACGAAAGTATTCGAACGATGGCATACAACGAGCCACAAAATTATTGGCACACAGGCGTATGTGTGTTTAAAAAAGAAGTCGATTCGGTCCACGTTGTGTAGAACTCAAATTTGGCTGTTAGATAACAACTAAAAATTGATCAACTTCGTATCGAACCTTACTTAATTTGGAAAATTTAATATTTACAGAGAAAAAGAGCAGAAAAATATGAGATCCATTGAGGGTTTGCATTTCATTGATAGAGTAGTGGACCGCTATAAATATTTAGATATTTTAAAATCAAATTTGAGAGACAGTACCCAGAAATTAGGTCTTCCTGATAATTACTGGCTTCAGCGAGATATTCCTTAAGACTTGTTTAATTAGTGAATGGCTCTTACATAATACACCTTATACTCACCGGTAAATTGAAAATCGTTTGCAAAAATATAAAATTTCAAATGGAAATGCTTCAAAAACTGCCGTGACATCTGAAAATTAAGTTAATTTGTTTTCAATCCTTTCGTAGCCACCCAGCCTTTCGCGCGTAAAATGATTATTGTTTAAACAGTACACTGAATCATTTTATCGATTCGATAGCCTTCCGACACTTCCGTAAATCCTTCCTGATCGAAGATCGCGGTAACGATCGAACGCTACCAGTCCGTTTCTGCGTATTTCCCGATCGATAGTTAATCTATTTGAAAGGGTAATTGGAATTTTAATTATTGCGCGTCGAAAGACGAGCCAGCTGTCGTAGGCGTTGACGCAAACTTTGATATCTCTCGCGTTATGTCATTGTGTTTATCGATCTCGCTTGGTAAGCAAGCCTCGTAGTAGCGAAGAATGCCTTACGAACGGATGGCGATAGACCCGTTTAGATTAGGCGTGTTTGCCCGGAATTTCGAATCGTCGCAGTTATTCGTAACCCGAAAAGGTACGTTCTTTTCGAAACGGGTCAAATGGAATTCTACTCGTCAGCGGTGGTTGCTTCGGTATCGTAATCGGATGACATCATGCTCGCTACCGCGGCATGCTACTTATTATGCTGTTTTTCCCCAACGGGCCATTTACGTGGAATAAATGAAAAAAAAATATAAACGTCAAGTTTTCCAATTTACGGCGCTCACAGATAAGAAATACGGTTCTTCGAGGCTTCACGTCGACCATTCTATGTGCAAAGTTAGTATTCGACGATCATCTGTCGAATGCAGTTTCAAATAAGCCTCACCCGTCTCAAATTCCATTTTTTTTTTTCCATCTTAAAAATAGCTTCGTATGTTACGAAACGGTCAGTTTCCTATCACTTCTCATTTTTTTCTTTATTTTGTACTTGTAGGTCTACGAAATTGGCAATGTCGAGTGTATAGTCCTACCGAAATTAATTCTGACGGGTTCTCTAAAACTGTTCCAGATGTATGAGTGACATCATTGGAACCATTATGGAACCTGCAGATTCGGTTCGTAAACCTCGTTCAAACAGTGCGTACTACGCAGAGAGAAGAATCGTTCCAACGAAAGAGTATTTTGTGAAGATAATAATTTATTTGCATATTAAATAATTTATACAATGTTTATGCAGTATGCAATGTGTCGATCAAGCGTACAAAGAATAAAAAATACTCCCGACTCTTCTGCAGGGCAACCGAAGATGCTGATACGATCAAGTAGCAGAAGATTCCCATGTTTCCTTGTTACGAAAGATGCAAAGTCAGCAACAATAGCAGCGACGAGATTAATAACTACGTTGGTGTACGTTGCGACGAATGAACAGCGCCAAGAGCTCTTGAAGGAATTAATTTCGACGCAAATTGAAGCTCGTTTTACTTTTGACGCTTTTGGATGCTCGCTGTGACTCAAAGTTTGAGAAAAGCGTGCAAAGATTGTTCAAATTCTAAAGAATTCGAGCCGGAAACATATGACGGCGCGATCCAATTATAGATTGGAGCGTTAGGTGTGTATCGCATTTTTCCTCGAATTGCCTCGTGGATCGATAATAACGACGTTCAATGAAAAAGATGTTGCGAACGTGATCGATCAACGATTCACGTAACGAGAATGAAAAAGAGAAAAGAACAATAAGAGGAGTCGAATTTCGATTATCGAAAATATAGATCGCCAATATTTTCGAGACTATTCGTCTGCCCCGGTGATATCGATATGGCGTTAGACCCATCGTTAGTTTTTATCGATTCGATCGGTTCTCAATGGCTACACAAGGTTATCGAATCGAACTAGGAGCGATCGAAGTGGCTCGATACCGGTTCTCTGATTCATCGTAGCGAATTGTTCGGCGAAGCGTTCATCTCAATCGGAGTTGTAAAAAGATTGCATAGTTATCCATTGACTACATTCATTGAGTAATTTCATCCTTGGCGTCAAGCGTACGTAGTATCCTAACAAGATTAACAGGATATACTTATATAGTTGTATATATTAACTCACATGCAAACTTAATATTCCGAAATCGTTTCAAAGCCTAATATAGTTAGAAATTTCGATTCTTTATAGTAGTTGTTCACAGTAGAAATTCTTTATAATTGTCTCAAGAACCTAAGCTTGTATTATAACACTTTTCAAGCCCCGGAAATTCATAAAAACTGTTTCGTCACGCGATCAGCGCGTCGTATTGATTCAATGGTATTTCCGTGTAAATGAAACAATTGCTTTCTTTACTAAATGAGAGGACCGACCTTGATGTATTACACCCAGGCTCGATTCTTGTTCGAGTAACAGGTGATGTCAAGGAGGTATGTACATTTAGATTATTATCTTTCGCGTTCGTAAGACGTTGCTTGGTATATGCGTCATCCGTTTAACTTCCCTCTGCATTAAAATACTCTTGGAAAGAGTGCAACATAAATTTCTGAAGATATAGCAACAGGCAGAGTAGGTCAATGCATGTCTATCCTTGACCATAATTATGAACCACTGCTGAAAATGCTTAATTTAGCATCGTTGCGAGAACATAGAATCCTGGCAGATCTTGCATTCTTTTGTTTTAAATTATCCGCTCTACGCGACACCGGACCCATATAGATCCGTGGATCTGGGAATCTCTCGTAAATCATTATTAATTATACCATGCTTAAAGGTCTCAGTCTGTTGATATCAATGAATAAATAAATATACCGTTTCTGAGAATAACGCCAGGTAGAGTAGGTCAGTTTGTCTATCCTTGACCATAATTAGGAACCACTACTGAAAACGCTTAATTTAGAACCGTTGCAAAATTGTTGAGTCTTGGCAGACTTTGTATTTTTACTTCCTGACCTATAAAAGAGAAAAGTATTGCGATCGAGAAAATTTTCAAAAAGTCATTAAAAAAGAAATAATTTAAATAATTTAAGAATATATGCCTCAACGAGATCCATATAGATCTAGGACTCTAGAGATCCGATCGACTGAATCATTCTTTCGGCTAACACTCATAATGTTGACTTTTTTTCTTGCTCGGTCATATCACTCATAAATCATTTGAATAAAGAGTTACGAAGCAAATGAATCACATTTTGTAGAACACAGTGCATTTACACGCTACTATAATTAAATTCAAATATATAGTATATAGAAATTAATAAATAGTAATACAAATTTTAGGAGAATAATGACTGGCGCATTAGTATATTGGCAACAGAAGCGTGTCTCCGAAATTCTTGTTCAGAGTTTCAAGAACACGCACGCTTTGATTTATCGGGGAGCATTAAGTCGGGGTTCTAGTTTGTTGGATGATAAAATGACTCATTTTCGAAGACGTATATTTTGAAAACAAATCATCGTACGAAATACAAACTTGACATCACGATTTGTTAAAACTGAAACATAGTAATTGCAGAGCCCGGAAATACCAAAATTATCAAACGAAAATACGAAAATAAGAAATAGGGTGTTTCGAGAAGATACTTGTTAATAAAAGGCCTTTATCTTGTGGACCTTGAGTACCAATTAATCGCGTAAGCTGTATTCGATCACGCTTCATCGATGAGTGTACACATTCACTAATTTCGCCAATTAAAGTATACATGTAAGAGAGTAATAATTCTTCAATTAGTAAATGTATACATTCAATAGCGATACTGCGGTCTACGCTTTAATCATTACGACGTTAGATAATTGCTTGCTACCTCTCAACCTTGTCTGCCATTCCGCACTACGTGCAAGGCAGTCTGGTTCTTTCTCTCGAGAAGAGTACTCGATAATTCGTTAATTTGTTACGCGTTAGAAGAAACAACAAGTTTAATCAAAATGGCTCCGCCAGAGACACCGTAGCCAGGATGAAATAGACTTCGTGGAGTACGTGATCGAGAGGAGAGTTCTAGATCAGGAGAGACTCGATACCGGAGAAGGGTAGATCGTTCATCCTTTGCGAGACGTTACACTTTTAACTACCGAGACGTGGGCAGATGCGAGCGTAATCGTATCACGGCTGCGACGTCGGTTTATCCCTAATGAAACGAAACGGGTCAAGAACATCGTTTTGTTCGCTTCGTACGTGTATGCTAAGTTATATTGGAGCCGTCTCGATTTGTTACGCGATTCGCGTCGGTTCGTTCAGCGAGTAGCAAACGAATTCTCCGGGTCGCGGAACACTTTGACGAACGATAGGCATAATGAGAGCAAAGACTCTTCCTTTCGTGCTCAGAGTCTCCACGGAGCCTAGGGGTAGATCGAAACCTAATTTTCGAGTGCTCTATCTTTGTGCCATTCTGCTACTGACAGAATTTTATCGCGAAAAAAAATAATTTCAAATCATTCTGAAAAAATTACATTTAGTTGCAGGGGTCAATTACAATTATTTTTGGTGAATAGACATACCCCCGAAATCCTACCCACTTTTGAGAAAAAAAATTCTTTACCGAATTCTATGGCCAGAAATATCTCCTTTGAAAGATCATAATTTCCGGATGGATTGGGGGATTTTATAGAATATATTGTATATAGAATTTTATAGAATATATAGAAATTCTAAGAAAACCCAAAATGTTGTTCCTTGACCCCGTAAAGAGAGGAAAACTCCATAAAAATGGTACAATTCCTCATTTTTATCACTTTATATGTAGCATTGCCTCAGTCCCGAGTATTCCGAACAATCGGAATTTTACTGTATTTCTATTTAGTATCGTGTAAGCGATTATCGCGTGTCGTAGTCGGATGTTTGACCGTGCGTGAAAGTGATCGAAACGCGGTAGTTTACGATGGTTTGAGTCGAGGTCAAAAAACCGAAGACGTCGATACGTTCCAGTCTGGCACATTCCATTAATATTATAATGTGTCCGATAACGACCGCTCATAGAGCTCCGATCGACGTATCGACTGCAAGGCGCTATGAAGCATACCTCTGAGAGACGTTCCCCCCATTTGAGAGGAATCCGTCTCTTCGTCCATAAATTGCGGTTTTATGGTAGCGACGCTATTAGCGGAACAGCCTTTTTTTCTATCAATTTCGATCGTTAAATTTGAAATTCCGTGCATGGACGCGAACTATTCGAGTTTAGCGATTTTGAGAAGGAACGGCTCGACCCTCGACGAGCACGTTGCACAAGATGCCGTACCACGGTCAACACGGTCTACTTCCTCCGTCTTGTTACGGGAACCTTGCGGCGAACGACATATTACGCACGTGACATTTAGCGAGAACCAGAGAGAGACACGCTTTGACGCGATTCCAAACGAGACAGGATGACTCTTTGATCGGTCGCGCATTTTGGCACCGTCGTCGACGTACGATGCCAGCTGTTGCCGAATCCACCGAGTATCGAGCACGCCTGGACGAAGGCTGAATAAAATGTAACGGGAACTCGAAAGAGTTACGCGAGCCCCGACATTGTTTCCAACCGCGTATTCCGTACGAATTTCAATCGCGACCGACTCGTTTCCATTTTCGAAAGCGAGAGCACGTTGAAAAACGATGGTACAATAGTTCCGCGAACAGAGAGTGTCGAACGGATCTTATACGCCCCGTTGGTTCTTCCGTACTTTGAATATGCATCCCAGGCTTGGAACGCTTTGCAATTGTGTCGCACTAAGCTGCTCGAGAGTGTACAACATAAATTCCTAAGGTATGTCTCTCACAAGATTGATAGACCTATGAATGTTAACGTGTCACAGCTATGCCAACACCCTCGACTTCTATGAATCGCAGTCTCATCGCTGAACGATTCGACGTATAGGACGATAGCAATAGTAATAGTAATTTTGTTTATTTTGACCACCGTCCACGAAAGTTTCAATTTTATATCTGTTTAGATCGGGTTCGCTAATCGCAAACTAAATCCGTTGCAAAATCAAACTCGACTTCTATGAATTGCAATCTCCTCGCTGAACGATTCGACGTATAGGACGATAGCAATAGTAATAGTAATTTTGTTTATTTTGACCACGAAAGTGTAATTTTGTATCTGATCGTTTAGATCGTGTTCGCTAATTGCAAACTAAATCCATTGCAAAATCAAACTCGACTTCTATGAATTGCAATCTCCTCGCTGAACGATTCGACGTATAGGACGATAGCAATAGTAATAGTAATTTTGTTTATTTTGACCACGAAAGTGTAATTTTGTATCTGATCGTTTAGATCGTGTTCGCTAATTGCAAACTAAATCCATTGCAAAATCAAACTCGACTTCTATGAATTGCAATCTCCTCGCTGAACGATTCAACGTATAGCACGATAGTGATAGTAATTTTGTTTATTTTGACCACCGTCCACGAAAGTTTCAATTTCATATCTGTTCAGATCGTGTTCGCTAATCGAAAACAAAATTCATTGCAGAATCAAGCTCGTCGAAGATGAGATCGTGCGAAAGTCTAGCGACGATCGTCTTCGTCCTGTTGCTGTCGATGGTGAGAGGCATACCGGATCTCACGGGACTTCCGGTTGGGCCGTATTGCGCCAGGAAGTATCCGCGGGGCGATTGTTGTTCAGGACGCCAGGACGATTGCAGCGAGCCGATCCTCACCACGCTATGCTACTGCGACGAATTCTGCGACCGGTACAGAGAGGAGGATTGCTGCCCGGATTACTGGAGCCATTGCAAGGGGATGGAAATCAAGCCGCCCCTTGGAGAAATCAGACGTTCGTAGTTGACGAAACTCTATTCGGTTAGAGTCGACGACTCTGCGCGACCGTTCGAAACCGTCTAATCGATTCCGACGTTTCAGGATGCTTGTTCCAGGGAAGGGTGTACAACCACGGTCAAACCTTAAAAGTCAACTGCAACACATGGTAGATAATTCCCTTAAATTCTCCATTGATCGTGTTCCAGCGTTCGAGACAATTATCTTCACGCTCGTTTTGCTCGATTTTTAGTCAATGTTCCTCGGTGGGCGAACGCGCGGAAGTACTCTGCGAGGAGAACCGTTGCCTCCAGGAACGGGATCTGATAGACGAAATCAATATTGGAAGTGAGGCCCTGGGTTGGAGAGCTGCGAATTACACGGAATTTTGGGGCAGAACGCTCAAGGAAGGCGTACAGCTTCGTTTGGGTACTCTGAATCCCTCGCGATCGGTAAGCGTTAGGATAAAACAGCAAAAAGAGACCTAGAATGTCGAGTTTCAAGAGGGCTGATTGTCCTAATACTCGTGACGGTTGAATATTCATTGCAATTTGTCGTCGAAGGTCCACAGGATGAACCCTGTTAGGCGAATTTACGAACCGGATTCGTTGCCGCGGGAATTCGACGCCAACTCCAGGTGGCTCGATCAGATCACCAGAGTCGTGGACCAGGGATGGTGCGGAGCATCTTGGGCGATATCCGCCGTGCAAGTCGCGTCCGACAGATTCGCCATCATGAGCAAAGGCGCCGACAGCGTCGATCTCAGTGTCCAGCACTTGCTCTCGTGCAACAATCGGGGCCAGCAGGGCTGCAACGGTGGCTACTTGGACAGAGCTTGGATGTTCGTGCGGAAGTTCGGGTAATTTGTTGATAAATTTACCAATAAATTCCATTACAATATGACAAGATGGCTTAGTTGGATCTAACGGAACAGCGTCGCCTTTATTAACAAATATTTTGTACCGTGTTTATCGTTATTGCTCGATGCGACTAAAAATGACTGCGTCTCGCAAGTTATTGTTAATGAGGCTGTTAATCGCGCGTTGTTTCTAGCTTGGTAGACGAATCATGCTACCCGTGGAGGGGTTCGACTGATCATTGTAAGCTGCGGAAGAGAACGAACTTGAGGGGCGCAGGATGCCCCGCCGCGACGAATCCTCTTCGAACGGAACTGTACAAAGTCGGGCCAGCCTATCGTTTGAGCAACGAGACCGACATCATGCAAGAGATCCTAACGTCAGGCCCTGTACAAGGTAACTTTTTCGTGTCCAGCTTAAGGATAGGAACGAGATTAATTTGAATTATCTTTTAAGACCAATGTAGTCCTAGTTCCGGAGCCCTCGTCAGGGCAACAAGTTATATTCGAAACATAAAGTTGACCCACTTGGTTGGTAAAAAGAGACCTTTCTTTTTATAATAGTATCTTGCGTTATGGTTTCACGTGGCTTCCGGTTTGTCTTGCCCTTGTTTTTCCTATGGAATTCCCGCGCCACGTGTTCGACACTTGTTTCAATCTGTTATCTCTTCAACAACATTCGCGTTAAGAATTTCTTGGCCATATATTTCTGCGTCGCGTTTAATTAGTTTTGACGGGTCATTTTTAATATTAGCCTTAAGGTTCTTTCGCTCCATTAATAATACGACTGTGAACTCGCTGATTTATTATTAGACAACATAGCATTGTATTTTATAACGATGCTACCAAGAATAACTTTCCTCCTATCGATCGGAACAACTTTATGCTTCAAATATTAGTTCACGAGGAACCAAAACCAGGCACGGTTATAAATATTCGATTTTATGACTGAAATTGTTTACTCTCTTTTACTCGAATAAGAATCTTGTCCATCCGTGCGTTGATCTCTCTTGTACTGTACCGGATATATTGACTATGTTCGCAGCCACCATGAGAGTCTATCAAGACTTCTTCTCGTACAAGTCGGGAGTGTACAGACACTCGGCAATCGCGGAACGTTACGAGTCTGGATACCATTCGGTGAGGATAATCGGATGGGGAGAGGAATCATCTTACGGGGGCGGATCGGTTAAATTCTGGGTAAGCTTCACCTGTTCTCAACGCTTTGGTACGAAATAAAATTAAAGCAAAGAGGTTCTTGGACTCGAATTCGATCTCTCCGCCATTCTATAGATCCCAAGCGATGATTACTATTTTTACCTTAAATCCCCCGTAATCTTTTTTGTTCCAGAGGGTCGCGAACTCCTGGGGCGTCGACTGGGGCGAGGACGGTTTCTTTCGAATCCAAAGAGGGACGAACGAGTGCGAGATCGAGTCGTACGTTCTGGCCGTGTGGGCGAAAACCGTTTAGAGGGCGAAAAGTTTCGACGTTCGAGGTTCAATGTTCGCCGTTCACCGGAAACTCCGCGACAGACAGTGCATTTATCGACTCGTCGTCGTACCGTCGAGACGCTCGTCTCGACGTTATCGTTACGCGAAATCATGTACAAACTAGAATCGATAAACATCCGTGCACGATCAACGAACCGGCCCGTTCCTCCCGCGATGGGACTCGGACAGTCGGTTGTTCCCGCAATAACGTCGATTACGAAAGATGCAGTTGGAATAATTCGTACATTCTAATCGTACGTATGTATTTGCGTGTTTGTACGGAATAAAGTGCCAAAATACACATGCGTTTATAAGTAAATTGATTCACGGACAATTTCATTGGGACGAAAGTTACGGTTTGGGTGACAGCGATTCCTTTGGGATCGTTTTTTACCGGTCCGTCGGGAGGCGTGCTCGTTTGTCGTGCGGGTATCCCGTTCGAATCTCGATCGAGAAACAGGTTGCTTTTGTTCCTGCGGAATAAACTTTAGAAAATACAAGATCCCGTCGAGGCGCGTCGTTATTACGTACCGATCGAATTACACACCTATTTTTCAAACTACGACGCTACGTCGAGCGGTCTTGCAATGCGGACTGTACACCTCCAATTTGTCCTTGGGCGTATTCATCGCGGAATAATCGATGGGGAACGGTACGTTATTGCCGCGGAGTATGCAGGAGTCCGTCATCCCGAGGAAATGTTCTCCAGGACCGAAAGGACCTCGACCAAACAGATAGTTGGCGAACACGAGCTGATACTGTGGCCAACCGAGTGGATGACCTCCGTTCTGAAGCGAGAAAGCGATCATTTTACTGTTCCCCCGTGACTTCCTATTCTGTTTACGGTAACCGTCCAATTATTCTTTGTTTTTCGAACAATAACAACAACGTTTTACCGATGTCATAGAATTGTACGCTATGTCCAAACACTTGGAGATCCTCTCCGAGTCCAGGCCAACGACGGACCCGTAAAACGAAGCTAGCTCCGTCTTCGAAATGATCCCGTTCGCCGAGCTGTTGATCGCGAGGAAAAATACCCTCGGCAGAATCTTCAACCAGAACGGAATATCGTTGTAAGAAGCGCCGCCGACAGGTGCGACGATTCGTGCCCACCAACAGAGCCAATCGTCCAACCCGATCTTCTTCCCCTGGTCGCCCTCGTACTTCCTCTCGTCCAGTATCAATTCCGCCAGCCCTTCCTCCGCCTCCATCAGACGCAAATACTCGGGCCCGTTCCACGACCAATCCGCGAACCTTCTGAGTCGCTTTTCAAAATTGTGAAACATTAGCATCCGTGAACGCGATTAAATTCTAGCGTTGCTAAGCTCGTAGATACCTCCGAAAGCATTCGAAAATCTTTCCTGTCGATGAAACCATCTTTGTCGTGGTCCAGCAGATAGGTAAAAAAGTGCGAGAACTTGTCCCGCTGAATGGCCGCCAAGTCCTTCAGTCTTCCTCTGGTCCCGAGTCCGTACTCTTCAATGGCCTCGAGGTTCTCGTCGCTGGGGTATCGGCTCACCCAGGTCGCTGTATCGGGGAGAAAAGAAAGCGAGAAAACAAAAGGCCCAACCGGCAAAGAAAGGAACGAAAGGTTGAAAGAACAGTTTATTAGCCGTGAAATTATGGAAATTGTAGGAGAGACCAGGGACGGTAGCAATACACTGCGTGTGTTGCTATCTATTGTATATTTTAAGATATTAACGCGTTACTATCGTCCCAGATCTCCCCTACTGGTAGACAGGGTTGTTCTCGTCTGGTGTCGTGTCTGAGGTTTTCTTTCGAAAGAGGAATTACGTGAGCTTACTCCAGACGTGGACGCTCCAACCAGGATGCTCCAATTGCTTGTTGGGGATCGGAGCGCCGACGATCTCGTCGATGTTGGTCGACACTGTTCGCCATCTCTTCAACAAATCCTTGGTCCTGTCGCGCGTACGGTCGCAAGCCTGTCGCCAGTTCGCGATAAATTTACGGGGTACTTTTAACGTGTTGCTTTCCTCGAGACCGAGTTCCTGGCTGCCCGCGGAACTTCTGCTTCTGTCGATCGTCTCGGAATCGGTCACGGGCACGGACCCCTCCGCGATCTCTTGCATCGGGGGATAATAAATCGGATCCTTTATGCTGTCCGAACGACTCTCCATAGCGGACTACGCCTCCTTGCTGACAATATATTCCGACTGCCTCTCGTGAAATAATCAATTGCACGACGAGAGGTCACCGGGTCGCTCGATATTACGTATAGAACCGCGCGAACTGTTCTCGTTTTTTGTGATCGCCTAACGTGGACATCGACGCTTTTCTTCGCCGCCCCTCTCCCTCGACTCATTTGGTTACCACGAAAAAATGATAAATTTTGTTTTAGTAACATAGAAATATTTTTAAAAGTATTACAAATATAATATCGCAGTGATTTGTTCTCGATCACCGCTATTCAATCATAATGTGAATGCGCGTATATGTATATCTGGTGACAGTGACCAGGAAAATTGCAAATAAAAGTTAAAGTAATCTTTCCTTTAACAATTACAAATTACAGAGTTATTACTGCAGATTATAAAATTAGTTAATAATGATTTTTACCTTATATTTACACTCCAGTGAAATTAAATAATCTACTCACAATACGATTTAATAATCTGTACAAATTTCAAATTCTGTTAGTTAAATCACCCCCATCGTTTTCAATTCAAATTTGAAATTGATTCGCGCGTCAGCCAAGAAATTATATGTATGAGATGTATGATACTTCGATCGAATTTTTATCTGGAGTTTAACGCACTTGGTGGCCCACAGGTGTCCTTACAGTCGATATTTACAGATGGCGAGTCCACCATCTTTAGTACTACCGTACGATGGTTTAACACGTCGATGTGCTTAAAAACGAGGCTCTTTCCTTCTGTTCCAATCGCGAAGGGTGAGTGCTACGTGTTGGAAATCGAATTATATCCTGAGCATCCACGTTTATTTCTGGACCGCGTGCAGAGGAGATTCAGTACCAGGCTCGCTCGTACAAAATGTTCTTATGATTTTTCAATATTATTCAATCGGGAATATTACATTTTACTATTTTGTATAAGTTAACCTCAGTACACACTTTCACATGTTTATACACATTTCGCTTTCGTGATCTTTGCACACCGGTGGTAAAGCGTTCCATCGATTTTAGTCGTAATTCATCGTTATTTCAATTAAATTTTATTCTGCAACGTTTTTCGCGATTATTTTACAAGGAACAACGTAGGTATATTTTCAACGATTTGTTTCTTTTTCTTTCAGGGCTTCACAATGGGTGCATATAAGTATATGCAAGAGTTGTACCGTAAAAAGCAGAGCGATGTGCTTCGCTTTTTACTTCGCGTCAGATGCTGGCAATATCGCCAGTTGACCAAAATGCATCGTGCCCCCAGGCCATCCAGACCAGATAAAGCTCGCCGTTTAGGTTACAAAGCTAAACAAGGTACGGGGAATATCTATTCGTAATACTACGTGTAAACGTACGCGAGTTAATTAATTAGTTTTCGGTTAAGATCGCAGTAATATTACAAAATCTAAAGAATATGGCAAATTTACATGATGATACGTACATGCACCACTTTGACTTTAACATGGTTGATATAATAATGTACCCGCTGATACCTTTTTCTATTCGATTTAAGCAACTTAAGTTTCAATAAATGCAAAAGATAGATGGGAAATTTTCTTTTCTATACGCAGGTTTTGTCATATTCAGAATCCGTGTGAGGAGAGGCGGCCGCAAACGTCCTGTCCCCAAAGGTGCAACATATGGGAAACCAAAAAGCCATGGTGTTAATCAACTAAAGCCCACCAGGAAGTTGCAGTCTGTTGCTGAAGTGAGTATATTATATAAAGAGTATAATGGTTTTGTTTTTTCTTAAATGGTTAACTGAAATACTTAACAATTTTTTTATTTCAAGGAACGTGTTGGTCGTCGCTGCGGTGGTCTAAGAGTGCTGAACAGTTACTGGGTAGCTCAGGACTCTACATATATGTATTACGAAGTTATATTGGTTGATCCTGCACACAAGGTAATCGATTCCCACTCATTTCTATCATGAATTATTTCCACGTATGTGTTTGTACAAAATGATGATACTGTTATGTGTAATGTTGAACACTCATGATATTTTATCTTCCTTGGATGTCTGAATCGCGCGAAGTAGTAAAAGATATGCAGCCCGACTCCGTCGAGTACGTCATTATAGCTCGCGATTACTTGCATTTCAGGAAATTCGTAATGATCCAAAGATTAATTGGGTTTGTAACGCCGTACACAAACACCGTGAACTTCGCGGAAAGACATCGGCTGGCAGGAGCTCACGTGGATTGGGTAAAGGACATCGTTTCTCACAAACTATCGGCGGTTCGCGTCGTGCAGCATGGCTGAGACGAAACTCATTATCGCTTCGCAGGAAGCGATAAGTTATTTGAATGTTTATAATTTAAAGACACACGCGAACAAGATACATCATTCTATTGATATAATATACGAACTGTTGTATCGATATTATGGTATATCCTGTGCGAAATAAAAATCCTTTCTTTAAGAACCGCTTGTACCGTTGTACATTTCTTTAACGAATCAAACAAATGTAAATATAAATCACACATGCAATTGCACGATATGTGTAATTACTATTCAAAGTTAAAAATTTTTTAATTTCTTATGATTTGTGGGAAGTCAAAACTCATGTATTTTCCATATTTGATTTCTGTAATTAACCGTCGCATACATTCAAATGTGAAATTAAAAAACATATATTTTACTGTCCAGGACCGGATAAAGAAATGTCCATAAACTTCTTTTTCGCGAAACAGAGCCACCATTTACTTGGCTTTCCATCCTCTCCGTATACCTTCTCTACGAGTCTGTTTCCGGTTTCTTGCCTTATTTGTTGTAAATACTGTCTCATAGTATCTGCAAAAACAATCTCGGTATAATGTTTCCCATGACTCTAAGGTGAATATGTCATTTACCAGCTTCTATGGGATTAGATGGTTTGGCATATACAGAATTCAAAGGGAATCCCGGATCGCCGGGTACATCGAACTTCGATTTGGCGAGAGAATACATTTCGTTCGTTGCTTGCGCTTGTGTTGCACACTTTTGCAGTCTTTTTAAACATTCGGTTATGTACAATGTAATATAAATTAAAACTCTATCAGCTTCGCTCTAGAAAATTATAACACGATAAGTATTTTTTCCAACAATTACGTGCACATTGAAATTACCTTAATTTCATATGTTCTAAAGAATACATTTGCCTTGAAGAAGTATAACGCTTCGTCAATTATATCTTGGTCTTTGCTAGTGAAAGGAGGCGCAGGACCTCTGACGTTTGTTCTAATAGGTAGAAGCGCCATATTACCGATGTTTCCATTATTTCCTACAAAACTAGAGTGATACGCCTGCAATAAAATATCAAACAATGCAACAAATCCCACATAAGTAGCATCATCGTACTTAAATACGTTCTACACAATTTTGTTTGTAATAGGTGACAAATTTTGACATCACTTCAACGAGGTTAGGATAACGCCCTAATAAACTGAACGGTTTTACTACAAGTTAAATATATACGGGAACTAGTACTTACAGGCATATCGACAAACTAATTTTAAAGAATATTATTTACAACAATAAATTCTTAGGCGTGTCTTGTCAAAACAACGTTGTCAACCGAGAGAACACATCAATGCGTCAACATTACCGCCTTCGGTTATAGATAACGAAACTATCAAGGAATGGCTCAAAAGCGTAAAAAGCAAAAGAAACTATAAGATCTTGGCATAACGTTAAACATCTGTTTGGTTTTTATATTTAGACATTGCTACATAAATTTTATTTGTCGTTGCATTCTTTATAAAAATTACAACGCAACAACTTTTACTTAGGAAATAATTATATTGTTATATGATGTTATGCTCGATATAATCTGTACTTGAATTTAGAAAAAAAATCTTTTCCTATGTTATTGCTTTATTTTCAACACTTTTAATTTTCTGTAATTTTCGAAATGTTGAATCAAGGATCAATGATTTTAGAACGACGGAAGTTATCCTAGTAATATTCTAATACGTCGTATTTTTAATTTTTTACGATTGGCGATTCTGTGCATTTGGTGTGGGAATTACTTCCGGTCATTTCCGTTGAATGGCGACGGCGATGGATAGTTTGTTTCGAAGTGCGTCGTAGTGTGTTTGCCTTCGTTATTTCGGGAGGTTTTTCAACTTTTCTTTCTCCGTATCGTGATTCTATTATTATATCGAGTCTATGCACGTGGATTAATTTCCAATCTCGTGTGTGCGGGAGTGATACAATTTGTAGCATAAGCGTGCCTTGTGTCGGACACTTTTTGCACAAGAATAATGGCCGATGTCGAAGGAAAAAAGCTGACCGAACTTCGAGTTATAGATTTGAAAACAGAACTCGAACGACGCGGGCTAGATAAGACTGGCAATAAAGCGGCACTCCTCGAACGTCTCTCCAAAGTAAATTTTCACACTGTTTCAAGTATTGTTTCGAAAGCTTTCAATAATATGCCGATCGCTGTTTTGTCGCCATTTTAACCCTATTGATTTCGCTGTTAATTTATTACTGGTATAGTTACCGTGTACAATAGAAATGAATTAATTTTCAAAGAGCTCGTACTATATTCACTTTTATCTTGTAACCGTTAAATTTTAAGCAATCTTGTCTATTTATTTATATCGGACTGATACAATTATAATTTATAATTTAATAATTTTATTATTTTATTTAAATGTTCTATTTGTTCACGATTATGGTAATTCAATTTTTGTTCTTATATGCAAAGTCTATATCTGACGAAGGGGAAAATCCAGACGAATATCTGATTATACCATGTGGTGGAGTATGCAAAGTTAGTCCAAGAAAGAACAGTGGTAGGTTATTTCAAGTAATGCATTTGTTATGAGGTATACAATATTTGGGATCATGGTATTCAATTGTGCTTGGTTTTAATTTTAGTAACTGGTGTAACAAATCAAGAAGAATTACCCGAAACATTGGAAAGTCAGAAAGAAGAAGTTACAGATGGTCCAGATGATAATGAAACAAAGCCAAAAACAGAGACAAAGCCTGTAATAGAAAAGGAAATGGCACCTAAAATAGAGGTAGATACAAATACTAAATTTATATGAATTGTAGAGAATATGGTTGGACCATATCCAGATATATAAATTTTATAACATAAACTGAAAGAAGGGTTATTTTAGGAACCTCAAAGTGAAGTTCAAAATAATACTAGCAAAGAAATAGAGTGCAAGCAAGAACCCAAAGTTCACTTGATTAAAATCACAATCGAAAGTGCACAGCCAATTGAAAAGAAAGTAGAGCCTGAAGCTGCAATTGTGGCAAATCAAACCTCTACTAGTTCAGCTTCAACAGTTGAAGCTAATGGCATCGATAACGAAGATTCAATTAATCTAACTATTGGGGAAGATGAAGAAAATCTCCTTGCTGAGGAGGTAAGGAAGTTATTTAAATTGCGGCATAAACGTTTATAGCAGTGTTTCTCGAACTTCGTCCTTCGCCCTACGCCCTACGCCCTATAAGAATATATATTTTCCTTTAATGTATCGTATTTAAACAATCCTTATTGCTTGACTTTCAGATAAAAGAATTGCATTACAAACAAGAAATCGAATCAAATTTACTAGCTTTTATTAATTTTCACAGAAGTAGAATGAAAAGTGATAAATATAATTAGTACAAAATATACTGTTGATAAAATTATAAAAACAGTCGTTCAAACCTAAATAAAATGGATGATGACGAGTCTCAGAAATTAAGCAAGATGTAGTAGTCACACTATAGATGAAACTCAGTTTTTTCCCCCACCAACAGAAGTTAAAAAATCAAAAATACTTTATTCCACAATGTACTGTATCGTTCCTTCCTTTCCCGAGAGCTCGCGGTCCCCAGTTTGAGAAACGCTGGCTCATAGGATGTGGATCTTACTGATGGAATATTTTTGTTACATTACAGACAGAGTCTCACGACAGACACAAGGGTAAGTTTTATGACGTATTAAATCGCATATTGTATTTAGATGTAAGATTTCAAGGAATAGACATAGCAGTACTTTTATTTATGGTCACGAGTAAGTTACTTAAATCTACGGCATCAAGACCAAGGGACTCGTTTCTCTGCGTGTGATACACCTCATCTATCCAGAACTACAACCGTGCCGAATCAGCCTACAAAGTTGTACGTCGTGCTTCATCTTACGTCCGTTCTCCGAGCTCTGCATGTCCGAACAAGTACGCATACAGGATGTGATGCAACCGCTTGTCACACGGACATGGCATGCAATGATTTCTCTACAAACTATCAATGGCACGACGGTCGACGAGGTTTCACCTAGAATGAAACGTACAGCCGTCGTCGTCCTCGCGCTGTCGTTGTCAACCATGTTCTATCAAAAAAAAAAAGTCTATCCCATAAGCGCTAGTCTATAAGTTAGTTAACGCTAGAGTTTGATATACAGTTACATTAATTCTACCTAACCGCATAGAGCATCGTTGGATCGTTACTGCCTCCAAATTATCTGGATACAAGAAGACTCAAGTGTATGTCAAGCCACGAATCTACCCCGTATACAGTTAACGACGCGACGTTGTTCGCCACACCGGAGAAATTGATATCTTCGAACCATGTGAATCCATGGACTTAAAAAAAAACACACACACAGCAGCATACATTTTGACAAATTTTTCCCACGCTGGAATTTTGCTGTAGCAAAATTCATAATTGTTGACATAATATCGTGTATGTGTCTTCCTTCCCCTACTCTTCATCTTCTCTCGCTACCTCTTCCTCCACTGCACCGCACCACAGTCCAACTGGCAGCTTCGTCCCTCCTTCCGCTAGTTTCTTTTGATTCAGGCTTCGATTCAGAATCTGGTGTGCAAAAGGTACAAAGGTAACTTTCAGTCATAATAGAGAGAAAAAAAAAATAAAAAAAAAAAAAAAATAAAGTAGGGTCGCTATGGAACGTACCATTGAAGAGCGAATTTGTGATATTGCGATCATGCGATCTTCATCATAATTCACTGCACAGTCTGTTAGTGGCTCGGAAAAGTTCCATGCAGGAAATACAGGCCACTATGCAGGAGTGTTAGGGAGGGAGAAGAAATCTGGCCTCGCAGAAAGTGACTATGCTACCTTGATTGTCTCTGCAGATGGAGGAGAGAAGAAGAAAGTGGAAGAAAACAAGAAGGGAGAGTCTAAAGGGAGCAGTAGAGCAGAAGCCGGTGCCAACAGCAAGGAAGGGACGACGTCAGGTGCAAACGTCGGGACGAAGAACAAGCAGGACGGTGGAGACGGAAGCAAGAGGTTGGTCTCTCATTGCTAAACGGTTCACAGTGGGTACGACAACGAAATGTCACACAGCTCTATGCTAGCGATGCTCTCTTCTGCCGCATACAAATACCATCAGGATAAATATATATATATATACTGTCGGACGATGGATTACCAAGATGAAATTATTCGTCAAAGTCGCACGCAAGATTACTTTATTCCATTTTTTTCAATCGCATACGAAGTTTCTTTCCGCTCGTACGTGTAGGCTGTAATTCTTAACTCTGGAAAGTATGTTAAGAAATCGAGAAATTGGCTAGCAAACTTAAGTCAAACCGAGTCTTATACCGCTCCTATTCGTAAACGAACATTTTTCAAAGGTGTTTACACGTTCTACGATTACCCATGAAACAGTTCCGTGCGCTGCCTTCTCTATCTGACGGAGGATATTCGTTTGTAAAACAAACAGCAGTCTCATCGAGCATGATAGCAAGACTATTAGTATCTTGAGGTAAATTATATACTCGGCAGACTGCGTTTAAGCCCTAACGCGACAAGAAGCAAATCTTATTGTTCGTCGGAGATACTGCTACTCTATATCTCGCGTATGTGTCGATACTTGTTCCAACTTTACAAGAAGTGCCCTCCCGGAAGAACAGCGAAGAGGCGATGCTCCCTTTCTGGAAAACTTGTGTCGAGGGATACGCAATCCAAACGTTCCCACACGGACATACTTTTAACACACAAGTGATGAAAACTGGAATGCAGACCACAGTGAATACATGCATAATAGTAAATTAAGTAAACTGGTAACGCTATTGTGTAACAACGACGTACAAGTGAACGCCAGAAACGCAAACGATCGTGTTTATTACTATTATTATTATTACTATTAATTACTACCACTGCTGCTGCTGCTGCTACTGCTGTTACTATTGTTACTGTTAATATTATTATGATTACTGAAAACGAAAAAGTTGCTAGCCAAATTTATATGCTTAACATAGTTACAGAGGTACTTATTAAGCCTCAGAAAGTCATAGTTTTTAAAAGATTACCTTTTGTACGTAATAAGAATTTTTGAAACGATTTGTAAATTTAATAAATACAATAATTATTTTCAGTGTGGAGTCTAGTAACAAAAGTCAAAAAAGAGAAGATAAAGGTAATTACTTGAGCCATTTAAACGAATATAAGAATCTTCATTTTGTTTATTACAGTTGCATGTTTAATTGTGTGTACAATACTATTTTCTTCCATACTCCTCATTTTGTTACCGCAGACAAAAAGGCTTCGCAAGTTAGTCCAGTTAATGCGAGCAGCAGAAATTTATGGGTATCTGGGTTGTCTTCGAGTACTCGTGCGACTGATCTGAAACAAATATTCTCGAAATACGGGAAAGTGATAGGTGCCAAAGTGGTTACAAACGCAAGAACGCCCGGTGCAAGATGCTACGGATACGTTACCATGTCCACGAGCGAGGATGCTGCAAAATGTATACAGCATTTACATAGAACGGAACTTCACGGACGCGTGATATCCGTAGAAAAGGTAGGCATAACAAAAAGAACAACGTTCCCATTGTTACGAGCATTCCGTATGCATTCTCTCTCGAGATCTCCATTCTTGTTTAAAGGCGAAAGGCGACACTCAGCAAAGTCATATGCGTAAACGGGACACTACGAATGGAAAGTCCGAGAAGAAGGAGGAGAAAGACAAGATAAAGGATAATCACGATGTAAGCGATCGAAAGGAGAAAGAACCGAAAAAGGAAATCGAAGATAAAGGGTTGGAAACAAGTAAGTTATTATTGTAGGAATTTATTCTTCGCGAACAAACTGTATTGATACATTTTTAAATGAAATTTAATTATTCGACAGGAATGTTCCAAGCACTTCGTTCTTTTCAAAACGTTCCAACAAATTTATTTTTTTAGTCTTGAGTGAAATTAGAATTTTTTTTTACTTGTTACACGTGTTTCAACATATTGTTACACGTTGTTTCATTACCGAGAAGAAAGAACGAAATTCTTGGAACGACATTTTTGTCGAATAATTATTTTATGCCAAACAACTTACATTGTTATTGTAAAAGAACCGTCTAAATGTGCGACAGCGAAAAAATCGGACGAGAAAAGCGATGGCGCTGAGAGCAAGAAAGCAGAGGTGCTGGAGAAGAAAGACGAAGTCTCCAAGGAATCTGATTCCCGATCAACCAAGTCGACCAGCAAAAAGCCAGAGGGCGAGAAAGGAAAGCGCGGCGGCGGCGGCGGCGACGAGAAGAAAATCCGTTCCTGGGATCATCATCGATCTCATACGCGATCCCGTAGCCGTGAACGGCGCAGACGCGACGACGTCCTCACATTCGCTAAGATCAGGGTAAAACTGGACTTTTCCATGATCCATCCGTGAAAACAAGGAGAACGATTACGAAGTCGGGCATATTTTCAGGAGGAACGGGAGAGGCAAAGATTACGCGAAAGAGAGAGAATACTTCGCGAGGAAGAACGAAGAAGGCGCGAAGATATGGAGCGACAGAGGGAAATTGATCGCAAACAGAGGGAAGAGGCCGCACGTTTGGAACGGGAACGGGAAAAGTTACGGAGGGAGAGAGAAAGGATCGAACAGGAGAAGGCGGAGTTGCTTCGTCTCGAACGGGAACGTCAAAAGGTCGAAAGGGAGAAGCTGGAGCGGGAAAGGTTGGAGCTGAAAAGGCAACAGATGCGGCTCGAGGAGAGCAGGCGTGCTCCGCCGCCACCGTCTATAAAACGATCTTCTAGCGACAGAAGGGATCCCAGAGACTTATACGTGGAACCGGACAGAAAGCGTATGACGACAGAGCACAGTCGAAGACACTCCCCGGAGCGAGTAAGTGATCGACGCGGTGAAATATTGGATCGTGTCTCTGATAGACGATTGGATGCATCGCCGCCTGCACGATACGAGTCTAGCAGGTAAAAATGTCGTCTGGATAATTTTATTACGGTGTTTGGCATTGATCGTACAAATCCCAGTGTTAATTACACTTTCGATGTGTTACAGATCCGCCCAAGATATCGGACTGAAGAAGGAATTTAAACGCAGCAGTGATTTCCCTTCGCGAAGTAGTCGCCCGGAAAGTTTCTCCGAAGTTTCCCGTGGTAGGGAAGTTATAGTACGCCGAGAGGCGCTTAGCACGACGGCGTCATCCATTGATCCTCGACAAGTGAAGGAAAGGTAAATTACATATCGATTAAACGTTAGAAAGTTGGCAAACGATTGATCTCATCGAATATGATCAAAAGATCGTCGACGAAATTTTTCAGCAGGTATGAACGACCAAGTACGACCACTTACACTCGCGAGCGCGAAGTTCGACGTTCCGAGCCGGAAACGCATAGGAGCTCCAGGGACAGTCATACGCGTTACAGCGAAAGTTTCAAACCTACAGGTTCCAGTACACCACGTAAGTATTTATTGCGCTATCAATTTCCCTTTATATTTTTTTTCTTAGTTAATTCGTTTAATTTTTCTTTTAAATACTCTTACTAATGTACACCCGGGGAAATAGAAGTGGAGAGATACGCGTAAAACTAGTGCTGCCGATTGTTCGGGTAGTTGAGGGTATAATAGCTTTGTGCGCACCTTCCTCGCGCATCACGCAGTTTCAGATATTTCCCTCCGGGTATACAGTGGAGGAGCGCAGTAGTTGTCGCGACGTAGAGGCGTGACGTGTGCCGATTGATAGAACGACTTTTTATCCATTCGTTTTGTTCTGGAGTAACGTGTTTCGTAATCTTGGAAAACTATAGGTGACAGTCGCTACGTGGAGAGCAACAGAACTACTAGTAGCTGGCATTCTGGGCCACCGTCTACAAAATCATTTAATTCCGTACCGAGTAGCGGAACTCGAGACCCTCGAAATGAACCATCCAGCTGGAGTTCCAGGTCCTCAGAAAATGTAAACAGGTACGTAACCTACGTCTTTTTTACTTCTCTTCGGCAACCTCTTCTAACGGAAGGCATAAGGAAAACATACCCAAACAAATAAATGACACATTACTTCTGCGCTAAATATTTACGATGCTGTTAATTTTCTATATTATCATCTAGACCAGTATTTCTCAAACTATAGTCCGCGAACCCTTGGGGGTCCGCCAACGTGTCGGTGAGCGTCTCAGAAGAAAAATGGAGCATATTATATAGTGGAATAAAAAAATGCTTCCCATAGTATTTTATTAGTATTAAAAACACCTGCTAAAAGGTTTTTTGTTAATAGTAAAAAACAAAACAAAAAAAAAGACTGAAAATAAGAAGCTAGAATATTTGGAACGGCTGAACTATACTTTTTTCATTATTATTTTGTACTTATAACATATCTGTCAGTTTTCACTTTATTTTTGTTCAAAGTAATAAAAGATAGAATATTTGATTGGAATTTTCGTTCGCAATGCGATAGTTTTACATGAAAGCCAATTAACAAAGACCACGAACAGTGGGTCGAAGATGTTCAATAACATGCTTCATTCCTGATAATTTTTAATTTTGGCTTTCGTGGAAATCTTTTAGTTTGGTTAAGTGATTACCTTTTCGATGGATTCCAGGTTGCAAGTGTTAAAAATAATTTATCTAAAAAAAAAATTGAAGCAGTATCTGGTGTTCGTCGAGACTCGTATTTAGAGCCATTGCTTTTTTATAATTTTGTATCAATGATCTTATTGATAATCTAGCCAATGTTAAATACCTACTTTATGCGGACGATCTTAAACTATTTTTTAAAGTTAAACAACATCGAGCAAGTTAATTACTTGAACTGATTTTAATACACTTTCAACATGGTGTGTAAACAATAAACTTGATCCTAATATTTACCAAGTGCCATTATTATAATGATGATCACTTGTAACCGACATAATTTCTATACAGTGCTGGACGAAAGTATTGGCATACTAAAGTTTCTAGGATATAGATGCTTATAATTACGAAACGAATTAAAAGTACAGAGTTTATTTTTCTATAAACATTTGTTTTACATATCCTATTTTATCGCGTAACAAGAATTAATAATATAAATGCAGTGATATAAAATTAATAATTAAAATACATTTTCTAAGCATTATTTAGATGGACAAAAGCTATGGCACACCCAGCTAGTAATATCTTTACATGGTGCTTTCTGATTTGTTTTTCCAGTTCGTGTCGAACATAATTTATTGAATTCATGTCCGAGCTTTACAGTGGGACTTCCGAAGTGTGGACAATTAAGAAACAATACATGCCATATAACTAACATATGATCATTATTTTGTTAAGAAAATTCCATTGGAAAGATTAGTTTTTCCCGTCATTTGAATAATCTTCTTCTGATATATACAAATATATTTATTTAACAATCGTATCGTCGATAAATACGAGTTCTCAGAATCCAGAAGTAGTCACACCATATTACCGCGTCACCTGTGGTGCTATATATCATAACTTGTAAGTTATTCTACCATGTAATTTGAATATATCAAATTTGCGTTCGTCAGAAAATAATATCTTTTCAAGTTCAAGATCATTTTTCTTTTAAATTATCTTATTTAAGTATGGCTCCCATTGGTGCCATACGAACTGAGTATTCTTGGTACAATTTTGAACTAATTTAAATACTCTGTACGGTAAAACAAATTTTCTCCGCTATCTGATTCTTTATTTGACTGATTCATTAAAGTTATGTAAGTTTAATATTATCTTTTACCCTCGATCGTTATTTCTTTCATTTCCCGAAAGTATTCACGTTTTGTTTATTGTTTGAGTGATCGATTAATACGATAATTAGACATCTTTCCAATGAAGTATCGATATAATGTACTTTGTGCTGTGTGCCAATACTTTTGTCCGTCTAGAAAGTGCTTAGAAAACATATTTTTGTTATTATTTTTGTACCACTTTATTTATGTTACTGGTCCTTGTATAATAAATTGGGATGTGTACAATAAAGGTTTATGGAAAAACGAACTTTGTAGTTAAATTTTTTTCGTAGTTATAAGCATTTGTATCCTGAATAGTATGCTGTGCCAATACTTTCGTCTAGCACTGTATACTCGTATACACTCAGTACACCATTAGATTCTATAAATAATATCAGCAATTTAACTTACGATTTAGCTGAAATTTAAATATATCATAGTCATTGTCATTGCTAATATTTAAACGTATATTCAAGAATTTCTAAAAATTTAGAAAATTATTAATTTTGCAACTTTTTTCCAATAAATCATAACTGTTGTACTAACAAAATTGATTAAAATGAGCTTCAATCAATAGATTCCGATATTTTATAAAGCTTTGGTAAAGAAGTTGTTTTGTTACATATATAAACAAATTTTAATGATTAAAAAATGGATATTTGTGGCAGGAGGTGCAATTGCTTCTTTGCACCTCCTCTGGGTGCATCATTGGTTGACAAAATTCAAGTTGCCACTGTTCAATGGACACCACAAGGGTCGTGAGTATTTTTCCATCAGAATAGAATGGGATGACCGAAACGTTAATATTGTTTAAATAAATTAATGTTATATATATTGTTACTTGCGTTATTTTGAATGGATAGCAGAACAAAAACTTATTTAAAAATTTTTATTAATTTCAGATGGAGTAATTCGAGCAGCATGGGAAACACCTTACGTCATCCAGTACCACCGACGTACCAAAGCGGTCCAATTCAGTCTATGGGATTGACAGCGCCCGGAACAACGCCATCGTACGATCGCTTCGATCCATACAAGTCGTCGATGCCAAGCATGAGAAAATATTGATCTTGTCGCTCCGATACAGATTACTGTGACGAATAACAGCGAATTCAATGATACTACGTTTCAAGGCGTATGCGTGTGCACAAGCCACATACGCACGCCGAATTACTACCTACATTCTTGATAAATCAAATCTAAACTATCCACAGGCAGTTTATCGTACGCGCAATCTCGGTTGTAACGGTTACACGCGACGTTTGAGAACTTGAATTCACGAGAAGCGAACCAGTTTTTTAATCCACGAACGAGATCCGTGCGCATGCGTGCGCACATGCTAGAAATCGTTTTTCGGGACACCCCCCCTATTATTCGTTGCATTTTAAGTTTATACCGAATAGATTTTTAATCGTCGCGCGTATCTCTCGCGTAATCGTAGCGATCGTGAGGGCACACGAAACCGTTGAATATTCAGGATAAGACAATTCGAACGAGTCGAAACGGCATTTTCGTTCTCTTGATTTCTTTTTTTACGAGCACAGTTCGACAGTGGTATTAAAAGACATTCAGAAACGTCCACCGTGAAACGCGTTCAAACGGCACGTATTTATTGGTTTTTTCCATGCGCACCCAACTTGCGAAATACATGCAACGCGTACCACGCACGGTATATGCATTACCGAACTGTAATTGATGTTTGTACAGTTGTTAATAGATACGATCGTGTGGTTAGAGATCCTATAGAGGAACGCTCGACGCGGGAGAACATTTTATTCGTTTCGTTTCACCTGCTCGACGAAACGGATTAGATTTGTACGATGCGTTATATGAATCGTTTAACTGCAATTTATTCTGAACGATAATAACGCGCATTCGTTTACATCGATGGACATATTCTTGTAGGACATTAAGGTATCGTATAGAGTCACTCGCAGTTGTATCGCGTACCTTTAACCGATTCTTTATAGAAACACGTACATATTCTGCAAGGATATGACTGAATTTGTATATTGAATTCCATAAGAATTGTATATCTAATGACGAGGAAATTTACGTTCATACGTGAACCACACGTACCACGTTTCAGTGTAGCGACGATTATTACAGCATAAGTAAATTTATGGCATAACAGAACGTTTTCGAAATCCTTTACCAAAGACCTGGCCAAACCGCGCGATACAAAAATATATACAGGGTGTTTAGGGTATGCTAAAATTGATATAAACTTTGGATACGCAGTACTCGTCAATCTTTGACGTGTTTCCTCGTCGAGATTTGCATCTGAATGGAATTAAGAACAAGACAAATGTGTTAAATGTGTCTAAACAGTAGATCAACTATACAGGTTGAGTCAATAAGAATTATTATCTAAAGTATCTTGTTATCTCATTCAGATTTGGTATTTGATATTGATGATATTGAGGTTAATACAGTCCAAGTCTTTATGACGTCGATAGATTTGTCCATTTTATTCACCATTGCAAAGAATTCTTAATGTAATAACTTTTAAATGTAACTGTGATTCCCTGGTTTTCACGGTCGAGGCAAAGAAATTAGCAAATCTGAGACAACGCGCATGCTTGCTCGAATAAACAAGTTTTGTAAGAGGAGATTCCCAAATCATTTGAGAATTTTCCCAATTTTGTGTCAACTTTTGCACATCCTGTATATACAAGTGTAAACCGAAGAAGCGAGTGAATGAAGCACCGCGTGTGAGTGCGTTGTTGCGCGACAAATGATCGAAAAGTGGAAGAAAAAGAGTGTGTCCGATGGTAGGGAACACTTTCCCTTGGCCGAGCATAGTCAGGGATGGCGCCAGCCAGAGGAAGAAAGGTGAGAAGGAAAAGAGAAGCGGAGAGAGTGAGGGGAACAAACAAGTCCGTCGAAAGCAAAGTGTGTCGAGGTCTTTTCACGGACAGTCATCGCGCGACCGAGGTTTTGCCCTGTGCAACCACTATTGCACGATTCGGACGCTTCCTTTGCTTGAATCTTTTTTTTTTTTTTTTCATCGGTTCCCTCTCCTGCTTCCGCCCCGCTCCTACACACCAACCTCGGCCGCTCGTACCTCTTTCTCCCTCTATCCGTTTCCCTATCTCTATCTCCCTGTCGAGGCTCAATAGACGATGGACAATTCGTCGGTACTCTCGCGGGCGCGACAAGTCTATTGAAATAGTTCCGCCGCGTATCTCGTCGCGGGTATCAGGTGTGGTGGCAGCAGAAGCACCTGGAATGTCTGTGCAAAGGAATCGTTGACTTTTTTACTCGGTCAGCAGGATGTCGCCGTCCATTGTTTTTTTCGGTAAGTGATTTGTCACCGACCATTCGAAAGAAACCGTAAACGTATCGGTTGATGTACGATCCAAGAGCGCTTTCGTTTCACTAAATTCGAATTCAAACGGTTGCCTTTTGCGCGCGGAAACACACTTCACCGCCAACCTTGAACAAATCGTGGACATTAATAAAAATATCAATGTATTTATTTTGATGGTCGGTTGTCGCTGACACAGGATTATCACGTTATTAATCCGAACGGAGAGATTGCAAATGACATTGGACCCGCACGATGCGGGCTAAATGACGTTCGCGCGATCACGTGGACGCTTACCTACGAAGCGCTAAGATTGAGTACGAAAGTGTGACAAACTATTAAAAAAAATAAACGTTGAAAAAGTGACGAGTATATTGGATTCCAAAAATTAGACTGGGTTCGTCGAAATCTTCCTAATTCCCACGGCCGTGAGGTTTTTTTCAAGAAGACGATGATCCATGGATCTCATGGTGTGGCGCATAACGTTCGACGGAGAAATTCATTCTCGCGTGTTTACGATCGAATCCCCCCATACAATTGCAATTATCTCCCGTGGAATCGGAACGATCCTCTTCGTTCCTCGAACGACCGAAAGACAAACAATCTTTAGCTCATTTCTCACCGCGGTACGGTCGAGCAAGTATCGTCGATGAATCAGTGAACGGAAGAAAGGCGCGCTTTCTCGTCGAGCAACTTTCACCGTCGATGAAGTCCGTGTACATTAACTTATTCCGAAAAGGCCTCCTTCAACGCCGGGCCACGTTACTTCGAACCCGACACGTCCCCTCCTTCGCCTCCTTTCCCCCCATTTTGCGTCGCTTTGTTTTCCCCCCGAGGGGCCAGTTTGGCACTTTGAGCTGAAAAATTATGATTTCTTTTAATACGTCGATCACCCGACCAAAACAGTAAAATTTTTGTTTCGTCTCACTGGACAAAGTATATTTAACGTTAATGTTTCGACGTAGCGTCTAATCGCCGAAAGAAAAGAAAAAGCTAATCGCAACTATTCCACGTGATGATGATACGTATACATCGCTAGCCAAAAGCAACGAGAGGAAAGTTATTGCGTACGTTGCTTTCGAATGACCGATTGTCACGTTTCAGCAATCATCGTTGCTCGTAACTCGAAACAATACGATTTCGGACACGTGTTCGCAAACATCCGGATTCACAAGATCGAGATCGTTCCACGCCCACGCATACCGATCGCGTCCAAATATATTAAGGTTAGCCTGTAACAGTTTCCGGCGTTCGTAGTAGTGTTTTTCTTATGTAGGAGGGCGTGATCACTTAGGAAGGGTGCGAACAGTTGCTAGCTTGTATACTTTTCCCAGAAGCCAATAGTAACGTGGGTTACAAAGCACGTTTCTCAAATAGTTTGAGGATATTTGATTCGTAGAAAGGTCAACGAGCACGACTCAACATACTCAACGTCGGTGGATACGTGAAATGCGAGAAATTTCACTCGCGGCTCCGTTACACTTCCAATTCAATTTCACGAAGAATCGAGCTACCTTCTCGTACGATTCCAACACGCTTTTCATATCAATTTTGCTCAGGCTTACGAGTAAAACTCGGGAAATCGTGTTAATAGGTCGGTACAGGAGCAAACTGCCGTGAATCGCGCTCGTAAGGTTGAGTTTGCCAACCACCACGTGGCCGTTCGCAAAACTTTCGAGTTTTCGTTCTTACGAGCGACGTCATCGTCGATCGTTTCTCAGAAGATTCGAAAGCTAACTTCTTCGGCGTAAACTGTTGGCAATATTGCATAACGATTGCCGTGTATGCTTTGAAAGAGTGCTCGTCGGATGCTGTTTGGTAGGAATCATGACGCGGTACGTCAAACGTTATCGGTAGGTCGTTCCCGCGAATTCTTGCGACATAGCTAGAGGGCGTTGTGACTCGAGGCGCTAATTCATACTAACTCGGTATATTACAAAGTAAGTATGCAAAGAAATTTGTTCGGCTCTTAAACAAACAGATTTAGTGTAAATATTAAATCTGGACTGCAAAAATTCAGAGAGGATATCATCGATGAGAAAATAACAAGCGTGTGGCATAAGAGGTAACGAGTCGATAAACAATGACCAAAGATGCTGTCGTTTTTAATAACCGATCACGTTGTATATCTTACTTACGCTATAGTTGGGATAATTTTGATTTTAAAAAATATATTTGATGCACTCTGTACGAATGTTACAGAACTGTACATGATATGGAGCCTGTTGACGAGTTGCTGGTCTTACACCGACCAAGTTACGCGCTATCGCTACCGTAAGTAAAGGGAATGCGACGATATGTTTCTATAATCGAAAGTAACACTGACTTCTAAAAGAACTCGTACGTACTGACCCAAATATGTAGACTCTCTTTGACTTCCGATTACTAGATTGTGGTTGGATGCACAAACTAAACGGCAACAAGTCCAGCGTATTTGCGATAGTATCAACAAGTTGTTTTTACAGTTAGTGTACAGCACAGACGAAGCTATGCAACCGTACAAAAACTACGGGCATCGATATCTTTCGTTCGTAGTCTATCCAAAGGGGGTCAGGATTACTTGTTTTGTCATTTGTTATAATGCTCATGTAACGATTAGTTAACGATCCCGAGGGCGTTTGTATATTTCTCCATTTTGAATACATATTTATGCACGCGTGTATGTAACGATCACGTTACGTATGCGTTCGTGGTGTTGATTTTCAGAAACGAGATATGGAATGACAAGCTCTCCAGGTTTCGTGGCACCGATTCGTGGATGGGCCGAAACGGAAGCGTGGCCCGTGTTTGCAGACGGGCCGCGGAGATCAGCCACCGGAATCTTTCGAAGGGACACGCAAATACGACCTTCTTACGTGAAGCTAGCGAAAGTGGAGCAACGAGTCGAACCGGACCCGTTGATCGCGATCAGCGAGACTTTGGGCGCTTTGAACACTGTCGGCAGTTACATCGTCAATATGACCAGGGGCGTGGAGAACTCGAACTACCCCCCTAAAGAGTTGCCATCGGCAATATACACAATCTCTAAAAACATTCTAGGTACAACTTGTACGATGTCTCTACTAGCATCGTCTCTTCTTCCATTTTATTTTTGTACTCATATGTTTTTGTATTTCCAGGACGCAACGTAACGGACAGTATAGCACCGCTGGTACGCGGGGTGACTCTGCCTTTGAGAGCTACACCCAATGCTGCATCCAATCCGGATCGTACTTCTTTGACTCCGAATCCGAATCCGACTCCGACTCAGTCTACCGCTGAGGTCATCGTCGATCGAGAAAAGGAACCCTCGCAGGTGTCATCAGGCTGTACCACGGCTGATGGTACGCCTGGAAAGTGTCAAGACCTGAGCAACTGCCCTCAGCTTCTTCTGGACCTGACCAAACTCAGACAATCGTTATGTTTCAAAAGCTTATTCGTACCGGGGGTCTGCTGTCCGTTGAGCGACAAACCTGACACCGCGAGGTAACCATTGCCAGGCCCTATTACAAGGATGAGATCTTTTACGTGTATCTATTAATATGAACGATTTTTCAGCATTGCACCTGGCATAATTCCAGCCGCTGGAATCGTGTCTGGGGTGCACTCCCCGAGACCACCGATCCGCCCAACAAAACCGCAGACACCTCGTCCAATTCCGCTGTTCCCCGTTGCGTCCACGACGACAACAGGTCCTGCGAGCGTTCCAGTGCCGGATCTGTCGTCCAACGAGTCGAACGGCTTCACCGAGCCAACCATCGGCACCATTGACAACAATTTCATTCAGGACGATGAGGGTAAATCACGAAAATGATAGGAGTAACATTTTAATAACTCAGACGCAAAGATCTTTAATTATGGAACAAAATATAGAATGTTGCTCCAAAAGGTTGTCTGATTTGGAGGGTATGGCGTGGAATTATCCACTAATTGTTGGTGAAATTTATGACACACGACGTGTATTATATTCTTCAGAGTGTGGAGTGAGAAACTCGGGTAAGTATCGTGTGGTCGGAGGCGAGGAAGCTCTGCCAGGACGTTGGCCTTGGATGGCAGCGATATTCCTCCACGGCTCCAAACGCACCGAGTTCTGGTGCGGCGGTTCCTTGATCGGTCCGCGACACATCCTCACCGCGGCTCACTGCACGCGCGATCAGCGACAACGGCCGTAAGTTGCTCGTTCGTAAGTAAATTTTGGTGAATTATATACCGTGTCGATTTCAACTGCCTTGGACTATAAATCAGCTTGACATTGATAACAATTTAAAAACTGCATACTCGTTGTCCGTAATGGTCTCCTCCTCCCGCTCGACGTGCTTCAAGGTCGTTGAAATCGATGAGGTCGTCGACACGGTACATAATTGCCGTAAATTTCTTCCGGCTACCAGCTCGAAAGCAGACAGAGTGGTTTTCAACGTTTGCGCAGATTCGCGGCGAGACAGTTCACCGTGAGACTGGGGGACATAGATCTCGAGAGGGACGACGAACCGTCCGCCCCTGAGACCTACACGGTCAAGCAAATTCACGCTCATCCGAAATTCTCGCGGGTTGGATTTTACAATGACATCGCGGTCCTCGAGCTGACCAGGCCGGTCAGGAAATCACCGTACGTGATACCAATTTGCATGCCGCAGTCGCGTTACCGAAACGAGAGATTCGCAGGTGCCAGGCCCACCGTAGTTGGATGGGGCACCACTTATTATGGTGAGCGTGCTGAGTATTGATTAAAGTTATTTTAGGATCCTATAAGTATTCGTGATGGAACAACAAGACTACACTTAATGGACCAAATTATAAGACAATCTGAGAATTACTTGTATACGGACTTGATATTGTATTTATTGGTAATTTATCATTGCGACAAAATGTTGTATGTACGGTCACGTAAATCGTATCCTTCATCGATAGGAGGCAAGGAGAGTACCGTGCAACGACAAGCGGTGCTTCCGGTGTGGAGAAACGAAGATTGCAACGCGGCTTACTTTCAGCCAATAACGAGCAACTTTCTGTGCGCCGGTTACAGCCAAGGCGGTAAAGACGCTTGCCAAGGCGATTCCGGTGGACCGTTGATGCTCAGGGCCGACAGCCGATGGATTCAGATCGGTATAGTTTCCTTTGGAAACAAGTGTGGGGAGCCAGGATATCCGGGAGTTTATACGCGCGTCACCGAATACACCGATTGGATAAAAAGTAATTTAAAGTGATCGCGAAACGCGTCAGTGGACACCCTACTTTCCATATTCTCATTGATAAAGCAACGATGTGCTCCACAGATTTTTCAAATAATTTCTTTTAGTTGAAGTTAGAGAAAGAACCTTCCTTTTTTAATTGTCTGGTTATACTACATAAAAAAGAGTATTACAACTATGTTCTATTATAAATATGATGGTAGAGACTGTTTTCACTCTGTTTCCTGGAAATGTTAACGACAGATACTTTTATGTCGTTTTCTGTGGTAATTTTATTGTTCGTTTCGTTTATTCTTTTTAACCCTCGTTAAAACAAATGCAAGGTCATTTTGAACCAGATAAAAACTCTATCTAACTCGAGGGTGTTATTACAGCGTGTTAGACAGCTCGTTTGTTACATTTGTAAATATGTGTGCCAAGGATTGTTATTTATATTTCATATTATACATATTTGTGTACATGCCTACATATTCGGAATTAGCAATAACACGCGTATACACGCATCTGGGTTACAAAAAATTCGAAATATAATATTACCCTTTCTACGCAAATGAAGATGGCATTATATTTGATATACAATATTAATAAATGAATTTTTGTTACTTATATGCAAGATATGTATATCTACTCATCAGGGTTGGGCAAATTTTATTCACAAATAGCGAATAAGAATTTTAGATTAACTTGTAAACTGATATTTTTCAACGGTTTCATTTGCCTGGATGCAGGTTTAAAAAAATCTGTTTAAAATTTGCTCAACTCTGTTACCTACCTATCTATAATATATATATCGCAATTAATCGATCTGTACGTCGACTGTTTCGACTCGAATAATCTAACTATCGGTTCATTCGTTCGATTCGTTCGTTAATCCATTCGTCTTCTACTTATCAAAATTATGACACCGCGTGTCACAATATGTGACGTTAAATTCTCTTATGCTGAACGTGTAGATAAATTGTCCAGTCCGTTTGGTCCTTGGCCAACGAAGGTTTCGATGTTTCGAAAATGAAAACTCAAAGTGTTTCGGTTCAAAATTTAGAAAATGTCGTGAAGCAAATGGTGCACGAGGCGCTGGAAGATAACGGTTAGTCTAGCGAATAATATTACACACTATCGATTCTTTAAAATTATATGTTCGAATGCAGAGCAAGTGATCAAGTTTCATCGAATGATTTACGAGGAATGGTATTTTAAAAAATTATCCAACTCAAAAGATACGGAGATTCGGAATGAAACACAACCGCTCGAAGATAACGAACAAGTTCGTTCGTATTGTGTAGCTTCTACAATGTAGGGTGCTTTATAAGTCCTGGGATTTTCATCGATTATTTTCAGAGTATATCGGCAACGGTTGCACATCGTAGATCGCGACGATACAAATACAAACATCAAGGGAGTCGATCTTCAACAAATATTGACTCAACAAGAAACAAAATCGTGACAGATAATTCTTTGATAGATAAAAAGTCTTTGAACATCATCAAGGATGTTTCGATCGACGAAAAGATCGATGTAGTTTCGAACAATTCCGTCGAAGTAACATCTCGATTGTCTCTATATCGTTCGCGTTAATATTCGCGAAATGTATAGACCCAGGTATTTTTTCCAGCAATTGGATGAAATTGTCGACCATGAAAATGATACAAGAGTTATTGAAATTTGGAATAACTCGTTCAGCCGTCCTAACCAATCAAGAAACAAGACTGACAACGCCTTCAAGGAAACCCGCGTACACTGCCCCGACAATAGGTTGTTGTATCGTTGCAAAATGAACGAGTATAGTATTTATTTAACACGGATCGATTGTTTTAGACCATCGAGGGAGCAACGGATCAAAAAACTAATATCCTTCGAAGCTTGGAAGGAAAAGAAGACCATACAGTATCGACAAACACTTAAAAAGCAACAATACGAAAAGCAACAACAACTGCTTGCAAATCTGGAAAACATGGAGCGAAGAAAAATCGCTCTGCAGGTACCCGTTGTTGGTTAATAAAATTTTCTAAAGATGTATGATATTTCACTATCTTCGTATCAAGGAACAAGCGCGTAAAAGGCAGCAACAAAAATATCAGCGAAATCAAAAACAATCAAAGAAATATCTCGACGCAATTAAACGAACAAATGTTACTGTCGAATCTAATAATGAATCTACTGTCAAACCTACCGCGTTGGAAGAACAGAAAGACACGAAATTGAATAACGATAGAAAGACGAGCTTGATAACGCGGTAACACATTCTAAATTAATTTCACACGATTTCCTACCGAAAAGGAAAAAAGACAAAATCATTTAAAACTTTCCAGAAGACTGAATAATATAATGAATAATCGAAAGGACATGATATCGTCGATGCAATATTTAGAAGGTGTTACATTTGATTCCTGGTTAAATCAATTGAACTGGGTTCTGCACCAAAAGTATTTACGCGAACGACGCCATCTTGTACGGTCGTTCTACTGCCAACCCGTTTACTATGGAGACACGAGTTTATGCGCGAGATGAGTATTATACACACATTTTCCCTAGACTACTAAACTGTAAACGTTTACCATGCAGCGTAATAAAATACCTTGTTCACCCGATCGTAATACGATATGTCTTCAACCGTCTTCACCGAAAAATGGTCAATATCTGGGATTTCTTAAACGATTGACAAAACGCCAGCACTTTAAAGGAATAAGACGGATTTTACAACAAGTCTTACGCTTTACTTTTACATTATTAACACATTGAGATAATCCTAGTTGATATCTTGATCAATTTTTAAAACTTTAACTTACTATTTTAAAATCTTAAATTCTAAGGGGAGGAAAATAGATCGATTTTGTTTGCCCGAGACATGAGAAAACCGTCTTGGGTGTTCATCGAGTGTGACTAGATAATGCAATTTTAAATATTTCTGCGTTCGGTTAAATTTAGGTTTTTTCTTTGTCGCTTTCCTTTAAATTGTTTATTGCCTTTTGGACTAAAACTCCCAAATTTTTCGGAAGACTCATTTGTATGGTATGTAACTGTTGCATGACATGACTTTCCGAAGAGGGAACGTCATCTGTCGTATTGACATCGCACGTTACGACATTACATCCTTCGACGTTGTCCACGCTACAGCCAGGCGTTTGTACCAACTCGGTGCAATCTTTCTCGCCCACTAAAATTACGATAATAAATGTATTACATAAAAAAAAGTGCAATTACACGCAAGGTGTCTTTACTTACACCTTGCATCGACGTTCGAGCTCGTGTATCCTTCCAACAATTTCATTGTCGGCGATTCTACCGCGCTGTCCAATTCGCATATTCTTAACGCCAATATTCTACAATCAACATACACAATTAAATACACGTACGACGTTTAAATACGGAAAAAGTTAAGGTGTACATTACTGACTTGTTTGCTTTCTTTTGATGTACCAAAGCTAATGTTTTATCGTTTAGTGCTTCCAGTAAGGCTATGCACAGACATCGCAAGTCGGACATCGCTGCTGCGGATTTTTGAGGTGGTATATGAGAATCATGATGCAACAACTGTTCTACTAAAGAATAGATAGACACATATTTGTTTAACAAAGCAATACCACAGGAATATCACAAATCTACCAACATACCTTGTTTATGGGTCATGATTGTGCCAGCTGCAGTATTTGCACCTAGTTTTATAGATCCTTTCACTCTTTTGCTATCCAGCATACTCTAAAAACATCATTTTTTCTCATCTAGTATGATAACATAGTATAATTAACCAATATACCTAGAACATCATATGTATTATGTATTGTTACTTTGTATTTTGAAAGAGATTGCCTTGCTAGCTCCTTTTCCTCCAGCAACTGCTGCAATCTGTCTTGAAGATACCTAATGGGTTACAATACTAGTTTTAGATCTATTCTTGCACAAAAATATCATCAATAAAGTATCCTCCTCTTTACCTGTTCTCATTGATAAGGGCATCTAGATCCACTGGTTTAGATGCATTTAATGCTTTTGATAATTCATGGTTCAAACGGTGTGCTTTGCATTTGAAAGCATCCCTTTCCATCTCCAGCTCATGCTTCTCATCTAAAACTGCCTGCAAGTCTGTTTGCAATTGGGTACACTGGGGGAAACAATAACTTCATAAAAACTAGTTAAACTATAAAATTTACTGTGCTCAAATTAATCAAAATCACCTTAATGTTCAATTTCTCTAACTGTTCTATCATCTCCTCTCTTTGATGAACAGCAGGAGCACACTGAGCTTGTGTTTCTGAACAAATTCGAGTACCATTTGCACGAAGTGCTTTAACATCCCCTTGAGCATCCCCTAATTTTTGTCTCAGTGTTTCCACTTGTAGCCTGAGACATTTATTCTGTTCCTGTGTCTCTGTTAGTAAATCCAAGGTCTTGAAGTAGTCCTCCAGACTGTAACATCTACAAATTAAAATTTACAATAGCAAATGTGTCTATGTAAATTTGAATGGTAACAATTTTGTTAACACCCTACCCTTTTGATTCCTGTATGTCATTTATTTGCCTCTTCAACTGTATAAATCTTTCTTGCATTTGCTCTGTCATCAATTTAAACTGATCCCTTTGCAATCTACATTGAACCAATTCTCGATGCAGAGACATAAGTTCTTCCGATTTCATTTGCAATCGCTTCGTCAACATTTCCTGCAAATCCATTCAATTTCAAATACACAAATGCTACGACCATTTTATCAAATTTACGAACATTCCAAATAACCCACTTTTGACGTGAAATTATCTTGATCCCCTGCCATTTTATCGTTTAAAGTCTCTCCGTTCATTTCGTAAGCCATAATTAAATAAAGAAGTATGGATTTAAAGGCGGAACGAATTTGTATCGTTTAGTTCTTTTTCCCATTCGGAAAACGTAAACGTTCACTTGCACTTTATTTACTTAACCGTTGCAACTTGCAACACTTTACAATACTTGTGTAGGTTTTTCAATTATGTTTGGAAACAAACATGATCGCAAAAGCAATTCTCAGTTTATTCCAACAATAATCGGACCCTTATACCTAGTCGCTATTTAATACACTAATGTTGTATTAGTTTTTGGATAGAGCATTTCGAATTTTTATTAATTATACACATTTTCGTTTTGTTTTGCCGCAGCACCTTAAGTTTGTAATAAATTACGAAATATATTACGTTCGTAGACGTATGGCGTATACACACAGATGTACACTACTTCCTCGCACTTACAAACGTGATCGAAGATAATAAAGTTAACCAAAAAGTACCGTTTGGCGATACAAATTTATGTCCCTTCAATTTCATATGAATCCCGTTTACGTGAAACTTTATGACTAAAACATACTGCATTTACGATAGTTAAATCATGGAGAAGGAAGGTAATACTTTTGTATTAATTCGCGAAGTTAAATTAATAAGTAAACAAATCTGTCACAGTTTTATCATTCCAGAGATCTGTCAGTATTTCAACAACATTATTAAATTTGAAAAGGATATTTCCGCTGGAATGGCTGCTATTCGTACATTACTTAAAGTTTTAGAATACTCAAAATGTAAGCATGCTTTGGTAAACTTTTAAACAGACATATATTTGTTCAAAATGACGTAACATTGCATTCAATTACAGCTGAAACGGTTCAAGAGCTTAGATATTGTCTGCAAAATGCTATAGATGCAATGAGATCTACAGAAAATCCTGTAACAGCCATTGCATCTGGCAGTGAATTGTTCCTTCGTTTCATAACCTTGGCTACATTAGATACACCGGTAAGAGCATTCTTACATTGTCTATCAGAAGCAACATTCTATAATTTATTTACTTTAGTAAAGATCTCGTGAAATATATTACTCAATGGTCTGGATTATTAGTCATTTGCAGAATGCAAAAGGATTATGCTTCACAGAGGGAAAATGTTTTATGAAAAATTAGTGGCTGCCAGAGGAAAGGTAGCCAAAGTAGCAGCACATTTTATTACAGATGGTTCAGTAAGTTTCCTTTATTCTGTTAACATTCTTTAAAGTTTTTTTTTAACTGTCTCTAATTTCATGGTATATTCTAGAAAATACTTACTCACTCAAAATCTAGAGTTGTGCTGCAAGCAATGAAAGAGGCTGCTGAGAGTAATAAAATATTCAAAGTATATGTAACAAATTCTGCACCAAATAATAGCGGGTATGACTTCTTCGTGTGCTCTTAATTTTTCATAAAATGCTCTTAACATTCCGAGTCTGTCGCTCGAGCGCTTGGGCCCGCGAAAACTTCTTTTAAATTGCGCAATGTTTAATGCATTTAAATTATATATCGAGTTCAATGGTAACATCATAAAATATAAAATATTTTTACATGCTGTTGGCGCCGGCGCTCAATGCGTTATGTTTAAAACTTTTGAGACTGAAATCTCAAATCATTTCAAACACTATTTGATACCAGAAGGTTTTGAGTCTAATTGGTCTTGAAACTTTCAATTCGGTTTTGAGTCCGCCGTTATTCGTATGTATATTTTCTTTATATGGTTAGACAAGAAATGTGCGAGGACCTCACTAAGTTGGGTGTATCATGCACTTTGATATTAGATTGTGCAATGGGATATGTCATGGAACAAGTTGATATGGTGATGGTTGGAGCTGAAGGTGTTGCAGAAAGTGGTGGTGTAATTAATAAGGTATACAATACGTATACACGGTATTTAAATTGTACGTGAGATCGATCGTTAATGCCTTTTCGCTCTAGGTTGGCACATATACAATGGCCATGTGCGCCAAAGAGGTGAAGAAGCCTTTCTATGTTCTAACAGAGAGCTTTAAATTTTCTAGAATATACCCGTTAAATCAAGTTGATCTACCAAATGAATTTAAGGTAAAACTAAATGTGCTTCTTTGTACGACTAAAAAATTAAACAAAATAAAAGCAGAATGTTTTCTTTGCAGTATACAGCAAGCACATTAAAAAAAGATTTACAAAAGGAACACCCATTAGTTGATTACACGCCCCCGCATTACATCAGTTTGTTATTTACCGATTTAGGCATTTTGACTCCATCGGCGGTCAGCGACGAACTTATAAAATTATATTTGTAAAACATCTATACGCTAATTAAAATTATTACTACTTTTTAAAAAAAAAAATGAAATTGTTTTTACTATAGTTTAGTGGGACTCCTGTGGTTCGCGGCGGAGGAATTCGTCAGGTCTGTTCTAAACTAAGCCTAGGAAACTTCCGAGATAATATACCAACAATTTTATTAATTTTTAAAATAATATCGAGTATTTGAAAATGACAGCACACATCATTCTTGCTGAATTTCATTGTTCATTAAACTGTGATTAAAAATAACAAGAAACAAAGCATATAATCAATTCTATTATACAATATAAGAGTTCAATTGTTTCGAATATTGTTAAGTTTCTCTCAACTTATCGGAAATCAACTAATACATTTTACTTAAGCGTACGTACATACTACACACGTATACATTTCATTTTTTACACGTGGTTATATTATGTTGTAAATTTTAAAAGTTAAATATGTTGTATATTGCACAGCAATAATTAACGCAGTAAAATAAGCAGGCGATTTCTCATAATCGCGATTCTCGCCAATAAAAATGAAATAAAATATTCTAAAATCTTAAAATGTGTAAGGAGTGACGACACTCCTTGAAAGTTTTAAACGCTATTACGAATATAAACAATCTTTAAAACTTTCGTATTCATTGTCTTTGACTAAAGTTTGATACAGTATAGCGAATCAATTGATATATACTTGTCATTTTTTTTTTTTTTTTTTTTTACATTGCTTTGCACAAACATTGCACGATGATATACAAATTAATAGAATACATATACATATCTTACGGTAATATTAAGATTCGCGTGACAATAACTATATCCATTTACATTTTTACGGTGTTTCTGTATCTACGTATCCAAATAAACGAAAGTCCACATTATAACATCTTTAATTTCAGTGGTACATACTACGTTTGCTATGTAGCAAGCGAAAATGAATCGTTATGGACGGATAAATAATTTAAGAAATGTGAATGTAACATTACTAATAAGAGACAGAAAGGACACGAACAGTAGAACATGTATGAACATGAAACATAATACGATAATACATTATATATAATGTACATAATATGATATACATGATATATAAATACACTGTAAAAATGAAATACCATTTTGAAAATCTCGTGTCTCCCAAGCTCTATTCACATTTGAGATTTCATTTCGGTTGAATATAATACGTTTTAAAGATTGAAAACAATCAGTTTACCCTGGAATGCCAGCATAGGAAAGAAATACATATGCCCAAAAAAAAGGGGGAAAAAACAATGGCAAGTCGTAAAGGAATATCATGGTTGCGCGAAGAAAGCTGCGTGATCATCGATCATTTTAAATGCTGCTCTTACGGTTTATTTCGTTTTAAAAGTTCTAAAAAATTCTAAACTCGAAAAGTGTAGTTATTACCTTAACGGGTTGGCATCGCAGGGTTGATCTTAATTCTTTACAAATACGCTTGAGACAGTGTCTCGACGACGGTGTAAATCTGATCGAAATGGGGACGTTTCTCTGGCTCGTACTCCCAGCATCGTAACATTAAACGGTATATTTCGTCGGGCGTGTTCTCTGGAGCTGGCATTCGGTAACCTGAAGACACATTGTTATTTAAATACAAAATAAAATGATACAAATCTAAAAAATGGTATAACATTGTCGTTGGAAAATAAACGTCACCTGCGTCTATCTTCTCGCGAGCCTGAGAATTGGACATACCACTGTAGGGATTTCCACCCTTAGAAAATATTTCCCACATTAAGACTCCGTAACTCCAAACATCACACAGTGATGTATATTTACCTGTAGTAAGCATCGTGATTACAAATAATATTCCACAAATGTTTATGCTATAAAATATTCTCCGATAATACCAAAATTCAATGCCTCCGGCGCGGTCCACTTGATTGGAATCTGCTTCATGCCGTCTGAAACTATGTATTCTTCTTCTTCCCGTGACATACCGAAGTCAGAAATTTTTACTATGGACTCGTATCCTGAAATTCGACACACTGTTCGTTTCATGTTTGTCCTCGCGTTAGGAAATACATATTTGCCTTAGGAAAACTAGTATATTTCATTCTTTGTCACCACAAATGAAAATACGCTACTTTTCATAACGCGTATCGATATGTCCGTTATAACAAAGTTCATTTACCTACGAGACAATTTCGGGCTGCCAAGTCTCTATGGATACAGTATTTAGATTCCAAATAACGCATACCTGCCGCTGCATCTTTGCACATGCGAAGCTGTTCTTGTTGCGTAATGGTACTAGCACTTTTTCTTAAATAAGTTAACAAGGAACCACCTATCGTACGTGTTGATTCCATGTTAATAAACAACAATGTTCCACGATAAAAAAAAAAAAATTATAAATTAATAATATTAAGCGTGTTAACATACCAGGCACCAATTCCATAACGATCATAATAGGTTGCTTTTGAACACAAATCCCAATAAGTTTTACTATGTTCGGGTGATCGTATTGCTTTAATATTCGTCCCTCTTGTAAGAATTTGCGCTTTTGTTCGTCCGGTAATGTTACTTTGCAGGTTTTTACAGCTACTTCAGTCTTACAAGTTTTAAGTTGTGCTTTATATACATCTCCAAAGTTACCCTAAAAACGCGTAATATAATTTAAAGCTTTCGCAGTCGTTATCCATTAATATGCTTAAGAAATTTAAATGGTTTTTATCTATAAAATTTATTATACCCGTCCTATTTTTTCTAGAAGATTTACATCATCGTTATTTAGTTCCCATCGTTCGCGTATAATTGGTGTTTTGAGAATAGCTCCAGATCGACTAGTTACGGGTGTTCCAGACAGCCATTGATGGCTGATTAACTCTTGAATTGACGGGAATGTAGGACCTTCGAATCTATAATGTCCCTGGAATTGATACGAAAACACCTGTTATGTGTCATCATCATACATTGTTGCACGATCATTAGCTGAAACACCTGCTTACTTCATTTGTTGTCTGTACAATAAAATGCTTATGTCCGTCCCAACAGACGGATAAAACTATTTGGCACTCGTCGTTCCTTGTCGTTTCGCGTACTAAAAAATCACCTTCGTTCACAAGTAATCTCACTACTTCCTCCCTTGGTAGCACACCATGGAACCATTCCTCCTCCATAAGATCGCCATTTCCTTTTTGATTAGTCGTTAAATTCGAAATTCCACGTAACGGTGCCTACAATGATTTTTGTATATTTCGAACGATCAAAATTACTATTAATCGTGACTATTAACTAACAAACGAATTTGTCCTTTTATAAATCCGTTCAAGTACTATCACACAGATGTTAGCTTTAAAATAATCAAACTCGATCAATTCGTATAAAACAAACATGCTCAATGTTAATAGCGACAATCTAATAATAATACTGATAATAGTAAGAAGAACGTATGCGAATTACTGCCAGCCTTTTTAAATCTTTTATATACATTCTCTTAAAACCCTATGACGTTATAGTGAAAATAGAAGCAGTATGTTCAAGCCGATATGCAATAGAACATATTTATGTGTACAACAAACGGATAGTATATATGGAAAAACATACAACTGTTAAAGTATTATCTGTTTTTGAAGTAGGACCTTCGCTACTCGATCTAATCGTTCCATCTTTCGTATCGTTTATCATCGGTAAAGATTTGAAGGGAGACCTAAATATTGTCATGAACCGTTGATTTCTTCGTAATGTAAATAGACCGATATCTGCAACTGTACTTTTCTGGAAGGGCAGTGGTACTAACTAATATTAATCCTCCAGATCAGACAAATGTTATAAAATATTGAAAGATTTTACAATTCAAAATCATTCACAGTATGGGTATATGAAAATAATACAGGGTGTTCGGCCACCTCTGAGAAAAATTTTATTGGAAAATTCTAGAGGCCAAAATAAGACGAAAATCAAGAATATCAATTTCTTGATCGAGGCTTCGTTAAAAAGTTATTAACAAAATTAAATTAAAAAATTTCAAATCGTTCTGGAAAAATTATTTTCGATTGTGGGGGTCAATTACAATCATTTTTGGTGAATAGACATACCCCCGAAATCCTGCGCGTTTTCGAGAAAAAAATTCAGTACGGGCGGAACTTCAAACGTTAATAACTTCTTAACGAAGCCTCCATCAACAAATTGGTATTCTTGATTTTCGTTTTATTTCGGCCTCTAGAATCTCCCATTAAAATTTTTATAAATTATTATATATATATATATATGTATATTATATCTATAGTAACATTGAACTTTTTTTAATTAACCGATATTAGTCTAATTACCTTACTATTAGCTGGCGAATCAGTGAAAGAAGTCTCCATGGAAAGATCGTATCCCAGCGGTAATTCTTCGCAACCCAACTCATTCAAAGCGGCTCTAATAACATCCACTTGTCGTTGAAGCTTTTTTTCCTGACAACGTAAACGTAATTCTTCTCTCTCGCGGGAGTAATCCAAAATTGATACCCTAATGCCATTAAAAAGGTAGTCGTATTTAAACACATATAACGGAGAGAGAATGTACAGCGAAGATATTTAGTTTTATAGTAATATTCTTACTTAGAATCGCTATTATTTTCTGACGGATACTGAGAATTTTGTCGACTCTGCTGAGTCGTTTTCAAAGAGGTCTCCAGTTCAGTTAATCGATTTCGTAACCAGTCTATTGTCAGATTATCTACCGTCAATTTATTTGGCAACAATTTTCCCGAAGTATCGTCTACAAGGTTCTCGTCGAATGTGAATCTTATCGGCGATGCTGGTTGCGTTCTGCATCGATCGTTACCAAATTTATACTATCATTTCAAGTGATTTACAGCGGACAAAAGCAAGTTTTCAACAAGTACCTATGCTTTCCTATAAAGTCTCTATATTCTTCTACAGGTTTCACCAAATCTACAGCCTTCTGCATACGCAGATGTAGCTCTTGAAACTTATCATTCGTAAAACCAGAATACTTCACTATATCTTGAAGTATGGCTTTCCTACCATACAAAAAACAATATTATCAATTTATAATGTAATCATCATTATTACCATAATGACCATCGTTGACATTTACCTTGTACGTAACTATGTGCTTGCATAAAGATTTTACACAAATTAGATTAGCGATCTACGATGCAAAAGTACGAAATACATCATAAATTTTTCCAAGCACAAATACAAATATGCTTACCATGACGTTATAAGGTCTTGATGAATTGCTTGTTGTCGGTGAAGCAGACTTGGCAAGTAGCACGTCCTTAAATCGAGTTCGCACTCTGTTACAGCACCCAAAAGTAACACGTACTCGTTGTGTGTAAGATGAAGTTTTCTACAGGCTTTTTGATACTTTTCCCGTACTTCGTCCAATTTCCTGCCGCCTCTACCAGCTAGCGAATACAATAAGCAGAATAACATAATACAACAAGCAGTTACAAATGAATAATTTAAATGCTTACATTTAACATAATGTTCCTCGAAGCGGGACCTCATTAACTTATACAGTTCCAAATTCTTCTGATATTCCAATTTTTTTCTGGTAACATCATCTGTTAACTAAAGCATACAATAAAAATATGACACCTAATAATACATATAACAGTTCTATCCTGTTATTTCATATTATTTCATGTACCTGTTGGAACTGATTATTCAGCCATGTTTGCTCCTCCTGATACAATTTCCTAGCCCTTCTTCTTTCAGAACACAGTGTCATAATATGTTCAACCACAATAGCTTCTATAGAATCTGCTTGTTGCTTGATTAATTTAGCTGTCTGATCAACAGAGTCCATGATATCTCTCCAACTCTAAAACGTGACACTCATAAGCATATGCACTTCGGACAAATTGTTCTACAATTTTTCAAAGTATCAACATCTATGCAAATTCTCGCGAAAATACCTGCGCTATTAGACTGCCAACGAGATCCTCGTTGCGCTCGATTTTTTTCCCCTGCGTCGCTAAGGAAGAGATTGTTGAAGCATACTCGCGATCCGACTTAACTTTCGTCGTCAGGCATCGTTTCATCGTTTCGAGAAGCTTGATTTCAGCATCCTGACGGCCGAGTAACGCCTCGTGGGACGTTTGCCCCTGCAAACTCGTAGAAAAGCCCATTCCGCTAATCGTACGAAACCAAATATCACCGTCTTGACGACTTTATAAAACGTGTCACGAACAAAGATTCATTCTTACGTTGAACAAGTATAATAACATCAACGGTTAGAGAAACCAATAAATTTAGACGGACCGATCATCGAAATGCAGCATTTCAAGTACAAATTTCTGTACATATTACTTGACTCGACTCCCGCACATCTTTGCATTCGCTCAGGTGGCTGAGATCAACATTTATATTTATACGGACCTCAAACTGTAAAAATTTACTTTTACTCGCGAAATACCGTCACGGAACAACGATCGAGATAGACGGTCCATTCTACTTCGTCGAAAACGTCGGGGACCTATTGATGCAAGACTATCTCGACGCATTAAACCCTTTAACCAATCGCTCTTATGGTCTTCGAAATATTCTCGATGTTCAGCAATTTAATTTGATCGCGATGCGACATTGTCTTAACAGTAATTACTTTTAATGCTATACAAACTCGACCAAACTAAAGACTAAAACATTCAACGAGCCAGTCTGTTTTTCATATTTTTCATTTAAAAACGATCTTTAAAATCTTAACACTGCCAACCGTGCACTCCGTGAACTCAACGCAATACCGTGCAAACTTAAATTAGTCTTGTCTTGTTTTAGCAATATTGAGATTAATAACATGACATTTTTAAATAATACTCATCGCACTTTTATGATATCATTTAAGAACGAAGTTTCTTGAAATATCACATTGCAACAGTAGTCCCTGATACTTTCATTCCTAATACTCTTGGTGATTTTACCAATGTTACCGTTTTAATCTTTCCAGGGTTAAAGCTACTTCTCAAAAAAGACTGCAAGTAATATATTGCAAACAATATGTTGAAATATTCTTTTAATGTTATTTAATCGAACGAACAAATTCAATCATGTTCGTGGACATTATAAAAAGCATAATGGAGCGATTTATCGTAGCGACGTATGATTTAAACTGTATCGCATTTAGCTACACAAAGCCTGATACATATGTGTGCTAGATATTTTATTTTAAGCTCGCCTTGCAATCAGAGATACCAGACAGAGCCCCGGGTGCACCTCATTCCACTTTCTCACACTATGCCAGATCATGCGTACGTGAGCTCGTAGAGTTTCGGACAGTCGACGAAGGCAAGCTGACACATGCCCTCTTTTACGATTCTTCGAAGCTGCCCGAAGTAAGTTAGGACCGTCTCGTGGGAGTCGAGAGAGGAAGGCTCACATTTGCCTTCTCCCAATAATAGTAATTATTTAACGAGTAGCTTCTCTCGACTCGTTCTCTCGTTTTTCGCTTCGATCACCGCTGTTTCATCGATTGAAACATGTGGTCGGCCGTCCAGTTTGTCCGAAAGATCTAATCGTCTGCCCATGATAGATCCCTTCATCCCTTTTTAAACGAAATATTTACTTGGTACAACTAAACTAGAAGATCGAATGAACATCGTTTCCTTCCATCTCTTTAGTTTAGTAAGAATGTAAAATGGAGATCGATGGAACTTTGATTCCATCTATCTCCTTTCGGGTCTCCATTCGCAGCAACCTCCACGTGGTGAGACCTGGGTAATATTATTTAGCGTTTAATTAATAATCGTATCACTCTTATCTGGGTAATGCAATTATTAATTAAAAACTAAGTAATATTAGCAAATTGGCTGCGATCCGCTTTGCATAGATCATCATAAATATAGATCTTCTCCGCTAGGTTAGTTTTCATTCTCATTGAGTCATCAAAGATTCTAGAGTATTGTCAGACATATACTTATATTTCGGACAACGTATAAGGATCACTACTGACTTCTGCCTGCCTCTGCTGACCGCTGCTGACCACTCCTGATACTTCCGACAACGTATAACGATTACTACGGGCTACTGCTTGTTCCTGCTGGTCTCTACATGCCTCTACATGCCTCTACATGCCCCTACATCTCTCTGCTGGCCTCTGCTGGACCCTGCTGACCGCTGCTGACCACTCCTGATACTTCTGACAACGTATAACGATTACTACGGGCTACTGCTTGTTCCTGCTGGTCTCTACATGAATCTACATGCCTCTACATGCCTCTACATGCCCCTACATCTCTCTGCTGGCCTCTGCTGGCCCCTGCTGACCGCTGCTGACCACTCCTGATACTTCCGACAACGTATAACGATTACTACGGGCTACTGCTTGTTCCTGCTGGTCTCTACATGCCCCTACATCTCTCTGCTGGCCTCTGCTGGCCCCTGCTGGCCCCTGCCGACTCCTGCCGACCTCAGCTGACCGCTGCTGACCACTCCTGTTACTTCTGACAACGTATAACGATTACTACGGGCTACTGCTTGGTCCTGCTGGTCTCTACATGCCTCTACATGCCTCTACATCCCTCTGCTGGCCTCTGCTGGCCTCTGCTGGCCTCTGCTGGCACCTGCTGACCACTCCTGATACTTCCAACAACATATAACGATTACAACTTGCTACTGCTTGCCCCTGCTGTCCCCTGCTTGCCACTGCTGGTCTCCGCTGGCTTCTGCTGACCTCTGCTGGCCTCTGATGGCCTCCGATGGCCTCCGATGGCCTCCGATGGCCTCTGCTGACCCCTGCTGACCACCCCTGATGCTTCTGACAACGTATAAGGATTAGTACTTGTTACTGCTTGCCCCTGCTGGTCTCTGCATCTTTCTCCTGGCCTCTACAAGCCCCTGCTGGCCCCTGCTGACCCCTCCTGACCACTGCTGGCCCCTGCTGGCCCCTGCTGACCCCTGCTGACCCCTGCTGACCCCTGCTGACCCCTGCTGACCCCTGCTGACCCCTGCTGACCCCTGCTGACCACTACTGACCCTTGTTAACAACTTCTGCCATGATATATATGTATTAAAACATTGTATAATGTAAATCTATTGCAATAAATGATATAATTACAAAGAATTCTATGTCTTCTCATCATTTCTTACCTTTCTTTTCCTCTTCAAATCATTACCTTAGTTATAAGACTCCCAGAAACTCCTTGCTTGATTTCCCTGAACCCCTTTCTAAGTCCTGAAACAGCTGGAAAGGCCTGAAACAGCTGGAAAGTCCTGAATTTTAGCAAAGTTCTGAGTTTCAGGTCTTTCCAGCTGTTTCAGGGATTTTTAGCTGTTTCAGGTCTTTTTCGTTGTTTCAGGACTTTTAAGCTGTTTCAGGGCTTTCCAGCCGTTCCAGGACTTTTTCGTTGTTTCAGGGCTTTCCAGCCGTTTCAGGCCTTCCCAGCTGTTTCAGGCCCTTTTCGTTGTTTCAGGCCTTTTTAGCTGTTTCAGGCCTTTTTCGTTGTTTCAGGACTTTTAGCTGTTTCAGGGTTTTCCAGCTGTTTCAGGACTTTTTCGGAAATCGGCGAAATTTTCGAGCAAAAATTTTTTGACGAAAAAAATGAATTCTCGATTTTGCCAACAGGTACGAGAGTGACGGTTAGAGAAAAAAAATTTAAAAGTTAATTTTTGATTTTGGCAGCAAGTACGAGAGCTGGACACTTTGCGAATCCAATTTTAACCGGAAAAACGGTCTCTTAAAACTAAGGCAATGATTTGGAGAGGGAAAGGAAGGTAAAAATGATGAGAACACATAGAATTCTGTTAAATTATATCATTTATTGCCATAAATTTACATTATACAAGGCTTGAATACTTATACATCATGTCAGAAGTTGATAACAAAGGTCAGCAGTGGTCAGCAGTGGTCAGCAGGGGTCAGCAGGGGTCAGCAGGGGTCAGCAGGGGACAGCAGGGGATAGTAGAGGCATGCAGAGGCATGCAGAGGCAAGCGAAGACCAGCTGGGGCAAGCAGGAATCATTATACGTTGTCGGAAGTATCAGGGGTGGTCAGCAGTGGTCAGCAGGGGACAGCAGGGGATAGTAGAGGCATGCAGAGGCATCCAGAGGCAAGCGGAGACCAGCTGGGGCAAGCAGGAATCATTACACGTTGTCGGAAGTATCAGGGGTGGTCAGCAGTGGTCACCAGAGAACAGCAGGAGATAGTAGAGGCCTGCAGAGGCATGCAGAGGCAAGCGGAGACCAGCTGGAACAAGCAGAAATCATTATACGTTGTCGGAAGTATCAGGGGTGGTCAGCAGGGGACAGCAGGGGATAGTAAAGGCATGCAGAGACATGCAGAGGCAAGCAGAGACCAACTGGGGCAAGCAGGAATTATTATACGTTATCGAAAGTATCAGGGGTGGTCAGCAGGGGACAGCAGGGGATAGTAGAGGCATGCAGAGGCAAGCGGAGACTAGCTGGGACAAGCAGGAATCATTATACGTTGTCGGAAGTATCAGGGGTGATCAGCAGAGGCCAGCGGAGGCCAGCGGAGGCCAGCAGTGGCAAGCAGGGGAGAGCAGAGGCCTGCAGAGGCATGCCGAGGCAAGCGGAGACCAACTGGGGCAAGCGCGAATCATTATACGTTATCGAAAGTATCAGGGGTGGTCAGCAGTGGCAAGCAGGGGAGAGCAGAGGCCTGCAGAGGCATGCAGAGTCAAGCGGAGACTAGCAGGGACAAGCAGGAATCATTATACGTTGTCGGAAGTATCAGGGGTGGTCAGCAGTGATCAGCAGGGGACAGCACGGGATAGTAGAGGCATGCAGAGCTATGCAGAGGCATGCAGAGGCATGCAGAGGCAAACTGATACCAGCTGGGGCAAGCAGGAATCATTATACGTTGTCGGAAGTATCAGGGGTGGCTCAGCAGTGATCAGCAGGGGACAGCACGGGATAGTAGAGGCATGTAGAGGCATGCAGAGGCATGCAGAGGCAAGCAGAGGCATGCAGAGGCAAGCGGAGACCAACTGGGGCAAGCAGGAATCATTATACGTTGTCGGAAGTATCAGGGGTGATCAGCAGAGGCCAGCGGAGGCCAGCGGAGGCCAGCGGAGGCCAGCAGTGGCAAGCAGGGGAGAGCAGAGGCCTGCAGAGGCATGCAGAGTCAAGCGGAGACTAGCAGGGACAAGCAGGAATCATTATACGTTGTCGGAAGTATCAGGGGTGGTCAGCAGTGATCAGCAGGGGACAGCACGGGATAGTAGAGGCATGCAGAGGTATGCAGAGGCATGCAGAGGCATGCAGAGGCAAGCGGAGACCAGCTGGGGCAAGCAGGAATCATTATACGTTGTCGAAAGTATCAGGGGTGGTCAGCAGTGGTAAGCAGGAGACAGCAGGGGACAGCAGGGGTCAGCAGGGGCTTGTAGAGGCCCGCAGAGAGATGCAGAGACCAGCAGGGGCAAGCAGTAACAAGTACTAATCCTTATACGTTGTCAGAAGCATCAGGGGTGGTCAGCAGTGGTCAGCAGAGGCCATCGGAGGCCAGCAGAAGCCAGCGGAGACCAGCAGTGGCAAGCAGGGGCCAGCAGGGGCAAGCAGTAGCAAGTTGTAATCGTTATATGTTGTTGGAAGTATCAGGAGTGGTCAGCAGCGGTCAGCAGAGGCCAGCAGAGGCAGGCAGAAGTCTGTAGTAATCCTTATACGTTGTCCGAAATATACCTGGTGGCCAGCGGAGGCTGGGAGAGGCTGACAGTACCCATTCGCAATCGTCATACGTTGTCAGAAATATAAGCGGTGGTCAGGAGAGGCCAACAGAGGCTTGGAGAGGCTGTCAGTAACCAGTAGTAATCGTTATACGTTGTCGGAAGTATCAGGCGTGGTCAGCAGAGGCCAGCAGAAGCCAGCAGAGGCTGCGAGAGGCTGGCAGTAGCTAACAGTACTGGTTATACGTTGCCAGATGTATCAGAAGTGATATCTGAAATGATATACATAGGTATGCTCATACATAGGAATAATAAAAAAGAATTTATTTTTGTTCAATAATTTAAATATGATCAGGGGGAAAATTTCACAAAATTTTTTACCTTGCTTATGTTCGTCTACATACATAGGTCGGAAAGTAAAAAATACTTGGACAGTCGAGACTTGGAATCGTATACCGTCGACGTGAGGTCGAATGTTAGTTGTTCAAGAGAGAGAGGGCAAATGAGCCTTCCGCTCTCGACTCCCACGAGACGGTCCTAACTTACTTCGGGCAACTTCGGAGAATCGAAAAAGAGGGCATGTGTCAGCTTGTCTTTGTTGAGTGTCCGAAACTCTACGAGCTCACGTACGCGTGATCTGGCATAGTGTGAGAAAGTGGAATGAGGTGTCCCCGGTGCACCCGGGAGCTCCGTCTGGCATCTCTGCTTGCAATTACGTAGTAAGACTCTTACTGTAAGAGTATAAGAGCTGGTCTGCTAGAATTCCGGTAGAAGTATTTTATTATTCAGAAATAGTTATAGTTTGATCGTGTGTAGCATCAGTCGATTCAGTTATTTGAATACCATGGCGAGAAAAATGCTGGGTTTAACTTGGAGCAGTTTGAAAAAGAACCCGATGGTAATTAAAACGATGAATCGAAATCATATATGTACGTACACGGTAATAGTAATATTTTCTTGTTATTAGCTTATGCCACTGTATTTTTGCATCGGAGCCGGGGCAACAGGAGCATCGTTTTATTTGTTACGTCTTGCTACTCGTAATCCCGACGTTTCGTGGTTTCCTAAGAAAAACCCCGAACCGTGGAACGATTACAAAGACAAACAGTACAAGGTAAGTCGTTCGTGCAATGTGAACGAAATGAACGGTACGATCAATAGGACAGATAGCATTTAAGTCTGATGATTATCTCTAAGCTACTTAAATCATTCCATGTCTTATTTTTATTTTTAGTTCCGGTCGGTTCACTATTCTGGTGCCAAAAGTCCAGCACCAGAGTACTAAAAAGATGTGCTTCATATCTTAGTATTAACCATAGTTAAGTTAAAATTATATTATGTTGTAACATAATTTATATTTATACATTGTGATCTGCAAATTGTATGAATGTGTTATTAGTCTGTCATACATCATGTACAGTAAAGTAAGATTTAAATGATACACAGAAGCTTGAACATATTTTAAAATTAGTGTCATTTCGATGATACTACAAGAAATAAACAATAAAATGATACATACGATGGCACGTTGAAAACGCAATATTTACGTTTTAAAATGTGTTGAAGTAATAAATTCATTTCATGCCGTTTCTAAGCTTTCCCATAAAGTTTCTGTAATTTTTCATGAGAACGTAGCAGAACAATTATTTATATGTTGCAAGAGATGCGCATATCCATCGTGGTTCGATTCAGTATTTACAAATGAAAGACGAACCGTGCTTTCGTGCATGCGCTATCCGATGACGTCAAAAACAGTGACGTGCATTGTTATGGGGGGCATCAAAGTGTACAGAGTACAGCAGGTTTTTACGAACTGCGTGTAGGTTAAGTGTGGGTGTTGCGTCATCATGTGATCGTAGCTTCTTTAATTCCGTTATTAATTTCCCAGAAACGTACAGATAATTTTCTAAAATAGCCTCATAGAAGACTAAACGGTACCTGTTTTCATTCGATCAGGACACTTTGTTGATGTTAATTTCGACGAGACACGTGTGAAATAAAAAACCGGCCTATCTAAAAACACTGATTTAGTCACGTCCATTTTCTCCGATGCCCAAGGATAATGGGCAACGTAAGGAACACCTGATACGCTCGATACTGTTAATATTTAATGACAATAATTCGAGTTTCGTTATACCTTATTTATTAGATTTTATTTGATAAAAACATTATTGCTTTTAACAATTGCTATTGCAATATCAATCCTTTGTTAGACTTACATTCTTTAATGTACGTGTACATGTAAATTTAATTTTTAAATTTATAAGAAACATCCGTGATAGGATAGTAAAAAGGTTTTACTGTGATAATATTAAATTTAAATAATATATGAATATGAATTCAACATGGGAAGATTTTTATGCCAAACATCCACCACCTCAAGACCTTGCTCAGAGCGAAGCATTGCTAAAAGAATTTATAGGGCGGCAATTAGAAAGGAACAAAGTTGTACTGGTAACAGTAAGTTGTAATATTGTTAATCCTAATATGTACAGAAGTGATGAATTACCATGTACCAATGTTACAGAGCGGTGGTACAACAACACCTTTAGAACACAATACTGTAAGATTTGTAGATAATTTTAGTGCGGGAACAAGAGGATCTGTGTCTGCAGAATATTTTTTAGAAAAAGGATACGCTGTAATTTTTATGCACAGGTACTTATTGTACAATTAATCTTCACAAATGATACTATATCCATTTTACAAGCATTATTTGTCCATTAACAGAGTGAAATCCCTAGAACCATTTTCAAGGCATTTTATAGGATACAAAGTATTAGACATGTTAGAAATGAAGCAACTAGAAGGAAAATCTGTCATAACAGGTATGTTTCTTATACATTAAAATCATAGAATGTTTTGTAATGTACCGAGGGAGGCATTCAAGATAGGCCACTTGAATAACTTATGCCTTTTTTGATAGAAGAGAAAGCATCAGACAAACTTGTGTGATTTCAAAGGGTGTTTTTTTTCACCTTCTAATAGAACACATTTGACTTATGATCGAAGGTCATTCAAGGTCAATAAGAAATTAGAATATTCTGTAGGCAAGATTGGTTTCATGCATTCTTTTCTATGGTAAAAAGTAAATGAGTTATTTGAGCAGTCTCCTCTATAAATCTCCATAATGTACTTGTTTTCAGTACAATCGCAATATACGGAAAAGTTAGCGTCGATATTACATAAATATAAAGAAGCCTTGAATCAAGACAAATTGCTGCAACTTACATTCACAACAGTCTCTGAATATCTCTGGCTTCTCCGATCCGCTTGTCAAGCGCTAGCCTGCCTTAAAGACAAAGCTATTTTATATCTTGCAGCGGCAGTTTCAGACTTTTACATTCCATCCAATGAATTGGTATTTCTATCTAAAATCTTCTAATAAAAGACTGTGAACGAATCGATATTCCTTCATAAAAATTTTGTTAGAATTTATGTGTATGAAAATGATCTTCAAATTTTTAGTCAGTTCACAAGATCTCTTCCAGCGGACCACCAACGATATCCCTTAAATTAGTACCGAAATTATTAGCTCCTTTGGTAAATTTATGGGTTCCACAGGCATTTGTAGTGTCATTCAAATTGGAAACAGACGAAAATCTATTAATATCGAAAGCGAGAAATGCACTCAATAAATACAAGCATAACGTGAGTAATTTTAATTATTCAGCTGACCAGTAAGAACGAAATATTCCAATTCTTGGTATATACTGAAAATATGTTCCTACAGTTAGTCATAGCTAATATGTTACAAACACGAAAGCAGCAAGTAATAATTGTCAATCACGAGAATGATTACGTTATATCTCTCACGGACGAGCAATTGAACAAAGGTGAAGAAATCGAAAAATTGATCGTGAATAATCTCATCGACAGACACCAATGTTTCATACGATCTAATGAAAAAGCTAAGTGATGCGTATTTTCGTCACATTCTTTTAATTTATATAAAATGCATTTCAATTTGGGAAATATAAAATAAACATGTCTGATGATCGATAATTGGCATTATATTGGTACAGTTCCATATTGACGAATTGAAAAGAATCCGTGAAAAACCTGTTCCTGTTATTTTATATGTATATTAATTATTTACACTATTGCGTCTCTGTTCAGATTTACGTAGAAAATAATTATTTTCCGTTAAATGTACTTAACGCTATCTTTCATAAATCTATGCAAAGAAATACATATGCTTAACCAAAGATTCGAAATTAGTTTTAAAGCGTTACTTTTTGAACATCGTTATCAACGTGTTAATTTTGTCGATCAGTTGTCTGTTCGATGGTTCGCATTGTGCTAACACAAAAGTTAACGCGGAAACATCTTCTTGTTCCGCTGCAGCGTCAACTGCTTCGCTTAACATTCTGCAATATTGCAACAAAGTAATTGTTGCGCCGTAAATATATTCAGAGCTACAATAAACAACCGTGTACTTACTTCAATTTAATTAAATACTTCACTTTCAGTTCCTTCTTTACTTTCGGCAAATATTTCTTTGCTTCTGTTTCTTTGTTATACATTAAACACTGATCTATGAACGGCTGAAATGAACGAAGAGAAATACGATACATCTTCACATAAATATCACGTTGTTATCGCGAGAAACGAAATAAATTTAATACTAGAAAAGATACCTCGTAGCCAATAGGAGATTTCTTACTCTTGGAAAACTTTTCTAATTCCTCCCACATATCCTGTGCCGACAAACACTGTATTCGTAACCACCAATATCTAAGAAGAATGATTTATTCCATGGATAACATACGATATAAAAAGAAAATGTTGAAAGAAAAACGTTCGCGTACCTTCGATCTGGTATTCGATATTCGGATCTCAGTTTCTCTGCTAATTTCAATTCATTGTGCAACAATAACATTTTTACAGTATCATGCAACGGTTTACCAACGATCGATTTGTGCAACGTGTCTTCCAAAGTCTTTTGGTAACGCAATAATTTTATTTGTTCTTCCGTCAAAGCCGCATTCGTGTCATTGCGAGCACTCTTAAAATTTTCCTGCGCATATTGCAATAACGCCTCTCTCGACATTGTATTCTAAAACGATATTTCTCGGGTGAAACATACGTGTTGGTACACACAATCGATTGACCGATCACAGTTGACACTTTAATAACGCGGAGGTTAAGGATGTCGCGTATAATTTTCAGTTCTAAAGGAGAAACACAATCGTTCTATTTCCCTATTATTTATTGAGCGTTCTCAAGGTTATTTAAAAGTCAATGTTTGTTTTTTTTAAATAAAAATCTGGATCTCGTATTGAAGGGTCAACTGTATACATATTAATTTATACCCACCTTTCGCCGATAGCTCTCAGTAATGAACAATACCGCTTGAGCATGAAAATTATCGTACTGATTATAAATATCTCGAAGAGTTTCCCGATCACGACTCTGACAGTATTTTATATATAACGCCTTTGCTAAAGGACAATGCTTTATGTACAGCTGTGTCGTATTAATAACAAGAATCTTAATTAAATTTGCGTTACTCTTTATCATTAAAGTCGAATCGGTGATAAATAGTTTACCTGAAAGTCACTGATCGTCATCTTCTGCCTGAGATGAGGTATTACCATATACACTAAATCGGTATTGCCGCTTTCAACGGCTTTGCGAAGAGCAGTTTTTTCTTCGCCTAAGCTCAATAAAAGCGGCACCTGTTGGTGTGCACGTGGTTCATAGTCTATCAACTAACAAGAAAAAAAAATGGCATGTTACCAAGTATTAGAGCTGAAGCTTAGCAAAGATGAAAGACAAAAAATATATACTTTAATAGCCAGTTGTTTTCTACCATAGTCAGCTGCTTTTTTCGCTATCTCGTTGTAAGAAACTCCAGGCGCGTATCCTAATTTAACGGCTATTTCTTCTGCTAATTGTTCTTTGTCCAATTGTGTTTGTTTTATCTATCACAAAAAAAAGTTGTTACGTACAGATGGTATAGTACATATCCTGTATGTACTAAGATCAATTGAAAGTATAGTATTACTTTATAGCAAGCCCAGTGAGCTAATATTCTGCTTTCGCCATCGATTTCGGGCAATTGAAGATATCGTACTATTTGTATAGCCAAGTAGTAGTGTCTTCTCACAACCAATCTGTCCAACAACACTTGATTCGTTAAAACGGTATATCTGATAGTTGATTAAGTATTTTACAATTATGAAGTATCGACTTAATCGAAAGATCGTACAGTGTTTATTATTATGCGTTACATAAAAGGATACTGCATATATGTTAATGGAATTCCAATTGCGGGATGTCTCACGGCATTAAAAACTCTCAATGTTCGACACATATTGACATAATATTCAGGATCGACCGTCTTGCTAAATCCCTTCCCAAATTTGGCTGCCTAAGATAATCAATGAGCGTGTCACTTACTTCTTACATTTTAGAAAGAAAATAAACAAGATCATCGCGAGAAATCTTACTCTCATTAAAAGCTTTTGCGTCGTGAAATCGAATTCATGAGCAGCTGCATCGATGCAAGCTATTACCGCCGCATCTATGTGAGGTTTCACCAAATCTATGTAACTGCCGGCCTTGTGACTCTTCTTTTCAAACTGTTTGGAAGCTTCCAAAAGATAAGACGCAGGATCTATCGAATTAATTCGAAATATTTTCTGAACGACGTTTGGTACTTTTTGTATCATTTCGTGAGAAGAACTGGATAAAACGCGTACACCGTCGATCTCTGTAACAAGATGCACTGGACCGTCGTAATTGTACACTATTGTTTCGGCTGTTCGTCCGACAACCATGATAGTACTATCCCAGCTGCAAACTACCGCTTCTGTTCCACACCTAGAAATTCCTATGTAAATATTACCAATTATATTTTACAACGATACAAACATACCAACCATGCTATGTCCGATAACGTTTCTTTCGTGTTCGCGTAATATCTACAATATGTCTCCTGGAAATCTATAGAACCTAAGTACAGTTGGCCAGTATCCGCGTAAAGAGCAATATGATGATTTCCGATAACAGCCATAGCTATCACGCGGTTTACTTTCTGCTGTTTCGTAAAGACTGTCTCCTAATAGAATACATAGTTTTGTTAAATCCCGAGAACACAACAGTTTCATTCTTTAAAGTTTTTATAACATACAAATGGTATACGCGTATGATTTTGATGTGTTTGATGTAGTATAAATATTCCGTCCCAATTCGATAAAATTACCCGCGTTTCTCTGTTGCTGAATGCTAAACACCAGCAGTCTATTGGCCCTCTATATCCTAAAAGGAAGATAGTTAAAGCACAGGTAGGTACAATTTCTATTTGTGCTAATCACAATTTGATGAACCTACTTGGAACTGCCGACATTTGCCTAACTTTTGGTTCGACTATATTATTCACTAGAAATATTTGTTGAGTGGATGTTAAAACAGCAATACCTGTTCCACTATAGCTTGTAAAAAACTTTGCTTCTACAACTTTGGTATCCTTTACTTCCTGATACAAAAAAAAAAAAAGAAATTCAAATATGACTGTAATATTTTTTCAGGGTGTACGATCATAAAACCATTATGAATAACATACGTTCCCCATAGTAAATGCGTGTTGGTACGTTCCAAACATATCATATATATGAACCATGCCATTGTCTTGTATACATAATAGCTCTTCCTGCTGTGACCATCCGATACTCACCAGCTGACCAGCATTCCACTGAACATGTATAATAAATAACATAAAATAATCAAATGTTTTTAATATTTTCAGAAATTATTGGCATTGGAAAAGCTTTACTTGAAACTTGGCCATTAGATTCCCAGCAGAAGTATACAAGTATATCATAGTTTTATTTGCCCCCTGAACTTTAACGAATTTCTTAGGATTTCTGGTAATTGCGATGGAACCTCCATAAGGAGCTGCTGCTAGTAGATTGTTGTCCGAAACTTCTTCTTGGAACGATAACGGGTACAATTCAAACTTCCTATAAAATAATTATAATTTTTTACTTACACTTTTTCTTTCTAAAATCGCATAACTTTGCCCGATTGTATCGTTCTATCGGTGTAACCTTAATATCATTACCGAAAGTATATGTCTCGGCCCAAAGGAAACCAATCAGCAGTTAACATTGCCAACATTTTGAGAAGATTGTCGTCTTGTTCTACCTTATTTAATCGTAATCGTAAACGATACTGAACAGTAACAACAAAGAAGCATTTACTGATTGTTGTCAACACTCTTTATAGATTTCTATGGACTTCCTCCTGTTTTGCACTACACACGCCCCATGAACAGTGTTACCAGATTTGTCACTTTATCAGGCATGCGTATGTGTCATCGAAAGAGCAAAGGCATGAAGATGAAGCCAAAAAGTGCTTCGTAAAACATTTGCTCCTTTTCATCGAGCGCGTACCGAGTATTTATAAAGCATTCGAACTCGTTTAATTTAAAATTTCGTTCAAGCGGGAAAAGAACGAGTATTCGTTCGCTTATTCTAACCTCCAAACGCTCACACTCATGTGCATATGTTCGTAGCGAACAGTTGACGGTGCAAGGGACAAAATGTTCTAAAATTCTGAACAGTATTATGACTGTTGCATGTTGTACAATAGTGTTGCGTTCTTGTGTACAAGCTATCGATAGTTACCATCGATAGTTTAGATAGATCCAGTCACTCGGACTGAAGTAACGAATAAGAGGTGTTGGCAGAGGTTATGAATATTATTGTTTAGTAATTTTCTAATGCAAAGGATAGTGTTAAGGAGGCAATGTACATTTCTTAATATATCATTAGAGGCTCCAACTTAGAGCAAATAAACTATTAAGCGTATAACGTATCGGCTGTGTCCGTGACTGTCACGGACTTGCACAAATTGGACGTTAGGCGGGTCCATGTATGTCACGGGTGTGAGAGTAACGGGGTTAAATCAATATCTCTCGACAAACTTTACCTTTGAAATCGAGACAAACTGATATTTTTAATAATACGATTAAATTTTACTAATATTATAAGGATTATTCTTGGAAGAAATATGATCCTAGATATCCAAACGTTTCCTTCATTCCTGACCTTGTTTGACTTTTCAGATCGTTGCATAGCACGTATGCAATAGTAAAAAATGAATATACACTATCATATTGGATGTAGAAACTTCTTCGAGAAAGAACGTTGGCTAATTAAGGAAACTATTTAAATATTTATTTTAGTATTTGAAAAAATGTGATTTTATACGCGATTCGGTTTCAAGATCGCTGGACCAAAAATGGACGATTTCAGCGGCCACTCTTTTCGGCGACGAGGTCGTTGATCCACGTTGCGTTTGCCTTCGGTCGCGGAGTTGAATGAAAGTAACACGATATAATAGAAAGTACGCCGGCGACTGTCAATCGCTATCGTAATAACGATTAAAATAACTAACAGCGTCTGTTTCTTTAGCAATCCGTTAACGGAAGTTGCATGAAAAATTCTGATGTTGGATCCAGAGAACGGATATATCGGAAGCAAGGATGCAGGCAACGGATCCGCTGGTATCGAGCACTTCGTGTAGACAGTGGCAGTGAAAGGTTGTAAGACAAACGTTTCTACGTTCATCCGTTCCCATCTTGCGCTCCTTTCCCACACTGCGTGTACCAAATAGACACACATGCACGAATCGGAGAAATACGCGCGCGCGATGTACAATTTATAACAACAGATATAGAATAAGACCAAGGAACAACTTATTTCTATTAAGTAATTGAACCAATTTGTTACTTTGATAGTAGATGGCAATTTAATTTCAATATTCTTACTCGACATCGTACAAAATATTATTTATGTTAGAATTCTAATTTGTTACTTCGATAGTAGATGGTAATTGAATTTTAACATTCTTACCTATAAAATATTATTTATGTTAAAATTCTATGCGTTCAGTTTTGCTTCTTGCTGTATGTTTATGTAATGATATTTCATAGTTTTATTTGTTGGGAGAAATTCTTTTTAGTTTTAGTAGTTTTATTAAATTGTTTCTCATGCCAATAATTTTGTGACTCACTGTAGGTAAACTCGCGCGAACACCGTTATGTTGGAGTCCGCGAATCCCGCGGAGAAGGGCAACACGGTATACGTTAGTCTCCACCGGGGTCCCCTTCTTCTTTCTCGTTCATTACGATTTTTCATTGCTACGCTACGGCCGCTCGAACTTCTCCGTCAGTTTCCGAATGTCGAGGCGTGTACCATTCGTTTCGGTATCTTCGCGACGCGTTCTCCGTGAAACTGAACGCGTGGTCTTGCGACGAATTCTATACTGTACGGATGTAAACGGTTAGGATAGTAAACGCCATATTTTAACGATCGAGACGGTGACTTTTTTTTTGTCGAACGAAAGGTAGAACTCGGAGTAAATGAGAAACGAAAAAAAGGGTACGAGTGCGTGAGCGCGAACGGGCGCGGTGTTCACCGAGGAATCGTTTTCTTTCAACTTAAACGGACCTCGGGGTACGCAGGAAAGGGAACGCGCCGCGATGAAGACAAGTTCTTAGCGGTCCGGTAGCTGGGACGTTCCGATCGACGTGGAAAATAATTCAGAAGGTGATGCGGACCGGGTACGAGCGATAATAAAACAGTGTCGCGTGGACCAGCGAACATGATAGCAGTGTAAGTTGCCGTGTTATGCAGTGCCCGATTATGGGTGTTTGTTCGTTGTTAATACCGTTCGACTGTTTAGTCAGCAACGGCGCATTTGGGTCCATCGTGGGAACACGTAAACGATACGAAATGTCTGGCCGTTGTTCGCGAGGTCTCCGCAAAAATATTCAAGGCTGATCGTCGATGTATCGTCCACTTACTTTCTAACTCGGGACGAATCAACGGCTCGAATCGCTCGTGTAATCGGACAGGTCGCGGATTGTTAATTGCTATGCAGAGAACGTTGGCCTGCTGGTTCGCCAAGACGCCGCGCGAGATACAAGATTAAGATAAACATATTGTTTCTGGAGGAAGCTCGTGGGAACGGTTGCGAGGCGGTAAACCTGCCCGGTCTGCATAATTATCAAAGAATACAATGCATAATTGCAGAGGGGAGAGAGTCTCCAAAGGATTTAAGGGGTTGTCTTTTAAATTGTACTTCTAGAGAAAGAGTCATTGTAATCGTTTGAAATTCTAAATTCTAAGACTGACGCTTATAACAAACGAACCTTAATGTTCGTAACATTTTTGAAGAATTTCAACTATCAAGAACCCCGTTGAACAGTTGAATATTCTTATTTGTTGCGTTATAAATTAAAAAAAATATCGAGTATATTTCTAGACTGGGAAAACCGGTGTGGCCGGTGAACGTGTCAATAATTACGGAAGTTACAATTCAATTACATAAATGCGTAGCTTTTTTTTCACGGTGAACGTAATTCGGACTGATGAGAAATACGAGATTTGTTAACGGAATTATAATCCAGAAAGATATATTTCCCCGGTGCGTTGGAAGCAGAATGCACGGCCATTAACCATTCTGGTTTTTCTTAATAAACGAGACTGGTTTTACTTCCTCTGCGACGAAGCGCGTATAGAAAACACGATCCGGTGTATAAAACGTGCATTATGGGTTCGTAAAAGTTTCAGGGGAGCATAAAATCTAACAATTTTAAAAGTATTTGAAAGATAACTCGATCGTGATATCACTGTTACGAATGATCTGTTTTCGTTTTTAGTAAGATCGTGGAATAATGAAACTGATCGGTTCAGGATTGAATGATGCATCGAGTGGGAAGCCTGAACAGTTAAAATTCAATTCCTGTCTACCGTGCAACGGTTTCTTGGCGGATTCGCGTTACGCGCCTCGTTGGTCAAATTCGAGCGCCGAGCGAAAATTAACGCGGGAATGCCTCGCTCCGCCGAGAAATCCCGTTCGCTCGGAGAAAAAGAAGGGAACGTGGTCGTTTAGGTATTCGCGACAAACAGGTTTCACTGTGCGTATCTGTACAGCGGACGAAATCACCGTTACACGTAAGGTATCCGCGTTTCGAGACGCGGACGAACACGCCTCTGCGCGCCGCGACGCGCACCGCAACGCGGAAGAAAATTGAAAGCGCGCAGCGCGTACATTTCGACGTCGAAAGCGTCTTTAACCCTTTGCACACCTATATCGAGTGCGATTCGACGTCAATTTTTATCTCAGGAGCTCCTTCGTCAAGTACACATGAAAATTACAAAATACAACAACGGTGTAAACAAAACAGATATTTTAACAGGTGAATTTCAAATAAAACACTTAAAGGCGTTGGGAGCAGGTGGTAACAAAATTGAAATATAATTCGGAGTGCAAATGGTTAATCGGGATAAGGGTTTCTCGAACCATGGCCACCAATGAGGATCGAACGAGACTGTTAACGCACGATTACTACTTCGTCATCTGTACTTAAAGCAGCAGATGAAATGACGTAAAAATGCGGTGTAAACAAAACAGATATTTTAACAGGTAAATTTCAAATAAAACACTTAAAGGCGTTGGGAGCAGGTGGTAACAAAATTGAAATATAATTCGGAGTGCAAAGGGTTAATTAGGATAAGGGTTTCTCGAACCATGGCCACCAATGAGGATCGAACGAGACTGTTAACGCACGATTACTACTTCGTCATCTCTACTCCAAGTTTCAGATGAAATGACGTAAAATTGCAGGCCAGGGACACCCAGTCACAGATTTAAAAATGACATAAATGCACATTACTCATCTGACAACGCGTTGAAGAGTTATTCCAGAGGAATCGGCGATCCCTGGCTTGGTTTACGAGAAAGTTGAACTTAAACATCGGCCCGGTGTACTTAAATTTCCGCCATCTTGAAATGTTCTTCTCTTTTAAGAATTCTTATATATATATCTATGTTTAATAATAATATATGAATAATTATATCTATGTTTAAGATTGTTTCGTTTCCAGGTGGTGGGTGTCGTTGGTACTTTTGCTGTCGAACGTCGAACCGTCGAAGCAAGCGGAATGGATACCCTGCGTGGAGCTGAAACGGAATCTGCAGGTCCCCTGCAAGTGTTCCGTGTCCGCGGAGTACACAGGTCGCGCGATCGAGATGAACTGCGACAGAGTGGTCTTCACGCGGGACACGATGGAGAGTCTGCGCGGACAACCGATCGTCTCCGTCAGCCAAAGGCACAGCGGTTACCAGACACTGCCCGAGGACCTGCTGGACTCCGGATTGAGCCTGAGGAAGCTCGATCTGTCGGGCAACTCGATCTACAAGCTGATGAATCGCCTGCTAGTGGCACATCCCAGATTGGAGGAGCTGAAACTCGCTGACAATCTCCTGGGCGACAGCCTGAACCCGATATTCTCGAGCAACGAGTTTCACGGCATGAGGGAGCTGAAGCTCCTCGATCTGAGCAGAAACGGCCTGAGGAGCATCGAGGAGGGCATCTTCAAGGGTTGCGAGAACCTCGAGCAACTTTACTTGGATGGCAACGATCTAACAGCGGTGCCAACAGCGTCGCTGAAGGGTCCAAAGTCCATCAGAGTGCTCTCGCTGTCTGGGAACAGTATTGGTGCGTGGTGGTCGAGTCACCGATGAATTATACTCTTTATCAAAGTCTTGAGAGTCTTGGAAAACTCTCTGTTTACTTTTTTCCGCAGTATCGCTGCCACGAGCTGCCTTTTCGATGGTCGGTGAGTCCCTGCTGCGATTGGATCTCAGCGAGAACGAACTCTCCCACATGGAGGATGGTGCACTCTCTGGGCTCGAGCAGTTGCTGCTTCTGAATCTATCGCGCAACGATCTTGGTCGATTCAACAGCGATGCTTTCAAAGGTGCAAACGACTGGTGGTCGAAATTATAAAACGCGTTTAAATGGAATCCTTTACTCATTGATCGTTTTCCACTAATTCTAATCGCTGAATCCGAATGATCTTGGTCGTTTCAACAGCGATGCTTTCAAAGGTGCAAAGGACTACTGGTCAAAATGATAAAACGCGTTTAAATGGAATCCTTTGGTCATTTGGAATCTTTTGGTCTGATCGCTGAATCCGAATTTAATACAGGTACAATGTCTCAAGCACCTGAGGAACGCGACCTGGATCTTGGTGGCGTTCGCACGTTACCGAGTTCCACTTTCGTAGAGACTCGCGTGAAAAGCGAGCCACCCGTTGTCCATTTTCTCAGCAGCCTTGCGGGGAACAACGGGCGAGTCGCAATCGTTGTTCTCACGGGTCGGTTAGTTACGTACGCGGCTCCTACTTTCGCGTAACTATATTCAAAAGTTGCGCTAACTTCTTTTATCGTTACGCTCCATCGCTCACCGCGGCCATTAACTCTTTACGTTGGCATTTAACGCGTGATCTGTAATACATTCCATAAGCCACCGGGCACTTAACGAACATGGAATAAAAACGAACTGATACTTATTCGTTGTGTTAAACAAATTTCATAATAATCATCAGCTTGGTCATATGAAGACTGCGGATGTTTATGCATTTATGGGAAATTTTAATCCTCGAAAAACTACAGAATGCATTTAACGTGCAAAAATATAAGAAATACTTAAAGTAAGGTACGAATTATTATATTTAGCGAACATGAAATAAAAACGAACTGATACTTATTCGTTATGTTAAACAAATTTCATAATAATCATCAGCTTGGTCATATGAAGACTGCGGATGTTTATGCATTTATGGGAAATTTTAATCCTCGAAAAACTACAGAATGCATTTAACATGCAAAAATATAAAAAATACTTAAAGTAAGATACGAATTATTATATTTAGGGGTTGAGACAGCCCTCTGCGAAGCTTCCGTTTCATCAATTCCGTTAATAAAAATGTCAATTTGCATAAAGATCCGCAGTCTAGTCATATGTCAAATATTGGTCAAAGCATAATAATGTCTGAGAGATATTTATGAAGAGGAAAGTGGAGCCAACCAGCACTCACAACAACTAACGTTAAATATGTTACTTTCAGGTGCTTATAATTTGCTGCAATTGGACCTGTCGGCAAACTTTCTCCAAGAGTTTCCCAGCGACGCTCTGAGGCTCTTAACGGATTTGAAGTTTCTCAACATTTCCAACAATTTGATCACCGTAAGTAGCAGAATCGGTGCCCATACTGAGCGTTTAACGACCAAAGATAGCCAGTGTGTTTTATGAATAGAAATAAGAAGCACATTGTTAACGCAAAGTCGTGGATACTTGGAAGCATAGCAAAGATGTACAAAGATATTCCTGCAAGGTTCATCCACTGTTCATCACAGTTTTTAGAATCATTATCCTTTCCAGGACATAGACCAGGCGCATCTGTCAGGTCTGAAAGAGCTGCAGGTGTTGGATCTAAGTCGCAACAACATTGGTCGCCTCGGAGTCAACACGTTCTCCAGTCTGTCCGCCCTCACTAGACTCGATTTGAGCTTGAATGCTCTACGAACGGTACGTGACGACGTCCAGGCGCTTAAAAATTGTCGATCCCCTTTCAATGATATTGATTACAGATAGAGGAATCATCATTCGAAGGTCTAACAAAATTAAAGTGGCTCTCCCTGCAAGACAACAACATTCTCCTGGTGCCAGCAACTGCTCTGACCAGACTACCGTCCCTGACCCATCTCCACGTGGAGTTCAACCGTATAGCCGCTCTATCCACCGAGCTGATAAAAGCAACAGCCTCTGGGTTGGTCACTCTGGCGCTCACGCGAAATTTGGTACGAGAAATACCGCCTGGATCGTTCCACGACTTCGAGAATCTGATCAGCATCGAGCTATCGGGCAACATGCTGTCGACCATCACCCCGAGCACGTTCGCCGGATTGGAGGACACGCTGGTCAACTTGGACGTCTCCCGCAACAGGTTGACGTCGATCGGGGAGCTTCCTTTGCGGAACCTGGCCTCCCTCGACCTGGCGGGCAACCAGCTGACGCGACTACCGCCAGAAACATTCGACCGTCTGCAACGATTGAGATATTTGAATCTGAGCTCGAACCCCTTGTACGGTGGCTTTCCACCCGTGTTTCCGTCCTCTATCGTCGACCTGGACGTGTCGCGTACCGATCTAAGGATACTACCAACGATCCTGCTGGCGAATCTAGAGTCCCTCGAGAGGATATCGATCGCTGGGAATAGACTGGAAAAGATCGAAGAAGGGACGTTTCGGGGCCTTCGAAATCTGACCAGGATCGACTTGTCCAACAATCAGTTGGAGAGCATCGAGAACGGAGCGTTTGCGAGTCTAGCGAATCTCTACAACCTGAATCTGCGAGGGAACAAGCTGACTTCGTTCGCCGGGGAACATTTCGACACGGGAACCGGCTTGGAGGTCCTCGACTTGTCGAGCAACCGCATCGATCGTTTGTCCCCGACCGCTTTCGCGATTCATCCGAGGCTGAGGGAGCTCGATCTCTCCGATAATCGGTTCCTTCACTTCCCCGGCGACTATGCGCGATCCCTGCAGTTCTTGGAACGATTGGACTTGTCCCACAACGCGTTGAAACGCGTCGGGGAGTTTGGGTTCTCGCGGATCGCGCGACTCCGCGTCCTGAATCTCGCTGGGAACGAGATCGAATCGGTGGACGAGCTCGCGTTCCACAATTCCACGCAGCTGCAGCTGCTGGATCTGTCCGACAACGACGTCGAGTCGCTCAGCGAGAGGACGATGGAGGGTTTGCTGCGTCTCGAGCATCTCGATCTTCGCGACAACAGGTTTCTTTATTTATCTCGATCAAAAGCGATTTTGTGCTGTAATGCTTCTTTCACACGATTCGTTTCTCGACAGGTTGACATCGCTGCCGGAAACGATCTTCGACCCGAGCAGAGTCCGCTCGGTGGAGAGCGTGGATCTGTCTGGAAATCGATTCGACGAGATCCCGATCAGAACCCTGCAGAGACAGTCCGCGTCCCTGTCGCGTTTAAACTTGGCACGCAATCGATTGGTCGAAATTTTCACCCAGGATATCGCCAACAACGTAAAGGATCTGGACCTCTCTGAGAATCCTCTGAGCGAGAACGCTATAAAGGGAATACTAGGCGAGGCGAAGATCCTGCGATCGTTGAATCTTGCCAATACCGGAACGAACGCTCTCACCAGGCTGGAGACACCGTTCCTGAAGCGATTGAATCTCTCTGGGAATAGCATAGTGGACGTAGAACCTAATGCTCTGGAGCGTACGACGATGCTGGAGAGCTTGGACGTCTCCAGGAACCGGTTGACCGATCTAACGAGCGTGATCGTAGCCTTGAAGGGTTTGCCAGTCCTTCGTTGGCTGGACGTGTCAGGGAACGATGCTGGTATCGTCAACGAGACCACCTTCGAAGGACTGACTGCTCTACGATCCCTGAAGATGTCCGATCTACCGCACTGCGCGCGTATCGAGAGAACAGCGTTCAAACCGTTGGCCAATCTGCGTTCGTTGTCCGCGTACAACTACCCGAAGCTAGGCTACTTCGATGTTCAAGGGATCCTCAAAGGGATGAGTCGTTTAGAGTCGTTGGACGTGGAGATCAAGGACTCGTCGGTCAGCAACGAGCAGCTCTCGATACGCGCTCATCCGCGGCTCAGGGAACTGATTCTGCGCGGCGAGAGACTGAGGAACATTCTGTCCAGCTCGTTGGTCGGTGTTCGCGGTCGCAAATTGATCATAGGGCTCAAAAATACGTCTGTAGACGCGATACCAGCCGCCCTCTTCTTTCCGGTTCCCCGATCCACCGAGCTCGAGCTGGACATTTCCGGTAGCAAGTTCGCCACGCTGTCCTCTCAGTTTCTCGCCGCGCTCGAGGAACGCGGAGGCACCGTGAAGATCAGGGGCCTCGAGGAGAACCCGATCAACTGCAGTTGCGACGCCAGACCGCTGTGGAAGTGGCTGCGAACAACGATGGAGATCGGTGGCGGCAACTCGTCGGATCGGGTGCTCTGCGTTGCTCCCCCGCATCTGTCGGGCTCTGTTCTGACCGGTATCGAGGAGGACCAGCTGTCGTGCGAGTTCACAACCGCCACTGCGGGCTCCAAACACAGGACTACGATGCTCACCGATACCACCGCCGCCTCGAAGAAGTCTACCGTCGCTGTTTTAGAGCCGGAGATCATCTGGACGGTGGCGCCCGCCGTTCAGAATGATCCGAAACGAAACAAACATTATAACAATAATAATAACCACGAGCACGCGGTGGACACGTCGGTGGGGACTGCCTCGGGCACCGACGACACGTTGATCATCGGTATCGTCGGCGGGGTGGTAGCACTGACAGCCATAATCGTGATCGTTATTTGCATCTGTAGATTGAGATGGTCAAGTAGAGCGGAAGAAGCGCGAATGGCCGCGGTTGCGTCCAGCATCCGCGAGGCCTCCATGATACGACCAGCGAGCGCATATTCGGGAAAGATCAATCACGATCTCTACGTGGGGTCATACAATGGATCGACGCTGGATCGCGGGAACGGCGCGGTTGCACCTTCGATCCCAACCCCGCCAGTTCAGATAATGCCTTTCGTGCAACCGATGCATCTTATGCACACGCTCCTGACCCCCACGCCGATGCACCAACCACAATCACAGCAGCAATCGCAACTGCAGTCGCAACAGTTTTACGGTTACTGCGACGGCTCGTCGTTACCCGTCTACGTAGCCTGCTCCACGGACACGAAATGCGACAGATAACTGACCCGCGTCCGTCCACGCCGTGTACATACACACACATACCTCATAGTTTATTGTTAACGCGTTCTGTCACCATAGGACAACGTGGTGTACATACCGTACTTCATTTAGAAATTTTCTGTCACATCGATTTGTTTCTCTATCTAAAGTGTTCTACAATTAATTCATTTTCTGGAACTACTGGCACCCAGTAGTAGGCGTCAAGATATGGAAGATAGTGGTAGCCGATTTTGGGGGCAGACGGCTCATCGATTTCGAGATTTCTTTCTACGCTCGAATGTGTAAAACATAAGCGACAACGTATTGCTACCCAAAACTTGGTGCTCGATCGCTTAATTATATTATGTTCGTACACATATATGTATACACCTCGTACCCTAAGCTATCATTCTGTAAAAATATACATTTTTATGTACCGATCTTTTGATCTTGTCTTTCCTATACCTATCCTTCTTACTTAATAGCGAATGTACTTTATTGAAATTTATTTATGTAGTAGAGATCATAAATGTCTATGAAAAAGTATTAAACAACATTTCTGTAGAACGTGTTACAAATTTATTGAAAATGAAAAGGTATACCTCGTGGCCGAATCTGACTGCCATACCGACCTGAAAATTCAGAGCAGATTTTAGCAACCTCTTCTCATGAATGGCGATCAGTTGAGAAACTATTCATTGAATTAGACTCGATGGACAGACAGCTGTAGTGAGTACGTAAATACATGTGAGTTAACTATGGAAGGAATTAAAATTCATTTCTGAATGTGTTGTTAACGTTGCGAATGACACGAAAATGGTAATGGGGTTTCGAGACCCCATAAAAATGGGCCGAAAAAATACATTGGGTGAAAAATCTACTCGTATACCTCGTCTGTGCTTCCCCTTCGATATGTTAACACTTTACCGACCGATAGCCTATTAATCGACTGTTTTACCGGCTAACGCTTACCGACTGATAGCCTATTAATCAACTGTTTTATCGGTCGGCGTTTACCGACCGATAGCCGATTAATCAACCGCTACCGGTCGGTAAAGTGTTAATGATAATTTCATATTACAATTCCCGCCGTTGCATTGCGCTGCGGTCTCATTCTTTTCTCTGCCGGTAACGTCGCGTGTGACACGAAAATGGTAAGGGGGCTACGTAGCCCCGCCCTCGGAGGTATATTACACGAAAATGTATTGAACGATTATTGTGCGTTCAAATTTCGTGTGAATAAGTATTAATCGTGATTCAAATAGTCTTCTTTGTCGGGTCTAGCATCGAAAATCCCTGAAACTCCGTACGAATCACGCGTGTTTACACGGAACCGTTGCAGATGCGACGATATCGCGCACCTGAGGCCCCGTTAGCAAACAGAGGCGACAGTTCGTTCGCGTAACATTTCGTTTCTCAGGGAACGACGGCGGAATTAAGCGCAGATATTTCGTCGAAGCGAACACGCGCTTCTAAGTATAGTTTGCAGCGTCTGGAAAAGATTCACGAGGCTTCTTTTCACTCGTAAAGTCACGAGTAGAAGGAATGGCACGAGGGAGGACGAGCAACATGCATGGGACACGTGCGCGCGAGGATACCGGACAGGAAACGACATTTTACTCGAAAATGCAACGAGAATCTATTTACTAATTTAACAAGCCATCGATCTTTTAATTTCCTCATTCATACCACGAAGAATGAAATAGTAGGTTTTATAAATGGCTGTTCCATCGAAGTATATTTCTTGTCCGAAATACTCTATTGTCCAATAATATATTTTTTTCTTTTACTCGTACACGCCGCGTTGGCAGAGTCCGCAAAATTTCTCGCACGTGTTTGTTATTCTCTCTTCTAAAAATGTTTTTTAAGAACCGATTCCGATTTCTGTTTTCTACCATGGATGGTTTGTACTATACACACACGTCAAACGGCGTGCATATACACAGACAGGGTCGTGCCGCGGCGTTTCCCCGCGCGGAAGACGCCAGCCGTCGCGATGCCAGAAACCAGCTGCGCCTCAGCTGTTTTCTATCCGTTCCATCCTGTGCTTCCCTTTTCCCGGCGATGCTTCGACGTTTCGAAATAAAATCCCCGATAGACGCGAATCTGTTTCCCCGAACAGAACGGTATTCTCTTCGAAACACGAGAAACTGTAGAATACGATCTCCTTTTTTAGTCCCTGCATCCTGGTACAATTCTTGAACTCTTAGGTTTAAAAAGTGCATCGATGGGTGTAATACAGATTACAGAGATTAAAAAATCAATTTTCTGGAAAACGAAAGCTCAAACGAGTGGAATTGATTAAGTTCGAACGCTAGTTTCAACAAGATGACTCTGTCGAAAAACCGCGGCGAGGGGGTTGCAACGGCCGCATAACGGAAGAGGTTCCGCGCGTGTAATAAACGGTTCCCGCGGGGGAAGACCCGCGACGTTAGCCAGGAAGAAGAGGCTAAGCTGTCGGGGCCGACAGAACGCGGAAACAGCTGTTTAATCTTATCCGGTTCACCTGTTCTATTCGACAGCCAGACCCGTTCTTTAGCGGCTGCATGCGCAGTCAGGCCATGAAACGCGAGCCACACAACGCGCGCCTTTTGTCGACACCGAGCACAACGAAACCAGTTTATTACGTGCCGGGAAAATTATTTCTTTCCCTTCGGACTGCCTTTCCCCCCCCCGCGACCTTTGTTTCACCGCGCTGTGCACCGGCAGGAGAGTCGCTCCATTGTCGTTCGATCGAGCGCCCTGACTCCCCTGGATCGTCTTCCTCGGGGGACATTGACCAGAACTCCCATGACGGTTAAAGAGGGAGAGAGAGAGACCTATAGGGAGACGATCGGTCGAATACCGAGCCCTTAGGGGATCGCGGAGCTCCATAAACCGAAATAGTTGGCCAAATGTTTCCGGTGCCTGGCAAACGGATGTCTTCCCGAACTTTCGCAGATGTCTCGAGTTTTTGACATTATTTCGCGACACGAGGAAAGCACCAGAGAAAATAGATTATATATGTAGGGGAGTGGGACATAGTGTACGATGTCCGTGGTTTGGATCGTGTGTGAGAGTGGGGGGTTGCGAGCGGGACATGAGTTGTATGGTTAAAAGACAAGAGCGATTAGCGTTTAGGAGATTGATTCGAGTTTGCGACGTGTTAGCATATTAGTTCATTTTTCTTCCAATCCATTGCAATCCCTTGCAAAAATCCTACATATATTAAAAGTTATTCCAAAGCCTGTTTCTACGTTCAATGATGGAGTCAGCAGCTCAGATTTCTCTTCGAGATGCGCGGGGCAGGAATTTCGACAGCGAACAATAGCAATCATAACGAAGTCAATCGAGGAGAAGAGGTGGGAAACGAAGGGTGGATTCCGGGGGGGGGGCGCGATACTTTCCGTTTCCCTTGTTAGCCGCGCTCGTTGCGGGCTCGTCGTGTCGCGGTGACGCGAGCACAACGGAATCCGGGGCCTCTCCGGGCGATGCAAAGTAATACAAAAGCACGCTCGCGGCGTGGCCCGTTAACTCGACGAAGAGTGTCACCGGCAGCGGCTCCGGGATCGAACTTTTCCAAGAGCCCCGGATCCGTCGAAAGAACGCGTCGACGCGCGTTTCGAGCCGCTCGCGAAAGAGAAACGCGCCGCGTTCGCCGCTGTGATCCCCGCTCGGGTGCAAAAAAAACCACCCCTGGAGAACGTGGCGAAAACTTTCACGATTCTTCTTCCCCGTGACAATTTCGATCGAGAGAAATACTCTATTTTAGCGAGTTAAGCATCTCAAAAGTGTATCGTGGGTGGTTCGAGAGATTTTGAGCGATAGTTCGCGCAGTCGCCGGCAGATGGCTACGCTCGATCTGTACCTTCTCGCAAGTACTCGATCGACCACTCATTTCTAGATACTCGCTTCCTCCATACAGCTCTTGGAGTCTAATTGCAACTCTAAGAATAGGATGCTGAGATACCACTGACCAATCAGTGTCAGTTTAGCGATGTATCACATACTGAGAAGTGGAGAAGCTATCGAGAGTAAGATCATAGACATATTTCTTGCTCGAATGGAACAAGAATTTTGCCAATACGGCTGCTATGAGAATTGAAGATTCCATCGAGAAACCCTATAATTAAGCAGTTTATCGTCGAAAAAAACAGGATTAGGACACCGATTAGGGTACCGATGGTGGACGGGTAAAGTGTTAATGGCGGCTCGATCGAGGGGGGAGGTGGAGGGGGGGGGGCGGGAAGGCTGTTGTGCGCTTTTTCGCGGCGGTAAAATCGGCTGACGCGGTTTCTCCCTCGCGAGAGGAGTGACTTCGTGCTATTGACATCCGCTCCTCGTGGTATCGACATCCCGGTACAAGCCAGCCCACGCCGAGAGCACGATTTTGCGTCACTTCCAGAGAGAGAGTGGCGGCGAGGGGGGGTACGCGGCGGTGCGGGAGAGACAGAAAGGCCAGGGGGTAAACGAGGAGGGAGCGAGAGAGAAAATATCGTTGGACGAGCACACGAGCCACGTCGGTATAATTTTCACAAGCGCGAAAATTACCCCCGAGCATGGGCCGATAAGTCGTAAATTACGAGTGCCCGCCGGAGGTAGTACGTTCCGCTCTATCGCCGTGTAAAACGTGGCTTCGACTCGTCTGCGAGTGACGGCATCACCCGTCGAAACTTACGGCCGCTCGTCGTACAAATTGAACTTTGCGTTCGAACCAGCTTCCAACCCCGGATCGACGTTATTCCGGAGGTTTATCGGGCAGCGAGCTTTGTTCGCGCGCAAATTAAAAGCCGCCCGAGACACGTCCGCGCCAACCGTTCCCCGCTCGACTTTTCGTCTTTTTGCCGCGGTCCCCGTCGCTGCTTCTGCGCCCTTCGAAAATTGGCGCGACTCTGAGGAAACGAAAATAGTCGCGAATGCAAAGGGGGAACTCGCGTGGACTGCGGAGGCGTTCGATTAGAGGCTCTCGTGCTTCGAATTAGCAAAGATTTTTGCTGATGATCGAAGGTACACCTCTCTGATGTACTGTCAACGTAGAAATATCCCCCCCAAAATGTATAATCCGTCAGGTGCAGGCGGTTGCGTCGATTCCGGTAGCCGAAACTTAGATTACTTGGTCGTCTTAATTCCCGTCACCTGAACGCCGTCGTTAATTCAGACTTGCGGTTTCCGCGCGATAAATTGAAATGGCTTCGTTAGCCGCCTGAAATGAGCATACGCGAATCGTCGAGTTTAACGGTCACCTTTCGCGAACGATTCCAGCGATATTTGGCTTCCGGCGACGTTCTATAGTAATCACTCGCAGGTTGCAACAGATCTGCCCTCGCGAGTTGCAACGCAGTTACGTTCCACGGTTGTCGCGAAACGGGTCGAAGATTTTCTTTGCACGATTTTGAAATCGTTATTGGGGGCCTGGAAGAGACGCGTGGAATCGCAGGTTGTTCTGGAATTCCGGCGCGCTGACGCGAGCCGGTAGAGGAGTGTGCGTGGCGATGACAGGACCGTGACGGAGTGCTAATAATACGTATAATAGGCCGGTGGGCTGGTTCGCGTGTGTCCGTGTGGTCGTGGCTGAATTTGTGCCAATAAACAGGCGAGAGGGACAGAGAGAAGCTGGAGAAATTCTCGCGTAGATCGGTAGCTCGAGTTCCCCGATGACAGAAGAGGGTTCGCGACCCACGCACACACTTATAGGATCGGTGCAGTAAGGAGACGATCAGGTCGGAGGCTGTGCGAAATGGTAGCAGATGCATCGTGTCCTTCGGGACCCTGATCGATCCGTACCGAACGTCGAACCTGTCGTTTCTCGCGCTTTGGTGCCAAATCAACGCTTCCGGAACTGGGTCGTCTTCCGAGCTTCCCGTTTCCCTTTCACTTTCTACCCAATGTTTATTTATTATTATTAGACTGCGGATGTTTATGCATTTATGGGAAATTTTAATCCTGAAAAAACTACAGAATGCATTTAATATGCAAAAATATAAGGAATACTTAAAGTAAGATACGAATTATTATATTTAGGGGTTGAGACAGCCCTCTGCGAAGCTTCCGTTTCGTTAATTCTATTAATAAAAATGTGAATTTGCATAAAGATCCGCAGTCTAATTATTATGAACTCTTAACTTATAGTGTGGCTAGAAACTTTCGATAGCTACGATATATTTAGTCTCTGTATTACTTTGTATCTCAGAATCGATTTTATTTGAAATAATATGTCGACTTCTGTATACAGAGTATCGATGCCACTATGTAAGTGAAAAATTTCATACCAGAGTGGGGTTGCAGACGTTAAGAGAAGAACAAGATCGATTTCTTTGAACGAGGTGTACCCATTCAAGGATCTGCGTGGCCGCCATTAAGATCGGTCGTCGATAGTCTCGACCTTCGACGTCGCGAGTACAATCGATTCTCGCGACTCGTGGATCCGAAATCGCTCGGGAGGATGGGAACGCGAATGTATACACCGTCGCAAAGACGAGAGTAAAGGGTGTGGGGGTGGTGTCGGGTGGGTAGAGGATGGCAAGCTATTTCTCAGCTTCAGCGGCAGAGGCTTTCTTCGCGGGAATATATCGACGCGTCAGGTGCACACTGGCCCGTTTACAATATCCGCGCGGAGCACGACCGTGGGCCGCCTATATTTCGGTCGTGTCTCGCGTCTCATCGACAACGGGCGACGTCGATCGTCGCGGCCTTGGATCGTTCATGCACCTCGGAAACTTTCGGAGACAGCTTCCGACGGCTCCGTCGTTTCCTCTTTCGACACGCATCTCGCTGCGAGTCGCATATCCGACTTCTTCGCGTACAAAAATGTGTTTCGTCCAGTAAAAAAGATTAGACGAACTTTAAGAGAGATTTACGACAGGATACGGCTAGGAAAATACTATAGACACGGTCCGTTGCCATTGTTCAAGACCATCCATGTGGAGTTTGGTCCAGCGTCTGGCTGTGTGGTTTCATAGTGACGAAAACCAGACCATGCTAACCAGATGCTGACGACCACCCAATGACTAGCCATAAAGACTGTCTCTGTAACAATTTCCAAGCTTATTTGCAACATTGGTGACATAACTGTCTCGGTGTAAACTGACAATGAGTGTCACTCCACTATTTCTTTACTAGTTTTAGATAACTTCTTGACGATATTTTGTTCTTTCCTTTTTCAACCAGACTCCCTTGCAGCTGGCCAGAGGGTTGCAAAGGGTTAAGAATATTTTTCCGAATGCTCGGAATTTGCAATAAAAGCCACGTACGGTATGGTTGTTTCGGTGCTGTGGTGGATGAAAGGATTACCGGTGCAGGTTCGTAGCCAGCAGAGGTTGCGTAGTAGAGGTTGCAAACCACCACCTCTCGTCCTCCACCGGCTGGCATCGTTCTTCCCGTTCTACGAGACGTTCAGTCGGCTGGCGACAGCCGTCCGTGCCTCGCGTTTGTTCGTGTCGCGCCCACCGTGGCCTCCTCGTCACAGTAAAACTCTTTCGTTTTTCTATCGTCGATCTTGGGAAAACCCAACGATTTTCCCTCCGATTTTCGATCGTGGTCCCGAACATTCGTCCCGCAGAAACGTCGAGTGCAACGCGAACGCGTCATGAAGCGCGTCGTCGACCGTGGATCGCGACAGTTCTGCTAGATCCTTGACGTTTCGTTCGAGGGGTGCTCTTGGTCTCTTTGGATTTTTTTCCCGCGAAAAACGGACAAGGGGAGCAACGCTCAGGCAGGAGGTAGGAACTGCGTCTTTTGCTTTTTTATACATTCGAGAAATAGAAATCAAATTTTAGAGCTCCGTCTTTCTCAAACTGTGGACTAGCGTTAGAAGGGTGCATATAGTTTTAGACTCTCTCTGATCGAAATTATGGATCGTACGATTACTTTAAAACTATAATTTACACACGCTGTCGATAGGATTAGCTAAGAAATTAAGGATTTAATTCTCAAAGCAGAATGTTAAAGGGTTAAATTTCTCTTTAATGCATTTCTGTTGCATCGCAAATTGTAACGAAATCGCAAATCACAGTTCGTCCGGAAGAATTCGTGTTATTTAGAAGAGCATATGTTTTGAAGGTTCTCTGGGGTGAATGCCATGCGGTTTCTCATGGTTCTCTTACCAGAAGGCATCCCCTACCTTTCTCACTCGATAGCCAGACTCTTCAAGAACAAGACTCCATTCTTCGGCAGTACTATGTTGGGTAGCCTGGCATGCTTTCAAACCCTTCAACGTCAAAGTGTCGATTGTTTTTTGCTTAATTGCAGGCCTGACAGAAGCTGGCTAAAACATTCTTGCAAGGCATTTATTATGGTTCCTCTATCTGCACTCGTAGATCAAATTATTTCATGATCTAAAAACCTGTCTACATTTTTATTGGAAAAGAGTACTACCTCTTATATTAACTAAAATTATCGTAATTAGACAACGCGCTATTACGCTTTCATTTGTGTTTTAAATATCACTGAACATTCAATATCTACGCCAACCATCGTTCTGCGTCCACCCATGAGAATGCATGGCCTGTGTCAAGGGTCCATTCAGCCCTTGACCCAGCCATAAACCTTTACGAAGCGAGGTACAGCCTCTATATAGCCACTATATATCCTCGAAATTTTTTTTAACACCAACACAACATTCAGAGTCTCGAGGAACCAGAGTCCTCATCTTTTATTCCCCCGTTTGAGATTTGAGCCCATACGCGATCGAACACGATATTTGGGGGATCGAAGGGATCAACAAACGATAAACTGTTGCTTTTGGAGTACCCAAAGAAAACGAAGGTTGGTCCTTTCGTCCTCCCCCCTTCGTCGCGAGCTCCTTCGCAGCATCTGGAGCGGCGGATCGTTTGCGTTCGCGAACTCTGACCTTTCGACGACGTTGGGGAAGGTGTCGCTTGGCGCATGGCGCCGAAATGTTGACATATCCCCCGCGTCTGAATCGATACGATACGGCATAGACGAAGTATCGCGGGTGACACTTTCGATCGACGGTGAATAATATTCGTCAGGACGGTCGTATCGCGGCGGAGTTGGTCGGAGACGATGCAGTCGACGTCGTGCAACGGGGAAGAGGTATCTCGTCGAGATGGATAGGCACGTTTCTGCCCAGGGCGCACGTGTGCCGAACGGAAAGGGATGGAGAACCGCCGACAGGCAACCAACCAGATCGAGGAAAATCGAGTTTTCTTCGGAGGAGCGGAGAGATAAGGACCGAAGTACGAAAACCGTCAGGTGCATCATTTCGCACGATGTTTGCCAATACATACTCCGGGCCAGCAGTTCTGACTGAGCGGCAAAGAAATATATCTCTCTTATCCTCGAGAATATATTCCGTTGCCACTATTTCGCGTCATCGATCTAACGATCAACGATACGTACTAAACAAATTTTAACCAGATCGACGGTGATTAATGGCGAAATTCCCAAGATTTTTTAAATTCCCGCCAAAACTTAATTAGCTGAAATTCTCACAATAATTTCGCTGGGTTCTAGGGTCGATCGGGGAAACTCAGATTTCCATACCACGCGAGAAAAATTATGGTAACGCGTACGCGGAAATGGCAGGGACAGAAACTGCGATCGGAGGCAATTCCTGTTCTCGAAATAAGTACGGCGCGAGGGATCCTCGCGTTGGCGATTCGACATTTTCAAAATGGTTGTCGGCTTCGTTTACATCGAACGGCGTACGCAAATATTAGTCCGTCGGCTATTGGCGCAAATATTGGCTCCCGAACGCTCTAAAACCTTCGCGGGTTCACGAAAGTGTGAGAAAACAGCAGGTGGCACCAGACGAGGATAAAATAATACCTTTCTACGAATTCGCCGTTCTTTGCGCGCGAAAATCGCCGCGGCTCCCGAACAGATCGAGGAACGAGGCAGAGATCCAGAGGATCGCGGATCATCGCTCGCGCGACACGTGAAACTATTGTTAAACTCTCGCAATGTTAACCCGATGGCATCGTTTACGACTAGGAAAATTGAATTGTAAGGAAATAGAGAAATCAAAGATGAACATTAAAACAAGATGGAAGTTGAGCGGCTTTGTTCGTCCAAAAGAATTAGTTTATATTTTACTTTAATCCCGGAACAAGCGTTCCCCGGGCAAAGTAAACCGGATTAGTTAAACAGTTCCATCGACAGTCGTTATTGTGAGCTTACTGCGGCAAACAGCCAGTTGGTCTGTATGCAAATTCTAACGCTCAAATGAATATCGTAAGAAGACTAGTTTCCCCAATTGAGAATTCAAGTGGAAACTCGACTACTATTATGCTAGCATCTGTTTTGCTGGATATTTACTGCGCAGGAAAATAACCGAGTTTAGAACCTCTCGGGGAACAAGAGGTGAAATTCTACCAAAATTCCTAGTTTCGGGGGTGGACGAGTTTCGTCACTCTTTGGTGCATTAAATTGTACACCGTGCTCGATAATGGCGGAGGAACTAATATGGAATCGTGTTGCAAGATGGTTCGCGGGGAATCCCGATGATCGTGACCCGGGGGGGGGGCTGATTCGTGGGTGTCGAAGGTAAAGTAGCCGTTAATGCGTGCCAGGTCCTGACCTGGTATGCGAAAACGTGCCCGCGTACAACACGGTAAATCGGTTTCCCGTGTGCGTGCATACATAGCCGTGCAAGACACGCGCCCACCGTTGGCCCGCTATACCCAAGTATTATATCGATTAACTGTTGGCAACAGAAGAGAGGCAGAGGAAAGCTTGTTGGAGGGTGGCATGGCTTTGGCTTTTCTATATTATTAATCTTTCCCTCTCCCTCTCTCGAACCTAGTCTGAGCGCTGTCTGTTCAACCTGCCATACGTGCGTCCAAAGAGTCAGTCAGGTGTTGCGGGCAGCTTCCGTGCTTCAAAGAGAATCGAGACTCGCGACCGGGAGACTCCACACCTTTGGCTAAACCGTGGCTCGTAAAGAAATCGTCGATATGGGTGGGAACATTATTCGTACGTTAACCCTTTGAAAAGTACATGCACCGGTCGAGTCTACCCTTTGACGGCCGCTCTCACGTATACGTGACTTCGTCGTTCCGTTCGATTCCTCGTGTGTAATTTCTTATAATAATGTTCGCGTGCCTCGCTTTCTGAATATAGAAAGGTTTGCTATGAAAGTTTCTGAGAATGGATGGATACACGAAGATGGTGTATCTTATATTTACAACGATATTTGTAGTTTCTACGAGGAATCAAACAACACAGAACTGAAACATACTATTTCCAACTACTAACAATGACCGCTCCGAAGCTCTGATTATTTCTTAATGGCCGTTCCCCCCTTTCTTCGTTTCTTTCCCACCTCGCGAACCTACCCTTCGCGATTCCCCTCGATTTGCGTATGAATAATTTGTCTCCGCAATGAAGTTGTCTTCGCTAACGCGTGTACACGTTTAGACGTAAATATCGAACTTTGTATTCTTGCCAATCGTGGTCACTTAGATCGAAACGTATAACAACGAGCACGAAGATTATCTTTCGTAGCTTTTATTTCATTTCGATTGAAAGTTCTTATTGGAAAACGCTGTAACGCCGGGATAGGTGCGTTTCAAAACTTTTTGTTATAAGCGACGTTCAACTTGGAACGGAGAGGGATGGTGGGGATAACTTTGTGACAACCTAACAGGGAATACTATAGTCGTTTCGTTCAGGCAACGTTGCGTTCGCACAGGTGCCCAGACATTTAACGGCAGTCTGGTCTACCGCGTGTCCGACAGTTTTCGCCGACACTGATGAATCGGATGCACCGTAAGCACACCTGCGTACGCCGTTCGATGTCTCCGGCTAGATTGAGCGTCGATCGATGGTTTCCTATTCCAGCGTGTTGCTGGAACAGTCGCTTACGCTCGAAACGCGCCACTCGTTGCTTTATTAATTTTCGCGAAAAACCAGAGGTCGACAAACCATCGTTCTCGAATTGGAAATAATTTTCAATCATCGCTTCCGAACTAATATAATTGAAACAGAGACTATTACACCAAGCAACGATCAGTTTCTCTTGGCTCACGGTGCTAAACAGTTTTTTATTCGTATCACGGAATTTCACGTTCGATGGGTCGTGAACTGTCGACGCGTGCGGGACGACCGAGCCGAAACCGTTGGGAAAACCGCGAAAACGCATTTATGGCGATGCCGCGAGGCGTCAATGACAGCTACGAAACCAAAATTGCCCGGCATTATGCGTGCTTCGACGGGGCCGGAAAATTAAACGCGCGATAACGTACTTGATTATAATCGGTTATGTGAATACGCGCGAGGTGTTTCTAAAAGGTCCAATTCTAACAATACAATACCTACTTGTTTACAAAAATTTACATTTCACCTATATATTATGCAAATTGAAGTTTTCATAATCTGTACTTTAAGTTGCTGAATTTCTTACTCGTTGAATGTAACAAACTTTGAAAAGAAAACCTCTGACTAAATCGAATGCTTGCAAATAATGTAACAGTACATTTTCTTTCGTATATCCACCCCCTTTAAGACGATCTTCTAGGGGCTCGCGCCTCCCTTTAGAAAACACTCTGGTGCTCGATAAGCCGCGGACGAGTTCTCGATGACACGTTGGAGAACGTTGCTCGTCATAGAAATTCTTTCCCACGACGCACCGTAATTTTTCGATTTTTTTCCCCCCCGGTCACGACACGCTGTAAAATTCGCTACGCGCGACGAGCAAAATGTCAAATGCCGGTCCGAACATGGTGTGTCTGGTCGTGACATCTTTGTAATGGAACCAGGTTAAATCTTTGTAACAGTCTGCTTTTGTTAGCGTTGTTCCTGTAACCGATGGACGTTTTGCACCTCTGACGAGGTCAACAACTTCGCCGATCGAGTAACAAGTGTTAGGCACGAAATTACTTTGCGACTACCATGCTGTACGAGACTCATTCTCCTTAGAGTGGTTGATTTTGAAGAATCTGAATGCAATACTCGAGGTTCTATCGTTTCAAGAAGGATGGATCGTGAGGATATTCGTCCCTATCCCAGCTAAAAATAGAGATCGCGGTTAAATAATGAAGATTTAATTGTATCAACAATCTATAATGGAGGTTCTACTGTACCATGGACGAAGGAACGTGCACCCCTGGTCCAGCCCAAATAGCGTTTGGATCCCGCGACGGGGAGGATCGAGCGGTCGCGGTTGAATTTCCTGGCATCGATCTAACCGCGGTGGCGCGAAGGGTTCCTCGAGGTCGCGGTGGATCCTCGATGACGGGACCTGGACCCGTTGTTTGCGGCGATTCTCCGTTACGGCGGACGACGGGGACAGGGTGGCATAGCGCATCATCAAAGGCCAGTGGGAGCAAGAAAACACACGGTGGCTGTGCGTGACATTTTTGTAATGAAAGCAAGCTAAACGTACGTCGTGCTCTCGGTAGTCAGTACGGCAGACATCTGGTCTGGTTGCCCGGTTGGCTTGCCTGGCTCGCTGTCTCTCGCCTGGCCGTTCTAATATTGGAAGTTGCGTCTCCACCCGCGCGACCTCCTCTCTGACGGGCCACCGTACCATGTGCAGGACATATGTATAAACATAAGCTGGAGTCTGCCGCGATGGTGAAGCCGTTTCCTTCAAAACGTGCCCCGCGATCGATCCGTACGTACTCGACGCTTTTTGTCGCCGCGAGCTTCGTTCGTTCTCCTCCCTTTCAGACCCTCCGGTGTCTCTGATCAGCCCCGAGAACTACTCGTTAGGCTTCCTCTTCCCGGTTCCTCATGCTCGTACGGGATCTCCGGACCTTCCCTTCTAACCATGCAATTCTGCTCTAGGCAATCCACCCCTGAAATATAGGATTTTCCAATAAATACAGCAGAACTTTCAATCGTCGTGGTCATCATATTCGTTTGAAATTATTAAAATTCAAAGGTTCAGTCATCGACAAGCACATTTCAACGTGTCAGCGTCAAGCAGCAAAGATATTGTTACTGTAACTCGGGATGTCTTCGATCAACTTTATCTTTCCAGATCGTACTCGTTTCGGTGGCAAGAACGGGGAGAAACTTTGCTCAGCCTCCGTGGAACGCGATCCCTCGCGTTCGATCTGAAAAAACTGCGTACGTGAGGTCGCGTTTATATCCGTGCGCGCAACACAGCTGCGCGCAATTACCAGGCCGAAGAGCCGTGGATTTTCAGCCGTGGCACGTATATCGTTTTCCGACAACTCTGCTCTTGTTTGCTTAACTAAGCGTCTTAACGAATTGCCGCAGACGCGCGTCTGCCACCCACCCCCCGCGGGGATGGGAAGCCCCCGGTTGGGGCACGCCGCCTCTTCTTCCCGAGGAACTTCGATCGATCGAGTTGTATCGCGATATCGAGCTTTTTCGCGCCCGGAGTTCGATTCTAAGTTCCTACTACTTATTGCATCGAGTAGCTTTTGGTTTGACACGGCGATAATAAAATGACCCACTATAAAACTACCAAAACTAAAGTCAATCTATCCAAATATTTGTTCCGCGATATTTCGGTAAAATTTTGCACGCGAACAGAAAGCTTTCAAACTTAAAAAATAGGCTGCTTTGTATCGTGCTTTGTTCCCGATAGAGTATTAAAAAAAAAAAAAAAAAAAAAATTCGAACGAACCCGTGGGAAAAGCTAGTTTCGACCAAAGCTGAAAAAAATGAATTTTTACCAAATACGAAGGTTGTTTTAGTTTTGCACGACGTCGGTTATTTATCAAACGGACCGTGTACAACGAGGCGCGGCTTGTAACATTTGCGACAAACCGGGTCGCGTAAAATTGCAGACATCTGTAACAACAGAAGGAGATGGGCTGTGACGGCGATTAAAATTATTGTAGCCATCTGTTATAATAAAAGCCGTCGGTCGACCGTTGGGCGAATTGTTTCCCGACAGGGTCGCGAGATCAGCCACGGTTTTCGCGTACCGTGTAAAAGCCCGTGTAAGTGTGACGTTTTTATCGTTCGCCGCGGGGATTGATTGATGGCCGATCGCGGAAGGGGCGCCACGATGCGAAATGTCGTTACGCGACCAGAAATTGTTACCGCGTTTCCGTTCGCCGCGCGAACGGAACTGAAAGGGCGATGCTTTTCTAATTGCGATTCGTCGAATGCCACGCGACGATAAAATAAATCCACCGACGTTACGCGATTTGGGCCATTTTCGAAATTTAATCATTTTCTACCTTTGGAGCGACGTTCGAATCCAACTACTAATTAATTTTATGCAGGAAATTTAATGTTTTCGCTGTTAACGGGCAAAGCATAAATACCAAGTAAGTGCTGTATGCAGTCGATAGGTATCGAAACGATTCCATACAAAATGGTACTTTATCATCTGGTATCGATAGCATCGATACGATGTTAGTCGAATCGCTGCTTGTAACTGTTCCGGACGTGAAACGATACGCGACTCGCAAAGCAAGCCCCCCCCCGGTCGCTCCCCGCTGCCATTTAACTAAAATTAAACCGGATAATTACTTTTCTTCGACGTCTAAAAAGTTGAACGAAATGGACATTAAAACGGAACAGCCGATTATCGCGTTAATTTAAATGAAATTATGCGCCGTAAATGTTTCGCGCCTGGAGGCAATCGGGTCGTACCTGTTTATTTATTGGTCGTTGGACTCCCGAGAAAATACAAGGTGTCTCCGTATCAAAGTTGCAACGATGTACGAAAATGTGGATTTTATAAAAATTTCAAGCAGCTAATTGAATTGGAAATGGCATTCTCGGAGTTTTCATGGCGACTGGATTTCGTGCATTTATCGGGACGTTAAAATACGACGACATTTGGCGATACAATTTTGCTAGTAAAAATTATAGCTGGCCGTTCGTCCGGAGGGCCGTTCCTTGGACGAAACGAAGGGCTCGTTTGCATTTCACGTTAATAACGAGACCATGTGGCACCGAAGGCAGTCTGCTGCCAGGGCTGCGCGTCAATAAAATAAAATTCCGCCAGCAGGAGCTGCGCGCCACGTGGATCTTGAAGATTACTTTCCGCTTTCGTTCCATTTAATTCCCTTCCCCGTAATCTCGCTCGTATCGTTTCCTCCCGGTTGATCCTTGTTTTTCGATGTTTTCCCGCGCGATCCAGAAAGAACGAACGCCTGTGGATCCATCGCGCGATCGCTGGAAAACGTTATTACCGATTAGAAATTAAATTTATAAATTATTTCCACTTCGTTGAATGCATGATTCCTGACCTACATTTCGTCGTTGAATAAATACATATAAAAACGCATCAAAAATACGCCAACCGCGACCAACCACTCGGTGGATCATTAATTTTAAGAGCCATAAAAGCAATACTAGATAGAGAAAAATTGCACGCGCGTGGCCGTGCCCAGGGAGGAAAAAATTCCCGACAAAAAGATCGAGGAGAATATCGAACCGCGTATTTTTTTTTTCTCGTTCGATCCATTAAACGCACCTACTGTCCGCGACGCTTACTCAAACATAGCAGCTTTTTTCTACGCGGTTCTTTATTAAAAAATAAATATTGCTTTTTATGTCCCTGGGGAACTTTCTTCATTAATCTCTTGTCGTAGTTTGACCGGTCATAAATTCTTTATCCCGAGTTGCACAACGACCGATATATAAAATCCACGCGTTTTCACGGTCTAACTTATTCTATAATCTCGTAGTTAAATTGATAATTTCTAAAACGAAAGTTCTTGGGGGTGGAGAAGTTTCGTAGCAGATCTGATGCTGGGAACGATCGCGGAATTCGTTTATTTTCGATTATTTTCAAACGTTTATTCGTAATTCCGACGCACCACCTGTACTTACGCATCGGTCCGCGTGTTCGACGTTCGAACGTTAATCTCGCACATTTGACGTCCGTTAAAGCGTTCGCCGATATTTATTTGTTCCAGACCGACCAGCGATCGGAATCGCTCGAAAACGTCCAGTTATTTGGGTATTCAGAGTGAGCCGTGGATCCGCGATGGATCCTTGTTGGTTTGTAAAACTACCGCTCGGTCGTTCCATTAAAATCAGTCATCGGTATGCACGAAGGGGTGCTCGTCGTCGAGCACGTAGACGAAATATGCGACCGCCCCCGGCAATCGCGGAATAGAATCGATCAAATATGAGAATCGTGATCACGCGATGACGTGCATATGCTTTCGACGTTATTAGTCTCCTGGTATTCCGCGGCATTGACGGATTCCCTCCACTATTTCCATCCTTGCGTTTCACTCGCGGATAGAATCCACCCTCGCCTTCCAAGAAACGCTAGATCGGAAGCCATTTTTGCTCAAGGTCTTGTAAAACACGAAGACATATTAACATTGCAATATTTGAAATCGTATCTCAACATTTTCTTCGAGGTTTTCTTGTACACTGAACAGACTAGAGATATTTGTTATTTTCTGTATCTACAACGGGATTGCAACAATGCGAATAGATGTTAATCTAGCACCAAGCGAATCTGTATGGATCGAATGTTGTTGAACAGGCAAGAAGTCGGTGCACGAGCATGAAAGTGGAGGGTGGAGTGGCGACCACGACGATCCTCCACAAGGTCAAGGTGAAGGAAGAGGCGAAAGAATGCTGCGGTTATCAGCAGTCGTCTGCGTCGACGTCGACGGGAACCGCGACCATCGCAACGGTGACCGCCCCGAGCACGAGTATCGCGACCACCGTCAGCAATAGCAATAGCAACGGCGTGTCGAGCGTGGCCGCCACCCCGTCGACGACCACCGTGCCCAACGCCTCCCCCGCAACCGCCGCTATTGTCTGCCATCCGTCGACGCCAGCCTCTTCCGTCACCGTCACCGTCACCGCCAACGCAGAGCCCTTTCCCGTCGATCTCGACCTCAAGGCCAAGGCCAAGGGTGCGTTACTTTTTTCTCTTTCAAACGATTATCATCCAATTACACTTAACCGGCTGGCTAACTAATCGCGAGTTAACTCGTTCAATCTTTAGCCTATATTGCAGTAGTTATTAATAACAAGCTTGGTCCCCTTTATCCATTGACATTGCTATAATTTTTTCAAATTTCATCGCAATACTCGAAAATATGAATGTTCCGAGGTTTTCTCCCGAGAATCGCTCGTTCCTTGAGATTTTCTCGCCAGGAGGGGTCGACGCGAAGAAAAGTTCCGTCCAAAAAGGGAAAAGCAACGGTTAGTGTGTGTTTCCGTGCGAGATCGTCGGGTTTAGCTGTGGGCACATCGCGCATTAGTTTGGAATATTGCATAGGGGTACCCGTATATCCAGGCCGCGGGCATACTCTCGTCCGAATCGTACATTTAGACCGAACTGGTTATCTAGACGGGCCGGAGCCCGCAGCTACCTTGGAAATGGCTCAGGAAAAAAGCCCGCCTCTCTCGTCAAAGCCCCGTCATCGCGCGTCCGAACGCCGACGCTACCAGTTTCCCGCCTCTGTCACCGATCGATCGGTTTTCGTGAACCGCGACGGCGCTTCATCCTGCGGGGAAAACGAGAATTTTCCAATTTTAGGGGCTGCTAAAATCCTATCCTAGACTCTCTTTAACCCGGTACTCGATTACAGGAGGTTCTCCGGAAGAAACATCGTTACAATCTTTGCCAATTTTCCTATCGATCTCGTCGCGAGTTTCGGGCTTTCCAATGAAATTTCGAAGGTGGATCGTAAAAAATTTACTCAGTCTCCGCCGCGGTCCGCGCGGACAGATGTTTAGACCATCACCGACACGCGCGTCTCTTTGGAAATCCTCCGTAAGTCCGTCGAGCTGCGTCTTCATCCCCGAATCTACAATAAAGAAAAAAAAAAGAATTTATTTTCGCACGCTTTGGATTCAGAGCGCCACGAGTCTTCGAGAAACGTAAAACAGTGATGAAATTTTTACCGATAGCGATACGTCCTTTCCGTTAATAACGGCGACGGAGGGGGGGAAGTAGAAGGAAGAGATCCAGAAGGGTGGGCGAGGAGGAGCACGTGTGCAGTGTGGCTGTGTGCGCCAGCACGAAATGCGATCGCAGAACAGCTCCATGGGGGATGGCGAAACTCCTGCGAGCAGTCAGTCAAGCTGGTTGGTCGGGGCCCTCGGTGTGTTGGTTAGGTCGGTTCGTGCAGCGGCTGACTGCCTGGACCAGACGCGATAAGGCACGTCCAACACTTCCACCGGGATTCTGCTCGAGGCTGATATCATATCCGGTACACCGTCGGCATCCCCGACGTTGCCGTTCGAGGTATTTTGCGATAGTCGTCCGCGCCCCGCCAGCCCGGGCTACCACCTTCTTCTCGGATATGCTTACGACGTAGAACGAAAACGAGTTCCACGGAGCACATCCGTTCTCCTTTCCGGGCGTCTCCAATTTACCCCCCCGCGCGGCCGAGTTTTAAACGCCGCCGAGCCCCCAACCCCCTTTTGATAAGATGCCGCGCCACCGTGGACTTTATTAGGATTCGTGACTGCAATTCCGAGAAATGGGTCTTACGTTAGACCGGCCGGGATATTAAACTCTCCGCCCAGGCAAATCCGATTGGACCGCGCGCACACGCCCCCTCGTTGGAAAATACAATCGAGGAAATTTTTATCTCGTGACACTTTCGCGGTTCCCCGCCGAAATCGAACTCGAAGGGTTGACAGAGACTCGTGTTTGTTAGATTTTGAAGACAGAAAACGGGTCGAAGTTGACCCACTTCTTCCAACAGAATTTGCGGATCATCTTTCATCTAGACGGTTCGGACTAATTCTGATTCACGCGATTTAGCGCAAAACTGACAGTGTATACATTCGCACCTAATAATAGCACGAAGCGGAATCGTGTAGAACTAATAAATTGGAAAGTACCATAACTTCGGTGAGAATGTATAGTACGGCGAGAGTCGAGGATAAGGATTATGTAGATGCTATTACTATGCTAATATCTTCGCGAACTTTTTGCTCGAAACCCTGATTCTTTTCTATTTAATTTTGTAATCCTGGAGGACCGTAAAGGAGTGTCGGCTTAGAAATTAATTACCCGAGCAGGAATACTCGATATCTATTTCGGGTGCTCCGAAGCAAGCCTAAGTTTCACGGGGGAGAGAATCGCGAGGCATTCCGCGTGCCAGATGTCGTCGAACGCGAGAATAGAGGCCGACGAAGGGGGAGCCAGGAAGCAGAACCGAGATCGGAAATCGTAAAGAACCGAGGAAAATAAAAGGAGGACCGACGAAGGACGGAAAAAGGAGGAACGAGTCCGCGAAGAACGCGGAGAAGAGGTAAAATGGACGCGGAGGGCGATCAGGAAATGGACCGAAAGGGATAGAAAAAAATAGAGTGCAACAGAGGCAGAGAGAGAGATTCGGGGGGGAGGAGGAGGTGGTACTCGAGGGAGGCGGGGAGAAAGGAAGCGAAGGGAGGAAGAGATGGCTGGGAAGGGATTGCGATCAAAGCCATCTGTTGCATTGTCCCGGCAATTAGGAGGCGACAGCTGAGTCCCAGCGTACTTACTTCCACCCAGGGACTCTCAGCCGAGTGGAGCACGTGCGCTTTATCGATCTCTCTTCGCGTTCGTGAAACGTCGTCTGCGAAGACAACGAGCCGCTTCTATGTTGCTCTCGCGTGTGCTCCAGGTGCGCGTCGAACCAGCCGCGAGCTACGCGCGATTCACGAGCCGCTGTCGTTCGAAACTAGCCGTGCCCCAGATGGCCATCAGCCGCGAATATTAGGTCCGCGATAACGTTTTTCAAACATTTCGTACCTCACAGACTATTTACGTCATCGACGATCTGCACCATGCAGAAGCACACTTCCGGTTTCATTTTGGCTTTTCAATGATAGATCTTGAGGAACTGTTTATATCATATTCTATAACATCGAGTTGCATTTCTCGAAATAGTCATTGAAACTCTTTTGGCACCCAAGTATTTAAACCATTATAAATAGGATTTGTTCAATGGTAAATTTCGACGAAAACGTTGAACGAGGGTGATTCGCGATCGGTGCCCCCGCGAATATAAGGCGCGTTTAAGGTAATTTAGTTTGCCGTGAGTTCAGGTACAGGTAATTACCTCTTGGCTACCGGCGTCAGATTGCAGTGACACGGTGGCGCCGTCCTCCCCCTTGTCCCTCCCGCTGCTTACCTACGTTACGAATTTACGTTCACACAACGTTGGAAATTCCCGCCCTTGGACCTATCGAGAGCTCGACGAATCGACCTGGGGGCCTCTTACAGTTTCCCGTGCGAACGAAAGACGCGACATTTTCGGCCTTTTACCTTCCACAAAGGCAGCCTACCTTCGTTGGAAAGATGTCTACGAGCGTGGCGAATGTTATCGAGATATGTGTTGAGTCATTTTCGAGTAACGGAGGAACAGACGGAGAGAAGAGAGATTTTTTTTGACTGTAGTGTCGTTAAACGAAAGAAATTTAGTCGTAGTACTGACCGCGAGATGTATTCTCGTTACATTTGATGGATTTTTCCGCGGCCGTAGCGTGAAATGCACGGCTTACTTTTATGGAATACCATTAGCTGGCTGATTACGCGCGATGCACGCCCGCGCGTGCAGGTGCACCGTTCGTAAAACTAGACATACGCGAACGAGGAAGCAATCGAGCCTGGGCGCTTTAACGACCAACAGGGAGAAGTCTCTTCTCGCGTGAAGGAAAACGAGAATTATTTTTTTTTATCAACAACGGTGTCTTCTGAACAATTCGGAAGCCATCAGAGGGTGAGAATTTTCACCGTGATGATGGAAATACCGATAGGAACTACTTTCGCGTCAACAGTCCGGGGCAGAAAGTCGGTCTTGAAAGCGGGTGCTACTGAAATCGAACGGGGGCCGTGTCAAAGCGGATCGCAGACGTAGAAATCACGTGTGCAGAGAGATTAAACTGCGAAATGAAAGGAAACGTCACCGAATCGCGGTTGTTCGGAGGGACGAGGCTACGCTAGGCGTCGGGCTCCAACTGTCAGTCAACGCTTCACGACGCGGGGACGGTTCCGCCGTGTGTAACGTTTCGTTATCGGCACATGTATATATAATATACGTATATATATATATATATGTATGTATATACTATATATATTCTATGACGGCGTTTTGCCACGCATGCCACGGGGCCGGAGGCATTCCGCGAGATAACGCGCGGAACACAGAATGGGAACAAGACAAGGTGGATGACACGGCCCGTAATTGCATGTTATCCGCTGCACCCACGCACAGAGTACACGGTCGACGCGCATCTGTGCCTAGCGCTGGTGTGCGTGGCTATCAGCGTGTTTGTAAACGAGTGGCCGATTCGCCTGCCCGTTTCACGTGCCCCGTGGTTGACGGCTCCCCGGATGTACCGAGCACAAAGGACGTTTGCGGCGACGTTGTCCCTTTATGCTGAACGCTCTTTCGACTCTTGCCGAGATAAATCATGGTTTTTACTCCGATGCCTCTTGCTTCTTCGTCAAATTGCTTCCGGGACGGAGATTTTTTCCCTCCCGTGGATCACGGGGAACGCTAGAACCACGGGATAAAGGGCCCGTATACGGACGACGCGCATTACACACTCCACGCTCCTAATCTACGACGAGGAATGCACACGATTTCTCCTTTTTCATGGTCCCATTCTATCTTAAAAGATAAATAAATATAAGCATATTAAAATAAAGAAATACAAATTGTACCTATTGAGGAGATATACATATAAGTAATCTTACAAGTAATAAGAAATGGCAAAGAAATAAATTCTTCTATTCATAATCAATACGATATCTCATACGCTAATATTAAATATACTTGCCTTCCATTTTCGTTGACAAAATTTTGTAAACTGCCCAAGTCGCACAATTCTTGTTATGAAAATTTCTCTATTATTAAATAATAACAGAGACCTAACCCAGACCAAACTTTTATAGACGCCGCTGATGTTGGACGTTGGTCGCGTGGATCAGGTTGATAAAAGAAAGTGCAATTTGATTGCAGTGGGTTCGGCGACGAGGGAGAAGTCCCCGCGGGAAGAGGTCCAACCGGAGGTGCACTCGCCGTCCTCTCATCATCATCAAAGGATCACCTCCGCCGCGGCGAGCGGTCAACAAAAGCAGAGCAATGGTCCGCGATCGGAGTACAAAGGGACAACCGGTTGCTCGGTGTCCTCCGACAACGACAGTCCCTTGCCCTCGCACTCTCTGAAGCCCGAGTTCGAGGATGGAATTGGCTCTGGCGCTGGCAATGCCGGGGCTCCTGCCAACTGCAGAACGGAAGAGCAGAACGATGTATCCGCGCTGTCGAATGGCACCACCGGCACCAGATGCATCGCTGGTGTTTTCGCCGGTCACGGCATGTTCAAGAGACTGCTCGGCACTCTCGTGCAATTCGCTACGAACATCTCCCTGGACACAGGTGACACCGTGCGAACTCTGGTGCTGACGCTTCTGGTAAATTCCTTCCCTCTTCTCGCTTCTTTCGCTCTGTCCTATCGAAATGTTACAAATCTGGGTCATTCGTCGACACAAGTGGCTCAATAAAAAGTATATAACACCGGTATCATCGATAATTACGAAGATATTAGGGTCATCCTGCACGCAACGCTTACCTCTTCGGACCAAATGATCGTCGACAATTTGTACAAGTTTCAAAGAACCCGTAAGTCTCCGGGTAGCATTATCCCGTGGTGCTTGTAACGGGTATTCTACGATCTCTCGTAGTCGCAAACTCTTCTAGTAGTAACAATAAGTAACGTACGCGTACCAGCTGACGGAGCTGGCTGGGAACAAACTACGCGTACCTTCGTCATACGCAAAGTGCACTTGCGATCTCCGAGACAAGCAGATGCGTGCGTGTACTTTACGATGCGTTTAGAGGGACTTGTACCCGTTTGCCCTTACAAGTAATCCTATTCGTTAGACCTTCCAACGCCCGCGACTAACAAGGAAAGTTTACGATCCAAGGGTATCTTTTTTAACGGAATACGGTCTGGCAAATTTTCAACACGTTTCATTCATTATTCGTGTATTCGTGATAAAACAAAACGAAGGAGAACATGACTTACCCCACCGGAGGGCGTAAGCTACGACTCCCCATTGAATCTTCAATAACCCCTACGGTTCGACGGGCTTCCAAATGGTCCTCGAGCCTAGGATAGGGGATGGAAAATAGTTGTCAGACTCGTCACGATCCTCCGATGGAAAGAATTCCCGTGGATCGTCCGAACGGTTGGAAATATTCAAATTACGTTGCACAGGACGCATCACGTTACCGCGTGTACCGAGGTTGCACGCGCCCCGGAAACGTGACATCTGGTCGCCGTGCTTAACCGTAAAACGATCGTGGCACGTGACAAACGTGAAATCGCGACCACCGTGCGTCCATTTCTTCGGGGGTAGGGAAACAGAACCCCCGGGGGACAGAGATTACTTTCCGACCGTTACTGGATGCGTGGCGAACGATCGGCGCCGTTAATCGAGCGGAATCCTCTCGGTTGTCGTTGCAGAACGGGAGCAGAACCGCGGAGGAATTCCACTCGGCGTTGCAGGAAGCTACCAACTACCGCCTCAGAGGCTTCGTGTTACCATACCTGAAGCACACCTTGCCTTCTTTGCAGAGGGACCTGAACAATGCCGCCAGAGCGAACAACCAGGTGAGTCCGCTTCTTCAGCGTCCTTTCGCAGACTATCTGCAACAGAACAAACTACTACATGCGTTAATCGACGAATATTAGAAGAGTTAAATCGAATTTGGGAATTCCACCCTTGGAAATTATAAATGAATTATTTTTACCTGTCTGGCATACTTATAATCTCGTAAACGATTAAAAGATCGTTGGACGTGTCGCCGGATAGGCAACACATGTTTTTTTCGGCGCGGGGAATGAAAGAATCACCGAGAATAACAATGGCTGACCCATAAGGAGCCCGGAATGCTTTATTAGAGTCGCTACGAGGGCTATAAATCATCGTGCGCGGCTGCAACGTGGCGTAGAGCCGCGCACCATGAATGAACGAAAACCGTCATCCACCCTGTGTCCACCTAACATGGATTTTTGTTTGTAAAAGAAACACCATTAGTCGGAAATTATAACAAGGGTAAAAATCGCTGCAACTATAACTCTAGAAATCCTTATTGCAGTAACGACAAGAAGCCGCACGATCGATTCAAAAATAGCGTGTCCAGCTTTCGATTTATTTTCTATAACAACGTCTCTTGAATAATATTATTAAACAGGAGAGCGATACGACGTATTGGGTTTTATTAACCTATATAGCGACATCGCTGCTGAATTTTTCGATATGGCGTGCATTGCTTTATGCCTTTTGGAAAATGCTGCAATGCGTCGCAGTCGAAACCTGTACTCGATCTTTTCTCTCTCTCTCGACGCGAGGCAGGTAAATTTTTCGCGATAGACACGCGCGCGCAAACTGCGGATTCCGGAGGCAGAAACTGTTTCTCGCTTTTATAGGGTGATCGATGTCTGGCGAAATTCATGACGACGGAAATTTAGAACGTTCCGGCGAGAACCGAGCACGGAGATTGGGAGCATACACATTTATAGGTCGGGAAGATGGGAACGAAGAGAGACATCGGACACGTGTGACATTTCCAAAGCGCTAGATCGACTTCTGAATAACAAACGATTCTAATCTTACCGCGTTCTCGCTTAGAATTCCCCCCCCGATTTCCCGCGTGCGCCATCGACAGCCTCTACCATCGCGTATGCGATTTAAAATTCACGTTTCAACGAACGAGATTGGAAAATATATTTTAAAACTAAGTTTTATACAGATTCTATTCTTGACAATTACGATGATATCGCTATTTTCCAACTATCGTAAGCGTTCAACGGCGAAAAGAACGCTGGAGAACCGGCGAATTGCGTTACGAAATGTGCTCGTGCACACGATGGTCAGATGTAGATGAGAGTTCTATTACGCGCACGCTTGTTAAACTTCGTAGAACGAAGACGGAAGAGAGAAAACGCGTCCAGGAGTAGCGGGTAAAATCAACAGAGCCCGGGCTGACCGGCTGCCAGCCTGTTTTAATTTCCCAGGCTACTTCGCGATCGTGGGTGGGAGCACGCCAGCCTGTTTCACGGCGAGATAGATGAACGGAATCGAATGGTAAAGGCGAACTTGAAAACCCGTGGCACGGAAACGCTCGTTACCAAGGAGACAACTTTCGTTCGTTTATTTCCACGGCGGATTTTACGATTCCGCCTCGACCAAGAACCGAACGTTGCGGGTACGCGCACATTGAGCGCACCTGACGCAGCGCAGCGCGCCATTTGCCAGACCGTAGCAATTAAATTTTCCCATTCTCACGACACGCCCTCTCGAGACATCTTTATTACATTTTAGTAATTAATAAATAAAAAGCCTCGCGTACGTTGTAACGCGAACGGTTGAAAAATCGGTTCGTCGAGAGGAAAGACGCGAAAAGATGGCGGTAAATTTCGAATCTGTGCATGTAATGTACGTAAGACGATTAAAGAAAAGCTCGGGAACGCGTAACCGCCGTTCACATTACGCGATTTTGCTTTTCGAGCCAGTCTTCCGTGCGTCGCTGTCTGGTTGTTAAAACCGCCCGAAACGGTGAACATAATCCTGTAAACTGAAACGTTCGCGCAGATACTGGGCTTATTTATTCCCGCATCTTCCACCGCGACACGGTTCGGTTCATCGTTTTCATCGTGTTTTTACGCACACGCTAGATGGGATCTCGAAATACAGTTATATCCCTTCTCTGCTAACCGTTTCATAAATATTAAAGAGACAGGGGGAAGGCAGGTTTATTTCGTCTGAACCGAATCTGTAATTCTAGCATTTGTTTCTCATATTATAGAACGTGGGTCGTAAAATCAATTCTCTCGATGTAAAAAAAATGTCTTTCGACCGATTGTAAATCCGTTGAAAAGTAAGGTCCGGTCTCTCGACGAAATAAACCGGACTCTTTTGAGTTTCCCTTCGAGAACGGAAAAGAATTCGTAATCCTCCTTGAGAAAGAATAAAGTACGACTCGTGGAATTAATAGAAGTCTTCCGGTTACGCGACTGCTTCCAGCTGTTGCCCGTCTCGAAAGAGAGCGAAAAGAAAAAGTAGACGGAACACAGACGGTGGATGAAGCTGAAGCGGGACGAAGAACACGCGAAGAGCACCAAGGAGCGAGTCGCGCGGTAACGAATTGCAAATTAATAGCAACGATTTACATTTCTCGAGGCAACCGACGAACGATCGAAAGACCCAGAGGCAACGTCAAATTTCTTCGCACAGGCACACCCTTTTGTCCTCGATCCCTAACTTGGCGAAACTATTCGATCGACAATGGTATTCGCAGAGATTTTTATTCTTCTCAGAAACTGGACTAAAGATCTGATTTCGAACCTTTTGTCCTCGATTTCTGATTAATGATTAACAACACTACTTGATCGATGATAAATAGGATAGACTGGTATGTTTCAGTTCGTCACGCTTCGATTTTCTCTCGAAGACACGGGTGTTTTAGCCTGAAAACAGAAACAGTTGTTTTAACATTTCTGGTGTGCATTAAAATGTATTTGTAATTACAAGAGGTGGAAGAACGAACACGAAATGTATGGTATCAGGAGTTTTGCGAAACTGGCTGCTTTGCAATGCGAAAAGGTTGGCCGTTCCTTGGCAGTTCGCGAGGAAACGAAGACGCGGGGGTGTGCGTCTGCGAGCACGGAACCGCCGATCGATGATCGTTAATTGAGAATTGGGAACGCGAGAACGCGACCGAGCGAGGGGTCGAAAGGAGACGGAAAAAGGTTCCAATATTGAATTAGAAGCGATAAATCCCACCCTGGCAGGCAGACTTCGGTATCGAGGGTGCGAGCACGAAAGTTTGGACGAAAGGTGGTGCCGGCCGTAAAGAAGCCGACGGACGAATATTAAAAATCGAAACTGATTGGGAGCAGCCGTGCTGACCGGTCGCCGGGCCGTGCTCGACGGATACGTACACGTTTTTACGACGTTCTGGGAAAACGATGCATAAAACGCGTCGCGTTTTACGGACGTTCGCGTTCCTTAATGCTCGGAAAGACAGCGCGAATCAAAACTATCTGCAATTTCGCGAACGTATTCCGTCTGTTATGGAAACTTTTCAGCGTTTGGGGAACACAGGCTCAGACGCTTATTAATCCCTTACTAATCCAGTAATGACCAGACTCGATTGCAATTAAGATAACTTGATACAAGTAGAGGTATATAAACAGACGTAACTAAACGCTTATTTACAGCTTGTTTCCAGGTCTGTTATATTGAAGTAACATATTTCAGTAATAATTAACAGGACTGGTAAGATCCTTTCGTACGAAAGCTTGAGAAATTATTTAATTTCGATGGAGTTAACGAGTTGGCAGGCGATAAGATTTGATTTGATTCTGTCGACAGAGTTGCGCGCAATTCTTACGATCGAACGAGGCAGCGGTTCTGGAGGCCGTCGGGTTGCTGGCGGCAGGGGAGCCGGTGGAGATCTTCGGAGAGCAGGCTGGCAACGGGCTGGGAAGTGGAAACGGAATAGGAAACGGCGGCAATCAGTCCTCCGCTCATTACGGCATGCGGTCCAATTCTAATCCCGGTGTCGGTGCTATTCAGCACACGAACAACGCCACGGGCGGTCTGCACCATTATTCCAGCACCGCACCGCACGCACCGAAACGTCGCGCCTCCGACACTCCGTGAGTGAATCCGTAATGCTGTTACGAAATTTTGCGACACCCGCGCGTTGGTCAACCGATTTCATCCTCTCCGCCTCCTGCAAAATAACAATAACTCGATCACTCGGAAATCTTGTAATCGCGATCGGGTTTACACCGGGAAGTGCAGCCGCTTTCACCGAGATTTATGAACGGCGTTGCTCCATTTTTTGAGGAAATATTATAATGGACCAGAGACCCGAAATCTTCGACCATCTATAAACGTAATTTATCTACGCGCGAACCATCGCCACGCACCTGCGCGTACACGCGTGCGTAGTATATTTGCCAAGCCGCAACGCGCCGCCGTTTTCGAAAAAATCTTGGCCGCGGGCCTGCACTTCTCACCGATATTTATCGCGACGCGGTCGCCATTTTCCCGCCAAACTCGGAAAATTCAAGTTAAATCTCAGTTATCGAAAAAATAGAATATTAACCACGTGTAAAAGTTCAAGATACTACAGTTCGCGTAAGTGTAATCCTATACGTTTGAAAAAGGGATCGAATCGTGGGGTAAAAGAAATCCGGTGAATGGTTTAGCACGAAGGCAGTGCATCGTCGCGAGAAAGAATGGACGTTCCGGGAAGACATATGTATAATGTCTTGGGAATCGACGAGGTGGTTGGTGCACGAGGGTCGGTATTTGCGGTCAGAATATGATATGCGCGTGTACGCGGAAAGGAAAGGGGCGCCGAAGCGAACTCGAAGGCGACAAAACGCGACGCGCGCGCTGGCAATGCCAGGTTTGGCCTCCTCTCGATATGTCTGCCGGTGACGTTTCCATATATCATCGGGGTACCACCTTTCTCGAACACCCCCGACCGTCCTTCTCCCGGGACCCCTCTATTCTCTACCCTTCGACTACCAGCGAACTTGCCTCGAGTGCCTATCGGCATCCCGCTAATACGACCCACGTTCGGCTTACGCCTCGACGCTCCTGGCTGTTTGCGTAGCTGCGCCAGCGAACGCGTGCACGTCCGAACTAAATTACAAAATCTCCCTATCCCCCCTCCTTTGCCGCGATACTCGACTAATCCGTGCCGGGAGGATTAACGCCAACGGAAAACGATTCGACGCGACGCGATCGATCGATTCACTATTAACGCTCGTCGATCTACGCCCCGACATTTTCAACCCCTTCTATTTCGCGCCTACATTAATCCTTCCACTGCTTAACAAAATTATAAGACACAATTTAAAACATGGGGTAGGCGCAGAAATTAAAAAATTTCGGCGAAATTAAAAACTTTCAAATCATTCTAAAAAAATTATTTTTAGTTTCGGGGGTCAATTACAAACATTTTCAGTGAATAGACATAACGCCGAAATCCTAGCCATTTTCGAGAAAAAAATTCGCTAGGTAGAGAAATTTTTCGATGAAATTACAAATTTTCAAATCATTCTAAAAAAATTATTTTTAGTTTCTGGGGTCAATTGCAACCATTTTTGGTGAATAGACATACCCACGAAATCCTACGTATTTTCGAGAAAAAAATTCGAGTATGTGGACAAATTTTTCGCCGAAATTAAAAACTTTCAAATCATTCTAAAAAAATTATTTTTAGTTCCGAGGGTTAATTACAATCATTTTTGGTGAATACACATATCCGCTAAATCCTCCTCAGTTTCGAGAAAAAAATTCTTTACCGGAAATGTAATGTAGTAAAGGATTACAGGTTTCTGGCTTCCAGGCACTTTACACGCCACGTTTTACCTTCCATCGATCAAACTTCAGTATATTATAAACGAAGAAGATAATACTATTTAAAAGCTACCATTAAGCGAGCAATCGACACCCCACGTTCGCACAACCCCTAGTGATCGATACCTCTGGTAACATTAATGGAGCCAATACAATTGGACATGTCTGGTCGAAGTGTTCATGTACCTCTTGAACATGTCGCAGATATTACGAGAACGGGGCACTCCTGGACGACGTGCCCGTGTATGGAAAGAGATCAACGAATCCCTGGAGTCACCACCATCAGCAGCAACAGTCTAACGAGAGTTCCTCTTCTTATTGTTGGTATCATCCGCTTCATTCGTCGAGCGGGTCGATGCCGGGTCACGGGCACCGCCACGGTCACGGACCCAGCCCAGTGCCGCCTAGTCTCGTGCAAATTAATCAGATAAATGCATTCTCGGGCACGCACCATCTAACCCAACAGCAACAGCAGCAACAGTTGAGCCACGTTCAAACGCAGAACGGCAGCCTCGACGACGAGTGGAAGAACATCCACGTGATGTTGAACTGTATCCTGGGTATGGTCGAGAAGACCAAAAGGGCGCTGGCCATTCTTCAGACCCGGGGATGCTCCAGTCCAGCGTCGATGCCCCCGTTGGCAGCGTCCACGTCCACCGGGGCGCAGAACGGTAACGGCGGCAACAACACTAGCGTTGCTAGTAACAATCCATCCTCCACGAACGGTTCACAGGTGGAATCGTCTACGGGCGATCGGGAGGGTAACCTGAAACGATTATCCGGTGAGATCGTTGCTCAGACAATAAGGGTCACCGAGGACAAAGTCGCCGAGGTGAAGAGGAAGGCTGGTTAGTCGTCGTTCCATATTTTTACGTTCTTCCAGGTGTTCAGGCTAGAAGTAACATGTTCTAATCGTGTTCCTCGCAGAAGAAGCAGTGCTGGAGGTGAAGAGGGCTGCTGTGGCAGAGGTTCAGAGGGCGGTGGCGGTCGCAGTGGCCGAATCCAGGGCGAACGAACGCCTCCGTGTTCATCGACTGCTCGATCTTCCCTTGTCGCAGAGAAATCACGGTGCTCATCGTCAGGGCCCGTTGCTCCGGGTCTATGGGAATCCTGGCGTGGTGGACGCCAACGCGAGGGCCGTCACGACGCCGACCACCACTTCGAATCCGATGCCATCGACCACGGAGGACGAGAAGGACGCGCATTTGCAGACCATCTCGGGATCCGTGAGTACCCCGAACTTCTGGTTCTTTGCTTAATTCTTCAACGTTGTTTTTTTATTTATAATTATGTCCGATATTTTAGAGCTGTTGGAATTGCGGTAGACCCGCTCTGGAGACGTGTGGTGGTTGTGGGATCGCGCGATACTGCGGATCCTTTTGCCAACATCGCGACTGGGAGGCCGGAGGACATCACGCGTCCTGCAACAACCCTCCTCCGCGCGAGTTCAGAAGGTCAGCGTCACGCAGCCCACCGAGAATCGCTACCGGAAGTCTGTCGACGAACGTGGACGTGGACGTGGCCGCGCCTATATCGGCCAGCACCCCGTCCAAAGGGAAGTGACATCACGACGCGAAGTATAATCACGTTCGTCGATTCGCCAGACCTATCCAATACGATTCGCGCGATCCGCGTTCTCTCGTTTAACGAGTCATACATCTTCTGCGTACCTTCTTCGGGCCTCTATTTCTTCTTTCCGACGAGTTTCCTCGAGACATCCCGCGCGCCATCGTGTTTTTCTCTGTAAAATAGGAACCGCCCTGTCCCTGTCGCAACCGCACGAGATTTTACGCTTCGAGTAGCAGTAATTGTTTTCGCAACACGAAATCGAAATCTTTTCATCGTCGGGCGTAACGTTCTACGCGAGATTATTGTGGGAATCGTTTCGCTACGAACTTATGGCGAGACGGTGCGATTACGTACACGTAACAAAATTTCACCCTCTATGATCGTTGCATCATCGTTCGTTGGATATCTTCTTTAGAATAGCGTATGATGTATGTCGTAATGACACTCTTTTTCTCGATGGGAATGAAAACGTAGAGATAAATTACTGATATCGTGTTACGTATATAAATGTGCACTTTTCCAGCTATTCCGGATCGTAGAGGGTTTGAATAAGCAATAACTGTAAGGCTACGAGATACGTACATACAATCAAGTACAAGAATAACCCTGGTTATTGGACTTCTTTTTTTCTTTCGCTCGATAATTATATAACAGATGAAACGTACTCGTTGTTACAAAAAAGTACTTAAAAAAAAAAGAATGTAACTAGTACACGCTATGCTCTCTCTCTCTCTCTGTCTCTACAAAAAATACCGTATGAAAATATTCTTACATGCTTGTTACTAAATTTTTCGGAAAGACAAGAAACGCTACTGTAAAACTCGTAGGAGATGTCCAATTTTCTTATATAATTTCCGGAAAAGTGTACGAGTCATAGTCAGCCGCTTAAGAACTTGTTACTCCATTAAAACAACTACCTTAAAGGAATATAATTTATTATCGATAATTCTTATCCGAGGTATCGTTAATGCATTTGAGTTTTTACTTGAGTCGATGTACAATGTAGAAAAACACGGTGTATCGACCTTTTCCTAGTCAATTGATAGATTTAATGATCGCAACGAGTAATGTAACGAATGCTAATACAAATTTTTACTTTGTACGCGTCGAAATGTAACCACCGTATATGTACATTTAAGTCTAGTCATCGTCGGGAGGTAAAACGAATTTATCGATCATACGCATTAGGGAACTTTGCTCAAATCTAGATTACGAATCATTGTATGTTTTCCTAGCTACATTGTGTTGCAGGGATGTATGATGGATTCTATAAATTGTATTTATGAATTCACGAAATACATAATTATTCTATGTCATAATGCTTAAAGAAAGAGCACGCAAACAGTTTCATTTCACCTTTACATTTTATTTTACATGCGCGCAGATTGCAAGTTTTCTAAAATTTATTTAATATAAATACAATAATGTAAAAAAAAACGAAAATGATTGCGAGATGCGATCATTTTTTCGGCTCGGTCGAGTCCCCTATTATATTTGCAAACAGAGCTCTCGTCTTTTCTTCCTTTCCCAGCGCTTCCGTCCAGTCCTTCTTGTTCCTTGCAAATAGAGGAACGTTAAATTTATTATATATAATTAGTCCCGATTTCGTGGAACGCAACGATTCTCCAACTGCAGCTAATTCTTCCATGATTAAAATTCTTTGATTTATGCGCGCCCACTGCCACATCCTTTCTAAACTTCTGGAACCGTGTGTACTTGTAGCTAATTGTGCCCAGCATCCTTTCATCTTCTTTGCAAGCTTCTCCCTACTTTTCTCACCTATGTACTTACTATCCATAAAAGCGTCCGCGATACGACTACCTTTTGGATCACCAAACAAACTCAATAGTTCCTCCTTGTCTGTTTCCAACAAGGAATTAACAATCTTTATTGGCTTATTAAACTTGAGAATAGCTTGCACCATTAAGCTTCCATGCAAGTTGACAATGAATTTCGAATTGTCCTGTTTTCGAAAATCTTCTAACTGTTCCTGTGTTTTCAAAGTTGCTATGCACATCACGATCAGATGCTGCTTCTCATTCGCTTCGCAATTAAATAGTTTCAAAAGTGCACTTACAAATGCACCCTGCTTTATTTGCAGTCTCATACAAGCATTTCCCAAGCTAGCCAGAACTCCTGTGTAACCCTTCTCAAGAATGTCGGAAACACAGGTAAGAATTTCTTCAAATATTTTCTCAAAATCTTCTTTTACAGCACAGTGATCCAACAGCCTCTGTACACTGAAGTTTGTACTTTGCGTCAGGGACAATTCTTTCAAATTACCCAAAAAATACTGTTCATAAATTCTGTATAGAGATTTAGGTTCTGCTACTGCTAGACAAGCCTCCAATAATCTGATGGAACATTCCGCTTCAAAGATGTTTGATATTTGTTGGTTTTCTTTAGGTTTGAAACATTCGTTGGTAATTTTTTGAATATATGTTTCTGTTGTCTCACGATGTATATCCTTCAAAGAATACAAAATACTTTGCAATAATCCGGACGTAAGTTCGTCCTGACCAAATTCAAGAAACTGAGGCCATTTGTGAAATCTGTTGCAAATTTGCAATAACAAGTCTTTATATTCTTGTATCACCGGTCGTCTAGCGGCAAACAACGATTTCTTTTTCTCGTTATGATCGCGTTTGTCGATCAATCCTCCAAGGCATTCGAACACGGTTCTCAAAAGATGATTCGCGTACGTGTCGAACACGAATTCTTCTATGTTATTCGTAAAGTATTTGCTTAGTCTCAACACAATATCGTTATAAGCCTTTATTTCGGATTCCTTAATCTCTATACCAGCATCCGCGTTTTCCTCGGAGGATGATTTCTCAGATCCATCTTTGTTTCCTCTGTCCGCGCAAGTTGTTACGATTGTTTGCAAAACGTGGCTAGCAAATCTATCGCTGCTGAGTGGTCGAAACGAGGAGCCAAAAGCGTCGACCAACCTCTGTATCGTTTCTAAATTCGCATATTTTAAAAACGAATCCAGTATCCTGGACCCGATTTGATTTTGAGCATATTCGATCTCGTGACCAATAGTTTGTTCGTACACGTTATTTACAAATATTAACTTTTCCTCCAGCGTGGGAAAATCGCGTTTCATTAATTCCAAGATACGTACCATGTACTGGTAAGTATCAGAATCAACGTGAGACCCATGGTTCCTTTGCCTCGCGAATTTCTTCGCCATTTGTATTTGAGAACGTTTTTTCTTTCGTTTCTTACCTCTTTCGTCGCCGCCGTTTTCGTTAGCCATTGTTTAAAGCAAACTTCTGATGAACAAACGTACGAACGTCATTAGTATCGCAACGAACATAACCTTCTTACGCGACACGTGAGGGATTCAGTATCGCACCGCCATCTGCGTGAAAGAAACGAAACTATTATCGATTATCTCGAACGTTTAAAAATAAATTAATAAACATATTTCGTATCTGTTATTGAAAAACATAGACGAACAACTTGAAAAGAAACGAACGCATAAAATGGCATTTACTTTAAAACGAAATAGGAACAGGCATCCTAACGTATGCGCAAAGTAAATGTTACTTTCCATTTTGCGTTTAAATTACATCTCGTTTATTTGTACCTTACGATTCTTTCCTTTATTTTACACACTCGAATTAATCTACATAAATCTTCGTACGTCATACCGTAATTCGTATCAGCACGTTTATTCGTATATCAACAAGAAAGAAAACTCTGCAATGGACGTAATAATAGTGGAAAAACGTGGAAGAGAGAACGACTTCCGAATTGCAATTCTTTGGAACTCACTAGCCGTTTGTCGCGTCACAGGCTCGGCTCGGATCTTTTGCAACCGTCTTTCAACAAATAATCACGGGAAAGTCTTAATTCGCACAAACGGATATCTACTATAGTTAATTAAAGGCCCCTTCGACTGCTATCACAAATAGAGAAAAGAGCACACGTTGAACTAAAGTAGCTCTCATCGAGGACAATAAATTTCTTCCTTATCTAGTATGAGTTATATATATAGAGGATCGTTGTTTCTTTCTGGATTGACATTGACAGTTTCTTGTTAAAAACATCTGGTGTAGCGCTCGTTTCGCGTGAATTCACGTTGAACCACTCGATTGATCGTAAAACGCATCCCCGAACAAATAAAATTTGCGATGTCTCTGTGTATTGAAATCCGTTACAGGTACCTTCGAACACCAAATAAGTTCTTCACTCGGACTTCCTCGATAACGGTGACGTCGATTCGTTCGTTGACGAATCGTTACTTCAATTTATACTAATAAAGTTCAATTTTACCTAAATTCTCGTCAACAGTTCGTTCACCTGCTATAATGCGCAAAGCTGTACGACAGCGTGGCAAAGTTTTGGAATGCAGACGTTTCAGAATGCGAATATTTTCTTCTTCAACGACACGACGCGACGTCAAACGGCCCCGTATTCCTCGCTGGACGGTGACTCGTCGCTGGGTGGCGGCCGAGGCGGTCTGGGAGGTCTGGGGGGTCTGTGATGATGCACAACAGGAGCTGGCCTCCTCGGAGGCGGCGGAGGATGAGTACCGTAGGAGGTGTCGTCCCCCTCCTCGCTACTAGGTGAAGGTGACGGTGCTCTGTCTTCTTGTTCTTGCAACAGCTGTCGAAACTCTTGAATGGACTCGTTCAGGGACCAAAGTTGGGAGAGCAGTGACAGATCCAGTTGTCGAAGTCCAAACTGCAACACAACGGTTAGGAAAAATGATCCTCGGCGGTTGGTTCAGCGATTGCATAATTTCCAAACTTTTTGGAAGGAAGATAGTCTGATTAACTTGGAATCAAATTGTACTTAGATTTTTGGCGGAGAATCATTGGATTATTATTTGTTGCTCGAACGAGCGTCGCGCAATGTATGCTCTATCCGATCAGACACGTTCACTTTTACCAAGCGGTTGCCAAGGCAAATGCTGTTTCGTGATTTACGAACTGAAACGACGTATTTCCAAGCAAGTAGCGACTCACCGGTCGTGGGAATGAAGGAAGAGGGAGTTGGATAGGAGGCGCAAAATGAGAATGGAAATGAGAGGTGTCGGCGTGCTGAGAAGGAAGGTGAAGAGGACGAAGAGGAAAGACCCAGGTGGAGGTAGAAGGAACGAAGGTGAAAGAGAGCGGTCACAAAAAGGTGGCGAAGGAGGGGAGTCACGCCTGAGGGAATGCAGCGTGGGAGCGGCTGTGCCAGTTCGCTTCGTGTCTGGATTGACTATTAAACTATTAGCCTAACTTCCAGCCAAACTATATGTTTCTGACGCCGATTAATATTCCACGCATCCCATATCCAATATTCCATTTACGTATCTACATAATTGTTCCTATAAAACGCGTACCAGTGAAAATATGCAAATCCATCGACACTATTTCTATCGCGATTTTATGCATACCTATTTCGACCAAAAGGTGTCTGCATTTGGATGCAAATAACTGTGGAAATAATAGCTAAAAAATAGCTATAAAATAAAAAAACAATATTGTTCTCGTTCCTTGTTATGTATTAAATTCAAGGACGTTCATATCTCGGTTACTTTAAATACTCTGATGCAAAGTTGATTGCGATTGAGAATGAATATTCATAATTTCGCAATGCTACGGCAAGAGAATATCGTTACAAGGTTGATAAATGTCATGAGTCAATGTCAGTCATGTTAGTTTACTTTATACAGAGTAATTCGTCTTCCAAGATGATACAAGATACTCTTAAAATTTTTAAACACCGAGATTAATGTATTAATAGAAACAGATGTTTAAGTTCTACGCGTTTCTTCTGCGTGAAAAATGGTCTCTCGCGTCCTACTTGGATTGTAAGGCGCTCCCTGGTTTGGAAAACACTGGTTTAAGCTGTATGACATTTTGTTCCCAGCCGTGGAGAAGAAAAGCAAGGATCCGACATAACGGACAAAATGGTACGAGCGTTCATTTTACGGGAGGAGAGTGTCTTCTTTGTCGTTCCTTCCGCGTATTATCCCACGCTACGAATACATATTCATCGTGATCTGCAGTTTACCCACGCACTAACGTGGCCCCAAGGTAACGGATCAGATTGACGGAACTAAAACGAGAAAATTGTGGAGAAGGAAAGATAGAAGACGAAACGACGCCGTGCATACGAGAAATTTCGATTTTACGAAGAAAAGAATCACGACCACGATTATGGCTATGCCTATAAAATTCCATGAATTTAATCCTTAACCCGCGCACAACACTTTGCGACTCCGAGGACATGCATCAATGTTTTAAAAATCTCTTAACAGTGACGATTTCTCACACCAGGAAGGATACGCTTGGAAGAAGACTATTTTTATTAAAAATTACATTTCAATTTGTACCTCGTTATCCACGTTCATCCATGATCTAATATATAATCTCGTCAGAAACGAAAACTAATTTTAATTAAAACGGAGTTAAAACGACTAGATTTCTATTAAGATTACCGATACTCGAATCATCTTGTTCTGCCATTTATAGAAACTCGTAAATCGGTGGAATTTTCCTGTCAGCTGGTAAATACGGTTTACACGATGCGGATGACTAACGGTGTCTACTACAGCCACGACTTCCGCGACAGAATATTTATACCCTATTGGTATTTCAAATTTCGAATTTTATACAAAGCCGTAAATGTTGATCGTAGAAGTTAATATTTAAAATCTAACTTTCAACCATGATTTGTAATTTACATATCTTGGCGATTTATTTACGATCCCCGTAAAGTATGTTAATTAAAACTCTATCCCACACAATTTAAACAGTACAGCGTCTAAGAGATTACGTATAGGCGCAGCATTGAGGAGTTAACACATCACGCGTCTCTCTTCTTATGGCCAACCGACGTTCGCGACTTTCAATATCATCAGTGCGGAGGAACAAAAAAAAACCGTTCGTTTTTACAGATTTCAGATTGCATCCGTGGTAGTTTACATTTCTTTTTAGACGTTAGACGCAGCGCCTGGACGATCGAAAGCGTTTTACGTAACATAAAGAGAAAATTGTTGTTTCCACCGCGCGTGATCGTGTCGCAATGCGCTAGCTGCTGGGATTCCGAAGAAAATGTAATCGTTTTCTAATATCGACCATACGATTCCGGATCGGGCAACAACGAAGGGACAGCAAGCTAACAATGTTTCGACAATCACCATTTCTCTCCTGAGTATAGCCAGCTGAGTGTCCAGAGTGGTGAGCTGTCTGGCAGGTGGCGATGGCCTGGACGATGATTGGATCGAAGTTTTACCGCCTCTTTGAGTTTTGCTGGAGGATCTGGTGGGCGGCGGCGGTGGCTCGCAACCCTCGCGTCCACCGCTCAAATTAAATCCGCTCAAACTCCTCGGCAACGGTGGCAAACCTTGTAAGGAAGACATCGCGATCCTCTCTTGTAAACTGCAAAAACAAAACAATTTACATTCCAACTACACGATTTGCCGATTCCTCTCTCAATCTTTCCAAAGTCGAGTCACACACATACTCTCTGTGATCTTTATTATCAAGTACATAGCTTTTAGGGAAATACTAAGGATCCGGCATCTGTTCTATTCGACCTTGCGTTATTCGTTTAAAAAAATACCGTTTTACTCGCGGCTCTATTGTTTCTCGATTTGTCGATTCCCGAGACCTTGGCCTAAGGCCAACGAGTCGCACAACACTCGAGGAATCGTACATCGATTTCCCGCTAATAATCCAACAATGGCGTCGACGCTCGGTCGGTTTTCCTCGACGATGGATCTCAGATACGCGATAAAGGAAGCAAGTCTATTAACCAGCCGACGATTTTTTCGCGTCAATGGCACTTTTCTCGCGCGAACGACAAACGAAGTAGGTTAGGAGGTAAGGTAAATTAAAACCGCGACGATACCGATACAGAACCGCGGCGAAAGAAAATTATTAAACGCATCCGGTATCCCACATTTCTTTTTAGTCTTTCGTGTGTGCTTTGACACGTAATTAAATCGTTACGGCAGAAACGTACGGGCGCGTCGAATGCGCCGTGTAACTCGAGAAAGTCGGTACATCGAACCGCCGGATCGTTACATTCAGACATCAATCTCGTAATAGGTTTACAACCGACCGCGAAGTTCGCCACCAGCGGTATCACGGCTCTTTGATAATCAATGCATTAACAACGACGCGTTCTGTTGACCTGCGAAACATTATATCGACCATTTAACACCGACGCGCGACCGTTGCTCGGGGCACACCGCGAATGAAACGGATCCGTCGCGAATCGCGCTGGCACTTTGGTTTCAGAATTGGAAGGAACGTTTAATAAAAAAAAAAAACTCGGAGGAAAAATTGTCTTGACCTGTATGTAGGTCAGCAGAGTATTGCACAATCGATTACCTGCCAATTGGGAATCATACTCAATCCCACCATTTCAGTTGTTGTCATGTTTTCTAAAGTTACGGGCATTTATTAAACATTATTGCTTCACGAGGCAACAAAGCTCTCGATTTTAACTTTCTTGGGATCCCCATCTGATGGATAGATCCAACGATAACAAACGCTCACGTTTTATACTGCCTACCACGACTTACATCTAGATCACCAACGATAACGCGTACAAAGATAAAATGATCGCACCACCTATCAGTACCAGAGCAAATAGTAGATATCGACATTATCTGGAACGTGTGGAATAACGGAAACGAAACAAGTGTACTCTTTGGAAAACAAACTTGATAAAACGTCGTCGTGTGTAATGTAAAGGGTAATGACGTATTACCTCAGGAAATTAAGATCACCGACTTTCTCGTTTTCGCAGTGATCGAGTCCGTTGACTCGATCGCCGTCGACGGGGTCCCCGTCGTCCCCGGACAACGTGATCTGCGTGGACGAATAGTGGACACCGGCGTCCAGCCAGTCTTGCCGATGAATGTTGTCGTTCTCGTTCTCGATCGCGTTCTGGTTGTCCTCGTCGTCGTTCGATGCGGCTTTACGCTCTGGTTCGTCCATAACGACCACCGTGGCACGGTCAACGCTCGAAACGAACTTGCCGTTTTCATTCACGCTCGATTCCTCCGCGGTCCTCTTCTCCCGGTTTTTCGACAAGCACGATCTCTGAGCGGGCGTCGGTCGACCCTCGATCCTCCTCCCTTTCTCCACACCCTTATCCACGGAATGCAATCTCGACAGTTTCGAGTCCACTATTGGCGCCAGATCGCCGAACGACACGTTCAACCTGGGGTGAACCACAGGTTTCGCCGTCGACTCGTCGTCTTTGCCATTCTCGTCGTTGCACGGCGCGGCGAGAGATCGATGACCCGAATTGACGTTCTGTTCTTTGGATTCCCGAGCGTTTCCTGATACCTCGAGCTTCCGGGAACCCCCGTCATCCGCGGGATTCTCGAGACTACGCGGTGTCTGACCGTGGGCCACGCTCTCCTGCGCCGACGAGGAACATTTCTCGCTCGATTCCGCGGAATTTTCCCGTTGTTCCTGGTCGACGCCGCGTTGGTGCCGCCTTTCCCGCGGATTTCCACGACGATCGTCCTCGTCTTCGTTCCTTTCACTCGCGTTTCGAGCGGCTCTGCGATCCCTGTCGACGACCCGAGCATGCTCGACGGTTTCGTTGCCGGTCTCTTTGCCCGACGAGGGCTCTTTGATCGACTCGTAGACGACCGTACGACCGCCGGGGACCGGCGGTGGCACCTGTTGCTGATTCGGCGGTTCCTGATCGGACCTCCAAGGTTTGGTGTTGGGCGGCGGTGGTGCCTGCCTGGTCGGACAGGGCGGCCTTGGGGATCTTTTAAGGGCCTCAGCGACCACCTGCCTGCTCGGTCGCGGTGGCACAGGCGGTGGGTGAGGCCTCTGCGTCGCTGCCAACTGCATTTTTATCTCGAGCGACAGTCCTCTCACGCGTACTCGTCCCGCGGCACGGACATGGCTGGCTTTTCTCTTTTTCCTTTATCTGAAACGCGATTCGTATCGGGGTCATACGCGATAACAGGGATCGATAGTCATCTTTCCGTTCTCGTTCCAACCCGCGGCGAACATTTCGCGCCTCTTCCCTGCCCTCGCCGACTACTATTTCAGTGGCGGACGAATCATCGGTTGAGTCAGAGCCTAAAACGAAGCGTTTTTGCGCGCACTCGACGCTGCTGCAACGCGATCGGCTGTTCCGCGTTACGCGATCTGCCAGACCTTTAGTCAGCAACGAGCGACGATAGGCGTATCCCTCGCGGTTCCTTTCAACGACACCGACGTGGATTCACAAAAAATTACCACTGGACCGTGTCACGACGGACACTCGGAGTTTTTCCAGGTTTTTCGGACGCTCGACGAACGAGAATAACGCGCACAGAATGTTGTCGCTACGCCAGGCACGTTAGGATCGACGAGGACCTCGTTGAAACTCGTAGCCGCGGTATCCTCGATCCGTTGCCTTCTATCCTCTATCCTCGTTTCCCTTTCCACTTGGCCAGGGTCCCACTGGTCGACCGCGGTTAGCGTGTCCTCCTAGTTTCTCTCTCTGTTGCCCGCTGAACGGACCGCCGCGAACTGACTTCGCGATCCCACAAACATCCTTCGCGTTCGAGGGACCACGTGACTGGCTCGAGCTCGAGTTCTCGGGGCATCAGGTAGGCAGCAGACGTGGTAACGTCGAGCCTTTGTGCCTACCTCCGCGACCACTGTACGTGTGCACGATCCCGTGCGATTGTGTGAGGGAGCGAGAGGACGCCGAGTAGGTGGGACGGGGACGGACGAGATAGAGTGGTATGGATAACGGAGAGAGGCCAACCTAACGATACAGAGAGAGACGGGGATACAGAACGAAACGACGAAACGCGTTGCTCGAGTGGAAGAGAGAAAACTGGCGTACACCTATTCCGGAGGGAAGATGATTGTGCGTAGCGAGGCGGGCTGAACGGAGATGGACAAATTTTATCCTCGATAATGAATAATGGATACGCGCCAAGGCTTGTTACGTTAACTTAAAATTCGAAATTTCTACGACTTAACGATCTAACATTTTAACATTTTTACAGCGTTGAATGTGAATATACAAAAGGTACGAATTTGACGGATATTAAAACGAGTGGGTCGGAGGCGGACGAGATAGAGCGGTGTGGATAACGGGAGAGGCGAACGATACGAGCGAGATAGAGCCCGAGTGAACGAACGAGGAAACGCAGGGTGAAGCGGAAAAAAGAAAACTAGCACCTTTCCGGGGGGAAGACGATCGTTGCTAACAAATATTTGAAGCTTACAAACGATACAAGACATCCCGCGTGAATATCCCTTTTCAGGCACTTTCTACAAACCGAGGAAAAACGAAAGTTTTCCATCGGCCACGCGCCGCGACGTTCGAACTAGAAAAGAATTTTTCCATCGAGGTGGCATTTTTTTAAATGGCGCTACCTGTTTGTGACCTCACCGTGTCGTGGCTGACGTCAAGACCAGTTAAACGACCTTGAAACGACCTTGAATTTAGAAACGTGGAATCAACGAACGGAGACGTTTCCGTGGAAAATTACTTTGTTTGGATTCAAGCTCCCCCAGGCATGTTTTCTGACTGAAACAAAAAGTATCGAACAGCAATTAAATTTGAGATCGCGGTAGATTTCCTCGTGTCCAATCTAATAGAATAAAATACGAGTTCGAAAGATTGTTGACAATTTTGTGGGATTGGAGAAGGTTTAACAGAATTTCTAACGACACTCGTAGCGAACCGAACCTTTCGTCGCACATCCAATTCGATTCGAACACACCTCGAGCGTATCAGGCCTGTCGCTAATCGCGAGCGAGTAGGGAGACTAACGTGTGTGAGCGCGTGTGTGGGGTAGAAAGAGACAGGAGGTAAAAGTGGGGAGAGAAAAAGAGTATAAAAAGCAGGACGAGAGTGATCGAAGTGGTGTGCGTACGCGATTACGTGCGCGGTGCGAGAGAGAGGGAGGACGAGGCGCGTATATAGCGAGTGAATGAGAATAATGATGCAAGCGAGAGAGGATGAGTAAGCTGTAGAGAGTGGAACGGACCGATGGAAATGTTAACTCGACGGAAAGGGGAAAGAAGGACTTACCGTGAATAGCGTGGAGCGATGTATGGTACTTTGGTGCTTATGGTACTTTACGATTCGTGACACTCGCTGGAAGAGGAATGAAAATACACGTTCCGACGTTTCTTCACCGATGGTCAAAGGTCGAAGGAAATTCGCAGGAACAAATCTGCGGATATTGCGAGTATATGGGCAAAAATAAATCTGGATAGGATAGGGATACAAAATCTGGACTTACGTGGTTTCCAATGGTCTAAAAACAAATTCTCGACCTTGCAGGGAAGATCAGTCGATGCGTTTACGAATACGACGATGAGGCTGATGTCGAAACGTACGAATCTATCATTATCAATGGTGTCATGCTGAAAATATTCGAAGGAGTTGTTACACGAAAACACAGTCTTTTGATACAGGATACGTACCTAAATATACTGCAACAAATCTTGCAATATAGTGTAATTATATTCGCTGCACTTGAGTCAAATATACAGGTTGACATTGTTTTTTATCGATTTCAACGAGGCTTTCGTCAAGGTGGACCGCTCAATTTTAATTCAAGAACTTGCCACCGTGGGTTGCATTGGGAATATGTTTTGTTGATCAATAAAGCTGCGGAGTATTCGAATCCAATTAGTATCGCTTCTGACGTGCAGGAGAATCTCGTTTAAAAGGAGAGATTACAGTTCTGACTCGCGAGGTGATTGAACTATTGTCTGGTTTTGTTGACGGTCCCGAATAATCGTACTTTTTCGTCGCGATACCGTACGTGTGCAGCGCTGTATATCGTGGCCGGGATCGTCGCGATATCGCGTGAGAGAGTAACCCATGGAGGGACTAAGACACGGAAGAAAAAGGAGAAAGAACTTGTCGGTAGAAACGAGAAGGAGAAAAAGGGAAGGGACCCATTAGGTCTCCTTGCTTCGTTCACCGCGAACTGCCTCGCGAAGGTCCGTTCTCTGCTCGAACCCGCGCACCACCACCTAGAACCCCACTTGACCCGCATTATTTTCTTTAACACACATAATATTCACCAGGAGGGCTCGATTATACAATATCCGTGGATTTTCTGTTGGATCATTTCAATCAAAAACAAAAAAAAACGTGCAACTTTGTCGCAGAACCTCTAAAATATATAACAATAAAAGAATTTTTCAACAACGCTGTTTGCCTGCTTTTCATTTACCAGCCCCGACTATCTGTCTCCTCTTAAATTCTAATTCAGTACTTTTAATATGTAGTTCCCAAGAACCGACAATTATAATTACAGCTTTTCCTCCGCAGGGCTAGCAATTAAGAATTTAATACTAATTTTTCAAATATGCTCGGAATTGCTCCAACCTACCCCGCCGTAATTGCGTTCATTGTCTACCATAACGTTTCCCTAACTGTGTTCCATGCGATGTGAACGAGTATTCTATGAAAACTTATAATTATTCTGTTTTTTTTTTTTTTGTAACTTTCCTAAATCTTTACTAAGGAAACGTGTTTGGTTCCTTCAGTACCGAATTATAATGTATCGCGTTTCGTGTATAAATGTTTTACAATTGTTACATCTACTCATGCGGATCACCTTTGCTGCAATTACATACTCTTTTCTCTTTTTTTCAGTAAGAGTTTACTCGCGGCGCTTAAAGCGATATCATAACATGGATACGTATAAATTATCACGGTTCACCGATGGAACACGATTATCCGCGTACATTTGAATTTCGTTCACACTCTATTTCCCGACGTAGACAAGAGCTACTCGTTCTACTTTCACCCTAATTCTTCCGTACGAAGCGCGGATTAACATCTTTGCATTGTGGTATGCCGAGGGGAACGAATTCCTAATTTCCTTGTCGCTAATGTATACGTGTTATGAAAAAAATCTCCTTCCGCTTTGGTACCAAACGATATTTCGCGTGTACAGCGCGATTCTCGAATATGAATCAACCTGTAACTTTTACAGATGCAATTATTTTTGGAGCACTCTTGATCCGAATCGATCCTTCTCATCATTCAACCATCGAAAACATAACTAACTGACAAACTAACTAATTAACTAACTAACTAACTAACTAACTAACTAACAAACAAACATTTCGCAAGATTAACATATTACAATAAAATAATCGAATACCTAGAAATAGACTATTTTTTAAGAACTCAATCTTTACGTTGAAATTGCATTCGTCGTACTAGATCACGTAACACTATCGCGATGATGTTATATCGAGTGTTAGATAAACAATGGAATCTGTAAACAGATTTCATTTAGTTTATAATAGAATTGCGTCTGGAGTACTCTCGTTTTCCAGATTTTGCTAATTAACTTGTGTTAGATCGAATCGGATTAAAATATATTACAAGTTTTACTAATAATGGGAAAGTTGATATGTTCTGGGTAGAATACTATGGAGATGTATCGTACCGAATATCTTGATCAGGTACAATCATTACAAACATTCATGCTCAACCTCTGTTGGGACTTATTTTAAAGGTAAACTGACTTTTTACCTCTTATTCGTTTCATTATATCATCAAAACATTTGACAATTACAAACATTCATGCTTAATACTAGAACTACCAAAGCAGTCAAAAGGACCCCATTGAGTAATTTCTAATAAGACTTGTAAAAAATTTATTCGACTGAATTTTTGAAAGTTTACTGTAATTTTCTATGAGAGACTGTATATACATTTATTTCCATTGCATTATATATTTTTTTATGTGTCTATCATCTTAATTGGTACAAATACATTCACTATAATTGTCGGTAGTTCTAGTGTTAACCTCTGTTGGGACTTATTCCAAAGGTAAACTGACTTTTTACCTCTTATTCGTTTCATTATATCATCAAAATATTTGAAAATATTTTTCTGATAGGGACAGTAGCGTTTTTATAAAATTTAATTCGCTGTATTTCGTACCGACATCGTGGCCATCGCGTATGCCAGACGTTAGGGGAACCGTTTCGTTCCGCTGCGTAGCGGACGGAATTCGATTGCGTTAAATAACATCTTCCACGGTGTAGGAAGCTTATTCGTCGAAAACGCCGGGAAGTGTGAATCGTACGGCGTCGAAGAACGCATTCTCCGACGGGTTTCGTTCACGGTATCGTGCCTCGCGTGATTAGCAAAACTTGTCCGAGGAAAACTGTTACGTAAGCTTCGCGATGAGAGAATCACGTTGCCGCGTCAAGTCGCATCGTTCGCGTCCGCGATCCGCTACAAATTGCCAGCAATCGCACGTCTCGATACAGTTTCGTCGCGCCTTGCAATTTCACCGTGCCGTTCTTCGGTACACTCGCGCGCACCTGTGCATCTGCATAGTGGCCTAGTTGCATGGGATCAGTGCATTTATGGAGATTCAACGAGATTGCTCGACGACTCTAGAAAGCCGATAATTCTATTTTTCGTTCCTCGCACCTATCCCGTACGTACCGCCACCGGGGGTTTTCAGGTCTCTAAAAGTAACAGGAAACACATCGTATTGCAAATTAATCTACGACACGCGTGAAAATCGATCGTAAACTTTCGTCTTCTTACCGAGGAAAGATCGACAGCCAGTGTCGTTCGAAACGTGTTTCGTAAACGACACCGAAATCGTACGAGTGATTCAGGGATATACCGGTAAACAGTTGGGAAGAATGGGATGCGCGCAAAGCACACCGATACATTCGTCCTTTTGTTATTTCTCCGGTTGGAACAGCTTAACCTAGTAAGAGGGTGGAAAAAAGCAGCGTGGACAGAGAGTACGCGACCTTGCACATCGCCGGTGCAAACAATGAGAGAACCGACCGAAACTCCCACCGAAACGACGAAAGCTACATAGATCCGAGCGAATTACAATCGCTGCACGCAGCGTAGAATGCAAGCGTACCTTGATTATTCGTTGCGTGCTGACACCTGCGGGACCATCGAGAAACCAGCTACTCCTTGAACTTCCATTCCTGACGACACATCGGACATTGATGACTGGTTTGTTGGGAGTGCAGCCACTTCATGATGCAGTGTATATGGAAGCAATGCGAACATTGACCCCAAACTGGAACAGCATCGAATCGTCGATTTTACGAGAGAATCGGTCCGATCGTTTCGGTTAGCTGACGCGCACGCACACCGTGCGATTTGTTTAACGACTGGCAACCGGCGTTTGCGAGCGTTTACATTGACACGCGCGAGTACGCGCGCGTGAGAACACGGTTGTGTCGTGTGCGAGGGATCCGTTTCGTTCAGGACAACGATCGATATTTACTCCCGCAACTGCGCAGACTTTACCGCGGCATTTTATGAATGATCCCACTGATTTTACCCGGCATACAGTAGGCCAAACGACCATTAAGTAAATTACAAATAAATATAAGTACCCCACGAATCATAAAATTCGTCTTGTTTTAATCAGAGAAATGTAACGAATGTGTTGAAAAAATCTGTATGTAAAAGGAATTAAAAATAAAGAAAAACTTTGCTATCGCATAAATACTGTCTCATGTACATTCAATGTCGTATCACATTACACTACTCCGGATACATGACCAGGCACGGTCCTTATCATTATACCACTGTATATCGAATACTCTGATAAACTGTCGGCAATGCACTCACTAGTTTACTCATTCGTCCATTTTATATGAATAAAATGGCGCACTATAATGAATCTCGTACTTCGAATCGAAAATACGAAGCATACGTAACTGACGCCGACTTTTTATAGAATTTGATTGTTTTCTTTGTTCGAAGGCAAAAAAGAAGAGTTAATAGATGCATGTCAACGTTTGAAACATGCATACATTCAATAATAAACGATACCGCGATATCGCGGGGTTGGCGGTTAAGCGATAGGTTGCAAATTCCATAGTAATACGGGGCAGGCGTACAATGTGTTAAGAATCGGATAAAATAACTTAGAAAATATCGATAGAACGAGTAAGACAGGCTTTAAAATGTTACGTACCCAATGGACAATCGTCTCCAGGAATTTTGCAATCCGGACAACTAGCATCAAAAGGCATTCTGCATATACCACAATTGTCGTCGTTCGCAATCCAACGCCAGGTAGCGACACCGGTCCAACCTATACAAAATTTTATGTACGTTACTCAACTTATAAATATAGCAAATTCATATTTTAAACGTACGCATTGAAATGTAAAAAACGTATAACGTCTAAAACTCGTTTCGCCTTCCAATGCATCGTATAATAAACGTAGACAACGTACGAAGTAACCGAATGTTGCAAATTTGTATCTCCTACTAACCTTTTATCGTAACTTTCATTTTGTACTCGTTACAGCGAAGCAGAGTATAACGCACAATGTTGGATATGTTCACGTTTCGAGAGATTTACACTAATTCTTTAGAAATTGTAGAAAAATGAATGTTTTCGAGTTGAAAAAAAGGACAACGCGAGATCGAAACGTCTAACCGAATATGATTCGCAACTGCAATCGTTGCGCCATCTTACAGCCTTAACTTGAACCATGGCCTAGTGACGAAATTTGGAACGTTACGAATCGATTTGAATCTATTTTGAAAAAAACGTGGAAAAATACCACACCATGAAAAACTAGAGATAGATAGGCATAATATGTTTTCTACTGTCTTTTTCCATACGAATGACTTACTATTAGACACGAGGCATCGAACTGTGATGTGTTGCGACCAAGAAAATGGCGGGAACTGATTTTAGGACTTCTAGTGAGAGAAATACCCTGTACAAGAACGAATAACTGCAATCTTTCAGCTTTTCTTGAATACTGTATGTCATACAGTTAATAATAACAAAAAACTATACACTTATTTTATTTAGAAGAGTTCCTCTATAGGAATAATCAGATCCATGCTTTTGAGAGAAGCTTCTAGAACATAAAACGCATGTATTGAGAACTGTTGCACCATATTACGTCAGAATGGTCGTTCGCAGAGAAACCCGCCTTGTCGCTTTGTCGTATAGAACGTACGAACGCAAAACTCAATGGAAACGGTCCTAGTGGCGGCGCGCCGCTGGCTGATACGCGGTTGTGGTTCGTTTTGTGGTGCGGAAATGTGAGAGTTTCGCGTCGAGAACGAGAAAATCGACACCGACTAGCGTGCGTCGTTAGTCAACGAGGAGGAAACCGAACGGATCACACGAATTCGCCAAAGGTTTCTGTCAAGATAAACACGAAATAGGATGACACTCGTGGTTTGAACGAAGATCTCGATCTCGTGCGTGCAGTCTGCCAGTTGCGACATGGCGGGTTTTCGAGACGAGGACAAGGCTCTGTTTCCTATACAGAGCATCTCCTCCATCGTGCAGATTTTCCAGAACCAGCTGGAAAACAGCTCGGAGCCGGATCTGGCTTTGCTCTCGATTCTCGTCGGCGCGGTCGAGAATTCCCTAACCTGCAATCGAACTTTTGCGTCGCAGGAAGCCACTGTTTACGACGAGCTGAAATTGCCGGCGGTCGAGTTTCACATCGCGGAGGCACTTTACACCAAGTTCCACGCCGTGATCAAGGGAGCGGTCGATCTCACGGTTTACGACACCAAATACGCGACCAGAGAACTCGTAAAAAAGGTCTCGGACGTGATATGGAATTCTCTCACTAGAAGCTACTATAAAGATCGCGCGCATTTGCAAAGCCTCTATAGCTACCTCACAGCGAATAAACTGGATTGTTTCGGGGTGGCGTTTGCCGTGGTTGCCGGTTGTCAGGTGTTGGGATTTAAGGATGTGCATCTTGCTATGTCTGAGGACCATGCCTGGGTGGTATATGGAGAGGATGGAACAGAAACAGCAGAGGTTACATGGCATGGTATGTAATTCCCTTGGTACACAGCAAGTAAAACAATAATTTCAGACCCATTTATATGCAAATAATATTTTTACCCTTGTAAATTGATGGAACAAATAAGAAAATGAAACTGTTTTATTAGGAAAGGGAAATGAAGATAAACGTGGACAACCGGTCGAGCCTGGTGTGGCTTCAAGATCCTGGTTGTACGTGAATGGACAGGCAGTTGTATGCTCCAGGGCTATGGAAGTTGCTACCATAGTATCGGCTATTAATCCTAGTTTAAGCGCGACTGCTGATGCAGCAGAAGTGGCTCTGCTCCAGCAGGAACTATTATGGTTGTTATACGATTTGGGTCATCTGGCAAAGTATCCTATGGCTCTGGGTAATCTGGGAGATCTCGAGGAGGCTGCGCCTACTCCAGGTAGACCTCCAGCCATTGACCTGTTTCAGGTACGTATGCAAACGTTTACCATTGTAGCGTCGTGCAGTTGCACGTATCGGCATTTTGTCACGCGATTTCGTCTTTTCAGGAAGCCATACGAACAGCGAGAAAGTATTACGGGAATGCCCATGTATATCCTTATACCTATCAAGGCGGTTATTTGTACAGACACGGACTGCACGCGAACGCGTTGTCGTCGTGGGCAGACGCGGCAGACGTTTTAAGAAAGTAAGTAGACCGACGGGAAACGAAACAGCCTGTTATCGTTATTCTTCTATTTATTCCGTTACTAACGCACTACAGGTACGACTATTCGAGGGACGACGGAGAAATATATAAGGAACTGTTGGAAATAGCAAACGAGTTGATACCGCACACAGTGCGAGCGGACGAGCGTCTGTTACGACAACCGCGATGTTTCGCGTACCTGTTGAGGTTCTACGACGGAATATGCCAGTGGGAAGAGGGCGCGAATACACCGGTACTGCACATAGGATGGGCTCGACCTTTGGTGAACACAATCTCGAAGTTCGACGCCGGTATTCGCGCTCAGGTCATTATAGAGTGTTACGACGTGGAGGCGAAACAGGAGGAGGAGAGGGCGCAGAAGAGGGAGACCAGCCCGGAAGAAACATTGAACAACAACAACAACAATTATTGTAAGACGAAGGAGAGGGGCAACACGGCACGCGATTTGATCAAAAGCTTAGAGTCGAAAGTACCTTCTAATCCAGCCCCGATGCATCCTAGTATTCAAGCCTTGACCGCGGCGTGCAGCGAGAAAATACTTAACAGAGATTACCTCTTGCAAGGCGGCGGAGAACCGTTCGTCGCTCCGCCGGACGACGCTCTGCCGCCTGCACCTTCCACATCTCAGGAGAACCTTGATCCCGAGGTAGAGACTGATTCCGAGAACGAGAGGCCAAGGATAACGTTGTACAGTCAGAAGATGAAGGGTCTGAAGGACCTGTTGCTGGCCGAGAAGCTGAACACGCACGCGATCTCGTTGCAGCTGACCGCGCAGAGTCAGGTACAAATCGGTAAGAAGTCGCGCGGCAGCGACGACGTTGGAGTCAGTCAGCGTCCAAAGAGGACGCGTCGGGAATAGTATAAGATCATCGACCGCCGTTTCGGTATCGTGAAGTATTGAAACAGTGCCACTAGATTTATTTCTATCGGTGGCGCGCGTACGCGAACGTATGGAAATGGTTTCCATATATCGTTAGAATCTCAGTCTTCGCTCACGGTTTCTTTCTGTTCGAGTGAATTCCCCGATCCAAGCTTCTACGCGGCAACGATCGCGGGGAAGCTGGGGCGATGGTGATGAATTTTGTGCCGTTTCGTTTTTGAACCCCCCGCGCCCCGCGCGTATCGTTCTTCGCGACGATTCGATCGATCGATCGTTACGCGAGTCATCGCGAAACACGTTCGCGCGGAAACCGCGGGACGCGTCGTCGTTTAGATACAGGAACGGGCAAAATGTATTTAAAAGAAAAATATTCGAACGACGAATACCTCGTCCACTTGTATTCTGTTCCGTAGTCAAAATGCTTGAAGGTATTCGTGAATTTTATTCGGTAGCCGATGCACGGAACACTTTTATTCGACCTCGTCGTCGGACACAGAATACGCAGGGTATTTTATAAAAATATTTTATTCGGTATTAATATCCGGTATATTTTAAACGAGACAAGTGCGCGTAGAGGCGTACGATGACGTTTGCTCTTTAAATTTTGTATATATTTACAAATTTAATTTATTTATTTATTTCGGACGAAATTTATAAATTTATAAACTCCGTCGGTTTTACATTCGTTTATAAATTTACTAATTTCATTTATTTATTTCATTATTAGTTTTTGAATGCGAAAATTATCAACGTAAATCTATTTTCTTTAATTGTAAGTAGTTCGTAAATATTTATAAAAGATGATGAATTTATCTGAAATTTATAAAATAATGATAATAATGCGTACATTTACAAATCGTTCATAAATAATTTAATTTGTAAATATCTTAAAAATTACTAGAGATTATACGTTTCTATATAATTTCTATAGTATCTAAGTTTCTAAAAAGAGTATCTAAAAGATGTATTTTATTTTGAATTTATTTATTCGTTTACGAAGAAACACTCGAGAGCAAACAGTATGCTAATAATATACGGACACGACCTGAAATATCATATGTGAATTCCTTACTGATCAGATACCGAATACGTCGAGTGGAATTCACACGAGTATTTGATACTCGACAACGGGAACGAATGGAAAATGCAAACGTTGTTGTTTGATCACCACAGAATACAATGCGTCAGGTTGTTCGTCACTCCGAGTACTGGAATGAATGCATTCAGTATTTTCGATGTATTTCATTTGTAAAATCATTCGAACGTGCCCGTCCCTGTTTAGATATAGGTAAAATAGATACGAACAAGTTTGTAGAAAAGTACAAAAAAGTTTTCTCGGTTTTAAGTTAAACGTCGAAATCGTGAGTGCTTGCGTTTACGTATTTTTCACGACGAAGATACATTTGCGTGTAAATGTCATCTTTCTTCCACAGTGTGTAGAGCTGTGAATTATTGGGTTGGGGGGGGAGGGATGGGTTGGGGGTTAATGAAAGAGAAGAGACGGCGATGAATCGAACAATGTACCTAATCTATAATCTTCACGGGGGAGAGAGAGAGAGAGAAAGAGGGGAAAGGAGAGAGCAGGTTTTTTTCAGCACAGTTATTTATTCTGCGAGTAACGACGATTATCGACGAATCGATCACTATCGATCGCGTCCATTATCCTATTTCTAATCTCTTGTTGCACTCTTATTTATTGACCCACGTGTTTTTTATCGAGCTGTCGCACTACGAATAATTACGATTGACAATGTTGTCGTTAATGTTTTTTACACGGTAGTTGAAACTTTTTGTTAGAATTACGCTTTTTACGATCTAGTAAGGGGAGACCACACATTCCACTCCGTATGTGGTGCAAACTAATTAAGTTTTTACCTAAGGTATTTTAAGCATAAAATGCTCGCTTATTTTTATAAACTATTTATTTTCAGAGTAATTGTAAGTAATCTATTTCTAGGACTCATTCTTTCGCTACTTTATAGATAGATCATCGGAAACGAACCGTAGGACAGTCCGCCGAAATGGTAGTACACCCCCTCCCACGCAGTCTTTGACAAATTTTTCGTCTATCGTGTGTCACAGTATGGAAACGGGAATGCGTTTAGAGCTGGCTAAAAAATTCGGTCGCGGGATAATGGAATATCACATAAACGAAGTTGTAACCGCTTGCGTGCCCAAGTTCCTCGATGATTTTTTTTGCTGCGCGGGCGTCGTGTAACGAAGTACGTACAAAATAAAATAGTTTCTTCCCTTTTACGTGTGTTACGTATCGCGGGGTTGCGTTACTCGTTCGAATCCAAGCCAGAGGACTGTCGCTGATCCTTTTATACAGGGTGTTCGGCCACCTCTAGCAAAAATTTTAATGAGCGATAGTAGAGACCAAAATAAGACAAAAATCAAGAATACCAATTTGTTGATGGAAGCTTCGTTAAAAAGTTATTAACGTTTAAAGTGCCGCCCTTACTGAATATTTTTCTCGAAAATGCGCAAGATTTCGGGGGTATGTCTATTCACCAAAAATGACTGTAATTGAACCCTACAACCGAAAATAATTTTTCCACAACGATTTGCAATTTTTTAATTTTCTCGAATAATTTCACACCTTCTCTATTTTTTTTCTCGAAAGTGAGCAGGATTTCGTGGGTATGTCTAATGACAAAAACTGATTGTAATTGACCCCCGCAACCGAAAATAATTTTTCCACAACGATTTGCAATTTTTTTTCTCCGTTGAAAAATTTAGGCACCTAATTGGGTTTTCAGTAAGGAATTTTTTTCTCGAAAGTGCGTACGATTTCGGAGGTATGTGTAATGATAAAAAATGATTGTAATTGATCCCCGCAACCGGAAATAATTTTTTTAGAACGATTTGAAAAATTTTTTTTCGCCGAAAAATTTCAGCACCTACTCGATTTTTTTTCTCGAAAATAGATAGGATTTCGGAGGTATGTGTACTCACCAAAAATGATTGTAGTTGACCCCCGCAACCGAAAATAATTTTTCCAGAACGATTTGAAATTTTTGAATTTAATTGTTAATAACTATTTAACGAAGCTTCCATCAACAAATTAGTATTCTTGATTTTCGTCTTATTTTGGCCTCTACTATCGCTCATTAAAATTTTTGCTAGAGGTGGCCGAACACCCTGTATATACACGTATCCGTTCGCAGAAGCTTCTCGCGCGTTCGTTTACGACTTGTCTTTTAATCTATTATTTTTTTTTCTTTTTCTTTTTTAAATTATTTCACCCGGTGACAGTATTTCACGAAATTTGTCGATACGACGCGAGTTTTGATCGGGCGCTGTACCTTCTTTCGTGCCGTTTTGTTTCTCAAAAGGGGTCCGCCTGGTTTTAATTACTCCCGCGTACACTCGCGAACAAGATATACCAATCATGTACGTAAATAGCGGCATCCAACGTCGATGCCGCAGAGAAAATTATCCGACAATGTTTAGACGGGTTTGTTGTATAGAGTATGTTGTTGACAGGAATGAATATTAAGAAAAAAAAAAGAAAAAATAATGGTCCGAGCTGATCGACGATCACTTGATAATGAAGGGCGCTATCTTACTGTGATGCTGAATATATACTATATATAAATATATATATATATAATTATACAATTAATAATCGTAGCGATTAACGAACACGGCACGGCGTTGTTTCGCGCCGGTGCCCGATTATAATTAATTAAACGACTATAGAAATAAAAGAAAACAATAAAAAAAAAAAGAGAGACGGGAAGAAACGGGAGAACAATGAGCATATGGGAAATCGGAGGAAAAAGGGAAACGTGTGACGAAAAAGAGAACAAAAAAAATAATAATTATAATAATAATAATAATGGAAATAGTCCGTCAGTCCGTGGTCGTTCGCATATCATGACCGGGTATTCTATTCGAGATTTTTCCGCAGAAAATGTCGCGTCTTGCTCTGTTGGATGATATGTGGGCACGTTACGGAGTCCGCGGATGATCGAACGGAATCGCGAGAGAGGAGAGGAGAGAAAAAAGAAAAAAAAGATGAAAAGGAGGGTAACGTGCGCGCGTTACGAGTATACGTAGTCCTCGCACGCTCGTACAGGTACGAGGAGAGCTGACTTTTAACCGTACCCGGGAAATATATTTTCCAAACAGGAACGCAATTTCGTGACTTCTTTATCTTTTTCATTTTATCCTCAATTATTGTAAAATGTTTCTGTGTGTGTTTCCTAATGAATGGGAAAAGAAATACAAACGAGGACCTGTTAGGGGTTGAAAATTATATCGTAATCTCAACGAAGTCTCCAATTAAAAATCGTTTGTAAAATTGGAAAACTACAGTCGCTGTTAGCAGCGTCGAACTCTGTCACTTTCAGCCCCCCGGACTCCTTCACTTTTATCATAATTTTTTCTTTTCGTTTTCACACGCCGTATTCAGTATTTTCTTTCATTCTTTCCTTAACAGCTAAAGATAAAGGAGCGTTTTAAAGACTACAGGGATTATTATGCATAATAATAGGAATAGTAGGAAAAGAAATGGTGCAACAGAACAGTATTTTTGTATTAGCTATGGGGCGCAGAGGTGTGTACTCTCCGGTATTAATTATTATTCGTAATAATCGAGCGTTTAGGGATCAAAAAGTTTGCGGCACCCGTTTCGGCGCCACGACTGCGATCATCGTGCGTGCTCGGATGCAAAGAAACGAAACGGAGACCAGAATCGTCCACGAAACGTTGGTTTCGTGAACTCTTGGTTGTCCATACGCGATCCAACGCGATTGACGAGAGAATTCGGGAAAGCTGTGCAGAAACGCAGGAAGAGAATCGATATTAATTGGGGAATGGTCGAACAAGTGTTCGATGCAGGGATTGGCAAAATACATGTATCTTGATAAGCCATGCAGTTCTTTCTTTCACTGTGCCACACATTCTCACAAAGTTAAATTATTTACTCTGAGGGGCCACTCAGCCATCCAATATGGCCGACTGAATTCCCAAAACATTGATAAATTATACAAAAATCTTTCTGAAAACAGTAACCTTAAAGGTTTTTAAGGCCGCTGATGATCGATACTACGACAGTATAACATAGTATTGTTCGATATAATGCGCCAGGTATACTGAACGACCTTCCAAAGGACCCGCCTAACGGTACTTTTTGCCAGCTGCCGCAGCATCTGTTTCTTTCGATTGCTATTCATTCAATTTCATCACATTAAAAATGTTACACGCTCGTAGGAAGCTTTCGAATTTACAGAATATTTTAAGGAATTTAAGCACAATGCAAACATTGCTTGCCTCCATTTTGGCACGTTACAGTTCAGCCCAGAGCCACAGTGACATAGTGAAAGAAATTGCTGTACGTTTATTATCAAATACACGTTTGCACAGTGTCTCTCAAACCGTGGATTCTCAAGTCCTTTCAGGAACTAAAGATTGCTGGAAATTCCTAGTTCATTGCAAGATCATTCTGCCATCCCCGATCGAAATCTGTGTTCGACGCTGAATGCGTATCAGAATGTTTCCATCGATCGTTTTGTGGTCCTCGTTCGACTTAGTTTTTCCGGTGGCGTCGTTCAGTTTCGATTCCCGTTTGGAACAAAGTAAATGGAACCGAAACCCTTGTACGCACGTTGCATTAACCTCCGTCTCTGTCCGGTTTTCCACGCGCCTCCCCATGAACGAACACGAACGAATATCGTTCTTCTGCTTCGTATTGGTAAAGCGGTTTGATGAACTTCTTCCCTGACTTTCGCTCCACGGACCTCGACACCCTCCCGAAGCCATAAGTTTCTCAGCGGCTCGTCAACGGTGCGCGCTAAACTCGATAAATAGTTGTGGAGTAGGGCTGGGATCACTTATCGAATTTCTCTGTATTTCGGACACTCGGACGCTTTGCGTGTACTCGAGCATTTTCTGCACCGATCGAGCGTCCGAGTGTTCGTGGTGTTTGTGGCATGACGTAGACTGTGAATCAAGTTCTTTAGGTATAGCATAGCCTCCATTGCTCGAACTAACAAATAAAATTGGAAAATTGTGAAATTAATTTTTCTATCATTGGTTAATTCAACAACGAGAGGGATCGAAGGGGATGCAATTTGATTAATCGATTTGTCGCGAAAGAATCATTCAAAGAGGGATGCTCGAACGTTCTCACAATGGAGGTTCCGCTGTAGATCGTACTTTTTTAAATTTAATTTTCATTGAACCCTCTGTGATCCGAGTTATTGTCAGCGTTTCATTGTAGCTAGTCCGCAAAAGTTGGGCAGTAATTGATTACTTCGTGATTACTTTTGTAATCGATTAATAAAAGTAATTATGATAGTAATGATCATTGGTCAATTATTCATCCCCCGAGATTAATTGGTAATCGTGAACTACACCCCGTAATCTGCGAGTCATCAATTTGTAACCAATCGATAAAGGATTCCTTTAGCTTTTTTTAGTTTGTTTTTTTTTTTATATTATTAACTAATCGAGTTCAATTTGTAATCAAGAGTAATCATTCAATGAAAGATTACTTTAACTTCTCCTAGCTTTTTTTTATTATTAACTTATCAATTTTTAATCGTAACGAGAGTCGTTCAATGAATGATTACTCCAGCTTCTATTTTTTATCATAATCTTATCGATTCAATGATAATCGTAAATGTAATCTATGAGATAATCATGTACGACGATTACATTCGCTTTGATTATTTGTGCTATTTACTAATCATGATGACTGATTACTCGGTAATTATAAGCATTAATTACCGGCTTTATTACAAGGTAATCATAAGCGTTAATTATTAAACAGATTACAGTTAGTTATATTCACCGATATCATATAGCTTACCAATGTTTGAATATTTTAGTATGTAACAACGCATTGATAGTAATATATTTACATTCGGAAAAGTATTAATATACAAAAGAATGTTTTATCGTTGTTCATAATTCTTTAAAAAATTATATTTTTCAAAAAACTTTCCAACATTCAGTCCAAGGTTTCTCTCGCATGTACATATAACAGACCTAGGCACTCTTCAAATAATGCCATTTGAAACACTATTTCAAATAGCATGCTATCCTACTTCACAGTTGTTTCATTTTCGAAATGCAATTACGCAGGGATCGAAAAAACCAGTAATTTTTATTTATTTATCAATTCTGATGGAACTAAACAAATATCTGTTGTAGTTTACGTTAAGAATCTCTAAAAATTTTAACAAAAGTTCAATTTCAACGGAGCCTTTCGATAAAGTTGCATAATTCCTTCGATCCCTGCAATTACATTACTTTATTTCACAAGATAACCTTGAAAATAATAATTGTATATTTGAAATAATGAAATACTCTTGGAAATAATCGACGTGTTACAAGATCTATCAATAGGTGAAATTTACAAATTTTCAGTCGTCGTTATAATGTTAAAATAACGACGATTCGAATAAGAAAAAGAAATTAGAATAACAAATATATACTTTACCGATGTTTTGTATGTTCATCGTTCGTCATACGTATTTACAACATTAAATTACACAATGTGGTAATGATTTATGTAAATCACAAATATACAGGGTGGCCCGACAGGTACACAAAACTTTGCTAAGCATACTCTGCGACTAAAAACTATAACGAAAATGTTATACGCATCGTTAAGAAAAAAAAAACTTTCTATTTGCAAACGACGAATAAATCTTTATATAGGCGAATAAATATTTATTCATTATGTAAACTATAACATTGTTATTTCAAAACCTATTTGAAATATCTGTTATTCCAAGTAATGGATCACTATTTGTAATACCTATTATTTCAAATAAATCGATATATCAATTATTTCCAAATAAAATTGCTGGAAATAAAACACTGAAATGTTATTACAAACACTTATTTCTCATTTTCATTTCAAACAAACCCAGGCCTGATACATGTTTTTTTTTTCTCGTATTTTCTTTTGATCATTGGAAGACCAGAAAAGGTATTAGAACCACGTTTATACTTATTCGAATGGTCCCAGCCCTATTCTGTAGGTTCCTCGAGTATAGCTTTTCCGCCGAAATTGCTCTGCATATTAACGAGATGTAATTTCATTATAAGCCTCTGTAAAGCGACCCCTTCGCTTTCCGTGCCATAATAACGTGGTCATTTTCTTTGCACTTCGCTGCTAATTTTCTCGTAGTACACGCTGTTTCTATTTTTTTCTTTTTTGTGGAACGTTTTGCCTTTCTCTCGAGATTTATTCAGCGTGTTTCACAGGAGCAAAGGAATGTCTTCGAAAAATATTCATTTGTCCAAGATCGATAAGCTTTTCGAAGTAATCGAGTAAGAGGTTTCTGAGATAAGTTTTCAAATTTTAAATTTACCTTGTAATTTAGAATCATATGTCTACGGTATACTTTTGTTATAACTATTTTGATCAAATTGATTTAAAAGTATTTTATGTAATACATTTTGTATTTTATAAGAATATTAGCTCGATCTAGATTTAAATTTAAGACAATGTTCTGAAAGTTCATGACCCCTTATCTTCCACAGGGCATACTTAATTCGGTAGCGTACCTGTCTCATGTACTTAAGAAGCGAACGAACCGTATAAATGGTCCCGGTGATACGTTATGGCAAACAATCTATTATAAATGCAAATTTCGAACGAAAGGTGAACCCTTTGTCCGTCGTTAGTCGACTGAAAATTAGGATTATAGAATGTTTCGCAATGAACGAATAAATAAATAAATTCAGTGTTCTATTATTCGAGTAAAAGTTTCGTCAGAGATGGGCATGAATTCTTATCTAGATAAAAATTTCAACGTTCATTACGCATTCTTTGTATCTCCTTTTAGTGCGTGTTGCGGGGACCGAGCAAAATATCGTTTTCCAACATTAGTTTGTTATTATCGGATTTACGTATTTTATTCACGACCCTATTTTACCTTTTGTCTGAGAGCTAACTTACCGAGAACGACGAGGGTCCAATTCCCAGCGAACCGCTTCTCCCACCATCGGGATCCGCACTAATCAGCTGTTCAGCGCGCCTACGTCCCAACACTACCGAGCAGGCGTAGTGGGGGGTAGTTGTACGCTTGCGTGGAACAGGAAAGGAGAGGAAGGGGACACGGCTGGATCGAGGGCCGCCAAGTTCAACACCCTCGAGGTTTACGTATTGTTACAAGCCTATTAATCGAATGAAACATTTATTAAATCGTAACTTGGCGAGATTTCGAAACGATATTTTGCTCGTGCTCGGTTGCCACGACGACAACTGTAACTTCGTGAACGAAACGAAGGATTCGCGGCCACGGAACACCGAGATGCAAGATCAATTGCGATTTGTAACGATCGTTGCACCTACTCGCGGTGTGTTAAGTATTGTGTGAGAGCGGTCCCAGGTTCTTTTCTCCGTTATGACGGGTATTCCGATATACATTACACATACGTACATATTATATATATATATATATATATTATATAGATAGATATATAAATACAGAATCTGTTACGCGATATTTAAGAAAATTAAAAAACAAAATGGCGAATTGTCGTAAATGAATTCTCCTGTACAATTACACGGTATATTACTCATGGGAATACTCTGTATTGTTCACCTCGACGTTCTGACATGATACACGAATGCGCGTTTCCGTTGGTCTCGAAACAGGAAAGAGGGTGTAATCGCAGCTATTGTTAAAATCGACAAACATAATAGTGAGTCATCAGGCGTCATGGAAATGTCTTGTTTTTTCTTTTCTGTGGATTACAATAAACTATTTTATTCTATCCCGTGGTACCGTACGATCATTTCAACACCCACCTTTCATCCAGAGCGTCCTCTCGTCGCGACTCAACGTCACCGACGAGAAATGAACGTCCACCCAACTCCCGTGTATGCATTTTTCAGTTCCTTTTATTTCTCAACTTACAGACTTTTCTCGACAAACGTTTTCGTAACTCGTAAAGTTCGGAACGCTTATTGCGAATAATAAACAGAAGCCTCGTGACGGACGATCGAGGCGTCGAACCGATCTAACAAACGCGGTCTCGTGCGCGGTGGAATGTACTTTTTTTTCTTTCTTTTTCATCATTTTTTCCGTCCTCTTAACGCGTACGAAAATGTTCCCCATCCGGTTCGACCGACAATACCCTGAACGATTATACAAAACACGTAATAAATTACAGAGATGAGTCGAAATTAATTCTTAGACAACTAGTAATATTTGGTCATATCGAAGTAAGACGTCGTTCGTAATCGCCGTTTTACGCGTCGTTAACAAAACAACGATTGCCTTCGAACGGGTAACGGCTGCACGTTCCGTCGAATCTACAGGTATCTCTCTCTGGATCGTTGGAAAATAATGTCTGAACAGAGCATAAAGGTGGTAACCTTACACTGGAACGCTTAACAACTATCGAAGAGTAAAATCTATGGTACAAAATGTCGGCAGAGCATCCCTACCGCCCGACATCGTAAACAGTACGTTGCGTGTACACCTTATTCCGGTTCGAATCGCGCGAATTGTCGTCGATTCGCGTCTTAATCTCTACGTGGACGACGTTCGTGGAAACGCGGAACTAATACTGCTCTTACGAGGCGACCGTGCCGGAACACGATCGAATAAAATACGTCGAACGAAAGATATCAACGATCGTAACCAGGGAACCAAAATAATTATGGAAACGATGCGTTCTAAAACTTTTTCGCGTTTAAACACCGTTCACCGAGTCACCAAAAATACTTCTATCGGCTAGCGGACATCGCGGTTCGTGACTTTAGTCTATAGCGTATTTGACGTGGAATATAAACAAATGAAAATCGTTATTCGAGCTCGATGATTAGAACGCAAAGACTGAGACTGACCATTTTCAAGTAATTACTACAGCTCGAAACCTAGCAATACCAAATTTAAAAAAATATGAAAAGTGCTCGATGTTTTCAGGGGCACCCTAATACTTTCGAATTAAAATCGCGGAAACGATTGCCACGAAATTGGTACGAAATTACTGATGATCTATCGTTTGAAAGAACCATTCGGTGAAGCGTCGAAGCTGTTGCGCGGCCGCGTGACTTTCGTCTTGCAGGCGTCGATTCTCGTCTCGCAAACGACGCACCTCGTCTTCTAGGGAAAGTCTTCGTCGTGTCTCTCTGGCCACCCTCAGTTCCAAGGAAGACAAGTGCGTCTGCAAGTCCGACACGGAATTCCTGAAACGAGAAAAACCTACTTTTCAACGCGTAAATTTCCTTTGAAATGCAAACTAGGCAAATTTGATTTAAGAAGATACTTCTATTTTTCAAAGTAGGCCTTTACAGATGTTTATAGTCGACAGCTTGGAAAATTAAAGATGTTGCAAGACTATCTCAATTGCGATCGAGAATGGATCGGTTTGGTTTCCTTAATGTTAACGTCAACATAAATGCAGACTTAAGTATACGATAAAGTATAGTCACAGTGTAAATAAGGCGATAGACAAAAGAATGACAGTAGATTTCCTGAATGAAATTATTTAATGGGGATACGAGGTCTCGATTTTATAGATCTTGTCGCTCGAAAACGAGAAACGTTTGAAACAACGTTATTTCAAAATTGCCCAGGTTTGTTGTTTCACCGATCGACGAACTTACGCGATGGTACTGCACCCGTCGATGAGCCTGTCGTCCGACCACTCCTGAGGATGTTGCTTCGATCTAGCGTCCACGTGATGGTGGTGGTTCTGCCAACAGTCTACGTCCGTGTTGTTATGATTTTTCGCGTCTTTGATCGAGGTCAAGTTGCTGGGCGCTTTGGAAATCGAATGCGGAGGTTTGGTGACGCGGGGCGACAATCTAAACACGCGAACGCACACGAAATTACACAAAACGTACACCACGGAGCTATAAAAAATGCCCCTGAGTGACGTTCACGACGCAACATCCGGTTTTCCCCTCAAAGAACGCGTACTCGCGATCAACAATGCTATTACTCGTTCAATCGAATACCTGTGACCAATAGTGAAATAACCTTTTTCAAAAATTCCGACCATTAAATCTCAATTCCATCCAGGGGCATTCTCCTCGGCTCTCCAGCAGAGCTGGGCAAAATTCTTTCGTGGGAATAGAATTTTGCCCATCTCTGATTTCCAGTACACAGGGTGAACCACCTAACTTGTCCATGTCTATCATTTTCGTTGCCAGTGGACAGATATATTATTTCTGCCATTTAATAGACGTAGAACTATTGGATATACAAAAGGGGGGAGGTGTTTTCCAAAAAAAAAACTGTGTTCGATGACCAACTACTCTTACACTTACCTTAATACTATTTTGTGAACTATAAAAGTGTATCATAAAAAAGTCGAAGGTGCTTTTAAAAACTTATGAAAGGAAACGGCACATACCCAAATACAAAAGTGGCAAAATCCTTCTGGTGCAATAACAAAAAACTAAAAACTTCGTTCCTCGACTAACGATACTCCTCCTTTAGGAAGTTTATTCAACTATCAATAAGCACGCTAGAAATTAAATATAATGAGAAAGTTGTGTTAAAATCGAGTACACAGAACATAGAAGAAACTATTAAACGAGCCACTTACTTGTGGATATATCCATAAATTGCATATCTACGCAACAAAGACACACGTTATGTTCGATACAAAGAAACATTTTAACTTTCGTTATAATACCTCCAAGTTTAAATATATTTTAAACGACTAAATAAAAAGGTGTCAGATCGGACCAACCAACAACGGAGACAATAAACATTAAACGAGTCAAGCGGGTACCAAAGCCTATCAATCTTTTAAGTTACCTTTCTTCCTTGGACATCTTGTTTTCGCTTGGGGCCGGACTGGACGCGGTGCTCGCGTTTGAGATCACCGTGGCCGGTCTGGCCATCGTCAGGATCACTTCCGATCCGTTTCCGTTTCCGTTCTCTTGCCCGTTCGTCGACAGAACCGTCAGCGTGCTGGCGCTGCTGCCGCACAGGTTCTCCCTGGACCTGCATCTGTTCTGTATCTCCAACAAATTGTTGTTGATCTTGTTGGAGTTCTGATTGCTGATCAACGCGTTCACGTTAACGTTGTTGTTCGTTATCTGGCCGTCGTCCGCTATGTAATCAGGATTTATCAGCTTCATCAGGTCCTCTTGCAGCGTGCTGGACGTCAAGTTCGCGGAGTTCCTGTGCGAGTTCCGTACGCCCGGCTTCGGCCTGGGGCTCTGGTTCCTCGAGCTGCCGCTGGAAGGAGTGAGATTTCCGCCTCGATGCTTATTGGCTCTTCTCAGCCTGGGCGACACGCTTCCGGAACCGTTCGACAGCTCGTCCTCGCTGGGCAGAGCGGTGGTCTCCGGGCAGTTCACGTCCGGGATCCGCACTTCCGGCGGCAGACTGGCGGCGAAATCTTTCGTCTGTCTGTACTCGACGTTTATCTTGTGAGGAACGGGCCTCTCCGTCATGGTGGTCTTCAAGCAAGTGACCTTCTCGCCGACCTTGAACTCGTGAGGTATCTCGTACCTGATCGACTCGCGATTTTGCTCTCCATCCGCGTGCTTCCGTTCGCCGTGCTGACACTCCAGCTCGTACTTCGCGATGTCCATGTCGTACTTGCTGTTCCTTCTCTCGTACAGCTCCTCCGTGTATTCGTATCCCATCGTTCTCTTCTCGTGCGCCCGTTCCTGCTCGTACTTGCCCTTCTCCTCCTCGTACTTCGAGTTTCTATCGGGCTTGCCGGCCTCGTACTCGTACTTCGGCTGCTCGTACTCGTTGTATCTGCCCAGGTTGTTGTTGCTGTTCGATTTCGGAAGACTGTAGGACGCGTTCTGCGCCAACGGAAGCGAATTAGACGCGGTGAGCTTCTGATGGCCGACGTGGTGCCCGTCGTTCTTGTGCAGCTCCCTCTGCGACGCGTACAAATTCTCCTGCTTGATCTCGTATTTCTCTTTCTGGAGTTTCACGTAATTGGAGGCGACGTGGTCCTGGGCCCGGTGAGCGTTCTCCAACTGCCTCTGATAATTCTCGTGCCTCGCCGTCTCCTGTATCGTTTTCGACGACACGTAATTGCCGTCCTTCGTATAATGATCGTGACCGTGGTGCTTCGAGTTCTCCGAAAACTGTTTGCTGCTGGCGTAGTGGGACTCTTTCTCCTTTTTCTGGGACGACTTGGGCGTCACTACTTGGTAATTTTGTCTCGCTGGAAGCGGCGGCGGCGGGGTACCGTCGGCGCGATGACCATTGTCTTGGTCCTGCGGTTCCAGGAGCTCGTACCTGCGTCCAAAAAATTCCGCTTCTTATATCTTCACGCGCTACGTATTCGCGGTTTATTTATTGTTTACTCAGGATAGGAAATTTCTTGTTTATTACATCCAAAACCTAAATGGAAGGTGCTATGGCAATTTATACACTATGTTATAAGAGAGTCGAGTGTAATGCCTATTACAAATTGATTACAGAGGAAAATTATTATATTTTATTTAACAGGAGAATTCGGAGAAGAGATGATAAAATTGCTCTCTTACCAGCGATCGTCGGCGCTGCTGTGTCCACTGCTGCTGCTGGTCATCGTTCCTTCCATGGGAAAGCGAGGATCGTTGAACGATCTGGAGCTAGATCCGGTTCCGTAGCCAGAACTGTTGCTCGATCTCGGCGGGCTGAAAGATCGCTCGTACCGCCTCTGATGAGACATGGCTGTTTGCTGACTCGGCGTGTTATCAGGACTGGTTACGTTTTCGTAGTCCCCCTCGTAGTTGCTCGACAAATACTGACAGTTTTGCAGCGAGCAACCTCTGTTCAAACAAGAAAAAGCGAACCGGTTAAATTTATCGACAGAAATGTCGATTAAAATAAACTCCTCGAAACGAATTGGAACATATTCATCAAATAAATTATTTTCCATAAATTAATATAATCTTCTAATTTTTTTTTCGAAACCATTTTTGCGCAGACCAGATATTAGCAGATTCTACGAAGCGTTTGGGCGAGTTTACCTCCTAGGATTACCGTCGTTGTTCGGTGGTATGACGGTGACCGTGACCTGGGCGCTGGTCTTCAGCAGATCGACCATCTGGTCGTGGCTCAACGTGGATACGGCTACTTTGCAAATTTCGACGAGCCTTGAGCCCTGTCTTAATCCCGCCTGCCAGGACAGTCCCATGCTCTCGACCTGCGTCACCACGCCATCCGGCTGAACGTGGAAACCCAACTGACCCAAACTGTTTCTCTTCAGAGACAGTTCCGTAGCCGGTGCTCCTTGAGTCACGGCTCGCAGACGAGCCACGATTTCCATTAATTCGTCCCTTTCTCCGTAATCACCGCGCACGTGGATCGTAATACACTCTCCTTGATGATAGTACAGTCGCAAGCTGCAATTAAACGCGTCAGAGTTTCCAGAATTACGTTCAAAAGAATCTTACTAAAGGATCGCGGTTAGAAACTGTTTTAACGAAAGTAGAGAAAGTACTGAAATATATTTCAAGGGTTGCAATAATAATGTAACCATGGATTAATATTTGTATATCAGTAAACAAATGATTTGAGTACTCGAGGGAGGAAGATGAAAGGGTACCTGTTCGTTTGAGCGTGCCAGCCGAGTACGCTCGCGCACGGAGTGACGAAAACAATCTGCCTGGAATGTTCCTCGATAAGAACGACGGTGTCTACGCTTATTCCTAGATAACAATCCGTGTTCTGATTACTGTCCTCCAGGATCACCTGCCAGCAAATCGCGCCACGTTGCGACGCGTCGCAGGACAATCTCGGCCTCACCGCCGCCTTCTTCTTGCTGCTGAACGACAGCATGGCTGGTTCCAAAAGACAAACACCGTTAAATATCGTTTCCATCTTCGATATTTCTTATTACACTTACAAAATTTCTGTCCAGTGTCGACCACGGACGTGGAGGAGTAGTTGGTCGCGAGATCCTTCAAATACTCTTGCCTCGTCCTCGTCGCCATCGTGGCGAACTTCTCCGACCTGCGAGACAACACTTGCTTCGTGAATTATTAACTACTTAACCGTAGGTACTTTTAACTCTATTTTGGGGCCACGAACGAGTGAACATCGAAGAATAAAATTGCTGCAAGTAGCGTCGAAGTTTACAAGATCAAGATTAATTTACCTATGGGCTGCGTTTTCTGCGTTGATCACTTTCGCCAGGATGAAGTCGGCGAAGTTTTTCCCCTTGGCGAACATGGCGCCCGGGGTAACTGGAGGTCCAAAAATAGGAACTTCTTTGCTCCTGGACACGGCCACGCTGTACTGAGTATTATCCGAGCACGGATTGATGGCTTTGACCACGATGAACACGTGTTGGAACTGAGAGCGTATCCTCCGTGGGCTGAACGGTAACGCGCCAGGTTCCTATTTTATAAAACGGAATTACGCTTCTTCCGTTCCATTGTCCAGTAAATATTAATATTGTACATTGATTCTAAATCTTTTGATGCGTCGTAAAAAAATTATTTCCTGATACAAAAGATAACAGCGGAGATTGTCGCGAAATAAAAACGATACAGCTTTCTATAACGCGGATTTGAAGGTTTTGAACGTGTCGGGTGGTCGGGCAGGATGCAATCCCGGTTAATTGCAAATTATCGCCGTAGCCATTGTCTCCTTACCTGGAAAACTATCGTGACTATGTCGTTTCCGATGTGCCTCTTCCTGAGCAGCTGTTGCCTGTTATTCGGCGTAAAGGGTAGCATCGTCGACACGTGAAACGTCACTTCCGCTCCACGGTGCGTAGCGGCGACCGCGTGGGTACCTGTCGAGTCGGTTCTCGTATCCAGGCCAGCCTTGTAACCTTCGAATCCTCGCAGTCTTATTCTTTGGCCTGTCGTGTAACGTAGAATTATCTCGAGTACCGCGGCGAGAAAGAACCGTTCCGCCGCGAGATTCCTCGTTCCGTGGAACTCGAGACTCTTTACTTTCGTTTCGCGAATCGTATTAATCTCCCCCCTCTCAGCCATTTCGCTAATTACAGTACAATCTAATACATTGCATCGAGTTAAACACTGGCAGACTTCGAAATGCAATTCTATCGTGCAAGGTAATATCAGCCGACTCTCGACGCACGCTTTCACGCGATAAAAAAAATTTCTCCGCTCGCCAGGGGAGAATAAATCGCGTTTAATGATTTGTAATTGCGCTTCGGGTGTACTGGTAACAGGGATGCACTCGTTCGAACGATTTTATGATGGATTTCAGGAATTTAGTGAAATCTTTTCTTCGTTCAGAGGATAGGTACGTGTCTCAGATTCTAGGATCCTTGAATCCTTGATCTTGGAAAGGCTTCAAAAATTGTTCGAGCAAGTCCATGCCTGTGGTCGAATTGAATGCTCACCGATAGCGTCGAGGAACTCGAGGAAGGCCGGTCCAGCGTGTTGGTTGTTGTACATCTCCTCCTCGGTCCTCTGTCCGGATCTGCAGTAGAGAACACCGACCTTGTACCTGCTGGAGAGTCCTTGCTCGTCCAATCGAGCGAGAGCCTCCTCGGCGGCGGGAGTGCCGAGCCTCAGACAGCCAAGCTGTACTTCCGGGGCAACCAGTTCCAAAAGTTCCCTGGTGGGCAGTCGATTGCCCTGGGGCCTGATCCCGAGGGCCTCTTCCGGCACCGATCCGCGGAGCGTCAACAGCTCCGAGGTGCGGACGATTATCCTATATTGATTAACGTCTTTTCGAATGCTGATCGCGACTGGACCCAGTTGCTCGTCCATGCCGAACCAGTTTTGGTGCTCTCGACCTGGAAACGTTTAGGCTACCACTAACGGTGCGTCGCGGGCGCAGAAACCTACAGGAATACAGTGACCGACAAAAGTTTCCGGCCAAACTATCCTCTCGATACTCTTCAATGAATAGCCGGAAACTCTTGGTGCACGTCGACGCGGAGGACACTTTGTTGCTTTATGATTTTATTAAGAAATGTCTTTTCTACGATTTCTAACAGCCACGAGCCATAGACAATTTTATTTTTAATTTTTCTTGGAGTTGAATCTTAGAAATATTGACGATGTTTGAGTTAAGGGTCTCGATACTCGTAGCTCGCAATTAAGTATGAAATATATTTGTATTCGATGTTTTCGTTTGATGGCTCACCGAGAAAGTATCTCCTGTAATAATGGGCGCCCTCGTCGACGCTCTCGATGGGTAATGGTCGTTTCTGCATCGGACAACTGTGCTTCCATAATGTCTCGCCGGGCGCCGGCTCCAAAACCGCGATACCGTACGATAATGGCGGTCTGTGAACTCCGTTGCCTTGGGAGCACCGAGTCAGACCCACTTCTCGCTCTCCTTCGCCGCCGATCTCGTTTCGGAAAAATGGGCACGATTCCAACAGTTCGTTACCTACAATCGCGCCAGGGGTCACAGGACTTACTAAAACAGCGCCTTTGCCAAAATTCGACAAAATTTCTATTCATTTCCAGCGAACACTCGACGTCCGCTCGTTAACGCTAGATTCACGGATTCCTCTTACTTTTTCAACGTTCAGACACGTTTAGACAATACTCATCTAATATGTATGCAATTATATCAATGCTAAGAATTATTTTCTCTATCTGAATCGATTTGTACTTGACTGAATCATCAAAGCTAGCGAAATATACATATTCTTTGAGAACTGACGTATTTGATTTCAGGTCGAATTTATAAGGGTTGAAGAACGTCTGTAAAAAAGGTACCTTTTCCGTCGCCAGCGTCTTCCTCGGGCGTCTCGTCGGGGGTAGACGCCCTGAAGGAGCTGGCAGCGGAGGCCCCGGTGGCCGTGTTCCTCCTCCTGGCGAGCAGGATCCCCCTCAGTTTGGCCGCGTAACCGAGGTTCGCCGTGAGCGACTGACAGTCGTAGTGCGCGAACGCCCGTCGTCTGTGCCTCTCCTCCACGTCCGCCGAAACCACCGGGCTGCTGCAGCTTTCCTCCATCGCTCGGGGCGGTTTCGCGCCCCACAATCTATTTAATTTCAGTCGCAGCTTGGGACTCGAGCCACCTGTCGGACCGCAGACCTCGTCCGCGTCTACTGTCTGCCCGTCGGAGACGCGCCTCAGGTAATCCACGCCGACCGAGTTCCGTTGATCCGACGACGACGGTCGCAGATCCTGAAGCATCGCGAACAAGTTCTCGCCGACGGTCACGGACTGCGCCACTACGTCGATACTCCCTGCGAAACCACCGGAAATCAACCGATAAACTCGACGATCGAGTCCAGGGTTCGTCAACGGCGAACGAATGTTTTCGTTAAAAATCTCCTTTGTGCAAAATGAAATGATAATTTTACGACTGGCAATTTCAACGATAATCCCCTCCAATTTTAAAGGGATATTTTCATCACCCTCGAGTCGCCTTTTAGACTTTAATACAAAGAAGGATGTCTTCTAATTTTATAAAAAATCTACGCTTGTGGAGTTTGTTGGCTCGTTTCTACTCACCGTGTGATCCATACTCCCTTCTGAGGGGAGCTTCTGGCACTCGAGAGGCTGGGTCCGGACTGTGCGGAAGCTCCAAGCTGGAGTTGGACCTGTGAAGGGCCAATCCGCGGCCCACACGGCTGTTCAGCCCTCCGCTGCCGCCGCCGCCGCCGCTATGTATCGGTAGGCTCGCGATCATCTCTTCATTCTGCGGGCAAAGATCGGCGTTACTTCTCGGAATCGAGGGAAAGAATTCCGCTCGCGTCGCGAGAACTCAACGAGTCCGTGACTGGTGTTCTAACCCTTCGCGAACGGGTGTCTGGATGGGCAACTCTTTACCTTCGAGATAAAAACGTTCACTAACCGCCTCTAACGAAGGTGAACAACTATTTCTTTGCTACTTCTTCCGAGAAAAATTAGCAATCTATTCTGACCCGTACTTTGTCAGTCAACGATTTACAGATTATAGATTGTATCATCGGAGTTCAATTGAAAACTAGGTCTCTATTGATCCTCATCGGTCACTCTATTTGTCTTACAGTAACTGATAAGAGAGTGGATATCATATCATATCAACAATACACGTTTCTTTATGCGTCACGTTTTGAGAACCGTTCGCAAAGTGTTAATTGACGACGTTCCGTGAAAAACGGCGGTTACGTTCGTCGCCGGAAATTCGGTGGCGCATCCGCGCGGCATTGCTCCATTTAGAAGTTACTGCCGCAACGGTTGCTCGGTGTCACGGGTTAAGTAGAAATAAACTTAAGTGCCTCTAAACAAGCGCAAAGTAGGACAGCTAATTAGAATCGGTCGGCCCTTCCCAGTCGCTCGTGCACATTCGCCGCGAACACGCACACACCCACGCATCTGGAACGCGTCCCGAGGGTTCCGCAGATGCGTGACGAGTTCATTCGAGTGCCTTTTGCTGTAGCGTATTTCCCCAACTTCTACACCCCACAGAATTTCTCCTCTTCTCGATCGGAATCGAGTCGCGGTTTTTTTCCAATTTCAATTTTCAGTTCAACCCCCGCGACCGTAATAGCTCCTTTTAAAAATCGAGGGGGAGCAAAGGAGGAAGGACGTTAATTAACTCGGTTCGAGATCCAGCTCACGGAGCACGAAGCGTTTATTGTTGCCTGAAACGCGATACGCGTGCAGACGCGCGTGTACTCTCGCCTGTACGAAGAAAACGGGACGCACGCTATGCACCTGCTCGTACGCGATTGACCGTGCGAGATTTAAGCCGTCCCCACACCAGACCATCGTCCAAATCCTCCAAAAAGTCCATGGACTCTCTTAGTACCTCCACGATACTTTTACGACTGATTTCAGCAGCTGGACGATGCTTTTAGATGCAAAAGACACGTGAAACACACGTAAAAGTAACAGACCATTGGAAACTTAATATTTTACAAGTTGTTCATATTCAATAGCTCGATCTTCGTATTGAAATCGTATCTATCGCAGTAGATCGCGTAACACCGACGACCGTGGTTATGGGTGTACGTTTCGATCGTTATAAATAGAATGAAAATTGTACCGTTTCCAAATGCATCTGTCGACCAATAAATAATATCAAATTGTAATTGTTTCAGAGCCGATCGGATATCAGTTGTTCGAGTTAAAAGTTCTTTATGGCTGTGTTTAACCTCCGGTTCGAAGCCATAAACCAAAAAGCAACACTTTCGTCCTGTTAATTCGAGAAAGCGCGTTGCGTAAGCACGCGTAGAAGCAATGAACCGCGACGGCGAAGCGTGAATCGGCCTTTAATCCTGTACCGTTGCTCGATTCGCCAAATGTGTCCGGTGAATGGGCAATTCCATTGTTAACTCGGAACCGGTATCCGCGCTCTCGTACACGCCGGACCGATCGAAGCAAACCGGGATTAATTGCCGGCGCGCGTCCACGTCATTCGAACTCGCGTCACGCCGTTCGATCGCAAAAAATCGATTCGTCGATCATAAACTGCATCAAAAATGCTCTCGCGTAAAAAAAAAAACACGCGACGATGCACATTCAACTCTCAAAATCGTCAACTCGCGGCGTACGCAAATCCGTTTCTAATCTTTTCTTAGAAAAATTTTAAAGGCGTCTTCAACGGACGCGTAAAATCAGCAGCCCGATCGTTCCATTAACCGTTCAGAATTACCGGGAGTTAATTAACTTCAACGCGTGCTCTTAATCGCCACGTAACATGCTACTTTTTTCGCGTAGATTCAGAACAAATCTTATCTACCCGGATCCGATCGTTGGAATACGATAGCGTTGCAAATTTTCCATGCTCTATCGACCTCTTTTCAGAATCTGTTCGTTCCTTTAAATGCATCGTTCAGGGGACAGATTTATTGCACCGATTCAACAGATAAACTTTGTTTACTTTTGATACCGTATCTTATTTAATTATTGAATCGGAGCATCGTACACGTATCGAGAACAACGATGAAATTTATATTTATTTCGCGTGTAAATACGTGTAACCTGTGCAAGGAAATAAATAATTGTGTTCCACGGTCGCGTACGGTATCGTCTGCGAATTCGAGGGACGCGAAGACCGACGTGGGTGAACCAACAGGCCGGACGAGACGAAATTTCATGCGTTTCGAGCATTTTCGCCGGTACCCGTGCGTGGAATAACGAGGCGCGGTTCGACGACGATCACGACGACGACGACGACGAACGAGCAGAAGGATCGGGCCTCGATGGTATTTGGCGCGAACGACGACCGTGGTCGGACCATCGAGGAGCCCGTTGCATTCCGCGCGTTCCACGCGTCACTTTGCCGCTCGTGCTCGATGCCCGGTGTGCTCCGGTGGCTTCGTACAACGTCCTCGAAAAGAGACGTTATGCGATTCGCCGGTACCAGTCACCTGGTGAAACCGTGAATCACAATTTCGTTTCTGGCAGATGTTTCGATCAATGGGGACCTCTAGTCAACAGCCCAACAATGTACAAGCTCGACGCAGCTTGGGAAAATCTCTGTACGAGAGAATGCGCTGGGACCCACCCCCTTCGTCTACCAGAAAACCTTTCAAATTGTTCACCTTCGTAGAGTCGAACGATAGATTGCTCGAGAATTTTATTTCTTGAATTATATAGCAATATTATAATAATCGTGGAAAATTCTGGTTATTAGAAATGTTAGAAACCACTGGACCAAGCAGTATTATACGCGATGTCTATAAAGTCTCCCCACCACGCTCAGGCCACGCCCTCCGGGGAAATTTTTTGCCTCGTCGAGTTGTAGATTCTTTTAAAATTACTGCGATTTCTTCGCTGTTTAGTATACTGATGATTGGAAACGAATGCAAATGTTGACGTTTTACGATATGGGACACGACCTAGCGTAACGGTTCTCGTTTGGAAAATAGCGCGAGATTCGAATGTTTAACCTTCGCGGCGTCGAGTCGAGTGGTTGAAAGTTTGAATGCATGCATGGTTTCCTTCCGTCAGAGGCTGTCGCGTCACCGGGCAGCTCGTCCTTGGAAAATAGCAAGCGACGATGAGTCAACGCCAGTTTCGACCGCGGGATTCGCTCTTAAGTTTCTCTGGCTATCGCGCGGCGAAGTCTCCTTCTCGCGTTTCAAGCGATCGCGCGCGTTTGTGGTATTTCTTTGTCGCGATCCTCGGCGTAACCTCACCGGGGATCCTCGATCCTCGCAAAGGAATCGATTGCGCAATGGATTTCGCGGTCGAAACCGCTGGGAATCGAGCACCGTGCAATCGATTACAAAATTGTTCGCAAAAATATTGCGTTGAATCTAAATAGACGAAAATCAATTTTAATACTTTTATGAACGATTAAATGATTTCGTCGAACAAAATTGCGATTGTCCTGAATTTCCACGACTTCCGCGTCGACCTTGAATATGTTTTTCCAGTCGCGTTTAGGTATGGCGCGCACGTACGTTACTCGAGAGGCGTCTTGCTCGCGTTGTGCACCTGAGCAACGCGTACCTGCAGGTTGCACAACGCGAGTAAAATTACGAGAAACCGTAATGCAGGTTACGACTGGTCGGTGTCTGGTCCCCCCGGTTTCTGCCTCGACACGCGAATACGAAACGATCGAGCTTCGGTATTCGCTGCGAGGTTCCTTCCGCCGCCATTGTCCACCAGCTGTTCCGTATATTTTTTCCAATAACGGCTCGCGTCCTTGCGCGCGTACAGACGATTTGCGTAACGATTCACGACGGCCACTTACGAGCAGGAAATCCGGGCTAATTAGAGAATCCAATTAAAACGCTTCCTCGATCATCGGGACCCGGTCGTTCGTCCTTTAAATCGGACGAAATTTTAATAATCACCCAAACACTCCGCGATGCCACTATCACGAGTCGATTCGGTATGTTTCAGGCAAACGCTATCGTCCGCCTTTCGTTTATATTAAACTGTTAATCCGAGAGAAAACGATTTAGACGATAGTTATTCCGCATTCGCAAGAAAAATGTGAAGATCGCGCAGTACGAAAGGAGAAAGAAGAGAAACGGTTATATATGTGAAATATGCGAAGGAAAGCTGCAATTGGAGAGTGTTTCGAAATACATCACGAGTAGTTTAAAATTGTAAATAGTGGAAAAGAATACTTTTGCACGTCAATTATATTAAATATATTTCCACTTATAATAGTGAAAATCCAATGAAATATAGAAGATTTCTCTAATCGCGGAGGGTTACTAAAGAAATCAACTTTCCACCAGTAAGAATGTATGATATAGTTATAAAAAATTCATGAAAATATCCTCTGTTGACGTCGCTAAGGTGGCATAACCTCCGAAGGCCGAGCTCTACATAGTCCCGCTATAAATTCTGCGAGCGATGTTTAAAAATAACAGCGGCGTCCATAAATTTAAACGCGCGAAACTGGCAACACGGTCAATGTAAAGTTGTTAACTCGTAGAACGATAGACCGAAGATAAACAATGACCAGTCGCAAACGATTGGTATTTACAAAGCAATAGAGCGGAGCGTCCATGAGAATCGCGTCGCTCTAATAACGTTGTTCGAAGCGGAAAACCATGCTTGGAAGATTTATTGCTTGACATAGACATTTGAAATATCTAAAACCATTTATTTATATCGTATTCCATATTTTCTCGCAAAGATACAAAACACTGATTATACGCTACGAAAACGAACGTTTATTTACTAGAAGAACGTAAACGTACTATTCCCCTTAAATACACACAATTTTATGCATTATTAACTCCTCGATTTTTTATTTTTTATTTTTTATTTTTTATTTCAATCGTACACACAACGAGGGATGTCGTATTAGGCAAAGTATTTGACAGAACTTGAGTTGCATTTCGAGCAAAATGTTCGTGTATTTACCATTGCGATAACAGGATCGAGAAAGGTAGGAGAGAAACGAGTCTGAAATCCGGTCAGCCGCCACCGGAAGTGATGCGTGTCCGAAGAACGAAGTCGATGCTCGAAGCTGCCCGTAGTATTCGACGATAATTTATTTTCCTTTGTTTTTTTTCGTAATTTATAAGTTCTGCGCTCGCGATTGATACGCTTGTCGACTCGAAAACGGGTCGGTTTAAAACCTCGCGCGTTCATTCATTTATTCAGTCAAACCGGAATGTCCCGTTGATTACGATAATTATAATATAACAACAGGATGCAAGAAGTAAGATTTTAACACCTGTGCTCGTAACCGGATGATTTGAAAATAATAATTTTGTATCTGAACCACCGAAATAACGAAACACTCGTGGAAACGATCCACTTTATTGATACTTTGCATATTTATCGTCCGTTGTACGTATTTATAGCGCAAATACACGCCGCGGTAATGATTTACGTAGATCATAAATATACGAGGTGTCCAGCAGATTCCCATACAAACTTTACCAGCATACTTTACGACTGAAAATGAAACAAAAACGTGATATGCTTCGTTAAACACTCATTAACTACTGCAAACTGACGAATACATTTTTAGACAGTGGAGTGAACGCCAATTCATTACATAAATTTTAAAAAGCTTGTTTGAAACATATCGACACTCCTAAAATACTATTACTACAAACGCGAACGACACTAACGTATGCAAACATGGTATCCTCGACTCCACACTCCTCCGTGTCTTTTATTTTACTTTGCCTTTTTGTCGCTGTTTCGACGAACGCGACAAGAAAGGAACGCAAGAAAGTTGCCGAACGGATTGTTCTTGTGTTAACTGTAAAAGCTATTTTCTCCGAGCGGAAAAGAAATTCCCCCATCCTTCGTCCGCTCCAAGATTCGATCAACGCCGATGGTCTCCGCGTCAAACTAACTCTTCGCGTGTCTACCGCGTACGCTCGATCGAGCAACCGAGTTAAAACGGAGTCAACAACCGACGTTACACGCGTTAGAACCACTTCGAGAAGATAAGGGACCACCCTCGAACTACCAAGAAGCTTTCAGTGTCCCCCGATAACTGGTTGCCGTCCGTCGTCGCGCGATGGAAGCATCCGCGGCAATAAAGTCGTACAGGGAGTAGCCTTCCAGCGATCGACGACGATCTATCAGGAATCGATCCAGGAAGACCGCGAGGCGTCGCGAAACGCTCCGGGACAAAATTACGAGCCTCTCTTATCGCAACACTTTGCCAACACGACGCAACAAGGTGGTGTGATCGATCCAATATCAATTTCTACATCTCTATCAGGGCAAACTTCTTCGCGCGGTTTGATTCGTAAGTAAGTACCAGAACTTGCGTGATGATTTAACCGATCAATGAGGAATCGTGCATGAAGATAGACTGTCGAGGAGGCAATAGTCCAACATTCTTTGGTGTCCAATGTATCCACTATATCTTGCATAACAATTAATCGAACCTTGTATGAATGAACGGTTAGCAAACTGTTATCTTCTTCGTAAGCTACGAGCATCTCGTACACCGAAGATGTTAAATTTCCGGATCTCAGTTGGAAGTTTATCGAGCAGAAACGATGTTCTTTATGCCCAAGAGTCGAAGATAAAAGGAGCAACATTGGGGGGGCAACAGTCTCTGGCGAACATTCCCTATCTTGCATATCAATTAGTAGACCCTTATCTGAACGATTAGTGAACAGTTATCTACCTCGAAAACTACGGGTATCTTGTACATTGAAAATATCAATGTCTGTATCTCTATTAGATATCCGCGGAGCGGAAACGACGTGCATTATGTCCAAGAATCGATGATAAAAGAAGGAACATTGCTGCAAGAAACGAGCTACGAAGATCGTCGAGGGGGCAACAGTCTCTGGCGAACATTCTTCGGTGTCCAGTGTATCGGGTTCTCTCATCCTCGACGATCAGCGAGCGTGTCGCGGAGTCGTGGCTGCGGAGTCCTAGGTACCGAACTCGTACGACGACTTTTCCGTGTGCACGTCTTGTGGGAACGCTCGAGGTGCGTGCAACCGCAGAACCCATCGTTCCCCGCCCCGTATCGACGAATCCATCTTGCAGATGGATTCGAGTACGTGACCGTATGAAAGTGACGCTTGCCCGCTGGAGGCTGAAACACGTCGTCTCGATCACCCGCTGGAACTAATTTACGCCCCGTTTGCCTGACAAGACCTCTTCGGCCACAGTTGGACAAGCGTTTGTCCCACAGCGTGGCTTAGTCACCCATCTGACCGTACCACAGGCGAGGTATAAGAGCACACCAATACGCGTTGTTTGCATTTTGAAACATTAAAATCCTTCAATCTGCTCAGGAGTTATCAGAGGAATCATTCGTTCATGGTCAGACATTGTATTTTCGGTAAAGAATTTTTTTTCTCGAAACTGAGCAGGATATCGGGGGTATATCTATTCACCAAAAATGATTGTAATTGACCCCTGCAACCGAAAATAATTTTTCCAGAACGATTTAAAATTTTTTAATTTTGTCAACAAAGTCCACCTACTCGAATTTTTTTCTCGAAAGTGCATAGAAATTCGAGGGTATGTGTAATGGCTAAAAATGATTGTGATTGGCCCCTGCAACCTAAAATAATTTTTCCAGAACGATTTGAAATTTTTTAATTTTGTCAAATTTGTCCACCTACTCGAATTTTTTTCTCGAAAGTGCATAGAAATTCGTGGGTATGTGTAATGACCAAAAATGATTGTAATTGTCCCCTGCAACCGAAAATAATTTTTCCAGGACGATTTGAAATTTTTTAATTTTGGCAAATTTGTCCACCTACACAAATTTTTTTCTCGAAACTGAGCAGGATATCGGTGGTATGTCTATTCACAAAAAATGATTGTAATTGGCCTCTGCAACCGAAAATAATTTTTTCAGAACGATTTGAAATTTTTTTTTTTCGTCGAAATATTTATCCATTCTTTGTGAGTTTGTGCATTAAAGTTAAAAGGATCGAGGTTGTTAAATAAAATAAAATAAAATGACCGATAGTTCTGCAGTGTTCCCTGCTAAGTAAATTCAGGCTTTGTGGTGGAATCATAGTTTCGAAACTTCCGGAACACCCCGTGCAGTGGGCGAACGCTTCACGCGAATGAAATCGCGCAGCATTCGCGTATCCATTGTCGGTCGGATATCTGCTTCGATAAGTTTCACGGATGGCCTGTTCGCGATACACGCGCGTATGCAGGTCGAAGTCGCTGCACGAGTTTCAGCGCATCCTACCCGGTTTCCCACAATTTCTCCTCTTTTTGCGTCTGAATTTTACGGCTACGAAACAAACTGGAAGAAACGTATCCATTTACTTGGCCTCTGAAGCGAACAGAAGTGTTACCCAAAATTATCGAGTTGGGTTGGAGAAACAATATTTAAAAATTTGAATATTAAATTTTGTGGATTATAATTTTTATTCCTTCAGTAACAGTGGCAGTCTCGGATAAATAACACTCCTTATTGCAGAAACGAGGATACCTTGAAGGCCTTCTTCGGGGATTGCAATTACTATCCTTTTTCAAAGAAAAAGTTTTCTGACCGATTTGAATGCACGCCCATTATAGAGAAGCCAGCAGATATCTTGCAAAAAATGTTGCAAATTGCTAGCGCGAAGGATGGAGATATAAATGCCTTTTCGAGCAATAATTTGCACGAATATCGCTTACGCGACTGTTCGAATGATTGCAAAGCGTGTGTGTGCAGTGTTATTGTAAAACCTGCCGCGCGACGTGGACGTGCTAAATGGGTATGCTGGCACACTACTATCGTTGCAACTCGAAGTACGACTCATCGTGGGATAAAACGTTATGTCTATGACCCCTGGTAGACGCCAGGCTCGGTTTCTTCTTTCGTACACGATCCACTCGAGAGCCAATGAGACGCGTCTCGGGAGCAAAGTGGCAAACATCGCGAAACCCAATGGGCAAGCGCCACTTCAACCGATTAAACCGTGAAGCACGCAACTTATTGTAAGAAACAAGAAACGCAACACTCGGTGAATACCTTAGCCGGCTATCCGAGCGTGATCATTCCATTTGGAAAGCTAGAAAAACTCAAAAGGCAACAAAAACCGCTTCCGGCGCCGCGCAAAACGCGTGGAAATTGAGTTAATTAAGATATGGAAAAAGCAGAGCTATTTATTCGAGTACCCCGTGGATGCGTTCGCACTATTTTCAAGGCGACTACGTAAAAAGACTTTTCGAACGATTCGCGTTGAGTGGCGAGATCCACTTAAGCCGCGAGTCGAGATACACTTTTTACGTCTGTGAATAGTACCGACATACAATTTGAAATCTATAAAGTGGAGCCCCCGGGGGACAAGATTAAATATAATATCGTATTTTATATTCGTGCGAGAGATGTGAAACGAACAACCTAATGTTTACAACACCAAAGGAAAAAGGGTTGATCGATGCGAAAGAAACGAATAGAAAAGGGAACAGAGTGTTGCGTTTTGAAAATGGCGCCCGTTCGATGGATCGATCGAGAGCTCGATTCGCGGCGCGCAACGGTGGGATTCGTCGTCGCGCGGATAGCGATCGCGCGAAGGACGTGGTCGTTTTGCCGCGTATTTGTCTCCATCGCGCGTAGTTATCCCACAATTTCACGAGCATGCACGTAGTTTCTTGTGTACGTACAGCACGGAACGCACGACGATCATCCGAACTAGTTATGTAAATGCCTTTGCATTCTTGACGCGATCTACGAGCGTATCGCGAAGCCGTTGTGCGCCGCGCAGAGAATGCGCGCGCTCCGCGTCGATTCTTTCCCCGTCCTCTTCTTTATCGCATTCCTAGTACCGACGAGACGGTCAGTTATACACACGGCGGACCTCCAAATAGGATCCATACGCGCCACGACTTTTCCAATCGATCTGAAACAGCTCCAAGGAGGGAGAGACGCTAGCAAAAGACCGCGAAAAAATTCCAAGTTTCCAAGAGATTATCATTTTCTCGACGAAAAATTGTCCAAAAATACCATAGAAATAAATGCATCGCGTGACTGGATTTTTAACAAAATGGACTTATTACAGAACCTAACACCTTTCCAAGATCAAAGACTGATTTCAGTGCATAATGCGATGCGTTGCAGACTCTGAGTCTGGTGTCTCCGCATTTGGAAACACTTAAAGTTCGACAGGATCTACGCAAGTCGACGGTCACGGCGACCATAAATTAGAAGACCCTGCTAGACCACCCTGACGACTGCCAGCCTTTCGACAGCCATTTTACATCTCTTTCCACAACCTTTTCTAGAATCCCCTCTTGTGACTTGTAAAGAAAATCGATTGAATAAATCACTTTTGGCGTGAAAAAATGATCAACCCATTTCTAAATTATTACCGCAAGAAACGAGTATACGCGTTTCGTCGATTTGGACTTTTGAGCCGTGGGGAATATTTAATCATGCACCGCGGTAATGTGCTCCGTGGAGTCTTGTCTGGGAACGACGAACAATTCCCTTTTTCCTTCGCGTTCGGTATTAAGCGAGTTTTCCGGCGCGATGTAGAAGGGAGTCACGCATTTTTTTTTTTTCTCTCCGCGGATCCCTCGAGCGTAAAGGCATAGCCATATAAAGCTACGGTAGATAGAATATTATTTCGCCCCTTTCTGGGATCGCAAACGAGGTTGGCACAAGAGATCGTAATAACATCGAGCACCATTACCGTGGTAAAATACTAGTTTTTCCAACGGTTTCCGCCCGTTGATTGCAGCCACGATGCAACCACGCTCCGCCTTGTATACAACGAGTAATTATTTTTTTCTAATTGTGCGAATTCATCGGCTAAAAGAAAGTCACGTGGACTGAGCGAAATGTCCCGTTCGCTGTTTTATTTCCCTATCGCTGGGCGTGCACTAACAGTGGACCTTTCAAACTTTTTTTTCAAAACACCTACAAAGTGTAAATTAAATTCGTACCGAGCAACGTGTGTGCTACTGATTTAAGTACGTTTAGGAATTTTTTTATTAACTTATAGCGATCTACTGTACTCGGAAGTCGTGCCATTTTTGAACCAGTCCAAACTAGAAGGAATAAATTTTTGTCGGCGAGCTTCCTCGAGCGTAAACTATTCTACGCGAAGACGTCGGAAGGGTTCCACCGCCCCTGCCGGGATCCAACGTCGAGATTAGCGTCGAAACGCATGGGAACGAATAGTTGTTGTTAATTGTTTCCTGAAGAACGCGTGGAAATGCCTCGCGGTTTCCTCGCCGCGGTTTACAATCGAGAACGCAAATAAATGCCGTGCAATTATTTGCATGGACAGCCTAGGTCCGCGTTAAATAATCAATGGGCCTCTTAAGAGGTAGAATTTTCATCTCATAAATCAAAGTATTAAAAAAAAAAAAATAGATCTAAATAAATAATAGTTTCTTTTCTTGTCTTGCTGTTAGAGGAGAATCGAGGATGAAAAGCGTAGGCGGAACTCGTTCGATTGTTACACATCCTTGAAACGCGACATATTCGTGTCGTCGTAGATTTCTGTGGCGCAATAGGAGAGCTAGAAAATACGGAGAACGCGAAATCGAGATCTACGAATGCTTGGAAACGGTCGCGAAGCATTGAAGAAACTATACAATGGAGGGAGATAATGGGGAGAATTACGATCTACGCGCTCGAACCGAATCGAGCGCGTACCATCTCGCGGGAAACGCGCGTGTTGCGTTTACGAGTTAATTAGATGCGTCTATCGTGCACTGTACGGTCTTCAGAAACCTACGATACGCGAGAAATTAACATTCTATTATTCTGTATCAAGGTGCACGAGTCTTTCTCGCGCACGACGACCAAGTTTCGATCGGAGATCCTGTTAAAACCATAATAAAAAAAATTTCTGCCACCGATTTCACTAGCGAGTGTTTCTATTCTGCATGGCGTCGAGTCGATTGCGAGAACAGGAGACGTTTTCGCGACATCCAACGACCATAAGAAGAGAGGAAGTTCGTCCCATTGTTAGAGAAAGCATTCGTTCGTTGGTTCCATTAGGATGACGAATTGTCGCCGGGAATGGAATTTCTCCCATGTCCGCGTGTATTCGCATCGAGGGGGGCTGAGGACACGAAACGATTAAAGCGGCGCGAGCGAAGAAAACGGATAACGTGGTTCGTGACGAATGCTTTACAAGAGAGCGTTCCTCTATCGACAAAGTGCATTTCAGAGTTGTCTCCTCGCGTCGATAAGTCCGGCACGTCGAACGTGCAACGCAATTAATCGCGATAGTTTTTGAGAGCTTAATAGCGACGTCGAACAGTGGCGCGCGATCGCGAACCGATCTCCATACTCGTCGCTTTCAAGTGACGTTCCTAAACGACTTAATAACTCCCTCAAAAATTAAGATTTTTGCTTGAAATTTCGTACACCCACTCTTCGACTCTCAGATTACGGAACGAGGGTTAAAAAAACATCCATTAACAAAGTTAAGTGACACGAAAATGTCAGTAAACAATAGCCGCGCGTAACCGGGAGTTCAAATACGGCTCCAACTTGGGAACAAATCCAAATAGGGCAAACGTTCCAACGAACTATTATTATCCATTGTTTTTGCGTCTTCGATCTACCGCCGAAGCGGGTCCCACATGCTACAATACACCCTGTACAGTTACGTTGCAGCCCGATCCACTGTTCCTTTTGCCCGGATTCCAGAGAAATCTCACAGTCGATTGGCGGTGGGGATCCGGTAATGGCGTAGGCGTGCGTGAAAATCTCGTTATTAGCGTTCAGCGATGGCGGTCCCGGGCGTTTCGCGAGAACTCCAGGCGCGCGAACCGACCGTTTTTCCTCTTTCTTTTTTATTTCCCTTTTCTTTTTTACGGTTCAACCGAGACGGAATTCTCGACGGGGGGAGGAGGAGGAGGCCCTTCTGAAAGCGAGAAACGGAAGAAAGGGGAAGGCCCCTTTGGCTACCGTACGCATGGCAGCCACATGTTGCTGTAAATTCGCGCGCGGCGGAGGATCGTTAAGTCGAAGGAAATGGCGCGTCTCACGCGGCGCGGGAGCGAAATATTGGCGCCATGGTATTACAAGGTAGTCGCGGGGCGATAAATTCTATCGGCAATATTATTACCGGCGATAAGCGTCACCTCGGTAGCTTCGCGAGCGGCCAATTTATTACCGTGCCTTGATACCGCGATACTTAACCGGCCCCGCGGTAGCACGCGTCTCTAACTTCGGCCATCTTCTTTTTGCCCGGGCGAATTTTCTTCGGGGAACAAGGTACGCAAATTTGGTGACTCGATCGACAGAAAAACCTATGATACTTACGGGACAAGCTAATAATTTATTGTTAAATACCTGTGATAGGAAGTTTGTTCGATGCTATGGGTTCGTCTCTATTCTTGACTTACCTGAAACAAATAAAAAAAAATCGAGTTAGTGGCAGAGTTACTCTTGAAATTTCCAAAAGATCTAAAGTATAGTTTGGATTTTGGATTTGACTGTTTTCTTGCCTCGGAAGATCACGATGGATGCGATGGGTTTGAGTTTACAGAAATAATACGACGGAAGGGCGGCCGAAATTCTTCTCGCGTTCCTGGCGGACGCGCGCTGGTAAGCTTTCAGGAATGCATTCTCTCAAATTGGGACAATTGAGGAGGAATGCGGGACCCGGCTGGGCGGGTTAGGCGGAATAAGGCAAGGCGGCCAGGGGCGTTCAACGTCGCGTCTTTCTTTTCTATCTGTGAGTCATCCCGGTGGCAGCCACCGGCGCATCGTGCCCATCGGTGAGATCGAGCTCCTCGATACGAACTCGCAACGATCGATTCGTTGCACGAGATTCCTTCCGTTAGAATCGACCAACTTTATTTCAACATTTACCTAGTCTTTGACGTTTTAAATTCACTTCATGTCACGCCGTTTTCGATTTTAATTCCGTTGGAATGCGACGCGTTGATAGATTATGTATTTAAAGTATGAATTTTTGTATCTGACGCGCGTAAACATGTATCTTAGGAGGTTTTCGTTTTTCGACGGCGTTCTTTGGTCGGTTTCTGGCTTGATCCCTAATCGCGGCGAGGGGCCCTCATGCTCAACCGTTGAACCTCGGCTGGGTTGTCCCCGCAGCCCCGTTGATATTTCTTTTCTTACGTAACGCGTGTCCCGGGGCCCTCGCCATCAAGATCGCATTCCATTCCGCCACCCTCGCGCCGCAGTGCGTTCAACCGGAGTTCATCGACGTTCTACGAAACTCTAACGTCGTGAAAAGGAAACGACGATGCTCGTGGAAGCGTATCGAAAAACAGCGGATCGACTTTTTACTCTACTTTCGCTTCACCTTTGATTCGTACGACACTGCAACGGCGCGGAAGAATGCGGGGGAAACATATTCAAAATGCAACGAAAAGCTTCATTCATATTCAACTCGTCAATTAAAGGGTGTATTATCGAACCGAGCATTTAAAGTCGCGTTCAAGGTTCCCAGTAATCGTGTTAAACGGTCAAGTTGAATTCCCCGCGCGAATCCGTGAAACAGGAGTCTCTGCTCCGGATCGAACACCCGTTTAATCGAAAGTTTCGATTCGAGATCAAGGTCGTCACGATCGGTCGCGCGCGTCGATCGGTATTTTCGATGTTCGATCGACCGAGATATAAAATTCGTATTCTTTGCCCCCCTCGATATACCTGTTGACTCCTGTCGCGCCTCGAAGAACGATTCGCTACATTTTTCGGCGAACGATTTCCCGCGCAGTCCGCCTCGAATTTCGTCGTTTTCCGCGGGCTGTCGTTCTTCTTCTTCTTCGGGGACGGCGAGAATCGCGCCAGCAGCTCCAGAAAACCAACGACGACCTTAATCGACATCGATACACACCGGATATCACGAATCCGCGACCGTTTCTCACGAAGTCTGTCACTCGACTGACCGGCGAACAAGAGAATATCTGCGGTTAACAATAGCAGAATCGCACGAATGGGTTCGCGGCGTGTACGAACGTGCACGGACACGTTTCGGCCAAGGGAACGTGCAACAGGGATGTAACAGGGGGCCCCCCACCCTTTATTTTCTCTATCGATTCCGATTTGGAACGATCAACGAAGAGCGAATCGTCTCGAAGAAAGCGACAACGTTCGCGACAGAAAGACGTTAACTTGTAACTGGTAGGGAAACGCGACTTTGCTCCGTTGAGTACCAACCTTTGTTTCTATTATTACACGTTTTGAGAAGGCTGACACAATTAATATTTCATGACTATCGTTTCCTTCGTGTCTTTTTAACGTTTCAACGGTTCGGCTGTCAGCAAATCCGACGAGGCTGCTTCGACGCATCGAAACGCGTGTTTTCATTCGACATTTTTAAATTCAGCATTCTGTTAACCTTTTCAGAACGATCGAACCGAGTACGTGCACACGTTGTTGCGTGCTCGACGCAGTATGTTTTTGTTTCGCATCCTATTATGCCGATCCTATCGCTTATAATGTACATTTCCAACGATATTTATTTTAGACTGACGCAAGAAGTATGCTGAATGGCTCTCAACACAAAGAAATGCTTACAAAAAGGAGCTATAAAATGTATAGATTCGTTTAAAAATATGTGTACGTAATAAAATACTTGCGCAAAATTTAAAATCTTATTGTTTGGAGATTGTATGGCGCTTAAAATTTTCAGTTTTTCTTCGCTCGCAAATAATATCGAGATTTCGACCCTCTTCGTGCGAACTGTATTGCTTCGAACAACAGAAAAAATTCTGCGAGTCGTTTTGTTTATTTTTCTCCCCGGGGGGCCGTGTCTGACGTGCATCGACGGGGCTTAAAGTTCCGCCCGAACTACAAATAATGTCCATCGAACGATGGCCGCGGCTTATCGGGCTATTAAATATTTACCAACGGGATGAGAAAGCTTCCCGACTTCGGGCGTAGATTCTCGCTGAATCGTGCGACTGTCTCGATAAAATCGATCGGATCTTCCATAATACAACGGTGGCATTCACGGTGAAATATAAAACTGAGGAAAAGGATCGCCGGAGTCGAAGAAACTTCGCAACGAAACGTGATTTGCTTCGAGTTAGGAAGAGTTTGAATAAAAAAAAAAAACTATCACCTAATTCGCGGGACTCCCGACTAGACGGATGGATTTCTCTTTGCACGATGGCCGATGAGAACTGTTAAAATTTCAGCCTAAGCGCAAAGTGCATCGCAGGTAGTCGCTCGTTACCGTCGATTATGACAAAACGAGCTTTCCGCGACCGCGTCGATAGCAGCTGGAGGCCACGTTGCGAATCCCATTAACGTTATCGTTCCGTCCTCGTTCCAGCTCGAAACCACGTAGGAGGCAAACCTTCGCGGTGGATTAGGATCCAGAGCATCTCCCGGGAGTCGAGAAACGAGACCCAAATAAAGAGGCCACGTGCTGCGGCAAGAATATCCAACGCGAGTTCGGCACTATTTTTATTTTCGACCAGTTCATCCCTTCGCTCGAGACAGCAAAAAATAATGATGGTTTTCGACCACCCCAATGTAGATCGTCTGTTTAATATCTCGAGAGCTCCAAACAAGTCATTTAAATTGTTTATAAACCCCGAATCAGACTAATTGCAAGGTGACAAAAGATAATAAGCGAAATGGACGATTAAATTCCGGTGCAATTTCACGCGTTGGTCTTTCTAAGCACAGATGCGTTCATAGACGAACTCCTCGCTGGTTCTCTCTTCGTTTCACCATACGTAGATACGATTAGCTTACGGGTCACGTGTGTAAAGCGTTTGTTACGCAAGTCCGACGTATCGGGTCAACGACTTCCTTTTTCTTCGTACACGAACACGAAAGTGGGGATAGGAACGCAGCTGGAGCAATTAATCGACTAAAAATAATTACCGTGAGTCAATGTTAAACGCGACACCGGGATTTCTCACGTATAATTAAGGCATACGCTAAATTCTTAGCGTTTCGTTGTCCGGTTGCCGCGGTTTCTTCGATGCAACCTTTTCGATGGAAAATCTAGTTACAAAAGCTGCGTCGATCGACTCCAAAAGTGGCTACGCGGGAGCACGCTGCTAACTCTAACTTCTCGCGTTTGGTGAAAAGGTTCCATCGCGGTGTTCAGAGATTTTCTTTCGGCGCGATTGTACGCGGATAACAGTGCTTTGTCGGCGACATTTACGAGCCAGAACTGTTACACGGTTATACGTGGCCGAGGGAAGAGGAGAGAAACAAATGGAAGATAACGAATAAAGAACGCCTTGTGCCTCGCCTCCTATCTTCTCGCGTTTCGAATTCCGTCCGCGGGCTGTTCTCGACCAGCCAAAATATCGAACGAGATAAATCGACGTGCAAACATCGACAGGTCTTACGGAAATCCTGTACGACGTCGATTATCGCGAAAGATTGGTCTCGATTTCGTTTCCCTCGACTATATTTTAATCCGTGTAACTATTTTTTAGTCGGGAAAAGTACAGAATAAATATTATTTCCAAGGGGATCGGATGGGTAATGGGCTTGGAAATTCTCGTGGTACTTAATAACAAGTACTTTTAACGCGAGGAAGTTTCCGCGGGGAACAATGTGACTGCCATTGTGAAGAATTCTGTAATCACTGCGTTTTTTCTCATGTTAATCTTGCGGTATAATTTTTAAAGAAACTGAACATCTTCCTGCTCGCGATTTTTATACGCAGGCATTATATTTAATGAACATTTTGTAAGAAAATTATCTCACATCAGGGATCCTCTACTATTCTATGCAGATAGTGCAGTTTAACGGAAACACGAACATTTTAATGTTCAACTTTTCACGATCAGAGTGGACCAAATTGGAGCAGCGAGTTTGAAGAGCATTACCGAACACGTTGCTTGATTACGAAACGAGGCGAATATATCATCGAACCGGTGTTTGAAAGAGATGCTCGGGAACCACGATATCTTTTATCTGGATCTCGCTTATCTCCAAGTTAACGCACCGTGTACCAATGTGAGGGTCCTATAAAACCAAAAAATTTTATTCTACGCGTCTACGCTTCTTCGATTTCTCAACTTGACTTCAAGAGACATATTTTTAAAATCGAAAGATTGTTTAACAGCCCCGTTCGCACGCTGCTACGAATCTTTCTGCTCGCGAATGGCTGGCGTTTCCGATCGTGCTCGTTTCCATTAATTTCCGCCGACAGACGAAGATAGACAGCAGGAAGTTTGCAACAGCCACAGAAACGCGAGGGGGGAGGGGGGCGTGTGTCTGAGTTATTAAGGACGGCCATCCTCGACGAAAATGGCTTTAATTGAATCGAGCACCACGCACAAGCCTCAGCGAATTATCATATTTATTAATCGACGATGAAGAACGCGAACATCTGTTCCTTCTCCCGATGGAGAGACCCCCAACATATGTCGTGATTCCCTCTGTTCCCGATTTCAATTACACGCTCTTTTGTTTTCGAACGGCGCGTTGGTCTCGTTACCGATTGTTTTTCGTCGAGGGTTGTTCCATTTGCAACCCCCGTGCAGCGACCCGCGTCTCCCCATTCGTTTAAAACGATTAATTACGCGATATTTCGCTGTCGCTTTCGTCGTTCGCGCCTACCCCCCGGTTGAATTTACAATTTAATTTCGGTGTTTCGCGCGTTGCGCAATTCACGCGCGACGGAAGCGGATTTTTCAGATAGGACGACTACCCGGCCAGCAGCCACGGCGCACCGCGAACCACGACCGTGCACGGAGGGCGTTTATTTCGAGAGAAGATTAAGAGACCGGTCCCGTACTACGGCCCTGTTCGGCACCGACCACCGCCGCGACTCGAATATGCGGTTTTTAACGGTCCAACTATAAATACGCTCGGAGCACGCGGACACCGCCGCTTTCGGGGCTCTTGCTTTCGACGATCCCGAAAAACCCATAAGATTGTCAAATATCTTTCGTACAAAGCGTGAAACTACAATCGATAAAAGATTGTTCTCAACGAACCTACAGGAGAACCAAAAGGCACTACTCGAAGATAGGGTATCGTGAAAGAATCTGTTTCAGATGTACAAGGAGCCATCAGGACGAACGTATATGATAAGACTGTAGGAATTTACTAGAGAACTGGAGGGAATCTACCAAAATGTAGACTGTCAACGACGAGATGTAGAGGAACTAGGAAGTGGGATGTCGTTGGAGGAATTTATACGAGAGTTACAGGAGCCACCAGGAGGTTGTCGCCGGAGGAACCCGTTGTAGAACTGCAGGAAGCCATTAGCATGTTGTCGATGAACGAACCTGCGGCAGAAGTAGAAGGAGCTATCAGGAGATAGGATGTCGCGGAGGAACCTGTTGCGGAATAGCCGTTAGGAGGCTGCCGTGGACGAATCAGAACTACATCGAGCCAGGAGGTAGCGTGTCGTGGACGAACCTGAGCAGAACTACAGGGATCCGGTAGAAGGTTGTTGTAATCCCCGGAAGCAGATCTACAAAATCACTCGGAAAATTTCGTGCAGTGGACGAACCAACAACCGAGATCACCTTTCAAGGTTTCGATACCCTAGAAAATGAAGGTTCTTTATCCTTTCGTTACGAAAGTCCTTCGTAACGACCGTTCAAGCGATAACGAAAGAGAAAGTTGTATGCTAATAATCAGGACGATTAAGATCGTTAGACCCGCCGCCGTTAAATCTTCCTGTTACCGATCACTTTCGAGCAAAGGTAGTTAGAGACATTCTGCTCGCGCGCTAATGTTACGACGTTGATCTCGAAACGCGGACTTCGATATTTCAACGAGCACGAATACGCATCGTCGGCTCCGAGCTCAATGCCGCGTGATTTTCTATACGTTCCGTGTCACTTTGCTCTCTCAAAACTCGTTGTAACCTCCACACTCTCACGACTCGCTGACCGCCCTTAAGAGCAATCACCCTCCCCCAGCCACTCGTGCATTCCTCGAATTCTTATTTCTAAGCAACTCGGTTGCTCTTGCCTCCCCTCGTCCTTACATTACATCGGGGAACGGTCCTATCTACGCAATATTCTCTTGGTAACATTTTACCGAGGTCGACGCGCGTTTCACGCGGCACTGAACAATACTGAGAAGGATACCGGAGCACCGGAGAACCCCACCCAATCGTAAACGTCTCAGTTCGTTATGAGGATATTGGCGAACCTCTAAACAATACTTGAATTAAAAATAATATCAAAGTTGACGTGCGATTGCAATGTATACGATGAAACTCGAGGCCGGGTCTGAATCGACTTTTAATTGGTCGAGAGTGGTCCGTCGATGCCTTCTGTCGTCTCATCCCGGAATCGGTGGTTTGGAGTTACAAAATAAAGCCGGACAACTGGGTACATTATCGTGCGTGTCGACACCGTGAGACTCGAGGTTTAGTTATGCACCCACGAGCGTCGACGAGCTTCCGATTTTATTCATTTCGTCGACCCTTCCTTGTCTCGAGTCAAACACCCGCTCTCCCACAATTTTTAAGTAGGTACACTATGCAGCTGGAGAGCTTGAATATCAGATTCGGTGGCGAGAGGTTTCGGGAAAGATTGTATCACTTCTGGGTCACGAATTTCATCTCCATATTTAGAAATTCTTTTAATGTAAGAAATAGTAATGTACTTGTCCCCAACGATACGAGTATTGTTTAAAAGCTAAAGTGACGGATGATAGAACTATTACTTAAGCCTATGGCCTAAATAGCGTCACCCGATACTGTTCGAAAGAAGACTTTGAAGATACTGGTGACGAGAACTAATATCGAACCGATTCCAGGGAACTGATTTAGCTCGGGTCGAGGGTTCTAAATGCGTAACAGAGGACGCATAGTCCGGAGGAACGGCACGTGGCGTCCGATTTGGGCCGTTTTCGGGGTAAAAGTATTCCATCGTCCAATCTCGACGCACTCTTGCAACGAAATACGATGCGTTCGATCGTTGACCCTTTGGAATCGAGAATCGTGAGGAGAACTTGGCAGCCGTCCACGCAACGAATCCGGCATATACGGTGTGTGTTACTCGATTGCGAATACAGGCGGTCGTTACCCTCGTTTCGACGGTACGATCATTTTTTTACAATGGGAACTTACTCGTCGAAACCGCACCAGAAACCTGGCAATGGACCTTGGATAAACAAACGCGTTGGGTTGAAAAAAAAAATAAAAATCCATCAGATTTAAATGTGGGAGCCAAGCAGAATAGACGGCACATCCGGCAGGATCTATCCATCCGTTGGAAAATTATTCGTTCGTGTTCTATCTGGCCACTTCGGTTGAAATGGGACGAGCACCGTCATGCATAAATCATGCGCGACGTACAACATCTAATGAAGCTTCTACCGAATACTTCATGCAGTTCGTTGCATACAAAATTTACATAAGATTGACCCATTAATCTCCCATTAAGAGAAGAAACAAGAACATTGTCTTTGACTAGAATCAGAGTATAAAAATGCTGGAACTCGAGAACTTGCCTATTTTAGAATTTAACAGCGAAATAATAATTTTTCAGGCATTCTGATCGCCGTATCCGATCTCTGCAGCGGCCCGATGTATACGTGGCAGCGCGTAGACGCGAACACGCAATTAGTGTGTTGCGCGAACCAGTTTTAACGGTGACCAGTGCCCGATAAGATTGCGTACGCGGCGATGAAAGGACGATAGCGCGAATGAATGAACGCCTGGCAACAGAAACCAACGGAGAACGACAGTATTACGTCTGGTTGTTCGTCCACAGGCTATCTCGTCGCTGACATTCTTCCATCGCGTGTCCGCGCTAGCGAGAAGCGCCACGACGACAGGAAACGTCGGTCAACGGAAGCGATTAAATCCAGGAGAAAATAAATGAAAATCCGCGTCGATCTCGACCACCTCCTCGCCTTCCCTCGCCTTCCCTCGCCTTCCCTCGCCATCGAATCGTCGAAGATTAACGGACTACGGGCTTCTGCTGGAGAAATAAAACGTCTTCAACGCGATCCAGGCGTTTCCCGTTTGTTTTGACGTTACGAACGCTCGTGAATCAAAATCGGGCAGATTTTGTTCGCAACGAACGCAAATTTTAGATTCGTTTACAAACTGTCAAAAGTCTGGAGCTTTGATCTTTAGTTAAATGTGTTTAGTTCGTCGAAAGAAACGCGTGTTTGTTAGGCTGCTCGACGCGGGGAAAACGAAATGGTCGGGCGGATATCACGATTCCAAGTCGCGTTTCCCGCTCCACCCTCCCTCTTTCTCGCTGTTGAGACGTTGCAGCGTCGGAGGGACATTTGAATACAATGTTGTGGCGATTACCACTTCTTCCACGATGCCGTGGAGACCGTAGGGAGATAAAGGGGGTTAAGGTTAACGCTGCACGGAGACTTCAACGAGTGGACGTTAACGCGGTAAGCATGGCCGATCGCGTCTCGCGGGACGTTTCACCGAGAAATTCCCCATTTCGCGAGAAAGAAACTCGATTGATTGTTTCCGACGAACCGATTTACTTTTATTCTTACGATACGACTTGTTTCTTGCACTTCCCTCTGCTGTTCCGCCCGTAAATTTCATTTCTACGGCAATAATCCCGTGCACCATTTTTGTAATGCACGTACCATTGCAAGTTTTCATTGCAAGTTTGAATTATTTTCCAGCGAACGACCGTGAATGAGAATGTTTGTTTCTGGATTATGCTACCTGCTTCTCGTCAGTCGCTGGTTTCTCCATCGTAGCGGGATCGATTAGGTGATAGAATGGCCTAAGCGAGAGCGCGTGTCGCGCGTCCAAAACGAACCTAAGCCGATCGCGGATAATCTGGCGTAAGCCGAGCAGCAATCAAAGATTGCAACACGGCCGACTCACTTCTTCTACTTTAATGCTCCTCGGCCTCTAATTACGAGTAATGCTACACCGACCGCCAGCACCCAGACGCATTTCTCATTGGGTATAATTTATGACCGTGCCGCTTTATATCTACCAGCTACGTAACATGCCAGTCGCGCTGAAATGTCTCGCAACGATGGGAAAGCTACGCGACAGAAATTAGCCCGAGTTAAAAAGCATCCGCGCGCTCGTTCGACTCCGCAATTTCCACGGGAACGCTTCGATCGCTGTGCAGTAAATCCTCGAGTTGCACGAATTAGCAGATACGCGGTTCTATCGCCACTTATCTACAGTGTCGTTCAAAACTATAAACCGTCCTCTTTAAAAATTACATTGTTGCAACAGGGCGTGGCTCGAAATAAAGTAGAGTCGAATTTTAATGGAAAGAAGGGAAAAAGAAGAGAGTTCAGCGACCTCGTTTAAATCGTATATCGAAAGCTTCGTTCCGCGTTTCCTCGAAAAAAAGCGTCATCTGGCAGAAGGATACTCTTTTCGTCCCGTTCAACGACAGGCTCTCGTCACGCGAAGGATGCAGAGGCTCGTTCTTCGAGACGATCGGAGAATCCTTTGTGCTGCCCGGAGAAAGGGAGACGAGAATAAGCGCTGAGGGCGAGCTACGGCCCTGAGCACCGGAAGTCCTCCCCCTCCGGCTCTTCGTGCCTGTCTATCCTACGTAACCCTCGCTTAATCGACAGCGTATCCACTCGATTCGATTTTTCTCTCCGACGAGTCTCTTTCTCCTTTCAGAAGACTCCAAAAATCATAATTACAATTCGTTGTCGCAGATTTTGTAACATGTTTGCTTAGAAAAGAGGCAGAAGCTGGTTCCAAGATCTGGAATCGCCCTGTAGATGGTTTTTGCAGCCGCGAGGATTAATGGCCGAGAAACATTATCGAGATCTTCTTTTCGAGGATTCTAGAAATGGGCAGGAATGTAATTCCCCGGGTGCAATTAGGTTTACAGAGGTTCGCTCGTTCGCATCGTAATGGTTTAAACATATCAACGTCGCATCGAAATTCTGAACGTGGCCGGGAATCGGTGCTCTTCCCACGGGTTGCGGCGGCGTAATCGTTCTGGCGTGTCAGGATTCGAGAGTCCAAGGCTTCGTCCTGCGCTTCCAGGCCTTCCTCTCGCGTTGCAAAAAACCAGAGCACAGGAAGAACGGGCCAAGGATCACCGGGATAGCGACGACCATTCGATACGGTCTTCTCGCATATGTTTAAACTGTACACCGCCTCGACAGTTTCTCACGCGACGTACAATACAAATAATAAACGATTACAAGTCTCTGGGTCACTTTCGAGAAGTTAACTTTTTAGTTTCAGTATCAAACTTTTCTATTTATTCTGTTATTTCCAAGAATCGACGTATTTAGAGAGGCTTCCTCTCTAGCCAGCGATCCGGAATTCCGTGGTCCTTCGCGGTTCCCCTCGACACGGAATTCTTTTTGTTCGCGTCCATTCTTCTCCGAAACGATCCCCGTCGCGAAACTCGAGTCTGTTTCTCCCGGGATCGGAAATCCTCGGAGGGGAACCGGCGCGAAATATCGCGGAAAAACGGAGATAGACGAGCGGCGGCGTGTCCGAGGATGCGTTACGCAAGGAAAACGACTTCTTCGTAGGCGTTCCGGTGGCGGGCCAGCCGCTTCGTTATCGGCTCGTAGCGATCTTCCTGAGCATCGCTGGAACGACGAAAGGTTCGACGTAACGATTCGTGTCCGGTACCGCGATGCAATAAAGATCGCATAACATCGACCGTCTCGTGCAATTTGTATCGTCGGTTCGCTGTTTCGGAATCTCCTCGCTTGACTTCCTGGCTGCATCGAGTTTCCTCGTTTCTACGCCATCGCCGCCCAAATTCATCCCCGCCTTTTCCTTCTGCGTTAATAATTCGTTTAAAATTCCTTAATGTTCTCTTAAATGCAGACATTTTTAAGGAATCCAAGCACAACTTTGACTATTGCAATCTTTGGTCAAATTTTTGTTTTCCTTGTTCGTAGCTTTGCACGGAAGCGTCGTGCAAAAAAGTGTTATTCCGCTCTATCGCCGGAACACTCCGAATAGGAGAGCCATTATTATTGTAACTGTTATCCTTCTTGTTATTCGAATAAACTTTTGCCGGCCTCTGGGGATTCTATTTCGCCACGGTTCTTCCGCGCTTCCGCGTCGGTAGCGATCTTCGAAAAATTAACGAATCCAACGACCGAAGAGAGAATACGGTAGGCAATCATCGCGCGAACGTTTTGCCAGTCCTCGTCCAGCCGACCAGAAACTCTTTCCTTGTTATCGTTACGGAGAGTCTTATTTTCAATGGAGCGGCAATACGGGCTGCCTTTCATGCGGACTATTCCGGTCGAGATAACGATCGGGAATCGCGAGGCCAAACAAACATCGAGTCGCGGTTGCTCCGGTATTAATCGTCGAGATAACCGAGCCTGATAACGATAGTCCCTTGGAATCGATAGGCGATATCGCGAAAATAACGTTCATTCATGCTTCCCGCGGAACGACGGTTTCCACGGAATCGGTGAAAGTGGAAAAGACAATTGCCGGGGTGTGTAATGCAACGACAACTCGGAGTCATTCGCGTTTCGTCGACTTTCGATTCGACTTTCGAATATTCGATCATCGAGTACACAATGTGCATCTTCAAAATGCACTGGGAACATTCCTAGTAAATGTTCTCTTTTCCAAAGTATTTAGAGATCTCGATAAATAAATAACACTTCTTTCGTTCGATATTGAATTTCAAATGTATCCATTTAAATGCTTAAAATATTTTCAGCTCGTCAGAGTGGCGTTAGCGGAGATAAATTACGACGAACGAGGCTCGCCATTTTCGCTCGAGGAGTTAATCTGTTGCTCAAACAAACATGGCGGCGGTCTCTAAGTCCCGGGCGCAATGCGTTCTCGATACGCCCGGGGCGTTGGATTCGTTGTTTTTCGATACCGCTGAAACGCTTCATTTAGCCTCGTTCGTACGGTGGCCGTAACTTTTCGTCGAGGCGACAGTCGTACGCTTCGATGCAGATGTGCAATTGCATCAGAAACGCGGTCGTCGTGGATTCGTCGTGACTCGAGCGCGTCTGCACCGCTGCCTTCTATCCGTCCACCGACAGTGAAAGCTTCCAATGTAAACTCCGTCCTGTACGTGATTCGCTTAATACCACGAGATTCTCACCCCGAATCTGATTAGGCTTTTTCAAACGGACGAGAATGTTTCCGCAAACGCGCGGGGGCTTGGAGAGAGCCTCCTTTCGTTGCCACACGTCGTTCTACACGCGATTGCAAGGCAAAATGTGTAGTTTGCAATTAATATTTCTATTCTAAGAAGAAGACCATTTTAAGAATGTCGAATAAATAAAATTTGAATCGTGAATGATGTTACATTTCCCGTTAATCTGGTTCCGAACGTTGGTTCTTTGTGTCGCGAAACAATCACACCCTGGGCTCTTGTTCCGTGCACACCGTGAAGTAAAATTACAAACATTATCAGTTGTCTTATTTTGATCTCTATTATTGCGGTTCTCTGTAGGCGTATAATAAAGCCGTATTATTATTAGTATTACCGTGGCTGACGGATGCAGAGGCCGAGATATCGTGAAAAACGCGCACAGCCGGGCGCATAATGCGACTCCGTTTCGAAAGGTATACGACCGTGGCAGTCTGGTGCGTGCAGGTGTACCTTCGACTGAAAGGAGTAGCCGAATTGTAACAAAGGAAACGCACGCCTATTCACCGGAGTCGATGCGTTCGAACAACGAGAACCAAAGTTTCTCTCTGCTCGAACATTTCTACAGTCTTACCGTTCCGCAGACTGTAAAAGAGGATTCCGGCTCGAACAATGCTTGATTGAACCGGGCTTCGAAACTTTATTTTAGCAATATACGCAATTTTTCTAACACCATTTGATTCCACGCGGCTTGAGCGATACTTGGAGTATTCTAGCGTGAACAATGATGATTGTCTGTTTTACGTCCACATGAATAAATGAAATATGAACTATCGATCATTGTCACATTATGTGAGACACCGTGGGCGGCGGAGAACGCGAGAACGGTCCTGGGACCGGGGATGGTAACCCTAGTGGGACGATGTTGGAGGGAATCGAATCCTGAGACGAGGCTCCATCGAATAACGCGCGATATGCGGGCAGAAACGTGCACAAGAGCCCACCGATACAGACAAATTGAGAAAAAGCATACAGTGGCCCAGAAAACAGAAAATCACAGCCAGTCACGAAGAAACAAATCGATCACTGTCGTTCGTACGACTTCCGTCTGCCCAGATTTCGACTAGGGGATTGGGATCGCTTCGATGAAACGTTAACACGTTTATTTAGGTTCCAAGGGGTTCGTTTGGACGAAGCAAGATTGAAATATACTTATTGTACAACCTCGTTTTATTGTACCATCCTTTTCTTTGCGGTTCACAAATTTTAATACAGATTTAGAGACTTTCGTCAGGCATCTATTACCCATCTCTGATCGTAACCACAGATTAGCAACTTTCTGAAAGTAGTTGGACTTTTGAAATCGACTGTGAATCTTTCTATTAACCAATAATCTACACATTTGTACGAGAACCCTAAAGTGGCCCTTCCAATCTTTCATTAGGACGTTAAATGGTGTACCAAACTTGTCCAACTATGATACATTAACACCTCAACGATGCATGACTCAACGCCGCGTCGAATCGAACATTGTCGTCTTCGATGACGCATAAAAGCGCGATTATCGAAAAAAAACGATTAAGAACCACCCGTGATAGACAATGCATGACTAAGATTTAGTCACCGTCCATAGATGTAATCGTATCAACGAAATTCTGCTAGTTGCAACTTCTTTTCTATCTCCTAATGGTGTCTCGTCGGTTCCGTTACGCCATCGAGCCTCTGACGTCACTAGTTCGCGCCGATTACTCATCGTAGATCGTTTGGTCATAGATCGAAAGATAGGGAATTCGTTCCTGGCGAGGATCATCGGAACTGCAGGAATTTAATATCGTGTTCCTCGACCCGAGAGAACTTTCGACCGGAAATCCACAGGAAGTACGCAAAGGCAGCCACACACGAGCGGGGAGAATCTTCTATGGCGAGTACATTGGCTTCGAAAAAAAAAAACTCGTTTATACTACCACGAATGCATAGACACTTGTGGTGGTACGGAAACCAGTCTACGTATTCCGCGCGGGTGCGCTCGAACTTAAGGGCTAAGATACAGGGAAACTTGGAGCATCTTCGGAATTTTATCCCAACAGAAACGATCCGAGATATTTAGATATGTTGGGTAGTTTCTTCATTCCTGTTGCAAAAGAAATGAGCTTTGGTCTAGGAAGAGAGATTGGTCTTAAGAGATTGCGCTCTACGATTCTTCCCCACGCATTAAAAGTTTTACAGTTACAGACAAAGTTGCAATCTTATTTGTACAGGATGTCCGAGTAATCGTGGCACAACCGGAAAGTGGGTGATTTGATTCAAGGTTAGGTTAATAACAGCAGATAGCTGTACCTCGCCTTTGTACCCAAATGCTTTATTCGTAATTTCTTCTGTTCTCACGATTCCGATTTCTCAACGTTCCTAACTTTGGTCAAATAAAGACGTATCGTTGTTACGTTTCATGCAAGAACAAACTGGAAATACTAGTACAACGCAAGAAGGAGACTGTAACGGTGAAATCACGTGTACGTGACAACGGCCGTCATCGGGGACATTCTGTATATTTACTCATGAATGGAGTCAAACAGTCGCTAGAAACTGCATTTGATTAGGATTGCTGAAAAACCTGTACGATATGAACAAGGGAATAAAAATGATTGTCGAAAGGGTAAAGAGTCGGCAGGATCCCGAGTGCATCCGCGGAGCCACGTTCTTATATCGTGCAGTGTTTGCGTGTGTACGTTTGATCCGAGGCGCGCGAGCACCATGGGAATGCATGCACAAAAAGAGAAGGAGCACCGCGTCGGTGAAGGTGAACGCTGAGAGTGTCGGAGGCAAAGTCGCGGACCAAGTCGACGACGACGAGCACGGAGAAAGGAGTCCGAGGCAACGTGGAGGAAGAGGAGGGTCAGAGAGATGCCGTTATTCCGGAGAGTCACTCGGGGCAAACCTAACCCAACCGAGAAGAAACGAGGATGACGAGGAAAGAGAGGGCTGGATTCCTCTTATTATTATTCTCCTTTCCACGGAGGGCGAACACCCGAATGCTACTGACCTAATACGGCTCTCCTCTTGTTCGTGACCCGCTCTCGGGACATTCCGCTCCGCGATACGTGACCGGAGATCCGCGAAATTTCAACAGAACCCCGACCAACGAAACCTCCGACCATTTTTCATTCCATTTCTTATTTACGAGTCCACACAGTTTCGTTGGGTTGACAAATTTATTTAAGTTACTCCTACACAGGTACGAGACCTATACATCGTCAACGCTGTGACTCTGGTACGAATTCAGCTTCGATATTTATTTTTTGGCCCACTGAACACGCCTGGTCTATTTTCAAGGGAAAAGACCTTTAGCGATTAAAAATCCGCTCGAGTTTGCACAGCACCAAGAACAAAGTCGAGACGAGACTTTTTCCCAGTGACGATTTAGTTGCAAGAAGAGGGACGGTATTGTGGCTGCCGGGGCCGTAGCAATGGCGGTGCGATTTCGTTCGTCGCGGGGCTCCGTAAAAGCGCAAGTCGAGCGCGTTTCTACTGTTACTTTCGTAACGAGATACCGCGCGAGAAATGCAACCGAACCGTCGTTGGAAACGATCGCGAAACGACCGTTTGCGAAAGACGAAGAAAGATTCGCGGCCGAGACGCACGCAAATAACAAACAGATGTCTTGGCGTCTTGACGTCGCGGCGCCCGACCCTTTCTCTACGCCTGGATACTGGGAAAATTGCCTCCCACTCTTTCATTCAAATTTCTTTAAGAATTAATGAAATGGGAGCTTCGTAGATGGTTGTCTCAACCCCTAAATACAAGAATTCGTGTCTTTAAGCATTCTGCAGTCCAGTAATTAACCAAACGATTTTTGTCTTCTTTACACGTTTCTCGTAATAAAGAAATTACTTATATTGTGAGATTTCTGCACGATCTCTGCAAACAATCGCTGACCACTTTTAAAAATAATTAATTACGGTTCGTGTTTAGAACATTAACAAACCGTTTGATTTGTTTGAATTCTGATCACGTTTCCCCGATATCTGTCCCACTGTGCAGTGTCGTGGCTCGTGTTTCGAGAAACCGGTCAATCGGATTTCGCGCGAGGCTTCGGAATTACACTCAATTCTCTTTTAACGCGATAGTTACCAAGAATACTCGGTAAAAACTGCTTAGACGCATAGCGAACTAAAGAATTCCTGGTAAAATCTTCCCTGAGACTTTCGACGCGTATATAGATCATCGATCTCGTCAAAGGTTCGACCAAAAGTACACGCGTGAACGTATGATGGAAACGGGGAATTAATTTTCGAGATCGCGGGGAAGCAAAAAACGAACGCAAGATTATCGGTTTTCTTTTGGATCGCGTTAAGTCGGAACGGCGTAAAAAGAGGATCGTAGCTACGCGTGCACGCGACGCGGATCGTCCCGTGAAATCTTTCACGGTGCCGCAGCATTCGCTGCAAGAGGTCTCACACACGCGGTGTGACGTCGTGTTGTGCCTCGCCAATGGGACGTTCGCACCGTTGATAACTTTACTCGCAGTTAAACGTCGAGCATCCGCGGTGGATGTTTTTACAGTTAGCCCACACGCTGTGCAGCGTAACAGTATATTCGCAGATTCTTCCGAACGTTTCGCGTTCGAAGTGGCTAGTAATCCCGTTGTCGCAATGCAACCAGAAAGACATTCTCGTTAAACGCATTCGGTGCTAGCTCGAGATACCTTCTATCACCATAGAAAACTAAATAATTTATCGAAATATTTTTTCTACAATTATTTTGTGAAAAGGGTTACACGCTTAGATAGTCGAAACGTTGATTAAACAACAATACTTGTTCGTTTATTACTAAACGATCCAACACGTACTTCGCGTCCTAGCTTGCATACTTATGCGACCAGAGGAACAAAATCTGAATGTTAATGAGAGAGACATTCTCCTATGGTGTGCCTAACTGCGCCCAAGGAACGTGTAGATTTAATTTGAAAATTAAATACTCGAGTGGCCTTGAAATATCCTTCGCCTCTTCACCTAAAAATCATCTCTGATTTATAAATAAAGAACTAAAATAATGCTTGTATAAATTTTGTTTAACTATTGTATCGTGTACACCCTCTATGAATGTTACGTTTGAAACTGTTCTGAATTCTCCTGTGGACGGTTTCTCGGTTTGTGAAAAAAAAAAGAGTTTCTTTCAATTTCAGGTTAACCCAGCCCCCCGATCGTGGAATGCCTTTCTCGCGAATGCGAAAGGCGCGTCTCGAAATTCACCCTCGGATTATAATACGCGCCCCACAGCGTTTTCCACCCTACCATCTGCGATACATCGACGCATTCATCGCGACTCGTCTTCTTCCTAGGTGAGATATACAGGGAACGCGCTCGAATTGCGCGCCCTTTGTGTCTCTACCATTCACGCATAAACAATGCAACGGTAAAGAGCACAGAACATGGCACCCACCCGTGGTCCGTCGACGCACAATCCCTCTTCGAAGAAAAGGGATAACTCGTCTATCAAAGGATCCATTCAAAATCGATCGTCCATCGTCTCGAAACTTGGCCGTGTCGATAACTTTTTCGATTGTACAAATTTCAATTTCGAAGTTAAACACAGAAATGTTACCTTCCTTGGGAATTCTTTCAAAATCGGGATTATAAAACAGATGGAGGATCGGTGATGTTCTATTTTAATAATTGTCTATCTAGGTTACACTCGTATCGTTCGAAACAGGTCAAAACGAGAAGGGTTGCGAAAAAGGCGAAGGCTTATTTATAAACAGGCGGTTAACGAGAAAGGCGTGGACTTTATTTTTGCTCCGTAAACAATTATGTCGCGTGGCTCGGTTTTCAGGGCAAACGAGAATTCGTCGATGGCGACAACCTGAGGGTAACCTATGTACGCGTAACGTTCCAAAGTACGGACGAAAGGGCCAAGCCCCCAACGGTCGAACCCTGACGAACTTATCCAGAGGTCAATCAACGCATCCGGCCCTAATTAATTGCCTTTGGTTGCATTTAAAGAACCTGTATCCTGCCGACCCGACGTCCACGGGATGACTACCGATAATTCGATCGCCGCAGGGAAGGGTTATCGACGCAGGAAACAGTCTAGTCGATCGGTATTATGCTCACCAGAAACGGGTTAGCGTGGGGAATTCCTATTAATCGCTGTCACCGATACACGTGGCCACGATTACTCACCAACGATGACCAAGATTGACAAGAAAAATCAATCTTTTCGCCGTAGTTTAACGGAGAAATCACGATTCGCGAACGTTATATCAAAGCGACGAGTTATCATAATTTTCTACAAACAAACGATTATCGTAATCGATGTGGAGATATAACTCGAGATAAAGCCACCGTTTCGACATCGATACGACGCGTTTCCTTGTTCTCGAGGGCCCAATGTCGTTGGATAATCAGTTGATCAATCGCCTTGTGCAGATAGATAATCGAATAATCTATCGGAAGCGGTGCATTTACGAGGATTCACTTTTAGCGACTCGAAGGCGACGCGATAAGCTGCTCGTGACGACGACGGGTAATTAGAGCGTCGTATAATTGTACCAACAGGGATTCGCACGAGCAAGTTACGCGCAAACAAGTAGACTAGATGTGGAACCCGATCGACGCCGTTGGACAGTCTTAAAACGCGATCGAGAGTATTTCCGTTTCAATAATCCGGTCATCGATCTCTTTGCCTGCTCGGTCGAGAGACTATAATAAGCTGGAATTCGTTTTACAAGCGTTACAAAAGGTTACGAGACTTTTATGGTAAATCACTAGCTGCTTTAAGCTTAAAAAATATCATCTATTCTAGAAATTGGTAGCTATTGCTGTAATTTATGAATGGAGTTTGAATAAATAAAAGTAGTTTGATAAGTTGGAGTAGCAAATCGCGAGGGTTGATAGAACTCTTAAAGTCTGTCCGCGATATTAGTCGCCATTGTTCCCGTCGCCCGCCTTCTTTCGAAATGCTTTTCGAGCAGCGTTCGATGGTTCTCCCTCCCGTTTTGACAAGCTTTTTTAATATGCGTGGCATCGCGTTAAACGAAACTCGCGTCGCGCGGACAAGCACAGAGAAGAAAGAGGGTCGAGAGGGTTCGAGGACGAGAGGACGACCCCAGACAAATTCATCTCGCGACAACGGAGGGGTCTCGGCCGTTCTCCTTTCCTCGAACACTGCTTGGGTATGCATCCACGAACCCTCCGACAGGAAAGAGCGTGGCCTGGTAACGGTGACAGTGTTCAAAGTCGCGAACGTGCATCGATATGGGGTCACACCGTGCCAAATCGGACATTCTTTCGAGTTACATTCCGGATTTCTTAAGATAATAACCCATGCACGTAGAATACATATTTCTAAAGCGAGTATGGTAGTTGGGATACATCCAAGAAGTCTACTCAGCTACCACAAAGGGTATATTCTTATTAAAAGAGGACTTACGTTTGTCGAGTCATTAATTACTTATAATAGGAGAAAATCTTTCTCGTCCCTCCTTTTCTAGGAATCGCCATACTTCGAGGACCATTGATATAAATTGCCTGAAATTGGTCTGCACGAAAGGGTTAACTGGTGGTAACCTCGACGATATCAGGATCGAGGAGAAAGAATCTGTGAACGATCCAGGCTACTGAAAGGTTTCAGGGTTCGAGTTGCCGGGGTTCCACTCGACCATATGGTCGATCCCTTTTCTGCCTACAAATTAGGCCGTTCGAACGAGTTTATCGCTCGAACGGGAGGATCAAATATTTTGAAAGCTGCTCGTATTACGCCAACTAATAAACATTAGGCGTTCCGGCGTCCTCGAGCGGAGCAATCATCGTGTTTCAACGCGTTAAAATCGGAGCGCCTCCACGCACACTGGGGGCTATAAAAATCGCCCTTGAGCGACGTTTACAATGCGAGAGAAATCTGTTTTCCGCCGGTAAAACGTGTTCTGATACCGATCGTTGGTTAATAATAATGTTGCCAGAAACTATGTATACAGGCTGTGGTCGGAAATGTATATCAAAACACTGCTTACATAAAATAGTCCTAACTAACGTTTCCAGCGTGAGAAAAATTTGTATTTCGTAAATTCGAATTCTGTGGATGATAAATCTCTGGCTCCCCGGTATACCCGGTTGCGTGGTAAAAATTGCCGCGCATTTCTTGCGTGCTGATCGTTAGAATGGTCCGCCGTACTACGGGAGGGGTGGAAACGAAAAGCATTCGCGGAGTGGAACGACGGTCAACAGTTGGTAGCCGGTAAGTCAAATGCGACGAGCAGTAAACTTTTATTTCCAACGTGTTCGTACGAACCGAACGGAGTCGAGGCGAATCCTAGTCGACTTTACGAGCGGTCTTCCATCGACCTGGGGCTGGTCGGGTATCGCTTAGGTATGCGCCTGCAGCTGTTCGAAAATTCCAACCAGGGCTGGCCTTCTTTCACGGTATTTTCGAGTATCGGGTCGCGCCTTTCAAACGATACCGCACCGATTCACCCTCGATAACTTTTCATCCGTGGACGTTCGAACTATCAGATTTGTCTCCGCTTGCTTTACTTTATATACGAGTTATTAGACTGCGGATGTTTATTCATTATAATTCTCAAGAAACTACAGAATACTTAACCCCTTAACGCTCATATTTTTCGGGTTAACCAAGAATGTTCAGTTTTCTTTATTGGATTTGTTTCCAAGTTGTATAAAAATGCGACTTTTCTTAATTGCAAACGTTGTATCCGGCGTATAATTTGAAGAAAAACAAATATCGTCATCCCTTAAACAATTAGATCAAAGAAATATCGTCTTTCAAAGCAGTCAGACTCGGGCATGAGCGTTAAGGGGTTAAAGTGAGGTAGGAATTATTATATTTAGGGATTCAGACAACCTTTTACGAAGCTCACATTTCGTTAATTCTATTAATAAAAATATGAGTTTAAAGAATAAAGAACCGCTACCCCCGGACAATTGTGTGCTTTGTTTCTGGTAGAACCAGCCGATGACCACGGGTTTGTCCCGTTAGAAAAGCATAGAGGAGACGAGTATGGTCGTTTGTAGCTCGACTTGGGTTCTTATCGGTAGCGGATGGGGCAAAATTCGCGTGAAAAGTTGTATACGCGGACTTCGGATATTCGAGCAGCGGCGTTAAAGCTCGGAGCCAGTCCGCGCGACGATCCGGCCACCGGAAGTAGGCGTAATAACGAACTCCCATTGCCTATACGTGCCTGGAATACAATAACATTGTACGCCAGGCACAAAGGCTTCTCTCCCTGTAACGGCCACTCTGGGATACACGAATTCCACGTCGCTTCTTTCGAACAGGAGTGGCCCTTTTTTCTGTAAAACTCGCAGGACGTCAGTTAGCCACACGATGTTTCGCGCGAGCAGCCAACCTATACCGGGTGAGACGTTCGAAACACTCCACCCTACGATTTGTCTAATATCGCGAGTAAACGCATCGAATCTAGTTTAATAATAACTCGTGTGTTGATCGATAGAGCGACGTATAAAATTAAATTTAAAAAATACGAGTGTAACCCCAGTTGGTGTTTAAAATAGGTCTGAACAATTTGCCTAATTCTAAATGATAGAAAATATTTGTCGCGTTAGTCGTGTGTGGGTATCGATGAATTATAAATAAAGTCTAAAAAAAGCATTTGGACTACGGTCGTCCTAGAAAATTAAGAACATGGCGAATCCGACCTATAGTGAGATGACTTCTGCATACATTCCAAAAGAAAGATCTAGGTCAGGGTTTTCCTAATGAATATGAGTCCAAGCACGACCTCATTCGGACTATTTTTAAATATAGGGAAGATCGAGGCTGAAACAGGGGTAAGTTGTACCAATGCAGATATTTAGGCGATCCCGGTAAACCGAGACAAAATGTTAAAGGTTGAAGTACCGTTTGTTACATCGAGTCTCGATATTATTAGACTTTCTTGCTCGATAAAGTATTTTTGATTTTAAGGAACTTGTATGGATAAAGGATTTATATTAAGGTATGCATTTTTATATTTATTACTGGCCTTATAAGGAATTCGTGAAAAGACACGTGGCCTTCTAACGCCAAAAGGTTCCCCCAACCACTGGATTAAGTAATAGTCCAACCGTGGGCGATTCACAGCCCACGCGTTCTTTCCATTCACGTCAAAAGCACCCTCGATATCGTTCCCGATAAACCCTTGCAACATTGGGGTAATATATCTAACCATATTCCATTTTTGCGAACGCATGCATTCTCAATACCGACTGAATTTACCAGAGATGGACAACATTCTCTTCTAGATAACAAATAGAAGCTAAACTATGAGATAAATCCATTTTTACACCCCATGTGCTATGAAACTTTGATCTGTTAAAAAATTGAAAATCTATATAATAATTGAGTTTTGTATCGACAAGGGGCTTAGCTCGCAGACAAAATTCTCACGAAATTATAGTCACCATAGGTCGGGGGCCTTCGACGGTTCGTTAGTTCGAGAATCGCGTGGGTGGCAGGAACGCGCGACCCACGCGACCACTTATCGAAAATTACGTCTGAACGTAATTGCGAATTTCCAGTTATCGTTCTTAGAGAAGACCACGGCCACGCACAGTGACAAAAAATCTCCAGAACGTGGACGAAATGTGTGATTACGAGCTTCTTAAGACGAACCTGATTACAACCGACGATTGTATCTTTGTGAATAATTTCGACGAGCTGGACAGTACTCTGTTATATTCTTCGCGCGATACAAAATTTCTTAGTTTAAATAAAAATGGTTATAATTGGACTCGGTTGCCTGGGGCAATTGCCTCGATAAAAGGAGCCACGTAGCCTGCTGCGAGATCCTGAGACCGGCTAAAGGATGAAAAGGCTCTTCAATCGCAAAATATACCCGCGAAAAGGTCAGTCGCGAGCTCCACTCGTTCATTCGACGCGAATCGTGAAAACTACGCGTCTCGGGGACCTTAAACGAGTCTCGTTTAATGGCAATTTTAAACGGGAAATTAATAAATAAGTTGACTAAATATTTTCAGCAATAACGAGTAGTACTTTAAGTTTAAAACGAAAATTTATAAACATTATTTTTAAACGAAGAGTCGACTTCGATCATCCGTTTCGAGAGGAGGATGCAAGGACGTAGTGGAGGGGTTTAACGATCATCGACGAACCGTTTGATAGTCGAAAACTGCCGGGCGAATTTGCAATTTAAATTTTGTAAATACCAGCTCGAGAAAACGAGACACAGAAAAATGATATGGAGTAATCTCAATTTTAATAATGGAACTTTTATAATGAAAATATCATGTTTCTTTGTGTACGTTATATTATTACGTGTTATCGAACGATCAGAAATAATAGTAAAAAATTAAGATTATTTAAAACATTTACATTTTTTAACTTGTCTGTAATTTTATCTCGTGGGCCAGATATGCTTAACAAATTGGCTGAATTGGCCTGCAGACCGGACTTTGTACACCTCTGTTGCTCAATAACCCCACATATATTACAATTATCGTTCAAACAGTCGTGTCAACGGTAATTGTACAAATTAATATACGAAAAATAATTACGACAAATTGGAAGTGTGATATTCCATAATTTGAGCTCGAAAATTAAGAGGAAAGACAATGACGTTTGCTGTGTAAAATCGTAGCAGTTGTGACTCGAATACCGTAAGAGTTGATCAAGGAAACAAATCGATGCATAGGATATTGCAAGTCGATTACTAGGAAGTCGGTACATCGAGAATGCTGCAACAGCATGAATTACCTACTGTGTTACAGTATTGGCGTTCAGTGGACACTGGCGACCTTCACCTATCTGTAATCAACAACGTTAAGTCGATTTACGGGATATGAATCAGCTCTCTTACAATACGGGAGAATGCCTTCGACGAGAATTGCTTCCTTTGAAAACAATTCCTTTCGAACGAAAACGAGCAATACTCTTATCTAGATAAAGCTGTCATATATCTCTAAAATAAATATTTCACAATGAACCGGTGAAAATTTAACTATTCTATCGTACAAACGTCATGAAAAATATACGTTGATTTTACTTTCAAACGTTTTTATGATCGGCGACAACTTTAACCTCCAGTCTTGAATTTCTTTTTAGTGCAAAAAGAGTATTTAAAACAGCTTTATTCGCTGAACTTCGCCATTTTACCTTGCTTTTAACTATATGACAACTGTCTGTGTGAGGCACAATGTCTAACATTCCGCGAAATTTTATACGTCTAGGTTATGTTCCGTATTACCAATGACAGAATCATTCTACATATTTTGGCGGGAATAGCGAACGATTTTCACCGAGATTATAATTCGTCTCGAACGCCAGTGACCCTGGACCGTACCACGGCCACGGAACTCCATCGATTCTATTTCGATCGAGGATAATAAATCTATATAAAAGCTTCGTCGTGCGACGAACGTAACGTAAACTTACATTTTCTGGCTGCGACGATCGCCTCTGCCGTGGTACACAGAATAGCGGCACGCCGCTTTCCCGCTTCCTCTCCAATATAGCGGCTTCCGGTTCCCTCTACCAGCACAAAATAAACTAAATCGCCCGATAGCACCACTCATCCACACCGTGCACACCGTTGATCCCGATCTCCGTGGATTCTTCCTCGTACTACGATTCTTCTTCGCGCGACACCACTGGACTCGCACGCAACGATCGATTAGGCGTGTTGTCCCAACACCTTGTCCCGATTCACGATTCACCGGACACGCGTGTACCCGTGTACCGTCGTCGTTCGTTGCAACGCGGATTGCGAGCAACTTCATAGAACACGATTATCCGTGCTGGAACTCGAGTCGTTCTCTTGAGCTTCGAAACTCGATTCCCCTAGCTGTCGATCGAACGGTGCGTCGCGCGTCTCGTTTCGATTTACGTCGTGATCTCTTCTCTCGATCGATCTACCGTAGAACTGATCTCGGCTTGCTTCTTTACTCGTACATTCACGGTACGACAATTATTCGTGAGAATCGGAGGCGTTCGAACGTTCCTACGGCGGGCTGCATTTTTTACGGTAACCAAGTGGTCTCTTCGAAGGGTTCGTCAACCCGGACCTGCTGTGTCGATCGGTAACCGTGTTCCTGCCGGTAATCTCGAGGCACGATTATCGATTCGTACAGTTTTCAGGAACAGGGGAACGCGCCGAGGAATTACCCGCGGCGCAGTTGAATGGAGAAATCGTGCGAAATAGTCGGAGCGAAACGGACCCGGCACGGAACACAGCGGAAACGACGCTAACAGGTTACGCGCCACGGGACGACTGAGTCCACCTCTAGTAGGCTGCCCACCGAGATCCCCCACCATCGGGCTTCGACGCGCGTGCCTTCCATACTACGGTCGTAACGCTCGCTCGCCACGAGGATACGTTGCCGGCGGTCGAAAAGAATACGAGAAATTGTTTTGTTTACACTGCATACGTGACTCGAACACGCACGATTAATAGGTTACCGCGTACGAAATGCCGGTTCTACGCGATTTTTCGATTCTACCGTCGAGAATGCGAGTCGAACGATATTCAACCGTCGATTGTTGCACAACGCCGTGTTGAAAAGGAAGCAACTTCGTGCTACACGCGTATGCATTTAGACGCTCGAATAATTTTCCTTCTCGCAACAAGAGAAAGTGCACGGTATCTACCGAGACAATAGTATTCTTGGTCCACCGACCGCCGGATTTCGTATGCAGACACCGCGATCAAGATCAATGGAGCTTGACGAATTAATTGCGTGGGTACCGCGTAAGTACATTGTTGTTTGTTCCATTCTTTCGTGAAACATCACTGTCGGACCACCATCTTTGATGCGCACTGTACGATTACACGCATAGGATTTTGCTAAACCTTTAGCATATAGACGTTCGAAGGTTGTGGCTGCTACTTGTTTGACATATTTTTCGAACAAATTACTATGGGAAGCTTTAAGCGATTGATGTTAATAGCTAATCGTATAGTTCGAAGACCCATTGAAACTCAGACTTGACACAATTTAACCCTCTTACGATGCACGTTCTGATCTGATTCCCTCTGACCGTAATTCGATGAATTAATTTCTTTTGATGTACAGGTCACGCGCGTCGGATCTTTAACGAGAATTAAGGTCGAATTAGAGTGCTGTGTTTTATTATAAAGGAAACGCTGGTCGAAGGGAAAGTGTATCTAGTCACGTTTTCTTTCGGAGATAATAGAATCGGAGGTATATTTTAAAGGCATCTATCGTTCAACGTCTGAACGAGGGTGCGCATTCTCGAGAAACTACGCGTGTGGCACGAGCCAGAGTTGGCCCAGATAAGATCGTTGTTCTCCCAAACCATGGGTTCCCGCATTGCTTGCTTATCTACACCGAAATGCCCCAGTCGTAGATGTCACGCAACTGCCCACGCTAATTAGTCTATTTTCATTGTCTATGCTTCTGGCCACTCATAATTTCTTCCGAAAAAGAATTAAATATTACGCAGTACACTTTCTACTACTGATCATATCTTGAAACGTGTCTTTGTAAGATATACGACGGCTTTTAAAGTAGGAGTCGTGGCTCTTAGTTTTTAGCGCGGAAAAACGAGGCTACCTTAACCAATTGAATTTAGGGAGAATAACGAGCGTTGTTTAGTGTAATGTGTATGCGTAAATCAACTTCATTTTATATTAATCAAATTAACATTTCCTCGCCACGGTTCGATATAGGAAAGATTTTCCACCTGTGCTTCCGTATACACAAGGTATTATCTTCCGGAACATTATGGCGACACAATTGCAGGCACACCCTTTACAGGGAAACACGAATGTCCGGGCGCGTAATCACATTTAATTTCACTAAAACACAACGCGGCTAATAAACTGGTCTAGACGTACGGTCTGGCTCATAGTAGTTCTATTTGCCATACGTGGGCGGTTAGCGTAGGTGTGCCGCCGAACATCTCAGAACATTAGATTGACGGATGGATGAACACGCACGTGTGGGTCGCGATTTCCTTCCTCCGGTTATAACAGTTCCGAATTCTAGAATTCAAGCGATAAATCGACTCGTTCTTTGTCAAATAAAATAAACCTAGCGTTTAATCGAAATTGCAACGCTCGTTTCTAAACTAAATTCATTAATGAAATAGAAAATCTAAACCTTAAGCGAAATCAACTAGACTTAAGGTCAACGACATTCGGTCGATTCTTTGATCCTATCGAGGGTCATCGCTAAGGCTTCATCGGAGATTTTTTTCGTACGAGTAACTTTCTACGAGTTAAACTGATAAAGCGACTAGAAAAGAAACGAATGTAAAGATTACAAAAGCAATAAACTCTCATGGATAATCGAATATATTTATTTGCATCGTATAACAAAAATTTACGTTTTAATATGGAATATTCTCCACATTTTCTACATTATCTATTATTTCCTCCTTCATAGGTTCATCCTTCTCTTCCATCATGTCGTCTACGTCCATGTCCGGTACTCCATAATTAACCATGGGCAAAGGCTTCATTTTTCTAACCGAATATTCAATTTTTTGAACTAAAGAGATCTCTAACGGTTTGCAGATGAAATTCGTCACCCTGCAATGACCTATAGTACCTTTTCTAAGGGTTCTACCGCATCTGTGTAAAACGCATCGAATTTTCAGTATCACGTGCAAAGACTACACCGCTAATGATTTTAATTCATATACCTGTGTATGTACGAAGCCGTGTCTAATGGAAAGTCATAATTTAACACATGATTGACCATCACTGTATCTAAACCTCTAGAACCCGCATTGGTCGTTGATAATACCATAGCTTTACCGTTTAAAAATTCTCCGTATTTCCCTCGTCGTTCGAATAACGGCATAGTGCCATTCAAATTTGTAGTCTTTATACCACATTCGTTTAAGAACAAATAGAGCCAATAGGAAGTACCACTTGTATTACAAAATACAATTACACGCTGATTCTTCGATACTTTGGATTTTATATATTTCAACAGTTCTTGCGGTTTGTCATCGCTACCCACTCTCACAAATTTCTGCTCGACCATTATTTTGTGTAATTTTGCTGTTTTTATATATTTTAGTGAATCTACCTATAAAGTAACAGATTTTCATTCTTTTGTATTTTTATCTCGGAGAAAATCGTAATTCAAATTATACCACTAACATTCACAATATTGTCTAAAATTTCATCCACGTACGAGGGAACCGTAGCCGAAGCTAAAATGAGTTGAGCTGATTTAGGAAATCCATTCTCATCAAATTCTTGATGGTACCCAATCTACATAGATCGAGATTAAATGTTAAAATATTTTTTGATGAATTAGTACAAAACCAAAAGAGGCTTTGACTTACAGGCAATCTTTTCATAAAAACTTTGAGTTTATCTTTAAATGTATAATGGAACAAGGCATCTGCTTCATCCAAGACCACATATCTAACAAATGTGAGATTATAAACACCAACTGTAGTTAATTTACTAATAACTCCAAAGCTACCAACAAGAATATCCACATGCTCAACTGGAGGATTCATCATCATTTTCTTTGTTTTTCCCCCAGTGATCAATTTAGTTTGAATATCAAGATGTTTGGATAGTCTAATTAACTCTAACTAAACGAAACAAAATATGTTATTCAAATGTTGTTATCGTGTAAATAAACAAAACCAAATTTATTATTACAAACCGCAATTTGTACTGCTAATTCTCTAGTTGGAGTCACAATCAACCCTAGTGGACAATTCTGATCTCTTTCTATAATGAATTTCCATTGCAGAACTCTGTTAATCATTGGTAAAAGATATGCTAATGTTTTCCCACAACCTGTTTCAGCTGCCAATACCGTATTATATCCTTTAAAAATTGTTGGTATCGCTGACTGCTGAATTTCTAAAGGTTTCTTTATATCTAATTTTTCCAAGTGACTACACAAGGAAGGTATTAAATTAAAATCGTCGAATGTTTCAAAACCAGATTGATTGTCTACTTCTTCCTCATTTTCCTAGAAGAAAAGTTATAATTACGAGGAAAACTTCATAACAATAGATGAGGAATAGAAGGCAAAATACATTATCAAAAGGATGTATGAAAAAATGATCGCCTCTAGAGTCACGGTGTCGCCATCCTTTGCTAGCTAATGTTACTCTCTCATTTTTCGAGTAAACTTGACCCTTATAAAAATTGTAGGTTTTCCTTTTACACGTTATTATCGGTATCATTTCTTTCGTACTCGTTGCTTCATCATCATTTATTTCTATTTCTTTCCGTCGATTCTTAGCAAAAGCTCTCGCCTAAGTTAAAATTTATATTAGGTTAGGTTACGATATGCCGGAAAGAGTAGAATAAAAATAGCGAATGTATTTACATAATGTCTTGGAAAGTTTCTAAATGACGAGTGAACGCTGTTGTAACATAATCTACAAAATCGGAATAACATTTTGCAAAACTTTCACTGATAAAAATACTTTCTGCTTTGGATGGTACACAATACAAAAATCCTGTCAACACTGCTATAGTAACATTAACAAGTTATATAGTGAGAAACCACCATAGACTTATCGTAACACTAGTTAATTCACATTAAAGTCACTAAATATTTATACGTCCAATTAATATTAGTACATACTATGAAAATAACAACATGTCAGTGAACTAAAAAGTTGTTAATAATAACTCACTGTAAAATTGTTCATATATTTTGGAACACTCCCACAGCACGTTAACGGTTTGTTTTTTTTCACGTTGGTAGTAACAACAGACGCGTATGGCGTATGCCAACTTTAGTGAATATGTTTTTCTATTAATTATGGTAAAAGATCAAGACTTTTATATATTGAAATTTAACGTTAATCAAAATCTTTTGAGAAACAATAATCACTAGTAATTTGTAGTTCTCTGATTATGATACATAAATAATATATCAATACTTCAGTTGCCACTACCAATCAATACAGATAAAAATTTAATTACATTTACTTCTGAAATAATCGTAAATACAACATACAAATAGATTTAATAATTTATTTATAAGGATCTTCCTTGCAGTTACAACATATATATAAATATTATCCTACATATATCTGTCATAAGAATGTTATACAGCTCTATTTTTTTGCACCCTTATTCAAATAATATATATTCATTACAAAACCAATTGTAACTCCTATAATACTTATACCATACAATATTCTATCCTTTTTCCCACCCATTCTATATACAGGTTTTGTCATATCAGCCTGTAAAAGAATTTTATTACATGATTTTTCTCTATTAATATGCCACTAATAATAAGTATATAAGTATTTGTACCTGATATTTCTTGTACAGTGCTGCCATTCTTGGAGGTAATGTGGAATAATTCTCTGTGGGAGTTGCTACCTTTAATGGTTTAGTTTTAATTGAATCGTAAATCATGACTGGTATTTCTGAGCTTTGCAGTGGACGAGGTGGCTGTAATACAAATATCAATCTGTTAAAACATTTCTACCGCTAATTAATTATAGATAATCAATTTATTGTACAAAATGTAACATAAATTTAAATTTAGAAAAAAAATTACATATCTATTATTTACATTCTCCGATATTAGATATTATATAAGCATGTATAACTTCATTTCTTATAAATTTGTCTACAATTTCTATGGTAGGGCGGAGAACATTGTAAATATAAATACTTGTTTAAAAATGATATGCTCAATGGTGTACGTTCAGATTTTTCACGGAATATATTAACGAACAAATTACAGTCATTTCACGAAAATAAAATACGATCGATTACGAAAAGTACAGAAAAGTATACTCGGTAAAATGTATGTATATATCAATTTTACTGAAATACTTAGCACGACATATGTTCAGTTCTACAACGGATTTGGCATGGCCTTTACTTATATCTACTTACTAGTGGGTTAAGAGACTGAAGCTGCGTGGATTGTTTTAAACGACCAGTGAGTGAATTAAATTCATGAAACGACATCTTTCGCAATTGCGCAACCTACCTTCAGTTACCGTAGTTTTCTTCGTAGCGATTTGATATATATACCCTTTATATACGAAGTATATAGATAGTGCATGAGCATGCGCATAAACAGTCAAGTTCTAGTTAAATTGATCTGAATACTTTGAGGAGAAAGTCACCAGTCCTAGTTTATCACCACTTTTAGTTCTTAACTATTGTGCGTTCCACAATGCACTCGGTCATAGCCTATTCTAGTAGAGTAGGCCGTGAATCAACGGCCCAACGATTATGTGCATCTATGTCACACAGTCATCAAGTGCTAGGAGAGGTGGTAAATTCGGCGTTAGTGATTTTCTCCTTAAAATGTTTATAAAATGTTCCAATGGTTTTTAACTTGATCGCTAGTGACCAACGAAAAGTTTATTGATATATTTGAGGGTTGATTATTTATAAAGAAGATAGTATACCATCTTAAGGTTCGTAAAATTCATTCCTATTATATTTAAACAATATAGTAACGGTAATAATTTATGTACCTGCAAATCTATCTCGTTGTTTATTAGACGCATCTAATTTGAAACCCATATTTCGGTTGTAGTTATAATTTAATCATATTTTGTGTTATTATACAAAGTGGCGGGTAAATTTTCTTTGTGCATGCTATACAACCTTTAAAGATATAACTAGCGCTCTCTATGGAAAATAGACTAGAGGTTAGAAGCAACAAATAGACATTATACTTTAAAAAACAGTATAAGTAAAAGATTTTGATAATATACTGATTTGTAATAGTATTGTGAATAATCTTAATGTAACAGTATAGAATGCAATGAATTGCTAGTGATATATAAAAATCCATAAGTGCAGAAAACTTTTGTAAGTCTAATGTATATTACTCAAAACAGAGTTTAATCTAGTAGACATAGTAATAGCTGGTATTTGATATTAATGATTAAAGGATTTTGTAAATCAAACAATCCTTGTTACAGGAAACCATAATTAATTAATATATAGATGTATAGGCTACCTTTTTGAGGGAACTTATTGGTTTATAGATTTATTTAATTAGTATTGTATCACTAATGGATTTGTATACTATTTTTAACATTTGATTCGCTATTTCAACTACTTCAACACTTTAGAGTTTGATTCTTAAGTTTCATGCGTTATTTAAAAGATTCTTTGATAACTTGAACAATATCATATTTTGTATAATATTATATATATCTCTAATTAGATATTAATTTTGTGCTAAAGAGAATAACTAAGACATTAAGGCATATTGCAAGTATAACTGCATTAACATCGGAAAAAAGTCATAATGTACATAGAGAATATAGCAAAGTATTTCCCACTTCATTAAAGAAAATGTAATCTGCACAAGATGTATAATTGTACATGTTATTTAATTGAAATTACAAAAGTAATTTAGTAATGTGATTATTTTGAAAATGCAATTACACTTGCAATGTAAATAAGATGTAATTAAAAATTAGGGCACAATGTCTAATGTGTTGTAAGTTTTGCTCAAAGAAACATTTTAATTGAACATGATAGCATAAAATGTGATCTTGTATGTAAGAAAACAATATTTATTGTTTCATCTAATGAAATTTAATAACTTTTATGTATGTTCACAGGATTCCATATTGAGGAAGGTGTTTGGATACAGTTCTTCTATCATGTTTTGAGAGAGTACGGTTATACGCAACACCTATGAAGATATTGTAATTTTCACCAATGATTGTAGTAACACAAGGTAACAAACATTAATTGATGGTATAGAAAATTATGTTATGTAAATAGTTGCAAAACGTTTAATCCTTTTTGGATACATAATTTTGGATCTCTTAATATTGCTTCGATCGTTTGCCGCAACGGCAGCACCGTGTTCTCTGCTTTACCAACAAGGTGCAAACAGCAAAACATATCATGGCTGAATATGGTGGTTTTCTGATTAACAATAATGTCTTGATTTCTGTTGATACATTGCGTGATACAAGAAGGATATATAGCAGAAATAATTAATAGTGAGACTTGTTAAGATAACCGTGAATAAATCTTGCACAGTGCTATATGATTCCATAGTATTGTACTATATTCATTGTATGTCATGAAAGAGTGTTAAATGCTTGTAGAGGACATCTTATTGCTGCATTGTTAGAAGTAATAGTATTTCGCTGTTTCTGAACATACTATTATAAATACTCTTGCAGTAATATAATCACAGTTTATATCAGAAGTGTATTTCTATTTGTGAATTACAAAGTATCTATTCAATGCTCATGGATTGTATCTCTAGGATACTGTGATATGTAATAAATAGAATCTCATGCCAAGACTACGAAAAAATCGGAGAATTGAAACTAGGTGGGGTGTCAAATATTACACAGCACTGAGAAATGCTGTTTTTCTAAAGGCACCGCCATACGTGCCAGAAGAACCACCCCCATCTTTGAAGGAACATGTTACAGAACACGACACATTATACATGTGTACACAGTGCAGAGACTGGTAAGTGTAACAATATATTTACAAGTTATAATATTTGAATCATTACATCTTAGCATTTGTTTTTGTATATTGAATGACATACAGTAGTGCCCACATAAATGACCGGATTTTTGCCCACATAAGTGACCGCGGTTATACCCACCAATTCTTAGATGACAAGCGGCTTCGAACATCGAGCTTATCGAGCGTAACTCGACGCCGATCGTTATCGATATATTGTGTATATGGTTTCCGGTGTCAGCTATTGTATCTCACTCGCACTTATCCTCTTTTCTTATCTTCGTTGAATTCTGAGAAGTTAACCATGCCCGTATAAATGATCCCGTCCGTCCCGAACTTGGTCACTTATGTGGGCAATACTGTAATTTACACAGCATGTAAGAACAATTTTCGATTCAAACATACTTAATACAGAAGTCTTTTTCCGTGTTAGCTTTCGATTTCGAAGCAGTTTGGATGATCACCTTGTACGCAAAAGTTGGATATTGGGATATTGGTGTCAGTATTGTTTTATGACCGTTTGTGAGTATAGCACCGCCGAGAGTTCACTATGTGCGGAATGTTCGCAAATAGAACGTAGTAAACGTGCATATTTACGAAGTAGAGGTTTATACAGAAGTCAGAAATTTGGGGCAGTTAGGATATTTTATAATCAGTGCGAATTCTTTGCACATTTGAAAGTTCACTCTGTAACCTACGTGCATATGGGCGATCTAATGTTAATGCCTTTACCAACAAATATGATTTGGAACCCCGAAGTTGACGTGACGTGCGAAGCTTTTATGGAGCAAGCATTTTTGACAAAGGTTCATATAATGGATTGGTTAAAAGACAGAAACATTGATAGCCATTGGTGGCAATTAACTGCTGACGGAACTAAAGATTGCAGCAATGAAGTTATGTACGTTATCAAAGGTTATAAGGGCCGACATCATTTTAAACCGTTAGATATACCGATAGAAGAGAAATTTTCTACTTTGAATTCTTTCGATCCTGCATCCGTCAATAACAGTACGCATAACGATATCGAAATCGATTCTTCAGAAATTGACAAGAGAAAAGGTTCACCATCTGTAGATACAGCAGCATCTATTTCCGACGAAAGCATAATTGAAAATGAAGACAATCCTTGTACAGTAAATGATATTGCTTTCGTGGATTGTGGGCCCGCATCAAAGCATTTTGAACCCGAGATTTCGGTAAATAATAGTGTAAAAAAACATACAACAGTTTTTGTAAGATCGGTTCAAGATTTTTCTTCTGTCCTTAAGTCTGCTAATCTAACGAGTAATAAGTCCAAACAAATTAGCGCGCTACGTATAAATCCCATTTCATCCGATGTAATTATGTCATACGGAAATACCATGATCACACCAAAAGTTGATACAAACGATTCTAACCAGAGTGAAACCGATAAACAATTATGCGGAGGCACAGCGCATAAATCTAATAAGGCTGCAACACCACCAAGTAAGGTAGTTACTGAAAGCAATATTGTAAACACAGATAAGGAAGCTAGCAAAACAGTTCCGAGAAGTTTATTGCACGCAAATACATTGGCCAAGTCGGAATCTGGTACTTCCTCCGTTGCAAAGAAAACGGACACGTGCAAAACTAAGTTAGATAAACTGAAACAAAATATACATACATTAACTGTAAATTCCGGTCAGAAGATCGTCACGTTTCAAAGCTCGAAACACATTGATATTAACACGATTATTAATCAGTTGCCACCTCACATACTGAACAGTAAGAAGATTGTTTTTATAGGGCAAGACTCAAATACTATCACTGTTCGTAGCAAGCAAGAATTATCAACTAAAAAGGTAGTTCAATTAGTACCTGATGCAAGTCTTGAGAACGGTATGAAAACCTTGCAAACTAAAGATTCGGACAATGATATTTTGAAAAATCAAATTACCCAGCCTAAAACGAGATTACCGCTTTTATCGAATAAAGTCATATACCAGAATGGGCGAAAGTATATTATCAAACCATCAAATCCAACTCAAAATCTGAAGGTAGCGTCCGATGTAACAACAGTGGCTACGAAAGAGGCGCAAGGACCCGTTCAATCAAAATCTACGAACAGTATTCCGCCGTTAATACCTTTAAATTCCACCGAATTAGAAAATATACCAACATCAGAAAGGGTGAACTTGCTGCACAACGACGTTACCCCTTTGACACCTTCCCCATCACCGTCGGAATTGTCGAGCAGTTCCAGTTGCGACATTCAGTCGAAACAGTCTTCGTCAACAGTGAAGGGTACGCGGAAGATCGACGCTTCCCATTCGAACGCCAAGTCCACTGACCTTAAAAGTAACGCAAACAACAGCAACGACACGTTCGAAAGTTTATCGTTCCGTAAAGGTGAAGACGAGAACTTGTATCTGGATATAACGTTTTACAATCACAAGCCGATTTACACTATCGTCGACACGTCCACGATGATCACGAAATGCAAACAGGAGATGCTGAATGAATTCTTTCATCTAACATATTCGGAGTTGAAGAAACGATTCGAGCATTTGCAGCAAATCAACGACGAGATATTGAGCGTAATGGATTTCGTAGGCGACAACGTGATCAAAGAGAACTTGAACGCCGTTAACATCTTGCGGCACGTGTTGAAACATTGCATCGACAAATGCAACAACACGGTCGACGACGAGAGCCGCAACAGCGATCCGCTGTTGAACGAATGGGAATCGGAATTGGCTACCAACGGCGAGAAATCCCTCTGCAAATCCTGCAACAGACAGACGAAGCCCAAGTGTTACGTTCCAGGTTTCTCGAAGCACGTGAAGAACGATGTTTATTGCTCTTGTTACAGACACGTTTGTCAGAAGTGCAACAGCTATCAGGGCAACTCGACGCGGTTCGTGGCTCATCAGACGTTCCACGACAAAGAGAAACCATACCTGTGCCCCGACTGTTATCGTAGATTCACCGCGTTCAAAGCGTTGGAGATCCACACGTGGACCAGTTGCTTCCACACGCTTAAGAAACGTATCCTCGGTTGCAAGATTTGCGAGATAAACGGTTTCCAGGACATGGAGTCCATCGCCAGGCATTTCGCGATCATGCACAGTCACAACAGGGTAGCGTGCGACAAATGTAACATCGTTTTACCGTCGTACGCCGTGTACAAGGAACACCACGACAAGAAACACCCGAACGCGACCGAAGACCACCCGATAAGGCTCGTGTTGTGCAAACTCGGTCGTTGCGTGGTCCGTTGCGAGGAGTACATGTCGCACATGGAGAAGCACATGGTCGTCCAACGGCTGATATGGTTCAAATGCCCGTTCTGCATGTTCGTAAACGTGGAAGCGAAACGGATCATGTCCCACTTGCAGGCCGAGCATTTGTCGCGGCTGAAAGAGATCATGAGCGCCGACGTGCTGTGGGGCGTTCTGCCAACAGATAAGGCGACGAACGCTCGAAACGGTGGTACGGATCGGAACAAGTTCGTGAACGTGCACGAGACACCCAGCGACGACGGAACGGTTATGCCTAAGATAATAAACACCAGGACCATAACGTCCGAGGTGTTCGAGCGCGGCACCCAAGACGCTGACGATTATTTAACTTTGCCTAAGATACTGGAGGTCAGGTCGATCGCGGACCCACCGTCGTCCGACGTGAAGGGCGGCAATGGGGTCGTGAAAAAGTACGCGAAGAAGACTGACAGCAAAGGGGCGAAAGGGAAGAAGAAATTGCCAGCGAACGCGACGAAGACGAAGACGAAGACGAAAACGAAGACCAAGACGAAGACGAAGACGAAGACGAAAGACACGGTGGACCCTAGTAACGAGTCGAGCATCGACACGAACAAGGTGGACACGGACAAACGGACCGTCGATCCGGTGGTTCCCAAGGACGACGGGGATGAAAAATCAGAAACACAGAAGACACAGAAGAGCCCTCAGCACGCGGTGACCTCGAAGCCACCGCCGTTGGCCAGAATTCCCCAGCACATCATCGAGTCGAATCGGATCGTGAAAAGCGGCCCGGCGTCGAAGAGCGGACGATTGGCGGCGTCGCGTAGCCAAAGACTGAGTCGCCAGTTCCCTCAGCGGCTGGCTCTGAACGGTCCAAACAACTCGGAGGAGACGGTCCTTGATTTTTCCTGTCATTTGTGCGGCGAGTTGATAAACACGTCCTGGACCGTGCTGAGCGATCATTTCCAGAAGAAGCACTCGCACGAGTGCAAGCTGTCCATTGTCACGTCGAGGCTGCTTCGAATGTCGCCGGAGTTTATAAACGGCGGCTACAAGGATTTGCTGGGCAACAGGAAACGCAAGTCGGACAATGGGTCGTCGAACGCGAAGAGGAGGAGGCGATGGACACCAAAGAAGTACACCGAAGGGAAGAATGGGAATTTCGCTGGTCTTGGACTCTGCGTGAAGCAGGAGACCGCCGAGGACAGCGAGGGCAAGTTCAGATGCAAGAAGTGCGACCGACGGTGCTCGGACATGGCCGACCTGAGGGAGCACATCGCCACGGACCATCGGATCAGGGGCCGTTACCTGATCTGCCTGGAGTGCGGTGACAACTTCGTGGTCGCTCCCAGCCTACAGATGCACCTGAAAGCATTCCACGGGATAGATGATCCCATCACTTACATGTCCAAAAACACCTCCTACGCCCCGGAGAGCATCGACGACTTCGAGGTCGGCGGCAAGGCCATCGAGGCGAACCAGTGCCACGTGTGCATGGCCGTCTTCGAGGACAAGGCCGCGGTGGACAAGCACCTCAGAGTCCACGGGATGGCGTTCCTCAATCGGAAGAGGATAGAAGCGCGAAACGCTTTGAAGAGCCCCGAGAAGAAAAGCGAGATCGACGAGGAGAAGCAACCTTCGCCGGTTAAATCGAGTTCGAACGAACCCGTCCCGGTTCGAAAGGACAAGCCCGCTGAAACCATATTGGAGAAAATTACCGTAAGTCTTGGTTGTCACTAACGTAGTAGTTAGGTATCTCTTTTGTCGATATGCTCATCGTTTGTCTATCGTTGCAGGCAACCATATAGCTAATGGAGGCGGCACGACTGTCGGAGGAGGCAGAGACGACCGGGAAATAGTGCATACTTAGTAAAGTCTATGATCCTGTACGCGTATTAGATCTTCCGACGGCCGTGTGAATCTTTGCACGGATGGCCACGTGGGGCGAACCGTTTTCATATGGTTTTCGAGGATCTGACGATACGCAATGGGCTTTTTGGTTGTGTAATTAACCAAATGGACATATCTTGTTATTTTATTGACGAATTATGCTTTTTCAATTTTGTTTTTCACTCGACAGTTGTCGCAGAATATCTTTAATTTTTAATTGTTGCATAAATGTAGGATTGCCTATGATTTATGGGACGTTTTGTATTTCTTTTAATATTGTTCGTAATTGCGTTGCAATTATATGTTTTACTACACGGATAATCCGATTCAGTTTCGAAAATCAGATCCCAGTACTCGAGTATCCGGGTCAGGGTCTACTTTCCCTTTTAACTGAAGTATAAAGCTCCCCTGACCTGGATATCCAAATATCTAAACACATATTTACTGGCTTATAGGTGTGTACGCACCTAGGAGAATACAAAATCAGGCCAATGTTTGTAAATTTTTTTCTAATAAACAATTAAATTTATAAAATTTTGGTCAATTACAAATACATCTTCTAAGAGTAATTTCATCTCTCGTTTATTAAAGAAAGTATCTCTCTATTCAAAAGTAAATCTCGTCTTTCTCATACCTAGTTGATCGTGAAAAAATTGATTACTAATAAAATGGTCATCTGAAGTTAACATCGCGATTTTTCGATTAAAAAGAAAGACTGCGTTATACACTGACAAAGAAATTAGTACAAATTTTGAAGACACGCTTTTTGAGGGAAACACCACCCTTCGAATATACAAAATATTTAACTTCCATCATTCAAAAATAAATTACTATGATATAAAAACATCGGGAATCGAGTATCATAAGTTTGGGCATAAACATAACCTTGAAAACCTCTTGTGGTGCATGCAGTTCGCCTCACATGGTCATTACAGTGTTAAAGTATACGTGTGTAGTTGCGAAAATCAAAGGTGGGCAAAACGCTTATCTGGTATAAAAATTTCGAATAACGAACGAAGGATAAACAACTTCTCATCCATTAATTGTGCAATACAAATTATAATCTGAAATTATAGATCACGGGAAAGGAAGAAAGTATATCTGAATCGCTGTTTGATCGAAACTTTTTGAGTAAATCTCCATTCGGTGTTTTAACTCTACGTGTACATATTATTCGAGAAAACTTTTGCCCATTTCTGGTAAAACTGATCGCAACGAACGCGGGTAGACGATGGTACGGTACTGCCTCGCTTCTTGCATCAATCTTCGTTAGGGATACTTGCAATAGAAATTACCTTTATCATTGTTTATGTTTCTTTAGTGACCGTCGATTCGAGCGGCCAGAAGACGTGGACTTAAAAAACCCAATTGAAGTCTCGACGGTCTCGATTTGATTGCAAGAAAAGAAGCAATACTATATTTGTTTCATGCAACACGGACGGAGGGGGCAGTACTACCTCTTATTTCACGAGTATTTAATACAAGTCCTCGACTCATGCGATTAATTGGCTCTGGAGCTTTCAATGTAAGTCAAATTGCATAAATCAGAGATTTACAAAATGGGAGGCGTTTAATAATTCACAGAAAACAGTTAAGGAAATGTTTAATCCAGAAAAATGTAAATAACTTAAACATTTCTTTCTACGAATAGAATTCGTCCGCCTCTCTTAACGAATGCCTCCATTTTCAAATTTTAGTTGAAAAAAATTGTGCAAGTACTTCCTAATTTTCCATATCGTTATGATATTAAAAATAATTGTTGCTCTCTTTTAGTTTCCAAGATAGAATTATTAGAACAGAAATAATTCTTAAATAGTTCACAAGAACACGTGTTAGGAGCCGTTTGGTATTACTCTTGGCGAATAAAATATATTCGTAATATATTGTCTCGTCCAAAAATTAAAATATATTGGGGCGATAGTAAAATACTATTTTAATTTACCCCAATGTTTCGAAGGATTAAATACACGTGAAATGGAAACCGATACTGTCTCACCGTGCATTCGTATCACGTGAAACAAGGAGCAGTAGTTAAAAAGCGTCTGTATTCGTGTACGTATCACGTGAGATGAAATCGCGCAATTTTAATTTCACGCGTGCACGTGAAATAGTGGGCTTCAATATGTATAGCGATTTCTAGTTTTAAATACAGCCGCAAATCTGTGATTTTAAAGATTCATTTCTGTCTTTTATAGCAGAAACTAGAATGAAATCGTAAGTCGTCTCGTATTATTGAAGTAGGGGGGATAGAATTAATCATTTGTATCCCGGAAATCCAATCGAACTTTTCATCGACAACCTGGTTTAACGAATATGTTAATTTCTTGCACTCAACGTATGAAACGTAAACGCCTTTTGTACATACGTTTTAATAATGTTAAGGAAATGTATAGTTTATTTCGTTAGCGTATATTCCAAAATACCCGAGTTACTTTACAATACAGGTGATTAAATTAATGGTTCTTGATCTTTGTTACGAAGTGTGCAGCCTAGAAACGTTTTTAAATACTCTGTATTTACTGTGTCCATCATATCCACGATATCCTGTCGTTCGCAGGATTATGTAAATAGTTATTCCGTTTTAAAACTGTTTAAACTTTTTGTACTCTACCGATACGTATGCATCGTTGTACCTAAAGATAGGAAAAAAAAAATAAAAATATTCTGATTTACTTTCACGTGCAATTTACGTACTTACCCTCGCGCAGGTACCGACCGAGCAGGAGCGAATTATCGTTTATCACAAACACGTAGAATATATATTTATCTTTATTACACCATCTTTAATTGCACCGACAAACATTATTGCTTAGTAATTAGCGGTTCAATGATTGACACATCGAGAGATATTCGAGGTACGAAACGAGGGAACATTTGCGCTTTTTTTCGCACCTGTCTACATATTCTGTGTACGTAATATGCAATTTTACGCGCGTCGCCATCCAAAATATCAGTACATCTCGACACATTCCCCGACATTCATAATTACCGTTACTCTTTGTCTTCCATGGTTCTGTATTACGAAGAAATATTTTTTTTTTTTTGTTTTTGTTTTTGTAATTACACCGAGTGCAGGTACTGAAGGAAGGGTTTTAGGGCACTGAACACTTTGACGTTTGGACCTGTAAGAGTACTCCCAGCTCGCATTCCACGATTTCGCGCCACTTCGAGATCGCATTGTTACGCTCCGAGAAGAAAAGAACGAAAGTACCGGCGTTCACCGACAGATGGCGTTAGCGTGTCGGTTTTTTATTTTCTTCTGGGAAACTATGCAGCGTACGATAAACGTGCGGTCGGGAACGACCACGCTCGCCGGTTAAACGATGCCTCCATTAACATTTACGGGCTCTCGTCGTCGATTAAAAATAAATTTCGGGTCAACGAAAAGAACTTGGTGTACTTTGGTCCCTCCATAATCCATAAAGTCGATCAGCTGTATACTGTTACGGGTCCTGGATTCTTGTCTTTGGCACAATTACTAAGGAACACACACGATTGGATTTAAAACAACGATTATGTTCATCGAACCCGCGGCGAATTAACGCGCGGACGAATTTGAGCTTGATCCTGCACCACGTGGACACGATTTACGGAAGATTGTCGCGTGAACAGAGGACTTGCACGATCCTTTCCCGCCGAGAAAAGACGTAAAGATTATACAGTCGGGTGTCGTGTTCTTTGGAAATTTGCCTGTGCCCTCTTTTATGCCATTCGTCTTAGAGATAGGAGAAAGAGAGATATAGTCGAGATCGACCGCCATGATGATTTTAGAATTATAAGATTCTCGAAGCATATTAATTCCAATGCTTTTCATTTTGGCAAACCGAACGATTTATCGTATAAAATTCTTTAAATCACAATCGAGAGATCCGGGAGGCTAGTGATAGGAAGATAACAGAATTCCTGATTTCTGTAGATCGTAATTCTAAAATGGTCGGCGCGATCGATTTCGACTGTTGACCGCCGTATTTCAGAAGCGTCTCCCCCGCGATAATTCGTAGTTTCGCTTTACGCGTTCGCACGATCCTCCGTCTCATCCTCAACTTCCGGATTCGTCGACGGGTCCTCCGGTTCTTGAACGAAATTTGTACTTGTGTCCGATCGCGGGATACCGGTCGACGATTCGGAGGACGAATGGTCGTTCGTGCCGGCGAATGTCCTGGCGTTGGTCGACGTGGACGACGAGGAGGACGTCGATCGCGCGGTTTTCAACTCGGATTCCGCCGGACTGAGGGTTCCCTGGGCGTCGTTCTCCGCGGAGCTTTTCCTCGAGTGGTCGCGAGGAGGGTCCGACTCGGTCGTGGAGGGCAAAACCAACGATTCCGGCGGCTTCTTGGCCCGGTTACCGTCACCCAGCTCGCTCAACGGGATCCCGACCTCGCGGGTGGCCCACACGTCGCAGCTGGGGCTGCACGACGAGCCCCGCGCCAGTTGTGCCACCTTCGTTTTCCTCGCGTCCTCCATCGAGTGCCATCGATGGGACTGCGAGATCGAGGAACCCGGCGCGATGGCGTTCAAACTGTTCGCCGGTACTATACGATGGGGGAATCGCGGCGAACCGCGAATTTTCTCCCGCGAGGACGTTTGGCTGGTGCTCGCCTCTGCAACAGAACCGTTTCCGGTAAACGTTTCGGGGCATTCGTACACCTACGACGTGTGTAAATTAAGTAATGATTTGGGGAGACGGTAGGCGAACGTGTGATACGTTTTCGATACAAGTTTGGATGCAGAGTCATTTTGTTGGTCGTAGCAATTGTTTTCGTGAAACAGTTCTTTTTAGTACGTTCTAAAGATGAGTCAAAATTGTTGATTTGCCAGGGTAATCGTCCACAAACAGTTTGTGCCTCAAGACCAAACGGTCAGTCAACACTTTCACCGAGAGGTTCTAGAATAACTTCGAAAAAGGGTCATGCGTGTGAGGCCAAACATCAAGAACATACAGCAATTTCAATAAATGAGTTTTTGGCCAGTGAAAACATTCCTGTGGCTCCTCAGCCTCTTTATTCGCCTGACTCGAGTCCTCGTGACTTTTTGAAAAATCACCTCCAGGAACGTAATTTTGGGACCAGTGACCACCTGAAGGCTATACCATTATCCGAATTCCACCACTGCTTCCCAAAGTTATTTTAAGAGAGACAATATTGAATTGTAATTCTATTCGAATATCAAAATTTTACAAAATCAGTCTCATTACTTAATTTACACACCTCGTGGTTTTGTTGGACCTTCTGTTATTCCTGAATCGCTATAGACAGAGTTGTAGCTCATTTTTCAGATAGTTATTTTAACAATTAGTGTAGTCGAAGTAGAATTTAATCGACAACTGTTTGGATTTATACATATATGCTTTATGTGGTGTATTTTAATATTTATAATTTTCACTAACTTTACTTTGTTACTAAGACTTCAATTCTTTTTGATACGGTGCAAAAGTCGTGACAGATTTATTATTTTTCTTGTGATATTGATATACCCGTGGCGTTGTACTTGCATTTTATTATTATTTTATTGTAATTTAACTAGGTCGCGTGGAAAATGTCTTACGGCGACCGAGAGAGGCGAAATTATGACGCGTAAAGATGGCTGACAAGAGTATCCACTTCGGTGCGGATAAAATTACAGAATCGTGTTCCGTGTAATTACATCGGGAATCAAGACCTTGCGGTGAGTGTACAAATGAAACATGAATTTTTTAATTTACCGAACCGAAACGCGTAAAAGTTGCAGAAATGTTTGTTCGAAAGGTTGTTTTGTGAAACAAATTAGAAATTAATGAAAGTCGCGTTGCAATAACGTTCTATTAGAAAGTATAATACTTTCTTCAACATCTAGATTCTTGGTTGCTTCGTTTCTTAAGATTTGCAACCGTAGACGAAATATCAACATTGCATAAATAGTTTCGAATTTATTTGTTTGATGTTAGAAGATATTTTCGTCTTAATTTTTCTGATCTTAAACCTAGCGTTCGAAAACGCCAATGATGTGGGTGTCGGGCGCAAAGCAAGTATCCTTGAATGGTTTCGGTAAAATCATGTTACAGTAATGGATTGGGCGGTGTGTTCGCCCGATCTGAACCCCATCGAGGACCTTTGGGGAATCATGGTCCGCCAGGTTTACCGTAATAATCGGTATTCGATCATGATCGAAAACAAAACTGTTACTCCGATTGCACAAGCAATTTAGAGATTCCTAATAATCCAATAAACAGTATGCCAAACAATGTGTTTAATCGTACCAGAAGTTATTGCAACCAAGGTTTCGTTCATTTCTGAACAAGCTTCAATTCTGTAACAGATCTTATAAACATGAAACGGTGTACGTGTCTACTATATCGAACAATTACTACTGATTATAATTAGACTGCGGATGTTTATGCATTTATGGGAAATTTTAATGTTCAAAAAAGTACAGAATTCAGTCAATATGCAAAAATATAAGAAATACCTAAAATAAGGTACGAATTATTATATCTAGGGGTTGAGACAACCCTCAACAAAGCTCCAATTTCAATAATTTTATTAACAAAAATATGAATTTGCATGAAGATCCGCAGTCTAGTTATAATATACAGGTGTCTCACAAATATGAAATGCACCCATTGGGTTAGAATCGCGAATAATATAAGTGAGACTAATTTCGATAATTATGCTCCGAAATAAGAGACGTAGCTATCGAATAAAGCGTAGAGGAAGATAGATAAGTGACTGGAAAGCGATCAGTCGGAGTACTCACTGGGCGGTAGGCTGAAATTGACTCTGGGCTCGCTGCTCTCTTTACGTCGCAGCCCCAGGCTTAATCTGCGATCTTCTTCGCTAGTAATACTAATTATTGGTCCGGAACCACACCGGGGATGAGGCGGACGAGTGCCTTGAGCGTTAACCTGACAGGTAGACGCTGCTTTCGTGCCTGGCACCAGACCAGCGATGTAGCCCATGTGAACCCGCAGTGCCGACGCTACTCCTGCGGGATTACGATGAAACTCGCTCTTAAGTCGTACATTGTACAGGGTGACTCGTCAGAAACCGATCACCTCGATAGCCTCGTTATTCTCATCTTATTTCACCTCGAAAGCCTCAATTTTCTTTGAAAATCGTACGATCTTTGACGAGACCAAAACTGTGATTTTACCACTTATCTTCCTAGAAGTCCTCTCGTATATGGATCAGTTTTTAAAGTAAATAGTTTCTGAAAGGACCAGCCCCTGGAGGGTTGTTGCTTACCCGAGAACGAGGCTGTCGACGTTTTCCTGCTGGCGGGACGACTGCCAAAGAGGCCGAAAAGTCTCTGAAAAACTCCCAAACGGTTCGGTCCTTCCGTTTCCCGTCGTTGATGGAGCTTGTAAATGTCCGCCAGGCTCCTCCTGGGTCCGTTCGGCTCCAGGTCCGGTTGGCTGCTAAACGCTACGGTACCTCGACGCATCCCTAATGCGAGCAAGTTCGGTCGCGTTATGGTTTTTCGCGAAGCGTTGCACCCGCGATCGGCGGGTAACGATTTACTGACATTCGCGCCGATACACGGCGAATCGAAGCGCAACGCAGAAGCGAAAGCAGGCGGTACGTGAACCGCGGAAGAGGAAGGAGGAGCGTTGCGCATCTTTCTCGTGGGAGCGTAACTTTCACGTGTGTTTCTAAACGGGAACCATCGTACTCTGCGTGGACGATCGAGAACTCCAAATGCAGCGTTTAGAGAAAAGGGTTCAGAACTCTCAAGGGCAGCTAGCACTTCATGTTTTTTTTTCTGGATTAAAAGTTTGGCGACACTCTTCTTGGATGATTTTTAAGTCGTATAGATTCAGGGATTTTTGAAACAGTGAAAGTGAGAGGAGACAGAGAAAATAGTATTATTTGTCAACCTTTCTCGGGACTTTAGGAATGCTGTCTGCCCCGCGAGCCTGAATTCTTTTCCTACCACCCTCTATACACGTGAGATTGAAAGATCAGTCCTGGAGGGAATTTCCAAGTACAATAAATCCTGCTAGGTCAGACACATTAGTCGACCCTCGCGAGGCTCTCGGTGGCCAGAGTCGGGCAAAGCGTAATCTGATTATTCAATAACCTTGAAACGCTCGGAAAATAAGAATTTCTATTCCGACAATGTCGAAATTCAATCGAAAAAAATAATTTGCGAGCATCGTGACTGATCTGTGAATCTTTCGTCGCGACAGGCGCGTCCTCGATCGCCGGTGACCGGTCGAGCTTGTCCATTGATTCCATTTATGGCTTTCGTCGTAGCATTCCGAAGCGTCGGGGCGAAACGTGCAATTTGTCGTGCAAAAGTCGAGTGTGTGCGTGCACACACCCCTGTCGTGGACTTGTCCAAAGTTGTCAAGGGGCTGGGAATTGGTGGCTCGGGGGGAATACGTGTGCAGCCCAGTGTCTCGAATGGCAATTAATATGTCAGGAATGCACGAACTGTGTTCGCAAGCTCTTGCAGGCTGGTAATACGGTCCGACGTCACGGTGACAATTAGAGCGATTCGCGTCAACTGTTTCATCCGCGATCTCAAGTAGCAGCCGATAAATTTTCCACGCGTCGGGGCTGTTTGTCGTGCCGCCGATAAAGCTTTACAAATGGAACCAGTTCGCGAACTTTGATTACTACGATCACCAATGACAGACTACTTTGGGATCAAGGGTCGGCAAACTTCATTAGCTAATTAATAAAAAAATTTTACGCCTGCGTGGATCGACTGGGAATATCGACGGAATCGTCCACGTAATTGTATGGAAAGGATCACACGGTGAATAGATACGAATCGTATTCACGTTTGATATATGCGATCGAACATGCACCACGCGAGGGGCAATATTTGATGCCATTTATGAATTGATATAACACAACGTGTATAGTACCCAGGAGGGTGATTCGATTAACCATTTTTGCACAGTTTGCTGACTCTTGGTCTCGAAACTACTGAAATAAGCATTGGCACGGTGCAATTTTACGAACCTTACAAACTTGTTATCTCGTATTCGAGTTAAGCAGGAGAAAATAAAGTTACACCTGTTCGATAATAAATATCGTTGTGTGCGAATGCTTACGTTAGACACCGTGTATACGCGCGTGATGCATAAAGCTTGGCTCGAAGCTCGATTTCCATGCACCGTCCAAAAACAATGCGCGCCCCTTAAGCAGAAAAATCACCAAGGAAAGATTCGAGTTGTCATAAAACGATTTGAAAAACTCCCGCGAAAAACGTTCGGTCTCGTCCTACTCTAATATCCTCTATTATTTGAACAGTCTCTTTAAATACGGAGACAAGCGTGTAAACATCAGAATTGTTCAAGCCATTGTACGTGCAATAAACGGAATTCTGTCACCTTTCTCGAATACCTGAACAACCGAGGGATGACGAAGCGAGAAGAACATTTAATTATGTATCGTTCCATCTTTCTCTCCTTGGCAGAAAAGGTTCATTCATCGTGCAAATTTACGCTATACCCGTCGTCGTACTTTTCGAGATTAACAAAACACAGGCAATTTCGGGGGGAAACGTTTCATTCTGTTTGAAATAAACTCTTTCCACGATTAAATAATTCTACGATTCTATTTCCTTCTGTGGAATACTTTTAGAGAGAATATAAGAATATGTTTTACTACTAAAGAAAAGTACAGATTCTACACGGTTTTTCTTGCAAGTTAGATTTTTTAGAATCACGACCATGCAGGTCACGACGTTTTATCGCCATTCTGCGCAAGAAGAAGAGTTTCTTCTTTCGAATTTACAAACGAAACATTTCGTTACAACGATTCCTCTAACATTCTTTCTTTGTGCTCGATCCAGTTCTTTGCGACAAACATCTCGTTTACGTTCCGCCGTTTCATCCGACGCCGAGGCGTGCATACGTCGCCCGTAAACGACCTATTTCTTCTTTATCGGTTTTAAAGTGGAATATTCGTCCCGATATCGTCGAACCGGGGAGTAGAATTCGCGAAAACGGCGCTGCGTAGATTTATTTGCACAACGAATCTCCAACTATCATCGGGAGAGAGAAAGATCAGAAAGGAATCGTCAGCCACGTTGGATCCGTTCTAAATTCTATTCACGTACGGTTAGATGCGCCAATCTCTTAAATATTAAATAGCTCAGAAGGAATCCCGTAAAAGTAGGTTAAAATTGTCTTTTCGTGCGACCAGCGAACCATACTTTGGGAAATTCTGCTCTAATGGACCCAGCATCGAGTGTAAGGGTTCTTTCACACGAACGGGGATCGACCCTACGAGTGACAAAGTGACTTCTAGCATGAAGGTTCTTTCGCTCTTGTCCTCGACACCGATCCTCGAGAGCACGATTCCCCGATCCTTTGTTCCAACATTCAGTCATTTGTTTATTTTTGTTTCGCTGGTCGAAACAATTCTTTTTACTTCTCGACGTCGTTCGCGGTTCCTTCGCCATTCTGGTCTCTCTTGCTCCCGTGGAACGCGTGACGAAGAATGTCACTACTCACCGGATGGGTCCGCGGATGGCCAACTAGCCCTTGGGATGACCGGCGGAAGTACACTGAGCAATAACAAAGGCAGACCGCCCCCGATGCTAGGATTGCGTTGCGGGATCGATGCGCTCGACGAAGCGTGCGATGGTTCGACGGGCTCCTGTGCCAATTGTTTCTCCAATCTGGCCAATTCCAGCTCCAGCTGCGCCATTTCACGACGGTACACGCGGTTCTGCACCTCCACGCGGTACTGAAGCTCGCTGTCCGTGCGTGAAATTTCGTTTATTTCAGTTTTACTCAACGAGCCCCGTCCGCCATTACGAGAACGTAACAGAGATAGAAATTTATGCAAGGGGACATCGACAACGCGAGTCCACCGAATACTGTTTACTAGTTTCTTCCCCCCAAACGACCATCAACCGGAAGAGACAATATTCTTTTATTCGCGCCAGGGGACGAAGGGGGCTCGGAAGTGTTCGCCGTCGGTGCTTTTATTTAAATTAATGCGTCTCGATACGACGATAACGCGTTTCAATGAGTTTCGAACTGTCGCGGAACTAGTCGACGCTACGACCGAGCGATAAGAAAAATGGGATCGAGGAAAAGTTACGGCGCTCAAAGAGTTATACAACTTAGCCATCAACAGGTTGCCATCAATTGTGTCAAAGGCTTTTGTGAAGTTTAGCGACGTCAAAAGCGCGGACCACGGTATCGTGAATAATAATTCCGATTTTGGCGTATAGAAAAACAAACAGATAATCGAAGCGCGATAAAATTTTCTTCGTGGGATATTTCAAGCATATTTTATCTAAAAAGAATTACTTCCACGTCAAGGAGTTGTGCCCTTCGCGTCTTAACGAAGGATCCGTATCGGAAATGTGCAATAACGCTGTAGCAGAACTGTAACCACTACGAAAACCAGATTGGGAAACTGACGCAACGTCGGTGGAACTAACAAAGCTTCATAGTTGCAAGGTTTAGAGCTTTCCAGAACTTCGGGGACGAAAGGAGTCTCGGGAGATAAGACGAAGGGGTTTAAGACAGAGAGTCTTCCGGTGTTTTAGGGCCAGTATGTACTGTAGAATGTTTTCAAGCTGCGAAGAAAATACCGGATTAAACAGAGAAGTTAAAGATAAGGAGGGTCGAGTACAGATAACGAGGAGAGCAGAACAGGATTACGTCTCGGATTCAAAGCTAACATTGTAAAAAGAAGAAGAATCGTTGGGAATATTGAAGATAAAGAAACAACATTACGGGGCCGTAAGATTAAAAGTATATTTGGATGGTTTCCAAGAGAAAACGGTTCAAAAGTAGCGGAGGGAGGATTAGCGGAGGGTGCAGAAAGTTTACGTATCGATGAAGCTGGGAAGGAGCAGTGGGTGAGAGGGGATCGATAGAATATTCATTAATAGCAGAAGGATTAGGAAATAGTGCTTGATTGTCGCATTTAAAAACACAAATATTTGTTGTTTTTTAACGTTAGCCACGATTCGAGTTTGCCGGAGAAGCGCTAAGGGAATTAAATCCGGACAAATTGGAAATCAATGGTGGAGCAATAAATAGATTCCTTCGATCAATTTACTCGGTGGCAATATGGAACTGTTCCTCCGCAGGTTAATACTATAAGTGAATTTACGTGCAAAATCGCTAATATTATTGGGCTGCAGAATATCGTGCAGAAGTCACCAGGTATGCTTTTGAAGCGAAACGATGCGTGAAAGGACAGTAAATCACTATTCGTTTAACATTGGTAATCGCTGAAGTGGTAGTTGATAATTTCCTAGGAGCTATTATTTCGATTATCGTGTTGCAAGATTGTTTTGGAAGATGGGACGCAGCTCGTAGCGCGTTAAACTTTTCGCGGAAGTGGTTCGAGTGTTCTTTGAACGTTGGAACCGAGTTTTACGCGGCTCGTTGCCACTGTCTTCGACGGGGAAATTAATTCCTGGCTGGCTTTCGCCAGAAACCCGGAACGACGTTCGTAATACGATCTCGTTCCTGAACTTTACGTCGAACAAAGCTTTGGCGGCAAATTAAATAAACTTTCAGTGGCCCGGGGATTTTATAGGAAATTCAGCGAAAGTCGAAGGCGAGTGGAATAAAATATGATAAACGATATCTGGTAACCCGGTTTATAAACGAATCGATTCCCCGTTACAGCGGAGGTAAACCTGATGGGCTCGGGAAACGAAATCCGATGGGGCATATAGTCGCGAAAGTATTCGAACGATCGCGGTTCAAACTGTTAGCGAGTGAAATACGCCCCCCGTCGTAAGCCAAAATTGCGTATCTCGCTTTTTTATCGAGTCTCGCGTTCCCAGTGGTGGTCATTCTCTCGCGTGCCAATTATATTTTAATTTCTAAACCGCGCGTCTAAAAATTACATATTTAAAAGAACTTGATTTCGAGCCTCGGCATATCGTGGGAATTATTTCGATTACGTTTTGTCCCAGTGCGACACAATTCGTTATCACCCGCGATTAAAATTCGCTTTATAAGCAAAGCCTCGAACAAACCCGAAAATTAGCATAGAAATTCGAAAATTCAAACTAGCTCGTTAATCGTTACATAAACTAAAGATTCGCTGGGTCGTCGGGTGTTAGTTGCTCGATCAGCGTAGATGCTAGAAGAAACTCTCGAATCCCGCCGATCTGCATATTTTAATGTAACTCCGCGTCTCGTTCTACCAAACTTTCCATTCGGAAAGGAAATCCGATTTGAAACGTAAAATGTCGCGTTTTAGCGCGATCAGTTTTTCCACCCGAATAAATCCTTTGCATTTGGGGGCAAGTAACCGTGGACGTAATCGTTGCTTTCGATATGACTCGGTGGAAATAGTATCAAGCTAAAATGTTGAAAGGTGTCCCTTGACAAAATCGACATTGTTAGTCGGAAACGTGGCGTAAATTCGGCACTAAACTCCGAGATTCGAGATTTCGCGATTCTTACGATCCCATTGTACCGGTATCCGTCTGGAGGTCGATCCACCGATTAACTCCGCTGACGAAAGACCTTTATCGTCGCCGCGACGCCATTGTTACCCTCTTGTCCCGTTTGCTTTCTATCCCGTATCGCTTATCGGGGAAACAGCGATAGCAACGGGGCGTTTACTTACGTTCTATCGTCCGTCACAAATCTCCTTGTGTTGCACTCGATCTTCAAACCGAGGCTTTGCACGACAGGATCAGCCCTCTCCCCGGCCAGGATGTTCGCCAGCTGGGGGAGGAACAGCAACGCCAGCGTCGCGGTCGTCGAAGCCAAGATCAGGGCGGTTATCGTGACGAAGGCCAGGGTCGCGCGATCCGACATCAAATTAGCCAACACCACCACGATCCCCGATGTGATCACCACGAAATAAACGCTCATACCGATGTACTGCGAATCGTTCAACGCCGGTATTTTTACGTGCCTGGAATTACACGTGCACATACTTGAAAATCTCAGTAATTGGCGATAGTGGACGAGGGTTCTTAGTCTCGAGTCCTCCTTTCGAAGGCAATATAATTTTGATCAGACCGTTCGATATTTCTATAAAAAAGTATTACTCGATAGTTCGAGAATCAAAGTCTTCTTATTCTTTTTTTAAATTTCTCTCGATACGTATCGCGATCGATATATCAACGGTTCTTGGACAAAAAATGAGGAAACACTTTCTGCTAATGAACGCCCTAATGGCATCCCTCATTAAACTCCGACCCGTTTCGACTCCGCCTTTCCAATTGAAATGTTCCGGCGTTGTAACGAATTTTAGGAGCCCGGTTCGTTAAAAAGCAATCGTCCAAGTATTTTCACCTCGTTTCCCACGCCATGTAGACCCCGACGATCAGCAGCAAGCCTTTGTACACGTAAAGGGCGCCCAGCCAGCTGTTCGTGTGCTGAGAACGACACACCTCCACCTGCGTGGATAATCAAAGGCATACATTAATTAGCCACGGTTTTTTATTAAATGTTTACAACTCCAGCCTACTCTAGTCTCCCATAAGATATCATTCACCCTTCATAGGGCGAAACTACCCCTTTTTAAGAGGCAGAAATTAGTATCGAGAGAAACAAACGTTTCTTGTCGTCGAGTACCTGAGTTTGATAGACGACGCCCCTGTCCTGCGGGCTAATCTCCAAGGTTAAGTTTCGCAGGTGACGCTGCATGGGGTCGAACGTCACCCACAGGGTCACCACGAGACCGTCTATCAGTAGAAGGGCGCAAATTAAGCTTATCAGTTGGGTATCTTGAAGCAACTGCAAGAAACAGAAGGAACTACTGTATAGGAAGATCAGTAATGGATCGAAAGTAACGAAATGGAATCGTGAAGTTAATTCAAAGGACGCTTGGAACATCGTTCGAGCAATAAAGAAGGATATAAAAAATAATTTTCTATCGACAATCTTCGCCAGATGGTATTGTATACCTTATTCTTGACCACGCCGCTTCTGCTTCTGGTGAAAATCCGATGCACGCGATACGTCTTGGTGAACATCGAGCCGAAAGCCAAGGAAAAGCCAGCCGACAACAGATACACTCTCGCCTGAAACGACACAACGAACAAACAAACTATAATTCAAACAACGATACACGAAGAGAAATGAAAATATTAACCAACCCTATTCCTGCCAAAGAGGGACACCGAAAATTTGAACGTGAAATTATTTTCAAAGTGACAACCGAACAACTCCGTCGAGACAGAGCCCTGTCATATTATTATTAAATTATTCGAACAATCTCAGCCCCAATGTCAGTCAGAGTGATCTTGTCGCGGGGGTCAGCGCGAGTGGAAAATTAATGCTCACCGTGCACACTGCAGGATAATAATCGTCGCTGTCAGGAAGGGTGGCGTGATCCAGACCCAGAAGGATGACAGCACCATAGACGAGACCACAGCCAACAGCGGCCATATTATTCAGCCTGGGGCTCGAGAGTTTTATGCCCCTGTCGCGCGCGTGAAACGAAACAATTCTGTACGATTCGTCCACGCGTTGCAACACGGTTTTTCCCTCGGGAAGTAACGATTACTGGGACTTACTTGTGTCTGCGAAAGTGCAAATTGAACGCCAAGAACGCGAGCGCCAGGGTGACGCCGACGCTGGCGAGGCAGGTAACGGCCAGGAAGGCCGCAGGTGCTACAGTCACCACTCTTAACCTGTGCACAAGAAGAACGATCCTTTTAGTACGCCCCCGATGACCCCGAACGGCAGTAAACGCGTAATGGCGGCTGTAACAAGCGCTTCGAGGGATTATGGCCGCGGGATAAATCGAAAATATACGCCACTCCACAAGTTCGGGTCGAATTTTTTAGTGGAAATACTGAAACAATGCTTTAAACGTATCGCGGAATTTTACGAGAAATTTTAATCCCGTTCCCGTTCGACAGCTTCCTTTATTTCGACGCCGGCATTATACCGCCACCGTAGAACTTTGATTTTCCATTAAAATTTTATTCGATACTGTTTTTTTGAATTTGTTGCTGGGAAAGTGTCGCGATGTATAAAATAGCGCGACTCAATTCTTTTAATTGGTCAAGAGTTTTATAGTAGTTTCAATTTACGAGGAAACCTGTCTCGTGACAAACAGCCCCAATAATGTCTTTACCAAAGATCGTCGAAGCCAGTCAGCTCCGTGACTAGGAATATACTTTTTTATCGTACGGTATCGGTTCGCCCACGCCGTTCACCGTATCGTAAAGACGCCATTTAATAAAGGGTACCTTTACAACCGTTTTCCTCGAATTACCAAGGCGATCAAATTTAACGCGATCGTGCGAAATCGCTGTTAACGTCGTCGAATAGTTGCTGGTTTCGACGTACCCCGGAACACGTCGTCCCGCCATTTACCTCGCGAGTAATACGTTTATTACCGTGGACGGCCGATCGCGGCGGTCATAAATGATTACGTGGTTTCCAGCGACGCGCTCGCGTTCGCACGAATCGTTTGTTTGTTATTAATTGTTTCATCAAATTCGTAAGGCGCGATTATCGATCCTCGGGACGCGCGAGTGTATGATTTCGGATTAAGGCCGAGCGCAGAACGATGCAAACGCGATCCTTGCGCAGCGCAATCCCAGCGCGCTTTTAATTTCCGCGTCGTGCAATTTTTATCGCTCGTCCGTTCAATTATTGTTACGCAACGATGAAAAGATGGAGTCAAACGGTAGAATTTGATTTAAAAAATAAGCGTGGTATAATAGCTGTTAGATTTTTGCGTACGATCGTATCGAATTCGGCGCGTCTGACCAATACTCGACATTTCTACTTGCTCTACAAAGTTTCTCTTATTTCGATCGTAAGAATTTGCTATTTGAAAATTAAATATGATGGATTGTCCAAAAATGGGACGGACAATTCTATTAATCGCGTTTCGTGTAAACACGGTTGGCGGATCGACGAGAATGGAATTCGTGATTGGTGGTAGACTAGGATAAAAATCGATATAATTAGCCCGCGCGACCGCGATAATGGTGTTTGGAGGGATCGATCGGACGACAGGGGATAGATTCGGTGTAATACGTACCGAACAACCCTTTGTGCCGCGGGGGGATGTCCGTCGGGCCATCTGGTCGGCGCGCATTTTGGACAATTCATTATCAGCTTTCCATCTTCCGGGCTGAAAATCGCTATCCTGCTGGCGACGTGGCCTGTAATTGGAAAACTTTAAGACCTTTCTCGCCTCAGCGCTAGCGAGCCGCTACTTGATAACTTAAATAATCGGTTAAGGACCGAGCCGTTCCGTCTAGATTGCGCCTTTCATCGTGATGGTTACGCCCGCTGTATCTCGACCCGGAAGAGATTTTAATCCCCTTCCCCGCGTCACATTGTTCCCGCGGATACAAATTCCGCCATTTGGGATCTTAATCGCGGGAAAAACGACGCGATCAAAAGCGTACTTATTACGATCCCGTCCCTTTGCTCGGCCCGTGTCGCGGATTCGACGGAAATGAATCCACGGCAATAATAAGTTCTCGTCCCGTACGAAGAGACCCCGATGAAAGGACTGATCAGGCCGAGGCTTTAATTCCTATCCGCGATTCCTCTTGCATCCTCTGGAAATCCGTTCTCCTATAAAATACGGGTTTTTTCCCCGTTCTGTGCCTCACCCATTTGCTCGACGTCGCCGATAAAGTCGAATATACACCGGTCTCGTAAAGAGGGAACGAATCGAGGCCATAGAAATCCCGTTCGCGTCTCTGCGAGAGCGCATTTAAGGGGGTAGTCTGGTAATTCCGCATCAGAAAATCGATCTCTCTTTTTTTTTTTAATTTTCTCCTAGTAGAAATTTGTCCGACTCGGCGTTCTTCGAGCCTGGGCCCTCCTGGAACCCCCGCGCGCCATTTTCAATTTCTTCGATTTAAAAACATTTCCTCGACGGTACGGATATTTTATCGAAACGTTGCGATTTTAAATGATCGTACGAATAACTTTTCTGTAATGTTTTCCACGAGTCTTATTCGATCGTGATGCTTTTAAGGTACCTTGAAACGCGCGTAAAAAATGTTTCGGACGGCAAAGCGAAGTTTGGAGAGCGCGGAGCCAAAAGGCGCGTCCGCTGCTCGGTTTCAGGAAGTTCCATTACGGTCGTCGTCTTCCGCTGTTTCGCGGGACGAGACGTTATCGGGATTTTTTCTCATCAACGTAATGACGACGGACGGATGATAATAATACATATTCATTTCATTCTATCTTCGGTTGTCGAATAGCGACGCGAGGCTATTTCCGAGCGCTAAAAGCAAGAATGGAGGTCGACCGATCGTTTTTCAAAGTTTGCATTCGCGAAAAACGCCGATATAACTCCGTTCCTCGTGAATCTTTAAACGAGCCCCTGTTCCCGTTTCCGAGCTTGACGGATAGTGGCAGCGACGCAGATATAATTTACTTCGACGGAACCACTTTCGCGAATCGGATTATTTTCGTCTGGAATCGAGCGCCGGGGCGCGACTCTTTAAAGCGACGCTTCGCGAACGAGTCTCAGAAAGTAAAAATCCGATGCTTTCGTTAATCCATTGTATCGAGCTCTTTGTAACCATTCCGAACGATCCTCGCGGGAGAATTTCGTCCTCTACCGAAGGAAAGAAGAAAGACCTTTACTGAAACGCGATTGATCGAGGAAAATTGCTCTTTGCGCTGGACTCGTCGCGCGCGAAAAGAAATGATCAACGGGAAGCCGCGCTTTTCCGTTCTTTTTCCCGTCGCCGAGATTATGCTCGAAAGTTAAATCCGAGATCCGCGCCGATGTGACTGTTATCCGCTCCAGGATTTGATGGATTACAGCCGTAGGACCCTCCACTGTCGACCGGTTAGATGGATGAAAGAACGGCCCCGGTGGTGGTAAACTGGAATAAATAAAAAAAAAAGAAAGAAACGAGAACAAAAAGGTGGCGGAACGAAACAGAGAACAGAGGTAACGGAAACCGGAGGTAAAGGAGCAAGCAGTTGATGGTATCCAATTTGTCCGTACCGTCGAGGGTTCTTTGTGAACGGTGTTACCTATCGCTGGCGGAAATTCGTGCCAGTTCGTTGACTTTATCTGAAATCGATGCACGAAACGCGAGCCAGAAAAAGGAGCTGCTTCTTCGAGGTTCGTGCAAGGTTAACGAGCCGAACGACGAGCTGTTACGCCCGCGAACGGTCGTCTGGCCATCAAAATTACGTGAAAATCCCAAGAGTGGAGGCTGCGCCCTAACAGGAGGGAACGTTCGCTAATTTTCGAATCTCGTGAAAATATTTCGCGTTAAGAAAGAAATCTCGCGCTCCCTTTCAACCACTCGACTACCCCTCTCTCTAAACAATCATCAGAATCAATCAGAAGCGGTAATACAAGCTGTAATTTTCGAAATGCACAAGTGGATGTGACTTTAATTTTTATTTTGCATCAAATTGAGTGTTTCGAAAATTTTAATCGCGCAGTATTGAAACGGTCGAACACGTTGGTTTCAATAATTCAAGAAAGGACAACCATCCGAGTTTCTAACAAGGTAACAGGGGCATAGTCTCCGGGGACCGCGGGAAACCAAGAGAAACTTGCGTAAAAAGAGGAGCAAGAAGTCGGACGTAAGACCTAGAGTGAAAAGTGATGTACAAGAAAAGAGGATCTTTAGCGGATTAGTACTCTCCTGCGTATACCGAGCAAACTCCTAGAATCGTCCGACCGAGTATACTCCCGAGCAAAACGTAATTTTGTAGGAGTAGAGACGATCCTTAGCGGATTAACCATGGCTATAGTTCGCCGAAATCCTTATAACAATTTCTCTAAGAGGAACCGTTTCCCTTCGTTTACCTTGTTTTCGAACTCTATGGAGAGAGAATCGCGTTCCTCGGCACGAGGCTCTACGTTTTACCAATTTTCTTTTGATTCCTTTGGAGGCAACTCGCCGTGAATTCGGCCGGGAAACTTCTTTTCTCATCGAACTTGCTTAAAGTGGAAAGGGTTTGCATGCTTTGTTTCAACGTTGCGGCTCGATTCAACAACTTGTATTACTAAACATTCGCCAACGGGGCCAAAGTTTGCCATTGCTTTCCAGGTTCCGCTAAAATCGAATATTCCGATCAATCTTGACCCGACAAATCGAAAATATTATATTCGAAAAGAATTCTCGGTCGAAGGTTTAACATTTAAAATTTAAAACGAGTAAAAAGTTCTCCGGAACCTCATTTTTCCCAGTCGAAAAATTCTGTACAATTTCGAACATAAAGCGGAAAAACTGAAAAAAAACCGTACCGTTTCGGCTTGTGTTTCCACATTCCCCTCTGAATTCCGCACAATAAAGTGCATAAAATTCCCGAGCAGGTCCATTAATACTACGAAACGTTTGCTTCTGATAACTGCGTTTTCGAGTCGATTTTTAGGCGCTCTCGTCCACTTAACGTTCCAAGCATCGGTGTAATCAGAGACCAAAGAACACGGAAACGTTTTCTATCGACGCCAGAGATCCGAACAATCTTCTACGTCGGTAGGAACTCTTTCCAACAGTGTCCGTGGAAAGAAAAGTGGGGAAAAAAGGAGCATCGATCGCGAGAATGAGTAGAGTGGCGGAACGGGACGAAGCACGGGGGAGGAGTAATGAGTCTCGGTCTCAATTTCACGGCACGGATCGCGAAAGCGCGGCCACTTTCCGGCAGATTGATTTTCGATCATAGTGAAACGACAATGACCCGTGAACGCGAATGCGATCGTCGCTAGCGTACCCGGATAACGGACGATCGGGATATCGTCCGTCCCATTGCGCGCGAATTAAAAGTATTCAACGCCCGGCGAAGAGACGGAATAATTTCTGGACGAAACACCCGGCCGGGTGTCGTTGACATCGATGCATCGAGGTCACGCGGCTGAAAAGAAGCTTGATTTCACAAAGAACCGTACACGTTCGTTCTCGGAGGCCGGTGTTTCGAGGCCGCGCAAATTATGCGCTGGCGTCGTTAGCCGGAGGACTTCCGGCTTCTGGACGCTCGACACGCGCCATGATGGGCTCTGGAGGAGTCGCGAAAAAAAAAAGAAAAGAAATATTGGCAGAATTTATCACGCTACGTAGGATACGCTCTTGATTGCATTCTAATTATGAATTGACTCGAGAAACCACTGTTCCAAATGGCGGATAATCGACATGAATTTTGAAGACCCGCATCATTCAGCCATAAAATTTCTCTTCAAGACTTAACTTGGTCCAACTTCGGAGTACATGAACATTCATCGAGCCTTCTACTCCGTGTAGCACGATACTTATTCGCCGGAATAACGATTAATAGGGTCTGGGGCGTAATAATTTCCAGGCTCCCCTGTTCTCCATCTTCGGTTTTTCTCCCTTTCGCCGTCGATTCCTCAGGGTCCCCTTTCATTAATTATTCATCGACTTCTTAGCAACATCCGGCCGGGTAGAATGGCAAACACCTTCGGTCGTGTTCGCACGAAGCTCGCGTCGATCTCGTTTCGTGCTTTCGAGCGGTTTCGTGGTCCTCACCGCGGCAGTCACACAGAAAGCCATACATTCGAGCGTCATCGAGAGTCCTTGTGGCTCTTTCGAGTCTGGCTCCCACGTTAGTACCTTCCAAGTTCGCGAGAAACCTTCGAGGTTGATACGGAATCGCGGCCTGGTAATTAATTTATCGTTAAACTTGCCTAACGCTCTATAACTCCGCGCGACTTTGAGGCCGCGTAACCACGCATCTGCGTTCGCCGTTTTTAACGCCCTCGACGCAATTGTTGCTAAGTATTCTGTTTATAACAGCTCTTGGCTGGTAATTACGTCCGTCAGGATGCGTTGGAAACTTTTAAACTTGGGCCATCGACGTTGCAATGCCACGAAAATGGGTTTTTTGGAATGGTTTGATGGAATAACAGTAACATCGTTCCAGAACGAGGCTTAACTTTTCCCGCGTCGATCGATGGGACACATCTGTCCGAGCGTATCAATATTTTCTTTTCGCGATGGAAATTAATTGTAACGACAGGGACGGGGGATATTTGCGGACGGTCACGTTCCGTCTCGTCATAACTCGTTTCGCGCGATATTGTTCGACGACTGTCCCCCGTGCTCTATTTCTTGTTACAGCGTTAATTACACTCGCCCTCCATCGTAAACACAATACCGAATTCATGGCGGGTTAAGTGCGAGGCTGGTGTAATTGTCTCATGTTTGGACAATCTCGGGACAACGCATTGTGTATGGCAGAACTATGCTGAGTCAGGATGAATTTCTAACCGCGAATGTCAAGTTGCTATAATACTCGGCGACGTTTCATTGGAAATTGGAATAAAGAGAATCGAAGTGCAAGACACCCTCGGAACCATTATTGAAAACAGGGGACGCAATGAATACCGTTTCAACCATTCAAAGGCCACGTGCAGACTTTCGTTATTATTTCGAGACCATTAATATAAAGTTCCAATGAATTCCAGTTTCGTGGCACTGTACAAGAAAATCCTCTAGAAAGTACCATCTCTTTAAATTTTCAGTTTATCTTCTGCTTTTGCTTTTTGATACACGCAACTGCTTGTCTAAGTTGAAGGATGCTCGTAGGGTTTCTTCATACGAATTGTTTATGAAGTAAAATTGCTTTCTGGATTTTATCCCAGTCGCTCCTCTAGCTCATAGATAAATCATAATAAACAGTCGATTTTGTAATGAAGTCGAGGCAAATGCCATGATTTATGGTCTGGGTTTAAACACATGCCTCGTACAGTCTTCTACTTCGTTAGTAGGAAGTTGATCGTGATAAAGTACTTCTTCGCAGGATACATTTTTCTTTTAGATTATTTATTTCACGTAGTACATTATGGAGCTTCTCTTGAACAGGTTTGTTTAAATATTTTAAACCACCCTCCCATCCGTTGCATTTCATATTCAGCTCGCGGAACGGAATGTCATCCACACTGTACATGTACTACTCTGTACATGTTTCATCTTTTTTGTCATAAAGTAATTTATTTATACTCGGTTCAGCGCTAAGGGTGCACTTCTCCACCACTGTGATTCTAAACAATTTATATTTGGCGACAAGGTTAATGCAAGGAAACGATACCTCTAAAATTTGAAACACAAATTTTCAAAATCTCTACTCGGAGGAAATATCCACGTAATTTCGCTGAAGAAGTTGCTCGATCGCTTTCGTCATTTTTCCGGTCGCGCGTCGCCATTCTCCGACTTTTCTTCCCCGTTCCAGTTATGAAAAAAACACTAAACTGGGGCGTCGAAGCAAAGCTACGAGTGGCGTGCTCAATGAGCACTCGGACTGTTTGCGCGGCACTTTATGCCGCGTCGCGCCATTTCGTTTGAAATTTGTTCCGTGGCTCGCGGAGGATGTATCCACGCCAGAAAAAGATACGGTCGCGCGATACGCTTTTAAATTAACTTTACGACCCTTTCTCCGGACGACGACGAGGAATTAGAGTGCCGCGTTCGAGGGTTAACGACGCGTGAATTTCGCCGATCGACGCGGCAACGCCATTCTTCTCGCGTAGAATCAGAGGCGCCATCTTGATTAAGCACTCTCGGCTGAAAAAATGTCGTCAAGTTTACTAGCAACTTTACGTTACGGGCGAAATAACGATGACGTCCATTGGCTAAATATATATAATAAAATTCTATGTGTTTTCATTGCTCGAGTTATTTCGTCGATTAAATGTTTATGCCCGATATTAATACAAAAATCGCGGGGGCGACCAGCGAGCGTGAGGCAATTCTTTTTTATTCGGAGGCTTTCATTGCGAGAAACGTTATCGCGGCGGCGTGAAATCATATCGTTGGCCTGGTATTCGACAATGGGAATCTGGTAAATGGGCTCATCCACTCGTTTACACGTGTCAGTTAGCTGGGGATGCAAGTGCACACGGTGTGTTGCATCGTTAGAGGCGCGCAATTGTCATCGCTTTGCAGTCGACGATTTGTCCTTTCATGCGTGGCTTCTTACGCGTTTCCCATTCCGCGTTGCTCTGTCGGATCGGTGCTCGTGTGTTTTTCGCGAATTAGAACGTTTACTCACCGTGCATCTGATAGAACGCCGTGATGCCCACTCGATCGGCGCCATCGAACGAAACTGGTCCCTGAAACGAATCAATTAGTCACGCTGTAAAGAATATTTTTGTCGTTCCAAGTCTCGAGAAAAAAGAACAAACTGCGTAAACGGATGGAAATTATTTTGCGAATCAATCGTGGAACTTCGAGAAGCGAACACACCTAAAATTGTTGTTCCACGGATAATGAATTTCGTGTTCGCGAACTACGTAGTTTTCGACGTTGGCGTACATTTTCCTGCACGCAGAGTTTAGAAAGTACAAGACCAACCATTATTGCTTTCGTAAATGATTGATGAGGGTTGCTGAATGCTGGAGGAGAGAGACCGTCCACGGATTTCACTGTCTCTGTTTCATCCGTGTACGTGTATTATTTGCAAGTTGCCAGGAAGTTCCATAGCCGTGTAAGGATTTACGGGCAACCTTTTGCACTTTCGCGCAGAATTACTTTCGCTCGCGTTCCATTCCCATTAGCGATTCGACCCACGTTTTAACTCACTCTGCCTTTGTCTCATCATGTTTTTGTTCGCGAATAAAATTTCCTTAAATTCGGTCTATTTTTCTGCCCCACACTCACCGAGACTCCAACAAAACGCAAAAGCTTCAGCTGTTCCAATAATTCCGTCGCGATGTCCTTCCTCGCGTGCGTGTACTCCGTCATGCTCGTATTCTCCTCGTTCAGAATGATTTCGGCCCTTTCGAGGGCCAGGGCCATGGCCCACACAGCGTCGTAGGTCTGCGCGGCGAATTTCGAATGCGTCACACCCCTCTTGGCCAATTCCGTTTTGAATTTGCTGCTCGTCTACGCAGAAGACACGTTATTAAGAAATATGATGAATCTGATTTTACTTACGGGGCTAAGAAACGTCAGAATTGCTTTTGATAGGATTCCCCGTCTCTAAATAAATGAAACGAAACAAAGTGTAATGCTTGATGCTTCATATTTGCCGGAATAACTCGAGCACGCTTTGATAGCGCGAGCTTCATCCCAGCGAAAAATACGTTTTATTGTGTTCGAGCTGGCAACAGTATGTCTTTGACGGAACCAGTAGTTATTAACAAATTAAACGGTTTAGATCGACGCAACGAAGAGCACGGGATCCGTGTTTGTTCGACAAATTTAAACCTATGCGCGTGTGTCTGTGTATCGCGCTTTCAGTAGAACATCGCGAACGAACTGCGGATGCGATATTGTGCGTTAAACGCAGGCGAAAGTTCGTTTGGCATTATACAAGCGAGGCGGATCGGTGATTTCGCTGGAAATTCCGCTTTGCAGATTTATCGTGTTTCCGGTTAAAGAGTTGTGCCACCTTTGTGACGATGAAACATTGATACTATTTTTTTTTGTTGTCATAAAACGATAACCGATTTGTACAAACGCTTCTGGATGAAAGGTCGATTGAAGAACTTTTTATCGTTAATTTTGTCAAGATTAAGCGAATACAATTCATTTGGATCGAACTACGTAATTTGAAAAGAGAAAATAGAGTCGATGTCTGGATTAGTTTCCGAGAAAATGGCTTGTAACGCTTTATTTGGTCCTCGTGGTACATAATAGGGGGATCGAAGCTCGGGTAAGAAGCGAAAACGATCGCCTAATCGCTTCGAAATAAAAAGACGTTGCAACCATGGAAACTGGGGATTAATTCGATGTAATCATCGATTCCCGCGCGTGGCGATGGAATATTCGATTTAGCAAGGGTTTTCGGTGCTTCTGACAATTATGCAAAATGGGGAACGCGTGAAGGGAATACGAAATTTCTTGAAAGCGAAGTTAGCGGTCTCGACACGAAGCTCGCAGTCGCGTTAACAAACTGCGAATCGAATCTTGAACTCAAACACGCTCGTGTCCGATAGGCAAAAGAAAAATGCATGTAAAAAGGAACGAGAGAGTCCGTCGCTAAGAGTAATGGATCTTCAGAGCTTTACTCGTTGGACCTGAGACTAAGTCGACGGCCAAAGAACAACATTGCGCTTGGATTACGTCTGCGTAAGCTCTGAAGTCTACAGAAACGGCTGTGATTGTCAAAAGACAAATAAAATTATTTAAAAACGATGACTCAACGTCTATTGTGGAATCGTATTTGGAAAAGCAAACTAAGAAATTTCTGAAGCGAAAAGCTTTGAATTTATCCTTCCGCAAACAGTTTAACAATTTTTATATTCGTAATCATTGAAATATTAATTGGGACTATACGTATGATTAAATTTACTGTTCGAAATGTTTTAACTCGCGAGGAATATTCAAAAAAGTTGCAAGCTGCTATGCGTTTACTGTTCGAGGATGGTCTCGCTGTCTCGATTTCGCTGGAAACGCGAAACGAAATGTCACGCTCTCCGAATCGAAATTTCACGACATGGCGTCGTGGAGATTATCTTCCGTGCAACAGAAAATTCAAGCCGGTCTACGAGGAAAATATCATCGTTTCGCGGAATATGCAAACAGGGCGACCGACATACATCGACACGCGTCCCTTTCTCTTCAGTTCAGGCACCGCGAAAGCTTGCGAGGCCGCGAATTCTATTTTTCCACGTACTCGCGTAAATATTCAGCATATTCGAACGAGTCTAGAATTATTCATGATGTTGCTTAAAAGGGCCGAAAATGTAAAAAAGAACTCGCGACGCGTGCAGAGACCCGGATCCATGAAAGGCGAAAACGGTGATTCCTTTTCTCTAAGAATTATAAAATCCCTAAATTATTATAGATTGTATATAATTTCCTTTCTGCAATCGATGTGTACGCGAAGTAAAATTTGGGGCGTTGAGGTCTCGGGGAAATGTAACCAATATCGAGGGAGGTTCAGCTCGAATTTCATCGAGACACGGGGTTCTTCTGGCGAAACGTAATTAGCGACACGTGAGTTCGTCATTAGCTCGATTGCTCGAGCATGGTAACGTTCGATACGGGGAAGCTCGTACCTATTATCACGCTTTCGTTCTACCGTGCCGTTTCCTTGGCGCCTTTAATGGACACGACAAAAGGTTCGCGCGTCCGTCCACGGCGTTGTTAACGAATACGCGACGCACGCGTTGGAGAAGAAATGAAAAAAACCAGGCCACCATCCAAAGACAAAGCCCCGACACTCGGTTTGTATACTCTCCAACTAATTGAATTTTCGCGTATTTACTCGCTAGGCCCGCCGGGAAGCTCTGAATGTTAAATAAAATAAAATAATATATTTCTATTTCTATTTAATTTACAGTAATTTTAATTTGGTATCGAACAATGCACAATCAAGGCTCTTCACAGCGAAACGGTTAAGTCGAGACCATGAATGTGCCCCGTGCATTAAGACGCGTGCACATGCATCACACGTGATAAATATAATAGCATCACGTGGAGCGTGTGCAACGTAAAATTCATGTGCACACGTGACGGATTAGGTTTCCAAATTTATACGTTGAGCCTCTCACCCTTTCGCCCTGGTTTCGTACGCTTACGTCTGCGTAAATTTGAAAAATTATACTCCGACAAATTTCTACGGAACAATCGAGGATTGGAAAGACGCTTACCAGGCCCGACGAGCTAATCTCGTTTCCCAAGGCGGATCCGTAGCTCTGGACGATGATCAAGCCATCCAAAGTTTGCGACAGCTGCGACCGTGTGCATTCCTCGGGTTCCGAGTGCCACCAATTGCCCGTCATTCCCGACAGGTCGATCATGTCGCCTGGCAAGATCCACGCATAGTCGCCCCCGTGCATGCCCAGCTTCCACGCCTAATTGCGGACAGAAAGCATACGGAATGGTTAAAAATCACCGATTAAACGCGAGATCCAAGATGGCGCGTTGGGAGAACCACGGGGAAAAAACAGATAAGGCGAGCTTTAGAATTGGCTTTCGCCGGATGCTTCGCTGCTTGTACGTTCCCTCGAATATATGGGTTAGTCGGATAAGTCTTTTATCTCTCCAAGAGAGTGGGCGAGTTCATTACGGAACCCTCTATTTTTGTATTTCTATAAAACGTCTCCCCGTCTCGTATACACCGAGGAAAATTAATGCCGCGTCGTTCACATTCCCGACGCGTCGCGATACGCGCGATCGATCGTCAAGTGCATTTGCCAACGGAGAAAGTTAATGGGGTCGCGTTTGTCGTCCCGACGCTACTGTGGAAAAGATCCACGGAATGGAACGCCCCGGGTCCAGAAGATCGAACGCGTTGTCATACCAGGGATATTTACGACGATCTTCCTTCGAACGACGAATGCTAGCTATAATGAGAAATAACGACGAGTCTCTCACGGACCCTTCGCGATGTCTATCTAAAATATGTAAGCCAGTCGAGGACGCGCGGATGGCGAGTGAAATCGATCTACGCCCGATCGAGAATCTACCCTGAAATTTACGAAATTTCCACTTGCACCGTCTGTTCATTTATTTAAAATTCCTGCCGGGGATTCTAATTTTTTAAGTACATAAATTTCGAGCGAAAACGTTTACATTCTGCAAGATCGAATACTCCGAATTCCATTTTAACATCCAGGGAAAGCGATACAGCACGTTTCGATCACACCGTCTGACCATTGCTCGTTATTTCCACTTCGGTTCGTATACATCTGTTATGGAACGGTATTATTTGCTTTAAAATAACAATATGGGTTTACGAAACAGCTCTTAACAAGGTATTAAATATTTCTGAGCGTCGATGTTTGAATTCATTATACGTTTCAGCGATCGTCGACACGTTTGCGATTGTTAATTTTGTCTCCGCGATAACGCAACGAAAATTAATGAAACTGTTTGACGAATATTTTTCTGCGCGTATTTCTCGATGTAATTTTGTAAATTGTTCTTGTCTTGGCATGAATTAATTCCGCCTCCGTAATGCGACGTTCCTAACACGTGTGTACGACTTGCCTAACGCGTCTGGCGATTACTTACCATTTCTATGTCGGCCGAAGTTTGCACTGTTGACGGCGGTGTGATATTAATTATTGTAACTTGGTCTAATTAGTCAGAGAATACGAAGATCGACGGGGGCCGGATAGCACCGTGTCTCCGCTGGTGTTCTTAAACGCAAGTAGAAATAGTGAATAATGGTCGGACGAGGGCTCGAAAACGAAGCTTACTATGAAAGATAGCGTGCTATTACTTATTTTAACATATGCTACCTCGATTAGAGAAATCATAATTATTCAAATATAAAAATAGTATTATTTTCTATATCAAGGATTATAGTTTCCCCCAACCGAAGAACAATCGAAAACGTTGTCTCATTCGCTGAGATTCCATCAAAATTTGTTATTCCACTCTATGTCGAATTACTCGAGCATCATCGCGGAATCATTAGTCAGTCAGGATGTTCAACAACGTTCTTGCGGAGCCACGAATGGCGGACGTTAACTGGTAAAAAACTTATAATGCGGGTCTCTGGTAATCAATTTCCTTCGCGTCACGATCAACGGAAGTCTGTTATCGTGCCATCATCCTATCGAATGTCTTCCAAACACTCGAACAAAAAAATCCTCGTACACGTCGCAGTCGCTGCTTCAATAGGTTACAGTTTTCATCCATGTTTTCCCGCGAGTGAATTTCATTTTTTCGCGTCTCCCTCGGAACTCCGTCGGCGTAATTAACTGTAATTAACTGCGTTCTTGCCGGAGTTAATTTCCACCGACGGAGCCTCGCGAAATTTATTGCGTCGTCTGTCTGTTCGGCGTCGCCGTTTGAAAGTTTCGAAATTCTTTGGGAAACTGGTTGTCGACCGAGTATCGGGAAATCGCCTCGCACGCGGTTACATCTCATTGTCTTCCGGCGCTTTGCTCGCTAGCGAAGTTAAAAAACTGGGTCGCGCGTTGAATAGCGCCCACGTGTCGCTTCATGGAGACCGAGGCTGTCCATCTCGCGGAACGCGAAAATGGAGAACGCAGGCATAAACCTACCATCTTACGGAATTTATTATTTCGTACACCTCTTGATCATTTTTCCACCGTTATTCTTAGGTAATAATAATCCGGAGACTATTTTCATTTAGTAATATCTGAGAACTTGAAGACAATAATTTGGATAGTACTTTTTTTTGCGATCCAAGGCTGATATTCAAACGTTGATAGGTGTTTACGAGGTAGAATCATTGCAACATAGCGGAACACGCTTTATCATAGTTGTGTGTGTTACTTTGCCATTCCTCATTGCAATCCCAGCATTCGTTTCAATTAATTTTTCATTTTCTCCAGCGATTCTGCTGTCTCTCCTTTCATCTAGAGTTTTAATCGATTAAAATTTTAATTTCTGAGATTTATTATTTACAATTTTAAAAGCGATCGACGAAAGTGTCAATAAATAAAGCGTAAACCTCGTCAATTTGAGCGAAGGGGAAGAAAAATTTTTATAATTGGAGTTTAATATTCGACCAAAAATACGAGTCATTTACTGGATTAATCCTGATTACTGGCCCGTTTACCCAGCGCGTTACCAGGCTACCAAAAAAATTTGCAATTTTTCTCTTAATAAGGTTCTAACGAAGTGGTTGAGAAGTTTAGGAAGAAAAAGAAATATAAAAACTGTCCATACGGTGGAAAATTTGCATTTTTACCCCCGTCGTGTTTTTCATGGTTCGACTTAACGTTTGACCTGACCGGGAAGTTTTCTCGTCAGGATATTACGGGAAAAGCGCGGATAAATCTCGTTGGAAAATTTTCAGATTTCGGGGGGGTGGCAATCAGGAAACGAACCGTGATATACGGTGGCGGGAATGTGTCCTTATTCGTTGCAACTCTGCTGACAAGCAACATACTTGATACATTCCGTTTTTTGCAGAATTTATTTTCAATAAGATGGATCAATGTTCCTTTTAAATTTCTAAATTATACCAATTCTGTCAACAAAATCGAAACTCATCGGAACAAACTTTACCGAAGAAAAGAAGAAGATCGTAGCATAATTAGTTTGTAATCACGTTCGCCGCGACATTTTATACGTATCGTTGAAAAGGAATTTTCCTCGTTTCCTCGTCGAGTGTCTCGCGAACCAATTAATTGTATTCTTTCCCCTGGGAATGATTGTAAGGATAATAAGTATTTCACCGTTGATTCTGTACAATTATTCGAGGGGTATATTGCGCTAGCTATTGAATTCTGATAATAAGATTACTTGCTTATATATTCGTTTGAATAGCCGGGAACGAGTCTGTGCCCCGTGCAAGTAATACTAGACTAAATTAGAGGCGCGAGACCTCGGGGTCGATAGGATTTCGAAGAAGCTGCGGGCTTCATGGATTCATCACGCGCCGCAACTGTTCCATTTTGTGGCCAATTTTCGACTGGCCATCGGGTCCCGCCACTGACATCGAGTAATTTAGTTTCCGGGTGTTCAGCCAACGACGTTGACGGAAGCTTTCCGACGTTAAGTGCATCCACGCTGTTACCAAACGTTTCCCGTGTCACGGCTGATCCAGCTTTCAAAATGCAAACTAAGACGCGCGTATAACTCTCTGAACTAATACCATCACCCCATTTTATTATATCTGCTTATCTTGATACACTATTTTTGTAAGCTCTGCGCGTGAAATAATGGTGTCAAAAAATCCGACACCCTGTACATAGGGATTTGCTGGGCAGGGGAAACAGAAAAATGGCGATCGAGCGTTGGGACGTGATCGATTTTCGATCGATAAAGAATCATGCTCCGCTAGACGCGCCCGTCGCAAGACCTTTTCCCTCCGAAAATTGAAAATAATTTCTGCCGTTTTAACGTCACGGTGCTAACGACAGGCGGCGTATTTCTCGAGGAAACGGGCGATTTTACGAGCGTCTTTAAAAATTCGTAATTCACCTGTCGTCGGTGCACGGACGAACGCTCGTAAAAGTACAATATACCGGGTGTGGAACGTCGGCTGTTTTATTTTCCTGCAATTTGAAGGGAATTGCTGATGTACTGAACTGCTGGGAAAAGGTGCACAGAGAAACTCGGGAAACTCTTTGGTACATTCCGGTGACAAAATTCCGTTTCTCTAAATGGTACGGATTACATTTCATGCAAACAAAGATATCACAGTCGCATGCACTCAGCAGTGACGTTGATACTAAACAGTTGACGAATAAAGCGTAGGAATTTACAAAAATTAAGTTCGCGAACTTTGACCCGGTTCTCAAAATGAAAAATTATATGGTACACTGTTGGGGAACACCTTTTGGCCCTTTTTGGCAAACATCCATTAAAAGATTAAAGTTTCAAATGGATCCAGCGTGAAATTTGCATAAAACGATCACGCATAATGAACGCTCTGAACCTTATCTGCTTACATTCCTGTTTGCACGATGCATTTTAATCGGAATCGATGTTTCCGCGCGTTGCACCCCCGAAAGAGATCTGTCTTTTGTTCGATCAACGAGAGAACAAATAAGACCGTACGTTGACAATAAATATAAAAGGAATCGACTCGTTATTACGTTTTAGAATTGCAAAAACCTGTCTCTGAAATTGCACGCTGCACATTGTCACGCGTCAATGTTAATGATCGTGTTCCCTCGGGAGTTTTTATTTTTTTCCAAATAAAATGAAGTAGAATTTTTAATGGAACGCAAATGACAGTCTGAAATGAATGAAAGTCTTCTCATAGGAAAGTTACGATACAGAGGTTAATCTTTCTTCGTTTTCCGTCTGAAAACGTTCGAAAGGGAATTCCTAGAATGTATCATTAACTTACAAGTCAAGAGGCTTCACGATTGCCTTACACGAAGGCAGAAAAAGCCTTTCGAGTTAAATACTGTTCGTTAAATTAACATCGGAATTGTTACTCCGCGTATCAAGCGGATTGAACCAAAATGGAAAGCTGGTTGGTCGTAAAGGGCAATCCACTGTGTAGAGATTAAATTTATTATACAAGATCTTCTAACGTTTTGGCCATTGGGATTTAGTTCTCTCGGGAAGAAATTCTTCGAGCAGAAACTAAGAGATAGTACTGAATTATAAATGTTAAAAATCGCAAAAGAATATACGACGAACATACACACAAAAAATATATATATTATGGTGAATAAAAAGTTAATATAGAGACTTGTACAATAAATTTAATTTCCACATTGCACTTTACGATCAACGAGTTTCTCCATTACGGTTGGAAATGCTGTTTATTTCTTCTCGAGTCCATATACGTATATTATTTTATTATTTAGTTTATATGTAATTTCATTTATTTGCTGTGCTATATTTCCTTTGTAGCTGTTCAAAAATGTCTTATGAGAATTTAATATATTACAAAGTTTATTTCATCCCCTGCCAACTGGGTCAATATTCAAATTTGGATCACTTAACGATGTCACTATAGACTTGCCACGCGTATAAGCGTATTAACTAAACGCATAGGCGTATGTATTAATTTATGTAGACGCGTGTATAATGTACAGGGTGTCTCACGATATATGGCTGCTATTACAGCAAGTATATATCCGTTACTTATTATTAAAATGCATTAATAAAATAATGTTACGATATATCGTGGGCGTGAAAAATCATCTGCAGAGAAATAAGAAAATACAGTGTCGGAAGCGGGAGTTATAGGGTCACATGATAAGAAAGATAACGATAGAAGTAAATTTGGGTCATAGCCGCCACGCTTCACATAATAAATGAAAAGTACGTAGCGATCGGTGTTCGCGTCCTCTTTCTAAGAAAATTTAAAAGAAGTATTTTTAATTGCAAAGGACGCTTCCCGGTGAAGTCGTTTTGTTGGTTGACTCATCAGTAAGACGGAGCATAATTGCAAGAAAGGAAAGGACAATGCAAACGGTATGGAATATATAAATCGTGAAATAAATTTTAATTTCGTTGCCATTTCTCACGCAATAAATTTTAAAGTGGATCAATTTGGACCACGTTTCTAAGATTTTAGTGATATTTTTTATATGGTAATAGTTCGACGAGCGATTAAAACATTTGAAAGAACGTTATTGCGATCGCGAAACACTAGCGATCGCTCGTAATGCAGTCTGCGAGTTCGTGTAACTTAGTTTCGCTGGCTCACCTCGCAGAAAACACGGGACGCCAGCCGCGGTGAGAAACTCCCGATGATGATTCTCGTGTCCAACTCCTGGAACCGAATAAAAAGTGCGCTTCAGCCCCCGCGGCAATCATTCTCTTTCGCGCGCGTCCCAAGCGTCGCGTCTTTCATGCAGGTTTATCATATTAGACCCGACGTGTAATTAGTTATGAACCGTAATTAAAGACCCACCGAGTACGGGGGCTAATTCGATTCACTTTGCTCGACGCGTCCTGATGCGCTCTAATGCACGCCGGAGTTCTTTTTCAGCCATCTTCTTCGCGAAACGTTTGCATCGACGTTAGAACGGCCCGGAAGCTAACGCGTTCACGTATCAGCTACTCCCCTTTCCCGATCATTTCTCCACCCTCGAACGTGCGGTTGTTGCGTTCCCGTTGTTCTTTTCGGTTCTTTTTTTAAACGAGTTCCGAAGCAATTAAACTTTCGATGTGTTCGCGCGATCGTTGCAAAGAAAACTGTAATTGCGGAGTTCCAACGAACGTTACAAATATATGGGGGTTAGAAATCGCCGCACGGTGGACCAGAATTCGTGGCAATTACGACGACTACAAATATAGGGCGAATTAAAATTGCAAACTGTACGTACGACGTTCTGGATCTTGCATTTCGGCGGGAAGAATCTACGCTTAGATTTCGCAGATATTAATAAATTATTCCCTGCAACGTTAAATATTAATTCCTGGTCCACGAGCGCGGCGCGTTTAATCTTTCACGGGCGAGATTCCGTGCGCGGAATTCTTTTTCCGTTCGCGTATCGTAAAATACGGGGGGGGGGGAGCAGGTGAAACTGGCAAGTAAAATTCTACGCGGCGAAGAAGAAGACACCCGCACGCAGCGACGCGCGACGATGGCCGCAAATCTGCTCGCGAAACTTGTTGGAAAAGTCAATGAAGTTTGAGTTTAAGCGCGTCTTACTTTCAAAGTCCGCAGCTGCTCCTTGTAATCGTTCTCCGCGAACGTGATGGTCGCCGTGCATGTGATGTTCGCTTGCTCCAGTTCCGTGACCAGATCGTTCACGGCCTGCAACAGAGACACAGCGGCGTCTTCGTGTTAAAGAAAGCACCGGCCATTTTGCGTCGAATCGATCACTTTCGCGCCCCGATGTCCGTCCATTTTGACGTTTCGAACGTATCTATCACCGGGGCTAATGAGTCGCGGCTTTTTACGGAGGAACCCTCCGGATCGGTGATTTTCCAATTATTATTAGAGATAATAATATCAGAAGAATAACTCGACCGAGAAATTTTGTGTGATTTTTCGTTATTCTCTAAGGAGATTGTGCAGACTATTCTGCATCGATCGAAATAGATGGAAATTAAACGAGGTTATATCTGTGGGAGCAAAGTGGACGTGGAATAACCTCCGGAGCTCTTGGCGGAGCCATTTTCGTCAGGGAGTGCGATAAACTCGAGATAGTTTTAAATTCAAAGAGAAGAGCATAAAAAAGTAAACAAGAAACTAGAAAAACGAATGTAAAGTCAACGTTTAATTTTGTCTGGTTGCGACTGTCAATAAAAATAGTACGAACTTCCCGGACAGTCGAATACTGTTTTAAGTTTTCGTTCGTTTGGGAAAACAGCTTTGACGTGGATTTTAACGAAGATTAAAGTAAATAACGTTTATTAACAGTATCCACGAATTTTTCGAACGCATCGCGCACGATATGTCCTATGTGAAATTGGGACACTTTTTGTTACATCCGACTAAGGCCTCTCTTCCAGTCTGGTTGAATCGGAACGTACAGCGGCCTTTGCCGTCACAGTTTTTGATGCCCACCAATTAAAACAGCTAAATCGAACAGAGACAGTTTGCAGAATAAAAGTATAATATTAAAAAGAATTATCTGGGACTCGAAATTGCAATATCTTTATTAAAAGAAAGACAAGATCGAAGTCTGTATCTTTGATAGTTCTCGTAAATATTGTTAAATACAGAGAAATTCGAGGGCTCGTATTTTTTAAACAATAACGAAACTAGAAACGCGACGACTTCGATCTTCTTCAATTTATATGGACATCGAGGACCATAAATGATCGATTTGGCGTATGATGGCTCGTACGCGTCAAATTCAGAACCTTTCACGCGTGATTCTTCTTAATCAACAGCGAGAAAAAAACGCGATTAATTGTAACAATAAATTAAAAGCGGTAAAATACGAAGGGAACGAACTCGGCTGAAGCGAATGGAAACAGCTATAGCAGTTATAAAAACACAAAAGGAAGGAAAGAAATAAAACGGATAATTATCTACGTAGGAATGCTCTTTCTATAAAATCACAAAAGGGAGAAAAAGAATTGAAGCGGATAATTATGTATCTAGAAATACTTTTCCTAGGTAGAATAATTATCCGATTTAATTCAGTCCTCTCTTTTGTGTTTTTGCAACTGTCACTCTCCGTTTGGTGCCTCTTTCCCTTCGATTCTTTATAATTACTTTTATTTTTCCCGCGACCGTCGAGCAAAAAGAACGTTCATTTGGTATAATTTTACGTACCGTTGAGTCGTCATATTTAAATTTTGACTAGACCCATCCAATCAATGCGTTTTATCATAGTGTTGTTTACAGAACGGTTTGTTTTCGAAACAATTATTCAGAAAATTCAATTACATTGGCCGTAGTAGCGTTCAAGCCATTTATTATTCGTAAACGTTTCCGTCCAGTCGAGCGTGGTCACCCTCGAAACAATCAAAATAGGATGATCTTCATTATAGAGAAAATTGTATGCAAATTACAGTCTGCCACACAAGAGCTTACCCGTCATGTTTACAAAATACGATACGTGGGAGGGGGAAGGGTGATAATCTAAACATATACAGCTTTCGCTAATAAGCGTTTCTGCAAAGGCTCTTACGAGGAAAAGACAAAATCCGCTCCCCGATTTTCATCTGAAATTATAATTATAATATTTCTAGCAAAGCTGATGTATAGACAGGATACAGGGAATTACGGTTGTACAAGACTTACTCCGCGTAAAAAACAAACAATTCGAGCGCTCTTTCGAAAAGCAACTACGACGCTATCGCAAAAGTCGCCGCGTAAAAGTGTTTACGCAGCTGAAAATGCTCGTGCATTACTATACTTGTAGCTTCCACCGTTTTATACGAAACCACCACGTTATACGAGGATTGTCGCAATTTCCTCACCGTGTTATACGAGTTTTTTTTATAATGCCCAAACGTACGAGATCCGTAAAAACGTTTACTGCTTGAAAGTGTACTCGAAGCAGTGGACGTTGCTTTTCCATAACATAAATTTTATGATTATTTAACATTCCGAAATCTTCCATAGACTTTCACGATTTTTACCGGGGGAGACGTGTCGTCGTTCGAAGAAGTCGAGGATGGGTTAATTGGGTCAGGTGTACTGCGAGGAGATACGAAGAATGTCCCTGAGTGACGTTCACGATGCGAGAGAGATCTGTCTTTTCGCCCATAAATTACGGTCCTCGCCTATCTGTCTACGTGACGTGTAATCTTGACCAATATACAAGACGAGTCACGCAATAATAAAACTGTACAACGAGGGGAAAAGTAAAACTGTGTCTTGGAGAAAATTCGCTGCTCAAATTTTCATACACAAAAGGCATTATAAATCACCTTAACGTCTCCTCGATGCATAGATTATTTAGAGTAAAACTTTCTGATAAGAATTAAGGGTGGATAAGTTAGATCGTCCTATGTTTTATCGTTTACTGTTGGACATAGTGCTCTTCCTAGCGTTCCGTTACTTACCAGAGAGTACATGTCACCGTTCTGCGAGAGTGCAGTGACGGCTTCCCATCCGAAATGCTTAATAAAAGCTATCCTGGCCGAGTTGTGACTGGAATCGGGCGCAACAGTTCGCAGGAACAGTGGAAACTCGGTAGAATCCGAGAGGGCTGGCGCGGTGGACCCGAAGGAGACCTGAATCACGTTCCAGTATGGCACGATTTTGGCCAACGTTTCCGTGACCTCCGAACAGGCGGTGCCCAGCAAGAGCGGTATCAGGTCATCCTTCTTCGCGGAATAGATAGCGTGGAAGAATCTGTCAACCGCCACGCCCGCGTCGCACTGAAAAGAAACGTCCAAATAATTTAGATCCCCGGCCGCGATATATCCAACATACGATACAACGCGTCCTGTGCCTCGACAATTTGCTACTTTTCATTAAAAATCGCTGAGAATCATTTCAGAACGTCCGCGTAATTGCACGTCGTTGCAACTTGCTCGATGACAGAAACAGACGCAAGAAAAATTATTTTTCATTCTTAGGAAACGTACAGATATTATATTACGCGTGTAACTTAACAAGGAATGAGCTTTGGAATATTTCTTCGTGCAATTTTCCATGAATTGATGAGTATACAAGCTCTAGCATTAATTCAATTAATATCCCTAAGGATCTACACATTATAACAATCGTATGGAACGTTTTCCTAAATAAACGAAGAAGCGCGTCAATGACCCGAGCAGGGAAACGCGTAACGTTTGCATGGGACCGTGTAACAAGTAACCAGAGACAAGAAAGAGGAAAAGGATCTGCTTCTGTCGGATTTCCGGGTGCGTTTGTTATAAAGGTTGGGCAAGACGAGCCCGGTGGGTCGTAACGAGCAATTATTCAACGCTGGCGACTACCAGGGCGTGCTCGAAATCTCGCGCGAAGCTCAAGGGCTCGTCTTATATCGCGGAATCTGATACGGTGTCAAGTCGAGGGAGAAACAAGTCTTCTCTGGCCGACTTCGAGCTCGAGTATCCAATCTCCTCCGTGTCTCGAGCCTAGGCTGTCGATCGATTCTCGAGGCGTTTCGATACCGCGTAACTTTCGACTCGGGGAAAATCGAAACTTCGTTAACGACTTTCGTCGAGGAGAATTGAATCGCTGCCTCTTGCGTTCATTCTGAACCGTGAATCTCCGGCGACATCTTTTTTGTTTTTGCCAACTCCATGGATCGCGCGTCCGGCTTAATTCCATTCGCGTCCCGTATTTGAATTTCAGATACGCGCCATTTTTTTTTATTTTCTTTTTTTTTCCGTCGTGGGCGAAAGTGGCCTCGTTAGGAGCGTCGCTCGTCGAATTTTTTCTGCGCTCGAATGCTCGGTTAATGCGATTCCAAAATTATTTGAATATTTCGCGCATTGATTAGCATGCCGGTACCTCTCGTACGAGGAGAGCAATTATACGGGGAGAATCGGGAGCGATTTTCCATGCGATTTTGCACGTTGAATCGGAATCTCGTCTCTGAGTGCACTTACCGCGTCGGGGTTCGGGAATAAATGCAGCGGGGCGGCCCGAAAAATTCGCCATGCTGGCCATTTTTATGAAATTATTACGAAACTAGCTGTTGTTGTTGTTGTTGTTATTCGCACGATTTATGGGAACCAATTCCCTTTCGAAATAGCGTGTTCGTACCTTTCGCAGGAGGTTTAAAACTTACGGAACAAATTTTCTAGTTCCCCGTAAGTAATATGTATGTTTTTTGCAACCTATTTGTCGCGTGGAAAGGGAATTGTGGGTATAACATTTCTATTTTAATAAAAGGAAACTAATGCGTTCGCATTTTTCCAGCTGCGAGTAGCTCCTTTTTACGGTCACTATATTTCAACCGTAGAAAAGTCTCTTGCAGTGCAGGAATTTGTGATAGGAAAACTTAGAAAGCATTTCCAAGGTAATAATTGTACAGAAGAAATTTTAAAGATACTCCAAAAGTAATATTCGAGATTTATTAGTATCAGAACACCTTCGAAACATTGGAGTATTAAACAATTTGAATAGTGTCAGGGCGTTGTAACTACGATTGCGCATACAGTGGACTCTATCTGTTATGTTCATCCATAATCTTCGCCGCGATCATGCGTTGACATGAATAAAACGCATCCAGTCGTGTAACCCGATTATATTCGGCGCAACCGCCATACCAAATTGTATTCCTAGTTCCTCCGCGTTTAACCCTTTCGGTCACTATTTAGAATTTATGCATAAAATATCACTTGCATCTGTATTTTAACAACGGTAGTATATATTTAATAATGGTTTAAATGCACGCGTGCTCGTGTTTGCAAGTGCATACGTGTTCCCGTCGAATTCGCGTACAATCTTTATAAATATCGCCGGTAAGAATCCTTCAAAGGAAGCGGACGGGGATTAAAATTACAGATTCCGCGTTGCCACGATCCGAGGGCCCACTTTCATCGAGGAATTCACAAAGGAGTTCAAACATCGCTGCACGGATCACAGGGATCGCGTGCTTTTACCACGGTTTAATATATGTTCAAGAATGCAGCGAAAGTTTCCCGATGAGAGGACAACCGACACGAAACGACGCGTTCGATAGGGAACGAATTAACTCTTCGTAACCTTGCCCAACCCCGAGCTCACCTACATTTTTCAAGCCTGATTTAATCCTTTCATCGATATCGCGAACTGTGAGATTCGTATTCCCCAACTATTTTTCGCATCAACGTTTCCCCTCGCAAAAGCTGTACGCGTATATTACGCTAACAGCACGTTGTACTCCAATTTAAATTTGCACAAGAAAATTACATACTCGAGTTTGACTTTAATATGCCATTTTGCGCTAAAACGATAGACGAACCGTGCGCTGCTTTTCAGTCGGTCTCGCGTTTCAAATTTAGATAATGGCGTACGATAAATGCTATCTGCCCCGGCACTTTGCCCGAGAGATACTTGACGCGTTTCTAAAATCGACCGTATCTCGCAAACGGCGTTCCCACGTTTTCTTCCGCGTTCGAATAAAATCTCGCGGCCCTCCCCCGAATCGCGACAGGTGATTTGTTCCCTTAGAACGACGCCGCGACTACGTGGATTCTAAGACGAAGTTCGTAAGTCGGTCGAATGAAAGCGTAAGCCCGCGGAATCATCTACGACGCAGGGCTTATTTAGAGGATTACAGGAGCACCCGCTATCTATTTCCTCCCGGCGACACGTTGACACAAAATAGATCGCGTCGTCTGCTCCGGGGAGGAAGAATGCCAACAATACCGAAGCATCGAGCGCCGCTAAAGGTGAAACGGCAACGGCGTTTCTCAAATCAACCGAACGTAACCAAGAAATTGACACGTATTCGCGGCCGTTGCAAATTTAATAAGCCAATTCGGGCTGTCTTCGACGATCCCGACGGGACTCAACCAGCCAGAGACTTCTGCGAACGCTGCTTCTCTTCCTTTCATTATTTCTCGTTCCCCCTATGCAAACTCCCCAAGAACGATAGACCGTACACGCTTTTTCTCAGTTTTAAAAATATAATCACTCCAAGTTTTTATAGGAAATCGACTCGAAGTTCGAGCATATCGTAGAAAGGATATCTAAAGTATAAACCACGTTCTTAATCGAAAATTATGAACCACCTTTCTCAACTTAGTTTCAGGACTAATAAAAAATGTAGCACGTCAAGTCGATTTACGACCCGAACCGCAAGAATTATCGCATATTTAAATAGTCGTAAAAGACTGGAGCGACCTAATTGTGGACCGGTCGTAGTCGTTTTGAATACGTTTCAAAATGTTTGCTACGTCCTGCGTTTATGGCCGCGGAATGGTTCCGCGGAACTTGCGGGAGAACTTCGGAGGAGTCCGACCATAATCGGTCGTAACTACTTACGGGCGAACTCCGCTTCGGCCATAGTTGGCGTTAGAGGACAATCGCGTGTGCCGTAAAGCGTCGCATCGTTAGAAAGTTTCTGAAACACCCGGTGGAATATGCTCTCTATAAACCACCATTATTCGCGTTAAGGACGAACAGTGTGCCGAAACGATGAGAAACGGAGATGGACTCTCGAGCAAGGTCCGGGAACGTAAGAAAAATTATCCAACGTCGGCGTGGACGATTGAAAAATCGGTTTCGTACGCGATGGACCACCTGATGCGAGCCTCCACTTAAATATATCGTCCCACGTTAGGCTAGCCATTCTTTCTTTTTGATAACTCTCTAGAAAAACCGAGGATTTCCCAAACCGATTGCGACAAGAAGAAATCTTCGTAAAATTATATAAAACTTCACCGATTAAATATTGCAAAATTTTTATACGGTGCAGGAACAGATTTTTTATTCGTACGAAATAGAATCGTGTTTTGAATACACGCGGTTTATAGACAAATTGTATGAATACAAAAGAATGTCGGAGCTGCCAATATTTTTTGTCAAGAGCGTGGTTGTTCGCGTTTTTTGGCGAACGCCTCTGCGGGGAATTTTCCGGAATTTTGTCTCGCGGCGATACAGATTTACGACACGGTATGTGCACGTCGTCCAAGTTTTGACAGCGTAATCTTGAATGGCCGTAGTTCGTGCCTAGGTTAACGTTTCCGCGCTATAGGTTGCAAAACTTTGCTTCGTTGCCGGATTATACCGCAGAACTACGCAACTTCGTGCGCGAGGGTTACCCTTAGTTCTGATGCCTAGGTGCACCGTAGTTTTTAGCGCTCCTCTTCCATGCCGGGATTTAAACTTCCATAGAATATATTAGCCATTTACCGCGATATCTGCGACAGGAATTTTAGTCGCGTTTCTGTGAAATGTCGAAACTCGGTATTTCAACGCGAGTGGAGAATCATTGACATTTAGACACTCGTCGGATTGTATCTCTCGTTTTAAAGGTACGCCAGAGACCTGTTTCGAGAAAGTCTGACTTAATATCGTTACTGTTTAGATTCCATTCCTCAAAATAATAGAGCTTCTCATTATCAGTACCTTTACTCTGAACAACCCAAAAAACAAGCTCCTAACTCTCGTAACGTAGTAAAAATTGGTATCAAAGCGATTCTCATTAAATCTTAGCTCGCGTGGTCGGGCGGCAAGATTTCCCGGAACACTTTGAAACCTGAAACGTTCGTTCTTCATTTTCCAAAGTATTACCATAACGCCGCGTTTCATCCCGCGGAGGTTATCTTTTCACCGCGGGGAAACCCCGTATTTCTTCCGCACTATTTTTTCGCCCCCCTCCCATCGATTTCGAAATCAATTTCAGATGACTTTTGCGCGGCGTGTCGCTAGCACATTTTTCCGTATTTCCTGGCGCGATGCGATCCGCTGCGCTATTTCCCAACGGGGACCTATCCTTTCAATTTATTTCGTGACGTTGCAGAAGCTTGGTTCGTTTGGTAGACGCGGCTCGTCAGACGCGTTTGTCGTTTAAAAATTGCCACCTACGCGTATTATACGGATCGGAATCGAACGGGGGATATTACTGATTGCGTCTGCGAAATTTTTATCGATATCGGGCCGCGTGACGCGCTTCAGACCCGGCGGTTAACTAACCGTGACAAGCCAATTACCATGCGCGTGGTTAATCATCGGGGTATTCACGTAATTACCGGATCGTTCCCGCTCGTTGTGCCCCATTATTCCCTTCCGAAAAATTTAACGACGAATCGATCACGAATATTTGCGCGTCGCCTCGATATTTCCGGGGAATCCTCGCTCGAATACCCGATGTGACATTAGGGTGTCGCTTTGTTTTCTGCTCGTGCAATGCACACGTCAGGCAACCAATTTTTAATCCGTAATTAGAGTACTTTTTTTTTAATGGACACGTACACGCGCGCATCATAAATAAATAAATAACTGAAGGGTATCTATTTAACCTGCCCTCTGAAAATATAATCAGCGATTTCGCTTGCACGAGTCGGCGTACAACGCATTAAATATGCAAAGCACCGGCGTGAGATGTTTAATCTGTCCGAGGACTGAACTATTTAATTTCAATTAATTCAAGATAATTCGGAAACACGTCGCCGCAGGATTACATAAAATGGCTGGCATTAATATAATTAAGCCAATGAGTTATTAATGAAACGATGCGACTGGGGGGCCTTAATGGATCCTGCGCGGCAGTACAGGGGTCAATATATTGCTGGAAAGCTATTTTTCTACTGTTTGCGAAGTTTAAACTGGTCTGAATATATCCTAGAGAATGTGCTTTCAACGCCATAATTTTCACGTTCACGACCTACGTTTGCAGTTACTTCTTTATTATCACCGCATTCTTGAAGAAAAACTTTTTATTTGCCGCAGGAAAAGTCTAAAATCGCTTCCGCGAAACAACACCCGAAGACGTATGGACGTAGCCCGGAACGCCTCGCGATATTCATAATAAATTCAATAAAAAGGAGGATCTAAGAGGGATGACGAAACGCCGGAACGACGGATACATACGACCAACGAATTTCTCGCACGCTGACCCGCAACATGATGCATAGTCGTTGATCCCTATTTCCGTGGTTGTTCTTCGTCTAGTAGGAACGGTGATAACGCGTAATGTCGCGATCGTTCGTCAGCTGTCGTTCGAAAAACCACCGTATCTTTTCCCTTGTTCGTTCTCGCGAAAGACTTCAAGAGTTATGGTAATACAGACGGAAGAAAGGTTTTTCGCAACGGGGAATCTCTTTATGGACGTTACCCGATCGAACGATGAAAAAGTTTCTTGGATATAATTGAGAAACGAAGGACGGCACGCCGACGAGTGCCGCGCTGCTAATTCAATCTCTCCTGTTTCCGCCCTGCTTCAGCCGCCATTGATGATTGACGTAGAGAGAGACAAAGTTGAGGAGACATAAAACGACGCCACAAATTGCTCTATCGAACAGATGTTCCTTTTTTTCTTTTTTATTTCCTCTCTTGTCTTTTTTTTTTTTTGTTCCCTGTCCTCTCGTTCCTGGTAACCGTGCCCCAGATACCATTTTCGCGTAAAACTTTTTTTTCAACGCGCCTTTTCTCCGACGCTTTCCCCGAACTGGCGTTCTCCCGGGGACTGTCAGATTGAGATATTTATTCGGGGGATAAATTCTTTCTTTAAATCCTTCGGCATCGACTGCGTGCCGAAGATGAGCAAATTTGTATCCGGAGAAGTACCCCGAGTAATGAATAAAAGATAAACGACTCTTCATCCGTTACTCGGTAAGTTGGAAATTGGAACTTGAATTATAGAATGAAATATTTCAGGCGGAACGAATAAAAATTTCAGTGTTTAATTAAGCGACCGTCGCGAATAAATTCCCGTACGTTTGCGTTAGTTCGTTATCTGCTTGGTCATTAATTATTAATTATTTCGTTGTTGTACCCTTTTATCACGCGACACTGGATATAGCAGTTAGCCTTTTCCGAGCACTTAACGCAAGATTAAATCTAATTAGATGCAAAAGACTTCTGCGTTGATCGCAATCTTCAACGCAGCTGTTTCTCGCCTCTATTTAGATTTAATCTTTTTAATTGCTCGAACTCCTGCAGCGGAAGTTACCAAATAAAGTGAAACCATCGTCTGTAAAACAATGTTTGACATAATTTTATCAGTCGTTCCTATCAAAAATAACTATTATATTTTGTTAACTTTGTAAATTGCTGAAATTGTATATTTGATACTGCTTTATGAACTTCGGAGTGGTAATATATTCGCACTGTGGTTTCAAAAATTTCGGTCGGAACGCCGAGAGACAGGGTTGTAGGCGACCGAAGGCAATAAATGACGATGATTTGCAGGTGGAAATTGCCACTATTCGTCGTATCGCTACTAGAGAGCCGGCAATTAAGTTTAATGTGTCAGAAACATGTATTATTGATCGCTCCATCGACTTCGTATAGTTGCAAAACTGGATGTCTGGGTTCGGCACTCACTGACAATGACTGACAGAAATAAATTGCATGCGTAACAAAATATGTTTCGTTGAAAAATCGGGGAAAAACTCGCGGCATTAAAAATAAAAAAATCGACTGTCACGGAAAGTTGGTGCTTTCGTTTGTGATGCTCGAAAAATGTTCGAGAATGTTTGGCTCGAGGAAATAAATTATCGAAAGGCGAAAGAATAAGTCGAGGTGGAACGTAAAGTCGCGAAAGGTTCGACTGCCCTTAGATTGAAAGCAGTAGGGCCTCGTTTACGATGACCCATTCGTCCCCTACGCGAAATACAATTACGGAATAGTTCGGTTCGAGGAGACCGGCGGTTCGATGTTTACGACTCGACAAGCGTGATCACAGAAAGAAGCAATAAACGAACGACGAGTCGAGAAAGTAGGGAAAAAGATTCGGGGGGGATCATGGCGGGCGGTGCTCGATTTATTATTTGACGAGTGCCTGTCAGCCACTTCAGTTTTCTCTCCTTTGTGTAACAAGGCTTCTCAAAGTCACCCCGAAGGCTTTCCACGTCAGCTGCCTTCGTCGTTTCGAGTTACCTAGGACCTCTCGATCGAACCAGCTTCCCACTCTGTACATCCTGGCTCGTGTCCTTTTGAACACCAGGGACGAAACAAGCGACGGGTGAAACGAAAATACGAATTCTCGCGCCACCCTTTGCGCGAGAAAGACACATAATCAGTCCAGAAGGCAGCAGCGAGCCTTTCAAGGGATGGTTTATCGACGAAAGCCTTCCAAAAATATCCCGCTCGTTCAGGGAAATTCTCGGATCCCCTCCCCACGTCTTCGTTTTTCGATTAGCTTGCAAATTAATGGCGAGATTAAGTCGAAAGTTCTTCGACTGCGAGCGATGGGAATTCGAACGACGAGGGGGTGGAAAAGGGAATTGCTCGATAGATGAGAGGGGTTGATAACGCGTTCGATGGGACACCGTGGTTCTTCATCGAATCGAATCGTCGATAAGAAATATGCAATTGCATTTCCATTTTATTAAACCGTATCAAATTTTCTTATACCGTCCAATGGAAGACGGAAGGGTGGTTTTACTTGGAAAGGGGTTGTCGGCGCGTAATTCTATACCGAATCCGTGAAACCGTGAAAAACACTTTTAAGCGAAACGAACTCGACAATTTATGACCCTCCATTCATCAGCGGTGGTCGTGAATCTCCGCAGATGAGACTTCGAAGACCCTCTCTCGACTCTAACGATTCTTTCATTGTCTCGAAAATGTTGTTGCTCGTGACAGTCGAGGATCTAGGAGAGCTTAAACGGAGGGGTAACAAAAGATCGTGAAAAAACTCGGCCCTTATTTTATCACTGTACGACGAAGATGGACTCCAGCGGCGAGGAGGGTCAAAATTAATTCGATAGGCGACGCTTACCAAATCTAAAAAGATTGAATTTTAGATACAAGGTTACGGAGAGCGATTTTACGCGTAAAAATAAGTCGATATGTTCGAGTCTTCGTTCACGAGATAATCGAATTTTAGAAACTCTCGCGTCTGACCATTGCTCTGTTTTTCTACTTGCGCCGCGGTTCGAACCTCTTTTTTTCCACTCGTTAATCGTTTTGAATTGTCGAAATTATCTCTACGATACGGAAACGGCTTTCTGCTGGCGACTATTTCGACTGTTATTCGAATAATTGATTTCCATCGGTTCTTGTAATAGACTGGGGGTCGCGTGAATCGATAATTCGATCGTGGTTTTGCAACGGAAATGCGTTCGAGATCGATGTGATTCTCTTGAATTGAATACTAATTTAAATTATTCGTACAATAGACACTGCCCATATTGTATATTAATAGTAAAATAACAGAGCCTCGATATACGTGTCGTTTAAATAATAATATTTCGATCAAACGTTTAGATCTCTTAAAAATAAGTTCCAATGCATGAATATTGTGTAATGTTTAGATTTATCAGAGTTAGTGTTGGTATTGTCTTCGTCAGTCAATGTTAGTAATATTTCCGATTATCATTGGACATATCCGATACTCTGTTCATATTAATTATAAATAAACAAATCTCTGTAATTATTACGTAGGTAGTTATTAATGGGAGCGTCGTATAATCATTAATATTACTACGGAGATTATCCGTTGCCATTAAAATTATGGTTGCATCATTCCATTGTCATTTCCCTAAATTTGTACACGATTACACGCAGGTCGCGATTTTATGCGACGCTAGTACCATAGACAATGTGATATTAGCCAAAGTAATGGCTCGTAAAGATTATAGGGAGCATAATTGTGAAAGTTATACTAAGTGCTACGTATATATATATCTCGCAAAAACGGGATAAGGACTGAAAGTTTGATTGTCTCTTAAATTTGTCGTTTTATACCCTCCGCGATTAGTGATTCCAGCCTCGAGGACTCTCTGAGATATTTTATGTTTCCATTCTCGTTTCCCCGAGATTACGATTCTCAAACATTCCAAGTTCTTCTGATTCGCCAAGAATTTTACACCTCGAGGAAATTAGCAAATATTATATTCGGTGGTGTGGAACCAAAGAAATTATTATCCAAGTATAGTAATAGAAGACTTTGGAAATCTTCGACTTTCGAACGTAACAAGTTGAACTTTTGGAGACTCTGGAAAGGGAGATCCAAGAATTTTCGAGTCTCGAGAATAAAAAAATTTCAAGGAAAACTATCGCAGCGAACTTTCAACGAAAGTTCAAAGGTACTTTAAGGGCCCCTCGTGACAAGGGGTTCGTCACGATTTCGCTGACGAAGAGCTGTACTACGTAGCAATTAATCAAAGTTCCTCGTTTCCTCTGCGAAATGGTACGTCAAACGTACCCTTTCATCTAAGCCTTCGGCACGCGACCGGAATAATGATTGCGAAAAGCCTCAATTTTCTTCGCTGTATCCACCAGCTCGCGCGTTTCAATTCCTCTCAAAGCGCGTCAACGTTTTTATTTCACTTTATTTCGAGCACACTGACCCTCTCTATATTAAACTATTATCTTTACACCGCGCTGGAAAGTAAGTGAAAAATAGGGACTATTTTTTAACATATTTTTTAATATATTTGCACTCAACTTCCACATTGGGAAAGGAAAATAACATCCAAAGGTAGATCGACTCTCGCTCTTTCGAGCTCAGGAAAATCGTGCTTCGATAAGGCACGAAATTTTCTTGCTAAAACGGCGTTCAAATTTGTGTAGCCAATCTGCGTCCTTTGGAGATACGCCGGGCACGTAAACGCGTTCGTAGCGTTGGTAGTGGCCAATTTCGAGACCCTGTACACGGTCCGATAGCGCTCCAGCGTGCCAAATGCTGGTTCTGTGTACGTGTCCGTAGCACCGAAAGGGTTAAGGACGAAAATTAGCGAACAAAGCGCGCAACGTGTGCACGATCGGTTCGCGACTCACGTTTGAACGACACCGTGCGAAAAACAAACGAGATAACCGCGCGAGGCGTGTACCACCGAGGCTGCCTTATCTTCCAGGATGCGCGGAACAAGCGACTGCGAACAGTTTTTTTATCCGCTCTCGATTCCGTCGGATGTGTCTATTTTCAAGCCAGCGTGAAAAACGCGATAGACGGGGGAAAAGAAATAATAAAAAAATAAAAGGCGCGAGGTCGTAAGAGCCTTCGACGGACGAGGATTACTCGCGATTCGAGAAAGAGACCACTGGATTTTCAATCCTTCCACCTCTCACAGCTTCTATGTTTTTCCACGGTTCTCCTTGCATCCGCGACATAATTCGATATCGTTGATAACGGGTTAACCCACTTCTCGAAATAAGGTCCCACTTTAATCTCCGCGCCCGCGGGACCTGCTCTTTTTTTTTTCTTTCCTTTTACGACCAGACGTTTCGTCGAGCGGAAGAAAAATTATATTTCAGGATACCCACGGAGGGTCCACGTATAATAGAATCGCGGATTCCGTTTTCTTATTACGATACGACGCGGTCGTAGGATCCGTTGCGTGCTTCTCGAAACACATCTTGCGTGTTTCTTTGAGAAGCTGCCCCGGATAAAATGTTTTGTTCAGCGACAACGCGATGCCACGGAATGCCTTTTGATAGAAATACCCTTGGACGTTGCTTGGAAATAAGTATATCCACTGTTCTTGAAAAAGATTTCATTTTATACGGGTCACGCCGATTATTTACTGGCCGATGAACGAAATAATTGTACTCGGTGGATAATTCAAAACGCGCCGGTCGAAACGTGGCTGACAAAAGCTTGTTAAATAACATTATCTGGCGTTCCAATTAATTATTTAACGGGAGCACTACACTTTCGAATAAATTCTATATATCGTAATGTTCGACGATAGAGACGCGAACTTTTAACAAATGGCGTTATTCTGTTTCCCGTTTGGTACAAAGTGTGTACAAGGTACAATATCGACGATATCGACAGTATCTTGGCGTGTCTGTCCATTATAAAATAATTTATGCTGATCTACGCGCGATCCTTCTGTTCCTGAAATATGTCCTGATCCTTCTGTAATTAATGACTATTCTATCGATTCTTTACCCCCCCTCACCCACGTACCGTTGTACCCTCCCAGCTTGTAAACATCCATATTTCTGTAGCCTTCGTTAATCCTCTGTTATCTTTATTTTTCAACTATTTTCTCTTGGAAACTTTCTCGCAACCTTTAAAAATAACAAACTCGCTTCCTGTTATCGTCAATATTTTTCTGGTCGTACACTGTTTTCCTTTCAGCCTTGACTCGCTTCTTTAACTTCACCGTTTCATTCTGTATTTTTTGAAAAATACTGTTTACTCCAATCTCTATTTTATTCCCTCCCTCCCAACAAATCGCGAATAATTCGAAATAAACTTCGAGATAAAATTCACGATTACCGATCAAGTCGAAATATTATACAATTATGCTGTTCCCCTCTAGTCGCGCAGATTTTGCACGAATATCTAGCCGACAATGTTCCTGATTAATTACCAGGAAATCCGAAATGAGCCCGGGGCGTACACTTCTCTGTAAATTATTAAGGTCAGGCGGGGCTGCGGATAAGACACTATTTCTAATTGCTCTATTTGTTCCGGTGTTTTAAAATTGCTGTACCCAAAGTATACGTAAAACAAAGTAACTTGGAACCGACACAAACTAAACTATAAGCATAAATAAAGGGTACGATAACGCAGATATTCAGATTCGCGTCGAGACGGTGGCTGACCGATGTAAGTCGAGTTTCTATTAATTTTTCGTATTATTCTCCCCGCGAGGAGGAGCGGAGGATGGAATTTCCAAGATTACCTTAGCGTCGTACCGGAAGCGGGAATAAAATCTCGCGACCCATTGTACAAGGAAAGCATTTTAACCAGAGACAACAGCCTTCCATCCCCCTTCGTCAGGGAAGCTGCTTAACGTTCGCGACAGAGGATTTGGTAGCGTGGAAAAAATCGAGAACACCGTGGACCCGTTATCGCGTTACGGGGCATGCAAATTTTGCGTGGAGGGCAAACACGTTAAGGGTGATTATTCGTAGATCAACGGGGAGATAGCGTTTGGTCGAGAGGCAGCCGTTCTCCGGGAAAATCCCTATTTTTCGAACTTCTCGTGGAAGAAGAACACCTTTCCGAGAACTTTGTCGGCGCGGGATTGGTTAAATTGCAAATGGCCTACGGCCGTTCCTCGTTCTGAATCCCATTTTCAGCCAGCCACGGATATTCATACGCCGTGCACACACCCACACCACGTACGGTCGGAGAATCGAGGGGACGTAGAACCGCCATCACGCACTCTGTTGAATTCAGCAAAGACACATAAAAGCCACGTGACGCTCCGGGCCCGTATTTAATGAGACTCCGTCAGTGGGAACAGGAACGACCACGAACTTCAAAACCGTGGAAAGCAATCGGTGCCCTGTACTTCGCGCGTGGACGAAAGGATCTACCAGTAAAGCGTAAAATTTCCGTTAACCCAGATAGATGCGATTTTTCGCCATTTTCTCCAACACTAAACCAATCACAACCGGCCCAATGACCATTTTTTAAATTTCTATCCTTATTGTTTGCTTTCTGAGAAATATACGTCGTCTATCTTACCTACCACGACTGGTTGAACGATGTATATTTTAATATTCAGCGTCCACAGCCTTAGAACAGTCTAACAACGCGTATAAAAAATACTGAAACTTTAGACGCGTGCAGTTCCGAAACTACTAGTGTTTTGGTAATTATTAGCCATTGTTAGCAGCGGTAAACCTTCCCCTTTAAAATGGTTTTTTGTTTTTGTCGATCGGACTTTCCGTTCTCGAGATATCGTAATTTATGTGAGGAGGTAATTTTTTAATTTCCACTATCTCTGTCTCCGTCTGACGCGTCGCGCTGGACCTCCTTGTCGCGCGTGAGTCGAGACAGTCACGTGACTAGGAAGTAGTAGTATTTCCAAGAATTTACTACGCACTATTTACGCGCGCGTTATCAATGAAATCACGCGACCGCAACAGAATGTAAACAAACTTCGGAGCCTCGTATCTCCGTAACTAGCCACCGCATCGACTTGAAACTAAAATCCTCATATCTCCGGAACTAATTACGCTATCGACTGGTACAAACGCTCATTTTAAAGGGGTTTTCATCCCCTATCGGATGGCACTATCATCTGTTATTTTTAATGCTGTCTTCTATGTTTATTTTGTCATTTACTTTGACTCTATATACCTAAAGAAGTTTCATGTAATTATTTAGTAGAATTTAATATGAGAAGAGAACAGCGATATATTTACTGAATTATTTGGAAGGTGATCGGCCATAACTGGGTTAAAACGAGGGTATTTTTCGAGGAGCAGCGATTAATTGTCCTTATCTTCATGGAGTTGCTTCTCACGGATGCCAGGGGTAATTTCTCTACTTGTTGAACTAACTCCTGTCTCCCACGCGTTCACCGCCATCCCAAGATTGTGCTCGGATGGGGACGTGACAATAATTAATTCCCCGATGGAAATTGCGCGGTCTTCTTACCTTAACGAACCGGAGATCAGCTATTATCAAAGATCGCGTTACATCGTTCGTCTTTTCTCCTCGTTCTTCCCCTCGCGGTGGACATTCAGTTCGTGTTACGTTTTACGAGTTTAAAAGACATTTGTGCCATTTACAGAGAACGTTTTCGAGAACTAAATGTTGATGTGAATTGTCAAGTCGAGGGAGAGAATATTGCTACAAGTTCTAGTGTAAAATTCGGCACGAAGTTATACGAGATACCTAATAGAATGGGTGGAAAAGTTCGAGGGTGAAAACTGATCTGTATTCGATTCGCATTTGTCGGTGACCGCGGGCGCACCACGAACCATTCCGGAGGAGTAATTCCCACGAATTAAAGGGTTACCACCCCCAACTTGTTGAATTAATACTTTCCCCATTTTTCTGGCCACTCGTCCACAAAGGAACCCCTTGTAGAACACGTACATCGAATACAGATTATTAATACTACAATTCTATTCCATTTAAACACTTGGGAAGCCTAGTCAAATATATTTGTGCTTATTATGTTATTTTCTCGTATTTTATATCACTTTGAATTAAATCGTTTTGACTTTTAAAAAAACACTGATACGTATCGGAACAGAACGTATTCGGTATTAATTTCCGACACCGATACTTTCGCAAACGAATAAAATCGATGACAACAATATAGCACACACGATATTTTCAAATGAAATTTATTTTTAACTGAATTTACTCAATTTATACAAGCCTGGGCAATATTTTACAGAACATAAAAGTTTTTACCGGGGGAAAAATAAAGATTTATATTAATAACAACATTGAAAATCTGAAAATTATGCTTGTCAAAACGATGGCACGTATTTTGAAAAATTTGCCTTTGTTATGCGAATATAGAGTATTGTTTTTTATTTAATATTTTATAGTTCTTCGTTATATCGAAAGACATTTATTTTCTGTGTTATTTATGTTGCGAATAATAATATCGATATTTACTCGGTGTCTTACGGAATTGATATCGATCGGTATTAATTTCAGAGGCCTCGGTCTCGAAACTTGATATCAAATACTCGAAATTTCGAGACCTTTCCACCAGATTGATATCAAATTCCTTGAATATCATCGATACATATAGCACCGGATCCTTTGCTAAGAATTATTATACGTAAAACTTATTTGCACCGGAAGCAATAGATATAAATTTTTGGTGACAAATTCAACGTTTCAAATTTCTGAACAGTTCCTCTTCACAAGAGAGTACACTACAATCAAACTTTTATAATTCGAACCTCTCAGATCGAAAGCCTCTATGACTCAAAGTTTTATTAATTCCCCTCTGAAAATTCTCGATAACTCAAAAAAATAAACGGAAATTTACTCGACGTTGCACACTAGAGCCACTTGGCCTCTACAACTCGAAGTTGAATAAATTGACCTCAGTAACTCGATTAACTTCGAAATTTCCCCTTTCAACCACCAAATGGCTGCCATTAAGGTCTCTCTCGTTGCTCAGTTTGACGTAAAGACCTTCCCTATGGACGAATATTTAGAACGAACATTAAAATTTAGAGCAGGTTCGAGACGAGACGCCTATCGCGAAAGAAGCAGATAGAAAAGTGGGATTTTTTAAAAACTTTGCTTGAACCAAACGATCATTAAATTTAGACTTTGCGTACCACAATGGCTGCTAACAAGATCTTTCTCTCCACTGAGTTTAATTTACATACGCCTAGGGCCTAAATCTGCTAAGCTATTTTACTATTAACGAGTCCTATTAGCAGATCCAGGTCGAAACGCTCTAATTGCACGTTCTGACTACCAAGAATGCCACACACGCTACATAAGGTCTGAAACAAACGATCACGTTTATATTTTGGTATCGTTCACTCGAGAACCGGAACTGGCGGCGAGAGGCGATAGTGTTTCCGTATTTTTTTTCGACGCAAAGACTAAAACGGGCCTGCATGACAAGCAAAACTCTAGCTCGCGTTGTTCCGATCAAACGACGCCGCGCGATTTAATTGCGCTCGACGGACTCCTATGTTTTCGAGGGGAAAACCAACGAGTCTCGTTACACAGTTATTGACAACGCGTTGATGCCGGGGACGAGGACTGTCGGTTGACATAAACTAGACGCGAAAGTTCCACCGCACGAAAAACAATTTGACGCTGGTTGCTCGTGTCGCGGCCGAGACAAACGCAACAAAAGCCACGAGGCGCGAGATCGCGGCCCACGGTTCCGTAATAACGTATTTTAACGTAAATTTAATATTTATTTGCGTTACGCGGCGGCAACAAACTGAAAATGAAATTGTAAAGCAACTCAACGCGCGCATTTCACGTTCCAAGTTAATTTACGTACGAATCGTCATCCATAGGCTCGAATCGAGTTGCACCACCCTGTATGCGATCTCAAGTTTCAAGCAGAATGTCTGGACAAAGTTACTTCGACCTTATAATTATTCACACCAGTGTATCTCCGTTTCTACGTATCTCGGAGTGGTTAACTATGAAGCAGCCTCTGGATAATTTACCTTTGTTGTCTAACTTACAAAGTATTATCTTCCGGTATGCCTCCGTACCTCTATGAACTCGCACACCGAAACTCCCAGATGCACTATGAGCACTCGACAAAGCTTGCTTCCATCCTATCCCCCCCGTTATCAAAATTTCTTGCTTCTCTTATTCGATCGCGTACTACTTGTTGCTCGCAGATATTAGAAACGTGTGTATACACCTTAAACTTAGCTATATTTTCTCTAAATTTGGCTCTTCCACTGCGCGGACAGGAGCAAAGAAACACAAAGACTTTTCTCGACTTTAATCGATCTCAAGATCTGATAAAATATGTATAATTCCTGAAGTTTGTAACTTGTTGGAGTTTTTTTAGAACGATTCGAAGCGATTGGAGTGTTTTCGTGAAGTATGGGGTTTCCAGACAAAACGAAATTGGAGAGTTACGGTCGCAAACAACGCGAACGTTACGACGAGTTATTTCGTTTCGTCGTCTCTCGGTCGGTTTTGTATTCTAATTCTGTCGCCTTTTCGAAACGGACAGGGCCTGTCGACGCGCACCGCAGTTAGTTGAGCTGTCGGAAGATACGTGGAAGCTGTTTCGCGGTAATGTATTTCGCAGTAGTTCGTGGTTACCGTGGAGAAAGTCTGATCGCGCGACAGGACGTATGCATCTCGTTGAAAATCGAGGAGTTGCCGGGATCTGAACATCCTCGTCGGTGAAACTCTCGTTCGAATAAATTTCTAACGCGTTCCCTGCTTTCGAGACTGGCGAGAAGCGGTCGCCAAAATCGTTCGTTTTTAGTCCAGTAGTTTTGGAACAATAATTGCTTGTCAAATGGTCGGTCGTAATCTTTTGGTAGATATTTCATTTTTTCATATTTTACCGTTCATTTTTATTTCAGTTTTCCCCGTATTGTAATTTTTCCAAATGTTTCTATATAAAAGAAAGGTTGTATGGGAAGGTTTGTAATCCTTTTCAAGACATTTGCCCGGTCAGGGCTATCGAGAGATAAATCCAGTACCTCTGTTGTTGGCCTCTCGACTCTTTATCCTGTGTTTTTTCAGTGGTCACTCCACCCCTTGTTTGTTTTAAAGAGAGAAAGCACAAGCCAACAGCACACTGTTCCTACATACCAGACGATCGACCTCACAAAGAAACAAAAAAGCAGACAGATTCCATCAGCGACGAATAAACCCACAAGAATCTAACTATACAGGACAGTCATCTTGTCATTTAGTCCTTTAATTTTAATTAAGTTCTCTAGTCTACCACTTTCCCTACGAATTTTATTTGTTCAAACACCTTTTCTTTAAGTTTACCTGTATCTAGTTGTCCAGATTTCCTCTCTGATCCCTATTCTAGCTGCAATTCTCTGTTCCAAATCGTTCAACCCCACAAATAGATAAATACACCGCGAATACACCGAGATAGGAGCTTCCTTACCTTGGTGTCGTTGTGAATGAGACGCAGCCTGAACTTGGACAGGACGTTCATCTCGTTGACCCTCTCGACAGCCAATCTGGCAGCTTGCAGCTCGCTGGGGCCATCCGGTCTAGGCTCCGCGCCCCTCGTCATCTCGAACAGCCCCAAGATGGTCACGTTCACCTTGTCCGTCGATTTCGTGTTCGTCTCCGTGACAATGTCCTCCTCCTCCTCCTCTTCCACGCGCGATTCGTTCTCCAAATCCTTCTCACCGACGGTGGACGTCAATGTCGGATAAGACGTCGACGAGGACACAGGGGCTCGTTTCTCCTCCGACGGGGATTTCCCGCTGGCTATGCTCGAGGACCGTCTGCCGGAAGACGCGCCGGGCAGCCAGAAATCGTCGGTGTCGTTCGCGTTCTCGTTGGCGTCGATCGTTTCCTGGCGTCCCTCCTCGTCGGCGTCGTCGACTTTCCGATGTCGATGGAGAACGTCTCTGCCCGGGCTCTTGGGCAGATCTGGAGATATCGTAGTAGAGTACGACGACGCGGTGGTCTCCGGGACGTCCATTTTCGGCGGCCCGAAGTGCCTTCTGTCGAACTTCTCCACTTGATGGGCGACGGGCGGCTTGTACGTCACTTTTATGGGGAACTTCTGTGAGCCTTCGAAGCCCGTGAAAGGCTCCTCCTCGTTGCTCGCGTTCGAGGCCCGCGAGCCGCCATTCACTTCCGGCGGATCGACCGGACTCTCCGTCCCATTGTTGTCCTTCTCTCCTGGATTATCCGCGACTCTGTCGGACCTGTTCCTCCGGAGGGTCCTCGAGTTCGAGCGGAGCTGGCATTCTTCGCAATCGAAGACCGATCCTGGCCCGGAGGAGCTCGAGGTGGCCTTTCTGTCCAATTTGTGGACTGTTTTCTTCTTCCTCTTCGCCTCGATCTCGATCTTCGCGTCCTTCTCGCGACGGAACTTGCGCTTCTCGTGGCGTCTGCGTACCTCGTAGTAATTGCTCGCGATCTCGGTCTCCGCCAGGGGAAATCGTAGATCGTTGCTCGATCGGGAACGTTTCAACGGACTGGTTTGCATCCACCGTTGGGGATCCTCGAGCTCCACGGGGGAATGGTTTGTTTCGGCTTCGGATTCGCGACTCTGGGGCTTCTTTTCGCTGCAGGAGAGCGCGCCGTTTACGAGGAGGAGACCGATGATGAGGAGGATCGGGCTGAGGGGAAGATGGAAGGTCCCGGAGGATGAGAATGGCAGGAGGTGACGAGAGAGATCGCGGCGCGGGCGGACGCGCGTCATAATCAGTCGCCGTCGCTGCTTCGACGACTCAAGGCGTCCTCCCGGCTGCTCCTCATCTGAAAACGGACACCCTGTATATTAATTACGGAATAAAATTGCTATAAACACGATCGTAAGGCCGCGGAATGATCCGGTACTCGTTTAGAAAATAATTGGTTGAAACGTCATTTCAAATTTATTATTTATCGTGATCGTTTCGTTTATAAAATATCGTTACGATTCGAAATAAAATGTCCGTAGTCTGGAAACCGGCGCTACGCCGATACTTTCATCCCAGCGCTCTACGTAATGGTAATCCGTTCGAGTTAGGAAACAAAGCGTTCGAGAGTTATGCGATAGAGTAAATATTGAATGAAATACAGCGCCGAGAGGGAAGATACAAACGTCGACGAGCTTCGCGCGAAAACAAACCGAATAAACGGCGGGCGAACCGTGGTCGTTGCGCGCCATTAAACTGTTTTTGGAACTGCATTAACAATTTATGGCTGACCGGGTCCGCCCGCAAACTGAGTTTTTTTTTGCATAAATATTACTTAGCGGAAGTGCTGCTTAATTCGGCTAATGAGCAATTAACGCCGCGGAGACCATAACGCCCTCTCTGGTTACCCTGTCATTTTAGGGGTTGCTTCGCGTTAAAGGAGTTAAAAAATAATCCAATAAATTTTTATTTTGGCTGATCTATGTTTCTCCATCCGAACTCGTGTTATTTAATTTACGAAATGAATTCCTTTCGATGTTGGACGAAGGCCTGTGGGTACCAATGGGTCGTTGTTGTTTATGTTTTGAGTACGGAGAATGCGTGCTCGATCCCATCGCTGGGGAAACTGGTAGCATCTGTCAGCTCGAACGGGAAGGAAACAAATACGCTTTTAGCGAGGCGTATCACGCCTGGTTGTCTCCGTTCCCGTGGACAGAAAATCCGAGCGCGCAATCTGCTTAATGTAACGTTGTAGAAACGGGAGCACGTGGCAAGAATCGTACACAGGGCATGTTAATGAGCTTCGGTGCCCTCTTATTGCGGCGTCGGGAAAACCTCTGACCTTGCTCGAACGAGCTCGTAAACGGCGATGGTGATTAAACAACGAGATTTAGTTTGTTCGCGTTCCGCGCCGTTACGCAACGCCGACAATGACAATACCCCTTCACGTTTTAACGTAATTGACGTCCCAACGCTGGCATGTCAAGCTCATTTCGACCGTTGGGCCAATTTGCATCTTTCCTATCGCGTGCCAGGAGATAGAATCAACGTTATTTTACAACGGTCAAAACTGTTTTTCAGTCGTATCGAGAATCTGTCCGATCCTAACTTAACTCGCGACACGTTGACATCGAGGCCGTGTTCAAATGCCAGTGAAATCTGTAAATTTAATATTATTTACATCGGAAATAATTGCAAATGTAAATTGTGTCGTTTTTAATATCGAAAGAATGAAGATAGATAGTCAGAATTGAGAGAATTGTCAAGCAGTTATTAGACCGTCATATTACGAGCGAACGTGTTAAGAATTGAAAAGGAAACGACGATATCTATTATTTGGTCCCCCTACTTAGTCTAAGTACGAAATGTTGGAGAGATTCCAACATAAATTTCTACGATTTTCTCGTCGTATAAAATAAGTAATAGCACGTCCTACTTAGGCCACTGTACTTCAGTATTAAATATGCTTAACGCGTCAACAATGGCGAGACCGTAGAATAGTAGAAGATTTAATCTTTCTTTTTAAGGCCATAAACGGACAGATGGTATCTTCGTCCGTATTAAGCCTCGTTAATTTTCACGTGACATTTCAATATTTTAAGAGCAATCTAATTTCTCGTCGCATAACTTTTGGGGATTACCTCGTGATCCAATTAAATCAATCGTTCCTTTTATTAATTATGCTTTAATAGTATTATTAAACTCGATTAAAAAATGGAAATACTGGGAACGTTTGATGTATGGTGGTTCGCTGTTCCAAATAAATGTTTCATTTTTAATGCATGCAAATTTCATGTTGATCGAAAAAGTAACTTTTGAGATGTCATACACGCCGTGCCGAAAACTGTTTCGAGAAAAACGGTTTTTGAAATTTTTGACGGACAGCGTTAGAGCACTGTTATACGCAGTGCATATAGAGTAGGCGGGTGAAACTCGTTTTTGCTGAAGGGCCAATTTGCACTTTGTTACCATGTCACGGGTCGCAGTTGTATAATTATTTTACCGCGGTCAAAAATATTTCAAAGGCTATTTTTCAACCCTACGAAGATATGTCATGCATCGTCGAATCCCATGCAATCGCGTAAACGAAACAAGCAAAAAATAGGTTCGTTAAACATTTTTACAATGCCTTATAATATTGTCAATTTTTCGACGGCTGTTGCAATTTTTTTCTCAGTCCCCACGATCGGAAATTAACAAATTGTTCCCTTAATTTACGCAACCGCGATAATTGCGTAATGGTTAAAGTTTCTGCCTGCACGGAAAACGAACTAATTCCGTTCGCAATTGAAATTTCGCCGCGTCATCCGCAACTTTGCGAAACCTGTTCCCGCGCACGTACAGTAAAACGGGATTACATGGGTTTTCCAACTGAAATCTACACCGCGAATTATCTTAGACAAATAGGTGGAAAATTGATGTAGCAACCGCTTAGCTTCGAGTCGAAAGCTCAGATTATTCTCTTCGTTCGCAGTAAGAAAATTTTCATATCAAATTCAAGAGTGCCGTAATTGGTAAAAAATAAAAGAAGAAAAATATTTTTTAATAGGAGGAGTATTTGAGAGACGCCCATTATTATGGTTCTGAAATTGACGTGCCCGTCAGTCGACCCGAAAGATCGAATAAGCGAAAAAATATCGTGAATAATCTGGCTTCACGGGGGGTGGCGTTTAAGCAGGAAATTGGATATTCAGTGACACCTTGCTTCCTCCGCGTCTTTCGCAATATAACGTCGGACGGGCAGACACAACTTAGCCCTTCGTCGATATCCGTAAATCACATTTCTGGATATCGACGGTTTCATTCAGCCGCCAGTCGATCCATTCTGCAGCTCGGTGTCGTCTGATCCCGCCCACCATTTTATTTCGGGCTCCTCGAATAGCGGGAGGGTGGATCCGAACACAGCGCGTGACACTTCCGATAGGCACTCGGTTGACAGAGGAGTGGAGGCATCGGAGTCTCGTGTAAGGGTCGACACCCTGACCTACCACCGTAAATTCTGCTTCCGTATGCAACGTATACAGCATGAAAGGGCCACGGGAGTCTAATCGCAACAGGGCTCTGTCGCGTTTGGATAGCTCACTTAAGCCTCCAGTTTAAACTCAACTCCCTGATTGCATTTCTTATGAAATACTAACCCTTTGGTGGGGCCAAATGTACTCGAGGAAGTCAATATCAATTTTTCAAACTCATTTGTTTCTAATATTCCAATCCACGGTTAAAGAGTAGTAAACACTCGTGACTACAAAGTATGTTTGATTAACACTTTGACTGCCACGTCACCCATACATATATTGGTGACAGAACTTTTAACAGTAGAACTGTAATAATGAATTCTCAAGTTGAAATGTTAAAGAAAATAAATTTTAAAAATTTTAAATATTACGAAAGCAACTACTACGACAACTTTTAAGTTGTGTAGTTTACAATAGCCTAAAATGAAAGTTTTGGTCCCGTAAACAATTTTAGGATTTTAGACTGGTAGTCAACGTGTTAAATGAGAATGTGGATCCATCAGTCCAGTAATTTTTGCTCAGTCGCAGGCCACACGAGGCCTAAGAAAATGTCTGACCCAATACGAGCTGGAATTCGTTCCAAGGACCGGTCATTCTTCTCCCTGCAGACGCTACAATGCATCGCTGCAAGTAGAAATTGTAGGTATTGGTCAGACGGGGTCGGGCAAGTAGTACTGAATTACACGCGGCCCCCCGAGAGTTTTCAAACTCGATTTTCTCGAAAACGTCGTCCCCCATGAAAAAATTACTCCCGCCTTGACTTATTTTCGTGCCATTGGCGTCTCGTGTTTTTATTTACACCGTGAAAAATCGTTTCCGTTAGAGTGTTCTTTACGCGAGAGTTCTAGATTTGTTTCCGACTTTGGGCGTGAAATTTCTATTTGTCGGAATCTCGACGACTAAATCCACAGTACGGTTCCAACAAACATAACGTGTCATTCAGCTCGTTCGCCCGCGCGAATTCTAAAGGGCCCATTTCCAGAATGAGCAGTTAAATTCACTGGTATCGATTGCCCATTCACTTAGCCTAATTTGACCGTAGCAAGTTTCGAAAATCGACAGAGTCTGGTGGGAACAACGTTTAAAAAATAATTAATTTACAAATTTTATATTTTTTCTTATTCTATCGTTCCTGGCTGCAATATACATCTTTTAATTATTTATCGAACGTCTTCGTTGCACATGAACAGAGGCGAGCCGTAACTAAATTCCGTTCTAAATCTAATATCAAGTTGCGAACCTAAATTCGCCACGAAATGGCTGTTATTAACGCAGTTAGCTCGCTGCTAAAAGTTTGACGAAAGAGCTCCAAAGCCAGTCAGAATTTTAAAGTCGGTCAAAAACTAGCCGCCGTTCTAAGCCAAACGCAAATGTTTATTTTTCCAACTTTTTGTTCGAGGTCCACCGGGGAGAAAAAACATGAAACTAATAAATTGATGTATCGGGGGTGTGGTTGGTGCTACAGAAATTTCTGACCAGAGTTTCGTAGTCGTTTTTGCGTCCAGAATATAAATTCTTCCATCGTTAGTTTGTTACTCTTATTAGAAGCTATCTGTAAACTATAGTTTACCGGAAGAACCAGATTCTAAAGGATCGTAGCACGAATTGCTCCATGAATGGATCCAGCGATCGCGATGTTATTTTCTTTGCGTTTCGGGGGATCCTCGATGCACAGATCCGAAAAAAGGAGACGTTTAAAGGTATCGACCATTTACAGTGCGCTTCTTCCTCCGGATTTACACACGAAATAAGTTTCTGGAGGAAACCCGGTCCGCTGATGGATCGTACGGGACGCACGATTGCTTTCACGCATCTGGAAACAGAATTTTCCGTTTCCCTGGAGTATCGGAATAGGGATTACTACTTTCAGATTCATGCGCCTGGTGTATGTGTATCCGATATACGTTTAGGACGCTTCGAGAGTCGAAATTTGCGTTTCCTGAAAGAAATTACCGTGGGTCCGACCTGTAGCGCTGCTTTTTGTGCATCGAACGAGCAAAATCGATTTCTGTTAGGTTCCCTAAACTTTAGAGTCTTGGCTATGCTTTCAAACAGCGAATAAAGACTCGTGGAATCGAAGATGTCTCGATAGGAATGGAAAATTAAACGCACTTGAAATTTTTTCTTTATTAGGGCGCAAAACTTTTCTTTAAATTGAGCGAGGAGTATTTTATAGCTTAATATAATATTTCCCGGCGCGATATAACCTCGATTGGCCCTAAATAATCTTGAATCATGGATCGTTGAACCCTTTCTCCTTCGAGCAGAAAGTTTCCCGTGATTTACGTCTTTTGCAGCAGTGTTAAGATAGCACGACTACTACGTCTTAACACTCGAGACGATAAAACCTACCAAGCAGTCCAAGTATTACAATTCCAATATCTTGATAGCTGAATATGTCGGGAGTTACGACTTTTATGATAAATGTATCTTAATGTTGTTCTCGGGATTCATTACTTCATCGAATTTTACCGTGAGGAGCTCGTCATTTTATTTAAAGAAACAGTTTGTCGCGAAAATTGACGACCAAAACGCGCCTACGTTTCATTCGAATTAAGTAAAGATCCCACGAGTTTTTCTTTGCGAATACCCCAACAGTTTTCCAGGAAGTTCATTAAGCGCGCGCGATTCTTGCCAAAGTTTCCGGTTTCCGGCTGATTGCGTTTCTTTCCGTCGAAGCCGTAAACGGAATTGCGTTTCGCTGTGTTTCCACCTGCTGGACGTACCAAAAGTTTCGTCCTCACGAATGCCGGCGCAATTACGCGTGAATTATTGCCGCGCGCTGGCCGTTCGACCCGCCGATTATGAATTTGCGCGCTCTCCTGGAACGACGCTTCGATTAATCCTCATTTTTTGCACCATTCGATCAGCTAGAAAGAAGTTAAAGCTACTCACAAAATGTTTCAAAGCTGATTTTTGGTGAACACCAACGCGATTTGAACGAATATCCAAAGTCCTACGTTCGATCGTAAAAGCGTTGTTAAAAATTGCTGGAAATCGGCAAATCGTGGATCAAATTCGCGGAATTAAAATGTTCCAGCGGTGGTTTCGCGTGCTCGAAAGAGGATTGTTGGGCATAGCGGAAGCGTCGCGATTCGCGGGTCGCGTCCAACTTCATCGATTGCGTTTATTAGAATTAATGGGGGACACGAAGGGTCGCCGCAGCCTTAAAAGCTTCGTTCGAGCTCGCTGCTTGGACCGTTTATTTTGTTTCCCGCTCTTTCGCGTACGGTTTCGTAATCACTTTATCGTTATTAGATCGCGGTTAAAACAGGAACGGAATCGGGGACGCTTTGTTAAAAGTCCTCCTTTTTTTCCCAGCAGCAATTTCTGAGTCGGAACCTTCGGGGAAATTAAAATTGAAAGCTTCTCGCGACGCTTCGGAAAAGGATATCCTTCGACGTCGGGAGAAACTACCAGCGTACGCGTGTTATCTTAATCTTTCATTAATGCATCAACAATTGTCTAATTGTAACGTGGCGATATTGGCAATATTATCAGAATATGTGTCTGGTAAAATGAAACTGTTGAATGCCAAGGGTAAAATAATGACAAGCTTATATAATAAAACACACAACTATCGAACGAAAGCGTATCAGCTTATGTACAAAGTTTTTTAAAAATAATTTTTGGGCCACACGTCTCGTAACTGAGCTAGCAACAAAGATTGCGGAGCGGTCCTTGAAATCTGTGCGCGGTTTTAGAAGTTTCGTGACCTTTATAAACACTCCTTTGTAAAAGTTACATGGCGAGGGGACGCGATCCAGAGGTATTTTCTGAAAATGATAAACGGGACAATGCGTACTTTAAATGGACGAACTTTTGCCGTAGATTCTGAGAACGGTCACGGTATTTTTCAAAAGTTGATATCTTACGGCGATGTTTGTTCCATTATGCGAGACCGCCGTTTTAATTTCTTGTTTAAGAATAATTTACGACCAGCTTCCGCCTCGTTGAGCAATAGAATTCGATTTTACATACTTTGTACATTTTTTTAAAGTTCCGGGCACGAAGAATGCGTCGGTAAAGTTTTAAATTAAAAATCGAGAAATCGAGACCTCGCGTAGCCGTTTCAAGAGATTCGTTTTACATATTGGGTATCCCAACTTGAAACTTTCAAGCTGCTTTACTTTTTTTTAAACAGAATTTTTCGTTAAAAACGAAACGTTGATTTACAAGCACATTAAAGTTACTGTGCTCTGTTTAGATTAGTTTCATAGCAGATGTACTGTATTACTGCCCTCATATGTACAAAGTACCAACGTAAATCATAAAAGAGATATAAACAACACAATGACTATAGACTGTCTGGATCAACCTGTTTCTATAATTTATGCTCAAACCTGGACCGTAAAAATGTCGTGTTTTAATCTTCACATATCACGAACACCGAAATAAAACAGATATTAAGTGAAAATAAATTTAATATCCGAATATTCATCCTGGTAAATTATTGAAAGGCAAACTTATTTTACAAGATTACAGCGGATAACTCCCCCCGGAACAATCGTGTTTTCTTACGTTACTAACATGTACGTGCAACTATGAAAGGCCAAAGGCAATACATATGAATATTTACGTATGCATGGAAATCTATACACCAAGATTTATCGTTTTTTTATTCAGATATTAACAATTGCCTGTCTGGTATAGATTTTTCTACGCGTGTAAACATTCAAATATCCTGTTTTTCAGCTTCCATACTTGCGTATACACGAAATAACGATAGCTATGTACGAAAGCGCGTTTGTTCCGGGATTTCTCCGCTATAATCTTTTAGAATAAATTTGCTTTCGATAGTATAATATGTGGAAGTGCCTCTCAGGCATTCCATCTGGTATGAATCTCAAGTTTCTCGATAATTCTAGATCCCAAAAGCACCGCAAAGGTTATTCGTGCCAATAAACAAAGATATTGCCGAATAAAAGGTACTATTACTCTCCTTAAATACGTTTCAATCACTCCGACAATAGACTCCATATACGTCGGCGGATTTTCATTTCGCGTATTACTATTTCTCTGGACAAAGTTAATATCGCAGATCGTCGGAGATTCTGCCGTAATCGCGGCGTTAACTATCGAGCTTCCGATAATCGTAAAAACGAACCGCGGAAAGCTCGGTAATATTTTCCAACGGCGGATATAGGGGAATATAAAGAACCACGAATTACCTTAAAATTGTGTAATTTAGCCTGGCTAGTCGCATCTTTCTCGCGCTTCGAACGAAATCGAACAGATCGTCTTCACCGTGATTTTCTTCCCTTCGTCGAAACTTCGTCACTTTTTAATCGCTTCCATCAACTCTTCTCCGCGATTCGCGATCCTGCCATCGATCCCTCTATCAACATTTCCTCGATTTCCTCCGCGTCTTTCTAGAAAAATATCTCTTTCTCTCGGAACGTCGAACCAACATACATCTTACGAGTGTCTGAGATACGTTTTGGGTGGTTGTTTCACGATCTTGGAGGAACGACGATCATTTGTTACAGATCCATTAGCTCGACTGCCGCTGCCAGCGGTCAAATTTTTCTTATCGCGGTCGTAAACGCGAGTTGGCTCGCGTTACTTCGAAATCGAGTAATTGCGAGTTTTCTTGAGAAGTGTAGGCTTTCGAGGTTTGTTTTTTTTTTTGAATTTTTTGATTTTTAACGTTCGTGGCGATCGACGTGGGAGGCGTCGTGTCGCGTCGCGTGGGCGTCGGAGCAACCGCGTCGCGTGCTGGCGGTCCGCGCACTGTTCGCTCTTCCAAAGGAGCGTTCTCGCGATAAGCAGCTCGCGTTAACGCGCAGACGCGACCCAAACTTCGCCGTTTTCCCCGATCGGTTACACTTCATAAGCTGTTCGAGCTGGGCACAGAGATCGTTCAATGGTTTCCGTTCCGTGGGATTCGAAATCGGTTTCGCGAACGCGACTTCTATCGGATGGAAGATCGCGCAAATTTGGGAATAATGTGAGACAAGAAAGCAGAAATAATTCCAACGAATGTGACGTGAAGTGTTTGGAAAGTGAAAATTATTAGGTAAGTGTAAATACGTGGAGAAGAAAATCCAAGAGTAAGGAAATCTCAGTGTGTCTATGAAATTAAAATTCTATTATCAACAGTAGTTATGGGTTTCAACAATGTACTAGAACGAGTAGAGTTTGGCTGTGTTTATTAAAATTTGCATTTATTGTTCCATTATCAATGTTTATAAATCGAATTAGCATACAATTTGTATTAGAAGCTAAATATAATTTGGGTTATAGAGAACCATAGTTCCATTTGTTTGTCTGGTAAATGTATTGCACGAGTTTACTCGGGCGCGGCAGTTAGGAAGTTAATTCTGCTATCGATAAACGAAAATACACTACTGGTAACAGTTGCAGGATCGTCTCAATTGAGAGTTTTCGACGATTACGAGTTTAGTATTAATTTAGGCAGTGTCCCATATTTTTCTAATAAAATTACGAGCATGATCTAGGCGTTAGAAAATTCTTGGATAATCACGTACAACCTCTTACGAATTATTTGCATCGTATTCTCTGGGAAATATTGTATAATGCGTATGTTTCATTTCGGTTCGTTTCAATTTGAAGCAAAGTGGAATTAAAGGAAAACAGATTGCCCGTGATTGCCGTGCACAAAGAAGAGATGTTTGCAGGATTTGTTATTAAGGAGCGTAATGTGCCTTGTTCCAGGTATCGCTACGCCACACGATGCTACAGAGAGCTTAGTCGTCAAGAACGTCCGATACGAAGAAATAAACACGGTAAGACGCTGACCTCAACGAAATCCAAAGCAAATCGAATTACAAATAAAGGTTAGTCGAAATTTCTGTACAGAATACCCGAGTCATTATTTTTGTTACACAAGTACACATTTTACTCTTCGAAGGTGCTTTTAGATACTTTTGCAATCGTAACAGAATTTCCAAGAAAATTCCACCGAATAAGAGAAACGTGACGGTGGAAGGTCCTTTAAAATAACTCGAGAAAAATGATTGAACTTACAACGATCCAAAGATTAACGTCTCGACCAAGTGTCCGCGAATTAACGAGTTATCCTGCAAGTCTATTTAAAAAATGATTGAAATGTCGATTTTCTAGGAAATATCCAGAGAATTATCCCTTCCGAAGGCTCAGGTCTTGAGAGTCCCTGGCATAGAACACTCGAAAGGAAAGCTTCGATTGGCGCAGTCACCTTGAAAGCTTCCTCTCGTAATCTTATAACGGAAAAGCTCGCTTCGGGTCGCTGAATGAAAACTGACCTGCGAATAACTTTCTTGCGCTTTTGGTTTCGGACTTGGCTAATAAATCGTGTAGCAGTCGATCGCTTCGGAGACACCCTTTCAACGCTTTCCCAGAGTTCTCCTTTATTCGTGGCGCGAAAAGGTTCCTCTTTTCAGTAGCTGTTCATTTGCCTAACGCGAACAAAGAGCTTTTAGAATATAGGGTGGAGTTTTTATGGTTCGTCGATGTGTGTTTACCATATATGCAAACGAACGAGCGTGGACGTCGAGAAAGTAGCTCGAATGAATTACGTTATACAACGTCGCAAACACAATTTTTGTGTGTCGTGCAATCACGATCGTCATTTGAGAAATCTTCACCACGAGTCAGACACGTTAACGCACAGGAAAGGGGTTAATACTCGTTAATAACATTACGAATTTCCATCGGGAGGGCCTCTTGTTTCACGGCGCGAGTCCGAAATCATTTTCATCGGCGAACGAACGACGCTCGAATCCTAATTTGCAATTGCAATTTCACCCACGGACCGCCACTTTCGAAATCATTTCCCGTCGCCCTTTTTCTACCCGACGTCCGGATATAATATTTTTAATTTATTTATTAATTAATCTCTGCCTCCCGGCCGTGAAATCGACTTTGCTTTCGTTAACGATTTCGTGCGCTTTCGCCTTTTTCGCGACGCGAGACGGGAGTTTCGATCATATTTTACAGTCCGATTGTTAGTTGATTATTAGATAACGTGACTTCGTATATTTTTTATGCAGTTAATAATTAAAGTAGATCTTTTTTTTTCTCTTTGTAACATTCGCCAATGTGTTTCACTGGCGAGGTATAATTTCCAAATGGTAGTTTTCGGACGGTCGGCATAAAATATCGAAAAATTGCCAGGAGTACGGGAAACAAATGGGTCCGTTTCATATCTGATAAACGCGATGGAAAAAACGGCGGTACAGAGCGGCGCGTAAATTTTCGCTCGCACTTTAATTATCGAAGACACCTGCTCTGCCCGGTAGGAGTGCCGTTTCACCTACTATTCTATAAATCCAAGGTTTATCCTGTCTCCCGTTTGACGATAGAATTGTAATTCGCGAGATAGGCGCTCTAATCTCTAAGCTCTAATACTCTACGGACTAATCCGCGCCGTTCTTGTCGCATCCATTAACGCTCGATAAACTCATTCTTCGATCCGGTGAACATTTTACGAACCCAATCCTCTATCTAACCATTCGTTGGAACGATTAAATCTAGTATGCGGAAAATATATTATAGAAAGAGCTAACGAGCAACCACGATCGCCTAAACGATTCCAAATAAAAACGGATGCTCCAAGTGCAAGCGCGTTACGCCCGTAAAATATTGGAGTTTCGAACCATTTCCAACCTGTTTCAACGTAAATTCTTTTCGTTAACGATCCAGCGTCCATACGAAACAAATAAAAGAATCACGATGCATCCACGTTCAAACGTTTTCTCAATAAATCTTTTCCGTGACCCGAGTTCCTTTCTTCGAGCATTTGGATCCTTCGCGGCGTTATTTTTTACTGTCGCGGGCAGTCGATTCAGCGAACGTTACCATTTTGCTACCGTCGACAATGCGTGGCGATTGCTTTGAATTCCCCGGTGGACACCGTGGAATACAAGGCAGGGTCGCCCCGAGGATGGCCTTTGTACTCGGTGGCCGCCACGAACTTGCAGTAGTTCCAATTTGCTTTGCCGGTTTGTACACGTCACCTATCCACGAGAGAGACGTCCAATCCACCCCCGTTATTAGATTACGAAGACATTACCAGCGAGAACGATACGCGGTGAAACGACGCCTCCTGAATTCAGATGCGTCCAGTTTACGGGACGAAAGAAACCGCGTTCCGATCAAATCAAAATACAAGGCTGTTCGAGCCATCAGGTTGCTAGTGTCGAACAAAAAGAGCACGTCGAATGTTATCCTAGGAGAAAGTATAATATTTTGAAGTTTCGACCGATAAAAATTTTACGAAGATCCGTCCCCGAGACCTCGCTTTATTAAACTTAGCTCGAGCCCATTCAAACGCAACGTTTATTCGTCGTTTCACGGAGAGCAAAAGGGGAACGCAGGCGACGTTTCGCGCGAATTCGTTCGTTCAGTTCCAGCGAATTTCTTACGACCAAGACTAACATCCGTGTCTACGCGAAACGTTTCGCGCTAATTGCTACTCCCGGTGACACTATTTTCAACGCCCCCTCCCCCGCGAAAGAAACGAGAGAATGGCGACGAAAGAGTCGAGCGTCCGTAAATGGAACGCTAACCAGCAAACGTCGCTGAGAACTTTTCACGATACGACTAATATTATTCCTAATATTTTTCACTGCCCATCGAGGGATCTCTCTGCAGCGATCAGAAAGTTTCCAGACGCGTTAGCAGCGTTCGAACGAGTCAGTAGCCAAGAATCCTGGTAATTCCCTTAACGAGTCGAGGTCCGTGGAAATTGTACTGTCGGGGTCGCGAAATTAAATACCGTTTCCGCCTAATGCGAAAAATAAATCTCGGCGACGAAACGTTGTTACGAAGAGGGACCGGTCCGCGCTCGATTAAGTCCCTTTCCAGCGTAAATCTCGTTTGCTCGTCGAGATGCAATTCCCATCGGACTCATTTGCGAAGATCGCGTCGAAGCGACATTCCGAAAAGGGGATCACCGTGATCCAGAAAACCGACGACCAAGACGGTGGCTCGAGTATCACGGATATTCGTGCTCCCTGCCGAGTCTTTGATCCACCTATCCATAAAAGATACGGACGAGATCGCGGACACGCGAGACCCCGCGGCGATCTCGTGATCTCTGCATTCACCGATCGAGCGTCGATCGTCGTTGGACCCTTTATTCCGCCCACCCAAACGAGAAAAGGCGCTTAAACTACTTACTCTTGCATTTTTATTCGTAAACGTTACCAAACTCGTGCTTTCTCATGCTAAACAAACAATATCCACCGCTCAGAGAATTTTCATTGAATTATTTTGCAACAGAGAGTCACTTTCGTAAGGGGAGGATCCGTTTCCTCGGCGATTCACAGCATTCTGCCGGTCACGGCGAACCGACACGAGCCTCGACGTCGAATTCTTTCAGGACAGCAGATCAAAGCCGATCCGATTTTCCAATTTCCCGTGTGTGCTCCCGCGGAATCGAATGAAAAAGATCGAGCACGGAAACCTTAGTTGTGAACTCGATCACGCGATTACATATTGATCAAGGGAACGTTGACGTACAATATCAAGAAAAAGACACGTTCGCGGCGAACAGTTTGTCGTTCCAAAGAAATCTACGGAGGCTTTTGTGACGCTGCCTTTCGAGGAACGATTTCCACGGCTGATTGAAATTTCTTGCATCCAAACGTCAATGTTGACGCTGCAAACACGGAACACCGAACGTTCGAGGCTCGCAACCGCGGTCTGTTGCGTCGCTGGACCGATTCGACGATATGTTGCAATTGCTATTTGTAAATTACCGTGACCGTGGACTCTGGAGGAGTTGGGGGATTCAGGAAGAGATAGAACGGATGACTAAGGAACTGACTGACGGGATAATTCGCTTGATCGTTCCGCTCGCTGTGCATACATCGCGGTTTCGCACCGGACCATCGTTTCTCTCTCGTTCCAAGTTCCTTCGGTCGACTGTGTGTATCTACCAAACAAAGTCCACAGCAGTTCCGCGCGGAAGCAACCTGGCGCGATAGAATCACCCTCGACTATACCGTGGCTCTCTCCTATCCTTTGGCGAAAGAAATAAATTCGCGAACGTCGAGGGAAAACTATTCTAAAATTGAGCGAGCAAAACGGTCTTCCTTAATTTCCTTTCGGAGCAATATCTTTTTAGATTTCAGCGTCCAATGGACACTTTAGTTCCCCGTGTTTATTAATTGTTAAGAACTTTTGAAACGACTGACGTAGTTACGGTTCGGTCGGGAATCGGTAATTCCCAGCGCGCGGAACTCGAAATTGCGTCATGTATTCCGGATGAAAACATCTTTCTCGTGATCTCGTCGGGACAACCGAACGACTGTATCGAGTGAACCGAGGAAAAATCGCCTCGATCGGTGCACGGTGTCACAATAAATGAAAAGAGAATTCGAAACGTTTCGATCGACTTGAGAACGCAACTCGATAATTTCAGATTGAAGACCCCTGATTCTTCGTAAGAAGTTTTTCTTGGACATTTAGACCAGAAAGTACTCTTAAGAGCAATTGCTCGTGCGACCGTGTATTCGCTCGTTGGTCGGCCGAGTTCTTTGTTACGAATTTCATTGGAAAACGACGGTGATTTATTGCTTATCAAGCGCGGCGTGAATTAGAGCATGCTGAATGCAGATAGCAGCTGACGGCGGTGCATGCGTTCCATGCACCTAATACTGAAACGGTATTGTAGCGATAACAATACCGTTCTCTCGGCGCAACATAAGGATACCTGATAGCGAAGACCACCCGCGGAAAATGCATTTATACACGACTGCTGGCAGATAACTCCTTGTTGCACCACCGGCCTCGCTGTAGATTCTACGGAACGCTGGACCTTTCGTGCCTTCGTTCGTCCTTCGCGATTTCGGAGTTGCAGAAACAGATTTCGTTTACCCGTACGCGTGAATCTCTAAGCTTTACAATGAAAACGTTCACTGAGCTGATAAAATAATTTATCTGAATTGTAAGCAACCTTTAGGTTTGTAATGACTATGTGGGTGTGTTTCGCGTGAAGTATGTATTTAGAAGTTGTTCATTTAATTAGTTAATCGTTTGTTAATAATAATTTAGTTAGTTACGTTCGAGCCAAGGGAAAATATCTTACAGAATAGTAAGATTCCTTTTAAAACAGTACTTATATTCAAGGTATTTCGTTAATTATATCGCGTACAATTATCTACAGTCATGGTGCAATTTCTTATCAAACAACGGCATAAAGATATTTGAGTACGGGCTCTGATAGTTGATACTTGAGGATTCCGTGCGTATCGGCTGATACGAGTCGAAGTTTCCAATATCAGTGTATCGTTTGACCCATGGAGAACCTGGAATGTTGGCGAAACATGCAAGGATACAGCTTACCATTAATAGAATAAAGACTGACAATGATAGATCTTAAATAATTCTAAATTCGCAGCCATTAGCTCGGTGTTACGCACGATAGAAAAGTTTTCTTATCGTTGGTAACACCGATTACCAGGTCTCACCACGTGGAGGTTGCTGCGAGTGGAGACCCGAAGGGAGATAGATGGAATCAAAGTTCCATCGATCTCCCTTTTAGCTAAGCTTAGCTGGATTACTAAACTAGAGAGATAGAAGGAAGCTATGTTCCTTCGATCTTCTAGTTTAGTTGTACCAAGTAATTATTTTGTTTAAAAAGGGGTGAAGCTATATCGTGGGATACGCGACGCGACGCGACGCTGAACCGTACAACAGATCTTCGGATCGAATCGACACTGCCCTTGGTAAATTGATTTCTATTTCTAGAAATCGATCTGTCATGGGCCGACGATCAGATCTTTCGGACAACTGGACGGCCGAGCACATGTTTCGATCGATGAAACAGCGGTGATCGAAGCGAAGAACGAGAGAACGTGTCGAGAGATGCTACTTGTTAAATAATTACTTGGCTAAAATTAACGTCGAAGCTCGAGTCTAGTCAAGTTGAAGCTAAAATTCGGACGATAGAATGGAACGAACATCCTTGAATGTTCTGATTTAGTTGTACCAAGCAATTATTTGGTTAAAAAGGGGGACGAAGTTAATTCGAGGGACGCGAGACGCGACGCGACGCGACGCTGAACCGTGCGGCGTATCCGAGGATCGAACCTACTGCCCTTGCTAAACTAGATCTCTACAGGATAACAGACGGCTGCGACTCCGAATCTAAGGTCTCCATTGCTCCAACGCAACCCGCCGGGAGCCCGAAGGACCCGACTCAAGTTGTCTGACAAAGAGAGAGTACCTCTGTTTCAGTGTCGACTTCCGCTGGAAGGTATGCGTTTCCGCAGGATACGGATACTCCACACCTTCCAGCAGAGTACCATTTTCCCTGGATCTAGCTACCAAGGGAAGGCGATCAGATCTTTCGGATCAGCCACACGGCCGATCACATGATTCAATCGATGAAACAGCGGTGATCGAAGCTAGGAACGGGGGAACGAACGAGGGAGAAGCTACTTATTCGATAATTGCTTGGCACGTCGCGTAAATATGTTCAATAAAGATATCTTCGACGTTAATTTTAAGATTCGCGACGAAGCTTAAATCTAATCGATTTACAATTAAATATACCTCGGCGATTGTGGTGTCTTTGATGTCCCTATAACCTGAAACTAAAATCGATACCCATATTAGTGACATACGAAAGGAAATTTAATAAACACCATGCAAACTAGAGAAAGTGATGGAATAATTTGTTGTATTGATGTATCGAAGAGTGAGAATCTATAAGATTCTCGATGTTAAACCTACCTAAGGAAATGTACAAGATTTATACACGATGCAAACAAAGTATTCTACCTATACTTGTGTAATGAGAGACAAAAATTCACGGTGTAATGTCGAAGTAGAATAGCGAACGAATACGAAAATTACCCCAAAAACCATACGAATTTCGAGAACGAATAGAACCAAAGATCAATCAGAATTGAAAATCCACCGATGAAATCAAAGAGTGAAAATATCCCAGAATTAAACCAAATATCTTAGCGAAATGGAACAAGAATAAGAATCTTGTTCCAATCAGTGACATCAAAATTCATAAAATAGTATGCAAACAAAAATTATACATGGGTGAACAAAAATGGTATGTGATTCAACACACTCATGTCGATTCAAAAAATAAGGCAATAGTAGAAATAGAGGCAGAAAACATAATAATCAGATAAAACCGGACAGTCAAATATTGAATTATGACCAAACAAATAAAATAAACTGGTCAATTTTGTGATAATAATATGAATAAGTAAAGTGGACTTACTACTTGTTGAGCATTAGTTACCAAGGAAGGTCCAGCTGTAACATAAGAAGCGATTCGTAATTTAGCAAAAGCGATCGACAGTTCCGTAACGTTCAATTGGTATCAAACGACAAAATAGAAGTGGGGAGGGCAATTTCAAATGGTTCTTACCAGTTGTCATCACGGTCCGGCACTGGTCAGTAGTGGTCAGCAGTGGTCAGTAGTGGCAGGAACGCGAGCCAGCACTGGTCAGTAGTGGTCAGTTCTGGTCAGTTCTGGTCAGCCCTGGTCAGCCCTGGTCAGTCCTGGTCAGTTCTGGTCAGTTCTGGTCCCCCAGTAGTCACCGCTCCACGAATGGCCTGGCTTAGGCCCGCGAGACCCGATCCCCCTGGAGGCTCCAGGGGTACTGAAGAATTGGTCAGCCTTCTTGGTCTTCTTGGCTTATTGTTACACCCCACCACACCACTGATAGATAGTCGAAGAGTGGGGAAACGGTTAACTTCACAATTTGAACTCTGTTACCATTTATCCTCCTTCTAGGCCATTCCTGGATCTTCACTGGACTTCTGACAGCTTCGTATCAATCTCCTTGTCGACCATCGATGACCATAAGGTGACCATTGACAATGGAATGACCAGTGATCGATTAAAACCAACACAAATTCGAAGGCTAGATATTTATTTCCTAGTTTTGACCAAAGTACACACATGTGTCACCTGTCAAATCGATTACATTTATAATATTTCCCTCGTTGTTCTTTTGCATTTTGCATTTTTATGTAACTTTTATGCCTCTGATTAGGAAGCAGAAAGACGAATCATCAGTGGGCACAACATTTTTGCCTCGAAAGGTGTCGTGGCACTCTGCCATCAGTCGTATTCGCCTGATTCGGGTTTCCCCTGACTAATTTTCTCTTTCATAAGTTTCAAGGGAAGCTGCCTGACACGAAATCGTCTGTTTTTCTTCCCGACCATCCTCCCCTACGTAAATTCGGGCATTCTGAACTCTTCTGTTCGATTTTTCCGGCTAGCTGACTATGCGACAGAGATGGATTCCTCATGTCTGATGCCTTGTTGACAATATCCTTCTCTTGAAAGCACCCATTTGTCTGTTCAATTTTCCACGTTTACAAAGTTACTAAATCCCAAGTTTCCTCGTCTCGTGCATCATCCATTATTGTAGCTTTCAGAATTTAAACGTTCCGAGGAAGGTGTACATCCGTTTTTTATTGCAGAAAATAGAAATCCAAAGACTTCGATTAGCGTTCTATAGAGATTGTTCTCTCTTGAATAATTAGCGATAAAATTTACAAACTCCGTACGAAAGGTTATGAGATCTTCTCGATCGAGCCGGGTATATTTATTGAAAATGAAATTGCATCCGGTATCGAAGCTTGAACAGATCAAAGGAAAATAATCGTTCGTCGTGCGTATTGTTCAAAGCGAGAAAAGAATCGTCAGCGCGAATAAAATAATTGGATAATGCTCTTTAAGGGATTAATTCGGGTCAGCGACCGTTGTTATCGCGATCGTTATTATCTATTCATCGACGCGATCGGGGGCTACGTGACTTTTCGCAACCTCGTTTCCAAATTAGACGAACGCGAGATCCCGAACTGCGATTCCGACGTTCACGCGAACGGATGCTCGAAACTTTACAAACAGGCTCGATCGATCCTCGATGTCCGCGTTCCGTTGGCGAGGAACTTGGACGCATTAGCGAAAAGAAAGCGCAACGAGACGAGAAAGACCCTCGAATTGGAAAACAAAACGAGCAAAAAGAGTCCTCGACGCGTTTAATTACAAATTGGCCCCGCAAAAAGGCGTGTGGTCGAGCCAGAATTCCGATCGCGACGAAAAACAAATTTTCGCCCAAACTATTTTAAGCGGACGATTAATTACTTGAAAACGAGTCACAAAATCGAGCGAAGATTATCGTTGCAATACATTTCATTTTGAACTGTAAGCAAAATTCATGACGAGGTTTCGGCGTCCATAAACAATGCTGAAATCGGATCTTTATTCGGTAAAAAATTGCCAGCCATAGTTCAGTGGACTGTAGTATTATCTAACAAAAGTTCTGTCAGGGCTCGCGAGCAGGAAAGGTGAATGTTTGGATGACAACGTCCGGCATCGGGTTGCTTCCGTAATCCACCGACAGATAAACGATGTCGGATGGGAAGTTTTAGCACATCCTCCCTATAGACCCTCTTTCCTTGCCACTACTACCTGCTTTAATCTATGACAAACTTTCCAGCGAATAAAAATTTCAAAAACGATGAGGTCAAAACGGTAACTCGTGTCGCGTATGTCGCAAAAAGCAATTTTCAATGGTCCCAACCGAGACTTGGTAACACAAAGACTTCCTCGACACTCTGGTTCTGGATTATCCTCAATGTTAAAATGAAATGAAGAGCATACTCTCCATATAATAAATGTGCTATGCACGTTATTTAGACGTCGATGCATTTACAATACTTTGAAAAAAATTGTTCTGTTCGCAGGGAAAATTCCACGTGGCTCGAACGCGTTAAAATAGAAACAGATGCCAGTGTAATACCAAAAGCTCAAAGTCTATCGGTTTCCTGTCTCCGATCGCGAGTTCCCCCGGTTCTCCCGAGTTGTTAAGACAGTGGGCTGGAAGACAGAGGAGGAAAAAAAGAGGGAAAGTAGGTGAAGAACGGAAGGAAGTGTGAGACCGACGGTGCTACTGGTGGCGCGACATCATAAGGGAAGGAGAAAGAGAAGGAAAGCCGGCTGGGGGACGCAAGAAAGAACGAACGGGACCCTCGAGCTTTGGCTGACGTCGCTTTACGTGCTGGCATAATGGCCCTTGTCTTCTCCGCAGGTCCGAGTTCTATTCAAGCCTGAGGCGACTCTGCAACCACTGTGCAACAGTGACGTGATTCTTAAATCTACTTAGGCAAGCCCAGTTTCTTTTCCACCGTTCCTGTTCCGTTTCACGCCGCCCATTGTATTCCAGTTTTCCAATTCTCCCTCCGCAACACGGCGTTTCCCAAGTTTCCCCCGACACCGTTTAATCGAATTTCCCGCCGCATTCTACACGCAGGATAAACGCGAAGGAAGATTAATGGCCGAGAACAGGCGGTTGTTCGATCATTCGCAACCAGGATCGCCTTTTGTTCCCTCTAACTGCACCGTTTGTGCTCGTTAAAATGATTTTCTGCTTCTCAAATAATAGATATACGAGTTGATCTTACATCTTATGGACCTTAATCTTATTAGGTGACTAAATTTTTCGGCGAAAAAAAAATTTTCAAATCGTTTTAAAAAAATTATTTTCGGTTATGGGGGGCAATTACAATCACTTTTGGTCAATGCACGTACCCTCGAAATCCTACGCAGTTTCGAGAAAAAAAATTCTTTACCGAAAATATTACTTGTAATCAGAAATGTTTCCCCAAAATTTCCACAACCCCTACAATGGTAAATATATTTTCTTGGTCTCCCACTGGATCGCTGACCTTGATGTCAACCTTATAGTTGGCCACCTATGACCATAATCCATCCATTATTTACCATCGAGACTCATTAAACTGCGTTTGTTAGAGAATTAAAGTGTTTCTATACCTCGTATCTTCTAATTCTCAAGTTAAAAAGGAGTCGTACCACCCTGGTAAATAATACAAACCTGTTGTATGGATCCAGTTTTTTGTAATTTCCAATTTTCAACGCGAAGCATATTTCTGTTCGCGTAAAAGCGTCCCAGATCCCGGTCTCCGTGTTCCCGGTTGCTTTTCGTTTCAGGGGTTCGTTAAGAAGCTCTCGCGATCCGTTTACACGCACGCACAAGCAGTCGTAAATACGCGCCGGCAATCCGATCGGAAGAATTCACCGGTTCTGTTCCTCTTTTTCCGCCCCGCGAGCCTTTCTTCGTTACATCCCCCATCGGCTCGCGTCGCGAAATCGAATCTGTTCCACGTTCGTTCCCTATTCCCGGCGTAATGAGATCCTCGGATTGCCAGCGGATCGTAAAGCCCCCGGTTCGTCGCGTAGGAGTGCTGTAAACGACGCTTCCAACGTCGTGTATCGACGTCGATGTGAAAAATTCAGCCGCGAAAAGAAACACGCGGCTCAGCAAGTTCGAGAAATCGCGGAAAAATCGAAATCCAAATGCATGTATAATTTCAATAAATCGTTCTTCTTTGTAATATATGCAGTTTAACTTGCATAAAAAGCTCGAGAGCAACCGCATAAATCGCTGATTCAACTTTCCCTTAATGATATATTCAGGGTAACCCTGTCCAAAACATTCATAGCGTTTTGCTTCCCGTGGCTTTTCATTTCCAATGCATATGTAACCGCTTTCGGGAGTCGGAAGTTATGTTTGTCCATTTAGTTTTACGACTGCTCTTATTGGGACCCGACGCCCACATTACGCCAGAGTCGCCTTATATTATTCGGTCCCTTCGCGGTAAAAGGAGTTCGCCGACGATGGGTCGGCCGATTCGCGCATTCCGAAGGACATTCGTCAACCGTCCACGACGACAAAATGGATATCCGAGGGCACTTCGCGAGCGGATAAGGGGACCGATCGTTTTTCAGGATCACCTTCGTCCGTGGCGTTATGGGGAATCATTGATATCGACGCTTACGTATACGCGTGGATCCGGACAAAGGGGCGGAAGGATCGAGAGATCGTTGTTCGGGCATCGCGGGCGCAAATATTTTCGGGACACGTTTTCCCTTATCTTCTGAGAGTTGTCGCCTCCGCGAAAGTAAAAGCTGTTCCGTGTCGTCGCGATTAGCGACGGGATCAAGCATTATTAGGGCGTCGCGGAAAATATTGTCCACTTTGGTCGCTGCTTGCCTCCCGGAAACGTCGGTTCGGGAACCTGTTTCGGGATCAAAACGAAATTAAACGTATATTTTTCTCAATTTTAACATTATGTGACTTTTCAAGAATCGTTTAGAGTACCTAAAATTTTGTGAAATTGAATCGTACACAAAAATTGTTGTTTTCATATTTTTGAGCTAGAGCATTATACTATCCTTTCGATGAAGTAAATCGCTATACGAACGCTTCTTACACCCGCTGTAAGTATTTCGGGAGACAATAGTAGCGCTTTCAAGGAAACTAAAACCTGGATGGCATAGATTGAAACCGTCTATAAGTGCTTTAGGAAACAAAGGCGGTACTTTCGAGTGGAATCGAGCCCTGATCGACCAGGTTCAGAAACTTTTTACAAGTATCTCCCTAAAAATTTTACGTTCCTTCGTACCCTTTTCTTTTCTACTATCTTTAAAGTCGACGATGGAAACCGGAAAATGGTTAAAAAAGAAAGAATGCAAATTAAACGCGATATCTGTTCCGAACTCTGTATCTTCGACCAGTGTAAACAGTATAAAATAGAATGAAAGTTCCCAGGGGTCTGATCCACATTTCTGGCAATTACGAAAGGGTTTTTTTTTTTTACTCGGAGTTAGTAATTAAGGATTTAATTTCAATTCTTTTAAAGTGGCCCGAATTGTCTCAACCGACCCTATTCCTTTAATATTTCAAACGCAAGAACAAGAAAGTTCTTAGTATCGCGAAGTTATCCGAATTTCTCCAACGTTTTAAACGCCCAGCTGACCTTATTATTAACGAAAGTACAAATTTAATTTCGAAGCTGGCTTTAATGTAATCACACCGTATCTCGGACCTTTAAACTTTTGTAATGGGGCTTTATTAAAATTGAAGTAATGCCTGGTAGCTCCCACAACAACAGAATATGAAACAAAGGATCTATAATACTTACGGTTCGCTGAAAAGAACAAGTGTTCCAATTATTGTTTCGTATCCTTTCAATTGTATTTATCCTCGAACGATTTAAATAAATATTTAGTTAGTCTAGTTATCAGCTTTGTAACAGTTTTACTTGTCGAAAATGCTGGCACGGTTTGATTAAAAAATTCCAGAATGCCCTGCGCGTATATCGTTATTTAACATTTGCTTCTTGAACCTTCATCGAAGCCTGAAATTCCTGCGCGTTATCGGTGAAAATGGAAAATTAATTTCGAAGTTAACTTCAATCTGCCGCGCACGATATGTGAATTATTAATTAATTTTTATTAAAAACAGCCACGAGCTTCATATATTCTTTTATATCGCACGTGTATTGGTTCTAACTATAAAACGTATCTGTTTATAAGAAAGATCGATGGCTCGTTTTTTGTTAAATTTATGTTTTTATTTGCTACAAACAGTTTAGCCCTTATACAATATTCGCGTAGAAAAATTCCCACTGGATTTAGTATGTCCGTGCATTATTTCTGTACTATGTTTTTTCGTTCCTGAAACAGTGTACTTGGATATTTTCAATTTCCCAGCAATCTCAAAAACTTGACAAGCCTTTGTATCGCGATTCCTTTTGCTATTAAGGAAGTTTCATATTTTTGGGTAATTTTATAAAAAATCAATGACAAGAGGCGTTGTTTCGTTTGAGATAAAACAGTTTATTTCTCACAAGAACGTTTGCAATTACATTTTCAGTGAAAGTATAGAGTCGTACGGACGCTGGTTTCGAAAGAAATCGAATCGAAGAATGGTATCGATATCGTGACTCGAATCGATTGGCGTTCGAGGTCCGCCATATTTAAATGTCCGCGATACATAGACTGGTGGTTCCATCTCTGGTTGCCCCTAGCAACCAGCAACTGCGTTCCCAGTAGCGGAGGCCAATATGGTCAGACACTAGTAGATGCGTCGCGGACCCGGTCGGACAGTTATCCAAAACATTAAACGCGTCGCCGGAATTGGATCAAAGCGCCCGAGAAATCGGGATTCCCCCCTTTTAGGGAACGTTCTCGATAAATTTGATCGCGTTCGTTTGTTTCCATCCAGGCGGTCCGTCGCGTTCCCAAGGGCTCTCGTCGAGCGTCGGGAAACCACCCCGGGGCTCGTTATTACATAATTAAGGACAGCCGTGAAATCCGGGTCATTCGAGCGGAAAGATTCGAGGCGCAACAACGCGCGGAGGTCGGTCGTTTCGTTTCTTTCGGCTAATGCGTTTTCATCAGCCGATAGAGCCCCCGTCGAGAAGCGTCGCGTATCTCGCCCCCCCCTGTTTCTCGCATCAAAGGATCTGCCTTTATTTCAACCCCTTTGTGTGTGTGTGTGTTTTTTTTTCTCTCCCCCTCGTCCCTTTCCCTCTCTGTTCGGCCGTGGCGTCGTTCGCGATGCACAATCGAGCGGCAATATTATCGGCGTCCGTGCACAATCCTCGTTTCTGGCGACCGACTTAGCCGCCGGAGTTCGCGCAGGCGTCCTCCAGGCGTCGGCTCGATGACGTGTCTGTAGGCAGAGCAAGGGGCAAGGGGGTCTGCCAGCAAATCAATACGTATATGTCCGCCAGTAACCGGCCAGTAGGGGCTCATCCTTCGCGTGAAACGTATCGGGTACGTTCGCCGAGCCGACGAGAATTCGAGAAGACCGAGCGAGTATCGCCATCGACCGAGCCGCAGACGTCGTCGTGGTCGTTCCCGTCGCCCGGGTGACACGCCGCTCCCCGTTCGAGAGAAAGGAAGAAGGACGAGCCGGACCGCTGGGGCCACGGTGGTTTCCCGTGCACGCGAACCCCGGAGGATATCGGCCCAAGGCGCAGCGAGAGAGGTAACTGACCCTGTGCAACAGCGCGAACGTTCGGCGCTGGATCAACCGACCGCTTCGGGAGACCGGTGACCTCGCCAACCGAAGATCGATCCGCGGGCAGCAGCAGCAGCTTCTCTCCTACGTGAGATCCACCCATCCGCCTTGTCCCGTCGATGTCACCACGGCGATCCCTGGAATAGGCCCGAACGAACCGTACCGCGACCAACCACGAAGCGGACCGCGACACGAACCGGAGAGAGCTAGCAAGAGATCTCGTTCGTTCCACTGGCGAGTGATCGCCCGGACTTTGTACGAAACGCTCGACAGGAGCTGAGTAGCGTCCCGGTACCACGATCGTGTTACCAGGCTCGCGTAAGGCCGTCCGGCTATTGGGACGTCTGGTGGGAGCGCGTGATTGCTCGTTCCTCACGGATTTCCCGAAACACCCCCAAAACGGCAACCCGTCGTCGTCGTGGTGCTGCCGGGGCCCCGCCGTTAGCCGCGAGAGATCGCGAGAAGGGAGCTTGGCAGAGTCGGACGGGCGATCGGCCAGAGGATCGGCCTCCTCGTGCGCGACCGGCTCCACCGCCGCCACCTACGCCGCTTACTGGCGGCCCAGTGAAATGGAGGAGAAGTCCTCGGCTCGGTTCTCCGAGTACCTGTTCGCCAAGATGGACGGGCAGGACGTCTCGGCCTCTCAGGGCCCCCGTAAGGTGACCGCCGACACCAGGAAATTCATGCGGGAGAACCTCCTGCTCGTCGTCACCCTCTCCGGCGTTCTCTTCGGCGTGATACTCGGTGAGCATTATATCTGGCCCAACAGAGGTCACTCCCCGGTTGACCGACATTTTAATACACGCGAAATTATACCGTAAGAAATCGAAACGTGCACGTCTTCGTACACGAAACAGTATTAACCCTTTCCACTCGGCTGCCCCCTCTGAAGGGACAAAGAATTTGAATGTACCCTCCAAGAACACGTTTACTCGGAGTATTTGCTATCTATTTCATAAGAAAGCGTGCTTGAGATAATAGAAGAAAAGTTTCCGAGTGCAAAGGGGTAAATCATCCGTGCAAAGTAGTTAGTTCGATTTTGCGAATCGATGCTATCAGTACACGTGGTCAGAGGATGGTAAAATTCAACGAAAAAATTAACATTCGATCAAACGATCTTAGGTGTCTTGCACCGATTGCTGCGATCCCGAGCAGAGGTAGCCAAATGTCGAGATACCTACTTACGTTGTTTCATTTATCGTCGCACTTCCCAACGCGATGACTAGATTGCGGATCTTTATGAAGTGCTTTGCAGAGGGTTCTCTCAACCCCTATAATAATTCATATTTTACGAATTCCTAAAATTCTTGCATATTGAATCCATTCTCTAGTGTTCTGAGATACAAAATTTATCATAAACGCATAAGCATTCGCAATCTAACGCAACATATAAGATCGTTGAATTTATCTCATCATTTATAACCAATATTGAATTTTTAACACTCTCTCTCAAATTTATTTTTCTATTTTAGTCACCGCTATAACAGGTCGTTGAATCGAAAATATTCCTCAAATGGTCTCGTTTTATGCCAAAATTATCCCAGTCAAGAGGCGAGTTTTGCATGAAATTATTAAAGGTCTTTTCTTCTTCAGCTCCACGCCACTTGCATCAGCTCTAAAAACAGTATTACAGGAAGTAGGGAGGATCGGCTCTAGCACATTTTATCGATTCCGTACCACCATGTTTACGTTGTCGTACAGGAGTCACAGTAATAAATAGTTGATAGACAAATCTTCCTAAATGAGTATTTGTTGAAAACGTGTCTCATTAACAGGTGGGTTCTGCGTTAAACTATTCATTTCCCGTTCGTCTCGACTTGCATCAGCTTGTCGAACAGCGCTGCGCGGCGGAGAGAGGATCGATCCAGGAATTATTGGATATTAGCATTTAGCATTAGCAATTCCACAATTATCGAGCATAGAATATTTAGAAATTTCCTGAATAAGCTGACTCCGGTCTATTATTGTTCCAAATGCAATTATCCAGTCTCTTTTGACCGCGAGGACTTTTATATAAATTAATTTGCAGCTTCTCGAGTTATTCAATCTCGGTGTGCAACCGAGAGTCACGTGCAAGTGGGATTAGGGTTGAGCAGCCGTGTCCTGTATGTAATTATTAAAGGTGTTTTCTTCTTCAGCTTGACGCAGCTCGTATCAGGCTGTCGAACGGTATTATAGGGAGAAGGGTAGATCAGTCGCAGGATAAGGGGAATGTGGTATTACGAGCATAATCGTTTTATCGATTCCATACATCAAAGTCGTACGAATGTTATTGCCCGTGCATCACTGCAGGAAACCGTTCGGTATCAAATTTTCACAAAGTAGCGTAACCATCCTAATTAAAAGCCGGGTCCCACGTGAAATTATTAACATATTAAACGCAAAGCCGATCCCCGGAGACCGACGCTAATCTCTTCTTTTGAGCCTCGATCCTTTGAAACGGACAGCATTAAATTTAGAAAATAATCCACGCGATATTAAAAGATACGTTTTTGAAACGTTTTAGAAATTAAATTTTCCTTTATACATGTTACAAAACTAACGATTTTCATAATACAATTTTACTTTGAGCCTACCCTGAGTGTATCGTACATGGAATAACAAAATAAAATTAACTTTGCTTCGCGCAACTAGCATCGACGCGTCGAACAGTATTACAGGGAATAGGGAAGATCGTTTCTTCGATCGGGGGAACGTGGTACCACCAGTACAATCATTTTATCGACTCCATCCATCAAGGTAATGTGTACATTGTTGCCAGGACATCGTTGCAATAAATCGTTGCGCGATAAATTTTCATAATGGGGTTTATTCGTTGGAAAACTTTTCGATTAAAAGACTATTAAGGGTGTCTCCTTCTAATCCCGTTTGCACCAGCTCGAATAGTATTTCAATGGAAAAAGAAAGATCAGACGCGCGTCAGGGGGAACATGATGCTCGAAGGACGATTATTTTATCGACCCCATACCTTCAACTCGTATCTATTATTCCCTCGTACCTCTCCGTTGTCGTAACCTGTCACCTTCCCCCTCTATTCAAATAAACAATAACCCTCCAGCTCGAACATCTTTGAAAATGCTTTGAAATTTTTACGTCCAACATATATGATATACAGTTACGCAAGAACCATTTAATTTCACTCAACGCTCGAACGTTTCGTCGTGCAATTTTTAGCATTTCCTTTTTAGAATCTTTTTGTACCACGGCCTCGTTCTCTTACCCTAAATTGTATATTTTCAAGGTTGTATGGTTATAGGACCATTGTACCGAGGAGGGCACGGGAAAAGAGGTCAAAACTTTAGCGTTTGATACACGTTGCAAACTATGCTCGCCAGGCTGCAAATTCGTCTTTAATATCACGCTCGAGCCGCGAATATCGCGACATCAATTCCTTCTGCACACAAACCGAATCTCGCCTCCTCGTTTCTATCTTTCTCGTCGGATTCCCTCGTCGCCATCGCAGCGATTAATCGCTGGACGACAAATCTTCATTGCAGGGCTTAATCCGTTGTAAACATATTTCATTAAGAGCTTTCCTCCCTCGGCTTAATGCCGCTTGTATCAGCTTAATGGAACAATATTACGGAAAGAGGGAAGATCTTAAGCCGAGACATTCGCTTCTTTCTAAAAAGATATATTTCACGTCTGCAATTAGTGTAAAATATGGACAGTGTCGAGTAGGTTTCGTTTCTCCGAATCATTTGATCCAGTCTCCAAAATAAAATAAACTTTTCTCTCAGAGTGTTAAAACATTCGCGTACCACGCGTGAGAATAGCAATCTTTTACGAGGTCGTTTCACTAAAACGCGGTGGCACAGGTCAATTACACTTCGTAATAAACTCGTATCTGGTAATGTGGGGCAAACAGAATCTTGACCTTTTCAATTGCACTTCATAAATTTCAAAAGAAACAATGAATGTGTGGCCTCACAGGCAGACCTAACCGTGACGATCGGTTTTTATTAGGCTTTTACAGAGTGACAGCGCTTGAAATGCTCGAGTCATCGATGCATGGTTTTATGGCTTGGCGGTTAATAGTTTAGCAGTTATTTAACGTTTAAGTTTTATGGGGCATCGCGACCACCATTACCAGAGTCGACGAGACGGTATAAACGCGTGTATGATAAATCCCTTTATCGCGAATTTTATTTTTATTACGTATATTATATGTTAGTTATATTTTATACGGAATTTTCAATGAAAATCACAGAAATTTAATTTAGTATTACCCATATTTGCTAACAAATACAGCCAATTAGTTAAACGTTCGCACTTGTGAATATAACTCTGGTTTTATCGATTAAATGGAGTTCGTACTTTAAAAGAATTCATTGTGTACGATTTGAATGCAAATTGTAAGATATATGAGCCTTTCATTATGAAAGTGGTGTAAGTCCAATTATCCTTGCATCAGGGTACAAAAGGTTTTGCATTTCAATCGACTGAACGATGTCGATAAACGCTAATTGGCACGTTGTGTGCTCTTCGTGGTCGACGATAAGTAAATTCATCCGGAGTTTGAATAATACGATCGTTTCCCGAAGAAAAATCGCGAACTTGCACCAAAGCCATCAAAGCCACGAAATCTTTTTCAAGCGTCTTTGCTCGCCGCCATCTTCGAAACACAGAATTTCCAAAGATTTCCAAGAAGTTTCCTCGAACGACTCTCGAGTATGAATGAAAATATTTGCGAAACGGCGAATATATTTTAACGAAACGAAACTGGGAGAGTAAAATGAAAAATCTTTCGTCGGGCAATGCGTGGAAAACCGAGTCAGGGGTGCGCGACTGCGCAGAATCGCAGCTCGGAGAGAACATTGACTTGTTCCATATTTTTTTCTGGATTTGAGTTTATGCGCGAAAACAAGTCGATACAATATTCAACAACGTTTGAACGCTTTAGCGATTCCTTTCTAGATTATTTCGTTACCCGGCCCTCGAGTAAAATTAGTCTCGCGACCGAGTTTTTGCAACGCGCTCTAATTCAATTTTTAATTTCCACTGCAGCTTGCATCCCTTTCGCGATAAATGCTTCCCTCGTTCTGCTTAGCAACTGAATTCAAATCAACATGTTTTTTTCGTTCAACAACAATCAAGGGTTCGAGCACAAGGGTTTGGCAAGCAACCTGCGTCGCACGAATAACGATTATACGTTGGTTCGCAATTTTTATTAGTACAATGGCGGACATTGGCGCCTCCCCCTCAAAGTGTCAACATTGTTTGATCGGTCGAAACGCAACGACGAGGTGCTACGTTCCCATTGGGTAAACAGATCACCGATATGCCAAGTAAATGTCAATCATACGCGCACGGAGGTTGGAACGAGGGGGAGTGTCATTGTCTTGAGACGTCGACACAGTTCAGGGGCTCTTTCGATCTTTATCCCCGGGATCCCCTCTAAATAGGACGAAAAGATCGCGCGTTACGTGCTCCAGGTAATGGCCGAATACTGCCAAAAGCACGCTACGCCTTCATCCATTATCGGGGGAAGCGTGCCAAGGTCGAGTTCATCCGACACGAAACCGATTTTACTTCCACCGGCCATGGTAACGGCCCCGAATCGATGGTCTATAGACCAGGCCTGTCCGACACAAATGCCCTAAACGGGCCAATGTCTGTGACAAAAAAAAAAAATAACTTACGAGCCACGCAAACCGAACAAAAAAGCCAAGGGATTAATGGCTGCGGGGGCATTTATATCGGGAACGACCGCCTCCCAGAAACTCGCGCCAAGAATTCCGGGCCGCAGCCTACGACACGTTCGATTAATTCACTGGTTCGTTAATAAAATTGCTCGGTATCGATTCGTCGAACTTAACGCATTGTTGGCCCCTGGTCAGCTATTATACGCAAGAGATTGCAAGAGAGAACCAACGGTAATAAATCGTGCAAAGCTTTGTCAATGTTAAGCTCTGAAAACTGGAAAGGGTGGTTTTACTGCTCCTCGCTAGAAACAGAATTAGGGTTAATTGGGTAGCCAAACGACACTATAATTCTGCTGTAAGTCGAGGGACCCAAGAAAAAGTTTTAAAGTAAAAGAAAACTGCAAATAGGTACTCGAGAAGAATCATATGATTGCTAGTGCAGGTCGGAATTGAATCTACGAGTGTCGAGTCGAATTTATCTATCTTGTTCGATGAAATATTCTCTGATACAGTATTCAGATTCTGAAAAATTGATAATTATCCATTTATCATTTAAAATTTTTAGAAAATCTCGACGTCCTCTCGCACGAAAATGTTGAAGCCTCGGTTGCAATTGCGTTTTTGGTCGTCCCCGTTGCATCACGCGGGCAAACGTAACTTGAGTTAATAACGACTGGTTATGCACGATGCTTAAAGCCCGGGGCTTCGTAATCGTTGGATCCATACGTCGTTTCCTTTCTTCGGGTGATTAATTTCGTAAGAAACGGACCGGTGACTCGCGGGCACCGATCTACAGACGAAAGGAATACGTGCCCGCGTACCGTTTGCACCGGTTACATAAAACGTTATACCCTCGTTATCCCGTTAAAAGGTGCCAATCATCGTCGAGAGGTTTCCTTCGAAACTTTCATTTAATTAACCGGCACCCCCGCGGAGTCGAAAGGCCAACCTTGGAGCGTTTCGTTCGCGCGACCTTCGGCTCTCCCGGAGATGCGTCGACGCGCTTTTTGCGCCTCGAATCGACGGAACGACGTCTCCGACGAGGACGGGTACCGTCGCGGCTGAATTATGCACGAGTTTCGATGGAAAAGCTCTCATCCACTTTGCACGCGTGCATCGATCAAGCGATTCCTTCCGCGACGCGACGCCTCTATGGACAAGAGAGGGCTATTTATTGCTTGGATATCCATCGGAGGGCACGGTTTTATCCGTTAGATTATAAGTGATGCTTTCAGAATTTGCGAGCCATTCAATCACCCGGACGTACACGTCGAGCAAACTGTTACACCCTCATTGTTCGCGATTTCGTCTTCGAAGGCATCCATTTTTTAAGATAAATTTGAAAACAGATGTTGTTTACAGTCTAATTTACATTTCGAAGAAAATCGTGCCTGCGTTTTGACTTTCCATTCGTCCAGGATTATTCCAGAGAATATCACAGCTCGTTAAAAATCTATATCGAAGCTCGAAAACTCGGATTTCATTTGATTTTAATTTGTAACCCGAACGTCCAAATTGGAGATTGCTCCAGGGCGCCGATGGCTTCAACGTCGGTCCTGATTGTGGGACACGTTACGTAGGCCGTGCTAAAAGATCGTTAGTTTCTCGTCCAAAGGAACATTGGCGTACATTCGTTAGGCTAAAAAACGTTCTCCCTGCTCGTAACAACATTCGATATTAATAAATTTTCCACCTTAAAGAAAATGATAAGAGAAGAAAGGAGGTCCGTGGTAACCTCGTTATTTGTTTCAGGGTTCGGTCTGCGACCCTTGGGCCTCGGCGATGACGCAGTTATGTTAATCAGTTACCCTGGAGAGCTCTTCATGAGGCTGTTGAAGTTAATGATCTTGCCGCTGGTGATCGCCAGCCTGATATCCGGTAAAATATGCCCGAACCATCGTGTGAGGAGACTCGTGACCGCCGAACAATAATAATTAGACAATTTTCCAGGCTCCGCGAGCCTGAACGCAAGGATGAACGGGATGATCGCTGTCCGCACGTTGGTCTACTTCATACTCACGTCGTTGCTGAACGCGGTCCTCGGCGTAATACTGGTACTTCTGATCCATCCTGGTAATCCTGGGATCAGAAAATCGATGACCACCTCGCACAACGGACGCGCCGTCAACATCCTGGACAGTCTTCTGGATTTGGGAAGGTAACTTTGTCTATTTACGAGGCCCGTCAGGCGTTAGGTATCGATCAGAATCTGCTATTTTCGCTCTTTTGCGCCGTCACTCGTGGCAACAGCCTTCCGGAATTTTCCCAGGATAAATGTGGCGTCTCATACTGCGTTGTCGGAGCAACGGTTGACTCGTTCTACCGAACTACCGCTCCGAAGATATATCGCGAGTTCGCGGTAGCATCGCGATCAATCATCTTGTCTGAACAGAACGGTGAAGCAAATCACGACCGGATAAAGAACGATCACGGAGTTGTCGAGCAGAAAATTAAGAGCCCTAGAATTATTTTTGGATAAACAACCTTTCGAAAAGAATATATTTAATTTGGTCAAAAAGTCAGTTTTCTCCGAGCCCTTGGAGGATATGGAGCCATAAGTTGTCACGTTGAAGACTAGGGGAAGCTTCTCGAGCCTGCCTATGTTGATCTATAATTATCTTTGCAAAATAGTCTGTCAAAACAAGCGTGTTACGATCGATATCAGCAGAGAAATAATATCAGCGAAAGAGAAAATATTCACAGGGAATTACGTTTAATAAATCGCTTGAATTTTATATAGATCATTTAAATGTTTAAGCTTCAGAAAAAATTTGTTTTCTATGGAAAAGCTATTTTTAAAGAGATGTTAAATTTATTTCGTCTCTAGATTCAGTGGTTAGCTCTAGATGGTTCTACTTCCCTGCTATTATTAGTTTTGACGTATATTGTCAATTTGATGTCGAATTGTGGCGATCAGAATTAGATTTAACCTTCGAGGACAAATGTTTTACTAAGAGGATATACTGCAAGGACATACTAATTTGGAATGTTTGAGTAGAAGAATGTTCCAACAGTATTAACAGAGGCTCGGATAAAGAAGGTTCCACTTTGTTCAGAAGATATATTTGGCTAATCCTAAAAATGTTTAAACCCGAGAAAAAACCTGTTCTCTCTAAAAAGTGGCTCCAACCATAACTTGGACCTAAGACCGATTTTGAAAATGTTTAGCTTTGAGAAGAAACCAGTTTTTTCGGGCCCACCTACGCTATTCGTATTTATCACTGAAAAACAACCTTCTAAAATGAGTATTTGCAAAAATAAAAATAATACAAACACCTTGAACGCTTTCTTTGAGATTTAAGATCTTACTTTTTACACTGGTTTGAATACATTACTTGGATATGCAAGAGTTTGATGAATATCTGACCATATCGGAACACGATACACGAAATTTAAATGGCGTTAGCTTTAATCTAATCGAACCTTGACATATTCGATGATACGCGTTTATCGCATATTTCTTCACTATGCGAATGCTTTTTGCATACGTGCTGTTTGCAGTTGGCATAGAACCGCTTCGCGTTCGATAAACCACATTTTACTCTTTCATGCGGCCCCTCCCGCTACACGTTCCCACCTAATCTATCATTATGTTTCTTTTCAGCCTCTCTCCTCTTATATTTTATACAACATTTATAACACGACTTTATAATTCGGTCAAGTTCAAGCTTCTGTCATCGATTTAACTTTATAATTAATTCATCGGTTAACTCCTTTAAAACGGTCTACCGCCTCCTCGTACTTTAAAAGCATTTCAATCTCGATAAGCTGTTATAAATAAAGTATATACATTTACAGCAGATAATGTGTCGTATGAAATATTTACCGGAGGCCACCGCGATTTCATCGGTAGTTCCATTTCCTCTTGTTAATCGATCTTAATAAATGTTAACGCACGCACAATAAACATTTAAACGATCGAACCATAGCCACGACGAGAAAGTAGAGCTTGCAACTTTTTCGGTGACCTACATTACGATTCTTTGGAACAATAGCCGCGATAAAGAAAAAAGGAAGAAGTATTGCAAATGAAACGTCGGAATCGTGAATATTCTTTTTCACCATATTGTCTACAGAAAAAAACATTTACAGTCTCTGTGTCTGTTCTATTCTTACGTAATCATAATATTTCGGCTGAAATTTTTCCCTCGTTATATATTCTTTATCGCTTTCAAATAAATGCTCGACTCATCGAGGTGGTTCGTCGATATAAAATACCTCGAAAACAATTCCCCGGTGTACTGTTTAAAGAACATGTAATTTGCTTCGCCGTTCCAAGCGTTATCAGAGACGTTAGAAAGCGAGAGTCGCGTGCAGGAAGTCGTCTTCCTCCCAGGACGAGCAAGACGGCTCGTCGATGGCTCGTTTCTCGAGCAACCCTTTTCGTCGCGGCGGTCGCTCGAAACGATTTATCGATGGAAACGACCGTCTCGATAAGGATTAAGGTCGCCCGTTGCTCGACGATCGGTGAACTTTTCTAAAGCCGTCGCAATAAAGGATAATACCTATCGCGATGAAAATAGAAGTATGCGCGCGGATATATCGATCCGTGCGTGGTTTATTCGCGCAACCTGAGGAGTCTTCCGTTTAAAACGTACGCTTCTGGTGTATACCGGCGACTAACACAATTACACGTTGTATCGGGAATTAACCGCGAAAGCCGATAAAGGCTATCGATCAAGCGCTACGTAAAAAAAGAAAACGCATCTGACACGAACGTTTTCTCGACACGTTGCAGGAACATGTTCCCGGACAATATTTTCCAAGCAGCGTTCCAGCAGGTAAATAAAATTCATTCTTTCGATCATGCTCTGCTCGAAGGACGTACCCCTGTTGTTCACGAGGCTGTTCTCCGCAGGCACACACGGTCTACGTGCCGAAAACCCAGCCCTTCCGGAACCTCAGCGACTCGGTGTCCTCGGAGGTCCTCGGAGAAGAGGAACTTATGCGAGTCACCCAGTACAGGAGCGGAACGAACACGCTGGGCATTGTTTTCTTCTGTCTGGTCTTTGGAACGTTCTTAGGTACCCTCGGGGAAAAGGGACAGATCGTCATCGATTTCTTCAAGGCTGTCTTCGAGGTCATCATGCGCATGGTGTCGACCGTCATGTGGTACGTTCGAATTTTACAAACAACTCCTAATAAAAATATTAAGAAATGAGTATAAATATTGTGAAAGTTAAGGGAGATTATTTTGCAAAGCATCCGTGATTTTTACGTTCCGATGGACGGCATAGACTACTCAATTTGCTCGCGAGAATTTCTTTGGAAGGAACCGGTTTCCCGTCGCGGTCGGCTCTATGCTCGGCCCGTTAAAGAAACCAAAATAATATTAGAGCCTCTATTAATCAGAGGGGACAGCGAGGATAGATTTCGAAAGACGATAGAATTCACATTCGGAATTTCTATAAATAAACATGATCCTATCATAGCATAGTACTCCTCGATCCCTCTACGGAAAGATACTCAAACTTCTGAATAAATAATAGAGAGCAAGGATACGTTCGTGGAAGATATGGAAATAATTCGGTCCGAGAAAGCAGAACTAATCCAAATGGAAATGAATAATTCGCTTCTCTTGCTTTTCGGACGTGTCCTCGTCCGGGGGTCATTACTTATTCAGAAATTTGCAAAACCAGTTTCGTGGAAGTTTAAAAACTTGACGCAGACAGCGGCTGACAAGGAACTTCCGTAAAAGGAGGTCCAAGAAATTGCCGGTACTTTTCTTGGACCTTTGTTCCATCAAGATGTCTTTATTCCCAAGTTTTTAGTCCTTAGCGCGGATGTTTGTGCATTTTAATTTTCAAAGTAACTACGGAATACTTGAAGTAAGACACGAATTATTATATTTAGGGGTTGAAATATGGTGGAAGGGTAGTAAAGTATCGTTTATGCATTTTAATTTTGAAAGTAACTACGGAATACTTGAAGTAAGATACGAATTATTATATTTAGGGGTTGAAATATGGTGGACTGGTAGTAAAGTATCGTTTTGGTGTATTTTGGCAGGATGACACCGGTGGGGATCACGTCGGTGATAGCTGGAAAAATACTAGGCGTGACCGATTTGGCGCTGGTGATGTCGCAGCTCGCCTGGTTCATCGTCACGATCGTGATCGGTGTTTTTTTCTATCAGCTGGTGATCATGCAGCTGATCTACCTGGCCTTCGTGAGAAAGAACCCTTTTAAATTCTACGCCGGCCTCGCCCAGGGTACCCTCACCGCTTTCGCCATGGCATCAACGTGAGTCGACGATCTTCGAACTCAGCCCGACCTTCAGAGTACCCATATTATCGCCTGCCTCACATGACCTCGGTCGTCATCGTCATCTAGCTTCTAACCCACCCCAGACGATCCCGTCCGACCCCTATCACGTCTTCCTCCGTCTTTCCCCGTCAATTGTCTCCCGTCGTGTCCGTTTCGTTTCCTCCTTATCCCCCTAAAAAAAAATAAATAAAACGTTCCGAGAACGCGTTCAAGACACGAAAGAGCCAGGTCGGGGGCGTACGATTATCGAATCGATTGACAAAGAGACAAAATATGTTTCAGCCAGCCGAGAGGAGGCTTTGCGAGGCCGTGGTCCCGTTACTCCGTTCCGAAACTGCTATCGATTTCAGCCAGCGTTTCACAACGTCGGGACCTTTATCCTCGATGACGTTGTCGAACGCTGACGATAATCGTTCCTACTTCCCGTCCACAGATTCGATCCCCGTTCGGGCCCATTACGTTTCTTTAATGTTCTCCCGTTTCTCATGGGGAGATCAATCGTCATGATCAATGAGAAAGAGAGAGAGGTATGCAGTACCGGGTGGCACTTAGGATGCGGATACTCCCGGTTGTCGGTTACTGTCCACGAACTTTCGGTGTACGTATTCAATCGTTCGGATACTCGTCTATCGTCAGACCGAAATTTCGAGGCGTGTGTTATGGAGCTACGGTCCGGGACAAAATTACAGAATCAAACAAACAGGGAGCCGAAACACTTGATTCTCGAGATTATAGGGGTTTGGTCAATGCGTGAAATGGAAAATCTGATGAAATCGGTATTTATAATATGTGTGTTTTCGACTTGGAACTACGAGTTTTGTGAGTTTGTCCCGGGGGAAGTGGCGACGTGAAAGAAAGAGGAGAATGTAAACGAAAGAGGAGAAGGACACGTAAAGAGTACAAAAGTGCACGGAAACGGGCGTCTTTGTCCGTGTCTGTTGAGCCGGAAATCAGCTGACTCCGTGTCACCTGGACTGATTCTCGGGGCGGAGGCCTTCGAGGGCTTCCTTTATCCGAATCTTCCGCCTTCTCGTCGCGAGGGACGAGGCGGAGGAAGAAGATACCGGCCGAAGGAGGCTTCCGCGCCAACCATGTTATTACATAAGCATTTTTTCCGAGAGAAATCAAAAGGGAAACTGAAAAAAATATTGGTTGCTCGCGTCGAGCCCGCTCTTCCAGGTTTGACGGCGACGTCCATCACTGCTGCTAGTCCAGAACTGCTGAACTACGATACGCTTTCTTTACTATGATTACTCGTTTGACCGCGGATCACGCGAAGCAACGATCATTTTTTCAGTTTATCCGTCGAAAGTTTTTTACAGAACCATCCACCGTTACCTCATCCTGGTTTCCCTTTCATATCTCGTCATTATTTCCCTCGTTCCTTGCATCGTGGGACAGAGAAGCATTCGTGTCACGAGTAACGCTTGCGATGATTCACAACGTGTTTCACGCTTCGAACCCTTTTCCGTCCCATCGTCGCGGTGCTCGAAGAACCGTTAAAAAACACGTCCCAGCCAACGGCAATTGTTTCTAATTCAACTTGTTTTTCTATGTGGATTAACTTTTTCCAGAAAAGAGCGTACACAACTATGCGTATACTGTGACTGAGAGAACAAGTGCTCTCAGTGTATCATGAACAGAGACTGTATGAATATCAATGATGATGTATTAGAGCACGCGCTGCACGCGGCCTTTTGCAGGTGGTTCAGTGAGGTCGAGGGTGGCCTTGGTAAGTAATCGATGGCCGCGACATGAAGGTACAATACGATTGTCTGTTGCAGAGTTAGGTGGACCGTAGGACGGACGACGTACCATCGCCGATATGCCTGTCGTCTGTTCGATTAACCCCTGGTTAATTTTCAGCTCGTCTGTGCGGTCATTCTGGTCAATTAGCTTATCGAAAAACAAATACCTTTACCGTCGATACGACTTCTATCGGTGACAAAACACGCCCTTATCGATCGACCTTACCGCGTTGTACGAGATATGGTATATATATATATATACATATATACGAAATATTTGACTCTACTCTATCATTTGACTCGTGCTCATAAAAAGATCCTTGCACCGTATCATTCAGTGAATCAGATTCATTATGTTAGACGATCGTTCCGCCAGAATGACCCCTGGTCCCTGGACACCGGGCGATGCTGCACGCGGCATATGACCTTTCTAACGATATAGAAACCCGGTATGCCAGATTTTTCCTAACGCAGCTTTGTACAGGGCTGCCGCGCTCCCGGTCACGTTCCGCCTGATGACGGACAAGCTCAGGGTCGATCCTCGAGTTACCAGATTCGTTCTGCCGATCGGTTGCAACATTAACATGGACGGCACGGCACTGTTTGTCGCCGTCGCCAGTATATTCATCGCGCAGATGCACGGTATCGCTTTGGGCTTCGGCGAGATTATAACCGTTATGTAAGCAGCTTCGCCTTAACGAACTATCATTTCGCTGGTTCGAATCAGCCAAATATCATTAACCAAGGGACAATTTTGTTTAAAGCTTAACGTCAACCGCTGCGTCTGTGTCATCAGCTTCAGTTCCGAGCGCTGCTCTAGTGCTCCTCCTCGTCGTGTTAAGCGCCATCGACGCTCCCGTTTACAACGTCTCCCTGTTATTCACCATCGATTGGTTCGTGTAAGTATCGAGATTCTGTAAGAAAATTCTCCGACGATCGAACGTTGGAACATTTAATATTTTCCGTTTGAATTCAGGGACCGCATACGGACCACCAACAACATGTTGGGCGATTGTTATGCCGCCGCAGTGGTCGAACAGCTGTCCAAGAAGGAACTGATGGCCCTCGATGCGGCAGCCTATCAGGTAAAATCAAAATTATAAATCAACTCTTCGAAATATGTGGAAACTTTCGATACTTTATGGAATACCGCGCGAACATAGTTCTCCATAGCAGATCATCGGTATTCGTTCGATCGGGAAAGCTCAGTTCATCCCCTTGCATCGCGCATGCTCTCGGTTTTCCGATGAACAAATATAATCATGTGATCCGATTTCACAACGGTGTAGCATGTATAATGCATGCACTCGACACAGCAAGATACTCTTTGGCATACTTTTTGTCTAAAATGTCGCACGTCATCGCCATCGGTGCTCAGATTTGCTCGATCGATTTTACCGTACAACGTAACTGCTCCTTTATTATGTTTGGATTTGCAAACAATCCACTATGCAGTTACAAAGTCTGAAACTTCAAGCTAAACTATTCCATGAATCAATTTTACGAATAATTATCGAAGAAGACACACCCTTGAAGAAAAAAGAATGAATAATAGAACCGGAAGAACGATTACAGTTAAAATATATTTTTATTCGATAGATACAGACATTGATAAGAGAATTTCATCCTCGACTCGGTTCGAAGTGAACACGACACGCATTACTCATTTCGCTAATGAAGTGCCAGCGATCAGGGCATTGATCATTCCCGTTGGTATCTTTTTCCAGTCGGAGACCGTTCTGCCGACGACGATCGCGAATGGATGCATTTCCGCCAACAGAGTACCTGATCCTGACACCATCGTAGTCGAGATGCAGGACGATACGAGGATAGCCGGCATCGCCAAGTAAACAAGCTTGTTGGTAGGGCTAGGCTATCACTTTGTACGATCACGAACGATCGCGTGCATTCATCCTGGTTTTTTCGCCGCCCGTCTATTTATTCCGTTTCGCTGGCTGGTCGGCGGGGCTGATTAACTTGCATATTGCAAACGGCTCGTTCGATTTCGATGACATTTATAAACGATTCATGGCCAGGCCACTGTCGTCGCACTTAAGCTTCTCATTTCCTCGCTGTCGCGCGTCATTCGTTTTTCTTTTTTTTTCTTTTCTCCCCTTCGATCGCCTGCTCGACGCGAGAGATATCGATGGATTCCCCAGCGTGATTTTTGTAACACGCTAATAATTGTTAAGCATGTCACTCGCGACTGTCGAGCCAGCGGCCGGTAGATCTCTGTACCGCCTAAATATATAATCGATCCAACGCAAGCGCCCGCCATTATGGTACACGCGAACGATCGAGCGAGGCTCTGCGTCAGCCGAGGGCAGATCATTGGGTCTCTCCACGACGAAGCACAGACTTCTCGGACATTGTAACGACGTCACGCATTCGAGAGGTTTGGTGAAGTTTTTTCTCGCGTTGCACCATATATTTTTTTTTATTTTATAGAGTACACACGTACACGTTGTAAAGAATTGTTAACCGTTGCACGTGAGCGCTGCGACGCATCATCATCATCGAGAATCCCATCCGCTTTGTTAAAGTGCCGCTTCGAAGCAACGTCGACGTCCAGAGGCGTGCCCCTCAACCGTCTTGTTTCGTTTTCAGCATCAGCGTGTTGCAGATGCCCAGGAGCGTGACGGAAGAGACAGTCTGACCAGTGGTTCACCCTGTGTTTAGCTCTAGATATCGTCGACCGAATTGTTAACGAACTTCGCACGCTTTCGTCCCCCCTGGCCGAAAGATACGTGTCAACCGTGGATCAAAATACTAAAAAGGGGTACACAATAACGTTTTCTACTGTCGGCGAAACCTTTTTCCATTGTAACGATTTCGCGACGGGAACGTCTCGAGAAGAGAAAGAGAACACGGCCACGAGAATCCAGATATCAAACACGAAGTCAATAATCGCGATTCGCGTCTAAGACACAGCAATAACGAGACCGTATTTACGAAGCTAACGACACGAAGCAGCTTCCTCGATCGTCGAGAGAACGACCGGTTCAGATTGCACTCCCGAATTATTATAAACGATCGTTTCCCGCGATCGATCGCGCAAACAGCGTCGAGTGTGGTGCCTTATTTTAACCACGGCACTTTAAACGGCCGCTGCGAACGTAGAAAAGAGAAAAAAAAATAATAAAGAAAATTTCTGTTCATTAACCAAAAACCCGAAGTAATCCGAATAGGCGTTAGCTAATTGGCCGGGTACCGGAATCAGCGTAGCTTTTGGCGATCGATCGTCCTACTGCCACAACAGTTTTCCACCGACACATAAACAATTTCGACTGTCAGCCACCGTTCGCGAAACGATCGGACAACGAGCGAACGTGTTTGCTACCGTTCGATCGATCCACCGAGGAGGAACACGTCCAGGAACGTTTGGCGAAAAGAAGACATTGTTCGATAATTACGTAGGGACGCGTAGATGTAGGAATGTCGTGATACGAGATCGATCGACGCTAGCACGGCGTCACGACGCTAGTCGCGAAACATATGTATAGTCGGTTAGCGTACGACGCGTGCAACGGCGTTGATTATTACCAGATCGTAGACGAAACCGTTTGGAAACGAACCGTAGGGGTTTCCATTAGCTCTTAACTGTCATATTGAAAACTATAACTGTCGGACCATTGACGAACATGGATCGGTGCACAGACATCTCGGGCGGCTCGTACCCTCGGGGCGAGCCGCGTTCACGATTCTGCCACTGTGCACTTTTTTTGCGATTAACGTTCCCTCCCTTTAGCGTAATTTAAGTCCCGAGACGAGTCGTTCTCGGTTTCATAGCGTAGATCCACCCCGCTCCACAACAATAAGATAATAACAAAAAAAAAAAAAAAAACACAAAAAACAGATATATATGAAAACAAAAAAAAAGTGAACGAAACAAAAAAAAAAACACGAAAGAGAAGATCATCTAGCGCTCTTTGACGGGCAGCCTCAAGACTGGACATGCCATTTGAATATGTCGTTTATAATAAATACTACGTATAACGTTATAGGAAAAATTACGTGAGGAATTCACTGATTCTAGGCACTAGGTACGTAGGTCGATACGTGTTCTATCGTAGAGACTGTTTAAATGTACAAATTAACTGGGTAACTACTAGTGCTTCGTAGTGCGTTGTTTCACCCGAAAGCGAACCCGTTTAAATGATTTTTCGATGATAACCGAGCGTCGTTTCCGTTGAACGATATTCCTGCCTCGCTGTTTTCGTTCTCCGTAATCGTTGCGTTTTGCGGATCCGTCACGTTGGAAGTTTTTTGCCGTGCTACACACACCTTTTGCCCCCGCGCGCGATACCGACTTTACGTTACCTTTGAACAGTGAATGCGGCGAGTGCTTTGTTTATAGCCTAGAGGAGAGCAGGGGGTGAATAGAGAAAGAATTTATCGAAATACTTCAAAAAGACTATGTGTGAATATACTTATAAGGCTCAACGTGTTGTATAACAAGATGCAAGGTTTATACGAGAACGTGCGTTATTTCTTACCTTCGATCGTCCCTTATCCATGCTCGGCAAATCCGTGTTTTGATCAATTATTATTTTATTTCCGTTGTATTACAATTAAATTTCAATGCTTGGGAATACAAAAAAGCGACCAAATTGCCTAGATTTTGAAGATCGATGTTGCCATACAAGTGTTTCGTTTCATCCTCGAGGAAGCTAACAAAGAATAGGGATTTAAATTCGGATAATAGATTTTTTTTATCAATGGAGGGGATCCCCTATAGTCATAGGGACCAAAGGGGTTTAAGTCCCCCTTTTTGTACCCTCCAATGATCCCTGCTGTCGTAGGGTACACGAGTACGAAACTCGATACAAAAAAAAAGTATGCCTGTTCGATTTAGGCTGTCAGGACAGCTCTATTCTAATACGACGATGAAAAAAAATTGTGCAGGAGAATTTTGTCTGGTCCAGTGACCTCTCTAATCCTGTGGTGCTTTCTTCCCAAGCGCAGCTGTGTATTTGCACTACTTCTCATGAAATTAATTAAAATTTTTTATGTTTTGTGTTAGTCACACATTATATTTTCGGTAAAGAATTTTTTTCTCTGAAGTGAGCAGGATTTCGGGGGTATGTCTATTCACCAAAAATTATTGTAATTGACCCCCTCAACTGAAAATAATTTTTAAAGAACGATTTCAAAAAATTTTTGAAATTTCAGGGAAACATATCAATGTATGGTCAGACATTAGATATTTGGAAAGGAATTTTTTTCTCGAAAGTGCGTAGGATTTCGGGGATATGTGTAATGACTAAAAATGATTGTAATGGACCCCGGCAACCAAAAATAATTTTTCCAGAACGATTTGAAAGTTTTCAATTACGTCGAAAAATTTGTGAACCTGCCCCGTCGATTCTTCTTAAAAATAGACATTACAAACAAATAGCTGTTCTAAAGATGTGAATGATTGAAAACAACGGATTCCTAAAAAATTCATTTATTTAAAATCCACCGTCACGTGGATCCTTGGCTCACGGGAGAGTCTTTGTACAAAGAGTTTGTTTTTTTTTATACAAAATGTGACATATCTATTCTCTAGCATTTATGTATATGTACTTGGCTGACGTTCCGTCTTCCGTTACATCGTGATTTCGTTCAGCTGGCGAACGCAACGTAAAAAAATTAGATGAGAAATAAAGAGATAGAGGGGGTGAGGGATTAAATGGCGCGTCCGAATCTGCCCAGTCGCGAATTCTAGAATGATCAGTTCGCTCGCGACGACGCATTTTCGACGCGGTGACGTCGCGCCATGCTCCATGAAACACTCGAGACAAATTTGTCTCGGTCTCAAACAAACAAAAAAAAAATAATAAAAAAAACTATAAAACATTTAGAGGTCACTGTACAATCCGCGCGTTTCGACGAGCATGGCGCGAACGTCGAATTCGTTCGCGTAACGGCAGTCTATCTTTTTGATTATACGGCGAAATAATATCGTCATTTCTCCTTTGTCCGTTCGTTAGAGTCTTATTTACACCGATTGCTTAGCGGTTACAACGCCCCCACGTTGGCGTCTCCTATTTACATTCGAGTATTCTTTCATCTATCGATCGGCCGACGATCGAAACGGCAAGTAACAGTCGTATCGTACATATCCGATATAATAATATCATCGCAGTGGAGAGATCGCGTAATCGCCTCCTTTTCGCCGTGTCGCGCGCGTTTTCAAGCACGCGCACGCGAGATTATCTACAAAACAATTAATAAGCGCGAAAACGAGGCGCTCGCCTATGTATACATATATATCACGAAGTGGAGGGAATGAGAAAAAAAAATTTGCACCTTGGCGCCTCCGACGGTCCCGTCGAAGGTCAGTCAACTTAGAGTTTCTATTTTATACACGCGCTGCACACTGGAATCACACGATCGGCTCGAGTCTATGCTACACTCCGCGACAGAGTCTCGAAATTAGCTTTTTACTAAAGTGTCTCTCGCGTTTCTTCTTCAATCGTCGATTACATATTCACTAACGACTTCGCGCGTCCAGGGATGGGCACGATCGAAACGATTTCCTAATCGATACGCCTCTAAAATACTGAACAGGCCCGCTCGGCGCTCGGAACGAATGACGAACAATCCGATTTGTATTCCGTAGCGATTTACGTATCGACGTTCGCGCGTTCGTGTTCGGTTCTGCTGTCAAATATTAAATCGTGATTTATATTCGGGGCCCCATTCATGATCGGCGAAGAATACTTATCGGTACTACGCGTCGTTTGCTCTGGACGATTTTGTATAAATTATTTAAAAACGACTTGGTAAGATTTATAAAGTTTTGCTCGATTTTTGCGACTTCTCATAAATATAGGAATTAATTTACTTATTATGAATTAAAGAGCAAACGCCACAGTGACCATACGACGTACGTTTAACCAGTTCCATAAAAATTTACTGTCCGACGTAATCGAAGTATTCTCCACTCGGTCAGCTATTAAACGTAATATGCTAATATATTCAGCATACAGGCGACAACTTCGATACAGCTACCGAAACAACGCGCGAACACTTTTGAGCATTTTGGCTACGTATCAGAATACAAATTCTCGATGCATTATTCATCGTTCCGACACTTTTCGAAACACGGTTATGCCCATCTCAGGCCGCAGCGAATATTAACGGTTGTCCAGTGACCCCTGGGGGTCGGTCTCGAGGCGTCCTCAGATCCTGAGTTCCGCGTCGGTGACCGGTATCCCCCTGTTGGCGGTCTGACCGGACCTCTGGGTGGCTGGGGGCACCAGCGGACTGATACTGGGACTTCTGGTGGCCAGCGGTGAGAGGGATGGGGAAAAACTGGGACTGAGAGCGGCGGAGGGGAAGGTGGAGGCGTCGTGACTGATGGGGGACCTGGGGAGGATGCCTCTGGCGAGCGCGGGGGCCGCCAGCGATCTGGGGGCGACGGAAGTCAGCAACGGCGGGGGTGGAGCTTTATGTACAGACTTGGTCTTGCCGCTGCTGCCCGAGTTTCCGCTCTGGACACTGGCGGCGTCGTCCTTCAACCTGGCGATCTCGCTGAACACGTGCGCCAGGGGTTGATAGTGGGGACCCCAGTCCAGTAGGTAGTCCCAGTTGTACGAACCTGTGAGCTCCTCCTCGCTGTGCACGATGGAGCTCAAGGATCCGTTCATGGACGGGCCACCAGGCACCTCTAATCCCGACATCGGTCTTCCAGGCTCGCCGATCTTCCCGTAGATCAGAGTGGCGATGTCTGCCTCGGTGGCGGTCTCGTCCTCGAACAGGTGCAGGCTGTCGAGAGGCAGGGCTTCCGGCGGCCTGCGCGGCGTGCCGGCCGGAGGATCGACGATCCCCAGCCTGGCCAAGTATTCCTGAGTGTTGTGCACCGATAAATCGCTGGCAGAGTCTCCTGTCTGCTGGCCCTCGTTGATCATTCGAATCTCCTCGTCCTCACCGTCATCCTCCGCCGAGCCTCTGCCGGAAGATCCGGACTGATCGCTGCCGGACAGCTCGGAGGTGGCCTGTTGCTGACCCGACTGACCGGAAGTCCCGTAGGGTGGTATCTCGTCGTACTTGGGCGGCGCGAACTGACACGAGGCGCCGCCGTTCCCGCCATTGCCGTTCCCGGAACCCACGTTACCCGCTGTGCCCACGCCACCCACGCTTCTGATGGGGATCGTGTCGAAGGCGCTGGGGTCCACGTAACTGTTGGAAGCCGTGGCGTTGCTCTCGCCGTTCAGACCAGGCTTCGTTCCCGGCTTCTTGTGTCTGCGATTACGAAGATGGAGGTACAGGAATATAGCCCCGAAAGCGACCACCAGAAGGAGAAGAGCGATCAGCAGGCCCAGCGCCCAGTCAGCCAGGCCTCCGTTCGCCGCCACGGCCATGTTGGTACCAACGTCCGTCGGAGTGGCCAGCGCTGTCGCGCCTCTAGCTTCGTTCACGTCGTTGTCGTCCGTCAGAGTGATCTCCACGACGGTCATGTTCGACAAGGAACCCTGTCTGCCGGAGCTGGCGCTGACCACCAGCCTCGAGGACTCCTCCACGTCCATGTCGATGTGCATCAGCTTCTGCTTGACGATCAGCGCCCCGGTGGTGCGGTTCAGCTTGAAGTACGGATGCTGTGAGGTCAGCTGGTACACCACCCGTCCATCAGGACCCTTGTCGCGGTCCGTCGCCGTCACGTGACCGATCACCGTACCCGGGAGCACCTGGGCCCCGCTTCTGATCCCGAATCTGTACATCCTCTCGGTGAACTGGGGGTAAAACTCGTCCCTGGACTCGATCTCCACCCTCACTCTCACCGCGGCGGTTCGTCCCCCAGTGTCCGTAGCCCTCAGCGTGAACGCGTACCGGTTCCTCAGCTCGTAGTCGAATACAGCGCGCGTCGTCACTGTACCGGACTTGGCGTCCACGGCGAACAGCTTCCAGCTGTCGTCGATGTCGGAGAAGCCGGTTGCCGCCGCGGAGACGATGGAGTAGTTCAGTGAACCGAATATGCCGCGATCCAGGTCTGAGGCGCGAGCGGAGAAGACCGTCGTCCTGATGGGCTCGTTCTCGCCCACAAATTCAAGGTACTCGGAGACTGGGAACTTGGGCGAGTTGTCGTTCACGTCCTCCAAGCGGATTCGTAGCCTCGCCAATGCGCACAACGGCGAAGTTGGGTCGCTGTCGCAGGCCATCACCACCAGATTGTAGACCTCGGGCTCCAGGTCGCAGTCCAGGGTCGCGTTCACCAGCACGGCGCCCGTGGTCTTCTCCACCCGGAAGAGGCCGCCGTCGTTTCCAGACGTGATCTCGTACACGAGGCTCGCGGCGGCGCTCCCGGCCAGGTCGTCGTCCTTGGCGCGTAGCGTCGCCACGATGGTCCCGCGAGCCGCGTTCTCCTTGATCGACACCTGGTGGAGCTCCTCGAGGAACCGCGGGTAATTATCGTTCACGTCCTCCACGGTGACGATCACGGTTACGGGCTCGTCCCCTACCAGGGAACCGGTCGTCATGTTCTCGTTCTTCGAGCCTAGGCGCAGAACGTACCTGCAAACGGGAGTCGTCGTTAGCGTGGGGTTAATATTGGTGTTATTGTTGTGGGTGGTCATTTTGCAAGGTGGTGGAACACACCATTTAATCTTAACACGTTGACTCTTGCCAACAGACCAAACGACCTGCATATAAACCTGTGGAACTAGTTCTTACCTGTCTTTTGTTTCTCTGTCTAGGGCTTTGGAGAGGATCAGTTTGCCCCTGGACACTTCGAACGTTCCGCTCTCGTCGCCAGCAACGATGCTACCGTCCAACAGGTCCACGTCGGACAGCCTCATCAACGTGGTGCCCCTCAAAGAGTTCTCCTTCGCCGTGATCTTGTACTCCTTGCCAGGCAGCGAGCTCTTCAGACTGCTCAGCCTGACCACTACGGAACTCACGGACGAAGCGGGTGGTTTGCCATAATCCTCAGCCACCACGGCCAGCTCCACCTCTTTGGGCAGAGGCCTGGGTATCGCGGTACGATTAACAGTCAGGACACCGGTCACAGGATGCACCGAGAAGCCCTTGGTAGCTTTCAGCAGGTAATATCGCACGCGGCTGTTGTCCTCCGTGAGATCGTCGTCGGTCGCGTTCACCGTCAGAATCTCCTGCAGGTCTCCGCGTCCCTCTAAACAGGAAAAAAAGAACAGAGTTAGGACGACGATCGTGTGATTAGATTCTAATTGTTCTATCGACATCGCCAAAGTGATTCTATAGGATAAATTTAGGATCGCTAGGATCCTCTATACCCAAAAGAGAGATTCGTAACGTTAGTATAGAAATGCTTCGACGGTGGCTCGTCGAAAAACTGGTCGTCAGGCCCCGAGGTATCGATTTTGAATTCCAGAGTCCGGCGCGGTTCTTTTGCCTCGATTTTTGCATTACAAGCGGTTTGAGGCATGACGTATGCGACTGTCGTATCGATACGTATCAATTATAGCTCAGCAAGATAAATAAGGCCCATTGATTCGGTTGTACGGTCGGTTCTTATCGTCCTTTCGTAATCTTCGTTCTTTCGAGCAGTATCAGATGACACTTGTTCGCTAGGTAATGGGCCTAAGAGATAGACTAATCGCTCGGTTTCATCCCTGTCACTCTATTCTCCGCGCTCCCAGCCTCTACCCCCGGGGATCTTGCACGCGCCGAGTTGTACATCTTGTTTGATACCTGTTTACAATTCCCATCAGAAATAAAACGAGCGACGGCGTTGCGGCTGACGCGGATAATTAAGATTGCTGCCCTTGTCGTACCTCGGCTGTCTCATTTGCGAAGTGATAGTTTTGGGGGAACTTTTACTCGCGAAACGAGCACCGAGAACAGTGATTATCGATATTCAAGAGGAATTATTCGAGTAAAAGGTCTCCGATGATGTTTGAATCGAGATAACTTCTCCACATTCCTTTATCGTCGCGTTAGTTAAGCTACAGGTGCGGAGGATAGTTTAATCGCCTGGTCCCTCATCCCTGTCGCTCACTTTTCCACTCTCGAGCCATTACCTCGGGGCTCTTATTAAACTCGTTACACTGTACATCTTACTAGCTCTACTACCTCGTTCGTTAGGTAGATTAACGAGACGAATCAAATATATCTTAACAAATAAGAATTGAACGAACGAAAGTTTTCCTGCGGGTGGGAAGAAAATGGGACTCGAGAAGGGTGGGATCGATTTTGTAAGGCGGTCGAGAGGGGCCCCGGAACAAAGATCGGGGTATCACGGACGCGAGGTCAAGTACCCTCCGCCTCTTTTTGTCGGTGGTACGTCCTCGAGGAGCACCACCGGCGCGCCACCACCTCCGAGTTCTTTCTTTTCTCGGTAAAGGAGGAGGATAAGCCGTCCTGACATCGGGCTGAACGGAAGTATGAAATAATAACCAGTTGTATAAATCGCTCGGCCGGCCGAGCCGTGGGGCCCCGGCTCCGCTGCAGCGTACAAAAATCATTTCGATGCGTTTCAAATCGTCGGATAACTCGGCATTAATGTGCCAAGCTACGGACCCAAGGCGCGCGAGGGAGACAAAGAGACCAGACGACGACCAGGTCGGACGGAGACAACGCGGGACGGGGAAGGGGCGGAGAGGCCGAAATAAAACTTCACGGACCGCGCAGCCCTTTGGGGATGTCCGTGGTGAAGTGGTAGGGACGACCTCGTAGGAGGAGGTGAGGTGGGGATCTTAACCGAGAAGTGACAGGTACTCTATAATTATTGCGAGGTGCGTATGACCGTGGACGTATGCGTGTTCGCGTCACGACGCCTTGCTGGGACCAATTCTTATTACCGGTCGTGGGAGGACTCTCTTTCTCTCTTCGCTTCATTAATCCCTTCCAGAATATATCCTGCCTTCCTTGGACACCTTGATACACCTTGAAATTCATCCCTCGCGAAGCAGGGTGAACGAAGCTACCTCGAAATCGTCGACAATATTTTTTATTTGGTTACTATTCGAATGGGAGAACTCTCTAGTAAAGAACTCCGCTCGCTACCCCTTAATATTTCTTTGCACTCGTACTCGTGGACTCGAGTGTTTCTCTTTCTCGTTCGCGGTCCCAGCGTCGTTATCGATCAGCTTCCCGGCGAAGCAAGATATTTCCAGGGCCCTTCCATTGTCCCCTCCGTTTTCGCGGGTCCGGCGAGGGGCCCCGTGCAAGACGAACAGAGAAGGAGATGCAAATTCGCGAGGCCGTCGCCGTGGGAGCTTCCCCGGTTCTCCATTTCGACTCTTTCCACATCCACCTCCTGCCAATCCAGCCCTCCCTCGTGGTCCCTCGGTCCCCCCCTCGCCGAAATGCACCATTAGGCGCGGGCCTATGTATTTTTAATAAGTTTCGAGAGTCCTCGAAACGGGCGATCTCGGCCGGCGGTTGCAGCGAAGGCGGCTTTTCGGCTGCCTGGCAAACGGTGTCCTCGCGTTTATTTATGTGCAAGGCGTTCGCAATACTCCCCGTCCACCCTGCAAGCATCTCCCTCCGACCGATACACCCGTCTCCGTCTCGTTCCCCTTTTTCTTTTCATCCGTCTCCGTTTCTCCTTTCGTTCCCTTCACCGTTCGGGCAGCTAGCTTTTCATCGGTCCCCTCTCTCCCCCCACTCTTCTCCCCGGGCTTTCTTTTTCATCGTTTTCACCCTCCTGCTCTCTCTCGCGCGCCTCCTTCATTCGTTGGTCGCGTCTCTTTCGCGTGCTTTATCTTGGCGCGGTGTCAATTCGAGTTTGGAACACGGGCAACAGGACAACGCGTGTCTACTAAAAACCAGTTTTTAAACTCGCGTTTATTTCGCGCCGAGGGGCTTGCCCCGGGGCCCGTCCCCCTCCTACGTCCCCTCCCCACTCCCTCGCGATGGGCTCTCGTTCCCCGTTCGGCGCGATTTCTTCGACGGAATGTCGATCGAATAGACGACCCTTTAACGATCGTCGTTGGGCCAACAGTCAGCTGGCCGCTCAAGGCCGTCGAGCTCCTCCCCTCATCGTCCCAAAAGACTAAAACTACCAAAATGAAGGACCAATATTTCTAATAAATGGTGTCCGTGATGGTCACGCATTTAATACTCTTACAAAAAACAGAAACAGCGAATAAATATTTTTAATTTTATTATCGCGAGAGTCTTGAGAACGGAGGGGATGAAATATTGAATTGTTTATTCTGGACGCGTGGCCTTCGACGGCACCAATTGCTCATTTTTCCGTCGCCCCGGCGGACGCGGTTGTCAGGACTCGATAACCTGGCATTTTATTACCGCGTAATTAAACAGACGAGAGGCTCGAAGGGCCCCGCCGATATTCACCTTTATTACCTTCGAACGAGTGACGCTAAATTTGAATAGCGCGCCGAGTAATACGGGATACCGTGAAACCCTATGCTTCAAAGTCATTATATTCCGTGTCAGGAATTATATTTATCGTCCGATAATCGTACGAGTGTACAGTGGAAGTAGAACGAGTCCCCGAGTCGTGGTAGCCGTGGACCAATTTATATTCGTAATTCATATTTTGTGTGGTACGCGCCTATTAAGCGAGGTTGTTTTTCCTTTTTACGATAAAGATACAAGGCAAAAACCATCGGTAGTGAAGGCCTTTATGGGCCTTTTTACTTTGTTTCTTATTCGGTCGCCATATTAAATCACTGGTCTAAGCAGTAACTTCTTCTTTATGGGATTAAAATACAAAAATTAATTGTTCCCACGGGTCTAAACGTTGATTCGAAAGCTAATACGTCAAAAGGACAAAAATTGCAGTAGTTAACACATTTTGTTCCAACAACGATCACTCGAGGCCTGTAGAAATATTATCAAAAGCTCTTCTCGCCAAAGAGAACTTGACGTACAACGAAGGAGATATCTACTTCATTGAAAATGCCTGTTTCGTCGATTGGAAAATGTATTTTTAACGCGCCTGACTAATAATTCGACCACCCACTGTACGAGAGAATTAACAAGCGTCGGATAACATCGGATAAATTCCTGCGATCCCGATGCTGCCACGAGAGGATCGATTAAAAACTGAAATTCCCCGGGTTCCCCGTGGGATTCACCGATTAAAAGCATCAAAATAGCTGTACCGTCTTGCCTAACAGATTTGTCGCGCGTCCGAGCGCACCGATAACGATCCACGGAGATTCCATGAGATTTCTGTCGGTGTTACTCACCTGGCAGGGTGGCTAAGTACGCCGACTGCTGGAACCTCGGCGCGTTGTCGTTCAGGTCGGTGACGCGAACTATCAGGTCCGTGGTCGCCTCGTGGACACCGTCGCTGGCGATCACCTGGAGGCTGTACTCCGACCGCGTCTCCGCGTCCAAACGTCTCCGTAGAACGACCTTACCTCCGTAACGATCGATGCTGAACGGTCCTGGGTTCGTCACGTTCCCGAAACGATAGATCAGAGCAGGTGAACTGTCCACGTCGTTCGCCGTGATGGTCGTCAACACCGTACCCACCGTTGTACCTGCGTCCAAAGAATTTCACACGTTAATACCCGAATTGTATTCTAAAAATGTATCCAAAATGGCCATCCTTGGATTGTTTACAGTCTTAAGGATGTTGCATGTGCACTTGAAGGTGTCGATGATGAAGAATTTAGTCTGCGTACTTGTTACGCGACGTCTGAGGCTACCAATTAGTGCTGGGTACATATTTTTAAAATATTCATGTTATAAGTCCTGTAACGCAGAGAGCTTGTATCGGTTCATGTAAATCTGAGTCAATTTATTCTCCTTAAAATCAACAGATGAATGTGTAAATTGCCAGTGTCTAGGATTTTAAATTTTGAGAAACGAGTGTTTTGGAGAAAACTGAGTGAAAGGAGCATAATCGTAAGCATGGAGTCGCTGTTGATGAACCGTTTAACCGCGACATCGAACCGGCAGTCGTTTTATCGTCGCACAATGCCAGACACCGTTGTTACTGATGAATGGCGTCGTTACGGAGGCCCTGGTCCTTCCTCGTCTTTTTCTACACGGGGCAGAGAAGCCACTTTGTCACCGGCGTACGATCATTCGCGATACGTGTGTATATAGAGCGGCGTTGGAACTCCGGGGACCAGGGCGCGCTTCCGCGAACTTAAAGACACTCGGAGGGAGTCGCGTTTAAAATGCATTGAATCCGTACTATCGGCTCGTTTTATCTCGCTCGTGCTAAGAAGGCCGAGCGAATCCCTCGAAAGATTCGTGAGCGCATCGTAGGCGATAATCTCGAGCGTGCCGCGGGCAAATTACGAAAGGGTTGGGCGCACGGTAGCCGACAGGATATCGAAAACAACACTCCTCGACTATACTCTGCCTCCAGCCACTTCGGTGAAATTTAGGTGAAAAGTTAAATGTAAATAAGTGTGTCTAAAAAATTTTCACTTAAATCGTAAACTTCGCTGGCTCATAGTCCCTAAAAAAAAATTCGAGACCAGCTGATTTGACCCCCTGTTAATTTCACGCGGTCACCAGAATGTCTACGAGGAGATCGTTATTAGCGAAAAGTTCGCAAACGTCTCGAGCGCAATTTCGCGAGGCGGGTCGTTTGATACGCGGCGAACGGAGCCAACACCTGCGCCAATAAAAGAATTATTTCGCGGAGCGGTGTGCCTGGTTGGGACCAGAGGACTAGCACGCGGCCACGTCCGCTCGTAAATTTCACGGCCGATCGTTAAAGTCGTGTAAATCGGTTTCGAGAGCGGCCGTGTCCCTCCGACGACCACGTGGCCAGCCCACTCTGTACTCCCCGAGTTCCGGTAGTGTTCGTCGGTTCGGAAGTGGAGGTACGATCTCTCTATTAGGCCAGGAACGCGTCATCCCCTTTGCGCGACAGTTTCCCGGAAGGGACGAGCCATAGAAAATTGTTTGATCGAACAGGGAGCATCGATGATCGCTTTTAACGTATCGTCCGGTCGAGGACAGTCGACGCGTCACACTGCTATAAACTAACGTTATTTACCGCGTTCATTAAATTGTTTAGTCGACTCGAACATCGTTTACGACGCCTGGGCGCTCGAGTGCCCGGATTTACTGTTTTGTCGAGTCGATTAATAGGCGAGTGTGCCGTGGTTCCGGGGCCCACGCATTTTACGACATCGTCTCGAACTGTTTGGTCGAGTAGGAATTCCTGAAAACGCCTTTGTCACGTCAGCTGAGCTGTTCAAACAAGGATGGACTCGCGACTCTCACCAAACTGTTCGTTCGAACAGGGCACTGTCCGCCATGTCTCAAGAATCAAGGTACAAACAAGTGCAAACACTTTTACTCTCGTGTTTTCAGGGATCAATAGTTGAGCGTGCAAACGCGCGTCGGAAAATCGGTAGTTTGCGGGTATGGTAAACGCGGTGTAATCGCGTGGAATGCCGCGGAAGCTTACGAAGAACGCGGCGTCGTCGAGTTCCTCTCGAAATAATAAATTCTCTGAGCCGAGCACTCGATCTTCGTAAGTTATATCGAGTTAATTCTGATTACCGGAGGTCCTGGGCGTTCGCGGATCGGCGGCGAGCGTGCACGCGAATACGATACGTCGTCGGTGTGCTCCTTGTACGGAAAATCCGCTCGACGGTGGTCTACCATTGTTTCGATTTCTCGTGTCAGTGCCACTTTCGGAACCGATTCGATCGATGCTGTCGATTAAATCCTCCTTCGGCTTGGTCGCGGTCGCGCGCGCGCGCGCGGGCATGCGTACTCCCGGCGAACGTACGCGTCCGGGGCCCCTTCAGGAACAAAGGCGTGGGGGCTATCAAACATCGGCAAAACCGCACCTCTCGTTTTAGGCCCAACGATAATTACATACGCCGCGTCCACCGGGATAATTAAAAACAATTACTGTGCGCTTCGTTGAAATACGACCGGTCGCGAGCTCGGGATCGTTTCTCATTCGCGCGGGGTACTCCGATACCGCCTCAAAACTACTCCAAATTCCGACATTTCACGCGATAAACGCGATAGCTGTTCGCTATCAACCCCTTGACATACGATTTCATTTCAAATAATTTGTCAAATTTAATTTTGTTTAAGTTTCGTACAAGAAATGGTCACGAAAAAGAATAGATCTGAGTTATATATTTGGGTGCGTTGGGGTGCTCTATATTCTGCCCTTTGACCCCATATTTTCCATTTCTTACATCGATTACATAGTCTCCTTTACATTTTTTCCTTATTTTCCTCCCTTTTTTGTGTTGATTTTAATACATAAGATGGCGAATGAGTCGTGAAACTTGACATCAAGAACTTTGCACGACAAGGGATTAATGTTAGTGTTTCCCTATTTTGCTCGACTTTTGGACCACCGATATTTACTTTCCACCTCCGAGATTGCGTGTCGCGGATAATTATTGGAAAGAGACGCATTCAATTTCGAGAAGTTAACGGGAAAGAAATCGAGATCTGTTTAGGCAAGCTCGTTGGAAGGTCCGCCCACGCGAGCGCAGAAAGAGACGTTTCTACGTGGCAAAGTGAAGCGCGGATGATCCGTTAGGCTCGAGTCGCAAAACGGTCCAAGAAAGAGACGCCCGCGAGACGAAAAGGTCGAAAGGGGACCGCGAAACGGAGTGGGAAGGAAGAACAGGACGAAGGGCGGGCGGAACGAGGACGGAGAAGCGTCAGCCGTGGTAGGAGTGCATACTACTCTCGAAGTATAAAGTTAAGTGGCAAAGGATTTATGCCGGCATTAAAGTCCAACTGTTGCGGAACAATCTGCATAACTTAGGCGAGGCTGCGAATGCTCGTTCGGGTAGCTCGTGCTCTTTCCTGCGCCCGTCGTTTGCCGGCTTTTTCGGACCCTCTTCGTCTCTCATATTGTTCCCCATTGACAGATACGATTCAATGGAACGGCACCCGGCGGAGGTGGCCCCCGAGTTTGACGCGCAAGCGCCAGCCTCGAGCATGCTACCGTCATCTGCCCCTCTGCATTTAATATTTTCTCTCTAAATTTCAAGCAGCATTTTTATTCATTTACATTCATAAGAAATGAATTTTGCAATTACTTAATCGCTCTCAGAATATTTAAAATGCCACCCTCGTGTCAATGTTTCGCTGGAGCCATTTTCAGCTCTCGTAGCTCGGTTAATATTTCGAATTTCGTTGCGATATCGACCACTCGTGTTCCAGACGCTATATACTCGCAAAAGAAAAATAAACAGATTTTTTAACTCTGGGGGGAAAAAGGAGTAACCGGGCTGTGGACGATAGAGACGTCGCGCGATGGGAAATAAGAGGAACGCGGTAAATAATGAACGCGATTCGACGAGGACGTAATTGGCCAAAGTTTCGCTCGGTACGGTGCTCTGACTTCTCCCGGACGACAGAGGCTCGCCTTTTTGTTCTTGTTTCGAGCCGTCATCGGTACCAGCGAGAATCGAGCGAGTCTTCGGTTTAATTTACATCGCGAAACTTCGTCGCGATGCCCCTTCTCTCATCTTCGCCGCGATTCCTTTACTTTTCTCCCCCTCCCCCTTCGGGGGCCCCGTTGCTCTTTTTCTTCACTTCCTCCCTCTCCGTGATTCCGCTCGTCTTTTTTCCACCCCGCTTCCCTGCCTCCTTCTTGTTCGTCTCGCGGCGTCGGCGATTCTCTTTCAGCTCTTGTTGCGAACTTCTACGAACGTTCGACACGAAAGGCCGCGTACTCGCGCGCCAACGGGGCAACGCGAAGATCGCTATCTAATTTGTATCACCATAAAACTTCACTCCGGCGCAAACGAGACTGCTACCACTTCTATTCCGCCGATGCGCCGCTCGATAGAATATATTTAATACCGTCGTGACCGAAACGCGCGCGTACGGGGACACCAAAGTGTGCGCCATAGTTTCGACAATTTTATCATTGCTCGACGAGCCCTAGATAATCGAGAAAGGACAACGTCCCAAAATAACCTTTTGTCGCTGAAAAATTTCTACTCTCGGATCCTGGAAAAAACATTGGTTGCAATCGGGGGCAATTAGATCGCCAGCGCGTCGCAAAAGGTCTAATTGGAAATGACACGCAGACAGATCGAGTACAGGGAGGCGTATACGCTATCGGGGATAGTGTCAGCTAATAATCGCCGGTTAACCTTCGTGTTCGCCATACCGTAAGGAGAACAAACGCCGTAATTGGAGTACGCGACCAACGCAATTATCTCGTGCATTTCATTTCTAAGATGCTGGTGGCGTTTGCGTTTCTTTGATATCTCGTGGACTCACCTTCGGACACGGAGATGATGCTGTGCTCTGGAAACGTTGGCTGATTATCGTTGATGTCGATCACTCTGACGCTGAGAGCAGCCGTGCCGGTCAGCTGGGGGTTCCCTTGGTCCGTCGCGATGATCGTCAGTCTGTATTTCTCGCGGATCTCGCGATCGAGAACGATGTTGGTGCGAACCACCCCGCTGTAAGGCGGACTTATGGTGAACGCGTTGTCTGGGTTCCCGTCGACGATGTGGTACAGGATCCTGCTGTTCATTCCTTGGTCAGCGTCGCTGGCCGAAAGCTGAGTAAACGAAAATCGCAAATTAACCCCTTACAGTTAGCTATACCCTCTGAAGGGATAAAGAAGTTGGATGTACCCTCTAAAGAAGCACGATATTATTGTTTTAAAGTGATTATATATGACACCATACATAGGCAAAGAATATAAAGAAATATATTTGCTTGAAATTCATTGTAGGAGTCGAAGTTTGAAAATTCGACCACTTTTATGGGGTTTTTCTCATTTTAAGGTGTTAAGGAACAACTTTCCGATTATTTTTAGAATTTCTACTTATTCTTCACTAAAATACGCGTTGTTTGCCGGTTGAAACATTGAAATCGTCCAATCCGTTCGGGAGTTATGATTTTTTAAAGATACGCATAAAATTTCAGGGAAACATATCACTGTGTGGTCAGACATTGTATTATTTTCGGTTAGGAATTTTTTTCTCGAAAATGCGTAGGTTCTCGGGGGTATGTGTATTCACCAAAAATGATTGTGATTGACCCCTGCAGCTAAAAATAATTTTTCCAGAATGATTAGAAATTTTTTAAAAACTTTAGCATATTTAAAAAATAAATACCTTGACAACAAAGTCCCCCTTGACGTTGCCTTCCAGCACAGTTGCAGAGTACTGTGTTTGCGTGAACACGGGTGGATTGTCGTTCACGTCGGACACCCTGACAACCACTTTGACGTAAGCTTCCAAAGGGTCCGTTCCAGTTGTCCTAGCCACCACAGTGAGCACGTGCTTGGAGCTTTCCCTGGGCTCCTCCTTGGACTGTTGACCCTCCAAGGACCGTCCCCAGGTGTTCGCGTGCCCGTCTCCCGCGTGCTCCTCCACGGGTTTCACCCTCAGATCGGTCCACAATTCGGCGTCTAGTCTCGTCGGGTCGTTGACCCGCAGGAGTCCTGTGTCTTCGTCGATGGTGAACGTGCCAAAATCGTTCCCCGACCCGAGGGAATAGGAAACGTGTTGTCGTCTGCCGTCTGATCGTACCGCCGTGACCTGGACCACCTCGGTGCCTGCCGCCGAGTTCTCCTGAATGACCACCTCGTAGGTCTCGTTCTGAAACTTGAGCACAGGCACCAGGTCGGCCAGGTCACCCACCTGCAGCTCGATCAGTCCTCGAGCGCTCTTTGGCGGGTTTCCCTTGTCCCTGGCCAGCACCTCCAAGTGATAGGTCTTCCCGTTATCCTGGGACAGGGACAACGCGGCTGTGACCGCGCCTGTGCTCGGATGGATCCTGAACTTTGGCTTCTCCTGCTCGTGCAGGAACGAGTAGACGATCTCTCCGCTTGGACCCTCGTCGGCGTCCGTCGCCACCACCCGGAGAATGTTCTTCTCCGGTTGCGTGCCTATCGACACCCTCGCGCGGAAAGGGTACTCCGCGAAAACTGGAGCGTTGTCGTTCACGTCGTTCACACGGATCTCCACGGGTATCGACGTGGTCCTCGCGTCGTACTTCCCGCTGTCCGTCGCCACCACCACGAAACTGTAGACTCTCTGGCGCTCTCGATCCAACGGGCTGCAACCATCGCACAGTTTCAGAATTTGGTCACGCGAAACTTCGATTTATTGATACGGAAAAAATACAATCTGCATTAGAAATGTACGCTAAATGAATGATAGAAATCTCAGACGAATCGATGGTGTAGTTTGCTCGGAATAAATTCCCCAACCCAGAGCTTTTCTTTCGAGATCTCTGCTCTACATACGAACGATATTCAAAAAGCGTTCCCATGGATGATACTGCCCCTATAATTTCAAGTTTTAGACTGTCAATATTCCCCATCGAGGGGTGGAAAGAGGGAGATCTATGTCGGTAGTCGCAAGGGCGTAGTTTAGCCGCGCGACAGCAGTGTGTCATTTCACCGGGACACCATGTGGCATTTGAATGCATTATTTGAGAGGGGAGGAAGCTCGATATGCAAAACCAGATCCCGGTCGGTCGGGGACCGCTCTTTCTCGATCTCTGTCCGCGTCTCTTTCTCCGTCCCTTTCTCCCACCGCGGTCGCCTTCCCTCCAAACTTTCTCACACTGTTTCCACCTTCCTCCTCGCGCCCCGTGGGGGCATCCTGAACCCCCCGAGATCGGTAGCCGTCGCCGCCGCGTACGTCCGTGTCGCGTTGTTGCTGTTATTGTTGCTATTGCTGTTAGCCGTGCGGGTCTCGCGCGTTCCTCGGGCCCGACGCGGTTAGGTGTGTATCAATGTTCTCCCCTTGTTCGTTCCCAGGACCACCCGGAAGATATACCTCGATCCTTAGCCCACGAGACCAGATCTCACGAGATCGTGTCGATAACGCGCCACGACGCCGGCGACGATTCGGCACCGATAGCCTAGGCGATCTCCACCACGCACCACCTACTTTGTAAACGATGGAAAACAATTGAACGATGCACATTGTCGACCGTGACTTATGACACTCGAGTCTAAGCACAGTTATCTGCATTCGATTCCCTTCGATGATCATTATTTGGTTGCATATACAATTGCTTCCGTAAGTACTATGTTATAGGAGAAATTTTTAATTGAACGCCCGACCGATCATCGAGTGGTCGTTTGAGCTCAGACGAGGTATACGAGTTGACCTTTCATCTTATGGACTTTCGTGGCCGAATCTGACTGCCATACCGACCTGAAAATTCGGAGGTGATTTTAGCGGCCTCTTCTCATGGATGGCGGTCAGTTGAGAAACTCACTGAATTAGTGTGATAGACAGCAGCTAGTGCGTGTAAATGCATACCAATTGAAAAGTAGGAATTATTCGCGATCCGTAGACTAGGTAAAGATGTAAATAATTTACAAAAAATCAGTCTATCCGCGGTTTCTATCCGAGGTATCCTTCGGGTTCGTAAACAAGCTTCGCGAGACATCGGAGCTTCCCCCATCCCGCCGCCTAATTCGCGAGCGTTGCCGAGCACAGAGGACGGTCATCATTCCTACTTTGAAAATAAACATAGCAAGACGTGTCGAGACGTATCGGCGTTTCGTGACCGAGGTGCGTATTTCTAACCTGTTTATCCTTCCACTATTACTACTCGCGTATTACTACTTACGATCTCTTGCAATACGGTTTCGATTTAATCATTACTTAATTGTAATAATCGTTTGCGTACTTTAATGCATCGTTATTTCGTTTCTGTTACAGACTTTTATCGGAACTCGAAATTAAGAAATAGTAAGACTTGTTGGAACCTGCCAAGACGTGTCGGCGTTTCTCGACCAACGAGGTACATACGTGTTTCTAACCTTTTAATATTTCTTCATTATTATCAATTATTGTTTAATTATGATTTAATTTGTATTTCATTTCTGTTGCAGTCTCTGATTGAAATTCGACGCCATGGGAAGTTTCATTGGCGCGTAAACGACACCATAACAGATGGCAGACGAGTCGAAAAATTTTGGAGGGAGTATTGGTAACTTGTAAACAATTGTAACCAAAATTAACATCTATATCAATATTTATATATTTGTATCTCTTTATTGTGTAATTCGTTGCAAGCATGATAATAATTTTATAATCGGCCATTGTTAAGATAAATTATGAAAATCTTTGACAAACCTTTTATCCACTTCGATATAATATCGAAGTATACAGAAATGGCGTCGGTAGATATCGACGATAAATTGAAATAATTTATATTTAACTGTATTCTGATCGCGATTAAATATTTCCGAGTGTTATTTATTTAATTGATCGTTCATATTTCTTTATGAATTGTTGTAATTGCAATTTGCATATATATTTCGATGCAAGTTTAAGAAAACGTAGAAACCACGTAGTTGGAATATGCTATTAAAGCATAAATAATTAACAAACTTTAATTTTTGCAAATTTCGGAATATTTATAAAAATTACGGGATATTCTAACGTTCGAGAAAGTAAACATAATCATGCTTACAACTCTAACGATGAAACTTAGTGATATAATATTTATAAATTGAATAATTACTTGTACGTAATTATTTTCGTAGATAATATTTTATCGTTGAAATTCTCATTGATTGAGAATATTTCGCCTTCGTGGCATTGAATTTTTACGTGACAAACTATGTATACAACAGTACTAAGTAAAGCAGTATTTCTGTTGACGAACTCTTGTAAGAAGAAATAAGAAAATCGATAGGCAAAGCACAGGTGTGCTTGTTGTTGTGTTTCTTGTCTCCTGTCCCTTTATTTTCAGCTCTTTTCTTTCCAGGAAATTTGTTGGCCGCGCGCAATGCGGCCGGTAGATTCAGTGTTTGTACGTAGCAACAAGTTTGTTTCTCGGGGCAAAGTGACCCCGAGCACGTTATCGTTCGCGATGTTAGGCAAACGCGAGAATAGAAGCAGTGTTTCTTACGCGGTATTAAATTATTTCCAGAGCATCGTGGCTCTCCTTGTTTTCTCAATCGCGATAATAGAATCATTTGTTCGCCGATTTCAATCTTCGGTCGCGGTAATCTAATTTAATATTTTCCCATCAAATTAATTATTTTTTCAATTTGAAATTTAAACTCCTCGTTACCGGAATTAGAGTCAGTGCATCACCGAAGAGGACTATTAGTCGATGCACCACCAGCAAACAATGTAAGTATAAATTTATACTTTGAAACTTTTAATTAAAAATCTCTACAGTTTTGACAATAGATTCTAATTGTTTTCTTACAGTTTTCTTACAGATTCTGAACATGATCCTGGGAACGAGTAGCAGTACTCGGGGGGTATCGGGCGGTGGGCCACGAGCGAACAACGTAAGTAGAAATTTATACTTTGAAATTTGTTAATTAAAAATCTCTCCAATTTTAACAATAGATTATAATTGCTTTCTTATTCTTTACAGCAGGACCATGCAGGGGGCTTTGATGACTTCCACTGGGCAGCAGCAGCATCATTATGCAGTCATCCCAGAGGCACAAGTTCATCACTCGTAAGTTGCATGCTATTTGTGTTCCTCTGGTCCCCAACCATGTTGTAGGATGAAAGATCCGAATCAACACGGGTGACCAGTTGTATACTTAGTATTTTTGACGAGTTAAGTGACCTCGGGTATGAAAAATACCCATGAGTTGTATATTTTTAGTGCAGGCTAGGGTCTTCTTGCACTCGCGTTTTTTAATGTTATCAATAAATATTACACAATATGATTATTACACAATTTTGATCAATTATATGAAATATGTTTATTAACTTTATATGAATTATATAATTGAGTAGAATATAAATTAATATAATGTGAAAACATTATATTAATTGTACGATTCAGTAAAATATCTTACATTATTAATATAATTATTAAATATTCGTTTTATCGATTAATACATCATATGATGTATTTTATGTGCAAGAAGGCGTTTCGCGACTGGTCGATTCTCAACTCAAAGGAACATGCATGTTAATTATATTTTTAAAAAAATTTACTTTGACGACAGAATCGACCAAGGTTAATTTAATATTTTGCATAATAATTTATCAAATTTATTTCAATTTGCAAAGTAAATTATTTTATCATGAGATCTTTATTAAAGTCTTACATTTTGCACAATTAAATTTCAGTCACAAATTTTCCTTGAATAATAATATCTTTCAATATTAACGTACTCTGTTGTTGATATATTACATAGAACAAGTCGAGTCATTTTAATTGAGAATAGATACCGTTTAGTTAATTATTAATAACCAGTTTTTCTAGTCAGGATTTTCAGGATACTTTTCCGTGTTCGTTGCCTAAGTTCGTGCACATGCCCAAGTGTTATTTGCACGAGCGAAGGCAACGGGGCACGATGACTTTAGTTTGTAACATTTACAATAATAATTTATCCGTGCGGCTGACAATGCTAGTGTCTCGTGCACGATGTACTGTCCACATATGTGTGTTTGTGGTTAGGATGTGGAAGTGCATCGTTTCAAAAGTTTATTACGATTCAGATACAGAGTTTTTTTAAATTAGATTCATAACAATCGTAATAATAATATTAAACTTATAGTTATTATTTACTTGGCAATTGTTCGTATTGCATACACGTCAATGATATTGTAAAATGCATAATGAATTAGCTTTTCGATCTTATATGATCATATAGAGTATATTTTAATAAAGACTATATCAGATATATTGAAATGTTTTACATAAATAATAAAAGTACGCAATGGGCACTAGCTTTGTCAGTCCACTGCAAAAACTGGTACGTACACAATTAGAGTGTGATTGAAGTTAGTCATGTCCGGGTGTCGGAGGAACCCCGGGGAGTCCTCTCTAGTTTAGGTCGCGCCCGGACATTGTGAATGAGAACCGTGGAGTGTTTGTTTGAGAGACTGAGTTTTGCATTTTTTTAAATATAGCGTTAGGTAGGTAGGTAACTTCTTTTCTGGTATGTGTGCTTAATCTAAGTAGGTAGGGTCAGGGCAGGACTGTCCACATTAGTAATTCGGGTAGGCGCGTTTTCGCGTGGCAGTTCTGTTCCTGTAGTTACGATTTCGAGAGTAGAAATCTTGCTGATTCAAACGGTGCACTTGTGCTGTTTGTTTCGGCTTTATTTTCGACTCCTCGAATCGCGCGACTCTTAAAGTCGCTCTCTCGCGATCGCGGTCGTGATTAGGTCCCTTTCGAAACGTTCGTCCCGCTCGAGATTCACCACGTATGCTCTTGCAACAATTCGTATATTGTTGGAAGACTACGTATTGCACGAAATCTCGAGCCCGGTCTTTCGTAAGTTTCAGGCATCGGCAGGACCGCCGAAGAAAGAAAAGGCTCTCAATGAGCTGAAGAGGCCCTGACAAACTGTCTCAAGAGCGGGCTGCAACAAATGGCTTTTCATCTTCATCCTCGGATGAGAATGAAAAGTCATTCCTGTTACTACTTTGTCACTTAACTCGTCCGTAGTTGTAGTTAGTTTATTTTTCTGACTGGCTCACGTATGCATGTACCTGATGGTACATGATTGCACCATACATGCCAGCCATCCCTCCCCATAACTCGCGGTTATGATATACATAGAGTTGCGAATATGCAATAATCGCGTTTGCTTGTAGAGTTGCGAATTACTGCTTTTCGCGTTTCCTTTTCAGGGTAGTGTTGCGCCTTGACACCATACGCGATTGATTTTTTTGCAAACTTAGGTACCGAATGTTTGCTTAAAAGTAGTGTTGCGAATTATTGATAAACGCGATTGCTCGTAGAGTTGTGAAATACTATTTTTCGCGTTTGCTTTTCAGGGTAGTGTTGCGAACAATCACGATTCGCGTTGCTTTTTTACTCTTTTATATATATAACGGACATCAACCGCGTTTGCAATTTTCATACTATAAATTAGCGTTGCGATCTTGATTAATCGTGCGATTTTTTATTTAGCGTTGCGATATTTTCAATGCCCAAATTCTACCCTAATTGTAGTACTAGTAGTAGTTAGTTTATTTTGTGGCCAGTACATGTCTATGCACATGTACCAATAGCCCCTGATTAAAGTTAGAGTTGCGAATAATATACAATGTTCGCGTTTGCTCGTAGAGTTGCGAACAAATATTTATCGCGTTGATATATCAGTGCTGTGAATAAATACGATTCGCGATTGTCTTTATGCAAACCTAGGAACCGGGCGTTTGCTTTCAAAATAGCGTTTCGAATTATTAGTAAACGCGATTGCTGTTAGAGTAGCGAATTACTATTTTTCGCGTTTGCTTTTCAGGGTAGCGTTGCGAATAATTACCATTCGTGGTTGCTTTTATTCTTACAAATCGCGTTTGGAATTTTTCTATTATAAATTAGCGTTGCGATTGTTGATTTATCGCGTTGTTGCCCCGTAGTGTTGCGATATTTAAAACGTCTAACTTCATCCCCATATGTGCCACTCTATTGTAGTTTGAAGTAGCTCGATGTAGTTAGATTATTTTGTGCATGTATGTTTATAGCTACAACCGAAGACGCCAGCACCTGATCCAGCGTTTTTGGGCAACGCGATTTGCATTAGCGTTGCGAAACATAAATGTATTTCCATTAAAGATAGAGTTGCGAATACACAATAATCGCGTTTTACTTGTAGAGTTGCGAATTCCTATTTTTCGCGTTTCCTTTTTAGGGTAGCGTTGCGAATTCCATACGCGATTGCTTTTATCGTTATTTAAGAATAGCGTTGCGAACGTACTGATCGGTTTGTTCTTAGCGTTGCGAATTACTATTTTTCGCGTTTACTTTTCAGGGTAGCGTTGCGAATAATCATCATTCGCGGTTGCTTTTATTGTTATAAATCGCGTTTGGAATTTTTATATTATAAATTAGCGTTGCGATCTTGACTTGTCGCGTTTTTTATTAATTAGAGTTGCGATTCAATGCCCAAAAGCTGGCCAAAACGCTGGCCATTGCACCAGGATCATCGAGAAGCAAGCTGAGAATCTGCAAAGCCTCGAATGGCTCAACGTCATTATTAAAATTAGTGTTGCGCATGATTGAATATAGGTGCACGCGATTTAATTAATAAAGGAACCCTGTGTGGTTCATTTTGCGAATAACAAGCACCATTCGCGTATAGCTTTTTATTTTATAAATTAGCGTTGCGAAAGAAAGAATGGTCCACTCACGGGTTGTTTGAATTTAAGACGAGTGGACGTTTATTCCAATTATGAGTTCATTCTCAAAAGAAATACTGCTTTAAAGTACTGTTGTGAATAGACCAATTGTTTTATTCTTCGTAACGTGTTAAAATCTGTAATATATGGGAATGTATGTTCATCACAGATTTGTGATGCATTTAAAAATTCTATATTGTGATTAATTTTATTGTATATTAAATTTATGATTGCTATATAGATATCTATATCACTAATTATTCATTCTTAGAGTTGGTAATTTTTACGGGATATAATAACGTTTGCAATCCAATTGTTATTTATAAATAGCGAATTTTTTATAAATATTCTGTATTCTTTGCATAAATCAAAGTTTGTTCGCGATCATTGTTTTAATCGATGGAAAATAGAATGCTTGCATCAAAAGGATATGCAAATTGCAATTCGATATTTCATATTGAGAATTAATTTCCGCGCAGAATCGACATTTTCGTTCGTTATTGCTTTTTCTGCATGAACGTAATTTAGTTTTCAATACAGTAAAATATAATTATTGCAATGTATATCTCTTGAAAATATTTTTCTTGAAAAATAAAATCAACGGTAACAAATGAATAAAATTTTCAATCTATTTCTTATTTATCTTAACACTGGCACGAATTTAACTTTGCATTCATTTTCAAGTAATATTTATGTTTTTCAACTTTTTTAAAATATTAATTTCATATCACTTTTACTATGATCGATTATCATGAGTCTATCGTGTCGGTATATAATTATTTTTTTCTGTGTCCATTAATACACTTTCATTTCAGCTATTAATTCTTTGAACAAGTTCTTGTTACAGGATCTATAATCATTGAAGAATGGAATTGGAAATTGTACACGGATTCCATCTTGATCGCTCTTAGAGAAATATTTCATACAATTTTATTTATTGTCTGATTTATGTTTCAGGGAAACATCGTGGGATTAATCAAGACACCAAGAAGAAAATATCTTTTCATGTTTCTCTGTTTTATATGAGTTATATTTATTGGATATGAGTTTATGTTTCAGGGAAACATCGTGGGATTGTCGAAGACACCGAAAAGAAAATATCTTGTCATATCTTCGTTTTATATCGGTTATATTTATTGTATATGAGTGTATGTTTTAGAAAAACATCCTGGGATCGATGAAGACACCAAGAAGAAAATATTTCCTCATATTTCTTCATGTTTCTACAGATTGCGTTAGAATATAAGTACAAATGTATATAGATTATAAGATTAAAAAGCGTTCTCCTGCCGTTTATTAAATATTACCGAACCGTGTGCGTAAATTTAAGTGGGAATGATTAATATTAAGATACATATTAGTATTCTAATATGCAAGGTCCGTAAGTGCAGTTGCACATTTCTGATTGGATCTTCAGGGTCCTTTCTTCGTTTTGTACGAGTGTCTTGTTATTTAAGAAGGAACAATTAATAATAAAGTACATGTTGGTACTTTAGTAATCAGGATTCGTACGTGCAGTTGCACATTCCAATTTCGTTTCTAGAAAACATGTGCTGGATTGTCTCACATGTATCAACATTTTGTTAGGTTTTCGATCTCTTCATCAGAGTTCGTAGGTGCAGTTGCACATTCCAATTTCGTTTTTAGAAAACATGTGTATCACCTCACATGTATTGACATTTTGTTAGGTTCTTCATCTATTGATTGGGCAGTTCTTTTAAGAACTCTCCTTCTCTAGCTCGTTTCCAACTTTTCGATAGCTTCTCTCTTGGATAGGTATTCGAATTCCTCGCCAAAGGAAGGGTGGTTGGGGCGAGGCTAGGGCGGGTCTCCATACGCAGCAACCTCCTCGCGGTGAGACCTGGGTCATATTATTTACTATATAATTAATATAATTATTAATTACATAGCAAATAATATGAGCTAATGGCTGCGTCCTTCTTATAGTTCCACATACCTTCTTCGTTCTGGTGTGCGGTCTAATAGCACTAATTTCGAGTCGCAAATACGTTTTTGCCGAGTTAGTTTTTAAATCCGATAATATATTACAATTTAAAATAAAAAATAGAGGATTTGCGGTGTATTTATCAATGAGATCCTTACGTATTTTAATAATTTTGAAATCTTTAAATAACCTCAATCGATTGGTTATTCCAATGAAATTAATCGATTGATGCTCAATTCTGGACCATACAGCTTTCATTCTGTTAAAAAATAATAAAATTTATGTAATTTTATTTTCTGTCACACTTCCTCTTGTGTTAATTTCTGAATCTGTTGATAACGTTGCGAGTGACACGAAAATGGTAATGGGGTCCCGGGACCCCAGAAACTCGGGCCGAAAAATTACATTAGGTGAAAGGTCTATTCATATACCTCGTCTGTGGTCTCAAGTCTGTTAGGGGTTGCCTTTACCAACGACTGTTATCAACGTCGATGTTTCAGTACGTGTAATGAATTATGGAACGTAATAATAAGTTGCTGGCCTGAATAGGTCCCCGATGCGTGGACCCGGTTCGAGATTCCAAGCGGAATTGTTCTCGAAGTACCCCGCGTTACATTCGCCGTGGATAGCCACGGCGACATAATCCGTGTCAGAGAAACAATGATTCCCGAACGAGGCGGAGGCGAGAGCGGCGGGGTTCGATGAATATTATATCTGGCATCTCTGGGCAAAGGCAATTCGTGCCGGCGTAAATGAAAAAGGTCGGGTAGAAGCTCGTTTAATCGCACGACAGCGTGCGGGGCGAGCCGACTCGGTTAAATCGTAAATAACTGCGTCGATCTTGCGCGCTACCGGCGCTCGATTATTATTCCACGCTCGTTAAAGGTTATTACGTGCACGTACGTACGTACGTGCCGTACGCGCGAAACCCATTATCGGGGGGAGGGGGGCCCCGGCGGTGCTTATCGGCGGCCCCGCGAATTCGCACGGGGCTCGCGTGACTCCTCGAAGCCGCTAATAAAGACAAAGTTTGCCGATTCGATAAATTACACCCGCCCCCTCTGGGCTCTTATCGTCCCCCGGTATCTGACGGCGGAATGGGTGGACGCCCGGGCAATTGAATGTTACCGGTTAAACGGCCGCCCCGCGTTTCAATGGGAACAAATTAATGCATTCAAGCCAGCGCGAGCATGAGCGAAAAATTTGCCGCGATAGTATAATTAGATTAGAATTAGCGCGGGGCCCCGATAAAGACGTTTGCGCGGCGCGAGCGTGCGGGTTCACCGAACGCCATTGGAAACGGGAAAGTCTCGACGCTCGTTGTAAATAACCGATCGAGAAACTGGACGCTAAATGGGTTAACGGATTGGAACAATTCGCGGCTGCGTCTAACAGGTACACGCGGAAAAAAGAAACTGGACGAGAGAGAGACACCGCGTCGATGGAGGCGGAGTTTATCGAGGTGTGCACGGTGACAGGATCTGGTAAATCGTAGCTGAAAGGAACTCGTTCATTCTGATCGAAAACGTATGATGTTTGGGTTTTTGAAGATTGGGTTTGACCAATGGATGGTTTAGAAAGAGTTGTATTTTGAAAAGCAAATTGCTGTGCACTTGGATTTCGTGAGTTTGGAGCACGATATAGCGAGTTCATTGTGCTCGAAAACGTATGATGTTTCGGATTTGTAAGACTGGGTTTGACCAATGAATGGTTCAAAGGGATTTGTATTTTGAAAAGCAAATTGCTGTGCACTTGGATTTCGAGAGTTTGGAGCACGATATAGCGAGATAGTAAGTTTCTATAGATAGTGTGGAAAGAAAGGTTTGACTCAGTTTAAATGTGTCTATTTATCATGGTGGTTAGGATGTATGAAATGGATGTTTTCCCCTGAGAGGTAGGCGTTTAGGGGATGGGGATAGTCGGTGCGCTAAGTCGATACAGCGATTTCTCGAGGCGTATAGCTCACGGCGACGGGGACGCTAAATTCGCTCGGTGGTAACGGCGAAAAAGCAGCCAACCTCCCTCGGCTTTCGTGCGATTTAAGGCACGAAACGGCGGCCGGTGAGCCGCCAACGTTGGATCCGCAGAGTTATGGTAATGGCGGACGTGGATTACACAAGATCGCCGTGCACGATTAAGGCTTCCGTCACACAAACAAGCTACCCGCCGCCACTTTCCGCTTAAATCCGGCCCGTTCTCCGGATTCGAACAATCGTCTATTGACCGATAAATCGGAATTAAAGATGCAACCGATCCGCTGCTGCAACCAGCTACCGACCGAGGGGTAATTTTTGCGCGTCCCTAGTGTTCCACGGGCTCGAGACCGTTCCAGAGAAAAATTGGTTCTTTCGAGTGGCCATTGCGGATGAGAGATACTAAGTCGGGCTGTAAATTTTAACTTGGAATGGAAAATATAACAGAAACTCTTGGAAATCGTCCAGCAGTAAATTGAGCAATCGTAACGGTCTAACGATAACAACGTTTTGCAACGATTTTTGGAAATTTATTACCCGGTGAAGAAATGTCACGAAACCTAATGATCGACCGCCACTTTAATTCGATGGGACCGCGGAGTACGAACCTTGTTGCAAGAAACCAGACACGCAACATTCAGGGAATACCTTCGCCATATAAGAACGACCGTTCTATCTGGAAAGTTACAAGGCAATTCAAAGTGGCACAGTAAACGCTTCCGCCATCGCACAAAGACTCGGAGGATTCGAAGAACACGCGAAACAACAAATACGCTCGACAATGGATGCACGTTGAACATTTACTTTTGCGTGTCTTTGCGAACGCAAAGTTGCAAAACTCAATCAACGAACGCTAAACCGATGGAATCGCGGAGTCGTTGCAAGAAACCAGAATTCCTACATTCGACGGATACTTCAGCCATGTAAGGGAGGAATGTGTCGATCGGGAAAGCCATAAGGAAATTCAAAGGACCACGCTAAATACTTCCGCCGTTGCGTAACGTCCCCGGCGATGGATTTAGAATTTTAATTTCGATCAGCCTTTCGCGGTTGAATACAAACCCGAATACAGAAATAAACGAATTCTAGATTTTGCCTAGCAAATTGGTATATGAATAACGACGAGGTGCGCGATGATTATGCGATTATATCCGTGACAGAAGAGATTGGACGTCTATGTGGCAGATACGGAACAAGATTAGAAAATCACCCTAACGACCTAACCGAGAAGTTATATGCAGCAAATTCACCTAGAAGACCGCGCAGAAAACATCTAACGACCTTCTTCCCTAACAACTACCGTACGTATGCTTACTAACGAGGAAGCATCTACGTGATATAATAACACAATGCTGCTGATTCCATGGGGGCCCCTAACAGTTACGAGTTAAGAGTTGAAATTAAGAAAACAGGAACAACCTGTACGATAAAAATTATTCTCTCGTAATATCTCCGCCTATGATTAATCATCGATACTGGTTACGCGGGACCATTAAGAATAATAATCGTTGATAACGATTACTGTGTAACGATTAAACGTCCCGCAGCAGATTGATAATTGCACGTTCGCGACTCGTATCGAGAATAATGGGCTCAACGATCGTCTTGTGCGAGGGGTCAAAGTTCGTGGGACCCGGCGGCGAAATTGTCTATTAATTAGCTGGAGTTCGACCTTGACGAGACGGAAGCCACGGAAAGAGTACGACTTTAACGACGTCCCGCGATACGGGGTTATTGCGCGTGTAATCGCGAGGGACATGCTGCAAGAAGAGGAACGAAGACAGTCGAAGGAAGAACATGTTCGTCCATCCCGACGGGTTATGCATATGGAATCGACTAATCGAGCGCGGTGCATCGTTTGTGAGCCGCATCGAGTGACTTTATAATTTTACGACGTTCCTAGACCACACCGCCGCCGTCCACATCCGCCACCACCTCGTCCAAAAGACTTTTCCCCGTCTCCTGTGGGCCCAGTCCGCTACTCCCGTGCGATTCTCGCTTTATGACTACGGGTTGCCGGCGTAATATCCCACAGGCGATCCTAATCGGACGCGTAATAAAGGTCGTGCGGTAATTAACGCAAGGAATGAAATTAGTTTACCGGCGGTGGCTCTCGCGAATGAAACTGTGGGAGAAGGTATCCAGAAGGGAACGGGGCCCAGGCCAGATAAGCCACCAGTGAGAAAATCCCGGGGACCGACGTCGCGGAATAAAATTCCAAAGACCGAACCCGAAGAATTCGTTCCCGGAGCGTTTATTAAAACTTAACCCGCTCGCTCCTCCGTTGGAATTATTGCGCGGAATGGTCGACAGTTTATGCCCGGGTTCGTTTGTGGCAATATGAAATAGACAGCCATTGCTGTCGCGCGTGTGCGACGTCGGCTGTCACGATAATCGACGAGTCGTAAACGCGTGGCGCGTGGTAGCGTGTTTGAACGTTTCGTGTGTACGCTCGAGTCTTCCTCTGTACGATTAGCCTGTCTATTTGACGGGTTACATGTTTTATGAAAGGTAACAAAGTTATGAATATTGTTTTTTCAGGGACATTTTGAATTTGATCCACGTTTATTCAACGTTTATTTGCTGTTAGGAAAATTCCACGCGACTTTAACTCGGACAATTACGACTAATTACCAATCGTTCGAGATTTTTACGAAAGCACCGACCCACACGCCATTTATTTTCTAAGAATAATTTTATAGTTCTTAAACCTTGTTTATTTTTAGGTTCAATGAAAAGCTTGTATCGCGTGGGTATAAATCATACTAATGAGGATCTAAACGTACCCGGTCGTAACGTTTATGTTTCATAAACGAAACCAGTGTTTCTCAAAGTGCATAGAAATTGTCGATTATACGGGTCCTCTTCGATCTGTACGAATATATTTAACATTCGATCACTCCAACCCCGTATCTTATAATGTCGATTTATATCGACGAAACTGTCGCGTGTACTCAGAATCGTGGCTCATGAATAACGAATAAAATTCTTTCGAAACCCTCGCGTTTAGCAATGCAACGAGCCGCGGTCGTAAACGCGATTTTATTGGCGTGTTTTAATTGCAGAAATAGATGTCGCGTAAAAAAAGGGAGGAAGTCGAGTACTCACCCGGCCGTCGTAATGACACCTGTCAGGTTGTCAACCCTGAACAGCCAGCTCGTTTCCTCTGCGATGGCGTACGTGATCTTCCCGTTCACTCCCTGATCGGGATCCGTCGCTCTCACGGACATCACGCTGGAATCCGACGCCACGTCCTCCGATATCGTCGCCGCGTACTTGCTGGGATGATAATTCGTCGGGTAATTCGACGACGCGTACGAGAACCCGTTGGACAGACCGAAACTGGAGTATTCGCCGCCCTGGACCGGGTTACGGGGTCGCGACTCGGTGTACTGATTCTGTACGAACGTGGGGGCGTTGTCGTTCACGTCCAACACGATCACTGTTAGGTTGCAGCGAGCCTCCAAGCTGGGACGACCCTTGTCCTTCGCCGAGATCGTCAAAACGTACTTGGACACCACCTCTCGGTCCAGGTTCGACATCGACAGCATTCCGGTTATCGGCTCAAGGATGAACTTTGCACCGATATTCCCGCCTGAGTTCACCAGGTGTGACATTAAGATATTTAACAGTGGAATATTTATTTATTTATTTATGGGATTAATAATTACAAGGCGATGCCAAGTAAAGAATTGAATGGTTAAAAACATCGATTAAACCATGTGCAGTATTCGCGTGAGTGAACAAACGATTATAAGGGTTATAGAAATAATTCAGAACGGATTCATTCATCACGTTTTTGGAGAAGCTTCTTCCATTTATGACACGAATATAAAAAAAATATTCATATCGATCCTCGTATAATGCAATACTTTATACATACTATATAATTCATGCTAGTCGATATGATACAGTTGATGCAATTTATATCGTAATTCAGCAACTTTTTTGCCAATGTATTGTACGTACCCACGATACTGTAATAAATTTCCCCGTTCCTGCCTTCGTCGAGGTCCGCCGCGGCGATTGTGTGAATGACGGAAGTGGCCTGATTTTCCGGAACCGCCAAAGTATAGCAGGAGCCGGGCCTGAACTCGGGGCTGTTGTCGTTCTCGTCCATGACTAGAACCTCGAGCGTGCTGATGTCCAGCAGCTTGCTGGATCTCGCGAAAATCGGTACAGAGTAACGAGAAGTCTCCTCGCGGTTCAAGGGCCCGCGAAGGGTCACCAGACCGCTCGACGAAACGGTGAACTTGTCCGAGGCCACGTTCCCCGGGATGCTGAAGCTGATGTTGCCTGCACAATCGCATGGTAGCACTGCGTTTCACAAATTTTTATGTAACCTTTGGGACTTTGGGACAATCGAGTATCGTTAAAAATTGGATAACTCCGTTTATAAAGGGGGGAAATAACGATTTTCTTGGTACGTTGGATTTTCCAGCTAGTTACATTGTTAATAAATACTCTCTGGGTCTACGAAAGATCGAGAGCACGCGAAAGTGGATTCCTCGGAGCGGAGCAACCCCTTGTAACGCGTTTGATTTCGAAATTCCAGGGTCGGTGGTGGAATATTATTCGAAGGGCTCCGAACAAAGCTTCCTCCTCGTCTCTGTTGCAGTGCGTTGCACGGTCGTAGACGAGGCCCAGAAGAACGGTAGTTGCTGCGTCGGGACACGCACACGGCGTTGGCTCTTGTATAACGCGCGCTGCAGGGGTGTCGGTGTTGGTTGGAACCGGTGATTTGCCTATGCGTACCGCGGCAGGCTGGCGGCACGATGATATACGCGGCCATTGTTTCGCCTCTCTCGTCCACTCTCTTCTTCTCCCCTTTTCACGTGGCTGGTTCGCGGGTTCCGGAGCCCCTAGCAGGACGAGAGTCGTCCTTCGGGGTATTCCGTAGGGACGAGCGGGTCCCTTTGCCGCACGGTTCCGCGGGGCGCGCTAATGCGCTCGTCTGATACACGGGCGCCGGTCTAGATAAGCGCAAAACGAGCGATATACCGTGTTGTCGGCCGTACAGAACGCTTTGCTACGAGACCGAGAACACCGGACTTTCCGCGCGCGCTTTTAGTAATCATCCTGTTCGTCGCTCGTGTTCCCTATGCTTTACGACCACCGACCCGAGAATTGGACTCTCCCCGTTCCGGTTCGACCATTTTTCGAAATACGCGTCGCCAACTTAATGCGCTTCTTGCGATCGAGCAACTTTCACACTTCGGAGGTTTGGGACCATTTCTATTTAGATTTCTTATCATTTCGTTGGCTACTATCTATCTGTATGTCGTCAACCATTAGAAAGTTTTTATTATTGGCATTCATGTTATTTCTCGTTGAGTAAAATGTTTGGATTGTGGCCTTTGAAGGTAGTCGAGTTGAAAAAAGAAATATACTAAAATAATTTGTACCAAAGGACTCATCCGTTTTAGTGGAATATTCTTTCCTGTTAATAAAGTGTGTGTTCTAGTCGATAGTTAATCGTTAAATTAGTTAATAAAGGCTTGGTCGCCCGAGAGGACCTCAAAGAAAAATATGTCCTCGAAGCTAAGGAGGTTCGAGCCACATTTCCTCGACGATAGGTTTTTCAATTTCGAAGGTTAGAACTAAACGCGTTCTCGAGGTTTTCTTAACAATATCGAGAAATCGGGACGCGGATTCCCCCCTTCGGGGTCGATAAATTCCCGAAAACGGGCATTATTTCAGACCGTACCGATCGTAAAACCGCTTTAACGACGAACGGGCGACGACGTTTGGGGAAATAAAGGGTCCGTGGACGGAGAAGCGGAACGGATAACTCCGGAGCGCCGGACGATTATCGTTATCGCGCGCTGAAAGTAGAGCCCGATTATCCGTGCAGCCATGCGGCGACGGACGCATTCGCGATGGAATTTTCTCGTCCGCGGAATCCCCTCGGGCTTTTAGAGAGGGCGACGAGGAACAGCGTTCGCCAGGGCAGGAGGGGAGGGGCACAGCGTCCTCAGCAGGGTATTCCGCGAACGTTACACGCGGATGGAACGCGCTCTCGACCCCGAGGGAGTCGGGGCCCGCGAGTCATTTCGTTGAATTTACTATAATGCCCCCGCACCGGCCGGGGATTCAAGGCAATTATTCGAGGTATTTTCATAGCAGGGCTTTCCTATTAGCCAGGCCGGCACCGACGCCGATTATATTCCGTTCTCGCGAGCGTAGGTGGCTGGTGTCCGCGCGGAGTGCCGTGGCGCGACGCTGGCGACGTCGAAAATCGGTCGTGGAAGGGGTTGAATGGCGATGGGAAAAGAGGAGGGAACGGGCACGGAGCAAGATAGGAGAGTGTAATTTCAGTTTCTCGTCCGTTAGACCGCTAAATTGACAGCCCCTCCTGTTCCGTGGCACTTTATGCACCGACGCAACCACCGAAACAATAACGACGCGAGAGCGGAGCACCTAAAAGGGTAGCCGCTCGGTAGCCCCATTTTTGGTCCTCTCTTACGTCCTTGTCGTCCTTCGCCGGTGTAAGCTCGCCTGTACGTGTGCCGCGAGAGGAGGGGGGAGATCGATAAGTTCCCCGTAGTCGAGAGCTCGAGCTCGAGTTCGAGTTCGAGCTCGAGTTCGGCTTTGTCCCCTTTAGCAAGCGTTAACCGAATATACGCGGCTCTCTATCTGATCATCTCCCCAGCGAGCAGTGATATACGAGCATCGGCGGATATTTATCAATAAACTGACCGGTTGTAAATCCAACGGTTTTATCTCGCGTATTTAACGGGGGATAAAACGGAATCGGGAATCGGGGATCTTGACGATCCGCGGTCCGGGTCACCGATAACCCTTTGCCGTGGATCGCTCGGGAGGAAATGCTTACCCTGATCGGCGATGATAGGACCGGCGACGTTTAGAACCGGCGCGCCAACCTGCAGGTCCTCTGAAATCCTAGCTACCGGGTTGGACAGCAACAGCCGCGGAGGTCCGTTGGTCTGTCCAGAAGCCAACGTCAGAGTGAGCCTCAGAGTGGACTTTCGCGGTGGGGAACCGTGATCGTTCGCCGTAATCTCCAGTTCCGTGGACCTGACCATCGGCCTCTCCAGGCTCACTATGCCAGACTCGTAACCCACCGAGAATCTCGCCTCCTCGTTCGCCGATGTAATCACGTACGATACACGGCCATTGTCACCTGCGTCTTTATCCACCGCGACCACTCTCACGAGCGTCGCTCCTGCAACGATGCCAATTTACGATACGACTTTATAATTGAATTGCCCGTCCTCGCTTAATAAATTTATCGACTATTTACCGCGGACTGCCGTATCGTTAAAATTCTATGAAATTCCCACCTCCCCGCTCCTTTTGTCTCTTGCGCTATGCGACGACGTTCGCGCGAGCCACGTTACGCCATTACGCGATCGCGCGCGTAAAAATTCACCGATAAATCGCCCCCCGATTACGGCTATTTATTACAGGCATATAATCTGGTATTTTCCTTCTGGTATGCAATTAACCAATAATATACTGTACGTCCCCTTCCTCGTTCGAGCTTCGAATCTTAATTTTCACACAGTTTTACCAGAACACTTGGCTGATATTTATACCCTCCATTGTACGTTAGTGCATAGAATTTTAATTTAAATAATAATTTCACGATCGTTCTCTCGATCAAGATATTTAGAAAACGTATCCAACTTTATTCACACGTATTATTCAGAGTACGCGGAATAAAAAAAAAAATAAGTTTCGATCCAAGTTTTCCATATAGAATCGTGTAAGTACTCACCAGGTAGGAGATCGGGGGTGACAGCTACCCTGGTGGATTCGGGGGCGACGAAGACCGGATCGTTGTCATTTTGATCAAGGACGATGATCCTCGCGGTGACGGTGGAGGCCAATTGTTCGCCAGGTGGGGCTCGATCGGAGGCTTTCAGGATCAAGGTGTACTCTGCCCTGTCCTCCCTGTCGAGGGGCCTGGCCAACGTGAGGGCCCCCGTGAGGGAATCAACGGCGAAGCTGCCCCTGGACGGAAACTCGGCCACCAAACCGTATCGAAGGTCCCCGTTGGGCCCGCTGTCCAAGTCGCTGGCCGTCAGATTGAAAATGGTGGAGCCTATCACCGCCCTTTCGGACACGCGGACCGTTATCGGGTCCTGGGGCCAACGCGGAGGGTTGTCGTTGGCGTCCTCGATGACGATCTTCACCGAGACCGCGATGCTTTGAGGATTGCCGATCGACGTGGTGTCCAGCGCGCGTATCTCCAGGTGGTACTCGCTTACGTTCTCGCGATCGAGGGAATGGGCGACCACCAGCTGGCCCGAGCTACGGTCCACGTCGAACGCTGGAAACTCGCTGATGGGCGTCAGGGAATCCAGGGTGAAGGCCACGCGACCCGCGGGACCAGCCCCCGACACCGAGCCCACCGCCTGACCGATGCTCGCGTCCTCGCGCACCTAAACCGTTCATTTCTCTTTTAGCGGGATCGTAAACGCCGCGTTTCGATTGTAAAACACTTAAGAATAGTGGTTGGTTCACTAGTTGACACCCTCGAAGGAAGAGGATAGATGGAGGCTTTTTATTTAATCGGTACTCAGAATGGTGATAGAAGAATTTTATTCATTTTATGAACATGGGGTGGCAAAATTTTAGTTAACACACATGGATCACAGAGCTTCTCACTGAGAAATTGAAGTAGCTAGCTCCTCTATAGAGACTGTCTTTCATGAAATAATTATTCTCCATAGTCGAAAGGTGCAGAATAAAAAAAAGAAATAATAAATAAATTTTCTATTCGAGTGTAGGGAAACTCGAAGGGTTTAGAAAATCCCGAAGTTCACGAATGATTCCATTGAGAAGTGATTTCTTTGCAGAGGGGATCGAGACGTGTGTCTGGTGGAAGTTTGATTTTTCAGAAATGGTCTTCGACCGCTTTCATAACGAAGGACTCATATGGTACTCACGTTAAAGGTAAGACTGCTGCTGGTGAAGGTCGGCCGGTTGTCCGCAAGCGCTAAAACCTCGACTCTTAGCGCGCGCACGCTGTGTCGGGGTGGTCGTCCAGCGTCGGTGGCTTTAACGGACACCCGGTATACGTTTCGTTCCTCGTGATCGAGAACTGCTTTCGTTCTGATCATGCCGGTGATCGGGTCGATCGTGAAAACGTTGTAACCGTCCGAGTCTCGGTCTAGAGGATCAAGGTTGCTCGGTGAACAGCACGAAACGATCGGGCAGGAAATAAAAATTTCAAAGGAAATCGAGAACGTGCAACGTTCGACCTTTCGTATTCGACGTTCGATAAAATATTACGGGCATCCGAGCGTTTGTATCGGTTCTTGTTAATTTTCGGTGTTAAATGCAACAAGAAAGAAAAATCGAGGGGAAAGGAAATGGCAATATTACGGCTACTCAGCGTCATTAAGCATGTATCCGATCGACGCGGAGCTCCATAAAATTCGACAAAGCTCCGCTCGGTTTTTAAGACCGTGCATAATTGTTTCGGTGATTGGCTAATTAATTCCACGAAGCGTCGCGTTTCTTTTGCGAATTCCCGCGGATTTAGTTCGAACCGTAGAATTACCTTTCAAGATGGTGTAGGTTACAGAGGCGTTTTCGCCCAGGTCTGTGTCCAAGGCTCTGACCCTGGCCACTTCCGTTCCAGGTGGTTGTTCCTCCCTGACGCTGACCACGTCGTCCTGGGGGTCCACGATTTCGGGGGAATTGTCGTTCACGTCCAGCACCGTCACCTTCAGGGGCACCCTGGCCGCCCTGGCCGGTGTTCCTTGATCTCGAGCCTCCAGCACCAGCTCGTGCACGTTCTTCGTCTCGCGATCGAGGGGCTCTTTCGTGGTGATCTCGCCTGCAATGTCACGAATCACGGAAAATTAACTCCCGACGTAAAGAGGATCGTAAACTTTTTAGCTTCGTACTTTTCCTTGCATAAATCGATTCCTCGTACGCAACAACAAAAGGAGTACGACGAATCGCAAACGCGATATTCGGAAACACGATACCGATATGGTAGGAAGAATAGGTAACGTTAGAACATGACGCACAGTAATAACGTGAAATATCTCTTCGAGCATTGAGTTTTCGATTGCCTTGTTTGTACCTTTCGCGCGCTGAATGGCATCGATAAATCGATTCGAACGAAATCCTTATCCGAAAGCTTTGTTATTTATTGTTTCGCGTTGACCAAATCACAGCGTGTCCTCTTTTACTATTTTTTGGAAAAGCATCGAACGTGTTATTATTTCATCCAGGAGTGTACTTGAAATCGATATGGCGGGGCCGTGAAAAGTGATAGGAATTATCATAAATTTCCTCGCACAAAACGACGTACACGCCCCGGCCGACAAACGTGCATCGACTAGACCGACCTTATCAATTTCCCTGGACGTGGACGGTTAATTGGATAATCGTCGTTCGTGAGCTCTAAGAAACGCCGTTCGAACGCTCGAATTCCTCGGTCGCGCCTCGGACACCGCCTATCGTATTTCGTTTCTGTCCCCTTCCCGCGTATTATAATCGTAGCACCAGCGTACACGCGTGTGCGTGTAGAGAACCACGTACGCCAGCCGCGTAATTACACGTCTCGAAAAGTAAATGCTACAGTCGCGAGAACATCGCGAGGTTCGCCGAAGAAAAAGACCAAACCCTTACAGATTAACATTTTTAACAATAATTTCTGTAATGGGTAAAAGTGGAAAGTTCAGTTTCTTCGAAAAAAACTAGGTGTACTTGAACCGTGACGCAAGTGCAATCGAGAGAGTCGAGAATTTAGGTTCAAAAGAACTCAAAAACACTATATAAAATATTTCTTATTTCTATCGTTATTTTGCTTTGGCATTCCTTAGGTTATTGCACTATTTGCACTCACCCTCTTCTATTTAGAATCAATGCTTACATGTTCCTTTACCTATTCCTATTAAATTGCTTATAAGAACAGAGGTTGTTCAGAAGCAGGAAGGTTGGCGAGGAGGGAGGAAGAGCATATGATTAGGGGGGGCAAAAGTGAGCAGAAGGTAGGAGAGAGGAGGCTGGGTGGACCGGTCGGCGCATTAATGGGTAATTAAGCAAGGAGGCTAGCTCGGCTAGCAGAACTATTCCGAGACGTGGAAAAGGATCGGGATAATAATTCGTACGGCAGGTTGGTGGAGCGGCGGTGGTTGTTGGTCGGGGGCACCCGCGTGCCTCCACGAATTCTCGACGTAGCTAGTCCAGGCCGACGTGTCCAGCGCCGGGGAAGGGAACCGCGTCGACGCGACCGTGCTCGTCGTCGCGAAGACAAACGATCGACGAGGGACATGCAAACGCGCCGGCATCGAGGGATACCATCGCGGAACAATAAGAAGTATATCGTAGGACGCGTGCTAATGCGTTTCTCGTGTTAACCGTGGGACCGTGCGACCGCGGGCTCCTCTGTCCCCTTGGTCGACGCGGCTCCTCTTTCCGTTACCGCGTGTCTCCACCAATATTTGGAAATCCATGCTCCGCGTCCACGCTCGGAAAACCCGTTTCGCGGTCACCACGATCGATAGAAGCCTCCTTGAAAACGAACGGCAGGGTCGGGCACCGGCCAACGCAGCTTTCGCGAGGGTGTGGCCTCGATGGATTGCTCCGACCAGCCGCTACTTCCTGAAATCCTATTCTTTGCGCGATTTTTCACAGCCTCGATCGTTACCAATCCTTATACGCCTCTGCCCACCGATGCCAGAACCCCGTGACCCGGAACGATCTTCCGTAATCCACCAGGTGAAACTAATTTCCGTGGTTTCTCATCTCTGGAGTATCATTCAAATTCGTTGGTTGCGCTGAACATCCCTGTTTTGCAATTTTCTTTCCTTGGTCCTTGGTAGGTTTCTCCAGAGACTATTCCTAGATTGTCCACTTTGCAATTACATTCGAGGCCAATATCAGTCTTTTCGATCGTTATTTAAAGAACGTGTCGAGCCCCATCGAATCGTCAACGGTAAAGAATGCCGAGGGATCGAATGAATAGTCGTCGACAGTGGGTTCTCACGGATATAATTTAATCCATTACGTCTCGAGAAGGAGCGATTATACGCGTATCGAAGGTATCGTGCTTTACGAAGGAGATATTTCGCTTGATCGGCGCGTATAAAGGACCATTCCGCCGAATTTCCACGTCGTCGAGCGAACAATGTGGAATCCTCGCGGAAAGATTAATATAGAAGTACTCGTTCGAAGGGACAGCTGATACTTCCGGCAGCGAGGATACCCCCCTGTCCGCCTCCCTTACCCCTCCCGTTGGTCCCTGATTCGGATTTTTTTTTCTTTTTTCCGTCTCTGGCAAAGCTTCGCGCCGGGATGACTGGAGGAGTTCCACCTCTCTGCAAACAGGCAGCCCCGGCCGGAGACTTCACGGCGGATACGAGAGGAAGACCGGCCTGGTCTTCGAACCAACATGTACACAAATACTCTCGTGTCGCATGCCAATCAAACCACGTATGCGTCCGGCGTACGAAAGCCGGACGAGGAGAGCGAAAAAGAGAGACGACGTCTGCGTGCTGGTTTCGCGGTGCGCGCTGAACCCAGGGCCCTTTCTGGTGATTCGTTACACGCCGGCCCAAGGTGAAAGCACCACTCTTACGGGATTACACTTTGATATCCACGAAGCAGGGGAGATGTTACAAAAACGAAATAATCGCGCCGCGCCGTCCCGTATCTCCGATATTGCGTTGTACGGTCCTCCAATTAAAGGCATTCGTATCAAAAATAAATTTACGCTCGGTTCCTCTTCTTCTTTTCTTCCCTCGCGTTTCTCTCTCTCGCTCTTTTTTTTCTTTTTTTCTTTTTTTTCTTTTCCTCGTTCCTTTCCTTTCCGCCGTCCACGGCCGCCATAAATCTTGAACGCGCCTCCGACCGGAGACGAGGGAGAACGATAGACCGTCGTCGCCGGATAGCCCGTTTCATTAGGCGTTTTTCGACGGCTTACGAAACGCGCGAGATCTATCGAGCCTTCGAACGCTTCTTTTCCCGCCCGGTTGCGCAACGCGACCGACGCGCAACAATGGCGGCGCGGCTGGTCGCTTTGACGCAACAGCCACGCGTAAATTAACGGCGTCGACGGCCGTCGGGGCCATTTAGAGAATTAATCGCCTCTTTCTCGCCTAGCCACGGCGGTCCAATTCGACGGAGATCGTTTTCGTTCCCTCGGGGATTACACACGTGTAGACCTAGACGTTATGCTTTTTATGGGTTTTTATATCGGAGCATGGTTTTCTTCAATTACATTTGTATTTGACGTGGCTGGGCTCTAGAAGGATAGCTGTAAATGTTCAGTAGGCGAGGCAAATTCACTTCCAACGCAAGGAGGAGCAATCTACTCCTCCGCATCGAACGCGTTGAGCATGATTTATAATACTGATTTATTAAAAACTGTGCATCTTGCGTCCAGCAGTCAGCCTCGCGTGCTTCCACCTAGTTTCTAATTTCGTTCGTAATTGTACTGTTAATTTAAGGCCTTTTGTACTCCAAGAATTCATCTTAATAGAAGCAACTGACCATTCGAATTTAATTTTGCAACGCCATTTTAAAGGATATTACAATTGTCCTTTTTCTTCTATTACAATTGTCCACAATTTCTTTATTTTGTTCATTTGTATTACTATACGTAAATCTTAAATGGATGAGTGCAAAGAGTTAAGAGCCATCGTCGAGGTTAATAACAGTTCCGTCCAGAAAATGTTAGCCAATGTTGCGGACGTTTCCCATCGTGTAAATTATCCGCGACGTCGTCGAATGGCTGGTAGTGCGTTAATTTCGGCGGAGGATCGAGCGTCGAAGTGGATCCGCCAATATTTTTCTCGCCGACTGGAATCGCGCGTGGGATCGTCCGCTCGGGGGCTCCTCGAGAGCATCGGACAGCTTTCGTAAACACTCCAGGAGCGTCGTTTCGAGCGCGTACGACGCCGGATATGGCAAACAGAAAAAGACAGCGCGACCAAGAGGAGGGGTAGAGAAAAGAAAAAATAAAAAAAACGAAATAAGGAAGACTTCTTCTTACCTGTATCGGGATCCACGGCGAAGCTGCTGTTGGCCTGGACCACCGCGTACCTGAGGAGAGCATTCTTCCCGAGATCGGGATCGGAGGCGCTCACGGATCCGATCAGCGTGCCCGAGGGCAGGTTCTCCAGCAACTCGAACCCGTAGAAGTCCTTCTCGAACCGCGGGTCGTTGTCGTTGTCGTCCAGCACCGTCACCAGGACCGAGGCGCTCGCCGTGGCGGCCGGCGAGCCGTTGTCGGTCGCGAGAACCGTCAGGGCGTGACGATCGAGGGTCTCGCGATCGAGAATCTGCGCCAGATAGATCCAACCCGTGTTCGGGCTGATCCGGAATGCGGAGGATCCTTGAAGACGGTAACTCAACCTCGCGTTATTGCCCGTATCAAGGTCCACCGCGGTCACTTGAAGGATCTGTCCGACAGAAACAAGCTGTTTTACGAGCGTGTTTTTCGGCCCGACGACTCGCCGGAAAAACGAGTACGACAATTACACGGATACTTTCGACGGGGACCGCGGCCGGGGGCGGAGGGGAAATCTGAATTTCAGCGGCGTATACGTTTCTCGTGTGGACCGTAAACGACGAAAAAATAAAATAAATAACCTGGATAGGGAGATCGATGAAAAAGACGCCGGCGGATCGAGGGAGACCGAAACAGCCGGCGAGACCAGTCGATCCGGTCGTTCCGTATTAATTAAACGTACATAAAGACAGCGAATCCTAAATACGCTCCAACGAGCCTCCTGGGGTGCAAACTACCCTCCAACTTGTGGATCTATAATAATTCTTAGCTACGATCTTGAGGAAAGGGGTCAGTCCAAGAAGTCGTAGAGCATCGATTTTTATTTTGCTGATTGAGATCAATATCTTGGAAACTTATAGCTATGTATCGATGATGTGCTGACTGGAAAGGTGTGCTCTTCCATATACATCAGCGCTACAAGAATTACTGCAGTAGCTTGAAAGGATAAGTTGCATTGAAGAATTCCTAATAAACAGCTCCAGTTGTTACATTTCGAATAGAGTTTCTCGAAAGAAAGAAACGTCGGGGTAAAATAAAGCAAATAGCCCAGGATAGGGAGATCGATGAAAAAGAGGGCGTCGAACGTAGCGTGAGAGAGAGAGAGAGAGAGAGAGAGAGAGAGAGAATCGAGGGGACAAGACCAGTCGATCCGGTCGTTCCGTATTAATTAAACGCACCCAAAGACCCGCGAATCCTAAACGCATTCGAACCGGTCGATGTTTTCCAGCGCGGGAGGATCGTGAATTACGGAGGTCGAAGAAGAAGAAGAAGGAGGCAGCGTAGGATCGAGGGTATATAACTTCGTATCTCGTGCACGAAGCTGGCGCGCGGGCAATGATGGATGGCGAGCCAAGGGAGAGAAAGCGATCGTCGTACGAGTGGCCAAGGGTGGAACGAGGATGGCGGACGATCGGTGGTCGTCAGCCTGGAGGAAGGAGGACGACGAAAAAGGGTGGGGGTTAGATCGGTGCACCATTAGAAGGAGAACCTGACGTGGGAGCAGGCTGTAATGTGTCTAACTGTACGTTATTAGTTCGCGGCGGGTGAAGGGTTACGCTCACTGTAGCCAGGTTACTCTTGCTAGCTGCTACTTCCATTCCCCTCTCGGATCACGGGAGATTCTTTCTCTCCTTGTCCCTCTGCCACCGCCGCTGCTAAGATATTGTCCGGATACCACCGACAGCTCGCAGATCTGTTTCGCCGATAGATACCACCGATATATACGTGTATACCGGGGAGAAAGATGGAACGAAAGATCGAGTGGCGAAGTAAGAAAGAAAGAGGCATCGTGGAACGTGCGGTTCTCGTCGTCGTCCGGCTCTATCGTACCCTCGTGTATCCGTTGTATTAAAAATGTGACGTCATTTAACGGGCCTATCTCGCTGCAACGATCTCGCGGCCATTCGTCATCGGTATCCTCCGTATTCGGGATTACGTCCACCCGGTGGCTACCACCGCGAGGAATCGTTGTTCGTCGCTCGTTCCACCGGCTAGATAGCGGCCCCCGTCCGGATGACGAACGTGTTCTCGGACGCGTCGCGGCTAATGACTCTCTTCCGACCCCTTTCAATTTCCTCCGTCGGTGTTTGGCAAGATGCAATTAGATCGACCATCGACGATCTCGAATTTTCGAACACAAAAAATCCTATTTCGGTCGCGAACTAGTTGATCCAACGGGCCAACAGATTATTCAAATTCGCCGAAGTAATAATTATTTTTTAAGTTAATTACAATGAACCGTCGAGCTGATTGATCAATTGGTCAAAACGGCAATCGATTAATGCCCGTCCCTCGTGTCTTCTCGTGGCGAGATCGTATCTCCGATCTACCGAATAATTAGACACCGACCCGTCGATTGGAAACGTACGACTGGTCATCGATGTGAAATATGAAGTCAGCGAAATAACGACATTATCGGTTCGAAAAGAAGTTTTTAAAAGCTTTCGAACAACTCCAGCGCCGTTGTGGATGCTGTTGGATACGAGGCACGTAGTTGGAACAATTCTATTTTTCGCGTTTAAAATCGAAGTCTTGTACGTGGACGAAGCGATCGATTAGACGTACAGTGACCCGTGGAGGGATCCGCTTAGCTGATTGTTCGATGGCGTAACAGGCAGGCAGGAGATTTCGCGATGCCGCGTAAAGCCTTCTTCGTTCCGCGTCTCGGGCGTAATTGTGTTTAGCCACGATAAATAACCTCTCGAACGGACTAACCAGCGAAGCCTCCTCATAAAACGAGCAGCTGCGCGCCGCGCTTTCTGTTGAGCCTATCAACGATTACCTATCAATCCCGCGTGTATCCCGTCTACGTACCGGCTCTCCGATACGCGTATACATGTATATCGCGTTACAACACACCGCGTTCCTATATCAAACTATCAGTTATACTCTATCAATCCTTCCACCGAACTGGTCTGTCTGGTAACCACGCAATCCGCATCGACTAATCTCTCGCGCGCTCCACCGCCGTACGGCTAATTCGTTTCTGTTCTCCGCTGACAAGGTGAACTCGATGAGTCAACGTCTTCTTCTGCCTCCGCGCGGCACCGCCGCGGCGCGTCTAATCGAACCTGAACGAAAAAGGGCGCTACGAGGGGGCCCAGAGAATGGTAGCGCTCGATACGAGAGGGAGCAAAGGTTCATCGAGGATAGTCTTCCTGGTTGTCCGGCCGGATGAAATTACGCATCGCGAAGACGACTTTGAGGAACAAAAAGGATCGAAACACGCGGCCGGAGAAAGGCAGGGAACACCGTAGGAAGGTTGTTAACTCTCCTCCCTGTCCACCGGCCGTCCTCGTCTCGGTCCAGAATTTTCGCTAGCCCCGTCCTCGTCTCGCCGGGCGTTTGCACGCTCACGCAACACCCCCGCCACGCCGCGTTCCGCGAAAGGGAATCCTACCGCCACGTCTCCTCGGCAAACAAATGCCCGCGTGACGGGCGTGTAATGAAGATTTTTCTCACTTGGGAATCGAGCTTGGCGCCTTCGGGAACCTCCACGTGATACTCGTTCCTCTCGAACACTGGGGGGTTGTCATTCACGTCCTGCACCTCGACGCTCAGGCTCAGGTTCGCGGATAGCCCGGCACCGTCCAGCGCCCTTATCAGGAGCCCGTGCCTCTGCTGGGTCTCGTAATCCAATCTTCTCGCTAAATAGAGCTCGCCGGACCTGGCGTCTATGCCGAACAAGTCGTTGCTGTTTTGACCAAGGACGTACCGTATCGGCAACGACGGGGTCACGTCCGGATCCGTTGCGTGAGCCACGTACAACGCCGTGTGAAGGGGATGCGACTCCGGCACGGATATCCGGACGCTAGTCGTCGGGAACGTCGGCGCGTTGTCGTTCACGTCCTCCACGTTCAACTCCACCTGCGATAAAAATTGTTATTTAACGCTGAACATACCGACACTCCATGGTACAACCATTCCTACCACGATCGGTCAAATTACTTTATCTCTTTTACGGGGTGACGTACTGCATTTTAAATATCTGTACAAAAATATCCAATACTTTTGCTCTAGATGTGTTGCTTCATTAAAATTGCGATATCTCCGGAACGGAAAGTCGAATCGACAAAAACCAAAAACCATTTTAAAGAGGAGGCCTTGCCCCTACTAACAGTAGCTCGATTTTAAATAAAACACTACTAGCTTCCGAACTGCACGCGTCTAAATTTTAACTATTTTTAATACGCGTTGTTAGACTATTCTGAGACACTGGAAATTCTCCCCTTTCACCTTTGCTATACATGCATTTCCTATTCACTGAAGAATATAAATCGTTAACCAGTCGGATGACCGGTCGTGGTAGGCTTAGTGTTACTAAAGCAGTTTGTGCTATTTATTATTGCGTTTCCAGAGTAATAAATTGAACGCTTTACGTTATCAGTTCGATGAAATTAAAAAATTTCAGCGCAAGTATCTGGAGTCCCGGATGACAGAATGTTAATATCGTTAAACTAGAGTAACTTTGTTCCAAGGAGATTTTTCCCGTGCAATCATTAACAACGGAGAGATCTTCGGGTGTACCCATTTAAACGCCCCGCCCTATAATTAGCATCGGTCCCATCAGAACTTCAAACGCATCGTGGGATCGTGACACGCCATCATTTGCGCAACAATTTTGTAACAAAATCGAGAAGTTCGCGCGCGTATTAAACGGTTGATTACGAACTACTTAACGGAGAAACAACGGGTACGGGGGTCGACGTCGGGGTTTTTTGGGCGTTGATGTTTACCTGACAGTAGCCCACTGATACTCCGTTGCGCGCCAGGACGCTGAGAATGTACTTGTCTCGGGTCTCGCGATCCAACGGAAGGCGGATTCGAAGCATTCCCGTGTTGGAATCCATCGTTAGATCCGGTTCTTCCTTCGCCAAATAAAACCTCGTTGGCAGTTCACCTGCGAACACAGTTATTATGGTTATTAAACGGCTACAAAGTGGCTTTTTCCCCTGCCTTTCTTTTAAATATCGTTTCGCGAACGACCGTCGGAAGCTCGAATCTTTGATGAGAGAAGATAGGGGCCCCGCGATGGGCGATGCCCGAAGCCTCGTATTAATTTTTTTCCTCGACCTTACCGAACGAAGAGTTCATTCGTTCCTCGAACGGAACGTGCGCGAGAGGAACGAATAAAAGAAACAAAAAAAGAAAAAAAAATACGAACGAAAACGAAGCGGACGCGGAGGGGGAAGACCGAAAGCGCAAAAATGACGAAAAAACGCGCTGGACACTGTGTATATGGAGTCTGCTCGTTAATTACAACCTCGGGTTGTTCTCACGTGTGCATTTTGCTTCTTTAAATTCTTTCCTCCCCGCCGGTGTAAATTGCACGAAAATTTTCGTAATCACCCTACTCCGGGAACCGCGATCCGCTGCCTCGGGACGCGTGATCGATTGATTGAATCGAATGCGCGCGCGATCTCGCTAAGCACCGTACCGCGAAACGCATCGCACGCATACGGCGAGCGCATCATCCTTCAACGATCCTACCAATTACCGAGTACCCGGAGCGCACCGTCGAGAATTCGAAACGAGCGACCACTTTTGACTAATTTCCGCCAGAGTGACGGCAGACAGATAGACGTAGGCAATGACGGATGACCGATGGGGAAAGCTTAAACGAAAACGAACGCTCCTCGACACTGACCCCGGTCAACTTCTTCGAACCCGGGCTCCCCAGCCGGGTCTAATGTTCGAAATCGATTAATAGGCAAATCTTTCCGGTCGTTACGGGGCGTCGTCTTTTATTATTATTTAACGACATCGCCGTATGTAGGTTTTACATATTTATAGAAACTTGCAACAACGAGCTCGAAGATGTGTTTCATATTCGAATGCATCACTTTCGATCCGATAACAACTAGTTTCGAAGTAGGTTAAAGTTGAATTATGAATATCTACCCGGTTAAGAGTTATTGCTCGCTCGTGTGCGACACCTGATGCAATTAAACGTCGCCGATTACAAAACTGTCTTTCTGTCTGCCACCCAGCTTGCGGCCTCACGGTCGCGACACTTTGAAACCGTTTTGTCGTGATTTAATGCCGTGGAATCGCTCGTGAAAGCCAGTCATTTGCAAGAATAAATGTTCTAGGGGTATAACGCGTAATTACGGAGTGAATAAAAATAGTATACCGTAAAAAAAGAAGTGGAAATACATGGTCATAGCTAAAAATTTTGCAAGCAGACAGAATTGGGAGGGGTTTTCCAGCAGTAAGGATGACAGAACCGAAATAAAAACGATCCAAAGTGCAATCGCATGACGGACGACGACTCGTAGCGTGTTCCATGCATAACGAGTGCCGTTCCCCGTCCGCCCACGAGCGACACACCAAGAACCGTAGGGATGTTCCAACGGCGGCCGCGAAACCACGCGGAATCCCACGTGGTATTGTTCTTGCGTCAGACTTCTAGATCGTCTCCGGCTCTTGCACGCGCTATTCAACGCTACGGAGAACCGTTACCGCTTTGTCTTGCCGGTCGCCCCTCGAATATCTTCGTGACATTTACTCGAGAGCCCGATTGATCGATCCTTTGTTGCGTGGCGATCGTTAAGAGCCCGATTTTTCCTCGCCTCTATTCTCCGGCGACACCGTCCAACGTCAGATAATGAGCACGAGATCGTCAAAATACCACGCTGTATTTTGCTCAATGGGGTCATCGAGGCATTTTACTTTACGGTTCGGATCGTCGTGGAATCGCAATGGATCTTTTTTATGCGTAATGGATATTACTGTCCCATGGCAATAAATATCTATCCATCCCATTGAAGGGTTCGCTCAGAAAAAGCCACGGCCGTTTCTTGGGTTACGTTCCGTCTGGTACGTACACGCGTTTCATGCGGTACGTCTTTCCGCGGGAAGTCGGTCGATAATTGCTCCCCTCGATCGATCGCACTCTCGATCCAAAACGGGAGATAGCGCGTGTACCGTGGACTGCCGTACATCGTCCGTGGATGCGTTTCGACAAACGCCTCGCGATCTACCGCGTCGCGATCGTCCTCTCCCATGGAACCGATCGAGTTTTTCCGTCCGTGCGGTAGGAAAAACCTGATAGACGCGGACCAGGCACCGCCTCCGTGGGTTTACGTGGAAGGCAGGAGCTGCCATTTCCACGGTACCCGGTGACGTCGTCCACGTCGAAGCCCTCGGTTACCTCGCTGACATCGAACGACACCGGTCGTACCGACTGTGCCTTAAAGATGGTACATACTCGCGAGGGAACGTGAACGGCATAATTTACGGGTCGCTATTTATACCCACTCCACTTTATCTCCCCCTCGTTAAACCCCTCTACAAGAGGAATTCCCATTAGGAACGGTAAAACAATCTATTTTTTTTCTCCCCCCTCGTTGGGTTTTCTCAAAGTATGAATATTCTTTTGATGGATCGTGCTCGATATTTATGACTAACAATCGGGTCTACAGGTCGTAATAAACGTTTCTTTAAAAGCTGAGCGATAATAATACAGTTTGCCAATCTGGAATTCACGGTCGCTCGTAAATATTAAGAGCCTTCTATCGAAAGAATATTCGCCACTTTTGTTTTATTTTAAATGGCACACGGTGAGTCAAATCGTGTCAATTTAACCCCCTGAGTTTTCGAACTTATATTTAATTCTGTTTAAATTCTACAATACTTTTTGAATAAAAAATGTATCGATCACGAGCGAGTAGCCTCATGATTGTGAAACTTGACATTAAGAATTTGTACACCAAGGGGTTAATTTCTGACAGTACCTGTCAATTTTCTAACGACGTACAAACGATTATCGAAGTCTGTCTCGCAGGCCTCCAGCGATTTATAAGGCCCAGTTTGAGAATTAGATTACCGCGTGTTGCGGAGGACGGAGAGCTGGAGAATCGCGTGTACCGTTTGGTGCCCACCGGTCCCCCCTGAGCCCTAATAAGCATATTTAAAGGGCCCGGCTCCGGGACAGATGAAATTAATACGAGACTCGTAGTCGGTACGGTCCTCGAGTATGTAACGTTTCTTCTGTACGCGGGTTTAAACGACGCACGCACGCGTTACGCTTGTAAGCGCGCGAGTATTCGCCTTCTGTGCTACCACGGGGCCCGGCGTCGATCCTGCGAGCGCGTACGTGCAGAACGCACACGAACGAGCCCCTGAAACTTATGCTTACCAGTGCTCGATAGCCGTGTTATTAAAATTGTTGCAATCTCGTACGCGCGCGAGCGCGCCGGTAAACGTAGCGTACGTGCACGTCGGTTTCGAGGAACACCGCGAAGCGAATGTAAGAGGCATCGAACCGTCGAAGGGGCCTTCCAAACCATATCCTTTTAAAAAAATAAACTTTACGCGCCACGAAACATTCCATCGTATCCGTCGTTTCGTTGCATAGTATTTTAATGGCGTCTTTAAATATCAACAAGAGTCAATCTGCAAATTTTGCGATGCTATAATTTTTTAAAAATCGAGTTATCGTGTACCCCGGGCATGGAAATAAGTAAAAGAGTTTAAATGACGGGAATCAAAAAATTGAATTACACAGATTTCTGAGGGGCAGTTTGTAAACACGGCATAAACACATTCTGTGAGGATCGTAAGTAACCCAATGACAAAAATGATCGGGGAATGCAGTAACCCGGTGTAGTATTCCAGGGTTAATACGGCATATTACATTGCAATCGTTCGTGTGGTCAATAATTTATTCTCGATTTGTGTTATTTCTTCCTCGAATGGTCGGAGACGTCTCATTTCCGCGATTGACTCACTCCACTAGTTTCTAGTATCCACTCTACCTACTCTAGTATGTACTCTATACTTTGAAAACATTTATATCAAATTATTATTAGAAAATATAACATTTATTAGCCCTATGTTTGAAGAGGATCATCGGTTTGGTAATTAATTTAAAGAAAATGCAGAGATGTTAAGGTGGGAGCTTTCGGGGTGTTGGGTTTCGTGGGGCCCAACAAGATGTCCGCCTCCTGGGACTAATCGTAAAGCGTAATTGGCAAGCAGCGCCACGATAGAGGAGCGGATCGCGTTGGAAACACGTATCGCGTGGGTAGTAGTGTTGGTTCGAAAGGGGGATAGAGCGAGACGGAGGAACACGCACATCGACACGCTGTACCTACACCCATCGGCATTCGGTACCCGTGTTATTAAACGTCCGCGTTATCTTTTTCCATCGACTCTCGCCGCGAGAGGAGGGTCCACCCGATCCTGTACTACTCTCCGTATATAATTACGATTTACTTCGCATCCCAATACGGCAAAATCGTCCGCGTGTCCGTGGCGATTCCCGGCCTCGTACGGAGTTCTCGGACTGGAAACGAGATTGCCCCGGCCAGCGCGTATAATCGTCGCAGCGTTTTAAACGGCAATATAAACAAACGCGATCGCTCCCTTCGCGCCCATCTATTTATCGATAATCGTTAAGTTATAATCGGCCCTTGGACCGTGCTCGAGCGTCTCGTCGAACCCTTCCGGGGACACGAGTCTCTGCAAATAAACCGAGAAATTTTATCGCGATTTTACGCGGTTCCTGAAGTCACCACTCAATAATTCGAATTTGGTCCTTCGAAGTTCGAGCGAAGTGAAACTTCTTTGCGTCGGAATTTAACGTTTGGGTGAAAATTGAAGTTGTCCGCCCCCCGTCCGTTCATCGAGGGAATAAATTGCGATCCGCGGCGCAGTCGGTGAACGGGTTTTTCACCCGCGGTGCCGACTCGAGAGGGCTTCGTCACCCCGGTTACACAGGCGTCCCTCCGGGGTGCCTACGTGGGTGTAACGAAGACAAATCGCTCGCGTATTTGATTAATTCGCGGAGATCGCCGGTCCAGTCCGGTCCCTCGAAGCCCTCGTGGCCCACGTCTGGCCATCCTCCTCCTCCCGTTTTCCCTGCCCCCGCCTTTCCGTTCGCCATCCCGTCTCCGCGAGTCCGTGGATCGAATCCAGAGCGAGTTTTTACTAGCCAGGGAACCCGCGACCCGCGCATTATCGATTCCCAGCCCCTTCGAGCCATCCTCGAGACACGGGAAACTCACCCCCTCGTGAAAATATCAGAGCTTGGGTGGATAGTTTCCGGTTGCTGTTTGGCAGAGTCGGAGATCTAATAAATATAAATTTTTTAACGATACTCAAAGTCGATCGATCCGAGCGTTTCCTGACGTATCGAGTTCCCGATGTCATTAACTCGTGCCTTTCGTGCGGAGAATGGACCCGAGGAGCCCGAGTGGCTAAGCACCCGGAGAAACACCGTACCATAAAATAATAATTAGAAACGAGATAGAATTATACAGGTAATCTCCTGTCCAGTTAACAAAATATATTGTCGCTCCGATGGAGGAACTGCCTTCCGCGATCAGTTATAATTTCATTTCAGCGAGCATAACCACCGACCGTAACAAGATAATAAAGATCATTAAACGATATAAAAGTTCGCCGGACGATTCCATTCGATCTTCGCCTGGAGCAAAATTACAGCCCCCGGTTGTTAGAATCACTCTCTAAACGTCGTTTATAATCAGAAGGGTTAATAGAAAGCTCCGGGAGTCGTATTTCGTGCCCGATCGCGTTCCACCCGTTCCGGCGAATGGGACTCCGGGAACCCCGCGGTATCGTATTAAAGATGCGTATCTGATCAGTCCTCGTAATTTTTAATCGCCCCGGACACAGATACGCGGCATTAGATTGCTTCTAATCTCTCAATCTGCAGGGTCATAAAGTTCCATTAGCATTGCAAATTTAATCGTCGCCCGAATCTCGCCGACCGAACGACCAATTCAATCTGGCTACGCGAGATACCGAACGTTCGTGGCTTTCTATCGCCAGGCAACTTTTCTCGTTCGTCTCGCACGATCCGCTTTCCCAACGCTGTATCCTCGTTAACCGTGGCAACTACTTCGAGTTGCGTGAGATAATGGAAGAAACGATTCTGTGCAATTAATTATTTCGTTAGAATTTTGGAATAAAAATGGAGTCATTGCGTGTCTTTTCATGGTTTCTAATGGTTCGAGAAAGACAGTCGACAGTGGCCACGTGGAGATACGGCGTGACGCAGGTCGGATAAGAATTTTGCCCATCTCTGGTGTCCGCCGGTGAATGGTTCGCCGATGTACCATGGCGCCATAGTGTGGGTTCGCGTACGCGTGCGTACACGTGCTCAGGATATATCCTCGTAACACCTCGTATCCGTGCAACACCTCGTACCACAACGTGGCCTCTAGCCGGGCACCGACAATGCGAGTCGGTAGAGAAACTCGTCGAGAGCTCACCGATTCAGAATAATCCCGCGGTCCCCACCCTTATTTACAATCTATCCGCGTCTCGTTCTTTGCCGCGAGTTCTGTTTATCCGCTGTCCTTCCTATTCCCCTCTCTCTCCGTTCGTTGCACGGGGTCCCATGGTATACGTCGCGTCTCACCGTCGAGGTCTACCACGAGGCAATGGTAACCCTCCCGACGCCGTGTTTCCTCGCGAGCGACGTCGTGCCAGCCCTTTTTATCCTCTCTCTTTCTCTCTTTCTCCCTTTGAGCCTCTCCTCGTCCCGTACGGGGCCGTTCCCTTGCTCGTTCCCTCTCAATCGCACAAATGGAATTCATTTCTAGTTCCTTGACTCCCGTTCCCGTGCTCCTTTTCTTGTCTCCCGCGCTCTCTGTTCGCCGTTCGCGCGCGACGATGCCTCGTCCTGCTTCCGCTCGGCTCGTTCTCACGTGCAGGACGCGGCCTGGCCTCCTCTCTAAGCTCTGCCTCCGCGGGGACGAGCACTTTCTGTCATCGCGACCGTTTATTTTGCATCGATAGCTTACCCGCGGACCCCGATGCTCGATCGTCGCCACCCTCGTATAAACGAGCCGACTATTGCACCCGTGGATAGCGACCAGGGACGGATCTATCGCCAACCACTCAACCTCGGGCCCCTTCGATACTCCATATTTTCATTTATACTGACAATACTCTTGGTATCAAACTTCCAGTGCAAGACAAAAGGGGATGAATCTACGTAAAAAGATATTGGAACCTACAGCCTCGAGTCCCTCGGTACTAGACACCCCTAAATACTCGATTGTCACCATTTAGTCACATTCCAATACACAGGGTGGTATCTGGCAGTGCAAGTCGAAATAAGAAATCAGATATGTACTGTGATCGATGTCAAAGATTCATTGATAACTATAACTGTACATTTGACTACATGCTTTACTATCCATTATTTTTATTTCCCAGCAAAACACTGTACTAGTATCTATACTTTGCTCGGAATAACTTTGGTCGTACGAAAGGGTTAATATTTGAAATTACGTAGCTCCGTTCCATGGAACACGTAGAAAATGCAAATTCAAACGACGTTGGCTGCTGGATAGGAAAAGCTTTCCATCGGGCAACCAGCGAGATCGTATTATATAACAATTTTATAGCCGGAGAATATTGCTATTAAACTAATTGACAGTTTATGGGCCTATAGAAATAGATTCGCGGGCAGGAAGTGTGCTCGAGCTTAAAATAAATTGTAAATTAGCGCGAAACGAGCTGAAATAAAGAGAACGCGAGTGTAACCATGCCCCGTAACCTGCAATCGCGTGTTCGCAACTAAGTACGGTTAAACGCGTTACGTGTATTTATGAAGTGTGATACTGCAATTTCGATCGAAAATTACGACGCGAAGATGTAGGCACATGTTAACGAGGGTCTGGGAAACGAACGACTCAAAAGCCCCGTCGGATTTCGTTTCTGACAATCGGCTCGTACGGAATTAAAACATATGAAAGGCTGTCACGCGTCCAAAAGGATCTCGTCCATGGGAGAGTCCGGCAAATAATAGACTCTATTCAAGAGAAAACGTCCTTACAATCGAATATATTTGGGTCAAGAGTCCTTGAGTACCTGTTCCTCTGCGATTCGAGAAAGATGTCTTGGTCTAATAAGCCGGCGGGATATCGTGTCACCAGGGGGTGGAAACAATGTTCGCGATACTGGGTCCGGGAGATTATAGGCTTCCAGGCCTCGGGAACTCAACGTCAGGCGTCAGAAAGGGTACCTGGAGTAGTCCAGCAAATAATAGACTCTATTCAAGAAGAGAGACGTCCTTACGATCGAATATATTCCGTCCAAGAAGACGGGGAATACTTTCGTACGGTACCGTGAGAGGAAATATATTTCTAAACGATTTAAAATTCGTTCCGTCCGGGGGGAAATAAATCTAATCGGATTGACTCGTCCGTGGCTGGTAATAAAACACGATCCCACCCTACTGTGCGAACGGTAATGAAATTCAAACGATGAAGCTCATAACAGAGGAATGTCCGGCGCGGAGAAACGTGCACGAGGAAGAGAATCCGGGCAACTATCTTGAAATATCTGGTACAACGACTCCCGGTGTCGTATTCGTAGATCGTTTAGCCGTAGAACGATTCGAGCGGTCGGTAGTAACGAAACGGTTAATAAACGGCAACGCTACGCCATTCGGCCGAGACATCCGTTGGCTCGTTCGTTCGATCATCGCGTGCAGAATAGTCGTTGGGCTAAATTAAAGAAGAGCCTGGAACTGGTAGCAGTTTCTGCATGGCTTCTAGTAGTTACCTCTCTTTGCTCCCTGTTCCTTCCTCGCGGACTAATTTTCTCCGCCACGTATAGGCGTGGCACGATACACCGAGGCGCAGACATTTCCAGAAACAATCTCATCGAACTGCAATTAATAATCGGTTCTTCTGGAAACCATATTTTTTGCGTACCGTCGTGATCGATTAAGCAGAAGCGACCCCAGCGGTGGATAGAAAATGGCGGACGATATTAGTCTCTAAACATCGCGTTTTAATTGCTCTCTTCGTCCCGACCGAACAAGAAGGAAACGAAGAAACGAAGCGGTAGCGAACGAGGAGAGGGGAGAAAAAAACCGGTGCACCGAGTTTCACAAGGAGAAACATTCCGGGTTAAGAAAACTCGCGATAAATTACAGACTGACGATTCGATCACGCCGTATAAGGACGCGGCAGAGTTCCCTTGCCTACGCTGCTGCTGCTACGACACGCTTGTATACCTCACAGAGAGTTTCTCTTATTTTGCTAATTAGCTCGTAACGGGCCATCCCACTCGAGGTCGTACGGTGGCTGGGCCCCGTAGGCCGTCCTCAGGGGCGGCACCGTGGCCGCCGATCGCCCCGACCACGTAAAACGCGCGTTTACGACCGCGGAGGAAAGCTCGTAATCGCCTTCGGTGAATACTTTGTCACCTCGCTCGGTTCTTTTTCGCGGACACCGACACGGCCCGCCGACCGGGACATTCACGACCGAATTACGAGCCGTTTCGCTCTAAATAGGAGGTTCGTTCCCTCGGGGACCCCGGTCCCTCCCCGCGAGCGTCCCGCCGGCGAACCGTGGGCCCGAAAGGATATCGGACATCCTCGTTCCGCGGTCGCGATTTCCGACGCGGCGTCCCGCGCGATCGATTTCGGAATGTCCCGGGGCCCCCTTGGCTCTCGGCGGCCAATAAAAGCCCGACCGTTTGCATAAATTCGTGGATTTTTAATTGGACCGGGTAGCCAGCCTCCGCCGGTTATAGCGATCGATCGAGATAACGCCGATCGGGACTTGACGCCGAGCGAAACGGAATCGAATCCGCCCGCCGTTCGTTAATTAGGGAACGCCGCGCGATGAAATTTTCGAAAATACAGTTCGCCCCATTGATTCGACCGACCCGCGGTGGCGTGCTTTTTTCATTAACGAGATATCATCGTGCAACGTAATCGTTGCTTTCCATTTTTCTCGTACGAATATAGAAGCTGCGAGGCTCGTAACGACGAAATAAGACGGAATGAAGTTGTTAACCCCTTCGGGATCGAGTTCGCGGTGGATCCGAACGATCGGTTGCCCGCAGGACTGTAACACTCGTCGACACGTCGTACCGTCATCGGTCTTTAAGGACGATTCCAAGCCGGAGGGTCGTAAAACCTCGCGGAAACCGAGTCCACGAATACGTGTCTCGAATTCCACGCGCTCGAAGGACGACCCCCGGGAGCCAGATTTACGAAAATCGTCGACCGGAACGACGCCCGACGGCGATAGGGACGTGCCTCCGCGAACCGGCGACACTATTCCTCCGCGCCACGAAAAACGATCTCGTAATTAAATAATGATGATTAGCCGTGGGTCGTGGTAGCGTCCAGCGACGCGACGAATGCGATGAAGAAGCGATACCGTGGCGAAGGTATGCTGTCGTTGACGGGGGTCTCGCTCGTCCCCCTTTTCCTCGCGATCGTTCGTTCGTTTCGTCTCCCTTTGCCCCGAGCACGACTCCTCCGGTTCTCTTTAACGCATCGACGCCGTCCACCTTACGGCTATATTGACGTGCCCTGGCACGTACGTCGCCGCGTACGCTACGCGACGGAATATTTATTTCCGGATTATGCAGAGGGGGCGAACGATTCGCGGCCACCGCGGATCGCTTGGAAATACGAACGTACAAATTGCAAACCGGCGAGCTGGGGTTCTCACAGCCGGCAGAACCCGCCGGAGGATCTCTCTACGACGCGAGTAACAGCGGAACGAACGTGTAGCCGGCGCACAATAGCGCAAGAAATGCAAGCATCGAGACCGGTAAACAAACGAATAGAGCCACGTACATGCGTAAAACGTCCCCGGTGCACGGGACGCGGCTAAATGGTCTGGCATGGTGGACTGCTCTACAGAAAGGGGCGCGCACCGGGGATAAGAAGAAGAAGAGGGCCCCGGAGGGCGGCAAGAACGACAAGACAATGGACGGCGACAATAAGGTTGCGCGCGGCTTGCAACCGAGCGAAAATAAAATGATGCTCGACATTAGCTACCGTTGTCTAGCGCCCGCGCCACTCTCGCCGCTCCTATCTCCGACTACGCTACGTGCAACAGAGGGATCGTTAAGGAAAACGCTCTGAAACGCGTCTTTTATTCGATTCTTAATAATTTCCAGGACGATGGTTTCGACGATGCAATTTCGTGACGCTCCGGGGCAGGGGAAGAGCCGACCATATGGCTGGAACACGAGCCCCGAGTTAATCGTCCTTTCTGCGAATCCTAATATTCCGCCGGGCCGCGGTGCAGAAAGGAACTGCAAGAATTTCGTATTTAGACGCTGCATGATTGAACGGGAGTGTAGAGTTTCGCCACACACAGCGTCGCGTCGTTTCTCACCTACGTTGGCCGTCCTTCCACCGCCCTCCCGCCGCCCCCGACAATCTCATCTAGGATTACCCCGCAGTAATTCTCCTTCCTCGAAATTCCAAGGGCGGCGAGAGCGGGGCAGGGGGGGCTGAAACGGGAAAGGGGATCGAATCGCCGAAGGATCGGAGGAAGAGCGAGAAAAAGATATATGGAGGAGCGCGTGCATGCACGGAGAGCGCACAGAGGACCCTCCGCTCTCTAGACCGTGAGATGGTAAACGGCGATAACGAGGCGCGAGATAAGAGTCGAGGAAGGCGCATCATAGGGCCCTAGCGCGCGGAGAAACGGGGCCCCGGCTCGCTCTCATCGCGCCTCGTAGCGCTGCCCTATCTAAGCATCTATATGTTCGCACGCACACCCCCCGACCCCGACAGAGCACCCATGGACCTTCGAACGCCATGCTCGCAGCTTTTCGAGACGCCATGGACTCTCCAGAATCCATCCAAACCATTCGATACGTTTCAAATCAGGAGAGACATTTCTTGCTCAGACATTGTGTTTTCAGTAAGGAATTTTTTTCTCGAAACTGAGCAGGATTTCATGGGTACGTGAATTCACCAAAAATAATTGCAATTCATCCCCACAGTCAAAAATAATTTTTCTAGAACAATTTGATATTTTTTTTTCGCCGAAAATTTAAGGGGAATATGCATTCTTGATCAGACATTGTGTTTTCGGTGAGGAATTTTTTTCTCGAAACTGAGCAGGATTTCGGGGGTATGTGTATTCACCAAAAATGATTGTATTCGACCCCTCCAACTGAAAATAATTTTTCCAGAACGATTTGAAATTTTTTTTTTTTTTGCCGATAAAGTTCACCCACCCCCTGTCGATTTTTCAATCCCTCCCACAGTCAACTCACATTACAGTTGCCCTACCTATCTATAGTATTTCAGAATATTTTCTCAACTGACCGCCGTATGGTAATCAGGTTGAACCATAAGGTGTGAGATCTTCTCGTATACCACGTATAGAAGACTCTTGAAACGTTTGTAGACATGTTTTTTCTACTCGTTGCACTCGAACGATTAATATCGCGGAGCGTGGAAACGGGTCGGCCATATCGATGCGCGCTGCGCAGAAATTTGTTTCGATCGGGGGGCCCCGGAGGGCAGGGGGCTCGTTGCTAAAGCGAATTGAAATTGCAACGTTGAAAAAGTCACGAGTGTTTCGATGCCCGATGGAGTAAAAAACGCAACGTTTTACGAGCGCCGACTTCGTGTTTACCGGGAGGCGGAGGCTGTCGGGCCTTAAACGGCGATGAACAATGAGCTCGCCACACCTGTGAGTTATTAAACCGTCTTCGCGTACCTGCTTTACGAACTGTGAAAATTTCTATGCCGGCCCGCGAGTCAAGTGGTTGCAATATTTCACGCGCGGACGGACCCGGCTGAACTTTCTCATGATTCCTCGTAACGAATCAACGGGTTGGGGAGACCCGACGATTAGGCCACGTCTGTTTCGAACGTTGGCGCGAGGTCCTCGTTCGAGGATTAATAATCGTAATAAATTGCCGTGGTGCTTGACTGGGCAAATTCCCTATTCTTGAGTCCGATAGTTTGCTAATTACTCTGGATATTACGAGACGGTGCACTTCGAGGGTCTGCAGAAAAATATGTTTCCCTGTTTGAACTGAATTTAATTTAAAATCTTGTCGATGGGATACCGTCTCTGTTATCTATCCAGCTATTCTCTCGGAATAAGAGAGCAGGGGGCTCGGTAGCACGGGACACGAAATTCCAGGAACGGAATTACGCAAATCAGACTGCGAGCATTCGTCCTGCCGTGGCAGAGAGACTCCTCTCGCTATCTTTCCCTGCGGATCTCGCAGCTCGGTTTAGGTTGGGTCCGTTGGCTCGTTCTCGGGATGCAAAGGCAGCAGCCACGGACCCCGAAGAGGCTGGTGAAATTTGCAAGTCCGGCGAAAGCACGATGCGCGCACGGGTCCGCACGATCGGAGGAAGGGAAGATCCGAGGATCGGAGTGGAAAAGGAACAGAGGGACCGAACGAACCCCGGCGAATCGACCGCGTCACGACGCCGGAATACTTCATCTTCGAGTAGGAAAGAACTCCTGCTTTTTGCGTCATCCCTGTTCCGACCGACGAGAATTCCGACCCCGCTTTATCCACGACGTTTCGCGTTTTATATCGCACTCCTGGCCCACAAATTTTCTGCTCTCCCGTGGACGTGTCACGGCCACTCGGCCACGAGATTCTTTACACTAATGACATTTTATGTGTTTCCCACGTCGTTTCTTTCGACGGGATATCCGAACAATGCTCTGGAACCGGGCTCGTTCACGTTCGAGCACGAGAAAGATAAGAAACGTCTCGTATCGAGACCTGGTTTCTAGCAAAACGTGATATATAATTGCATTAGATTTTCCAGTATAAATATAAATTTTTGTTTCAATTCAACCATCGATGGAGGAACCTCCAACGAGAGGGGGGTTCAGGCGAATTTTATCCGTGGTCGTAACATTCCCCGAATTATATCTCCGTCTATCTTTATAGACACAGTCGAACGACGCCACTGCTCGTTGATCTTTATATAGCGTCGTCGTTAAATACGTTAAAGACTAACGATGTGTCGCCGGGATAAGATTAGCCCCGGTCCGCTTAGGTCGTTTTCCAAAACTCGAAATCGTTCGCTCGAGATCGAGAGTGTCGCGCGATAACGCCACACGGGCTCTCGTTTTTATTCGATCTACAAATTATTCCGAAACAGGCGTTAATACCGGACGACGTTCGATCAAACCCCTGGGGCGCTCGATAGAAATCGTTGTTACCTGTGACCAATTAGAAAAGTTACGAGGGATTGATGAAACGCCGGATCGTTATCGACATAATAACTTTGTTAACTCGTTCGTTTACCATGATTGCACACTCGCGGTAGCGATTATTTCCTAGTTTATGCCCGTGCAAATAAATAGAGCCCCGATCGCAATATTCCGGTCTCTTAAACGCTACGACATCAACGTCCTGGGTATAATATACTGGCTCACAAGTCGTTTCTACTCGATAGTTTGCTTTTGTTAGATAGTCGGATGTCTGCCATATCGGATCAGACGTGCACATTCTACTTAATAGTGGCAGTTCGGCTCAACCTGGGAATGATTTTTGGAGAGAAACTACTTCTTTGGTGACAGGATTTACCACCAAGGGAACTAGAAAAGTTACTTCTCAAGTTGAGACTCGTTGAGAGAAATAAATTTCAGATTACGTAGTCTTGCAGAATATTTTTGATCTTTGATGGAAATAACAACACTCATATTTGTGCTTTAATTAAATTTTATTCAAATTTAAATCATACAGCACAAACAGGACCCAAAGAGGGTGTGTACAATGAAAAGGGGGTTTTAGATGCTTCCAGGGGGTGGAGACTTCGTTCGAGGGTTTTTGATTAGCGCGTCAGCTCGAGACTAGGATCGAAGTCGACGTGGCAGCGGCGATGGCGGAAAGTGGACGGTTCTGAGCGGCACAAAGGGAGCAGAAACCGAGGGAAGAGTTTGGTTTCGGCTTCCCTTGGACGTCGACCGTCTGCTCCGCCCCAGCGTTCGGCCGGTACCATCGAAAAGGAGCGCATAAGAGGGAAAGACGTGGTGCTGGGAGCCCTCAAAGCCAACGGAGCGGTGATATTTAAAGCGTATGCAAAGAGTGCAGCTCCGCGGCAGCAGCACTCGCCGTGGAGAGAGCGAGAGAGGGAGGGGCAAAAAGTCCTGGACAATGGCGGCTTGCGTTCGGCTGCCCGGAATCCGACTCGCGACGATTTATGCGACCTCGACGACGACGACGACGGCCCACCTCCTCCTCCTCCTTTCTTCCTCCGTCTTTTTCTCGTTCTGCTCTCTTGTCTCGCGGGGTCCAACCCTCTCTCGTCGTCTCTTCCGTCGACCGCCACTCGAGGCGCATTCCCCCGGACAAGAATCCCAGGGTACGAAAACCACCAAACGCTCCATCGACTGGTATCGTTCCTTGGGAATCCACAGAGTAATTCGATCTCGTTACCAACCCTTTCACCAGGGGGGATGGATTATCTTATCGCCTTTGGGATTACGTAAGCGTGTGAGAGGAATTCCGGGCTCTCGAGGATCAACGGATTACGCCTACGAATCGCTAGGTCCCAGAGTCCATCTCTTCTGGACCAGTTTGATATCCGGTAGCCCAGGAAATGGGGTGTTCAATCGATGTTGCGAAGTTGCAGCGATCGATCCAGTACCAATGTAATGCTTTGTGCAAATGGTATGAAAGAGGACTCTTGAATAAATAGAGATGGCTTCTCTGAATTTCCTGTATGCAGAGAACAGTTCTCGATACCGTTTACCTAAACACAGGACTTTTGAGATTCATGGTATATTTGGTGGATCAAATATTGCGACTCTCGTATACACAGCGGGGAGTCGAGACGATATAGTCATAAATTATCGTTCGAGGACCGCGCCTAAAAAACCTTTTCACACCTGTGAGAATTTTACATAGGCTTCGATAAGACGGATACTCTGGAGCTTCGATCAACTTTCTAAGGAAACAATTTTGCTTAAAACACACATATTCACAAGTTATTTTATGGGTGGTGAATCACATCTTTTCTACAGCAAGAAATTATTTTCACCGCGGCGATACGATTGCATATACAAAATTATTGAATAGAATATTTCTATCACTTTAATACTTCAAACTAGAATGTACAATCAGTCGTTTAGATCGATCGGTGTTACGTTATCAAATTAATATTCGTACGCGTTTGCAAGACGTGAAACATGCAGATAAATATTTTTCCCCGGGATACTTCGATAATTCAGCTTTAATAAGTTTTAATTAACAGGTGTGAAAAGGTTTTCTAGGCGCGGTTCCGAAACGATAATTTATGGCTGTATCGCCTTGGCGCCCCACTGCTTTTACGAGAGTCACTACATTTATTCCACCGAGTATACCATGAATCTTAAGAGGTCGAAATTAAATTATGGGAGGACTCGATGAAGTATCGAAAGAGCGATTTACGGGAATCAATGTAAATAGCATCGACCTGAATCCTTTCCTGTATCGTTGCGATGAATCTCTTTCACGTTTCTTCTAATATCATTGAAATATTAAAATTGACCATTTCTAAAAACGCTGGTCGAGGGCACTCGTGGTTTCCAAAACCCGATTATCTCCCGACGACGCAAACAAATATTTCCTCCCGGCGATTTTGAAATGATCTGGGAACGAAAGGGCGAAGAATTACGCTCGAATTCCAGGGACGGCTGTTTGGAAACGTCGCGCTGGCCAGGATCGCAGGACACCTTCGCGATCGAAAGCTCGGGATCGAGAAAACTTGGGAGCGGCCGGTCGTTTCGCGGATAAGATAAAACTGGTCGTCTCTAGTCGTCGCGACGATTCCCCTGTCCCCCTTCTGGGTCCCCCCGTCCGTCAGGTACCATAAACTCGGACGTAAAATGAAGCGCGTTCCTCACTTTGTCGCCAGGTTTTATGGAAGGATCGTGCGGTCGTCCGTCCGTGCGCGATCTCCGGGGCCCGGCCGCCCAATAAGGCGTTCGTCTACGTTGCTTTTTAACTGGCCCCTTCGGTTTTTCGACGATTCGCGCGCCCCGCGTAACGACCCGGCGCTGTTTTTCGTTATTTCCAGAGGAGAGCGTTCCTGTCAGCTTTATCGGAACAGGTGCTCGTAAAGCTGGCGGTAACGTCTTCCGGCGCTGGTTTTTCGGTACGACGATCTGATAACGCCCCGGCTCGATGTTCCGCGATAAATACGAAATTAATGAATTCGGAGTTAACGCCGCGACGCGAACCATCATCGTGGCAATAATTATGCAAATGTGCCCCCGTAGCTGCTTCGAAAATTTTCGATAGGGACCGGGATGGGGGGGAAGAGCGTTACACGCCGCGCGTCCCGTGCGCGGAACGAATCGGGCGTCGTTCGTGACGCGTCATACCGTATCGAAACAGGTGTCGCGGTACGCTCTCTCTCGCAAAACGAATCGCACCTGTGCCGACGATCCCGGGGTCCCCGAGAGCCGCCCGTCCGACTTTAATCTGATAATCTGATTGGCTGCCGTGTGTCAAATATTGTGGGCCCGAGTGCCAGCCAGTGCCCGATCTTCCGCGCGAACAGGTTCCCCGCGCGGACGCGTGGCCGATTCACCGTGCCCCGATCCCGAAATCGCCCCGATCGATCCGATCTCTACGGGAACGACGACTTTCGCCGCGAAACCCGACACCCTTTCGAGCTTGCGTTACCACCGTTAAGTCCCTATCAACGTCCGATTACGTCCGAAATCGAGTCGTGACTTTCCTTTCGGAAGCCCCGTCCTCCTCGAAATTAAACAAACTGCTTCGATACCCTTTGACTGCTATATACTGGCACCTATGAGCGCTCAGTCGATCTATTTATTATGACGCCGGTTGAATAAATAACCACTCGGTCATTTTGTGTCCTGTGGCTTATCCGGGCGTTTCGCGACAACGAGGCGGCCCGGAGCTCGCCCCGCGAATCGGGGTCAGGATACTTTTTAACCCCGGTAGATATCGCGGCCTACGTTTCCTCCGCGGAGCCCTCTCCTCCGTTGGCGATCGCGTGCGAAGGAACGCGGCGAAGAAAGAGAGACGAACGGAACGCAGGACGATCGAGCGCTCCGCGAAAGAAGAGATCCGTCCGTCCCGGAGCGGCCAGAACGACCAACGGAGAAAGAATGGGAGCGAAAGAGAGATAGAGAGAGAGAGAGAGAGAGGGTCGAACACACTCGAGGTTCGCGCATTGATATGCAACAGGCTGCATATGCGGGCCATGGCGGGCGAACAATACGACCACCGGTAAGGCACCACCGTGTAAACTATCCACCATTCTCGAGCCTATAACGTAGCGAACCGTGCCGGTCGATACGCCACGAGACACTTTACACGGTGCATCGGGTATATGGCGCGGTGAGCGCAGGTCGTGACGCGCCGTATCTTGCATCGGATGTACCACCAGTGTGGAAACACGGATACGTACCTCTCCCGCCTTCGCCGATCCCCTCTTAGGCTCACCCAACCCTCCCTGGATCCGCGACCTTACCCTCCTTCGCGTCCTCTCCCCCGTCCAGGACCTTACGTTTCCTCCACCCGCGCGTGGCCCACCTGTTTCGCCCCGACGATACATTTTCTGACCTCCCTGGGGTAAGCCAGCGAGATAGGGGAGTGCGTCGATAGCGCCACCTATCGCCCCCCTCTCGTGGTTTCGAACGCATTCCTTTCACTTGCCAACTTCTCACCGACGCACAGTACAATGATCGTCTATTGGAGGAAGACGAGAATTTGGAACCTGGGTTGTTGCAGGATAGTCTTTGCTAGTTATGGTTGCTCATATTGAAAATAGAAACTTAGTCTGCAACAGGATGAATATTCGAACCTTCTCTCCGTACGATACCCAAGTCACTAAAGAAGCAAATTCACGTCGTGGCCTAAACATTCTTGGTAGCATGACCGTTCTCTCAGTGGGAGTTGCAAAGCGACTACATCAATTCGAGCTCTGTTGTAGCTGAAACAGGTAGACGTACAAAGAGGCCTGTAACCAGTGTGAATACATATGGGCTTGCAACTCGGTATCGTGGCGACAATCCAAACCCAAGTTTGTGGGTGTACTACCTTGTGCTTATCCTAATCTTTCGTCCGGGATGCTCGATTCCAAAGCCTCGCGTCACGAACTCCCTACCGTCTGCATTTTATTCTACTCAACTAATCCTCGAACTATCCAAAGTGACTAAATCTACAAATCTTGTTTGCTCGAGGATCTTTAGCGGATTCCTAATTACATAATGCGTAACGTAACGTAATCTCCGGTGGATTCCAGCAACGGAATCCACGTTGGAGTGTTTGTCGAAACATCCCGAGGGGCTAGCGTCCCGTCGAAACGGATACCGCGTTCCTCGCAGCCATTGCGCGCACAATAGACTCCCTCGTATGATTTACATGCCGTCGGTTCCCCCGTCGACAGAAGAAAGAGGGATACAGGATACCCGGGCTCTGTCTCCACGTATACGATCGCGCGGGCCCTGGGCCCTCGACGTAGTTGCACGTACACCAACACGTGGGCGTTCGCTACGTCGCCGCCAGTTTTCTCGTGACGCGACTATGCTAACGCGGTAACGCCGCGCGTGGAATACGTTTCCGATGCATTCGCTGGCCACCGTCCGACAATCGTACTTTTCGAGGCCCCGATCCGACGCAACGGACCACTGAAAATCCTCCAAACGACACGATCTTTTCGCCATTACGATCCTCGCGTGATAGGGATTCAGTTTTTTAAATTTCGTAATGGAAGGTCAAGTCACCTACTAAACGAATCCTACTAAAATCCCCATACTTCCAAAGAGTGATTTCGAGCTTCCTTCTCAATCGAACATTTATCTTTTATCAACGTATCGGGACTTACCTGACGACGAAGACGCACCAGCGTCCTTCACGCCTCCTACGATGCTGTTCTGCGGTACGGTTTCCTTAACCGTGACCGTGTAGCGTGGTTTCTCGCAGCTGGCGATCCTGTGTCCAGGGGAGGACGTGGTGATTCGAACTTCTGCGTCCATGATGCTCTTCAGGCCAGCAGCATCCGTTGCAGTCACGTTCAGCTGGTGTAGGTGCGATCGAGACAACAAGCTCGGCCTGGCCACTTGCAGCTCGCCGGTGTTGCGATCTATGTGAAACACTCCCGCCTCGTTTCCGTTCGTGATCCTGTACGCGACTTGTCCGAACAGTCCAGCGTCCAGATCCGTGGCAACGAGCCTCAAAATCGGCCCCTGTATCGGGCTGTCGCTCTTCAGGGTGACGTTGTACTTTCGCGGCTCGAAGACCGGACGGTTGTCGTTGACGTCCGTCACTTGGACCCTCACGATGGCCACGGTGCTCAGGCCACCTGCAACAGGATTAGATTTTTCGATAAATAACAATATCTTCTTACGCGGAATTTATTATTTGAATTTCATCCAGTCGTCAGGGATTTTTCGAACAAGATTAGAGGCTCAACGTGTGACAGGGGGGAAGTTGGGAAGCACTGTATGTAGAACTGGACGCGCGTCTCGGGGGACCAGAAGTGCGACCCCTAGCGATTATGTTTATTTCATTCTTGCGCGAAATCCTCTTATCGAGCCAAATAATGTCGGGGTATTAGCCGACGTAGAGAACGAATCTACGGTGACTCTCGGAGCCGGTCGACATAAATCACCACCGCCCCGTGCCGTTGCCTTTTTTCGGAGCCAATCAGACTCCGTACCACCTTTTCGCCTCTCTCTCTCTCTCTGTTCCCCGCGCGGCAAACTTCATTCCTTCCGTTTTTTCTCTTTCACTTTCTGCTTTCACCGTCTCCTTCCCTGCCCGTTATTTCGACGAGTTTATGGTGTTTCTCTCTTTTTGCGCGCCCGCGCCTCTGTGTCGACGCGAAGAGTTCTTACACCCCCGGTGCAGGGTAATGCGCTCGGGGTAATATTTCAAGCGAGAGGAATCTCTCCGGAGCGAGACTTGGCTCAACGCCGCTCTTCTTTTCTGCCCGCCACGGTTTTCGACCGCAATTTCACGCAAGGATCGATCGATCAATATAGAGATAATAAAGATCGGTCGTTGCGACGTTACAATCAGCGGAGGAATAATTAATCGATCGTTGCACGATCCAAGTTACAGTTGCAACGGAATCACGTCCCACCATTGTTTCCCCTTTCAATTTTGGAAGTGGTCAGTTTGTTAAGATACGAAGTATAGCAATCTTTGTCGTTAGACTAAGTGTACGACGGCGTGATCTCGTGTCTACTGAAGCGTCTGACACAAGTGGGGTTAACCTAGTTAGGCGCTACGATTACGATTCCTTAATTGCTCGTTTAAAGTCTAATACAGATTATTATCATTATCATTATTCTGCTTGATATAGAAACTACTGTAAAATTACACTCGAAGCTTGCGAGGTAAGGCAATTGTAAGAGTCTGGTCTGGTTTCTCATGCTACCAGGCCAACCCCAAGACCGATGTTTCTTCCTGGCCTGTAAGGCCCGGCTGGCAAACCGCGAGCATACTTTGTTGTTCGGTCGAGGAGGATCGAAAAGAATGGGAGAAAGTCGTCTGATAATTTCGTTCGCGCGTTAAAGTATCGCCCCGATCCGTGGACGAGTGATATACGGTCCGACGAGGGAAGTAATAACGCTCCCCCAACGATCGGTATCCGTAAATCACGTTATTCGTCGGGGCCTAATCGCGCTTGCACAGCGATTCCTCTTCCTTTCGTCGAACCCGGACGGTGGCCAGGGATTAATTAATCGACGCTGACGCGGCCGCGAGGCGAGGAGGGCGCGAGAACGCGATAACGCGGGGCTCCTGGTTGCCCGAGCTGATTTAGGCGAATCCCGACGCAAGTGTTAATATTAAAGACAGTATGTAAAACGGGTAATCCGATGTTTAAACGGTTTACACCCGTAACTCATAGTAATATATGGACTCGGCCGGCGCGGACCTCGGAGCGCGACGAGATTTATAGGCACGAGTGTCATTGGAGTCATGCGTCAAGGGCCCAGAGGGCCCCACCTTCCCCCCACGTTTCCCCGCTTCTCCCTCCCCACGCGTCTCACCGTTCGCCTCTTCCCTTCTCCCTGTCCCTTCGACCGGAGGACCGAAAAGAACGACGAACCCTTCGGCCGTCTCTCCTCGTCGTGGCATCTTCCGTACGACTTCGAGGTATCGAAATGCCGATCTTCTGGGGCCTCTGCGATACTCGGCCACGCGAATTCCCTTCGAAGAAATGCACCCCTAATTTCTCTATCGAGCCGCTCCACTCCGTCGTCAGACGTCCCCCCCCCCCCCCTCTCCCCCTCTTCGTTCCCGCTCTCCTCTACACGACCGAAACGATCCACCGACATTCCACGCGCATCCGGCCCTCGAAGATCGATCAAATTAACGATCGAATAAAACCGAGCATCCGAGACGCGGATATCGCCGTGTTGCCGAAGGATGCCGCGCTTCCTGGGACGCGCCCCGAGGGTCAACGACACCGCGACGCGTATCCCGATAGCCCCGCAAGTCTTAGGCCCACCGACCCCTTTTAATTTCACGCGGTCGATCGTCCCCGGGACAAGTCCTTTTCGACGTTCAACCGGCAGAGGATACGGTGCCCCCGCAAGATTTATGCGGCCCCGGTCCATCTCAGCGGTGCTCAACCACCTCACTTCAAAGCTATTTTTTAAATTTTTAATTTAACCCCCAAGTGGATCATTGGGACCTCTGGACGAGTTTAAACTAATATCGTATAAAATATGTCAATTGTAATTAAAGGAAATTTACCAATTTGGTAAAAATCGACGTTAAGTAATATAACTCAGTCGAGATTGAGATTGAGCACTTGCGAGAAAGACAAGAGCGTAGCCCTCTGGTGTCGAGACGTTGAGGTAACGAATTTCAACGAGGTAACAAAAATCTCGAGACTCGAAATTTCTATTTCATGGGAAGAAGGGAATCTACTCGACATTATTGTTGCAACGGGAGTAAAACTGGCTGGGTAGGGCCCTGATAGCGGTCGTGTTATCCGACGGGCGATCCGGCCGCGATAAGGTTCCCATCGAGTTTTTAAAACCGCCGCGCTGACAAGCCCTCGGAACGAAACTGAAACGCGGAAAAATGCGCCCGGACAATGATCGTCGGTGGGAGTTAAGTCCGAAAGATTTATGACGACGGTGTCAATAAAGTCACCGCCAGTGTCGTCCCGTGGCTTTCAGGAAGTTGCCGCAACTCCGGGCCGCGCCTTTCTTTGTATTTCTGCACGTTGATCGTAGGACGTGCATCAAGATGCGCGAACCGTTTCGCATGTACGCCACGTAATGCGCAATTTCCAGAAAGAAGATAACATCGAGCCTTGGTCCCTGTTTCGTCAACATCACAGGCGACACCCGGAACCGAAATCCCCCGACGTTGTTCGTTTCCTCGTCCCAGGCTCCTCCGGAGTAAACGCGTTTAGGGTGACAAAATCCTGGGCAAGATTCAACGCTATTGCTTCTTGCGTATAATAAAATTATGGTCTTGAAACCCTTGTTCGAGGGATCTTCGGAATAAACGTTGATTTACAGTTGGTGAGATAAACTATAGTGGTTGGAGGAAAGTTGGTTAATAGTTTGACGAAGTCGGGTGTTTGAATATAAGAGATGGTAGCTACTAGTTTTGTTTTGACGAGAGCTAGGATTTATGCAGAGTGGATTTGTCACTCGTTCGGATATAAATGCATCGCGAAACCGGTGCTGTGGACGTTTGCGTTTCTAAGGTGATTAAACGCGGGGTATAAAGAAAAATATTTTCCAGGAGATTTCCTCGAAGTTGTGGAAAAGATACTCCGATTGATTCCGAAAGAAGACGTTTCGGTAGACATTTCGAGATATCGCGAGGATGAAATTCGACGCGCGTTTTTCGGATTCCGCATCGCGCCAGCGGTCGTTCGAAATTTATTATTCGCGGCGTTGGCCATCGAATACCCCAGGGGCCGGCGTCCAGTGTCTAGCAACAGCTCATCCGGTCGCTTCTACGCTCGAACAAAGTGGCTCCGAAGAAAGTCTATCCGCGTATCGTCCAGCCATTCGCGGATCTCTGGCTCGATTCAAAGCGAGGCCACTAGCAGGCAATAATTATCAGCCTGGCTCTGCCGTTATCCGACACCATTAGCGCGATAGAATAGCACGTTTAGACTATCCGTTGCTCTCTCTGTTCCCTATCGACTGGAAATTACTATATTTAAATTTTTGGTTATTTCTTTACGAGACCAGTGTTTGTAAGATCTTCTGATCAACCATGAAACGAGCTCGAATCATGTGACGTTCAGTTCCATTTCACTCCCAAAAATCTCACAGAGCATCGACAAGAAACGCGTTAGTGTTATTTGGAGAAGGCTTATGTCATCGACTGGTAAGATATTTCAGCCCCGAGCATTAGTCGCTCGACTGGTTCGGTGGATCTATCCGGCATAAAATCTTGCCGTTTATCGTGAACGTCAGCATACGTCCAAGGATGTACCGTACGCAGAGAATTTTCCTGATAAACGTCGATCGAGGTTTTCGTCGGGGCATAGCAATCGCGAGGCTACGTGGATGTCGATTTCGTGGCTAGTAATCTTACACTCGAGTACCTGGGTAGCCCGTGGGGTGTTCGAGTTAGCTCGGTCGACGTCCTGAGTCGTCAGCAGGTGGTATAAATCACGCGAAGCCGGCTCGCGTGGTACGCGCGCTGCTCTCCCGTCATATCCGAGCGGTACTATTGTGCCGATGGTGTCGGTGAGCCTGGTAGCACACCGAACAATCGTATCGATAACGAGCGACAATTATGGACCGGAGTTCTGCTGTTTGCAAAACGGCGTGAGGCCCAACAATAGACCTTCCCCTGCCTTTACTCCTCTGCTACTCGGTCCACGGGCCTCTCCTTTTCCCACCACTTCCGTTCCGGGCTCTAATTACCCTATTAACCCTTCGACTACGGTCGATTTTGACGCGGGAAACTTTGAACAGGTTGAACGCTCACAGGCGCTTTTAGTAGTCAAAGGGTTAACACCGTTTCCTGGTCTACCACTTTTTCAATGTGACTGGCGCCTCTGATGCATTCGTTCGAGTTTTCCATAAGATCGTCAATCTCCTGAACCTTTCCAGGCCATTCTGGAGGCTCTAGAAAATGAGAAAATGGGGTAGACACCTTCCCCGTGAGTTTCGAAGGTTCCTCGATGGGGGACGATAAAGGCTACCTGACGCAAGGGGTGAACGACGACCTTCCAGCGGATCAATGGACTTCAGTCATTGTCCTTAGGTTGGTAAGGGCAGCCTGGAGACTGTTGAAAATGGGCACACACCGCGTACACCGGCGACATAAATCATACACCCCATTATAGGGCTACTAGATCCTGGCGCGGTGATAGCTAGGCTCTCTTCCCCCGTTCCACCGACGCCGGCTCCCGCGGTCGTTTCTTTTTCTTCCCGTTGCCACGTTTCCACCGTGTGTGTCGCGCCACGCCGTGGTTTCTTCTTCGTTCTCGTTTCTGCGTCTCTCACCTCGCCGCCGCGAGAGAGATAAGACCGAGGAAAAGCATTGTTCGCGCGGTCGCTTCTTTACGGGCTCCTATTTTGGTCACGGAAGATTCGTTACGGGTACGCCAACGCTAATCGATCGACGTATCGGGCGAAAGTTACGAGATACCTCCGTGAGTTCAACGGTCCCGATACCACGACACTTTTTCCCCCAACGCCCCGTGAAATAATTGTATTATTATCGAACGGGGGGGCAGTCATATTCTTCGAGATCGCGCCACCTCCTTTTTACAACTTCTTAACACACCACGTCGTACTCCGAGCAACTCGAAGATAATTGCGTTATTTCGATCTCTGAGAACAAGCATCATTGAAACATCCGAAGGTTACGTGACTTAGAAACCTAATCCCGGGTAAATTCCCCGAAGGTCGGGCTATCCGGAGACATTCTTAAAACGCGTTGACGCTGACCACGTGAAATAATTGCGCGAGACAATTTGCTTCGGATGTTGTCGGGAGCCGGAGCGTTTAATTCGCCCTCCGCGGATCGAAGTGAATCGTCGGGGCGAACGGGAATTTAAAAGGTCCAAGGATTCTTGGAAATTCACGCGCTAAAATACCTGTTCCGCGGTAAGAAACTGTCGCGACGGGGATTAACGCGAAGAAAAACGGTGGAATTCGTTGGGAGGTATTACGACTTATGGTCGACGCAGAAGAGGGAAAGAGAGGCGGTAATCGGAACGGATGAATAGAACCGATTACTTCATCCTATCCAACCGTGGAAGACACTCCATCGAGAGAGATGGGCTACGCAACAATTTCATAAAACGAAATTTAACCCTTTGCACTCGACTTTGCACCCCCTTGAAGTGACAAAGAATTTAGATGCACCCTCTAAGAAAATACCACGATATTATTATTTTAAAGTGGTTATATAGAACAAAATACATAAGAGGAGAATGTAAAAATTTCAGCACCCCCTCTCGATTTTTCTCAAAAGTTCGTTTTATGATTTTTAATAAATTTGTTTAGTTATTACTTATGAAACTTTCTGGGATATAATTCAAAGACGCTTACCTCTGTCGGTGGCGATGACGGGTATCTCCAAGTACGGGGCCGTTTCCCTGTCCAAGGGCGTTCTGACGCAAATGTCACCTGTGTCGCTGCGCACCATCAGCTGTTCCGTCTCCACCCTGCCCGCGGCTAGCGTGTAATTCACCATGGCGTTGACGCCGCAATCGGGGTCGGTCGCCTGCACCTGAAACGGTCGACATTTTCAAATTAATCGTCGCGTCGTTAAGTAATTGCCGGGTGTCGACGCGGGTTGAATAAACAGGGGGACGCGCGCAGAACTCGAGGGTATCGATTAACAACGCGGGGATTCACGAGCAAGGAGCCCCCGAAAACCGTCCGCGGCCTTCTACGGGGTCCCCGCGGTCCTCCGAAGCGATTTGTTTAATTTCGTTCGACGTTCCTGAAACGGGATACCCGCGGATCGTCAGGGAAGGTGGTCCCGCTCGTAAATGGCGGACCGGGTGACTAATTCAGGAGTGGCCCACCTCCCCCGGAGAGGATCCGGGGACGTTATAACGACGGACGCGGGGGCGGTGATGGACGCCTTCGTGCTCCCAGCACTTGTTATTTACGCGACGACGAATCGCCACCTCTCATCCTCGATGGATTGCATCCCGCGGAACCATCGAAGATCGCTTTGGTTCACTGTTTTATTATTCTCAATCTCCATGTCTTTCCTAAATTTTTTCCACCGAAGACAACGAAGACAAACGTTTAAAGATCCCTAGATGTCGCGTGTATTAGCTGGTACGAAATTTTGTGGACCAGCGAATTAAAGAATCGAGTTTGAAGAAAGCGCGGAGGCGCGATCGATGATCGATGGCGCGGATTCGGTGGCTACCGGTCAGAAATTCTGAAAGACGGCGACGGGGAGCGCGATTAAGCGTTGAAAGTTACGAGAATCGCGATGTAACTTATTCATGGGTTTTCCTCGGCGAACAAGCGCTCGAACATACCATCCGCGGTCCGAGAGAGAAGCCCGATCGAGAAAGGCGAGGAAAGACAAAAAGGAGGCGACGGAGGCTGCGTCCGAACGCGAGAGAGACAGCAGATAATAAAGCAGGAGTCCGCGAAGAATGATTTACTGGCAGCCGGTCGAATAACTTTCCCGCCAACACTGTTGCCACCTTGAAGAGGCATTGCGTGGTATCTGCGGCTCGCTGGGGCCCCTAGTCTCCCGGACGAGCGGCCCAGGCCACGAGAAAAAGGTTAAAGACTCTAAAGAAGAAGAGGAAGGAAGAAAAAAAAAACGAAAAAAAGGAACGCGTCGACCGCGGACGGAAAGAAATTTGTTGATCCCCCCTCGAACCGGCCGTGGAATTCGCTATTCCTTTCCGTGGAGTGATTTGAAAAATTCAAAAGGAACGATAGAAAAAGCGGGCCCCGTCTGGTTTCGCTCTTGTTCGTACGATCCGGGTGCTAATGAACGATCGTCGAACGGTAATACCGCGTCGATGGTCTTCGATCCCTTTTGCCTGTCGTCGACGCGTCTTCGTTAATCATTCGCGTTAGCCACCGTTTAATCTCGCGTTCGCGTCGCCTATTACGCGGACAACCAGTTTATGATTCGAGAAACGATGCCACGGAGTTCGCTGTTCGCTGAATTATTAAGCCAGACGCGCGATACGGTTCACCGTGGGCACCGGGTATCCTGTTACGAACACGCTGTTCACAATTTTCCCAGCTAATCCAATAACTCATGATCGAGCGCGACGATAGTTTCACTTTCTATCGACAGATTAATTCTCATTCGTTACAATATACGTTACGGTTTCGCGTCCTACGAATCTGCATAATTTTCCAATTTAGATTTGCATTCCTAAATTGCATTCTCGCGTGTACCTATCTCCGCTCGGTTATCAGATAATCCCCCTCCCCTCTTGAGTCATCGCGAATTGCTCCTTTGTTGGAGTCACCGTTTTCGTCTCGTTCAGTTTCTTTGTATGTGTTCGTGGTTGCAAAGAGGTTGATTTCGAGGTAACGCAAACGGAAATTCAATTGTATTCGAGTTATAATTCATGGACGATGGGGAATGTTAACACGAAAGGGAGAAAGCATGGCCTCTGCTGACCACCGCTTATATTTCTGAAACGTGTATTTCGAAATTTCAGCTGTTCAAGAGCGAGAAGGCAAATGTGAGCTTTCCACTCTCAACCCCCGCGAGACGATTCGAAATAACTTCGTGTAGTTTCGAAGAATCGAAAAAGAGGGCACGTGTCAGTTTGTCTTCATCGACTCCCCAAATACTCTACGAGCTCACGTACGCGTGATCTGGCACAGTGTGAGAAAGTGGAATGAGGTGTCCCCCGGTGCACCCGGGGCTCCGTCTGGCATCTCTGGTTTTACCTGTTATTCCGCTGCCCCGGCGAATGTATACCACGCGATGCATTGTTCCGCTGGTTTTGTTGCGCGCCGACCTTGCGGGGAATATCGATTTCAATCGGGGTGTATACGGAATACAATCCGCCGTGGGTCTCCTTCGAAAAGGCCGTGCAACGTGCACACGGGTCTCTCTTGAATACCGGCAAGAGCACGAACGAAATACCTTGCTCCCATTGCGAGAGAATCGAGACTCTCGTGTTTTCAAAAAAACCCCAGTGCACAAAGGCCCTCGATAAACGTGGAAGGGATTCTATCGAATTTCCAATGAGTTTCCCCTTTCCGGATTTGCGCGCAGAAAAGTCCTCTCCGCCCCCTCTTCTTCTTCCCTCGAGCGTTCTCCGCGAACCCTTTCAATACGATTCGCGCAAAGGCTAATTCTTTTCTCGCCTTTTGTTCTCCTTTACCCCTATTCTACCCCTTTGACTCCTTCGTGAATTGTTAAATAATCAACGACCACAAATTGTTCTTATACGTGACACCATCGAATTGTGTAACATTTTTTATTTTATATATTGTAATTTAAATATATCTCGATGATATATTTAAACGCAGCAAACCAACAGTGGACGTATTAATTGTTAGGAAAAAATGTCGCTGCGCGTAGTGGATGTGTTATTTCACGTGGACTTTCGTTGTTTTTCCATCGCGGCTGATTTCGCGCCGCACGACAGCGGGACGCGATCGAAGCTGGAAAGCCACAGCCCGCCCGTTACAGGTACAAATTGTCCAGCTACTAAAGTTATCGCCGTAAATCGCGGATGACTCGGCGAACAGCATCTGGTATGTCGTGTTTTATGTGCCTCGCTGGCGATGACGATACACCTCGACGCCGGCCGTCGCTGCGATAGATGGCCCCGCGATTGACCATTCTTTCCGATGGGTCGCGCTCGAACGCGTGGCTGTAATTGCGCGATCCCCGCGTATTCCCGTGAACGAGTCGACGGAACGGACGTAGGAAGACAACGAAGACCATAAAGTCACCTTCATGGACGACACGCCTTCCTATGATTCCAACTGACCCCTTAACTTTTGCTTGAAACGTAGACAAACTGTAACGCGTACCATGAAACTATGAAACTAGGTAAGACTTTCTGATGAAGATGAAATATATTTTAAGTAATATCAGAATCGAAAGAACTCTGAGATCGACGCGGGACCGAGAATCGCGACGAGCTGTTCTTGATTAATGCGAGCGATTCAACGAGTTAATAGCGCCGCATTTCAGTATTCCCTTCATAAGGAAAAAATATTCGTTAATATTGTATGAAATTCCCGCGCGTTAAGCTCACCGAAAGGCCTCGCATTCCCTGGGGTCAACGGTGCCGCGCACCAGGCATCCGCCGTGTGTACGCACCGCGGCCGCGATACAACGATATTTCATACGATTATCCTTCACATCGTTGGGTTACTAAATCATCCCCAAAGGCAGTAGTATCTTCCTTTGAGCGGTCGTATAATCCTCCGTGGCGATCCATAAAACCGAAACGAACTGGAGCGCCGATCGTCCCTAAGTACGCGCTTTGCGTCGCTCCGAAATATTCCAGCGTCCCCCCGCGGCGCGGGATTTATGTATTTCGTTTCCGGCGCGGACGTCTCATTAACGCGGCCACAATATTATTATTATTATCATTTACTTTTTATCCCTCTTTATTCCGCGTACTATGTAAAGAGTCCAGGCTCGGGTAAATTCTCTCGCAAACCGAGACTCATTAGTATCGTTATTACTCGCTGTGAACCCAGGAACGGGGTACATAATAACTTAAATAGTAGCGCGAAAGTATTTCAAACTCGTTTGAATCGTGGTAATGATAATACATTAACGAATTTTAATAAATATATAAAACTCGTAATGGAAACACGGGGAATTAATATATGAGACAGAGAGTGAGGAAATGGACTAATCCTGATTAATTAACACGGGTCGTACCCACCGCGCTGCCTCGATCGTCTATTCACTGCTCGTTATTAGCCACGTGTTTGTGAAATTCCAGCCTCGCGTTCCGATGCAAATCTCTATCCTCCGGAGTCGCGATCTATCTCGATAACGGGAAGGATCGCGATTTACCCGCATTCAATGGGACCTATCGCGGCTAACGATCGAGGTATACTTGACGGGACAAATATAGCGATTTCGTAAAAATCGCCGGGACGGTAGCGCCCTTGATCCCAGGGTGTCAACGATTTAAATCGAAACTTTGCTCTTAAACGAAATCCCTGGTCTCGATTCGACTTCCTCTACCTCAGGACACTTCTCCAACTCCTTTTAACAAGAATCAAATGTTGTTAGCTAGGCTATAGGCTTCTAATCATCGTCTACTCGAGAACTGTCGTTGAGCTCCGGATCGGAGGACTCTAATCGTCGTCCAGAGGTTGCATAGCGCTGTTCTTCCTCGTCCTTGCTTTCTGCCAGCACCCTCCTGGACACGGGTGAGCGGTATCCGAGGGTTTTTCTCGGTCGGTCGGGTCCTAACCCCCCGTCGTCCCGATGCTTTCCGTTGGTCGTGCGTGCGACCACGCGGGCCGCCGGTTTTTGTCAGCTCGAGCTCGACAGATAGAGCTGTTCGTCGAGTAAGCCGGGAAGCCATCCTCGGTATTCCCGGCTCGCCGACTCTCTGATGGACTGACAGTCCTCCACCGATGCCACGAGCATTCGCCCGCGATCCTTTCGCTCTTCCTACCTATCCGTGGAGTTCTTCTCGGTCTCGAGCATAGAAGCCTTCCGCGAACTCCTCCAGCGCGAGCATCGACTTGCACTAGCACGGAATAGCAAAAGAAACCTTTTGGAACACGCTGGGAAATCGATACTAGGCCTGAACATTCTAACATCAGGAAATTTTCACTCGAAACGAACGACGACCACCCTGGTTTCGAGGAATTTTATATACAATACGCACGGTGATAGAATGTCTCGAGGTTCATTATATCGACGGTTAATCTTTGCGTGCATCGTGTTGCCTTTTGGGCAACATTTTACCATTCCCTAATGCAGCAGAGGAGCAACATTTACGCGTGTACGAATGCGTTTACGCTATCAATGTACGAAGCAACGACGTAAATCAGGCGTGCCTGGTTTTCGCCCGGGGGCCGACATGCAATTTTCAACCATATTGCCGGACCGCGGATGTATAATTATTCCTGCAGCCGTCAAATATATTTTAAACGCCGTTACATCGCGAGAAGAGACGCGTAGCTATTTAAAACCAGTCGCTAAACTTCGATATTAGCCCGTTTAAAAAAATCAAATATTTAGTGCAAATTGGACCATAGTCTGTTCGTCCTGGGTTAGCGACTCTAAGGGCTCGTATCGAGCAGGGGATTTCTCGCGGAGAGTGGATCGCGACGATTCCAGGAAACACTCGTTCGCTCGTTACGGTACGGAGTTTTTATCGGTTGTAGTCGCGTTTAAAATTCCTGTCGTTTGCACGTAAGAGCGCCTAATTGCGCGACCACGCGATGCCAGTGTCCCGCGCGCACGCGAGCCTCGGCTATCTACGAGGGACACCGAGAAAGAGAGAGAGAGGATCGGCGGTTCGAGGACGAACCGGAAGTTTCGTGGGTGGACGACGGCCGGCTACGCGCCACGACCCTTTGTCACGCGAATTGACATGCAGGAACGACGCCCGGGTAGCCGTCACGTGAGTCACCGCGGGTGTGCGACCGCACAATTAGCTGGATGCGTATTCCGTTTGCATAAATAAATATGCGCGTGTTTGCCACCTCCCTCCCACCTCCGCCCGTCGGTTCCAGCCGCTGCTCGACCTCCTCGCTCGGGCTCCTGTCGTCTTTCTCTCGTTTCGCCGACGCCCGGCGTCCTTCTTCCACCGCGGGGCGGCGCGCTTCCTTTCTCCGTTCCTCCCGGTTCCCGCGGTGTGCGTGCGCGCACGTAGGCCGCAAATAGACGGTGAAAAATCGCGCCGGGGCGAAAGTAAGAAGGAAACGACCCTCGAGGAGGGAAAACGAGAACCACGAGGACGAAGAAGAAGAATAAACGGAGCGGTAAACTTCGTTCTGTATCTCCAAATAGAGATTCGTGCTCGGCAGACTAATTGAAATACGGATTTTTATCCGACCGCGGGGGCACAATAACCATTACGCGCGAGTGTTGCGTGTCTGGCCACGGGAATCCGCGGTTTTATGCGTTCGACGCTCCGGTTTGCACCAACCGCGGCTCTCCCCCCTCGATAGTAGAACGTTTAAAATCACGCGGTAATTGCACTCGCGGAACCTGGGAACCTCGTTGAGAAAGAAATTAAATGGTAATCGAACGGGGATGACGGGAAGTCGTAGAGAGCCGTCGAAACGCGATCGATGACCACATAGTCATTTGGATCGTTTGTAATGGTGGTTTTATGGTTTTTGGGAGTTCCTTTATTTTTTAAAGAATTGACAAACGTTGGAAAAGTCTTAACGAGGGACGGAGGCGCGAGTTTTCCGAACTAATTACCGAACGTGTGGCGAGTGGAGGTCCGGGGGCTGAGGGATCGGTTATAAAACGTCGCCGACAAGAAGATAATCGAGCCCGGTGTCCGAGGGTACACGGTGCTCGTCTCACGGGCGCAGTTACAGCCGGTATACACGACGTACGGTACTAAATGTCGTGAGCGGTACCGAGGCCGGTACGACGCTTTACATACGAGCTCGCAACAGCACACCGCGGCAAAAGTGACCGCGAAGGGAAGCAGGAGGAGAGAGGAAGTCCGCACAATGCTACCAACCCGACGAACTCTATAGAGCTGTCACTCACTGTTGCCCGGAGAGTCGGTTGCGAGAGCCAACTCGACCGTCTCTCTCTTGCACGCGGTTACTTGGCGTTTTCCGTCTCCTCCTCGTCCTTCGTCCACCGGTCCTCCGGATCTTGGCTTTCCTCCTCCCTGCCGTCGCGTCTTCCTGGATTCTGCCACGCGAAGAGCCACAACGGGTTCATCGACGTTGATTTTCTATGGAGTTGGATAAGGAATATCGGAACGTCACGGATATCACGCGGCTTGTACGGCCTGTCGATGATCGCGCCACCAGCTTGCGTTTCCGATACGAATCGAGGAGAGCCGTGGTTTCACCCAAAAGTATTCCAACTTCTCTCGCACGAAAGGTACTGAAGTTCTATGGCGTTTGGAAACACCTGGGGGATCTCCCAGAACCGTCTCTTTGCAACTCAAAAAGGCTAGACTATTCCTAGCAGTGATGTGTCAGGAGATGGATCCTCTAGATTACAGGCTCCACAGCTTGGGTGCTCCTAGTTTAGTTTAGTTTTTTATTTATCGAGTTTCGAAAAATTGTTTCAGAATAGAATTTTGTTAAGCCCATCATAGAGTATCTGTAACAAACTCTGGCAGAGAGTTTCGCGACGAAGAGTCGATAGTTCCCAGCGAAAGGAGATTGTGCCCCGCGATCGAACGACTCGGCGACGTGTCCTCTGGCCCCTGTTCCCCGCATGAAAGAAGAAGCTGTATGGGACCTCCTCTTAACCTTTGCTCTCGGGGTGCGTGTTTTTGCCGCGGAGCAGCAAGCCGAGAGGCAAGTGGAACCGGGGCCCCCGGCGGGTCGGTGGCCGGTAATTGCGATGAGATATGGCGGCCACTTCTCATTAAAATAGTTTAATATGTATTTGTCAAGCTATCACCGCGACGTATGTCCGGCCATTCGTTATTCCGGCCCTTCTGCCCCCTCGAAGCTCACCCGGCCGCGCGGGGATGGTCACCGCGGGACCGGGGTTTATTTTTCGCAAATTCGGCATTCGGCTAATAGCGGCAGTTTGTCTCGTTGTCACCGGTACCCGGGGATCGTTCACAGAAATTCAACGCTACGTACACGATGCGACCCGCCGCGAGGAACTACCGCGCCCTCGCCAGCGATTTATCGTTTCCCCTTATTTTTGGTTAACCATTACTTATCATAAATCGTACGCTTAATTTTTCCGAATTACTATCGGACTTTCGAGGGATCCTCCTAAGCCACACCTAAGGTCGATTAGCCACCTTCACTTTAGTCTTTTGCTAATTCTTTCTTCCAGGAGTGGCTCAACGAGCGAATTCACATGCCCATCCAATCTGGAGAAATGCTCTCTGCTTCTTTTATTGATAACGATGAATTCAAATTGAGCGCAATATCGTGTACTCGATTCATTCCAAAACGTCCAAGCATCCGGCGATAAAACGATTTTAAACGCCGACGTCGGTTCGCGTTTGCAACGTTTCTATCGTGTCCCGAGTCCGGTGCTCGTTACGATTTCCCTTTCGATCGGCAAACGAAGGGGGCCCCCATTACGTTTTCGCGTCGTCGCTGCATTACTGCGCGTGGCACTTCCCTGCTACTCACGGATACCTCTTGTTTCTCCCTTTATCGCTCCTACCTGCTCTCATAACCATGCGCGAAGGATACTAGGGTGCAGAAGAACTCGTTAGTAATCTGCTTTTACAATCGGTCGGTATATACGAGCCGTGGGCGGATGTCGACAGTTAAATCTGCAGTTTAAACGCGCGGCTCGTTGCACGACGGCGCGCGTACGTGTGCGCGCACGTAGGACGTTTTTATGCGCATTAACCGAGTCAAATCTGGCGTACGGGGCCCCGGTAATTGGAGTTCTCCGCGTTACGGGATTGCAACGCGACCTTGGCCAAGGCGCGAAACGCTTATTCTCGCCACGGCTAGCCGGTCGCAAACTATCTCGTTTCAGGTAAAACTACCAGTAGCCGACCGCTGCACCGCCAGTTAACGCTTTGAAAAAAAGAAACCCCCGATGACCATATTCGTAATATGAAAGTGTCAGAAAAAGGGACCGATAAGAGTCGTTACGATCGAGCGTACTCGGAGTCAATAATCATCGAGCAATCTTCCGTAGGATAGAAAACTCTTCGTGATCAGATACTAGATAATAGTACTTTAAAAGACCGCAGCGTTGCAGCCCTTTTTTTCGAAACCGTCGTGTGACGTTTCAATTCCGAAGGAGGGTCGCAAAGTGGACGTCCGGCCGATAAAACCGTGCCGGGTCGCGCGAACTTATCGACGAAAGGCCCCCGCGAGTAACTCAGACTTTTACGAGAGTCTTGAAACGCGCCACATCTCGAGCGCAGGTCAGAAAAAAAGACTCGTGGAATATAAATACTCGGAGACAAAGAAGAGCGAGAGGAGCTCGCGGCTCGAAAGACCAGTTTATTATTATTCGGCAACCGCCCACGCGTACCCGTTCTCTCGACCGGTTGCCCCGTTGCCCGATTCCCGTCCTCGGATTCCGCGTTCCTCCGTTCTGTCTCTTGTTTCTTCCTCCTCCGGCCGTTCGCTTGTTCTCCCTTCTCGGTCCGCGACGTGCCTTCCTTCGAGGGAAGCGACTCGTGGAAAAGCAACTGTCGGCCGAGCGTGCCGCGCAACCATCGGCGGGTTAAGAGAAAGGTCGTCGATTAAGATAGCTGTCCGGTGTTCGTGGCGTGCCTCCTATAGTCCTTCTCTCGCTAGGCCTTCCTCTTACTTCCTCCCGTCCTTCTTTCCGATCGGCCGTCGTCGCTTCGCGTGGTTTGTCTCAATAGAATACGATCTACGAACCGGTCCACCGACACCCGCTACTCCTGCCACCCCCTGCTCCCCTTTCGACTTCCATTCTACTCTCGATCGCCCGCGATAACGATACCCCCGCGAGTTTTCCAATTCCACCTATTCGTACCTCACCGTTACGGGGAATATGATAATTTCAGAGACGAGTTAAGTTTCGTTACAACATCCGGAGACCTATTTGTGAAATTGGCAAGGAGGCAAATTTTGCTCATTTATGCAATTCAGGACGCAGATCTATCTACAGAACAATCTATCGAAGTTTAAGGAACGAGAGTACAAGAAATTAAGAGCCATTAAAAAGCAATCTTGAGCTCGTAGGACGCGACGCGCGGAAGGCTCGAAGGGATTGCGCGATTCCCTGTCCCCTGCTCCGCGGGTCTTTTACTCTCCCGTTTCGGAGGGCATTACTATACAATGTATTAATTGTCCCCGATACCGGGTGGATTCTTCCAAGTGTCTAGCCGCAAAAGGAACGAGAGGAGGTACCGAATGATCGATGCCCGGTTGGATTTCCGAGGGGGTCCCGGAGTAATTGCGCGGCGACCGTCCCGGGCAATCCGCGATCGTGGAAGGCCGTGGGGCGATCGGCTTGGCGCAGCGGCCGTGGCAAAAGAACAGCCGGATAAACGAGATCGCAATAATCGATACACCTATCCTCGCATTAAAGGATCCCCTTGCGCCTTGTACGTCCGTCCGCGATATTATTGATCCTGCGCACGCAATCGGCCGTATCCCATTGCGATTTAATCGATCGTACCGATTAATAATCGCGTCTCTGAATAACCCGGCCTTTTCTCTCTTTCCTCCGCGCCTCTCGCCCTCTGATCCCTTCCCGTCCGGTGAAAAATCTACCCGCGTAGCCGCCGCCGGTTTCCCTCCGCTTCTCGACCACTTGGCACCCAATATAGCGAGACGAATTTATTACGGTCGGCCTAAGCGCGCTGGCGCTATATGTCTCGGGAATCGTACCACCTAGTTTCGATGTATTCGTTTTGCGAAAATCACGAACGCTGGTAAAGCACTCGCTAACTCGAACTCGCTCCTCCGCCGTTTACAAGTCGACGTGTGGTTTGTGCTGTCTTTAGGTACTAGTCGACACGGTTCAAACCATTCGTTCGTCGTAGAATGCATCTTGACAATTTTATTTTCGATATCGGAAGCCTGGTATGTTCGTGCATCGGCGTAAGAGCGCGCACGATACAGTGCGGGCGTTGGAATCACCGAACTACACCGCCTGCGCAGGCATTGAAGTCTCCGCGGATATACTATTGTTAGCGACTGTATTCACAGTTTCTTGTCTCTGTCTGGATTGTTCGCGGTATAGAATTGTAAGATTAATTAATTGGAGTACTAGAACAATGACACAGACATCCGCAGTCATTACAAATGTAAAAATACGTGGAATAATAACGTTTTTATGCTCGTAAACATACAAAACACAGTTATTTCACACCGAAAATCTTTGTACCATGCAACAGAATGTTTGAACAGGATATTATGGGAATGTATGGCTCGAAGGATGTTTTGACAGGTGTCGTCGACCCCGAAATTGATTCGGCATAATAGGTACGTGCCCGGTAATCGATATTTCGCATTAGCTGGAACGGGAACCGGACGCGTACGGAATTTCAGTCGCGAACGAAGGAAAATCGACGACGGGACGAGCGACTTCGCGACTTCGCACGCTTCGTCTTCGTGGAATTGCGAGAATTCGAAGATTAATGGGACCACGGGGAATCCGGCTCTCGTTTTTGCCCGGCCGGACTCGATCGGTCCTGGCCCCTGACAGGAGTCCGCCGCGCCGCGAATCACGTTTTACTCGTACGATCGGTTGCATTATAATAAACCAAAAACCACCTTTGTTCACCTGTCGGGATCGCTGGAACTTTTGACGTGGCGCTTGCGACGCCACCCGACTCCCGCGTCTCGACGTCGCGCCGCTGATCCGCGAATTGGTGGGAAAAAACTCGACGAATGGGAATTTTATTACGTTCCGTTTAACAGCGGTGCATAATCGACGATCTTGCGACTCGCCAGTTAAAAAACTTGCGTAAACTTTATTTCTTATTTTCGAATTAGCGTAGTCTATAAGGCTGGATCGATAGACTCGAAGGATGTTAAATAGAATTACAAATTTCAATCTGGTCGTATGCCTTTAACTTTTTAACCCGAGACTAAGGAGGAATTTTTTCGACGAAAAGTTCGCACGAGCAGAATACCAGGCGATCTAGCGCGATAGTGCGTGCACGGTGGATGGCTCGCGCACATAGACGACAGGGTATTTCTAAGATTAATGGGGGCGCGGGAAACCTGATTCGCATTTTTGTTGCCTCGTCGGTCGACCCGAGGCGAGTCCCTTTCCGCGAGAGCCGTTCTTTCCTTGTCTTTATCCTTGGCTTTAACCGTAATAAACCGAGAAACGCGTTCGTAGAACTTCTTTCGACGCGAGAAAAATCGGTAACGATCGATCCGCCGGTGCCCGTTAAATTTATTCCAAGGCAGCCCTATTTTTTCCGTCTGCGAGAAACAGGTCCTGGCGATCGTCGTTAAAGCACGCGGACGCGCGTCGATACGGAATTCTTTATTGTTACGGGAGACGAATTAATGGAAGGTGTCTCGGCTTGTCTCTGTAATTAATTGATCTCGCGCATGATCGAGCGAGCGTACCTCGCTGGCTGGTCAATCTCGCGCTCGCAAACGGCCCCGTTTTAAGTACGTTCCACTGTGGGTAACCAGTCGGCAAATGGATCGACCGTCCCGTCCCGAGAAAATTAAGCTCGCGTTTCATCGGCGCGCAATCTAAATGATCGGTCCATCGCGGCGCTGAGTACGGGGAACGATGGAAGGTTAAACTATCTGGATAAATATCCACCCACGCACTTGCTTGCGTAAGACCGTTCCGAACAATCGTTCCAGCTATATCGGGATTGCAATTTTTCCCCTTTAATTGATCGATCGTTCGAGGTCAATCGGAGTTAAACGGCGATGCTTAAGTAGCCGAGTATCTTGGAAACTATTAATTTCAGAATAGACACACTTTAAAGGAGGCTTCGAATCTCGGCTCGACCACCCACGGAGAACCTGTTGCCACCGCATTATTTCCTCTACGCAACTTTTGTTAGCAACACTTTTTACTACTGTTCGAAATCCCGAAGACACCGAGGTGTCCTGTTTCTAGCGGACCACCCTGTATACCGCGTCTACCTGGAAACATTTCTCAATCTCCTCGCATATATTCCTCTCCCAGCATGGAACATTATACTATTCCATCTCACGCGCATATTTATATTATTTGTCGCGCGGAACGATCATTCATCCCAACTCTATATCGAAATGTCGAAGTTTTCTAATTGCTGAAACGCGTTAGAAAAATCCGAGTCCCCTAGAATCCTCGAACATTTATCTATGTCTCGGTTTACATTAGTTGCAAACTAGTTTATTTTTCTATATACCAGAGTAACCTTCTGATGGACACTTTTCCCGTGGAAAAATTCATAATTTATGAATCGAAATAAAAGGAAAGGGACGCTGCTCGTGGAACTGGAGCTTCCTGCTCGAACACTGACCGAGCATAGTTCGTCGTACGAACGTGTCAAAAGATCGTAAACGTAATGGAGTGTCGAGAAACAATGTAAGTTACGAGCGATGAAACGGTCGGTTTCATGCGCGCCAGAAACCGCTGTCGAGGAAGATCGGTGATTCACGAAGATTAGAGAGCGCACGCGCTGAAGGGGACAGGAAGGAGGAAGAGGGACGCGCATGCAGGAGGATGTAAAGCAACGGCTTATCTTAATAGATTACCACGCCATTCGGCGTAATTTGCCGACTCCTATTACCGGCGTTGACCGTCGCGATAATATTCTCTTAATTCGGCCCCATAGGCGTTAATGGCGTTAATCTTGTCGAGCAGCGAAACGTTGATTAACGCCCGTCGCGCGGCGAGATTCGAGATTTCGTTTCGCGCTCGTACCCCGATATCGTCGCCGGTTTTTCCAGCTTCGACGACTGTTCTCGCGGGCACAACAAATGCCTTAACGAGCACTCCCTTTGGACGTTCACGCCTTTTCCTCGGGCCGACCGGTCCCGCGCGTCACGGTGAATCAACGTTCGCCATTCGCGAGGGCCGAGGAGGCAGCCGCGAATGAATATCCACGCGCGCGATAGCGGCACGTTGCAAAACCTGAACGCCTCACGACGGCTATCGATGTCGACGGTTTAAAATTCTGAGCCCCGGCGTCCACGGACATCGACGAAGTTAATATTTCAAAGACGTTCCGATAACCTAATTGGCACATTACGCGCGAGCACGTCGATACGGGTGACGCGCGAGCCCTCGCCGAGACCCCGTCAGCCATTTATGGGATAACAATTTTTCTTTTTTTTTTTCTCTCAAGGGATGACGTCTTGACGGTTTCAAAAATCGAATTTATATCCTTTTTAATTTAAAGCGTATAGAATATTGTGGCAACGCGGTGCATTGAAACTCGAAAAACCTGACGAGGATGCCAGCGACGGGTCCGAGAGTCCTCGCCGTTTGCAACTTGCTGAATCGAGCGGCGCTTGTAAAGTACTGTGATTTTATTCGAATTTTTTACGTACGCGTAAACGAAAATTCCAGAGAAATATAAGCCTAAGTCGATAAACGGCGTGCAAGTTCCCCCGGCGGTGGGTCGTATAAAAGATAAATCGAAAATAGGGGTTTACTTGTTAAGAGAGTACGCAAGTAAATAACCATAAACGAATCTAAGTGTTCTCGAAATATACGCTGCAGAGATGAAAAGTGTTTCGTGACTTAAGTAGAAAACGTTGCTTATTGATATGCACGCGTACCGAAACCGATCCGTTATTACAGAACCGCCAATTTCTGAGATTTCAGCGCAATACTCTCCGGGAACATGTTCTCAAGAATTCGTAAGGTGGAATGGAATCGCAAGTAATAATTTCCAGTCTGCGATACGATTTTCTAATAACCGTTTACGGGGATAAGAAAAATTGTTTGGTCCCCAAGCTGACGTATTTGCAATACTGCTACGATTACTTAAAAATGACAAAGCGATATAAGTTTCCAACCGTGGAAAAAACATAAAAAAATGATTCCTCGATAATTGGAAAAGGCGAGAGGGTCCCTAAAGGTTAATTTTCTATCGCACCTATGGACGTGGCTGTTTCGAGACGATTCTAAGCTGATGTACGCGCAGTCCCTGCCAGCCTATAGTGTACGTACGAATGACCGCCTCTTTGGATGCATTACGATGTATGTATTAGCATAATTATTGGTTGTTCGCTATCAGTGCCGGCGGGCTGGCGTTCACCAATTTATGATTTCATCGCCGGCCATGCCGTGCCGTGTGCCACGGCACCGTTAAACCAGTGCATCGAGAGTGCAGAGACCAAGTTCGAGCACGAGCCGCGCGGATCTCGCCCATTGTTGCTCCTTTTTCTCGTCCGTCGAGGAGGAAGAAGGCGAGTACGTAGGTTGTTTACGACCAGTTGGACTTTTTCAACCCGGGATCGATCGACATTTTCATCGCGCGGAAACGAAGAGGACGGTCATTCGCCGGGTCGCGTATTTTACACGCGTCAAATATTCGCGTATAACCTACGCTCGATAGAGACCGCAGGATCGTTCGATCCTTAAGGACATCTTCGGGGCTCCCAAACCCCCCCCGTCCCCCCTCTTCGTCTCTCTTTCTCTTTCTCTTTCTCGTTCTTCTATCGTGCCAGCTTTCAGTCTACTCTCTCATTCCCGCGGAGCAATCCGGTCCTTAAGTGGCAGGTGCTTAAGATTCTCTGCGATCGCGCGAGGTAGAACCAGTCGTGCTGCATTTGGATCGCATTCGGACCTCTCCCTCTGGCCCCTTCTCGCTCCCCCTTTCCGTCTCTATCGGCTCCAGCCCAGCGCCGTATGCTAAAACGTTTTCGATCTTTTCGTCCCGGCGCGTTAGCGGCGAATATTTCAGCGAATCGGCTCCGAGCTTTTCGCACGTTCGCGAGACAACGATCTCGAACGAGCAAAGAAAATTCGGGACCAATTGCATATGGGACGATTTCAGAAAATAATTGGAACCGAAGTATCCTCTTTCTAAACTGTTGATGATAAATAAATATCCCAGGCAACTTGGTCGCGTTTACGATGCGCGTTTGTAGAATCTCCGGGGACTGGCGTACTCGGTGACCATCGAAACCCTCGGACAGAGGGCACACGGTGGACGTAAAAACAATTTGTCACTCGGCGGTGGCCCGCGGGGGGTGCCTTGCTCTTTCGTTCAGCGGCCCGTGTCCAGGTACATAACACCGTCCTCGCGCGTGTCGAAATTTCGTGGACCACGGGATCTTTGTTCGCGACATCGGACCCGTTCCTTCCGACCGGGCGACAAACGCTTCTCGTTACGCAACTCGTGCCCCGCGCACGGAAGTCGAGACACTTTAAATAGCGACGAATCGATCTCTTTTTAAAACGTTTCGATATCAAGAATTTCTACACGATTTGGGTAGCTTTATATATGTTGATACGGAACGCACCGGGGGTTTTAGGAGAACGGAAAGTCATTGACGCCATCGCGAAACGTTCGGAGCGGACCGCACGCGTACAGGTGCCGAGGCTCTGGGTTACGTAAGTGCAGGGGGGAATAGGTGGCAAAAGAAAAGGGGCGTGATAAAAGGAGCGAGACCGCCGAGGTACAGAGAAACAAGGCGGTATACGCGTCGTCCCGTCTCTCTCCGGCTAGTTTCTTCCCGCTCTAACCCTTTCCCTGTTCGCCTCCCTTCTTTCTCCCCGGCCGTGCGGATGTGTGTGAAATATAGGTTGATATCGCGATAAATAATGAGGTGCCCTTCGTGGTGATGCCCCGGGCTGCCGCTACTGTACTTCCACGACGCGATCCCTCCTACCTACCGAGCGAAACGTGTACTTGGGGGCTGAATGTAGTCGGGTTACACGCCAGCCCACGTAGAAACCGCTTGCGCCTACGTAAGATATCGCTAGGACGAGGAGGCGATTTAATCTCGCGAACCGATTGGCACCGTGCCCGATCTACGTTTACAACGCGTCCCCCGACGCGATCTTCTCCGTTTTTAACGCCACTATCCATCCGCTGGTACAAAAATTTATCGAAAACGCGGTCCCCGGTCCCTCCGGAATCATTTTGCGTTCCCTTTTTCTCATTTCGCGAGGAGGATGTTCGAATTATAATCCGTCCCGTGTATTACCCTTCCCCCCACGATGCACGTAAAGATCAAAGTGAAGTAAATCACTACCTCCGAGAAATTTGCATCCGAGAAAAGGTGAAATTTCGCTCAAAGGCACGGCAGGGTACCTTCGAACTCAACAATTTTTATTTCGAGAATCGTACGAACGTTAGAAACGATAGCAAAGTGACTCGACGTTGCATTTTCGCTCCTCGATGTTTCCCAAAGCTCTTGGAATAGTTAAAACCGTTGGTCGAAAATCGGCTCCAGGTGTCCCTCGTATTCGAGCGGCGCAATAAAATATCAGATCGGAATCTCTCAGCATTCATTATGCATACGGGTTCTTTTATTTATCTTGATTCGCGCGCGCACTGTTCGCCCTGGTGATTTTCAGCGATCGAGCAATTTCGATAAAAACTATATGCCGTGTCTTATTTATACCGGGCGAACAGTATGGTTAAGTCAATTTGGTCTTCCGGTTCCCCTCCCCGTTCCTCGTCGCCCCCAGACAACCTCGCGTGTAGCTTCGCGCCGGTGCCACCAATATTCCCCGCTGCCCCCCTCGCCCGACCGTGCCTCGATCCATTTCGCCCGAGGGATCGAATCCTCGACGCCGATACGCGAACCGGTGCTCTTTCCGCGGCGCACGCACGCCCGATCGACGAACACATCAACGATTCGCGGACAGCTTTCACGCGTACCGTCCGCTCGTCGCTCGACACCTGGCCTAAGTGCTCGCGTTCGCGTTCACCACGGACCAAAAACGAAACTACCACTCGGGCCCTGCCAAAAACGATCAACACGCGTACCCGGGATCGCGAATACCGATCAAACGTCCCGGTAGATCACGATATTTTCCATGCAACGCGTCCACGTTCTTAAGATTCTTCCTACCCACAAAATTGTAAATATTAACCCTTTGCAATCCTATGTCGAGCGTGACTCGATATCAATTTTTATCTCAGGAGCTCCTTCGTCAAGTCCCACTTGACATTTTTTCAAGTCCAAACCAAACAGATATCATACACTTGGAAATTATAAAATACAACGCCAGTGTAAATAAAACACTTATTTTAACAGATAAATTTCAAATAAAACTCTTAAAGGCATTGGGAGCCGCTGGTAACAAAATTGGAATATATGTAATTCGGAGTGCAAAGGGTTAACATGTCTACTTTGGGATTACTAGAAGTACATCATCAAAATTTGCAACGAGTTGGTTTTACTGATCGTTTGCGTAAACTCTGCCGAGTCGTAAACGTGCACGATCAGCAGACAGGATAACGCTGACGTATCCGCGGTCGCCATTATCGCGTCATTCGGCGGTGTATTTGCGAAGGAACACGAGTCCGCCTCGTAGTTCGCGGATACCATTCTGCCCGATGAATAGAAAATCGTCCCATGCCCCTCGCAGCAAGCATCGCCGGTTAACGATCGCCAGCGTAATCTTAATAGCGTTTAATTATACGTCCGCGTTAAATGATAGAAGCTCTCCGAGCGTGGCGAACCACGCGAAACGCTATACCAGATCGGATGATCCATCCGGCCCGACGATGAATATCGCGTAGCGTAGAACTGAAACACCATTCGATCTTAATGACGTGGTTACAAATGGAGAAAAAATTAGGGGCCGAGAGAGAGAGAGAGGGGGGAATAGAAACTGGATAGAGCCCCAGAGGGCTAAGGGACGAGGAGGAACGAAGAGATCCTTTCCAGCGCGATGGGCAAGGATCATCATCGACGTTTTGTTCCTCTGTTTGTGCTTTCCTCCGTCCCCTCCACGCCACCCCGCCCTCCCCCCCCCCTCTTGCCACGGGCCCGAGGATGAGTGTCGGAAATTGAATTTAATCCTTCCGAGTGGCCGGAGCTGCGCCGAGCGATTCGTTTCGCGCGGCGGGTCACGATCCTTCTGACGCTCGCGCATACGTCTCGCCCGATAAATAAATGGACCGAATGTTTGTTACCTGTGGCGACCAGCCCCGCGAAGTTTAGAATAACCACCGGACCGCTAACGATCAAGATCGGTTGTTGTTTCTCGTAAGCTGCCGATCAACGGCGCGGCGGAATTAAAATGCGGGTAATTACGGAGCCCGCGCTTATAATTAACTCCCGGAACGTTCTCAGCCGTCGTTGTTCGTTACAAAATTATTAAAAAAAACTTCTTAATAACGGGCCCAACGTTGCATCGATAGCCGGGGTTATTAACGACGACGTACTCGAATTACTCTATTTGGTACGCCATCTTGGTTTCCATAATGTACACCTTGTTGAGCCCGGTGTTATCTCCGATCGTGGGCCCAATTTTTTACTCGACGAACGTGACGCTTGTTATTAACTTTGCCGTGTGGTTGCTATTCTCCCAATCTGAGATCGTTGGAATTGGGACGCGTTTACATTTGTCCGATTGCATTGCTCGAATAAAACTTTTCGAGCTCTGTTTGAAACGTTCGTGGAGAGCTAGCTGGCCCAGCCACGGAGTCGAGCGGGGTCGGAGTCGTGAGTTACACCGTTGAATCGCGCGTACGGGCCAAGCTCACGCAGACCGTACCTAATTATCGGCGGGAGGTCGGGTGTAGGGCTGCGCCGCACACGGTGCACCGTAATGGACCGGGACGATCTATTTGTCGGAGAGGGCACCGTGTCGAGAGATCGTGATCTATGTCCAGTCTTCGGGATACCTGGGTTCCTACGCACCGAATATCCGTCGCCCGTTGTTCCGACAAAAAGTAAACTCGTGGATCTTACCGCCCGGTCACGGCCATTAGACGCTTGTATCTCATTTCGTATCCTCCTCGATACTCTTGAGAATTCTCTAAACTCTAAGCATTATACTATACGCGTGATTCTCACATTTGATACCAAAATGTCTGCTAAGCAAACAGCTAATTTAATATTCCCAATCGAGCATTTTATCTCTGTCGTGAGTATATATTGCACTTGGAAGGAAAGAAAGTAATTTTCCCCGTCGAAGGCCGACCATAACGTCTGACCCAGTACGGCGGGAGAGTCTGTTTTCACCGCGCGAACAGCGACGATGGCTTTCCAAAAAATGTAAAGTCGAACTAACAGAATCGGTCGAGAAACGCCTAATCGTTAACGGGGGCGGTCGTTCAAACGAATTTCACGCGCTTTTGCGACTAATGGAGCGCGACTATCTTGCCCGTCCGGGCCGCGAGCGACGGGAACTCGATTTTCTCGCTCCCATCGACGAACCGGGCGCGGAACGCTCGTTTCGATTTATGTCCGATCGACGCGAGGTGCACCGGGCGCCTATCTCGAAAATGACGCGTTCGATTTATTCGATCAGATAAGATTCATCGATTCCGTGCAGGCCAAAAGTGTACAGGGAACGGTGTCCGATCTGTCGACCGGCGAATCTAGTAATTTATTTACAATTTCACGCGGTTACCCGCGCGCTCCGTGTCGGTGGCGATTACCGGAGCGAAACGATCTATTGTCGGGCACACGAGCCGCGTCCCGTACACGTGTACCACCGCGATTGTCCCTCGTCGGACAGAATTCGACTCGATGACCAGCGATCGTCTAATCCCAAACAGCACCCGAAGGAACGAGGATAATTTTCGGTTTGCCAAGATGGCCGGTTGCCGGGACTGTTGCAACCCACGGGAGGAGAAGCGGTCAATTATCTCGGGCGGGCACGAATCTTGGCCCACCGGCGCGGTAAACAGAACGAATCGAGCGAATCGGGCACGGGAACCGGTCGTTTCTTACCCCGGAACGTTTCGCCGGCGACGTCGTCGTCGAACACCCGTTCGATTTGCCAACGCGTCCGGTCAAAGTGATTAACGGACTGGACCTAGTTAACCGCGCTCGGCTCGTTACACCGCAGCTAGGCCCCCGTTTTTTGCGCGCGGCGTCGCGAGTGATTAAATCTGCGCGTTGTTGGCCGCTGGAAGACAGGTGAAAACGCCGTTTCTGTTCGCGTAGCCGGTAACGTATGCCCGGGATTTATAGTTTCCGGAGCGCGAGCGGCGCGGTACAAGCGTAATTACGTCCGAACCGCGTAACAGAAACCGCGGGTTGCGGCGTCGCGGTGCTGCGCGAATTCACCGCGCGATACGCCGCAGCAAACGGAATCCCGTTCCGCGTAATCTCCGATATAAATCTTCACCGTAGGGAGCGATATAAGACGCGGGAATATTCGATTTTCTTCGGGGCGCGTAATAGTGGCCGGCGATCGCGATAATGGTCCCATCGAACGTCCACCTGATCGGGTTTGGCTAATACCTTTTCGTTCGAGCGGTGATGTTACCTCGGTCGCGTTCGATTCCAGGAATTTATCGCGAACGTTCGGGGCAGCAATTATCGACGTTTCAAGAGGGCCCCGACTCGGCGTACGGGGCCCCCGTACAAGCAGCGGCGCGGACTTCTTCCACGCTAACGTTGGATTCCAGGCCGTTGCGCGGCCGTCGCGGTCACGCTAATGCATCCGATCGGAATTTATAGTTTCGCTCAGGACGTCCTATCTGCTCGTTTTCCCCCCTCCGTCGCCAACCGGCCGATTAGATTCATGCGTTTCGCGCGTTTCCAATTAACACGTCCGCCCGGCTGCCAAACGCGCTCGCGATACGTACTCTCGCTTTTTTCCATTCCCGCCGGTTTCGTTATAACCACTCTACGTGCCCCCATACATGGGCGGAAATTTCACTCGAAACCGACCGCGGGGCATAAATTTTATTCATGGCTGACGAATGCAAATTTTTCAATCGTTAACCGGCTTTCGGGCTTAAGAGACTCGCTAATAGATTCTAATGAAGCGCGAACGGAAGTTACGAATCCGAGATTTGCATATATCGGTCGTGAATAAAATGTTCGCGATCCTAGGCGCCGCGTTACGAGGGTGCCAATGGGCCTTAAAATCAAAATAATGTAACAGATGAAATATATATGATATATGAAATAGATATTAATTTCAAACACGGGTATGCTTTTAACCAGCATTTCTAATACGACGTGCTCTTGTATAATAATTGTTCTCGATAGACTGTGTTAAGTTTTGGGGCAGAAACTAACGGTACACGAAGTGAACGGCCTCGGGAGGAATTCTTGATGTGACATGTGGCGTTCCCCCCTTCGGTCTCGAACCGTTTCAGCGAAAAGGGCTTTATAATTGAGGTGTAAAAGTGCACTCAAGGTTCGAAATTCCCCGATAGGAGGGGCGAGGTGGGACGCAGAAGCTGGGAGTTTCGGATAATTAAATGCGAAATGAACGGGACCGAATCGGTGATTGGTTGTAATGACTGCTCTCCGGGCGGAGACCTCGTAATCTCCTTCCGCGGATACGCGCGCGTACGTGTGTGCCCACCGTTAATTTGATTGCGATTTATGAGTAATTGATCCGCGATCGGTCGGTCCGTTATATTATCGTTTGATCCCCCTCGTCGTTTCTGTCTCTCCCTTGTCGCGCGAATTTCTTTCCCTTCCACGGACGCCCCACGGTCATCGTGCGAAATTCTTATCTAAACGAACGTTTCGAAAGCGCAATTAGCCCCTCGCGTCTCCGAGACCAATCGTACTGGACGATCGATTCGTAATTTCATGCGTTCTGGATAGTCGACCGATCCAATTCGGGACGTCCACGTGCCGCGTTGCTCGTTCGAGAGCCATTCGTTTCGGTTACACCTTTCGACACCGTCTTTATCCGCCCGAGGAGCAGATAGGGCGGTCAGGTCTTCGGTCGCGGTGATTTATGCGCGATTAGAACGGAACAGAGGAAGAAACGATGGATGCCGAAATTCCATCGATGGTCGTTTAATCGACGCGCGCGCCACGACACCGTCGAGACCAGGAAGAGGACCGAGAGATCGGAGCACCGACCTAGCAAGAACGCAGCACAGACGGAATATGGAATCGTAATCTTAATCTTGCGCGTTATCCGAGCCCTTCTAAACGCTAAAACGCTTCCAACGAACCGAGAGCAGCGTCGAGAGAGCCCGGTGGATGGCGTTGACCGGTTCATTTCGTCTCTCCTTTCGTCTCGCCGTCTCCGCCGTGGTGCTTATTCCCGACGAATCAGCCGCTATCTCGGTCGCTTCTTGTTCGTTACCGATGCCACCATTTGTGTATCGCGAGAGGCCCGAGTGAAATGACTAATGTCGCTATTAGCATCGGCCGAAAAACTTTATGTCTCAATGCACGTATCTCCGGGCCCTCGTTACGCCCCCCTCCGCCCATTCGAACACCCTCGACACGAACATGAACGGTCTTTGTTCGGCCAGGAATGCACACAGGCGCAACGAACTCGAAGTGTCGGTTTAATCTGTCGAGGATGCCTTTCCTTCTGTCGCCGGGCGAATTAAGATACCAAGGACGCGGACGTCTCGTCTCGGAAATTAGTTTATTACCGACGACGTCGTAAACCAACGTACTTCGACTTCTTCCATTCCAGCGTTCCTCAACTCTGCAGCGAGTTGAATCGAAATTACGTTTACGAAAGAATTACTCTACGATTGGTCGCGGAGGAACTGGTCCTTTTAAGTTTTGGGGTGGCAGCAGGCCAAAGCATATATCATTGCGAGGAAGTTTTCTGTTAGGTCGTTCTTTCTGAGTAGAGTCCATTATTTTTTAGCGCCCCCCGAGACGGGGCTCTTAATCGTGTAGAGACTGTCGAAACGGATCCACCACGGTGGGTCTCGTTTTGATCGTCCACCGTCTATCTTAATTTTTCACCGTTCACGTGCGCCCTCCGACGCGGCGCGTGGCTAATGTCTCGTGACGTTGATCTAACGCGGCCCCCCTCCGATGGATCGCGGTATCTAGGCCGATGATGTATCATTAGGAGGCCGGGGAACTAACAAGGGGACCACACGAGGTGGTACAAGACCAATTTTATTTAAACTTTCTAGAAACCATAAATATTTGTCCCTTCTCAGTACCGTCGCTTTTTTAGAGAAAATTATAAGAACAAAAAAAGACAGAAATTACGAATGGCGTAGTGCACAGATCTTGAAGAGAAAAGAGTCGTCGAAGAAGTCGATTATAATTGTGCGTTCGGCGACAGAATTGAGAAATTCATTCAGCGAGGGCAACGAGATATTGGGACACCTCTCCCGGGAGTGCTTCAAGGCGAGCCAAAGCAGAAATTTCCTTTGAAACGAAAATATCAACGAGGCGGATGCATGTTCCGTCCGAGATCTGACGATAGAACGATAAAATAACGATGTAACAATTGTCATAAATTTGTACATTCGGAGCTCGTTATACCTAAGAAGATCGTGTCGGGGCAGAAGGACGCGCTCTGAAAGGAAATCATTGTACGTGTCGTAACGACATCAATTATAGAATACTTGACTCTGTTACGCTTGTATCGCGTTCCTATACGATTTTCGTAGCTGTGTTCGTATTTAGGAAATAACATTTCAAATATATGAATATAGCATCAATTTTCGATCGTGATAGGTCCCGGCGATTTACATGTATTATTCATAGTAGCTGCTAAATTGGTCATTTGAAATCTGCATGGTATCTATTTTATACGTATTTCTGTATCCACCATTTCCCTTGGAGTTTATCGCGCCTGTTACGCCTTTTCTCGTCGCTATAATCGAAGGTTAAGCAACCTATTGGCGACTTTAAGCGAACACTCGAGCATCTCCAATGAGTTCTAGAAATATTTCAAATCTCAGAGGTTCTCCAAGGATGTTAGACCATTTGCAATGGGATCGATGGTTTCTCGAGGATGTTATTTTCCGAATTTTGGGTCCGTTTCGGGGGACCTTGTCCCTGGGTTTGGTTGGTAGTAATCGGGGCCAGGTTCGAGGAAACTTCGAAGCTCGGTCGTGCTCGCGCGATCGTGCCGCGCGCGTTCCTCGAGAGCCGTACGGAATTCAGATGTCTATCGAGAACGCGGCCTCCCGGAGGCATTAGCATTCACGAGCATTTCATTACGCTAAAACGACCGACGCGGAACATCGCCGGGTTTCGGCTCGACGCAATATTACGATAAATTCGGCCGAATTAATTACCGGCCGTGCGTTTAACTAAATTCAGGGACGTATTTCGCTGGCACGGCGTCGGCCTCGGGACCCGTGTAGAAAAAGAAGTTCCCGACCCGTGAGTATGGGGGCCCCCGGACCTCCGTATCGAAAGTCATAGGGACGCGCGGGGGGAATAAAGGGAGCAGGGCAGAGAGAGGATGGGTTCGAAAAAGTGAATGAAGGAGAGGAACGGAGAGCGAGGAAGAAAGATATTGCCAGGAGTTACGAACGCATTACCGCGAGGCGGCGAGGTGTCGAGCATGTTTATGCCCTGGTTCACCGGACTCCCGATAGTCCCTAATGGGCCACGACCACGCTGCCTTCGACTCCGTTCCACCCCTCCGCCCTCCTCTGGAACCCCGGCACGGAAAAGTCCTCGTCAACGCTGCCCTTTGTCGTCCCTTTCTTCCTCGTCTCTTCTATCTACGTGCATATTTCGTTCTCCCGCGGCCCGGGATCGTAACCTTAATTGGAAATGGCATCGGGCTTGCGTTCTCCGGGAGGCCGAAACCTTAATTAGGGATTATATAAGACTAAGACCGCGCCGAATAGACGCGATTACAGGGGGGGAGGGGGGCGAGTGTCGCTTAATCGCGACTCTCCGGGGATAAAATTAAATTAACCCACGGAATATAATGTCACCGTCGCGGATATTATCGCGGCAACGATTGCTTCATCCAACCGCGTCGAAGGGTTCGGTACTCGCTCTACGTGCACCTGTGTCTCTTTTCCATTTTATTATCCAGATATTTTTTATATTTTTTGTTATTTGCTAAAAACTTAGAGTTAAAAAATTGCGTTAGATCGGGTCAGAGTTAGGTGTACAGAGAGCGTAGGAGGCGGCGCGAAGAGTCGATCGAATTTAGTCGGGGACCGAAGCACCGTAAGGAACGAGACCTGCCGAGGATCCACTATAAAAGTCCAGCTGTAAGAGTTAACGGAGTGCAGGGTACGAAGGAATCGCAGTTTCTCTGAAACGGACAGGGTAGAAGGAGAGGAGAGGAGAGAGAAACGGCGAATGGGACGTAAAGGGAGAAAAAGAGAGAACGGTTATCGGCGGGTAAGTGCCCTCCCGTGTCGAGATAACGCCGACACCAGGGGCGACAACATCATCCGCGCCGGCGAATCGTACAAACGTAATCCTCGGCGCGTCACTAGGTAACAACCGGTAGGTAGGTAGGTAGGTTGGTAGGTAGATCCTTCTTTCTTTCTCCGTCGCGACCGTGCGTATACGTACCGCGTCGAAGACGCCGCTCGAGGATGCGGACTCGCTGAAAGCGAACGAGAGGGAAAGGCGAACCGGACGGAAGGGGGATGGAGAACGAATTGACACGTCATTCCTCTTGGGTAGCGAGCACCTGATCGCCGACCAAAGGGAATAAGACCGGACCCGATCCGCCGCGGCGACACGCGCTCACGACCTCTGCGAACCAAAAAGAACAAGCCAGCCCGCGAACAAGGTCGACCTATCCGTCTTCGAGGAGCCCCCCAGCTTCCAGGACGCGAACGCGTACCAAAACTACCGCTAACTATATGCAGGTTTACTCTATCGCTGGCGATCGTAATGTATTTTACGTTTATGCATTGCATCATAAGGTTTGCAGGGAAATAGAATAGTTGGGGGGCTCGATCCTTCGAGCCTCCAGGGCATGGACACCGACGTGTACACGTGAATTCTCGAAACTAGAATTTTTTGAGCCGAGTAGCCATATTGTGGCAGTAAACACCGTAAGGTTTGCAGAGAGAAAGAATGGTCGATCCTTGGGGCCCCAGAGCGTTCCGCCGCAGGTGACAAGAAAGTATCGACGTTTCGAATGCGCGACTCCGTGTTCCTTCCGCTGAACGGATTGCTCGCGTCGCCGTGCTCCGGGGCCCGAAGATCGATCGACCCCCCGAGATCGTTCGATAAGTAACTATGTATTAATTCGCTCGCGAGTTAGGCCTCCCCGCGTACACCTGCGCCGACCAGCGTCGAAACGGACACGAGAGATTCCGATACGGATACGACGCCCTGTTCCGTGCGCAAAAGGGAGGGAATCGATACTCCGGTGGACGGGGGACCGGCGCTTATCCGCGTCTCTAGCGTCGTCGTTTGGGAGCGTCGCGACGTAAACATTTTCGGGGATAGACGTTGCACGGACGAGCGCGCGAAGAGGACCCTGGGCCCCGCGTCCACCACGGTCTCCTATCGAACGGACCCATCGCTTTCTGTTCGCGCCGGGCCTTGTCCCGTGTCGGTCATTATCGGCCCTCATTATATTGGAACCGATCAATCACCGAGCGTCCGAACCTCCGTCGACAACCTCGCGGAATCGTCTGGCACAGGACCCACGTGAACGGCCTCGGACACGCCCGTGCCGTTTCACGGAGATACGCATTCGAAAAACCGTCCAAACAGCCACGGCTAATTGAAGAAACTTACTTCCAAACTGTCTTTACTCCCGAACGCCGCGCTTCATTTTTACGAACATTAGCGTCAATCTTTTGGTTCCTCTTATTTGCGACTCCCTACCGTTTACTCTTTACTGTCACTATTTTACCTTCGAAATATTCTAAAATGGCCGACTTTCCAATTGACAGTGTAATGGGTTTACTCCGCGCATAGATTACCTTTGAAATAGTTATTTCCAAGTCTAGAATCCCTCTAAGTATAATTATTCGCAGCAAGTGGGTCCGTGGTTAGGGAACGTGTTCGAGGGATGAAACAAGAATGCATCGTTGCTTTTGATTTAGATTCGTCGAATGTCGATCGAAGCGCGAGTTACGTAAACGGAGTAGCGATCGTGCTCGTCCATTGTCGCGGAGGCGGTTAAAAAAATTCCCGCGCATTCTCGTCTCCGATCCCTTCGCGTTCCCTTCGCAGGAGACACGTAACCGACCGATGACGGAATACCGTGCACCCGGTGGTTCTCGGATTCAGCGTGACTGCACGTCACTTTATGTTAATGGGTGAAACAGCGAGGAAACGTCGTGCCGCCTGCACACGCGAAAATTTATGGCTGACATTTCAGCCGCGCCGGGTGGACGGGGGTGAAGAGATCGTCGGGAGGCCCTCTGTTAATATCCCGATACCATCGATCTCGAGATTCCGCGAGAGATCGAAAAAGGACGCCCGAAAACCAATCGAGAGGGCAGAGGTTCTTCTAAGAACTCTTTGCACCCCTGCAATCGAAAATAATTTTTTTAGAACGATTCGAAATTTTTTTTTTCGCCGAAAAATACTAAATTTCAATTAAAATACATTCACTATTGTGGAAGACCATAAGAGAAGAGGACGCTAAAATTATCTCAGAATTTTCAGGTTTCTATGCCAGTCAGATTGGTCCACGAAAGTCCATAAGGTGTGCTCGTATACTTCGTCTGTGGTAACATCACCGGCTTTTAAAAAGACGAAGCGGAATGAAGACGGAATTAAATCAAATAAAGATTGATGAATCGATAAATTTTAATGGACCGCGTCTAGATTAAACTGTGCAAACGTAGGATGTAATAGACGAATAAAACTGCGAATGTGCAGGGAAAGGGGGGCAGAGAGAAAGGGATAGGTTGGGGCCCGTGGAGCAGGGGCGTACACGGGTGCCTGGAAGAACGGAGTTGGAGCATCGGGGAAGCACGGGGCGCCGATGTATAACGAGTCGGGGCCTGCCCCCGATGGCCGAGCGGTTGATTAGCAATTTTAAAAGCAATAAAAACGATTCATAATTCGTCGGGAGAAAAAGCGGCCGCGCTAATGAGAAACTGCCGCACTCGTTTATAGTATATATGTATACGCGCGTGTGTGTGAGCGCCGACACGGACGCGGGGACGGCTACCTGCGCGTTATGGGATATCCACGATCGAGATCGCCGATCCCCGTTACAACGATCCAAGTAAAAATGCTCGATAATACGTGGGGGGAGACGGGCAGTGCAGTAAATCCAAAATTTGCAACAAAATTTTATTTTCGATCGCTTCGTGCCCAAGAATATTAAGTTCCAGAATTTTTAGTACACGCGCGCGGTTAGAGGAAGCAAATTGGTCTCCGATAGAATTTACGGCCTGCAATTAATTATTCTTTAACAGTTTCGTACGTTGTTGTAATTTAGTTAACGCAAGAATTACTCTACGGAGTAATTTAAATATATTTACAACTTGGTCTTTATTAGCATATGCAAGGTTAACAATAATCCAAATTACATTGAAATATTACGGTAGTAAGTCTACTGATTGCAATTTGGAGAACCCGTCCGACTATGTTTCTTGATTTCTACTTGTTTTGATGTTTGCATTGACAGTGATGCGTCTGACCAATTCTCTTTATTTCTACTTGCATTCCTGTTCGCAACTATTGATATTCTGTCTTCTAATTAATACAACTCTGTCGATGCTTTCAGACACCAACGTAAGTAGAAATACCGAGCAATAAACAGACACGATAGTCACGTATTGGAAGCTTTAAATATTCGTCGATGGTACAACACATTCAATGTTTTATCAAACTTAAAATACGCGAATGAACTCTAACAAGACAGTTCACTAATTGTTAAAAGCAAAGGGATTGCACTGTCAATAAATTGTGCTTCATTTAGCGCGTTAAAAAGCTGAAGTATCAACCGAGCGTTTCCTAAACGCGCGTTGCTAAAGGCAAACGCAAATCGCGATCAGCGTTTAATGGGAGTAGAGTACCGATTCGCCTAAGAGCTTCTCCGTCCCTATAAATAACCCCGATGTTTTTCATCGACAAAACGCTCGGAGCTTTCGATATCGGTAACGGTTAAGTCTCAGGTTCGTGGCGACGGGCGTTAAAGCACACGCAACGAGGACGAGGAGAAGGAGGGGCACGGTCGCGGAAGGTCCAAAGAGGGATATCGAAAAGGGACGAAAAAATCTGAAAGAGGTAGGCGAGAGGAGTGTGCGACCGGGGGCCCCGTATCTGGATGCCCACCCCCCTTTTCTGCGCTCCGGCGTTATCTGCATAATTAGTTACTTCAAGTATATATACGCAGCGAACAGAAGCGACTCAATTCATACCGGTCTGTCCTTGTTTCTCCCTCTGTCCCGCGTCCGTTGCTTTCCGCGTCGTTGCTCGGGGCCCGTCCTCTCCGAGAGCCACGGAAGTTACTCGAAAGACGTAAAGTGGCAAAAAGAAGAGGGCGGGGGGGGGGCCAAGGAACTGCAGCGTCATCTCTCTAAACGTGCTCAGATATTGGACCGCGCGAGGGCAATATTTTTATCCGTCGAATACCGAGAATCGCGCGAAAAGGACCACGCCGACGTCTTTCGCGTTATCCGGGGGCCTCGATTCGGCGAAACGGGGCCCCCCTTGTGTCATCGATCCAACGCGTTACGTTTTCGTAATCGTTTCACCCGGAAAATGGCGTACACTCCCGGATAAGCAAACCGGTTAATAAATGGTTACGGCGAGAAGGATCGCTCCCGATGTCCTTCGTTCGCTCGAGAATTAACTGCTTCCTTGACCTTGATTCGTCCCGGCCGTAATTGCGTCGTGAAACTAGACGCTAAATAGCGTTACGAATTTCGACGGGGGGGATCGGCCGTAATTCCGTGTCGAGGTATGCCGATATGGTTTCGCAAGAGATAATCGCCGAGGGAAAATGGGATAGGATACGTGGCGGAGGCAGAGCTCGGTTTGATGAACTTTGGGCGGAGAGGCGACGGAATAAAGAGGGAATATAAAGAGAGGTCGCAGGAATCGAAACGCGGGATGCCTAACGCTCGCCTTGGGCAACCGCAACGCCGCTGCCCCGGAGATTGACCAATTCCACTCGACTTGTATCTAGCATCTACTAATATCGCGTATATGGCAACGGATACCCGGCTAACAAATCTGCCAAGAGCTCCGTCGGGTGTGCAACATAAATAAGGGGAATCGAACACGCCGTTGAAATGTTAAACGGTCCTAAACGTGTGTGAATATGTACACGTACACCGTAAATGTCAGACCCGCTGGCCGAACCTTTCGCGGAGAGATCTTTTACGCAGCGTTACCCGCGGCCGAGAGGAATACAAATTTGCGACGAACAAGTGTACCCCCGGGTTTCGTTCGTGCGGCTGTCGATCGGCACTCTATCGGAAACCTGGAATCGCCGGTGCCGATATTAACGAGTGTCTGCCGGTTAAACAATCTAACGGAATGCCGGCGTCGAGGGATACGCTCCTGGCCGCGATAAATCTCACGCTCGCCGGGGCCCGCGACAGCGAAACTCCCGCGTTCCACGATGGAATTAATTAAAACGAGACTTTCTAGCGGGTGCACCGACGGGAAGAATCGACGCCAGGCTCTGCCTCGCGATCGCGAATCTGGCGGGCCGAGGGAATCGGTGGTAAAAAATTAACTTCTGTTAATTGTTCCACCAGCGAAAGTCTGAAACCAGTTTTTAATTTGCCGAGAAGAAAACGCGTCGTCCATATTTAGGTTAGGCGAAAAGAAGGGGTTTGGATTCCACGGAGGCGGTCGGTGGAACGCGAGAGAGTTTGGGCGGGAACGGAAGCGACGAGGCTTCGATCGGCATTACGGCGTGTTTTCAACGCGTCCGGTGTTCATCTGTTAGCGAGCGCGGCCAAAGTGGCCGTTCCATCGTTCGATGCAATACGTACCCGCGCGATAACGGCGACAACGTGCATACATATTCGACTCCACGAGGAGGGTACAAGTCTCGCGGCGGAATAAAAATAAATCAAACCTCCAGCGAGCATAATTCATCATCGGACGATATTAATGCGACTGCGGGGCCCCGCGTTAGCCGGGACCGTGGTCCTTGGTCTCTCCGTGCGTGGCGATCGCGAACGCCGGGGCCCCGCGTTCGACGAGAGGAGGCCTGCAGGAGAAGGACGACGAGAACCGGGCGTATCCGCTCCGAAGACAGAGAGAAAGAGGAGAGGAGAGACCCCGAGCCTCGAGGATGTTTTCGCAGATGAGACGCGATACCGCGAAAGCCCTACTTGCGCGGAACTTTATTGATGACGAAATACGCAATCGGCGCGATCTACCACCGTGCTACGTACCCTCAATTATATATAAATAATTAACTTCCCGCGCGGACAGGCCCAATTAAATCTACCGCGATCCGAATCGCCGCGTGGGACGATCGATCCAACCGCCCTATCGGTCAGTTTTTCCACGAAAACGTCCACGGTGCGCCATTTTCATATTAAATCTCTCGATGCAATCGCGGTCGGAAATCCTGTCTGAAACCAGGAGAACCGCCGCAGTTGGGGAATAAACGCGATCGCGAATCGCGCGGTGGCATCGATCTTCGTCGTTGGGTCGGTTCGCGTTATCGGGCGTCGGGGTCCGCCGACAGTTTCGTTCTTAATTAAGTCGTCCGTTCGTTGTGGCGGGAATACCGTGGCTCGGTTCCTTCTCACGGACACCTTCGTTCGCCATCGACAAACGAAAGTGGAATCGAACCTACGTAGACGGCGTCGTAACAGGAAAAAAGGATGAACGAGGCCGTACTCGGGTACGAAGTTGAGTCGAAAGAGAAGCAGCGAAGACGGAGGGAAGGAAACGAAGGTGGCTCTCGGTCCGAAGGACCACGGAGAGGACCTAATCAGCACGCTAATGCACCGATCCGTCATGTCGCGAAGCGGCCGCACGAGATAAAGCTCCGTCAGCCCGCTTCCACACGCCTCGCTTCCAGGATCCGACGAGGAGCGGATCGTCTCGGTGAGGCGAGACCGGTGCATTCGAGGCGGCCTATTCCTTTGGCGACAGGTGCTCGACGGGAGTGCCTGGTCCACGCCGCCTCGCGCATTCCGGCCACCAGAGATCGACAAAATTCGATTCCAATAACAGATAACCGTCAACACCAACATACAGCCGTTTCGCGTTTTTAATTTCGAACGGTCGACAAACATTCGTGCTACTAAATCATCTATCGTGAGAGCAACGAATTAAATTACGCGCGTACAGCCCTTCGAGTCGTTACGAGACGCGTCTAAAGTTCGCTAAAAAGATCGAGGAAAGATCGCGGTGTGCGAGCAGGGAATTTTAAAGCGGCCCGTTTCTGTTTCAGGTCCTTCTGGCGACAACAGGTGTTGGACGGCAGAGTTTGTTTCGCACGACCCCTCTCTCTCTCCCTCCCTCTCTATCTCTGTTACTCTGTAACCCTTTCGAGGAAGCGTGCATTCCTGTGGGACGCGCGAAGATCGAGCGCGCAGCTCCATAAATACAGTCAGCGCCAGGCATCCGTTAAATTTTAATTAAGTTCGCGAACCCGACGACTCGTTCTACCGTTAAGCTTGCGTTTCCTCGAACGGTCCGAGAAATTTTGATGGATGGGAAAGTAATCGACCGAGTCGACGTCCCATTCGAGACGCCAGTTGCTCGACAAGGGGGCCCCTCGATCGAGACGTTCGAACTCGATCGACCTTGCGCGCGCGTCGCGAGAGATCTCGCGCGGCGTTATCGGGGTCCCGTAAACTCGACGACGATTTTAATAACGTTCTATCGGGACGGGTTCCCCGCGGTTTCGGGGGACAGGGATGCCCGAAATCGGCGCAACCGGTTTCCCACGGGGACCGATAACGCCGCGAGTCGAACAGATGTTTCTCGGGTCGCAGGTACGAAAAGGAGACAAAAATCGGTACTCAGGATCACGGAAGTTCAGCTGAAAATATTAAATAGAAACGATTCGCCGATCTTTGTATCGTAAATTCGTATTTAGCGCGAAACGTTCAGGCATTGGGCCTAACGAGTTACGTTTCGATGGCGTCCACACTCCCTAATGAGGCAGATTGGGGGATTCGGAGCCCACGGGGCCCGAAAACATCTTTTTCAGAATGCATCCGTACACCTCGAGCAGGCTGATTGTAATTGAGGACCTAAAAAATCCCTCGTGGTCTGTGTCAAGCGTATATCTAAATTCTATCTAGAGCCGCGCGAAGTTGTCGCCATTAAGGGACCCGAACGAGTCGTGTAAAGCATCGGGCGTAAAAATATATTAAAACACATTTAGTTATAAACCAGGGGACCGCGGGTAATTAACAAGCAATAAATCGTATCGGCAGAGACGATCGCCTATTTGGATTCACAGCCCCGATAGATTTGTCTCGGGGATCACGATGATCCCCTCGATACGCAACTCGATTTTGTCCTTTGCAACTTCACGACTTTATCGCACGCGGCGATCGTTTGAACCTGTCTTCGCCGCATTTTAAGGAGAACCTTTTCTTCCCCCTCCTCGGTTCGACTGCCAATTATTCGACTCGGCGGTTTTCGGGTACGCGCTCGAAACGATTTCGAAGCGCGGATCGATATTGCCGGCCGCAAGAAACGATCCCCGATGGAAGGGTAAGAATGGATTACTCGCGCGCACTATCATCCGCGAAATTACATTCTATCCGCTTCTTCTTTCGTTTACACCTCGTTTCCTGCGTTCCCGTTTCTTGCCTACCGTTTCAATTATTAGGGAATCCCGATCCCGTGAATCCTTCCTCCATTCCGCGACGTTGTTTCGGTATAAATTGTCCGGGTTCTTGGTCGTCGACGAGCAGGCCTTTCTTCGTTTCGGAAATACCCCGTGGTCGTTCGATTCACGTTGCATTCCCGGACAGAAATGGAAAAGGAGGAAAGACGAGACCGGGACGTGAAGGGGGGAGGAGGTAGGAAACGAAGCAGTAAAGACGCTGCGCCGATGAAAAACTGGGGCTGACATGTTAACGGGCAACAAGAAGCCGACTTTATTGGCCGTAAACGCGGCAATCTCTAAGCCGGTCTTATCCTAGTCTGGTCTGATGCACTCCGCTACCGACGGCGAAATCTTTTTCTGCTCCTCCTCTCTTCCCGTTCATATTTTTTCTTCTTTACCCCGTCGAAACCGTACGCGTCTCTCCTTTCTTGCAATTTCGCGTTAAACATCGACGGTTGCATAATTGCCTCGACTCCCCAATCAGTGACCCGTCGAAATTTCTGAACGCTCCACCAAAGGGGGTTGGGGAGGCCGGATAATTATCGCGAGATCACCGGGAGCGTTGCGACAGATGCTGTTACCGGCGAGAATATTGCCAGCGATCGCCGACATTGTAATTATTCTTGCAACAACGCGAGCCCCGGGCGTAAGGGGGGGGGGCCAAAGATTTTCAATCAATTTCACGAATCGCGGATTCTCGTTTGACACGCCCACCGGGGACTCCTTCTAATTCGTCAGGCTATACAAATCCGGACGAGTTCGTTACACGTCCGCGAAGTGTTATATCTTCCAGGTGACGCGAACATATTTACGCTCATATTTTCGGTCCGGACGTTTCACGGTTCTCCGTAATCGCGAATGGACACGTTCGTCCGTGGTCATAGCTGTATCCGTAGCGCTCGGAGTCGTTTAAATATCGTCCGTCCCGGCGGATAATGCAGCGATTTACGCGGCAACGCGCGGCAATTAATCAGGGAACCCCGTTCGAGTTTATCGGTTGCCACGGTTCGCACGATTTTTCACCGAAACATCGAACTGCTCGACGAAACGCGTCGCGCGCTGTGCCACGCTCGCGATCGTGTGCTTCCGTGTACGTGAGCGATCCGTAGGTACGTGGGTGGGCGTGCACCGGGCGACCGGTGTGCGTTTTGACGTTTCGAGACTTTACGATCCGGCACGGCCACGACAACCTGCGGAATTAAGGATGTAGATTGCTATCGTCGGCGAGCCGAACGAGCGAGCACGTACGCGTCCACTCCTCGTGAATCCTCCGCCCGGAGACGTATCCCGAATCCCGTATTCGCGAATTCCCTCACGAAATTACGGGGATCGGTACTCGCGATCGGCATCGAATTTGAAAGTTAATCCCTACGCCGATGATTTATCGCGTCGCGCCCCCTGAAATATTACGCCCGACCCGTTTCGTGCATTATACCTACAATGTTGGCGAAAAAATTATGAGCACGCGGGTGCGTCCAGGCGGTTGCCTGTGTATAAATTGCGCGGCGTTCGGCTCCCGCTGAAACCCGATTATCGATCATACTCCACGCGAGACGCATCCCGTACCACCGTATGACTAAGTGTTTTTCGGCAAAGGAACCGAAATCATCACTTCAGGAAGTAGCAATCTTCGACGAGAAAACAGCGACTCGATCGCCGCTTCGGGGACCACCGCGTAATAATAAGTTCTCGTACGTTTTTGCCCCGCGAAACGGAAGGGGAGACCCTCAAAAATTGAACAGCGAGTAATATCGATAGATCAAGTCCCAGTTTCTCATATTAATTCGAGTGGAAACGTGTAAAAAAAAGTGTGCACGACAAAATGTCTCGACCCAGGGCGTATTAAATCTTTTGGGGACCGGAGTGGCAAAAGTACCGGAGAGCCAACAGCTTTGACAGGTCCCTGCCTGGGGCCCGAGGTAGGCCAAGGTGGATGGTTTTCGAGGCGCGTTCCCATGAGCGTTCCCATCGGCGGGGAGACCGTCGGGGGCAATCTGGAAATTGCGATTCCACGGGGTCACCGGCACTCGGTGCCGCCATCTCCATCGCCGCCGCCGCGACTTACGATCACTAAATTCCAATTAGCCGTACCGGCTTGTGGCGTAACCGCCATTCGATTCTAACTCATCTTAGACGAGGCCGCCTCGTCGTAACCGCACGCTTCCTTCTCGCGTTTAATCATGCTCCTCTGCTTCTTGTACCACTTGCATCACGCAACGACCGATCGGGGGAGGAGTCGAGGGCGGAGGAGGACAGAGACAGAGACGGATAACCGCTCTTCATATAGGCCAACTTCTTTCGCGGATATTAATCTTCCGCGCCCTCGTCTGCCATACTTCAGCATTGTCTTGCCAAATTGGGCTCTAGGGTAGCTACGAATAACCCTAACTCTAGAACACCCTCAGAATGTACCAATCTATTTTGAAAATGGAGTCACCGTAAGTGATTCGTGTTTTCTAGACTTGTGGATGGAATTTTCTCGTTTCCAGAAGGCATCTCGATCGCGACGCACGTATCTAATGCGCTTGGAGGCTTCGTAATCGGAGTCTTTGTTCGCTCGTTTGCTCTAATGCGTTCTAGATGCTGGACGCGCGAGCCACCCGGCGACTCGGGTATTCCAAATGAATAATCGTATTCCCTTTAGCCGCGAATCGCTTCTAAATACGGCTCGGTCGCCGGTATTCCGTTCCATCCAAATCGGTCGGCGAACTATAACTCCCCGGTCCGGTGAACAGGCGTAGGTGGATTACGCAATGTTCAGTTAGAGCACGGATAAAAGTGCGGGGCTTTAATTAACGGTCGTTACGGCGTACTACAGGTAAATGCAATTCCAGCAAGAATTTACAGCGCGTCCGTGGAATATCCGACGTTGTTTCTTGCCTCGCGCGGGAGGAAAGAGAGAGAGAGAGAGAGAGAGTGTGGAGACGAGGGAGAGGAACGGTCTACGTGGCTTTAGAGCTCTATCGGGGCCGGCTACGCACGAGGCGGGTCCCATCAGAGCGGCTTAGGTTAGTTTCGAAGTCTCATCTTACTCTCACGTGGGGTAGCGTAATGAAGCAACATGACTTGCGGTTTACGGTGCCGTGTTCTTGCCTTATTGAAAGCAGTGTCGCTCATCCGCCCACTTTGGAATGTGTCTAGCGATCGTTTCGTCGCGACTCCCAGCCAGATCTACGCGATACACCACCGTTTTCGAGAATGTTAATCCAACGGGACAAGCAAGGGGTTATGTCTACTATGTCTCGTTCCTAGCTACATCCACCCGGTTGGTACTTTTAAAAAGTACACCTGGTCCGGATCGAGTTGCTCTCTGAAGATCACAGTTAACCGTCGATGCATATAGATCTCCATTGAAAATGTCAAGATCAACGAGGGTTCAAGCCACGTGGAATAAAATAAAAAATAATGGTCTCGTTACTCGATCTAACTTTCGATATGCAGCGAGTACGGATGGTCTTTGAGCTCTCGACCTTGCACTCGAACGTTTCGAACTCTTATCGCGGCGTTACGCGTACCCGCGTTCCAGGGACAACGGGCAAAGCAGCTGAGAACTTTCTCCGTTGGTCCCGACGCCTTCTGCGAACTGGTCCCCTGGCCGGTGGACGCGGAGTCGCGGACCGAATGGATGGGGTCGGCACCCAGGGCGCCATGAATTATGCAGCGGTGCCCGACATACCGGTAAATTTCGCCGTAAATCGCTTTGGAAAGTTTCTTTCGCGCCACGTGAGCGGACAAGTTATTAGATCTGTATTTGCGGAGACTATATTTTTTCGAAGGGCCCGGAGTCCCTCGGTGCCCTTTTTTTCACCGAAGGTAATGCGAGAATCCTCGGATTCGCGACGTATTTATCGCGCACGGCAGTTCGCGCCAAAGGGATATATTGTACCAAGAACGCGCCTCGTATTTCTTCGCCACCGACCAGCCTTCTTTCCGTCATAATCACCGTATTTGCCCAACCGATCGACTATCTTTCTAACATATCGCGACTCGTTCGATTCCTATTGCAAACTTGCATCGAGATCTGCTCCGAAAGTACCATTTTCTCATTTTTAATTTCTCTAATCTCGTTAAAGTACGGGAAGGGGTTAAAGATTTTAAAGGATATTCAGCACAGTTCACCGACTTAGAGTCGATCAATTTGGGACGAGACATAAGCGGGAAAAGTCGTGGCTCGCGTAACGATTTAAACGATCGCCACGCGGCGCGTACGTCCGCGTGCTTTTTGCCGCGTAATCGTTTTACAGTTTTCTCCACGGCAGCGAGCGAAAAAGTCCCGCGACAAGCGAGAACGCGATCGAGCGCGCGCGGAACCACGGGTTCTGGATTCCAGGGTGTCGAGTGTCCTTGAGATTGTACGCGGAGGAACGCCGTCGGACAAGAACCTTCGATTCCACTGGTCGATCATGACTCCGAGTCGTTCCGGATTATGTCTTCCTTCCCTCCGCCGTGTACTTATTCGTGTACATATTTTTTCCACGGTCGACCGCCCCGACCCCACCTCCGGAACGAGCTTAAAAACGCCCATACTAATTACACCGAGCCCTAATCATTTTTCAGCTAATCCGTTCTGGAACGTTGTTGAACGCCGAAGGGACTGGCGGGGCCGAAAGCTTTCAAAGAAGAACGATATTCCCTAATTATTTTTCGGGTAATCCGTCGTGCAACGTTATTAAATACTTGGGGCGAGGAAGGATACTCGAGAAAAGTTACGGATGTTATTAATAATTTACAGGGAAGAGGAATTTTGTTCCAGGCCGGCTGAATGACTATTTAGCACGATCGTTTCGGTAGATTTTACCTGGGATGAGCATCGGTGTTAAAGTTATTGATGATTAAATACTTAAGTGGCAAGTATTTGTACAGAAGCAATGTACTTGGGAGAGCAATAGCATCGAGGCGTTTCGTCCTCGATTCGCTACTCTTCAATGAGGTTAATTTAGCAGATCCTGCCTTTGATGTGCCTACCAATTGAAAGCCATCTCGCATATGTGGAGTCTTTAGATGAAACACAGCGGGAAGAAAAACCTTGATAACAGCCATTTAGTAGCTGAAGCGCGGCTAAACAACTGGTAGGCGAGGCTAAGGCAAGATCCGCTAGAATAGCCTCACCGATGAGTTCTGGGATCCAGGTCGAAATGCCACAATACTGTTACTTTACCACTCAAGAATATTACTTCTTTTACACAGGATGGACCGATAGATACGAACAAAGAGTGTGGAATAATATTACTCGTGTAATCGTTTCGCCGTGATTTACATTACCCGAACGACATGGATTTTCACAATAATAAAGAACAAAGGAACTTAACGAACATTAATAAACAAAAAATTCATATTGCAAGTGTCGTCGTGTATTTATTCGCGTAAATATCTTTTTTCTCTCCTCTCGTGTTTCTTCCCGACCTTCTTTCCCGAATGCGCTTAAAAACGCCCATACTAATTACGTCGAGCCCTAATCATTTTTCAGCTAATCCCTTTTTACGAGCAGCCGCGGCGTATTTTTTTTCAACGTTCCGTGCGTCGGTAGGGAAAGACGCGAGAGGCGAAAAGCGGTTCGCGGACGGAGTCCAGAGAGTGAAGGTAAAAAAGAGTATCGTTTCCACCGCCAATAATTATGTGAATAATTTGGACTCCGTGGTTTACTTCTATGTAATCGCTCTAGAGTACATTACACAAGATATTAAGTTTACTTCCTACGAAGTCCACAGAAACGAGAAAATTTCTTTTCGTATCGATTCATCGTATCAATACGAATCAAAAAGTCTACTTCCATTTTCCAATCCGTTGTTTCGTTACCGAGATATAATCATTTAAAGTTTCCACGCATTTTCTCGTGCGTGCGCAGCAGCACGGTCAGCTCATTGAGATAAAAATGGCGCGTGTCAGGGTTCCCCGCATCGCTAAACTTTGATTGCTTATATCTAAGTAACCAATCGTTGTATCACAAAATGATAAAGGGCTTTTCGATTCCTTTTCGCGCAAGGAATCGATCCAGAAGAGGTTTCACGTCAAAGCTCAATATCATAAATTATGAAATCGATTGATTCCTTTTAAGGAGGATGCTCGTGGTATTGTTTTAGGCGTTCCGCGTGTCAGAAGGCAACGACGAAAGGGGCAAAAAACGGATCACGAACGGGGTCGAAGAGAGGCAAAGTAAAAGGGAGGTCTTAATCTCGGTCCGTCGATATTGCCGGCAGATCGGTTCGGAGATGCACCCACGCTTCGCTCGGGTAGACGGCGATGGTACAGGTGCAAGGGCCAATTCGGCTCGCCTGTCGCCGGTACCGATGACTACTATGGCCATTAAGAGCCAAATTTGAATCGGAAAGGCATTAAAGATATTTTATGGTCTCCCGTGGCGCAAGGCACCACCGGACTCACGCATACGTGCGCGAGTTCGTACGCTGCGTCGCCCATGGCTGCACTTAATTATCGTTATAAATAATATTAACGCCCTTTTCGTCGATTTGCCCAACGCGAATGAGCACCGCGCTCTGGAACAGTCGGAAAGGACTCGCGGCGCGCCTTTCAAGTTCGTGTCCCTGCCCGAATCACGGAAGGATACCGCGACGTTTTCGCGTTTAACTATTCAGAATCAGTTACTTCTCACCCCGGATACCCTGAAGTGGACTGCATCGAATGGGTGCACCTTGTTAGTTGTGAATCGCAATTGAATGCACACGAGTCGACACGAAGCATAGGATTCGAGATGGATGTAGATTATGACAACTAGAGAGACAACACGTGACCTCGAAGTCTCTACGAACGTGCTTGGACATTTTCCTGCGATAGCCTCGGTGGTATCGGGCCCAGGAGCGCGAACGAACTTAATTTCGCGGTCTTTCGACGACGTCGACGAGAATAGAGAACGGAGGACTGTATCTTGTCCACTTCGTCCCCTCGTCTTTTTTCCTCGTCGCCGTTTCTATTAGTGCGAGCCGCTCGAAGGAGCCTGTATAAATTAATTAGTAGATACGTCCCGATACGTGGCCTCCCACCGTACGACGTGCCGCTATCTCGTTCTCTATCGAACGTCGACCGCCGTGGGTAACGCATTACGATCTCGACCGTGTTGCGTGTGTTATCCCTTTCACTCTTTCTCCCGCTGTCTGGTTCTCCTCTCCCTCGGGCCCCGCTCTGTCCATTCGCGCATGTACACCGGCATGTTGACCGCGTGTGTAGAGCCGTGTATATCGGCCGCGTACACGGAGGTGTCGGTAGAACGGAGACCCCTGGCAAGGGCCACCGAAGAATACTAACGGTCCGGTGGCTGACACGCCGAGGGACTACACTGACAATGAGAGCAAGGGTGTAATTGGTTCCGGGATAATAAAACACGCTGCTCGGACGATAACCTCCGATTGTACGCGTCTATGATGTACTTTCGGCGACGAGGCGCTGCCAACGAGAATGGGAGCAACGAGAATTTTAATCTCGACGTCGGAAATAGGTGCTCAATATCGAGCTGCAAGGCCTAGTCTTCCGTGATCTACGTTCGTTTCAGCCAAATGCAGGGCCTCAAAAGTCCACTCTCGCAATTGCCCCAGAGACACGGATTGTTAATAAAAATGTGTTTTTCTTCCGGGGATCGATTCCTCGTGCCAATACGTATTAAAAAGTCCTTTTCCGTTTTTCGATCCGAGGCTTCGTTACCAAGATACAAGCAGTTTTCGTTCTGCTCAGGCGCTGACTGAAATCAAGATGGCGCCGTCCAGGTGTCGGACCAGGACCTCTAAACTTTAATTGCTTGTATCTCGGTAACGAAGCTTCGGTTTGAAAAACGATAAAGGACATTTCGATTTCGTTTCGCATGAAGAATTCACACGCAAAAAATCAAATTGTTTTATTAATATTTTTACAAAATGGCGCTTCCACCAACCTATGTGGTATGGATATAATTCATTTTAGATAGAAGCCAAGCTACAAAGGCGGCTATCGAAGAATAATTTTTACGATCGCGTGGGAGAAGAGCCGAGCTGACGCGAGATACGATCAACGGAGGCTGCCGATCCTCGACGCTGATGGACGTTAATCATCGACCGATAAGGGGATCGTGAATCTCTCGGTTTGGCAAGTCGACGAACGTGGCTCGCGTTACGCCGCGGCGCGACGCGTGAGGTCCGGCCGCGCGCTCGTAAAACGCGAGACGAGGCCACGGCGCCGACGGTTCCGCGAACCAGCGCGGATTTCCCGCGATTCGACGCGCCCGCGAGAATCGATTCTCCTCGATCGTTCTCGTTTCGTGGCTCGAAAAGGTTCGGCGACGCATCCGGCGCGAACTGTCGGTTCACGGACGCGGCAGACCGAAGGAAGGAAGCAGAAGCGTACAAAGGGAAAAACGTTGGAAGAAGAAGAGAGACCGAGAGCAATCGGTGGAAGAAGAAGGGTGGTCCAGGGCGGTCGAAACATTCCCGGCTCAGGGCGTGCATTAAATATGATATATGCTTATTGAATTTGTAAGTAAAACGGTCGGTGGTAGAACTGCAGCACCTCGCGATAGAACGAGACGCGCGGCTCGAACGGACGGAGAAGCTCGAACGAGACGAGGAATACCGATGGAAGGAAGCATCGTGGTTTCTTCCTCGCATCTTTGCTTCCCGTCTTCTTTCCTCTCCTCCATTCCCGTCTTCTTTCCAAGGGATCACCTTCGTTTCGCGAGTCCCTTCTCCTCTCTCTCGCTCGCGCGCTTGTTCCTCAGCCTGGTAGCAGAGGTGCCAGAAAAGCACCGACGGTGCCCTACTCACACATGGCAGATCACGCGTACATGAACTCGTGGAGTTACGGAAAGTCGACAAAGACAAACTATCGCATGCCCTCTTTCTCGATTCTCCGAAGCTGCCCGAAGTAATTTCGGACCGCCTCGTGGGAGTCGAGAGAGGAAGGCTCACATTTGCCTTCAAAAAATAAATTCTTTTTTATTATTCCTATGTATGATCGTACATATGTATATCATTTCAGATATCACTTCTGATACATCTGGCAACGTATAACCATTACTGCTAGCTACTGCCAGCCTCTCACAGCCTCTGCTGGCTTCTGCTGGCCTCTGCTAACCTCTGCCAGCATCTGCGGGCTTCTGCGTGCCTCTGCTGGCCCCAGCTGACCACTGCTGACCACACCTGATACTTCCGACAACATATAACGATTACTACCGGTTACTGCCAGCCTCGCCCAGCCTCTGTTGGCCTCTCCTGACCTCCGCTTATATTTCTGGCAACGTATAACGATTACTACTGACTTCTGCCAACTTCTGCTGACCGCTGCTGACCTTTCCTGGTATTTCTGACAACGTATAACGACTGCGACTGGATACTGCCAGCCCTTCCCAACCTCTGCTGGCCTTTGCTGACCACCGCTTATATTACTGACAACGCACTCCGTTTACTACTGACTTCTGCCAGCCACCGCTGGCCTCTGTTGACCGATGCTGACCACTCCTGTTACTTCTGACAACGTATAAAGATTACAACTTGCTATTGCCTGCCCCATGCTGGTCTCTGCTTGCCTCTGCTGCCCCCTGCTGTCCCCTGCTGGCCCCTACTGCCCCCCCTGACCCCTACCGGCCCCTGCTGACCACTGCTGACCACTTCTGACCTTTGTTATCAACTTCTGACATGATGTATAAGTATTCAAGTCTTGTATAATGTAAATCTATGGCAATAAATGATATAATTTAACAGAATTCTAAGTGTTCTAATCATTTTTACCCTTCTTTTCCTCTCCAAATCATTCCCTTAGTTTTAAGAGACCGTTTTTCCGGTTAAAATTGGATTCCCAAAGTGTCCAGCTCTCTTACTTGCTGCCAAAATCAAAAATTAACTTTTAAATTTTTCTTTCTGTAACCGTCACTCTCGTACCTGCTGGCAAAATCGAGAATTCGTTTTTTTCGTCAAAAAATTTTTGCTCGAAAATTTCGCCGATTTCCCAAAAAAGTCCTGAAACAACTGGAAAGTCCTGAAACCGCTGGAAAGTCCTGGAACAACTAAAAAGCCCTGGAACAGCTGGAAAGCCCTGGGACAACTAAAAAGCCCTGAAACAACTTAAAAGTCCTGAAACAGCTAAAATGGCCTGAAACAGCTGGAAAGTCCTGAAACAGTCGGAAAGTCCTGGAATTTCTTGGAACCCCTGAATTTTTAGCAAAGTTCTGAGTTTCAGGACTTTCCAGCTGTTTCAGGCCATTTTAGCTGTTTCAGGACTTTTTAGTTGTTTCAGGGCTTTTTAGTTGTTTCAGGACTTTCCAGTTGTTTCAGGACTTTCCGGCTGGTTCGGGACTTCCTTGTGGTTTCAGGGAAACCAAGGAGTTTTAGGGAGTCTTATAACTAAGGTAAGGTATTTGGAGAGGAAAAGAAAGGTAAAAATGATGAGAACACATAGAATTCTTTGTAATTATATCATTTATTGCCATAGATTTACATTATACAATATTTTAATACATATATATCATGGCGGAAGGGGTCAGTAGGGGTCAGCAGGGGTCAGCAGGGGTCAGCAGGGGACAGCAGGGGACAGCAGAGGTAAGCAGAGACCAGCAGGGGCAGGGAATAGCAAGTTGTAATCGTTATACGTTGCCAGAAGTAACAGGAGTGGTCAGCATCGGTCAACAGAGGCCAGCGGAGGTTGGCAGAAGTCAGTAGTAATCGTTGTGCGTTGTCAGTAATATAAGCGGTGGTCAGCAAAGGCCAGCAGAGGTTGGGAAGGGCTGGCAGTATCCAGTCGTAATCGTTATACGTTGTCAGAAATACCAGGAAAGGTCAGCAGCGGTCAGCAGAGGCCAGCGGAGGTTGGCAGCAGTCAGTAGTAATCGTTATATGTTGTCAGAAATATAAGCGATGGTCAGCAGAGGCCAGCAGAGTCCAGCAGAGGCTGGGAGAGGCTAGCAGTAGCCAGTCGTAATCGTTATACGTTGTCAGAAATATAAGCGGTGGTCAGGAGAGGCCAACAGAGACTGAGAGAGGCTGGCAGTAACCAGTAGTAATCGTTATACGTTGTCGGAAGTATCAGGTGTGGTCAGCAGTGGCCAGCAGAAGCCAACAGAGGCTGTGAGATGCTGGCAGTAGCTAGCAGTAATGGTTATACGTTGTATACGCAAAGCGTGGGCACAGGGAGGATACCGGAAGTATGCTTAGGGCGATTCCCGGTATCCTCCCAAATCGTGCGGAGGGGTCACCGTGGGGTTTTTAGTGGGTAGGTCCCGCGCCCGTTATAATAGGCGCGGGGAATCCCACACACCCCTCCCGCCTCTACGCAAAGAGGTGGGAGGGAGTCTTTCGAAGATTTTTCCCACGAAAAATAAAAAAAAAAAAAAAAAAAGTAATGGTTATACGTTGCCAAATGTATGAGAAGTGATATCTGAAATGATATACATATGTACGCTCGTACATAGGAATAATAAAAAAGAATTTATTTTTTGAAGGCAAATGTGAGCCTTCCTCTCTCGACTCCCACGAGACGGTCCGAAATTACTTCGGGCAGCTTCGGAGAATCGAGAAAGAGGGCATGTGTCAGTTTGCCTTTGTCGACTCTCCGAAACTCCACGAGCTCACGTACGCGTGATCTGGCATAGTGTGAGTAGTGCACCCGGTGCTCAATCTGGCATCACTGCCTGGTAGCCATGGTGGTAAAGCGTGCATAATTAGGTGGAATTCAACGGGGATTACCCTCGTACGGATCCCATCCAGTCATCCTGCTGCTGCCCTTCTTTGTCGAGCAACTAATTTATTTAATCATTCCAGCGTCGTCCACGAGGCGGCGCCTTTGCCCGCCCGCGGTCCCTAAGTTGTTTAATCGCCCAAAGAGGCTGTTTCTCTACTCCCCGAGCCTCGTCCCAGCCTCCGCCGCTCGCCGCCGCTGCTCTTCATCGCGAATCTCTGCCCGTCGTTCGCGTCCACGGTGTCGTTGTTTAAATTTTCGGGGACCACGGAGTGGCCCAACGTCCGAGGGATGCATTCGCAGTCCCCGACCGTCGTTGGTAACGTTTCGATTGTCTTTGGCTGCAGCAATTTCAGATGGAGATTCCTTAAATTATTCGTGGATCTCAATTCCATCTCCTTTATTTGCATTGCCAGCAATTTTGTAGCTTGAGATACGCGACTTCGGGACGTTGAATCGTTAGATTTATTCTAGTTTATGGGGAAGCATTGATTGAATAGACACAATGTATACGATTGAATGTGAATTGCAAGCTATTGGAGCGACTGTAAGAAAACGTCTAAAATTTGTACGTCACGGTTTACCCCCAAGTTGTTCTCCATAAACGATTGAAAGGCGATTCGTAAGGGGGACGGGGGCTGTTCTGGGAAGAAGGAAGAGGACGGTAGGAAAAAAGGGGAAGAAGAGGGGAAAGAGAGAAATGGAAAGAGGGGCTGCAAGAGTTGGGCTCGATAATCGGGCGAGCGTGCCGAGGCGGGTGCCCGGCCGGCTGTGTTTTGCCCCGTCGCGCGGACATCGAAACGGAATCCGGTTCGTGGAACAAAACCGCGTATCCTCGTTGACAAATTGAGTCCCGAGGAGAGGAGTTCGCGTTCGCGCGTACGTACGTCACCCGGTCGTCCGCCTCCCCCGCTGCTCGAACACGCGACCGTCGAGCGACGGGAAAAATCCCCAAGAAGTTTTGGATTTTCGTAAACGCGCACCGCGATCGGGATTCGAGGGTCGCGTTACCGCGGCATCGATGGTTGCCGAGCTCGCGAGAAGTTGCCAGGCAATGGTGGTTCGACGCATGATCGATAGACCCGAAACGACGACCAGTCGTGAAAAAGAACGAGGCGCGCGGAGAAGACAACTGCAGTAACCTTTTTTTTCGTCGCGTGTACGTCCTGAGCCTCCCAGTCGGTCGGTCCCGGTGGAAATTAATCAAAATGCACGGCCACGGGTAACGTAGAATCCGTCAGTGGGCACGAGAGTCATTGATCCAAACGGCGGACGACACCTTCCCCGAGGGACAGGGAAATAAAAAGAGAAAACGACCGCGCCGGGAAAGAGAAACAGAAGTAGCGGAGGCAGAGGGATCGAAAAAAAGACGAGCGAGAAAAGACGAAGGAGGGGACCACTAGCCGGAATAAGAAGAAGAGGAATAGAGGGAGCCGTGCTCGAATCGAACGAGTATAATTTTAAGCGGAGTTCTTTCAGCTCGAAAGTTAACCGGTCTGGTATTCTCCTGCCTGAATTATCGTTGACCTCCAACACGGTCTTACAAGGCACTCTCCTCGAATACAGGGTTTCTCCGTGCGGACCATACCCCCCCTGCCCTCCCGGCACCGGGACACCAGGGCCAAGCAAGCGCGTTCCGGCAATGTTGCACCGCATAAATTGATACCCGGGTCCGGGAGTTCCTGTGTTACCGGCGAGCATCGACATGCACATGCACCGGTGCCGATCCGAGCCGCGCCGCGCTCGCTCGAACCAGCGTTACCGACCGGACACTGGATACCCATCCTCTGTCACCCGAAAACTAAGACCCGGGGCACCGTAAACGCCGCGGCGATAAACACTCCGGTCCACTTTCACGTTCGCTTTATCTTACGCGGCTGATCTGTACTCGAAACCGCAAGGTGAAACGTATTAATTGCCCCTTTCCCGAATAACTCGTCCCCTGTGGTCCCCGTTTATCACGCGACCATCCGCCGCGACCCCCGAAATATAAACTAGCCGCAGGAATGCCGTGACCCACGGTCTTAGAAACCTACAATTTAGATCTCTCGCCTAGGGTATTCGTTAACACCGCGATAACGCGTCTTCCTGGAACGTCCCCAATTACTCGAATAGTTTCAATTTTCGTCTCGAGCAACGAGCGATCTCTCTCTCGCTCTCTCGAGGAAGAGATAAACGGAATCGATAAGGGGAATCGGGTTGACCGGGAGGAGAGCAACGAGGGTGTAACGGAGGGAAGCAGGTAGCCAGTGGTTTCCGCGACGCCGGTCGATTTGCATAAGCGCATCGGTAAACGGCGATAGGGTTGCTGTGTCCCACGTAACGGTGGGTACACGGCCCCTCGGAGAGTGTGTGCCCGTGTACCTGGTGAATCGGTGCGAGGGGTCCAAGTAGAAGAGCAGCCCGCGGCGAGCGGACCGCGGCGGTACTCGTCGTGTCCCATGCCACTAATCGATTTTACCGGGCGAAAGCGTGCCTCCGCGCTACGTCTAATTGGTAATTAAGCTTAGGTTTACGGCTCTCGAAAGCCAGGCTACCGTCGCCGGTCGGTCCACGGGAGGAACGGAGCGAGCTACGCTTCGGGAAAAAGCGAGACGAAAAGGTGGAAGAAGAGGGCGGACGGGGCAAAGAAACGGGCAAACGGCGAGAGAATGAAAGAAGGAGAGAGATTCCACCGGCGCGCTGGATTCGGTCGGACTTGGGCAAAAAAGAGGTGTCTCCTACGACGTCCGAGTTAACTGGCGGATAATACGGGGCCGTTTAATTACGTCATGCCGAGTCACTGGCCGCGAAAATTTCGTGATCGACGCGATGACGAGCCACCAACGCCGCACTTGTGCCGGCGATCCTCGATCGTTTGATCGACGCCCGATTATTTCGTCCCTGGGTCAGTTGCTTCGCGAAAGATATTCTAAATAACACCCTAATACCCATAATTATTATTCCTCCGTTCGCTAGACAACGATCAGCGATGGAATTATTAACCCTTAAGTGGATTATTGAAGCTGCTGAAAGCTAACCCTGGTATCGAGAAGTCGACAGTATTTGTCGTATACCCAAGTTCGAAAAATAGAGCTTTCGCAAAAATATGTTGCATCGAATAAGTTTTGTTGCGCGTTATTTGCCTTGAACGTTCAAGGAACGCGATCGACGGAACGAGGACGGCATTCGAGCGACGAGGATGTTCGAATGGTACGCCTGCGGCAGCCTAATCCCCGGTAGACAAGCTCTCGTAATCGGATTGGCTCATCTCGTTTTCAGCCGATTTATCCCATCAAAACAGACCTGACTCCCTGACACGACCCACCTCGCGATACGGAGGCGGAAGTCTCTCCTCGATGGTCTCGTTCGCCTCTAATCCCCCGTCGTCGCTGACAGCTGACGAAAGCGGGGGGGCATCGACGGGCCCTAATCGTTCCCTTTCCATCTAGCCGCCTAATAACTGGCAACGAAATGCCCACGGAAACCCAGCCTCGATGGTTGTTCGCGGAACCCCAAAGGGAAGTGGCGACGGTTACCGGTGAAGGCTGGAGTCGACGCGAGTCATCTCGATTACGCCGAAGCCGTCTGCTCCCCGTTCCCCTCTGCCTTTTCTCCGGTGTCCGTCTCTCCAAGATGGAAGGAAAAGGGGCACCGTGGCCAGTGGTCCCGGTATCGCTAGGACGATCGCCCGAAGAATTCCCCGAAATAATGCGAAAATCTCCGCGGCGAGGGCCCTTTCTCCGTTTTCGGCGTGGATCCCGAGCGGCAAATCTACCCGGAGCGCGTCTTTATCTGGCGTACGTTCGCCCGGTACGTACGTACGGATGTATACGACACCGTAGGTACGTGTCTCCTCGTGGCCGAGCCGCAAGACTCAACGACGGAGTCGTCCTCCTCTTCCTGGCCTTCTCCTTCTTGCCTGCCGGCGCGAGCTGATATATAGCGCGCATAAGAGATGTAGTCAGATCACGGTCTCCTTCATGACGCTGCTTCTACACCGACGAACACGTTCTTTCCTACGATAAATCCTCGCGGAATGTAAAACCTCCGGGGTCCGCGCGCACACCGGGGCCCCGAAGAGAGCAGTCAGCGGAGGCGGGGACCCCTCCTGTCCTTCTCCTTTTCATCCCGCCTATTCTCGGGGCCCTCTGTTCCCCTCGTCTCGCTAGATTCCAGCGTTACTCCGCTCGCGACCTCGTGAGAAATCGGCTATTCCGCCTCTGTCGTCTGCGTTTCGCCACGCCGACTCCCCCCGGTGCCGCAGAAATACCGTTTCACCTTCGAACCTAGCTATGCACGGCCCTTTGGGAAAAGAATCCACTCTGGGACCCATTTCGACTTGGAACGATTCGTGGAAAACTAGATTCCTTCGTGACGAAATCCTCTGACATTCGTAGCTCGATCAGAGATTGAGACGAATAAAAAATTGAATTTGCCCCATAAAAAACAAGGAACTAATGAAGGATTATTTCGTCGCAATAATAAAGTCACAGCGGCCCCAATAATCCACTCAGGGGTTAACATAGGTGTAAGTAGAAACGACGAGCAATGATCAGACGCGCCAGTCGAATCGTAAGAAATTTATCGTGCACCTTCAGCTCTTTTTTTTTTAACTTTTGCCACGAACGAAATGTCGACATGTGTTTCGTTCCCCACCAGTCAACAGGATGTGAATTTTTTTGCAACGTTTCGGAACGTGCGATGAAAAATTAAAATTTCGCGATAACGTTATTCGAAAATGACAATGGAGTACAACAGCGAGGACATCTGAACCAGCCGCGATAAACGTTTTGCATTCCAAAAGAATAATGATGTATGTCTTGATGGGACACGCGGGGAATAATTCATTACTAGCTCCTTCGGCCCAGCCAAACCGTCCATTCTTATTTGCTATCGGTTATTAAATCGATTAGACCAGCAGCTTGGAATGTGCTTGCTTTGCTCGAGAAGGTTTCGAACATATTCCTACGAGATCGATACGGTATGGAATTATTCCTAATCGTCGGCGTTTCGTGGGATCGATGCACGAATTCGACGAATCGGGATGCACTCGCGCGCTTTCTCCTCTTTTCCCTGGAGCCAGAGACGAACGATGGAAATCGCACCTTTCTCCGCCGTATGCAAATCCAGGCTGGTGATATTTCACAGATCGTGCATCTCGTGAATCTTGCGCAACCTCGAATTTGAACTTCGAGATTAAAACAACCAGTGAATATCGAAAACATCGAGTGGAAAGCAAACGTTAAAAAATTATACAAACTCCATCATTACAGGTTTATATTTCAATTCCTGTATTCTATTTTCAATTTACTCTACACATGTATTTTAAAAAGGTTTTGTTCCAGTGCAAGTAGCGAAAGATCTTTCCTTCCCAGGTACTTCTGTCGTGGGAATGCTTTGTTCCGTTTAAACGCGCGAAAACCAGCGCGGAACGTAACCCGCGCGATTTAAATCCGCTTCGGGTCAATTAAATGCACGGATCCTCTAATCACGAAATTGCGGGCCGGACTCGAAAGAAGTCCGGCTCCGTAATTAATTTATGCGGCTAGCGTCTCACGATGGTCAACCGCGAAGATCCGGCGCAACGATACACCGTCCCACGAAATAATTCCACGGGACTTCCTCCTCAAACGAAGTCTCTCCCCTTTCTCTGCCCCCGAACGAATCACGAGCCCGCCGAATTAACGGAACACCAGTTCGCGTTAATTACGAGCGAAAGTCGCGACACGCCGCGACGAATTCGACGTCCAAAGCTTTCCTCTTGTACTCGTTTCGCTACCAACCACTGATCCTGTTTAATCACTGAAGTAAAACAAAAATCGAGAACAACGAAATTTTATATGAGCCTCTTTTAATAGGAGATGGTGTAATTTAAAACACTGCGACCAAGAAACACTCGTTATGAGAAAAGTCATCGATGAGGCCATTTTGAAGATTGGAAAATATTCCCCGATTGTATGTGGGACGTTAAAAATTTGCTGATGGGACATTCGAATTCTGGCGAGGTCCGCGATTAATCAAGAGTGCGGAGAACAATGGCGGCGGGGGTCTAACAAGGGCGAGGCGTTCGTCCGCGCGACGACTATAGATTTTATGATTGACAGACGACAAGTGAGCGGTCATTCGTATGGGATCGATTGACAGTCAACGAACAGGCGATGGCGAGAACCGCGACTGCATGACGAGGCGCGTCGATACCTTTCATCGTCGTCTGGGTACACACGCTGAATGGCGATTAACAGACGGACGTAGCACAAAGCCGCTGAAACTGCGTCATTGCTCGAACACGATGATACGAGCCTAATGAATCCGAACGATTGAGTCCTTTTCTCGGAGCTGGATCGAGCCAAAGCACGCGCGGAATAGCGCGATGGTATGCGATACGCGACCGATCGTTTATACGCGATGCACCGTTTTAATTAGCCTTAAGGCGGCTTTTTGCTTTGCTCGTTCGACGAAACGCTTTTTAACCACTTTATGGAGGTTCTGAATAATAAAATATTAATCCTTACTCGGAACGTGTAGTCGATGACGAGGATATAGATATCTGAAACAAGTTTTATACGTTTCTATCGATCGGTGCACGGCTGACATTTTTACACGATTTTCTTTTACTCCGTACGCTTTCACCGTGTAAAAGGAGGGTCAGGTGTGCTTAGAAATGTAGACTAATTAACGCTAATTTGGTTAGTTCTAATTAATTCTAATTTATCTAGTTCTAATTAGCTCTAATTAACTCTAATTTGGTCAGCTGTAAAGCGCATATTACGAAAATTCTTGTATGCTTCAAAATTTGCCCTGCATTCCATTGCCATTTTTGAATTCGGGGATAATTATTAATACTGTTTCAGTCGTTAGAACGACGGCTCGTGGCTCTGTCTTTGTAGGGTTAACGAATACGAGAGATTGAGTTCTTTTCTCGGAGATGGATCGAGGAGAAGCACGCGCCATCGCTCGTTTATACGCGAAGCGGCTGTTTAATCGCTACGTAACGCGAGACCAGTTTCCAGCCGAAGTCGATCCGTCGGAAAAATCAACGACCAGTGTCGATTATTTAAAAGGATCCCGTGCAAGGCGGACAAACAACCGCGACCCTCTTTCGCCACACATGGCATCGGTGAATGGCGCTTCGAACGGCTGCGAGTTTCCCCGCGGATCGTGCGAATCCGTTAATCGCGAATTAAATCTCGGACCTGAAAATCAACTTGTTCCACGTACGCGACCGGGTCTATTTTTGTACGCCATTGCAATCCATCGTTCGAGAATCGAACGCCCAATGGCGCAACCCCCCTTCGAATTTCGCGGGGTCCTTAATCCTATGCGATGTTGCGCTGATAGCCAAATCGATCTTCCTTGCTTCGAAATAACCAAACGAGTCTCGCTCTCATCTTCCAGATACTTTCAACAGTTGTTTCGTATTTATCAGTGGCTTCTCGGATCCCGGAGAAAATTACGAACATATCTCTAACGCGTATTTAAAATGCAACAAGTCGTTCTCTGAGCGCGTTTCCTATTCCCGGTGGTACCCGAAACAGCGCGATGGAGTCGAAGAAGGATCGTCGTGTTTCGTGCGAAGGTCAGAACCGGGCAGCAAATTTATTTCACCGGAAACGTCTTCCTACTTCTTCCCGCTAACGACCGAACCGACGAAACGGACTCCAGCGAATTCGCCCCCCGAACGTTCCACGATCGAAACACGCAACGCGGAGAGAGGAACGGAGAACACGCGGCGGAGTCGATCGAGAGAACTCGATCTCCGGACGTTTCAGCGGTATCGTTCCATAATCCGGCACCGTAGGCGGTACACGTACACGTACGATCCGGGAGCGTAAGATCCTCCGAATCGCGGAACGACGAGGTGCAACGCACCTGTTCGCGCATGCGATCGATTCGCCCCCGTGGCTCTCGATCTTGCACCTGAACAACTCGCGTTCCTCTTTTTCTATCGCCGTCCCTTTCCACCGACCGCGCCTTAATTAATTCGTAAACGATCGACGATTTTAGAACGCTCGTTAACCGTCGGCCAAATCGTTCCTCCATCGCTCCCTCGCCCCCTCTCGCCCATCGACGCCGTTCGCCAACCCGCAGGATTCGAGACAACAAGAAATTTTTTAATTGGAAACCCGATAATAATCGTTGAGAAACACCTTATAGTCTCCTTATTACCGTTCGATGCCATAAGTTACATATTTCTAATTTGCAACTCGTATGTCATCCGTGTAAAAATTATTCTGTACGATGACGACTAGATTTCTTCTCGCGAAATGACGAATGAAAGTTTGTCGCACGAAGCTTAAGAGAAATCGAGTTCGACACAGGCGTAAGTAGAAACAGCGAGCAATGACCAGACGCGCCAGTCGAGTCGCAATCAATTTTAATTTTTCATCGGTGTAGAAATAATTAATTGTTTAGTGACAGTAATAATAAGGCGTGCAATGGATTCGTAAAGTCGTTGAATCGTCGAAGATGGCGGATTCCTGAAGCAGAAGGCTCGCTAGTCCGAGCGGACGCGTTCCATCGACGGCGTTCCAGGGATCAGCATTATTTATTGCGTCGCAATGCCACCGTCGGGTTAAGATATCGCTCTGAAATTGGACGGTGTATGCCGAGCGGCGATACGACGCGGAATTTTTCATCGGGGCCCGCGGTCGCGTTGGCGCGGCCCTTTTTCTTCGCTGCCGCGGCGTAACAGAGATCGAGAAAAGGGGGCCAGGAGAGGCGAAGCCGAGATTAATTGCCTATCGGCCGTTTGTCTCGAAAGTCCACCGCGCGAGGCCCAGTTTCTACGAGGCCAGTTTGTTCCTGGCTGACAGGAATATCGTGACCGCGGATCGCCGCTCCCTCGAAAGACCTACGCCTAATTATTGCGACCGAGTCGGAATGGAAGAAGAGACGAGGGACAGCGATAAAGAAGCCACTCCTGGGCCTTCGCACTCGACGCAACCTGCGTATCTACGACTGTGTTAGGACTCCATTTTGTCTCAGAAATACTCGCTGGTCTTGGAAAACTATCCCCGAGACTCCTAAGTTCTAAGTATCCGCGAAAGACGAATCCTTTGTCTGGTAGAGTCCGCGATGATCTCGATCACGCTATAAAAAAAAGGGGGCGCGGCGTTGCTCGGGCGTCGAGGCAAATTGCATCGATTCCAGGACCTCGTCACCCCGGGACGAGAGAGGAACGAAAGGGGATCCTGGCGGGTCGATAAGGCGCGATCAAAGCGCCCCTGGACGCGTCCAAAACAATCGGCCAGATCGTAAAACAATTTCCTGCGCTCGCGGAGGAACGCACGCATACGCGGCATCATTTGCGAACGAGCTAATTGATTCACTCGGAATTACAGACCGCTTTTGCCGCGCATTCAGCGCCGACGCGTTAACAGTTTCCGCCCGAGTGTTCCGATAATTTCACCGCCGCGCGCCCAAGTACCCCAAATTGCTATTTGTTTAATGGACGGCCGCCATTATTCGGGGATCCGAGACTAACGAGGGACGACCTCGTGAGATTTCCTCCACGATCATGCTCCCCGTGATTCGAAACGCGCCATCGACCCCAGAAACGAACGAGAATCGCTTCGAGGGCGCTTTTAGGTTAATTAACCCTTTGCACTCGGTGCTGGAATTTTTCGACGAGATTGAAAAATTTCAAATCGTTCTGGAAAAATTATTTTCTATCGCAGGGGTCAATTGCAATCATTTTTGGTGAATAGACACACCCCCGAAATCCTAACCATTTTCGAGAAAACAATTCAGTAGGTGGAGAAATTTTACGACGAGATTGAAAAATTTCAAATCGGTCTGGAAAAATTATTTTCGATCGCAGGGGTCAATTACAATCATTTTTGGTGAATGGACACACCCTTGAATTCCTAACCATTTTCGAGAAAAAAATTCAGTAGACGGAGAAATTTTTCGACGAAATTGAAAAATTTCAAATCGTTCTGGAAAAATTATTATCGATCGCAGGTGTCAATTGCCATCATTTTTGGTGAAGAGACATACCCCCGAAATCCTACGCAGTTTGGAGAAAAATATTCCTTATTGAAAAGACGATGTCTGACCATGAAATTCCGATTCTCCTGAAATATCGACGAAAAGAAAAGTTTCAAATCATTCTGGAAAAATTATTTCTAGTTGCAGGGATAAATCACAATCATTTTTGGTGAATACACACAACCCCGAGATCCTACGCACTTTTGAGAAAAAAATTCTTTACCGCAAATATGAAAGTAACTGTGGAAAGTTGTCGATTATTTTGACCAGGTCCTTGCAGCGTTGATTCGAGTAATAGGAACCAGGAGGCTGTAGTTGAGAGGCTGTTTGAAAATTGTTCTTTCGAAGCGTGACCCCAGTGACGCGATGTTAACGCAATCCTCAACAATGATCGCAGATGGAGGAGAGGATCGAGGTACCGTTCGCGCGAACGGCGAAGCAACAAAAGTGACCAGCTACCGGTCCCGACGGAGGGAGCGATCGTGTCGGGTGTGCACGACCTCGAGGAACGAGGCGAGCATCCCGTTCAAAGGCGCGAGCGAGCGAGCAGCAACGTTCTCGAATTCCTCGCGGCGGAGATTAAGATCGACCGCTCGAGAAAAGCCGAGCGCGACGACGTATGCGTGCTGTGACGAACAGTCGGACAGGAACTACGAGGGGGAGGCTCGAGAGAGAAATGGGCGTCGGGCTTCGAATCGAATCGCGGCGGACGTGAAATTTCAACGGTAGCTCTTTCTCGATCGAACAGTGAAAGTGAAGAAATGATAATAGTAAGTCCAGAAAGATTAGCAGAAGGCAGCTTAACGTTCGTCGTAAAGAAGCCCCGATTCTTGGAGACCTCTGGATAAGATTAATATCATTGGAATAAGGCCACCGATGAAATATTAAATTCGAAGAAACGTTGATAACCCAGAACGCGTGATAAATTCACTCAACGTGGATTAAGGAAGAAAAATTGATCCCGCGCCGTATTGCGTCCGGTAATAACGATAAAAACGCGTTAAAATTCTCGAGGAAGACCAATCATCATCCCCTGGAATGTAATCGCGCGGGCGACGCGGCAGCCACCCGCAGGGGTCTCATCGACAATGGCCGATTCTCGGGCGACAAAGCAGAGGCTACGAAGCTCGTACGAAGAACTTACCGTGTTCAGAGACAATTACCATCAAGGCCAGAGCCGGGGGTCTATTAAAGTTAGATCAGCGGAATACTTGTCTCTAGCTGGCCGCGCGTGCGCTCCCCGTAGCCCGGTTTCGTAATTTGTTTTCCGTTTTACGGACGCGACCGAGACCGTGGCGCGTAACGCCGTGAAAATCGCCGTCGCGAGGGGAGCCACGGGGGCAGAGACACTCTCGGTCACGCAAAACGATCCCTGGTCCGGAAGAAACGTGCGGAGGGGAACCGCAGAAACCGTGCAAAGGCTCCCGAGAGGAGTATTTTCTCCTCGCAGATCGCGACGGCCGACAGACCGCGTACACACGAAGGCCGTGAGTAATAGTAATAGCTTTTAAATTGTCCCTCGCTTTAATGGCAAATAATATCCGCGCTGTTTCGCCGTCCCTTTTTTTCACCGTTGGCATCTCTCTTCGCCGCGTCCCTTCTCCTCCCGCGACTGCCAGCGACGAACGGGGTTCAGGGACGTCCTCATCCTCGTCCCCAAGCTCCCGTCCTCGCGTGTCTCCGGAACGTCCAAAGGGCCGCGACACGCGCGGATCCGTCGCCCATCGTCCGCGGTTGCCATAAACGCGAGGTCGTTCGCGGCGGCTTTTTGCGAATTTCGCGACTCCCCGGCAAGAATCAACGCGACTTTTATCTGTCTCGAACCGACCGCGATGCAAAAAACCCCTAACGCACCGGGTCATTCGGCGCTCTTTGCGCGTTATAAATAACAGACGCCGGCTAAGAGCCAACCATCCGATCACGCTTCGAACGAATCGCCACGTCGCGAGACTTTTCGTCGATGCACCGACTGCCCCGTCCATAGGGCGAATCCGGTATACTCGAGGAACCTCGCTGCAGAGATTCACACGCTTACCACTCGAATCTCAATCTATTTCTGCAACGAAGATACGCGAACGACCATACAATGACTTCTCAAAGGTTTTTATCACGGCAACAAAACGATAGGGACGGAGAAAGATGAAAAGGGAAGACTCGAGTAACAACGTTGAGGCCTGTCGCCAAATGTGCCTGAAGCCCGTCTTGTAAATTATAAAGAAAGTTCAGAGAAGTTTGTTTGACATAGAATATGATGCGAGAACATGGTGGTAGCATACTCTTCCTAGCATTCTAACTAGTCGGAACAATACCGTGCCAACGCAAACACGATTACAAGTAGAAAGAACGAATAATGGACGGACACGTTGGACGAGTCATACTCGATAACGCGCGTACCCAATGAATCTTCAACGTCTGTTACGAAGATTCGCCCAAAGAAACTCTATTCCATATTCTCGACTCATTTTGTCACCTAGAACGATCGCGTTACTCTCGCTTTTTCGTCCCCATTCGCATCCCACTGGGCAAGATGGCGGATTTTTCACGCGTCGAGGGTATCGTTCCCGATAGATCGTCGCGGTATCGAGCGACGACCGAGACGGAGAGGCCCGAGGCGAGCGGAGATACGGATTTCCATACGCCCCCTTGATTCTTTCTGGGACGAGCCCGACCGACCGTACCGCCGGAATTGCTGAATATTTATATCGCGGTATTTGAGGGTAGACAATGAACTGCCCACGCGAGGAACTTCGCGAGAGCTCGGCGCTGATAAAGTAAAAGCGAACACCGAGAGCAGGGCTGAACGATTCTTTTATCTCGGCCGTCTATTCGACTCGCGGGATTTTCTGACTAATGGGGCAATCTGTAAAGTCGCGTGAAACGCGGCTGAGACTTTCCGCATCGACGGGAACAGCCGCGCTGTGATGCGCGCAAGAAAACATTTGCGAGCGGCCGCGGGCCGAGCGCTCCGGCAAGAACCGACCAGCTCGCGAACGTCCTCCTCGAACACGGTGCTTAATGCTCGCCTCGCATGAGCCACACGGTAAGAGTTACGAACACGGACAATATCGTTGTTTCCCATTTACGCGAGAAGAAACTAACTGATATTTATCAATCTTTTCTACCCCCGTCGCGAATCACGCCTTTTTCTCGGACGCGGACGGGCAATTAAGCACCGCAAACGAATTACACGGTTCTTCGATTCCCGCGAAACGTGGAGAATTTCGCTTCTTATTATGTAATTAGAAAATAGCTATGTCAAGTTGATAATTTTGAAGATTATAACGCTCGTGTGTGTGCACGATGACTTGAATAAAACATGGCGTCCCTGGGAGAAACTTTAATAGGAGAGTCTGGTGCCAAAAATAAAACGAAAATCAAGAATACCGATTTGTTGATCGAGGCTTAAACGTTAATAACTTTTCAACGAATCCCCGATCGACAAATCGGTACCCTTGATTTTCGTCTTATTTTAGGCTCCAGAATCTCCCATTAAAGTGCATATCGAATAGGTATCGCGAAAATGAGTCGGAGGTTTGAATAGAAGGCGGAACAGGTGCGTAAAGCGGGCCCGCGCGCGGTAGCGTCGTAAAAGGGTCGGTAACGATCGTGGAAGGACAGCGGCGGGGGCGGCGGAAGAGAGCAGGAAGCCTTTGGCGAGCGAGAGAGCGGAGGAAATACGCGGGGACTCCCGCGGCGAACGATGCTAAAAAATGACCGAGGCTCGGGTGAAGCTCGTCCGCGGTCCGACTGAATGGCCGCGCCGCGCCGAAAAGTTAAGCCGCGAGCCACGAGCTCGGGCGGTTACACGCAGGCGCGTGCGTGCCTGGCCGCGTAGCGTTTGCGCCTGCGCCCAGTGTGCGTGCATACGACGATACGCACAAAAGGGGTACGCAGCCAGCGACCGGTTCGCGGCCCCTTAATGACTCGTAATCACGGAACGCTGATGTCCCTGAGTTATGACGCGCCTTCCACCGCCAGCAACGGTGTCCGACGGAGGCGAAACTCCTCGTCGGACGAGGAAGAACGCTCCGGATCCCCTCTTACGTAACACCTACGGGGTTACCAAGGCACACCCTCCTCGGGCTCGCTCCCGTTCGAGGCACGAGTTACGAGCCTCTTCGAAATCCAGATTCTAGCCGGGACGGTCGTTAAACTCTATCTGCGCCGTACAACGCGTTATAAAAGTTAGGAAATTTGCTCGAATCTAGCTCTGAACTCTAAGCTCCGATTTCTATAAAATAAGTCCTTGAGTTTTGAGGAACAACAGGTAAAATAGGACACCCCAGTGAAGAACGAAAGGTGGTTATTTTTCATGGTAAACGGCGCAGGGCATCGCGCCCCTTCGTAAAATTCCTTTTGTCTACGAGATTAATAGAATCGACGGTGTCTTTCTCCGTGGTAGCGTCTCGAAGGCGTCAGATGCGCGTGGCGTTCCCTTTTCTCCGGCTGGTGCATCGCGTTTCTTCTTTTATCGTCGACTTACCTCCGGCAACCACCGATTACCACCCTACCCACGCGTGCCTCAAAGAGAAGCCACTAATGACTTCACCGTTTATGAATACGGATTATTCGAGTGAGGTCGGGAGAACGATAAAGGATTATCGCGAGGAGGCACCCTTTTGTCCGCTGGAAGGCGAGCGTTGCCGAGGAACGGTACAAAAACAGCCCTGTCAGGGCCGCCTTCCACCTCCGCCGCTCCCGGGAACCTCGCCCTTCCGCCTCGTCTCTCGCGTTCCACTCCTCGACCTTTCTTCTTCTATTATTCTCTAGCGCCTTCCATCGTGCTCTCCTTCTGGGACGAGCAACGCATGGTTCGACGACCCCGACATCTTTTCGACGGAATTCTTCTTTCGCCGTTCGGCAGGGCAATTAACTCTTTGCGGCGCCGGCACTGACCACCTAGAAAATCTTCCAGCAGCGGTGGATGCAAGGATAACCGGACAAAAAATTCGATACTCTCAAAACAAAATGGCGGGGCTTCACTGTGCTTTCCACGAGCATTTTTTTAAACAGAAGATCTCTGAAGATCTCTACAAATTTTTATTGGCAGACATGTGACCGTAGAAGCTTGTCACCTGAGAGTTTCTGCCTTAAATGTAGACCACTTGTACATAGCTTCTTTTCCTATGTAATTTTAAGAGTATTAAATATTATAAACGTTCTTTTGTCTCAATTCTCAAATTGTATCACACATTGTAACACATACACGAAACATTTAATAAAGAAAAGGTTACTTTTAATCGAAAGCTATTTTCTTGATCTTAATCCCTTCCCAAACGAAACTGTTTAACATTTTTATCGATCTAAGGGCGTTCTGAGAATATTTCCGTTGGTAAGATAAGAGTAAATCTTTGGGATCGTACGAACGAGGTCGGGTCAGTGGAGTTACGGTCGCGCCTGTTCCCGTTTTTGCGGTCGAAAACGAGTACGCGCGGCCGGGGCAAGAAAATACGCCAAGGCCGCCGCCTTTAACGTCAAACTTCCTCGGCGAATCGCCGACCGTTTCGCCGTGGTCCTCTAGAACGCGAATGGATGCTTACAGACGGAAAAGAAAAGAAGATAAAAAAAAAACACGAGCGAACAGCGTTTTTTCCGGACGACCTTAACCCCTTGAGGCACTGGGATAATGTATTAACCCATTAAGGTTTTGCTAATGCATTTGAAATTTGCGCTATTTTATCATAAAAATGTTGCTAAATTACTCCGCGAAGTATACTTTTTGACGTGCACCGTCTCTCGCGCGTTAAAAAATTTCACTCCCCGTTCCGAGAAAATGATGTTAAACATCATAATTTCTACGGAGTAAAACCCGGGTCTTGCGGGGTTGATCGAAATCATTGAAATTAAAATTGCATTATATTTTCAGAAATTGAATTTATGCCCCAATTTGCGAAACACCGCCCGATTTGACGTACGATTTAATTTCAAATAATTTGTTGAATCTACGCTATTTAGTTTCGTTTAAATTTGTTCGTGCAAGGAATGGTCACGAAAAAGAATAGACTTGACGACGAGTGAGTATGAGGGCAAGGGGTTAATTGCGTAATTAAACGACAGGTGCTGATGAGCCGCGAGAGAAAAATGTTTCTTTGTTTACGTCGAAAACGAGTCAGATCCCTCGACGGGGGGAATGGATCGTTTCGCCTGGTTTTCAGGGACGTCGATGCCGCAAGACGACCCCGGAAACCGCGTCGAATATGAATTTCAAATGGACGAGCTATTATCGGGTACGAGGGACGCGATTCCTCGTCGCCGCGTCCTCCGGCGTCTTGTCCTAGAACGCTCGGGGCGGAAGTCGCGGTCGATAGTAACGTCTTCGATGTCGACACTCTCGAACGAATCGGCCGGTTCATCGACTTTCATGAGTCCACGGTACCGTGACTTTCGAGTACCGGATACTTTCCACCCGCGGAATGCGTCTGCGGCCAAAGATCGTCCGAAGGACTCGTCGCAAGAAAAGATCCTTCTGTTTTTCTCGCCTCCTCGTCGACCGAATCGAAACCTGTTTCGGCGACGTCTGGTTGTTAATTATTCGTCTATGACGAATACGCGGGAACCGATCAGGTCCAGCGCCGGATAAAACGTTTCAGCAAGGACATAAATAAATATAAGCCGTACGACGCAAACGGGCCACCGATTTCCCGGTAAAAATCTCCTTTAAAAAGTTCCCCGCGTTTTTTCCGAGATAATTAAGTCGTATATCGTAAATAAAGCTTGACTAATTTGGGCGTTCGAGCAACGAATAAAACTGAATTTATTACTCGTAAATATCAGTGTCGATGGAAAGTTTCGACCATCTAGTTTCTCGATCGGTTTACCACTTTTCATTGGCTTTGATATCGCAATGAAAATGTAAAATGAATATCGAGGCTTGAAATTCGGGGTAGCTATTAATAGATATCCCGATGTCCTGCATATGCTGATGGCTGACTGTAAATCCACCGGACGGTCTTGTTGATTAATTGTACGGGCCGATCGACTGGCGATCCACTAAGGTATCGGCTAGACGTACGTGCGAACGAAAGGGGAGAGGGCCGAGCGCAGCCCGTTTGATGGAAAACCTGTTTCCTCGTCGCCGCGACACGATCGGGTGTCTCCTTATGGTCGACTCGCCGGTGTTCGTGATTCGCTCCGAACAGGAGCGGGTAATATTATCAACAAACGAGGCTAACTGCGTCCGGACGGTCGCGGATTCAGGCAGCTGGCTCGTCTTTCCTTTCGTACTGGACGTTAATTGGAAGCGGACTGTCCGTTTCGGCGAACGAATAATTAAAAAAAAAAAAGAAAGAAAAGAAAAAGCACGACACGTCGCGATATCGTGAAATAAGCGAATTGCTTCTCGGTCGATAAGCGTTGTGTCGCGATCTTCTCGGGGACCCGGGTGAGAACTCATTTATTTCAACTCGAGACAAATATTCTCGGGGCAGTTAACGTCGGGCGATTTAACGGTTAGGGCCACACCGGTCATAAATTAGGGGCCCACGACTTGAAAACGTTTCCTGATTTTCTCGTCCCTCTATCCTTTCTCTAGATCTCCCACGCGTATTTTAATGCAGAGATAGAGTGATAAGCGAGCGTGTGTCAGAAACGACCCGGCTTCTTAATTCGCCGCTCGAGCGTCGATCGGTGATATGTTTTATCGTGCCACGCCGTGGACGTCGAAGAGGAACGAAGACGAACGGTAGTTCCGTCTACGAGGCGGCGTGTTTCGTAAATCGCAGCCGCGAGGCGCGAGGATATTATTTTCCAAGGCGCGAGGCGACGCGACCACGCACGCCGGCTGATTTTACGTGAATGGTACCCGAGACGGGGCCTCGAACACCGCTGTCAGAAGGACGATATTCAATCGACACGCTTGAGACGGAAAAGGAAGAGAAGGAGGAAGGGTGAGAAGATGGGCGCAGCCTCCTCCACGGTGGCTATCCGGACTCCCTCTTCTCGGGCAGGTTTACGACGAGCCAACGCAAACACGACACTTGGCCGCTAACTGGCCACCTAGCTACCGGTGACTAGCCTTTTCCTGCTCCTATCCTGGCCCCCTCGGAATCTAACCGCATTCACCCAGCCGCTTAAACCCACACTGTCTATATGACGCGGTCGCGCGAAAACTCACAGCAAAAATCCACGGTTTCGATCTACCACTTACGAAAGCTCGTGAACAGATTATTTCGAAAACAGACCATTTGTGCATAGCAAAATTTGACTGGGACTTGTTCAAAGCTGCTGTATTGTGTCCTCACTACAGGTGTACTATTCCAAGAATTGCTGCCTTTGATCGACTAGATCGCATTGCAGGTGAAAATGGCTCAGAACAATATCGATGGACCACCGTATTTGTCCCAATCGCGACGTAACGTTTGTAGTTATCGGTGCTCGAAGAAACTCGTGTTTCCAACGCAAAGGAGACACGCGTCATGCAACACAGGCGAGCCAGCAGGGTTAAAAGAAACGATCGACGAGAGTCGAGGGATTAAAATCGCCATCGGTGGGGCGGTGTACTTTTGACGAGCGCGCGCCGCTCCGTCGACCGGCGGAAAAATTAAAGATGCAGCCTCTAGATTATGTCGCGGTCGTCTCTAAATAATATCCGCGACAGGTACCATATTTATCGAAATACCAGGCTCGCCATCCGGCGCAGCACCGTACAATAGCGGAGTAAAGAGTAAATGATGTATTCTCCGCGAGGAACCGTAGTCGACCAGTACGTTGCGCGGGTCAGTGTCCGATATCTCATTCTCCCGGCTGCGTTGCACGTATACGTTCTGGGTACATGCGGTTTTACCTCTTTCCACGACCCCCCTCGCCGCCCCGCGAACCCCCCTCTGATGCCTCTCGTTTCCTCCCGCTGTCTCTGCAGATCGCGAACGGCTACGTCCGCCGGAGAGAGAAAGGCGAAGATTTGCAGATGGTATCGATCGTATTGCTACGAAGACAGAAGTGGCTCTGTGCTCCGCGGCCCCGATATTGTTTAGCGATCGTCGAACGGAAAATCATCGACCAGCGACTCTGGACGCGGTCGCGTTGCCCGGGTCAGGGTTCCCGGGGCCCGATGGTATCGCTTACACCGGACAGCGCAATTAAATCGACCCGTAGGGAAACAAGACGAACGCGTGGCTCCACCGTCCCGGCGGTAATTAGACGATCGGTACCGTAACGAGCATTAGAACGCACGATTTTGCAAATCATCGTTTAGACATCGCGGAGAGATTCCCTTTACGCTCGTGGAACTCAGTACTCGGTAACCAGAATTAAACAGACCCTGCAATTTGGAGTAAATGGAGGAAATATCTTGGGCAACGATTTTTTAAAATTATGAAGCGTCGAAGAGAAAACGCGTTCTCGTTAACCGAAATACGGCGGTTAATTAGAAGATCGACCGTAATAAGCATCGGATGTTCACCGATGTTGCGAATCATCCGGTCGACGATCGCGGGAGATTTTCTATGGCCGGTCGCGGCTTGTCGGTCGACTTAATGCCGTGAATGCGACTGGCCAATTTCGTCGTGAGACAGAGCTAGAAATACGACGAGTTTAACTGGCGGTACATTACGCTTCGTGAATTACGGAAGATGCTCGAGGACGCCTCGGGGAGTCAGGAAATCGATTACCGCGAAACGACGAATCCCGGGAGATATATATCCTCGGATGAAATACGACAGCACAGAAATCGTTAAGGGTCTCGAAAACAAGCATATCGAAGAACAAGGAAGACCACGGAGATTAAGAGAGCTCCGCTCGTCCCTTGGACTGAACCCGGCCGCCATTGAACCTCGTTACTTCCGTAACATGTAATTCAGTGACGCGAATCAATTAATACTTGCCACTTTAGGCTATCCGCTCCGTCTTTTTAATCCTACGCTATCATTACGGGCTTCTAAGTTGTTTTAAATTTACTGAAATCGCCTCGTTTAGACTTTGGATTGGTTAACGATCACTATTGCCCAAATTATATTTGCTTTCTGATAAAATTATGGGATAATTGATAAACTCGAGTGAAACAGCCTGAATTGGAATCGTGAAAATCAAATGATGTTAATATTCTAATTATAATCGAATAAAGTTTGACAACGAGCGTTGGATCGCGTATTGTAGCTCGTCGTTTGAGCTTTCGATGGACCAAACTCTGTTTAGGTTACGTACTCGTTCGGATCGCGTTAGAAAACTCGGCCAAGCATCATCCCCCCCGTCCGATTTCTCGAATCCTTCTTTGTCCTGGAAAGACGGCGCGCGAGGACTCGCGTTTCGTGTCGCGGCGAGCGTCGTTCGTCTTACCTGAAACAGAAAGAAAAACGCTGGTTAGATCGGGTATCGCGTGGCCGCACGAACGTTTCAATTACGCCGCGCGATAAATATCGCACGAAACGAGGCACGCCTCGCCTGGACTCCCTTGGGAAACGCGTAAATCCGAGGGAAATGTCGCCGTGCCTCGTGGCTCGCGTTGCACGCTCAGGCTTTCCGAGCGCGAAAAATCCATGGACCCCTCCCGCTGTTCGCTCGACCGTGTCCGGTGCCACGCCGTCGAGAAACAGGGATGGAGGACATTTTATTCGAACAACGCCTAACAAGTTAAATTAAATGTACGACGATTTATTCCCAATACCGATTGAATAATCACTAGGAGAGGTCTTCGTTTAATACGCCATGCAATATCGCTCCATAATTCAACTCCCTTATGCTCTATTAATTATTTGAAATTTTTTTCTGGAGAAGACGAACTGAGGAGAGGGTACTCTCAAGTTGTATTATTTTAGATAATTTATTTAGACACGAATTATTCGATAATAATTTAGAAAAATTGCAAGGGAGTGGAAGTTTTAATTTTGTTCCAATTCTATACCAAAATTGAATAATTAAATTATTGGACAGCCCAACCGTATGAAGGTTAAAAAAATCGTGAACTTCGACTGTCGATGTGAGCTACCGTTTCAATGTCGACGTGAAGGAAATGATAAAGAGGTGGACGATGATCCGCCTATCGGCGGAGGCTAGTTGGTTTACGTCGAACGAAAAGTACACGGCGGTGCTTCCCGCCAGATCGTAATTGCCGATAATAACAGTACCAGTGTCCCTCTTTTTTTTTAAATTAATATCGATCCCGCGTGCACCGGAGATAGCGTGCGCGCCGGTATTCGTAACGCGGCGATAATCGATCGCGGTAGATCAACGGCGGCAATAATTAATTATCGCCGCGTCATAATTATTGCTTTCGCGGGTGATGTTCCTTTTTTGCCGTCGTTGCTCGTAAACGTTACCCTGGCCGCGCGATACATATTTCATCGTTATTAATAGGCCAGAGACACACGCGCGGCCCGAAAAAAACGCGTTGCCGATACCCAGATCAAATTGATAAGAACCGACTTCCGTACCCTTTCTTGCTTTTCGGAATCGAGCATACGTGATTCGTTTCTTAAACTGTTGAACTATACGAGTATCAAGTTTATTCGACGAGCAATGGCTGTTTTAAGAAGTTACTTGAAAATGTATAGTGTGTTGAACTAATTGGAGATTTGTAATTAATAATTGCTTTACACTTTACTTGACGCTCTCTTGTACAATACAGCAAGTCTTCTGTAAGGTGAACGATGTCTACTGGTCCTGTGTCTTCTGCTCACACAGAGCAGTCGATCGTATTTATCGAAAGTTCAAAAAGAAATCTTTCTCAGGTTGGATCAGGTTGATATAATTGTTTTATTTAAGTTTGACGACCAGAGTCGAAGATGAACAGTATAAAAATTGAATTGCACGATCGAGTAGTACATTGGTGATGTGTTGTACGAAGGAAATGTAGTCGTGGTTTGGTGTTCTATCATTCTGTCGCGAAGTGTATCGAGGTGGCTGGTATCGGGGCTCGATAAGCCGCCTAAACGATTCGCGAGTTAGCGTCTCGTTGGAGCGTAACAGAGATAGCGGGGTTCTCCACGTGTGGTCCAAGCCCTGGTGAACGCCGTGGCTCCGACACCAGCCGAGAAGAGGAATAAGACGCTGACGGAGGAATACGACTCGGCGTGGAAGGAAGAGGGAAGAGGAAGAGGGACACGAGGACACTGCCATCTGACCCGGCGCAAGGGCTGCGGGGGAGAAGGGACCCACGACCCTGCTGCCCCCCCCGTTGAGCATTATTACACATTTAACTAATTTCCTTGTCTCGTAAAGTATGGGAAGACACCGTGGCGCCCGCCTGGCTCTCGCTAAGCGCGGGACGCTGTTATGGCACCTACGTATGCAACCCGATTCGCAAACTCTTCCGTAAGATTCTTGAATCGATCGATCTTAAGTTATACGGATTTTAAAAATGACTTGTTGACTATTATAATTCATAGAAGAGAAATTCTACTCTTGAAATATCTCTGAGACGTGTTTCCTATAACAGGCGATGTTTATTCGAAGGAACGCGCTATACGTCATCGTAGGCATATATTTCAATTATCGAACGCCAGAGAATTTTTTGATTTGTCCGGCAGCGTCGATGAATCGACGAGGACTATCATCCGGTCGTAGACCTTTCGCGCGCCACGCTCGTTAATTGTATCCGAAACGTAGTTAGCACCTCGGGTGCGTATGTTAATGCTTCATAAAGCACGGTTCGCCACATTTGCAATTCAATCGGGCAGCCGGTGAATCCGCCGCGGGTTTCGAAAAAAATTCAATCTTCCGGCGCGCGTTTGTAATTTGCGATCGTACTGCGGAGCGACGCGTTCTTTAAAACCACGGACCGGTACGTAAGCGAAATTTTCAGTCGTTCTCCCCCGATAGCGTGCTTGCAAATTCACCTAAACGTACTTACGTCCGCCGTAAATTCATACTTTGGACCGTGAGAGGTAACAGACATTTTATAGTAATTCCTTTTCGCGTCATCCTTTTATACGGTCGAGTTTAAATAATGGAATATTTATTTTGTTTTAAATGTATGACGTTAGGCTTATTAACGCTATCAAAATTCATGTTCACAGCATTTATTTTGGATTTTCGTTAATCGTGAATTTGGATCAAGGATAGAAATATCGAAATATTTTCTAACAATTAAACATGAAACCTGTGGTTTGAGAAATAGAGTAATATATGTTTAAACAATAATTCATATAATTTTGACCCTTGAAAATAATGTCAAAATGATAATTTTACCCTTCGAAAATCAGAATTACGAATATTCTTCTCCCTTAGTTGATTTTCACTCGAGGGGTTGAGCAACGAACCTCGTCGGGATACAGTCGATATCTTCTAAGGGCGAATTTTCGGGTGGACGGAAACGTGGCGTGCAAGAGGAGGAATTCGAGGAACACGAGGACGACCCTGAAAGAAACGGCGGGATTAACCGTGACGGAGGAACGTATGTATCAGCCGGGGCTATCTCGCGATAATCTCATTGTCGTCTTCGACCGCTACAACGTCATTAAGGATAGTGGTGGAAAGCAAATATGAGACCGCGTCTCACGTTTCACGCTGCCTTGCTCGACGACAGTGTTCTTTTTCGCGCGTCGTCTCTCTTCCCTCCTTCACGGCCATTCAACACCGCCATTTCTCTTCCAAATTTCGCGATTTCTCGGTTATAGGGGTTCGATCGACCCGCGAGGGACGATGCTAGAGATCGTCGATCGTCGATCTATGGCGGATAGGGGAGGAATCGCGAAACGGGAGCGTGTTTCGTACGATACGATGCTCGATCTTTATTATACTCGGCGAGACAATCCTTCTGAAACTCGACTCTCTTCGGGCTCGCGGGACGCTTAATTAAAAGTTTTACGATACTCGCGGCGGACTTCCAGCCGCATTATTTTTCTCCTTTCGACGTGTTCCAGGATGCATCGAAGTCATAAGAACGGAACGCAGAAATAAACCCGTTCGCAGCTCGTAAAAAGTAAGCGAAACCAGAAAACGGGTTTGCATACGCCGGGGCCCGAGTAAGCGCGTTCGCCGGGTGTCGGTGTGTTCGCGAAAGGACAATATTCGAAAATGGCCATTTTCGGTACACGCCCGGAAACGAGACGTTCCCGTGTACCGAAATGGCGAATCGCGTTAATATCCCGAACAGCACCGTGTCCCGTAATTTTAATTTAAAACTTACGATGAGAAAGGGAAGTTTGACGATTGGAGGATGCATTGCAATGTTAATTCTTGTTTCAATGTAAAATATAATTTCGAGACGCTGCGAGCATCGATAAATCGAGGCATCCGACGGTCTCGAAAACGAAGGACCGTTCGTTTCCGCGAGCTGGCCTCGACGATTTCAGGAATTTCAGGAAAAATGTAAAAAGCTTGGCGAGCAACGAGCCGCCGCGGACGGTTCGATTCGAGATTCAAGATCGCCACGGCCGCGATCCGTTGCCTCCCCGACCCTCACGATCCTCTTTGGCAATTCACGCCGTTCGTATAACGATCGCCGCCAGGAACAATGGCCGTTTACGGCCGGCCCCGGGGAACGCGAGACCGTCGTGCCGAACCGCGATTACGGAAACGCTTCGTATTTTATACCTTTGCATCGGAACGCGCTTAGGAATCCAGGAATCGCGTTCTAGAGAACCAATTACTCGTAACGGTTCGCGAAACCGGCGGATTTTCTGCTCTTCCTCCTCGAATCTCGCCAGCCGTAAAGGTAAACAATATAAGCGTCGACCATCCAAAAGCGATGGACCCCGTTTAAAAAAACATCGAGGAAATAATATTTCGAGGGTTCATCTCGTTGTAAAAATTTTCTCCAATTCGACGGTGAGCTCTAAGAGTAGAAATGGTAAAAAAGAAACTGTTATTCCGAAATTCTGAAGGTTCTCGGATTGATTTTATTTTGAAAATTTAGTAAATTGGGATTTGGAATTTACGGCTGACTCGGCGGTCTCGGTTTAACGACCAATCATTCCAGCGTTTATCTCCATTCTTTATCTTTTCGGCAGGTCGTCGTTTCCGCGTGCGTCTGACCCCTTCCGTGGGCCCGACGATACGAACGTTTAATGATGATTGCTTCGAAGAAATATTGTTTTCGCGGTAACACGCACAACCCGCCGGACCGACGATAAAAAGAACCCCGGTTGTCCCTGTGTGCGCCCGAACAAAGAAATGGATCGCGGCGTCGTTCGGAATCGTAATTTTTAACGATTCCGACGCTCCCACAGTACCTAGTTTACGCGCGATCGACCAAAATTACGGGGTTCCGGTGCTCGCGAGAAAGTCATTCCTCGACCGGTGCCCGAAAACCGACCGGGTGAAACGAGGCTGCTCGAAAAAATCACCGAAATAATCGACCCAACGATCGCTGGGTTAAACAAAAAAATTCCTACTTCCGACCGCGTTTTTACGGAGAACTCGAAATATTCTTCCAGCGCAAAAATTTATTTAAATACCTAACACGCAATGGAGACCACGAAGTAACAACAGTGCTAATAACTAAATATTCGAAGACCCTAACAATCTGATAAATGAAAAAAATTTAAGCGAATCAGTAAGATTCTAAACAAGGTAAGACCAGTGCATGAAAGAGACAGTGAAGTCTTCTCTACGAAAATAGTGTGTTTAATTCAAGACAATGCAACGCTAAATAACAGGAAGTGTAAACAGTAGAACGACCAGTTCAATGGACGGAAAACAAAGAGTAATGGGGGGTTCAAATATAAATCCTGCGACGAAGGGTTAAGGTTCTACCGGCCCACGGGCGTTTTCACATCGACGCGATAACGAACGTACAAACAGACTGACAGTATTATATTTCATTTACACGGATTCGACAATCGTTCTCGCGCGGCATTTTATTTCGCCGCCGGGGCGATCACCCGGGTCTTTTTATTCGACGACTGTTGCGGCATTATAAGTTTTCCGCGGCGCAACGCGGCCCCGGCAATTTGAGAGGAATAATTGCGGGGCGCAAAAAAATATGGCCGTTCGTCGAAAGAAACAGAGGAGGAGACGTGCTCGAGAGAAGGAAAGGGAGGAAGGTAACTGGTAAGGTTACGTACGGATGCCGAGTTTGCCAGCATGTCATTGTTGGTCGCCCCGGGGCGAAGACGGGAATCCAGCCAGAACCTCTGCCCCAACCTCCTCCGTTGCTCGCTCACGATGGCCCCCAGTACGGCCAATTTTATTCGCGAATCGCATAGAAAACTCCCTCAAATATTATCTCAACCTCAACCCCGACGTACGATTTAATTCCAAACTTACGCTATTTAATTTTGTTCAAATTTGCTTTTACGAATTAAGACTCGATGACAAGTGAGTAGCCTTACGACGATCGTGAAACTTCAAATACGATTGTGTAAACTTACAAACTTTTACATTCCTTGGTAAACTAGTTAAACTCGAAATTTATGCAAGCCTCCAAGGATCGAATTATCGACCGATGGATTCCAATTAACGAACGAAACGCACCAGAGCAACGAATTCGAAAGTATAACTCGCGATTTCTGGCGGTATTTCCCGAGAGTTGCTCGATCGGAACAATCCGAGGTCGTAATTGCGCAGCATTTCCCAGGGAAAAGGACCGGCGAACGAACGAAGTCGGTGGAAACCGCGGTAGCCAGACAGAGGCTATCCGTTTCAATGAAATACGGTCCGCGCGTCAAACGACGAAGGAAATAATATCGTTTGCGCGGCAGAAAGTTGCGCCGCGCGACGACAGCTCCTCGATCATCGCTGAACGCGAGCAGGTTCTCTGCATACGCTTGTCGGGATTCCTATAGATATTTATCGGCTTTAATGTGGACAAGGGACCTTTCGCTGTGCTGTCGGTTTCGCGAGGCCCCGGCTAAAGGACGAACACGAGCGCTTCCTCTGTTCCTCGAGGTGCCACCGGTTGAACGGCGAGATATCGCCGAGAAACGCTTGGGAATCGGGTCACCGGTGGCCACTTTCCCCCGGATCGATGGTCGATCCGCGCAAAACCTGGCAAAACGTTGTTCGATAAATTGCAGAGCACCGGTCGAGGTGATAATAGAGCGCGTTGACCAGAGAAAAACTAAATTTATTTCCGTTGCTTCGATAGCCAGTTGTAGATCTCGATTAGCGGCCCCGTTTAACGAAGCAGTTTATTTGGTTTACGCCTCGTTGATTTAAACACTGACAATTAAACCTTTCGCTACTAGGGGCGACTCGATCCGATATCGATCATCCCGCTCGAGCAATAAGTACGCGTTTGTCGATTTATCAGTGTTTTCGCGGTGTATCATTTCTTCCTTGCGTCTTCCTTTTACCACGGGAAACCGGAGATTATCTTATCCAGAATCGATTCAGGGTATCTTCTATTTTTCCATACCGTTTCTATGGAATTTGCATCCGAACCCCTTTTCCTTTTGAAATTAAAACGAATGATTTGCAAATATCCACCGTTTACCAGATCCTCTCGAGGAAGGGTTGCACGATCGTCGGACCTTAAAACAGACCTTATCGCGAGTGCGAACTGTTAGACAGATTGCACGTAACTATTTCTTTCTCTATCCAGCGCGCCTTCGCTCGAGGCGAACGATCGAGACGAATGGACGAATAATGGTAATCGATCGCTGCGAGCTACGACGTCAGCGTATTAATGGCCGCCGCAAATTAAGCGCGAGGAAGCAGCCTGCGTTACGCGACAACCGTCTAGCATTCCTCGATATTAATAACAATTTTAATTCCTGAGTTTAATTATCGCGTTCGAGACTTTGATAAATTTGATCTCAACGCCAAACGTTTGCTTGTTCTCCGGGTACGTACCAAGGGGTGTAAAAGTTTCGCGGTAAGTAGATCGCGAGAAGAAAAGTGTTTCGTGGGGTCACGAGCTCGCGAGGATGATCCAGACTGATACGTACGGACGCGTACGGACCGTATCCGGTTCGCCTTTGGCTCCCCGGAGGAGGAGTTCGAGTTTCGGGCCGAGGGATGAAACGCGGAGACGCCGTGGAAGCCGCCGGCTGGCCGCGAAATGCAACTTTAAAAGGACGGTAGACAAATGAGCCAAGCGTTCTACATAGATCCCTTCGAGAAGATTGGATCGAGTTTCTCGCGTCGTGAGAGAAAAGAGTAGCGCGGCGAGGCGCGTTTCTCGCCACCCTTGCTCGCTCGCTCGCTCGCTCCTCGAGCCACGCTGGAAACCGAACCGAACCAGACGAGAAAGAACAAGGGAGGTAAAAGAAAAGGATGAATCTTTCTTCCCGCGCGAGCTCCGGAATATCTGCGCGGCCCTATTATGCGAGAGTGATAAATCGACGGGCAAGGCCGTCGGGAATCTCGATAAGGCTGCTCCCTCCCCCCTCGTTCGCCCGGCGCAATCGGCGCCCTTCGTCTTCCTCAAACTCATCCCGAAGCCCGAGGTCGTTTAAACTATCGACCATCATCGTCCATCTTTGGGCTTCTTACTCTCAACGTGTTTGAAATTATCTTTCCATACTGGGTGTCTCGTAGCATGTGAAATCCAATTCTAGACTAGATTCTACACATGAAAACAGTAAAAAAAAGTTCATATAAACATGCATACGTCCTGTTCCGAGTTTGTTTTCGAGTTATGGCGAGTTTATTTTTTAATACACCTTCGCAACAAATGCTTGAAATGCTTGCATCTGAACACAGACCTATCATCGACTGTCTTACGTTACTTTTCAGCGTCGCTAGTTAAATTAAATACAACGTCCAATATCACAGAAATATTGTAGATTTATAAATATTCGATTGTCAGTTCCTGATGCACAATGTTGCAGGGAAGAGGAAAGAGTTTAGCGCTGCCGCGAGTAAGTAGAATGTGCCGCGCGACTTTTGGTCAGACGACGACTTCGAACGTCTGACTCAATACTGATCGTAATTCCTTGCAGTACTAATTTGTCTAAGACGAGATTAATAAGAAGAGTTCGTTTCGTTTCTTAATGGAACTGGGTAAACCTAATCACTCTCAAATTACTTTCGTTACACGTTCCTAAGCTAGTTATTACTACGTGGAAACGGTAGGGCGTGTTTCGACATCTTCAACGAGCAAAAACCCGCCAGAATGAATCTTCTAACCGATGGAAATGCTCTTTCTCTCTAATTACGAAAGGAACCATCGCGTGAAAAACGAGTCTTGCCAAGATCCTACGTAACAAACTAAAATCCAGGACCTCGATATTTCGCGGGATGAATCTTCCAGATGAAGTTGATCAAAAGGTCCTGAGGACTCTCAATTCCGACTCCCACCCCCTTGGAGTAGTAAACAAATCAGCAGAGGGTCAGAAAAAATTGGTAAAATCGTGCAAAATTGATACGAAACGTCCCTAGTCGTGGACCCGTTGGTATCAGCGATTCGCGAGAGGATTTTTTTGGAGGGGATCGAGGAGAGAACCAGTCGGTCATCCGCGACTCGGATGACTCGCGGACGATAGAGGCTCGTTCGGATCTCCACGACCGTGAGGTATCGCGGTGATCTCGAGTAGGAGTCGCGAGGACGGCGGACAGAAGCGGATGAACGATCGTCATAACGGGAGGGAAGCCACGGAAACGGGAAAGGTGGCGAGATAAGGAGCTGGCGCGAATGGTCCCGGAATCTCCGCGCACGTCTTGGGTCACGGTGCGCGCAACTTTACTCGTGTAACTCGAAACGACGAACCCGGAGCTGCCCGTTACTACGAGACCTCTGTTCGCTCTCTCCGAGCTTTCCTACGTGCTTCTTTTTCCCCGTCTCCGTTTCCTCCTCGCCACTAAATGTGCCGTTACGTCGTGCGCGGAAGGGCAACGCGACCCAAGTACCCAACAGCGAACTTTTATTCGGACGATGGACGACCAAACGAAACCCAAACTCGCAGCCACGTTTGCTTCGTGCAAGCAACGCTAGCGTAGTCTACTGATCTTTTTTCTTATTTATAGATATATTCTGGGACATTGAAATGAAACGTTCGTCGGTTTAGAAACGATTTTTATAGGAGTGGAAGCAGGGGAGGGCTGATTTGGCCCCCGATGTAATTGTTTATGGAAGTTTGAGTATTCACAGGGGTGAAACGATGTGAAATATATTTTAGAGACATTGAACGAGGACAAGGTTCGATATAACTTGAGATTTCCATCCAGATAGGGATCTATCAGTGGGAAAGGTGAACCGATCCGCCAAGCACCTATGGAGAACGTATCGCGGGGCTGGGTCGATTACTTAGGATTTCCTTCGCGCCTACGCGGCGAGGGATACCCTTTCCTCTCCTTCCGTTCCCCCCCGGTGGATCGCGGAGGGAAGGCGAAAACTAGAGAAGCCGCGGCGGAAGGTTACGATAGAATGAAAACGAATGGAATGAGGAAGGAGAAACGAGAGCCTGGTCGTATCGCGGAATAAAAGAGAGTTCGTGCGGGAGAGAAAGACGGGGCCCGGACAGGACAGGAGACAAAGAGAGAAAAGCGACGGGCTTACAAACAAATACACGAGGAGATACACGAGAGCAAGAGATCTCCCTCCTTTCTAGTATCCCCGGCGCAACCTTTGCGGCGCTCGAGTTCCCCGGGTGAATGCAAATGAGACAACCGGGGGTACCGGTTAACCACCGCTGCCACCGGAGAAGTCCTTCATGTCCATCCTTCGTACGCTCGGGGGACCGTCTATGACGTCTCGAGGGAAGAAACGAACCCTCCTTTCAAAATCAAACCCCTCACAACACCCTCAAACAGTCAATGTCAATACAATGCCACTGTGCACTTTGAGAATATTAAATTTCAATTTTCATTGAACATCTTCAACCACGACTGAATCTGATAACTTTGCATTTCTTAAGATTAACCCCCTGACGTACGATTTAATGTAATTCTTCAAACGTACATGGCCACGAAAAAGAATAGATTTGTTAAATGTGTTTGTTTTAATATATGACTCGATAACGATTAGGGTATAATTTATTAGATTTAGCGGGAATTCCAGGGACCCTGAGGTGTTCCAAGATGGCTGTCGCGAAATTTCCTTGGCGGGATCGTGGGAACCTCCAGATTTTACGAAGCATCGCGAAACGGTACAATGGAACAAACGGTCGCGGATAGAATTCGCGGCGGTCAAGTCCGTGGAAGCATCCGAGCGGCTAGCTCCGCGACGTCCCGAGCGGAAAGCTCTCCCGGTCGCGACGGCAGCCAACCACCGTCCCCCAGGAACTTTATGGCTCATGAATGAAACATCGGCTTAACCGTATATTCGCGGGGCTACGTGTTGCAACGGTGGCTTAATGTATGCCGCGATCGCAAAAAATGGCGAACCGATAAATGGAATTAAGGCGGGTACCCCGTTGGTCTTTGCGGGCTGCTCGATATCGCGAACACGACGACCGCGGGAGCACCGACGAGGCACCAGATTTCGCGATCGCGACCGGTGAAACGCGTCCCGAGCGAAATCGGGTGAAAGGAACCCGAGACGGATCACGACAATGGACGTACTACGAGAAACGGTGCATTCGCTCGGTTACGTTTCCGGATACCGACCAGAGATTCGCGAGAAGACCACCGCGAATCCATTAACTCCTGCAGCAGCCTCGAGTGCTCTTTCTGCGGGATCGATGCATCCACGAATCATTTACGTTCGAAAGGTTCCGTGGATATGGACTGTTGTTAACACGTTCGATGGCGAGAGGTTGATTTTTTTATGACAGAAGACCTTGATGAAACTTTCCACGTATATTCTTTAACATTCCAAGATACAAATATTTTTCCCCCGGTTATGTGCAGTCTAGCATTTCTTTCCTTTGATCTAGAATAAAAAATAGAACTAAAATCCTCCTTAAAAGGTGCACAATTGCCTCTGAATAGAAAAAGATGATTCTTGCGGGGGAAAGTTGCTGGATCGTGGTTTTTTATTATTTTATTTCGTCACGACGACTCGAGATACTGTTGGGCGCGTCGATTTTGTAATTGAGACGACGATGGAGAGTAGCCGGGCGTAAAGTTTGATCGGACTACTAAAAATACAGAAGGAATCAGGTATAAGGTTAAATAGGAGGCGCACGGTCGACCTCTGATCCACGTCGGAAGTGAGTGTCCTCGAGCGTCGTAAAGAGCACGGCCAGGAACCCTCACGCCTCGGCCCATTTAACCGCTTAATGGTGGGTCAAGCGGCAATAACGCCGCCGAATAATCATAAAAATGAGGTTGGTAGCTGCACGGAACCCCCCGTTGCGTTCGTAGCGCCGCGTTAACGTCCTCCACGGCGACGACGTATCTTATGCCGTGCCTTCGCGGAGGCCCTGCAACCATACTACTCCTCGAACACAGATTCCGTTTAACACACCGACTGTCACCCCAACACACACGCAAGTCGCTGGACTTTTCACCACGGAAAGGGACTCCAGGTGAGACGTCAAGGCAAAGAATTTCAACGTTATCCATAAACTTTAAATGTCTGTAATTATTGCATTTTTTTAGTTTCCGGGGGGAGGGGGACCTGAGCTCGTGCCTTTTGTCTTTACCGCCAACGAAGACGAAGCGGACGAGGGACAAGCCGGGGAGAAATTCTGCTCGAGGTTGTGGCACGCGGTGGGCCAGGAAAATCACGCTCGACCCTCGACCCTGACCCCGTGGACCTTGCAGTAGCGGGGTCGCCAAAGACGAGATCATCTCTACCTAGTCCTAGGCGCTGTCGTTTAAAACTTGTAATAATATGGAACTCGAATTTTGAATAAAATGATTTTCTCTAAAATGATTTTTAATATTATTCTTGGAACCCTCCTCTTTGCACTCCGAAAATCTTTATTAACTACTGAAAATATCGATGCAATTTTATGGTGTAACTTCTAAAAATAATATTCTTCCCCCCACAAAAATTTATGAATGCCTATAATTTAAATAATTTAATTGAGTCATGGTACGTATTGGGTACGTCGTCGTAGCGGCGCCAATAGAGAGCAAAGGGTTAATATACCAGTAATTAAATGTAAATTCCAGAGATGCTCCAATTAGTTTAAAAGAATGTCTCCGTGTAAAGTTTGAGCATCGGTGCCTGAATGCACCGGTGTTTATACGCAAGCGTCAACATGTTTTTAGAGGAGTGTATTGAAAAAGACGGCTACCCGAGGGCTCTACCTCTGTGCAGTGCGCTCCCGATGATTGGCTCGATTTAATAAGCATATCACGAAACTCTATGATTACGAAAGATCGCGAAAGCGTCGGGCGCCGAGCACGGGCGATCTTTATTTCCAATTGGATCCACGCCGGATCGGGAGGGCCTCTCTTAATTGACGGAATGCCGAAGGGGGAAGAGATGGGTGGGTGGGATCGAGGAGGGACTGGGCTGCATGGGAATTATTTTTAATAAGGATCCTCGTACTCTGCCCCCTCCCCCTCCTTTGTCTCGACCCTGTGCTTTATCTTTCGCGCTGACGAAAACCGAAACGATCTCGATTATTTTCGAAAACGACCATCGACGACTTTCGTGGACACGTTGCAATTTAAAAATGTAAAATGAAATAATTCTAACACCTCGATTGGACCGGGGGAAATATATTTAATAAAAAATCAAAGAGAAATTCCTTTGTTTGGAGAGAAGGAATTTGGATAGTTGGTATTATCCAGACCTTGTGCAATCTTTAATTAAAGTATTACGGAGTTTAACTACGGTCAAACTACTAGAACTTTAACGTGGAATCCGAGAAACCGAAGAATCGAGAATCTCCAACCCTGGAGCATCTACGCGTCCGGTTGTTCTCCCGTCGCAGGACAGAAGGCAACGGTCGTCGAAGGGGTAGCTCTATAATCATAATTTAGCCATAATTACATTTATGACCCACTTTACCCTCGTAAATTGTCCACGAAGATCGGGGGCCCATGGTCGTCGTTATTACGCGCCTCGGATACCACGGTCGATCCTCCCGAATCACTTTTTTCTTCGTCCACGGTTCTCTCCCTCTCCTCGCCCCGTCCAGGTTTCTCTCTTGATTCGTCCGCGTGCACGGCGTCGTCGTCGTCGACAGCGGCGTCTCCGTCCTCTTTTCGACCGTCCGAGGTTATTAAGATCGTGATTGGAAGAGGCGAATGGCTCGGTTCGCCGGGCGATGGGAGTTCAGCCACCCCGAGTAATCGAGCACGGTGATAATCCGAGCGCGAGGGGAAACGATAAATTCCAAGTATCGATCTCTTTCCGTGGAACGGCGATATTCCGGCCGAAAATTAACGCTCACGGAGCTTGTTTACGGAGGCTCGCGGGACGCCCGAGCCGCAAAACGTTTCGGTTAATCGACGCCCCTTCCGTTTCTCGCACCGTGACGCTATTACGACCGCTGTGTACAGTCCCTGTCGCAAGAAAGTACCGTAGATAACTTCTGAGAAATGGCTACCGAGACAATGGCAATCGTTGCCAGAGCCACGCCGTACGATTTTTCAAACCAGTCCACGAAACAACCGACTGGCTAGATCTCGGTGGCCATCTTGCGGACGTTCGCTGTTTCGACGCTCGTTTCACTCCTGCTGTTGCTCTGCTCGATTCTACCAAATCTCTTTTCAATTCTCTATGTCAATTACTTTGAACTGAGTTCTATCAAGTACCGATGCCCTCCTCAAAATTACCACAGTGTCTCAGTTTCAACACAAAAAGCAGATTCCAATTAACTTTTGTATCTCGAATCGCGATATAAATAAAGCGAGAACCGAAGCGAAACAATGCTTCCGCGAGTGATATTCGGCGAGACGAAGCGGTGGACCGACATCCGGTGGATCGAGGGAACGGAAATCGGCTGGCTGGCTCGTCGTCGTCGATCCCGAGAGGTCAAAACACTCGTCGGAGCGGCGCGGGGACGCCCCGGGTGGCGAGACGAGGCGGTTTTCGGGGATCGATCTCTCGGTACACGAAGAGGAGAGAATTCGTCGATCTTGCCGGAAACGGTGGGGGCTCGTTTTCGTGGAGAGCAAAAGCGGAGGTAGGAGTGGACGCATTCCTGCCGCGATGAGACGCGGTGCCATTGGCTCCTGGGACGCGGAGCGTCACACCGGTTGGCCGCCTTAATAATATGGTACGGCAGCCCAGCCAGCGCCGACGACTACCACTGCCTGCCTACCTACCTCCTGCGTTCCTCGACTTACCTACAGGAGGTTGTTGCCGCATGGTTGTTGTACTCGTACCTATCGGCTACCCGCTCGTTACCTTGCCCCCACGACGTCGCGATCCATCGACAGCAGCGGTTCACCTCCGCCGAAAACGCCCCGCGTAATTTCATCCTTCGTAAACGATTCCTCCTTCCCCCCTTCCTCCCCCCGCGGACGACATCCCTGGACGCGACTCTGGCCCCGAGATACGCCGTGTTTCCTCGATTTTCGTCTTTCCGCCCGAAACCGAGTAATTCCAACCTTCGTCCACGCGAACTACGTATATTATAATCTCGATAGATATCGCAAGATCGTATGTCACGTTACGGCTTGTATTATTTATTGGAATTTAATTGAAATATCTGAGAGAGTATGTTGAAAATTATATGGACGTCTTATTTTTTAAGGATTAACCCCTTGTCGTACGATACCGTGTCTGACAAGTTTCACAATCATGAGACTACTGGTCATCGAGTCTTACGTATATTAAAATAAACACATTTAAACAAAATTGAATAGTACCGTCAAGGGGTTAAATATGTGTCCAAAATGGCGTCAACAATTTTAGACTTCGCGAAGAGACAGAGTTTCCTGAATTTTCATCCCCCTTGAAGGCTGGTATCGGTCGAAGAGGGATGAAAGGGGCCCAGCGAGGACGAGGGGGATCGCTTCCTGATCGCAGCCCGATGGAACGTGACTCGTTTGCAAAGAGTCCGCGGCGTCGGAAAAAAGCGAGAGGAAGACATTAGGCATTTCTCGCCTCTCGAATCTCGAGCGGCCATGGACGAATTCGCTCAAATTTTATAGTCCGACTTATGATTAGTCCGAGACGCAGCCTATCATTACGCGCATTACCATCTCTCGCGCGTTTCGTCCGAAGGGGCTCCCGATGCTCCGTGCACGAAACGAGCCGGCCATACATTGGCCCCGGCGTACCGATTCGGCTGGACCGAGGGCATAGATAATACGGGAGCCGTCAGGATAATTTTACAGTACGAAACTTTTCATGCAACGATTACAAAACCTGCGCGATCCGTGCGTTTCGCAACCCTCCGACGGCCATTACGGTTACCGTCGATCCCCCTTTACTCGTTAACGATCACAAAATCCGAACGTGGACAATGGAAAATCTTGAAAGATATTGTCGAACGTACATCGAGCAAACCCAAGAACTCGCGTCTCGTTACGACCCCCGGCGAGAGAGAATTCTCGTTGCGCTCGGACAGAGATTCGTCGTTTCTTTTCGGCCGCAACTCCAATTCTGCCCGGAGATCGAGAAAGAGGAAAAAAACGTTGGATCATTGGTTCATAATTTCTTTATTCGTTCCTCGCGCCGCTGATCGTTCGAAAGAAAATGTTCAAGCGACCGCAAGCTGGCCAGCTCGCGCTTGTTGCGGCTCGTTTCGTCGACCAGCGATGCATGATGCATTGTAATACGGATTATTATTTCGCGGATCGTGGCCGAAAAAAAATATTGTTCGTACGTCGCTTTTCGGCGACTGGGGAACCGTAAAACGATATCCAGAATTTTTCAATGCAAGAAATATGTGGTATTTAGATATTGGCTGCACTTTGGTTTGCGAAATAAAGTCGAGAACGACACTCTGAATTTACGCCTGTGTCTTTGATGTAATATCAAATAATATAGTTTATAGAGTCATTGAATCTGACCACACGCCTGTAACCATTCCTGACCAATAGCAATGTTCAAAAAATTCGAGATTTTCTTCGATAATTTTCGGTATGCATCCGTACGGGTAAGGAACGAAGGGGTTAACAAACGTCTGGCGAAGAGTGGATCTCGGTATCTCTGGTGGCAGAAACTCGCCAACAAATCGTCCGTCGCCGCGGCGTGTAACCTGCCTGGCATTGTAACAGTCGTACTGTTAAGCGGTAATGGTGGACAGGTTATCAGCAGCTGTTACAACAACTCGGACCTTTACGTAACGACCGGTGTCAGTTGCCGCGAGTTCGCTTCGCAGGGGTCTGCCAATGCTGCGCCGGGGCCAGCTCGTAACCACGGGGCCCGATATTATCGCGGCGCGCTCACCACCGGAACCTCCGGGACATACCTGTGACAAGGACGATCGCGAGCCTGCGTTCCAATACCAATGCCATTATTATCGCGATGCACCTTACGGACCCCTTTCCCTCGTGGCGATTCGACGAACGCGATCCCTCGATCCTCACCGACTCCGGGATTAAATAACGCGTAATCCCCAACAATTAAATTTTAAATTATTTTGAACCAATAAGAACTTTTACTCCACGTCAACAACTATGTCAGTATTTTGTACCATTTGCTACTTAAATTGTATTTAAAACTAAAATATGAAAGAAACAAGTGCTCTGAAAAGAGGTTGCCGCAGCAGACTGGTTAATTGATAAATAAAATTTGAGTTTTATAACCAACGATGAGGTAATCCCGAGTGTTTTCGGAACGGAGGAAGCCACAGTAGTGGTAGCGGAACGTTCGAGACAGACCACCTCGGGGGGATCGTACCGAAAGTGTCGATGAAACGCAAACGCCTCGAAATCAATCCTTGATAGTCGCAATCGACGGGGGAACCGGCTCCCGATTATACCGTCGAGCCTCGTTTGAAAGAAACACGGGTACCGTCATTACCATGCGGCATTGGCGCGGAATCGATCGCGGACTTTCCAATTAAATCGACGTGGTACCGGAACTACCATCATCATCGTCGTCGTCGAGGGTGAAAAGGGAACAAGTCGAGTGGACCGGTGGAACCGTAGTGACACGGAACCGCGTCTGTGTGCGTTACCTATTATTAACACGAAGCGTACGGGGCAGATTCGGTTTTACGAGCGGAGCGGTATCATCCGGGGCATCATCAACGGGGCTCGCGCGCCACGGTACGCTACTAGAGAGGGCCCCGCGGGACCGATTTTTGCGTGGGCAACGTCCGTTCCAATAAAATTCGAACGCCAGACAATTTTCGATTACGCGTGATCTCATTAAGTTGCCCCGTAGACGGCCTCTTCCACTTCCTACGGTCCCCCCACCCCTCGTGTCTGCTGTTTCTTTTTCGTTCAACCGCGCCCCCACGGATTTCGTGGTCATTATTTTAAATTCAACCAAAATTTTGATGCTAAAATATAGGCGTAATGTGCCTCGTTTCTTGTGCAAAAGTGCTATCACACTTGACCGATAAAGTGTTTTGGTTGTTGTTTCAATTGTATTTATTTTGAATGTATCGCGTACTGGAACTAAGTGTTCTTTATTAAATATTTAGTATCTAACCCTATAATGGTATATATTTGTAAATGAGGTGATCAAAGTCACAACGAAATGCTGTATTCTTCTTACGAGGGACCTATAGTATATAAATACCTGGGACCAGAAATGTCTTTGGAAGTCGACTCACCTGAAACAAAAAAAAGACAAGCTCGGTTAGTAACAAGTAACAATTTTCGATTACGTATGGATAATTGGTGTTCCAACGCATGCCTAGCACCGTTGGATCGTTCGAGCGTCCATCAAACCACAATGAACTCCCATGAGGAATATCCTATGAACCGCGTCGAACATCTGTCGAACATCCCCTCCTCTCCCGCCGGTAAAGACGAAAGGGGGGGGTATATAACCCGGCATAGTTCCTCCGGCAAATGGTCGGGGACGCGTCCACGCGCGAAACGGCGGCACCACCCTCCCGAGGAGAGGCGCGGGGATACCCCAGGTCGTCTTGGACGAGTAATTTTCGAGGACGGGAGAGCAGGGGGGAGAAGGCGAGGCAGGAAGAAGGGAGAGAGCAACAAAAGGTGGGCAAGGCATGCGTACGCGAGCGTTACGCGAGTAAAATGGCGGTACGCGAGGAATCGCGGCTGCAGCGAGCCAGATGCATCCTCGATCGGTCATGCAGAGGGGGAGAATGAGGATCGGAGGACGGAGGCGGGAAGCGGCGGTGGCAACGAGTCCTGCCAGAAGCGGGAGGTGGCTTAAAAATGAAGTAATATGGTAAAAATATGGCGGGCAATTTTCAAGAGAGACGGAGCTAAGCCTGTTACACGGTGGGACAGTGACGTAGCTGGCGCAACGGCCGGTCTACGGAGAGGGTTGCGCGTTTGTGTGCGGGCACGTAATGTCGGTAGGCCAGGAACTCGTGGTGGATACGCCTCGACTCGATCCGGCAGCGTAAAGATGGTCGTCCGAGATAGCGCAAAGTTAATAACGAACGGCTGGATAGACGCGGTCGCGGCACCACGAGGAGAAAGGGGGGAGGCAGGCTCCCTTCGCGGCAGGGACGATCAAAACCACGGACGTTTTTTGCTTTTACGTTCCGTCAGAGCCGACCGCGTAAATATGAAATCCTGCGAGCGTGTAAAATCACGATCCGCCGGGCGGATACCGCCGCGCGACGTGTACCGGGGGCCCCGACGACGACGCGATGGCGTCCCGATACTCGCCAACCCTAATATTAAGCCATCTGTATCTCGCGTTTTATAGATTTTTATCCGTGGACCGTCCAACGTTTTAAATTATCACCGGATTGGAATACGAGTTCTTCTTCATGGGAAAAGTTAATAGGCTCGAGAGGGTTGAATCACCCCTTTGTTGGTAAATTAACACTTTACTGTTGGTGTCGATGATGGCTAACAATAAGTGTGAAGGCTAAGATCGAAGATTTATCGTTTAGGTTTGGGTCAACGTCTCGTAGAATACAGGTCTGTACCATATCGTTGATACCAACACCCTAGATACTTGTTATCTGCTTGTTCGCGAGCACCGAGGTTCGATGGAAAAACGCAACGAGACGTTCGGCATGAGCGCGTCGCCTTTCACGGCCGTATGAAAAAAGTCCACGGTGGGATCCGCGTTAAACGCGTTCCTCGCTAATCTAATACGCGTCGAGAGAAAGGACGTGGAATTTGCACGCGATCTTCTTAATAAAGAAATAATTAATGACCGCGGACCCGGTTGGTACGGATAAAATAGCATAATCTACGGTGGCTGGCACGCTTTAACCCGGTCCCACGGGATAGTCGGTGAAAATTTTTATCCCTACGACGTTCTTCGCTCCCTTAATTATTCTCCGGGCATTTCTCACCGATCGGAAGGCATAAATCGCGCGCGGCGTCGGCACGCACGCGATTACCAACCATCTGGAACAGCGTTTCTCAAACGAGCGATCCCGGCCAGCCACCGATCCGGCCGATACGCGAGTTTACTTTCGTCCCCAATTTGTCTTTTCCACCCGAGGGACGCTCGCTGCCAATAGCTATCCGTGTCGATGCATCCGTCACGATCGCGGGTAGTCGCGTGGACGCTCGAAACACGTTCCGCACCCCCGTCGAGAGGATTCCTCGCCGAATCGTTCCCGCCATGCGACCGCTCCACGCGTCCACTCTCCTCCGCGCCATTACGGCCCGTTCGAATAGAACGCGTATCTACTTAACGTCCACTATGTACGCGCGATTGCTCGTTGCTCGGGCTTAAACGCGGCGCCCAGCCACCCGTCGTGGATGGCTAACGAGGTACCGGTACATCGTGTACGCATTGTACTTGTCCACCGAGCGGAACGAATGATAGAACCGTACGTCGATTCCAGCTTCGCGCGGCGAACAATCGATCCGAACCACCCCAACCACTCTGCTCCCAGACAAATCGAACCAAAGCGACTTCTTCTACGAAGCCAATTTTCAACCGGAAACAGATTATTCTCGAACATACGCACTTTGTCGCGACGCTTAACAACGTTCAAATTCTCCTAACAACGAAGTCGTAGGAACGAAACGAAACGAGACATAGAAATTTTTTTATATCATACTTCTGGCTCTAGTTAATACTCGGGTATATTTTAAAATATTAATGCAAGGAATATCGAAACGGATTTTCGTTGGTAAATTGCATTCAGGTTCCAAGGACAGATAGATTCGCGTTGGTTCGTAGACATTCCATTATGCACGGTTGAATTGAAACACCTAGTCGAAGGTGGTGGTCGACAGAACCGACGCGACAGAGCTACGTCGAGCATTCGCGGAGCCACCCAGAGAACCGGTGTCGTAGATCGCGAACGACCGTGTGTGCACACCGATGCAGCCATTGTGGCCGCGTCGTCAGGTGCCCGTGGCGATGACTGCGCGCATAGTTCCGTGCACACGTGCACTTACATCATCGCGCGTTCCCGTCACCGTGAACTTCCATCGGCGCGACGCTGGCGTCGTGTGTGACACACGTGCCACGCGTGCCTTCTAGACGTTCCTCTTTACGCTTTATCGTCCCACGTACCGCGTTCCCCCAACAATGGCCGGCATTCATCGATCCGCTCCGATCGATCTCGCCCGCTTAAACTCCATTCGACGAGAAAGATTCCGTTCTCGATGGAATACCGGATTATGCCCGCGACGCGTTACGAATCATCGTCGACGCGTCCAATCGTTACCTTAACGATAAACCTACCGGCAGTTCGCGTATACCCATTCCTACCATGACCCATCAAATGACCAGTCTTTCTTTTTACCTTTTACTTGGCAACGTACTTCTAATTTTTCCATCATATGTATAGAAAGTTGTGTTTTGAAGCTTATTCGTAAGATATCCTTCTCTTTTATGTCGCGTTAGTAATTTTCATCGAGTAGAAGATAAAACGCTCTTGAAAACAAATTTTCTTTCAAATCGATATCGCAGTTAATTCCAGAGAAAACAATTATTCACGGAAAACTGGCATAGTAACTATGCACACACCCTGTATACAAATTTAAATTAATTTTCGATCAAATAAACAATTTATGATCCAGTTTTACCGCACACCAGTCGTATGACCAATAAGAAGTGCATAAAACTACTTTGAGTGTGTAGCGTCACAGTAAATGTGAAAATAAACATAGAAGACAGCAAAAATTATAGTATCTTGTATAGTCATTCGATGGGGGATGAAATGCCCTTTAAAATGAGAGTTTGTACGAGTCGATAGCTTTATTAGTTCCGGAGATATAGCGATTTTAGTTTCAAGTCGATGCGGTGGCTAGTTACGGAGATAGGGGGGTCCGAAGTTTGTTTACGTTTTCGTTGCGCGCGCGCGAGTCCATTGATAAATAGTAAACAGTGCGTAGTAAATTCTTGGAAATACTACGCCCGAAACTAGGTCACTCGGCCACGAGTCACGTGCGAGCGAGAGGTCACGCGCGACGCGTCAGACGGAGACAGCGATAGTCGAATTAAGAAAAATTACCATTTACATAAATTGCGATATCGCGAAAACGGAAAGTCGGATCGACAAAAACCAAAAGCCATTTTAAAGAGGAAGGTTCACCGCTTCTAACGATACCATAATAATGCATAAAACACTAACAGTTTCGGGACTGCACGCGTCTAAACTTTTACTATTTTTAATACGCGTGAATAGGCTATTATACGCGAGCCGGGCAGTGAGACAGTCGAATTAAAAGAAATTACCTTTCACATAAATTACGATATCTCGAAAACGGAAAGTCGGATCGACAAAAACCAAAAGCCATTTTAAAGAGGAAGGTTCACCGCTTCTAACGATGCCTTAATAATGCATAAATGGCTAGTAGCTTCGGAACTGCACGCGTCTAAACTTTTACTATTTTTAATACGCGTTGTTAGACTGTTTTAAGACTTTCTTTGTCAGAACTACTTGAGATATTTGTGTTTAGAACACTCGTGAACAAAAAGTCGAGAGTTAGATTTGAAAGTATGAACACCCCGTCTCCGAAGCGAGGCTTCTGGTTCTTCCCCTGACATGGTAATTGAATTACAATATCTGGTATATAGAAAGCTATGCCATAGCCTCTTCAACGGATGCAACATTGCAATGCAACGTTCATCAAAAATTAATGGAACCCGTACAAAGAGAATCGCGAGTCCGCAACCTATAATTCCGCTCAATCCTCGACGCGATATTGGATTTCGACGTTTGTCTTTATTTTGAAAGATTGCCCCTCACGTTCTTTCGCTTCCACAGCGCATTAGTAAACTTTGTTGCAACAGTCGTCGAAATAACCAAACTCCTGCGGATGGGGAACCTGTAATTCCGATCTGGACGCGACGCGTTTGTTCCGTTTTGACGCGTAGGGCCGTTTAAAAGATCGCCTGGCCATCGTTTCGCTCATGCCGTCGGTAGAATTCCACGATCTAAACCCAGCCCTTTCAATGTCCCAACAGGTGCAAATGCGGGTCCAACATTGTGTTGCAACAGTCGTTTGGAATTAACGAAACCCGTAAAGACAGAATCGCGGGCACGGAACGTGTAATTTCGATCCATATCAACGGCGATGCTCGCTTTTCGACCGTGGCGTCGAGAAACCGTGCATTATCGAGATCACACGGCATCCGTAACGCGTGGCGAATTACCCAGCGGGGTAGGGGGGAGGAGTGGGGATTAATAAAGCTAACCGCGAGAAAACGAAAGCGCCGAGAACGTTTCTATTTTATGTAATACTCGGCCAGATCGATCAACGACGCCTAAGATTGATCGCGGAACGGTCGCGCGCAGGTGTTAAGACACACGCTCGCTGGACGCGTGAAAGGATTGGTCTACATTCCTGCACGACGATTGTGTACCACGCGACGACCGTAACAGCGGGAGCGCTTGTCCGCCGCGATTCTACGGGGATCGGTTCGAATAGACGGAATGCGTGTCAGGGAGCGTGAACACGAACACGGTTTTCAGCTACCCGTTTTTACCAGAGGACGGACAATTCGCAATTATCCTAGTTACAAATAGCCCCCGATCGCTCGCCCTGGACCGTCCATCGTCGCCAGCAAACCTCACGTTCTGAGAAATAACTTTTTTTTTATAATATCTTCCGATGCTATATATAAATGTGCTGTGAGTTTAGACTTTTAACGAGACTAACGCTTCGCGTGTTCCTCTGCATATATACTATGAGTTTGTTCTATACTATGCCCTTGATTAGCAGCTTTCGTATTAAATCTTATTAAAAGGTGTGTTTGCAATTACTCTTAGTGTTTTCGACCGAAATTATTAGACTATCTCTATGTTTGAATCGTTGATGGATCCCTATAGCTATATCAGAAATAATGAAGCGTGTTCGTTGAGAATTTCGAGTCGCGTGACAAGTGAAAACCGCTGTCAGGACTCTGTTAACGTCGCCAGAGGGTACGATTCGCGAATCGGGGAATAAAAATGGCGGGGTCAAGCGTCCGCAGAACAAATGACCGCGTCGTGTAATTTACGACGCCGCGATGATCGCGAACGGAACGTCTCGTCTCGAGGGGGGCAGCCCGCAACAGAAGGTAATTAATTGATTTAGCCTCCGCTCGCGGACGTCCGTGGGTTCGATCGAGCGGAGAATAAATGAACGGAACCGTTCGCATTTTCGAAAGACATCTCCCTCTCCTCGTAACAAACGATCTCTATTGTCGTTGCTCGTTCGCTGGGAACGAAAGCTCCCGGACGATCGCGCGGCTCCGTTCCGTTTTCGCTACGTTCGGGCTTGCGTAACGTTATTATCTACGATCGGTGGAATATTTTTGCAATGCAGGAACCGGACGATTACCGGTTTCCACCGGCCTCCGCGAAACAATGGTCCGCCGGTCGATAACGGTCGTACGTCCTTGGACATTTTCAGCGGCCGGAATGTCTGGCCATAAACGTCCGCATCTACTTTGCGTCTGGCGTTCGTTCGGTCCTGCTTCGACATTCCGGGCGACTTCTTGTCCCCATTTTTTTTTACGCCGACATCGCGACGTGGAATTCAAAGCAAACTATTCGTCGCGGCGAGATTTCCTTCGTCCCCAACATTTACGATCGAACTGTAGAAATTGTTGTACTTTTAACATTTGACACGTGACTTTTCTTCACACGCTACACCATAGATCAAACAGATACTCGACACGAACAAAGAGACACCGGGTGCACGTAAATTTTGACAAATTCTTTTGTTTCGAACGATCGAGGGTCGAACACCTGAGAAACGTCAACGTAGACGCAATAAGGGAGTTTAAGAGCGGCGTCGTCGACACGAAAATGATCCCCAGGAGAGAAGGTCTCTCGGTGTTATGTCTGATTACCGCTTTACAACCGCAAAGGCCGGTCCCCGTGCCTCTCGATCGTTCTCCTTTCCGTTCGTCCGTTGAATTTCGTGTGGACTCGGGGGCCCGCGCCAATCCCGTACGTGGAAAAATGCAGAAACGGACCGGGGTACCCGGGCACCGAGCGAGAAAACAAAATCACGTTGCGGCGTCCCGAGGTCAGAGTAGGGAATCATCGTTGACTGCAGAATAAACCGCTGCGCTGGAAGGAAGAAGGAGGCCCGGTACGCGCACTGAGATTCAATTACGATCGATCGAGCCTCGACCGGCCGGCTTCACTCTGGACAAATACCGTCCGCGCGAGATAAGGCGGCTCGTTTCGCTCGCTTCCTGGAGCTGAAGGCTATTAGCCTCGGATACGTTTGATTCATTGAACCGCTTTGTCACGGGACAACGCGGACACGAGGGCTCGCAGAAGGGACGCGCCAAATAAAATTTTCCAATCCCGCGATAAACGGCGCACTTAAGAAACTGGACGCGAGTCACGGCTGAAAAATCGCTCAAATAAATACCTTATGAAACCATTGGAATTCTAGGGCCATGCATCATCGAATCAAACTTTAATATTCAACTGTACGAATATTTAGCCCTTATTTTTAGATCGGTGTCTAAACTGTACGATTAAAGAGTGAAGAGCAACGAACTCTTATATAATACCAAAATAGAAAAGAAACTCTTAGACATGTATGTGCATCGTTACTGGAGATGATTTTTTTACCATCACGTACTAACAGTAGTTCCAAATAATGCATTCAAATGCATGTATTTCAACGTAACGTGAAATATATGCAAGGGTTTGAGTATGATGAAATTGTAATTAAATTGACAGAGCTGTGTTGAATCACGATTTAATAATTAATTACCAACAAACTTCTATCGAAAGAATAACTCTACAACCTGGCCCAGTTTCTAGAACCATATGTCCCCGTAAGAAAAGGCCCCTTGATCGTAAAATAGTAAAAAGAGAAGGTTCGTTGAACGCAGTTGAACCTGTTTCCCCGTTTCCCATCGTAACCGTTACGTATCGACGGCAATTTCGCGTCATTTTCGAGGCTCGTCGTTTTGCCCGTCCGCGACGAGGAAAGTTGCGCGGGTATTTTGTTCTCTTTTGGTACCGCGATCACGATAGCGTTTAATCTGCGCGGCTACGGGGCCCCGAAACGGAGGGATTCTTTGGTCGGTGGGTAGACGCGCGACGCGTGAGGCCCGTGCAAGGTGCAAATCTCGTGCACCGGGTGATCGTTACACCGTGAATCAGCGATTGCTTTTACGTCGCCGGGATATTGAAATGGGGGCTGGAAGAGGAACGTCGAAAACTCGATTTACGAAGATGAGGCGCGCTCTCGGCTTAACTCGCGTTCCCCGCCTCTGTCGGTGACGACCTCCGGGGGCCCGTTACAGCGTACACGTCGATCATTATCGAGATGAAACGTACCTTTTTGGGGCCCCTTACGTTAATAACGTTCGACGTTGCAACGACGTTGTACCACGAAAAAAAATTAATTTCTTTGGCTTCGAATCTATCCTGCTCCGAGACATTTTGCAGGTTTGAGAAACTGGCCCCTATCGAAAGAGCGATTCCTCGTCGAAACGTCCAAGCAATGGCGAACGTTTCGATCGTAGGGGAACGTAATTCCTCGACGTTCGGCGCGATCCTGGTCTTTTCGACCGTTCGTCGCGCCGTGGAACACCGGAACGAGGGACAAGGTAATAAATTATTATCGCGTCGATAAGGAATGTTGATGGGGCCCGACGATAGGGGCTGTGTCTCGGGGAACGCGGCCTCGGTGGTTATCGACCGCCTAATAGACTCGTTTCTGGGTGTCATTCCCGATATCGATGTAGATGATTGATCCCCGACCGATCGTGATTTCGGCGCCCGACGAGCCTCGTCCGCCTCCAGATCGTGCTCGACGCTTTTCCCATTCATTATTCCCCCGCACGATGTTATCAAACCTCTTTATTGAATCTATTCAGGGACCGTTAATAGGCTATGACGGGCCCAATCTACTAAACTCCACCACCACAACCATATCTTCGTGTCGACGTGGATGTACATTGCAATTTATCTTCCTTACGTGAATTAATTTACGTTATTTGGTAAAATAGAAACGGAAGGGTGTCGAATCACGCTGTAAACATCGACGAGAAGCCCCATCTCAGCATCCTAGGAGTGCCGAATCACGCTAGAGACTCGCACGAAATTGCTCTATCGGCGTAAACGACGTAATTCGCGTTCTGGTCTGTTTGGAAGCGCGTCGTACGATCGATAGGCGAACAAACGTTTGCGAACGAGACCCGCTTCTGCCGCGTTCTTTTTCATCCTTCTCTCTCCCGTCCTATGCCCGTTCTTGCGCGTCCTTCTTGCCTCGGTACTTTAGTCCCCATTCGTTCGCGTACAAAAACTTTAATCGCATGCTCGGACCGTAAAGGCGCCCCCCCTTCGCGTCCGTCCTTGTCTCGACGCCTCCTCGAGCGCATCGTCGCGTCGTCGCCGTTCCCCGGGAACCGAGTAAGTGGGCCCTGGCCAAAAAATCCCAGCCTGATTGTTTTATGTCCGACCGCAGCGCACGAACGCGCTTCCAGCGAGCGATCAACGTCGCGCGATCGAGGTTCAAGGTTTCGAGGGAACGTCCACCACGTCGCGTTCGTTTCCCGTTCCCCGTACTTCTTCCCTGGCAAAGTTCACCGGAGGTTCGCTGGATTTCACCAGCGAACGATACAAAAACATTCGAGTACGCCGTCTAGCAGGCAATTCAAAACTGCACGCGGTGTCAAAGGTAACGCAAAGAAAGGAACATTGACAAACGGTGTAATTGACGTTCACTCTTAAGTGGACTCTCAATCTCGACTGAATTTTACGTAACGTGGATTTTTACCAAATTGGTAAATGGAAATCAACTTTGAAGCATTTAACAAATAATCAACTGATGGAGATTTACATCAATTTAAGGGTTAATAATCTAGCCTACGAGAAAAACTAATATCGAACAAAATTTTTTCGCTCATTGTCTGACTCGACTGTCTGTTGCTCATTCTACTTACATTTAAATTTGTTTTCGCCTTTTTAACCACCTCGATTTCAACTAGTATACGTGGGTCAAGAGATCTTCTGCGATTCGAGAAAGATGAGAAGGCTGGTTGTTGCGAGTCTAATAACCCCCCGGAGGTGGTGTCGCCAGGGGGTGAAAACAATGTTCTTGGTGTTAGGATCAGGAGGTTATAGGCTTCCAGCCTCGGAACGGCGAGGCTCGCCACGCAAAACTACAATCAATGTCTTTCTCGTCGAAAAAGATTAACGAGGCGGACCGCCGATAATCCTCCGCTTGTTTCTCCCCGGCCAAAGTGAGTCTTCGCGATCCGCTATAATTGTAGTAAGTTAATTGCGTGATTGCTACGTACCGGGCCACGCGGCGCGATGTCCTTCGGGCGTTATTTTATCGTAGGCCCTTCGTAACACACCAGTTTTCAAGCTATGGAGATGAATTTTCTAACCGATGTTTTGATTTATTATACAAAGAGTTTGTTGCCAGGTGGACCGTACAGTTTAGAGTACGATCTCTAAATATTCAAGTAGTTAAATATCGAAGTTTGATTCGATCGTGCAATCCCAGAGCCTTGCAATTCCAATCGAGATATATTACGTGTTTGTTCCGTAAATACGGCCGATGTTTGGAGAATTTCATCTCGTTGGAGCGTTTCTGCCATTATTGGCAGGCCGATATAGGTCGTTTAACGGCGAATCGTTCGATCGGAAGCTGGTAAACGCGACTCGATTACGGAGGAACGTCCAAGGTATCCACGGTTGGAAAGAAGCCGGGGATTCCTAGTATCGCGCGTTTCGCGCAAAGACTTCAAGGCCGAGCAAGCAATTTCCATCTTCTTGCGGCCGGCGAGGCGAGCGTAAACGGCACGGAAGATAGGAGAGTTTCTTTCTTCTCCCGGTCTCGTCTTCGCGTCGTCGTTTAGCCGACCGCAAAATTAGCTGCGAGCTGTTCGAAGGGTCCTTGAGTGAGATAAAATAGCATCCTTTTTTGATGCTACGCGCAGAGACAAGAAAGGTTTAGAATGCCCCTCGCGGCTGAATGCTATTTGCGCGGGGACGCAGAGGCGATTACTCCGCTCGCTCGACGTTCAACGAACCGAGGGAATCCACTCGTTGGCGGTTTCGCTTCCTCCTCGTATTCGACGTTTCCCAGATCCCCCGGAACATTCTCGTTCCCGATCGCGTCCACGCGGTCCCGGCCAGCCTCCGCGAATCCTCGAATCCTCCCTTTGGTTCGAGCTCGTTACGCTTCGCGGTCACCAAGCAACCGTGCAGAAACCGAAATTGCTACGTTGTTCCGCGGGATCCGGAGACGTTCGGGGTTATTTTTAGCTTTAAACTTCTTCAAAAGCGAAAGCTTAAACCTTTACACTCGACTGTCCCCTCGAACAAAGAATTTAGATGTACCCCTCCAAGAGAATACAACGATATTATTGTTTTAAAGCGGATATTTACTGTTTCGTAAGAGAGTGTGTTTGAGTGAGCAAAGGGTTAAATAACGATCCTAGAGAAAACGATTGATCTGAATGCTCGATTGCTCCACGATTATTGGGACACCCAGTACGAGGCGCAATAGCAAACCTGTTATCGAGACTAGTTTGCTGGCGCGATTCTCCGCAGAAACGCGGATCCGGCGCCAAGGTGGTTAGAAATTTAAGCAGCACTTGGACGGATTCGTCCAAGGCCGATCTCACGCGGATTCTTCCCAAGCGACCGACCCCTTGTACGGCGATCCGCGAACGCCCGGTTGAAACACGGCCTTTTTTCCACGGTTGCTTCCTCTTCGGGAATTAATTAAACCTTTTTTCCAGCGGTACGACCGCCTCCCCGGTATTCGTGGTTGTACCAAATCAAGCGGCATAGTTCCCCAGCGAGCGACTCTAGGTCCGCGCGAGGTCCCCGGGCAAAAACAAGATATACCGTGGCCGGCACGAATGTGTAGACACCGACCGGCGAGGACCAAGGAGCGCGAGACGAAGGTGCTCGTGGTCGTTCCGTCGGGGTCGTGTACCAACGATCTCCCGAACCGTCCTCGAGGCGCTAACGAAGCTGCACCCCTTTGCACCCCCGGTCGACCCGCAACCGCGTGGGGAAAAAGACCAGAAGGAGGTGTTCGTGTTGTTCGTTCGTGGGGGAGGGGGACTCCGGTAAATGTAAATTGATCGAAGCAACGTTCATTAATTAGTCGCCGAGCGGTGTGTCCCTGCCGTGTCCCCGCCGACACCGCGGTCACTCGCTTCTCTTTCGTTGTTCTGCCGCTTTATTCACCGTCTGATGCTCGAGTCGACCTCTGCCAACCCTCCACCCCTCGCTGCTTCACCACCCTATTACGTCATCTCGTTCTTTCCATGCTTATCGTGGACAACAGAAACGAGAAGGGTGTACGTTTCGCCTTTTATAGGGATCGTAGGGGAGCCTTCATTTTGAATTAACCCCTTCAGATACGAGAGAGTAATTGGAAAATTTTCGAGGTAGCACTACGACTGAATCTGATAACTTAAGTTTAACCCTTTGACGTACGGATTAGAAATGGTCTGTCTTAATGTAATCCTACATTAGTTTACTTTTTAAATGCTTTGAATGTCCATTTACCAATTTGGTAAATTGAGAGTCCACTTAAGGGTTAAGTTGAAACGAGTAGCTCTGGTTATTTTTCTTCTTTAACGTTTGATTGGAGCGTTGATCCTGGGGGGAAGAGGTTTGTCGCGTGGACGGCGCACGATGTGCGACGAACCGAAGAGTGATTTGTTTCGAAAAGGTTAAACGGCTATTCACCCTATCGAGGAGTCGTCGCGAAAGCGTCCGCCGCGGATGACAAACGGCTGAGAACCAGCCGCGGCTGAAAAAGCGAAACGAAGGAGGCGGAAGCTCGGGTACGAAGGGCGCGAAGCAAATTGCGACGTCGTCATGGTCGGCCGTATGTGCGCGGCGTATTCGCCACATGCCCGAAGGTAAATTAAATAAGCGGAAGAAACGCGACACTCTCGTAAAGCTCGTCGCGTCTCGTCGTCCGGCACGGTTGCTTCTCTAAATAGTTGGCGACAGCGAGCTAACCGTTTCCTGGACGTTTCTTCCCTCGTAATTTCTGCGGACGCGACCGTTTCTCGTGTATTTACCGTCCCCCCGGCCATTACTGTGCCCTCCCCGCGAATGAATCGACAAGAATCGGTTCATTATCGACGATGACCTCGAAAGAAAAATCCACGACGTTACCCCGCGGACTCTCGCGGACAAATAATCCCCCGTCCTCGTTCGATCTTTCGTTCGACTAATCGAATTTGGAACTAAATTCCACGAGTCGATAGTACTCGTGTACTGTATCTTTGGTGGAAATAATTATACTGGGTGTTCGACCACCCTTGGGGAAAATTTTAATGGGAGTTAAGACGAAAATCAAGAATATTCGTGGATTGAGGCTTCGTTAAAAAGTTATTAACGTTGAAAGCTCCGCCAAAAATTTTAGTGCGCCTAGAGTTATTTGACTCGTCGAAAAATACAAATGAAAATTGATACGTAATTACAAAAGAAACGAAACCAATATAATAAGACGAATTCATCGAAATCTAGAATTTCGCGAGGGTAAAGATTGGGGAGGGCGAAGTGATATGGAGAGAAATTCAGCCGGAATATTACGATTCGATTCAGCATTTATCACTGGCAGCCCCCGTGAACCCCGACGAGGGGGGATACGGTATTAAAAGCAATTATTCATCGGCGCAAAGCACGAATTCGTAGCGGTCCGGACGGCCGGTGCGTGTCCATCGTGTAGGGAATAATCGTTCGAACAAAAATACCCCGCAACACGCGGCACGCACGGGATTATATCCGTTCTCCGCGCCCCTTTTTTCGCCGCTCGTAATCGAGTTCTCCCCTTTAACAGGGACTCACCTAATTAAGTCACCCGCGGGGTACCCTGATTTATTCGATCGTGTAACGAGCAACGCGAGACGGCGCCGAGAAATCGCCGGGCCGATTTCTGGTCCCGATAGTCGGCCGTTCCGGGGTAAGCGATGTAAACTTTTTGGCGGTGATCCAACGAAAAGCCGGGCCCGATACCTCGCGCTTTGGGGGCCTTGGGTTCCGCGCGTCGCGGGCCCCGAATGCGCGTTTGCGCCGCCAGGCGCCATGTATCTCTCGCGCGGAACGTAATGCATGTATCGTTCTGTGCGGTGCCCTCGATAATGCTCGATCGTGCATCGACCCGCGCGTGTGGGATCCCAGACGATCCCAAATTCACGCGGGGATGATTCGCCAACGGTCTCAAAAAACGTATTCTTTTATCATTAATCCTTTGTCAAATAATGGCTGGCTCGTAACAAGCTACTCACTCGTCATCAAGTCTTACGTAAAACAAATGTATTCTTATTCATGGCCATTCCTCGTACGAACCAAATTAAATAGTATAAGTGGTACGTCAAGGGGTTAATTAACTGTGTCTTTAAAACCATCAAATGACTTTACGCATTATATCAAGCTGTGAAGAGTCTTTCTGGAGACCAGGTAACATCCAGAAGCAACCGTTCGCGAAGTACCAATAGTATAAATACCAGCCACGAGGGGTCTGTCAAATCAGCCCGTCCAATGATCGATCGATCGATCGCTCCCCTATCCCCGTCACGCTCCACCACCGAATGTCCAAACACGATCTCGGTAATAAATGTAGCTAATCAAATCGTTCGAGCGACATTCCGTCTGCAACAAAGTATTCGTTCCAATAATGACTTAAATTCATGCTCGTCGGAGCGGAACGTACGGAAACCATTGTGACACTTCGCACAGATTTTTTATCTCGTTTGGTGCTACTGGTTTTTGAAAAACAACAATATGCAAACTGAATTACCGCCATAGAAACTTGCGTGATCCTCTAATGCTTCGACCTTTCCCTTCCCTTGGGGCCCCACTCCTGTTCCCCGTTCCCCGTTACAGAATCGTATTCGTATCGTAACGCGCGCGATCGCGTACGACGCCCCCACGGTCGCTCGCGTTTCGGGCCCCGCGCGCGAGAGAGAAAGAAAGAGCGAGCGGAGGAGAGAGACCAGAGAGAGCAAGAGTTCTCGTGGAATGCTGGCGCGGTGCGTCGGCGCGCGATGAAAAATGCCCGAGGCCCGAAGGCGGTACGTGCCTCGGAGAGGGGCCCGCTGCGAAAGGGCCCCGGATATCGATTCAATAAATGCCTCGATACCGGTATACGAATATACGAATGCCGATCTCGACGCCGCGGCAACCTCTTGCGCGCTCTTGACGTCCGGACGAAAGAAAGAATAACAGGTTCGTACCGCGGAAGAGATTTCATAGGAACGCGCCCGGTATTAATTGACAAACTAAATACGGTAATCGAGCAATTGACGGGGAAAAATGTCGGCTTCTGGATTAATGTGCCCTGCCACGCGGATGCACTGACCCTCGTGCAACACGCCAACCGCCTTCGACTCTTTCTTTTCGCCCAAACTTCCTCGCTTCCACGTGGACGACGAAAATTAGAGTGTACAATCACAGACGAGGTATACAGGTAGATCTTGTTGTTTGAAACTTCTTTCTAGCTCTACTGCACCACTAAATTTCAATTAAATCCATTGACTATTGTAAGAGTTATGAACGCTTGAAAATTGTATCACTTTTATGGGGTTTTTCGAACTTTACGGTGTCAAGGAACAACTTTCCCAATATTCTTAGAATTTATATATATTCTTGACTAAAATACGCGTTGTTTGCTTTTTGGAAAATCGAAATCGTCCAATCCGTTCAGGAGATATGATTTTTTAAAGATATGCATGACATTTAAGGAGATTGGGATTTATGATCAGACATTGTACTTTCGGTAAAGAATTTTTTTCTCGAAAATGGTTAGAATTTCGGGGGTATGTGTATTCACAAAAATTGATTATATTTAACCCCCGCAGCCAAAAATAATTTTTCTAAAACAATTCGAAAGGTTTCAATTTTGTCAAAATATTTCTGCATCCCCCATCGACTTTTCTTAAAAATTTCTTTGATGCCCCACGGAAATGTTGTTTAATACCTTTTAAAATTACTTTGCCCAAGCGAGTCGTGCTTTCCAAATATTTCTACTATATTTCTACCGAGTCTGAGCAGAAGTTCGTCGCGTGTTTCGTAATTTTGGAGGCCGTTCGCGAAGGGAAACTCCGAGGAAAGGGGCGTCCACGCGAAACGCTTAAATTACATCCATCGGCAAGATGAATCGCCTAACAAACGCTCTACGGTCGTCCGTCTCCCTAACGTCGTGAACATAAATTAAGCGACCTGGACGCGTACGCGCGCACGAGCGCCGTGAAACGTTCCTCTTCCTTACACCTCACGATTAGGCACGGTGAGTCCACCGCCGTGGCAGTGTAGGTGGATCGGTGAGCCTACCGAGGGATTTGGAAATCGGGAAGTTATTGCGCCGTCCGGACTCGCCCTTCCTAGGCATCCTCGATTCGACACCGTGAAAACGGAGGTTCGACCTGGTCCCTCAAAAGGATCCACTGCGTCCACGATAACGGTCTAATCGGTTGATTTAACGCGGTAACCTTCGCGTAAATAAGGATTGCCGGAAAATATACCGAGACGCGGCAATTTACTCCTCGTTCTAGATGCCAACCGAATACCTTCGGGAATCATCCCACGATAATCCAAACATTCCTCCTGGGATTGAAAGTTCCGAACGAAATCTCCCCAAAGACGAGACTATGATCTTTTCTACGCAAGAACATCGTTTTTGGAACAATTGAAAACTCTTTTGTGGTTTCTTGTGACTCGAGATCAAATCAAAGATGATTGCAAGACACACGATATTGTCTACTAATATGATGTATAAAATCTGTGAATTTCGTATCGTCGAGAGACGTGTAAAAGTAAGGTTCGAATCCGGTCGTGATTTCGCAACGAGTACTTTCTACGGTCGAGGCTACGGATCTCGTGCACGCACGTAATTTCCGCCGAAGGGCAGCGTGCGATGACCGAGCTCCGGGTAATTAACTCCCGAACGATCGCGTTAAGGCGTGAAAATATAAAAGTCTCTTCCATTTCGGAGCAAATCCGGCCCCGTAACCTCGAAACGAACGACTTTTTTCCTCCTTTGTCTTCCTCTATTTCGGCAGAGATAACGAGCGTGATTCAATCTCGGTTGTCTTTCGACGTTCACGAGCACTTCGCATTAACGGAGGGGGGCTACTTGAAAGTTAGCTCCGGGGCTCCGAACGATACCTCTTAAAACGTTGTTGCTCCAACGCCAAACGGAAGTTCTCCGATATCGAGGACCTTCAAACACGAAATTAAATTTTACTTTTTCCATCGTGGTATTCACGGAGGAATTGCTTTTTTCCAGCGTGAAATTGGATCGTACATTTTTTTATTCGAACAGTAAGCGTGAACGCGTCCTTCGAAATCTCGAGTCGGAGGCGGGATAGCAAAGATCGTGGCATCGACACGCCCTCGCGAGCGAATAAGTTAGACGTACGAGCTTAAAAGCGCATCGCGAGATGAAAACCCTAGCGAATCGTAATGAAAGGAGGTCTGGTGTCCCGAGGCTGCTGCACAAGTGTTGCATTTCGACCTGCAGCCAGTTACCCATTCGCTGCTCCCACGTGTAAATCGCGTGCGTACTTGTCTGAATTAAATTTCGAACGATAATCGACCCTTTAGCGTTGGACTATTTTGTGACTCTTCTACTTAAACGCATCTTATTTTCTATTTAAAATTAACTAGTAAAGATTGCTAGATAGTTATATCACTGTTCACACGTGTAAATCGCGAGCATGTCTGAATTAAATTTCGAACAACGATCGACCCTTTAGCGTTGGACTATTTTGTGACTCTTCTACTTAAACGCTCTTATTTCCTATTTAGCTAGCAAAAATTGCTAGATACGTGTATTAATTATCTATTATAAAATTCTGCCCAGCTCTGGACGAACCTCTATACAATCCTACGGACAAAGCTGATTTGTCGTTTGAAATTCCACGGCCACGATCGCGTGACGCGCCGCTCGGAACGCAAATCGTTTTGCTCTCCGTTTACAATGCGTTATTCTCTCCTGTACGGCAGACACTCGTAATCTTCGTGGGAAATCGTTACGTACGATACTTCGATTTTCACGCAACGTTCAATTCGGATTGCTCCTTTCTACCGGTCTTCGTACGCGGGCAAGAAAATAAATCAATTCGTCCGTACCCTCCGTTGTCGAGAAAATTCCTACCTGTCTGTCCATTCCTCGTTGTTTCATCGACGTTCTTAACGCTTTGATGATCTTCTGGTTCTGGGTTTTTTCTCGAAAAGCTTCTTCATTTTCTGACGATTATTCTTTCGTCTTCACCCCTTGTCATAGAATGTCTGACTCGTTGGAAGTTCTTGATGCAATGTTTCACAATCACTAGTCTATTAAACTCAACAAATCTACTTTTTCTCGTGGCCATATCTTGTAGGAACAAATTTAAACAAAATCGAATAGTTCACGTTTAAAAAATTAAATCGTACGTCAAAGTTTTGAACATCGTAATGCTGATAACTAGACTGCGGGTGTTTATGCATTTACGGGAAATTTTAATTCTCAAAAAACTACAGAATGCACTTAACACGCAAGAATATAAGAAATACTTAAAGTACGGTACGAATTATTATATCTAGGGGTTGAGACAACCCTCTACAAAGCTCCAATTTCAATAATTTTATTAACAAAAATATGAATTTACATGACGATCCGCTGTCTACTGATAACAATACGACTCGACGCTTAGAGGTCTCCGAGAATACTGTCGACAAATGCATCCTCTGAGCCGCTCGAACGTAAACACAAGGCACGGCGCGCGAGCGCTTGTGTAAACAAGAATTTTGCCAAATATATTTCCAATTGACTCTCAAGCTCGATGCAAGTAGAAACAACGAACAATGGACTCCTGACACAATTTTTCTAGGAACTGCATCCATCGCGAAGAGAGCAAGAGCGGTCGAGAACCCCGTAGGAATGGCTGCGTTGAAATCTGGTTTCGAATTTACAGGGCTCTCGCCCGTACCGTCCGCGATAATAATATAACTCTAATAAAAAGGCAAGCAGAGTCTCGGGACCAGGTCGGATTCTCACGTAAGCGGCTCGGACCTTCGCGTCCCTATGAACTTTGTTACCGAACGTCCTTTGTATTCCTATACCTCTCGAGGCTAGGCGCACGTGGAGCACTCGAGGATCGTCGACTGTATCGATAAGCGGAGGGCCCCGGACACCGATCGGCCCGTCCGATTTAACGATACAGAGCCGAGGAAATCGTTTCGCGACGTTTTCATCGTCGCGGCCCCTAAATCCGTTCGCGTGAATTTTTCCCAATCGCTTTTCAGCCCGTTCCGGCTCGCCGGGCGGTTAAAGGTCCTATAAAACGCGGGATCGAAGGGTCACCGAAGGCGAAACAGATGATCCCGGAGGGGCTTGGGGAAGGAAACGGAGAAAAGGGTCGTGCATGTACACGGAGGAGGATGCAGGAGAAATATCCGGCCTGGGTACCAGAGGCGAGGATGGAGCAAAGGGAAGGAGTCCTCTCCTCGGAGGGTTTATGGTGGAGGTGAACAAAGCGGGTGGCGGTAACACGGCCCGTACGCAGAAGTTCTCGTGTTTATGTGTCTACGGCCGGCCGCGAGTGACACTAATTAATGAAATAATGGCACCGGGACCGACGCACTCGCGAACGAAGGTGTCGAACGTCTCGCGGCGGGGCGTAGGCGGTTATTTACGCTCATTTGCTTTGCACGCTTTTGTCCCCTTTTGTCGCGCTGCCTACCTCTCACCACGCACTCACGCTTCGTTCTACGCCGTAACCCGCGCGACCTCGGTACCACCTCCTCCCGTGCCTGATAATTGAGTCTAAAGTTCCCTCCACGGTCGACGGTACCCTGGAAATAACGACCCTCCTTCGCGACGTCTTATTAACCCTCTACCAGCCACCTTGCATTTTAAAAATCGGTCGGTGTCCGCCTTAACATTGTTTACGAGAACGAAACTCTGATTTCAGACAATTGCAAACTACGTAACTTAAAAGTTGTAGTAGTTGCCTTCGTAACCTCGTTATAACTTATTTTCTTTAACACTAGTTCTTCTGTTAAAAATTCTATCACCCACAAAGTGTTAAGATACATTATAGGAATGCTACTATGAATCAGAAACTGTGGAATTTTTAACAGTAACAGTAATTTTCAGAAATACTCAGACAGAAGGAACAGTGTCCCAAAAACCGACATAAAAATTAAAAGTTTCTCGCCCCTGATACCAGACGCTTCCAAAAAAAAAATTGTCGTTTCGTACGAAAGTGGCGATGTAGGTTCGGTTATCGCGCGAGAAATCGGTTTTCACCCTTGGCCTTGGTCCGCGTCGTGCCGGTCACGGGAACACGGAACTCTTAATCAAGAAATTTGATAGTCTCCGATTTCACCGGTTTTCCCGAGGCTCGCGGCGACAGGGTGGCTGAGATTCGATATCGTTGTGGAGGCGCGCTGCGACGCTCTTTCCTGGGGAAGACGCTCCGAGGAGTTCGTAAATCGGCGGGACGCGGGACTGTCCAAAATACAACGGACCGACGAATTTATCCAATTCCAGCCCGGGCCACGGCGAACGTTTAATATGCCTGGGACGCGTCTGCATCTACGTCCTCCCCGTTTCCCAGCGATGTAGCCCAGGTAACCGGATACTTTGTGTCGCGCGGCACCCAAGCCGATCCCGATAATTAATTGCGCGGAATCCACGTCCTGCCTTCGCGAATCCTTTCGATTTCTTTCTCGCCGGGGACCTCTCGAATTTTTCTGCGTTCGAAAGGTTCGCGCCCACCTCGACGATTAATAAACGCTTTCGATCCATACTCGAGCAATAAAAATTGCTAGAATTTTGTTACTTTGCATGCAGTGGCTACGAAGCGCTAAAATATTAAATTATGCGAGGAGAACCGACCGTGGACGTCGCGGTGCCGATGATTCACCGTCGATACGCGTCGGATAAAACCGCTCCGTCTTCGCGCGAGATAAGCATCGAAGCGAGGATCTCGGCGGAGAAACCGTTCTCGACAACGCTCGATTTTTCGAGGAATATAGAGATTTCGACGGCCGGTCGACGGCGTACACCGGTTACGTTATCGGGCCCTGAAATCGAGCACGTTAATCGGCTTCGATCAAGCTCGCCTCACCGTACGAGGCGTAAATCACGCTACGGTAATTCCATCGCGAAGTCGAATGCATCGCCTAAACGTGACCCGAAATGAAGTTGTAACGACGACGCAATTACCGAAAAGACAGTCGGTATTCGCGAAATGGATGGCTAATTTACGCCATTCCGCGTAATTTATATCTCCAGTGTCTCCAAAACCTTCGAGAAAAGGAATAGACTCGGAGCAATCGAATCTCAAGCTAATGAGTCCGTTTTAACGCGAATGAAATTTCCTTAAATCTGCATTAGAAGTCTCAAAAAGAATTCTTGAGCTAGTATTGCGACCACAGAAATTCTGTTTAAATTTTGAACGAAGACCGTACGTCTCGTTGGACGTGGATTAATTTCACGCAGCTCGTTCGCGTCTGTCCCAGTTCGCGGTGATCGATCAGCCTAAATGCCAAATCGAAGAGTTCCCTGCGGCCTCGCTTCCACATCGAGCACGGGCGATAATCACATAGGAAGTCGAGCCGATAATATTGAGACATCCTTCGATCGCCGGACTTCGCGAGTTACTTTACACGAGAGTTCGACTCTTCCTGGTACACGACGGTTCTAATGGGCCGCGATTATTACGAGTAGCTCGGTGGTGGAACGATAAACAGGTTATTCCACCGGGTGCTCGGTAGAAAACTCACGGGGTAACGGTCGCGCCGTGAATTTTTCCCCGACAATTAATCGATCCGATCGATAAACGATCGTCGTACGAACGCGAGGGAATCTTTTGCTTGTCGGGAAGGAAACAAAAGCTCCAACCAGATTGGCGATTACTCGTGGGTGGCGAATCGGGCCTCGAAATCTGCTCGATCCAGGACGTTGTTATTATTAGTATCGTGTTATACTATTAGCGCTTCTATCTCTTCTATGTGGAATGAAAAATATGAAATCTTGTATGTTATCTTTGAGAATTATCCTTTAGGGGTAGTTGGTCCAAACGTGACCAAAGTTTTGCAACGCGTCTGTCCATTACGGACAGTTTCTACTTCTGCTGACGCCCAAGTCGAACTCTACCACGGAATTTCTCATAATCTTGTATCTTTTAACCCTTAAGTGAACATTTAGAACATCGTATGGAACTCAGGAGTTTACATTGAGACATTTGACAAGGTCTTGAATCTGTTGTGAGTTGTCTATGATCAACCTTATCTTATTCTTTCCTTTTCGTTTGAATGGACCAAGTTAGAACTTTCATTAGGAGTTAAAGACTGTTTCATTTTCGAGGCACTATGCATTTGAGGGTTAAAGAATATCGACTGACATTTCCTAGACCCAGGCGATGGTATCTCGAGGATATCAAACGCTCGTCAGAGACCGGAGGGATGAGCGTGACATCAGCGAGCTGGCGTTCGCATGAAACTGGAGGGGGAGTTAATATTGCCCGTTCGGATGAAGTCCTATCCCTTTCAATAGGGACGGTGGCCGGCGAACGCGACCGAAGAAAACCTAAAGACGCGATGCAGATAGTCGGTTAGAGACAGGTCGTGGCCGCGGCGGAGGCAGGCGGAGGAGGAGGGAGGAGAAGGAAGAGGACACGGCTAGCGGCACGTTTGAGTATTCAAGTCGTACCGTATCATAAACTGTCCGCCCGCGGTCCCCTCCTCCCCCTCGTCCTCCGCGGTCCTATATCTCTTTCTATACCTATGTTACCGCGTATGTAGCTACGTATGTCCGTCCGTCGGTTTGTCCCGCAGGTACATAGTCGTCCGGTACCGGCAACGCTTTCTCCGCTCCCCCGGTAGCCCCGCTGAAAAGTCATCGTACCCGGGTGCCTGCCTCCGCGAAGGACGCTCCTGGTTTTCTGCGTGTCGCGTATCCTGGCGGAGAGGTACGACCAGAGGGGACGCCGGAGGCGGAGGTAGCCATAGATACGGACCGTTTCGTGCCGCTGTCCACGGGTCACCCGGGAAACGTACGCGACGAACGCTTACCCGATGATGTATACGGGGATAATGGAATTCGCGGAAGCGGCCGACGCCTGGGTTAAAGAGGGACGCGGAAATTCATGGCCGGGGACGCCGTTCCGGGACGATTCGTTATTCCGCGTAACTCGTTACATGCCTCATTATACGTGTCCCGGGCGCAAGAAATCGCGCTGAAGCCTGCAACGCTCGGTTAGAACCGTAATTGTGCGAGACGCCTAGCAACGCTCTCGGAGTTCGGCGATGCTTTGACCTCTTGGCGAATAGTCTCGACGTTCCGTCTGACCCCCCGGTCGCTCCAGAAATCATCGAGACGAGGTGCTCGACATCTACTCGCAAAGTCTGCGGCGATCGTATCGATGAAAAAATGTCGAACGAACATTTGTCCGCGAATACTTTGTCGCCAAGTTACAGCCTTTCGTTGCATCTCATTAGAGGATACGTTCGAATGGAATGTTAACCGTTTGCGTTGGCATTTAACTGCCCGACCGTGCAAGACATCCATTTCCATTTAAATTGGCTCTCATTAGCGGGGATTCATTCCCCATCAAATTTCCTTTTTTTTTTGCGTTCGTAGACCATCGAGTGGCGAAGTACGCAAAATTTCGTAGGATTAATCGCGTTTGGATCGACGCGGTATAAATATGTATGCCGTCGTTTTCACCGTTCCGACTGCCTCGTACCGCACCCACCCGTGTCACGCGCCGCCTTAAGAAGGTTAAACAGTAAGAGCAATACGTTTAAGCTAGATTTATAATCGACAAGGCACGCGTATCGACTGACTGTACTACCTAATCAAAACAGACCGGCCACGAGCGGCAAACGTGCCTGACATCTTTCACTCGCGAAAAGTATGTCTGGGAGACGTGATTCTAATGCAACGGCTTAGCACGCGTCAATATGATTCCGATCGGGCACGAACGCCATGACGCAACGTAAGTATCGGCGTAGGCAGACGCACCCAAGGTTAGGTTAATAATACCACACCGATCGCCTTTGTTCCCAACATATACTTAATTTTATAAATATACATTTCCATGTTTTCTGAATTTCTTGCGCAAATATTCCCAAGCATTTGCAGACATCTATCCGATATTTCAACTTCATGTTTCGTTTCAGTCGTGCAATACTTTCCAGAAACGCCATATGTATGGCGAGATTCGCGAGTAAAAAGTCTTGGAAGAAACGCGAGACGGAATACTAGCGCCATCTTCATGACACCTGCGGTTAAGCGAATCCTGGGAAAAAACGTCGCTTATTGATGGGTTCGCCATCTTGTCTCACCACTTGGTCGTCCTTAACGCACGGACGCCATTGCAGCGAACCTAAACCCTTCGCGGCACCCCGTGTTTTTTCTCCCTCCCCCCCTCCCGCCAGGAACATAATAATACCGCTTCTCTCGGTAACATTTTTCCATGGCCTCGCGTCAAAGAACGCGATTCCACCCAGCTGGTGCGAAATATTTGTCAAGATCAAGATTCCTACAATTAACCGACAACCGTCCACTGTCTCTCACTTTTTGCGCGTGTCACTCGGAACGTCCATTTTATGTCCGTTTAACACCAGCACGAGAGTTGTTTGCGTTAGCCTCCGACGATTCCAGTTCTTGCAGAACCGTTCTTGCCGCTCGCGGCCAATAAACATCGAGAAAACGACATTTTTCCCGGTGTATTTATAAACTTTGTAGCGGGAAACGGAAATTAATTAAGACGATCCGGCGATCGTTGTCCACGACGTCTAAAATAATCCACACGGTGGTTTTTTATCGAAACATTTTCCACGATCGCACAGTTTCAATTTTAGTACCCCTAAATTGGCAACCGCAACGTTGCGGCGATTTAATTAACCCAGTTTCTCGCCGATTCGCGTAAAAATCTCCCGCTACGGAGTGTATCGATATAGAAAGAAAAAAAACGTTATTTTTTTTTCTCCACCGTGGAAACATTGCAGGCGTAATAAAAAGCCACTGCCCCGCGTCCGAGTTTCATTCATCGTAAATGGCGACTCCGACGCAGCACCAGTTTAATTAACCTCGTTTCTCACCGACGCGCTCAAAGGTCTCCCACTACGGTGGCCATAAATACAAAATGGGAAACGCACGCGAGCGTCATCGACGGAACGATCGTTTCTTTCGCGATGGCATCGGATTTAATAAAAAGCCGCGCGTTCGGATTCTGGTTTATTCGGTTTAGAAACGTTTCGAACCCGGCGAACTCCGTTTTCTCGAACGTCGACTGGTATCGGTGGATAATTAAGCGGGACGATCCGTGGGATGACATTCCACGGGCCGCGCTCGCTCTAAACAGCTATCGTTAACATTCCCCCGTCGTTTCTTGCACTTCCGTCGTACGCAAGAACGATAGTTGTACGGGGCTTTTTGCGAATCGCGTGAAAATCGTCGCGTGGCGCGATCGTGACTACCTGCTCGTGGCCCTAACGGGTTGGCTCCTTCATAAATCGCCGATCCTCCCGGTCGAGAGTAATCTCTCTAGCCGGGGATTAACCTTACCCGTGGAAACTGGACGCGGGAGGAACGGAGAGAGAGAGAGAAATGGCCGACATCTCATTAAGATGCTCTACCACGGGAATTACGGTACTTATCGATACTCGAAACGAAACCCGATCGTCCGTGGCAGACAATGCGACCGGGGAGAGTTCCATGCTAGGAACTCCTCGATTGATCTCTCGGCGTGTTCTCTCTCTCCGTTCCCCCCGGTTCTCCTTTTCCTCCCCCCGGGTGTATTCGTCCTTGTTCCGTAGCCCGTTGGCCGACTCTCCTCCTCTTCGTCGAGTTCTCGTTATTCTTACCGTTCCCTCCCGCCGCCCCGAGCGTCCCCGAGGCCGCTGCACGAGGGCTCTAATTAACGTTGACAGTAATTAACATAAATACCAGCGCTTCCTTGCTAGGAGCTGCTCGCAGTTCCGCGCTCCAACGACCATCGTTCGCCAGCGATCCCGCCTTATCTCGCGATTCCGTGCTAATCGTTCCGGGGCCCGTTCCTTCGATTTACCCTGGTCCCTGTTTCGAGCTTTCGAGCCCCCCCCCCCTCCCCTCCCCTGTATCGACGTTCTGACGTGGAAACTCACCTGGAATGAGAAAAAAGGAAGATCGAGTTAGCGATAAGGACTGGAAAAGTCCGCGAGCGATGATACGGGGCTCGATATGCAGTAGTTCAAGCGAACGAGTTTTAGAAACGACTCAAACGGGACAGGGTAATTAGATTATCGCCTGGGCCTATGATTTAGCCGCTGATGTGGGTGGACGTTCAACCGAATCTAAGCGATCTTATTGCGTACCCACGATAGAACTATATTGACTACTTTGCTATTTGAGTGTAGTATCTTGTAAATTTCGAATCGTAGTAAATGGTATTATTGTCCATAGAATATATTTGAGCTTAACGACCCTATCATAGGGGTAGCAAAGTATTTGGAATAACTGAATCTGTTGCAACATGGGAGCAATGACTTAATTTCCCTTAAATTCGACGGCGAAGAGACACGAACGATCCCGAAAGCAGCGGATAATAATTCAGGAGTAAAAAGTACCGTTCAGTCAGGGACCGGGCTGCATCGATGTAGCCGTTTAATGAAGACGGTTCATATCTTTACGGCGAGGACGGTTTCCGTCGATGCATCGCGCTTTCCTGGCAGTCGATACCGTGGTTTCCCGTAGCTATCGCGATCACGGCGCACGATACAACGTCGTTATGCGAGGCATGCGTACGCGGTGAGAAACGATCGTAACGAGAAAATAAGAGACGCCTGGTCCGCGCACCGGTGCAGTAGGTTTACCTTGCGGGTAATAAATACGACCCAATACGCTGCCTGTTACGCGTCTTAACGCGGCCGTTAACCGGCTGCCCGGTTCCATGACTCTATGCAATAATCGATATACGTGTAAACATATTCCACGGTATCTAGATACGCACGGAAACACAATTCGCGTTCGGGGACGGGGATTTATCGCGTTACAGACGCCTTGGCGACAAATCGACGGCGCTATCGGGGCCCCCGAGGCCCCACCGACTAATTTCGCCATCGCGGACCCTGTCGCGTGTTTCGCCTCGAGACCTAATCTCCGCGATTGTCCCCCCCTCTCGTGCCTCTCTCGATCGAGTATTAATATCTGTCCAGCGTTGACGTCTCTCTCTACGACGCGTGAGACGCTGATTTTTACCATATCTACTCTTATCTTATTAATTTTGACAGACGAATAGAAAAATCTGACAAGCTACGCATGGTGTAGGATATTATTACGTAGTACGTGTGTAAATGAATGATTTATGACACAGACCGCGTTTTAGTCAAGGCCAGCACAAGCAAAAGTGTTTCGTCAAGCAAACAAAGTGTCATAAACTTGCGAGTCGTTTGAGTTTAGAAATATATCCTACGAAGGTTCAACTATTTGGTTCCCAGGTTTGGACCAGGTTTGGATTAAGTTTGCGAATTCTTTTCGAAGATAAAGATAAAATATGCCGGATCGTTGTCCCGTCTGATTATTTATTAGGAAGGATCGGAGTACCGTGTCCCGCTTCTTGCATGGATCCGCGTTAAGGACACTTGCGTCCTCATCGCCCCCACCGCGATTTATATTTCTTCGGGTTGACTCGAGTGGCTGGCAGCTGTATAATTAAAAACTCATTTAAGACCTGTTCCGAGAACAAAGTCTCGCCCAAACCTCCCACACGCGAGTGCCCCGTGACTTTTTGCCGGCGAGCCGTAGCAATTAATTTTCAAGGCTAGATGTTGACAACAATCGATCCGAATAGGATTCATGAATATCGACGAGGCGAAAAAACGCGCACACGTCGAATCATCGTCGAAAATTCCAGCGGTCGATATTTGAGATTCTGTTGCAACGCGGACTCGACTCGAGCGGTACGGATCTCGAGATCTGGCCGATGGAAACGCGCTATCTCGATCGGAAAAATTCCAATTCTGGTCGTGGTACTCGGAGCTGGAAGAGATTACTAGGTTGCACTCGCAACTCAATAAGGTAACGCCGGCATTAGAGGCGATTACGACCGACCGTCGCGCATCCCCGACCGATAACCAGTTTTTAGCACGCACTCGCGAGATTCGCGTTAACTGAAACACACGGCCGGATATCGATTCCTCCGTTCGACGTACCCGGCCCCGATACTCGTCCAATTTCCTCGTTCATTACTGTAATCTGCCAGCAGGGAAACGAGCCGGGCTGGATACGCGTCGATATTTACGATTCGCGAACGCTGACAAGACCTGGGCCCAACCTGGCCGCCGACTTTAACGCGCGGATAATAGACCACGTATTCACGTCGCTGTATTTAAAACATCAGCTCGATAACGTCAAAAATATGTTCAGATTTGACTGGAAAGACTACTTACTTGCATTTATTTATCACTATTCGTAAACGCTTTAAAGAAATTCGCGTTCTCGATGGGAGGAGATAGCAACAATTTTTTCGCCGCGATTGCAAACGTTACCCATCGAAGTGTCCGGGGATGGGGGCAACGAAAATTGGGAAAGTCATTAAAGCGTAGGATCACGCAAGGTTTCCCGCGTTAGCGAAGATGGATGGAGCGAGGATCCGCAAAGGCAGGAAAAGAGACGACCCGGGTATCCGGGCGAGGAGTACGAAGGGGGGCACGGGAAGCGGGCAACGAAGTCAAGAGCGGTGGAAGGCAGCATTCGAGGCCGTCCACGTAGTGGCTCTAACACGGCTCATTAGCCTACAGCGTCGCTAATGAAAGCTCGTTACCCGGGTGCATGCATGCCGAGGACGAAAAAGAAGAGTACCAGGCGGACGCAAAGGAGGCGAGAGGGACGAAGAACACGAAGTAGCGCCGGGTGGGGAATCCCTCCGGTGTATTTTGCGCCCGGTGACTTAGTATTCGCGGGCCGCCCCCGCGAGTGTCGTCGACGAAGCTTGCTGCTTTAAGCGGGACGCTGACGGCGTGTGTATATACGTACGCCGGCGGTCCGCTCGGTCTCCGCGACGATCGAGGGAGAGGAGAGCCTTATCTGGAACCGCGGATCTAAGTTGATTGGGTGTGAGGTACAAGGCACTCTCTCGCGCCCTACGTCGAAGAACCGAACAAGGCCGAGGACGCGGTAACCTTCGACCAGCTACGCTCCTGGCTCTCCTCTTCTATCCCAAACGACCTCCTCACTCCTCACCCCTCACCACCGCTGCACGATAAACTCCCTTCGAAATTTATTATTTTACGTTCACGCCGGACAATCTCCCATTCGACCATCGAACACCCAGAAAAAATCAAAACCCCAGAGCGTCCTTCTTGTAAAAATATTCTCAAATCGAACACCGTGGTACTCACGAGCCATTCATATTTAATTTGATAAAGTCCGAATTCCGTTTCTTCCAGAAGAAACAAGACAGAGAATATTTTTTTTAGTATACAGTTATTGCATATCAGTGGGAACATTCGTGCATCCAAGTTATCACATTGCATTATTCCTCGAAGCCGCGTACGCGATAAATGGAAAATACGTCGGGGGACTCGTAGGTACTACGTGTCGCTCGTTAAAATGAAGTTATCAGCAGGAATACCGAGGCGAAGCGTTCTGTGACAACGATTCCTACCAGCCTCCGCTCTAATAGCGTTAACGGTCCTAATGAGTCTGGTATCCAAGCAGGTCCGCGACACCAATTTCTCTCGTTGCCCGGATGATTTTCGCCTCGCGTGCAAAACGTGCGCTAGGAAGCCCATAAGCGTATCTTGGAACCCGCCGTGATTACTATTCCGCAATAATTACGGCTGGAGCGCGTTGCACAATTTCCAATCGCTTTCGGGAAATTATTAGCCTTCCTTTGCTTTAACTTTGAATCAACTTAAATCGATTCAATGGACAAGACCGATGTTTTAACAGCGACGTGTCTAAAGAACCATCTTGCTCTATGAATTTAATCCAAAAAGGACGGAGTCTCGGTTGTCTGGCACCGCCATGACGCGAAGTGGTTTCTCAGCGATCTTTTTGTGAGTCTCGCGTAAGTTCCCAGGCGTGCACGGAACGCTCGGTTCGAAAATGGATATTTCGGAGGCACAGAAGCGCGTCGTCGCCGGTGGTAGAAGGGCGGGGCAGCCCGTAGAAGCTTCGTTACCCCTAATGTCGATCCCCTCGGGATGAAAGGAGCCGACGCCGCGATGGAGAGGGTGGCCGCGGATGGCACTTTGCACCTCCGCCGCTTTATGACCGCTAAGTGTACCCAAATCCCATTCCGCGCCATAAAATCCTTACAAGCTGCGTCGTTCGCGCGGCAGGAGGCAGTACGTCCAAGGACCGCTCGCATCCTGGCCTCTCCGCCGTTTATACGTCCTCCTTATGGCACTCGTCCCCCATCATCGCGCCGATCCGCGGGAATTGATCGGCCACGAGGAACCTAGATCGAATTTCATCAACGGAGTAATCGATTCTTCCGTGGATCGACGTCGAAACGATGGGAATTTCTTTAGCTTTTAATCGAACCGAGCCTTCCCCGTCCGCGTCATACAGTTTATAAAGTTTCTCGCGTTTTGAACACACCTTTACACTCGAGTATATCTTATACAGCACAGGTGACCACCCAGAAAATGTATATTCAAGCACAGTGGGTAGCATCGATGGCCACTTGCTTCAACAATTTACTCCACACGTTTGCATCACCTTACAAGCGTATTACATATTCATGACGGCTATCCTTGCGAAACCTCGGTCCTTTTTTAAAATTCCACGAATGTAAACACCCGAAAAATGTATTTTCGGCCCGGGTACAAGTGCCTTTTGTAGTCGAAAATATAAATAAATCGCTGCCTTTATTTTTTCGTCGACCATCTCTACACCGACACGGGTTAGGTTTAATAGCACCACTGCGTCGAGGATCTTTTACACCGTTCGGTACACGTATTTTATTTTTCCCTCGCGTAATAAAGACATTATTATTGTTACGCGGGCCGTTTTCGGGCCGCGAGAACATCTTTATTGCCCGATCCATCGGGAACCAAGGAAACCCAAAGAAGCTTCTACTTATTTCACAGAATATTTTCAATGGCGACCACCGTCGCGTCGAGCGATCATTTAAAATCGAGCGCGATCAACGCCTCGTTAACCCACTTCTTGCGAGCGTTTCCTCTGGCCGATTTTTTGCCAGTGAAAAGACAGGGACACGAGAAAAAGGAGCAGCATCGCGGTACCGAAACAGGGACAAAGGATGAAGAACGAAACGACGGGAGAAAACGACGTTGGAAAAGACGTTGGTCGCCGGTGCTACGGCGGGCATCCGACATTATTAGCCAGGCGAATCGCGCGCGGCTTCTACGCCATATCCCCGGGGCTCCCACCATATTATTACGCGCAAAATGGCTCATTATTATCATTATTATTTCATATTTCCTGCGCTTCACCGAGGCCCCGAAACCACCGAAAAGCAAAAAGCCCGCGAAATTAATATAAATAAAAGCTTTGAACGGCAGGACAGGGCTCTTGATACGGCGAAGGACCCAAGAGGATGCCCAAACGCGAACCGGAGAACAAGGGAGAGGCCGAGAAGAATGAGGGATACCGTGGGGGCCCCGGTGCACGCTGTAAAAAGAGAGGGAAAATATATAGACGCGGTCGCACACGCGTAACCGTTCCTCGTACGTGCACGTACGCCGTGGAAGGAGGTGGGAATCCAAAGACGCCTAACCGCGGAGAAAGGGAGAGACCGAGACGGTGGCAGGCAACAGGGGGGGAAGGGCAAGGGACGACCGGTATTAACAATAATTATTGGTTCGAGCCTCTCTCCGTCCGCGATCTTTCGAATCTCAAGATCACAAGTGAGATCAATTATGTCCGTCTGATTAGCCCTGGCCTCCGATCGGTATATAGACGCGCGTATAATACGAAAAGGGCCCTCTCCTCCGCGCGATCCGATACCAAATCTTTCTCCTTCTATCCGTCCCTGGCAAACTCATTTCCTCTCGTTCCCTCTCCCGCCTTGGACAGTGATAGGCTACGACCGTGGGTAAATTCTTTATTGGAAGTACCATCGCTCCGCGGACTGTCCCCGAAATTGAGATTGAAAGTCTCCGTTAAAAAAACAGAGCGATAATTTTTCGTAGAAGGATCGGTGACTTTTTGGAAAATCGAGAGGAACTGGTACGAGAAAAGGAGGATGTACCGCCGAAACCGCAGAGTTTCCATCGCGATTCAAAGTAAAGAAACGCGTAATAGGCAACGTTAAAGCATGACGACTTGATTACACCCGGACGCGGAGACTGACGCGGAATGAGTTTAAGAAATTATCCGCTGCGAGAGGTTGTATCTTCCCTGCACAGTCCGGGCAATAATTTCCTCGTGGAATTCGCCAAGTGGCGTGCAAAAATTAATACGCTCGCGAAAAAAGACGTCGCGTAACCTCGCGGGGAAGTCGAACGTGCCGGCAGAAAAATGGCGTCGCGGCCGAGGCAAACGAAGGAACGAAACGACGAGGCATTAAGGTATCGAACGCTCCGCGGGATATCCGATACCGACACCGTTCGTTTAATGCCTCGTGAACGTGGAAGCCGCGAAATAACGTTCGAGAGGCGAATCGGGGAGGTCGGTGCACTCCCTTTCTCTCGCGGCGGTAAACAAGAATCGCGGCGTCTAGCGAGGACGATAACCCTGGACCGTAGCCGCACGCACGATAGTTGTAGGTGCGTATCGTAGACGAGGCCGGTAGGAAGGTAGTTTGCAAAGTAAAAGGTATCCACCTTACCCCCATAAATTTCGTTCGGCGATAGTTTACGAGGCGGCACCGCCCCGTGTCATTATCGCGCTCGGGGGAACCACGGATCGCTAGTCCGTCTCTTCTCCTTCGACAGTCGCTGTAGGGTGGTCCTCGATACACTCACACGATCCTTACGATTCCCAAGACAGTTATCTATGCAAAATGCTTCGAACGGTACACCAAACTCTTCTTTGGGATCTTTCGTTAAGGAGAGTACGTCGATCCATCCACCTACTCTTCCTCTTTCGTGCTAACAAACGGCCTTCAGCCTATCGATAAGGGGACTTTGATCGCCAATTAACGTGCCGTGGCTCGTCGGGCCGCGCGATACGCGACGATGATGCGGTTAGTTTATGAAGTAATATCTGGAGAAGAAGCCGGGGCCCGCGTAATCGAGAAGGATATGCCTGCAATTTGCGGCCCACTAGCGCGTTTATGCGAGGGTACTCGAATAAGCAGGAACACACTTACGACTTTTCCAGCATAAACGTTACGCTCGCCGCCGTAACGGAAAACGGAAAATTATCCTGTCTCTTTGCCGCGCTGTGCCGCCCACATTCGCTCCCAGCTACCATCGCCATTCGATTTCCGTGCGATGAGAAAACGCTGCTACGAACTTGCCCACCAAATGTTAACAACTTTCGCGTTCGCGGGGCCCATTCATCCCCTACGTCCTCGAGTCGTACATCCATCGTACCACCGAACGTCTGGCAGGTAGCCGCCCCGTGGGATCTACCAAACGGCAGGCACCAAGAGGGACATTATCTGGTGGACGAGAGTCTCGCACCGACGCGACGATCCCCGGCGGTATCGCGTCGTTTCATTCACGGACACGTTGTCCGGCTGGCCGACGGTATTTTTACGAGCAACTTGTCACCAAGTCGAGTTGTCCCGCGCCCGTGGAACGACAGCGAGAAAGGCTGGGACGAGGGAGACCCGTAGTCGCGGGTAGAATCCAGGCAAGGTCTAGAGGCTACGGGACAAGTGACTCTATCTGCCCGCTAGTAGGACATATCGGATTACGTGTTTTGCATCGGTCGAGAACTCCGGGGCAGGCTTGGTCCCTGGACCAGGGAGCGAGCGAGAACCCGAGGGATCCGGCGATCGGGCGGGAACGAGAGAGCGGATCTCGCGATCGGGAGAACGAACGAAGACGGAATAATTATAGACTGGCGAGGCCGTGGCGGCGAGATATCGAATTTCTGCGGGGTTCTTCTGCGACGATATTTTTCCCCCCCGATTGAACCTTTCTTTCGCTGTCCCCTCGCGGGACGGGGCGAAACAACGGCGGGGGGAAGGGGGAAAACTCGAAGGCGTCGGCCCTGGGACGGAGGGAATCCCGGCGAAACGCATCTCTTCCCGAGGTGAGAACGATTACGCCTCTACTCCCTTTTCTTTCCTTTCTTCCCTTCTCCCTCCCCCCCCCCCCTTCCCTCCCCCCCGTTCCTATCCTTCCGTTTTGTTCTTTTGCCAAGCGAGGTTATCCGAAGAACCTCGCGAGGTTATCCTTTACACGAGTTCCTTCTCGACTCGCCGGAGATCGAGGTTCCATCCCCGGGTCGCTCTGACATATTTATCTGGTTCCTCGTTCCCGCCTCTATGAGAATTTCCATCCTCCTTTTCTTCTTCTTCTCGTCGTGCCTGGGCATCGTGGATCAGCCACGGTATCACCGCGCGTCCGTATAATGCCCGTGTGCGCGCGTTACCATACACACACCGCGGGGCCAGCCCCGTGTACGACAGAACCGTGCAACCTATCTCTTTTCCGCCTTGTACCACCGGTGAACCGGTGCCTTGCGTATATAACGTAATAGCAATTTAATCAATAAAATAAGAGGATCGCTTTGGTCCGAGCGCGGCCCTCCGAGACTCTGCAATAATTACAACAGAGAATTATGAGCGGCCATACTTGATTGGATCTATACGCGCTTCTCCTCTTTCCCTCCTTTTCTCCAGCGTCCTCTTCTAGCCTTCTACCCTGCCCCACGACCAGATATCTCTACTTCTTTGTTCCGTCTGCTCGCGGTAAAGGGAACAACAAGAAGAAGATTCCACCGCGATATCATTCTCCTCGGGTTCGATTCTACGGAGAACGCGGCAAGCGATTCCGCCTCGACCAACTTTCTGCCCCCTCCGAATTGCCCAACGCGATGAGTCCTGTACTTCGACAAGTTAAATGAGACCCCTGAAGTCTTATCGCCTAAACGAGATCGATAAGTGCTCCAGATTTGAATAAAAAATATTCCCTGTCACTGGAGCCACTAACACACGCAGAACGAAAGAGCAAAACTTTCGTGACGGGACCTATTATACGAAATAATTGACTGACTCCTCGCAGATCGTAACCCGGATGAGACCTCGCTAATGCCACCTAGGAAGGAGTTCCCTAATTATACAAGAATCGTAATCTATCTAATAGTGGCACTTAACCACTTTGATGCTTCCGCTGTAAAATTACCTCTACAACAGTATCAAGCGTAGTTACACAGATTATCTACAAGATAGGTCGTTAGTCCGAGTTCTCCAGACTTCTGTCAAAGATGTTGCCGGAACAGGCAAGATTGTGCAAAGAACGCGACGGGTTCGCTCGACCCCGGACGGTAGTCGGGAATAAGGAAAATGCATGCGCGACGGTGACGCCTTCTGCAAGTTAATGAATCCACCCAACGAGGAACGAGGAAGAGGCTTCGCGACTATGAGGATCTTCCCGGTCGGACACTCCTCCGCGCGTACACGGGCTTTAATCAATATTCAAGTCGCGATTTTGATTATAATTAAACAATAATGACGGAATTATGATTTATTACGAGTAATTACTAGTTGCGGGTTAGATCGGTACCCCCTTATTCCAGCTGTAACCCAGTCCAACGTCTCTCTGTTTCTCTCCCGTACCTTCTGTTCCGTTCTTATCCTATCCATTCGCCTCTTCGAACGCTGACGCTGGCCACTCACGGCTCGATCGCGGCACAAGAGATGAAACGAGGTTTACGATCTTGGCGAGGTCAATTGTAAATTCCTCGATCTGAGACGAAAGGGGACAAATGACCAGCGCGTGTCTCTTCCTTCCGGGGGTCGGTGGAGCTCTCCATTTTTAAATAAAAGCACGATAAATCAATTCCTGCCACGAAAAGAAATCGAAAAGTCCTTTGCCAGTTTCCAATCTGATGCTCCGTTGCCTAGATACGAGTATTTAAAGTTCACTGGTGTGACAGGAGTTTGGAGGCGGGCGCCATTTAAATCCCAGCAGACCCTGCACTTAGCGCACGCGCATTGATGCGCGTGAACACGTGCCCGTACGTTCACATGCATCGAAAAATGTATTCTACTGGCGTGTCTGTCCATTACTCGCTGTTTCTACTTCTGTCCAAGTCTAACTCTATTCTTGTGGGCTACACCTTGAGATATCGTGTTGCAATTTTGAAAAAACTCGTCGATGCATATTGTTGCAAAGATTCCAAAGGATCGAGAGAACGAAATCGCGAAACTAAGAGGCGTAACTTGCGATATTCTGTTCGTTAGTTACGATAGTTATTCTCGTGCCAAGGACGTCGGAATCATAAATCGTGCTATATGTTTTTTAGTGGGCAACGCGCGTTAATTACACCTATCGTGTTGCAGGTTATCAAGGCCGCGCGTCTGGATCGCACGCAGGACCAGCTGCAACTATGTGGGGCGATCTCGCGCGATAATCCCGTGGAATCGAATGCAAAAACACGTGGATCGCCAGGGGCGAAGCAGCCTGGCCGGCGTGGAAACGCCATTGTTCTGAAATATTCGAATCGGAATATTTAAACAATCCCGTGGCAGGGCGATCGGGCGCGTTGGATCGCATTAATCTACATATCCGAGGGAGGATGACTTTTATTTTATCCTTAATTGCACGTGCCCCGGTTGGCACGGTACTTAGCGAAGAATATATAGGCATTATACGTCAAGAAACGAGTCATAACTGGTACTTATGCTAACCACCGAGCTAGGCTAGCGCGCGTACAAATACGCCTGTATATCAGACCGCGACGAAGCAGAAGATAGGAAAACGACCTAGTCCAGACACGAGACTAACTTATATTCCCTTTCTTCCCATGATTCCGTTCGGGCTTAACTCCGGCCATGCATTATTAATTATTATATCGCCGGTTAATTAACGAACCGACTCCATGGATCTACTTTTTGCGATACGCTCAAAGCACCAGGACGAGAAAAAAGGAAACTGCGGAAGGATAACTCGGAGGATGATGACGACTGTACTGAATCGGTTTATCTTATACCAATTAATGAAATAAGACCAGTTTAACGAGCATAATTAAATAACTAGTAAGCGAACGGATGCCCAAGTTTGCTCGATTACGAGCAATCTTCTTGGCTACGATGGCGATACCGAAGCAAGGAATTTATCCCTTAATCTTTGCTTCGTTATATCGCTAGCAAGCCGCGCAAAATTTAAAAGTAAAATAATCGCCGTGGAAACGGTCGCGGACGCGCGAAACAAAATTCTATTTCACTTTTTTTTCCAAAGATACGGATTCGAAGGAAATAATTTCACGAGCACGAGATCTCAGAAAGTCCCGACTGCTTAGTTAGCGGACGCAATGTCGACGACGACGAGGCTGCCGACAGCAATATCGTAAAGATAAGTACAAGATGCATTCGTTAATCGAAGGGAACCGTTACCGTGGCGACTTTCGACCATAGAGGGAGAGAGAAAACGGTTCGACGCACCCGATGGCTCGGTCGGACGCACTAAAACGCGACCGCAAAACCGCTGGCAATCGACGCGGCGTGCTCGATGGCGTCGCGACAACGACACGGCTGGTACCATGACCGAGTAAACGGATGGAGTCGTTTGTCGTCTCGTCGGGAATCCCATCTCGCCGCGGGAACGCGCCGTTTCGCCTTTAGCAGAAACGAGTCGCGCTTATTAAAACGTTTTCTTCTTTCCGAAAACGGCGCTCGAAGCGGTCGCGTCCTTAAATCGAAGGGATCGCGCTACGGCCGCGCCAATTTAGAGCAGGCTTTCGAGACCCGAACGAATTACGCGCGGCATAACTCTTAATTACCGCGCCTCTAACTCTGTGTACCCGTTGGCAAAAATACCGAATCGTGCAACCTACAGGGGACAACGCGACCGGCAAAACAGCGTAAGGTTAATTAGCGAGCAACTATAAAAGCAGTCAACGACGCTGCTAGCCTTGACTATTACTTCTGGACGCAACCTATCCTTTACGGTACAGCTAATTGACTTGTGGTGCACCGTCACGAGTTATGTCACTATTTATGCCAGGGCCCCGATCGGACAAGTGTACACGCATCGGATCAGACGAAGGGGGGAGGGAGGGCGTGTTGCGATAATAAACGTGCAGCGTTTCATTAGCGTCCGCTAATACCGTACACGCTAGGTTCACCATAGCGTAACTATCACCGGTTGTAATACACAGGGCCGCTGATAGCGCCACGGAGCAACCGACCATTAAGAATGCTCACGAGAATAGCCAACGTTCGTTAGGTTACCGAGCAACGCGATCGACGCCACGCTTACGCTAGCCTGCATCACGCTTTACAGTTGCATCCGCGATGCATGCCGCTCCTGGCTATCTCCAACGCCAGACGAATCTCAAACACGAACGCTCCGCGGACGAATCTGCTGGAAACGCGATCGCGACCAAGGGCTTCGATCGACCTGGCGTCTTCCGCGTCTCAACACTATGTTAAAAAGCGTACTTGGAGGCTAAAAGAGTCGACTGGTCGTTCTACCCCCTTGATGTACTCATTGTCAGGGGTGATGATTCGTATCGAGCAAATGAAAGAGTCTTTGCGTTCAACGTTGGCTGAAAAGTGTCCAACCTTCTCGTCGCCCCCAGGCATCGGACTAAGAACCTAACTGGGACCGTTCTGTCGAGGTGGTTGAGCAACTTCTATTGGCTCTTGCGAGAAATCGTGGGCGGCACTGAACCGAACAGTCGGGAGTCTGATCGAGGGCAGCCATTTTGGCGAAAAACCGTGTACCGTGGACGATCGAAATTTTGGCACCAGAGAAGATCGAGGGCCTGATTGGGTCTAGAGCACACCCCACCCTGCGTGTGTGCTCCTAGCTCACGTGTTGTTCTCATTGGTGGAACAGCGTGACGAATGGAGAAACTAAGAAGCATCGAGATCGAGTGAGTCGTCAAGAATCTAAAGATGGCGGCCACGGAAGGGTCACGGATGGACTGGAGCGAATGGGGTACCCTTCTTGCCCCTGCGACAATCCTGCAACTTTTTAACGCTGATCGGTAGTCGACTGATGAACAGTGCTTTTTATCGTCTCGTGCGACGGAAAGTCGATAGTTTGATCATGCGTACTATCGACTCGAGTCTCTGTTTTCGCGGATTTTCCGGATCGGAAGAGGAATTTCGACGGGGCGGTGCACGACCGGGGAAAGGTCGGTCGGCCGCGAACGTTTTATTAACCGCCAACGAGTTTATACCCGGCCATTATCCATATTATGCAGCCACGGTCTCTAGGACAGCGTTAAGTTCGCCGTCGAACCGGCGAGCATAAATCCACGGCGCAACGGATCGTGACTCGTAACCGATGCGCCTCCCATCCTAACGTCCGGGACGGCACCGCGGAGCTAATTGACTCGTGCTACGTTGCCCGGGAGTTATGTCACTATTCGCACCGTGCCGTACCCTCGAGGATCCTGCTTCCTTCCACGTCTTCCTTCGAGCCCCGCAGGCCGAGGAACGCGGAATGGAGCACCGTTTTCCGAACCTTTTTTGCCAGGGAGCAATTTCCTCTCGCGCCGTGTTCACGGGACACGCTAACATCATCTCGCAGTTGCTTGGTTGCTCGAATAAAAACCGCACTTCTTCGTCTTTGATCGTCCATTATCGTTCTGACTGCAAAACAATAGAGTACGATTTTTCTCAGCGCCTTCGCGCGGTCCCAAGTTTGGGAAAAAAGAGCTCGAATACGATGTTACCGAAGATTGCACGAGGTGAGGTAAACAGGACGCGGGCGAGAGATAAGCGGAGGGCGGCGGTAGGAGGAAATGCGTGAGATTAGAGGTGGAGGACGCTCGAGCACGAAGGAGGAAGAGGACTCGAGAAAGGGACGGAGGGCGAGAAGGGATCAAAATTACCCGACGCGAAATTCCTGGCTACCAATCAGCGCCGAGATAATTAAACGAGGGGAGGGTACACGCGGCGGTCGGGGGAGTAAGGGGGGAACTGAAAGAAGGGGGGTTAGGAGGAAGATAGGATCGAGGGAGGGGCAGGCGTGGCCCTTCTCGGGAATGATGGAAGCACCGGTAACCGGCGGAGAACGACGATGAGCCTGTATAAAATGTGGAGGAAGAACGCGGCCGCGCGGGGCGAAAGAGGCGGAAAAAGAAGGGACGAGGAAGAAAAGGAGGACGACGACGATAATGTATATAATAACACGCAACGCCGCGACGGGGCGGGCAGCCGTTGCTCTCTTTACAGGGCAGGGATAAGGAGCGGGCAACGTGGAAGTTGCGTAAGAAGCGCACGACGACGACGTCTCCACCGGTCTTCGGGGTCGCGGCGCTCGCGATCGAACCTGTTCCGTTTGTCTCGGTGCGCCTCGATTTATTCCTAGCCGGGGCATGTTCGCGATACGTGCTCGTTTAGAGGCCTCTATCTCGTTCCGCTATGCTTCCCGTCCCGCCACCGCCGCCGACGACGTCCTCGCGCTCTTACACGCGATCAAAATAACAAAACGCGACCGCCCGGGAAAACTCCGCGCAACGAAAATGATGCCAGATACCGACGGTGGGAGGGGGGAGAGAATTAATTGAACGAGGCGTGCTGTCTCTCTTATCGACGCGGCCATTTGTCTGGAAATTAATTAATAAGCCTCGTTCCGTTTCGCCGCTAATTAGCCCCTCCGGTACACTAGATCAGGGGGTGGTAAACCTTTCGGCGTCGGGAAGCCGACCGGCGCTTCGAACCTGCACGCCACGTGCACGTCGATTAACGCTTTTTATACCGACGACGGTGAATTCGATAATAACGGAATTGAACACGGCTTTGGCGTGATCTCGCCTTCGAGCTATTTATATCATATATTGCCTCCTACTGTGCTTATACGGTCGATCAGATAATTATTGTTTCAATGTTCAGGGTTTCGTTTCCGAATATGCGCGGTTAGAGTGATGATAAATAAATGAAACGCATCTTTTCGCCGCGGAACGAAGAATCCCCGAGCACGAAAGGGCAGCGGAAACAGGAGACGAGGAGCGGAGTCGCGCGGCCGGGCACAAACGGGTCACGCAAATGGGATACGGTCGGCCAGAATCGTTTCATGTTTCCGTCTCGGGGGTCTCACGATCGCCGACATCGCAGCAGTCGGCCTCTGTCTTTTCTCTCCAAACACGCCTAAAAGCCCAAATATTTGAGGCTATCCCCGCCGGGACCGTTGTAAACACCGAGCGCGCCGACTGCGTTTCCACGGATCCCCCCACCAAGTCTCGCGGGGGCCCCGCTCGGACCCTCCTGAGGCCCCCCCTGTTCCACGCTCCGGCGACACGCTCGCAAACGTTCGCGAACGTGACCCGGGGATCCGCGGTTCGTTGACACGCGCGGAACGAACGTCTTGATAAACAGCCGCCTCACTCGGGCCCCGCTGTGGATTTAGGCGAACGATGGTCTCGATTCCGTACCCGTCTCGGGTTTGCCCCTTTCGCGATCACGGATTCGAAATATTTACCCGACGACCAGCCACTCTCGTCGTCGACGTTTGGTTCGCGCCGGGGACGGCTTTGCATACCGCCTTGGGACACGACGCAAACGTTTGCGCCCGCTCGCAGAAAAGCTGAGAAATTACAATTTGGAGGCGGAACAGGATTCCAACATGTCGCTAAGAATACTTGAGATTCATTTTCTTGTCGTCATATTGGTTCTGCCACTAATTTCAATGATTGAAAGATGGATGCAATTGCTTTCTGGTGAACACAGTCGAGATATACGAGCAGACCAGTTTTCTGGGACTTTTTAGGGGATTAAAGAACAACTCTTCGAATATTCTTAGAATGTCTACATATTCTTCACTAAACAACGCATCGTTTGGCTTTTGAAACATTGAAATCGTCCAATCCGTTCAGAAGTTATGATGTTTCAAAGATACGCATGCAATTTAAGGGGATTAGACATGAAATTTCATTTATGATCAGACATTGTATTTTCTGTAAGGAATTTTTTTCTCGAAACTGCGTAGGATTTCGAGGGTATATCTGTTCACCAAAAATGATTGTATTTGATCCCCGCAACCAAAAATAATTTTTCTAGAATGATTTGAAATTTTTTAATTTCGTCCCCTGTCTATTTCTTTTTAAAATTTGTTTTCGATTTTGAATAAATTTGTTTGCCACCCTACTTCATAAGTAAATCTCAATGAAATACATTGAGTCTTGTAGGGGGCCATTAGACTTACAGGAGAGTTTATTGTGTTAGTCGTACACCCAAATTAGTGCTACGGTAGGCTCGAGAAGGTAGATAGGGCCGTGGCCCCGGTGGAGACGACTCTCTTACGGTGAAACGTGGAATTCCTGAGATAAGGGAGCACACCGAAGTGCCGAGATATTTCAATTCGGTGCCGTTTATCTCGCGGCCGTTGACTTCCTCGGGTAAAAAGCGTTAAAAAGGCTTTATAACGTAATTACCGACAAATTCGTGGCGGCGCGATGGACGAGTACCTGGCAGGCGTCAAGAGATTACTCCAAGTGGCGAGCGTGTGAAGCAATAGGACGAGTCGCGCGCGCTGTCGTAAGCCCCGTCGGCGTATCGACTCGCATAAATCACCCAACCGGTGAATGCTTTCGCCAGAAACAACGCCTTTCCTTCTTTTAAACCCCCTTCGGTGTCAGGATGACATCTCTCACCGATTATTCGCTTCAGAAAGAGCTTGCAATTAAATTCCCTCGATGTTATTGTACATTAGGATCGAGTAGATCTTCCAAAACATGTTTCCTTTTTACTAGGATAATAATAACCCTTTGATAATCACGAAGCCAGAGGATGAACTAGACTCAAGGTTTTTCAACTCGACGGTATAGTAAAAGTGGCACTTGTCCGCTAAAGAAATAGCAGATGCTCCTCGACTCGAATAAACAGTTTAATTTAGGATCATACTGTCGACTACTCGTTGCATGACAGTTTGATAGAGACAAGAGGCATGTGCCCATTAAATGGGAGTACGTATACATGATTGAACGCTTCTGGATTACATGCCTGCGTCCTCCGCCAACCCTAGTGTACGGCGGAAAATCGATAGTACGCTTCTGTGGTAAAAGACACGGAGTTCATAAACGATAGTCAAAGCGGCACTTGGCTGTTGAGAAACGGCGAACCGACTCCATTAAGTCACTCTTCGATCGTTCGCCATTTTCATCGAATGGCGACGATGCAGGAAGACGCGGTACGAATCGACCTCGACCGATTTAGGCGTACCGCGTCTATTCCCCCGCTCGATGACCGGTCAAACGGTTCCGTCTACGAGACGAAACACACGTGAAACCCACACACGTCCGTTGGAACGTTTCATACGCGACGAGCATTTTCCCGTCAAGCCGAGGCGATAGCGGGACGCCGAGGAAATTACCGCGCGCCTCGGAGCCTCTCTTATCGCGGCGGATATTTTAGTAGGCGCATAACCGACGCACTCTGAAATCTTTTTATTTCCCCGGCTGCCAGGAGGAATCCTTCTACGTCGAACCGGTGACCGCCGCATTCCGTCTCCTCCCCGGCTTTATGGCGGGGCCGATGTAAACGTAAATTAAAGAAACACGCGGGGCCCCCGAGAGCTCCGGAGGCAAAGGCGTGTAGGCGCTCGGGAGTAGAAGGTGAAAACAGTCGAGGCAGTTAGCGACGAGGTGTTATTTCAACCTCGCCGCGTACGCCGACGCCGCCTAGCGTTTCACCGTGGCGCAACCCCCGAAATTTACACGCTAAACGCACTAAAAAACGCGCTAAAAATCCGGTAGCGCTAAAAGCCACGCGCGCTCGATCGCGCCGTGGGGCCCCTCCCGTCCTCTGTTCTACGTGGCCCTTAATCCCCCGGCCGTTCCTTTGTTTACGCGGACCGTGAAGCGTGGGACGCGCCGGGCGGACCGCTCGTAAACGCGAGAGTGCCCGGGACATCAAAAAATCACGCGGGGATGCGTCGTACGACCCGCGCCGTGGCCGGAAAGCATTAAGATTTAGCCGAAGATTAGCGACTATGGTGCACGCCTCGCCGACCAGCGATCATCGCCGAACATGCTCGGAGTTGTAATAACCTGTAACCGACTCCGTGGCGTTCGGTATTCGGGGATAACGAACCCTCGTCCCGCCACTTAGGACGGCGGCGCGCCATTTTGGTACCGCATTCTATTCGATTTCATTCAATTTCTTCGCTATTTTTAATATTTTTCTTTTTTTTAATTCATGCTTTACGTCATATCGACTGCCTTCGTTGCCTTCGATTCCATGATGGAATATTTTTAACATTCTTACGTGGAATAATCTCGAATCTCCGTCGACAACGCCATTTTTATCTCAAGAATCGAAACTACAACGTTATCAGCCTTTAAAGCAACGCAGTACCACCCCTCGACCAGGCGACAATGCTTATTATCACCTCTAGCAAACTGTCGTGCGATGGAGGTCGATAATACACGGTAGAGCCTCAATTATTCTAACCTCTATTATTAGACGAGAGCCTCGTTCATCGCGTGGACAAGTGGAAGGGATGATCGTTAGGCAACAAGATTGAAGACGCTGCACGCGGTGGGGCTACTTTACGATGCTTACTCCGATAATTGCCTCGTATTCCCCGCAATAATCGAGGCTCCGGCGTATCTGTATTACGTTTCCTTTTCGACCCTCTGCAACGACCGTTTAGTCGAGCGCTTAATGCACGGCGTTTCGTCTAGATTCGAGAGGTGGTTCGAAACGGACGGAAACGACTTTGACGTCCGGGGACGGTTGATTTTAATCGGCAGAGCCGGTGGTTGCACAGGTGCACGGTGGCGTCATCGATGCCGCGGCCAACGCAAAGAGAGAACGCCGACGAAAACCCACCCAGAACTGCCGCCGTTCGATCTATCCTGCCTGTCGACATTCTCAGTCGTTGACATTATCGTCGCGGTGGAAATCTCGGCGTGCCGCGCGTGCTCGCGCCACCTTCGCGCGTCCCTTCATAAACGTGTCCGCGACGCGACGACGAGGCCGTGGAAAGAAAAAGAAGACACACCCGCCGCATGGAAAATCAATACCGGAGAGATTTCCAGCATTCCTGGTAGTTACAAACTCCGACGGAGAAATGCAATCAATCTTTTCGGGCGGAAGGCCCTTAAGAGCAAGTTTATTTCCGCGTCTAGCGGTTATTACGATAATTTCGCCACGAGTTATGCCCTGCCCCGTTATTACGACCCCAAATAACGCAATGAAACTGTCGGCACAGGGGTGTGGGATCCGCAAGTCCCGAAATGGAAGGTCGATAAAATGTAACTATTTCGTCTGGTCGTAACCGGCGGCCATTAAAGCTCGTATCTCGCGGCTCTTTACAGGGCAGTTCGACGGAGAGGGATATTCGGGGTCCCGGTGCAGGACATTCCTCTCGTTCTGCTCGGGACCTCGTCCAGGGAACGTGTCAGCGAGATCTGAAAGGAGCCGTAAAAAATCGCGTAAAGATTCGTCGGGTATAATGCGTGTCGCCGTACGCTCCATAACCCTCTGTCGTAACAACCTCCTTAATCGGTACGCGGTTCACACCGACGTTTAAATCCTCGATATCCTCTCTCCCGTTCCGCCTGTCCAAAACTCGACTCTTCGTTCTCTCTGCTCTTCCCCCGTAAATTCGATCGCGTTACTCACGTTTTCACGATGGCGATTGTTAGATAGGAAATCTTGATTAACGACGAAATAACTTTCTCTCAAATCTCTGATCGCTGATTCTATTAAAGTCAATCTCATAGCTTGTTGATAAGTAAAAGGATCCTCGGATTGCCAACGGTGATCGAACGAGGGGTGGTTTCTATGGAAAGCAGGGGACTAGAAAACTCTGGTACGAACGACGCGAAAAATGCTGTCGCTGGATGTTGGAACGCGATTCGATATAGGGAACCGGGCAACAAGACTTTGGGAAAAAAGTATCGATCGCGTGCGAGCGGGAGCTTCTTAAAAATGACTTTGTTTAATAAGGAACAGCCCCCCGAATCGTTTGTAACGAGCTTCAAAACCCCGTCGCGATACGTTTCGTTGGCACGCAAGCGGCGGTAAATCATCAATAAAATGTTACGGAGCATCGCCGGCGAGTAACCGTCTGCGGACCGGCGATAATAATTACTCGGGTTGCCGTGAGTTATTGCCGCGCGTTATTCCGATTACGCGGACGGAATTACCGGAGAGCGGTTGATGTTCGTGCGGGAACATTGTATTTGCTACGACGCGACGGTTAACCGCGAATCAAAGCGGCCGGATCGAGGCATTATTTATGCGTGACACGTTGCGAGATTGAATTGACGCACGGCTGCGTTAGCACCGAGACCCTTCCCTTTTCTCTTTCGCTTTGTTACCCACCCCCACTCTCTTCACCTTCGACTCCTCGCTGTTAGAAAAGATGAGAAACAACGAAAGCGATCGATGTAAAAATTATAGGAAATTAACAACGGAGAGAATTGATTTTTGCAGTAGGGAATTTATTGTTTACCCTATCTCGCGAGACGCCATTTATGCGAGGCTTCTTCACGAGGCCACTTAAGGGTTAATGGTGTCTTATCTGCGCGCTCATTCGCACGTTGCGGCCCGATGGTGCCTCGCGCCGACGACCAACAATGGCCGAATAACGTTTCGTCGCCCGTAAATGGCAAATTTATTGCACCGATCGAATTGAGATTCCTGGTAATGCTAATCCCCCGGTAAACCCTCGCCTTTTCCTGCTGCCGGTTCCGCATCCAAGCCAACGGTTCTCCACGCGGAATTAGAATATTTAAACTGGGAAGATAATTGTAATATTTAACCCTTAAGTGGACTCTCGATCTCAGTTGAATTTCGACTGAATTATTTTAGTTAATTTTGATCTTTACCAAGGGATTACATAAATTTTCAAATAGTTACATAGACATATGTTAAATAATTGTTAGGTTAAAATTGCAGAGGGCCCCAATAATCCACTAGAGGGTTGAAAGATACAAGATTAAACTTGAATGTCGGAAGTAGAAACTGCCAGTAATGGACAGACATATTCAAGCTGAATTTTCTCGAAAACGAAATTTTATTCGTTCCTTTCTCTTCGAACCACCCCCGGGTGCTTTAATTTTAAGAACGTATGTAAATTTCCACAAAAAGGAAACCATTTAAGTATCATTACACAGACCACGCGTGGATCGAGTAGTACTACGAAAAGAAATGTTTTTCCATCGCCTCGAAAGCGGTCGAACGGGTACCAATATGGCCGACGGAGGGGTTCCGCGTGGTCGAAAGAAGAAGAAGCGTGGAAAAAATGCGAGGACCTCGCGAGAGGAGAAGAAAGGCCGCGTCGGGAGGGATGGTTCGTGGGATCTCTCGAGCGCATTATGCGTACGAATGCAAATTCCCGTTCGGTCGCGAGCGAGCGAGCGTTTATTTGTCACGCACTCGCGGACGTACACGGCGCGGGATAGCCACGGACAGTATGGGACGCGCGCGTACCTACACACGCAGCCCGCGTTTCAAGTCTTCCAATTCCCTCCACCGTGTCCTGCCTCCGCCTCCGCCTCCGGGTCGACCGTTTCACTCCGTCGTCCGTGTTCCCCGTGGCTTCCCCTCTCGCTCGAATTTCCAGTCGACCTAGGCGACCGTGTACCCTGCCACGATTATCTGCCACCGTCATCTCTCAGACCCGCGTACTTTTGTCCGCGTATCGCCGCGGCCGGTCCGCGCGCCGGCACATGCTGCTGTCGCTTGTACTTTTCTATTAATTATACAACTGTACTCGACGTTCTTTAACGACCTGACAGCGCGGCCGGTAACCGCGGGGAGAATCCACGGGGCCCGCACTATCGTCGCCGGCCGGATTTTATGAAAATGCTAATTCCTAGACGATTTACGGTTCGGGGGAAATAACCGCCGCCGGGTACCGGAATTTACGCGCGGCTCGATCCAACGCGATCGGGATCAGAATTCCAACGGGGCGAGATCGCGGACGGTCTGGATCCCCGCGTCAAAGGTGCGCCGTGTATCCCAAGAATTTATGACAAGACCGCCACGCATTAATATTTTAATCCCCGGACGAGTCACTCTGGTCTAGAATACGGTACTGCACCGCGGTCTAACCTTATTCCCGCCACTAGGAAAGGGGAACGCGATTAAATTGCGAGATTATCGCTCTGAAACACGCTTAGTGGGTTCGCGGAACGGACTGGGCGCCATATTCTTGCATAGAGGGGCTTCCAAGTACAGGTAAACTCCACGGAAAGATTTTAGAATGAAACTACAACTATCTTCTAAGTAATCGTGATGAGGTGGTGGACACTAGGGAGCCAGATTCTGCAACTTGAAAGGAAGGGAGACACTTCCATAATCTCCCCCAACTTCGTGGGTACTTTTCTAAAGCATCCTGGTTCACGACGAAACGAACGGGTTATACCTGATCGCAGGAGCAAATAAACGGGACGTTCGATTAAGAAATATCGAACTTCGCTTAGAATCTCCGAGGATCCCGTATCGATTTTACACCGATTCGACCGATAACTGGACGGCCGTTTATAATTGCTCTGGATCGCGGTCGAGAAAGCGGACGAGCGGGTTCTGGCCCCCGTAAAGGTCGGTTTAACGAAGCCACCGCGGTGCCAGGTAATAACGAGCGGCGTGTCGATGATTTTTCCGCGAAGACCGATCGCGTGTCTCGTCGCCGGTCGCAGCGACAAAGCGGCGCTACGAAGTTCGCGCATCGGAGCCGGTTATTCCGATAAATCGACCGATTACCCTGCGATATCGGAATTAATACAGGCAAGTGAATTATGGCTCGCGTTATTACACCGATACCCGGCCGTTTTATTAATCGCGACTAAGCAGCGATCGCGTTAGACGAACCGCTCTCCTCGGGGAGAATATTCGTCGGTGAAATACACCCTGGTTCCGCTCGTCACGGTCGCATTACTCTTACGCACGCACCGCGGCGATTGCGAGTCGCGCCTCGTCGGTTATTCGGCGCCTCACTGTGTTTTGCATAATTCGTTCAGCGAAAACGGCAACGAGACAGTGCATTACAGTGTTTCACAATCGACGATGCATCGTCGCGCGACACGCGAGAGAACGGGGAAAGGGACGCGATGTTAACGTTTCGCGTCTCGATTCGGCGCTATAAATTTCCCGATTATGGGAGACGAACCATGGTCTTGATAATGGAAATGGCTCGAGAACAGGCCAGGCGCGAACCCTCCAAGCGTACTAATTTCGATAATCGCGATAGGTACGACTCCTCGGCGATATTTAACGGAGGATGCTCGCGATTAATTCGAACGAACGATACTCCATACACCAAGGATTAACGCTATGGGGTTTGCTGGGCCCGTCATCCGTTACATCCGGCTCCCAGATTTGAGAAAAGACACGCGAAAAAGGAGAATGGAATCTTCTTCCTGATCCCGCGGTCGCGATACTCCGCCAGATAATCCGTTCGAACACGGAAGCTGCCACTTATTCTATATACGCCGCGCACCAGTTAGGCGTGTCAATAAGTTCCTCCTTTTTGCATAGATGGTATGGTAGATTCGATGGCCACGATAAACCCGTTTTACAAATCGCCTAAGCGCGCCCGAATGAAAGCCTAGGGAATCGTTATTATCGCGTATTCCTTGTTTGAGCTTCGCGTCTGTAATCCGACGAGGATTCGTTCCTTCGTTCCGTCCGCTTTCGACGAACCACGGCCGCCGCAGGATGGGAATTAGGGTTAAGTAAGTAGCTACCTAGACAGGATGCGTCCCTATGGAGCGGGAGCATGCAATTCATGAACGCCGTGGACGACGAGGAAGCCGCGACGATAGGGGAGTGAGAGGGGGGAGGGCGAAGAGGAACGAGCGGGAGCCGCGAACGCAAGGCCCCCCCGGGCCTGATGCGAGATTAGGAGGTCCTCTCGCCGACGTATCGCAAGATGCGTCCCCCCGATGGAGCCGCGTGTTACACGTGACAGTAATGGCATGTAATCCAGGAACAATATTCCCCCTAAGTTCGGCTTTAAACGGGAAACCTTCCTGCCGCGTGTCGGTTATCGCGCCTCGCATCGATCGGCCAACCTGTTGCCTCCTAACCCTCAAACCTCCGACCAAAAGGTGCTCGATTGTCGCCTAAACGACGATGGATACACCCCTTAACGCGCACTTAACATCCCTCCGTGTCCTTTCGCTCGTTATTTGCTCATTAGTTTGAAAGTTCGACTACTGGTGCTAGAGAAAATTGCGAGGTTCTATTAAATATTTATGATGAAAGTACTAAAACTCCACGCCTCGAATTGTATCCAAAATGTTACCGGTTCGTCACATTATTGCAGACACGACTTGATTAAAAGTTGAATTTTTCACCGGAGGCGGTTCTGGACAGCTAAAATTGGTCACATCTTATAGGCAATGAATCACCCAATAAACTGATGTATCGGGGAACACCAACACACGCTCTATAGGTGCGCATACAGTCGGAGTACTTCAAAAACTAAAATATTTACCAACGTCTTCCAACCGCGATTAGACGATTCCTCGACCGAATTCCTGTCGTTTTGGGGTGGAGTGGCGCCAGCGAAGCGTGAAATCACGGACGTACGGGTACTTGGACCGCCGATTCCGGGGCCTTGGCGGGGACGTAAAGGTACGAGGGGGCGAGCGTACGAGGCGGGCAGGAGAAAGGGAGCGAGAGCGGAAGCCGCGCGCCCCCGGCCGACAAAATGATCAAAAGGCAAATTTCATACATTATTTTCACTTTAATGCTACCGTATCGCAATTTATGGGAGGGCCGGGATTTATGCGGGCGCGTATACGCACCACAGGGCCTAATCTGAGAGGGCCCACCGGACAGAAACGTTCACGGGCCTGTACGGGACGAGGAGTCGCGTCCGCGGGAGCACGCGCGCGCCCGGACCGATCGTAAAGAACTTTGTATTAAAACGTTGTACGTCCCGGACCGTTTATGTCAACAACCTTTGAGTTGTGTGTGGAACGCCTCACGCTGCGATGTTAGGGTCTACGCTCGGTGCAACGCTCGTTCTGGCCCCCGGGGCACACTCGACGGGGAGGGTGCTGCAGCGTCCTTTTCCTTTACGCCCAGACCGTATCGAGGCCTCGCGATCCCAGCCGTCCATCGATCGTGATTCCTAGTCCCGATCGGTAGCCGGACGATCTACGGCCGTTGCTCGAATAGGATCGATTCAGAACCCGTTACCGGCACCGATCTCTTTACCCCTCCGCCACGCTGGCCTTTTCTCTTTTCGCCTACTCTTTCATCAACGACCATCCCGAACCATCTCGCTCCGGTGACCGCCTATACGCGTCCACGTCCGCGAGAACCAGCCAACAACCGACATTTTACGCCCTCGATTTTCATCCACTTCACCTGCGTTGCGGTGCCAACTCGAAGATTTACAAAATTCAAAAGTAAAGTGTGAACGTTGCTGTATGATGTCACCGACGATCAACAAGTAAAAGCAAATTCATGTAACGAAAGGAAGTTGGCGATCGATCTTTGTAAAATAAACACTGTCTAAAGAAATCGTTGTTTATAGATTTGATTTCTTTCGAGCCCTCTCACAATATTAACCAGTTTAGACAAATTTGATTTCGACGAGAAACGCAAGCAAGGAGTTGAAACGTATCTAAGAATGCATGCTTGAATCACGAAAGATACCGAGAAATGTTTCGAGTCAAAGTTGCACCTCGTGAATAAGTATCGCAAATGAAAGGTTTCTTGTACGAAACATTTTTCAATATTACGGTCCGGGTTGAGATTTAATTTCCTGCGTGTTCGCAGTAAAAACAAACCATAGTCGATGCTGCGAGCTCCTCCAAACCCCTGATCGATCTATTGATCAACTGCTACATCGCAATAAGAGTGATCGAACTTCCAGGTATTTCGCAGGGGAGATCGATTATGTCCTGTCGCTTCGGCGCGGAAACTCACCTGGAAAGAAAAGAAAATCGATGTAACGAAACAGGACGATGCAAAGGCGCGCTAATGTGTAATTTAATCTATAATCCCGAACAACTGTCTTAATGAAATTGTTTAACGATGTACGGTAACATTGTGATCGGCAAATCGTGATATTTAAATTTCTCGCCGCGACGGAGATCTAGCAGGGGGGCGATAGGTCGCGTTCGCCCCGTTCTTAATTACGCCGGCTGGGTAAATTAATTATGAGCTTGCATATTATTCGGACGATCCGTGGTCGATGTTCCATTCGACTGCTCGGTTCTTCGTTCCCTCCTGTTCCACAAGTTCGATCGTCTGGTTGCGCGGATGCCGCGGTCACCATTAATTATCGGTCGATGTAACGATCCTGGCGACCGAACCCACGAACCTTCGTCACGGCGACTCGATTCCGTTGCCCTCCGAGTCGCGCGTGAAAGAGAGAGAGGTGTTTCCGTTTAACGATCGAACCCGTACTTTAGGGAGCTGACTGCGAAACCCGTGCTCGATAATTTCGTCGGACGTATCGACCGTTCCTGGGAATAAGTACACGTTATAGGATGTAATTTGTTAGGCCTAAACATTTCGTTCGGCGTAAAATCGTCCCGGGAATCGAAAAGTTGACGGTCGTTCTCGGAAACGTGCCATGGGGAATTCTCGCGGAGGACGGAAGTCAATTTGGGTGGGGTTCTCGGTTTACGCGAGAAATTCGTTTCGCGAGATTGGAGCTCCCGAGCTGGCCGGGGAGGAACGTTAATGCGCCTTCGACGGAGGTCCTTCTTCGTTTACTTCGCGAAACGCTCACCCCCTATTTCACTCCTCCACGGTAGCGACAATTACAGTCCGCCTTACGTCAGCGAGACTTTGTATCCGCTGATGGGAACACCGCGAGCCGTGCCGTTTCAAAAATTATAAAACGTTTCCCAGAGTCTTCTTACTCGAAGGGAATCTTTACCACGCTCAGTCGCAAACACTCGAACATTTTTGCGACACACTCGTAGAACTAATCGTACGAACAACGAACCCTACTCGAGCAGGGCTCGCGTCGAGGACCGCTTGGAAAGGACGCTGACGCGATCGACCGAAATCAGATTCGGAATTGAAACACAGTGGAAAGGGGGGGTGTTCCAGGTTGGAAATTGACCGGGGATCCCCTTTGATCGTCGAGTAACGAGGCAGGCGTGCGAGAGCCGCGAGAAAATGGAGTCGATGAAAAGTTAAAAACCGACGACGGGGCCCCGGGACTCTCCAGTCCTCGCCGTTATATTGGCAATCGATGAAGACTGACGGACAGGTATCGGGAGCCTTCCCCGCTGCGCGCTCCCGTCTTTCTTTTTTTTTTTATTATTCTCTCTCTCTCTTTCTGTTCCCCGGCCGCAGATGACGTGGAAGAAGCTGAAGAAGATGAAGAAGCAGAAGAAGAAGAAGAGGACGAGAGGGAGAAGCGGTCGGGGAAGAGAGTTTTAACCGCGCTCCGTCGGAATATGGTCGCAATTACCGCGAGAGATTAATGAGCCGATGCTCGCGCGATGCGAGAGACTGCTCTACGAACGGTCCCCTCCGCGCCCACCCCCTCACCCACTGATCGACCATCCTCCTCCGCCAACTTCTCATCGTCCCTGTCGAGAAAACGACTAATTCATTCTGCGAGAAGACAGGTCACGTATCTATTCTTCTTGTTCGCGTGCAAGCGAGAAAGCCTATAATTAAACCGAGAGATTTAGTATCGAACGCTTTTAATGTCGTCGCGAATTCTTTCTCTCTCCCGTACGACCGTTTTATGTCCCGGCGCAATGATTCAAACCAGTCGATGAACGCTGCCGGACGTCACGGTTAACCGGATTACACCAGACGACGACGCGTCGCGACGGTGCACCGCCGCCCGATCAGTTTCGGTGATTTCGATGCCGCCTCCCGCTTCCCCAGCGAAAGAATGGCGATCGAGATCGCTCTAAACAGAATCTCCGCTTGCTAACAATATTTATTTAAATCGAAAGAAGCTAAAAATGTTCGATGCAATTCTTTCCTATGCTTTTGTTTTGATATCTCAACTAGTTTCGAACTTGACCAGTTTTTTTTTACCCTTTTGCCGAGACTGGATGACAGTGACCAACGGCGATTAACGAGGGTACGTTGGCATGTTTTCCCCGTACGAATCCCTCTTCTTAAGAAGGTCTCCTTTCCTTTGACCCCTCTAATTAGCCGTCACGCAACGGGCCAATATCGCATACGGAGTTAATATCGTGCTAGGTGCGCGATCGAGATCGTCCAACAATATTAATAATCAGTCGTTAGTCACTCCCTTTCATTAGCAAACGCACCGGACGAAGCCCGTTTTGGAAGCCAGTCTGCCAACCCGTCTAATTACCACCACTATACGCGCCACCTCGTCGACCCTCGCTCGGGACTAGCATCGACCGTGACAAACGCGCCGAGAAATCGTTTCTCCGTTAGAACCTTGTCTCCCGCGAAAGTTCACCGTCTACATCGAACGGCTACCACGGCGAGAAACCGCGTGGAAGAGTCTGTCGCTCGTAGATTGCTGCGGAATCGAAGATTGAATCGCAAAATTGATTCTGTCGGGCACCGTTATTCCCATTTAATTGAACGAGAATGGCCCCTCGTTATTCACGCGTCCCATACGTTTGACGCGACAGTTGCGATATAAGGACACTCGTGTATTATGGGACAGATTACTTTGAACAAATGGATACCATCGAATAGATGATTCCGACATTTTCTGCGCTCCTAAATCTCCAAAGACAGAGAGATCGACGAATATCGAACAATGCACGTTCAGCGGCGCATAATCCGCGGGTACAGTTAAACGCTACTTCCCTTCGCTGTTGCAGAAACAAATAAATAAGTGATCTCGAGCGTAGCATCGAGGAGCAAACGTTTGCTGCGTGGTCGTCCCGAGGTTCGCGATCTACCGAGTCACGCGGCACGTAACCGGCCGTGCAAGACGCATGGCATCTCGAGTGAACTTAAAAGAGAGCTAATCCTAACCTCGAGGCGCGGCTCGGCTCGCGTGCACGCGTGTATTAAAGGCTACACCTACGGTAGTGGTTCTTAACCTTCTTTTTCTCGAGTCCCTTGCCACTCGTTGGACACATTCTACGCAGCAACGTTTCTAAATAGTATTTTTAATCGACATTTTTCGAACCAGATAGATTCATTACAGTTTCACAGCCGAAATAAATATGTAATTTCTAGATTTCTGGACGCGTAGAAATTTATTTATGGGGGTTCCTTGGGACGAAGAACCACTGATCTATGGCGTACGCTCGAGCGTGCACGCACCTACGCCCGAACGGTGTTATCGGCAAAGGACAAACGCTCGAGAGCTCAAAGTCTTCTGGATCACGCTCGACAGGACGAACGGCACCAGGAAAAGGACCTGATCGACCATTACCATATGTTAAACAGATCCTGGTTCCTTTGGAACAACGGGCAACGTCAGTCGTCCCGAAGAAAGACGATAATTATTCCTCCACGAAGTTTATATCTTCGTGTTGTGCATGGTAAAACCTGATATTACTATACGGGGCCTTTGTGTCCAGTTATGTTTATACGGTACAGGTTTCTTGTAAATTCAATGTTTTCTGTTCCAAGTATGTTTAGATGTCTCTTACCACAGGAAGCTGTGCGTTAAATCTGTGTCACGAAATTATTAAAAATATAACACTTGCACTATGGAATTGAAACTGTAATTAATTAAACTAACACGGTGACTACGTGTGTGCACTAGAAGCTGAACTAATTGAAAACAAGATTGGACTATATGAAGAATCGTGCGAGAGTTAATGAGCGTTGCCCCTGTTGTCTGGACTCGCCTTTCTAAAACTCTCGGTTCTAAATTAACCCAGACTGTAGCACACTATGCTGAGACCAAGAAGCTCTGTAACCACCGCACCATAGATCCTGACGATAATGGAAACTATCCGGGACTTTTACTTTCCTCGAAACACTACTGATAAATATCTATTTGAGACTTGGAAGAACGTTACTGTATGATCTTTGTAAAATAAACACCGTTTAAAGAAATCCTTGTTTATGCATTTGATTTCTACGTTTCTTTCGAGCCCCGTCACGGTAGAAACAACGTTTAAGTTTGACAGTGAAGTTTCACGTTGGTCGAAAGGTGGCTAAACATCACCGTGGCGTAAAAAATAAGGCTCCTCGATCGTCAGCGCGAAACGTTTCTGCAGCGTCTCGACAGAGGGTTTGGCAACCAGTCGCGGTCCCTCGTTCCATCCATTTTTCTCCCTTCGTCTCTCCCGTTGAAACCTCGGTCCAAAAAAAGCTATTAACCGATATCCATCTGAGGTCATTCCTTCGTTCCACGCGCGTTCGAGTTTGCGTCCTCCAGCGAGCCGTTTTGGACGCTATCGCGCTTAGCGGAATGGGTAATGCATCCTGCCAAAGCCCGGGGGCGCCAAATGAATTACAATATTTCATTCTCACGCCCGTATATACCCGACGACGGCCCATACCGATGGCCGCGGAGGCTAATTGCATTTAACTCATTATTGGTTCATTCGCGAAACGGTCACGATCGTACGACACACACGACGTCCGCCACTTCTTTTCCGCGTCCCCTCTCGACGGATCCAGACGTCTCCCGACCTGTCGAGATTATTACCATCGCCTCTTTTTTTTATGCCTTTTCTCGCCCGTTAATGCAACGATCGACCATTCCCTGGATGGAATTTGCGAGTGCACGCACGTCGTATCGCCAATGGAACGAATCCTTCCCGATAACCGATCGGACTGGGAACCAACGCGAAACTTCGACTCTGAATAAATCTCCGGAGAAACTCGTAGATCGCTTTCCCGTTGCTTGGATGTTATTTTATCTTACGGAGAAATTATTTCCCGGGTGTCTGTACGCATCGGAGAAAGGCAGGACCACTTGAAAGGCTCGCTTGAAAATTCTTTCGAGTCCTCGAGATCTCCGGTTAATTATCGTTATCGTATATCGAGCATAAAAAATTGAATACTTTTAAGCAATATAAGTATCTGCAAATAAAGAAAAGGCTTCGCTAAGATCGTTCGGAGAGCGGAGGTAAGGAGTGACGCGCGATTAGTGGAAGCTGGATCGCCCAAGGAGCCGTGTCACGGACAAATTCGCTGTCAAAACGATACGATTTCGAGGATCCAGAGAGAATGATCTCTCTCATCCGGCGTTGAAGAAGCACAGCCCATGGATTTTGTCCCGACCGCAAAGCGCCGTCATTCATCGAACCCCGTAGCCCCCGACGGATTATTATAATTAGCTTGCTGTCGTGTATCCTTCCTCATTCACAGTTCCCTCGTCCTTTTAGCACCGGTAACACTTAACACTCGTTACGACCAGGTGTACAAGCGCCGGCATTGCAGCCTTCGAGCATCGTCAGTCCCCCCCTCTTCTCGCGTCTTCCCGTCTTTTCTCCGGCTCATTTCTCTCCTATTCCCCGAGCCCCCCTTTCCCGTACAACCATTCTCCCCGCCGCATACAGCACTCTCTAATTGATATAATCCACCGCGGTCGGGGCTTTGTTACGCGGAATCCACGGATTACACGGCTTCGCGCAATTAGTCGTACCGCTCCGCGAAGGGATGTTAATACACCGGGCTGGTGTACATTAAAGCTTTCCCCGGTTTTCTTTTTTTTGTCCTACGGGGCTCCCATTTCCCGTTTATTCGCCGTCTGGCTCGCCTACTCTCCGTGCCCTTCCAACGTTCGCACGAACGCCGCGAGTAATCCCCGCGATATCTTAATCCAACGCGCAAACGTTTACTTTTAACTCGCTGAGACCGGCTCGTTAGCCGGCTCGCGTACACGCGGCTCGTGCTGCGAACATCCGCGAGCAACGAAATTAATTTCCCGCTTTTTCTCCGGTGTCCGGCTCGTTACTGAAACGACTCGACCGGTGCCCAGACCACCGTCAGGCTCGATTAACCGCCGGATGATTTAAAACGAGCTACGCGTCGCCCTGGATTGTCCCTTGAAACTTTTACTTTTCGCTGGACGCGATCTCGCTATTCCTTGGAATCAAAGTCTCATCGACTCGTTAGTCTTTCTCACTGGTAGGGACAATTCTTTAATATTATTGCACTTTTGAGTGTGCAAGCACTGTGTGTCATCACATTGTAAAACAAGTAGAAACAAATTCGTAACGAAAGAGAGTTGGTCATCGATCTTTGTGAAATAAACACCGTTGAAAAAGATCGTTGTTCTATCTATCGCGATATTACTCGATCGAGAAAAGTCAAGAAGGGGGTGAGGGAGGAACAGGCGATTTCTCTCGCGTATGGAAAGACCGTAAAGCTGTCGACGTGTAGAAACGAGAAAATACGCGACGCGTTATTCGATCCTCTCTCGATCTCTTCCTCAGTCTCGAATCCTGTCCCGCGATCGACACACTGACGTCCTTCTGCCACGCGTGATTCTCGTTCCCCCCTTGGGTGTCCCGTTAGCCGACGTTCACGCGAATCCACGTTGCCGTACGACGATGTAGCTACTACCGATCGGAGATACCGATCGGATGGCGCGCTCTGGTCCCACCGTGCTTGAGAACTCCGTCGAGCGGAATCGTGGAATGCACGGGGCCCCGTACGAACGAATGGAAAGTAAAGGTACAAGCGCGTTAATAACAGGCCCGAGGTATCCGCGGTATCCGCTCGAGTTTCGTATACGAATTTTCAAATCGTCCACGCTGCTGTTGAACTTCTCTGGATATTGTGACTCGAGACGCGAGATTACTCTCTCGGTATCTGATGTAATATAACGTGATGGGGACAGGATTAGGTCGACTGCTGGTCGAAGGGGAGGCATCTGATCGAGGAACAACGTTTAGATGGAAGATTGAATATAATTATTCCACATTCGTAAGAGAAACGCCATGTGTGCTGGTAAGATACGGGGGAAAGGAGAGAATCGTTTTGTAAAGCCTGAGCTGCACGAGTGAAAATACATATCGTTTGTGTTTGATATGTTTCTGTAAACTGGGTTCTCGTTATTACGATGACAGACGCGTGGATCGAAGGGGGCGTGTAGAGCTTATATACCATACTTAGAGTCTTACGGTTTACAGACTATTATCGAAGGCCGTCGCGTTGCATAGACGCATTACTCCGAGATATAGTTCGTTTTACTTGTTGCAATAATAGTTTGCAGATTGCGAAGACCAGCTTAGTCGATAAAAAGGGGAAGAAAAAGAAAATATACGTAAACACCGGTCTCCCGGTCCGCAACAACGACTGGGTCGTTAAAGGATTGCCCGAAGGTAATCGGTCCTCGCCGGAAGGACAATAAGATTCGACGTACCACGAATCTCGCTGTCCCTCTCTAAGTCCTGTTGCACGAAATTACACCGAAATCTTGCCGAAATGAGCTTTTTTCGGTCGCGTTTAACGACGCGGCCTGCTCGATTATCGCGTGGCGCCGCGCGTACAACCATTTCCCAGAAACCATCCCCCTCCGGTGCCCGATAGAAAGGTCGAGGAACAAGAATTTTTACGTCCACGTCCATCGAATGAATCGAGAAAAAAATATTCGCTCGAAATCATTCGACTTTGTCGAAACCAACATTTTAGAACGACCACCTTCGAGGAGAAATGGTGGGGGGCGAAAAAGGAGCACAGGCTTGTATGCTCGACGAGAATCGATAGGCGAGTGCACATTCGTTTTCCGGTTTACAATAATTATAGCGCCGCTGGTCGCGATAGCGTGCGTTTTGCGTTTTATTGCCGCCACGGTCGACTCTATCGGTCCGATTTTTCCGGTACCAGCTTTCCGTATCCAGCACGTTTCCTCTCCCCGCGGTAATTATCTCCTCCGCTCCTTTCCCTGCCCCTCGGCCAGCATCTCGCTTACCGATCGAGACCCGGTACCGTTACCACCGCGGCGTCGGAGAACGTCTGGCACGAATACTCACGTGCGTGCGCCATTGCGATCTCGCGCGACAATCGATCCCGGGCTTATTTTAGGTTGCCCCGAGATGCACTCTCCGACGCGGGCAATATCATACTCCGATAATGGATAACGGTGTAAAATAACTCGGCGATTTGTTCGCGACGGTCGCTCGAGAGGACGGTGTTTACCTCGCTTTGTAGATTGGTAACAGTTGTTTAGCCTTCATTTCTCTCTTACGAGGCGAAAATTTCTTTGGTCTTTGCTATTTCTAGAATTTTCAACGCCTGATCTTGTCTTGGACCAATATTTTCCTACAATCGTGACGATTGGAATCGATCTATGTTGACTCTTTGGGAAATCGAGGGCTAAAAATTAAATTACGTCCCATTCAACAAAAAAGTCGAGCCTTTCAAGGAAAGAATAGTAGAAAACTCAATGGACGTTTCTTCTGTGCATTCTGATAATTCCATAGTGGCAACCTCGAGTGGCATCGAGAAAATGGAGTGGCCCGCCGCGGGGAGGGCAAATCGCGGAGCAACAAGCGATTCGAGCATACGGAAGTCGAGATATTTCTCGCTAATTTTAAACCGATAAAGAAATACGGCCGTCGAGCGGACAGAGGGAGAAGAGCGACTCCGAAAAAGCGTCCCTTTGTCGGTGTTGTCCTTTAAATCCGTTTAAAGGGACCACCGACGGGCTGGGCTGATTAATAGTTCTCTCCCGGCCGGTAGGGCCGGTCTCGATGACGAATCGAGAATGGTACCGGGGACAGCGGGCAAAAATGCCGGGTTCACACTTCGCGGCAACCTTCCGGATTATGATCGTCGTCCAGCGCATTCTTCGTCTAGTTCGCGACTCTTAAACCCGTTCCTCGTGCACGGGACATTTTTCGTACGCTTCGAAGAACAAAACACGAATAATAAAAGTCATATTTTTGAAGCCAGAAACGTATAAATTTCGTTGCACTCGAACGAAATTATGCCTATCCATGTACGTTTTGCAACTCGAACGGGGTTACTCGGCGCCAAGCGCGGAGAGGTTAATGGCGCGGCAATAATGGCCCCCTGAATGTCACTGTTGCAAGCAGAGAAGGTAGCACACGAATCGAATCGCGATGTTTACCGAGCGTCGGTCGTTCGAAGGGGGGCCCTAGCGAGAGCCACGGGAAATTGAACAGCTTTTTCGCGACCTTGAAAGCTGCTAGGCGACGGAGGCGATGGGAAACGCGGAGCCGTCGGGTTAGGTCGCCTCGAAAACGGCAGCGTTCGCGGTTGTACACGCGAGCGAGCACGAGATTAGCTCGAGGCGTGGTAGCGAGAGATGCCACCACAGAGTAATTTTACAGCAAATAGGTTTACACAGCGCTAGGCAGACGAGGAGAGCCACGAGGATACAGCTGTGGCCCGCCGCGGGGTGAATGCACCGAGCCACGTACACGCGCGAGCAACCGTTGCCGCGGCTATTATTCTCAATTACCATCGCCTATCAGCCACGTCGTACATTTTCATGAAAATCCCGACGACCCTTTTTGCCGTTCTCGCCGATTCCACGACCATTCGACTTGCTTTTCGTTCCGTTCCCAGCGACAACGCTCGACGCACCATTGTTTCTCAACGACACCGTGTCCTAGGAATTCTGCGTCCACCGCACTTGTAAACATCGAGTTGGACATTGGGGATTTTTCATCGAGAACTTTGAAATATCTCCTACCTTCTCAGATTTAGATTGACAAATTTTCTCGACTCGTTTGAGAGGTCATTCTGAGCAACAATTATAACTCATTACCAGAGTTCTTTATATTTGCAATGCTTTAAGGGGATGTAACTTTAAATTTACAATCGATCGAAGCGTTGCTAGCTGAGTTTGATAAACCTTGTTACCGAACCGTCGGTTTATTTTCTTCTGGCCATTACATCGGGATGGAAGGAGAATAAAAAGAGAATAATCGAACCGCGACGGAGGCTCGGGACGGTCATTGTACAAATGACAAGATACTAATATCATGGCGGGTCTATAATAACCCGCACTATTCTCGGAATGCGTCCAGCTACCCGAAAAGAGGACTAAGCAGACCGTGGACTGCTCTACGGAACGGGAGATCGGGGGGCCAGGCCCTGTAATTTCAGACCCGTAATGGGCCTCGGTCTCACAATTAGACCTTCCTGAGTCCTCCGCGTCTTTCTCTCTTTCCACGATGGTCCCCCTGTCCCTCGCAGAAGGCATTTTTCTACCATGTCTCGGAGATTCCGTCGATCTCGAAACCCCGATCGACGAGAACCACCCTTATCTAGGCGAACAGTTCGAAAAACGAATCGAAAACCAAAAAACATTCTCTTCGTTACGCGTTACAGAAAAACGCAAAATTGTTCTTAACAGGGATTCAAAATTCACTATCTATTCTGGACATATTATTCAGGACAATTCTAAACAGGACAAACTAAAGATAAAAGTTAGTGATTTCAACGTTTAATTTTTAATCTCCGCGAGGACAAAGTTCTATTTTAAAAGCTATGCAAATATCTACCTAACTTCGAAAAATAATCGAATCGTCGAAGAAACCGTGCTCTGAAAGTTCTCGCTCTGGACATCGGTTTCTTTCGATGGACCTTCTTACCGAACTCGCGGTTAATTTATTTTCTTGCTGTCCGTTCTAAAAGCAATAAGAGGCACGGCAAGTACGGAAGGAAGAGATTCCCATATGCAATACCGAGAAATACTACGCGACCACGTATTCAGGAGCCCGTCCTTGTCCCGTGCAGACGTCGTCCTAGAAAACGATGACGCTACATGACTCTCAGGCTCGGTCCTCATCCTCGAGCCTTCCCCTTTTCCCTGAAGGACCCTTGGAGCATAATTACATAGTGGTTTAGCCGCGCCGCGGCAAAGAAGGGACCGCTTTCGTCGAGCAACGTAATGACTAATCGCGCAGCGGTAACGTCACGACACAGATCCCTCGATGCCATTAGGCTGGATTAGAAACCCACTTACGCCTCTGCGACGCAACATTAATTGTGTGCAATGACGCGCGTACACTCCCCGACACTTGATTACACTCGACTCGCAGAAACGCGATATCTCATTTAAAACGGAATGCAACGTCGCGATAAAATCCCTGCGGTCTTGAAATTTTCATCCATTTTCTTTTTTCAAACCGGTTCGATGCGCGTCTTTGAAAGTTCACGTTCCAAAAAAATGTCAGAATCAAACTGTTTCGGAGGCAAGGTGAACATTCTCCACGCGTTTCTCTCGATGTTTCATTCGAGTGGCCGCCGTTTTGCAACATCACAGTACTTAAGTGTACCAAATCCGTAAGTGTAACCGAAGCTACGTACGCTTTGCAAGAACGCTTCCACTTCTTGTTTCAAGCTAACCCATGCGGAGAAAACCATGGAGAAACGCAACAGTCGGGGAACACTATATTCTTGTTTCTAATAGAAGATTCTCTTTCAAATACACGCTTTGTTTTAACATTTTAAAAAAGACAAAGTCCTGAACTTTTCCTTCGCGAGTGCTGAGAATAGATACTCCGGAGAGGACCCCGTTTCCATCAACGGGAGGCCAGGTACTGATATTCGAGTCTGCCCCTGCTGCCTCAGCCTTCGTAAGAGCATCCCGTGTTATTAGAGTCGCAATCATAGAAATTATTACCGTCCCTCCGGACGGTCGACCTTTCTAGGTCTTCCTTTCGCTGTCGCGGGCGTGACGTAAGAGAGTACCTTCCCCGAAGAATATTACCGCTAATTCGAGCTTGTAACCCTTGTTAACGACGGCCCCGCCAAGATGGAGGACACTGGGATTATCGCGTAGCACAGATATCCTCGCTCCGATGCGTTCGAGGGTCGTAAAACGTCGAGATTCCCTCGATACTGGTCGAGGCGCATCGTCTCGATTACCGAGATTCACGATACACTTTTTACTACCGAATGAAGACTTGTACCCAGCACAGGAACAAGGAGGATCTACAACCTGGACGAGCGGCTTTCGAGTAAGCCTCGATCTCAAATTGCGTGGAACGCGTACGTACGCGTGCAACAAATCACATAGAGCAACGAGTTTCTGGATGGGAACTTTCGTTAAAAAGTTCTCCGCTAAATGGAGATGATCGAGGGAGCATAATTCGACTCCCATATTATTTTAGATTTTGAATAAATCTTAAATTTACTTTGTGGAAAGGTGTTAGTCCTTGAAGAGGTTGAGTTCGAATCTTTTGGAGATGTCTGTCGGCGGTGGGGGTGGGATTGGTGCTGGTCTAGCGGCTCGCAGAGTTCGAGGTTCGCGAGATAGTTCGAGGGAAGAAGGAGAAACGGGGCGAAAGAGGTCTCGAGGTCGTTTCTGGGCGTGGTGGCATCCACTTTTACATCTCCTCGGTGTACGTATAGCTCTCGGTTCGAGTCTGGTCTCTCTCTATAGCCGTCGTTCCCTTCGTATCCCGGCCGTCCCGAGCCGACAGCGCGATGTGCGCGCGCGCGGCCGCGGACTTCGTAGAGGGTTTCGGTTCTTCGGGCCATTTATTTTTTCCGACCCAGCCTCCAGGGCTGTCCAAACGACGGCCTGACGGCCGTGGAAGGAAGAGGCCTGGCCTATTGTTTTAGCCGGGTACGCTTAAATTGAAGCCCCGAGCGATCCGCGGTCCCCGCCGCGAAGAAAAAACCGACGTGTCCACGTGCTTTAACTTGTAGGCGGTTGTTACGTGCCGTCTTCGTGGCTGAACTTTTTACGAGAAACAAGCCTTACGAGGATGCCTCGCGCGAGATACGAGTCCCCAGGTCTATACGACGACGACTTTCGTCCCGAATAAACCGTTTTCCATGTTTCACCGACTCCTCGAGCCCCACAAACGCGCGACACACTCGAATAAAAGCCAAGTCGCAAGGTAATAAGCAACGAGGAAACTTTCATCGCTGTATTTATACCGCGATTTCATTACGCTCCGATTATTCGGAATTTGTCCGGCGGTTATTAAAATTAAAATTAATCGACTTCTCTCTTCCCGAGGAAAATTGAATTGATATAAATTTCGCGAGTACCTCGTATAATTTTTCGTTTCTCTGATATTTAATTACCGTCGAGACAGTAAATGCAATTAGCCGGTTAGAGTACCGTGCAAATAAAGAAAGAGGACCGGGGGATAATTGGCCGGTGGTCGTTCTCGAAAATTAGCAAAATCGTTGCCGAGAGTACGGATCGGGGTCACGAGATGCAAAGCGTCTCCGGTCCGCCGTTTTCGATTCTCGCGTCCGCCACGAAGCCGTTCCCTTTGCCTCCGCGGCGTTCCGAAGTATCGTGCGGCGCAGGGATCGAAGAATGGGCCGGGCAAAAAATTGCGAGTACCATCGGCCCATCTTGGCCTCTCTCCGTTCGCGTCGTGGAAGGTTGAAACGAGAGAACACGCACCTGGACGAACCATCGGCGCGTTCGTGGCGAACCCCCGGAGGAGGAAGGGAAGTGTAACGACGAGGACGGGCCGGGGCCGACGGGCTAAGGACGAACGGGAGAAACGGAGAACGAGACCCAGGAACGACAAGGTGGAACGGAGAACGAGCTGCCTCTGAGCAGCAAACAAAAACTCTAATCGAACTTTCCGAAGCACTCCGGCGCTCTCGTTGCTCCTTTTATCGCTCCGACTTCAGGGTACCGTCCGGGGAACACTTATTTATACATACACGTAGCACAGGCCGGTGTGCGTACCGGCCTCTCGGTTATTAAAGAATGGGCGTCCCCGGTAACAATATTTATTTATTATTTTCCGCGACCCCTCCGCCCATAAGGGATCGCCCTCTGTCTTCTGCGCGGAAGAAGAAATCATCCTCGGGGCGAGCCATTCGCGCGGTCTGCTGGCCAAAGTCCCCTCCGACGCCCGATTCCGATTCCGTTTCCGTTTCCGTCGATTTTAACGCAACCACGAGACAACCGAGTATCAAAGGGTTAAATTGCCTCGCAACATGCACGAATTCGCATTACGCGTAATAGCAAATCGATCCCCGTCACGGTTTATTTCCCCCTGCCCCCGCCCCCCCCATCGACCGTTTATCGCGCAATTAAAAACCCATTTAAGAGATCTGTCTCGGTTCGATCAGCCCCGGAGATACGTACGCGAGATATTTAGTACCAATGCCCGGGCAAATTGCTACCGGACTCGGTATTGTTCGAGTTTCTCCGCGCGACTATCCGCGGACCGCGTCGAAACGACACTCGATACGTTGATTATTTCTAAGTCACGCACCTGTTCGCGAGAAAACTTCGCTTCGATAGAAGAGACAGGCGTAATGCTGGCTCGCGTTGCCGCGGCGATTGCCTTTAAATGCTCGGAGAACCGCCTTGGCGATAAGTGGCAACGATTTAACGAGTCTCGCCGGTCATTCGCCTCCGCAATACCCGATCATTTCACTCGGGGCCTTATTAGTTGATAATGACGCGTGCATTTGCACCCCGAAGTAGGCAGGTGTTCTCGTTAAACGTTTCGTACGAACGCCGGCGCGGCCGTTAGGCCTTTTCGGTCGCGACACGCTTTACGAAACGTCCAAGACATCGTTCGATCCGCGGATAGACAGCCTGGGAACAATCGTCGCGGAAATCTACCTTGTACGAGATATTTAAACGTCGCCACGATTGCTTCAAAATGTAAAATTTACAACGTAATTCGAGTCTCGGAGGGCTAAACGAAAGAAATAAGGCCACTCCCACCCGGGAACGTTCTTCGAGCGTTCAGAGTATAGAGGCGTAAATCGAGCAAAGAGCGTTTAACGTTAGAGCACGCGGGAAGATATGTAAATGGGTAACGCAATTTGTCGTCGGTGGGCACAGTTAGTCGTCGGCCAGGCGTGTTTCCGCTTAGGTATTTAGTGCTTATACTAGCCGGGTTCCCGGCAGCGTCCGCAATGACAGAAATTGTATGCTAATTAGGGGTAAGAGTGGCATGCTGAGTCAAAGTAGCCGTGGCTACGGTGCCCTTAGACCGCTCTCGTGCTCCTCGTCCTCCTCTTCTTCATCCTAGCCGGCGTCGTCGTCGTCTTTGGCGTCGACTTTCCTTACACGAACGCGCATTATATTTATCGTCCTGAACGGGACGCGGCCGCATTCGTACTCGCCTCGCTCTACCTACCTCGACGATATCTCTCTGCTCGTCCTCTCTCGCCGAGAGGTCTATTCGCAAGAACTGGTACCGCGAGGCCGCGCGGGAAAAACGCGGAACCGTTTAACGTATAAATTGCCTCCTGCCGCGGCTGCGGAGCCCCGACGATCGAAATCCGTTCGATCGAAAATGGAATCCGCTGGACGACCATCGATCCACGGCGTACGCGCGGGAACCCACGATCGTTCGAGAAAAACATCGACAGGACGACTTGTTAAATTTCCATCGTTCGAATGTAAAAGATATTTCGGTGATTTATCAACCCTATAGAGAATCAGGAAGTTTAGAGACCACGACGCGTAAAAATCGTTAATACCAAAAACAGTGAGGCGGTCACGCGCCATGAAGTCGTCCCAGCGATCCTGGAAACGTGGAAAATTGCAGCGCGCGCTTCATGGACGCAACACCCGCGGAATATCCGAGAGCTGACTTCGCGGTATTCGCGTAATGACTCGTCGAAGCTCGTGCCTCGTTCCTGAACGAGAGGAGAAACTTCGGACGGGTCGAGTGGCGGATGATGAACGACGAGACCGAGAAGGAAAACGGCGTCGAAGAGAGACCGACCACGTTGATTGGTTACAAGCAGAGGCTCTCACCAACAGCTGCCACCTAGACTAATATCGCCCGCTAACTGCAAGGTGTACCGCGAGAGGCGGTTTAGAGGCTCTATCTGGTCGTGCATCGGGTATCCTCGATGCCCGCAACTCCACTGGCGGTCCGTTGGAATTACGATATTGGATGGACGTTCCTGGAGCGGGGCCCCGACTTAACATTCAGTTCGTTACGTTCGCAGAAGTCCGGCGAGGGGCGTTCTTCGTGGACTGAAAAAATACCGCACGGTCGAATCTCCCGAATCCGTTCATGATACCTCGACAACAACGTTTTACCACGAATCGATCAGGTTGTTTTCACTTACCGTGAAAGAGGAGTTTGTAACGAGATGACTCGGGACTGCCTAGTGGTCCATCTTTTTTTCTCAATTACCGCAACAGCTAGATGATGAATCGACAGTTGTTCCATCAGGGTGGTTCGTGATCCTCGAACGAAAGACTAGGGTGGGTTGGGGTGCCAGAGTGGCTGGTCGTTACGCCTTTCGTCGGTCGGAGCGTTTCTTTCGCGGATAAAATCTGTCGGCGCAACAAATGCCGGGTCTGGGGCGCGCTAATCGGCAACATTCGACCCGTGCATTTCTCGAGGTCGAGTTCCGGCCAACGGAAAGCGATCGTTATGCCCGGTCGGGGTTCTCCGGCGTCGAATAAATTAGCATGACTAGCTAGGACGGAAGGTAATCTACGACACGAGGGGCGCTAGTCTCGTCACGAAAAGAGGAGCACCGGGACGACGGTGATGAAGCAGAAGACGAGGAGGGAGGAGAAGATGGACCGCCAGCGTGCTGACCTTCTGCTTGACCCGAGACGCCTCCGCAACGACGACCCTAACCATCGTCGTGGCGGTTACGGCCGCGATCGCAGCCCGAGGAGCCGCTCCCGGATTTATTTAATTAGTCCTCGAGGTACTACCGTGCCTCGTCAACGTGTCCGTCCAACTCTGATTCTCCTTCTCCTCCCAATCTCCTTTTCTTCTTTTCTTCGTTCCTGTCCTCTCGCCGTTTCCCCTTCCGTTCGCTCTCCTACAACATCCGACCGTCCCTTCCCTCCCACCCACCCACTCGTGAACCAACACGCTCGTTCACCCTCTCGCGGTCCCTACGTGGTGTACCAACCGTCGCCCGGTTGCGCCGCGTACACGTATTCGGACGCGACCGCGAGCGTACTGGTATACCGATGCTAATTAAACGAAACACAGACCCTAGATATTTATCCCACGCTTGGCGACGTCCTGCTGCCCTCCGTGGGCTACGGCGATAATCCTTTCTCCGACTCCCAGTCACGAGGCAGATGAATACGTCTATAAATGGTGACCCAGTGAGTCGCGCGAAACACAACCCTCCGGGATTCCTTTTACCTCCTCCTTTTCTTCCTCCAGACTCGCGGTATTCCATTGCTCCTCTTAGTTATTCGATCGGAAACTGCTCGAAATTATCAACGACGCACCTTTCGTTTACGTTTACGTACAGTTGCCACGACCGTCACAACACGACTGAGGACTTTACAGAGCCCTACGCTTTCGTCATCCTTGTCCTCTTACAGTTTAGCGTATTTTGAACGCTGTCGCTCGAACTTGTTTACGACTCGAGATTCGATGCTATGACGCGTCTGTGTTGTACGATAAACTGTGTGTCTCTGTTGTGCACTAAATGTACGCAACCCCGTGCCTTGTTGAACTTTGTTTGAAACTAGCAAAATTAATTCTCAAGTTGAAATGTCGAGGGAAATAAATTTGAATAGAATTTCGAAGTTTTATCAAACCAATATTAAATAAAATACACAGTCGAGGAGAGTAAACTTGAGGGTTAAAATGAAGGCAGATCTGTTAACGTGCGACTTTTTAGTAGAATAGTGGAGGTTGCAGGGTGGTTGAGAACGACGTGACGGGGTTGGCAGGGGTCAGTACGGTTCGCATTGGCTAAATGTTCGTAACTCTATTGTACCGCGGTGGCTGGAATACATTTGCCCGCCGCGTAGCGTCTCCTCTTCCCTTTTCTCTCTTTGCGCGGCCGAGTACGACTAATGCTAACTATGTTAAGGGCCGGACGAGAATGTTCCTCGTTACCTGGTCGCCCCTCCCCTTGGCCGTAATCGGGATATAAATCTCGATTACCAGTAGCGCCGGACCGCTCTGGCTCCCTCGCTCCGCATATTTCGGCCGGGAACAAAGTTTTCTCCCGCATAATGCCGCGAAACAGGAACGTTTATTTACCGCGTCGCTCGACTTTCGACGCTAATATCCCACGGTGTTGGGCGGTAACCGCGCCTACGTCGATATAATAATGCTGGGCCCCAGGGCCCCGACTGACCCGGCTACAAGTGTTTTCGCGCGTCCCCGAAACTCTCCCGTTTTAACCCAAACACCGCCACCGCGAATTCCGATTACCTTCACCCTTCGGTGGACTTTCGACCTCAACTGAATTATTTTACTTAATTTCGATTTTTAAAAGCGTTTAAAAGATAATGAACTAACGGAGAATTACATGAATTGTTTAAACTTGCAGCTGTAATCCACTTACGGGTTAACGAGCGAAACTTTGTCGAGAAAACTGTTCTCTTCAAAGTGTTCGAGCTCTCGAATGTTTGGGAATGTTCGTCATAAAGAGTCTTTAAATGCAGAAAAATCGTCTAACAGAGTGAAATCAGAGATCCCCACGTGGGTTTTGTGTTATTTAACTTGCTCGCGAGCAACGTAGTCGGATATATACGCCAATGCAAATTCCTTCCCCATGCGAATGGCCTGAAACTTTTTCGAGTTCTCCTCTCGGTATAAGGCCATTAAAATGCAATTAGATCTTGATAACTTGGTAGAATGGTGTAGCACGAATAAAATGAAATTAAATATTACTAAATGCCACGTTATGAGATACTACCGTATAAGAAACCCGATAATTTCCGTATGCAAGATCGATAGTTTCGCATTAACGCTGAATATTATTTCGCGGTCGGGGCGAGTGGCTTGCAACCGCTTGAAAGGATCTAGAGGGATCCACGAGGGAATTAAAAATAGTAATTGTTTCGATCGCCGTACGAAAGGATCTAATCCTCCTCGGATTTCTCGATGCATCCATGCGGGAGTTAATCGAGAGCTTAACATTAATTGAACGTACTGTATCGTAACTATTAATTGCTCCGCTGGAACACGATCCTCGAGTTGCTCGGGAGTAATGGCGTACTTTTTTTATTCAAATAAAAGGCAAATTTACTGTCGAAGGCCTTGGCAGACTTTGAACCATTCACGGACAATACGAATTCTTTCGTTACACAAACAATCGAAAATAATGATAAAACGCTATGAATAGCGGTTGGAATATGGTTGGAGGATCGTATGCGGCTCCGTCGATAGTATAAATGAGGCTTGGAGTAAAAATGTTGTGCATCGTCCCGGTCCAACGTGTCTCATTACTCAGAAAACTACCCCGCGCAATAAAGAAACGAGCGTTCCTCGCCCTTAGCCTTGATCTCCCCCGATCGACGCCGTCCGTGGGTTTCACAAACGGAACGGTCTCGAGAACGTCGTGGTAATGACCCGCTCCTTAATCAGTTAAACGCTCCTTAATCGGCTCGAAGCGCGTCGGTATGTTTAGCGCGGGCTGCATTCGAGTTTAACGCCTCCCGTGGCTGTAAACGATTCCACGCCGCTCAATCGATGTATTGTATTACCATTACCATTTTAACTCATGCTAATGGCGACGCGTTGGTAGCCGATGTTAATGTTTTCTGGTGCGCATCCGTTCACCGAGGCAGCCACGAGTTCGTGGCCCAAGGAACGATGTTGCATTCATCAAGCCGGATGATTTGAAAAATCTCAAGGACCCTCCTTTCTTTGGGTCTTTAGCACTGTGACGTCCGTGATTTATTGAGTAATATTCAGCGGCGTATTGGCCGGCGAAAAAAGGCGCGTAACGTTAATCTGAATAATGAGCCTCCGGCATCAAGCGCCGACCGCCACCTTTTCATTGCTATCGATAAATAATGTCCAACCCCCCCTCCTTTCCACTCTGCCTCCCCCTTCCCCTCTCTCTCTTACCCTTTCTACACCCCCTCCGCCTTCGAGCCAATTTTTTCCTCGCTATTTATACCGATTCGCTCCAGACGCAACACGCGCCTTACATTTATCCCCGAAACCGTAAGAGTCCTCCGTTGGACGTTTTTCTCTATCGATAGTATCTGATTACGGGGATAAACTGTCAAAGTTTCAACGAAAACGAACAACGCGTTCGAGAGCTATCTAGATTTTTAAATACTAAATTCTGTTTCGGAGCCTCGTTTGGAAGGAATTCATATTTTTATATATACAAAAGCGTTAAAAAGATATTCCTGGTCGTAAATTTTGAAATTCGAGAAGCCCGTCGGGGTTACAACCGATTTAATATGTCGATGAGCGGATAAGACGCGGCAATCTTCAAATTTTGAATACGATTTTCTCGAAATAACCGTGATCGTCGACGGTACCATAATCTCCCTTCCATGCAACGTTTTCGCGAGCCATCGAGTGGCGTTTTATTTACGGTTCTGGTTTCTTTCCGCGACGAAATTTGTCGAAAGCATTAGCCTTTCGAAACAAGGATTCCGTAGATCGTATCGATCCGAGTTTCCTGCCTTTACGACCCGAACGACGCAGAAATCCAATTTAAACTATACGACAATCCATTCGTGCTTGCTTGTCATTAGCATAATATATCCCGCGCCGATCGGGATCGAAATAACAATCGAAACTGTCGATGACAACTAGTCGGGGAGTTCGACTTTCCGAGGATGTCGTTTTTTTTTTTGTGCCCGCCGCTATCTGCTGCGATCTGGCTAATAGGTACAAGCGTTCGCCGAAAGAACGAAGGCCATTCTTTAATAAATGGAATTTCCGTACGATTTCGGTAGCCAGGCCAGTCGAAAATAGGCGTGACTCCTCGCGTTAATTATCCGTGGTTAAACCTCTCTTCTCTTTTAAATTATACAAACTTTAAATCTACAAAATATGTTATCGTACGTCGAGGAATATTCATTTAATATTTTTGAAAGAATAAGGGGTTGAATTTCGAGCGGTCACGAAAATCGATCGGAGGAGTGGGATCCGCTAATAAATGGAAATTCGATTCGCAGACCGGACGATAGAGCGATAAAGCAGGCCCGGGACGGACGTGGGCCCGTCGAATGGAGTTATACCGTGCGATTTCAACCTCGGTGGAAGTTAGGGGGAGGCGAGGCGGGTGATATCTACTTTCTCGGTAAAGTCTACGACGGGGAAAAGAGATCGTGGACGAGGAGAGGTTTGTCGAACGGGTAAGGAAAGGGCAAGGATGGTTGGCCGTGCGGATTGTGCTCCTGATGCCGCCACCTTCTCCTTCTCTCCTCTCCGTTGGTCGACGGGGGCAGCAGCCAGAGGCAGAGCAGCAGCAGCAGCAGCATCGGGAGGAAGGAGGGGCGCATTGTGTGTTTCCGAGAACGGTGCGCTTATCGGTGGATCTGTCGCGGTAATGAGGTATCAGCCACCAGCAAATAAACGAATAAACGTAAAGAGGATGAGGTGGCGGCTGCGGCTGCGGCGGGCAGCGCTGGCGGAGGCGAAGGTGGCAGTTGAAGCGGTGGCGGTGGCAAGAAAGACAGGGAGAAACCGGGGGAGGCGGCGAGGTCGGAGGAGGCGGAGAGTGTCTCTTTGGCTAAACACAACGAGAGAGGAGAGCCCCGGCCAGGCAACCGAGGAGCCACAGGCAGCTCTGGGGTCCTGCCGATACAATGCTTCGATTAAACATTCGCTGCCTAAATAATCAGGCGCGCTTCGACCCGGTGAAAGAAAAAGAAACAAGGACAAAAGAAGACGAACCTTCTCTCCTCCGAGGTTCTCTCCGCGGCCGGGACCCAAGGAGAAAGGGTAGGCGATTCCGGTTCCGACCGAGTGGGAATGGAACACGTTCCTCGCCGTTCCTCGTTTTCGATCTGCGCCAGATCCTCCCCCTCCCGCCTGCTCCTCCCTACGGAACCGTTCCTCTTCGTCTTCGCCTTACACTTCGCCGGCCATCCCCCTCCCCTACCGTTCCCCCGGACTGTACCTCCTTTCGCGTCCTCCCTCGCCACCCTTACCGTAAGTGTATATACGTATTATGCAAAGCGGGTAACCGTAGGTGGCCTAGGGAGCCGGACGCGCGCCGTGTAATTAATACCGATGCTCTCGTTCCCTCTCCCTCGTACTCCTCATCCGAACCGTATCTTCCTCCTCGTTCAAAGCCATCCTACCGTTCCGCTTCCCTTCTTGTTTCTCTTGCCTCTCTCTACCGGTCCGTCGCTTTATTGTTCGTCCGTTCGGAGGCCTCCGCCTCGGACTTTGTCGTTCCAGATCGATCGCGAGAGCGAAACGCGCGGGTCAACACGCCGAATGTCGGATCAACGCCTCCAACGTGTCTTCGTCTAGCCACTTATCCGACCCCCCATCTACCCCAGACACCGATCGCCAACATTCGAACAACCAAATCAACATTCTACGCAAACCAACGCGGCTATTCCAGCCCTTAGTATTGTCAAATAATTATGGAAGACCGCACAGGTCTTTCAGATCCTTGGATCCACCATGTCAAGAAGAATGTTAGGTCGACCATCTTCGCTAATTTTTATCGTGAGATAATTAAAGATAGTCACTTTGTCGATAAATAGAAAAACCTGAGTAGTGTGAATATATTATACAAGACTCCTGTCGAGACCACGCAGAACGAAATTCGAAGTAAAAGAATTAATAACGCGAACCCGTTCCTAGCAGATCACGTAGATACGAGCGAGCCAGAAACGTCTCGGACTTTCTTGGAAAAGATACAACGCGACATCGAGGTTTCGGAATCGGCTGGACACGAGGGTCCCCGAGAATTGAGTTATCTGCAGGTGAAAATCAAGCGGTAGCGCGTGCCTCCACTAAATAATCCGTTGCTGGAGTCGACGGTAGCCCTCCTGGCGTGGTTCTAACGGGACCCCGGGGACACTCAGGAATTTTCAATGAACTGCGACCGTCGACACCCACGCCACGATGTTTTCCTGCTACGGGCATCGACGTTAGCGACATACACTCTATCGATACTTCAAACCACCCTTGCTAACTTTTCTGTACTAAAATTCTCTTAAAAAATAACCTCGAAGCAAAAAATATGCCCTTTGAACTTTTTTGAAATATAAGAGAAACGTGAACAGTGACGGACGAATCGAGACGGAGCCACGGGAAAGCACGTAATTTTCCGTTCAGAAGGGGCCAGGAGATTTTACGAGGACGTCGTTTATCCCCGGGTATCATCAGCCTGAATCGTCCTGGCGTGGCCAGGCGTCGCGTTTGAATTCCTGTAACGGTCCAGCGGGATATCTAGCAAACGAGAAATGCGATGAACGGAAAGGGTGAGGCGAGCAGGGGAACTATTCGAGCAGAACTTCGTGGCGATTCTTCGTTCGAGGCGCGTGCACTCGTGCAAGGAGCGAACGATGTCCGATCCGCGAAGGCACTAATCTCGTATTAGACGTCGTAAAAGGTAATCGTTTCTTTGATTAACGCGATCGCGGTTCGATCGCCGCGGCCCGTTGTTCTTTGGCGAGCGCGTTTATTGCCCGCCGCTCTGCTTCATTAATTAACGCGATTTGTCCTGCTTCGGAGAACCGAGCCGCGGCTGACCGCGAAACGAAACAAGATTCAGCCGGATTATCTACGCTCAACGCGCCATTTTCCAACTCGCGTTTCACTGGAAAACTATTTCGCCAATAAAATTAATTTCGTTTTTACGTTATCGTTTAAAAAGATTGTCCACGTCACTTCTAATCGCATAAAACTCAACGTATGATCGACGCGTCGAGTTTGAGGAACGCGTTCGATCTTGCGTAATAAAGCTATAAACGTTTTTATTCGCGAATCAAAATAACAGCGTGGACCCTTTATCTTCGAAGGGGGCTCTGTCACGGCCGAACGAATGTTATTACGAGACGTACGTACACACACGGTGGTCGTTACAGAGTAACCGATACGTACCCCAACGTAGCCGAGTTTATCGAGCAATAGTATCGCCTAGGTAGTAATATTACCGCTCGGGAGACTACTATACTTTCCCATTTAATCAGATTCACGCAACTGGTCGATCCTGCTTTTCTTAAGAGTTTAGACGAGTTTCCCTTATCGTCGAATCTTAATGCGCCCTTCGAACGATGCTACAGTTCTTCTAATAGCGGAGAAGCCTCTATTAATCGCTTAGGGGGGTCAATCGTAAGGTAACTGCAGGCCGAGGCATTCCGACAAAGATGCGCGAAATTTTATTCGATGGAACAAATTATTAGCTGTTCGTTTGGGGATAGTCTACGATCGAAATTTCGATTTTTATTCGGAAAGTTGCCCAGGAAAACCTGTTCGTCGTTCGTTACTAAGAACTCGTGTAGCTAAAATTAGCTGAAGTGATATTCTGCGATCTGCGACTACACGTCACAGTGCAAATGATTTCAGCCAGGATTAATTCTCATTCTACTTAGAAAGTCACTCGAATGTTCCAGTTTCTTGGATTATCAGAAAGTTGTTTGGTTCGAGGGGAAGAATCGAAGCCTCCCTTTTCGGGGGAGTAGCTAGGTTGCCGAAACTCACGAAGTCGGTCCACCGAAATACAGAGATATTCCAGGGGTTCTACCTGCAATGGACAAGAGAATCCGACCGAGACCGGCATTAGAATGCGCGGGCGTCCACGTATCCCGTTTCAAGATGGAGATAGCCGCGAGCAGGCTCTCATCCCGTGGCATCGCTCCGAGGAGAAGGCTAGGAACCTTCCTCGGGGCACCGGCTCCGTGGAAGAAGGAGCCCTTGACGTGCACATTTATCACCCTCTATTGTTGCACGGCCAAACATCCGGCCTCGCGGGCCACGTACCCGACCAGACTCCACTCTCACCCCCGTCCACCGTAGAATTGAGATTCGCGGGAGCAAACCATAAGTTCCGTCCACCTAGGAGACGGATACCCGGTCAAAGGGGGTTAGAAAATACCGAGAACGCTCCCTTCGAGCGTTCATCGAAGCAAGAATCGTGAAAACACACGTTATCTAGCTTTAAATACAATCTGGCTTTAAATACGATCTATCGTGAGAACTTTCTATAGCTTTAAATAGACATATAATAATAGTGAGTTAACTATGTTCCAACACCGATATTATCTGGATATCGTCACCAAGATTTCTCGAGGCCCGTAAAATTCGAATAAAAATCGACTAAGCGATTTATAACGATCGCGAACCACGCTAATGTCCCCGGACAATGTGTCACCGTGGGCAGGAAGCTTTTATCGCGACGATTACCGGCGCAACGGCTCTCCGTGGCTCGGTGTAATCAGGAAAATTGATTTCCTGTAGCCCCGGCTATCCGACCGGGCGGAGGAGTAAAGTCAGCTTTTAATAGTAATACCCGTGTTCACGTGAGTATAATGTATTCGTCGAATACTATTCGCAGAGAGTTATTGCGGGCTCGATAGACTCTACGGTACGTTCGGTGGATCGCGATATCATTAAATCGAAAGATTCCGAGCCATCCTGTCCCGCGGTCCGCGCTTATCTTCTTTCTCTTATCTTCGACGCAGCGCCTTGTTTGCACATTGTTTTTCCCATTAACCTAGTCATTACGCGTCGGTGCATTGTCTCCGGTACCCTGTACTTTGCACGTACTCTATGATCGAAACTTTCTACGTAGGAACGGGCCAGGCCCTGGCCGCATCTAATTTTCCATTATGCTCCTTATCGGAGCCCAAGTAACGTTGTTCGTTTCCACGGGCAACGTCAGAATCCGGGCCCCGAAAGAACGGTGTAAGGAGATGCAATCCAACCGACGATAATCGCCGCCCACTCCCTCCCCGCGGACCCCAACTTTCCTCGCGTTACACCTTTCCGTTCCATTACCTAGGATACCACGAGTTCATCGACCTCCGCGCCTCATTTCTCAAAATATTTTCTTTTTAAATAAAACGCGGAGAAACATCGTGAAACTGGTTAAAAATCTAATCCCCAAATAGGAGTTTGGTCTGGCAGTCAACGTGTTAAAGAAATGTTAGAATATCGAAAAATGTATGAATTGAAGGAAAGGTGAGAATTAAAAGTGAGACATAATAATCTTTGTCAGAATTAATACAGAGAATTTTAAAGGAAATATACTTGGGAAAAGAATAGAGAGTGGCGAGGTCCTATGAGAACAGAGAACATCGATGGTTTCATCTATTCCGAGAATCACCAGGTGTTTTGGACGAGTCGTAAACCACCGAAGAGAACGGAGAAGTTACCGATGGAAATGAGGGATAAGGGAGTACCCTGTGGATTATAGGAAGGGTCGTTGGAGGAAGTCACCTCGGTTGACCCTTTGGGCGTAAGAAACTGACGAGAACCGTCAGGCGGACGAGCGTTATTCCAGTTCCACGCGAAGATGGCCGGGGATGTTAACGCGCGGGAGCGCGGAACTCGGGATTTTTTTCGGGTGGAACGCGAAGAATCGCCTTATAAGTCCTCGCGGAGCCACGGCGAGTAAAAAAAAGTAGGAGGAAAAAGACGAACGAAGGAAAGAACGACGAACGAAGACAGCGAGCAACAGAAGCTGCAGCGACGGCGGCGGCGGCGGCGGCGGCGGTTGCAGCGGTGGCGGCGGCGGCGGTAGCAGAAGTTGCAGCAGCGGCAGAAGAAGAAGAGGAAGAAAAAAAGGCGCGCGACAGTCGGCGCGTCCGGCTGGCTCTCCGCACGACTCGTTCTCTCCGCGGTTCCCTCCGGGTTGTCCTTGTTGCACCCGGGGCCCTGATCGGCTGGTCCCCGAAACGGACGAATAAAACGGAGGGTAGGGTTCTCGGTTCTCGCTCGAGCGCGGTGGTCGAAGAAGGAACGAGCCGGAAGACGAAGAAAAAGGGAGAAACGGAGAAAAAGAGTGAAAGGAGGAAGGCGGACGGGAAAAGGGAACGATAGGAAGAAACGAGACAGTTCGTGAATCCGAGGGAATAGGGGAAGAGGCGAGCCGGTGAAGAGTCCTACGGTTCGACGGCACGTTTTCGTCGGTTCAGTCCGTGGGTCCTGGCCCACCAAAACTGTCCGAAGATCCGAGATATCAGTTATCAATTAACGAAGAGGCACGCACGGAAAGCCGAAACGCATTGGTCTTCGTCCCTCGGTGGCCGTCGTTGGCAGCCGATAGACACCGCCCGTGGGCCCGACTCACGAGGCCCAGGGTAATTTAGAGACTGACGTGGCTGTCCGGCCGCGCGGAGGGAACGAGGAACGCGAAGATAGAGGGAGGAGGAACAGTAAGCGGCGGAGGAAAAAGGGGAGCACAACGAGGAATGGCGAGGACCTACGGTGGAAGACAGCTGAAAGGGGAAACGGGCCCCGGCAGCCGGCCCGATCGCCGAAACAAATGCAAAGCGGGGACCAGGGGGCCCGACGATCCGCGATCGAGGACCCTCTTTCTCGCTGTTCGCGGCACCGCCTTAAAGTATCTACTCCGACGATGGAGGGGGTTGGAGACGAAGGCTTTTGCGAAGCCAAACGAACCAACTCCCCCTGGTCCCCGGTGCTTCTGCGCCCGGGCTCTTGTCCCCCGATCTCACGGGGTGAGACAAAGATTGCTCGCAGGACCCCGCGGTACCTATAATTCTTTCAAAAGACCCAGCTACGCGGCTCCCAGGACCGATCATTGCGTTTCTTGTAAAGTGTCATCGAAAGCACGGCTTCTTAACGGATAAAGGGGCCGCTCCGCTTCAAACTAATCCATTCCCGCCGCTTTGCATCCTCTATTTCGAATTAGAATATACCAGACTTGGTACTTTCCCTATCAAGTGAATATCAAACCTCGAATATAATTTAATTATGTAGTAAACATAGTTTAAATAATTATTATTACGAACGATGTGGCGAAAAGTTTCTCGTTTCCCATGTTACACGAATCCTCCCCCCTTAATGGAACGTCGATTGAAATCTTCGGTCGAATAAAATAATTCACGAAGGTATTTCGTAATCAACGATATCAAACCACGCTTCTGATAAATAGCGTGATGCTGTCATTCCTGCGCATTCCAACCTGTCGTTCATCAAACTTGCAGTATATTAGATCTCACGATCCCGGGTTGTACGAGTCATCGCATGATTAAGGTTTTCGAGGCCCCAGGCTGAGGTACGACCGGAAACTCTGCCCGTGAGAAAAATGGAGGATTTGAAAAAGAAAAGCCTCCCCCTTAATCAAAGTCTGTTGCAAATCGTGCAAAGTGCACAATAAGGCCGCGCGCTTTACGATTACGATTCGCGACGGCGGTACTGGCAACGATCGCGTAAATCGTGATACGAAAAATCATTACTTGCGTAGCGTCTAGGAGAGATCGGCCGATGTACTCGTGTCTGGATCGTCGATCGTAGGCACGGTCGGTCGCCGTGAGCGGCGAAACGGAATCACTTACCTGAAAGCAAATGGAAAACGATATTAGTAATTGCGACTAGCTCTCTCGATGTCGTGCCCGCGAACGAACGATTGGAACACTTTTTACGGTTATGACTGGTAATAGAAAAATGCGATTTATAGGTGTAATACGGGTCAGGGGGACTTTGCCCGGGGATACCGGTTTCATAGTTAATCGCATAAATTACAATTATTACGGCCATCGTTCTCCGGATGATATCCCGGCCGTGAACGCGTTATGTAAATCGCACGTTTGATCGTAATAAAAAGATGTCTAGCGACGAATAAAACTTGGGGGATCGATGAATAAATGAAACGCGTTAACATGGAACTGTAAATGAATCGAATCGATGCAAGGGAGGCTCAGCGGGAGTGGTGTTTCGATTGTGTTTATTTAATTATTATTGACACGAGAACCCTGCCGCGCTTTAATGAATAATATAATATACAAACATGAATGCAACAAGATTGTGTAGGATGCAGGTATAGAAACAACAATCTCTTTCATTTCTCCGAAGCCTGTAATTTCTGTCCGACTCGACACTCGAGTTATTAATAAAGATTCCATCATAATTGCATTCTTGACCTTTTTCTGAGCAGCCCGAATCATTAATCAAATACAACGGAAAAAGTAGCCACGTGTTTTCCACAAAATCGTTGATACGCGGTACATAATAAATTAATAATTTGTCTTCCATTAACTTCCCGTATAAATATATATGAAACCTCTCTGCGTCGAGCGCGATCATCGCTGCTACTTTGATCGTTAAACCCAAAAGAAACTTGAGAGGAAAGACGTACGTTAATGTACCGAGGTTGCAAAACCGACAATTTAATGCTACTTAAAATCGTAAGCAAAGAGCATCATTGATTTATCTTAACTTCTTTACTACGGCGTTGATACTCGGAACAAAAAGCATCCGCATCGCGATAGTATCGTTCGTTTCTTATCCATAGGCTAGCCGGGGCCCAACGTCCGCCATCGTTAAACTCTAATGAATTTATTAAAAACGCACGTCGAAAATTCGAGCCACGATAAATTCGGGGGCTCTCGTCGAAAGATTTAAATTATCTTCGGGGTACCCGCGTACCGGGCCCAACGAGGCACCGACTACAAACGAGGCCCGGAGGATTATCGAGGATCTTGTCGATTCTCACGGGCGCAGGCGAAAAATACATGCACTCGGAGCGCAACGAGTCGACGCGACGAATTCCGCGTATTTCTTCGGCAAACTACGGAAGAGGGCGGCGAATCTGATCGAAGCCGCCGATTTCGGGGCCAGTCCCTCGTGGCACCGGTCCTTCCCTATATTCTTTGAATGTCAAACGGAGACACGCACACAGACACGGCATCCCCCGATTCCTGCCAAAGTACTCGAGCCGTGGAACAAAACGACCAAAACGGACGGGAGGAGAGAGGGGTGGGGAGGGGGGGACAGAAGAAAAGGATTTTTTCGTTTGGTCGTTTCTAGTACTCTTCTTCGCGACGATGCTCTCGTATATTCGCGTGCACGGAAGACCCGCGAGCCGATGCGTTCGTGTGTATGTGTGTGTGTGTGTGTTTGTGAGCACGCGCGCGCGCGGAAGGTTGGGCCCGTTAGCTGCCTCTGTGATGGTGATATTTACGGTCCGATAGAATCAGCCCCCGTACGACGTAGACGAGAGAACGAGAAGAAGAGGCCTGAGCGAAGGAAGAAGAGTGGTCCCTTTCCTCCTGTATCGAACCAACGAACGGGGGACCGGCTTTCGCGTTCGGTGCCCGAACCGTGTGTGTGCTCTGCGCTTTTTTTGCGGCTTCAATTTGAATTGAAAAAGGCTGTGGACACGAGGACAATAGGTTGCGCCGTCGCCGCCGCCGCCGCCGGATCGTCTCAGTTACTCTCCTCCCCCCGTCACCCCACCCCCGTGGCTTCTTTCAGGCCCACCTCCCACTACCGCTTCTCCCGTGGACTCTTTTTTTTACCCCTGTTGCGCCCGAACGACGACGACGTCGGCGACGACAGTGGCAACAACGACGACAACGACCCCGATGACGACGATGACGATAGGGGGATGCTGCAGGGGCCCCGATCGCGTCGTCCCACCACCCTCCTTTCACCGGGGGGGTGACGGGCGCGGCGACTCCTCGCGAGCCTCCTTAAATACGCTTAAACTAAGTATTATCATGTCACCGGTAAAACAATCACCCTCCCTTGCGTTCGTACTTCTTCCTCGCGGTCCCCGTCCCTTACGTGGGTCCCCTCGCTTTCTCTCGCTCGCTCGCTGCCTCCCGACGGTCCACCATCTTTTTCTGCTCGTTCTTCTCTCCACGGTTCGGTTCGTTCTATGTCTTTTTCTTAGCCTCTCTCTATCTGGGGTCCTTTATCCGTGGCCGCTGGCCCCCCACCTCCCCCCCCCCCCTGGTCCGTGGTCGTTCTTTCGTCCTCGTCTCAATCGCGTCCACCCGGTGCTTCCCGTCTTGCTTCCCGGCAACGCGCACGACGACCGGGACAATCGCGCCGGGCCCTGCTCCCTCGGACGTAGAATCAGATATTACGTATGCACGGCTTAAACCGCAGAAAGCAACCTCACCCGGGGCCCCCGTCTCTTTTTCTCCTCGAGTTTCTTTCTCGTTTCTCTCCGTTCGTTTCGTCTCCGCGCCTCCCGTGATCCTCCACCCTCCACCCCCTCCTCCTCCTCGCCCCGCCTGACCACCGTGCCGCCCCCACCTCCTCCCCGGGGCCCGTTCGCTGTCCCACTCCCATCCCTCTTAACCTCTGCATTCGAAGAGAACGACCCGGCTTCTGAATACCATCGAGATGGTTCCCCGTAGCCGACCGAGACCAGCTCGTCGTCGGTCTTTTCAATCTCGCCGCGCGCCAGTTCCGTTCCTCTTTCCGACTTCCTCGAGAGCCAACGCTATTAGCCTCGAAATTGCCGCCAGGGCGATCTTAATCGCGCCGGCCGCCGACCACGATAAAGTCGAGCACCGTTCGCGTGCCGTGGACTCGCCTAGTTCCAACCGTATTCGAACCGATGCCTACACCTTCCATTGACCGTCGTGTTTTCCACCCACTTGCAGCCCCCATTCGGGGTCCTTCGAGACCCATATCTTGAGTATCTTATCTGGAAATTGGGGGGAGATTGCAGTTCGAGCCCCCGAATCGAGAGAAACCATAGTAGTTAACCATAGTAGTCAAGGTGAAATTTAATAATTCCTGAGAGGCCTAGTCTTGGTCTCAACCCTTGGATAGTGAAGTGTTTAGAGGGTAATATGCAATCTTATGAAATCGGGGAGGGATTGTAGTTGGAGCCATCGAATCAAGGGGAAGCTTACAATGTAGTTGAGATCAAGGTGAAATTTAGTAATTCTTGAGGGGCCTAGTCTCTGTCTCAACCCTTGGACAATTTCCGAATACCAGAAGCAAAAGAAAGCTTAGAATTTGAAATGCGAAGTGCAACGTATCACGACATACTCGTGGTTGCGATCGAGCGTGGCCCTCGCGTTTCGAAACGGTGAAATCGAACATCCTGTGAATCGCGACGAGTCTCTGGCGCATTCGTTGCACTCGGTTCGATCCTAATCCGATCTCACGAGCGACCAGTTGAAAAGAGGGACGACATTTAACGGAGGAACGGAGGCAGTCGGTTACCAGCCCTGCCGGCCGCCGTTAGAAACCGTTCGGCCACGGTGCTGGTCGATTTTATTGCTAATAGGAATCCAATGGACTCCTCTGGCACATCGATGTAATTTCCTTCCCTTAATGATCTTCGTTCGTCCTGCTTTATCTCGCACGCAACGGATCCTTGGTCGTCGCCTCCGATTCCCATCCTGTTCCCTCCGCCCTAATCTATACACGCTCTTCCCTCGGAACGAAAATGGCTATAACTCGGAAACTAGTTAAATAGGTTTATACGAGCTTTTCCCATTGCTTTTATATCCACGAAGCAGATACCGCGAGCTGTAAAACTCTGAACAGCAAACCCTCGCGTGTTGCAACTGACTTGCCCTCGCTAGTTGCAACCAAGTCGATACAACCCACACTGTAACCTTAACTAGTGGTTTAACATTCTTCTACATTCACAATATGACTGTATATGTATATTGTACAATTTTTCATTTTGAAGATTCAATAATGACTTTCACCCCTGTGAAACGTGAGACAGCGAAGTTTCGTGTTCCTCCCTGTCAGGTTACAGCAGCCTGCGAGGGAGGAAAACGAAACTTATTGCACCGATCGTTGGGGGTACGCGGCTCCCGTTTGCATCGCGTACGACAGCGAGAGCAAATGAGAGAAGTTGCAATATTTTTTCTGTTCGAACGCGCGTCTCTCGTCTCTCTCTCTTCCCTTCCACGAAGTCGGTTCGCGTGCAAAGTCGATGTACGTTTAAGCGTAGCACGAGAAGGAGGGGTCAGCGGAGGCTGTCGGAGGGGAAGAAAAGGGGGCAGAGAGCGAATTACCGATCGCGCCGCGGCGCGAAAGGAAGAAATCAGGAGGGGGAGACGAGCAAAAACGAATTTACGACTATCCGGTCGTTTTATCGACGCGCGGGGCCTTCCGCTGCTGGCCGACTGGCTGCTCGAGACTCGCCTCTGCTCGCCAACTGGTGTTCATCGTGTTCGTGTACGTGTACGTGTTCGTGTTCGTGTTCGTGTTCGTGATTCGCGTGCTCAGAAAATCGCAACTGCGGAAACGACTGCTTCTCGATCAAAATGGAATCCCGTGTAAATAGAATCCGACGCGTAAGCGACGTCTTCATTTCCTCCCCGTTCCTGTACTGAAAAATCCGCCAGCTGGATGCGTCGATTTCCGATCGTTCCTCGATGTCTGATCAATATTAACAGTCTGTTTTGTTCTTTCGCTAGCAAATTGATATCTGACAGTTCGTGAGATTCCCAAGTTTAGGACACGACCCAAAGTCACGCGAGAGTTAAGGGTTGTAGAATTTAAATAAATTGTCACACGAAATGCTCTACCTTTCCACGCGATAACACTCGGAATTTCTGACAGCAATTTTGAAAGGTTCGCCAAGGCGGAGATAGAGCGGATACGAGTAAGAAACGAGCCACGTCTCGTAATAACGACCGGCTAGGAACTTCCGGCCGCGCGACTCCGAAAGAGGAGGATCGGGGGAGGTCCTCGTTTCGTGTTCACAAGCTCGTTCGCGATGCCAGTCGTAAAAAGGGTACCGCGCGGGCCTGTACGTTGTCATGCGTACGGTATCTCGACGAGTCGCATACGAATCGCTTCATTTCACTCTTCTCCGCGAAGGCCGACTGCATTTCTAATTCCGGGTTCGGCGGCGATCTCGTTGTAAAACCGAATTACCAAACCTCGTACAACGTTACCCCGATTAACGCGCGGGAGTCTCGATATTGCACGGTCTAGAGGGGATATTCCTGCGACGAGCTACTTCTTGTTGGATCCTACTTGTCACACACGCTGGGCCACACGAGATATCAAATATCCTTCGGTGCCTAAATCCACGCTGTCAAATTAAGACGTGCCCCGTAATATGTAAATCGTCACGGTGACTATAAGCAACGCGCGCCGCGATCGTTAATCACGGTCCAGACTCTACGGGTTCCTATTAACGTCTGGAGCAACGAAGGACTCGATCGGTCCTAGGGACCGCGTAATTTATAGTTTCGCCCGAATTGCTCGACGCGTTACAGAAAAATAGTTCGACGAGATTAAAAATTTCAACGCTAAATTTTAGAATTCTTGGCCTGCAAGCAGCAAGTGCCTCGAGGATCAAATGGGGTACTCTGATCGTTGCTTTTTTAAAAATTATTTTATCTTAAACCCATAAAAGACACGGACTTGCAGACAAGGAATAATCGTATGGAACTGACTGGACAAAGTTGTTTGAGACTCGATAGATTTGGTAGGAGGTTTCGGGAAAGCATGCAAGAGACATTTGCGTTTGGAATGCAGTGGTCGAGGGAGAGAGTAGCGATTATCGGAGGAGAGACGCGAAATCGCGGACATCAATATTCCGTTGGACGAAACGGAGGAGGCTGTATGTGGCGGAATGGCGCAGCTGGGTCGTCGAGTTTCCCAGTTTCGGCGAAACGCAACTCGAGAATTAAACGTGGTGGAACCGGGGTCCCGGTGAATACACAGCGGTGGAAATAATTTCGCCGGCGAAGCGAGCCGACGAAATTGGGCCCCGGGAGTGGCGGTGGTGCCGGTTCGAGCAAAGAGGATTGGTGGTCGTGAGGTTGGAGAACGGTATTGGTGGCGGTACGATGCGTACAACAGCCTAATGGTTGTGTGCCCCGGACGAACACGCTTTTGTCGTGGAAGCTGAACGACCACGACGACGCAACGTGAACGAAGACGGTGGTCGTGCCGGTTACACATGCGAACGAGGATCGCGTGCTTCGAGTCTGAAAACAGAAGCGACTCGCCGAGACTGACGGCGAGCCAGGGTAAAAGGGGAATACAGGATAGGGGAAGAGGGAACACGGGGCGAGGGGGAATCCAGTCCAGCTGGTAGGAGAGCTCAGAGAGACCAGACCAACCGAACGAAAGAAAGGATGCCTTCGAGCTCCACCTAATCAACGTCTAGTCCCTCGACCTTCTCCTCGATCTACTCAACCCCTTGTAACTCGTACGCGAGTTACGGTTCATGCGAGTCGATTGTCCAGCGATCTAGCTACACTTTTCCAGATACCATTCTTCTCCCCTCTGAGGAACCTTCCGTACAACGAAACCACGCAATTTTCGCTAACCAGCAACGTCGCTCTATCGATACTTTTATCATTTCTAGGACAACAGAATTGGAAAATAAAAGAGACCTCTTTGGACATTATTGGGGCCGCAGCGTAATGAAATTGTAATGAAAATGCACGATAAATTTCTTTCTTACGACGCAACCTGAAAGTCGATCGATTAAGATTCCACTGGCGCGTCTGGTCATTACTCGCTGTTTCTACTTACACCTATGTTACCCGTAAATAATAACTGTTTAATATATATATATCAATGTAATTATCAGAAAATTGATGTAATCCTCCATTAGTTCATTATTTTCTAAATGCTTTAAAGAAAAGTTGATTTCCACATACCAATTTGATAAGAATTAAATAAAATAATTTAATCGAGAGTCCACTTAGATTCGCAACAGATCTCGATTTGAGTTGCTATTATGACCCAAAAATTCTCAAAATCCGCCAATCGCGCTCTAATTATTATTTCAATATTGAAATAAAATTTGTCCAACTCGTTCCATCGTACGGAATCCTCTTCCGAACGCTTTCCTGACGGACGTCGGACGAAATCGAAATTCCCGGCGCGGTACAGGTCGCTCGGAGCGTAGCAAATCGGATGGAAGTTTCGGCGATCCTGCGGGCGCGTTGGCGCGGCAAAACGGCGCGGATGCGTGCTTAAGGACAGAGCATGAACGGTTGCAACCCGACACCTGATAAATTCGATATCAACGGCCCGCCCGCGCCTGGGCCCGCATTTAGGTCGGGCCCCCTACGCCCCCCGTCCGTCCCTTTCCGTTTCGCCTCCGCGATCGTCGCCTCTTTGTCCGCCGCTCGTTCCTCTTCCTCTCTAGCACGTTCCTGGGCCTGGTTCTCCTTCTCCCTCGACCCCGAAAGAGGAGAAGAGCGGATCGATCGTGAGGAAAGGTACGACGCGGTGGACGATCGCTCTTGCCGTCTTTATCCGACGTCGCGAGGGCCGGGGCACGGCGACGGGGGGTTCCCTTTTTTACAGCCGAGTCGGTCGCGAGCAGTGCGTTTGGCTGAAATTTCACCGCTCCTCGGAGCTACGGGGCCCCGTAGGAAAAGGAACAGATAGACGCGACAATGACGACGGAAGTGCCGTGGCTACGCGCGGAAGCGAGACCAGACGAGGAAGAACTGACGAAATTCTAGTCGAACGATAGATGTAACGTGCGTGTCAACATCAGTTCGCGATGTTTAACCCCTTGACGTACGATTTAATTTTGTTTAAATTTGCTACCTTGTGAAAAACTCGTCAGACTCGTCGTTCGGTCGAGTATCGAGATGACGCGTCCTGTTGAATAATCAGATACCCGAACCGCCCGAAAATCCGTCGAACGCGAGTACACGCACGAAACTGCGAACGACTTCGAGTCCCGGGGTACGTCGAATTCCGTGAAATGGCCGGTGAAACGCGAGCCCCGCGAGCCGTGGTCGTCCACGGGAAATAAACGCGCGCGGAATGCAATCCGCTTTACGTACGCGCGATTGATCGCGCAATCGTTCGTTCCGGCGGTCGTGAATATCGGGTGGAGGAGAAAGACGAGGGGAACGAACGGACAAGGGAATCGAATACCTCGAATTCGCGTTAATTTACTTTCGCCAATTGGAAGGGGGCAAGGGCTGGCCGGAGGTACGAGGCGGAGGAGGAGGTAAGAGCGAAGGAAGAAGGAAGGCATCCTTTCGGAGTCGCGGGCATACTTTATCGAGTCTATACGATCTCCGCGGGCCGGTAAAGTAAATAAGAGGGCTCGCGTCCCTCACGAACTTAACCTAAACCGCTAACCCCGCGACCAAACAGAGACAGAAGAGGGGGACAACTCGTAGGAGGCGAGAGAACCGACGGGGAAAAAACGGGTGGGGGGCTCTCGACGGTAATAAACGCGCGTGGGCGAGGATCGACGAATTTTACAGTAATTCCCGACTCTTTATCCGGCAGATACCAATTTAAATTCTTTTAAGGTACTGCTCGTACCTTTTCCTTCCCGACCGACGGACGACGGGGAACCGATACTCTGCCAGAACCAACGAGACTGCTTCCTCGCTCGATCCGCTCCGCCATATTGCTGAAATCCTCCTACCTCCGGGTCTAAATATTTTTTTATTAGCAATACACCACTTGGTCCTAGTTAACCCTTAAGTGGACTCTCAATACAACGACTGAATTATTTTACTTAACCTTGATGTTTACCAAATTATGGTCTTATAAATATTATAGATAAAACGGATCTGTTCTTTCTCGTGACCGTTCCTTGTACGAACAAATGTAAACAAAATTAAATAGTATAGGTTAAGGGTTAAATCCGTAATTTTCAATCTTAATGGACACATCTATGCGTTTGACAAATTCAAAGCGGACGAATAGTCCCTGTTTTCTAGACAGGGATGAAGAAAGGAAGCCTAGGCCGTCCGTTGGCCTTGGGGGGAGGCAGTGGATTTCGGGTGGACCCGTGGTCTTCCGTCTCGTCGGCGAGTAGGTGCTCGTCATCGATCTCTCGCGGAGAGATCCTCCGGGCTGTCGGAGAATCCTCGGGATGCCCGGTCCGTTGTGACTCGTGACAATATTAAATAAATAGCCTGACGGCTCGAGACACGGCAGGCCTCACGGCGGCAGACTTATACGCGGCGGCGGCGCACGGTTAAAGACCGAGAGGAGGAAGAGAAGGAAGCTGAAACGAGGGGGATGAGAGGACGAGGAGTATGGCCTCATCCATGGAACGCGGCGGTAAGACCAGTTGAGAAATGACAACACGATCGCCGACACCTCCCCTGCATCTCGCCGCCTCTCGGCCCCGTCCCTCTCGCTGCCTCCCCTATCCGGTCCCACCGACCGTTTCGCCATCCGCCACCTCCGCCTACCATCGTCCTCGCATCCTCCAGCGTACGTGGCGTTACCTGCACGAGCCTCGTACGGCTTATTACGAGCTATAGGAGAGGTGTTCTCGCGGCGCGCCACGCCACTTACCGGGATTGTTTAGCGGCGTTTACGCGTCGATTGCTGACAGGGGGGTCGTTCCCCGGGTACCGTATTATGCATTCGTACGCCAGCAGACTCTCTAGCCTTCTACCATTCCAGGATCTCTCTAGCCTTACACCTTTCCCCCGTCGCAAACCGGTCCGGCACATTTGGCAACGCAATTAGAAGTCCACGTTTCGTTCAGGATTTTCGTCCCTTTGTTATTATATTAGGAATCTACTCCGAAGCTTCTTTCGAGCACAGTTATAGAGTCTACGAGTCGCCATCGACGAGACTGGGTTACTAACGGATCATCGAATAACTGTGTCTCGCTATCGTACCAACGTAAACAGCAACTAATCGGAATAATTGAAGCAACTAGTTTCGTCTCACGGGACTTAGACTCGACAAACTAACGTTTAACCCTTTGCACTCCTATGTCGAGTGATATCATACACTTAAAAATTACAAAATACAACAGTAGTGCAAATAAAACACTTAAAAGCGTTGGGAGCAAAGGATCAAGTATCCCTTGGTCTATTATCAAAATAAATCAATTGAACGAGATCCCCCGCTTCCCAGAGGATCAAGTTGAAAATCGACGCGTGTCGAGGATTCAATTTTGAGGGGAAACACCGTCGTTTCCATCGATCTGCGAGCTGCGTGACGCGTTCGAAGCAGAAAACTGAGCGTGCGCGAGCGGACTGGTCTCCTCTCTATCCCGAAGCCGGTATATGGACGGTACATTCGTTCGTAGGTTCGTTCTATGGGAACACGGAACGCGAGATAGCTGCTATTCCGCGACACCCGGATGCGGACAGCCGCACGAGTTGCTGCTCGCCTCGCGATCTCTCTTCCGATAGAGATCTTCGATACTGGCCGGCCGTTTACATCAGGACGCGATACGGCGCGCCTTAAACGGCCAGTTCGCGCCGCGATACTTCTTCTTTGCACCGAAATGTTCGCCGATCGCCTCCATACCCGGGGAACAACGTCTGCTCGAGTCGCGTTACAGAAGCGAGATGCTCCAGTCGTCGCCGATTAGCAATCAACCGTCGCTATGAGGCTTGGGTTAGCGAATTGGGGCAGAAAAGTGCGAAGTGCAGTGAATTTTCAAAATCTAAAGATTTGTACCATTTTTGATCGCCCATAAAAGCAGAGAATCTTGCCAGAATTGCCTAAATAACGAGATCTAAATAATATTGATATCGCTGAAAATATTCCCTGCCTCCAGTGTTTACGTAATAATTAACACGAATCCCAGTGTCAGGAATTTTTTTGGATGTTCTGGATCAGGCTACCCCCCCCCCTGAATAAAGTGATTTCGTTGACGTTGAAGGCCAGGTTGAGAGCCCCTGTCGCTTCGAGGAGGGTATCCGCAGAGACTTACGAAGAACGAGAGAGAAGTAGGGAAAGACCGAAGAAAAGAGGATTGGATGAAGAAGAGGTGGGCCTACGCAGCCTCCTGCGAAGTAATATGCTCTCGCCGCATGAGGTCCTCCCTCCCTCCTGGGTTCGCTCACCCCCCCCAGGCCCCGCGGAGAACCCTTTTCAGAGCCTGGCCAGCGCGTTCCCTCCTATACGCCAGCCACGACTCTACAGTTGATCAATGTTTTAATTGCCGTTAATGATTCGGAGATATCTCTCACGCGTCTAAAAGCGAAGAAAGACCCGTACCCGAAGATGGCAACACCGAACGGGATAGACGGAGAGGGCCGGAGAAGGAGAGAATCCCTTTACTGTCCACAAACGCACCTTCGGGGAACGCTTCTTTCGGGGGTCTTTGACTCTTTTCATGTTCGCGGCTCCATTGTACCATACTTTTCTAAGAGTCGCTTCCCATTCGTTGCCCCGGGTGTATCTTCATCGTGTGCAGCGAGTTCCTTGAATTCCGTACCCGAGTTTCGCTTTCCTCGCTCGATATCGATTAAATTTCGTCGCTGGTTCGCTACTTCCCGGGTTAATAAATTCCATGTTGATGAAATGACCTTTCGAGATAATAGATATCTCATAAAATGACGTTCTAATATCGATACTACGTTAAACTGTTCTGATGCAGCGACTCAAAGGGAAGCTTAGGCTTACTGGTTTGCCAGGTTCTACTCATAACTTAGTATACCAGGGATTATCGTGATATATCCGCTTCCCATAACTCGCGACAATTTGCCAGGAAAAGCTTTCCCTCCGCCTGACAGGCAACGAAAGACGGATAGAGGACTGGTCGGAACTTTGACATTTGCAACTCAACGGGTTCCGACGATTCCAGTCGTTCTATTAAACGAATAACATTGTAAGGAGGACGCGTTTGATATTCCACGCACGAAAAGCGAAATTGCATAAACTTGCGGCGGGACGATCTTTCGCATGCGCGTAATTTCATCCCCCGGAGACACGCGTCGCCACAATTCATGCCGTGGATCGGTTGTAGCCGTTTCCGCGAATCCGTGCGGTTTCTCTGAATTTTCGCGTCCACGAGGCACGATTCGATCGCGTTCGTCGGCGATCGCTCGCAGCGATCTCGGTTACCATCCCGTTCCGTGCGAAAAGGGACGAAAAAGAAGCTATGTCGAATCGAGTACCTGCTCCTCTCGATTTACCGGGACCCTGGGCGCACGTGGTTCGGAGCAGAAGGACGCGGCGGGTGGCTGGCCGAAAGAGAGGAAGAAGGTCGACGCGGGCCGAGGGACAGGCAGAACGAGAAGGTTGTATGAAATAGTAACTGTCAGCGTGTAGGCCAAAGTTGATGGCACATTGTCGTATTAAGCCGGGGGTAATTTGTCTGGCCTTCTTTCAACCACCCACACCCGACAACGAGAGGCGGCCGTTCGACGACCTCTGCTGGCCTTCGATTCGACAACGTCGCGGCGCGCCGCGCCTTCTACCACGCGGCCGACCATCCGTCCAACGGGGAAAATAAAAAATACGAAAAAAAAAAAAACAAAGAGGATTTCGTATCCCAACCTCGACGATAATCCAACAGTTCCAATCTTCCCTTGAGAAGTTTCTCGTAAAAATTAAGCTTTTGAATATCAGAAATTGGTCTGGATTATTAAATTTCTTTAAGAATGGGAATTCAAGTTTCCAGACAAGAAGAGAAATTTAAAATTTTGAAAGAACGTTCGAGTTGTGCACCCCTGAACTAGATCATCCGGAGATATAATTCCTCCGCGACCATCAACGGGACCAACCACGATCCCCGACATGCCCTAAAACACGCTCGGCCGCATTTCGTTCCGTGAGAAGACGAAGGTAATTTTTATCCTTCGCAACCTCTTACCCCGGGCTTTGTTCCGCCAGCTTTCCCTATTAATTAACTCCGTGCGTTTTTCCTCGAATCCCGTAAACGGGGAACAGTGTCGAGAACACCGTAAATTCCATTCGCTAGCATGTCTTTGTACACCGTGAATTACATAAAATATAGAGTTACCTAAATTGAGTGTCACATCTTTAAATTTAAGTAAAACACAACCTATTTGAGATGTTTCCTCATTTTAATATGAAGTCCACCTCGGAACATTAATCTTGGATTAATTCAATTTTCTATTGCACTATTACATAATTGGGGTTCTACTTCATTTACTTTACTATTTTGAGCAGCAGGCCTAATCTCTATTTAATGACATTCCGGCCAAAAATGTAAATAATGAACCCGCGGAACGGTTTTTCGTGGACGTCGAATGGCCGCTGACGAGCGTTCGTCGAAAGGGACGAGCAGGGGTAGTGATTCGTGAATAAAATTCGTCCAACTCCCCGGCAGAAGAAACGGAATGCGTGAGCGCACGGGATGAGGAACGGAGGCGAAACGCACACGGTTACACCTGCGCGACGTCGTTCCCGCGCAGCAGAACGGTAATAATAATTTGGAGGAGCTGCGGAGCGGCCGCATTTGATGTCGAGGGGCTCGCCCGCTGGGTGAATCGCGCGACAATGTCGTCCCCGCGGGACCTCCTAGCACGCAACCCGGCCTAATCGATCATTACTCCCAGGGGCTATTAAAAAACGGCCGTGTCTTCGCCGGGCGAATGCTCGATCCCCGATTTCGCCGCGACCGTCGTTAATTAATTCGCCCGAGAGCCGGTCACATGGACACGACGCGACGCTTTTCGATCTTTTTGCCCGTCTATCCGCGCTACCGACGCTCCTCCAAACAATTCTCGCGTGTTTAGCGTGTTTAGGAATCGATCCGTCCCCGCAACGATCGATTATTTCAAATTACTCGACTGGGTTTCTTTCGAGATAAAATTTGTAACTGGATATTATTTGCCCATTAATATTACACAAAATAAAAACCCAAAAAAAAGAACTTCGTAAGTAGAAATGTAATAAATAACATTTGGTAAAAATAAATGGTGAAACATGAGAAACAAGTGTGTCTTTTCATTTATAACGAGTCGCCATTATGGTATACGAATACGAGTGGAAGTAACAAGCTGATGGACGAAGCGACTGAGACAGGCGTCATTTTCGGAGCCGCCCCCAAGATAAAAGACAGTGGTTAGTTGCAGGGGTGGTCGCGTACGATTCAGCGTCACGTTCCCCCGGTGGAGGATCATCCTCGTTCACCCCGTAACCGTATCGTATCGAGGCGGTCGGCCCATTACCGTGGTACGTGGTCTATAAGCAACAGGGGAGCGGAGTTACGGCGCGCGGCGTCGCGGCAAGGAAACCCCCGTGGACCCTGGCTGGATCAGCCGATTGTCCGCTCGTAACTCGAGGTAATTAGAATCAGAAGTACCTACACCCTTGTTCCTCCGCTTCGGCTTCTTCCACCTTCGGCCGTGGCTCGTTCGTCCTTTGGCTCCTCTCTCTCTCTCTCCGGCTCTCGTTGCCCCCTCGAGGTTTCTTTTTCCTCTTCGTGGCCGTGTACTCTGTCGGCCGTCTCGTCGCCCCATGTGGCGCGTTTGCATATACACGCGCGTGCGTAAGCGATGCGCGACTCGGCTTACCCCGCGTCCTCTACCGATCGTATTTTGCTCCGTTCCTCCTCTGCTTTCTCCCGCCTCCTCCGTGCAAGGATATCCTCTCGTCGGGATCCTCGTCGTTCTCCGCCGACGACCCTTGCACGCGATCGCGTTTATTACCGATCTCGCGCGACGTCCGACGAATCGTGGCTAATCCGACCAACGGAGGGGCTAGCTTCTCCCGCAGCGACGTGTCTAGGTGGTCCAAACACCCGATTCTTTCGCTCTCCAGCGAGCTTAACGAGACCCCGTTTCGCGTGGAATGTCATATTTGATCTTGGAAACTCGTTACACCTCGTTACAATTAGCCACTTGCAATAGCAGAGCTTGCAAACAGGAATATCCACTCCAGGTAACAACGTAAACAATAACGAGGACTACGCGAGTTCGTCGAACTCGAACCTCCCTGCAATCTCGAATAATTGCCTTGATTAATCTATTTTCCCGTAATGCATACAATTTTCATTAATTTCGTTCCTAATGTCGCGACGCGCAACTGCCATAAATCTAAATCTCGTAAACTAATGAGTAATATCCCCCCATTCTAATAACATTAATGATAGTAATCATCTGCTGGGTAGGGGAAGTGGCGTCGTACGTTTCGAATCAATGCAGGAATTAAGCGTTCAAAAGGGAACGATGAAAAATCGGGGATACCAGCCAGAGACGTGGCGTATTCTTGCGATAGAGTCGGTATCCATACATCAATCCTGAACAACTTAATAGCAAATCAGGAAGTCGTACGACCGGAGCCTTGAGCGTTAAACTTTATTATCTCGAGGATAGCAGGACAATTTATTCGACCATTAAGATTTTTGAAAAGGAAGAGCGTCGGTCGGAGCTTCCTACGTGCGTCCAATGTTTGCATATCGAGTCGATTAAGGATATGATCATAATTATGCTCTGTCACGCGCGTGACGCAACTTAATTTGTAGGTGACTGTACTCGGATATTTACGTCAAACGGTCTCTAATAAGATCCGATATTTGACCAAACGCTAATTGAGAACGCACGAGAGCATAAAACAGGGTAATTAGACGGTTCGGTTTCACTTATAAGCGGGATTACGTCCGCCGCTCGCCAGCCCCGATACGATAACGAAACGCAACAGCGTGACGAAAAAGAAACATAAGATATCGTCCACTTAGGATTTAGTCGATTCATTAATAATGTTTCCCATCGTCCCCTTTCGCCTCTTACGAACACTTAGTTCGCCAATTTAATACGTACTGTTTCTTTTATTTCCAAGATACCAACCTGTTATTATTGCTATCGTTATCGTTATTATTATTACGACCGGGATATTAACCATTACTTCCCGATATTTATATTTCGACGTCGAAAACAAAATTAACAAAGCAAAAAAAAATGCAAAAACCGTCGGAGGCAAGAGAGATTCGTTCCCATTTTCTATGATCGTTCCCTTCCTCGGGATCTCTAATCACGAACCGTGACTTTACATTTCGGTGTTTCGATAATGAAAAGGCGTGGAGGCTGGGGTGGTTGAATCAACATCGCGCGTTCCAAGGGAGCGGGAAATGGCTGACCAAACGAGATATCGTAATCGCCGTTCGGCCGTTCGGTCTCGAGCTCGCCTATCGTTTCCGATTGTCGTTTCGATAAATCGCGACCGTTTCTGTTTTCTATCCGATCGGGACCCGCGGAAGACCGCTCGTTTCGATCGTTCGAATCATCGTCGATTATGCGACCCGAGCGATACGGACAACGCGCGACTCGAGGAAGATGGCAAATTACTTGACCGCGAGCGCTCGAGGTGACTCGAAGGAATTTCAAGCTCGCAACGGTGGATAGGTCGCTGGACGAGGAACGTCCTTGAAACGATCCGCAGATTATTCTCGGCGTCTTCGCGGAGCGGACGTTGCACCGTCTCAAAGTTACGCGAGCGTCCGCGACGCTCCGCAACCCTCCCAAACTGTCGCATCGATCATCGTCCGTGTATTGCACGGAGTAAGAAAGATCAGACTCGAGCCAAGATGGCGTATCATATGCCCCAGGTCCCGTCTTTCTCTCTTTTTCACCAGGGAATCGAGCTCTGGGTTGAAAGTAAGTAGAATACGAACGGTGATCGATCACAGGTTTTTGGGAGACTGACCTTCAGGTCTAATCTTTCTCCTTTCGTGCTATACATGGCAGTAATAAATTGTACATTCGATAGAGTACGAATCGTACTCCAACGCCAGCAGGAATTTTGTAAGTTTAATTATCTCAGGAACTTTTCGGTTCTACGGAGACATTGTGGGTGGAATGAGAGATTAGGCTGAGGTTAAGAAGACCGTGGTACTATGAGTAGAATGTAAGGATCCGACGAGTCATGTTTGCTCGGTCGGAAGCCTCACAAAGGCCGACTAATGCGTGCGAGTGGTAGTAAGTCTGAGTTAGATCGGCTGGCTCCGGTCAGATCAGATCGACCAAAGTGTTGTCCGATAGAAACTCGATAATACTCGCGTGGCCTAACCTTTATTCAATCTTTATGGCGTTTCTAAACATCGAAGGTACACGTATACCCTCGTCCCGCGGCAACTACCGTTACGATGCCGTTTAACGCGTTACTTAACGCACAATGAGGCAGTTACGCGGCAAACGCGCATCACCGTTATCGAGGTTCGACTAATATCGACGCAATCGATGCGGCAATAAAGCCAGCACGACGCGACAGCGATACCGGTCGAGTCTCGGACGTGTACCTTTGGACCTCCGGCTCGGCCGACGTAATTTGTCCAACGGAACTCTAATCGACAGTCCTTTCGGTGCTCCAATTTACTTGTATCGATCATTGATCCCTCCAAGTCTGTTTAAAAAATTTCTATTCGTGGACACAAAGAAATTTCGAACTCCGTGGAGATCACGAAGAAGCTCTTTATCGGAAACAACCAAGGTTGATTTACACACGATCCGTCGAATAACTCACGAGCCGCGATAGCAACGGGAACGTTCGAATGCTTTTCCGAAATCGTTAAAAACGTAAGTCCCTGTAAAGTACGTTTTAAAGAGAAAGAGATAATGTTACAAAAAAACCGCTAGATTAGAAACTGTACGACTAATTTTAATCGCGGCTCGTTTGCCTCTCTCCGTCGGGATTCCATCGTGGCTACGACTGCTCCGAGAGCAATAAAAAGAAGAAAGGAGACACGTAAACGGGAAAGCTAGTCCTCAAAGGGGTCACGAATCTATTATCGGGCCCGAACTAGCGACGGGGAAGCGGTGAAACGAGCGTGGAAGGAAACGAGGCGAAAGACGACAATGACGGGACGATCCGGTGGACACGGGAGAGGCGTTTCGTTTCCACCGGGGGGTAAAACGCGTCATAACGCGATTATGGCACTATGTTGGTCCATTACGTCATAGACCAATCGCCTGGGTCGTTCGTTTCGAGATTAGGCGCGTAGAACTCAAAAGGGAGGCAAAATCTGTATTCATTTATAGGTCAAGATTGACAGCAATTGGAGAAATAAAATTCGTAGCAATTCGAGAGGTATAGTTTCTAACATGATTCAGGGATGAGAGAACAATATTCATTACAAGTGCAGAGTACTTTATCATTTTGAGAAGTGAAATTTAGCATTTCGAGAGGCACGGTTTCCAAGGTGTTCGGGGACGAGACAACTGGCAACTTGACAGACAGAATTTGTAACTAGGGGTATTTGCAACAAGTCGTGGGACATTAGCGGGCAATGGCCGTGACATTAGGCACGGAATTACGCGCGTCGAAAAGTAGACTGGTTTCAATGCCAGGGCATCGTCACTCGACTGATACGCGCGTACGAGTTCCTTCGTCCCGACGCCGGTCGGCGCGTTCCCCTCCCGCGTCGCGTCGCTGGCACCGGGTTGGACAAAAGTTTGCCAGGCAGTGGGCCCAGCCAGCGACTCCGGGGATCCGGCCCCGGACCCGTTACCACTGCGAAACTATTGGCTATCTCTTGTTGTGTATCTGGCATATTGTTAAGTTAATTGAAAGGGGTGATAAAATCGCAATGTTTTTGACATTAAGTGAGCTGCGAGTCTTTAGGCGGTAGACAGAAGGAGACGGGACGAGATAGGAGGAGGGAAGCGTGTCCCGTCCACGGTGGAACGAGGAGGTACGATCGAGCCGGAGGGGAATGAAAAGAGCGCGGATCGAGAGAGCGAGATACGCTCAGCGCGTGTATATAGAACCGCGTACAGGTAGATAGAGAATGGCATCGGGGGCAGCCGCGTATTTGTGCCGCTGTCGGTGAAGAGCCCCGAGGACCGGCACGGGACCACCCGAACGGTCAGTATCCTCGCCGATCCTTGACCAACGCGAGCACCCATTAGGTCATCCCGCGAGGCTTTCCCGACCACTGCGCAACCAACCCACAAAACTCTCGTATTAGTCCATTTGGTGCGCTAATGATATATGGATGGCTCGACAATGATATCATAATACTCGTAATTACGCGTGAATTCCTTTCGAAGCTGAGAAGAATGGGAAATAAATCCATCTGTAGAATCTAGTCCTGAAGTGTACCCTGTATGTCGACCCTGTTCCTCGATTAAACAAAATGTCTACGGTTTGGAATAGTGTTCCTGCGGTACCAAAACGCTGTCTGGAATAGATTTGGAACGAGCAAGAGTGACGCAGCGCATTCCTGCAACACCCGGAGCAAGGGTCTCAGGCTCTCAGCGGCGCGTCAATTTTTCTGGAGTCTTTCGAAATCCCGGGGCGTCGACGTGTTCGAAAACCATTTCGAATCGACCGGATAGTTCCTACGATCCGACAGGTTAGAACATCATCCTCGATGGGATGGATCATCGAAGTGAAAATGTTTTACGAATTAAATTGTGAATTTTCCCTTGGACGGAACGACCGAAGCGAGGTATTCCAGATTCTTTGGCTCGGCCAGACCTCCAAGAGTCGCACGCTCGATTCAGGGAGGAGATTTCAGGCGAACACGTCGCGGCGCGATCGCGTCAGCCTCGTCACCCTGACTCTGCCCGACGGTCCGCGAACAGTCGGCGACCCGGGTTACGGCGATACCAACGCGCCTCGAACCGCGACAGACACCAGGAGACGCGAATATGCCTAAAGAGGAACGAACGACCGTAACGAGACGCTTCGCGAGCCAGCCAGAGACGCTAGAGATACCGCTACGCTTCCTTTCTTCCACTCCGACAAAACAAACCTCGTTACAGACCAATTTCGAAGACCACGATTCATTAAAATAGTCAATTTTCGTTCATCTATCGAACGCAAATTCTAATAAGCAACGAAGCATTGTTTATTTTCATTGGTACCACCAGTTACTAATTAAACATCTTGCGTGGATATTTCACAGTCCAAAGGGTTGGTCTGAACTCGTTAACGAAAAATTGAATACTAATTGAATATCTGCCCCAACATACACCCCCGTAGGTTGGAGATCTCGAAGTCCACGAGGATGGAGCGTCGAACAAACTCGAGTACAGGGTGTCCGTGAAATATGGGAGCGAATTAATATGGGCACCGTCGTTAAGATGAATTGCAATCGGTCGTGGAGCGCGTGCTCCCGGGGGCCCGACGAAACCCTCCCCCGGTGGAACGCGGAATGATAAAATTGGCCGGCGTAGGCAGGGCGCCGATGTAACCGACGTATCCTGAAAAGGTTCGCCCTGTCGCGATTGCATATGAAAGCCGCGTACCTTATTCAGAGATCCTCGGGAAGGTTTCGTCGCTCAGCAGGCCGCCGGCGCTGGGTCCCGGGCGCACGGTTCTCGCGGAGAAAAGAATCGAAGGACGATTAACTGGCTACGAAGGTGGACGAGGATCGCGAAGACAGATCAACCGGTGTCACGCGCTCGGCCCGGGCTTATTTATGCATTTACGAGATCCAGGATTCAGCGGCGTTCCGCGTGGCACGAGTTCCGGGGGAGTCCCGGTGTACCGGTCCCTGGTCCCTCTCTCTCTCACTCTCTCTCCAGCGCAGATAATTATCTGCTAGGGACCTATAGCGTGCTTTATGCTGGAATGCGTTTCTTGTACGGCCCCGACACAACTGATGCTCGCACGAGCCCCTTTCTGCTACCATCTACGCTGACGCTATTATTTCCCTGCCGCGCTGTTTGCACGACTATTTACTGCGTTTGCATGTGAATGCCGCGCGAGCTGCCTCGCGGCCGAGGTTATGCGCCAACCACCGCGGCTATGTATATCTAACAGAGTCGCCCGTATACCCCACCGGGCGCCCCGAGACACCAGGAATATCTAAATGCGCTACGCTCGCGTAATAACGCAAAGTCCCACGGTTCACGTGCCCCCCACTCCCACAACGGGGACCATGCAAATTCGTACGCGACCGATATTTCGCGCCCACATTCCACCCCACCCACGGTCTATCCCTTCCCAGTACGAACAATGAAAGATCAACGAGCCTACTATCCGTTGTTTCGGTCGATTCGAATTAACATAAGAGTCCCCGGGCCTTTCATCCCTCGAAGGAATAGAATAATCTACCGAGGCATGCTCCTACGAAGAGATAACAGTTGCACCTTCCAGCCCGCCCATACGCTCGGAGGATTATTGCAGGTTAAGGCTTCTGCAAACCTAGACCCGGCGTGGGAGGCTCGAAACGACCTGTGCAAGGTCGAGGAAATACCATAGCAGCGTTAATAAATTCGGGAGGAGATCTCTCAGTCCCATCGGGAGGAACATTTTCAATCTTGTTCGTGCGCGTTCCACGAAAGATCGCCAAAGTCGATGGTTAATCGGCGGTGTCATCCCCTCGCGACTAACCCCTGATTCTTCCGTCGAAGAGTCTCGAACGGTCCCGAGGCGGCCATGTTCCGCGATCCCGTGGCAGATTCTTGAGTTATTGCGCACCGACTTAGGTAGAATATCTCCTCCATCATCCCTCGCGAGGAACTTTAGGAGGGACGAACTTGAACACGGAGGCGCTCTGACGGACGGACGCAGTTAATAATTCGTCCCGGGCTCGTGTAACCGACTGCTGCTTCGTGCCCGGAAATCCAAGAAGCGAACGTTGCAAAGGTGAAAAGAAAGAAGGGGCACCGATCCTATCTCGCCGACGAGCTCTAACGGGATCTCCGAACCTCCTCCCCACCCTACGCTTCGACGAACTTTGAAAAGTCAACGACAAATGCTTCCTAAATTTAGTGAAACAAACCCTAGAGTTCTAAGTATGAATCTTGGAACTATCAGAAGCGTGATATGGCATCTACCAAGCCTAATTTGCGATCCGTTAGTAAAATAGTCTGGCAGAGAAAGGGAATTGTCTTCCCCTCTATCGGTGAAACAAAGAATATGAAAAAAAGCTAGTCTAGGCATGGTTAAATCAACCGAACAGGAACCATTAGTAAATTGGAGTATTTCCATTGCAAGTTATCCATCGAAGAAACGATCCACGAGATGGAGAATCACCGGGGCGGACAATGGTTTCGAACCAATTTTGTAAATGAAATTTTTTCTATTTCTTGCGGGTGAAACGAAAGTGTCGTGGCGATGGAAAGTGCACGGCACGTACGAGGTTTCATCCGTTGCCGGAGCGTTCGTCGCAATAGAGTGCCGGTGGAGAAAAAGCGTCTCGATTTACGAGCAATTTCGCGCACTTGCCGGGCCAGCGTGTAACGTTACCCGGAGTTAATAAAGTCCGCAGCTCTCGGGGGCCCCGGTCTTCGTTCGTCCTCCCCATTTTCTTCTTTCTCCCCGGCCGTCTCCCCCTCCGCGCCACCCTGTTTTCTCATCTACGGCCACCGACCACAACATCCTCTCGTCCTTCCCGTTTCTACCTTCGCTATCCTCTTCATCGGCCGTACGAAGACCGCAGACACCGGCTCGGTCGGACACCCGCAAATTATTTTCTCCCGAGAGAACTCATCCAGAAGAACCTCCCTCGTGCCTCCCCGCGATCCTTCTTCGTCCATCCTCGGTTTAACGCGCGCCTCTAATCCATCCGCGTAACGAAACCGAGTCGCCGACCGTACAGTCATCCTCGGGGAATTTTACTGTATCGCGCATCGTTGACCCCCCATAACCCTAATTATATCGGGTTGCTCCTGTCGTTCTTGTCGTCGTAGACATTTCTATGGTTCTCCAAAAGTTACCACGAAGCGGAGCAAAGACGATTTTGGTGGAAAGGGCGCGTAGTATCGTCGCGGAGTGAGCAATTCCGCTCGCGAAAGGCCCCAGCGAGGAATAAAGACGGAAAGGAGACGGGGGACGCGTGAAAGAGACAATTTGTCGGGACGCGGGCCTATTTGCTCGGACGCAGGTGGCTCGCGATCGCTTCAAAGTCGACGATCCTCGGTGGTTCGGTCGTTTCTTCGGGCAACAAGATCGCACGAAAGATGAATGGCGTTCGGAATCCGTCATACCGAAATGGCCCGGGGCGTTAGCCGGACGCCCGTTGCACGCAGACGCCGAGCGTGTACGCGTGTTCACGGACCCACCCCGACGCGCGAACCGTTAAGCCGAGCAAATACGGCATCGAGCGCCGGCTATTGAAAATTTGAATAATTCCCGCGCGCAAATATTCTAAATACGCGATCGGTTTGATAATTTCCACTCATAACCGGGGCCCCGTGAACATCGGGATCATGCTCGGCCGTCGATCCAGTCCGGCGACCCTCGTCAATCAACGTTAAATCGCCGATTCCCGGAGCTTTCTACCATCACGAGCCGATCCATAATTTGCTACAAAGTAACCAAGAGATTGTCTTCCACGTTGCCAAAAAACCAGACGCGAGAAACAAGGTTGAGTCGCGATATTTTTTATTTCTGGAAGATTATATTTCTGGAAGTGTATCGAAATCTGACGGAGTTTTTAGGATGAGTTGAATAAAGTTCAACGCGATGACTTCTGTGCATACGGTCGCTATTACCACGTCTTTCTTCAAGTTAATACGTTGTTAAGCGATCATCGCTTTCATTTGTCAACGCATTGTAACGAACGAGTCTCTCTTGCGATAATCGACGCTGCAATAACCGAGGTTCTACCGCATATCGCTGTAATGTAATTATTATTCATAGAAAATTCTTGCAATCGGTCATTTTTACCGTTAGGGAATAAGGATAATAGGCTCGATTAAGCATCCGAGGAGCTTCCTTTCTTTTCCCCCGACTGATAATTTGACAAGGATTCAAGCATAGTTCGATTCTGTTTATGTTAAACAGACTTCGGTAACTGTGATTAATCGTGGAATAAGTAAAAATAAATTAGTTATTAAACGAAGACCTTGCCTCGTCGTCGTTAATTTAATATCAATCGCAAACCACCGACACGTTTCCCTTTTCCAAGGTAATCGACAATGCGCCGAGGTGCGCGTGATTACGAGAAAATCTGAATGTCGCCGACATTGGCAGTTGGCGCCTTCGGTAGTCGGATCGTGCAATTATCGCGTTACACTTTCGTCGCGCGAGTCGATTTATTCCGGGCGAAGTTACCCATGTATGACGGACAATGACGAGAATCTGGAATCTTCGAGTGGCCGGAGGCGATTTAAACCAGCTCTCGGCGCTGGTACACGGTAGGAGGTTTTTACCGTCTCATATAAACGGGCTGTCTGGCTGAATAGTCGAGGCCCATTGGCGTCGCGCGATGAAAAATGCAGTTTATTAGTTCGCGGGCGGAAACGATCGCGCGGGTCCCGACGCGTCGCGCCGCTGGCTCGATTAATCGCTTCGTCCTTATTTTATCTCCGCCATTGCCGCCGCAACACACGCCTCAGAATGTCCGTGGGTCCCGCGGTCATTAGTATCGATACATCCTCGCGTTGCCCTCCTGTGCGAAAAATATTTAAATCCCCGTCGGGGCGCGGTGGGGGCCGGTGGAATGCAGGCTCGAAATATCCGATCGGTGGAAAACAATTTTTAAATCCCTCCGTTCCTCTTTTCGCCCCCCCTCGTCTCCGTGGTATGCAAGGTCGAACACGACGCGTCGATCAATCGTCCCCCGGGAGGAATCGAACGATCGGGTAGACGCGTTTCGTCCTCATTAAAATCATCTCCTCGTTAAAAATTAAATACCAACGAGCCCCGGGTGGAAACGGGAACGAAAAGTGGGAGAAGGAACGGGATCGAAATAAAATGCAAAAAAAAGAAAATGATACGAGAGAAAAGAGGAACGCGCGGGACAGGCGCTGGCCGAAAAGGCGTCGCTCCGAGTGGATACCGGTAGCCAAATGCGAAAAGATTATTAATAACTTGATCGTCGATCGACCGTACTCGCATAAAACGCTGTCGATATATTTCATGCGTTTTTATCGGTGCCTCTCATCTGCTCCACTGGTAGAAAGTTGGATGGAAGATAAGTGGTGTCGAGAATCTGGAATCTCCGTATGGCCTCGGGCCGCGAAACACTTTGCACGCGTGCAGCGAACGGTTTTTGCCGAGCATCCTACTTTGCGTGCATGCATGACGTGACTGCTTTCTACCGTCCAATCGGTAGCGCCTAATGAAGGATTCGACTCGCATCGCGGAAACGGGCGGCTTTCGGGCCTGCCCAGGCCCCTCCGACACCACTTCGAGACGCGTTACAAAAATCTTTGCCTATCTTTCCTCGAACGAATTAATCGCCAAGCGAGAATCGCTGTTACAAAGATCGTACTCCTTCGCGGATATCCTTCAACGTTATCGCGCCCAAAGATGGCCACCGGTAGCATCGAATATAGCTCGCAAGACCGATAATTTGATTTTATTTCAAGCAAGACTGGTATTAACAAGCAAAACACATTGCTAATTTATTATATATGGCAATTTGCGTTGCGAGTTCTTGCAATGAAAACTTCTCCCGCCCTGGGGCGCGTGAGTGCATTTAAAACACTTCAGTGCGACGGTTCTGCCCACTTTTATTGCGTTTACGGTAATATCTTATTGCCTAACGGTATCGAAGTCTAAATGTCCGGTAGCGATGAATTCTATTTACTTTTTAAATACACCTGAAACGGTATGCTGGTTCCGCGTATGCAAAGCTGAGAGCAGCTGGTGTGCAAAATGAAATAGGTGGGCATAATTATAGATTCCATTAGAGAAAAACCGTGACACGCCTTGATGCTTTCAAACACAAAATACTCTGAAAGTAATATGAATAATTACATTAAAAGTTACATTAAAAGAGGAGATCCTAGGTTCGTCCCAGTTGCTGAAATCGTCTTTATCGCGGAATGGGAATCGGGTGGAAAGTAAGGCGGTTACCAGTTTGCTTAGCGCGGGTAATTACCGAGATAGAATTACCGGTTATCAGGGACGGTGGTAAATACGCTGGCAAATGCCGTGGACAAGCGGCTGAACATAATGCACGCCGGGTGCATGGCTACCGGCGCGAAACAAACGCGGCGGCTCGCGTTTACGCAAGGTTTTTCCTCTAATCGGTAGAATCGGATCGCTAAGCAGCCGCTAAACGCCCGGTTACACGGTACGGTGCAACCGAATGCATCGCCGCGGTTCCCGTCCTGCTTTACGAGCGAACCAGAGTGCAACAGTGTGCGCAGCTGCGCCGCGAGCCGGGCGGTTTCGCGCAATTACGAAAGTTACCCGCGACGATGATGAATTCGCGATCGTTAACCATTCTGTCGTCCGGAATTGGGCACAATTTTCACCGAGTAAGGAATCGAGCAAACTACGACCAACCTTTCTGTGTCGCGGGTACGCCCGGGTGGGAGGGGGAGTTCAAACCTCGTCCAACTTTGAATGGTTCTCTTAATTTCTGTTGGACTTTGGGTTGAGAGATGTTGCACTATACCTTGTGAAAGTTTGATTTCTCGCATCTGATGTAGTATACGCAAGCTCGAGTCGTGTTGCAGTGTGTGAAAATATTCGCCTACGTACCTGTAAAAATAGAGAAAACAAGTGTTAGTACATGCTCGATCGTACGAACGCGTTTGGCTCAGTTTGAATTTATTCAGAAACTAGGGCTCGTACGAAAAAGTGACGTACTATAGTTTCGACTTGCTTTTTGATGAGAAATGGGTTGGGAACCGCCTGCACAGCGGACCGTAATACAATTCATGGTATGCGATCGGTGGTGTAAAGGCAACGTTATCGTAGAATCGGATGCGCTGGCGGTGACCAGAAGCAGTCGCGTTAACAGCCGATCGCGGGCACCGATAATAACAATAGTCATGAGTTACGGTATGAGCGGGACCGCATACTTAATGCGGCTACATTGAATCCGCGCGTTCGACTCGCGGAAAATTTACTGCCGCGGCGGCACGAGGTACGCTCACGAAATTTATAATCGGCTGCGCGCGCCGCGTCGAGCGTACATTTCACGACTAGACGGTTCCATAAAACCCGGCGTTCGGGAAAAATCGTAGCGTTTACGGTCAATTTGGCCGGCCAAAGACCGCTCGACGATACCCTATCGGATATTTATGAAAAACTGAGCGGGATCGTTTTATGCGCCGTAAATAACCGATCGCGACGAACGAACGTTACGAGCCATCCTCGAATAACCGTCCGACGGAATATTCGATGGAGGACGGTTAGACGGCTACGTTGTTGCTGACACGAGTGTTAATTATCCGCGTTTGAATTTCCCGCATCGAACGTTTATACAATGTTTTGTGGCGATTAGAATCTTCGCGATGGACCTTTTCGAAGGAAACTAACGAGCGATCCTATAATATCGTATCTATCGTTCCTTAATCGTATAATGGTGATTTTTCTAAAGAAAAAGTTGCAAGCTTGATTTTAAATCGAAAATTATTATTCCGCCCTCGCGGATAATTCTATTTAATTTTCCGAGACGTTGCGAGCCGAACCGGAAATGTTCGAAGACTGGCTCGTTGTTTCTTTACGGCGTCACGGTGGATGGAAACCGTGAATCGTCGTAAAAGCGACGATAGAATAATTATCGACACTGACGCGTTTCTGAGGGGATAACAATTACGGTGGAAAATCTGCATGACTACTTTTCACTTGGCGTTAAGCACTCGAAGATTACAGTACGCCGGGTTTTAATGGTCCACGAGCATTAGCGGAGACCACTTATCTGCCCATAAAGACACTGGACATTGGCGTCCCCCGGGACAATTTTATTGTTTTCTCGGAACGACGGACCCGACGTCCGGCGTTCGAACGCTAGAATATTTCGCGAATCTTCGAAAGACCAGGGATCAAAAGTTAATTATCATCGAGCACGCATTATCCGTTGTGCCTGTCGTTATGTTTTCTATCAACGATATCTATCGTATCTGGTCTTCGAACGATGGTATTTGTTTATTTCTGTTATAATAATAATCATTTTATTAACGGGGTCGGGACCCCTCTCGATATAAAGGCAGGAGAAAAAGTACGCGAAATGAACTTGCATAAACGAAACGTACATTGATGCGAGTGGAAATTAACGAGATGAAACGGCGCTTTCGACGGATACTTCGAAACTGCGTTGCGAACCGAACAAATATCCACGCAAGGTATTAATTAAATTGCGCGTTCCTGACTAACATTTTATTGGTGTACCTTCGCGTTGGAAGTCTTGGAATTTTTTCAGTTCGCGAATTAATTACAAATTCTTACTCGTTATTCGCGTATGAAATTATCCCCACATAGGAATGTTAACTCTCGATATTGCTATCTTGGGTAGATAATTTTCTTTGGACAAATAAATGTCAATAAAACTTTGCAGAACGAAAAGCAACTCGATCGAGGCCGTAAAACCATGGCCCTTCCGATGTCTTCGAACTCTGTGGGATAAAGTTAATTACCATCGATCATCGATTCGCCGATCTTTCGTGGAAAAGGAGGAATAACACCGTCGGGACGAGAGACGTTGCGCGAACAAGTCCGTCCTTCCGAGAAAAAGCAACGCGGAGAGGCTGTTTACAGGCAAAATCGTGCGTCGAGCAATCGATCAATCGATTCTCTAGGCGTTGCGGGTTATTACGTGAAAAATTCTTGTACCTTCGATAGGTTCTCGCCGCGGGAGGGTCCGGACCCCCAGCGTACTCCTCCCTTGCGGCCCCCATCCCACAAGTCTTTCCTCTTTCTTTCGTCTTTCTGCCATCAGCAATCCTCATCTATCTCTTCCCTCCTCGTTTGTCGGCCATCATCCTAGCCTCCGAGTCCTTCCACCCGGGATCCCTTCCCTCTGTCTCTACCCCACCCCTCTCCCTTCGACTTCCTTGACCTCCTCCAAGATATCGCGATGTTGCATCCACTCTATCTTTCATTTTCTCCTATCGCCTTTATCGTTTAGTGCCACTAAACGCTTCGCGTTTCGCCTTCGAGATACTATTTCACCCCTGTTTCGAATCAACAACCACGACTGTGGATGGCTGGTAGTTTGCAAGATTGGATCATATTCTTAGCAAGTGTAAGGGTTGTTGATAGACTGTATCAGTAAGAACCCCATGGAACCGTTCTAAGCTAGGATTAACACTAAACCTACCGACACTTCATGTATACCCATTTCTACTATCCCCATTCAAACGATCAGTCCTTCCTTTTCAATTAAATAAACAAATTATAATCGAGTTTTATCATACACGTGTCGTATAATCAATAGGAATCGCTAAAACTACTGTGGGTATGCAGTGTCAAAGTAAATCTCAAAATAAACATAGAAGATAAAATAAATTATAAAAGCAGTTAGGTTCATTGGATAGAGGATGAAATGCCCTTTAAAATGAGCGTTTCTACCAGTCGATAGCTTTATTAGTTCCGGAGATATAGCGATTTTAGTTTCAAGTCGATGCGGTGGCTGGTTACGGAGATACGAGGCTCCGAAGCTTTGTTTACGTTTTTGTTGCGCGCGCGCGAGTTCATTGATCCCGAGCGCGCGTAGATAGTAAACAGTGCGTAGTAAATTCTTGGAAATACTACGCGGAAGTAGGTCACGACAGTCACGACTCGCGTGCGACAAAGAGGTCCAGCGCGACGCGTCAGACGAAGACAGCGATAGTCAAATTAAGAAAAATACCCCTTTACATAAATTACGATATCTCCGAAACGAAAAGTCGGATCGTCAAAAACCAAAAGCCATTTCAAAGAGGAAGCTTCCCCGCTGCTGAGAATGCCTCAACAATAGAGAAAATATTAATAATTTCGGAACTGCAAGTAATTAAAGTTTTAGTAATTTCAATACGCGTTAATGTCTTGCTTTAACACGGGAAGCGCCATAAGAGAATTTTTAAAAAATTATCGCTCCATTAAAATTGCGATATCTCCGGAACGGAACGTCGGATCGACAAAAACCAAAAGCCATTTTAAAGGGGAGGCCTTGCCGTTTCTAACGATGACAGAATTATGAATAAAGCACTAGTAGTTTCGGAACTGTGCGCATCTAAAGTTTAACTATTTTTCATACGCGTTGTTCGACTGTTCTAAGACACTGGAAACCGAAGATTCTCTTCTTTTATCGTTTCTATACTTGTATCTACCATTTATATCGGTAGTTAACTAGAATTTGATCATGTGACAGGTCGTGGTAAGTTTGGTTTTAAAAGCATGCATTAACACTCGATGTATCAAAGAGTACGTCTCGGTGAATAAATGATAATAACGAAGTTTACAGGAAGCTTTCGATAAAAGGTAAAATGGCTCGTAAACGAGTGTTTACTGGTATGGGTGTCGCAAATTACAAGACGACACGAGTGTTTGCGGTCGAAGAGAGAGTCGGTGGGTAGAAAAAGTACATGGAAACTGGTCGTAGATTAGAGTAGGCATATTACACTGTGGGTAGAATCGTTCAAACCGAGTGTACGCATCAAACATTAAAGTCTCTCGTTTCAGACTCGTAAGTCCCTCCACGGAGGATCCACAGGCACAGGAGAATAAACCAACGGTCGAGGCAACCGCACGGGAAAGCCGATGTAGGATGATTTATCCGTCGGTCGCGATTTTTATCGTCCCTTAAAGGTTGCTGTTAAGACACGCTCGCGGTTCCTTCGCGGCGCGCGATTCCAACGATGTTTACGCGCGTCCGGCGCGAAGCGGCTCGAATTGATTGTAAATTTCCGCGCGCGACAGTAGGTGCCGCGGCTTTAGGTCACTTTTGCCCGGATTCCAGCACTCCGCGGGTTTTGTAACCGTGTCGGACGAGCTACGGGCTCGCGAGATCCTCCAAACCAGTTCGCGGCGATGTGTCTGCCGCGGTACACCTTGTTATCCCTCCCATACACCCTCGTTTCTACCGTACGCTCGAAAAATCGCGTCAAAGCGGGGAAATTCAGTTTTATTCCGCGGCGTATCGTTCGTTGGATCGAAAAGAATGCAACGTCAAACCGCGTGAAAAGTTGCTTCGTCGTACACGAACCTTGTACGATCCCCAGCTAGCACGTGCAGCGTTAGAGACTGCTTTGTCCTCGCCAGCGATTGATGTATCATAAACTCGATATGAAATGCACTCGGTGGCCTTGTCAGATAGATTACGAATCCTCCAGGTCTAATTTTCCTACGCCCACTGCGCCCTGGTCTATGGCACCCTCGAAGGTGGGCGGCCAGTTGGCGCGTTTAGAAAGACCGATCGTAAACACTTGACAACTGATTCGTTACCTAATCCATTGCGCGCTTGATGTGAATTAATATCAAAGGATCTCGATAAACACTCTCGAGGGAATAAAGCTTCGAACAGTCTGCGTCATAAACTCGATACTAACACCTCGTACACCGTGCAACGGACAGCCATAGAATAACGAGTCTAGGAATTGTATCTGGACTCAACGTATACGAAACATATTTTAGCTAGCTGATTAGTCGTCGTACAGTGTTACTGAATAAATTCGTTAAGGGGTATACCGAGATTTATCGAGACGAAGAAGGTTTAAATATTAACGATCGTGAAATCGCGTTTCCTTGGACGGGCTGTCGGGCGATAAAAATACCCTAACGGTCCCGTAGGCTCGTTTCGAATGCATCCACGGGGTTCATCGAGCGGAGCACGCGATGCGACGCGACACAGGAGCCCGCGCGGGTGAATCGAATTTCGCCAGTCACCCGGCGATCTCGTTGACGAATCGTTGTTGTCGGCACACCGTTAACCGATCGTTCGTTCATTGTGCCCGGGTCGGGCCGTCCCGTGGGCGAAGTTAATCTGCGGAACCAAACGCGGCCACCGTCGAGAAGCCCTCCCTCTCTCGCCCCTGAGTACGCAACTCGACCAATTAGTCATCGAGCGTACAGTCGATTGCACCGTGTCCCGTTAATCGATCGATTATCCTCGTCGGCGTTTCGAGACACTCGAGGCCGAGTCATATCGTTCGAGAAGAATGACCAGTACACTTCTCGATTAATAGGAATCGCCTAGTTTAGGGGTGGTAGATGGTGATAATTTCCTTAAAATTGCCGGGTAAAAATCGAAACTTTTATCTTCTGTCCTGAAACGATATCACTAGAGGTCTAGCAAACCAGTCTAGCAAACGCTGGGCGCTATTTAGATCGAGCAAGACCTCAAGGATGACAAGAATGGACGCGGTGGCCGGGAGCAGGGATCTTATTTAGCCGTTCGATGTACGAGTACCCGAGTTTCTGAAATAATTAGGCGCGCTGAGAGTCCGGCGTTCGATCGACCGAGCCTTGAATAAAGCGTACGGCGTGGCAGATTCAATGCGGTCGCGCCTATGGATTTTTCCCGACTGGCAGCGGTGTACCTTTGTGTAAACACGAACTTGCTCTAATTAAAGCGAATCGAAGCGAAGGCACGCACACAGAGCCACGGCCGTAGCCCCTCGTCGACCGGAGGAACGGCAGCAATCGCGCCGACAGCAACAACAGCGCCAGGAGCGGCCGGGGCTCCTTCGATCGGCATCGTTGCTCTCACCTACCAACCTACCAACCAACCTACATGACAGACACGCTTCGTTGGCACACATTAATAAACAGCGCAATTCGCTCCACCTCGTTCTCTCTTCCCATTCTTTCACCCCTCCCCCTCTCGAGACCGTTTTGCCCTCCTTATCGTGCTCTCTATCTGCTTCTGCACGGTCGCTTTACTTTATCGTTACACGCGTCGTGCCACTCTCGTGGGTTTCGCCTATACAGATAGGCCTAGAGACAGAATAGATGTAAGTTCTGCTAATTGCATCAGCATACCAGTTTACCGTGTCAAGCTGCACCTGCGTCTATTACGTCGCGTAACAGAGACCAGGCCTCGTCCGACTTACCGCCTGGATTCTATTCTCTTTTTCCCGGACTACTTCCACGGTCTTTCACCCCTCTGTTGTCACACTGCACGCTACAGGGACCACTCGAGTCGACGGAACGCGATGGCGAAGCAGATGCAAGTATCCCTAACGCGACACGATGCATGAAGCGAGCCACTAGTGGATTGAATAGGAGATTCTAGAGAATTTGTTGATTGGAGCTTCGTTAAAAAGTTCCATACCGACCGGAAAATTTATCGGCGAAAAAAAAATTTCAAATCGTTCTGGAAAAAATATTTTTGGCTACGGGGGTTAATTACAATAATTTTTGGTGAATAGACACACCCTTGAAATCCTAGCCATTTTCGAGAAAAAAATTCCTTACGGAGAATACAATTTCAGGCCAGAAATGTCTCTGCGAAACATGCGTATCTTTGAAACAGCATAACTTCCGAACGGAATGGACGATTTTAAAGTTTCAAAATGCAAACAACGCGTATTTTAGTCAAGAATATGTGGGAATTCTAAGAACATTGGAAAAGTTGTTCCTTAACCTCTACGTCAACCACTACTAAATGGGAGTAATCCCAAGCAAGAAGAGAGAGAGTCTTATGCCTGAATGTTACTTTGATTTTACGTCGACTTCCGTTCGTTCGATGTGAGTGGAACGGAAGTTCCAGTGGCAAGTATCCCTAACGCGGATGCAAGAAGCGAGGGAACGTATAATCGAATTCTGGCCACTGCGTTTCTCCGTTTCAGTCCTGGTGCCCTCTCGCTCTTGTACTCCCCCCTGGTACAGCCGGTTGCAATTACCGATAGGATCGCGTCGCGCTGTGCGGTGCACGTTCGTCCCGTCCACGACGACAAGCAGTCGAGTGTATCGTCCCAGAAATCACGGCAAAAGAGAGGTCCGCAACCTTCCCCTTTCCCGGGGACCAACAGAATTCCTCTCTGCAGCCGTCGCGCCGGAGAAAGCCGGCTGGAATCGGGGAGAACGTACGCGAGGGAAACGCTGATATTTTTTTTTTCTCCAATCTCTTCCCACTCGCGATGAGAGAAGCGACGATAACCGGCGTCGTGGTGCTCCTGGGAAGCGCTGGGCTGGTCCGCGATCGAAATTTCATTCCGAAAGTAGCCTCGCAACCTCTACGAATTCCTAAATAATATTTTAAGATACACGAGTAGGCTCGTGAGATACCGTATATAATTTCAGTCGGCTCGAGATGGCTCGTAACACGTAACCACGAAAGAGATCGAGCCGGAGGATTACCTAAAACGGCGGAGCAACGATTCAACGAAGTCAATGAATTATTGACCGAATAACGATAGACCCGAAACGATAGTCGATGATTCCTACGCCGTTCCTGGCGCGGAATCGTATTCCCTCGAGGCCTCCCCTCCCGATACACATACCCCGTCCGGGAGCGTGCAAAGAAAGAAATCTCGGACGAGAATAGAAATCGCAAGATATCGCGTTATGAGTGAGTCACGAGAATTGCTTAAGCTTTCGAGATAGGGAACCGCAATTAGCGATACGATCGCATCGTAGCCTCTCAGCGCGATGCACGCTCGTTCGTCCATGGCGGAGAGGAGCCCAGCGGTGTATCGGGCGAGGAATCGCGACTCGCGAAGGATACACAAAACCGTCCAACCGTTTCTCGGACGGGCGGCGAAAAGAAACGAGGAGGATCTGTTGCTCTGGAATTCGACCAGAGCCAGAAACGTTCGAGTCGGTCCTAGGAAATGATTTGCGCTAACCGGCGGCCCCGAAAATCGGTACTGCAATTTTCTCGTCCGCTCGAACGGCGAACGAGGCCAAATCCGAGCCACGGCGATCGGAAGAATGCGACTGAGAATGCGCGTCTCTCGCGTCTAAGAATGCGGAGCGGGTCCATGATTTAACGCGAGGGATTTTTCTGACGCGCCGGCGACAATAAATACACGATCGAGAGGCGATTGTGGTCCGCGAAGAATTATTTTGCGCAACCCTCGGCCTGTAAACGCTCCTTAATATACATCGTAGAAATGGTCAGTTCCCTTTCTGTCCCCCACCCCCTCTCACCTGTCCATGGCGTGCATTTCTCTTGCCCCCTCCGCGCGCCACGCACGCGGCAGAGTTATGCATCTCAGGTGCATAGGTTCTCTGTAAACCGGAATGCAGATAACTACAGACTACGTCTCTGAAAAATTACGGAGATATTCTCTTAGCGTGTAAAGATGATTCAATAAAGTATGACAAGCACGGGACGATCTACCGTACGCTGCGTTCGTCAACCTTAAAATTAAAAAACTGACGCTGAAATGTATTGGATTTATTTTGGTCACGTATGTAAAAGTGATTCGAAGCGTTAAAGGAAAGGTATCGGCGATGTTGTAACGCGTAATAGACTTGCTACTATTTAACGTAAAAGGTTCGAGGAAAGAGGGGGTTCAGAGGGAGGAGGAGTGAGGAGGGAAGCTGTTAACGGGTGAACAATGAATGAGAACATGGGACTCGAGCAGCGGGTACTCGTGCTCTCGTTTATGGCCGGGGTTGTAGGATTAGCAACGCGGACAGGTGCTCGATCGACAGGGGTTTCGAGGTAAGCGACCATCCTTACGGGTGAAGGCGATAGATAGCTGCCTACGTCGTTTCGCACCATACATCACTCGATCGCGTAATGGACGCCGGAGCAACTCACCGCGCGAGGTCTCCCCCCCGTTTCTTTTTCTCTCGTTGTTGTTTTTAGCATTTCTGCTCGCCATCGGTGCCGCGGCAAGAAGAATTTATCCCGGGCGTAATTAAAACCGTACAAACGAGCCAACGCGGTGCCGAAGCGTTCCGCGAACGAGCGGGGAAACGGTTTTAAACGAGCGTTCGAAGGGAATTATAATAGACCAGCAAAATTTTAATCCTCTTCTCATGGAGGAAGATATAAATTACCTGTTGCGCGTATTAAAAGTAAGCCCCGTAGAATTAATTACCGGCGTCTGTATCTTACTCTTGACCGTATTAAAAGTCCGTGGAAATTAGTGGGATCGTTTAAAATCTTTATGGGAATATATTCGAGGTATAATCGTATCTGGTCGGTAATCCTGTAACGCGCGTTATTGGCTCCGCCGTGGACTTCACGTGTATATGGGCCACTCGGTGCTAGCCAGCAAGGACTCTTAATTATTCATGCAACGAACCAGCGAATATCCCACAGCTCGAAAGACAGGACACCGGTGCCTCTATACCATTCTCTCTTTCCGTCTCTTTCGCTCCCCTTTCGTCCGTTTCGCTTCGAACACGATGCTCGATCTCCTTTTTCATTTCGATTCGCCCTTGTATCTGTCCGTGGCGTTTCTGCCCGCGTCGTTTCATTTTCTGTCTCGGCGGCGAGGGCGGTACGACCGACAGGGAAAACGGGCTTCCTTTATTTGCACGAGCAAACGGACGTGCCGCGTTCGAGAGGACGCGAGCGTACCTTTGTCAGGGGGCCTGCAACGCCTGCGAAACGCGCGCCGTCCGTGCATGCGTGCATAGACGAGTGCATAGGTAAACGAGAACCGGCCACTTCTGTTGCTGACATTGAGCAAATTTATGTCCGCGAACAACGAGTACAAATTTTCAATTCTTTCTCGAACCGACGTGCCCGAGGACTTCGTATACTCTCTTGCCTGGTCGCCCGTAGAATCACAATTAATCAATGTTTTGAACGCTGCAGGATACACGAACGATCTCGTACGCGTACCGGACAATTTTGCATTACCAGACTCTCTCCGAGGAGCAACAAAGGAAAGTACAAAAATTGACATTTGAACGGATATGGTAGTTTTCGCATGAAGTTGTTACGTAAACCGCGCGACAAGGGACGCGCAATTTCCAGCTATGGCGAATGGTAAACGAACGTGTTTATGCTACAAAGTAACGTGGTATGCGAGGCCTCCGATAGAAAATTGCAAACGTGATTGCAATAATGCCGATAGATATTTGCCTCGGGGCCTTTGGAGGCTACCTGAAGAGGATTCCTAGAATGCGTCGACGCAAATGGTGAACGAGTGGATGCTCTTTAAAGACCGACAATACGCGTTGCTTTAAATAGTTTAATACGACGCCAGTTTGATTTCTGTATATGTCTGTGGGTGTAGAAAAATCGCAAAAGAGCAGATCCATCTCGCGTGGCAGGAAGTGTTGGCGAATGGCGGGGGTGGAACGGAGGATGGTAGCCGGCGAAGGGAACGGAGCAGAAGCCGCGTAGACGGAAGAGACGCCGAAGAGGAGAAAAGGAATTAGAGGAAGGAGGAGGAGGAGGATGAAACAGAGGCGAGGGATCGCGATCGCAGGGTATCGAGGGCCCCGTGCATATGTGCGTGCGTGCGTGAAACGGCTGCAACGGAGCCGCACGCTCGGGTATAACGCAGCGTGATTTATATTCGCGCCTCAGTTCGCTCTGTGAGGGCCGCATACGTTCGGATACGTCACTGGCGTGCACGGGTTCGACTGTGTTGCCAGAAGTCCCAGGCGTTCTCTCCTCGGGTCGTCCTTTCGCCCGGTGGTTGCACCGTGACGGCTTGCACCCGGCCTTATCGCCACTTCCGTCATCCCCGCGCCTCCACGAGCCTCCAATTAGACGGCTCTAATTGGACGGCGAACGGCCGCGTCGTAATAAGAACTCGCCATCTCTCAGCTACCCCCTCGCGCCCCTCCTCTTATGGCAGTCGAGCCTACTCCCGAATCTTATGCCGGATACCAGCGTGTCGCGTGACACATCTCTGCGCGTGCATTCGATCACCGTGCACTCCAGTTTTGTATTTTCAATTCGTTCCAGCCGATTCATCGGCCGCCCGATCGCGCCTCGATCCTTTATTTTCGTTATTGTACGTTGCTCGAGACTTTCGCGCCAACTCTCTTGGGAGGGTACCGCGGCACAGACTACGCCATATTGGTCCCGGCCACTGCTTCCCATAGTTCGAATGGAAAAATTGCGAGTGACTCCAGTCACATTTTGAAAACGTGCCTTGTATAATTATACAACGTCGTCGTCGAGAGTGGAGATCGAGAAGTTTCCCAACCAAAGACACAGCTTTTAATATATAAGATTTTTAGGGAGATCTCCTATTCCCCGACAAGAGTTTGCGCCACGATTTATCAGGTAAATCTCGCCGCGTGGCGCAAGAGGCAACAAACGTCCATTAAGGGTTAAATATATAGACATTATTATCTAAAGAGTTACTTCTCCAGCCGGACCTGGCATCTGCCTAATATCCTCGCGACATTATATGATTCTCTGGCGAGAACCTCTCTCCCCCCGGGGGACGGGGGGGGGCACCCATCGAAGGAAGAATACGCGTCCAGGTTCGTTACCGCGGCACGGACGGGTGGCATACGCGTTTTCGGCAACGGGTCTGACAAGAAAGTTGCTTTGGGCGGAGTTTGAAAGTATTACGCTACTACGTCGACCGCCCGAGTCCCCGCCTCCTCGTCGAGGAAATCAAAAACAGCTTGACACGTTCGTCATAGAAGGGGCCCCGGAGTTGTCCTCTCGAGGAGACGCTAACGACCCGGAGACAAGGACGGAGATGGCCAAATACTTGTCTAGATCAAGATTCCGAATGATGAATTAAAGATACAAACTTTATGCCTAAGAGGTAATATTTTCTTAGATAGCAACGGCGGAATTATGGCCATCCGTCTCGGATCTGCTAATGGACCGTTCCAGCAGACGCTGTCTTAAACTACTATTTGAAAACAGCCTTAGAAAGTAAATCAAAGTAATCACGCATTAATTCATCGTGAAAATTTATTAACGAGGAACGTGGTTCTTGCACCCACCAGCGTCGAAGCCGAAGGTCTCGTGGCGCCACGAATAGAGTTCAAAATAGTCCCCCCCTGGAGGTTCCTCGGCACCCTTGTTTGTTCGTCGGTGTTGTATCGAAACACCCTGTATATCGGGGCCGCCTGTTACGCGCACGCGTGCGTGCAGACGATTTTCGGAGGAGTTTACGACGTTTCTGCCCCAGCCGGTCAGTTGTTTCTCTTCCTCTCGCTGGCAGCTCATTTCACCGATCTGGCAGGGAGAAGCCAAGCAGCTCGGAGACGGATCGCGTGTTCGAGAATGTCGTTGCATGTTTAGCGACTCGTCCGCAATTACCGAACGGCAAGAGAAACGCCGGAGACGGCGGCAGCGGTAACGACGGTACCGGTCGTCCCTCCAGTAGCGAACGCCTACGTCGCTAGGCTCTCTCGGGTTAGCGCGGACACCATCGCGGGAACGAGCCGAAGGTTCCAGTAGTTGACCATCTATCCCGACGCTCGACACTTACAAACAGAAGCGCACGCTCGATTTAATCGTTGGAATTGCCTTTTCATCTCCATACTTTCAACCCTTCGGGCATCGATCGACAAAAACTTAAACAACGTCGCTTCCGGTCGATATAACCTGTTCGAATGCAATTGTATGGATCCCTACGTGTTCCTAAAACTGTGAAAAGTATTCAAATCTATATCGAGCTTGAACCTATTTAGTCTGTTAGGCGTCTGATAGGGTACCAAACACCTTAGGTACAATCTTAAGAAACTGACGATGCCAGAATAGAGTTTCTTGACCAGATCGATACATTTTTTGGGTGGATTGCACAATTTACGAACGGCAGTACGTGGCTCGAAACCAAATGGGTCCTAGTCCCTGATCGGGCTAGGAATTCCCGCGCAACAAAGCAAAGCCTGACCCGTCGTCGGCGAGTAGCAATTCCAATTTTCTACGAGAGGCCCCGAGGCAGCGGGCGATTGTACGTTTCGAAACGCTAGGTAACGCAATGCTCCGAATATTTGGCAAATGACCAGTTGCTTCTCGAGGGAGAGCAAAAGACACGCGCGATCGGATGGCTGGACTATAATGAGCTAAGGGGGTAGAGGGACGCGGTGAACGAAGATCGAAATGCGAGAGGTTTCAGGTAGTGGAGGAACGGGCGCGATTCTGCCCTCGAAAAGTGGGAGTTTGGCGTCGCGGTGAGGCTGGAAATGACACGACCCGGGCAAATTATACCGTCTGTTCTACCTAGACGAATGGTATACCTCGGATAGGAATTGGGCGAGCCGATGCTCCCGAGACAAAGGAGATATCCGAACGGTGATCGTTTCGTGGATCGCGATTGGCGTCCGGGGATCGTGACGAATGCTCGTTTCGGAGCGAAACCGTTCGCGACGAATTCGTCGTTGGAGGATGATTCGCGGATCGTGATCGATAGCCCCCGGGGGTGACGGCAGAAAGGGCCCCCGGTGGATTTCGAGAAGTTTCACCGGTAGAAAAGAGGCGATCCCCCGCCGTTTCGGTGGCACGAATTCTTTCGATAGCCGCGCGATTCTGCTTCCGAACGAGTCATGCTGCCGGTGATTTGAGGAACAGGCCCGAGAGACTTCGCGAGAGATCGAAATATTCATCCCCGCGGTAGAAACGGTTGGCGTACGCAATTACCGGGTTCCTTTCTTACCGGTGGCCCATGCGGTAGCCCGTCCTTATTTCTCTCTCGCGTACACAGCCGCGTACGCATCCACACACGCGTCCCGTCTCTCTCGCACCGGGTTTCGTCCGGTCTCTTTTATCTCATTGGCGCAGCCGCGATATACGCCGCGGTGTACACCGGTGCCGAGGCCCTCTTCTCCTTTGCCACCTTCGCCCTCTTTCTCCTCCTGTCTCTTCCTCTTCCCTCGCATCTGCGGGCAATTCGGAGCGATGAAGCCCCAGACGAATCGCGAGAGAACACGGCATACCGCTCCTACAGTGCCCAGTCATTTTGAAAAATACCCCGGCAAAATGATTCGGCCGCTATTACGATGGCGCGGCCTCTACTTCTCCCTTACCCTCCTCCCCTCGCTCGCTCCCTCCCTCTCGCATTACCCTCCCCCTTTCCTCCCGCCATTTTTCTTATTTTCCATCTCCCTCGGCCCCGGGAGCCGCGATCGCGTCCTCCTGCTCTATCCCTCGTCCTCTCCCTGTCTCGTCGTTACGCCTTGCCACTTTCTTCCACGTTGGCGCTCCTACCTCGCCCTCCCCCGAACCCCGGTAGACTTCGAAAATGTGCAGTTTTTAATCCGACACGCGTGCACGGCCGCATCGCCGTGGACTTTGAGCGAACGACGCCGCAAAACCGCCACCGAACGACGACGCATCTCGGTCGAAAACACGGGGGGCACGGGGATCCCGGACCCCCGGAAGAACACGGACGGCATAAATCAACCGGTGGAACTTTTTAACCCCACCGTAACCCAAATTATATTTTACCTCTCGAGGGATTCGCATTGTACGAACGCTGACGTTCCAATGGAAATTGAAAGGTACGCTTCGATACGTACGAAATTAAAAACTACCTTCGTAACGCGTTGGACAATAGTTTCTACACTGTTCCTCTGAATGTAAACACTGCGAGGATCGATCGACGCGAGGGAAGCGATAGCGTTGCTCCTAGGCTAGTTGCAACGTGGTAGGAACGCGAACAATGGTAGGTGGTTTTGTCTCTGGAGGAGATTGAATAAGGAAAACCTTGAAACAACGATGGTTCCGAGCTGCCTAGCGCGAGGAACGTTCGGTGAAGGATCGGCCCGAGGCTCGTCATTAGTCCGCGCGATCTGGCGTATCGCCGAGCCAGAAGTAAGAAGACGCGCGAGGCGAAGGGAGCGGAAGATGATGATGAAAATGTGGCAGAAAATGACGAGCAAAAGGGAACGGGGGGGAACGCGAGGCAGAGGAGGGAGAAAGACGGGTCTTCGAAGGCGGTCGATATCGTTCGAAGGCGCGTAAAGCTGTTTTGCACCGAACGAAACAAAAGGCACGGATATCATTGCGCTGATTCGACCGGCCGTAATACGAGGGCTGCTAGCCGTGGACTCATCTCGCCTCCTCGCCCCCTTCCTTGGCCCCCCTTCTTCCGTTCGCGGCCGCCAAACCGTCTTCTCTGGTCTTCTTTTCCATCCTTCTACCATCGTTCACTTTTTCTTCTTCTCGGAAGCGAAGCCGCGGCGGTAAGGTAATTGTAATGATTATACCGTCTTCTCTCTCCGACTGTCTATCCGCCTACCAGCAACCCTCTCTGTCTCTTACCCTCGCTCCGAAAGCCATCGACGTTCTTGCGCCGTGGCGTGTCTCTCCGTCGAATCCTCGAAAAAATCGCTCTAGCGGCTTGTAAACTCTCTTCTTCGTTCCGTCCGCGGCTCCGACGTTCCTCTTTTTGCGCGACGACCGATGCCCCCTTCCTCGGTTACTGGCCCCTCCGCCCCTCCCGATCGAACTCCGTATTTCAACCCCCAAAATTATTCTACGGTCTTCCAGTGTGAGAAGTGCTTTATAAATTATCAAAATAGTGAATCAACGCAAAGGAAGTGTTGCTGAGAATTCAACAAAGTCTCGCTTATTCCAAATTTAAAACTCCTTGTAACGGTGTAACAGGGTTGGATTCCGTTCGTGATCCTCCGTAGTCGAGGAGGTTATAGGCTCGGTGGTACTCGACGAGAAACAGACAGTGGAATGTCACATGGGAGGACGTGTTTGGACTAATAGGAGTGTCATCCAAACCTTTGTCGGCCTTCTCCCTGCCAATGGAATCTAAGGGTCACGTACTGTCCGTCTGCGAGAAGAAGGCTAACGAGTGTTCCTATCTCCACACTCTACTTCGCAGTCCACAGGCCTCCCCCATTATCGCACACATTATCGCTGATGTATTTAAAACTTTCGTCGTGGAAGATCCATACAGAGATGGTTGGAGACTGGTTGACCAGCCCACTTTTAGTTTTTTAGCAATCACGATACATAGGGGTAAGATCTGATTTTTGTTCTATTCCGAGCTTAGCGAACGAGTGAGTGGTAGCAGGGTATCGCGAACCGGCCGAAAGACGTATTCAATTACAGGACTAGGCGGATCGTTTAATTCGAGAGTCGGCGGGGACCTGGGACGGAGGCGCGGGGCCATCGTTCGAAAGGCCCCGGTTCCGATTCTAATTATTTCTCGTAACGCAAGAGCGATCAGAGGGACGGAGAGAGGTCCTCACACCCGGGACAGGGAGTCGGGCTACCGCTGGGATTTCAGCGGGGTGCTGGTGCACGAGCGAGACCGAAGAGTTTTATCGAACGGAGGTGGTGGAGAGCGGCTGGTCCGCGGCGGGGCGGAGGAAGCGGTCTCCGGCGAAGGCGTTCGAGATGCCCGCGAAAGAGACGGCGGCCAGCCCCTTGCGGTGTGTCCGTCAGCCCGGCTATATATCACGTGTAAACGACTCGGGTATTAGCATATCTGTATCTGTCCGGTGGTTGTCCCTGCCAACTCTACCGGGGTGAACGTCTCCTCTGCCCGCCTCCACCTCCGGGACCCACCAGGCCCCCTACCCGGAATCCGACGATGCCCCCGTCTCTGTGCGCTTCAGATGGACCAAGCAGATTCTGGGGACCAACGAACAGTCGACTCGAGGAGAGGAGACGCGATGACGAGGACACGCGAAAACGCACCGCCTCGGATGCACGGACGGGGAGACCGAGCAGGAGGTCCGACACCGGACCGGGGACGAGGAGGGAAAGACAGATAGCAGCCAGAGGATAGGTATCAGCCTGTTCTTTTCGAAACTTTAATTGGGAGCTTACACGACGCGCGGTACGTATTTACGCGAAGAAAGCCACCACCCCTTCCTCTTACGACGTCCACCCAGACGGCCACGACGCTCCCTCGTTACCGATCCACCTCCCCACGACCACCAAATTTCCCAACTCCTCCTCCACCCGTAGTTTCTCCTTTCCTTATTATTCTTCTAATGTGCACGTGCACAGACACTCTGTTGACTCCATGAAAAAAGTAGAACGAGATTTCTAGATGATACGACACGGACGATGTTGACGCTAATTTACAATTTCAATAATTTGCACGCGCGTGATACGCAAAACTATCTCTGTCGCGCGTATGCTTTCCTAGTCCATCGCGACGATCCCCGCGTCGTATAGTCTGCGTTCTCACGCTGCAATTACGCCAAAGATATGAAATCGATGTCATAACCACTGACATTAGATCCCGCGGAACGCGTAAACGCTGTTTTACACCGGAGTTATCGCCGACGTTGTAACTCTAATCGTTTGACGAAGTAGCTTTAAATTAGTACATTGACGGACGCTAAGAGACTTGTAATCGGACCCGAGCGTAACGACGTCGATAATTCCGCAAAACGTTTAATATCATAGCTGCGAAGTTCGAGTCAACAAACGTGGAAACAACCTCTAGAAACTATCGAAACTTATCGAAATTTCGGTGAAACCTATCCCCGGGAACACCCAGTATATCCGTGCAAGCTATCCTTTCATTTACTTATTCAGACATACGCGGTCTGCCTTCTCTCTTTTCGCCATTCTTGCCTCGTCCTTTTTCCCCTCCGTTCTTATCCTGTACGAGAGGAGTTTTTTCCCCCCCGTTAGACTAATATGTAAATAAATAAAAAGGAAGCGAGGAAAGCTTGGCAGCTTGGTTCGCGATAGACATTCCGCAAGGAACGTCCGAGGGTATCGCGTGCAGCAAACGCACCGATTTCTTCTGGAAACGTATCCCAGGAAGAAAAGGAATCCCGGCGCGGCTCGTGCAAACACTCGGCCGCTGTTCGCGTGTGCATCGACGATTCGTAAGCGAGGCGGGTCTCGCGATGATCTCGAGACTCCGTCGGTCGTGTAAATTCGTGCGTTCCTTCCAGCTTGCAGCCAGAGAGACCCGCTTGGACGTTGCAAACTCTCGGGACACGGTCGCCGCTAATTTTCCGGAAATCTAAATTGAACCACCGGGATCCGTTGGGGGGCTCGGAGATCTTTTTATCGGGTAGAATGGTACGCGTTGCGTTCGTGGAAAGGTCACGCTCGAAGGAAGGAAGGCATTCCGCGGCCGCTCCAAGGATTCGCGCTCCTTCGTCCAGAGAGAACGACCCCGACTAGGAAGAGAAACGGGAACGGGCACAGGGAGGGGAAAGAAGCGAGAGACGCCCGGGCGAACAGAACAAACTCGTAAAGCCGCTTAACGATCCATAATTTTACAACGTTCTGTAATAACCGGTGCCTCTACTCCGCTCCTCGAACTCCTCCCAGACCCTTGTCCCACCTTTCCAATTCTCTACGTACGCCCTCTCGCAGCCGGGTCTAGGCTCCGCCGGGCCCTAACTCGGATTCTAGAACGGTGGGTGTATTTATCTTCGTCCGTAGCTCCCAAGGCCGCGGACTAGCCCGATCCGCCGCGCCTCGAACCTTGGGAATCCTCTCCGAGAGGCTGCGAACGCTAGATGGCAAATCGTTTCCAATGCTATCGAGACAGTTTTCGAATAATACCCGATATCAATTAATTTTCCATTGCGCGGCAATGTGCCGATTCATAGCGTCCGCAACAGGAACAAGAAGACGTACGGACGCGCGCGAGCACGGAGGAACGTCGTACCGCGGAACGCTGAGAAAAGAGTGGACACCGAAAAAGGACTACAATGACTTACGTCAAGCCGAGGGAACGAAACTGATAGGAGGCGCGACGTCGAATCCGCGCGGTAAAAGAAGATACGGCATCCAAGTAGAAAGAACATCGTCATCGTTCGCGTCCGTGGAACCACGGCTACGTATGGTTCCTGGTTCCTCGTCGCGTCACGCTCCACGAAAAAGAACCGAAGACGATGCAAAAGGAACAGGTGAACATGCGTCGGCCAACAATGGCGGAAAATTCGATGGTCGATTAACTTTGCAGAGACTTTGGATATGTTTTAGAAGAGTTGATAAACTTTCCCCCGTTGTGGGGAGGTTCTCGAGGGGTTAAGCTTGAGCAAAGAGGAGGTTGCCACGCGTTGGCGTGCTCGGTGCAACCAGCACAGAGCACAGTTCCCTCGTCATTCGTTTCTCTGTGTTACAACTTGTTACATACTTCAAGGTCGAGAATGAGCACGCCGGAGGAGAGGGAAAGACTGAGATCCGATAGCGTCGTTGATTTTTAAGGGAGAGCTGGTCACGCGTGTACCGACGTCATGCGTGTCATGCGTGTCTGCGCGAGCGCTGCGCTCCAAGGTATTAGTACGCGGTTACAGGGACGTTAGATGTATCCGCGAGATACTCGGTATACCTGCTAGCGTGACAGGCTTCTTCCTCGCGTATTTCCTCCCCCTTTTCCTCCCCGTCGCGGTCAGCCCGTTGCTTTCCTTTCGATTTCCTAACGATTTTCGATCTTTATCGCGGGAACGTCCTTGCGAAACCGACGACAAAAATCGCCCGATCGAGGATACCCTCTTTTTGTTTCTGCCGCGGAGCCGTTCCCCGGGCTGCTTTAAAAACGCCTCACGCATCTGCCAGTTTTTGCCCCGGACCTTGGCCCCCCCTCGCGTCCTTTTCGAGGCGGTGTACCCGCTTTCTCGCGCGTCCCACGAATTACGCTACACAGCCTCAAACTGAGACTCCTTTTCTATTTCTCTAGCCGCTCGCGAGATTCGAATACGCCAACGAACCATTTAAATTCCGGCACTTTCCGCCTATCGTTCGATTTCGCTATGATCATGCAAATTTCCAGTCGATGCGCGACGATAAGGTACCAACAGGATCGCGACAAGAACAGGAACGAACGCACCGATCGGAATGGGCGTTCGATTCTAGGATAAAAGTCCCTCGACAACGACGGTAATGACGACGATAAGGGGCTGTCGTCTAGCCTAACCCATCCCTCGTTCCCTGGACGTTCGCCGTGCCGCCCAACCGTGGTTATTGATTTATCCTCCGCGGCCTACCAACAAATAATCTCTTGTAGCAATAATTGCTGACAATATATAGCGTCGATAGCGGCCTCTCTGGCCACGGGAACGTGTGCACGGCGATATTTACAGTCTGCTGGTCGCCGTCGTCGAGAGCCGTGCTGCGCGATGCGGTGTCAGGGTGCACCTACGTACCAGCCCGGCCACGTAGTCGAGCATACGTACGGATACGTGCGTGTAACCGGATAATATGTTCCGCGAACGTGTCCGTCGCCGGTACACGTTACGTCTGTGAGCACCGAGCATGCACGAGCGCGCCAATTCTTTCGAGAGATCGCCACGATCGTACGCACCTCGTTCGATACCCACCGACAAACGGAATCGACTCTATTTAAGCGACAACCGACCCGGAGTCGTGTCTCTTCCCTTTCGCGGTTTCTTTTTTAAATAACTCCGGAGAATCGATGTTCCCCCGATACATTTCGTTCCTTACGACCGACGATTTCTAATTGCAAAATAGTACGAGAAGGATTCGCGAGTCTAAAGAAAGTCGTTTCGATTAAAAATAACCTTACAATGTGTTTGTATAACCCAACTCTGATGCTTCCTTGGTATCCCACGAAAGTGTCAAGCCACAGGTGACGCATAGCTTACTTGTACAGTTTCTCTGGCCGTACCAGGAACGTTTGCAATACGAAATATAATCTATCCTGCCTTCGAAGCCACCCCGAGATTAGCGGATACGTATGCTAGGAGCGTCGCGGTCTTTTGAAATCGACCAGAGGCCTCGCGAGGACGGTTGTTCTGGTCACGAACCACGAAGCTTTAGACGTTTCCAGCGTTTCGACTAAAATCTGCATGCGAGTTCCAAGATGGATAACGCACGGAGTCGCGTCGTAGTACGTGACCGGAGTGAAGCATCTCCGGTTCGAGAGCCGTGAATCGAGCGAGGCGAGGCTGTATACCTAGGCCGACCCTAATCGACGTCCGGTCCAGCGGCGTTTAGCGGTTAACGATTCACCGATTTTTCATCGGGCCGCGAGAATCGAGCGAGCAGCTCGGTTATCCGCGCCGTTTAGCCTTTATAGGGTCGCTCCATTTGCCAGTGGTGCTTCGCGAACGAGTTTCGAGGTCCGTACTTCCTCGTCTAGCTTCCCTTTATGCGTCTCGCGGTGCTTTCGCGAGGTGCTTCGAACCTCCGAACCGAACGAAAAGCGCTCGACGTAGGCGTCACGGTCTATCCTTTCGGACCGAACGGAGATTTCCTGCCGACGCGAAAAGAGTTGATCGCGATAATAATACGCGTTCCATTCACGGGATGGTTGTTATTCATGAATCATTCCTATGAGACTGCACAATTTTAATCTTTACTCAATTAGTCAGCTGAGAATGTATTTAGTGAGTAATTGTTGGTGCAAAGAGGTGGACGGTTGTCGTCGATCGACCAGGCAAACATCGAGCAAATGGAAGAGTCGCCCTCGCGACAGGTTTATAATAATTTCGTTAGAATCGCCCATCGATTTTGCGTCGACGCGGAATTTACAATGCAAATAATTCCGGAGGAACGCGAGCGAAAATATCGCGGGAGGGGGATAGATCTGCGTTGCTCGCGTCGACGAAGCATGTTTTATTCAGTTTATCGCGTACTACGGGTTCCGCCAAGTTTCGAACCACTTTTTAAGAACACCCTCTCCGCGTCGCTGGAACATTCGACGCCGTTGTAACGTTGTTTCCCTCCGGAGGACGTCCGTAAATTCCACGATTTACGAGTTTTCGAAACTTATCGCGATCCACCATCGCGTATATCGTCAGCCAAACGGTGTCTAACATTTGAAGAACTGTTCCAGGAACAAACCGTACAAACGCGATCGCTATCGCCGTCGTACCAGCGGGTCCGACGCGAGAGACGCGGTCCCAGGGTACGCGCGACGAGGGAAAGTGCAAGTGCAACGCGCCCGGACGAAAGCTGGAGAATGTCATACACGCGAGCAATCGCGAAAGAACCTCCGGTGGTTCCATGGGCTCTCAATCTCTTCCGTTCGTTCCACCTTGCCGCGATAATCCCTCCATCCTCCAGCGATCGTTTCGGAATTTAATCCCGAGAACTCCTTCATGGCGATAAATATTTTACTATCTCGTCCAAGCGATGGTTGTTTTTACAAATGAATAGAATACGAGTATTTTTCCAGGTTAAGGGAACTGCGCCGGGGTCAACGCGTAAATTATTCTAAACTCGCCACACCTGCGTCCCAGTGTCCACTGTTTACCCGGTATAACGCGAATTAGTCTCCACACCATATACGGAAAGTTACGGAAATTATTAAAGGGCCGAGAATGGCGCATCGAATGGATAGCGTCGTGTAGGATCGAGAAGTAGCGATGGGGCCGAGACTCTCGATGCTCTCGATACAGAATGTTCCGTTATTCGTGGTACAACGAGCAGTTGCATATAGCAAAATGATCCAAAAAATTTTTACGATGCTTCGAATACGATTCCAAACGACTACTTGCATCGATGTTCGACTCGAGCACTCTCTGTAGATGTAGCGTTTCGTGACTTCGCGAAAAATGGCGATCGGGGGTGGACGTCTCGAGGTCGCGAGTGACAACTTATTTCGATATCCGTTTGGGATCTCGACGTTCCTTTTTCGACTATGGTATTGGATTGATCCCATCGCTATCGAGGAGCAATCGTGGGCGTGTGGCTGCAGAGCGTCAGGCCTCGGGTAACGCACGTCCTCGACGCTTTCCGGGTAATATCGAGAGCCAGTTGATTGCGAGCCATAACAGTACCAGGGCGGTTGGCTTAGAAAATAGCGGATCGTCCCGGTTAATGCGGAGATACGGCCGGTTCCGACGAGAAATTTCATTCACCGGGACAGCCCTATTAGTTCCTCGGCCGACGTTTCCAGCAACCCTTCCCATTAATATCGCGGAATGCATTTTCGATAAAACACCGGGCGAGTCTCGTTGGCTACGATCCGGCGAGGAAACGGCGCCCAGTGAATCAACTTCACAGGTAGCCAGGCTGTCGTCAATTAGGATCGCGCGTTCCGCCGCGAATATTCTTCGGGCTTTGTTAATTTTACGAGCGGAATCCAGCCCGTAAAATACAGCCGCGACGGAGGCTCTACGAGCGGAGGAAAAAAGGTGACCAGGTTTGCGCGAACCGCCGATATAATTTCGGGGACTCTAGGTCAGTGGTTCTTCACTCGCGGGTCCACGAACTCGACATTAAATGTTTATCAAAAACACGATAAAATCAAATCGTTCGACGATAGTTTTAAAAGTAAGATTATTCCAGTCTCGTTTGAAGAATATTTCGCTAATATTTGCAAATTTTATTCCGAAGAAATCCGGTCGATGAGCTCCACTGGGTCCTTTCGAGCCGATGTTGCATTATTAGCGCGAAACTTTCTCCTCCGTTATGACCAAAACGCCGGAGTGGCTGAGGTCGCGTAGGACCTTCGAGTCTCTAACACATACGCGGCTAAACAAATTTAATCAGAGCCCCGAGGTAATGGTTTGAGCGTGAATAAGCGAGAGGCAGGGATGAGAGCGATTAGGCTACCGCCTAGAGCCGCGGCCACCTAATAAAACATTGGGACCGACCCTTTTCTACTACTCGCACGGCTAGAAAGAGATTATTTTCGAACAAAGTTGAATTATTTACGCCGAGGGCCTCGATTCTAGCAGCCTAGCGACATTCTTCGAGAAGTCCAGCCGCGTTTCTCGGTCCGTCGGGTATTCCGCCGAATAATCGCCTTCCTCGGAATCGGATCCAGAATTCTCGAAGGGTGAAAACGGCCTCTCCGGCCGCGTCGAAACGCACCGGTGTAACGAGGAGGCGAGGGTCCATGGCGGAGGCAGAACCTCGGTGACAGAAGAGAGAGGAGGGACAGGAAGAATTTTAAGTTGGAAACCTTGTCGCGCGTTCCTTTACCTCGGAATCACGAATACCGCTGAAGCGGGGATCCCGTGCCCCGTGCCAGAGAACCACCTTTGACTCTCGTGGGTCGTGGTTGGAAAAAACGACCAGTGGACGAGAGACTACCAAGAGGGGGAAGGGGAGAGGACCGGGAACGTCGCTTCGACGTTTCTCCGACCCTATTTTCGAAAACGCCGTTGGGGCCCCCTTCGCCTAATGGGGCGCCTTGTAACGCAAAAACGGGGACCGATTCTACGCCCTCCACTTCCCTTCGACTAGGATGCTCAACGGTGATCACCATTGTTTATAAAGTTTTAATTTGTTAAGATCGAAATTCACTGAATCTCGCACGATCTCGTACAACGCGTGATTTCCTACGATGCTAACTACCGTGTTATACGAGCGTCGGCCGCGAAGGACTCGATTCTATTCTAGAACGGTTCTCGGCGAGGCTCGTAACGTACCGTGGGTTCCGAATAATTTCGGATTATGGCTCTTAATATCCCCATCAATTTCAAATTATAATGAGAACGATATATTTCGGCATTAATAAACGACACGGCGAGGAAGGCGTATTATACCGGTTCCATTAGCACCAAAATATCTCCGCGGCCGTTTATCGAGGACTTTTCCCGGGTGTCCGTTCGCCGGAGAACATTATCCGATCGACGTACAACTCGTAATTATAAAAACTGTATTATCCCCGACGCCGTGGTATTTCAGAGGCTAATGATTTCAATTTAAAGCCGTGGGACGGGTCTTTTCGCCGTGTAACGGCCGATTCCTCGAAAGAGATCGCGCGCGGCGAGCGCGAAATAACGAAATGATTCTCGCAGCGAGAGATCGACGATTACGTTTCCGTCCTCTTTCCGTCTCGCCCACTCCTTTCGCGGTTTCTTTTCTCTCTCCTCTCGCCACGGCGCAACGACGAGTCTGTTTTTCTCCGACTCCTACTCGTTCGTCCCCTATAATTCCTCCGCGCTCTCGCTCCCTCTCTCTCTCTCCGTCTATCTCGGTACGTGCACAAGTACGTCGTTAGCGCGATCCGCTAAGGGGCTGGTCCATAAATTTGCGATTCGCGAAAATATCTCGGCAGACGGGCAATTAAGATATCGAGAGCGAGAGAGAGGGTGGGAGCGAGCTGCAGGGAGAGGGAAAAGAGTATCAGAGGGAAGCTAGAGGACGAGAGGGCGTCGGCCCTGAACGCTGCTCGGGCACCGGCCACGGGGAACCGCGCCATCCTCGCCTAGCTTTAATTACGACGCCGTGGCTCCGCCGTCAGCTGGAAAAAAGGATCTCCTCCTCCCTCTCGTGTAAAAGTAATTTCACCAAACTCCCCCTCTCGGCCGTTCTAATTAAATTTTCGCGCAAACGAAAAAAAACCACCGTCAAGGACTTCTTCACCGGCGGTGCTCCTCTCGGCCAAAGACCAACATTCCCTCGTAAAATACGCTTCTCTCTCTCTCTCGTTGCGTGTTCGCCGTCCGCCGTCCGCCTTCCACTTTGCATTTCTTTCTCCGTCCCTCTCGCCGTCGTCGTTCGCGTTCGCGTGCACTGTCACCCACTGACCCGCTGTCTCTTTCCCTCCCGGCCTCTGCATCGCGGCTCTTCCCTCTCGGACACGGCCAATCTCCACCTTCCTTTCTCTCCTCCCTTATCGTGTCTCTTGTTTTGCAACGCGCGAAACAAATCACTGTCGCGCAGCCGGGAATTCGCGACCTGCGGCAAGCTGCCGGGAAAGTGGGACGGCCGGGTGCCCCGTACGCAGCGCCTTGACAATCTCGCCTAAGTGTACCGGTAGCTGGAACCATTTCGCAGAACATTGCCGCGAAAACTACAGTCCAGCGCAAAAACACACCCCGGGAACTTTTAATTCTAACGATTGGAGCACGTTTGCTCCGATCCTACCAAATAGACGATGTTTCTTCGAAGATTCTCCGCGTATAAATTACCGATGCACGATCGACTGCTCCACTTTTAAATACTCCGCCAGCGGCCCACGCCTCGATCGACTTCGTTCGCGGCCCATTAGCTAGATCATCGATAATTAAACTGCGTGGGCAGCGACTTGCAACTTCAACTTTTTATTTCGCAAACGCCGTGCCCCCTTCTATCCTTTTATTTAATTTATGTACGAGGCAACAACGATTGAGCGACTCTTTCCAAGTAATAACGATTAAATGAATCGAGAAAGAGAGCGGATACGGAGGAATCCATCGATCGGTGTGGATCGAGATACCCCAACGAGTGGTCGATCGAAAAGTTGGACGGGCAATCTAGCGCGATAATATCCAGATAAACCGACACACCTGGTTCCTTGTTCCGCGATCTCGCCGCGACAAAGACGCTCGGAGTAAGTCACGTAGGTGCGAACCGTAGACGAGAAAGGCTATCGGGCCGTAACGACGCGATTAAGGCGACTCCGAACCGTCAACGGGGAAAGGTGGAAAAAAAACGCTCGATAGCAAAGAGTCACGTACGGATCCGCCGTGGTCTCTATCCTGTAATTAACCGCCAACGCGTGTTCCCGAGCGACGAGGTGACATCGCGCGCCATTAAGAATCGGGAAATTGAATGCGTGGAGGGAAGGCGGCACCGGTCATCGCGGGTCATCCTCGACGAACCGAGGAATCTCTCGCCTCATACGCCGTTGCAAAAGCACATTCCCCATAAAATGATCACGAACGTGCCTTTCCAATAATTAAGAAACACAATCCTTTCTCTCAGAGTTGAGCTACCATAAGGGACTCGAACAATTTGTAGAAAATTGCACTTGACTTCCAAACGATTTTAGAACCTGTGAACGTTTCCTCTCCATTTCGTTAAAATTAATTGTTATGAAAGAGCGTCTCCGAGGAACGTTGCTGACGGATCGCGAAGGGGTTGAGCGCGCGAATCGCAGAAACGAACTTTATTTTCTCATGACGGTGCCGGTGGGTCCAGCCGGTTCGCGTCGGTGACAGACGTTAAAGTATTAGCCGATTGCGCGTATCCGATGTCCCTTCGAACGAAGCCGGAGGAGGTGAGCGTGGAACGAACGAACGGGGTACGAGGAAGGGCTGGTGGGGGGCGGGGGAATCGAGGAAGAACGTTCCTCGAGCCACCCACCAAAAATAAAATCCTCTTTCCCATCCGTACTTTTTCTGCCTCTATCTCTCCCGTGTCCCCTCCGGCAACAAGACCCTCTTCCTCGATATCCACCCACAAAAATGCAACGACCGTCACTCCTCGGCCGCGTACCCGTCACCCATGGGCCCTGGATCCTCTCCGAAACCAACCGTCCAAACAACCGATGCGAAGAAACCCACTACATCGACGTACGCGAGGAAAATCAAACTGATTTGATCTCTACGGTATTGTTAATGAGGAAATTGGGTTCGAGAATTCCTGAAACGATCAAGGAAGCCTAAGCACAGGAAAAATGGCGTCTAGCCATTTAGCGGGCCAGAAATGAAGAAAATTTAGATCGCCCAATTTTCTGCGATCGTCGAATCGTGAACGGCCAGAGTGTTCCGTCCGGTTTCCGTCAGAAAATGCTACCACGCGGGCTGGAGGGAAGCGTCGAACGTAGCGTGAACCTGTCCACGGTTATAAATAAGGCCCAAGGGTCAGGGTGAGGGCCAGGTTTACGAAATAAATACCGTAAGTTATGCCTGGCCGCAAAGAACGAAACGTGGAACGAACAGAGGGGCTAATTCTACGATTTAACGTGATCTGCTAAGGTGTCTCCTAACGTCGTCGCACCCGCGCACCTCCGAGCCTTCGGAAATCCTCCGAAACGCCTCGTAAGTCCTCGCGGACACCGCTACGAAACGCACGGGCCTCGAATTCTCCGACCGATCGGCCTCTCTTCGTTTGGACGGGCATTCCTGACCCCCGGGGTCAACTCGTCTTCTGCTCTTCCTCGTCCGAATCGCTTGGAAGTTCGGGAATCTGATTCGATGCACGGGGAACGAGAAATCACTCTCTGGGACGTCCGGCCAAAAACGGGGCCATTTAATCCAGCTGACAGCGTCGATCACCGATTTTAATGAAACTTCGCGCGACTGCACCGGTGATATGAAATATGGTGACTTTCTATGTCATCGAGTCGACAAATTTAGTTTTGATTCTATTTTCTCAAAAGATTTTTGGTATAACCCGGGGGATCATAGACGAAAGGACAACGCGGATCCCAGCGTCGGCTGGCAGGATATTCGGAGGCGTAGACGATTTTTTGTGCTAGTCTGCTGGCTCTCTTCCTCCGCCCCGTTTCTTTTTTCTCTCTCCCCCCGTTATACCTGGCAAAGCCTCCAGGCAGCCCGACTATTGTGCGCAACAAAGCTACAGTTTTCTACCCGATCCCCGGCCTAATGGATAATTAATTTTTGATAAATCGTCCGTTCGTGACTAGCGTCGACGCGCGGTCTAATTTGTTTTTCGATTTTTCACAAAAGCACACACAACCTTTGCGCGCCGCGGACGTTCCCGTTCCACTTTGGACGACAACCCCGAGACACCGAGAGGCCCCTTTCGTGCCAACGCGTCGGGGATACCATTAGGACGACGAACGACTGCTGTAAACCCGGCGACTCCGGGGGCAGCGAACGGTAACTATTGTAAGTCGTGATTTACACCGACTCTGCTCTCCTTTCTCCTGCCTTCGACGCTATTAAACGGTGATGGGAACTGATACGATTAGGGATCGACGTCGAGGATCGCGAGAAACTATTCCGCTCTGAAAATCTACGATCCCTAACATTTGCGTTAAATTGATACGTTCGTAATAATTAAATACCTGTGACGAGGTTTCTTTGGGAATTGGCTGCACTCTTACCTGAAACAAAAAAGAAACATCGCGTTAGAGCCAGAGAAAGTGCAATTTTTGCGATGTCGAAAGCAATCTCGCGTGAATTCTTAGCGGTTAATACCGAAATTGTCAAAGTCGAGGAATCCGGGGTGCATGTGTCGAAACAAATTTCAGATGGCGAGAGAGGGATTAGCGATGCAAGGAGTCGCGTGCTGAGCGGTTCTCCGCGGAGGCGAGGCACGAGTCGAAAAATCGGTCGGGGCCCGAGAGATGCACGTACGAAGAAACGGACCCCAAGGTCGTCGGATGCGAGGGAGGAACGTGTGTATCGGCGGTTGTAAGGACACATAGGTAAAAGAGACGAGAGCCGGAGAGGATTCGCACGAAGGGCTCGCGTGGCTACCGTTCCTCTGGGTACGTGGTGGGTTGGCACGCAACGCTGCCGCACGCGGGAACCCGCTCGCGGAATCAACACCGTCCGATGATTGCCCGTGCAAACGAGATGCAACCGATCGTCCCGGGGTTCCTCGAACGCGACAGTTTCTCTTACGTATGCAATTATTCGTGTTTACCAGCCCCGATAGTTTCCTCGCCCGGATACTTTCACCTTCGGGTACCACGAAGGCCAGACGTATTAATCGCTTTCGAGCATGCGAGTTGCGTAACGCGGAATCGAGGGCGCGATAAGAAGGCAGAACGGAACGCGGTTCCTTCGAGAGCCCGCTCGACAGCGGTCTAGGCTCGCAGCCCCGGTTTGCTTTACGACGCTGAGGTCGTCGTACGATCCCCTAAAGCGGAGGTAGGTCGACATTGTCGGATAAATCATCGCGACACTCCACGGAAACGCTGTACGCAATGGACGCCAGAGAATTAACGAACTACCAGCTCGGTAACAAAGTTTATTTCAGCTCTGTCTCGTTCCTCGACCCTTAAATGCATCGTGTTCGTTGAGCAACTCCTGATGTAGCAGATAGTTGGACAGGGTTGATCTATTGCACCGTTTTCTTTTTATTACCGTGATAAACATTTTAGAAATTGTGCTGTGCAGACAACAAAGAAAATTAACTCATCTGCGCCATGCAAAAAGTGAGGAAGTATATATCTCTAAACAAAACGTTATAGTCACTGTAACAGAGACACGGCTCGTAGCTATCGAATCAAGACCCCTTGCAGAGATTTTTCTAAACGCGACGCTGTATAGTAAATAACAAATCGTCCACGGGTGCCCAAATCATTATTAACTACGCACGCGATGATGTATGCGTGAGGATTAATTTATTACCACTGTGGGAGCGATAGAATTCGCATGGACGACGAACGATTAGGGGCAGAGAGAACGTTTGTGCTCGAATATCGGTAGCGAGTGATTTAGAGAGCGCACGTGAAGATTTGGCATGCTTGACTGCACCTGACAACACTGTGTACCGCGAGTGCGAGACCACGAAGAGTGTGATTTGATTGAGATACGAGAGAGTCGCGTGTAAATCGTTGATAGAGAGTCGATCAACGTCAAGAGAGAAAGGAGCAATCGAAAAATTAATAAATGGGAAAAAATCGAACGGCGTATACAAATAAATTGTTACCGCGAGAAAAATGTTGACAGTTTCGAGTGGTCCTGACTCGACGACTGTTGCAGGAAAGTCGAAAGGAGCAACGTGAAATACCGGTGGCGAGTGGCGTGAGGCAGGAAATTTGACGGCGACGGTAACGGAAAGGAAAAGGAATGTTTTAAACGCCCCTACCGCGAGGAAGGGAAAGGTCCCAAGATTGAAGTTTCAGAGGTGCAATTTCACTAGCCTACTGTCGGTCAGCAGTGTTCGGTTTAGCTCCATCCTCTTCGTTTCTTCCCTTTTCTCGAATCCTCTCAGCGCCGCAGTCTCGTGCCATCTCATCCTCTGACTTTACCCTCTCGTCCCCGACCAGTATACCTTCTCCTAGAGGTAATTTACTTTCCATCCTCCTTCGTTTGCCACGAGTCCCAGGTACGTTCCTTTTCCCCCTCCTGCCCTTCCTTCGCCTCGACGTCTTTCCCTCCGATGCGCTCGCTACACACGATACGCGTTAACCAGGGGACTCTAGTCGTAGGAGCAATCGAATTTCAGCTCCTCCGAGTGTCGCTGACTCTACCCTACACGACACTTACACGCGATTCATTACGCGAATGAAAGTTTCATTTTTCTAACTCTGTAAAACGTTAAGTGGACCTCGAGGGCTCCTTTTCGAAAATCCAAACAATGTTTTAATGGACGAAAACCGTGTCGAATCTGGGGCCAGCGGTTTCGAGAAGGCCTGGCGCGCGAATCGCCGCCACAAAGTCGCTTCGCAGCACCTACTAGGTGCATCCCCCTCGAGTTTATTCCTCCAAGCGTTCCGGCTTATTGTTAGAGAGGCAGTAGATCCGCATTAGCGTACTCCTACCGCAGTCGAGAGGTCTGCCTCCCCGGGTCCCTGGCCCCTCTCCGTCCCCCGTCCCCGTTGCTCTGTTCCTTTTCTATCCGCGCGGTCCGGCCGGGCCCCGTCCTCCTCGCTCGAACGCCGGGCGCGAGAAAAGGACGACAAAGACGGAGGAACCTTTTAAGAGGGACGGAGAGGAAGGACGCCGTGGGTCTCGCTCTGGCTCGCGTAGCATCACCGAGGCCTGGTATAATTAATACGGGCCCCGTGGAATGCCGGTCGCCTCACTCTCTTGGGCCCTTATCCCCTCTCCCCGCCTCGCGCCTCGTCCTCCACGCTCATTCCGCCTTCTCCTCTTACTCACCCTCCTCGCCGCTCCCCGCCCTCCCCCCCTGTCGGGTTCCACCGCGTCCCGCGCACATCCGACCAGTTTCCATGCTCTCGCCTAGGCCCTAGCCGGGGCCCCGACGCCGCAACCCCTTGCCCGACCAGGCCCTCGAAAACCCTCCGTGGACGTCTTGTGTTCTTCCACCAGACCCCCGTCGAAACGCTTGAAAAGTGGAGCACGCGTGGACCAGGACCGCGACGACCACGACAATAACGGAAAGGGCCTCTCTTTTGACAGCCGGACTCAAAATATTGGGCCCCCGTTATCCGCGGACCTCACAGAAGCCGTAAACGCCGCCTCAGACCCCGGACGAGGCACGAGTTCGTTTCAGATCCCGCCGTGCCCAACGACGTTCCTCCGGATCTTACGTTTCGTTGCTCGCGAATAAAACAATTTTCCCCGAAAACCAATAATTTGTTGTCGCTGGACAGCCATTTTGGAGGAACTAAATTAAACACGTCGAGCATTCCCTGTTCCCATATTTAGTGGCGAGGATACCAGTCGCGAAAAACTAGTAATTTTAATCTGGCCGTTTAGAGTAATTTATCTATTGAAGAGCCAACTGAAGAGATTCTAACTAGAAGCATTCATCCATCCGCCTTTGCAAGCACAACTTGCAACTTTCAAAAACAATCAACCGGTCATGAATCACTCGTCGTATTATAAGTTTAGGCAAGTCGATTACTCAACTATTCCTAGTCGATCCCGTCGGTATATATTCGTCAGGGTTCGCAACTAGGCGTGCTATTCTTCATTTCTATTTGTAAATGATACTTCCACCTTGCGTCCCGACGGCAAAGTGCTACTCGCGGATGATCTGAAACTTCTCAGCGATAAATGGAAGCCCGTTGCAAAACGATCCTGGCTGCTATCAGTTCTCGCCGCGGAGAAACGCGCAACTTTCATTCAGCATAGACAAATGTAACGTAATGAGGTCCGGGGGAAAAGGACTACCACATTTACGTTTCCCTATAGAATTAACGGCACAATATTATCCGCCGTATACTCAATGGCGAGATCTTAGAGTTATTTACGACTCCACGCTCGGCCTCAAAGAGCACCGTAGCCACAATGTGCGAAAGACTCGTAAAATGCAAGTTTCATTCAAGGAGAAGAATCGTCGAGAAAAATCCACGAGTCCTCGGTGCTCTCTGCGTCCCGTTAGTCCTTAGCCCACTTAGAATACGCGTCCAACAGTCTGAGCATTCTAATTCGCTGAAAAGAGTACCGACCGTAGGCTCTTGCGTACGGTGTTTACTGAATTTCGCTATCGAAAAGCAAGACTCTCTAACAGACATCGAGAGCAAGGTTCTTTGACAGAGAACACGTGGGAGACGATGTTACGAGTGACGAGGCAACTTCCAACGCGAAGGCCCTTCAGCCTCTTTGCGTGAAAGAATTCTTATTCTCGATACCGACATTCGAGAGTAAAATTCTCGAGTGGACCACGGCTCAAAATTGGACAATTACGAAAATTGAAGACACGCAAGATTCAACAGGCTCGAGCATCCTGGAAAAATGTCGTGGGCCTTATCTGCTTGTTTAAATTAGTGGACATCAAGATCTTCCCGTGAACCAACCTAGATCAGTGACATCCGCCCTTCTCCGTGGTCTGAATATTTACGAGGTTCCTATCGATGGAATCTACAACTTCAATAACAATCTTGATCGGGAGGACCTTCCATTGTTTGATTTTTAGAAAATATGCTGGTGTCGATCACACGCTGGTCGCTCGTCGAGCATTTCATTCACGTTCGTCGGGGATTAGGGCCCATTGTATCGTCGCGAAATTTCGACGGAAATCGAACAGAGGGGGGAAAGAAGTCCGGGGACTGGGCCAGGCGGTTCACCATAAATGGTGTAGCTCCTTCTCTCTTCTCTTGACTTTGTCGTTTCGTAATCGAGCGGCGAGCGCACTTTGCGGGATACTATGTCCTGCACGAAAGTCGCTCACGCTCCAACGATTTCTCGGAAAAAGCGTTATTTATTTACTTATTGGTCGTAACGTGGGAAGAAACCTTTTTGGGACGACGTGAGAGTAAAGAAAAAATATGTACAGGGCGCCCCGTGGCGTGTGGATGTCTTATTGAATTAGAATTAGTCGGACATTTTGGGAGATTCTAGATTAATTTGTATTTAGATTGTAAGGGGTAAGAGGTTGTAGACAGGTTCAAATGGAGGAAGATGTTTAATTTGGGCGTTTGGTCGAGGCGTTCCTGGTGGTTGGACTCCCACAGCGGAAAACTAATCTCGGGTGGATCGCAGAATTTGGCCTTCCGCGAGAGCACGCGCGATGATCGCGACGAGGCGCGACAGTGGGAATTATCTCGGTTCGCAGAAGAGGCAAACTAATTTGTCGCCAGATTTATTCCGTCCGTATATTTCGAGCGCGGCGAGATTAATGTTATCTGGTCCGCGCATCGATGACGGACGCGCAAACAAGACGGTCGTTAATTAAAATGTATTAGACCGGGGTACCGGGAGACACAAGGAAGAACGCGACTTCCTTTCACTCTCGGGAATTTCTTTCAAGCCGAGAGAGGCTAATAAAACCGGTGTGTTCCTTTAAAGGAGGCAAAAATCGAGAAACGCTAGTCTCTTTTTCACGTTCGAGCCGCGGCGTGTACCGGGGGCCTCTCGGTCTCTTATACCGCCATCTCGTTTCGTCCCGTTCCTTCGATCGGTTGCACGCGCTCTCCTTCGACTCCGGGATAAACTAGCCTCTCATTCGGCGTCCCGGTTTCTGTTCTCGATGTTTGCTCGTGCCTTGTTCACGGATCGGTCGCGCCTACCTTTCGTCTCGGTGCCGCGTTTCGGAACGGAATTCAACTTATCGCAGGTCAGTTTGGGTAAGAAAGGGGCACAGGGAGGAAAAAAGAAGCCCGACGACGGAGAAAAACGAAGGGACCAGCGGACCAAAGGACAAGGACGACCAAAGAAACCCCGAGATCGAGTTTTCACCGTCAAGATGGACGTCGCCCCCCCGGACAGTCCTCGAGGAGCAAACAAATTACAACGGAATCGTTCTTCGATGCGAATTAATATTTTCCTGGACGCGGAGCCAATTTATCTTAATTCCTCTGTCGTTTGGGCCGGAGAACACGGCAAACAACGAGGACCAGATTAGACCGGGGCTTCCGACGGGAATAATAGAGATCGAAGCTGCTCTACCGCGCGTCTTTCGAATTTCTCATGACTCACTATGTCGGTGGACTCGTTATTGCTCGTGGAGCGGATCGAAGGGCGCGCGTGGGAGCAAAAAGTCATCGAGGTCGCGGCGCAGTCCGTGAAATTAAGTTAATTTCCGCCGATGACACGTCGGGGGCCCCATACGATTCCGTTTCGTTCGTTCTTTTTCCCGACGGTATATTCCAGTTTTCGCGTGGTTCTCCTTGAAGGGCGTTACGCGAACAAGGATGTCTCTCGCGGTGCGCGCCTTTCCAGTTTTAATTACTTTAATCTCAGCAGCGACGACGACCACATGGCGCTTCGACCGTTCCTTAAACTCCACTTAAGCGGATTTCGATGACCTTAAATAACTGGGATTCCTCGACACCTTCGTTCCGCCGTCTGATCCGTAGAAACACAGAACGGGGATCGTAAAATTCCGAGATAATTTCAACGGGTCTCCGTGGCTTTTTTCCAGCGGGACAAAAATCTCGGGGACTCGGAGCCAACGTAGAAGGACCCAACGTCTCGGGGAGCGTACAGAGAGGAGGATCGTCTCGTAAACCTAAGCCAACCTACGGGGATCTGGTCAGCGGATCAGAGCGCGAGGAAGCATAAAATCCGTGCTCGGCGAAGAATTCGGGGCCCCTCGATTCTGATTCGACGCCGCGATCGGGCCCCTGACGAGGAAATACGCCGTCGCTGACAAATGAGTTCGGACAAGTGCCAGTGAAACGTAGCTGCAAAAAACTGAAACTCGGCTCCCCAATCGTTGGAACGGAATATTGTTGAGACTTTTCGCCACACACCAGATGGCTCTAATGTGCTCATTGACTGCGAAAACGATTTGCCGAGCTACGAACACACATTGCCACCCTTCCCTTTTTCTTTCCTCTTTGCCCTCCAGTCGTAACCACGTGGCTATAATAAATCTGTTTTACAAACTAAAAAACTCCATGTTATTCTCTACGGTCAAATTGGTACGCGAGATATTGCGTGAGGTTCCTTTGGTTACAAAGACCATCGATGATGCGTGTGGTACTTTAGCCTACAATATGTTTCGATCGAGGATGTGTGACCCACTTCGGGAACAATAACGAGACTATACAATTTGCAACAACATTGTGTACAGCCTTGTGGTAAATTGCGAGGTCAACTGAACAGGTTCTTCGAAGGTAAATTGTACTTCGATGGTACTGGAATTTAACGTGACAAAGTATTATGTATTATTTAATTTCCCGAAGTCTGTGTTGTTCGAACAGTCATCGAAGAAGGTCTGCCACTGCAATAAAGCATCGAGTGTTACGTTTAAGTATCAGTTACGAGAAAACAGCGCGAGTGAACGAGTTAGTCTTCCAACGAGTCTTTTAGAGAGAGTCATAGAGCGAGAACCACGTAGAGAGTTAATCACGGTTGCATAGTATATGTAGAATTAGAGTCTAAGTTTAGCGTAATTACAGTCTACTTTGTTAAAATATAGGTACAGAGAATGTTATTTAAAGAGTTCTGGTTTCGTTGGATGGCTAACTCCGATTCCTCGATCTGGGATAGCTGCTCCCTAGAGTCCGTCGCGTTCTCGGTTGCTGCCAACTTGCGCAAAACGAGAAAAACTCGGAAAGCTCGCGGAATTCCCTCGTACGTTATCTTCCCCGGGGCATTCTGGCCCCACGAAGATCGTAACGTCGACTCTAAAAAGTCCGAATCGCGAGTCATCGCGCTAAAAACTGAAGGGGGCCTCCTACAGCCCACCTACGTTATCCATAATTATCTTCAGAAAATTAACCTTTACGAAAACAGGTTCTACTTAATGTAAATTCTACTTGATGTAACGTTTATGCAAAGTCTAAGTTCCGAAATATATTTAGTTTCTAATAAAATTCATTGTTAAATTGATAATTAAAATGGGTAAGAAAGGAGAAAAACGTCGGTGGATGTAGCGTCGAGAGATTGGGAAGCACTGTTTTCGCCTGCGCCAATGGCCGAGACGCGACAGCGTGGAACTCGTGGCGCGGAAAGATCGAAGGATCGACCGGTTCGATCGGGGCGGAGAGAGGAGGAACGAAAATCGGCCGTGGCCGACGATCGGGAAATAAAACGATCCTCGAATAGGTCGGGCTCTCGCGATTTAATTTATGTCGTCGTGGTAAAATTAACATGATTAGGCTGCGTGGTAAGCGGAGGGCCTGTTGAATGCAGCGTACATCCCATTCGCGATCGGCGGCTAAGGCTGTATGATAAATAACGCGGGGCCCATACGTTACATGCCGTGTACAAACGAAACACATGTGCGGATCGTAAAGGAGAAGAGTCCGATGTCGGACGGGATAGAGCGAGAGAGGGGCACGGGGGGGGGGTGATAGGGGGCCCGATGTGAGTAACGAATATCTGATAGCGAATCCTCGGCATTTCCAACGTATTCCTCGGCTCCGGAGAACGAATGCGGGCCCCTCTCGACATCGCGGGGCCCCCCGCGCGCTCGCGAACCGATGCCACGGTACTTTTACCCACGCACTCGTCTGCGATCACCGAGTGATGGCCTCAACACGCTTCGAATCATCTCGATCCCAACGAAATTTCCAAACCCAACCACCGATCCTACGACAAAACCATCGAATCTCCAACTACCTAACCCAGAAATCTCAAGATCTTTTTATAGAAAATTAGGTGGATGAAACGTTCCTCAGTTTCTCTGCAAAGTATTTTACAGGAAGGTTGGTCAAAGTATAAATCCTTAAAGATCGATTGTCCATTCCGGCGTCGTGAGTTATTCGTACGATAGTATAGTACGTATTCAGAACAAAATTTTTTTTGTAAATTCGATTCCGTGGACCGATGTGACTGGAAAACAACAGGCTGCACGGTGCTCTGGAAACAATTGAACCGCAGACCTATGTCTAGCACGGCATTCTTTATTCACTTTCGCGGATACTACGAGCCTGCGAAGGTTTAAATCACCGTTCAAGAACGCCGTGCATAGATTTATCGTGGCGCCGTTCCAAGTTTTCAAGATTCCGCGAACGTACAACGGAAACCATCGAGCGCCCATCGCTAGCGATCATTGCCGTACACACAGAAACGAGAGGCGGGGAGATACAGGAAAGACGAGCGTTCACTTTCGCTCGCGATACGAACTGCCGTACGTGCGAAACTTTGTCGAATTAATTTCGGCTTAAAAATAAACGAGCGTCGGAAAGAGAAATCGGCGGGCCTCGAGTATTCGTTTTCTTGTAAATCGATTCTGTCCTGCGACCGGTGTATCTGGACCGCGTTGGAATCAAATTTCGCAATCGATTAATTTCATTATTTATTAGTTTTATATTATACGGTATACGAGAGAGCAACTGTCTATGTGTGCACGATATTAACGCATGATTAAAAAGAGAAAAATTTCATACCATCCGAAAGAAACAAAATGATGAGTGAGAATGACCACTAATCGCGCAATACAAGTTGCTGGTCTTATCTCAGTGCCGCGTGGGAAGTGAAGGAAAAGAGACGAGAAGATCGAAGACAGCCGCTAACTTAGCCGGTCGAGCCACCGCTGAGTATTAATAATTCATACTTCAATGTCAGCACCGTTTTTAATTCCCGTATCTCCCCCCATAATTTCGGGCTAACGTTTCACTTTTATCGAGCAGCTTTTTTACGTACCGCGGTTTTTTCGTCCGCGACGTATCATAACGTCAAAACCATGTAATTAAACTTATATGTCAGGCGACGTAGAAAAATGTGCCCGCTTTTTCGTCCATCCTCGTGCTAACCAACAACAAACTTAGCATCGATCACGACCAGGCTCGAATCTCGTTTCTCTCGCGAGGTATCGGACTTCGGAGTTACGATCCGATACAATGCACGCGCAGTGAAAGTGTCTACGAAAGATGTTGATAAAAAATGATTCGTCTCGCGTCGAGAGATCGAAAAGTTCTTCGCCGTTTCGCGATACGATGCTTCCTCGCCGAGATATAAGCGATTGGAGTTCCCTAATGCGATTCCTGGCGCACGCCATTTGTATTCCAGTCAGCTGATCGCGCGGTTACGCATGCGCGTACCCACACACGAGAAACACGTGTCCATGATGTTCACACGCCCGAAAGCGTCGATCGTGTGTATCTCGATAACCAGACCTCGAATCGCAAAATGGAAAAGGACTTTTCGATTTATATCGACGCAAGAAATCCACCCCGAAACGTAACTCCTCTTTTCAACGCGGAGTTAACGTTTCTCGGGGCGTCAGGAAATAATTTCCAACCGGAGAACCGCTAATTCTTCCAAGCACGTGCCAACGAGGCGCATTCCCTTCGACAGCCCTTGGTTACAGATGGCGAGCGTCGGCGTCGCTGGTTCGCGCTGCAGACGCACGATGTAACGCGAGAGAGAAAGGTGGACAGGCCGAGTAACTTTCAGTTCGGGTTACACGAGCTGGAAACGGCGCGCGCGTAGCTGCTTCATTCACGCGGCGTGCACTCTCGCTTCTCACATCGAACACCGATGCCAAACGTTCGATCGATGCATACGAAGTGTCCTTCTTTTTTTTTCAAACTTTAAATTTTCCAACGCGACACGCATCCAACGAAAAATCACGCCCGGAATGCCGATCGCGTTCGACCGTCGCATTCTACGAACCGTTGCGTTTTATCAAGCAGCTGTTCAAACTTTGGACTTTCCTTTCCGATGAGGTTGTTTACCGATGTCTTTCGATGATTGCAATACCAGTTTCCATCCTACTTGATTTACTTCCTTACGACGTCTTGCTCGACTCGTTCGAACAAAAGCTCGAATTTTTCGAATGGTTGTAATGTCTCGAGTGTGCTCGATCAAAGATCCCGACCCTAATTCGAGCGACCGCCTCGACCAGAATCGTGTTACGCCTAGCGACGCAACGCGCCTGCTACCAGCAATTATTGTCTCCCGGGGCCGTGGCCGGCTACAAACAGGACGGATCCACTGCGTGAAACGTAGATCCGCCCCGACACCTCGACGATTTCGAATCCGGTCCCATGGACCGAGAAATGTCGAGTTTTTCGTAGAATTTTCAGCGTCGCGCGGCAATCTGCTTCTGACGACTCGTTTCAGAAGACCATTCGAGTAACGAGGGTCAAGTTACACCCTGACCGCACGCTGTATACCCGCGTTCCCCTGCGACAAGGAGCGTGTGACATAAGATCGTCGATCTGGCTCAGATATTATCGCGACGGAACAACGATTCCACAAAGGGAGTTCACCGTACGGCTCACGTGGAAGAAAATATTTTAATAACGGAATGAGCCCGTTCCACGGGTTTCTAGTTCCTCGCGGTAACGTTTCCTTCTTCTTTTCTCGTCTCAACGGCGCGCATTCCGGGAATACCCGATCGCGTGCCCGTTACGCGCGAGACACTATTCAACGGGGCGTATTATTGAAAACTATTTAAATAAAAATACCGCCACGAATGGGGCACCGGTCTCCTTACCCGTCTTACCGGTTTACAAATACTGACGCGCGTCAAGTTTGATCGAACCGCGAATATTATGCGTGACGTATATGGTGTTCGAGATATACACACACGGGTACAAGCTGGAACGAGGTGACGTACGCGCGCGGACGTCGTGAACGGAGTCCGCTACGAAGTGTACATCGAGCGACAGGTGGTCCCTCGGTCCCTTCTACTCCAAAGATTTTGCGCAGCCACTACCATCCTGGAATTCCTATCGACGAACAAAGAAAGGGCACGAAGGACGCTCCAAGGAATTGGGTAATCAATTTTCTCCGCCATTTTGGGGTGTTCATAGTTTGGGACCACCGTGCGACACCGAGGAAACAGAATTCATGCGTCTCTATTTTCATAATCGTCGATTCGTTCATTTTTATTGCTTATGTTGTGTGCCGATCTTCGTTTATTTTTGCTCCTCTACATTGTGATTTATCTAATAGTATAAGGTAACGTCCCCCCGGGGGACGCTCGGAATAACTACAATAACTGACCTATCTAGATAGATATCTAACATCGGAGAAGCCACGGGAAGAGGACATCCTGCCAAGATCGGAAATTGCATTCCAAGCCACTCGCGGGATGTAACAAAACTCGTTTATTGCACCTCGGTAATGAACAAAGAAAGGAGAGGAATTACGTTCGACGATATCAAGGACGACAGGTGCAAGAATCGAGCGACTTTTAATTCTGTGAAACGCATCATCCTAGCTTCTATGTGCTCCACAGAACTTTCTAAATTTTATCACGTACAAATTCATAAAATATACTTTCAATCTGAACGATCCACGCTGACACGCCGTTACTAGAATCTATTGGACTAGGAATAACTAGTAAGCGTTGCTTCGCGTGTCGACGCATTGGCATACCTCGGCTCTTTTGACCTATACCACCGCGATCCGGAGATCAGAAGCATTTAATCTACCCCCCGGCTGCTCCAGAATTACCAGTCTCAACAATCCTGACTCCCAAGTACCATCGCATGTGAGAACGTTTTCTATTTGGCTCGAGTCTGTAATATTCCAGCAAACTCGACCAGAGACCATACCCGAAACTCGGGACAACTGATAATCTTCGCGTCGTTAGAGGAATCAGAAATAAACGGACACGGGAGACCCCTTCGGACTCTAATTAACGCAAAGAACGTTTTTTTCCTCCGGCATTCTTGCTCCTCTGAGCGTAGGTACCCGAAGACCTTGTGTCCATTACGGTAACTGGAAAATAGCGAAGAATAGAAGCGAGATACTGCACGCCTGGCATCGAAGAAGAGAAGATCCCGCCAAGATCGGCAATTGCATTCCGTGCCGTTGCAGGAACAGTGTTCACGTGACCGATATTACGGTCGGCGCATCCAGCGCGGGATCGGTTCTCGAAAGCTTCCTGGTTCGAGGTGTTCGTTCCAGGCGTTGAATAATATTTTCATTCGCGATCTCGGAGTGGCCCTCTTCGACCGTATCGGCGCGATCGTGCGGTGCTCGGAGAATGAGTCGATCCGATCGGCGCAGTCTGGTGAAAGTGCGCGAGAAAAATCGCGCCTCGGCGCGTCGTGCAACGATACCAATCGCCGACACTACCATAAACGCGCGTCGAACGCGTTTCCATCCCGAGGCGGGAGAAACACCGATGTCGCGTTTAAATGGTAAACGCACGTACGTATAGCTCGACGAGTTTAATAAGATCCTCGAGGCAGCGCCGTACCGCCTCGCTTATTGCATCAATCTGCGTTAGGGATACTTGGAACGAAATTACCCCCGCCCCGATCTTTTCGCGGTCGATCCGAGCGATCGGCAGCTGGTCAATTGAAAACCCATTTGAACTTCGGTCCTACCGGTTCACAGAAAATCTCCGACTTGCATCCGACGAAAGCTCGTTCGTACTAAGAAAAGATAGAAACGCGAGGAGTGTTTATTACCCACGAAAGTCTCGAATCTCGATGATTACAGGCACCGGTCAGTCGACGCGTTAACAATGAACTCTGACCTCGAACACGCACGCGATAACTGTTATTTTGTTCCACAAGAGCGTGGCTATCGAGAATGGCTAGGCACGTCGAATAAAAGGAAATTCTCTTGTATCCTGTGGCACGGTGTTGTGGGAATACGGTTGAATATCGGACGGGTCTCAGCGGGTAAAACGAGCCTTCGTAGCCCGGCAAAAGTAAGCCAATGGGTTAAGACTATGGAAGAATAGCGTGGACGGAGGTCGAAACGAGTCCGGGGATCCCTTATTTAACTCGTCGAGCTATACAATACGATCGTTAACCCGCACGCGTGCCACGCATACGTTATTAATCATGCGGATATCGTGTTAAGCATTACGTGGTTTCGAGTTACGTTCCTTCAATTGCGATAGAGACCGGTCGAGAGGCTTGTGTGCCGTATGCTCGGCTCGCAACTATCGCAATTCGCCTATGAGAGGCGAAGCAGAACGCGGCAGGTAGAGGTCCGTGAGCGTGTGTACATTAAACCGATTCCCGGGAAGGCATATAACCTAACCAACCACCTGCTGTTACTCTGATGCCCGCCACGAGGTATCTTTCTCTCCCTACCGCCTTCTTTTATTCTCGTTTCTACGCCGCCTTCCCTTTACCCCCTCTGACCGCCACTTCGATCCCCGAGACTTTTGCCACTATTCAAACGTATTACGGCATCGCTCGGTTTCTCGGTCCGGCGAATGAACCAGGCCCAGTTACGCAACCCCGAAAACTCTCTCAGGGTCGCCGGAAGGTCGTTCGAACGACCAGGACGACGATAATGCCCCGACCGACTCCAAAAACCACCAACGATTCGTGTCGCGAGTCATATTGATGTATCTGATTCACGAGCCCGTAATTGCAGCCCTGAAGCGTGTAATTGCGGATTAGCGGTCTTGCACTATCTGTGACTGAAAAGTGCAACCGAGAAAGATTCGCCCCTATTGAATTCAATCAGCCTATTCAGTGTCCTTTGCTTTTCTCGACTCCTCTCATTGAGATTAAATTTGTTCAGTTCCTCGGTGAAGAGTCCCAGTCACCCATACACGAGCGGCAACGAACGTGTCAATTACGCGGCCGGCAATTAGCCGAACTAAAGAAACATAAACAGCGTCTAAAAACGCAGATGAATGCAAGAAGCAAGGTTACCGTATCCACGCGCTGCATTCGTGGAACAAAGAGCACGTACCGTGGGTCCGGAGTTCGTGAAATCGAGACTTTCAGGACTTCGTTCGAGAGACGGTTCGTAGTTCTCCTATCCTCGGTGGCGAGAAGAATCGATTCGCAACGGTTTGAGCGATAAGCCGTCGATCCGGAGCCCCGAAGGATGACAGAGTGAAAAAGACGGGAACGAGGCCACACCCTGACGATAATGATAACACGCGCGTTAGCCGCGGCGCGATAAACGCCGCGTTCCAGCGTTTCCATGCGGCGGTCGCGTGGAACGCGACCAGGGAAGAACAAAAGCAAATGATCCAGGACGGGAAAGCGTTAAATTAGCTACCGTCGGGTCTGCAATTTTTACCGTTCGATCGCCGACAGATCCCCGGGGACGATGCCGCCGTAATAACGTCGGTCGAATTAATTAGAAGCAGGTGGCTAATCGCTCGTTACGATCCGCCGGGAGTTTTCCAGGTTTCGTGGCAGATCGACGATAAGAAGAGAAAGGAAAACCGAGCAAATGGAACACGCGATAGTCGGCGAAGACGGACAGGAAGAACTCGTTCGATCGAGTGCACGTACGTACGGACGAGTGGATTGACCTCGAGGATAAGTTTCCGACGATATCTCTCTTTCTCCGGGGCTGAGGAGCACTCCCGATGAACGCGACGTGCACGGGGAACGCGGAAACGCGCCGATCCGCTCCGCGAGTGAGCGATCAACGGTATATAGGCGTCCGTTGATTGAACGTCGGCTTAATTAAAAGTCGACCTCGCCCCTGGCACTCGTTTCGTTGCCGATTATTCCGCCGACAAGCCCGCTAGTCCGCAATTACGCGTTTTACGGCCCAAACTCCATTACGAACGAATTTTTGTCTAGTTTCCGTCGTTATCATTATGTTTTGTGTAAAGTTAATATTTTTTTATCGCACCAATCGATGGTCCGTGATATTCCCTACAAGAAAGTATTCGTCTATTTCTGTCCTACAATCATTATTTTGGGAGATATTTTTATTTAAATCGTTGACTCTCTTGGTAACGTGGAGAGTTCAATGCGTGCAGTGACGTAAGTTCGAGTAGCGAACTATGGAGGACGCATATATTGATTCTAATTAAAACTCGACCGACGACGATTACTTAGCTCCATCTTTCGCGACTTTCACCGTCGGAAATTCGATGGTTTCTTTCGCGGTGAGTTTCCTCGAGCCAAGTAACCGTTCCCGGCGATCCCATTAGCCCGGCAGTCGAACGCTAGAATATCGCGACGAAGATGTAGACGCGCGTCCCGGTGATTGATTCGCGAGCGACAGAGACGCGTCTACTAGCCTCCGATAGCATTAAGCATAGTCGTATCGCTCTGTTGGAAATTTATCTGACGGCGATATTTATTGCCGCGGACCAATTACAATGTATACACACCGGGAGCGCGTTACGTGATCGATACCTCGTTGCAACGGTCGCTATCGGTCGAATAAATTTACTAGGAAACGAAACAACCGGCCCCCGATGTTTCTGGTTAACCGATGCAAGACGATCCGTGTGTATCGTTGCTCTCGAAACGAGGCTGCGAGAGCGCGATATCTCGTTGATTGGTGGCCGGTCTAATTAAAACTGTACCTGGGATTCGTCCGGTTCATCGACGTTTCTCGTTCCAGTACACGTCGCGATTTGAACCGTTCAAAATGGTCGCCTCGACTACCCTATCTAGCCACTAATGACATAATTAGGACGCCTCGAACGCCTATAAATTTGGCGCGTCAAGTTCGCGGATTGCTATTTCCACTTAGCTGCTGCTCCCAGACCGTTAAGCAACGAGCAACTTGGAAAAAGCACATCGACGATAAGTATATTAATCGCGTATATATTCTCTTTAGGCCTCGCTATTAAATACAGCGCGAACTCCAACCGCTTTTATAACACAAAGAAAGCAAATGGGAAACGGTGAGAATGGGTGAGAAACGAAATCGACAGTTTTTCAAGAAGCGACACTTATAGACGATTCACTGCACCTGGTGCTTACGATCGTTTTAGACTCGCTTTAAAGTAGAAAACTCGTTCTATCGTGGATTACGTATTATCAAGATGTTGCCGTGTACTTTCTTCAGGAATAAATTGAGTAAAATCTCTCTGAGCGATACACTTGGTCTGAAACGAGTCTATACTCGATGGGCTGGCTAGAGAAAATTATTTGAATCGTGTACAAACCCCTAGAGGCATTCTTCTCGAATGATACTTTGCGCCATCCACGGTGCCATAAAGTCGTAGCATGAAAATCCGCGGCGGTTCGAAATTTCTATGCTAAAGAGGGACTCGTAGGACTCGCGGACGAAACGGAGTGGATCTCATCGCGGAAGATAGTTATCGGAGGTGCTATCGGGAAAGCTTAGGCGGCGCGTTAGAGTAATATCGAGGAAGACTCGATCGACCGCGGTCTCTGGCGCGTCGTAAACGCCAGGCCAGAAGATATTCCGTGGCAGGGGTGGGAAGAGTTCGCGAATCGATCGTATATCAAAAGTAATGGAGAATCCGGGGTCCCCGACGATAGCCACAACGATTCCAGGAAATTTCTAGCCGGACCGTTACGCTATAATTGCCAGGGCACGAAAGTAAATTCGTAGCCCCGGATCGGCGGCGTTGCAACGCGAAGAATTCGCCGAGCGGCGAGCTCTTTGGAAATAAAAATTTTATGTGTATTCAAGCCGGTAGCCGGCGGACCGATACGGACCAGTTCCCCGCATAACCGTCGGCGCAATCGCGCCGGACGCGAATGTGAATTAATAAACAATTAAGTTGTCAGCCGCTCCTCTAACGTAAGAGCTAATAAAATAAACCGCCCGTTTCAACCGTTCCCCCCGCGCGAGAACTCCGGAGACTCGTTCTTTCGGTTTCCGTGGCTCCGGCGGTGCTCGATCGATCGATTGAAAATTAAGTTTCACGATTGCTACAAGCTCGATAACGCGTTAGAAAATTCTCCGCAAACTCGTAATAGAAATTTCTATAGGTTTGTAATTCGTTACAATCGACGATTTACCAAGTAACGCTCGTGCACCAAAATGGCCGACCTCGAGGAGTTACACAATTTTTCTAAAAATTTTCTAGACAACCTTACAATTAAATGGTTCAAATTGCGAATACAGAGCGAGAGTAGTATTGTTAGTATGGAGTCGATTTTCAGTGAGGAGAAGGAGAGACGGGAGTGGAACGGAATCGGTAGGATAATTGTGTGATAACGGGAAATAAGATCGCCATGGTACCATCGTTATTTCCCTTTAGCCGCGAAAGGAGCACCGGTTATCAAGTTTCTCGTGTGTCCGTGGATTATTCAACGTCCTCTCGCTCTGTCAGTGGGTGGTGAGGTACGAGACGATCGGTCTGCCGGTCGTCGTCGCGTTTCCGTCAAGCCGGAGATCCTTGCAGGGACTACCTTGCGGTGTTTTGTAGCTTAACAAGAACGTTGTTCGAGGAGGAGGTCGCATACCAATGGATACGATGACTGACCCGCATCGCGAGTATGCGTGCGACTGCACATGCACGTTGCACATTCTCCTTCGTTTATCGATATGCACGCGTTGCTTCGCGAGCGGTGTCACTCAGAACACGCGACCACCGATTGCGTAACCGTAGGAAACAAAGACCTCCGGTTGCGGGACGCTTACCCACATCGCGGAGCTGGATTGCCGTCTCGTTTCACCCGTTTCTTACGAATGTGACGCGACTACGGTCTTACAAACAAGACGGGACTTCTTCTACGATCCAGTTTCAGAAAATAATTTTATTATACAAATCTAATAATAATCGCATTTCATTTCTCTGCGACTCTTTACGGAGTTAAGGAACAACTTTTCACACTTTGTTTGCATTTTGAAACATTAAAATTCTCCAATCCGTTTAAAAGTTATGATGTTCTAAACATACGCATGAAATTTGGGGGTGTCATTTCTGGCCTCACATGATATTTTCATAAAAGAATTTTTTTCTCGAAAGTGCGTGGGATTTCGAGGGTATGGGTATTCACCAAAAGTGATTGTAGTCGACCCCCGCAGCCAGAAATAATTTTTCTAGAATGATTTGAAATTTTTTAATTTCATCGAAAAATTTCTACACTTTCAGAATTTTTTTCTCGAAACTGCGTAGGAATTCGGGGGTATGTGTATTGACCAAAAATGATTGTACTTGATCCTTGCAACCGAAAATAATTTTTCTAGAATGATTTGAAATTTTTTAATTTCATCGAAAAATTTCTACTTTCAGAATTTTTTTCTCGAAACTGTGTAGGAATTCGGGGGTATGTGTATTGACCAAAAATGATTGTACTTGATCCTTGCAATTGAAAATAATTTTTCCAGAATGATTTGAAGGTTTTCAATTTTGTCGAAATTTTTGCACCTACTCCCTGTCTATTTTTCTTTAGAATTTGTTTTTAATTTTTAATCAATTTGTTTGACCTCCGAATAGAATCACCTCCGAATTGTCAGGTCGGTATGGCAGCCAGATTTGACGACTAAAGTCCCTAAGGTCTGCTCGTATAGCTCGTCTGTGTTATAATGTCGTAAAAAACATCGACGCGCGACAATTATGAGGCACGAATATCGCGTCGGTATTAACGCTCGGATGGCACGCAATCACGGTAGCCGTTGCGAAAGCGCGCGGATGAACGATAGTCGGCGGACAGGAGTGGTAACCCGACGTAGGGGGACCAATGCGCGCGTGTGTTCAACCGGCGCAAGAAGTAGGTGATTGTTCGAAAACTCCTACGAGAGAGGCTTGAAACGGAGATGCGGTCCCGGCTTCACGGTGCATAACGCCGTTAAGAAGAACGGCTCGTAAAATCGTGGCATCCGTGCGAGCCAGCAGGCTGGTACGCGGTAGGAAAAATCCAAGCCGTACGTGATTGCCGGACGCGGCCACCTTTCTCACCGTCCCCACGCCGCAATTATCGCGAGTCCCAGCCGTTCGTGAATTACGATGCCGATTAAGTGTCTCGCCGTTGACTTTCCACCGGCTCGACAATTTTCGCCAATCGAGCCTGCCATTAACGTTTCCTCCGCGAATCCTCGCGCGAAACGACGCGATCGTCTCGCACGATACGCGACGGGGCCGTTTAATCGGGAGAAGCGTCGATAGCACGGCGACGCCTCCGCCAACACGCTCCTCCGCAACTAGCCTCCGCCGTCCGGCTAATAAAAATATTTATAACGATTTTTATGTCCCTACAGTCGGGCGCAAAAGTGGACGGACGATGAAGTTTAGATAAGTGAAATTTATCAATCTCTATGCAAAGAATACATACACATTACGATTCCCTGTACGACAAATAGTTGGAAAGATCTATGCTCGTTGTAATTTTCATTCAGACAACGGTATCGAGGAAATCGTAATGGCGCCTACAACTGCCAGCGCGACCACGTGCCAAGTACGGAAGTGACCGCGCGTAAGTGGGAGTGGAAGACAAAAGCAAGCTGGTGAATGAATCGGAAATTTCTATCGCTAGATCGAAACGAAAATGTAACCAACTACGGTCGAATATTCGTTTGAGAGACACTGGGTCCAGGGATTCGCGAGAAATTTTGCTTTCTCCTGGCGGTGTGTCTGGGCTTTTCCCTCGGAAGTCTAACGCGCCCTCGGGGCGGGAGGTTCGTCGCCTCGCCGGGACGGTTCGCATAACTGCACACGCAGCTTTTGATTGTCGATTCAGAGGAGCGATATCGGCGACGATTCCGTACCTCGGTTTTCGTGCTGCATGCCAAAGCGGCCGGGGTACTCTCGCCGTACGAGGAACGGCCGATTGAATTTTACTCGAGGATCGGTTATCGAAATTCTTCGTTGCTCGTCTTAAAACTCCTCCCAACGCGCGGACGTATCGGAATTTTTCCTCCAACGTTGGCGGCAAGAAAAAACCCAAACATTTCTCTTTTTGTGATTCACCGTCGTTTACCGTCCCTGTACGTAATATTGCGTATAGTAAATGGACGATCGGTGTACTGTTATTCATTTTTCTCCCGAGTCCGTGCAAAAGTGAAATTTTAATTCTCAATAAACAACGATATTTAACGCTGAGGATTTAGACGTCGTGGATGGACGCGACAATGTATATGTTTAGTAACGAAAACGTGGAGAAAGTGGAGGACGAACGATCCAAAGAAATTCTATTCGGTGGCTTCGAGTATCGAATCAACGTTTCGACCACGTACGGTCGATACTGTTTCTCCATGGTTTGCTGGTCAGCCACGGTGTTCCCGTGGACGGAAACATGCATTTTCCTCCTCGTGTCTGCGTGTACGCCATTACCCGCACGAGCGCCTACAGAAAAGGCCTTCGCACACAACCGCTCATCATCTTGGAGCCAGTTCTCTGGCGATAGCAACAAAAGTCTCTTTTGTTTAGCTTCGACGACGATGGATTGCGACACTGAAAGCAGGGAACTCGCGTATCCAGTTGTATAGTCGATATAACTAACTCTGCGGGCCTCTGTTCGGGAACCAACGCGCTAAAAGAAACTATCGCGAAGTTCCACGAATTTTCTTTACAAAAGGGAATCAATGAAATTTCCCGCCTTCGAAGGAAACCGAATAACTGTACCCACGTGTCGTTAAAATAGTTTCAGAGATTGCAATTAGTATTGCGATTAAATATGATGAGCTGGAAAGCTCTCGTGCACGGTAGCCATTCAGCAATAATTACCTAACTTTCTTTATTTTTTTGCGGAATGATGTAGCACAGCGTTTCTCGGCGGGCAATGTTCCGTGAAATATCGTAATTCATAATTAAAAAGATATTATGAACTTTCTCGTGTACATTATACGCCTTATTTCCGGTCACTGATACACCGATGTGAATCGACGATCAAAAGCGACTTGCTGGTCCACGAAGAACGAACGATCCGATAAAGTAATCTCTTCCTATAGAAGTCACAAAATATTCCCTCGAAATCCCAAGTGGGCAAGAACGTGAGTGTTTGTTCTAATAAATTCGATTTGCCGATCGAGGATGGCGGAAGAAAAGGCTCCGGGAACGGTCGGAATTAAGATCTCGCGACGACGGAAAAGCGAAAGACAGGTGTGCCAATTTGTCGGTCGCTCGAGACGCGAGACGGCCCGATTTTCAAGATTCCGCGTCCGTTCGAACGAGAAATCCGATCGATCGATCGCCCCCGATCGGAAAGCCCCGAGGCTGTCGGCCACGTTTCTTCCACGTTTAACGAAACGATCGGGACGAAAGAGAAGCCGATCGTAAGTGCGTACTGGTACGAATGCGTGTGCGTGTACATCCGCGTGTGTGTGTGTGTGTGTATCGAGGCGTCGGGAGAGAAAGCGAGCGCTTGGTAGGCAGATCGGTGCCAGCTATAAGGCAGGTAACCAATCGCGATAAGGGGAGGCAGGGTGGCGAGGGAGGAGGAACTGCGTGCGAGTTGCACTTTCCAATGCACTTGGTGCGAACGTTGCACCGGGAAAGTGCATACGACGGACAGAACGTGCGACGGAGACCCGGTTCGCACGTGCTGCACGCTGTGTGTACGACTCGCCGAAGACGATTTCCACCGGCATGGAAATTGCCCGACCCACAAAGGCAGTAAATTACGCACGGAATGCGCGTCCCCGGGGGAAAACGATGGCTAAAAGGACCCTTGTTTCCGCATTTTACACCTGTCACGCCGGTCTCCCTATCTCAATTTCACACGTAATTTCATTAAGAAAGAACCGCCGGCGCTGGACATTGTGCGTAAGCATCGTATGGGCGTTGAATCTATTCAAGGGTATTTTGGAAGTAAGATTGTCACCACTTTTTTAAAGTTAAATAGCGAATATAAGGACCATTACCGATACGTCATACCGTAAGCATACATACGTGTTAAGCAAAATTTATTCGAGGAGAAATCCCTCAGCGTGAATCGCATACTCCGAATGCATTCCTTAAATCTCAATTATTGCTTCGACAAGATTCGTTTATACGTTGCGTTTTAGAGGCTCCAAGGCATTCGAAGTCTCCTTAGCGGAGAGAACTTAATACATCGCCTCGACAAGATAATTCGTACCCCCCGTCGGGAACGTTTGTTTTAGCTATTTTCAAACGAACTCGTAACGCGTGTAACTAATAACACAGCCACTCATTGAGGACAAGAACTTTTCCCAATCGTCGGCGGCTGTTGCACCATCGAAACTCGCGAAAGTTACGCGCTATGGGGAAGCGGAGAGTCGTCGATCGCGGACCAGCGGAATATTAGCGTTAGCGAGCCAACGGGTAAGACATCTGGTCGCGTTGCGGCTCTTCCGCGTTTGGAAAGGCTTGAGAAAATCTGCTGGAAGGCTCGAGTGTCGATTGGCCGCGCGGGAGGGAGCCTCGGAGACGGGCCGAGTGACGACCTCGATTGACCCGTCGATCCGTCACGGCTCTCCTGCTGAACGGGAGAGTAGGCTCGCACAATTAGCCGGGTAAGGTGCAAGATCGAAGGATCGTGCGTCACGTGGAAGCTAATGTCGGGCTAATGCGGCGGCGGCTACGCGCCTGGATAGGTCGCCCAGCGCTTGGTTCCTCCGACGGTTTAGCTCCGAGGGCGCGTAGCGCGAAATAATACCCGCGAGACCGCGCGTGTTTCGCTAATGGATTCTCCTGGCCGCGGGCCGATTCGTTTTCGTCGCGTCATCCCTACGCGGAATTTGATTAATTACGACCGCACCACCGGGCCCCCGGTAATTACTTTCCGATAGGATCCAACCTCGTCCCTCCGACCCTCCTCGTTCACCGACTTTCTTAATAATCTTCTCCTCTCTTCCACGGAAATTCATCCGTGCGCGCCAACTACGATCGACGCCGTCGATAACTCGAGCTCTCGACTCTCGAGCACGCTCGTGTTTGGGGTATGTGCGGGAAACGAGCAAAAACACAATTCCATGCATTGGCTAATCTGTTGGAGATATGTCGAAATAATTTGGTACTATTTCGTAAGAAACTCTGCTCGAGTAGCTGGGAGGTAATCGTAGAAAGATCTTCGAATACAAGGGGTTAATGAATTATTTTCTGGGATCGTGTAACAGCACAGTGTAGGGATACGAGGAGCATGTTTGAGCGAGAAAGAGGAGATCGTTTAGGGGCGAGCGTGGACCGAGACGCGTAGCCAGCGGTGTCTGGCCCCGAGGAGAGATTCGGTAATTGGGGTCGGATTCTGGGACTCGACGCGCAGTGACGACTTTCTAATGTCGGTAATTGCGCCAGGATACGCAGAGCCCCATGACGCTGGGTTTCCCATTCGGTGAGAGGTTGAACCATTTTCTCGTCGGCACCGGTCTCTATTATTCCAGAAAGGGAGATAAAGAACGGCCCGTCGAGCTCGCGGCGTCCAACGCACACACGACGCGTTGCACAATTTCGCGGGACTCCGAGAATTCACGCGGTGTTTTTCTACACCGTGGAAAATCGAACGCGACAGGAGGGGACCCGGCGATCGCGGAAAATCGACTGGAAAGAACGCCGTTTACCGAACTTGTCTCCGGGGCTCGATACCAGATTTGCATTCCTCGGGAAAAATCCTTCTGCAACGGGCTGGCGAGATTGGATTGGCGAGTGGGAATTTATTTAACAATTAATCTAATCGTTCTGGCTACTTACTCTTACCCATTAACGAATAGTTGAGTAAAATTGAATATTGCCGTGAAAACATTCCTTGTAATAAAGAATATGACTGCTTGAGGCGTCGTCAAAAGAATATACACGAAATAGGGTATATACCAGTATTCTGTGAGGTTGAGAAATAAAAATGCCTAAGAGAGTAAAATATCCTGCGAAATATACTAGATTCGCGATCGTATGCTGGAAAGCGAACATTGCAGGGACTGTTTTGTCGAGGTGGCTATCTATTAACCGCGGCGCGAAGTCGTGGGCGGCGCCGAGCAGAGACGTGTACAGGTTTCCGGTATGCGAGCGGCCTAAAACTGCAATTAAAAGGAGACTGTAGACGAGTCGAGGGGGGGATAGGGGTACGCTTATGACTCGGTGGATTCGTGTAGCGAGAGAAGAGGCGAGATACGAGCCGGTCGGTGTTTATAGGTTGGATGCGCGCAGGAGGCTCTATAGGAACGTAGCGCGAGTGCAGCCGCGCGGTGGCTGCAGCCGACCGGTGCACGCGAATGCATATACATATATCTCTGCCTCGTCGTTGCACTCGGGAATGCGGTCTATAGCGCGTAGGATCGAGAGCGGACGAGCGACGAGGAGAAGCGGAGAAACGAGAAGAGAGACGGGAGCGAACGCGGAGCGGGAAGAGTCGGAGGGAACGCGCGGACATGCGGCGCGAGCGTGCGAGCGACGAGGAAAGCGTACGAAGAGGAGGGAAGAAACCCGTGGACGACGGGACGGAGCAACAGGGAAAGAAGGAGAGCGTGCACGGCAGTCGTAAACGGCAACAATTGCTGCGGGCGTTGCCACTCGAAAGCTCGAGTGCCTAATGCCAGATGTCAGACGGTGGTTAGAGTCATTACGGTCATCACTTTGTACCGCGATACACGATGTGTACCCCGGCCGACTGATGCACCGCCGCATCTTCCACGTCTACGGACGCGACCCGCTCGATCCAACCTCGCGATCCGTCCGACCGGTATAATCGATCCTTTCCAGACGAACCAACGACCGATCGACAGCGTTCCGCGCGATGTTCGACGCGAAACACCCGACAACTTCCAAGAACCCTTACGAGTCTGTCCCAATCCGATGTGCACTCGATGTCCCCCGAAGCCTCGATGAGCTTCGAAGCTTTGGAACCTCCGATCCGCCAAGAGGTTTCAAGCCGGGTATAATCATCCAGTAACCAGAGACCGTAAAACTTATGAACTTTCGAATATAGGATCCATCTTTCATCCAAAGGCCTTTGTAGGAGCGAGCCTAATCGACTCTGGAACTTTTTACCACCTTTGGTGAACCTCTGCTATCTCTGCAGCGAGCGAACTCTAAGCAGTTTAGCCGGGCAGAAATCGATCATGCCGCACGTACCGGCGACTGACAGTCGATCGACCTTACACCGCATCGAGATTTTAAACAGGAGGCACCCAGAAGTGCACCGAGGCTAGACACGTACCGTCGGCTCGCTGTTGCACGACAGTTTAATCGATGCGGCGAAGGGCAAAGGTTGGGGCTGGCAACGCGCGTACTTGTCGTTTGCTCCTCGACTACAGGAAATCCTTTTACCACTTCTACCTGATCGCCTATGACGGAAGTCTATAATCCGAGAGTGCGTGTTTTCTTACCGATACGCTCGTATCTCCGACATTCTTGTACAATGGTGGTCGTTAAAACTTGTCCCGAAGACTTTTGTACTGGACGGAATTGTAAATCGTCGGTGCCACTCTACCGATCGGAAACTATTCGCACCTGTAATGTTGGGGCAACATGCACGCAAGGTAGATAATGAAACGTCCAGATACGTTCATTATCCACGGTAATAAACAGTTAAATACTTCGAGTTTCCGCTACATTGACCCTAATCCTACCGTGATGTTACTTCGTATTTTCTTATTATTTATTTATAAAATAAATACATATTAAAACAGAAGACTTAAAAATGTTTCCAAGTACCATAGACAATATCAAACGCAAGGCTTCAGAGTTATTAACTACAACCGACCAATTTAATACGCGACCCCAGATAGCGTCCCCGATGGAATTAGGATTAGAAGACTTATAAAGTGCTATAGATAATATCGGAGCGTATGAAGTTTCCACACTTAATTTAATACGACCCAAAATCGCGTGGAGCAGGGATTAAGCTGTGGACGAAGATAATGCATACGCGGACAATATGGCGGTCCAGCTATAGTACGAGGATCTTAAAGGCCACTAGTGGAGGGAACGGTGGAAGGTAGGAATTTGAAAATCAATTTGGCTGGTCGAACGATGGGAAGCACGGAAAGGAATTCGAGGAAGCGGCGTAGCTTGTGGAAGAAGAGGAACGTTTCTGAAAGCCGAAGTCGAGCAACGTCACGAGTCCTCATCTTTCCGCGCTCTCGCGTATATTCCCTCTTCGTCAGTCGTTACGGGACGGACGCGCACAGTCGGACAAAAGGCTCCGTGGCTTAATGATCCTCGGTTGCCAGTTAGGACGGATAATGGAAGGCTTGCGCGAGGATGAATTGGAACCCGTGTCCTGCCACATAGAATAGAGAGACGGATACTCGCCTGATGGATACGAATAGTTTCACGCGTGAACGCACGCATACTCGCGCGAGGCTCCTATTCAGATGCTGACGAACGCGAACGTGGATGGTATCGACCTCGTGGACTCTGATAGAGAAGAATAGCCCGGAGGAGTTGCGGTGCTCAACAATTTCGAAAATATCCGACGCGGGAGTGATCTCGAACTCGATGGGGATAAGAAGTACAGTCGCGATACTGTTTCAAAGATACCGTAAAACGGTTATTAGTTGTGTTAACGCGGCCTTTGATCCGGCAGTCGAGTCATATATTTTGGACAACAAAGATGTGCACCTTTGCTTCTCGGTTTTGTGGGTTTAACTTTCCTAATTAACACCTTCCAAGTTTCGTTTAATCGCGGCAGGTGTTCGAACAGTCTTTCACACGATAGTTTCCGAGCTACGAGGCAATTATCTCGAGTGTCCAATCGGTGATGATTGCTATGTCAGTGTCTCCTGTTGTGAAACGAGAAATCTATGACGAAACGAAATTTGTCTTTATAATTTGGTAGCTGTTGACTCCTAGACACCGCGTTTACCAACACTTTCACGACGAGGTAACCAGAGTTTGGACCGTACGTGAAAAGGCAGAGATGTTTTCTAGATGGTCGCGGAAAAGCGAGTCGTTCGACGCGGTGGAAATCTCGACAGCATCGCGAGGAGGATTCGGCGCGTCACGAGACTTTCGAAACCCGTTTTCAAGGTATATCCAGAGAGAGAGTCTCTTCTCGCGAGTCGAGGAGAGGAAGGAACGAAGAGGCGCGAGAAAGGGAAAGAAGGAGAAAAGAAGACGAGGACTCCAAGGGGTGGAGCCGGTACAAAGGGGGATGGAGCGAGAAGACGCGGCCGGTTCGGGCCCGGGAGACGTCTGGAAGAACCCGCAGACGAAAAATCTGTAATTATAATAATTACAGACGAGCGGGCAACAATTATAAATCATCATTGAACTAGGCAACGAAACGGCAATAAAATATACAAGGGTGTAGCCTGACATGTGAGATCCACTTCGGTGATGGATCGCAGAACCGGTGGAAATAGTTCCTGCGAACCTTTGGCTCATTTCGAACGCATCCCCAAACTACAGCAGTTGTTTCTCGTCGTAATTCGAGACTGATGAAACCGCTTGAAATTTTTGTGTCGCTGGGAAAATTTCAAATTCCAATTAGGACTTAGGAACCTCGGAGTTCCCGACTTTCAATAGCGATTGACGTATCGTAAACCCATAACGGTACGGCCACGTTAAATTATAGGGACGGTGCACCGCTCCTTGATTCTTCTGCCCGAATGTTTCACGCTGGTCTAAGGAACTCTATCAGTTTGATTGGCTGACAAATATTCTCACTTTCCCTGCGCGACAGGGACCATCGAGATTACGTTGTTAAAAATATCTGGTCGAACGGAGAAGATAAGACAGAGCAGCGAAACGTCTTCTGTTCTATTGTTCGTATGTACAGAATCCATTACCGAGATAGCATGTTGCCTCCCTTCTTGCATCAATCTACGTTAGGGATACTTGCGACGGAATTACCCCCAGCACTGATTGCGTTTCTACAGCTCGAGTGGCCGGAAGCTGTGCAATTAAAAACCCATCGAGTTCGACCTCCGCGAACAAGGTCTCGCCAAGCCTGCCCGCCACGAATTCTGGCGGTCCTGATTCGTGCAATTCGTCTCTTAATCTCCTATTACGAACAACGAGAAGGTATCGAAAGCGTATCGTTCTCGAGACTCTAAAATTCATCTAGATAAAAGACTCGAACAACAGAATTTCACAATGAATAAATACAAATACAGCTGTTGAATCGACCGAACGTCACGAATGAATCACTGTATGATAATTTCAATCGTCGTCTGTTATCCGAACAAAATTCCAGCCATCTCCGCCGCGCGATAGTATAAGCAGGATTATTTAAATCCGGAGTGTACGTTCGGAGATATTCTTCTGAGCTGTCAATGATGAAAACAGCTTAACGGAATCGGTTATGCGAGACTCCCGGCGTGCAACGGAGAACCGCGAGGGTGCAAAAATGGCCGCGTGCTCGTATCATCGAACATTTTCGAAGGGAACGCTATGACACGTGCCCTCGGATGAGTTTTGGTCGTCGATTAAGAGCGGATTCGCCGCGTATCCGGCCGCCTGCCGGACGCGTCCTTGCGCGGGCCAATCGAAAAATGCACTCGTTTATTCCTCCGCAATTTCCATCGGCATTCGGAGTTCGGCGTGCACCGGCGCGAGCATTCACCGCTTCTCCCTTGAATGCGGATGACAATCCAACGGGAGAAAAAAGGAGGCACGCGTTTCGCTCGGCCAGATGGACGGACGTGGGAGGGAGAGGGTGCTGGACCAGGGAGGATTTTTCTTCTCTTTTTCTACCGTCTCGTTCCTTCTCCCCGCCACCGGTTCGCCTCTGCCTCCTCTTCCGTTCCGTGCCTCACGAATCCACGGTCCACGGATCACGGACGTTATGAATGACAGACGCTTCGTCACAGCGGCAGCGACTACCTTCGCGGTCCTCTTGCGATCAAACGCGCGGTCTCCGTTTCATCTTCGGACTTTTTTACTCTCTCGTCTTCCGCGCTTCCGTACCCTTTCACCTTGCCCGCGATCCCGAGCCGGGGTCGTCGAAACTTCACCCTTTCGCTACGACCAAGGTCGCGCTCGCGACGTAAACGTTCACGAAACCACCGAATTCGAGGAAACACGAGGTATTGAGAAACTCCGCGGCAACGACATCCGCTTTCTATTTAAAACAAAGGTGGCTCGAAACGCTTCCTGTTGGGTTGAGCAACAGCAGGTTACCGAAGTAGACAAAAACTGGCTAGAACGTCGGGGAACGAGATCGCGCGAGAGGCACCTGTTTGTACGAACTCTTTCGTTATTTCTGGTGTCCCCGATCCCCGGTGAAGTGGAACGCGTTAGAATATGGTCCTGCACGGCATGGCGAATGGATTAAACCGGGCAACTGGATCGGACGGAGACGATCACGGACGCGGAACGATTTCAGGGAATCGTTTGTTGTATCGGCGGCGTTGCGTCAGAACGTTTCGCTTTCGCGTCGATCGGCGAGAAATTTAGCCGGCGAAGAAGTGGGTTACACCGCTCGTTTTCTTCGACAGCCCACGAAGTACCTGTAACGACTTCGTTATCGTACGCAAACGAGCGCGTAAGTATAGTATTACTTTCGACGATTATGCCGCGCGAGAGACGATCGCCCGTAAATGGCCACGGCGGGTAACGCCCGCGTAATCCCGCTCGCGGATCGCTTTGACGTCTCGAATTTCAGAAACGGGAACGTTCTTCGTCTTGATATGCAAAATTGCAAGATAAATGTTGGATGACACTCTTTGTTTGGCATTTTACCGAGTTAATTCCACTTGTATACACTGGAAAGTAGACGTTTAAAGTTCCCGAGGTTGAAGAACACTTTTCTACCCCTAGCTACCTTCCCATCTTTTTCAATTTATACTAGATCAGGGACTCGAGGACTCTTCTTCGTTCCAAGTGTATTTGATTGTAAAGACGTTTTCTCTTGGACCTTTCGTGAATGGAGTCTGCATTATTTGCACAACTCTTCCGGGGACGAGGCTCGGAATGAGAAATCTACAGACCTATTTGCTCAGTGCCATCAGAAATGAAAATACAGCACGGGGAACGGCTGAATGGCTATTCTACGGGACTCATTTGCTCCTCGTACCACAATCTACAAAGGTCCAGTTAGGGGCGTGTTTGTCTGGTATCGCCAAATATTAAAATCTACTGCAGTGGAACGTGCAGGGATTAATTTACGAGTGAAATTCTAATTTGTATGGAACCGGTAAGGAATGAACAGTCGTTGGTCCGGGATAAACAAGATTGGAACGTATTGGGCGAAGTCGATTTTTCGTTTTGACCGAGTTATGCTTATTTTAAGTTAACACGCGAAATCAGCCATTTATTTCTGAACCGCCTAATAATACCGATCACGAGGCTCGTAAAGAAGCGTCGGTGTCGAGAGCAACTTGTTCTCGCTGAAACAGCGCTTCGGGGAAGAGCGTCTCGCCGTAGCTACAAAGAAAACGTGGCCAACAGGTTTCCCCGCGCTTCGACCAGCCACGTGTTCGAGCGTAGCGCATCCCAGAGACGACGAAGACGGGAGCACCCTGTGTCTTTTTAATTCGCGATACACGAGACAATACCAACAAAAATACTGCAAATACCGTGGATAAGTTATTCGATATTTGATTTTAATATCGCTGTCATCTTGCGACGTTTTATACTCTTCCATAATGCCTGCAAAAGAACATTGCGTTTTATTAATTACTACTAGCTATTATCGATGGGATCTTAATTGAAGCAGAGTGTAACATTGCTGCTCGCGTTTGCAAGGAAACGTGTTAACGTAAATTGAACTCAACTTTATCGACAGCCTGACAATATTATCGATTATGTTTCGATATTTATCAATAGCAACGCCTCTGTGGGAATGCGAGTCGCGTCGTCACTCGGTATTCTTACGATGCTTTTCCCATTCAGGTTCCTACGCTGCGACTCGTATTCCCTCGATCGAGGCGGTGCACCGGGCACCGCGACGCATGCAAATTAACTCCTTTCGCCGTCTCAAACACTTCACGGTCGATAATTATTTCAACATTTCTTCCCGTCGATTCGACAATTAGAAACGAAACTTTTCAGATTCCACCGCGAACGCGTCTTTGCAATTACAAAGATTCCTGAATCTACTCCAATTCTTTCCAACACTTAATACTATTTGTTTTATGAAATTCTTTAGCATTATAAATTTGGAGAACTGAACATTCAAGATCTAGGATATCTCAATAACAAATGTACCTCGTAACTCAATAATATTTAAAATACAAAGCCATTAGTACTCACAGACCCTATAAGTTACTCAAACTCGATCTAAACTCACACCTAGGGTTAAACGTTTCAAACAAACCGATACATCAATTTCCCTTCCACGTGTTCCTTTTTAACAAACATTCAATTCAACACGTTTCCGAAAAGAAAACCATATTCTATCCTTTTACGAGAATTCTTAGCCTCGACGCCGTTTCGAGAGTCGATTATCTCGAAAGCACATCGATCTTCGAGCGACATAGTATACGCCGCGAGCATTTAATATTTTTAAGCGCAACATTGGTGGCGCCGATAATTAAACCACAAAGTTGTAGGCGTTTGCTCCGGCTTGAGTATGACAAATTGACTACACGGTTCAGTTCTCGACCGCTTTGAAATATGAATGTTATTTAATACACTTAAATGCTCGCGTATATTAAAATCTCGTACGTTCGACTTTCCATGGGAATTTTTCCAGCACGATATATCGAAACCCTTCCCATTATAAACAGATCGTTCATACTTTTTACCAGAGTTCTGGAAGCCGTGTAAGAAGAGTTTAATTCGTCGTCTACTACGGTATAAACCGAACAATTATATATTCGTTCACGGTGCTAAGCAGCGTGCATTTGGTTCTTGCCAGGTACGAACCGAAACGGCGAAAGGATTGTTTCACCTTCGGGCGGCGAGCGACTCAAACTCTCGGGTTTTCGCGGCAGAATAAACGTCGATCGAATATTCGCGATACACGCTAATTGCAACACGACGGAGAAAACCTTTCGATCTTCGGTACCAATTACGAGTTTCCCAGCGTAACGCAGACGCTTCGCCCGCGGCGCGAGTGGCCGCCATCCGCGATGCCCTTTCGGCCGGCTGCGTTCGTAGAACCTTTGACACGACGCCGGCATCCACGTAGAAACGACTTTACGCAAAACGTTCCGCCGACTTATGCAAGGGTTAAACGCGGATCTACAGCCGAGCGCTGTCACTTTCGCGCCGACGCTTCACTCGCGCTATTAATTCGCGACGTATCTCTCGCGAGCATGTCGGCAATCGGTCTCGATGACAGATCAATTAGCAGATCTGTCGAAGCCCGACGAACGTCGATCTTGAAAACCGTTCGCGAGGACTTCTAACGTCGTCGAGTTACTGATATTTTTTGGGGGTTAAAGAAACCTGCATTCAAACGATAATATATTTTTCAATCGAAGAGAACGATCGTGGAATAATCGTGGATCGAGCATAGTTTGCAATGCCTGGTCAGAGACGACACTGAAGGGTTGCTAGATAAGTTACAATAGAAATCGAGTTTGCCTCTTCCAACAAGAATAGATACGTGCACCTAGTCATCTAGTTCGCTGCTTCAGAGAAAATATCCTGAGGGGAATAACTTAGTGACCACTTTTCAAACGTCAGCGTTTACTAATTCGCTGAAGGGCATAATAAACCTTTGCTGCGTATCGTACGTTCTCGCAAGTATTCGCGAACGAAGGACTGAGCCCGTCTTCGATCTTAAATGTGTAGATCGCAGATCCTCGATCATTTTACGGATATAATTGGTTAGAGATTATATGCTTTGGGTTATTCGTATCGCAGAAAATATCAAGATTTCTTAATGAAAAATCGTCCATCAAATAAAAAAATTGTTTCCCTAGATAACGCTCGTTTTCTCGAGGATATTTGACACTGGTTCACAAATACGGAGGCATCGAGATTAGCTATAAAATCTTGAACCTATGTCACTTTTAACATTGGTGAAAGGTACAATGATGATTAGGTTAATTAATGTCTTGGTATACGGTGATATTTCTTCATTAGAAACGTTTATTACGGTGTGACGTTTGGACCATCGCTTGTGGTCCTCTTCAGACACAATGTTACGTCACTCTAATCCGCTGGAACTATTAAGCAAATATTCTTTCTCTCGTACGCCTATTCTATCGGTAATTTCTTCACATATAATATTTCAAACTGTACATTAATAGAATGCCGTGTCTGAAAAGGACCACGAGAGATGGTCGAAATGTCACGAAGGAATAATATAATAAAATGATCCAACAAGTGTCCAGCCTATCGAAATAAAGTATACGTATTAACATATAGTTAGTAAGCTCCTTTCGCGATGATTTATCTCCTCGTCTATTATTTAATGCAAACAATGCTGTATTTAGGAATGCATTGGCTCTAGGGACAACGTCAAGTGCCCGAAATTGCATTTTGCTGCAGTTATCGTATAGTACATTAAGGCTTGAAAATGCTCGATACTTTCTGCGACGCTCTAATATATTAATCTCTATCACCGAGGTTGCCGTATCGCGAATGTAAAACCTCATAATTATTCAATGAACTGTATCATATCGGGCACAGCCAGAGGCATTCCACCGGTTGCAAGAGAGAAACTGGTACATTTGCGAACGAAAGAGAAAAATTACACAACCCGCGAACTTGTACCATTTGCGCCACGGCGACTTTGATGAAACAGCCAGATATTCGCAGTATATAGCGCAAGTTACATCGTACTGTAATTATTTATATCTCTACAATTATCAAGTGTCTACACCTAATGTTTTACACATTGCGAACCGGGGACCTGTCTTTTACAATCCTCTCGAAGCTCGTTAAAATGGTAGATTGACATGTTTGTTCCTTCCCTCGTCACTCGCGAAACTTTCGCAACGTTCGCTCGTAAAACGAATATCGAAGTAGTTAGCGTCGCTCGGATATTACCGTATCTTCGAGCAGAATGTTACGGTTAGAGGACAGCGTTTCGATCGATTTATCGCGTGTAAACAAGACCCGCGAACCGTGCGTTTGTTCCATCGATCCTAGACGATAATTTACTAGACTCTTAGAATCGATCATTACAAATTTCATTTTCTCTTTCGTTGCTCTCGTCTTGTATCTTATAAAAGGACTTTATCCGTTAAATAAACGTACATTAAAACATGCAAGTGGATCGTTCAATGCGTCGACTGCCACACCAGACCTCTCAGATTTATTTTCATTATGCAACTTCAATATTAATTCGCGTTCACGTTTACTGGTTTCTGACTTTTTCGTGTTCGTGATTAGAATAATTATAAAAGATTACACTCTACGAAATCTGTATAAACCACATACTGTCTCGGAATCGATTAAAGTGTAATATTCACATCTCATTGATTAGAAATACGTTTCTTGTCTACGCGTTCGATTACTTTCGAGAGCTACTGTATGTATTTTCTTTAACGTCTAGCATTGAGGCGACAGTGGACGCGTTGAACGGGTTAAGAATAAATGAAATTTGGTTCCTACCTTGATAATGCAGCGTCCAACGGGCATGTCCTCCGGCACGGTGGCGTTGTAGAGCGGCTTCTCGAAGATGGGCTCGTTGTCGTTGAGATCGTGAACTGTGACACGCACTATCGCACTGCTGCTCAGGGGCGGACGGCCCCGGTCGGTCGCGATCACCACTAGAATCGGCGCGGGGTCGGCCTCGCAGTCCACGTGGGTCATGGTGGTTATCAGGCCGGACGCCTCGTCGATCGTGAACCACGTGGAGTTGAGCAATGAGTACTTGATGGCCGAGTTGGCGCCTTCGTCGAGGTCCACGGCCGTTACCTTCAATACCGGGGTTCCTGGCTCGGAGGCCTCGAGCAGGTGCGCCTCGTACCTCTCGTGAGCGAACTTTGGCGCGTTGTCGTTGACGTCGGTGACGATGAGTCGGAATGTTCGAACGGCCCTCAACGGAGGCGTGCCCGCGTCGGTGGCCTCGACCGATAGATCGTAGACGGGCTTCTCCTCGCGGTCCAGGGGCCTCTCGACCACGACCAGGTAGATGATGTTGTCTCTGGTGGCGAGGCCGAAGTGGCCCTCGCCGCCGGTCAGCGTGACCGTCGCGTTCGAGTACTCGGTCCTGGAGTCCGGATCGCTGACCGATATCCTGGCGACGAACTCGCCGGGCTGGGCGCTCTCGCTGATCTTGGGCGTCGCGTCGTCCGAGAGAAAGATCACGGTGATCGCGGGCTGATTGTCGTTGACGTCGGTGACGCGTACGGAGAGGAACGCGCTGGCCTCGAGCGGCTGGGCGCCGCAGTCCCTCGCGACGATCACCAGCTCGTGGCGTTCCTTCGATTCAAAGTCCAGCGCCTTGTTCACGTACACCATACCCGTCTCGGGATCGATGCGAAACATCTCCTCGCGGTCGGATTGCCGCCGATTGATGGAATACTCTATGCGACCGTTGTCGCCCGCGTCGCTGTCCGTCGCGTTCACCGCGAGCACCGGCGTGCCGACGGTCGCGTTCTCCGGTACGCTGGCGACGTACCTCGTCTGGTTGAAGATCGGCGGATTGTCGTTGACATCCTGCACCGTCACGTTCACGCGTAACCGCGATCGAAGGGGCGGCGCGCCTCCGTCGAGCGCCTCGATCACCAAATGGTACTGGGAACGCGCTTCTCTGTCCAAGGAGCCGGAGTTTTGTAGATCCAAGTAGAGGACGCCGTCGCGACCACGGTGCTGCGACAGCCTGAACGCGTCCCCGTGGTTACCCGACACGATCTCGTACCTCTGGGTGGAGTACTGGCCGAGATCGGGATCCTTGGCGGGCGGCAGGGCGCGTTTCGCGTCGCGCGGCGAATTCTCCGGGAACTCGACGTCCACGTGGTCGACGGGGAACGTCGGCGCGTTGTCGTTCTCGTCCAGCACCTTCACCACCACTTGAATGTTCTGCGGCAGCGCGACCAAACTGTAGGACGGCCTGGTCTCGCGGTCCAACGCCACCTTGGTCCTGATCTCTCCCGTCGCATGGTCCACGTTCAAGTCCGAGTCCACCGCTGACCCGGACACCGACACGATCAAATAGGGCGGGCTGTCGGCGTCGATGAAGCCTACTCGGGTGCCGGGCCTCGCGTTCTCCGAGACCTCCAAGTATCTGACGAGCTCGGACCACGTGCCCGGGGCGAGGGTCGCTCCCAGGACGAGGAACAGTAGCAGGTGCCGCATCCTGGGGCCTCCACCACCGCCGCCGCCTCCACCACCTCCTCCGTCTCGCGCTATTATCTCGATCTTTCCATCCCCGAACGATCGATCTGGGGAGTACGCGAGCACCGTCGATGCTTACGATTCGTCGCGCGCGCGCGCGTTTTCCTCCAACGTGAAAAAAACGATGATATTGCGATCCACCAGTACACTGATCACCCACCAGCAGCACCACCACCAATCACAATCACCTTTTATCCTGGTTTTTCCTCCCGTGTACACACTGAACCGCCGATCGTCTCCTGGTTTTCTCAGCTCGCGGTGCAATCTCGGCCTCTCCAGGCTCTCCCGAGATGCGTCGCGGAAATTCCTTCGTTGGACGCGAGAGCCTAACTCGACACCGTTCCGCGTCGTTCTCTCCGTCTTCCTCCCTCCTGACGATACCACGCTCTTCGCTCTTCGCTCTTCCTCCCCTCGTTTTCTCCGGTTCTTCCTCCTTTCGTTCTACCGACGCGTACGTGCCCGGCTATATCTCTCTTTCCCTCTCCGCCTTCTGGCACGCCGCGATCTTGTCCGCTGTCCTAGCTCTCGCTAGAGAATATCCACGGCCGCGAGATATCTCGTGCATTCCTCGCGTTAGATCCACGGGCCCGATAAACGGACGATCGGCACGACGATCGTTGCCGAACCCGCCGCGGTCTTCATCCTCGCGGTCCCCGTACTTCTACCGTCGGTCTGCCTCCGAAAATCCACCCTTCGAACTCTACCGCGTCCGGTTCGCGGCGCCTCTCCTCATCGCGGCCAGCTCCCGTCTTCCGGATCGTCGATCGACCAGGCAACAAGGACCAGTCGAACCAGCGGACGCGAGCGCGGAGCGAGACGAGTCTACCTTCTCGGCTCGAAAACACAGCACCGTCCCTGCGGCACGCTCGCCTTCCGCTACCAACTGTCCAACGGCGCACGACACTGATATATCACCTATGGCGTTACGCGACGCGATCCTAAACAGTATCCACTCTGGTATCGCGAGCAACGCGCCTGCCCGACCTCTACGATGCGCGTGACCTTCGTCGCGTATCGCGGTTTCTGCTCGAGCGACACCCTACTCGCGCGATTTTCGCTCTCGCGTACGTTTTCCGATCGGGGCCCCCCCGTTTTCCTACGATCGACCTTGAACGCACGGACTCGCGACGACGTACACGGCGGTCCGCGGTCCGCTCCTGGCCCGGAGGAGCAATATGGCAAGAAAGCAAGAGCAGCACGAGGTGTCGCGTTCTTGGGCCCAGCGTCCGTTCCGCGCGGCTTCGAGGTTAGGCATGCACTGACATGGCGGCACCTGCAAGGCCTACCCTTCCCCTAACTCGGCGGACTCGGCAGGCTCGGTCAGGGGGACCCGGCTGGACCCGAGCTGGCGGCCATCTTGGAGAGGGGAGCGGTAGTATAGGGCCCCGGCATTCAGCGCGCTTCGCGGCACCGAGCAGCTAGACTATACCAAACTCTCTGCTCGACTCGTTCGAGCTGCCTGCTACTCTTCGTCTCGCTTCCTTTCCTCTTCATCGTTCGACTTTCCTTCTCTCTACCTGTCTCTCTCGCGGTTCGTTTCTCGTTTCTTTCCTTCTTCACTACGTTCGCCGCCTTCCTACCTACCTGAGCGCCCGGTATGCGAGGAACTGACTTACCGTCGGCGCTCATTCCGCGCTCGGCCCTACGAGCCTCGTCTACGCCCGTGCCAAAGGTCCTGGAATTTCGTGACGTGACGAGAAAAAGATTCCGGACAGTTTGCGCGACGCGTACCGAATTTTCGCGTTCCCGAATCGAACTTACGAAGGTTACAAATCCTTCAACAGTGTCGAGCTCCTTGAAATCCTTGTAAATTGTCGGCTAGTCGATAACAAGTTGGTCTTGTTTACTCCTATTCGCCTTTCGAGACGTATCGTACAGCCCAACGGGCCCTGGCATCGCCTCGTTGGTAAACAAATCCTGGATGCCGAAATTGACGATGATACGATGGTGGTTGTAAAGAGTCCGCTGGCATTCTGCGCAATTAATTCGATAAGACGTGAACTCCAGCTGGAGCGTGTCGCAAGCGTAAAAAGCGCTCCGAACCATGACTGCCACCACCGACATTTTACTTTGAGAAATTCCTCGGTGCCTTCTTTAAGTCACGCCAATGCTCGTCATATCCATCAAGGCCGTCCGGGTGAAACTTTTTCTCGTCGTAACGATCGACGGGAACGAGAATAAACGAAGCAGGAATCGAAAAAGTTCTAGCTTAGCTATCGAAGTTCCGTGCGTGGTTCACATTTTCCCTCGAGTCGTTCAATCCTCTTGTTATCAATTTTCAGTAATATCAAATTGTATTCGTACACCCCTTTAGAAGTACAGCGATAAATTAGTCGTCGAAGTTACAATTCTCGGAGGAAGACATTGTTATTTTTCACAAAACGAGTGACTTATTTCCGAAGCAATTTAAACGAGAAGTTCTACTTTCCTTCGATCGCGGGTAAATTATAAACCGAGCAAACGATATCATTTAGAAGCGACTACCGAACGAGTAATTGACACCCCTGTCATTCACAAGCATGCATTTAGGTTCGCGCGACCCGGCAATAATCGACACCCCTAATAACATCCTTCCAGAAAACTTTGAATTGAATTTTTTTCTCGATCGTTGCTAACAAAGGCAAACAAAAAGAAGAGTAACTTAATACGCTACTTACCTCATTTTCTCGGTAGAATCTAACAAGGTCGGGCGAATTTTTCTCAGCGTCCAGCGGGACCAACATGGCTGCCAGACTTCCTCTCCGATTCCGGATGATTCTTTCGTAACCGGACCTGGACACGTTTGAAACGACACGTTAGTTTGTTTTTAAAAGCTGTCGAAGAATAGTTTCGTGTGGTAGATCTTTCACAATGGAGGATTCGAGCAGAAAATCGAAAGGTCGCGAAATTTGCATGTTAACGGGAAGCGGGGCATTAATTTTGACGATCTGTTAACGCGTGGACCGGGAGGGCACGAGACCGATGTTGGGTCACATGATGCATGAGACGCCGCCGCGACGACACGGCCGGCATCGAACTCGACTTTCCGGAATAATCGCGTGCTTCGGTAATATATTTTGCAACGGCTCGCGCATAGATCACCGGTGATTTACTCGCCGGCGCGCAGGTAGACCGTAAGTGATAAATTCTCGCGTTAATAATTCCGTGCATCAGCGCGTGACTCATGACGCGGCGGGCGCGACCGAGAATCTAACAGCGCCGGCATGGAAAAAACAAATTAACGAATTCCTCCCCGGCGGCACGCGCTGGAATTTCATATACGCCGGGAATTCAGATTAGTACGCGGGTTGTACTTTCACCCTCGATATCTTGCGAGTCGCAATTTACTCCGCCATGATAGACCGCGCTAATTGCCGCGCGGAGGAGGATCGTTTCGCGCTAGATCAATCTCTTTTTGCGCTGGATATCAGCGGTTGCGTTGAAATTGAAATACGGACGGGGGCAGCGCGGGATTAGCCGCGCTACGAGTCGCCATTTTTCTGATTTTCGATTCGTGAAACTGGGGAAACGAGATATTTATACTAAACTGAACCGTTGAAAGAGGGTAGTTTTCAGGGTATATAAATGTCCCCACGTTCTAGGGGTTAGGTCCGAGAACAGCAAGACTATTGTGAAGTACTCATGGTTTAACGTGTTCCAAGGGCATAAAATTCTCGTTCATAATCCCCGCCACACTGCCATCAACGATTTTGTTGATCGGGCAGTTATCCGAAGAATGTCTCGAACGTACATGGCAATAAAAAAGTACCGTAAGAAGAAACTGCAAGATGCGCTTAACAGACTTCTATTATCTTCCGCTCCACACATTACCGGGCGGAGAAAAGTGCTAAAACGAAGTTCAAAATCGTTTACTACGGAAGTTCTTAATGCATTATTACCCCCAGTTTCAGATAAGAACGACTCCGGATGGCTCTTAAAGCATCTGCAGTAGTCTCCAGGGAGAATGCAACTTTAAAGAGGACTCCAATTAAAGCCACGGACAGTTATCAATATTATTTCTTTATGTTTCAACATCAATCCGGAAGAATATCCAAAGATATCATTAGTCGTGCGATATGCGTTTGCTCGGGGATTTAATTTATTGAACCATAAACTTACAACGGGAGACCGGGTTCGAAAATAACGTAATTTGATTTTTATACTCCAAGTATCAAAATAGAGACATACAACTTTGATATTAACCCTTAAGAAGATCATTGGGGTCGCTGCGTCCCTATTTGAAAATTTACGTAATCTTCTGTTAGTTCGTTATTCTTCAAAAGCTTTAAAATTTGGGGAACGAAATTCTATTTCACCAGTCCGGCTTGGCCGTTCGATCGAATTATCGTCGAGATCTATTATTCGAATGGGACGTGTGGATCGCGTGGAAAACATGGGCCCCCACGGATTGGGAACCCCTGGCCCGATCTAACGGTTCGAAGTCGACGACGCGTCGGCCGTGGAGATTTATCGATCGGAGATAAAACCGTCGACGACCCGAAACGGATCAACGGAGGTGTCAGCGTGGCCGCGCGAAATCGAGCCAGAACGAAAGGAAGATCCATCTGGTTCCGTCGGATCGCGCGACGCTCCTCGAGGGTCGAGGACCCTCTACCTGACTCTACGAGTAGGCAGATAAATCCGCCGCCTACTACTACTCGCTACGGACAATGCGCCCGAGACGGTGCATCATCGTCTGTATTGTTTGCTCAGGCATCGGCCACACGGCCAGATCTTTTGCAGGTGCTGGAAGCAGGAAAGCAGCTCGACCTCGGGCGCGTAACACGCGCAACCGCGACCAACGTCGTCGCACGCTCGCATAAAACGCGACAAAAACCGCCGTTCGACGCCACCCAACGCTCTGCATAATATTTAATAACTAATTCGTTTGAAATTAAATCACCAGAGGAACTCACTCATTGTCAATTACCACCTAATGTGTAAACACGAGTTGGAACTCAAAGAAAACCTCAACGAAAAACTATACAACTGGGATTAATCCCTTGCCGTACAATGACAAATTCTTGATGACAAGTTTCACAATCATGGGGCCACTGGTCATCGAGTCTTATATATTAAACAAAATTTAATACTATACATCCGAGACAATTTTATTAGTACATGTTAACAAATAACTTTGAACCCTAAAATCCTCCTGGACCAATGGCCCGTGATGTTTGCAATGCTGGAGTGATTATTTTCTTGAAAAGAAAGGGAGAGAAATATGGTCGTTGAGCGAAGATGGCGGACGCGGAGGACCGGATGATAGGGCACGCCGGAAGCCACCGGTGATCGAAAGCCTCCCCTCCCAGCGGGTTTCTTTCAGAAAAGTTGTCGGTCTTTCATCGTGGAGGGAACGACTCCGTCCTTGGCAGGGAGCACGGGTGTAGGTGGCCTCTCGCGACCGGCAATCATTTCGCTTAATGACGAGAGCTTTGTCGGTCCTCGTCTCTCCTCTTCGGGGTCGGTTTATCGCGGCCTGTCCTTTCCTCGTATCCACGGGGACCACTTTGCCTCTTTCCGTTTCTTCCCTGTCTCCCCCTCTTCGTTCGCCCTTTATTTCCGAACTCTGTAATTTTCCCCTAGCGACCGTGCCACCACGTCGCGCCGAAATTGGCGTACAGCGGGAAAGATTTCGTAGAAAGGCCCCTGACGTTCTTTAATGGGCTGTGCCCCGTCTCGAACGGTGACAATGGCATTTCTGTTGCGCCGCGTCTCTTTCGGTGAACGAAGAAAAAGGGCCAGCCGATGCAACGAGCCCACGGTGCCCCGAGGAGGCGGACGAAGAAAGAAGGGAAGGAATCGCGAGAGTCGAGGAGAATTAGGAGGAGGACAATAATGGGGAGAATAAGAAGATCGAGAGGAAACGTTGACTATAAAGAAGAGGAAGGAGTCCTCCCGTCGATATCTTGCTTTCGGGGGCCCAGCTCCCGATCGACATCACGCATGTACCCGCAAGACGCAAAGTTAAGAAGGGCTCCGGACAACGTATGCGCTCCGCGGAACAAAAGCCGAACAATTGGGCGCGCGCTGGATCGACCGACGCAAATTTATTCCGCTCTAATGTCCCGTACGCGAATTCCGATTTCCAACCCGGGACGGCTTACCGCCCCGACGTCCTCCCTACCCCCGGTACCAAACCTCCACCTCGCAGTCTCGATATTCGCAACGACCCCTAACGACAGGGAACCTCTTCCAAAAAATACGCACAACGCGAATATTTATATACAAATTTGATACACTCGTGTAGTTTTCAACCTGTTTCAAGATGGCTACCTATACCCAAACGTAATGGTCTCGATCTTCTATCGCATACTGCAAGGTTGTTATTAAACCCCTGACGTACGATTCCATTTCAAAGAATTCGTCGTACTAGCTTATTTTGTTCAAATTTGTTCGTACAAGAAAAAGAATAGATTTCTTTGACATTCACGATTGTGAAACGTGAGGTGTACGATTGTGAAACTTGAAATTAAGAACTAGTGACAAGACATTGCACAGTGAGGGGTTAAGCAATTGTGAATAGCGAAACAAAAGTTATTTAAATTGGTGATAGTTTGGGAAGAGGGGGAGAGTCTAGATCAGGGGTCGGTAACCTATGGCACTTGAATTCTCAATGGCACCCTACACTTTTTTAGAAAATTATTTATTACATTTTGACATGAAATAATCAAATAAATATTCTGTGAAGCCTGCTTAAGTTTCTTTGTGAGGACTCGTATTTTGTTGATTTGATTTTAATGTTTTTGATTTTTCAATTTGGTATCAAATTCATCTCCTCTGGAACTCCTCTGTTATCTAATGTGACGGACATATATTATTACTTTGTGGTAAAAAGAACCAAGGCGGCACTTTGAGTCATATTGGAAGAATGGCTTGGCACACCCCAGCTAAAAGGTTGCCGACTGCTGGTCTAGATTGTAGGTGAGTCGGGGGAGGGTCGATTCCGTGGAGGCCGGGGTTCGAGTAGCAGCGACACAATGGGAACCGTCGAGTGGATAAAAATTCCACCCGCGAGAAGAAAAATAAGGAGCAGAAGACGAAGAGGAGCCAAGTAGACAAAGAAGAAGTAACTACATTTCTTGCGAGCGGAGGCGCAACGATGGTGCCAGCCGGACCGAGCGCGATCGAGTTACGAGTTTCGAATGTCCGCAGTAGTCGTGAGCGGCTCTAGAGTTTCGCGCTCGAATTTCGTAAAAAACGTGATTTCGAGACGCGGAATCGAGAACTCGATAGATAATTTCGTTCGCCGCGACCGTCGTCGGCTTCCCACCCTCTTTCGGACGACCTTTCGACGTTTGCCCGTTGCTCCGTGAGACGCGCGAAATCCGATAGATCCAACCCTCTTTTCTCTCCTAATTCCGCCGTTGGAAACAATATCGAATTTTATTTACCGTGGAGACTAGATACAAAGCATTTGTATATTCTGCGGAGATTCTCCTGCGGATCTATGGTGTACGATCAAAGGTTAATTGACCATTTTGTAAATGACTAAATTTTCGATAAGCTACGGTATAGATAGCGAAACGCGATGAAAAGTGTACCGTTCCGTGCACTGATCTGAATCGTATGCGTAGGGTGGTGTTTACAGTGTCGAGATCGTGCAACTAGTTGGGGTGGGGTTGGCGGAGGGGGGAGTTTCTTGTTCCCCGCAAACTGTAGCGAACCGTGCTAATGTAGAATAATAGAGTGAAGAAAAAAAGGGATGACTGAAAAGGCGAGGCAAAGCGAAGAAACCGAGGTAAGAGATTTCGTCGGGGCGTAGTAGAGGGGCACTGAAAATTGGGAACTGGTGGGGGTGATGGAGACCAGCCGCATAATGACAGGGTGCCTCGCGCCAAGGCCCCGCTAACGAACCGGGCCCACGGGACCAAAAGGGTCCGGGCTAGGAGACGACACTGTATTATTTTACCATTTCGGGGGGTCGGGGGCATCATCAGAAATCATCGCCGAATCCATATAATCAGTAGACGGTTACGTGCGGCCATGATTTTAAGAGCAGAAGAACGGGGACCAAAGAGGGGTGGAAAGGAGGGGGAGAGGACGGGGCCTAATAAGGCGAACGGTGGTAGGTACTTCGGTATCCTCGTCCGCGTCCTCTTCATCGTCGTCGTCCGTCCCCGAAGATCGTCGTGGACTTCTGAGTCCTTGATACCAACTTATAGTACTCGTTGCGGCCACTAATGACACGGACCCGATAAAAAGTAAACTCCTTCTACCTTCCCGTTTCTCATCCTCCTAGCCCCCCTGCCACCGCTATCTTGACGCGTTGCACGAAAGGTAGGTTTTAAAACGTTCCAACGAGGTCGCAAATGCTCCAGAGAACGACTCCCGAGCACGATCAGGGACCCGACGACTCGAAATTGCGCCTGGAAAAAAATGTACGCGCCTGCACTTAGCCCTGGACCTTCGGCAAAGGGCGCACGAAACCCAAGAATTCGATGGAAACCCCAATCCCCCCCCTCTTACCCTCGTTTCACCGTCGAGCTTTATGTTCGGGATTGAGAAAATGTCGTTGGTGGGTGAATGACATTCGAGTAGAGTTAAAAAGATTTCCAGTTTGATTATCAACCCCTCGACGTACCATTTAATGCAATTTTTCAAACATATACTGTTTAAATTTGTTCGTACAAGGATTGACCGCGAAAAAGAATGGATTTGTTTTATGAATACCATAGTCAACATGAAAACTTGAAGATGTAAGACACTTGGGGGTTAATATTTAAGTTTTTTCCGGAGAAAGTAAAGGGAGAGATTGAGTAGCAGGTGGTGTAATGCTAATTTAAGATGTACGTCGTTCAGCCACCGACGACTTTCGTGGAATACAAGACGCAACGAGTCGTTAGTTTCAATTTGCGCCGAGGATACGCGGAAACGTGGCCGGTCGAATTTATCGCGAGACGGCTAAAACGATTATTCTAGTCGCGGCCGGGGGTGGAAAAATCGAAAATTTAATGCCTGAAATCTCGAATGGTGAGCCCGCGGGAAAGCGCCGAGAACGTCAGGACCGAGGCAATAAAGAGCAATATGCGAGTATACTGTGAAAGTTGATCGATAAAGATCTAAATGAAAGTTGTTGGTGGATATAAAACGCCTCTCGTACGTACCGAGCCCGCTTTGCGTAGGTACGACCGGTTTGTTGCAAATCGTAAAAAAGGACCGCGTGTGTCGATCGATAACTCGGTTATCTTCGCGAAACCGTCGATCGCGTGAAAAATTTGACGCGTACGAGAACTACGGCGCTTGTGGCCCGTTTCCTTGACCTCTTTCGCGAACCGGAGGATCGATAATTCGATCGAGGAGACACGGAGCGAGCCGTGGTGCTCGAAAATCCTAACAAATCATCCGAAAATCCCGTGGGAGTGTAGGTATAGGTGGAGATCCGATACGTAACCAGTATCGACACCGCGACACGCGTTATCTCGATAATTAGGGGCTTTCTCTGGACCGAAGTATCGATGTTGGAGCCTCTCGAACTGGTTCCAGAATTCCATAGACCGTGTCAGCGGATCGACCGCGAGATAACGTATTGACAGACTGACCGAGGAACTCTCTCGTCCGTCCTTTTCTAATCTATCTTCGATACACACCGGGAATATTTATTTCCTCGTGATCCACGATCCGCCTCGCGATACGTTTCCCCGAAATAACTTTTTGGGAATGATGCCCCTTATCGAAACAGATCCCCGACGCCTGGAACGACCTGTCCGTCGCGATCCAATAAAACTCGACCTTAACTATCCAGAAACGGAGACATTCTCCTCCCGTTACCGATCTATTTACAACGTTTCGATCATGTCTACAAAATTTGTTCACCAAGGTATCTCGATCCTTGCGCAAAAATGACTTATTCAATTTCCTAGCATACACGAGCGTACATACACGAGCGTAATTATTAGAAAATAATTACATTAATCGAGCAAGGAGTAAATCTTTTTCCTCCGTCGCGGAATTATCGGGCGATAATGTAAGATCCGTATGTTTATTGGACATAAAAGCCCACATTAAACTGTCGTTAACGCTTCGACCGCTAATTGTGTGGTCCTCTTCGGAACAATATAAAACGCGTTAACCTTAATCCTACCGGGATGTGACTATGGGACACGTGGGTAACCAAACTCGTAGTGAGATCTTTGAGTTCGAGACGTTTGGTTTCGAGTCTCTGATCGTCTTCGATTTATTAATTGTAAAGAACATTGGTCTCTGACCTTGCATTATTACCGAGTATCGTCGCATTGGCCTAGTTGTTGGTTACAAAAAAAAAAACAGAAAAAAAAGATACTCTACGAAATGAATTCAGCAGTAAAAAGGCTAACGAACCCGATTGATTTCCAGAGTTCCAGAATGTTGGGTAGACCGCCTACGGTTAGCCTCCTGATCCCCTTTCTACCCAGGTACACAGAGAGGGGTTCTTGTACGGATAACACTTTAGCACAAACACGTTCGCACTATATATAGATATAGAATTTCACAGCGCTCGGAACCCGTGAGTTCATAGTCTCTGGAGCATCTATCTTGGATCTGTACACGATCTTTTCTCCTCTTCGCCTTTCGTCACGTATAGATGCACACGGGCGCAGTACGTACTTCCGTATGTACTAATAAGTGCATCTACATGAATTGCAATAGAGTATCGGTAGGTTGGATTACCATTCGAATTGCACCATCGCCGATCGATTATTTCTGATCCTGGCAATAATATAATAATTATTATAATAAGAATAATAATAGCAATACGCGGACATAATTGCCCCGTCGTTTAGATTACCTATTAATTGCTTCCTCCCGTATATTTCATGGTCGAGGTGTCATTTATGGCTACCACGCTGGTACGCGACTCGATCCTGAGAACAACTTGATATTGCCCCTGGCGCGATCGGTCGAGACTTCAATCTCGACCCTTTTAAATTCTACGTGCGTACGTACAATACATATACCGCTTCGTCGATGCTTCATAAATTACGAGTCAATTTGATTTCATAGATGGGAGATAATTCGTATATTTTATGAGAACGACTCGTAACTGTCGCCACATTTCAACTTTCTTCGGCCAACTTAAGTTATCCGATTTTATTGCGTTCGTAAATACGAAAGATTAAAGAAACGATAGATCTTCGGGTTTGTATTTTTCCGACGTTCTATAAATATTGCCAATGAAAACCCTCGGTTTTCTATCGAGACCGACGTCGTATTTCGAATACCAATACAGACAGGGCCGTTTCTGGCCGGGGTGCAAAAGGTGCCCCCCTAAATCGTTTATTTTATGCAAAATTTTTACCAACAGGGACAAGAATACAAACATTTCTTACGAACAGAATTTAAACGTGTACTCTTTGCAACAATAAACGATTTTTACATACAGTTCAAAATATCGCATGATTGATGCTTTTCATTTAACCGAAGTCTGAAATACTTTTTACAAAGACTTAATTTTGTTATTAAATTGGACCGTTCGAGGGGATATCTGTATTTTACATTATTCATTATAACTCTTGTGATCCAATTAATCGCGTTATTGTATCTGCAAACTCCTACGATAATTTTGCAGATTTTTGTCTGGATCATTATCGTCATTCGTATCGAATTTCCATAGGGTGATAAGCTCCCATGTATGTAATTAACTTAATAAGTTCAACTACCGCGAACATGTTAAAATTTTTCGACTACCTCTTTGCTTTATTTCGTACTATTTTTATGTACTAGGGATCATATCCTGTTGATGTTAATAGTAATAGTAGTAATTCTGCTATTACTACTGATAATAATAATATAGAGTATTTCATAAACGACGACGGTATTCAGGTTCGGTAATTATTTACATATTGACTCGCTAAAGAATTTTCAGTTGCCATAGCGCTGTAGTCTAACATTAAAATTTAATGCGCGGTTTTATTCGTACGCGTAAAAGCTAAAACTCGTTTTCGTCGATGACCTAGCAATCGTCCGCTGTTGCCAGCACATACACAACAGCATGTATGCAGATGGGCATCGGTAAAGAAAGGGGTACGTAGCGTCATCTTTCGTCAATCGCGGGAACAATAGAAACTGCACCGATCGGATAAATGGCATATATTGTCGAACATATGTAAAATGTATTTATGTTAGCTGATACGAAAAACGTTTATGTATACTCATAAAAATGTAGATGGACACCATTTTGAATATTTATTGTAAAATTAATAAATTTATTATCTATGAAAAATTTTCAATTGCTTTTAAACTAGCGAGAGTATTTTTAGACCTAACCAAACAAATTCTTTTTCATATCAGCAAAAACAACGAGGATTAGAGTATACAAAATAAAAGAAATATCATGTACAATCGTAAAGCTTATGATTTTAGAGGAATAACAGGCCAATACTGAGGTTTTGCTTTATCTTTGTGTCTGTCGATGGTAGTTTGAAGGGCAGTCTCCATTGCTAATATAGTTGAGCTTCCATCGCCGTACAATAACTTTGCACTTTTATTTCTTGCTTGTACCCATGCAGCTCCACCTTGAATACAAATATCTTTGTTTTTTTCCTCTTCTTTAACAGACTCTTCGGCTTCGCGTTTCTTCTTCAATTCAATTTTATGCCTTATGCTTTGTTCCAAAAAGTTCATCATATCTTCGTTTACTTGAAATTCTAAGGTTTCATTCTCTACTGTAGTTTCTGTCCTATCTTCTTCTTCCTCTTCTTCATCCTCTTCCCTTGCATCTTGATTCTTGTAACCTTGACTCCTCCATGAGTGCGAAGAGCATTGCTGAGCATTCTGACGAGCCAATGATCTCAATTTATCTCTTAACACCTGATTCTCGTATTCTAGTGCGAAGCAACGAGTTCTCCACCATGTTACGCTATGTCTGTAACATTTAGATTACTTTTGTGACGATCTTAAATACCGGATATTGGTATGCTGTAATTTTCTTCGACAAAAATATATATGTTACCTTTTTTGCCATTCTTGGGCTGCTGTGTAATTTTCCCAGAATGAATTAGCTTGCTTCGTGTTCGAAGTAAATTTCTCTTTACTCGTGAACATATCGGTACATTCCGAAAGAAATCTTTGATGTTTCATGGACTTAACCTCAAATTTGATATGCTCGCAACGTCGTTTCTTCAAATGCCGCCTCTTTTTCCGCCCTCTATTACGTTTCAGAGCGACGAATTCCATACCACACGGTTATTGTTGACAAATTTACGTTTGTATAAAAACCATCGTTTATATTTCCACGCGTCCTCGCAAGAACGACTGACGCGACATCAACCCTAACATCGCACGAATACGAATTTGTCTAACAACGGAAACACGCGTTCCTGATTCGAATATTAACAGATTAATAACGCAAATTTTTAACTGTTCGACGTGTTCGAAACATTCGTTTATTTCAAGGGACAGCACCTATGAAGAAAGTGTACGTACATATATATCAGAGATTAAACGGGTGATTTTTATTAGAAATATACAGTACTGTCGTGAGGCTTTGTACAAATCTGGAAAAAGACCATTGAACTTAAGTGAAAATGACACGAACACATAACATCGGTTAAAGTACAGTGTGAATCGTTTTTACACATCGTTCCAAATTCACGATGCATCGAAAATATGGTTACGATAAAGAATATACGTTTGTATGAAACTATTTCTTATTTGCTAAATATGCGCGATCTATAATCTCTTCGTAATTACAGTGAATTTCATAAATACCTCAAAATTCAACGTTACTAACAATAGTTCTCGCTGCAACTTCGTAAATTCGAGGTAATATTTGACATTTATACAGCAAAACTTCAAATTCAACGATCAAAACGTACCAGCTGGACATCGGCACTTCCATCAGAACGATTCGTTGGATATAAAGATACCTTTGTAAGGTTTCGCATTCGAGATATCGATTATGCGCGATAAAGTTCGTTGAGTGCCGAAAAAGGCATCGTTGCATTGTTCCAACAAACAACACACAAATTCTCGTCGCAAAAACCGACAGTGAGAGTTTTTCTTTAAAAGTGTGAGTCTTGTTAAATCGATGACGGTGCACCACACGTTTCTCAAATTATGATAAACGATCCATCCTGATCTCACATATGTGATAAATTTAATCCACGTTCGAACGACACTTCGTCATCCCCAAACTTAACATTACCACTTTCTGTACTATTTCTTCGCGAATTGCTATCATTTGTATTAGCTTCGACATTGTGACCCGAAGCTTCGCCGTTTGTTGCGATATTAGTCAAAGATGTTTTATTCAAAGGTTCAAGCCCAATTATTGTGCGAACATTATCAGGTAACTGATCCGCTACCGACATTAATTGACAGTAAATACCCTCTGCTTTGGATAGCATCGCAGATAGATCGATATTAAGCGAAAGATCGTTTATATGCTGCAAAACACATCTTCCCTTAATTAACGAACAATTGCTCGAGTATATCATTTAACACGCTTACCTTTAATATCTCTGTGAATCCGTAACGGTTTTCCATAAACGTGCTTCTTTCCGTGTCTAAAATAGCTATGCATAAAAGTAGATGAAAATTTTTGCACGGTAACCCAGTCCATAATATTTCCCACAATTTCATTATATCGAGCGCGTTGAATTCCCTTTTAAATAGTACCAAAAGCCATCGGAAACAAAAAAACATATTCCCCGAATCCTGCATATTTAAGTAGTGGGCTAATTGCGGATCTATAGTACTCAAAAGAGTATACAATTGGCACAATTGATGTTTCATTCCAGCTTGGTCAATATCGAAATTGGTACTCTGGTTAGTGGATAACGATTTCGTTTTATAAGTGTTTTACAAGCGATTATGTTACGAAATATGTAATATAAAACCTACCACTTTATCCATAAACCCAACGAAACTCCAAAACGCATCGACCTCGCTTTTCATTAAACATAAAATAGGACTAAGAAGGTCACTCATACCTTGGACGTATCCCAAATCAAAATTGTACATTACATACGTCATGAGAATATCGTACAATTCTACCAAGTGTGGGTTATTATCGCCCAGATAATAGGGAAGCGTTCTATCCGTCCTATTAACGTCCTTTTCTAAAATTTGTAATCTACATTGAAATTATCACACTGACGAATAGATTCATTTAATCGTTTCGCGTTCGTGAATTACCTATCAAACTTTTTCGATCCCGGTAATCAGAAAAATTATTTTCTTGTACAGAAGTCATGGACCTCCATTGCAATTTCATTTTGTAATATTCGTCGGTCTTTTTCTTTTTGTAGTTTAATCTTTCAATGCGCGTAGAGTCCCATGGGTAGTAATTTAATAAAAACTTCCATACTTTAAATCGCAAAGACGGGACAACACCCTGAAAAATTTTACATTTTGCATAGCTTGTTTTTTGTATTTGTAATCTTTTTTCGTATGAAATTTTATATCGGTTTCTATGCAAAATATCCGTGTATGTAGATGTCGAATTCAAATCATGTGTACAAACCCCATGAAAAATAATTTCTTTTACTGCTTGAGGATTTATAATTCTCCCCTCTGGGTCCTTATATTTTTTCCACTGTTCTGGCGACAGTGGTAAACCTATCATAATCACGTATATTTATATACTTTACATAAAATCACTTAATGAAAAACTATTCTACTATACCTCTTGGACATGGTCGTCGCGGCGGTAATGTCAAACTCAATTCATGCACCCCTATTACTTCGTACTCCTCCCCAGAACTTATCGATACCGGCGGATGAGGAACATCGATCGAAAGCGAATTATTTAGTATATCCGCGACTGCTTCCTCGACTGGACGTTTAGCTGGTTCTTTATACACTATAAGTTAATGTTTTACATAACGGTTCTTAAAATATTTAAAAACTGTACAGGATATACTCTTGTAAACTTACACCAAATATCTGCCAGTTTACTAAAGGCTTCCAATGTTGTTTCATATGGACGGTTTTGTAAATTCTTCACAAATTTCCAAACGTAATCCGACGTATTTTCCGGAAATAAGTCTAACTCGGCGAATGATTTGGTTAACACAGACGGCACTTCGTCTACTATGATGTACAAATTTCTATTCGTACGGGACTTTACAAATCTAAGGAAACCTTTTAAAGAATTTACAAAACTTTCAGCATTAGACAACTGAAAGAAAGCAACATGGGTGGTACCATCCTTTTGTATGAATATAAGCTGTTGCCCTTTATGATTTATACGAAAGGAGTGTAAGTCTGTGAACAAAATTCTGACGGTTCTTGTACGTCCAAGAGAGTCTGTTCCTTCTGGTGAGGTAGGAGTACGCCTGGTATGAGTGTCTACTAAAGACCATTCCGGATCCTGAGCTTGATTCTCTAATACCACAGAATCCTCAATGGGTTTCCATTCTATACATTTCCCAAAAGACTACAATTTTGAAATACGGCATTTACCATAAACTGTTTATCGTAAGAAATACTATTAGACACAAAGTCTACTTACATATTCGACAATGTTTAATGTTCCTAGACTGTGGACCTCGTCTTCCCTAATACTTCCACCTCTGAGTTCAACACCCGTTTGCATCCACAATTCCTAATCAAAATTGATAAGAGAAAAAATGGAATAACAATTAATAATAAAAAACTTAGTTTCTCATTTTTTAAGGTGACACCAAAATGAATAAAAAATGCTCAATTAGAATAGCAACGGCAGGAACCACCTAACCTAACAATGTCATTAAACGAATGGAGCAAAATCAGTTTATCCAAACATCTAACAACAACGACGTGTAATTAACATAAAGACCGAATTGAATGACAGTTTGATTCGCATGTTTACATATAACTTGTCAGGAGTCGTGTTGATATATCGCAAGTACGGCATGTGAGTAGATGTTTAAGAGTACGTGAATTTTAAAATTGAGACACGACTTCGAACCAGGCGATATTATAAGAAGATACTTAAATCGTATTTGCACAATTGCGGATCGCTTAGAAATGGTTCTCACCTTTCCCTGTTCCGTGGGCTCAAACATTTCGAAGGTGTTCTGCGTAAATTAGCAGGCTGATCGAGTTACGGCCGATTTCGACGCATCACTTCTACTATCTCACAAGTTTACCTTCTTATTCTCTTCCTTTATTCTATTGTCTTGGCTCACTCGTGCAATCATGCAACTGCGTGATGCCGCTTATGAGTATATGTGTCTAGTATCGTGTTGATCGCGCCAAAATGAAAGAAATAATTTTCTGTCGTTTTCTGTATATTTTCGATATTTCGTGATCATAAAGCATTTCGCAATACTTTTCGATTATCTGTTAGAGACTGCTGATACTCGATAAACGTCAACTCCCCTACAATCAAGCTACAAACTCGTACGTCTACTGCGTGCATACATATGAGTAAGCGTTTAATCGCGACCTCTGTACGAAACTTTACTCTTTCTAACTAACGCTTCGCTCATTTATTTTACCACTGTGTTCCGTGTGAGTAATACGAAGTCTACGGACAACCTAAATACGTGCATATGTGATAATGATCGTGATAACGAAACACGTTTTCAAATTATATGCTACTTCGGCCTGTTTTACGAGATGTTAAGTTCTATTTCGTCGTTAGACGAATGTGGGCATCGTGGACTGTAAAAGTATTGGACGATTGTTTTGATGGAAGAATTTCATGTCTGATAATAACTCTAGATTACCTTGAAAACACCTGTAAAATCGGTATCTTTAATGTATGTTTGTGTAGTTTGTTCGCATGAATCGTTTCGTCCGAAGGCAAATGCCATTAAAAGTAAGAGCATGCCTATTCGGTCGTTTCTTGATTAAGGCGCTACGTAACATTGCTCATTCATTATCTCAAATTTGAACTAAGCACTTAATCGCAATAGCACCTTCGCAGAGAGAGAAGTTTTCCCCCACAAACGGACTGGATTCATTAAAGTAAACCGTGTATGCCAGTGTTTCTCAAACTTCATCTACCCGTGGGTCTTCAGAGTAGAATTAAATTATTAATTAAAAAATATACATAGGGTAAAGGATCCAATCATTGTCATCCCTAAAATGCGTTTGACCGAATTACTGACCAATCCAATTACTATCAGGCTGGAAGACCCAATTCCTTATCTTACTTTAACTAAACAGCTGAATTGCATCTTGGCGATGTATTTATGGAAACTTTTCCCTAAGCAATTGTGCTTTTTTCCTTCTGAGAGTTCGTGGACCTTCGTCATCGTGTACGTGGAGCACAGTTGAGAAACACTGACGTATGCAATTGTGCACAGACAGTTAGATGTTGCCATCTTCTGTCTAAAATCGCAAGCTACTTTAACCGCTCTTAGGGTTATAAAACTTGCATTTTCCAACTTAACCTATATGTTGCAGTTTTCAAATTGTGCATCATGATTTATTGATGTTTAAATAGTAAGTAGCCTTTAGTGTAGTAGCCTTCAAAGGAAAGATACGTGGCTATCGTGGATCAAAATGATGCATAGATCCCAGACCATCCGCAACAAAAGGTAAAGGTAAACATTTTTAATCTCAATATGCGATAGCACATTTTTACAATCGATTTTCTAATAAACAAAAATCGATACCTTTGCCAAAGGAGAAATCATTCCCTATCGGGTTATATCAGGGTATTTCTGATGCAATTGTATTAATAATAAAATATGTAGGGTTCATTGAAAGCTCCTAATCATCCATGTCGAAATCTTCTTACTATGTATATCGATCTTGTACCAGAGGTGCCAGAAAAGCATCGACGGTGCCCTTCTCGCCATGACAGATCACGCGTAGGTGAGCTCGTGGAGTTTCGGAAAGTCGACAAAGGCAAACATGCCCTCTTTCTCGATTCTCCGAAGCTGCCCGAAGTAATTTCGGACCGCCTCGTGGGAGTCGAGAGAGGAAGGCTCACTTTTGAATTTTCCTACAGTCCTCCGCTGGCCTCTGCTGACCGCTGCTGTCCACTCCTGATACTTCTGACAACGTATGACGATTACTACTTGTTACTGCTTGCCTCTGCTGGCCTCTGCTGGCCTCTGCATGCCTCTGCTGGCCTCTGCTGGCCCCTGCTGACATGATATATATGTATTAAAACATTGTATAATGTAAATCTATGGCAATAAATGATATAATTACAAAGAATTCTATGTGTTCTCATCATTTTTTACCTTTCTTTTCCTCTCCAAGTCATTACCTTAATTATAAGACTCCCTGAAACTCCTTGGTTTCTCTGAACCCACTAGGAAGTCCTGAAACTTCACGTACGCGTGATCTGGCATAGTGTGGGTAGTGCACCCGGTGCTCAATCTGGCGTCACTGTTTTGTACTACGTTTGAGAATCTTATTGTTGTACATTTGAAAACAGATGTAAATCCCGCCAAGTTGGTGCACTTGCACGTATATGTTTCCTTTTGGAATATCACGACACGTGCGGTATCTCAACACAAACAAGCGGTAAAAAATTAATAGAAAAAAATACCGCGAAAACGCAATGTAAACCGACAACCGACAATCGTTGTTTCGACTTATCATGCATCGACGCAGTTATATAGTTGCACATGAGTCATCGATGATTTACGCTTGTATCTGTTATTTTGCATATTATGACGATGATACTTTTATATAATTTCATGAAACGATACAACAGTTAAATATGAAATTAAAAAATAAATTTTTTTCTGTTCGTGACTCACGCGTACCACCAATAATTTTTTTAATTGAACAGAAAGTAATAATTAATTACACATATACAATAGTTACTATGTAGGAAGGCTATATATAAACATCTAAGTACGAGTGCTCAGATATATAGGAATAATTAGTATTTGTTTAAGTAGGATTCGTATATGCAATTGTACATGTACTATTTCATTCTAACGAAATATGGTAATTCATCTTGAATTAACGTACTTACGTGCTGGTCAATTTTTACCAGTATGATTCTTCTGCAAACTTTTTCGTTAGCTCGTCGAATAGCGATCAAAGCATGATTGGTAGGTATATTATAAGATTCACGATATTTCGATTGTATAAATAGGTTATAAATGTTGTTTCGTGTTGTATAAAATTAAAGGAAATCATTTTTTCCGTTAGTAATTCTATGGCTTTATCTAGGGACTTTAATCTTATAATTACGGCGCTACTAGTACCGCCAAAGCTGAGACAGCGTTCCCGCGCAAACCAGCGCCGACCTAACTGTCGCCGCCAAAATATCTGTCGTTCATACGCATAACCGTCGTCGTTCGGGGCAGAGGGTAGAAGAGGTTCATTCGCTGTTTGATATTCCGAGGAGAAAGTTCTTCCGTTATTCTTGTTCGAGGAAAGTTTCAAGAGAATACCATAAAGGATGTCAGGACGTGGTAAAGGTGGTAAGTATAGCGTTTCGTTGGCGACAATGTAGCGCTACGAGCTGCTGGAAAACGCGGAAATCATTTACGTTCTTCCAGGAAAGACCAAGGGAAAGGCGAAGACCCGCAGTAGTAGGGCAGGGCTCCAGTTCCCTGTGGGAAGAATTCATCGTCTTCTGAGAAAGGGAAATTATGCGGAACGAGTTGGAGCTGGTGCACCGGTCTATTTGGCCGCCGTGATGGAATATTTGGCGGCTGAAGTACTCGAGTTAGCCGGGAACGCCGCGCGAGACAACAAGAAGACGAGGTTGGTCGAGCAAGCTTTTCCCTTCTACCCCCCTCTTCCTTATTCTTTCTCTTTCTGCCATTGCGTATATATTTCATTTCCTCCGCATTTAAATAAATATATTCTCGTAAATACGTATTTCGGAAAATATTTTACTCCGTCGAAAATTCCCCGTATACTTGAACGTATCAAATTATTGCATTTAGCGAGAAAAGCTTTCCGATTTCTATTTTTATATTAACCGTATTAGCATTTGCGTGTATTCGCCTAGTTTACCGTCCCTAATGCAAAAAACGTCCGTCCTGGTAGTTAAGTGTACATGGATACATTTGAGGTTAAACTATGACCTTCCATCTCAACATGGGTCTACAAATATATTGGTTAAATGTACGTTTGTTCTCTGTTTCAGGATAATTCCGCGTCACTTGCAGTTAGCTATCCGCAATGACGAAGAATTAAACAAATTGCTATCCGGTGTAACTATCGCCCAAGGTGGTGTCCTCCCTAACATCCAAGCAGTTCTGTTGCCGAAGAAGACTGGTACCGGTGGGTCAGGAAAAGGCGATAAAGCGTCCCAAGAATATTAGAACAACCTTTCTAACTTAACAGTACTTTAGGACTATATCCTTATTTCTTCGATCATAAAGAAACAAAATAATATCTAGAATGTATGAGATTACAATCATTATTCCAACCACATACATTGTAGAATTATCTGAATTCACGATACAATTTATTGGTTCATTGCTAAATTTTTCTTTTCGGTAATGTAGTAACACAATGCATTATTGCTTTAGACTAATATCTTACGTATGTATGATTAAGTTCTATTATTTAAGTAAATATTCATTAATGTACCCATTTTGTTTTTATTCTTCGATCGATTCTTTATTAAATTCTCGATGATATTTTATGAATTGTAAGAACGAATGGTAATTACAGCAGGTTAAATGTTTTTGTTGACTGTAAACGATATTTAGAGTGAAAATAAAGGATGATTAAATCTTCACTTTACATTGTCTTTCGAAAATTCTGACCCTTCCTGTACGCGCGCGTTACCTAGATTTTTTTTTTTTTTAATCGAACGAGCACGTAGGTATTCGTAACCAATCTCGAGCAATTATACTTTCAAAATGTAGAACGTAAACAACTTCCGGTATGACAGCATGTCCACCGGTGGAGTTTTGTAACACATAAATTGATGTAGGTAGCGCGACGGTTCAACGTGACGTTTAATTTTTGATCGCTTCATGCCGAATAGTATTTTTTTTTTTCCCGTGAAAAACATTCGTTAATTTTAAAAAACGAAACTGCATAAAATGTCGTCGAGCGATATAAGTATGCTTGTCGATATGGGTTTTAGCTTGCCTAAAGCGTAAGGGACCTTAAATCATTCGCTGGCCAACATGTCTAACCTTTAATATTTTATCGTGTATTTTGTTTTAGAGAAAAAGCCTTAGAGGTCACTGGAAACAATGGTGTTGTTCCGGCAATGGAATGGTATGAGAAAAACCGCGGCTTCGTTTTTCGTTGCCCGATGACGATCTTAATTTTTTATTTCAGGCTCTTGGCTCATTCGGATGAAGCAGAACCATCGCCTAAACAACCTACTGCCGAAAGTGCAGCAACGTTAATTGCTCAAACACCAGCCGAAGATAGTAGTGCTAGTGCCAGTGGTCAAGTATCGACTACAGAAATTGCCAAGTCTATGAAATGCGACGTGTAAGTATATTATGTTTGTTTTCGAGTAATTCTAGAAACACTTGGAGGGGGAAGATTGTTGAGCCCACCAGTTAGAAAACCTTAAAAACATTCTATTTCTCTCGCGCGAAGCATTTATTGTCGTTCGTGTATTTACGATCGACGTTTATAAATCGATTTTTATTTAGTTAGAATGTTATTAAAGAAGAGAAAATACAATGGTTATGTACACAGTTCCTATTAGCTGATCCTTTATCAGATGAATCTCTACCATTCAATTGATGACAACAAATTTATATTGTACTATTAAAAAATCATTTTACAATAAAAAATATGAAAATCATGTGTGGGCACAACAAGCCCTCCTTCAAGACAACAGCTTGTAGCTTGGTCTTTCTACGAATAATTCTTGTGTAATCACATCAATTATTATTATTGCCCCATCTAGATGTGGAAAGCTGTTCAAAACTAACTTGGAAGTTGAATTCCATGCAACAAAGTCTGGGCACGATAGATTCTCAGAGAGTACAGAGGAAAAGAAACCACTTTCAAAAGAGGAGAAGATAGAACAATTACGAACATTAACAGAGAAGTTAAAACAAAAAAACAAAGAGCGGGAAGAACAAGAAAAAATAGATATATTCGCGAGGGAAAGGGATAGGATAAGGGTAGGAAAAGAAATGGCTCAAGCTAAAAGAAAGTGAGTTATCTGTTTCTTATAAAAAAATGTCCATTGAACATATTTACTTCGGCATTTTAAATGCAGATGGGAAGAGTTAGAAACAAGAAAGGTAATGGAACAAAGAAGGCAAGAGAAAGAGGACGAGAAATTAGCGCGACAAAGGGTGAAAGCACAAATCGAAGCCGACAAAGCCGCGAGACGTGCAAAAGCTAATAACCAAGAGGTACCCAAGGAAATTCCTCCTGTGCCTTCATCGTCTACGACGCACCATAGGAAAGACTACAGTGAAACGAAGCTACAAGTAATAAGTTCATTTGTTTCAGCCAGGGGCGGATCTACTCAGTAATGACACTGATGCATAACTACTAATACTATTTTTATAGCTCGCAAAATCGATAGCTGCAAGACGGTGTTCGCGTTTTTCAATATTTTTAAATATATTTTCATTTATTCACACGATTCTGGGGGTAGAATGCCTATAGATAGTCGCGAATCTGTAGCGACGATAATAGATCCAGAAGAGAACTAATAGAAGTATAAATATGATTTGTATATTAATAACATTTGCCTTTTATAAAATATTTCAGAAAAGGAAAAGGCCCCTCAAAGTAATTAGCTTCAAGTCCGAAAAGTCTAGATCCGTCACTGGTCCCGGCACATGTTTTTATTATTGGCATGCGTGTGAAACAGCAATATTCAACATTTTAGATTAGACTTACTAATGGACAAACGTTAACGCAAAGTTTCGGAAGTAAAGAACAATTATCTGCCGTGAGATTGTTTGTTGAAATGAATAGGACAGACGATGATTCGGGTCCATTCTGTTTAATGACAAACTTCCCAAAGAAAATTTTTACAGAAGATGATTATGACACACCATTAGATGTTTTAGGTATGGTATAGATTATGTCGATCGGTATACATTTCGTTCGAACGATCTGAGTCGGCTATTATTATCTGGAGCAATATCTGTACAGTACTGACATCATCTTTTCTACTAATCATATATTCCAAGGAACAAAGTCCACTCGTCTGTATAATCTGACCGCTTATTTACAGGCCTAGTACCATCCTCGGTTATAATTATTAAGAAGAAAGTACAGCAATACACATAAACATCAATTATTACTTGCCATGCAATCGGTAATATAAGTTGTAAGCTAATATATCAGTGTACAATGTCCTACAAATTGTTTATCAAGGAGGCAGCATTTTTAATTCCAAACATTCTCAATTTATAATTTATAAGAAGTTTCTGTGACAGTTGTTATTCAAGAATGATATAATTTATAAAAATGATCGGAAAAATAAAAATATACATTTGAAAATAATGAGACATTTTATCCAAGTCTTTTTAGCTGTTTAATCTTTAAGGATAAGAAGTATACGTTACCTTATAATTACTATTAGAGTCTTTATTCTTCTTTAATCGCGACAATATCATTAAATTAAATAACATCGATCGTATCTTGAAATGTACAGAATTTTAATTTACAATATAATTCTAATTATTGTTGTGCTATGTTACGTTTCTTCGGTACTTCACCCGGATATATCACGTTATTAGACTTGTTACAGTTCGTGGGGTATCCAGAAATACCATCACAATTGATCAATTCGAATTGTTTATTAAAACAGATTCGTATTTCAAATATATAGGACTCTCCCGTTTTCTAAAATGAACGTTGATATTAGCTACATAAATATCGGTTAGAAATTGGTATTAGTATTTATTATGACAAATTTTTACCTTGTCTTTTATGCACACCACTGAACCTCGTTTGCCTAATCCTTTTTCAATGGCATCCAACAATTCGTCTATTGCGTACACATTTCCAGGTAAAATGTTCGATTTCGCCAACACGTTTTTCATATCGTACTGCGATAGCAAAGCAAGACCTTCCTTGAAATATTTCAACTCGGTGTTCACTTTTTCCAATTTTGCCGCGCAGGTGCCATGTTTATTCCACTCGTGTTGCCAAAGAGAGTAAGATTCCTTTCCTTCTTGTATGTCGATCCATTTCTCTTGTAGTTCACCTTCGATTGGTTTTAAAGCAGCTGGATTGAACTTGGAAGAATTGTCACAGAACTGTGGACCTAGTTTATGGTATTGGGAAGGCCACACGCCATGAATCGTCCACTGGTCTTTATGGGCTGGCAGCCAACAATTATGAGACGCCGAATTTTCTTTCCACGCGAGGCAAACAGTTTGCGGCCAATGTTGAGTAAAGATCAAAACATCGAAATTGTCCGATCCCGCTGTCGCAGGCCTACGATAACTGGTATTTCATTCGATCAAGAAAGCAAGGAAAAATTATAAATATACAGAGTCACCCGTAGCATGTGGGAGCTGCTCCATGAATAGATTACACGTGTGAAAACAAATATGACCTTGCGTCGGAACACAAGCACGCAAACGTTTTACCACTTGCTGTCCTTTGTTCAACACCATGACACTGGGTAAGTCGAAACTCTCCAATTTTACGACAGACTTTATTTTTAAAAAACGTGCTATAAAAATTGTGCAAAATTATTACGAAATTCTTCTCGACACCAAAATAGTTTAGTAAACTTTAAAGTGTTATGACTCTTGAACTATTAGGTTTAAAGCATAAGTGTCTTCGTGCGTTTTTGTAGAGATTAAGAAACTGCATCGAATGGTACGATTAAAATTATGAAATTCCATTTGAAAAAAGGATGCAGGCGCATGGCGGCAAAACTCCGTGCACACGTTATCGACGGATATTTTCTCGAACTGTTCGAAGTGAAAACCGTTTCAATATTTTCGCTTTAGAATTGCAAAATACCTCATTTTTCAAAACAATCATGATTTCTTACAAAAATTTGTGTTTCTTGAAAAACAAAAGTGACAGTGTAATTCTGATTCCGGACTCGTGTTTGGATAGAGGAACTCGGAACTTGGGTGAAATTAGTTCGATTACTTTCGTCCGTCGAAAAAATTATTCAAATAGGACCATACGTTTATACGAACATTCTTTAACGCTTTTAGCAGCACTACTTGTTGATGCAGTTCGCACATAGGGAACACTCTGCATATGTATATGTACGTTTCAAAGATAACAAATTTTTCATTTACCTAGTTAAAACAATGATGAGAAGAATGAAAAAAACTACCGTGCTGCTAATCAACCACTTCTTGTACATTATTTTATTCGCGCTCGCGACGTATTTCGCTGTCCAGTTGTACACACAGGGAATCCAAAATGGTACACGTTCACAAACTGTTCAGTCAGCAGAGTTCTATGCGCTCACCGCATTTTATACTTATCTCCCCACTATTCCTTCCATCGCTGTGTATTCTTTGCGCTTGCTAGCAGATGGTCAGCGTCTTTTATCTGAACTCTTGTACCTTTAAAGAGTGTTAAGGTGGATCATTTTATCGTCGTCGATGTTAAAAATAATCATCCGTGTACCTATCTAGAAAAATTTGCAACTCGTAATGATAATATCGTTTATCTTATTGATTTTCTCGGCATATAACATTGTCCAAAGCAAGGCGAAAGTAGATAACGATTATCAGCTGATTATATCCTATCTCTTATCGCAGACTAGGTATACGAGTAGACCTTAAACACGGAGTTAAGGATCAATTTTCCGAATAGCCTTGAAACTTATGGGGAACATTTCTAAGAAAAAGTAAAGAATTTTTTTCTAGAAAATGCGTAGGATTTCGGGGGTATGCGTATTCACCAAAAATGATTGTATTTAACCCCTGCAGCGAAAAATAATTTTTTCAGAACGATTCGAAATTTTTTAATTTTGTCGACAAATTTCTCCACCTGCTCGAATTTTTTTCTCGACAATGCGTAGGATTTCGAGGGTATGCGTATTCACCAAAAATGATTGTATTTAACCCCTGCAGCGAAAAATAATTTTTTCAGAACGATTCGAAATTTTTTAATTTTGTCGAAAAATTTTAGCACTCTTTTAATTTTTCAATCTCTTGCATGGTCAACTCACATGTATTTACAAACACACAACATCTGTCTGCCCATCAATACTAATTTAGTGAATGGTATCTCAACTGACCGCCATTGAAAGTCCATAAGGTGTTAGGTGTAAGGTGTAAGGTGTCGTATACCTCGTCTGTGCTCTTGTTTACCAAACACAACAAACATAGTCACTTTCTTAGATTACATTTATTGCACTCCACGCTTCGATAATGACGATTGGAAAAAGAGGTGCATACGTTTCGAGAACGATTACATCATACCATGAGTTATTACCAGCTACATATACCTGTTATTCTACATGCAATTTCATTCTTAGACGCTAAGCGTCGCCACCAACCGATGCTATTCGAGCGAACAGTACTTAAATATTTTCGAAAAAGTGACGTACCAAAATTTTGCCATCCAACCGCAAACGTAACCGATCAAGGTGAAATGACCTGTATGTAACACAGCTGAAACTGTAACTTCTTCGCGTTACCATCAAACCTTTTTATTTCCATTCAATTATTTGGTTCTTTTTATCACATTCGGGAAGTATAAAAGATAAGCAGAAATAACAAAGATTGGTTTTAAGTGTTAATATTAAGGTGACTCTTTATTAATCTACCGATCAAGTGAAGCGCCTGGAACGTTCTGTTCGGTTTAAGCCTTTGTCGCAATAAATAATAAGTAAGAATCTTCAGTAGAATAAGAATAATTATCAAGGCGACGAAATCCACCCAGAAGACCACGTGCTCCATTTCTGAAATTAAAAGTTGTTAGACCCAGGCCCAGAATAGAACTTGTTCGAATAAATATTTATGCGTTTCTTGAACTAGAGTTGAGAGTTTCTAATGCATAGATCGATAAACTTTATATCTGATATTTTCGTTCAGAGATGATAAATTATTTTTTTTGGAAAGCCTTACGCATTGTTAGCAAAATTTGCCGGGGTGCCCTAAACTCGCAAAATATTTCCGACGGCGGACAGTATAAGTTCTCTCTGTTGAAGCCATACAAGGCAGTTATGAGCCCTTCCAAACCGTATCGAATGTAGCTCAAATACATTATCAGTTTACGATAAATGGGCAAAGTTTGCGTTTCACCCAAACCTTGTACCGCTAACAACATCAATGGAACACTGATTGCGGGCCCCACAAACGTGCCGTTCTGAAAAATCAATTAAATCTGTATAATTTTATCGACTTTAAAAAGGAGCATGTATCATGTATAAGTAAAATACGTTTCTTTAATTAAATCGCCTCTAATCGAACCAGCCAAGTTACTATCAATTCTTTCTATCAACACATTGATTACTATACTTTCATCAATTTTCAACGAGCAAAGGAAACGTACCACGATGTTCAAGGTGCTGGCTATAGCCAGTGCCATACTTTCCGCAATAAACATGCACATAAAACAAACACTAAAGAACATTGTACATCTAAAGAGTTCCATAGGCTGTCCCGTGATTACATAGACCATCGACAGGTAGATCGACGACACTAACACCTACGAATTAGACAAACGTTAATGAGGAGTGCCAGCGACATAAATATGAAAAGAAAATAGCTTGTCGCCCGACCTGTACGGGTATGTTGATTAAGGTGAAAGCACAATAATAGGGACTCAAGTTGTACCACATGTTGAAATATTCTCGTTTAACCAGTTGCACTTCCGAGGGAACTGTAATTTCACGATTAGTTGAGCAGAAAATTATATTCGACCACGTCAGGGGGGGGAATAATAACAATAATAGGCGAACCGGACATCCAGAAAACGAATACGGCGGTCCACGCAAGTGTTCGATTTAATTTTATTAGCATTTACACGACGTTCTCTTTCGAAATGTATTCGCACGTAATTACAATAGAGTTCTTATCATTTAAAATAGTGTGTACGAGAGAAACAATACTCGATTCTACTCTGTTCGACAGGGAAGAAGTCGAGATTCGTTCGACATTACGTAACTTTGACGGAGGATAAGAGGCCTCGTAATCTGTTGAATGTTTATCGATTCATTAATGCAATTTATAATTTTAAGCCCGAGGGTTCCACGTGTTTTCTCGCGTAATTATTGTTCTCTTACACTGTAATAATACTGGAAGCATAGGCACGTAGAGGAAAAGTATCAAACAGGCGAAGCAAAAGCCAAAATTGAACAGCGTCTTCGATCCGTCGTTGCCGACGTTCAAAAACAAACCGCCGATGATGAAGCCGAGGAACACGTGTAGACCTATTTTCAGATACATATAATTCTGTGAAACAACAAGTATTCGTTAAGTCATCTCGCGGGACGATTGCTCGTTTTAATATTTCGCGCAGTAGCGGATTAACTCTCAACAGAGCCTTGGACGATGGTACATTTCGTAGCCCCCCCGTCTCGAAAATTTGAAAACAACAATTACTTATAATTAGACTGCGAATCTTTATGGAAATTCATTAATGAAACGGAAGCTTCACAGAGGGCTGTCTCAACCCCTAAATATAATAATTCGTATCTTACTTTAAGTATTTCTTATATTTTTGCATATTAAATGCATTCATGTAGTTTTTTGAGGATTAACATCCGCAGTCTACTTATAATTAATTAACTATAAACTCTAGTATACGTTGCCTTGTCTTAACAAGATTTTGTATATCCGCCTAGTTGTTCCATATGTGGCAATCACGCTATTAACGATGCATGTGGTGTAACAAATTCCTAGTCTCTAGACATCCCCTTGACGAGTTTCATCACCGCGAATAATTCTTATTGTTAGTATTCACGTGTAACAAACATCTTCGACGCGTTTAAAATCTCTGTACTGTCTTACACGCTCAGAGAAACAGTTTTGTTTCGTCCTCGAGATACATAGTTGTCGAATGTTTTATAAAAACTGTGTTCATTTTTTAAATAATCAGTGGTAGTTCGTCTACCTTGTCTCTGTTGCGTAATCCACCACTGATCGCTCAAACCTATTCTTCGTACCTTGTTTCTGTACAGCTGCAACATCATCCTTCTCGATAAAATGAGAAATTGATCCGACCAGGAGATCTTAGGCATCTCTTTCGCCAGCTGAAACTCGTGTCTCTTCGATCGACAAATAGGAACGATCGGCAATTCGGTGTTCACCGCGTTTATCATCCGATTGGTCCATTCGGAACCGTATTCGCCCGCCGACACTTCGATCACTGAAATTAAAAAGATGATGCTATTAGCAGGCGAAAAAGGGCATTGAAAAAATAATTTCACTCACCGAAATCAGCGGGATTGTAATGTTTCGGGCACTCGATGCCAACTTGTCTAAGAAAAGGCACCAGATTGTTCACCGTGCCCCTGTAAACGCATTGCCCACCGGCTACCACATACGTGTGATCGAATTTCGCGAAAATGCTCGCGCTGGGCGTGTGAAGGGAGCAGATCACGGTCCTCCCCAGCTGCGTCAAACTTTTCAGAAGGTCGATGCACTGGGCTGCCGATATTTCGTCCAGTCCTCTGCAATTATTTGCAAAATGCCAAGATGTCGTCTCTCAGGTCTTTCAAACGAAATTTAAGATACTCGATCGAGTTTTCACCGTCGATTAAGATACTCACGTGGTCGGTTCGTCCAGAAATATCACAGCAGGATTGTTCACCAGCTCCAGGGCGATCGACAGCCTCTTCTTCTCGCCACCCGACAGCCGTTCGGTGACCGTGTCCTTTGCCCGTTTCAGTCGCAAGATTTCGAGGACTTCTTCTATCTGAAACGTAGATCGAAACACCGATCGAGACAAGTTGCGTCTCTTTTTTTTTTCCTGTCCAGCGTTAATATTGCTATTACGAAGCGTTACCGGAGATATTATATAATTGATAAAAGACGATCTCGACGCGTTACGAGGCTCCATCGAGGCCGTGTACCGTTTTTCGTCTAAACGAAATTTCTATATAAATTTGTGCTTTGACATTTCTCTTATCCCGCTTTAAATTCGACATTTTCTTTTTTTTCTTTGGCGAGCACGGTTTCGTGGGAGTTTGGAAATCATCGAAACGTAGAAAAGGGATTCTTGGAACACGTTTCCCTCCCATTACGATCGCCAGGCGTCCCGTGGCGCGCTTCGGGAATACAAATAAAGGCACGCGATGCAATTTGAGTATTCATGTCCTTCCGAGAACATGCTTCAGCGATGCGCATCGCAACCGCGTTTTCTAATCGAGCGATTTCGTTCGAACGTTTTTCAAACGCGCACGAAAACTTTCAAATTTTTTCTCGAAACGAACACACTAAAATTTGGAACTCTCGTGAAACTTTAAATGTATCCACCGTGTCTATTTTATGTATTAAAATCGAGGACATCTTCAGACATCGTTCGTTAACGATGGAGGTGGATAAATATTCGAGATCTACGGATCTTTGGACGCTCTCGGCGTCGTTACGTAGAATAACAATCAATATTATTCAAGACCTCCTCAAACGCTGACAAGCAGTCAAAGATCATTAAGAAGATTATGTTGAAAGGCTGTGGAAATGATTTTGGAATTTGATATATCCTTCTTCGTATTTGTGTGCTACTTTTGGGCGATGGAACTTTGAATTGAAATTACAGAACTCGAACAAGCGAATAACAAACATGGCGGCTATGAGTATCGAAAGTTCTATCGCTCTTATTGGAAATTTCATAGTACTAGATAGCAATGGGGGAAATAAATATGTGCTAACAGCAGCGATTTTCGTCTCCTTCGAAACGTTGCCGAGTTTTAGGTCCGCGGCGAACTGCAACGCCTCGAACACCGTGAGCCTAGGTTGAAGAAGGTCTTCTTGCATGATGTAGCACGACAATTTCTTCAAAAGTTTCGCCTCTCGTGCTTGTCCATTCACGGTCACGTGTCCAGAGACGCCTGTCGATCTGGAAAACGCCTGCATTGAGTTTCGAATGATAGGTGACTCGATTTGTGGGTGTTAAATTGCAACAGTGGATTTCCCCTTGCTGGTATCCACCATTGGGACTAAAATTTTGGATTCAACTTATAAATATACAGAGAGACATTTCTGTAACCCTTGTAAGATCGATAGAGTCGAAGGAAATCCAAAGTTGGGGTGTGTTGTTTGTCTATCTCGATGTGTTGATGGAAAAAGAATAAAAAAAGGCGCAGCGTACTATTGGCAAGAGTGTAATGACAGGCTGTGCCATTCCGTGCTATAGAATCTATCGTGCGAGAAGCACTTATTAATAATTACACAAAAACAACTGGGAAAAAAGTAAATATGAAACATGTTTCTCGGGACCGTTCTTAACAAATGTAAGTAATTTTAACGATAAAAAATCGAGTCGTTCCATTTTTTTTATCTTCCAAAGCAGCGAAAGAGAAATTTAACGGAGAAATTTTGAAGTAACAGTCAAAGTGTCTCTGTGTTACATATTTCCATTTCGTTTTAAGTCCTCCTTGCACATATTTTCTAATTAAGCTCGAGTCTAACTGATCGAGAGCAGCAATTATCCGACGCAGACCACGTTTCCTTTGCTCGTGGTACTTTCTTCTTGACGTAATTCGTCTCGCGTCGAAAACTTCTGATCGCATAACCGGAGAACCGACTATGTAAGTCTATCGATCGTCTCGATGTCTGGATTCGAGTTAACTCCCGGCTTAGGTGTAGTTTCTGTTTGCTTGCCTTGGGTCGCGAGGTCAGTGATCTTTGACTCTATTCGCTCTTGCTTTAGGGGAAAAAGTGATGCGACTGTTTACTCGCCTGCGATGGCAGCCATGGATCGATGAACAATAATTTTAAAAGCCGGGAAAAAATTATTTCAACGCGATAGAAACTTTCAAAGCGACTAAGTAGACTATCTGTTTCAATTTGCGATCTTTTTAATGCTCCGGATAGTTCAATAATAATTAACTCTTTGGTGACGTAATCGATGATACGTAACAGGGCAGAGAAAAACTGCATTATTTCATTGCAATTATTTTTCTCGAAGAGTGAATTTTTATTGATACACTCTTCGACTCGACTATCTAACACAAACTCCATAGAAAAATGCAATCTTCGCACGTTTTGGTTTTGCAAGTAAAGATTAAGAAAAGTGCAAAAGCCAGAAGATAACGATGTATAAATCATACAGTAAACCATTGGAAACAACAACCTAGAGGAACTCTAACTAACAAAATATTGACAACTACGATAAAAATAACATAATTAAAAAATTCCATGTCCTTTTACCTGTATCCTGCGAGGATGTTCAACAAGGTGGATTTTCCAGCGCCGGACGGGCCCAAAATAGCGGTCAGTTCTCCAGCTTTGAATTGGCCGGAAACCCCGCTTATAATAACCTTCGAACCTGCAACACGAGATTGTCCCGCAAATATTGCCAAATTTCACCCTAATTTCTTAACATCAAACAAAAGTATCGCAACATTTTGGACGATTTAGACCCCATCAGTATTTTCGAAGAGAAATCCGTGCACCGTGAACTCAAAAGATTCCAAAGGAAGTACGACGCGCTCGTTTCATCACGTGTATATAATATGCAAATATTATACGGGCCATCGAATAATTTTCCCGCCTCTTTTACATGGTAATCGTATCGTTAACATAGCTAAATATTTAGCACCTTTCTTTCGCGTACTAGACCGAAATAGGCCACGGAAATTTTATTCGATTAATAAACAATTTGGCTTCTAATAATCGTGGAGCCAGAAAAATAGCTACGATAATAGAACGCGTGTGATCACGTGTTATAGAAGTTTTAAGTGTTTGCTATAATAACTTTTAGGAAGCTATGGTATACGATGATTAATAAACCCATCTTGAACTCTTTCAATCGTGTTGACGTATTAATTTACCCGGGAATATTAAAAGGCGTTATTAAATGCTAAAGCCTTTTTTGCGTAGGAGTAATGACTGGTGATAAAACGGAATGACCCGATCGAATTGTTAACATCTCCGATATGTAGCAAGAAAGAAAATTTATTATTGCGTTATAAATCACGAAAGATCCTATTCTCGACGATCTCGAGGACTCGTGAGTAATCGATGACATTTTTAACGCCATCAACCTGTTGATTCATCGTCGAACACGTGCGGGCAGCGAATAAATAAAAGAGGAAAAATAAACAGCACAGAGTGATTTACCAGGATGAATTCAAGTTTTCCTCGTGTCAAATCAATTTCATGAAACGCTTGACAAATCGCTAACTAGACCAAATCCGTGAAATTTTTTTAACGCGTTGTTTTCAAATCATTAGAAACAGCTTGATCCAACGTTGAATTATCCATGGAAAATTCATAAATACTATTTATAAGCAATGGATTTCTGTTCCTCGACATCTCGACTTGGAAATTTATTTTTCATACGTTGTAATTAGACGCGTTACGTCACAAGCTTTTTGTCACTTTCATTATTCTCGTATTTATGCATTCTTCGAGACGAATGGATGTTATAATTTTAAGTGCACATTATTGCTCGTGTCTGCCTGTCATTTTGCACGACAGTGGCTCAGAATCCTCCTGGATTTTAATTAACCACGTGGGAACAACAAATATTTTTTAATCGTCTTCGCGTAAAAAATGGTTGAGACCAGTCCTTGAGCCGCCTCGTATATTAATTTTTCCCGAAAAAAAAAAATTAGCGTCGATGTCTTACGAGTAAAGTATTAATTAACAAAACGATTGTCATATCCCTTAGGCGATGATATTTCGCATAAATTTAAATTTGCAAATCTTGTTTTCATCGATATTTGCATTTCTCATCTCCGATGAAATTCTCAGACTCGAGCGAATTGATAATATTTACTACGATAAATGTGTATAGTAGTATTTCATTTTAGAACAAATTGCAGTATGTGTTTTGTAGAGCAAAAGAAACGTGTTTCATGTAAAAAAACGATCGAAAACAGCGTTCGTTAGGGTCGGAAGAATGAAAGTAGAATGGAACTGCAATGCGTATCGTTAATTACGATTCATAAAAAGCGTGAAGCGTGGATCGCAATAATCTATGCAATTTATGCAACCGGTGTCGTTTCAATCATGAAAAAATATATAGAATTTCTATAAATAACAGTTGATATTACAACATGGTCTTTTAGAATTTGTTGGAATACTATATTTAGTATAGTGTCATCCTTTTTATAACATATTACGTTTAGCAAAGTGGAACACTGCGACACAATTCCATTCGCGCGTGCAGCCATGCATCTTGTAATCGAGTTCGCTATTGGAATTCCGTGATTAGTTCCATTACATAATGTCCTTCGTTAAATGCAAATAAGGGTACAGACAAATAAACTGAATAGCGTTTAAAAACTTTCAAGGAAGTACCTTGCTTTCCAATCACCATTACTTTGTCGATTTTTCAAATTCCAATGTGGCGTTTCAAGACCATACAACCAGGAAGTTTCATTGAAGATAGTATTATGTTACAAACTATCCTGTTTTGAAATACATCGTGCAACTTCTTTGTTTCGATCAGAGTTAGAATTTAAGAACGCTCGTTCGTTTCTTCCCCAAGATGGCGGCCTGGAATTCCGTTCTGTCTTGGGCCCCATAAAGCCATAACGCGCCACTGGCTTGTCACTTTAATTGCCACTATGATGAGCGGTACAAGTATGAAACATTCGCTCGAATGTCTTCTAGTTATCCGCGAGGAGAAAGGTTGAAGGCACCGCAGAAGCATAGAAAGCAAAACGCCAAGAAATTGTAATGCGTCTCGAAATGATTAGGGAGTTTCTACTTTGTCAGGTCACAACAATCGAATTCTTCTTTTTTATCTTGAAGTACATTTGAGAATGTATAAATTGAATTCCATTGAAAACTTCGTAAGAATGGATATCATTGATAAAATTATTTTGCAAGGCATCGAAGTGAAAACTTTCCTTAAGGTCGAGTATGATATAAAGTTCCCATCCTTCTTGTTTTATTACTAGTTTACGGTATAGCTGGAACTGGACTTTTACGAGATTTCGCAGAAGCCTCCCACGAATCGTTGCCACCCGTAATTGTTTCCTGCGAAGATGGCGAACGAAACGCCTCGCGGTCTAGGAAAACAGTTAACCACGGATCACGTGGAAGTGGTTCGCGTTTTCGTGGTTTAAGACTTTCCCTTTTAACCTCTAATTTCATCCCGGGGATGCAGCTGTTTTATATTCGAACGATAACGAGCGCGTTTGGCTCGGCGGATCACGGCTGGTTTTGTCTTAATTTACAATGCGCCGACACGACTCTCTTCCGAACCGTATCCGAATACGTTCTCCGGGTTGAGCAACCGGCCCAGGAGCTGAATCGAAAGCAGAAACAATTGTTTTCGTGATTTTTCGTCAAACCGTCCACCATAAATCTCCGCGACGACGCAAAATGAAAATTCCAAAATTTCATTCCATAATATTATTGAAAATGTTCAACCAAACTATTAAACTTCTTAATTGATTCTGATATAACAGTAATTTTTTACGAGAGACTCCCAGAACCGATGAAACGTTCGAAAATTTAAATATTGAAATTTAGAAAATAAAGACAACATATTTTCTACTGCATCGTAATACGCAATCAGCGTCCACATTTTTTATTTCATCCAGTTTGCAAATTGTTGCGTTACTTACATAGACGAGAATATGGTAGGCGACATAAAACAATAATAAAAATCTGCAAGTTAGTATCAATCAATTGACTTTAACGTACAATAACTTCATGCAATTTTGCATAAAATTATTTCTAATATAAAACATGTATTACCAGTATTCGGAAATCGATCGATCGTTTATGTATTCTCTGCAATTTAATTGTGTTTAATTTTTAAAAATTACGAAATGGGTCGAAGGTACCTAAAGTGGCCTAGCAAAAGCAAAATGGCGGTTCATCGAGATATAATTCATAGTTTACTATTAATCTACTTAATGTACCTTTTCTGCCGTAAGGTATCGTGTACGTCAGGTCGTTGAATTCGATGTCGATCGGTTCCATTTTCTTCAGATGGGACATAGACAACGTCGTGTAATGCGTGGGCGTGATTTTCGAACAATCGTGGACTCCATCGTTGCCCCCTTCCGCGTTGAACTCCGATTTCAACGGCATGGCTGATCTCTGCTTCCAAGAATTTATTTACGACCGTGAATGATGGGTCTGGCTGGACCCATTACCCGGGATGATTTTTTTCGACCAGTTTACAGCACTGAAAACCCCCAAGAAAATTACCAACGGAGATTAGGGGCAATTTTCTAAAACCGTCGAATTACTGCGACGACCAATCGAACGGACATAAACATTCACCGGAGAAAATAAAATTTGAGAGGATTTGGTACACAGGATATTTTATAATACGTGTAAGCACGTGTTCTACTCCGTGTTCATTCCCAGTTGCAGCCATTTTTGTACTACGATAAATATTAATCACTAGGATTGTTGATTTTACTAAAATTCTTGTATACAATGTTCGATAACGCTTCACTTTCCTAATGAGAGATTAACAGGTCAATCTTGTGTCAATGTCTTGAGTAAGCAATCGCGTGAGTTGCAAGAAAAAGTTCCACTAGGCGTTGCATGTGATATTGCAAATGAGTAATCTGACCTAGAGAATTTTTAACGAACAATTGGGGAAATTATTGAAATCTTATAAAACTTCTGTACTGCCCAATTAAATCTATTCTGAAATATTCCACCGATGTACTATCCCAGTGTTTACTGTGGGGATGATTTCTTTAAACACAAACACAACAAATATTTAAGAGATATAACAAACTAACCCCTATTGTTTGCAACCGTGTGTACATATATGTTAATCACACCGCTCAGCTCCTACCGACATATTTTATTAACACTAGATTGCCCAAGGAAGTCATTTTGACTGCTTTTTAATTTCAATTAGAAAAACAATTATGTATATAATGACACAATTTCTTAGAATTTTGTGACTTTTTGTAGAACATATGAATGCGTTTATTAATAATTGTAGTTACCTCCTCCCTCCTTCATTTCCGGTATATGTGTTATGCCTATATTGGTCAAAAGCAGTCATTTTGATTATGAGTATACTAAGTTTCAATCTTTCTAGTGTTAACAACACAAGGATGGTGGACAATCTTGAGTGTCAGCCACAGTGTAAAAAAATTTACTTACTACGCTCTGATATGTACACTTAATTTTAACTGATCTTTTTATCGGAAAAAAAAAAGAAAATTGAACCGTTCGATCGAATGGAAACCGCGAATAAATCGATGTACGTTGCTTTTATTCGTTATTTATCGTATAGAATGTTGCTCATTTTTTATTGCTAGCTACCGACGATACCGTGAATCATAGGAGCGATCGAAAAGCTCAGCGCACGACAGATCGCGGTGGAAGACTGAGGTTGAAGTAACTTTGTCGAGCTCCCTATTCTCAACGACTTTGTACACTGACGCGCGCACAATTGCGTTGGCCGTTTACGAGTGTTTTACGCCAGCAACACGATACACATGATACACACGATGATAGCTAGCGGCATAACAGAGTCATCGCTAGTCATCGTATGTAGCTGCGTGCTTTCCTGTACGACGTCGACGCGATATTGTTGTCTGAAATTGCAAAGAAAACTTCAACGTGCACGAACTTTCCAATTGGTTAGGAAGGGTGTCGTTTTCCAGCAGGTTAACACTGGTCTAATTACCACATATTTCGATCGAAGACAAATTCAGTTTTTAACGTGGAACGTGGAGGATTCTTTGAAGAAAGAACAATTAGATAGAAAAAAATTTGTGTGGAAGGAAAGATCCAGCACCGAGTTCGAAGAATCATTAACAGATGGTGAAAGACGCCGATGGGAACGCCATAGTGTGGGAATATAGCTTTTGTCGAAGAGACAATGAGTTGCAGAGTAATTTGTTAGAAAGTGCAGTTGAACCGAGGATGGGTTCGTATTATTTTCTGGACAACGATACAAAACATACTGCAAGAAACACTGACGGGTATCGTATAATGTCCTCCAACAGCTGGTTAGCCATCATTTGTCATCGTATAAAAAAATTGGAAAGAAAGTTGAGGGAAAATGATAGAAAGAAAGAGTAAAGAAAGGGGAAAAGACATTTAAGACGATCGATGTCTTCCCATCGCTTGACGCAATGCAGAATCGTGTAGTCATAAAGTCGTTCAACTTATTACACAACACAGAAAATAACACTATATCCAGCGACATCGATTATTTCGATTCGAAGTCGTTTTCTAAAAGAATTCTGTCAATTTCTACCGACATTCACTAAACCCTGACATTCTAGGTTAGAACACTTAAAAGTAGAATCAATACGGGCCAAACGCAAACAAATAAAACTGCACAATGCACCAGAACTAAATACCGCGGTGTTTTAATTATTTTCATCCGGATAAAAGTGTCACCCATCTCTGGAATGCATTTTCCCGCGTAATTGGATCCGTTAGAGGATCACGCATCGTTGAAATCGATTCGGGATAAACGAGCACGGGAATCGAGACGGTCTCATCGATTGGTCGCGTTGCACCGACTTCCGTCCAAAACGACAACGATAAAGTATCGCGATAACCTATATTCCACCATGCACGCTCGTCTCCGGCGCAGTTATTATCGTTACCACGATGAAATTGCTGGTCGATCCGTACCATGAGAGTTTTAATCTGCCTTATCCAACACGGCCATCGCGACGGAAACCATCGATCGAACGGGATGCATCGTAGCGCTCGGTGTTTACGTTTCTTCGAACGGAGACTCGTGCAGTCGTAAGAATTGTTTCTATTTTTAAATCACGCACGTGCTGTACCATTTACCGGAAAACTCACGCACACACATCGAACACACGCGTCATCGATAGTACCCTATGCATGAACGTCGATAATGACAGTTGTGTCGTAAATACAATACCGCGCGACGATCTGTCATTAAATTTGGAAAATGGCGAGGCGTGAAAACGTCGACCGAACCTAGACTCGCGCTCGACGAGCCACAGAAGCGGACTGACTAGTACGATTTTCCATTGCCCTAACGTGCCAACTATATTTACGTCTGTGCATGGTGCACTGCTTCTCGTTAAATCTGCACGCATGCTCGGATCCCCCAAATCGCGCGGGAAGGGATGGTTCTCTTAGTCGATTTCTTTTATCGGCGAATTATTAGTATTATGCACCAGTGGTTTCAAACATTTCTACCAAGGCTTAAAAAAAAATAAATTGCCACAGCCAAGATACTTGCCAGGCTCGAACAGGTATAAGTTGAATTTGTAAACAACTCGACAGCCTTGGTGCATCGTTAATTATACTCTAACGTCCACCTCTACCTTTACTGGCATTATTTTAGAATTGTAAGGAATTAACCTGAACAATAAATGTTGAAAGTGTTGCTTAATTTATACACAATGATTTTAAAATTGTAGGATTTGATAATGGTAACTTGTTTCCTAGGATTTTTTTCTTTCGTTCTTTATTTATAGATGATTACGTCGTTGCAAGTGAATTTCGAACAACACAAAGCAGTATATCGGATTCTATTAGATTGTTTAGTCTTCCGATTCTTTTTCGTCGAGTTATATTCGTGTGTGGGTATAAAGGTTATCTACTACGAACTATGACTGTGGAATATCGAACAGAAAACAATATAGCCGATAAGATGCAATTATACTTTGTTCGGTTAACCACAATTCAATTTAGATAGTTTATTCCTATGTTTCGTAAACCTTCTCTATTTTGTTCTATTCTTTCAATTTTCAATCGAATAAATAATCAATATTCACGACCAAATATGACTTTTGTATAAAGTATTTAGCAAGAATTGTTCGTGGAGTTAGAGTTCCATTTTGAACACTGGATTCTCACGAACCCGTTATTAGCGTCGCGTGCGAATGTCTTTTATTTAATTTCCATTCATAATCTTCTAGCTTTACTTTCCACTAACTTTCCAGTACGAGCGTCTACGGAACTGAATATTGATACAGTATGTTTTGGTGCAGTATTACACTGCACCAGTTCTCCAGTTCTGATATTTCATATTCGATTGTTTCTAAATTAATAAAACGACGAAAGTAGAAAATGATAAATAAATTGTCGTGGTAGATTTAATCAGTTTTAAGAAAAATATAGATTTTCTAATAATAAAAGAAACTGTAAGCAAAAAGGAACCAGTAGTGCATAGAGACGGTTTATTAAAACGAAGAAATTTATATAACTAACACACATAAATTTGAATCACGGATGTGAATAATGATGAAACTAGGATTCAATTGGAAGATAAAAATCTGAATATTACTATGCAAAATGTGAAGCAGCTTGTATCTAGGAACTGATAGAAAATATACCATAATAAAACTTTGAATATAATATTTTGTAAAACCAGTATACTATTTTTGGAAATTACGAGCACCAAACTACGTATAATAGTGGTGACCTTTAGAAATCAATATGGAATTACAGACGCGAATTAAAATACAATATAAAAAAAAGGAGACATAAAAATGGCGAATATCCTAATTTACAATTCACATAAAAGCGTCGAGGCCTATGACGTAACCTAAAATAAAAACTAAATAAGAGCCTTGATAGTAAAAATAAAATTCTTCGTTGGTCCTGCTGTAGGAATTTAATTTAATCTTGATTCATAATCATCAGAATCTCCAACGAGAAATGATTTATGTACAGAGAATATTTTGTTTGGTCCAGCATGAAGTTGGGTGTCACTGGTGCGAACAGAAGTACAAAAATTATTCTTCCGGTTACGTTTGTCCGATATACTAGATATGCAATTATATAATGCATTCGTGTTTGAAACGAAAAATCGAGTCGTTCGTTGCACAAAAATTCAGTGACAAAAACGAATATACAAATAACCCGAGCTCGCCGTGAAGTATAGAGCTTTAACGAGCATCGTACACCTTTCCCTTGTAATAATCTAGTCAACATTATGCTTTCTCGTTTGTTTGACTAGGAAGAGAGGAAAATAGACCAACAAAAATTATACGGACGTCACTGTCCGCTTACGAGAATACGAGTACGTTGAACTTTCCCGGTGGATGATGAAAAACCGTGCAGACAAGTCGCGTTTCCGTTTCCGTCGATGTTGAGCAAATTTTTTTTTCGAACAACGAACTAACATTTTCCTGCAATTCTTATTCGCTACTCGAAAATCAGACTTGCCTCCCATTTTGTCAAAAATCAATATTTAATATTTCTTCTCATCCACAATACTATAAATTTCTAAAGAAACAAAAGTGACCAAAAGATGTAATTCTTGCAGACAAATATACATTTGACATCTTTCTTTTGAACGAACGGGGAAAATCATATGATCAGAGTGTTGTCTTGTTACGTGTATAAAAATTGTAATGGCGAAAGAAAAACGCTATTTCTGAATTTGATTAAATTACATTCTCGTCGAATGACACGCAATGCCATTGCTACGTATGAATAATGCAGTCCGACACGTGCTGATCTGGGGTACATCTGATCGGTCTTTGGACTTAAATAGTTCGGTTCTGCGTGGAAGAAACACTAGTCATTATCATGCGCACATAAAACGTAGAAAAAAAAAAAAAAAATTGTTCCCGTTACCTTAGAAAATCCTTCGCATCTATAATTATTCGAATACTCGCGTGCATGTATAATTTACACGGTGTTTGCATAAGGAAATAATCGTATTGTAGACATTTTAGTTTTGCAAACTGCAATAATGCAACATTCTAACAAATTTTTTCCCCCGGGTAGATCGCGATAAACAAAAACTTTCACCTCGACTGTGCTTCGTTACGGTCGAACGATTACGAAGACGAATAGAAAATTCAGCTTTTTATGTAGCTACACGCGACCACAGTTTTCGTTCGAACGGCGGACATTTTGTTACAAAAACGGTCCTCGGTACTTTTTTTTCTATCCCAGTTACCTAATTACTGGCGTGAAACGCGAACGTTGTGGCACGCGGTAGTTACATAAAATCAAACAAGCAAGTTTATGAAAGGCATACTTTTATTCGTACGAAACATATGCTATAAAATACAACGAAGATTATGCCAATCCAATATAGACACGTACATTCGCATGCACGATGCTTTACAAAAGTATATTATGTATACTGATCGGAATCGATCGCGCTAATTTTTTTCTTTTTTTTTTTACATATAAACATGTACAATTTATCCTGTGTAAATAGATACAAACATATTTCTCGTTAAAGTACATTTGTCAAGTCGGTGTAATATAAAAAAAACAAAGATCAAAGCGATTGAACCTTTTTTACTTTCGTTCCACATGTATCAACAATAAACTTAATTTTCACGGGCAAATCGTTTCAGTTCGGCGTCGTGGAACGCTCGGGGGCGTTAAAAAAATTTTTTATTGCGCTTCGTGTAAACTTTCACATACGTTTTGTTCAAGCATACTACATTATATAAAAACAATAACGATACTGGGGAAATTGCGTTAATAAGTTCGTTTCCCACGATAATGAGACCCAGAAAAAGAAAACAGACATACTATCTTCCAAGGATGAAGTAACTGCGAAGAAACACTGTATTTACACTCCAGCAATAGGTAATAAGAAATTACCTATGGATCCTAGATCAGTAACGATCGGTATAGACAGAGAATACCAATAGAAGTCGATTTCCAAACATTTACAAAATGATCATAGACAAACTAACCTCGTGTTCAACAACAAACATTTATCAAGAATTATAGAAAACACACTCCACTTCCTGAACGCGAGTGAGAGCGAATACCGACGATAAAAAATTTCTTTCTTTAAAGCTTTCAAGAGTACCTTCACTCGCGCGACTTACATTTCGTTTACAAACGTAGGCTCCCTTACAAAATATAAATCGATTAATATAATATACACTCTACGTATAAGAGACACGTTAATTGGAAGAGTTACGACATACATAAAGGTTTCGATGGACTTGCTGCGAGTCGCAAGTCCTCGCGGTGCGCGGAACAACGAAGTACGGTCGAAGTACGGTCCGCGACGCGTTAATGAAATTTTTACAACTCTGTACACACACGGTAAACCTGGCAAGATCGTGCTGAAATTCTAAACGCACGTCGTAGCATTAATCGTTCGTAACTCTCCTGCATCGTCAAACTCACAGCCATAGGTGGATTAAAAAAAAAATGTGAACGCTCGCAAAACGTTGTCAATTAAGGCCTCTTATTCCTTCCAGAGAATAAAGTTTCAGAGCTTTAATATTGTTCGACGAGCTACTCCATTGGCTCGGAATCGCTCGAATCCATTCTTTCCTTGTTAATGCATCGAATACGCACACGCGCGCATACATATAAACACTCTCGTTCCTGCAGTCGATTCGAGATAAACGTGCGTACTTACGTGCATACTAGAAAGTTGTGCTACCGTGTAGTAAAACGAAAGAAAAAAAACAAAGACGAAAATGTACCCTGAACAAGTATGTCGCGTTATTTGCTACAGAGTAGTCGTTCCGACGTAAAACTAATAAAAAAAACGAATAAATTACGTTAGTTTAGACCTTACGGATTCAACGTGTGACTAATTGCAAGCACGGGTTATGCAATTTCATCGACAGTCGGTGATTCTAAGAAAAAAAAAATGATTGTCCCGACGCATCGAAGACACACCGTATTGTCGATCGCGAGTCTCCGTTGTACCGCGACGGTAAAACGAACACGTTCACGCGGCATTCGTTACGAATTGTACGTTTGAACATTGTTTAATTTCCAAATATCGTGCACGACGTTCTATCGCGCGGTCTTAAGCTTCCAACGGAGGAACAGATAAGCGGCGATTCGAAGAACAACGAATATCAAAAGCAAGGCAAGAATATCGAGGGTGAAATCGGCGTCGAGCATGTCCAGCTCCTCCAGAGTCGTTTCCGGATTTTTGAAGTGGCAGTAGACCTGGAAATTAACGACGATCGTGCAACGTTATGAAATTCGATCAACGTGCACGTGGGTTAAACCATGTAACGACGAATGAATACCATACCTGGAAACACTTGAGTTTTTCTCGACCGAAAGAGTAAGTGGCCAACGCGGTCCCCTCGAATCCGTATCTGATGTAGCTCAGATAAGTGATCCATCTGAGGTACACGGGGATCGCATCGAAACTGACGAAGAAGCCTGAGAACAGGAGGAACGGCACGGACATCACCGGTGCCAGGAACACACCGTTCTGCACGTTCATAGCTGCACCAACGACGAGTCCGACCGATTGAGCGACGAAAGAAATCAACAAACAGGTTCCTAAAAACATGCTGAACCGCATAGAGTCCGACGGTTGACTCGTCAAGAAATAGACGATCACGACGTACATGATGCAAAATATCGCCTGTGGAGGAAAGATCGCTACGTGTAAGCATATCGAGCAAGTAAGCAAGTTCTTTCTGTTGGATCTTTACCTGAAACGGTATATCGGACACGGTGATCGCTAGATAGTAGGCCTTGAGGGAATACCACCTGTTAAAGTTCTCTTTCAGAAGCACCGGTAGCTCCAACGGAACTGCAATGAAAAGAATATTAAACTACCCGTAATTACACAGTACGGAACGAGGAGATTACGTGGGACAGAACGTACAAGACAGAATCGTGATAGTCATAGACGTGTACATGAGAAACAGCATATTGAAGAAGAGGAACCCAAGGTTGCTAAGTACTTTAGCGCCGTCGTTTCCAATGTCGTAGTAAAGCGCGCCGATCAATAACCCCACCAGGATGTGAGCGAACAATCGAAGATACATAAGCGTCTGGAAAATAAAACAACGTGAATTCCTGGACAGATAAATCGGAAGCTGAACGAAGGATTCGCATTGCTCACCCAATCTCTGCGGCTGAAGAGCAAAGTCCTCTTCAGAATGATCCAGAACTGTTGACACTCTGATGTAGGATATCTGTCAGGAGTGATAATGATCGACTCGTCGAGCAAGGCTACGTCGGCGTTGTCCTTTTTATCCGGGTCCATTGCTATTACTACGTCCGCTGTGTAAAGTCGAACGAATATTAAAAATTGAATTGAATGTATTATGTTTGGTACTACAATGTATTTATAAACTGTCGGTTGCCCTAAATGAAAAAATTCTTAAATTCATCGATCCCCTCGATTATCCAACCCCCCATCCCTATTAAGAATAATCGAGGGTTCACTGTAGTTAGGGTCAAGAGTAATCTAATGTGATCTATGATAACGTTGACCTTGAATGGAATAAATCCAGAAATATACGAGAAGAGATTTTGCAAATAACGAAGTAAAAATATGCATACACTCTTTCCCAGCGTTGAAAACAAGCGAGTCAAATAGGTCGTATCTTCTATAATACATCCAACGAAACTTTCACAAACTTCGTTCGATGATTTATTTGCTTTCTAGGCGTACCTTGTTTTGCAATATCGTTGGTCGCGAAGGATGGAATAACTGTTTTATTGCTGGACTCCTCCTGCTTGTAATCCTGAAACTTGTCCTCCAAATTCTTCACGTCATTTTTGTCTTTCGTCTCGGCGTTCTCGCCGCTGTCGGTGCCTTTTTGGAGCGACTCGCTGAGCGCGTTGTTGAGCCCCTCCGATTTGTTTTCAGGGAACGGGTATCCTTCCCGTATATCGTACTTTCCATTCTTTATGGCTGCTACAAGACTCCTAATATTGTCTCCGTACTCCCCGCAGGACACTTCGATGACTGTGAACAGAGTTATGATAATTTCAGATGGAATACAACAACGTTCATATGGATCATTTTTAAAGATAGCCTAAGTTCATGGAGATACGAAGGCCTACCGGAAGATAATACTTTCTAGGCCAAATAACAACGGTAAATTATCCAGTATTGCTTCACGGTTAACCAGACTGAGATATGGAGGAACGAAAACACAATGATCTGAATAATTATTGTACAAGGTCGAAGTAACTTCAAGATAGTCTGCCCGAAAGGGGGGAACTGTGTCCTTCGCCCAAGTTGAACTGCATAGTTTCTCTCCAGACCGTGCCGTTTCGAGCATTAAGACAAAGAGTTAAGTTGAAACTCAAACGGGAATACACAGTCTGCAGAGAAACTGAGTGACTTGTAGAACTTATGACTTATACATTCGGTATGCGACTATAGAATGCTTCCATACAGTAGGAGAAGTCCATAAGTACATACAATGTCACGCGTTAAAGATCTATCGTCTCCTATGGGAGATGAAACAAGTTAAATGCACGAAACTCACTGAACGAGGCCGGATTGTGGTAACTCGGGCAATTAAGTCCAATGTTTCTAAGGAAAGGTACCAATTGCGACGTGGATCCCTGATAAACGCATTGTCCCTCGGCCAACGTGTACAAAGCGTCGAACATTTCAAAGAGCCTGGCGCTGGGCTGATGAATGGTGCAAATTATTGTCCTCCCTCCCCGGGCCAAAGTCTTTAATAGCGAGATACATTGAAAGCAAGACGACGAGTCCAGACCGCTGCAATCCAAACGAGAAGAAATATTGCTTTATTAATTTTGTCTTAAACGATATACATCATAATTTGAACCTCTGGTATTCGTTTAATTTTTCTTATACCGCAGAAAATCTGATTTTAATATTTTTTAAATAAGAAAAGATATTAGAGAATTCTACAATTCTTTGATTTTCTCCAATCAATTGCGATTGGCAGACAGAGACACAGGCCTTGAGCCAACTGGTCATCGATCGTGGCTGTTTTCTCTTACCTTGTGTACCTGTCTTGTTTTTTGTTTAAATCGACTGTAAGACATCTTATCTTGCAGATGTTGCAAAAATGCTGCGCTGAATTCTAGTGAAAGTCGAGGAACAAAAGAGCTTTACAAAACTTAGAGCTGGTCGCGTACTTTCTCTCGTCAATTATTATGAGCATCCTTTCGTTTCACCATCCAAGTAAACACACGAGCCTATGATTCTCTATGTGTGTAATTAACGCACAATGAAAAATGGTACCATTAGCGTGGCTAAGCATCACGCTAGTACGTACACGAATCTAGCTATTCAAGAATTTGTACTATATTGTAAATCAGAGCCTTGGTCGCTGATGTCCATCCATTCTTGCTTGTGTATTTCGTACAATTAAAATGAGAAATTGCCAAGACCATCGTAGAAATCGGTACAAAAATTTGCAACGTAAGATTTAATGAATTCCAGCGTGGTTTCGTTCAATGACACTGACCATGTCTTCGTTAAAACGTTTATATAAAAAACCAGACAGGTTTCTCTGGCACTAATATAGCGGTGAAAGTGAAAGTACTCGTAATAAAAATCTCCAATTCTGTTGACATTGCATCTATTGTCGATTAATTTCAAAAACAGAATCTTCGGCATCGATTAACATTTCTAAATCTAAATGTATTGTCGCTAGTAAAATTAACGACACCACTTGTTGGATCGCCACATGTAAGCTTAATTAATTTAACTATTTAACATTCAAACGAGGGATTTGTCGATATCCATGCAGCAAACACATTTCTATCAGCCATCCATTTTTAGAGAGTTCATGAAACTGACTAACCAGCCTTCCCTAACGAAAGAAAAGTGATTATTTACCGGAGAACGTTTTTACTATACCTGGTAGGTTCGTCGAAGAACATTACTGGAGGATTATTGACTAACTCGAGGGCAATGGAGAGCCTCTTTTTCTGACCACCGCTCAAGTTCGAGGTCATGGTTCGAATGTGCTCGATCAGGCCGAGCGTTTCGAGGATTTCCTGGATCTGAAAAATAAAAAGGAAACCATTCGGTTAGCAAACCACGCTGTTCCTTTTTTTCTCCGTTGGCACTCGATTCGAGTGTTTGCAAGCCGAAGAGGCCAGACGGGCTTCACGGTAGAGTTCTTTGGTGTTGGAGGACAGCCATGACCCTCGAGGATGCTTAGAAATGGCGAGAGAAATTTAACACGACCACCTACCACTTCCTCCTTTTCCGCCTTGCTCGTCTGAGAACCGAGTTTAAGGTTCGAAGCGACTTTCATTGCTTCGGCCACGGTTAAATTCGCGTGAAGTTGATTGTCTTGCATGATGTAGCAAGAGAGCTTTCTGAAGGCACTGAGGTTCCTCTCGTGCCCGTTCATCGTGATACTTCCTTCCACGCCCATCGACCTAAACATACGTTTGCAACAAGCCGTGAATAAACAGTCGACACCAGCGGTCAAAACATTTCATTTTTAATCAACGTTCCCGACCCCTGCGCGGGTCCACTTCAAAACGTAGAAGATTTATTTCGAATCTACACAGTGTATTGCCACCATGATTTGTTAAATCATGGCGTTATGTCTCACACTCTATGTACAGATTGATAAATTTTAATTTATAGATACAAATTACTCGCTGTACAAAAGAATGATCTGAACGAAAATTGAATGATGGACGTGTAGAGGACATATATTTATTAATCCATTAATCTATTCGATTCGTTGTTTCTAAGGTAGTGAGCTATTTATATCGAGAAATTATTAGTTTAAGAGATATCTGTCCATTGAAAAATGTTAGTAATACAGATAGCTGATACTCTTGAGACGACACGAGATGATTTATTATTCGACGATGTAATCAAACATAACTGTTTCACTGCCTTTATCGTACGAAAGTTGAATGAACTGTAAATTTAGTTATCGTTGATAATCCGGTGAAATGTAGTAATAATAACAAATGTATCTTCGATAGATGATATCCAAATTGTGTGGTTGCGCAACAGTTAAGTCCTTAGTTCTTAGAGCCGAACAAGGAAGCATGACGCAAGAGAGAAGAGTTTCCGGTTTGGAATAGTCGTCAACCTTAGACGTTTTGAAGCACGTGACATAAAATCTACACATGTGTACGTAAAATTAGCCGAGAACATAATATTCCGCGATCGACTGGTATCTTACATACTAAAGAAGCAACGGTATCATCCGTATCGCGTGTGTCTAACGCTACAGTTAGAAGAGAATGATTACAATCGCACAGTTCGGTGTCCGTGGGTGTGCAGAGAGAAAAACATTACGTGATCTATTCTTTTTTCCATTACGTTTTAGTCACCAGGGAAGCTACGTTTGGCAATCAAATAGACAGAATTACCACTACTGGTCCAAAGAAAGTCCTCATTGGCATAGACCAATTCACCAACCTTGCTGGCCAGTGAATGTTTCGGCTTATATTTGGGTATATGATCGATCGAACTTTGCAAACACTGGAACCCAATATAATGAGATATTATGATCATGAAACGACCACCTAGGTATCCTGATCTAACGCCAATGGATCTTTTTTATGGAGTTACCTAGAAGAAAATGTTTATACCCATAAACCAACGGCAGCAGTTGATGAGAAAGAGTGTTTTTTAGGTAAAAGATTTGTTAGAAGCTGTGGTACAGTGGTTTCGGAAAAATACTACAGGCATGCATTAACAATCAAGGCAATGTCTTCGAACATTTAAACGAATTTACATATTCGCTATTTCGTGCGTATAATTGGCGTCGTTATGACGTCAGGAATAAATGTCACTCGAGGTACAAGTTATACCTTTGATTCTGCCTCGAAAGCAACCAGCTTCAAGAAAAAGTTGGCAAATTTCTCGAGACATTTTGTCTTATGTTTATTACTTGGTACTTCTTCGAGACATCATTTTAACATATTAAATCAGTATTTCCCAAAATATGAGGTGCGACTACAAGGGCGGAGGAAGGGGGGCGTAAAGGAAGATTTATTTCTTCTATCAATACATTAAGCTTAGAATACTATTGCCTGCTAATTTTGATCACCAATTCCCCGATTGTCAACAGACTGCAAAGAAGAAAACTGTTAGTCGGTACACAGTTGCTAATAATTTCATGTTAATGAAATAATTTTCTTCGACCATTCATCAAACACTACTTTTGTTTATTGGGTGTGATTTCACTAGTGTAGTGTTAGCGAGATTATAGATGTAGTGTCGGAGGGTTAAACCTACCACGTATCTTGGGCGTAGAAATTTTCGTTTATTTTTTTTAGGGTGCACCTCCTAAAAAGTTTGGAAAACACTGTATTAAACCACTTGCAACAAGAACAAATTAATTTGTTAACAAGCCTTTTTATAAGATAGTGTAAAAGATACGATTTAACAGTGGTAGGTCGCCATACCGGAATAAGAACATGCTCTTCTGTCCGATGGCTGATTTTTAAACGCTGCCACGCGCCTGAGTATGTTAAAAATATGAGCGTGCCTATGATTGAGAGTTGAACGATCGATTTTCTAAATCGTACCTTCTTGAAAATTAGCGAATTTATAAAAAATATTTAGTTAAGAAGCGGAATTGTTTTCCTCGTCTTAACCGCATTTTCTATTGTTTCTACTACTGTTTACGCTAACGAATTCACTGTCGTTTAGAAAGTACACGGACAGTCGAAAAGTTCTCGTGAAAGAATTGCGTAACGATTCACGAAGAAAGCGAGTGAAATCGCAAAAATTTATACGTAACCGGGCAAAAGAAAGTGAAAGACAGATGTTTTGAGAAACATCGAATGTATTCTCATCTCACAGCCGCGCGCAGGGCTTGCAGTTTCGAGGCAGTAATTTAGAATCACGGTGCAACGCGATAAAACCGACGGAATAGAATTTATGAAGTCGAACGATAATTTTATCGATGAATAATGATCGCGTTGCAAAACTTGCATAAACATAATGACTCACTTGTATCCGGTCAGGATGTTTAAAAGAGTCGACTTTCCAGCGCCGGAAGGTCCCATAATGGCCGTCAGCTCTCCGGATCGCAGCCTTCCGCTGACGGATTTCAGAATTGTCTTCAGATCTGTAAAACGATCGAATTGTTTCCTGATTTGGAGAAGAAAAATCTATTATATATCCCTTCACATTCCGTGAAGTTTCGAGTCTTAAACGCATTATGCTCGAAGAATTATGGAAAAATTCAAGGAATTGTCAACATTCTAGGACTTTGAACCAAAGTCTGCGCTACACTCTCACATTGTACGCTAAACATTTAACCCTTTGAACCCGAGAAGCGATTCTCAATCGCTGCCAAATTCAATCTAAATTTTCTAATCCATAACAATGAACTTGAGACTCGAGAATGAAATCGATACATGGAAATGTTTACTTTTACAGTTCACCATGAGGCAATGTTCGAATCAGCTCGTTTTTCCGGGTTTAGGAATATTACAATAAATTAGGTGTCCGACTGAGAATCGCTTGTCGAGTAAAAATAAACATTTATTAAGCTGGTTGGTGCGATATCTCGGGAACCAGTAGACCGACCGATTGACTTGACATTTGACACATATATGTAGAAAATAAATTCCCCCCGTCTGAACGGAAATAAGCTCGATTTATCGAAAACTTTCGTCGTTTGAAAGAGTGGCAAGATTGTTCCTCGTGTTTATAGAAAGTATTTAAAAAAAAATCGATGCTTACACGCTTCTGAAAAAGTGGATCGGTAACCGAGAGAGTGGATATGGTATCGTGGAAAAGAATTGGGGCAAACCTTTTCAATTTTGTTTGTTTGTCGATTTCGAGGACTTGGCTGCAAACTGCGATTAATCTTTCGAAACGTCAACGACCGTGAGATCAGACGGGAAACAAAGAAAACCGCGTCGAGGAATCGGCAACCGTGCATGCGGAGACATCATTTTCCACATTGTCAATCATACTTTGCCCCGAGCGTGGATATCGCGAAATAACGAGGCTCGTCTTATCTGTTCGGTGTTGAAAAACATGCAACAGAGAATTGCACACGTGCTGGATGTATCGAACGTAAAATTATATTGCCAGCAGTTAATAGGTCTCTAACGTTCGTCTCGTTAATGTTTTGCTTTAATTAAAGTTAACGACTATTTGTTGGAACGGTTGCCGTGCCTCGAAACCGAAGCAACACATCACGTTTATTCGATTACCATATTGTTTTTCAATGCGTCCTTTTATGCGTTGCGTGCCGTGTAATATAATTGATAAGTACGATATTATGATATTTCTACTGTTACATCACACGATTCTACGTGTACGTGTCGCGGATTGCGTGACTCTTGATTGTACCTTTTTTTTCTCTCCCTTTGCAAATGTAACACGCACGCTCGATCGATCGCGCAAAAACCGGAACTCGATCCGCGGGAATTAAAAAAAAAAAGTCGCGTTTATACAATATTGGCCGTTAGATTATCCGTTGGAATAGGTCAACTCGCGTATCGAACCGATTAATATCCATCGACGCGATACGCAGTATCGATTGATTATCGAACGAACGATATTGATGTTTACACATGGAAAATTATTTTGGATAGAGATCGATGGAACCTTCTTGCTACCTTGTTTTCGAGATCTTTTCCTCAAAATCACCGATTTATCTGTCTCATCAAAATATTTCTTTTTTATTAATTCAATAAAATTTACAGCACCGATGGATAAGGTGGTCCACGATAATTTTGTTATTGCAACGTTTCACATAGAGCATTTTTGTTATTACAGTAGGATTTTTTATTCGATGATTAAAAAAAAAATACATCGATGCTTGAAAATTCAGTTTACGACAACGCCGGTTAAAATTGAACGTATCGACGTATGCGAAAGGAAATAGAGTGCGTGAACTCTCAATTAACTGGGACACGAAATAAGTCGACGATGTTTCCGGTCGAGTAATCGCTCAAAATACATTTGATTTCACTTAATAGTTCTCGAGAACACGAGCAACGAAATATCTGCCCTAAATAGTTGACATTATTTCTATTCCCTTGAATGGGAAAGCAGCAACGATTTTTTAAATATCTAAACCACCGAGGATATAGAAGAAAATGAAAAGTCTATTTTTAATTCTCGCAAGACAAGTTTGCATTGCCTGTATTACATGTGAGTCGAGAGTAAATTATTTAAAAAAGTAATAAATAACTTGTACGATTCAAGGTGTAAAATTATCGATAATTATGGATGTGGTAAGTCATCTGGGTCGACGGAAACCGGTAACGCCATGATCGGAAGTGTGGCTGGTCGTCGCGTGACAAACACGTGGAAATAGAAGACATTTACGACGAAATGATTTTAACGAAATAGTGTCGAGTAATGCTCCCTTTAAAACGAAATTGAATTATCAAAAATTCCAACAAATATAAATAAAATAAGTGTAAAACCCATTCACGATAACGTAACAAATTAAATGCTACTTTCCCCATCAGGAAAAATTTATTTAACAGTGTACTAATATAGTCGTTGCCGCTTAGAACCAAATATAACCGAGTAGCATAACTCGTTTCTACGGTTAGGGCGATGAAAAAAGACTTGTTCAACAGGTACTTGAGTCCTAACGTGTCTCGTTTCCAAGTTATGTTTGGAAAGATTTTATCTTTGAACGGAGGTCGGGACTTTCCTCCTAAAATTATCGATAAGAATCAAGAAAAATATTCGAACACCAGTATAGTATTACTAATTATACTCTGTAGGTGAAATAAATGTACACTGAACAAAAGAAATGTGTTACGTTATATTACAGGTTCTAGTTTAAAAAATTACAAAAATTTCATGTTTATTAAATACAATTGCTTTTTTTTATTTCTGTGTATGGTCTTCGACTGCCATTGAGAGTGTTATGAGACTATTTGACCAGAGAAAGTTGTAGCCAAGTCCTTAAGAAACATAACATACAGGAAACCTGCTCGCGACGATCTCAAAAATGGCATTATTCCTGTTGAACGTACTCTAACCCATGAGTTTCCTACTTCGGAGTGGGATAAATTTTTATTCGAATATTCGATGACAAATAAAACAGTCAATGAACGAAATATTTATTTGTCATTCTACTGTTTTTTGATTTGGGATGTAAAAAGAATAGTCTGTGTATATGGTTGGTTTCATGAAAATCGGTCCAGTGGATTTTTAGCTAACCTAAAATGGACCGAAGATTTTACAGTGTTATTTATAGAGATAAAAATGTTGCCTATTTCTGGTACGAAGTATATGTTGGTCACCTGTTATTCGAATAAAATTTAGCCTCTGATATGGCGCAGCGTTCGAGAACACGAAGCGGTTTTCATTCGCGTGTAAACGTAAATGGAGAGAAACCAGACAAGGATTGCGTGTAAATCACATAGCATGAAGGACATACGCGAGCCGTCTGTACCATTTAAGGGGATACTCTAGTCTAACAATTCTTTTTTTAATCGAGTTTCCATTGTTACGGTTTCTGCTTGGGTTTTTTTCAAAATACGCTCAGAAAAGGTTTCATTAAAGTTCGTAAAAAGAAACTAATAACGATTTCTCGATTCCCTATATTCCCTAGACAACCGATTCCCTGGAAATTAAATTACAGCATCGAGTATTTTATATTTACTAGTTAAAAAAAGAAGAAGAAAAAATCAATACTATGTTTTGCTTCGAGCTTGATAAACCTTGACTGATACGCATTAATTGACACAAAACGTGTATGGTGATAATTGTCTATCTCGAACATTATAGCAGGATGAGTTTGAAGCGGAAAATAGATCAAGTTCATCTTCCACGTGGATTTGAATTTTTACACGTAAAAATAATTAATTTAAATTTGTTCTAATGATCAAAATTGTTCAACTGCAGTCCGATTTTCACTCCCATCGCTGTCAGAGATGTATAAAATCATACTAAATCCTTTGTGAAATCGTTACATCATGTATGTACATATATGAAGACATTTGTCTGGCGAATCATTCAGAGAGAGATCATTATGAACACATCATTCCACAGATTTTATACAGTTTCTCTGGACTTTGAAACGTTGATTCATCAATTTTTTCTAACCTACAATTCGCATTACTCTTCCGCACCATTAATATCTCTTCATCATACGATTTTATTTCCAGAAAAGCTTGACAAGTTTTATTGTTTCCGCCTCGAATGATAAATATTAAGGAAAATCTACTTTTTCCACCAAGTTGGTCATCGAACACAGCGACGTGCAAGGAGAATCCCGCCGACATTCGTGGAAAGCGTGCGTCGAAGAGGTTATGGTTGCGCAAAATGTGGATTGCAAAAATGTTGCCAGAAGGCACACGTTCACTTTCTATACTCGGTTGTATTGCTCTGATCGCTTTACTTGCTCGTGTGTGTACACACGGATGCTTACCACACGTGAAATTATGAAAAACGGGCGGGAAAACTGCGTATAAATTCGTGAAAAATTCTTTAGATTGTTTTACGTGTGACAAAAGAACGATACTTGCTGAATAAGTGTAACTATGTTAGTTTTGGATGCAAATGTAATCTGTGAGGTTTTCGTTTAAAAATGGCTTGGGTTTCGAACGACGTACGTAATTTGAGATCATGGTTCGTGGGAGGATTTGAGCTGGCATAAATTATCGGTGACGCCCTACTAGTGCAGGCCAAAGACCCAAGGCGTATCCCTCGGTTCTACGTATCGCCATTTTAACGATACACTAAACTTTCTCAAAGCTCTATTTAACGATGTAAGTAGCTAGCAATAATTAATTAATGCAAATAAATAATGTATAAAGAACGACACACTAAAGATATTAAAATTCTAAGAAGAAACGAGAACGGAATACGACTACCAGAATCTCTAATTGGCCGTAAAATCCGAGGTTTTTTTCGAGATAGAAAAGAAATATACTTGAAACTTGAAACGCGGTTTTCCTCGAAACAGGATCTCTCGGGCCGACAAGCAGATGTCACTGAAAGTAACTGAGACATAACCTTGAAATTTTAACGGCTTATGCAACACGTGTTAATTCATGACCGAGTACTGGAACCAACTGCAAATATGTAATGTTTTTTTTATCGAGAAAAATGTACTAATTTCTTGACCACATAAAAGTGATTTGAAAAAGAAGTTTCGCGAACGTTAAAAAGTAACGAAGTATGGGAAGCGTACTCCCGCCATCTTGTATTAAAAATTTCGATCGTTTCCTGTCGCGAATTTAATTCGAAGAATTCTACAAAGTGCACCGCCTTTTTCCACTTGAAGAATGAGGATATTCTCTTGATACGGAATTGCAAATTGTGTTACATAACCTCGCAAGATTCTTCGAACGGGCGTTGTTCGATCGAGAAGGTAAATCCGCGGGATGATGCTAGAAACGAAATAGAAATGACAATTCGATATCGCTGAAACGAAGCTTTATCGCGCAGCTGCTGCAATTGGAACACAGCGAGCTGTTCCGAGTACAAATTAACGATAAGTGGGAACAAAGACTGGTCTTTTCAAATTGTTCCCCTTATTGTCACAGTTGCCGCTATTATTACGCTGCTTCTTTCAACCACTACGAACACATCCTCTATAAACAAACACGCGTTGCAACAGTAGAACTTGAAATTCTCATCTAAATATTTTCGAATAATAAAGGAGCCATCCCACGATCCATCTTTAAATTTTTAACAATGCATAGAAGCAAGTAGTATTAACAAAATTTTGTTCGTCTTTGGAACATCGTAAACAACGACGTTTACGTTTCTTGTGCCAAGTGTATGGACTTTGGAAATCGTGTCTGGAAGTCTTATGCCGCAACCGGTCTTCTTACAAAATCTCGGTCACTAATTCCATTCGCTTTAGCGACTCGGCTGCGTTCTAGAAACCGCGTAGAAAGTTATTCTTTCGTAGGAAACACGGATGAAAATGCAGATTGCATTTCACCAAATTCTGGAGCAACAAAAATGTACAGGATAAGTGCTGCATAATACAAACAGTTTACTACTTTAGAGTGTATCAACAATTAGAGAACAAACACGCTTGACGAGAATTGCAAATAAGTCGGAGATAAAACCAAGCGATGGATAAAGCACTATAATATCCCAAGATATTAGTACGATACTCGGTAGAATAAACTAAAGGTTAGAAATATTGCATTTCACGCAGCTATTATCTTTTTACGATTGACACTTTAACGATTCGTATAAAAAATACATCGTATATGTTTAGTCATTAGTTTACGCAGGAAACTTGAAAATTGTTGTTTTCAAATCACGATGTAACCTATCGATCTCGAATGGAATTATGTAACGAGTGTTTAATTTTGTATAGATCCCTCGTTACGGTGTGAAGGAAGAAACGGTAAAACGTTAAAAAATGTGACTAATCGTCGGGGAATCGACTTCGTGTCGCCTGGCTAACAGGATGACTCAGATTTTTCTGTCTCCGAGGGATCGAATCTGCTTTTTGTATCGTGAGCGTTATCTCGTCCGGTTCTATTGTTGTTCGATAAGAATAATCGCAACCAACAGTGCAACTGCCACAGCACGCGAGTCACGTTACTCGAGATAGATCCTTCTTTCACGCAGAGGCACCGTTTACTTTCACTTTTGTGGTCAATGTCATCGAAAACCAGTTCCAACAGTTTCGACTCGCCCGTTGTGCAAAGCTACGGTACCCGAATACCTCGAGTAAATTATTTTTTAATACAAATTATTTCTTTCATAGTCGTGGAGTTTTGGTATTTGGTTATTTCCTCCGGAATGCACGAAGCTATCGATTCCCCCTCTGCCACCAGCAGAACGCGAGTGCAATCGTGATCTCGCGACCTTTTCATTCCATAAATCCGTATCGATTTATCGATTAGGTTCAAGTATGGTCGTTCGAGTAAACTGCGCGACTTGGAAGTTTTCAGACTTTCGAAGTAAATTTATTGCAACGAGTCACAGTTGACACCGAAAGTTGAATTTTATTATCCCCCTCGGTAATCGTGTTATCGATACTTGGTGTCCTACATGCTATTGTTAGAAACTAATATATGGTCACCAATAACTACCGACACGGCCTCGTAAACTAGCGTGTAAATATGTTACAACGAGTGTAAATATAGCAAAAAGGCATAAAATACTTAATAACGCGGATACCTGTACCTTCATTTTTAAAAAGACCGCGCTACACGCGGAAATTGTGGGTCTAATATCAATTGAACGTGTTTAGAAACTTGTGAGAAAAGGGAGGTAAGAATTTGGGAATTTTCATTTATTCAGGATGCGTTATTATAGTAACAGTTATTATAGTGTTTCTCAAACTGTGGTCAGCAATTGGAACAGGAAAAAAATACGAAATACATTATTTACTGGAACAAATGAATGTTTCCTGTAGTATTTTATTTGCATTGAAAACACAGCTGTTAATACATGTGAAAACATGTCTTTAACTGCAAGTAATACTGTGCACTATAAATTTGTATATAATTGGGGGAAAGCCGCACAGCCGTAGAACACATTTTCACTGCAAGGAAAGATGGTTTTTTGCATCCACACATACAGTTATGTATATCTACGAGAAAGTTAATGTCATTAACGTTATGTAAACTGTCTCTATGTGTGCTCAACTTCCAAATAAACCACGCCAATCTTATCATTTTATTATATGCATAGTGTATCAAAGAGTGGACTTTTATCGCATCTTTTTATTAGGTAAATAACATACTTAAAATTTAAAACCCTCGAAGGGGATTAAAAGGGAATGTTTTTTTTTAACGAACGTATCAGGTACTATGTACGTTAACACGATTACGTTTAACCGGCTAAATGGACTTTAATGAAACCATACATTTACCCTCTATATCCTTATCACAAGATCTGATTAGACTTTGAACGGGACTGATCCATGGATAATGCTGCTTACCTCTTGTACTTTGCAATTGTACTCTGATATGTATCAGTTATTTATACAAAAATCGTAAGCCTCGAAACGATCAAAGTTTTCTTGTAAACTGGCAGCGAGCTTAAAAAGGTTAAGAACCATTATTCTAAACAATGTGGCCGCTGGAGAGTCTAACTCCTGAGAGAGAGAAAAAAGTCTCCCGCGAACGCTACGTATTAATTACGGTAATTGAGGTACTCACTGTTTTTGCGTCCCTCTCGCACCTTGTACGTCAGGTCGGTGAATGCCAGATCGACCGGCGGCCTTTTTGAAAGATGAGTGATGGTTTTTGGCTGCGCGGGAACGATTTGCAACCGGGTCCCCGACCCCTTCCTGGGTTGCAATAGAATTTCATTGGTGTGATCTTCCTGAGAACTACTTCCCTCAAGCTTCATCTTTTATCGTGCTTTATTCACAGTTTCTATCGATCGCGAACTTGCTTGATCCCGACTCGTACGGAGCTTTAATCCTCGTGATATTCTTTTTTTTTTTAATACTTTTCACAGTTGATTTTCGTTCAAACGGTCCGACTATATCGCAGGGCTGCGTTCTGGTTTCCAGGGGCACGTGCAAATTCTCTCATCGCCTGGAAAAATTATTCGTTTCGAAATCGGAATCGATCGTCTATCAAACTGTTGCTCGTAAAGTTCGATCGAATTATAAAATTGAAATCAAGTCGAAACCAAAGATGTTCGCCTTCGAAATTAAGTAAACTTATCGAATGTATGCGTTCCGTTTTGTATTTTTTATTGACAAGTTATTAAGAAAGAATAATTAATGTACCTGATTATTTTAATTTAAAGAATTTGCATGCAAACTGATTTGTACATACCCAAACAAAGTGATAAATTGCTACAAATTACCGATTTATTCGATATTGAAAATGTCCGTGTAAAACAATATGACAAATTGATCTGTATGTAACCGAGTATACTCGAGTCAAAACATTTAGCGGTTAACATTTCCAGTTACTGGAACGATGCAGACAGAATACCGGCGTTATTTATGCCGATTTAGTATGACGAAAACGATCCCTCGAATGTCACGATCGATCGTCTGCACAGGCAGATTGCATGCAGTTTCGAATCGAATTACCATCGATAAGACGTGTAGATTTCGAACGACGGATACAGCGAGGGCAAAACTTTCGTTGCGTCCTTGAAGGGATCGAATTAATCGGTTCAGTGCCAAGGAGCACGATCACGCTCCTATGGTTCTCATGCTAAAGTCTCAGTTAAACGAGCATTTTTGAACTGCGTAAATGTGCATACAGCGTTTAACCAATGTTCAGGAGCCTGAGAAACGCTCGTCTAACTCAACCCTAAACCCAACAACGCGTAACGGTGGATCCTATCGCTAGAGATGAGCAAAACTTTTATCTAGATAACGATTTCGTACAACGAATACATGAACACAGAAAACGTGGTAACTCCAGCACTCAGACGCCACTCATACGAGTAAACAATGGAAACGGACGTTTGAAACGAAAAGAAAATTCAGAATGCATTCGAGAATCGAACACTTGTTCGTAAAAGCACGAATCGAGCCACAAGTTGTCCCGTGATTGGCGCCAGAATTGGACAGAATTTGTTAATTGTTATTCGTTAAATGAGATTACGTTAATCGAATTAAGTCTTGCCCATCTCTGACCAAGGACTGCATCGAGAATCGTGTCGTACGAAAACATTACGGCGGACAACGCGTTAAGGCGCATTCTTACATTGTCCAAGAGTAAGCAACGCGTGGGACGGCGGATGAAAAAATGCGTTCGTGACTTCCAAGTAAGAAACGTGCAGACCATGTAACTCCGGTTCTCGAGTCAGTAGGAACGAGGGGTCATACCGTTTCTCGAATTCTGCGTTCCCGAACACACGCGACGCGATAAAAGGCACACAACACTCACGTATGTTCGCGCGATCGCGCGTACGACGGACTGAAAGCGTCTAGGGTGAGGTTAGGCGCGATCGCGACGATAACGAGAGCATACGAGATTCAACGAGGCACACGATTGGCTCGTCGACCTCCGTACGATGCTCAAACCTCCGTGTCTCGAGACTGACTGACTGACTATCATTTAGCTGCACCGCGGCCATCGCCATTGACCGTCGTCGCTTTCCAGAGTGCTCTTTCTCCCTCTGCTTCCCTTTCCTTCCCTCTCTACCTCTTCCGTTCTTTTCAACGACGTGACAAACACGAGCTGCAGAATGAACGTTGTGAAAATTACGGCTGTACCGTCGCGTCGTTAACCCAGACTAAAGTCTACGACGGGCTGTTCGGTTGCAGCCCGCGACAATTGTCCTTTTTATAGCGATTCGGCTGACCCGTTCGGCCGCGATTATTTCAGCCTGGCACGATTTACCCCCTACACGCCGGTTCGAGTTTCTTCCTGTACGTAGACGCACACGTATCGGGTCGGTCTAATATCTTTCAACGAGGACGTCGTTGCTGGCCGCTGTTAAACCAATGATCATTAAAGGTTCGCTAAGTGAGCAATTTCTCGACCACGTGGTGCCTTTCTCGTCGATCGTTTAGGGATTAGGATCGCGACTATTCCAATTATTCAATATTTGGACGAATAATCTAATACCTGATTGCCCTGTCTTTTAATCTATGTATAACAGCGATAGAAAAATTTTTCTGTTTGTTTTTAAATGACAGCCTATATTTTTTTCGTTTATCGTGCGATAGTGCACATAACCTGCAAGAAGTTAGCTTATTCTGCATAATCTACTATGACCTCGACCGAACTTGTGTTATACGTATTCGTATTCGTTTCACGAGCTTTTGGAATCCCTTTAATTAATTCAAATACTATTCTTTTGCTCTACGTTATAAAAAGCTGTTTATTTTTAAGTTTGTCGGAATACTTCCTGGTAGACGACATTATGTATTCTTTCGCCGAGTGCACAAACAAATAAATCGTTGCAGTCGTTCGCTCGAAACAGTAGCCTATTTTCTCTACGTCGACAATACGTCTACTTTTGAATTACTGCTAATTTGAACATGAGAGAGGGGAAGTATTGTTATCGATTAAAATTTCAGCACTCCCTTCCTGGTTTTAAGTTGGCTCGAGTTCAAAAATACAAACAAAAAAATGATTACAAAATTCTGCAGTAACGTCGAGGGCTTCTTTTCCTTCGAACGTGACCTAAAAGATTCCATTTTGATTCGAGCCTCGAGAACGTCGCCTCCCGTTAAAAACCTGTCGCGATAAAAAACTTGTTTCCCCGAAATTCTCGCGGGCCGTTCGCCTCTTCGCTATTCCAAATCCGCCATCAGCAATTCATGAGCGCCGGGGAAACGTATCAAAGAGGACTGTTTTGTTCCAGTGAAGGAATCGAATATGCCTCGGTTTTAGTTTCAGTGTATTGAACGGACAGAAAAATTGCAGACCTCAAGAACCTTCGCGGTTTTTTTTTTACCATGAGATTCTAGCTCGCGCTATAGTCGCGAAACGAAGGTCACGTTCAAGTATGCGTGTGCACGCACGTGTGTCGGATACGACACATCTGCCCGGTGCAGAAAAAAAATACAGCAACGTCACTACGATGTTTAGAGATTCAACGTAACCGCAAAGAAACTATCTAATTGCAGGAAATATCACGCTGATATTTTCGTAATTAACCTCGAACAGGGAAGTACGACGCGTACGAAAACAGGTTTAGAATATTTATGTATACTTGGACGGTGTGAGGGATGTGCAAAATTCTTGTTTGGATAAAAAAAATAATCAATATATGCAAACAAATTTCAATAACCTAAATAAAATATTACATCACAAAAAGATACTTTCTATCACGGTACTCTATTTATTTCGTTATTAATTTTTAGTATCTTCGTTTTGAAAAGATCTACAGAGCTTGTCCCAGGCAACAAAAATCCTACTGATAAAGAACGAAGATAAGAATCGATTCTAAATCATCGATGGACGTCGTTAGAACGAATTGCAAATCATCCGTTATTTGCTCAACTTATTAAGCTACCATTTGCATTTCTCTCGCGATTTCGTGAAACAATGGGTCGTTACGGATATGTCGTCGAAAACGCGCTGCTTTGACGTACGAGGCTCGTCGCGTCACGTTTCATCAGCGTCATATCGCACGCGTTGGACTTAAGAACGAGTGAAGTGGTTCGTTAAGGGACCGTATAAAAGCAACTGTCTATTCATTAGCCATACACTTCTGTCGACAACACAGAAAACGAGCACCTATTACTCGTGGCCAGTGGCGCGCCCACCATGCTACAAATACTCATTTCTAGAACCCTTACAATTTTTCTAAATAGTAATAGACAAGAACAAACCACAGAAACAAATCTTCTACTCTCTGTATTTATTTCACGTCGCGGCACATTCGTATGCAATAGTCCCTCGCTTAATGACGAAAAATGAGGTCCCCGCTGGATGTCGATTAGACCGAACACAGAGTAATTCTTGGAGATCATGGTCGGAGACAAATCATCCGTGGATACCTCGTCGATCAGCAAATTACCCATGACTCACGATGCGTTCCATGGAATTGCATTCGTTGGTGCATTTTAAACGAAACTGGCGCGATCGATAGGGCTATTAGTATTTCCTGAACCAAACTAGCGAAGAGTCTGCGAACGTGAACCGGTTTTCCCGGTACAATGAATAGACAGCTCCTAGCAATGATCGCATCGTTTATGTAAATCTGGCTATTATGATCGACACGTGCAACGAAGTGTTCTCATCGAACAGCGTTCTGTAAAATGGACGAATGTTAAAGTATAGAACGTTATCTCATCGTCTGCAAATGATTGTTTTTGTAAGTCTATACCGATGCTTGTTTATCTTGTTCTAGCGACGAAACGAGGGTTCGAATTCGATTGTTACATTTTCCTCGGAACGGCCTGCATGCTTAAAGTCACGTAGATCACCGTATAAATTCAGAATGCCATTGTACGCATTCAGATGCAAGTATTTAGAAGGACATCTTCTCTTTCGTATGCAGTGAACTAGTTTGGCACGTGCGCGACGACACGTGTTACCCGCTCGAAACACACAATGGTGCAGATTCAAAAGGCTGTACGAAAAGTACGAGGACAAAGTTTGTAAATCATATTTCCATAGAGGATCTGTCGTCACTGCCAAAACGAGCGCAACACGTTCGAAAATCGTGCGAGCTGTTGCTAATGCTTGCATCGTGAGATGTTGACGAATAAAGGTCGCTTACACAATCGTGAGCGCAAAGTCCGTCTGGGCAGTTGTCGTTTATTGGTTACGATAAGACCGTAATTACTGTGTTATAGCTTTTATATCTCTGAGGATTTCACGTCGACCTCTACTCCAGTGCATTCGCGATCGAAACGAAACTTACGAATCGGCCATTAAATCCCTCAAACTAATTTCCAAATTTCAAACAAAACAATAAATTTGTCGCGTCAATTTTATCAATCGAAAAGTCACTGATATAAGAAAATTCAATTTTTGTTTAAATTTAATTACAAATATATATTTATTTAAAAAATCATGTTTTATTTTTCTGTTTTACAAAACTTGAACGTTAATCGTAATTTTAGTTGCATCAATCGTATCTGTAACAAGGCTACTATCGTGATAAAATCGACCTATATTTTGAATCATTAACGACACTAAAGCGTACATTATCTGTAACTTTATCGTAAGGGGACGGAATCACTATTATTTGTACATTATTAACTATCGCTATCAACTACACGCGCTAAAGAGCCCTCGTGTAAACGATTAAATATTTTATCCCTCGATCGTTTTTCAAGATTAGCGAACAGTACACGCGAAAAAAACTTATTAATCCAGATGAGACGCGAAACGAACGTTCTGTCCGCTAAATGCAAACCAGTTGTCAGAGAAACGATATTTAATAAGCGTGAGTAATTTTCTGCGGCGAGGATCAAAGTCCAACGAAACGTCTTAATAGTTTGAAGATGCGCGCCGTGTTCTTATCGGTCAATTTACGGCCATCGAATGAACATTATCGTGAGTTTGTTTTAAATACTTTGGTCAAGGTCCCCGATAAGTTTCGCGTGTTTCAAGAAAAATACAACTTCCTTTTTAATAACCTTCTTGAACAACAGTCAACAGTCTGGAGATATCTTAAAATAAAATTATAGATCCTATCTTGTAGTTTCAAGTCTCAAGTTTAAAATTTGAAACAGCTGGCTTGGTCAGCTGGTTCATTCAAAATCGTCTGACCGTGTTGATCGCGTGTGCAGAATAACGAGCACGGACCCGAATAAGGAAACGTTTGCGATGGACACACCTTGTACAAAAAATCAACGACCATATTAAGAGTAATTTGCTACTCAGATAAATATAAAGTGTATTTTAAAACATTATTTCTATGTAAAAGGCGAATCTACGCAAAGGTTTCGAGACCTCGAGGAACTGAAAGGAAACCAACGAGACTTCTTAAAAGTTCCATCACGCGTGTGCCTCGCGATGCACCGACACGACGCTGCCGCGAGGCCATTGCGATCCATATATCAACTGCATCGATCAAACATCCATCGATTTTTTTAAGTCGAGAAAAAGCAAGTTTATTACATTGCACGTAATCATAATAATATTGTTGTTCTCTCATAGTAGTAGAATCCTCTCAGAGGAACGTATTCGCAAAGCTTGAGGGATAATCCTTGGACATCATTTCCATTAAAGTATCTCATCTGAAATCCGTCTCATTTGCACAATTTCCAGTATACCATTTTACAAGCAGGGCCACTAGGTATTTTGTCGTTTGAGGCAATAATTTAGACAACTAATCCCAAATTGTACAGACGAAAATCGGGAATAATAAAATCTTCGTAACGTACGAGGCCCCGAGACACGCGCCTTTCGCGCCAATGCCTTGTCACGGCCCTGCTTGTACGTGCATCTTTAGATATCTGTGCAATAAAGACGTGAGATGAAACAAGTGCATAGAAATTGTTGTATCAGTTTTCTTTAGAAACGATTTCGCTCACCGTTCGATTCCATTATTGATCAAAACTTCTTGCCGGTTCTGCCTCCCATGTTCCACCATTTTTTAATTTGTTTCGCTCCCCGCGGACCGATTTATCTCGTTATCTGCGCAACGATTCAATCTTCTGAAAGTACATAAACACATTATGTATGTATAAGGCGGATTATTAATTGCTGCACGAAATTATGATGTAAGATAATGACTTGCTATCGATTGGTGTACGAGACGTCGCTTGCAATCTCGTAAAAAAATAAATCATGTTAAAGCGCGTTCTCACGCGTGCAAAACAGCTATCAAAATACGCTTGAACTATTTAAATCAGTGTTCTCTAATTTCTCATAAATCAAGCCCTACCTTGACACCTTAAAAATGATATATTACTAAATAATAATTGAAAATACTTTACAGCGTGGAAACATCTACAAGTTTATCTTAATGCGTTAAAAACGTAATTTTCTTCCTCGAGTAATTATACCGCCAACTTGCTGACCTTGACGAGTCTACAAGGCAGGGCTTGCTCCATGATATTTACGCAATCGCACAAAAAATACTTGAACTTTATCTTCGAGTGTTTTTTCCGTCGCCCAACCTTTAATAATAACATTTTTTAACCGGATTGAAAATTTAATAATAACAAAACTAAGCCTTCGAACAAACTAGACAAGTATCGGAATGAAATTGAAAACGAGACTCGTGTCATTACGAATTCTTCTGGAAACGACTCGTAAGGAAAACTTGAATTGTGGCGGGAAACCCACAATCAATAAGTTCGTTCTATTCTTATCGGAGGAGCGTTTCCACCGACTCCGTTCGATTGTTCCGTTGAATTGAATAGAACAATGCTCGATAACATGCTAATCACCGGTCGCATAGAAATGCACGATGTCGAATCGATTCAGAGCACGAAGGTGGCGAGAAAAAATTCAAGCCTCGTCATCCCGATCGTAAAAACCGACACGCATCGTATTACTAACTAACCGCAAAAACTCGAGGTTATGATACATATATATATAATTCGTTCAAATAAGTTTCTATACGTACGGTTCAGTCTATAGGCAATCAAACGACCAGCTTTCCGGACACCGATGCGGATTAAACACTCGACGTTGGCAGTTTCACACGAACTTGGATTCACGGAATAGAAAAACTCGGCATACCACCTCTACCAACGCGCGACACGACGTTTCACTAAACGCGTCGCTCGATGGTCGACAACTGTTACACGTTTTTAATCTGAATCGCCGTCTGATCGACGATCATTCAACGCATGCCCCCATCCTATAATACTGATCGACCGATTGGTTGCCGATAACCGTCGGAGAATTAGAAACTTGGGTAACCCTTCCTTCCTCGGTCTTTCCAAATCCCCCACTAACAACGCCTGACGTTTTCAATCCTATTTCCATGTTTTGCTCCTCGTGTTCTTCGGTCGACCCTGATGCACGCATTCTTCACATCGGCGAGAAAAATGGCCACCTTCGCCGCGGCTCGCGTTTATTTAATGCCGGGCTTGATCGATAAAGTCGGATGCATCGTTATCGTCAACATCATTCCCTACGATACGGGCCCGCTGATACATTTATTACTATACCTGTACCATAGTCTAATTAGCATAACCTCTAAAAATATGCTAAATATAAGTTTCATTATGATCAAAGAAGAAATATAGTTTCAAACCTAACATATTCATCTGACTCGAGAAATATGAATACAACACACACTACATTGACTCATCTACCTTCATTCAATAACGAAAGATGAAGTACTTTACCGAATATACTATACTACAAATGTATCTCGAAATGCTTACACGAAATAAACTCTGAACTTATAAATACTTCTGTTATTCACAAAATAATATCAGCAAAAGTTGAAAACATTTCTACACACGAAAACAACGTATCAATGATTTTTTTTATTCCTATTTTCCCAAAAAGTATCCAAATGTTAAGGCTATTCAATCATTTTCATATACAGCATTCTAACGTTAGTCTAGAAAACATACACATTATGGGGAGGATCGAAGATTATACGTAGTTTGAATAATCAGAAATTATAAACGATGTTTCTTTATTAGTTTTTAGGATAAAAATGTTTGGAATGGTACGTTATAGAATGGACACGAGAAAATGGGTGAAGAACGTCTTTTATTTTGAATAAATCTGAAAGCAAGTAAAATGGTCTATAACAAACATATTTGTTATAATGACCGGGTTTTTTTGTGTAAGAAACACAGCAGACTTTCAAATCAGCGTTCAAACATAATTGTATATTCATTAGCAATTGATTTTTTTTTTCGTCAAAATATAAATTTATTAAATTAAATACGATAATTGCCATCATTTCGTAAAATGAAATATACTAATTAGTTATTTGCAGCCATTAGCAAATTTGTATTACAAAAGTAATTAAATAAATTACAATTGTAATACAAATTTCCCAAGTCACACCACGAGGAGGTTGCTGCAAGTGGTGACTCGCCCCATCCACCCTTCCTTTGCATAGCAAATGCCACGGTATGCATCATCGTGGCTCTCGAATCCTCTATTCCAACTGGAATAAACGATTCATTTCTGTACCTACCCGAAAAAGAGGTAGAGGTGATAACCAACCCCCTAAACTCTTTTGTCATTTCTAAACATCTTAACCTAAACATCTTATTCTAAAAATCTTAATCTACACATCCTAGCTAAATGTCTTAATCTATACATCCTAACTGATAAATAAGCGTCCTGCGGCGTCTTATTAGGCATACTACCGAAACATGTGCGTACATTTATCTCCATATTCGACCGACTTTCATGTGGTGGATTGTCCCTACAACAACAGCCCTAACAACGAAATCCATCAGGCACTTCGTCTGAAAATCCTAACAACGAAATTCATCAGGCAGTTCTTTTGAAAACCCTAACACCATTGGTTGCTCCTTCGTTGGGTTGTGATAAAGGGGGAAGATTTAGTACACGTTTCGCCGCCATGATGCAGAATAGCTGTCTCAAAATTTGAAGAAAGCTAACGGAATCGATACGAAACTACAATAATGGATAGATTATCCACGTATGGAGTTGTGCTATTCGGTCACATTTTCCATAATGGACGACACGTCGTCACGAGGACCGAGGAAAAGGTGTAATTGCAAATGGAATAAATACATACGTCTGTATTTATCCAATTTACGTGCGAATTTTGCCTATGAAGAAGAAGCAAAAAATATATGTACAATCGCACCTACGAAGGACAAAATATCGATATTGCTTCCGTTCCAATGGCAATCGCGGAAATCCCTAATAGGTTACCGATATTACGCGTACGATCCCTGCCAATCGTATTACGACATGGGCCGTGAAGGAAACACAGAAAGAAATCTGTCTAATCGTCGCGTAAATCGTTTCGAGTAAAAGCGGTGCACGTCACGAAAATATCTTGAAGAACGATTATTTGTAGACGCGGCACGGAAATCGTATACTTTTTAGCTACGTATCGTCTAGAAAATGGGCGCCAATAGTCACGTTTCAAAACAACGCTCTGAAACGTAGAAGATGGCGGCCATTTTCGTTCGACGTTACGGCTAGAAACTTACAATTTTCACCTTACCCAATTGTACACAGAGAGGAAGATAAGCTGGGAAAGGGGACGACGGTCTTCCAAAATGTACGATGAACCGAATGCACTCGCGACGCGAAAATTAAATACACCATTTAGTACGAAACGTATACACGGAGCCATCTTGGTCGAAATAATTACTGCAGCTAAGAAAAAAGCATTCTTGATTCCCCTTATAAAATTCGAAGAGCAAAGCTAACACCACCCGTACCCTAGGGACGACCAAGCTCGACTGAAACCCGGGCGACGCTCGTGCAACGATCCGCTGTTCCGCGAAAGTGCTGCCATCATTAGTCAGCATCTTCATCACGTACATATTTCAAATTTTGTTGTTTTATAATATTAATTCCTATGAACCAGAATTAAAACTATGCACATTAAATGTTTTAATTTATTCTTTTACTACTGATTGCATAAAATTATTTACTTATTTTGTTAAATCAAAGAACGAAACAAACTGTTGACTCCTCGTTCAAACAAAATTACATCTTCTGATTGGTTGTGCATCGACGAAGGCGACATCCTCCGGTAGAAACTTGTTCAGACAGGATAGCGAGATGTCGTTTTTTTTGAAAGGGGGGAAATATTCCTTCGTTTCCAGAGACTTCTCAGAAGGATCAAATTTCGCTTGTACTAAGGCGTAATAGCAACAAAAAATGTAACGACATTGACGGAGAAAATAAATGTACCAGTTACTAACCAAAGCAAGTAATGTCCTAATATGTAGTCCTTGATTATTATTAAGCATATGTGTAATATAGGAAGAATATCTTGGCAAATTTAAATTATTTAATTGTACATCTTTACGCGTCAAAGATTATATCGAAGAATACTTTATTTAACAATGGAAGACTAAGCATCTTGCAGAACAAATTATAATAAAATACTAATATAACACGTAACAGAAAATTGTTCAACATGTAAAAATATATACGAAGGAAATCTGCTGTGAAATCCTGAACGACAATGTGTATCAAAATTTATGAACTAATCTAGAGCGAATAAAAATATTTGAAATCCCTAGCAAGTGGCATTTCGAACCTACAGCTGTTTTTTCTAAAATACTTGCAACAAGAAAACCCTATTATATATAAAATTCTGAACACAGTTACCGACATTGGGAATATTATGAAATAAATTATTGAACATATAAATATTTCTATCATTCTTAATAAAATTTCAGCAAAAATTGAAACAATTTCTATGCACGAAAACAGCTAACCAACGTGTTAATGATTTTTAATTCCTATTTTTCCAAAAAGTATCTTTAAAGCTAACATTATTCTACAACACACATTATGGAGAGGATCAAAGAAGATTACACGTAGTTTGAACAATCAGAAATTATGAATGATAATGTTTCTTTATTAGTTTTAAGGATAAACTGTTTGATATGGGTGTTATAGAATGGACACGAGAAAATTGGTAGAGCGTCTTTTATTTTCAATAAATCTGAAAAGTAAAATAGATTATAACAAACATATATGTAATAGTAACCGATATTCTGCGTAATAAACACAGCAGAATTAAAAATTAGTGTACAAACATAATTGTACATTTATTAGCAATAGATTTCTTTTCACCAATAGAAATTTACTAAATTAAATATGACCATGGCCGTCATTTCGTAAAATGAAATATATCAAGAAATTTTTATGCAGCCATTAGCAAATTTGTATTACAAGAGTAATACGAATTTCCCAAGTCACACCACGAGGAGGTTGCTGCAAATGGTGACTCGCCCTATCTCCAAACGTGTCCCATCCGCCCTTCCTTTGTAAAACAAATGCCACGGTATGTATCATCGTGGCTTTCGAATCCTCGATTCCAACTGGAATAAACGATTCATTTCTGTACCTACCCGAAAAAGAGGTAGAGGTGATAACCATCCCCCTAACCTCTTTTGTCATTTCTAAACATCTTATTCTAAAAATCTTAATCTAGACATCCTAGCTAAATGTCTTAATCTATACATCCTAACTGATAAATAAGCGTCCTGCGGCGTCTTATTAGGCATACTACCGAAACATGTGCGTACATTTATCTCCATATTCGACCGACTTTCATGTGGTGGATTGTCCCTACAACAACAGCCCTAACAACGAAATCCATCAGGCACTTCGTCTGAAAATCCTAACAACGAAATTCATCAGGCAGTTCTTTTGAAAACCCTAACACCATTGGTTGCTCCTTCGTTGGGTTGTGATAAAGGGGGAAGATTTAGTACACGTTTCGCCGCCATGATGCAGAATAGCTGTCTCAAAATTTGAAGAAAGCTAACGGAATCGATACGAAACTACAATAATGGATAGATTATCCACGTATGGAGTTGTGCTATTCGGTCACATTTTCCATAATGGACGACACGTCGTCACGAGGACCGAGGAAAAGGTGTAATTGCAAATGGAATAAATACATACGTCTGTATTTATCCAATTTACGTGCGAACTTTGCCTATGAAGAAGAAGCAAAAAATATATGTACAATCGCACCTACGAAGGACAAAATATCGATATTGCTTCCGTTCCAATGGCAATCGCGGAAATCCCTAATGGGTTACCGATATTACGCGTACGATCCCCACCACGACACGGGCCGAAAAGGGAACGAAGAAAGAAATCTGTCTATTCGTCGCGTAAATCGGTTCGAGTAAAGGCGGTGCACGTCACGAAATATCTTGAAGAACGATTATTTGTAGACGCGGCACGGAAATCGTATACTTCTTGGTTACGTATCGTCTAGAAAATGGACGCCAGTCGACGCCCTGATACGTAAAAGATGGCGGCCATTTTCGTTCAACGTTACGGCTCCGAATTAACAATTTTCACCTTACCCAAATGTAGACAGAGGGGAAGAAAAGCTGGGAAAGGGGACGACGGTCTTCCAGAATGTACGATGAACCGAATACACTCGCGACGCGAAAATCAAATACACCATTTTAGTACGAAACGTATACTGGTAGCCAGCTTGGTCGAAATAACTATTGCAGTTAAGAAAAAACCATTCTTGAGTCCCCTTATATAATTTGAAGAGCAAAGCTAACACCACCCGAACCCTAGGGACGACCAAGCTCGACTGAAATCCGGGCGACGCTCGTGCAACGATCCGCTGTCGTTTAGCGAAAGTGCTGCCATCTTTACTCACCGTTTTCGTCACGTATTTCGCATTTTGTCGTTTTATAATGTTAATTCCTATGAAACAGTATCAAAATTATGCACATTAAATTTCTTAATTTATTCTCTTACTGCTGATTGCATAAAATCATTTACTTATTCTGTTAAATCAGTGTACATAAAAAACTATTGCGTTCTCGCTCAATCAAAATTACGTCTGCTGATTGGTCGTACATCGACAAAGGCGAAAACCGTTGGTAGGGACTCGCCCAGGCAGGAAAGGAAGGATTCATTTTCTGTAACGTATTTCTTTGTTTCCAGAACCTTCTTAGAATCTTCTCTTTGTCAATCTGTTAAACATTCTTTTAGATAATATTATATTTCCAAAATCTCTGATGATTTATTTATCAATACTTTCAATATTTTTATCAATAGGCTATGAAAGTTATTACTATGTTTTGGGCATTGAAATTTGTATGTATTGGAGTAAATGATAAAATAATACACTAAGAAATACAAACAATTTGTTTGATAAAGAACAATACAATCTACTCGTTATATGCAAACAACTTGAAATAATATAAATTTCTCAAACTAGCCAATTATTGGTACGTGTATTTCAATTAAATAAACAAAGTAAAGTTTATAAAATGTTCTCAGGTAAATAACGAAAAAATTACGCGGACCATTCCACAAATTTTTAGGCACTAAGTTTTATTTGAAAATAGTTTTTAATTACATTTATGTAGCGGCCAGACATGTTATCGTAACTGTTGGCGTCATTGACATATATGTGAGTTTATGTTTCGTTAAAAAACACGTGTATATAAAAACAAATGCTGCTTTCAATTTCTGGGTAAGGATCGTCATTTTTGCTCGTAGGACCTGGGAAATGAATATTCGATCGTCAATAAATTTTTCTGTATTCCCATCGTCGAACGCGATATATTTTTAACCGAACACGCGGCTATAAATATAGTTCTAGGAACAACGCTCGCTCCACACCTTTATCGAATGCTTCCAATATCTGTATAACGGTCGTGTGTACCTGGAAAGGTTCGAATTGTCTTTTGTTCGTTTAGGGAGAACGGTCGTTTCCCGTTTGAATTAACGTAGTCGCCTTGCTTCTCTTTCCGATTCTAACAGGGTCAGAATGTCTCCTTCTCGCACAGGACCCTTCACGTTTCGAATCAGCTGCCTGTTTTGTTCGTTCAGAAATTCCACTTTGACCTGCGTACATTGCCCCTGAGAACCAGTCCTACCGAGAACCTTTACCACCCTTGCGCGTACTATTGGCTTTTCCATATCTCACGATTCTCTCGATCTCTCGATTACCGTTGCACGATTACCCAACTGATTACTGTGCTTTTCACAGATTCGATGGACCGCACTGGAATTCTTGCCAACTTGCGTTATTTTAAACAGTATTCGAAATCACGTTTCAAAGAACGCCGAAAGTCACACGCATGTTCGATCGTACGTAAATAATACCGTAAACGAATATAACGCGAGAAACGTTTCCACGGCGTGTCGCGACGCGTGAACGTGCTTTGTAAAATTCTAATCCCCGGTACGAAAGAAATTAAAAAGCCGACGAAGCTTTTGCTTTGGCAGCATTGGCAAAAGCGAGCTTAAAATAGACGCTCCGGCGTTAGATTGGCCGTTGAAATCCCACGTGTGTATGACGAATTCTTTGGCTGTAAATTTAAATCGTTTCGTTGCAAATGCAAACGTAGCCATTGATCGCGCTGAGTCTGGCACACCGATCGTGTTTTTATTAAAGGTGAATGTATTGCTAATTGAATGACGCCGATCGTCGTACGCATTATACAGATGGTTTATTCATTTGTGCTTTAGTATAAACGTGACATTCCTTGCTTAGAACATGGAACATTATGTACTCGAAAATTTGTATCGCAAGGATCTCCATTCCCCCGGTCTCGCGTGTGTAATTGCTTTTATTCCTTTCCATGCACTTTTCCTTTTGTACACTCTCCGATGTTCGTACACACATGCGCACAGCCTCGCACACGTATACTCGTTTGTTCATATAAAATTACAATACTTGAAAAAATTGTCATGTACTGTACGCGATGCATGGTCGGATAATATGCATTGTATAACGACGTGTATGTGGTACGATTTCGTGTATGTATTTCTCTCTGTGTGTGTGTACGTGTATGTTTTCCAGAAGCGGAAATTTTTATGAATCAATTCTCCTATGCTGCGCATCTATATGCATACGTGGTGTGACATTATTTGTTCGAAGGTCCTGCCCGCAAGTAAGTCGCGTGTAATTAAAAGTTTGCTTGTTCGTTAGTACAGTCTCAGCCCTTGGCGAGCTTTGAACACAATGCGCGCGGATACGTGTGCTGATAAAGTCTGACACGTTGCTGGTTTTCCGTACGTCGGTTAAACTCCTGGCTACGAACACGATAGCGCAGCATTTACAAAGGTTAAACTCGCGCGAAAACTAAGGAACGATCGGCTGACTCTGCAAAACTAACACCCGAACGAATGACAATTGTGATCTAGTTGTAAACGACCGTAACGCGGGTTTAGATCTCGGCTCTCTGTGCACGTTGCGTCTCGGTATCATGATTTGCATCCGCAATCGTTAAGGTTAGTATAGCAGCTATGTTACAGTAGAAGTAAATTGTTAATTCGATTCCGTACATTGTAAATCTCACTTTCGGTACGTGCTAGACGCGGGCCGAAATCTAAACAGTTATATACATGTCTACGCGTTTCAACGTAACAACGAACACTTTCTCGTTTTTTTTCTTATTTTTTTTTTTTGTTTGGTACAAAAAAGCACAACTGTTACACTTTCGTTGTACCTAAACGATTTTACTGCGCCGTTTCTATATCCCGCTTTCGTAGATTCCTATACATTACACCTCTCTATGTACATTTTACAGAATTCTTTTGCGTGTACGCCAAACGATCGTTTGCTGATACTAAATCACAGACATTCCAAGTTACCATCATTGAAACGCATTTGTAACAAAGTGAAAATAAATCGTACGATTTCCAAGCTCGCGGTTCAAGTTTCAACAGTGATTACTCGATCATGATACGATGTTTACTACCGGTTGTTCAACAACAATTAAAATAGTAATAATAACAAAAAAAGATAGAAAAAGAAACGAAATGTTCGCACGTATTAATGCAGTGTCTCGTTGTTTCCTGCCTAGATATTTTGTCAATCTGCTCACTTACGTTAAGAATATTAAGTAAAAGTACAAACGATAATAATAATACATATATATATATATATATATAGCGAGTCTAAAAATATGGAAACTTCTTTTTCATCCCGCTTCCTACGATTCGTAAGATATAATTTCTTCGATTACGTTTTTTACAGCTTAATTTACCATTTGCACGCGAAGCGCGAATTGTTCACTGGGTACAAACCTTTTTAATTACGGAAACGCTACGTCGGCGTACGTCATTCGACGATTCGAAAATCGTTCTACTTTGCGTAATAGTCGTAAAAATGTCTACAGTCCCTAGCTATCCGTGTTCGATCGATTTTTAGACTCGAAGGTGGAAATTAAAAGCGGACTAAAGTTCTGACAAAATTGAGAACGACTCGAGTCGAGTAAAGGAGTACGATTCTGAAGGTTTCGTGTTGTTAATTCCTACATTAATTAGTAGTACGTATGCGATAAGTACTGTCGCTGTTTTACGTAGCTATTCGCCTCGAATATAACAAGCGCGTATCGAAATTTAAATTTTAATACAGTTTCAACCCATCCCTATCGGTACGATAAATTAAACACAACTTAAACTTCGAAGAAGACGATCGTATCGACGAAGATCGTTTACCCTAGATGAAAAAATTATACGTAGAATTTCTATGTAATATTTGGGAATATAAAAATATTTATATGACTATTATTTAACAAATATCATTTCTGTCCATGGAGAACTTCAGTTTAGAAAGTCGAACCAAGGATAACAATATTCATCGGCTATAACGTTAAGATTATTCTGTACTTGGCCGTGTCGCGACTCTTGATAAATTGCTGTACAGCGATATGAGATCCAAATGCGAAGAAAACGAATCAGCGGAATTATAATTGGTTTTTGTCTTATCAGTCGTTGAATAAATTAACCCGACGCGATACAAGCGGTGCATAGGCCGTGAAAATAATTCCTGTATAAGTTTCCAAAACCAGAATAATCTTATTAAATTCGTTAACGTACGGACTCGCGTGCCTATTTTTTGTCTTTTTGTTTTTTTTTTTGTTGTAATATGTATGCTCCCTTCACCTTGCCTTCTCCTCCCCCTCCCTGTAATTAATCGTACTATATCGTAATAAATGTAACAATGTTCAGTACTCTCACTTAAAAGCAAACGCACAGGCAGCTAGTGATTGGTCAGGTGTGAGCTTTTTTTTACAATACATGCTTACCATTTCCTTTTTGCCGCTTAAACGTTATAGTTACCGAATTATAATTATTAATGGAATGACGATATGGGTAAGGATTGATCGCGATCACGTAATAAATCATTTCGTAGTACAAATTACACTATACACACAGTGCCTCGTCGATACATAGAAAAGTATCGGGCGCAGAAATTTGTTTTTGGTACCCCAACGAGATAAACGATTATCCGTCTTTACGTGTATTCGTTGGCATATCTACGAGGCACCATCTTCCATAGCCTAAGTGAATGTGGCGAACGATGTAAACACGAGAACAATAAAGAATCCGTTCTAACCATCGATCCGTAAATTCTATTGCTTATCTATTGAAAAAGTCTATCTTGTTCGCGCGATTCACACGCGCTCGTTGGAGGGACCATGAGTCTTGAACGGGCCTAAGGCTCCTGGCGAGTTTGTAGTAATTGGCTATAAATGTTTGCGTATCGATTCGATGCGTATTATCAACGGTGGTCTCGTCTCGATCTATCAACGATGGATGTACAACTTGACTCTAACTTCTGCGTAGTCTAGTTTCATTAGAAATGCCTAAATGTTTCTATGCGTACGATTCTTTTTTTTTTCAATCAGCCTTCTCGACGTTACTCGCCACGCGACGTTACCGGCCATGACACACTTCGTTCCTGGTTTCGCGCTCGGAACGCATTATCGGGAATGTGGGCCTCGTTTTAACGCTACGAAGCATTTGCATCATTGATGAAACGTTCCGAACGCAGTCTTCCGATTTACGTACGTACGCGTCTATTCTCGATGAGGAAAGAAACTGAGAATCGTAATCGTGAGTGTCGCGAAGACCATTTTCGCCGGAACACGGTACCGTACACACCAGTTCGCGTGATCTTCGACCGAGATCGAGGTGCATCGGACACCCGTGACATCGTCGTGTGTCAATTACTGATCACCCTTCGGTCACTGCACGTTTTAACGAAGAGATCGTAACTTTAGTCTGAGTACAAAGTAGGCGATCACTCTCAAGATAAGCAGAAAACCCGCGAGCGCGACGGCGTCCATCCAGAAGACGCCGTCTTGCATCGACATCTCTTCGAGGAACTTCGTCGGGCTCTTGAAGTGGCAGTAGGCGTCGGAACACTTGAGCTTAGCACGATTATAACCATACACTGAGACCATGGTGCCCTCGAAACTGTACCTGACGTAGCTCACGTACGAAAGAAACTTCAGATACTTTGGAATGGCATCGAAATTGACGAAGAAACCGGAGAACAGAACGATAGGCACCGACGAAACTGGGCCAATGAACACTCCGCTCTGAAACGAGAAACACGTTACATTTCTAATCGAGAATACGTAAATCGTACGCGGCACGTTAATATTACCTCCACACTTAACGCTGCACCTATCACTAAACCGATGGATTGAGAAACTAATGCTGTCAATATACATATAGTTAAATACATTATGAACCTATTCGTTTCCAATGGTTGCGACGTCATGAAATACACTATGACAACGTATGCTATAGAATACACTATCTGCAAAAAAAAGAAGGATTAACAGATTACATTGAGCGTACATTTAAAGTGTATGCCAGTGATTCTCAAACTTTCTTCAAGACGCTGCTCTAATAAAAAAATATTTAAGTTATCCACTCTTTTTTGCAAGGTGCAACTTTTGAAAACCACTGGATATTATGAACGTTATATTTACTTGAAAGGGTACATCAGCCAGGGTTCTCGCAAGATAGTAAGCTTTTACGGAATACCAATAATTTAAATGTTCTCTCACGAATACGGCCATTTCCATTGGAACTGCATATCGGTAAACATTATTTATTAACATTGATATAAACACGACGATCGTCAGGCGTTACTTACACGTGAGAATGGTAGGCATCATAGCGGTGAACATGAGAAACATCACCGTGAAGAAGACGCAACCGGCGTTGCTCATCACTTGCGAGGCCTCGTTGCCGATGTCGTAATAAATCGCACCAATGAGAAACCCAACGATTATGTGCGAAATCAGCCTTACTCTCGTTAATGTCTGCGACAGCGAAAGAATGCTCGATCAGGTGAATGGTTCATGTTAAAAGGGTCTCGGTTCTCGTAAACGTAAATGCACGAACCATGTCTCTTATTTGCGATAAGAAAATTCTCTTAAGGAGGATCCAAAATTGGGTACAGCTATTCGTTGGAAAGCCGACTTTCATCTCTATGCTCTCGGCGCTGTCGAGCAAAGATGTCGTGCAAGAGATCGGCATGTTGATCACCGTACCGCCGTTCGGCTGCTTCACCACCCCGTTTGGTATCAAGGCAGTCTCGGATTTCGTCTCCTGCTGCGGCGATTCCTTCGCTATGTCGTTCGATACAGTTTGCACCGCGTTGATCGTAGCCTGGTTTAGCTGATAATTGGCGCATTTGCCGTTGTTCACGGCCATTACCAATTTATGCACACACTCGCCATGTTCGCCACACGCCACCTCCATCACTGTGCAAAAACGTATGCTATCTTACTTTTTGTTTAAGTAGTGGACATCCTCTTCTCAAAAATGCTATGAACAAACTGGTTTGACACACCAAATCGCTGGACTAGTCAATGACTTCCTCTTTATCTCTACAGTATTTCTCAATGTATACAGCTTACAAGGGCTCGTTTAAATATCGACACACCCATCGGGGAAGTCACCTTGTAAAATGGATCGAACGTTACATGAATTTCTCGAAGCAAGGCTACATTGTAACCGATTTAAGTAAGTTGTATCAGCGGAAAAGTAAACGAATCAGTCGAGTCTCATTAGCATAGATAAATTGTACGCGTTGATGTTGAATGTCAGCTTGGGAGGAGACGATGGAGGCCTTGGGGTATCATTGAAATTCTAGTTGCAATCTCTACGCACCATAATCCGCTGGATTGTGATAGCCAGGACACTCCAGACCCATCGATGACAAAAAGGGGACCAGACCTCCGACGTTACCTTCGTACATGCACTGCCCTTCGGCCAGAAGGTACAGGTGGTCGAACATCTCGAACAATCGAGCACTCGGTTGATGTATCGTACATATGATCGTTCTTCCTGAAATAAATCGAGGGTACAAGCATTTACAAACTATCCAGAAGCATCGTTGACAGAGGATTATTATATAAACAATTCTCTGTTACAGTTACCTCCTCTGCTTAACGATTTGAGCAAACTTAAGCACTGGTAACAGGTCGAACTGTCCAAACCGGAGGTGGGTTCGTCGAAAAACATCACCGGTGGATTGTTCACGAGCTCCAACGCGATTGATAGCCTCTTCCTCTGGCCCCCGCTGAGGCAATGTGATTGCGTGTTGCTCGCGTCGCTTAGGCCAAGTGTTTCGATGATTTCTTCGATCTGCGCGGTACACGGATTTACGTTAGAAAGCGTCGACTTTCGTAAACATTCTAAGAGGAGGAAATCGAATTTCACCAACGCACCACTACTTTCTTCTCCCTCGCGCTGATGTCCTTCCCGAGCTTCAGATTCGCCGAAACCGTCATCGCCTCGTACACCGTCAAATGGGGCAGCAGACGATCGTCCTGCATTATGTAACAGGACATCTTCCGAAATCTCCTCAGGTTCCTGTCCTTGCCGTTTATCAGCACGGAGCCGCTCAGGTGAGACGTTCTGGAAACGAGGAGAGCGACGTTACACGTAATACGTTTCTGATTCGGTATATCGGCGCAAATGTCGAGGACGATACTCACTTGTAACCCGCCAGAACGTTCATGAGCGTACTCTTCCCGGCGCCGGAAGGACCCATGATGGCGGTCAGCTCTCCCGATCGGAATTTTCCGTTCACGCATTTCAATATCGTCTTGTAACCTGCGACGTAAAATTACGCGAACAAATGATACATTTATAATTGTTTCATAATTTTCTATAAGAGGTAAATCGAAGGTAGGTAATTTCTTTGCGTCAGGGGAAAAATCATTTCTCCTGGGTGTACCGGTTAGCGGTTATAAATAATCGCAGGTTGTAGGGTTAAGGTCGCCCACTTTTTTTCCTTCGATTCCGTTAGCTCTCTATCGATCTATAGTTTCACGATTTACGTAACGTTTCGCATTGCCAAAATAGAATCCGCGGCTCTTGGCAAGTTCGCCGCGTTCCCGCGGATAAGGCATAGAAATTACGTTAAACCGTCGGTTTCACGGGCAGCTGGATCCTCCGGGTGCAGCTGCACCTCTGAGGTGCATCCAGACCGCAACAGGAATCTGTACGAGCGTCCCTATTGATTCTTTTTAGCTAGGTCGTTCGCACGCGTTGTTCGACGAAATGCCTACCGAATGCGTCTTCGAATCATCTTCGATGACATTAGACACAAAACACAGTATCATTTAAACGACTTTTACCACTAATAAATCGAACTGAGAATTCTTTAAAATAAATTTTAATAATTTCAACCTGTCGAGCAACTGTGACGATGACTAGCAAAGCGCTATTGAATACAAACTATATATGGAGTAAGAAATATGGCGGCTATGGAAATCGAAGGCTATCTCTGACATGTTAAAACAGAAGTACGATCGGAGATATAATTTTATTTCCAATTAGTTTTTAATACGAGTATGGATCGCGTGCCCAGCTCGATATCACAGGACAAAGGGTTAAAAACAGGTATATCAAACGCGCGACCCATTTCACGGCCCGCTTAACCCTTCTATTATTATTTGTTTTTATTTTTACTTCCTCGATAACGATTAAGATCACAGAATTTTCCCTATGTTTTACTGATCCGAGAAGACTCAATTTGTGTCCAGTTTTTCTCCGATTGATGCATTCTGTGCAAACGTGACGCATAGCGCCTATTAAACTCTGACACTTCCGGTTCGTAAGGATTTCCAGACAATTTTTCTTTGCTCCAATTTCGAGTTGCTCAAGCTTTCTAATCGAGACCAAAATCTCAGCGTATAGTAGTGACTTGGTTCGAGTTTTAGGGGATTCTGTTGGAATGTGGAAGGCTTGTGATATCAACCTCTCTTTCTTCCTTCGGATACGCTGTATGCCAGGTTCTTGAACTCAATGTCAACCGGTGGCCTCTTCGGGAGGTGCGTCAGTGTCACTGCTGGCCTCTTACCATCCTGGCCAGGACTATGGTTCGGTACCTTCCTCGCGAACATGCTGCTGCTACACATCGCAACCGCGGCGCCATTCGTCGCGCTGCCGTTGCAATTGCAGGGGAGATTGTTCTGCGAGTCACTGTAACACAAGACGGAACGTTTCACGACACGCGATTTAGAATCTTATTCCACGACGATGGTGTCCAAACTTTTCTACGACGCTAAACGAAACTCGAATTAACGTGTCCGTGCACACGACTCGAAACGAGAGTCTCATTGCATAAAATATTATCTGCAACAATCACACTCGGATTTATAAGTTCGTCGACCCGGTGTAGTTTTCTTTAGAACCACGCTATGCTTTTAATCGTCATTTATCATTCGAAAATTTATTAACACGTTCGTTACCATGCGTTTAACTAATCACGTAAGTTTATGTGACACGCGTCTTGTTTATCACGTGATTTATGTAACGCTTTAATTCTAGTCGCGAACGCGTAACAGCCGTGATTTGTATTATTTTTTAGAATTTCTTTCCTACGTTTGTTGCGTTAAAAAAGACTGGTTTTTATTGGTCTGCAATTAACAAGTATCAGAATGTAAATGGAATGTAAATGTAGGAACAAAAAATGCACTGGAGGAACTGAAGAAGAAAACATAGAATCTGTTGATATAACTGTGACATAAAACGATCGTAAATGTGTTATTTAATGATAATATTAACGTGTTTTTGGTCTTAAAACTCTGTTTCTTTCCCTGGTCTTTGACAAAGAATTTCCCGTACGCTTCGAGAAATTGTGAGTCAGTTTCCATGCTCGGAAATTATTGCAGACCAATGCGACTCGTGCAGTTAAATAATTGTTGGCTCACGTTTCCGCGAACTCCGCGTTTAAGTGAAACTAATAAAGAACGGTTCGCCCAACGCCACTTTACCGAGTTCCAGGCTTCTGCTGAAATTCTACGTTTAATGGTCCCTTTTCTCAACAAGGAAAGGCCTAAAGATCTCTCATCGCGCGTAAAAGTATCGCGAAAAGGCGTTCAACGACGCAATGTACGCGAATTATTTATAGACGGAGGATATGTTGTGTGTGATCGAAACGAAAGGATGAGTCAGAGTTGGAACAGTAAAAAGTTGGTGCGAGCCACGGTACAACGAATTCAAATATTCATAGAACGAGCAACGTTAATAAAATATATTCTGTCCGACGAGGCTGACGAAAAATCAGCAAATGTATCCGTCCAATTCGAGCTGTGGAATATAACAGGGGTTCGATCGTGGCTCATTTTTCGCCACACGTGTCTCCTATCGGGTTAAAATTAGTTATAGAAGCCATACTAGACGAGCACATTGCGGTTTGTCATGTGTAATTTAATCTCACACTTAATCCTAGTTTTAAGGTTTCGGTAAAATTGAGAAATAATCGATATCGACAGTCGCAACAACGGTCGATCACATTTTTATCAGTCTTAAAATTTCGCCAAATTAATTATCTAAGAATGCCCTATCGCACAATTAAATCTGACATCGACGTCAATGTTTTCAAACCAGAATTAATTAACGCACTTTATAGATTTTATAAAAAATAAATTTAAATTCATGAAGCAACTCAAGGAGGACTAGTATCCATTTGTTTCTACGTGTTTGTTTATCAATTCCTACTGCAAACGTATTTTTCGTTTCCAAAATGAAACACATGTAATCACCACGCGAATGCTATTTTATTCCACGCGATACGAATTAAATGGCAAATCGCGGAAGAAGTTCCTTTAGAACTTTTCAACGATTTCGTATCTATGAACGGCGGAGCGGTGCACGACGAAAGAAACGAGGAAAAGTGCTCTTCGACGGAGCCTAAGTTTTACCGCGATCAATGGGGAGAACCTTGAGTTCCGTTTTAGACATATTTGGGATGTACATACGTAGCCACTTCGCGTGCTCGATGTCGACTCGATGACCGCGCTCTATCTCATTCATTGTTTGTACCATGAAACCCATCCGATAGAATAGAATTGCAGTTTAGTTCAGGGCGTGAAAGCAAAGGTCACGGATGCAGAACAGTTGCTTGGAATTCGATGATTTCATTCTGAATATCATTACTTATTTGTGACCGTCCAGTTAAACGTGCTCGCAGTTAGTCACAGAGCATCGTAATCATAGATCAAAGTTCAAAACAATCGACTTGGCAAACCCCCCTTTCGATATATTGTAATAATTGTTTGAAAGATATAAAAGGTCGCTGTTCTACGCCATAGAGTCTTTACAATATTCTTTATTCCATAGTACAGGCGCACTACAATGATAAACATACAACATTTATACGATCAGAACTGTTTTAATTTCGCCCAAAAATTTCTCCACCTACTCGAATTTTTTTCTCGACAATGCGTAGGATTTCGAGGGTATGCGTATTCACCAAAAATGATTGTATTTAACCCCTGCAGCGAAAAATAATTTTTTCAGAACGATTCGAAATTTTTTAATTTCGCCGAAAAATTTCCGCGCTTCCTGAATTTTTTTCTCGAAAATGGATAGGATTTCGGAGGTATGTGTATTCACAATAATTGATTGTAATTAACCCCTGGAACTAAAAATAATTTTTTCAGAACGATTCGAAATTTTTTAATTTCCCCGAAAAATTTCCGCGCTTCCTGAATTTTTTTCTCGAAAATGGATAGGATTTCGGAGGTATGTGTATTCACAATAATTGATTGTAATTAACCCCTGGAACTAAAAATAATTTTTTCAGAACGATTCGAAATTTTTTAATTTCATTTTTTAATAACTATATTCTTGATTTTCGTCTTACTTTGGCCTCTAGAATCTTCTATTAAAATTTTTCCCAGGGGTGGCTGAAAGTGTGGACATACAATATGCGTGCCATGAGCCATCGAAATACTGAGTAAAGCAATTAGGTAATTGACTCAATCTTTGTTTACTTTTAAGGGTACGAGACTCCTTTGTCACCGCTCGTCGCTTTCGATGCAATTTCGTTGATTCGAAATCTATTAGCGAGGAACAGGCTGGACAGTTATTATTACAAACTGCTTGAAAAGGTATCATTGAAACCCGAATTGAAGCAAACTAATGAAAAAGCAAACTTCCAGATCACCGTATTCAGTCCATCTTGTTGAATGCTTTGTATACTGTTCTGCATCATTGTACAAACGTACGAGGCTACTGTTCGTGTCTTGCCTTGTTCACGATGGAACCTTAGAAAAAAAAAAATACTGTCTCGATTTAGACGATGTTTCAGGGTCAGAGAAAGATGCAATCGCTTAAAAGGCATATGCATACGCTTCGTTTAATCTACGAGAGAAATTCCGTAAGAAACGATCGATGAAGATAAACCGTAGTCCAGGCTTATCCTCTTTTGTAGACTTTATACCCGGGTCTCGTATGCAAATCCAAGTCGCTCGAAATTCAAATATCTTTGCTACTTGTAATTCGTAGTATTCTTTGGGGATACGAGTCGCTATGTAAATATGTACGTATCGCGGCAACGAACCTTTGCAATTCTTCGTCGGCTTGAACTTCGACAAAGGAATTTTCTTGAAACGTTTACCCACGCTATCGCATTCCTTTACAGCAAAACTCTATTTTTTTCTAACGTGGACAAAACTTTGGTCGATCGTTTCTTATAGTCCGATCGGTATATGAGTAATTTACCTGAATATTGCATTGTTGAGGTTCTCCAAGTGTAGCGTGGGTGGAGGGGACTTGATCGTCACCTGGTGACTTCCGCCTGGTATGAACTGAACTTGTTCATCGCCGCTGTACCTGGATCCTCCACCGCCGCCCAGAGTGAGATTCTTCAGATCTGCCATCATCTGCTGATGCTGAAACAACAAGGTAGCCCCCATTGAACGTCACCGCGTTCGACGAGATCTTTCTTTGTCGCGGGAAACAAAGAGAAATGTTGTTGCTCGCGCGTCGACCAGTCACCGAGAAGTTAATCGAGGCGTCACGCGAGAACGTGCGTCAGGTAACGTGCAATACAAAGAACGAGAGGCCTTCCACCGATGGACGAAACTTTGTTATACCGATTCAACGTCCAGCACAGGTCTCTTTCTTCTATCGTTATTAATCGTTGCGATCGAAGGCCACGTGATTCCGTTTCCACCAAAAATATCACGCAAAACGTGAAGTCGTTGTTAATACAAATTGACGATTTTCGTATTTGTCGCGACATGGCAGCCAGGTACAAATTGGCCAAAGTTTGACACGACTGTACTAAATAACACCGACTATTGGCCGATGTACCGTGTTGGCACGCAGCTCACGACCGTCTGCCTCGCGTCCTTCCTAAAACAACTATCGAACCAATGCATTCTGATGCGTCACGTTTTCGAGGAAGGGCTCCCGTTCCCGTCGATATCGATAAGGCCTTTTCATCGCGCGAGAAGCAAATTTCGAACAGTCCCCCCTGCTTGTAAACAAACGAATGAAGCGTCAGACATTTTGTCAGGCGGCCGCGGCAAAGCGCGACAGGAATTTCATCGCGTACGCTTTTAAAGAGTCCTGAGGACATCGATGAATCATGTGCATTTAAAAGCAAGTTCTCTGGAACTGTCAAAACGAGTCCGCGGACAAAGAGCTTTCTCCTTTTTGCCCGCGGAGCTGCGTTTTCTATCCTTTTAGGCTTTATTGCCGCGCATTAACGGGAGGATAAGTCCTAACATTATCCGTCACGTTCCCGTGAGGTGAATAAATCTACCTCAAGTATCGTAAAAAAGATTCTCGAAATTTCTGAGACCGATATTAGATGACGATTGAGATAAATGGGATTATGGGATAATTAAAGGAATCTGAATCGGTAAAAATAGTAGCGATATTAAGCGTTTATCGTTCGATCGTTTAGTTCTGGCAAGTAAATAACAATTATCTTCTCGAGGGCCTACGAGATATGAAATTGACACGAAAATGAAAAGCTTGCCAATAAACCTGATGGACCACTTGATCGATCTTGGTTGAATCACAATTTATTGATACGCATTGTAAATGATTGTACTGGTACTGTAAAATATTCGAATCTCGAGGGAACGTTAGACCTTTCGCGTGATCTATTATGCAAAGTCTACATAGATTTCCCGTCTAAAGGCTTTTAATCCTCTTTTGAAGATAACGAAAACAGTAACAGTGGAAATTGGCATAACGCCAGGAAAGAACACCTTCTGTGTTAAAGGGGGTATTCTAGTCCGGCTACGAAAGAGGGGAGACGTCTTTGAAAGTTTTCAAATCGAAAACTGTTCTATGATATTAGCTCGAAACTTTGCACCGTAATTGACACAGGTCTTATTAGCTTAAATAAATTTTTTTCATACAATAATACACGATGGCTAATACACGCTTTTGTTATTGGTTCAACACTTGCCTTTACCAGACATTTTTCCAACGATCAGTTTCGATATACGTACTGTAATCAACACCTGCGTGATAAAGTTGTTATGGCTTTGTTATTTTTAAACAATTTTTATAAAGTCATTCAAGAGCATCATCATTCAATTTTCTGACATTAAACGATTCATTTTTACAACATTTATTTGTATTTCATAAGCCTTTGAAAAGGCTTTCCTTTGGCCGTATTTTGCACAGATTTTTTTGTTGAAAAATTCATAAAAATTCCGTGTTTTTCGATTCACTTGGCCTAGGAAGTATTCTTAAGCGATCATCAAAGTTCGTTCCACTTGTAATCGTCTGTTTCCCAGATTTTATTTGTTCTTAATGACAGATAGTAAAATCGGAATTAATGTAACTCGAGCGCTGTTGTACATTTCAATCACAAGTGCTATCCGTGCCACTCGATTACGAGTACAAAGTATAGAAAGATATGATAAGGAACATTGTTGCACGGATGTTAGAATTCTTTTGATATCAATGAACAATCATTCAGGGATCAATGATAATTTCGTCCGATCGATCAAGCGAACTTTGTTCTTTCTACGCGATCTTCCGCGAATCACAGTGATGTTAAATACTAAACATCCTTTTACAATGTTACATTTGCAAGTAAATCACTCTATAATACCCGATAAGACGTTGATTTATTATTTAAACATGTTCTGTGTATTGATTTATCTAAAAATTTTTATTCATTATTCGTACATAAAATTTACCCAACTGGGGCAGTATTGTTAGCCAATCATGTGATGATCAACGGTCGTAATGTTTCGAAGAAATATGCAAAGAAGCGCTTTGAAGGCAACCATGAGATGGTGGGGATCGAACAAGCACGTGGCATGTGTTATGGCAGTGTGGATCGCGAAGCTGGTTACAATATGTGAATTCAGACAACAAAACTAGCATTGACCCTGCGGCGCGAAATATAAACATGATTGTTACTTAGGATATGCACGGCACAATAATGACAATGTGCATACATTTTTTAATTCTAAATATGATACAAAACACGAGCGTTGGAAGAGTTATGAGAACAGATAAATTATTTAAAATCGCAAGTCTTTATACATGATGTCTACAATTCATTATAATAATAATAGTTTTTCAGAACAGGTTCAAATAATAAACAATACAAGAAACAGAACAGATGCGAGTAAGCCCAACAACAAGATGATTTCTCTACTTATATAATTCAAAACACGCAATCGATCTTGGTTAACGTTAATATTTGTTTGATATTAATTGATATTCAGAAGAGAGCCAACGTGGACGAGGGTCAGACTTTTAAATCTATGAATATATTCAAAGGCTTCGCGACAAAGTTGAATGTATTACCATATCAATCGTTAATAGTATTGCGATAAATAAATGCAACATAATCAACCGACGAAAAGCAAGAGGAACAATTTTCGATATTTACATTTTATCTAAACTGCAACGGTATACAAGCAATTATGTTTTTTTTCTTGGTCGTAACCTGAGAATGAAATGGGTAAACGCGAACACGTGACAGAAATTGAACCGATCATCGCTGTACGCGACACGTATAGCACGTTTTCGCGAAACAGACACCTGCGCGTTTTCGTGCTTTCACCTGGCGGGACGATCGTCCGTAATGAGTTTCGTGCTATTATCGTCGGTAACGTTCGAACGGTCCGCGATTGCCACAAACACTCGTGCGGACGGTCAAGGATCGCGTACGATATTTTTGTCGCTCGGCCAACAAACTCGTAGACGCATTATGGTACGATATTCTCTCACGCCTAAATCGGTCTGGATCGCAAAGGGTCAATGGCCACGATCGTCCATAGAATCCACGATTTCTCTAACGCAACGGTTTCCAAACTGTTTCAAAGGCACTCTAAAAATAAGAACAATTATTTAATTTAAGACTACCAAAAGGAAGCTTTTAAGGAAAAACTGTCAGCAAAAATGTCACTAACAAATAAATGATATTTACCACACGATGATTATGATTTAATTTCCCAGTGATAGATGTCATGTCATTCATTTTCTTTGTGCAAAGCATATCGTTCCTGGAGAGTTCAAAATGGCGTAAGAAAAGTACACTCATTGAAACGTGGAAAATTTATGGTGATTGGGAATTACCGAATGTGCAAGATTTCTTATCATAGCGATTACGACGACAGTCTGTTCTGAAATCTGTGAAACAGGAGGCTGTCGAAGCGATTACTCGCTTCTAAGGCAAGGATTACTGGGTCAGCCCTACTGACGAGTCCACCAGGAATACCTGGACAGAATGCCAAATTATTTTCATGATCATCACGTACGATAAGACCAACTAATCTACATACCAATCTGTACCAAGAGCAACAAAATTTATATCTTTTCCAATCATGATCGAGTAATTTTTAAAAACACGAAACAGATATTATTTCTCATTTTCAAATGGCACATTATGCACATTTTTCTACACGAAAATATTATTTTCGTACCCCCCCTTGAATCGTAAGTTGACACGGAATTGCGGTTTATATTAGTTCGATTCGACTGTATTTCTTAACCTCCCCCATGCCTTTTGTACATTGAACTTTACGTAGATTGATCGATTATTTTTCAAAACAAAATAATTAGTTGAAGTAACGAATGTCGTATACCTACGATACATTCCATAAAATTGAACTCTGAAACGAACTCATTTATTCCTTCTGATTTTCTTGCGTAAAATAAAAAGAAACAAAAATTTAGACTCTATGAGGTTAAGGAGCACGTGTAGCGTGCAGAATCGCGACAATAAATCGTGCTCTTTAGGGCATCGATCCAGCTCTAGGCTGTCTTATTCCGCCGTATCATCGAATCTTTATTTTGCCATAATTCCCGAATAATTTTCCGTCCACGTGCACCGAGGGTATATCCGCCTTAAAAATATAGGAAAGTTTTGCGACGAGTCACGTTGGACGTAACTCTATCCACTGGAAGCACCGAGTGTCGTGCCAAGAATCGAACCCGAGAACTATTATTTTTCTCCCGTAACTTGAAAATTCGCGACAACGGCACGTTGGACAATGCAATCAATGATTCGCGCGATATATGCACAAAATTGATGTGCTCTTTTCCTTCGAGTCATCGTAAATAAAATTACGGTAGCGGTGTGGTTCGTCGTGCGTGTATCTCAATTACAGAGACGGGAATGGTAGGAACATTGAGAGGGACCGTGAAAAATAAGTGGGTCATCCTGTAATATGCAAACAAAACGATCCAAACCGACACATGCATTTAAGCGTCGTGAAGTTAGAAATCGTTCGAACGAAGGTGCCTGTCAATCGTACGTCCGCGGCTCTTGCAACCGCTCCGCGTTCCGATACAAGGTTAGACGAGCGAACAACGGAAAGCGGTGGACAAGTTCTAGTCCTGGTGGACAAAGAAGAAAGGCGTTTAACCCCACTATCGGAGCAGGAGTGCGGGATAAGCTGTCACTTGGAAATCCAGCGGAAGCAACGTGCGAAAATAACGCGTGCAGGGAAAAGGGGGATCGGACTCACCATCGGTCGAACGTGGATTTCGCTATTCTAGCAACGTCCGAACTCATGCCCTGACGATGACGCTGTGCATCCTCTGTTTCTCCGCCCCTTGTTCGGTCGCTCCACCATGCACTGCACTCCCCGTTTCCAAGATAATCGTGATCGCACGGTAATCACAGTACTAAAGTACAAGTTCGATAGACCCCGATGTATGTATATATACACACATGTATGCACGTCTATATATACATACAAAACGCATATATCGTTACGATGTGCTTTTAATCCTCGCCTTCGTTTTCCCGACGATCGATGAGGTGTTTTCCGAATTGCGAAGCTGCATTCGTCCCCGAGGGATGTCGTACGCGATTGTTTCGCAGTTTTCTGCGTGTCACGGAGCCCCGCGTACACGCACACGGCAACCACACGCGACAGAGATGAAATCGCGAGAACGCGGCCAACCGATCCGCGCTGCGAACTGCGACTGACAGCTCGGAGAGAAACGATCAGCCGACGCAACACACCGTACTGGAATCAGCTGTGTCGCGCTGTGCACCGCCGTTCGCCTCCGCCAACGAAATGAACTGAGCTGTTCGTGTCGACAGCCAGGGACGACTACGATAATCAGGGCCCTCTACTTCACGCGCGCTTCCTACCGTCCCCCGCGGCTTCTTGACTACGCGCCGCTGGGGAGTAGCTGCTACCCTTTCATTACGTATGACTCAGACCGTTTCTTTTTCAGCCTCAACCGATCCCGAGAACTGTTCCCTGACAACTGACCGCAATGAAATCTGTTAAATTCGTTGCCCTGATGTATCGAAACGAGCAACGGCCTGCGCTTCAATTTCGCAGCGGTCCGTTTGAAAGCTTACCACAAAACGGAACACGGGCCAAATGGTATTCGAACCACAAACAAAAGTACCATACAACCGCGGCCCCTGGTGTTGATCTATCGAACTATTCATAACCATTTTATTTTTTTTAAATTTAATAGTAAATATTGATTTCGGAACATTTTTAACTTGAACGATATTGAGCTTCTTTAATCGTGTAGATAACATCTTATCGTAAATACATGTTAATTTTATAATAATTATCACAAAAGAATTTCGTTATAAAATAATGTGTGTATGATCTGATGTCGAAGATTCCGATGAGTAATCTCTGGTTTGTATTTCGCGAATAACGAATAAACAGTTGTTTAGCTTTTATTTTGTTATGTCGCCAACCGGAAGTTACGCTCTCGTTGAGAATAGTACGCGTGAAACCGTTAATTTGATCCGTTTTTCTTAGACGGCGGATATACTATCTTACGTAAAAAGCTGCCGAGGTTCCCAAGAAAGGAAGAACCGATGACTATGAAATTTTCTGAACATTACTCCCGGTCGAAGCGGTTCTGTATAATGATACCACGGATCAAGTATGGATCGTTTCTTTGCAATTTGCGTGCACGACGCGAGACGAGATTCGAAGGCCGAAGATCATAGACGAATATAGTTTTATCGGAATAGTAGATTAAGATTAATTAAATAATTAACCTCTAGAAACTTTGTGATTAGTTTCCAGTACTTGACCTTCGACCTTTGTTCCAATTTGTACAAAATGTATCACGTGTAGATACATCTATCAACGTACAGGTGTCTAATTATAAAAATATTCGTTAGATACACGTAGACACACGTGCCTCGGTTCAGGGTTCCAATTTCTATTCAACGAGTAACGGGAAAGAGCACGGTTTACTTTCATTTGGACAAGAATTTTTGTCTGCTTCCGCCAACGTATTACTACAGACGCAATCAGAGCCTCGACGGTGCCGTGGCGAAAAATTCCGTTCGAATTTCGCGAGTTTCGGCGTCGCGTCGGGGGGCCTCGGGACGCTGCAGCTCGTTCCTGCGTTTTCTCGCGCATGTACGATAATGTACTTGGTTGTCGTAGGGTCGAGATTCCCGCGACCGTCCACGTGAATTTCGACCGCGGTGGCGTCGTTGTTCCGCTGGTCCGCGAGACGTGGAAGGGGTGAATGACGGAAAGGAGAAACGAACCGAACGCGTTGGTGAGACCGAGACAAGGAATGGCGGAGCGTGAAACGTAGTGGTAGAAGGAAAATGGAGGGGAAACGGCAAAGGAGAAAGGAGAATGAGTTACCACATGCTGCGGGTCGATACACTAGCACGAAACTCGATGTTCGGTGCAAGTGTACTGATCGGGTTCGCTAGCACCGACGACACGTTGTTCGACTTGCCACGAGTGCAAAGAGAGAGACGGATAGATGTTATAAAGGATCGTGGTCGAGGGCTAGTGCACTTGCGAATGAAGACGAAGTTTAGCCTCGGTTCTGACGCAAATGCCTGTCTCTCTGAGTTTTCATATGTACGGTGACTCGCCACTGAAACTTGTTCCTCACGTTTTTTCTTACTCATATACGAATGGAATTTAGTCGTCTACTTTGTATCGATGACTCGTTACCGCGTCAGAAGAAATTTATGCACTAAGAAATTCAGAACTGAGCGAAAAGAAGGAATGAGAGCGAATGTATTGAATCGAAAATGAGGAACAAAGGAACGGCGTTAGTCATATGTTGATACTAACCTAACCTGAGACCGAGTAGAGCTTAAAAATTCAAGTTGTGGCGAATGTAATTTACTTATAACAGTAACACAGACCATTAATTTACAAGCTGTCTAGGAACCGTAATGAAATGGTAAGAAATGTTGTTCTTTAAAACGTTGACATTTATCAGATATAAGATTAAACACAGGAAATGATAATTATGTCAAAATTAATCAGCGATAATATAAAATCGTACGAGACATCTGACAAATAAAATTGCAAATAACAACAGAGTTGCAAAGATTCGCGACTAGATAATGCAATATTATCGGTGGATATTGAAATCTACATTATCAAAACATATCTCAAAGACGCGATCCGAGAAATATGTACTGCTTATGTACGATCATGAATCTTTTATTGATATAGAATGCAAACCAAGTAGAATTGATCCAAACATTTTTTACGTAAGAATTTGTTATGTGTAGACCTCGGTTATTGCAACCTCGGTAACTGAATGGTGTCAACAAGTGGAGGGGATGGTTGCTAAGTAACAACTGAGTTTGAAGACTCTACGTATGAGCCATAAATAGTAGGGATACATTCTATGTAGCTACTTCTCATTGGACTAGTAAGTTTGATTATATTGTTACTATATGTACATATGTATTATACACGATTATAAAAGTTAAACTTTTAAAATGCACCCGCATATTTCTGTTATTCAAAATATCCATTTATTTAAGCCGTGAAGGATTTAATGGAAATATGGTCTGAATAATTTGACTCGGATTAAGGCCGCAATAATTTAGCTAAAGAGAGTCGTATGCAGCTCGTGAGCAGCAGGTCACTGACCCCTGTTTTATTGGATTAAAACACACTGATTGTAAGGATGATTTCAGATGTTTTTGCACATTGTATAGTAATCATTCTCTGGTCTTTTTAGCAGATTGCTTCGCATCATTGAAATATAAAGCTATTCTCTGAGCCTAATTTTTAAGTATTGTTTATTATTAATTCTAGTAAACAAAACTAGCGTGCCAGGTGTTTCACAATGCATTTCTTCGCGAAGAATGTACGACACAGTTTTTCCAAGAAGTGGACAGAAGTTATCTTGAAAGAAACCGCATATTTCGCCCGCTATAAACCGCTGGAATCGTTTCGAACAGCGTTTTATCGCGCGCTGCACTGTTTTTGCCTATTCGCTACTTTCTGCCGGGAACGCGTAGAGTTTCGCGTCGATTTTACGCTTTGCTTGCGACGATTCTACGCAGGGACGAGCAAAATTTCGTTCTAACGATAGACAATCATCAACACCAAAACATAGCAATTCATTCGCGACGTTATAAAATAATTGAAAATTTATTTTTAGAAATCAGAAGCCCATTAGCTTCTTTCTCGTTGATAAAACTTTTCGGAAGAACGTGTAAATCTTTCCCGTAATATTTTTTACAGCCTCTTTGGAAATTTGCATACAAAATTTGCATACACATTATTAAAAAAAAAAATTGACACAGTTTCGCCCCTTGCATAATTGGTGAAAAGTAACGTCGACGATCTCGTTAAATTTAGGTCTATAAAATAGTCTTTATAGTTTCATGAGCATTATTTTGCGTTTATAACACTCGTTACTTTTCTCTCCGCCTCTATTGCATTAGCATTATCTCTGTATATTGGATTTTACGGACAATATTAGAGAGGTAAAGGTTGTGGATGACTTTGAGTGTGAATTATAGCATTTAAGTGTAACAGGATTATTCGCGAAGCCATTTAAACCTCGATCGAAATTAGGTGCGTGCGTTTTTTGTTACGTTCGATGTGGAGTAAAACAGAGTACTTATTGTGTAGTTCTTGAAATAGTATTTCATCCAGTTTTCGCGCGAGATCCGATTATAATTCCGATTCGTCGCATTGTTATTGCTGTTCTTATCATCTGTAACGGACACGGTCGAAGTTCGCGTTCGCAGCATCCTTTTTCCGCGTCGACCAGTCACGTTCTCTTTGTTGACTCCCACCGTATGAAAAACGGTGCGGTTGCACGCAGTGCAGGCGCATCAAACGTCATATTTATCTATGTTGATCCGATAAACATGTGGCAAATTGAATTACTAAATGTTCTGGTTTGCTCGTGGAACGTGCACGTGACGGGACGCCGTTTTACGTGCACCAACGTTTGTGTACGGAAGCGTCTCGGTTAAAATCTTTGCACTCTTGCGGGGCCAATTTTTGCGTAATCGAACCGTCTACTCCGGTAATCTATTTTTAGGGAAGAGTCTGCTCGAAATTGTCTTCGAAATACCGTACACGCGTGCATCAAATCAGGGTAAAAATAGAGCACGACGCGCTCCACGAGGCAAAGCTAAAAAAAAATTCTCGTACGCGATTTCTTGGAAAACAAGGGGAACTGAGCTTACATTGCAACAAATTTTCACTTATCTTGCTCTTTAAATATTTAACGATGGAACAGCTGCTTACTACACGAGAATGTTAAAATATCGTGTTAACATACTATGAGATTTTTAAACGAAAATCGATACGCGAGGCGAGATTGTTATGGCTTTAGAGCAGATAGGACAAACTGGCAAGTTTGTTCCTAAAATAATTGATACTATAAGAGGTTCAAAATACCAAGTAAACTGTGGTGGAACTCTGATCATTGCAACCTCGATTATCGTACGCGAGCTTCGCTCGTCGCATTGAGCTGACGAGTGAAGCGGCCGGTCGTTCATCAACGAGCAAATTTGAAGGAGGAAGTAACTGGTAGTAATAAGTGAGGACTCCTTCTCATCGATTATTTCATGAACCTCGATCGCCGCAGGAAGTTTCAGCCTCATTTTCCGGGCAATAATCGCGTTTCTGAGCCGACCAAACGCGTTTCAAAACCTAATCGACCGATCGAGGTGCATTGTAGGAGGTCAAGGAAGAATTTAGAGAAAGCCTGGGTCGCTTGATTATTCACATAATTCTCATTACACGCGATTGGTTCGGAATGTATGCTTCGCGTTTTACCAGTCGATTAAGTGAAACACAAAGATCGAGAAATCGACGGGTACGCGCGAGTACTGTAATCTTCACAGTAATTTCCAAAGAGCTCGTTCCATCTTCCTCTGAGTCAGATGCACGTGTCCCTGGTATCTATTCGCGTGAGCATCCTGTGTTTCGTATAAAATCGCGTACACGGTGGAATATTATTCTTCGTAATTTTTATCCGCTTCCTCTCTATTTCAGAAATCTAGTTTTACTGTAAAACTAGAGAATTAAATATAGCGTACAGTCGTATACCTCTGGACAACGTTACCCGTAAACTTTACTCGTAAAAGGTTTTTCTTCCGCCATCGTTCCGCTCTTGGCGCGCATCTGTGCTCGCGAGACCATCTTCTATTCTCAGAAGGCAAAATTTACGAATGCCTATGGAAGAAAGGCCTCCAAGACCTCGCATTCCGCGTCTTCGACCGCGGCTGTATAATTGCACGCTTGCTATCTCGTCGCAACCGCGGTTCGTACGCTTTTTTCCTCCTTTTCTCGATATTTCGCGTCACGCAATTTGTCCATCTTCTGGCCGGGCCCCGTTCGTGATACGGCAACAAATTAATATCCGTCGCTGATTCTCGTTAGGGAGGACTTTGCATTTTAATGGAGTGTCTCGATTCTAATATCCACTCGATAGCGTATCGTTGGATTCAGAGACCATCGCGTCGCTCTGATTACTCGGCGCGATGCACTCGCCGCGAGGCTCCGGTGCAACTGCACTCGATTAATGTCTGCATCGCGAAAGGCGTATGTGCAATCGGATGCATTCGAACAAAGGATCGTGAATCCGATCTTGAAATTTACGTCATTTGAACTCAAATTATCAGCATGCTCGGGAATCAATTCTTTCTTGATCCTCAAAACAAAGCAACAAGAATTAGAACATTATCGCTATATTGTATTTTGTTTGAATAAATAAATTGTACGTAACTATTATTTTTTTTATTAAACACTGCATCGTTTCTGGTTTCTTTCTAGTCGAGATTCGGATTTCAGTTGTTCAAGAGCGAGAAGGCACACGTAACCCTTTCTCTCTCGACTCCCACGAGATGCTCCGAAATTACTTCGGGCAGCTTCGGGGAATAGAGAGAGAGGGCGTGTGTCAGTTTGTCTTTGTCGATTCTCCGAAACTCCACGAGCTCACGTTCGTGTGAGAAAGTGAAATGAGGTGTCTCTGGCATCTGTGATCATGTCAAATATTTTAGTCAGTCTTTGTAAAATTTGTGACCAAATAAAAGAAACTCTTCGCATTTTACTTACTGTATCATCTACTCCTCGATTCGTTGCTGATTTTTTCTTCTTCCCTGTAATACATACATATGCTTTATTTGAATAGAACATATTTTATAATGGGTTGGGAGGTTGTAGGTAATCAATGGTCAGAAATAATTATGGTAAACACGCGTAGCGGAGGCAGGAATAAATATACTCGAATAATTCATATTTTCAACAATTTACTCCTAGGCTCTTGTTTTGGCCAGATCGGGACCAACAAATATTTTGTGGTCTCTTCTTGTTACACAATACATAAAAATAATGATATTTACAAATGTAGGATAACGTTAGGCACTCAATGAACAAAACGATGAAATTATAAATGGTTTTCCTATTATACATACTGCAGGTGTTACGACGTATAATTGAACGATGCACTCAGAGAGCAGAGTGAGATACAAGTACAAGGATACTCAAAAATTAGTACAGCTATGATTCAGTTGTATGTAAAAAAAAACAAAATTTTGTCTTCAACGAAACGAATTTTATTCGCATTCGATTACTGTTTCTTTGCGATTCGATTACGGTTCGAACGTGTTGGAATGTTGGAGGTCGGGTAACAAGCATATTTTCACGTGGAATGTGCTCGCGCGATGTTTCAACGTTTTCGTTTAAATTAAGTCACTTTACCTATACTGTAAGTACCTCACTGCTGTTGTTACATTAATTTTTTTTCTTTTTTTTCTTTCTTGCATTCACTGGCCTTCGCGTTCACTATTCGTGAACAGTGGACATCGAAAGGAAGGATCGATCACTGCTCTGATCTCTCGGAATCAGAAGTGATTTTTTCCCGTATTCTACGAATGTCCGTAGACTAGAGTTATTTCTATCTCGAAACATCCTTTAAGTTAAAAATAATTGTTACAAGTCTACCGTCTCGATTCTTTTTCCTTGTATCCCCCGATTAATCGCAATCGCAGCCTGTGGTACGTTTTAAATGTGCTTCGAAATTCGCGTCAACACAGAGCTTACATACACCATCGAGTATCACGATGCAAAACGAAAAAAGAAAAGAAAAATCTCACAGTCTATATATCGGAGTAACTTTTTTTTTTTTTTTTTCTCGATCATCACTGAACCGATTCGGTGAACGTCGATCCTCTCGTCCTCTCATTTATATCGATTAATATCAACGATCGACTCATATACAAATTGCGCCATATCATTGTTTCAAGTTGTCTTGACATTAAAGTCCACATTACGCAGAATAAAATAAGTTATACGATTTGTCTATTTCTCATTAAAATATTATGATACAAATTACAATTATTTATAGTTCAGGGTCTAAGAGCCGTTAGTTGAAACTATAAAATCTTTATTAGCCACTTCTGTAGACAACTAAGAAGTGCATACATATATTTCAGTATAATTTCGTTTTTGTACAATCAATCTTACACGTGTTCTCATACTGCTGATATGGCTTTCATCGTTACAACAACATCCTAAACAGTTTCTCGTTTCATGAAATATAAAGATGGTTCCGGGCGACCCTTTGAACAGTCGCACGGAAATTGCTGTTATTGTGTTTCGTGTTTTGTATAACATGTATATATTTAGTCGCAAAACAATACGAAAAAGGCTGCTGTACATTTGGTCAATAAAACTTCCCACGCGATCGTTCGCTTGCCCCGAGTGTCGTAAGAGGTTTTATACTCGGTACTGTACGCTAACGACCCTTAACCCTTTGATAATATCACAGATGAATGAGTTTCCGTGTTGTGCGTTGCGCGTCGCTACCTAAGGTTCCTAACAAGTGCGTTAATCCTTTCAATTTTTTCACCGAGCACTCGCCTCTCCGAATCGAGAGCCGTTCTAGCGGATAAGAGTTCGTATATCCTTCGTTCCAGTTGGATCGTCTCGGAACGCAAGTTGTTCGACTGCGCCACCAGTTTTGATGTCTCGCTCGTCAAAATTTTCTTCTCCAATGCTTTCTCTGAAACGAAACACACTCCAACGTATCAGACAATATTACGTTATTCGTAATATACAGGGTGTAAACGATAACTTTGGAAAAAATCATAGGGTAAGTAGAGGTCCCATAGGCAAGTATTTTGAGCATGGGAACCCGTGCCCGGAAATGCACCAGTAAAGAATTACGGCGATCTTTAACTTTTGGTCTTTCGCGCCTGATGGGTAGGCAAACTAGGGGTAGTTTTTTTATTGTTTCTTGACCATGATTTCATTAAATGTTTACGTTGTTCATCGTAAAACTTTCAATGTTTGTCCACGACTGACCCACCTAAAAAAAAAACAGTTTCCAGTACGAGGGGTTTTCTATCCATAAGGAGCTAAAGACCGAAGTTAAAGATCGTCGTAATTTTTTACTGGTGCATTTCCGGACACGGGTTCCCATGCTTAACACTAGAAAGACTGAAACTTAGTATATACCTATATTGGCCAAAAGCAGACAAAATGACTGCATTGTGAAAGATTAACTAATGTGTAAAGAAATTTGTTTAAAATTAATTTTTAATATTATGTTATAATATTATGAATTTAGGGCGCAGAAATAAAATAAACAACTTGTTAGAACAAGTATCACTGCATAAAGATTCGAATAACAAGTACTACTTTAGCTTATTGAGAAATTGCAATTTATCAAACCTAACCCAGATCTAACCCAGACCTAACCCAGACCTGACCCAAACCTAACCCAGATTAGGTCTGGGTTATGTCTGGGTTATGTCTGGGTTAGGTACGCCCAAATCGACAATTTATCATGTACTTGTATGTTATCATGTGTTGGTAATCGAAAAAAAAATGAAAACTGTTATTTCAATACAGAGTCGAACTGGTCATATAAGAAATTTACTCAATTCAATAATAAGAGTCATTTGATTATTTAAAATTTCCCAAGCAGTCAAAATGACTGCTTTTGGGCGATATAGGTATAACACATATATATATATATACCGGAAATGAAGGAGGGGGGAGGTAACTACAATTATTAATAAACGCATTTATATGTTGTGCAAATAGTCACAAAATTCTAAGAAATTGTGTCATTATATACATAATTGTTTTTCTAATTGAAATTAAAAAGCAGTCAAAATGACTTCCTTGGGCAATCTAGTGTTAAAATACTTGCCTATGGGGCCTCTACTTACCCTATGATTTTTGCCAAAGTTATCGTTTACACCCTGTAGATAGTACAATAAATGTAATACAGGCTCGAAGGAACAATATCTTCTGGGATGCTTTGAGCATACAAGGAGACATTCGCTGACGTTTTACCTTTGGAATATTCTCTATACGCGAACATGATGTCCTCGATCCCGGCCCATTTAGATCTTTCCCTTCTACCAGCGACGTTCTCGTCGGCGTTCTCGTCCACGATCTTAATATCCACCACCTTGCAGTGCTGTTTCACGCCGTTCTCGCCGGGCATGGGCAATGCAGGATAACACATGGAGAAAATGCTTGGAACCAAAGGCGGCAGAGGCGGTGGCCGTTCTGGAACATGCTTCACTTTTACCTTGTCCAATAGCCTCATCTTTTGCGTTGGTTTCGGTAACGACGGAGGACTGCTCGAATAAATCTTGGCGATCTTCTCGCAGTACGCGGTCACGGAGTTCGTGCTTCTCCGTTTCTTACGATCCTGCAGCACGTACTGCCACGTTACCTCTGCCTCTGTAAGTTCAACGAGAGTGTCGTTTAATTATCTCGGGTACATAGAACATATATAACAGAATCGAAGATATTTACCGTCTCTTCTAGTGGGAGGCATCACATCGAGACCAATGGTCCTGAGGAAACCAACTTTCGGCTCAAAGTCTGGCGCGTGAAGTAACACGTCCGGATGGTCACGCGGTATCGGCAATACAGATTCGATTACTGGTTCCGGTTCCAAAGGTACGTCTGGTGGATCGGGATTTAATCTGTATCTCTTTTCCACTTTGCAAAGCTCTATCTCTGTAACAGCCTCGAACGCGTTAACAAAACAATGCTTGGAGAGGGTTGGAAAGTGTCGAGGGTGGGAACATTTAAAGAATCAAACAGATACTTTTATTTACAGATTACGTTTTTTTATTATGGAGGAATATGTGATAGTTGAATCAAGAGCAGATTCTCACCGTTTCTCCTGCTCAAGGTGGTCAGGCCGAACATGGCGAGGAAAGCCAACTTTTTTTCTGAATACTGTAACTTGGCCGGCGGACCTTTGGTGATCCATAGATCCATGTCCTTGATATCGTCGTCGCCTTCGGAATCGGAACTGCACGCGAGGCTCGCGTTCCTCTCGCGTTTCCGTTTCCTCCTCCTCTCGGCTAGATCTAACGAGGACGTCAGCTCTTTCGGTTTCTCAGGTACAAGAAAAGACTTGTCGCCAGTGACATCCTGTTTGACTAGAGCCTTGCTCAGGTCAGGCACGTTCAACACCGCTGGCTCGCACTTCACGGAAATCTCAGTCAAATTATTGCACTTGTCGGTGAAACAAAATGCGGCGGTTTTCAGCTCTGTCGAGAAATTCAACAGTTTCTCCTGGTATTTTGGTATCTGCAATAGAACGTTCGACACGTTCTGACAGGTGCGCAATACTTCCTCGGACTTGATGCTCTGCATCAGCTGAGTGGTGTCTATCGGTTTTTGCGCGATGTCGTTTATGCTAAACTTAAAACTCGGTTGAAACGATAATGTGGACAAAACGTTACTCTGATCGTTCGTTAGATTGGACTCTACCTCGGTCTTGATCTCCTTCTCGGCCAGATTGAAACCAATCGGCTGAAAGGGCGGACCTTTCCCTTGCTCGTAGGTCGTATGAGCGGTCAACGGCTTGTCTTGCACCGTGCTCTTCCCCGAATGATTCTGACTCGCCGTTGGCTGCTTCGCGTGGTTCTCGACTTTCTCGTTGCACGAGCTCGGTTTCCCATCCTTGGCCGTCGTCGTGTCCGCGTTGCTCTTGTGATGGGCGTTCGCGTGATTCGTTATCTTGTTCCCGCCGTTCGAGATCAGGCTGTTGCTGTTGTAGCTCGCGTTCACCGTCGTTTTCTCCGCGGCTATGCAATTCACCGCGCTCGACGCTGTGTTCTCGTTTCGTTGGGACGTCGCTATCGCCTGCTGCTGGCTGGTCTCGCTGGCGTGATGCGAGCTCTGCTGCTTCGTGCAGATCGAGTTGGTCACGTTCGTGCCGCTGTTGCCGCAGCTACCGCCGCTGGTGGTCGTTAACGTCGGGACGCTGATCTTCGGTTGGGAATGATGCTGATGGGGTGACGTGGAGGAGAAGTGGGGCGGTTTGTACAGGCCAGGTACGTGCGAGACGGGTATATGAGGATGATGGAACTGCTGGGGCGGGTACGGTATAGGCTGCGAGAGCGACTGCTGAAGACTGATCTTCGTGTTGTCCGCGGTGGAGTTGTCGGGTATCATCTGACCGATCGGCTGGGACGCGTTCGAGGTGGTCGCGGGCGACTTTATAGGCGATTCCGGATGGGAGAGCTGACTCGTTATGCTGTGATTATGGCTGTTCACGATCGGCCTCTGTTGGGGTTTCGACGTGGAACGAAAGGAATCTTCGAACGGTCTGACGAAGGCCGGTTGTGACGCGACCGTCGTCGCGGCGGTCGTCGTGGTGGTCGTGGTCGAGGCGTTCGCCGTCGTGCTCGTCGGTATCGTGATCGCGTCTTTGCTTCTGGACGCGTGGACGCCGTGGGACAACGGCGGCGATTTGTGGGTCAGGGTCATGTGGGTGACGCTGCTCATGGTCGAGGGAACGGCGTTGGGCGTGGTCAGGCTGTGCGTCGCGTGGGTGGTTATCGTGCCGTTGCTCGACAACGAGCTGGTCGTCGTCGTGCCGCTCGCGCTGCTGCTCCGTTGCTGATGCTGCGACGACGACGGCGGCGGGGGCGGCGCTGGTTGCGACTGTTGCACTTGCTGTTGCTGCTGATGGTATATGGAGGTCGTAACGGTGGTTGTCGCGCTGCTCATTATCGTAGCTGTATGCTGACTAGAATGAATGGTGGTGGAGGGTACGGGAGGCAGATGTAGGGAGGGTATAGAAATGATAGGCGCCAGAGGCATACTCAAGGGCGGAGGTGGAGGCGGCGGTCCTATTACGGCCGGCGTTAGGGATGACATAGAGGCTATAGAAGGTATAGGCGGAGGGCCGATAGGCGCTGAGCTTATGGCTGGCGGAGGTCCAAGGTTCAGAGGGGGCAAGGTAGAAGCCAAAGGAGGCGGCATGGCGGCTGAGCTCACGGAACAGATAGAGGCAGTGGCCAGGGACGGCGGTGGCCCGATGGGAGCAGCTGGATTCGGGTAGCCTGGCAAACGGGAATGATAGATGCTCGGTGTTCCTGTTGGATCCGACGATTGTGGCTGCGCGGTTGGCTGTGGCGGCTGCCCGGAGGACTGATCCTCCTTTCTGGACTGATGGTGACTGTTGCCGACCGATCCGACGCTATTGTTACCGTTGTTGTTGGCGGTGCTGGTGTTGTTGCTACCGCTGCTCCCGCTACCGCTCGGCCGATCTCTGTTCTCGCGTTCTCGCTCCCGGTCGCTATGCATCTGAACCGCTATGGTCGGCTTCCTAGCTGGAACAAATCCCGAACACAGTGCTTGGTAATCTTCCACTGATCTACTGCTATTTAGAGCTTATTTGGTACGGCGAACGAGTCGTCCGGAGCAGTGTTTCTTTAAACTGCGGCCAAAGGAACCCTCTCGCGTCGATCGGTGCTCTTAGGAGAAGAGAAACGTTTTATAGAATAAATTCCTGGCACAACGCACGGTGAAAGGTTTTCTTAAAATGTTTAAACATGTCTCATCTTGTTCACCAGACTCTGTTGAGAAACACTGGTCTAGAGCAACACTCGTCGCTTAGTGATCTAGCTCTAAGCTACTACCTCGCGTGGCATTCAAGCTTTCGGTTAGATTCGTGCGCGAGGAGAAGCGTTAAATCGGTTCTTGAGTCAGCCTAAGGCGTGTCACGAACGCTGTTACCGTTTTTGCGAGAAACGATCGTCGCTGGTATTCGGACAGCTATCTCGATAGGAAACTCTCGTTAGAACGCAACGTCTGTGCAGGCCACTCCGCGCGAATATCCTCTAGAACACTTCAAGCGCGCGCGAAAGATAAAAAAAAAAAAACAGAAAAAACATCGCAATCTTTCGTAACAACGAGATCGTTCGTTCACTTCAAACTTACCTGAAGCGGTCCGTGCACACACAAGCGCGTCGTTATAAGAATTAGCTTAATGTATTCGCATCGAAGTATTGGGGATGATTGCCATTCGAATTTTCCACGATAACTGGACAACGTATAGATCGGAAAAGAAAGAAATTTCGCTAGCTATCGGGACGCTCGCAGTCAACAATTTTCATATTTTTTTTTTTTTTTTCCATATTCAATCAACGTACGGTACGCAAGGCCCGGCAGTCTTCGACAGAAATAACCGAATCTTCCCCAAAACTGTTTCAGAAAATGAATCGAGGGTCAAGAATTCCAAGTCAAGCAGAATTTTGATCACGTTTTGCAATGTTTATTTTCAATTATAGTCCAAATATACATGTTTACATAATAAATTATATAAAAACGGTATAATTTTGATAAAAGAACATGTTTGACAAAGTTATATACATCGGTGGATTCGGTCAATGACGGATGAAATACGTGTTCACTACAATTAAGAGAAATTATTCTGACATTCAGTGTTTAATTGCAAATTTCTAAAACAGTTGCGGGAGCTAACGCAAGAGTGCACTTCGCCTGGGGAAAAGGATACAAAAAGTTTTCATCGTGATCGGTATCGTATTCAGAGTTCACGAAATGTTTCGTCGACGTTCACGGGTGTTATCAGTTGTTCCACAAAAAAGAAGAGAAAGAATCAGACGATATCGAACAGGTCCATGAAAACAAGGAGTACATTTACCAACGACTTACGACCACCGATTATCATTTCTTTTCTTTAAATTATAATATATACGTTAAACATATCGTACATACGCATATGAAAAAACCAGTTGGAATACAAAGTTGAATTTTCGTTTTAAAGGGGTAGTCGGGGGAGAAAAAAAGAATTCGTTTGCAGAACAAGGACGCTTAAAGAAGTTCATAGAAAACACATGAGTTTTTTTTGTTGTACAACGACGCAACGTCGTCCTTTGAACGGGACTATCGATCGTAACAACGACAAAAATATGTTTCTGTTATTTTGTTCTCATACAAGGTGTGCACTCTTATGTTGACGTTTCGCCGTTTAAGGACGTTACTAACTACAAAACGATTAACTATGTAACGAACATTGTCATTGTACATGAATAAGAGGTATAATTCCAACGCTACAAAAATCAGTTGGAACACAGTTTGCCTCGAATACGATATAAATGGATTTTTTTACGGCCGACCGAAGGCCGACTTACTCTTCCGACATGAACAGAGAGAGGATTAGTCGTTCTTGGCAGCTGCCGATAAGTCTGACTTCGGTCCACAGGTAAACAAAAAAAAAAAATCATTAGCTAAATCGGGCCTCGGAGAATTGATTGCATCTTACTCTCTTTCTTTTTTTTTTTTTTTCTTTTTTCTCTTTTCAATCTTCACTTCCGATTAATCCTAACCGAACGTAGGACAGACACGACGACGACGTTTCTGTTCTCTCACCCTCTCGACTACCGAAGCGAACGGTTCTCTCAACGGGGTGCGTTCAACGTGGCCAGCAGCGCGTATTTTCAATTTCGAGTTCGAAACGACAGCCGAAAAGAAGGAACAAACGTGAAAACGTAAAAACTCGACCGTCGAGAGCCGGGGTGCTGCCGCTTACCTAGAAAATATCGATCTATACCTCCCATGAGAATAAAAGAATAGTAAACGACGAACTACAATGTCTATAAACTTCGATTATAATCTAGATTAAAATTAGAAGCGTAGTATGTTCTTTTTTGTTGTCGATTTCGATTCACAGTCAGGTTATAGTGTGTGTGTGTGTGTTTTTTTTTGTTTTTTTTTTTTGTTTTTTTTACAACGACTTCTCCTCGCTTGCTTCGCTCGTGTGTTCGGGGTTCGATCCGTGACGGGGATGGAACTCCGTCGGTTGCGGTACAGATTTATTCGAACGTGGAGCGTGTTACCCGACGTACGTGTTTCGTCGCCGAGGGTTCGATCGCTTGGCACCGATTATGGGACTAAAACCGAGAACAAGATAAAAAGATTCCAATGGAAAACGAACACTGTGGCGAACGGAAACGATACGATGAGGGGGTTGGGAGTGAGGGGGGGTTCTCGAACAAAGGCAGACGGAAGGAAGAAACGATGATACCGCGATGATGAGGGGGCCGTTTGTGGGGAATAAAGAGAGAGAGAGTGAGAAGGAGAGGAATTTGTTGTTCGCGGTTGGACGTTGTGTCGAGAGCGGAGACGATGGGCGCGTGACCGCGCTCGCAGGAGGAAAAGAAACGAGTATTTTTTTCCGGCGCGTGAGAAACGAGCGGCGGGACAGAGATGTCTCGCGATCGCTCGTAATCGATGCTTTCTTTTTAATGAAAGGCAGTGGGGGGTGGAGCGACTCGCTCACCTGCAGTATCAGCGGATGCAGGTGTTGGCGCTGGTACCGGGGCGGCGGGGGTTGAATTTCGTGCCGCTCTTCTCCTCTCCTCCCCCTCCCGCAGTGCAGCTTGTTCCCGTGCCTGCCTTAGGCGATGCTCCTCCTCCAGTTTCAGTCTGAAACGAGATTCGTGTCGCCGTTTATAAACCGCGAAACGATCCAACGGACGCGCGACGAGGTAGGGAGGGGGTGGGTGGGACGCGCGAAAATTTTCGTCACGGACGTTCTCGCCGTTTCGTTGGAAGATCTCCTTTGGGGTTTCTTTTTTATTTTCACTTACCTCTCGTGTATCACGGGAGACATGAGTCCGAGGGATGCCGGTGGTAGCATGTCCGGATTATATCGTAGCCCGTACAGGGGGTACGATGGTAGCCCGGGAAACAACGGCTGTCTCAGCATTCCACACCGTTCCAAATACAACTGTTCCTCTAATCTGTCAATCATCAACGAAAGAACACGATTAAATTTAACATCCTACCGGGCAGAAATGGCGAACACTGATCGGGGACGGGAATATTAATTTATTTAACCCTCGAGTGGACTCTCAATCTCAGCTGAATTACCTTGCTTGATGTTGATTTTTATCAATTTAAAAAATAATCAACCAATGGATGATCATATTGACATATATTATACAATATTAGTTAACCCCTTAACGCTCATATTTTTCGGGTTAACCAAGAATGATCAGTTTTTTTTATTGGATTTGTTTCTAAAAATGCGGTTTTTGTTAATTACAATGTTGTATCCAACGTATAATTTGAAGGAAAATAAATGTTATCATCCCTTGAACCATTAGATTCAATAAATATCGTTTTTCAAAGCAGTCAGACTCGAACATGAACGTTAAGGGGTTAAGGGTTATTTAAGGGTTAAAATCTCTAAACATCGTGTGACTAAGATACTCGTGATTCAGGTTCTCAGCTAGAATTTAACCAAGAATGAAGAAAAGCAGAACATATTAGAAATTATCGCCCACCACAAGCAGCCAAATATAAATGAAAGTATGTTAATCAAAGATTATAATATCAATTGAATTAAAAATGTCCTCTGTGTTTCTGTGTTCGAATTTTATTCAATTATAGCGAGCACTTTGGATGAAAATAACATGGCTGCTGAAGTTCATTTAGCGTATATTCGTTCGTTTTATATGAAATTCAATTTTTTGGCGCAACAAAATCATTTGTGTCGCGTGTTCTCCTATTCCTCTATTAATATACCCTTTTACTGCAGTTTCACGAATATCGTGTATCGGGATATTTCCATATTTTTATAAAGACTTTTTAAGCATGATTGGAAAATATCGATTTAGCACGTTGACTGCCACGTTAGTTTTTAAACATATTGTACGTCAAATCAAAATGATCGAAAGTTTAAAGGTGTACTTATTGGTTTACATTACTTCTAATCAAAGGTTTAGAAATATTAATGATCCATCTAAGCGTTTCAATTAGTGTAAGCTTAAAGTGCCAGTCACCAAGTGATCACTATAGCTGTCAACGTGTTGATATCAATACTCTGAGTTATGATACATGACCCTGTACATAAGGACTTTAATCTATGAAGTTTGTAATCTCTCTACATAGGTGTAGTTTGAAAGCAATAAAAATGATGCACAAAGATTTACGCCTTTGGATTAATAGAGATCTTTGTCGGGCTTCTTGCTGCTAATGAAATCTATCTACGGTCGCAGATACTTTTTTTGTTCCCTTGAGAAGCTAGTCGCCTGAGAAATAATTAAAGATGGCGCGCTGCAGGCTATCGTTTTCTCTTTTTAATGCGTTCGCTCTGACACGTATGTGGGTCGGGGCTGACTCGACTCAATAAATATCGCCTATAGAATAAGTAATGTTTTCTAAAACTAAAAAAGACATATTGCAAGGATAATGAGCCGTGTCCAGAGACGTTGATTAGTCAGTTAACAGGAGTAACTGCTAGTAGACTCATTAGTAATTTTTTATCTGATTCTCCTAAGACCACATGACATCTCTCAACATAACTGTTTATTGGATAATGTGGTGAATAATATAAACGCCTGGTGGGAGGAGAGACTGGGTCCCAAGCGCCCATCGCTGCAAGGATTTTTTCTAATTCATCGATCTACGTATTTATCACAGTACAAAATCGCGATACAATAATTCCTCGTTTAATGACACAATTTCCGACAGGGTTACATAATCAGGGATTGCTTCGAACAATTATTTATGACTTTTCCAATTCAAACTGCCAGTAGATTGGTTGAGACAGGGAAGATTCTTATTCAGAAGTACATTTCCAATAACTAATAAATAGACTGCGGATGTTTATGCATTTATGGGAAATTTTAATCCTCAACAAACTACAGAATGCATTTAATATGCAAAATTATAAGAAACACTTAAAGTAAGATACGAATTATTATATTTAGGGGCTGAGACAGCCCTCTGCGAAGCTTCCGTTTCATTAATTCTATTAATAAAAATGTGAATTTGCATAAAGATCCGCAGTCTACTAATAAAGGACAAACAGCCTTTCTTTGATCACCCACAACACAGCAACTGTAACAGATTTTCATAAAAAATAGGTAGTGGAGCTCCAAGGAAACATACTGTTTTTGCCCCTAACAGTCTAATCCCTTTGAAGCGATTCCTTTGTGTTTGCTAGACCTGTGATGACTTCTCAGGAGCAAACAGCCGAGCCCAAAGGGTCGAAGATGACTTCACCAAGGTGGTATTGAATTGTTTAACTATTAAACGAGGAATTATCGTCGCGATGGCTAGCGTCGCGAAATTACCTATAAGCGTGTTGGAGGTGTGGCGGTGGATAGAGACCGTGGTGGTAGTGACTGTAGGCCGCAGGGTCCAAGGCAAAGGCCGGCGGAGCATGAGCCGGATGATGCTCGGGCCGGTACGGCTGAAAGCCAGAACGCGCCAGCAATTCGGAAGCTGCGGCTGTTACGCTGTGGTTGCTGGTGTCCGCTGGCCTGGCGGTCGTGTACAAGGAGGGAGTCTCTTCTGGTCTTCTCTCGTGGGTGGATCGTTCCTAAAATACAAACGCCACGTGGTTATCAATCGTCACCATTTTCTAATCGCCTGCATCAACCGCTCAGAAAGGGTCTGGGTTAGGTCTGGGTCAGGTCTGGGTTAGATCTGGGTTAGATCTGTGTTAGGTCTGGGTTAGGTTAGTGTTAGATCTGGGTTAGGTCTGGGTTAGATCTGGGTTAGATCTGGGTTAGGTCTGGTTTAGATCTGGGTTAGGTCTGGTTTAGATCTGGGTTAGATCTGGGTTAGATCTGTGTTAGGTCTGTGTTAGGTCTGTGTTAGGTTAGTGTTAGATCTGTGTTAGGTCTATGTTAGGTCTGGGTTAGGTCTGGATTAGATCTGGGATAGATCTGGGTTAGATCTGGGTTAGGTCTGGATTAGAAAGGGGAAGGGGAACTACACATGGTCAACTTTCATTAGATTTGAGACTCAATTTACGCACGTTAACGGGACTCTACTAATAATAAATTTTTTAATAATTTCTTTCTGGTTCGACAAGCAAAAAAAGAAAATGAGGATTCTTGGGTGTATTCGAACAAGCAACGAATCGCTTCCCCTCGCGTAATAATTCGCTTCGTTTCGGTTCACGTTCATCCCCCTTAGCGTTCGAACGTTACGAAACGCATTCAGTTTATCGCAAAGTCTCGCTACGAAGTCGCGGAGCGAACCGGCGATGAGTTGCCGCTCGGATGAGCTCACCATGGAAATTGGCAGGAAAGACGTACCTCCGGTCGCTCCGTAACATCGAGGCGAGGTTTATACAGGCCGGTCCAAAATAGATGGCTCGATCCACGTGAAAATAAATTCTATTCCCGCGTTTCGGTAACCTCGACATCATACTATCCATAATCTTCATAATATATCGCTGTTATTATAGAAAATAACGCTAACGCGTGAACAACAGAACGTGTAAACTGTTTACGTCAATCCTCGACTGGACTCTCAATCTTAACCAAATTATTTTACTTAACGTTAACGCGTTCGCTGTCTGGTCTCTCAGCGGTGTATTCAAAAACGTGGCGCTATGACGCGTATATGGGTCACGGGCAGTGAACGTGCCAACTTTTATCAAATTGGTAAATTGTACATGCATTAACACTAGATTCACGCAAGCCATATTTAAAATTTGCAAAACCTGTAAATATTATTTTTTAACAACTTATGTTGAATTTGATTGATGCAATGGCATGAATGCATATTCTAATTAAAAGAAAAATCGTATTGCAAGGTATCGATAAATATACGTGCAATCAATGCCCGTAAATCTAGTGTTAAATATTAATTTAAATTTGCAATATTCAAGGGTTAAAATAGAAAATAAACACCACTGTCAGCTCATAATTACAAAATTAAGAATCTATACCCGATACAATTGCAACTAAATTTTGATAAGTCGTGCTCGTACAGTTGGGAATTATTTAAACAAATTTCAAGTTGCATGATCGCGAGTGGTAGGATATTTTTCTGTCGGTTGTCCCGTACGGGGAATCGGACGGTTACGTGGTGGTAAAGGTGGTTGTGGCGGCCTGCTCGGGAGGGAAAGGTTGCAGGGACCTTTTGTTAGGTCCCCAAAAGTGGACAGGCTACACACGTTTAGTCGGTCGCGCGAGAGCGGATAATGGGAGAAAAAAGGGGGACACACAGGTCGTCGGATCGTCGGGCGATTACTCACCCTGGCAGGGGAAGGACCTCTGACCAGAGGAGGCGGTGCTCGATTCTTGGGACTCGCGCGGGGCTCTTCTTCCTGAGGTGCTGGGCCTGCCTGCTTAGCCAGGTTCCTTAGAGCGGCGGCGAAGCTTCTGCTGTTCTGCTGAGCACCTGGACCGGGGCCAGGGGTATGACCCTGAGGTAAAACACCGGAACTGGGTCTGTGAGACTTGCTGGCCGTGGTGGGTTGCGCTTTGGTGCTGGCAGGCTGGAGACCTGAAAGAGGTCGAGAGATCAATGAGACGGGTCCTTCTGGGCCTACCCTTGCGAATATATCGCTTAACATTCATGCTACCACGTGTTCTCGCTAATTCTCGTGAGACCCGTACGCGTGAATAGAAATATAGAGTCTTTTATTCTTTTCAAATGCATTTTTCATTCTCAGAAACACGCGTCGATCGGATCAGGCTTCTCATGTTTTTGCTATAAAGACGCGTCTATTGTTAACGTCGAAGAAATATTGTTCGATTATCTCAATAAACGACACGATTAACACATTGACTGCCACGTCACCCATATATGGGTGACATGAATTTACACTGATGAGCTGAGGAAATTGTTTCTCAAGATTAGATCTTAAAGAAAATAAATCTTGATAGGATACTTAAATTTTAAAGAGGCTGTAAAAATAAGTTCTACGACAAATTGTGGATATGCTAGTTTCCAAATGTCCAAAAAAAAGAGTATCGTTTTCGCAGACAATTTGAGGGGTTTATTCTGGCAATCAACGTGTTAAAGCAGGTTAAAACGATCTACGAGGCAGCAGGAAAGGTATCTTATCGCGAGCAAGGATACATATTTTTCCCCGCGGGGCTCGGAGGTCGTCGTACAGAAAAACGCGAAAAAGTTGTCGGATGGGAATTAATTATTCCTGCATATCGTGCGAGGAACAGCCACGAAACCCGCGCATAATTGTTTAATAACGCGTTACGCCGTGCAGTCGATGGGCAGAAAAAACGTGCAGAATGCAAATAACGTGTCGATAAATTATCCATCGATCTGAATCGATTCTCTCAGCGAACGTAGATTTTGACCTTTCGCGAGTGTTACACTTGTCGATAGTTAGGCGTCCTTGCTGTTATAATTACGATGATCCAATCGCGATCGATCAAATAAACTTTTTTAACCCGGAAGTTACGTATCTGTTATCTACTCTGGCTTCCAAACAATCTTATAACAACTAGGTACAGTCTCGAACTCTGTATAAGATCCAAAGTCACATCCTAATACATGTAAACGTGTTAACATCGTGATCTATTAATTTACACCCCCTTTGTCGGTATCTATCGATGGTCTTAGGGGTGTAATTGGTACACGCGGGGGTTTACGATAGAATTTTTCGAAACAAAACGCGACAACGAAGGGGGGTTGCAATTAATTCGGTTTTAGCGAGTCTGTAACCGTGCATCCACCCTTTCTTTGCAACGATATTTTAATACCCGCGTTGTCTGGCCGGATTTAAACGTGGCGGGGTCTTCCTATTAAAATAAAGTCGATACATAGTCGGATGAATGTAACCGTCGACCTCTTTGATCTCGGTTTTTCTGAAACGGAATGCATAATTCGCTGCCGCGATTACGATAACCACGAGGTGGGTGGGGAGGGTGTGGGGAAGCATTAGTCCGCGCGATAATAGCGTATCGTTCGAGCGCCGACAGACATTAATTATTTTCTACGATCGCGGACGTAACATAAATTGCAGTTTTTAATCCGTCGCGCGGGAACGTGACAACCCGACAATAAGGCAATAACTCTGCACGGCACGGGGTAATTACAAATTGCTCCCGTCGATATTTTTCAACATGGTCGCGCGCCGTTTCTGCGTATACCATTTCCCTCGTAATTACGCGAACCAAAGTCCCCCGCCTAATCGTTCAGACGCCTCGCGAGGCGTTCTTCACCCGTTCGTTTTTGCGATCTCAAGGTTGGCAGGCTTATTAAAATAAAATTTTTTTCCAACTCCGCCTTCGACGGAACGATTATTGCACTCTTCAATTTTTTTTTGTTCACCTATCGACGACTGCTTAATTAATTTGCAACATGCATTGAAAAGGGTTGCAGAGTGTGCAACAAATATATTTTTTATTTAAATTAATTTAGAAATTCCAAATTGGTGCAAGAATTAAAGGATTAACACACGTTCACTGTCCGATCTCTCAGCGACGTATCTAATAGCGTGGTGATATGACCCATATACGGATCACGGACAGTGAACGTGTAAAAGGACCCAATTTTTCGCCATACAACGAGACACTACTGCAAGTCGTTGGATCCAAGAACGATATATACAATTATGCAAGATACAATCCACCGATTACCGAGGAAAGAACGCAGATACCGTGGCGGCTAAAGATAGTGATTAATGGAGACCGGAAGGGTCCTTAAAAGGAACAAAATTCCTCCTCGGAGGTTTCTTTGATCTCCGGGGCGGGCTTTTCGCGGCGCTGGGCGCGATTCGATCTCTATCGAGACGACATCGGATCGCGAATCCATTCTTCTTCTGGCCCCCTTTTTTCCCCCTCGATCCGCTTCCTCTTCCACTTTTCTTTTTTTATATAAATCAAGGACGAGGCCAGGACACGTCGGCATCCGGGTGGTCCTTTGTCCGGGACGGTGATCGACGAAGACATCGGGAGCAAACGGTCCTCTCTCTCTCCTCTCTCTTGTACTCTCCCATCCAGTTAAAACGAGAAAACAAGGACGGAGGAGGATACCAGAGGACGGTTTTCACCCTCCATTCAATTCCTCGTCAGCATCGCGCCGCACACACCGTCGTCTCCTCTCGACGGACACGCGACTCTGCCTCCCCATCCCCCCGTGTCTCGTTTCTCCCCCTCTTCCCCCAACCCGCGAGAAAACGTTCGACTTCGGAACGCGATTTCTTTTCACTCGTATTCCCGTCGTCGTCTTAATAACCTTTCTTTTCACCCCACGGTCCTCCAGGCCCCTTTCCCGCCCCGTGGAACAAACAAGCGGGGGCGAGGGAGGCCCAGGATGATCGAAACTCGAAACGAATCGCAGCGGGAGGCATATTTTACCGCGTTGCTTTTAATATCGCGAGCATTCTTCCTCGACGTTATTGGTTTTTCGCTCTTCTTTACCCCTTCGATGCCATTTTGGTACAGCTTCCAGACAATCTGCATAGTGTCTTTATGCTCATTCCCGATCAGAAAGATAGCACACGTGTGCGTAGAGTCAGAGAATTCATTAGAATGGTGCATGACGATCCTAGTAATTCTTCCTCGATATTATTGCTTTCACTCACGCCATTTTGGTACAGTTTCGGTGCGTTTCTGTTTATTTCCAATCAAAAAGACAGTCCACGCGTGCATAGAGCGAAGAATTCGCACGAAGATCCCATCGAAACGGTTAACAATCGCGTTCCCGTTCGTAATATCCCGAAAGTCGACGTAGCTGGAGGGGTTGGTTCGACGATTCCTGGCGGAGGGACGTTTGACCCCTCGTTAGGAGCGGAAAAAACTAGCGTGGACGTTGCTCTTGAACGCAGACGAGGTGGCGAAGGGAGCGGGGCGCGGGGGGCCAGGGAACAGAGCAAAGAGAAAGCGAGATTCACCCACGCGGGGGCGGGTTTGACTCGACGTCGGAAGCACAAGGATTCCCTCAGCGAGTGGAAAGGGTGTAGGGGGGTGGTGTTAAGCGGCTTACAGTCTGTTACCATGGTAACGCCACACCACTAAGACAGGAAGAGCCTGAATCCCCCAGCCTGCTACAGTCCCTGCGACCCTCCGTGTACCGTGTACCGTCCCCCTCCCGCATCCACCCTGCATCGAGAAGAACGAGGGAGAAAAGCCAGAGCCAGCCCGCGACGCCAGGAGAAACGTCGACGACGGATAAAGAGGGGAAGGGATTACGCCACTAACTCTGTTTTTACACCAAAGTGTTTTCACCGAGCTCCTACGATACGTACAGGCCACCCTGTAATTCGCGACCGATTCCACGACTTGCCAAACCGATTTCACGGAGCCTCGTTTAACCCTTTCAGCCACGAAACGCGTGGAAGAGCCAGACTAGAGATTCTGAGGCGAGCTTCGACCGTAGACATTTCTTTCAGGGTGCTTTTTACCCCATTTTTGTACAGAGTCGATTTTGGGGCGAGTCTAGGTAATATGACGACCACATATTTTGTCGAGCATCCCTCTGAAGCTGAATCAAAATTATTCTTTCGCTTCTCTCGCGTATCGTCGAGTGCTCAGCGAAGTAATGGTTGCATTTTTTTGATCGGAGCCCGTCGTCGATCGCGCCCGGAGGATCGAGATGTCGTTTTCCCCGGTAAAATTGTGAAACGAAAACGTTTCACGCTCGATAACCCGACGTTACGCGACGCGAAGAGTGACGGGACGCTCGAGGGAGCGATAAAGCACGATTTCCCCCGGCAGCGACGTAGAAAACTTCGCTCTTCGAAGCTTTAAGGATCAATCTTAAAGGCGGGATCCTGAAAGTTTGCACGCGAAGCTTGAGAATACAAAGCTTTAAGACTCCGCCTTCGAGGCTTCGAGCTCGTGGCCCCCTGCTTATTTAGAGCCCTAACGGTATACAAAAATCTCTCTTTTTTTCCTAAATCGAACATTTGCACTTCGTGGTTTAATTTGTTCCGGGGGAATCGAATTCTGAATACATCCAGTTTTTAATCATCGAAACGAAGCGGCGAAATAATCAGAGAGTTCGAACCGAGGCCGCGTAACACACATTTTTCGAAACTGCGTCGAAACGACGAACAATAGACTCGGTTCGTTTTTTTATCGACGGTGTAAAGAGAGAATCGGGCGTATATTTTCCATCGAACGGCCGCTGGAAACGATCAAAATTTCTACCGCGAGTATCGCGACACGCTTCCCGCGTTCGATCCACGGGAATAATGCGCGACGGGCATCAAAATACGAAACGGCGAGCATGAAACACGGTCTCGCCGAGAATCGAGACAAAACGCGTCGACGAACAGAGAAACGAGCGGAATTCGCAAGCGCGATGGAACGTTCGATCGACGAAAAACGGTGTGTATCCAGGCTCGGAGGATACCCTTTTACCTTTCGGATCGCTTGTACTTTCTTCGGATGGAAGACGAGGGTGACACGCGCGACTTTGTCCCTCCCCCGGTCGAAAAACGATAAACAACAGGTGGGATAAATTCCACAACGCGAAACTCTGTCTGACAAACGTCGAAGATAGAATTCGTCCCACTGTTGCTCTAAAATACTGTTTTTAAAACTTCTACTCGAAATATAACGTTGCCTTCGATGAACTCCAAATTAACCATTCTGGTGGCAGACAGATTCACCTCCATATTTAGCGAAGCGGTTTAAATATTTCACTCGAAATTCTTCGATCGACTTTGCTATAATTTCACCATTCGTTACGTTGATATTCCTACAGAAAATTGAAATAAATCGTCTATCAAGAGTCTATCAATACTTTCTATCAAATCTCCCTCCCAGAACTATAATTAAAAATAGTCCTCTTCATCGTAAAAACCTCACCAGCTTCGTAAGAATACTCTATCAAGTATACCCTGTGAAATACAACGAGAAAGAACGACTCTAGGACCCAGATTCGCGAGCTACCTCGTTAAAGCGCTCCCAGTGGCGTCGAACTCGAGCGCTTTATCGAGTTCTCGCTCGAATTCCACCGTTGGGTATCAGGAACGACTAGTTTCCAAGCTCGGAGGGGGAAAACGAGACGCTTGCAGAGGATGAAATTATTATCCGCGCGCAAAAAAGTCAAAGGGCTCCCCTTCTGGATGGGATTGACCTCGGTTTTTCCCTTCGTCGTTGGATTTCTGCCCGTTCGCGGAAAAAACACGAGGGCCCACGGTCGCCGGGGATTCCATCGAGCGTCCGGGAATATTTCCTGGCCGCTGGTGCCAAAGTTTCGAGTGGTCTGCGGCCGCACGCCCGTCACCCGCGATCGTTCCCTCCCCCTCGATCGGGGCTGCGCGAGTTTCGAATTCCGGGGTCCATTGGCGTCTCCGCGGATCGAATTAGAAAGAAGAACCAGACGCGAGTTAATCGTAGGTGGACTATCGATCGAGCGTCGGAAAGAAATTAAAGCGAGAAAGGGGGGAAACGTGCTCGAACGCAGCTGACGTCGAAAATTCTGAAACTCGACGAGGCGGGATTGCAGAGGCTGGGCGGGATATATAGACGCGCGGTTTCGCGTCCCACCGAATTCTCGAGCGTCGTAAATTCCGAGCAATATGCGCGTATTACGCCTGGCGTCGAGATTCTCGCGTTCGATGCGCGGAGATATACCTATACAGGGTGTCCCGCGTGTTTGCCACTCCATTTTGCGTTTATTTATTATCCCTGTAGAGAATTCAAAGACGTTCGAATCCGATGTAGCAAGAGGATGTGTGAATATCTTGGAAGCGTTTGAATTTTGTCTCGTGTGTTTACGCGTATTATAATGTCTGATAGAGATATTTAGCTGTGTTTCTCGCGAATCACCCTGTACACAGCGTGCAAGAGAATACGCGGCAAATGGAGGACGTCGAAAGAGAAAGAGATCTCTGTAAGGGTGGCAAGGACGCTCCGGCCAACGACGCGATATTAAAACGCAGTAGGAGAAAGAGACGCGGTCCGCCTTCTTGGCGGGATGAAGTTCTTTCCCGTCATACTCGAGGAGAAATCGACCATTGTACAATAAACCCTCGATTTAATGGCGTTCGGATTTAATGGACAGAATTCAACGATTCTGTGCCGGTGCATTCTTAAATTATGCGTCGTTCGGATCGTTCTCGCGGTATTCGAAGTACCTTCCTCAGCCATCGATGTTTGTAAACCTGTGTTGATTTACGTAAGTACTTACGAGCTTGAAGAAAAGTTGACCAACAAATTGTCGAAGCTTTTTTATCTAAGAAAAATCTTGCAGACTGCCAACGCTAATTGCTTGGAGCACAAAGGGTTGAAATTGGATAATTGTGTTATTCTCGACCCACCGCTGTGGAACCTCGTTCTTTGCATCGTGTCAACAAGTGGAGGGGATGGTCGCTAAGCAACAAGTAGAGAAACTGCTCGTTCCAGGGTCCAATTTCGTGCAATGATCGAGGTTCTACTGCATCGAACAGAAACTGTTCTTCCTCCTATTCATTTGGAAACAGCAGTGCATCCACTTCGATGCCAGAGTCCAGCAATCATTACTGTAATTCTAGACGCGAAAATAAAATTAGAAGAGAATGAAATTGGAAACCTAAACCAACAACCGAGGTCTGTCTTCGTAAACGCCGGTGGACGCCAGAGGTTTCACGGAAATCGAGTTAACGTCTTCTCCAACCCTTTCCAAGGGGATAAGGAAACGCGTCACCGAGGGGCGGAAGACGGAACTGCTGATAATCCGATCAAACCCCCTCGAGTAGACCGTTTAAACGATTCGATAAGTCGACGGGATCGTCGTTACGACGTTCCCGTAACAACGTTCGTCGTTTTATCGGGGTCCTCCGATCCGTTCCCCATTCGACGCACGTGAACGAGAAGACGGGGAGGGGGGGTAGGGGGTCGAAAACAGGAAGAACGGAGCGAGTAAACGAGACGACCCAACGCCACCCTTCGCGTCTGGATCGTGGTTGACCTTTTCCCCGCTTAAGCCCCTGAACTCTTGGTACCCTTCGGCGCGGCTCGGTCACCGGGAAGCCAAGTTTCGCGGCGAAAAAATCGATACCGGAAGAACCGAGCCACGACGAATCGCGGAAAGGGGAAACGACCTGCCGGTTAGAGGGCGTGCAACCCCCGAAAACGACGAACCGCCGGGAAATCGGACGAATTACACCGAGAGGATCGACCTACGGACACGCGTTCGCTCGCCTCCGCGCTTGGAAACGAAACATCGATCGCCACCGAGACGGAAGCGTGTCATTTTGCGGCGTATCCGCCGCGTTAAGGCTTCCGTACACCACCACGGGCTTTATGACGCGGCCTGGAAACAGATACCACAGATTTCAACCTATCGTACGTTAGTAGATTCTATTTTACAGGGTGGAAACGTTTCTCCATTCATTGGATGTTATTCGACTAGGCTGGAGGATACTTAGACACGGAAATACATTTGTTATCGTTAACTTGTGGCTATCATTTATTTTATTCCTTCTCCGAATCACAGGATCATCTACAGTAACAAAGAACACGATAAGCGTTACTCTCGCGTTGCTAACAATGTCTGCCTGTTATTCAAATGGTAAAATAGCCTACTTGTAACTATCTAAATGTACTAGTTTCGGGGGTGTATTTTAAAGAGTTCCCCTTTTCATAAATATTGAAAATTAGTTTCACGTAGAATGAATCGATTTTAGGACCTCTAGACACTCTTTGCTCCTCTCGATGAGTACAATGAGCCCTCAAAATGATGAACCCTGCATGTACACTCGTACCTCCCTAAATTCACTACTTTCGATGCTACATTTTAAAGAGTCTCCCCCTTCATAAATATCAAAAGTTAATTTCGAAAGAATCGACTTCAAGATGTAGTGTTCACCCAGACACTGTTTACTCAAAAACGACGAACCCTGTGTACTTCTCATGTACCGACACTTTTTTAAAAAGGGTTGTAGAGGTCATGGGTTAGAAAGGAGCCGGGTTAGCGCTAGGATTTGTGGACTTCTAGCAGCAGGGTAGGGCCAGAGACCAGGAGGGTCCCTTTTTGTTCGGTGGACGGTGGCTTTGTGCGGTCGGGAACAATCACCGGTGACGGGAGTCGTTGGTCCACCCTCTGCCCTTCCGTCACTCGAAACCACTCATCGCTGCCCCGTCCCCCATATTTTTCCGTCGCTAGGTGGGCGCGTGTAAATTGCAGCTTTTACAAAGGGTTGCCCACACGCAGTTAGATCAACATCTGTCGCGCGGGGGGTGCACGAATGGCCATCGATTCCACGGGTCGCGTGAAATCGAGGTCGGAAGGACGCCGGGCGTCATCGAGCCAACCCCTCCTGTCAGCGATCGGCCTGTTACCGGATCGCGGAAATAAAAGTTTCGGGGAGTGCCCGTTTTATCCGGCCCGCTGGTCAAACCCTATTGGGAAGTTGAGCAATTGATTCGCCCCGATCGGCCGTCGCGTTTATCTCGACCTCCGACCATCCGTATTTTCACCGTTCCTGATATCGATAACGCGTTGCAGAAGATACCCCGGAACGAACCCGTTGCCGTTTCGACTCCCTTCTCCACATGCGATCCGTTCGATTAAAGCGCGCGATCAATTTGCCGTCGTTCTCCTCTTCTTCCACGGAACGATACACGCCCTGGATCGCGTTAAAAATATTTCGATTCCGACGTTGGCCAAGAAAACCGAAGAAAAAAAAACCACTCGTTCCCGTGGAGATCGCGAGGGTGTGAAACGCCATTGGTAAAATTCTCGTTCGAATAACCCGAGAACGCCGTGGAGATCTGGGTAGCTCGAAACTCGGGCCACCCCTTACGAGTCCCTTGACATTTTGCCAAGCGCCCCCATTGAATCACCATATAAACGACTCGGGGGTCCGCGAGCTCAACCCCTGATCCGCCCTAACCTCAAATATACGTTTCATTTTAGTACGGTCGTAGCCGTCGTCATTGGCGTCGAAACCGCCCCTGTTCTCGATCGTGCGCGTACGGAGGCTCGTATCCGTCAAAGGGGTAGCTCTTATCGCGAGAAATCTTCTCGAAACGGACGATCGAAGAATAAAAAAAACAAAAAAAGGAAAAAGAAAACACAAAGTTTCCGAGGGGGTGGGACTCGTATTTTTGGAACGATTTCCACCGCCCCCTCGAACGTTTCGTTGCGGACATTCCGATTACGGAACGAAGGAAAATAGATGGAACGAGCCGCGTGGGCGGTAGCGACGCGGAATAGGAAATCGAAAGGGCGAAGGAAAATGGAAACGACGACGCCAATGCGACTCGATCTCCTCGCCCTCGATGCCGGCGGCGCTCCCCAAGGGCGCCTCTGGGATTTCGCGTCGACACCGTTCGTTCGTTCGTTCGTAAGGTGCTTTGGAATTTCCATATTAATTCGTTAGATCGCGGAACGTGACGGGAATCCACGATTTAATAACGTTTTGTCCGTGGTTCGTCGCCGCGTCGCCTCGCGAGTATGACGACCTCGGTGGTATCCCCGACCAATCTGAACTACGCGGAAACCGGGGACGGGGGGGAAAAACGCTACCCGGTAGTTTCCGGCGAACAATACAGCCGCGCGATTTTACCCGCGATCCTTTCCAAACGCAACGATCTGTGTGCACTGTACGCGTAAACAACCGCGACTGGAACTTTTCAGTTTACGGTCGCGTTGCCAACGTTTCTGCTTATGGGGTCCTCTGGAGCATTGTAAAATACTCTAAATTAGTAAAAAAATACAGTGGGAAGCTAAACTGAACTTGTCCAAGTATTTCGAAAAATTAAGATCTTTTTATCGCCAACCACCCTCAAGAGAAGCTTGCCACCAGGAATTTTAATAATTCTAGTTGCGTAAGTTCGTAAAAAGGGGCACATTCCCGTTGCACTGTATTACTCGACACTGCTGATAATTATTTGTGAACCAATTTCCCCGTCGGATTATTTTCTGGAAGACAGTTTGAAGGACGGTGCCGCGGGCGCCGTGTCTGCACCGGTTAGATAAAGTCGGGGATTCCGTATAATAGGACGTCGATCCGTGGAATAGGATGTCCGGGACATCGCGTGGAATCGTTTCCCGATCCCCCGACGGTGTCAAACGTCGCGTCAACCCTCTCCCTTTGAACCGTCGGCGACCATCGACAAACGCCACCGCATCCTGCGTGCCGGTTGCCTCGTTGCCGAATAAATTCCCCGAGGTAAATAGTAAAATGAAATCTGCACCGCCACTCGGCCGCCGTGAAAACACGGCCCCTCATTAATTCCGACCGCCGCTATAAAACCCCCCCACCGCCACCGGAACAGCGGAACACGTCGAGCGTAGCCCAGTCCCCAACCCTTTTTTCGTCTCATCCTTCGCCCTCTTCCGGCACGTCTCTGGCCCTCTCTTTCCCGTCGACACCTTTTCGTTCCTCCTCGTTCGCCCCCGCCTAGTCTGCTCTCGTTTCGCCCTCTTCCGCCCTCTGGGTACCGGTGCTACACACCACCCTCGGTCACGTATAAAAGCCGCGTATTCAATTACCCGGCATCGACCGCTCGAATAACGAATGTGCACGCCATGGAAAATATTCCCCGTCTGGTTTCGCACGTACGCCGTGTGCTGGTGCAGTCCCCGTCCGGTCGTTTCAATCGCGCGAGCCCTGCACGCGAAAACGTTGCGGGCAAACGCGCCCCCGTCGCCGCCCACGAGCTCACCGTAGAGAGGGAGGATCGAGGCCGGAAAGGCGAAGGGGGGACGGCGAGGGAATCGAAAAATAAATAGAGAACGAGGTGAAAACGGTATATCGCGGTTCTTTTAATCTGTTCCAGGATAATCGTTTCCATCGTCCACCTCCGCCTCCTCGGACGCCACCAGGCTCCTGCGGAGAGGGTGTGTTCGCGCTCGATGGCGCGCGGGAAATAAGCTTCGAATTAGGAGTCGATTTGCACGGGGACGCGTTAATTGTCGGCTGTCCTAGCCTTCGCGAATCCCCGTTGGCTAGTTCAAACTCCACCTCCGTCTCTGTCTGTCCTTTTCGCGTCCCATCTGTCACCCCCCTGCGGCGCTCGGCCTTCTGACGCACAGCACCACAGTTTCCACCCCTCGTGACTCGACATGGGGAGCCTAATGCGTACCCGGCCTCCTAAATCGTAACCCTTCAATTTGTTGTATTATTACTACTGTAATTACAGGTTCAAAACGGTCTAAAACCAGTTTTGGATTTTGGTAGGCTTTTAAAAATTTTTGGGGAATTTGGAAATCCAGTTTGAACCGGTTAGATGTTGTGTAATACTTGTCTTATAGGTATCCATGAGCTCTGCTTCACTATCGTAGGAGTTGTGGTTGTTTGAAAATTGGACCACTTTTATGAGGTTTTTCTAACTTTATGGGTCGAAGGACCAACTTTTCGACCATTCTTAAAATCTCTAAATATTCTTCACAAAAATACGCGTCGTTTGCATTCTTAAACATTAAAATCCTCCAATCCGTTCAGAAGTTATGACGTTTTAAAGATAATTTAAGTGAAAAATGCGATATATGGTCAGACATTGTATTTTCGGTAAGGAATTTTTTTCTCGAAAGTGCGTAGGATTTCGGGGGTAAGTGTATTCACCAAAAATGATTGTAATTGACCCTCGCAGCTAAAAATAATTTTTTCAGAACGATTCGAAATTTTTTAATTTCGCCAAAAAATTCTACAATTCCTGAATTTTTTTCTCGAAAATGGATAGGATTTCGTAGGTATGTGTATTCACCAAAAATTATTGCAATTGACCCCCGCAACTAAAAAGAATTTTTTCAAAACGATTCGAAACTTTTTAATTTGCTGAAACATTTCTAGACTGCCTGAATTTTTTTCTCGAAAATGGATAGGATTTCGGAGGTATGTATATTCACCAAAAATGATTGTAATTGACCCTCGCAACTAAAAATAATTTTTTTAGGGCGATTTGAAATTTTTTAATTTCGCTGAAAAATTCTACACTCCCTGAATTTTTTTCTCGAAAATCGATAGGATTTCGGAGGTATGCGTATTCACAAAAAATGATTGTAATTAACCTCTGGAACTAAAAATAATTTTTTCAGAACGATTCGAAACTTTTTAATTTCGCCGAAAAATTTGCCCAGCTAACCCCTGTTGATTTTCTTTTAAATTTGTTTTCACGTCGTTTCTACCTTCTTACGATCTTTCTGATTTCCCACATCAAGCGGTAGCAACGTTCATCCTTCGTACGAAAACCAATATGGGTACTGCGATTTCGAGGGGGCAAATAGGGTACAAAACAAAAGACAACGAATTTTCCACTGTATAATGGAAAATCGGTAGAACAGAGTTGCATATTTCACGGGAGTTGCGTCCATTACAGTTCCCCAGTTGGAGGATCCACAAGTCGTTTCCCCGCGACTCGAGTTCCGCTCGGTTCCTCGCGGAGTCACGCGACGAATTTGTCTCGTGCTTTTAATGCGATTAAAGGATTTAACGATCGGCGGGTTCAGCGCGCGAAACCGTTTCCCCGGTCGCGTGTACGCGTCCGATTCTGGAACACGGGGGAACACGTCGACGGGTACGTATCGCGTGCGCTCGCCGTTTCCTTAGGCGCGTAATTAGCCACGTAGGAAGGTAGCGGGAGGGAGGAGACCTTTGCCCCGAGAACCGCGGAGGCTCGGTTTTCATCCTTGAACGGCATTCAAGGCGTCCCGGGGTAATCACGAATCGCCTAACGACAGCATGATTGCCCGCCGCTTTCGAAACCGCAACAATGGACGGGTTGTTTGCGTTTCGGCCCGTTCGTTCCCAATTTTCGCGTTACCCTGCCTTCCGTTCTTCAATGTCGACGCTTTCAATGTCGATACTCTCTTTTTAAACAGTTCAAACTGTGTTCATATTTGTATTAATAGAATTATTCAAACGGGAGCTTTGCAGAGGGTTGTCTCAACCCCTAAGTATAATAACTAATGGTGTCGATTGGCGATAGGAACACCCACCGTACTCTTTACGATCCTAAGATTTATCACATGTATTTTATGTTGATTATTTTCTTGTTGTACAATAAATGTTACTGCATACATTGTGTGAACGATGTTATTTTACATCCCTTGTCTGTTTATCGTATACCAAATCATAATTCAGAGCTGACGAGAACGATTCGTAAGAATTCTGAGGCTCTTGCGTAGCAAAGTATTTTATTTCGCGAAGTTTGCCCGTCGTTCGCGACCAGATAGCAGTTTCGTCCGTGTCCTAGGAAGAGTAGCGATGAAACCAGACCGGGGGCATAACCGCCGGAGTTCCTATTAGCGTAAAATGTGCCGACGATTGGATCGTTCACCTTACCGGACGCGGACGACAGAGAGAGAGACCGTCGGGATGATAAAATGTAATCCGAGAGACTCAAGTGGAAATTAACCCCGACCCATCGGCGATAATAAACACGAGAGTCAATTGATTCGTCTGTATCGGCGCCGGGGAGCCCGTCTACCCGGGGTTTGATTCCCGGCGAGAAGATTAAAAAAAACCATTTTCGCGGACAGATCGTTCTCCGGCGCCCGCGACCGTTTTGATTTCAATCGCAATCAGCCGACGCGAATCGGTTTTCTTCCACCCCCCGGCTTCCAATTTTTTCGTCTCGCCTCCCTCCTTTCGCCCCCTCCGACCGGAATAAAAAGCCGCGGGGGCCACAAAAGAGAGGGTGGCCGCTGCAAGACGGAGGAGGAACAGGAGAGGGAGGCTGGGAGTTTAATTTCTCGCGTTCCCGCGCTCCTGCGTGAATTTTCATTCCATTTCCCGGCCACCACCCTGGTCGTTATTTCATTTCGTGCCACGGTCACCTTCCCCGCCCATACGTTTTCATTTCATTCGCGGAGAAACGCGAAAAGAAAGCGCCGCGTCCCTTTCGCCCGTAATTATCGCGTCGCTTAATTGTAACCGGGGAGCCCTGGGAACGTCTTCGCCGAATGTTACCCTCCCCGGAACAATAACACGCGGAACGATTCTCTTTATTAACTCCGCGTACGATTTAATGTAATTTTTCAAACGTGTACTATTTAATTTTGAAGAACAGATTTGTTTGACATCAAGAACTTGCGATGGGACAGAGTTCTCATTTTTTGTAGTACCAATCTACCCTTAAAAGAGAGCCTGAAATGGTTATTTGCGTATTTTCTGGAATAGTTTACGTCAGAGTAATTTCTTTGGGGCAACCGAAGTGGCTCGAGTCCAAAACGCGCGTCGATCGCGACCACTGTTCCGCGGAATAGTTTATGTGCAGGTCGGGGTTGCACTCGTCCGAGTTTCGAGCTCCGGGTGTGGGTGGATGCGTGTTCGTGCACGTGGCAAACTCGTAAACGGAAGGCAATATGTGTATCAGTTAACCGCACGCGATACACCCCCCCGGGTCCCACAGCGGGACACGTATGTAGATCCTCGCCCACGCACACACGATCCCCCGAAAGCCTGCGATAATACGAGTTACGCACGCGGACACCAGCAATATCGTTATCCGAATAAAAATTCCACGCGACGGGATAAACAACTGTCTATCTTTTAAACGAAACTCTGAATACCAGAGCGAAATACTTCGCGAGAAAAACTCATACTGCGTTGTTTCAATTCCTCGAAGCAACAACCCAACGTTGATACAAGGTTGTTTGCAAACTTGACACCGCGAACGCTGAAGACTCGAACGCGAGCAAATAGACAGGATCTGGATGAGGTGTTCTAGGATTAATTCGAGAGTGCGCGAGACTTTTGAGGGGGGCGGTGTGCACGCGAGGAAATTACGAGATCCGGTGCAGGATCACGCGCGTCCCGTTGCTCGCGGTGTTACACGTGTATTTGCGTATTCGATCGACCGATCGTTTTACACGGTCGCGTTTAATCCCACGGTAGCTGGTCAATCCGCTGTAAACGGTGCACGCCCGGTATCGCCCACCCGTCGCGAGCACGATGGATCGTACACACCGCGAGATACGGTCTCGATCCCTCGCGGGACCGTACGAGGATCGATACGGCGAGATCGAGGCGCGCACCTTCGAGAAATCCTGCCCCTTCGACGCATTGTACGGGCTGTTTCACGAAAACGGGCCTCCCTCGGTGGTAAACAAAGATAATTAGGGGGGATTCATTGGGGAATAGAGATCATTAGAACGCCGCAAATTTCGAAATAGATACTAATCAAGTCCAATACCGCTTAAGTTTATATTTATAGTAACTGTGGTAATTGTTTGGAATGGGGGATCCCATCGTAGATTTCGATGATTTTTAAATACATTATCAACAACTTTTCCTTATACATACATGCGAGATATTTGCAAAATTCTGTCGACCTGAGCAAAAATATCTCGCAAACTAATGTCGAGTGGGGGTTATATCAATTATAAAAAGTTGTTCAGAATGTAAAATTCTATAACATACTTTTTTTTATTCATACGTTTTAAGATAAATTTGAAATCCGTGAATCCTGTAGTCCATATGTGGATTACATGACGACGCAGAGGGGAACGTCGAAGGTCCGAATTCTGTAATCACTCCAACGCAGAGGCGTTTAGCCGATTTTAATCGATCGGCCCCCGCGGGAAATAACGAAGTTAATCGATCCCGTACCGAATATTAACGCGATCGAACGCGGAACAGAACGCGGTAGGTATTAATAGAATTCCCGCAGTCGACGGAACGCGATTCGCAGCCGGTGATCGCGTTACACGCGTAACGTTACCGGGCGAACGAGTCGAGGCTCGTTAACGACGGTTCGCCGAATACGGATAGAGCCGTTGATTCCCCGTGAAAACCTTTGATACAAGGGCGAATTTGGCAAAACCGATATAACGAGTCGAAGAAAACGTACGATCGTTTCGTTATCAGCGCGAATATCTCGCGTTATCAAGGGACGCAAAGATTTCCACGGAGTTTAGCTAGTCTTTTATTTCAAGTCGCCATAGCAGCGCGGAAAAGCGCCCCGTTAATTCGCGCAAACAAAGCGGGGATCCTGGAATGTCATTAAACGGCTCGGCTTCTTTTCGCGGACGTTATCAACGCGTAAAGTTCCTCGAATGCTCGGCGGAGTTCCGTTAACGGATCTCCGCGACCAGAGGCGGAAGGATAATCTCTTCTTTGTCGGTGAGAATCGTGCTTTTTTTTAGAGGGATCCGATGGAAGGAAACGTTCGTTGATAAAGTTTACAGACGCGAAGGGAAGACGGAAACGACGTTGCTCCCGATCCCCCGGGGCTTCCCTTTTTTCCTGTTTTTCGACGGGCGTGAAACTAACGTTTCGCTCTCCGTCGACGGGGAACCGCCCTTTTCGAGCTACCCCAAACCCCCGGAAGTCATTAGTAATTCTTTAAGAGATCGAAACCGAAGGTTAACGTAAAAGATGGTGAATCGACTCTCCTGTCCAGGAAAATGAAGATTTAAGTATCGCGGAGGGAACGGGTGAACCAGCGATTTATCCAACAGCGCGTAGGAGGAACGTGACGCCATACAATAACATATTGCGACGCATAAATAGCACCGACTCCATCGAGAACTTACAGCATCGACGAATGTATCCCTCGTGCTAGATTTACAGAATCAATTTTCGACTTCCGGGACTCCGCGCTTACGATTCGATAAAAGAAACGTCTAGCGTCGACGCGGAAATGATAACTTTTGCGTCAGCCTGTAATGTGGAGCGCAAAGAGGGACGCGCAGATTTCCAAGTAGACGTTTCCCATCGCAATCTCGGTCCCGTTGGTCGACGAGAGTCCTTGGTCTCCCCCCGGCATCGATGTCGCGCCGACAACAAAGCCGGAAGCTCTTCTCGGGAGTCGAGTTGCCAGCCGTTCCTTTTCATCTCGAAACAGCGTCTCCGGTGCTCCCTCTTTGAACGCCATTCCGGCCACGACGCTCGACTCTCGACAAATGCACCGGGTAAACAGTCCGCGCGGTATTCATTAGGAAAGTTTAGGCGGTCGGTGGCCGCCCGTGAAGGGGGGTCAGGTCGCGGGTCGAAGCCGTGGCTCTTTCATTTCCGGCGCTCAGGGGAAACCGGAACACCGCATCGGGTCGACCCTTTTCCGATAGAGCCATTCTCGACTATCTTCCGCCGTCCGCGTTCGAACTCCGTGGAGTTTCTGGGCGTCCTCCACCGCGCCATCCGACACACCCTCCCGCGTCTCTTTATTCGACGAGGGCTGCTGGAACGCGGGTAGCAGTTGCGAAACTAGTTGGCTTTAAACCCGCAACCGTCGTCTCCCCCGTTCCTCTTTACCTTCCCCGGGAACCTGTTCGAGGAGAGGAGTCATCCCCTGGTGCCGGCAGGGCGGTTGGAGAGGATTGAGAGGGCAATATGTTCTTGAGAAGCCTCCAATTTCCTCCGAACAAACCCGTTGTGGAACCCCTTTTCGGGAACTACAGCCCCGGCAATCCGCTCTTACCTCCCCCTCTGTCCCTCTCCTCTTCCTTCGGAGTATTCCTGCACGCGCTTTGGGGAACTTCGAGGTCGAGGAAACCGGAGGGTAATGGCGAGGTTCGGGGAACAACTGTGCCCGTCAAACGCGATTTTGGCAAGGGATTACCGGGGAATCGCGCAAGGGTACTTTTCGTAACGTTGAAATTGTTAACACTGGGAAGAGAAACTTCTAAACTCGAGAATACTTAGGTCAGAGCATGTGCAGGTGACTGTAATTATTGTATGAGAAAAACTAGAAAGGTAGACGAGTGCTTGCGAGAGAGTTAAGAGCGTAGCCCTCTAGTGGACACCATTTTAATTGTGTTCCAATTACATATTAGTCTTCGCTAGCTCCAGGGGTAGAAATGTTCGATCATACGTTCATTTTAAGAATCATTTACCCTTTTTCCCATCGATCTGCATTAGTAATAAACCAAATCGAAAGACATGTATCCCGAAGAATTATGTTTTTTTTATTTTTCCCGTCACCAGACCACTCGAAGAAGCTGACTCGATCAGAGTACTTGTTCCGTTTGCGCTCGGTGTTCGTCCATCGACTCGACGTCCCGTCTCGGACCGGGTGCTCCTTCGAACGAGTAATTTCAACGCGGCCCCCCGGAAGAACGAGGTCGAAGAAGGAAAACGCAAGTTCTCGAGTCGCTGCCGGCGGCTCCCCGGGGAATTTCTGGATAATCATTTTTCGCCGTGAGCGCGGAAGCGACCCAGAAGTCGTTCAATTTCCGAGGGCCGGGGAACGAATTTAAAGGGTGATTAGCAGCGCCTAACGGTCCGGAAAAGCGAGCTACCACGGAGCTACCCGCCCCCCTCTCCTACCCGGGGTAATCAAATATTTAGGAGACTGTGATGTCACCGCCGTTAATTAATATTAACGAGCCGGGGAGTGCTGCCAGGGTCGAATGGATGAATCGACCTACTCCCTGTCCCACGGCGAGAATTTCTTGATAACGACGCCCAGGATATGGGAAGACGAGACAGCAGATCCTCCCGGTCACTCGTAAAAGGGCGTCTCCGACAAAATAACCACTGTTTCTTTATTTATCGTCGATACATCGTGGAGGAATAAATAAATAAAAGACACGGTGCAATTTTCATCGAATTTCCCCAAGTTCGTTCTCAAAGTGTATGCCTAATTGTCGATCGGTTGAGAATGGACGGAGCATCGATCGCCGGAGCTCGGTTTCGACGAAGAGGAAGGCGAAATGGGAGACGAGGAGCAAGAAGTCCCACAGCAGCGACGTCGTGTCAGCGCTCGCGCTTATCTCGATCGAGTCGCCGAGTGGGCGAACGCTCTCGGAGCGGAAGAAAGAAATACGAGGCCAAGCGATGCTCTTCTCCGTGCGGCTGATAACAAAGTCGGCGCGGAATAAAGGATCGTTCGGGGGTGACTCGAGAGTGCACCGAGCAATCGATATCGCCGTCGACTGCTTCCTATCCACTTTCGAAACGTTTCTCTTTCAATCTGGCGGGGGGACAATCCGGGGTTCGCGTGACCGCGACGCCCACACGTCCGAAATCTCGCGAGAAACATTTTGGGAAATTCATTCTTCTCCGGGGGAAATCGATTTTATTTATATTTATTAACCCTCGACGGTCCAGCGTCGCCATGACACTTATTCCTTAAGTAGAGTGTTTATTATAATCAGACTGCGGATCTTTACGCAAATTCACATTTTTATTAATAGAATTAATGAAATCAGAACTTTGCAGAGAGCTGTCTCAACCCCTAAATATAGTAATTCGTATCTTACTTTAAGTATTTCTTATATTTTTGCATATTAAATTCACGAAAAGTACCTTGGACCCCAGCGGTCGGAGAACTTAGAATACTTCTGGACCGTAAAGGGTTAAATTTTCGTAAAAATTTAGGTATTCCGAGAATTTCGACCCACTTTCGAGCGTTCTAGAACGTTTATTTCCGGAGAAATTCTGGAGAAAGCGTGGTTCGAGGCCAGCGCGGCGGTCAACTTTTTCCTACCCCCTTATTATTTATTCGCGAGCTCGGGCAAGTTTCGCGGCTCTTGATAGCTTTTGCCAAGGAAACGCGAAGGAAACCTTGCTTCTATCTGCCCTCCGGCTTCCGGCGTTTCTCGGCGAAAACTTGCTCCGAGGGGTCTACGTAACGCACGATAAACTTCGAGGGGGGCAGGGTGGGGGGGCGAAGATTAACGGGCAGGAGAACTTTTCACGCCAAGTACACACTACACGGCCGGCTGGAATTCGTCTGGGGCGAAAAGTGGGAAAGTTCCTCGGGTTCCATCCGCGCCAGTCCGACCCCTTTACTGCGATTTCAATCTCTGCAACGGTCAGATCCGCGGATAGAGATCTATCGACGATCCTGGGCGAGAAAAGCCACCGAGACGCGACCATTTATCATACGAGCTGCGACTCAACAGGCTTTTACGAACAGATTCGATTTATACTTTGAATGGGGCTCTATGGTGGTTTTGGGAACGTAAATAATCTGTTTTAATTTCTGGAGCGTTTCAAAGATTGCGTTAGATTTGAAATAAAAGTTCGACCCGTAGGTCATTCGTTATTCGAGGATTAGACGTAAAAGGCGAGGAGAAGAGTGCATACGCCGGAGATTTATAGCACGCTCTAGTAACGTCCGTTAGCATGGGCGCAAACAGTGGCCGTGGAAGTAGACAGAGCGAGACCGAGCGGAGAGAACTGGTCCGTGTCATTTCGCTAGATTAATTCTTCCGCGAAAGCAGAGAGCAAAGAATCCCTAACCTCTGTTCGAGTTCGAGCTCGCTCGATTCTCGGGCTCCCCGTGCCCGTTTTCCCTCCGGGGCGAGTCTGCTCGGCGTTTCAGAGATATTTTTAATAAAGGATTCGGTCTCCGGGGCTCGACTTATCCATCGAGGGGGAGCAGGAGCATCCATAGAGGCGAGGTATCCACGACGACGGACCGTTTCGATCCACGGGGTCCCCCCGGTTTTCTCTCGTCCCCGCGTCGTCCTGCTTCTATTTCCTCTGCTTTTTTTTTCTCTCTCTCGTTTCTCCCGTTCCCCAAGAAAGGTACTAGCAGTCGGGGGGGTTTTCCGCCGTGAAACGACGCGGATCGAGATTTAAAAGCCGCATTTTCCGTAAAAAGAACGCCCCGGCTGGTTAAAGCGAGGAAAAGGACGTTTTGCGATCCTTTTCAAGCACGAAGATAGAGACGCCTCGCTGCGTCGGTCGACAGAACGAGGAGAAAGGAGAGGAAACCCGCGGCGGAGAGAAAGAGAGAGGCTGTGCGGACGCGCGAGAACGAGGGAACGCTTTAATCACTCGTCGCTCGGAAAACACATTTATCTGGAAATCCTTGGCACCGAAAAGAAATCCCGGCATTTATTCGCGGATTGCGTTCCAGCTACCGCGCGACGTTCGAATTCTTTCGAAAACACTCCGTGTGCTCCGCGCCGTGTCCCACGGCGTGGCCTTTGCGTAATTCGGGTCACCCGTTTGGCTCGAACGCTCTACACGGTGCAGACAATGCATAATAACATTCGATACTTTAAGCAATAATCATATCTCTCGCGTAGATTCAACGTATGTGGAAGTTGGACTCGGAGGTAAGGCTTCGGACTACCACTTCCAGGGTCGCGAGTTCGTCGAATCCCCGTGAAGCAGGTGTTTTTTCCAAATATGTATAAACACGCTCTTCCATCGTTTTTAATGATTTAGTTAAATTCAACGATTCGTAATTATACTATATTAATTTTCATATCGATATATAGGGTGTTATCCTGAATTTTAATATTCCCATCACACACCCAATATCGTGGGTGTAATGTTTACTCCTGATTATTGTGTGACGACTGACCCATGGAGCTCTTTGACGACGGGGGAACGTGAAACTCCGGGAAAAATCGAGGGAAAAAAGCCCCGGGAGACGGGGAGAGAAAAGCTTTTCCCGGCGAAAACGATGACAATCGGAGGCGGATTCGACGAACCGGAAGGGAATAGGAGTCCCGGAATAATCGTGGCCGATGCGCGGCAAGCAATCGGCAGCCTCGTTACGAGCTGCCGGCTCGTTAATTAACCGCGATTACGGGGGCGGCGGTGCATGCGAGAGAGCACAGCCTGCTCCTCGCTTCTCCGCCACCCTCGCTTCCCGACCCACGGCCAAACCGTCTCTCGTTACACTCGCCACTTCTCCGCACGACAAGCTCGCATCCGAATAACCGTCCGCCCGTGAAATCGTTACGACTCCGCCACTCCGCATCTGTAAATCCTCTTTGTGCCGTTTTTCACCCGCCTAAGCGTTCGAGAACGCGAGACTCTCACCGTGAGACTCGTCCCGCGAACGGTCGCTTTCTGGTTCGCGTCGGTTCGACGATCGTTCTTACCCCGGGATCAGAGACGCCAACGATTTCTCGCCTGATTTTTCGGAGCCTCCACGCGCGAGACTTGTTCGAAATTATCGTTGAAAAGAGCGTATGGACTGTCGCGAAACTTTTCGAACGGACTGTGTGTAATAAATCATTACATTTATAGCGTGTATTGGGCGACAGTAAACAGTGCTGTCATAAAATCTGTCGCACCGCAGATTTGATAAATAACAGATTGGAACGCGCGTGGCCGTTCAGCGACCAATTGAAAAGGTTTTGTACGCCATTTCGACATCGAAACAGAAGCGTCGAAGCGTGACAAAACGCCGGGGCAAACTGTCTGCTCATTTTTGAGCTTCCGACTCGAATTGTGTCGCGGTTTATTTTTTTTTTTTAACTACTGCTGTAACCGCTTTATCGTAACAAATAAATAATAATAGGCGTTCTTTTAAGATTGTTTGGAATTTTTGTTACTTTGCTGTAACTTATTTTTAAAAAGTTACACGCTCGTGAAGCCCGATCGAAACCGATTTCCACGTTCTATGCGCGCTGACGCGACACGTACGTAAGTATGTAGGTACACGAAAGTTTCGCAAGAAAGCGTGCGACTGAACGTCGCTGTCCTTCAAGGAGATGAGTTTCATCGCCATTAAAGTTTTCACCTTCGTGGAAGAATGCTCCAAGACCGATTCTACCTCAACCCTTTCATTCCCACCGTATCCGCGCTACATGCTCATAAATATTGAGCAAAATATTACTGTCGTTTGTACTTTCGAATCCGTGAATATGCATCCGTTCCATTTCGTTTTCCGCAAACAACGCTCCTGGCGTGCATATTTCGACAAATATTTAAAAACTCGGCAAAATAGAATCCATTACTGTCAGTTCGTTTAGAAGTCATTACGGCGATAAGTATTGCTATAAATACGTTATTTCTGAAATGGAAAATTTGCGTATAGATATCGCTAATCGTTGAAGAAGATAAGTACAACACTGTAAATTTCCAATTTTTTACTTTTTACCGTTACTCCTCTTCCTCGACTGTAATTTACGTATTAAGGTTCTTTCTAATTTGCACTTTAGTTGTTTAGAATACAAGGAGTTGCAAACTTTTCAAGTTGAATTTTCAACGAACACAAGAGCTACGACTTTTAATGGTTTAGGAATTTCTTCCTGCGGCTTTTGAATTATTTGGGAACGAAAGGGTTAAGGGATTTTAACGACCAAATGCTCGAGTACTCGATGAACTCGCGTATTACGGTTAATTTATGCAGGTCAGCGACTACGGACGCGAACAAAGAAGTCGTCGCCGTTTATACGCGACGAGACGCGTGAACAGTGATTCCGACTCCATTATTTTTCTCGTTCCCTCGAGACCCGGACATTTTATACAAAGATTATTGGACTTACGATGTTTATTGCACCCGGAAACTCGATGGTCCAATAAATTCAGCTTACCTGAAACACACAAGGAAATGGACGATCAACGAACAGTTTATTTCTATCTATAGTATAGGTTTAACCCTTTGCACTCCAAATTATATTCCAATTTTGTTACCAGCGGCTCCCAATGCTTTTAAGTGTTTTATTTGAAATTTACCTGTTAAAATAAGTGTTTCATTTACACTGTTGTTGTATTTTGTAATTTTCAAGTGTATGATATCTGTTTGGTTTGGACTTGAAAAAATGTCGAATGGGACTCGACGAAGGAGCTCCTGAGATAAAAATTGATGTCGAGTCACACTCGACATAGGAGTGCAAAGGGTTAACGAATTCTTTGGTTCTCTTTACGGAATTTGTATTTACGATGGCTTGGAAATTGATAGGTATCGGTACTAATGAGTATGTCGTGGGATTGGTTTCCCATCAATAGCGCTAAGCGTTGCGACGCGAAAGATCGATGCGACGCGCGAGCGTCTCGTGGGCAGAGCCAAAGCCACTGTCGCAAGTGGTTAAGTTGAACGAGCAATTGAACGCTTTCGATAACCACCGCCACGAAATTGTCCCCAGCCGGATGCAACGATATGAATTTGACACGGTAAACGTGGCAGTGGAACGTGCCGCTTAGCTGCATCGGGCCAAATATAGCATGCACGGATATGCATGTCAGTCGTTACGCTCGCGTTCCTCGCCATTTTTGCCCGTGACATATGCGCGTGTCTTCCTATTAATCTCGCGTCCGCAAAAGCATGCAACTATTATTTACTTTACCCCAACGCGCATTAGTACGTTCTTTGCAAACATATAGTATTCTTTCGGAGGAGAAAGAAAAGTAGGCAACGATGGACTTAATTGTTCCTACTAGTAGCGCCTCCAGCGGAGAAACGGTCAATCGCTACTAAACTTGCGTAGGAGGCATGGAAACCTCCACGTTCCAAGTTCCAATTGTTGTTTCTGACTATGTATATGTAACACGACTTTGTCTGGTAGTTGTAACTGTTCCTGGAGGACACTAAAGTCTATCTTTGAAGTATCGTAATTGCAACGTAGCCAACAATTTCTCCCTTTCCGGATCAGCATAAATCGCCCGCTGTTGACGCGGATCGCAACGGGGGTGTAGGAAGGGGTTGAAAGTTTGTCGCCATTATCGCGGGCGCGATAAACACGCGAGAGCGTGATTTTACGAGCGAGAACAAGCTCGATCCCGGGTTTTCGGCGCGTCGGGAATGCGTCTGGTCGCCGAGACGAGGACGTAAATACGCGCCAACGTAATTCGTATCACGCGGATCGTACGCGAGCTGCGGAGCCCGGGGTTAATTGGTGTCACCGAGCCACTTAACCCGCGATCAATGAAACCTCGGAATTCTCGGATGAAAAATTCCCCGTAGGTGCGGACCGGGAATCAAAGGCGAAGCGGAGTTCACGCTCAAGCGCGACACAGCGGTTGTAGAAAGTTGCGATCCTTTGTCCGTGTAATTGCTGTTCGCGGGCCGAGTTAATTAGCTCGCCTCTCTCTCTCTCTCTGCTCGTCGACTTTCGGAATATTTATCGAATAAACACGGACCGCCGCCGGGGCGAAATCGGCGGAAGACACTCCCGCGAACTCTGAAATCCGGCGACAAATTTCTCCGGCGACGACGCCAAACTTCCTAACGAGAGGAGAGCTCGGTCGCGATTGCAGCTTTCGACAACTCGTCGCGTGAACGCGCGAACCGCGTCGCTGACGGCGCCAGAATGCGAACTGCCTTTAGCAGGAAATTGCGATTCGTCGCGCGACATTCTGTTAATTGTCCGGCGAACGGGTCTGCCAATTCGCCATTGTTATCGCGACTGGATCGATGCCAACCGACGCGACAAGACGTTAATACTTAATATGGGACGAGAATTCTCTTTTTAATAAAATGTGAAATAACGATACGTAGCCTTTTTATCGACAGGGACGAGCAGAAGTCTGGTCCGGCGTAAAAACCGGGAGAGCATCTTTCGAGCGTTGACGCGCGCACGTGACGCATCAGACCTTCGAACTCCTCTGGAAAAAACGAATCTCATGTGGGTCACGTAGGTGTACCCGTCTGACCTACGCGAAGTTCCCTTCACGGCCGGCGGAACACATGCCACTCGCTCGAAATCGGAGACGTTGCACGCGAGAGCGGAATAGCGAAATTCTGAACCGTTCTTCCATGGAACCTACCGCTTGGGGAAACTTTAACGATTCATTATTCGACACCTGTCGCGATTCATAGAAATTTTACGTATATTCTGTTTTTGAAGTGCACTCTAAAGTAGCACGATCTTAATTTTTATCAGCAACAAAGCAGATCAGAAATAAAATAAATTCGACTTTCCGTCGTGGCCTGTAGCTTCGTCCCTATCATTACTCACCCACGGTCGAGCCACTCCTTCGAGGATCGCATGAAACTAGATAAGCTATAGCATGTCCACTGCGCCTAATCCTCTCCAGAGGTCCCCCACCCTCGGATTTTTAGCGATCGTGGGTGATTCGATGTTGCTTCGCGGACGCGATCGATTAGGCCAACAATGACAAATCGTACGAGCGGGAGATAGCAGAGCTAATTTCGTCGACGACTTACGTTCCCTACCCAATGCAGTTACATTTTACTCGAAATAAGATAAAGAACAATCACGCGAGATAAGCAGATTAATTTTTCAAATAATTCATTCCGAAGGAGACGATCCCCGGTGTCACGGTGCAGATCGAATATGCAAATGTTCGTCGTCTCGAGGCTTTCGTCGCGCGTAACGCGAGCGGATTACGCAGCACGCGACGAGTTTCTGCGCCCTGTCCGGCACTCGTCGCTCTCGATTGGCGCGCCGTGTCGCCCTTAGCCCTCGTTATCGATGGTCGACCGTAGTCGACGAGGCATCGACCTTCGGAGGTGTATCGATAATCGAGTTTGCGCAGAACGTCGACGTATCGGCGCATCCCGGCCCGGCACGGTCGCTGGCGTCGCTTTGTCGTCGGTAATTGATTTATATACTATGCCTTTGATGTCAGTCCGCCGCTTCGACGTCGACGTCGATGCCAACGTTCGCGATCAAAGGGGACGAGGGGCGGGTTACCACCCTCCTCTCGCCGACAAGCGCGATCCTCTTATCGGAAACATCGCCGATTGCGCGCCCGTACCTTCGCGGAACGCTTGCTCCCCCCGAGATTTCTCGTTCGATCCATCGAACGATTCGCGTCGATTTTGTTATTCGATGCCCTGTTCGACGTCTTAACCCGTTTAAAAATCCGATTTTCCAACCCTAGTATTTGGAAAACAGTTCGACAATACCCTTAAAAATTCAGCGGAGGAACTGTAACCCTTTTGCACTGAAATTTGCAAGATTTCTAACGGTTTGAGTTGAGTTTTAGAATGTGTAAGCTCGAAATTGCTGGCTGTCGATTCAGTAAAAAACCAGAACCGCGATTAATTGTGTGTATCGTTGAAAAAACGTTGGCAAGGTACGCGCAACGGCCTGAAAGAGAGGCTGAGCGCGATACCGAGAAATTCAATGAAACAGGGACACACCGGTGTTCCCGGGAAAACGTTTCTAAAACCGAGTCGATCGTAAAACCACCGGACTTCCACCGGTTTACGATCAATTACGGATTGGAACGGCGCGCGCGTTTGTTTTGCGGCGCGAAACAGCTGTACGCGACGAACGCGAGAATGGACCGCAATTCGAAAAAAGGAAATAGGTTCCACGTAGCTCGGTAGAAAAATGATCGAGGCTTTTCCATCTTTCGCTGTATTTCACGAGACCGGTAACGAACCGTGTTTCTTCTTTTTCCTGTTTGGTTCCCCGGTACATTAGCGAAGTAAATTAGCCCTCGCGAAAGAATCTTGCGTCGATCGATCGAAACAATTTAAACGAACGTATCCGGCTCGATATCGGCCGGGGGAAAAATCTTCCCGGGAACAGGAAGCCGGCGGTAATTAAACGCCGAGGTCGGTGCATGCGTTTCGCTGGAATCGATAAACGTTACGTGGCAAATATCGCGGCGCAAACGGAAGCCGTAAACCGCGAGACCGGAGAGGAACGGAGAGAAAGCGCAGCGGGAGCCACGGCGTATCGAGACTCGCTGAATTTTTCTGTATTCGAACGTTCGAATGCATCGTTGGTAGCCGCGTTGCTCGAACAATAACATTTTTAGACACTCGAGCAGCCAAATGAAAAATGCACGGAGTACCCGTGACTCTTATACTTATAATACACGTTGCGTCTCTAGCCTTACTTGTTGCTTAGCGACCACACCCTTCAGTTGTCGACAATGGACGAGGCTCTCGCGCAATTATCTTGTATAATGGAGGTTACAGTTAAATACGGGGACAATAATATTCGAATATCTGGACTAAAATTCCTGCAACATTCGAGACGCCTGCCCGTAACGAAGGTAATGCAGCGAGAATTAAACCCACACAACGAATCCCTGCTACTTGTGGCACTTGCGTAACGTCTCCGACGTTACTTGTTGCTTAATGGCCATCTATACTAGTCGATACCGGGTAATGAACGAGGCCTATCGTGCAGCAATTTCAGTTGCAATAATCGAAGCTAGAACGACGGTATTCGGATACCCGGATATCTGAGTATTCAAATATCCGGGCGATGACATACGAGTGCTCTGATAATGCTACTGGCAGTGTTCAAACGTTACGATGAGAGTTTTTAAATATTCAGATACTTGAGTATTCGGATACCCGGGTATCTGAGTATTCAAATATCCGGGAGATGACATTCGAGTGCTCTGATAATGCTACTGGGAGTGCTCAAACGTTACGATAAGAGTGTTTAAATAGTTAAATACTTGAGTATTCGGATATCCGGGTGGCTGAGTATTAAAATATCCGGGTGACGATGTTCAAACGTTTGGATAATGAGATTTTGGCGGTAGAGTGATGAGGGAGGTCGGGGGTTAGGGAATTCCAAGGTTCACGAGTCGCAAGCGCGCCTTAAACTTCGTGGCCCGAATCAATTTAACGGATCCACGGTGGAAGTTGCGGAGGCTTCGACGCACGCATGTCGAAGGAGGAGCTCCGCTCGCGTGCACACTGTGGGACGTACTTACCTACACTCGACTGCGAGCACCGCGATACACGCTCGAGCTGGTACGTGGAAGCGAGTCGGTGCGTGGCGCGCGCTTCCACAGAAGCGCGAACCGAAAGTGAAAGAGAGACAGTAACGGAGAACGCCTGCGGATGATTACGGAGGGCGATGAGGCCAGGGAGCAAGTTTAACGGGCTGGTAAGCCGATGACTCGGAGTCATGACAACGCGTACAGTGGGGTCAACGAGTGCCAATTGGGGCCAACAGTGTCAAACGACGCCAATAGGCTGTTGGGAAACAAACGTAGCTGTCCGCTGGTATCTGCTGGCCGTTCTTCTTGCTCGTACGTTTCTCGGTAACCGTTTGTCACGCCGGGAGAGAACGTCCACGATCACGAAAATAGGAACACGTAAAGCGTCGACGGGCGATCGCGCGGGAGCCGTCCACGGACCTCGTTAATTACCTCGTAAATATTATAATCTCCCGCAGCTGTCGGTAGCTGGCACGATCTCGAAGCGTTAATAATTTCGTCCCGCGCAACGAGACCCGGTATCTACGCGTTCGATCGACGCACGGATATCTGATTTTCTTCGCCTTCGCCAAGACGGATTTCGAAGCTAGATCCTTGATCTACGGGGTGTGGCTATCTTTTTTTTTTGGCTCCCATTGGTTCTCACTGTCACTTCTTTAGCTTTTATACGCTGAACTAGAGAAACTAAAATAATTCTTAACAAATAGTAACAAGGAGGAGGAAAATTCACGAGTAAATATTATTTTAATCTTGCTGCTGATCTAAAAACGAACGGAGAGAATTCGCATCAATTTATGGCAGGCTACTAAAGTCTACTGAAATGTGAATCTATAAGAGATTTTTTCCAGCCTCGTGTAACTTTCTAACTCTATATTAATATACTATATTACGAATTAAGTTGGATAACCGATCTTTCTATTTAACCTCTGAAATACTTTCTAAATTTCTCGCAGTTTTCTAAATAATATTTACACTGTGCAGTTTCTATATCTTATCGTGCATAAATACCGCCTTTCTTAACAAGGCTTTTTCAACGAAACAATTGTCTATAAACAACGCGCATAAGGAATATACTTAAACAAGGAGAATGTTTTATTCTATTTGACCGATGGTCTCAATTTAGGGATCACGGATATTTAACCCCAATAGTTCTCCCGTTCGTCACATTTTCTGGACCTTCACACTGTTATTGTATATAGTTCTGTCTAATATACAAGGCGACTCGATAATGTTTCAAACAGAATTTTGAAAAATGGTTTAATGAAAGTTAGGAGCAATGTTACGAACTACCGGTTTGTGAAATTCCTTGCACGGAGGAACGCGGCGGAATTTCGCACGGAAAAGCGAGAAATATGCCCGGAAGTTCGACGTCGGGGGGAAACTGTTGCGAGAAAAATGAAAGCAACGCGATCGAGGGAAAACGGGCCCGTTTAGGAACGAGGGAACCTCGGTTCGCTCGAGGTCTCTCGAGATCGCGGGACTGGGAAGCCTTTGACCGTACAATGCCACTTCCGGTTCTGTCTAGGCGTCTAACCGACGAGACTACATACCGATATATCGATTACCGGAAAAAAGTACGTTCGTTTCCCGCGGAAAATAACGAGAAGGGCTGCAACCCTTTTCTGGATATGTACTTTCTTAATAAATATAAACAAAATAACCCAATAATATAAAGAATATAACCGAGAATCGAGGATTGTCAACTGGGACATTTGGCACTGAATTTTTAGAATTTGCAATTATTATCAAATAAATTATTTTATTATGATCGATCCACAAATGATTGTTGGAGATTATTTTTCAGGAATTTAAGGAATTGTTTAAATACTGGTTGTGTGTCTTTTGGCTGTAGGAAACGACGAAGAACACGGTTGAGCGTATAAAGAGGGAGGCCCTTGGCGCGAATCGAGGCAGCAGAGAAAAAAGGCGATTAGCCGGGAGATATCGCTTCCAAAAGTAATTATGGCCCTATATCTGGCACCGACAGTTCGATTAGGCAGCCCCGGACCATCATCGAACCCTTTCGCGACGCCCTATTTGTTATTCTCCCCATCCGCGCGGCGATGTTCCCGACGAAACCGAGGACGAGCTCACGGTGTCAGGGAAATCGTCTTCCCCGGTCGATTGCTTTTCCTATCCGACCTACGTGCGGGGAATCGCTAATGTCTGCTGTCTGAAGTCTGAACATTCCAACCCCGAGATTCAAATACCCCAGATTCGTGTCACTCCGTTCCCTTAATCGATTTCATTAAAATCAAAAGGGTAAATCTTTCTGGCGTTCTGGAAAATGAGTGGTTCCATATAAAAATTATTTTAAAATATTTCTCAATCACGATCCTCGAGTTTGGATGGAATCGGATAGGCGATCAACGTTCATAAATCTGGCGGGTCGTATTCGCGAGCGAGGATTTCGTAAACAAGTCATCGGGCGCAAAAAGATCCGCCCGTTGTCCAATAAATCGCGGCGGAAAGAAGTCGCCGCCGCGAGATTCCCCCGAGCGGGGTGGAAGGTTTTTCTCCCACGAAATCGAGCACAACCCGGATTTAATTTACGCGGACGCGTCTGCTCGGAATTTCCGAGCAAAACGCGAGATCCCCGGCAGCTGCTCGGATATTACCCCGCTCGGTGATTAGCGTCGGCTGACGAAGAAGCCAATTGCCGCGGCGCAACCGTGCCCCGGAAGGCGGCCAGCCAGACCCGTTACCAGAAACCCCGAACACACCGTTCCAGAATCTACAGATCGCGCCAGAGATTCCAGGAAATTAATTTTAATTGATTTATGGCCCTACCTCCTCCCTCGGTTTGTAAACAATTTCTCCATAGACCGGACAATGCCTTTATTATATTATTAGTGGCGATAAAGTTACATGATTCTTGAGAAATTTAACCCTTTGCACTGGGAGACTTTTCTTCGATCATCTACTACTAAAGCACGGTAGTGCTTTCTTGAGAAACAGATAGTAAATACTACAAGCAAACATATCCTTTTTTACGTTCTTTGCTTATGTATTTTGTCCTGTATGATCACTTTAAAACAGTAATATCGTTGCGTTTCTTTAGAAGGTACAGTCGAGTGTAGGGGGTTAAATACATTTTACGTATTTTCTAGGTTTATGGGTAGGTTAAAGTATTCAGAATGATCTAGAATTACAAATAGTTAGACCCAGTAGACAATTTGTCTCTTTGTAGTGAAGCATAAAAATAACTAATGACTATTAAAATAAAATATTGAAAAGGCTTCCAAGTTTGCACTTCATTGCACATTTGCAAGAAGCGAGGTTTGGAGGAAGTTTCCGCGACCGTGTGCGTGGACAAGCAGCGTAAAAAAGGACGGTGATAGGTGGGCCACAGGTTGTTGCCCGCGAAGCAGGAGATTTCGAGGCAGAGGCGTGCACGACGGAGATAACGCGAGCAACGATCCCGCGGGGAACGACATTTTAGCAGCGTGACGGGTCCTCTCGTCGTTATCGTCGCGCGATCGACGTCGAGCGGCATCGATCGAAAACATTTTCTCGTTAACGACCGTCGGTGAGGCACTCTCTCCGCCGTCGAACAGAGAGCGGCGCAAAAGGGTTGCATTTGCACACGCACACCGAACCGACAGGACAGACCGGAGGGTTATTAATTTCGTCGGCTGGCCGGGTAATCGATCGACCGCGCAGCTATAGTGGCCCGCTCATTAAAATAATCATGGGCACGCGCGCCCCTGCCGTGTTGGAAACCGAACGGTGGAAGGAGGGCTTAACATGCACGGGACCGCGCATTATTATTAATTAATCCGTTTAGGATTTATAGGACATATCGCCGTCGATGTCCTCCACAGAGCTTTCGAGTACAACACCGCCGCCCGGAAACTCCATTCTACCCGCACGGAGTCCGAGGAAATTGATCCCTGGATTGTTCCAACCCCCCCATCGAAGAGCTCTCAGAGTACCCCAATTATATTCCAAAATTCTCTGCATTTCGGTAAAAAAAAGTTTCAAGCTTCTTGCAACGTTATAAAATTTTTACCCTTCGTTTTTGTGTTTTTAAAATTGATATTTGTGCAGAAATTATTTTGGAAAAATTTCAAATATAATTATAGGCTTGTTCGATAACAGGAGGACTGTTCGTACAACAAAAGTTATAATAATAGAAATTAATTTTCTATCGTGGGGTCTGCACATGTTTCTCGACTTTTTCCCCATCTCTTCCACAGGACCCCCAAACTATAAATATACCAAGTTTGAATATTGTCTAAATTCTCCTAAAAATTTGCTTGCTAATTGAAAACCTCCCAGTGTAGTCTATAAAAGAGAGTTCAGTCGTCACGAAGGGGATGAATCTTGTGTCTGACCAAGATGGCGGAAAAACTGGATCACGATTGCGTCAGAAAGATCGAATCCCGGGAGCCAGAAGCGTCGTCCGGTTCGCTGGAACGCGTTAAACGAATCACCGTAATCGCTGAAAGCACACACGTCGATGCTGGTCTGGTAAAAAAGGAGAAAAAAAAAGAAGTAGTCTCAAGGTAAGGAGACCGGCATGCCTTGACGAGATCACGTTTGTCGGTAAGAGTCGATCGAAGCGGGCAACGGGGCATCTAAACGAGAGAGGATCGGAGTACCTGTGCACGAATCGTCGTGTCGGGAAGCCGGAAACAGGTTTCTGGTGGAATTCGTTCTTGTATAGGCCATTCGACGAAGAGGAGAGCCTAGAGCGCCGGAGTTAAAGCGCGCTGCACTAAAGAAACCGAACAACGTGTTCGACTAGGAGAACTTTTAAGAGGATCCGAGGAGGAGAACCTGCCCGCCTCTTGCTCGCATCGCTCGAATAACCTACTGTTGTCTCGGTCTGACTTCGACCCCCCTCTTTTCTCATTTCCGCGGTGAATAAACGCGAGGAGTTTTACGAACCAATAAACTCCGGGCACGAATGCACGTATCCGCAATTAAGGGACGCTCGAGATGGAACGAGCCGCGGGAAAACTGCTCGATGAGATCACGCGTCACGGGAAGAATAGATCGGCGTACTCGTTCTCGCGAGATTGGCTGGACTCGGCGTGGTTATTCGTTGATATCGCTGTGAAACGTGTATCGAGTCCCCTCCATCGAATATCAATCCCTATACTTTTATTCTAAATAAATTTGAGAGATTAGAACGTGTGGGAGTTTTAATTGTTCAAGCTTTGGTAGAAAAAGGAAAAATATTCGATAGTACAACGCTATCTTCGATGAAATTATGATGGTAAAAAGATTACAACTCCAGAAACGGAGGTTGCAAAAAGAAAATGTGAATGTATATGCACACAGAGTAAATAATTTCTGTCCGTGTGTTATTAGCGATCGCGAAACGCAAATAACACGGTCGTATAATTTTTCCCGGACGGAGACTGGAGTTTGTGCACGCGCGAAAAAAAGAAACGTCGATTAAACGCTCGATAAAGCACCGATGAAAAGATTCGAAGCCTTTGGGGATCCGGTTCGATCTGCGGGGATTGGAAAACCGATGCGTCTCGTGGAACGGGGATTTCTGCGGATCTCGCATATATCGCTTGTCCAGGGATGAAAGCAAACGGAACGACAAGTGCGAGATACACATGCTCGGGCGTACCTTCGAAATTGAGCGTGATCCGAGAATACAGAGGGCTGACACGAAGACAGGAAGGAAGGAAGGAAGGAAGGAAGGAAGGAAGGAAGGAAGGAAGCCACGAGGAGGACCGATCTCTTCAGAATTACGTGCTCGAATAACGCGCGGTTGCTCGGAAGTCTTTTCGTGGCGGATAGACGAGATCCCTGGCAAGCTTTCAACTCTACGAAAAAGTAATCAGCTGGTAATTGCCTGTATATATAGCTGGGCTAGGTTAAATAAAATTCCTGGACCCGGTGGATCCCATAGATGTGTCATCCTCCTTTCACGATTTTTCTCCTTTTAACAGTTCTTGCTCCAACGCGTAAATATCGTCGTTACTGTAATGGTATTATCGAAAAATTTATCAGTACCGATATTTACTCTTACGATGTATTTTTACTACTGGTGTTAAATTAAAACTGCTTCAGCCGTAAGAAGCTTTGGAGAGATTCGATATCCAAGCGGTGAAATTTCCCGAAATTACGAGTTCTCGCGCCCAGAGTTTCTTCGGGACGGTCTCCTAGGGTGATCCGATCATAACTACGCGTTACTACGCCCGTTTATGTTCTCGTCTCGAATCGTCGGGGCTGAATGCCTCCCGGGAGAATAGACGAGGAGCGAGAGGGACACCCGCGGTAAAGGGTGAAAGACAGAGACGACGAGAGAGATGGGAAATTTTAACGACTCTCGTTGCTCTCCAAGTTGCGGCGATCCGCTCTTGGCTTAAGCAAATTGCCGGGGGAATTGCCCGCTTCAGCCACTTTCCTCCTACTCGCTTATTCCAATAATTTCCTCGCCAACGACTGCAAGGGGAGGGGGTGAAAAACGAAGAGGAAAGAGGCTCGACTTCGCCGACACCCGCGCCCCGTGTCCTCTTAATCGGAATTTATGCGATAAACATCGAACGCGATTCCTGGCGTATCGCCACGCGGGAGAGAAACCGTCGAAACACGCATTTCGCCGCGGGAATATTTATTGTTACTTGGCGATATCCGCCTAGGGGGGCGTTTACGCCCCTCGCGATTGGAACCGTAACCGTGAAATAATCGTACGAGTGCTCGTTCGAGAAACACGGGGAATATGTTAAGCGCTGTGAAAGAGAAACGATTTGGATTTCGTCGATTTACGAACGTGGACGTAACATTTTCATGAAAAACGACGTTTCGAGCGCGTGGAACTAATAAAACGAGGGAACACGTACCAAGTCCGATAGCTCCTCGAGGGCACCAGACGTTTCTCGACCTTAGCGAGCTGCTCGAGTCGCGGACGTGACAAAAGTTTCATGGCGGTCGCGGGCCATGAAAAATGGCATTGACTTTACCGTAAAGCGGCTCCCGGGTTTCCCGGGCGCAGTTCCAGCTCGTTTTGCATAAATGTTTATATATTCGACGCTTCCTCTTAACCCCTTCGAGCCCACCGTATCGCTTTCGATACGCTCCCGACAATTTGTATTGTTGCAATATCCGTCCAAGTAAGTTACGTCGAATTAATTCTAAATAACGAAGAAGGGTCGGAAATTGCATTAATCTACCCTCTGGTGACGGAATCGAGTGTCTAAAATATGATACTGGCTGGAAAAATTGCGTCTAAATTACCACTTTCCTATTTTTTAAAAAATTAAGTTCTCTATATATTATTTGGAGCAAATATCGAATTCCATTTTGCAGCTTTAACGGAGGCTTTTGCAACCTCATTATATCCGCGGGGAAAAAGAAAATAATAGAACGTGGAAAGAAAACGGGATCGAGGAAAAGGGGGGTAACCGGTTTAATATCCATCGAATAAATATCGAAGATCCAACACTCGCGGCCGTTCGAGATTTATAAAGCGTGGCGATTTAGCGGGAGCAAATTGATTTTATCGACGGCCATATTTCCGGCTGGGTAGTTTATAGTTCATATTTTCAGAAAATACGGACCGCTCGCACGACCCTCGTTGTATTTTCGTCGAACCGGGTTACTTTTACATCGAATAATATTTTCAAACGATTTCGAAGCCTCGCAAGTATCGCGTAATATTCACCGACACTTTATTTATATAGAAATAGTTATTTAGCGCAGCGTTTTTATTGCGCGAAACGTTCGAGCGCGGTGCTCGAGTATTTCCGACAAGACGATACACGGCTGGTATCGTGACAAGGTTTGGCCACCGTGGCCATAAATCATTTCAAGCATTATCGTCGTGCAAAAGCTTGTTATAAAGCGAAAGTAACACCTCGGTAGTTCTCCTTGGAAGTGTTAATCATAATGTACGCCGGGACGATCGAATAAGCGACCGATCCTGTTCATCCGCGCGGATAAAAGGAGAAAAAGACGAATCGCGGTTACTTTTTCAATGCAACCTAACCGAGGAACCGTGGAGATACACCTCGTCGGTGTCGGTATCAGTTATAACGCTACTTCGTGGAAGCTTGGCCTGCATCCCATGAATATTTTACGGAACGAGCCAGCTTTTGAGATCGTGGATTCGCGCCCATGCAAACTAGGCCATCTTAACGTCGTTCGTACTTTACGGTGAAACCTTCGCGATAACAAAGTACCCTTTCCCGTTCGATCTCGTGTGCAAGATCCCTCCTCCTCTCTCTCTCTCTCTCTCTCTCTCTCTGGAGATCGTACGATCGCGGGACGAATATTAGATTCCGATTCGATTCCTGGTGGACACGTTCCCGCGATAAATTCGCGTCGTTTGTCGGCCACTTCCTCGACTTTCACGGGACTGGCTGAGAAACCGATCGCACGAAAGTTCAGAGGGAATCGGAACAACGCCGTCAACGCTTGGAAATAAGAATTTTAATATTTGAAATTGGCGTTCTGAAGCTCGCGAAATAGTCGCGTGAGAAAATTCTTTTTCTTTTTTCCTTTTTGTTTATGCCAAGCACGACGAATTCAATGTGCCTCCGGCTACCATACGAGATAAGACAAACACGAGCCAGGACGGAGCCGCGCGCGGATATCGCGTGTCGCGAGGCGTATCAAGTTATTGCAACGGAATAAGCTCCGCGAACAGATCGACCGATCCATTAATAAATACGCGAAACGATATCCAGAGCCTCTCAGCGGGCATGCAACGTCGCGGTAATATAAATTTCAATTAACGCGCGTGTGCTCGCTTGAAAATTGATATCTCAAAGACACGAAAACGCATTCTCGCGGGATTAAACACGCCCTCGGTGAGCGCGACAAGCATTCTCGCCTGGCGAACCTCGTGTCCCGCGGCAATAAGATAAAAAGCCAAATACTTGCATAAATCCCGACGTTTCGACGGCGATGCAAATAACGCTACTGCTCGTCATATTTAACGCTCGTTTTATCAAACGTAATATTCAAATATAAAATACTGTGAATTTGCGACGTCCAACTATTTTTCACAGAATGTATCTGAACGTGATGATAATGAATAAAATACAAATTCAGAGATACAGTGATGATCGAGCATCTCAAGTATTCGTAACTTTGGAAGACAATATCTCCAAAATAAATTGTTGATGAATACACTTTTAAGGAATAGAATTGATCTGTTTTAGTACCGAGATAGAGTGCATAATTGGAAAATTCTTCAACGACCCCGAGACGAACGGTGCACGCGAAACGACGCCCCGTTTGATATGCCAGTCGAGCGTCGCTGCAATTTCACCGGGTCTCTCCCGGTGGTTCCGCTTCGGAATTTTTCGGGTCACGTTGACACGACCGCTGGCAATCGACCATCGAGTCGCCCAGTTCCTCCATTCCGCCCAACCACGGCCGCCATTCTCCAAACCGCACGCTCAAACCGGCGGAACATATAATTATTCTTCGATCGAGAATGTAAATTATCGCGCCACGATAATCACAAGAATAACTGTTTTTGTCGCGAGAGATCTCAATCTTTGGTCATTAATTTTCAAACGTAAAATTTGACTGTTAACGAGACACAGTCTTCTAAAAAACTACTAATTTTAAATTGTGTTTTCGTCGATGGAATAGGAATATATATGTGTGTTAAAGAACGTGTACCAGTTGAGGGGAAATATCGAAAACGCGTAGGGTCGTTAAGGGATTAGAAGGAATATATTCGACGAGCCCGGGACATTTCTGGCGTCGGTTTCGATGGCGACCACCGTCTCGAGGGGTGGTACGCGACGAGGGTGGAAACTTCCGTGCGCTTTAACGTCGCTTTCTTCTCTCCCTTGGCGCGTAACGGCAGCAACGACGACGCTTCGAGAGCGGGAAAACTGCTCGTAAACGAACGGGGTCACGAGCGGAGAAACGGCTGGAACGGGACACGTAGTTCGCCTCGCTCGCCACCTCGATCGTTTCGAGAACTTAATTTCGCGGGCCGACGTAAAAATCGCGTCGCGGAACGAATTCCCCCGCAACGATGAAACAGGGTCAAGAGGCAATTTGTCCGACACGCCTGTCGACGGTCATTTTACACAGACGATATCGGATTTTACCGTGTAATCGACCATAAAAGTACGCTGGCCCACCGATCGTACCGCGTCATTTCTATTCCCTCCGACGTTTCAACACCGACTCGAGAAAAATATAATATTAATCGATCCAGCAAAAATGTTACGTAATCTACAATGATTTGAAATAAAAATTCCAGTTTTTAAGAATATTATACGACTCGAATCTCGCAATGATCGTGTTGAAATCGTGCAAATATGGATCAATCTAGCCCTTCGCTATTTTTCAGCCCTTTTACAGAATATCTATAAAAGAAATATTACAAAAATAATTCTACGTTACGTAAAACTTGAGTCTTGCAACGTGTTGAGGTACACAAATCGTGTAAATATGGAGGAATATGTTGGGATCGATGGCTGGAGGTATCGCGAGGATGCGTTTGGCGCGCAAAGAGATAGATTTCTCGTCGCGAACATCGCTTAACAGGAATCTTTATGGTCGGGCGCGTTGTACGTGGCCTACTGGCGATCGTTTAACGGCCGATGATAATCGTAAAGGCGCGTCGGGGAAAAAGTACGCGTACGGGCTGCGGAACGACAGGAGGGAACGATTATTGCGGGTGTCGCGCGGCGCGCAACCGTCCAAGAAAGTACACGGACCAGTTGCATCGATGTTGCCCGACCGGGACGGGGATGCAGCGGAAGGTACGATTGCAGCTGCAACTGTCGTGAAACGCGGTTAGTCGGGCCATCAATTTTCATTACGATCGAAAGGCACGGCTTCGACGTCGCGCCGCCGTGCCCAGCTCTCGGCGCAGGTTCAAACGCACCCGCCTACAATACGCCTCGACAGGAACTCTGATCCTCACGAACGCCATTTTTTCACGCATTTCTACATTCCAGATTCCGTAACAGATTTTTCTACGTTTATAGAACCGTCAAATTATCTCGAAAACCTTTGGAATTGAGTAGAATATGGTCAACGCGTGTGTCTGTCCATCACTCGCTGTTTCTACTTGTCGGTTGTAGACTAAGGATGTTTATGAATTTATGAGATTTATTGATAGGAAATACTCAAAGTATATTTAGGGGTTGAAATAATCCTCTACAAAGTTCTGGATCTTTGACAATTTACCCTACTTTTCTAGAAGAGCGAATATGCTATAATTGTCGCCATTTCCAGCGATAAACGTGAATATTAGCTATTCGATGATTTAACTGTCTACCGACTAATTAGAACCGGTTAGAACGATGCTCGCGAACAAAAGTAGAAATAACCAGTAATGGGCAGACACGTTGGATATAATTCCATTACACGTGGACTTACTAAATGTTCTTCAATTATTTCGACAAGGACTCGTACGAAACAACTTCATTCTGCACTTTAGGTTCGTTTAAAATAATCACGAACCCATATGCATATTATACACTTAGAGATACCTATTTTTCCTATGAAAATTTGTCGTTTATCTGTAATTTGATGTACGGAAAAGGTCACAAAATTGCAGCCCAACAATTTTAACCGATGTTTCGGCGCAAATGTCTTCTTTTTTTTCGCGACATTCTCGAAAGGCGTTACGTCACGCGTCGTTTATTGTTTCTGGGATCACGGGGCGATAATAACGTTTGCTCAGATAAGCGGCGTTTCGCGAATAATCGTAAATTTCGCCGTTCCTCGGCGAAACTCGCCGGCGTAAATTCCATTTTATACGCCGCCTTTGTGATCGTCTCGAACGCGTCTCCGTTTGTTTCGCGGCGTGCGGTGTCCCGCTCTGGATATTATCCTCTCGCAAACCGGTCGCCGGTAATTCGACATTCACGAAACACGCTCGATTGAAAAGTAGCACGCGCGCGCGCGGGGGGAGGGATAGAAAAAAAAAACTCGCTCGATCACGATGCAAAGCGAGAAGCAAAAAGCACCGGTTCTTCATCACGGTCCCGTAACTTTCGAGTCGCGTTTCAGTCCGCAGTTAGATCGCGGAACACCGATTCGACGAACCTCGCCTTTCCAGCTTGCTTTCACTGCTTGCAGTATACATTTTATACGTGCCGGACACGCCGCGTCCGATCGATGGGACGATACTGTTCGAAGAACCGTGAATTAAATTTCAGGACTTTCGAACGTATCGATAAAAATGAAGGAACGACGAAGTTCGCGGGCGTCGAAAGCGATTTGCGCAAGGACGATGAATCAACGCGAAAACGTAATGCCCCGTTATCCGAACTTCAAAGATAACGAACTGGCACAATACCCGCGTTAATTACCGACACTTTGAAGTCTCTTTACTTTTGCCACTAATTTTTTTCTTTTTTCCCCGTTATTTCTCTCTCTTTCTCGTTCCGTCGCGCTTTATCCACGTCGGCAACAGTTAAATTGGCCCGTGGCTGGAACAATGCCAAGATGGAACACGGAACGACGTACCATCGGTGATTAATAATTTCCGAGGGAGGGAAAGGGTAACAAAAGCAAGCCAACGGGTACGCGGATGAAACTTAAACACGGTTAGGCACGCACGGAATACCACTGGTCGTACTCTCGCGTCCCCACGGCCCTAAGTTACCGCTTCGAGGGAAATCCTATTCCAGTACGAGAAGGGGGGTCCGTGACCATCGTTCTCTTCCCACAGGGCGAAACAATGGGTAAACACGGAAATCTCCGTGTTCCAGTCCGCATTCTATAAGTAGCTTATCGACGTATAAATACGGTTTACCGGCTGCCAAAGGGGTGCACGGGTTTCATCCCCCGGGTATGCCAAGCAACGTACGAGCCCCGTAAAAAGAACAGGGGCAGCGGAGAGATATTAAACCGATACGATGATTCATTCGTTCTGTAAAATCTTTTAAGCTTTTAACCTTTTCTGAAGTCACGGTATATTCCATACAAGCAAAATGGCCCATAGAACTTGTCAGTTGCTATTATATTAAATAAAATAAAATTTACAGAGGTACAAAAACGATTGGTACTCCGCTGTTACGAGTCTAAATATTGCAGAAATTAAGATACAGGCGAAAAAAAATTCGCTAATTGGGTTTCTTGCCCAGGGGTGTCTAAAGGACAGAGCATACCCTGGATCCAGCGCACCCCAAACGTAACCAAAGTCCGAGATAAAATGCCTGCAAACGATCCGAAACAGCGGATAACGCGGACGAAAACGCGTAAAGCGGGATAAAGGCAATTACGTCCCAGGATCGGGCGTGTAGTCGTTGGGGCGCGCGAAACGCATTATGATACGATTAAACGTTTCCGGCACCAGGGCGAGAGCGGGGGTTGGTGTGGAGAAAAAACAAAAAGCACTCGGTTGGAAAATCAAATACCGCGAAAGCAAGAAGCAAATAAAAATTAGCCGGTCGCGTGTGCTACGTCCGCGGGACCAGATTCGAAAAACGAACCGATTTACCCGCAGAGGCGGCACAAGCTGACGGCAAACCGAAGAGTCGCGCTAATTTCATTGGCCGATGATTTCGACTGGCCATTTTTCCGATCCATTTCTCGCTCTCCGGGGCAGCCTGCGGCCACCCCGTCCGTCCCATTCGGCGCATCGGGCGCGCAGGCGCGATTGAATCGTAAATTTTCGTGGTAATTGAAACGCAAACGCCGTTCGCCAGTTACGTTAATCCAATGAAATACAACGCTCGTTGCAGGACCAACCGCCGCCTCCGTAAAGCGACGTTTACACCGGACAATCTGGCGTTGGCCGACCGAAGGAGGGACGTTCAACTCCGGGGAATCGATTGTAAGTCAGGGTTCGAGAATACCAAGATGGCCGACGTTTAAATCGAATCTTACGCCTGCCACCTGAAGTATTCGGATCACTGTTTTCAAGATACCAAAGGTGGAATCCATTGTAAATCGATAAAAATGGAAAAATTGAATGGGAGGAAGTTGAAAATTTCAGTGAATTTTTGGTTGGGACTACGAAATCAATGGAAAAATATTTATATTAGCGGTTTGGTTATATTGCAATTTAGAGTACTCGCGCGATCGAATTACCAAGTCGACCGAAAGTGGACGGAGCCGGAAACTTCTGGCAGTACGATCGGAAATGGTTTCAGCTCGGTGGAAATCCTGTTAACACGAGGTACTTCGATCGACTCGACCAAAAGTTGGCTGGTGTAAACGCCGCTTAACCGCCATCGTCGGCCAGTGGCTCTCCGCCAAAGCCCTCGGTTTCCATCGCGCCCCGCGTACACACAGAGGACACACACGTCCCCCCACCGTGGATCGTTCCTCATGGTTATCAACTCACAGCGAGAAGTCAACACGCGAACCCGTCCCATAACGGCTCGCGTGACTTTAATGATTACGAATTAGCCATAAATTGTGCGATCATGTAAAGCGGCCATAATTTATAACGGCGGCTACGAGCGACGTCGGGCCTCTCTCTTTTTCGTCGCCAGGTCCGACGAACAACGAACAAAAAAATATGGTAAAACCATGTCAAGGAGAAGGGTGGAGGGCGACGATGATGGGCGATACTTTGGACGCGATACTGTATCAAAAGACGCGTCGAACTCATTTTACTTCGAGGGATAATTTGCTTCTTCGCTACCTAGCGAGACGTGTAATAAATTTACCGCAGAAAAATTCACACAGAGACAGGTGCGCCGCGATACTTTACACACGATCGCCATTACTGTTTTAATCGAGGATAATTATTTAAACGGGACGATATGTTTGTCGAAACATTTACAAGCATGCAATGAATTAAATTATAATATCAATACGTTTCTATAAAACTAGTTTTAATCGTTCATAGCACCGTCACTTTTTATTTAAATTGTTGGGAATCGTAAATCGGTAATCAGTGATCAGTCCTGTCGAAGATAATTATCCCGGCCGTTTCTCGGACACTGAGCACCAATTATAGTCTACCGGGCATCCAAGGCTTCTTTCCTTCGTTCTTGAAATTTCCATTTCGTTAAAAAGTACGCGCGATGGAGGCACTTACTTGCGTGGAAGCGGTGGCGCGTGGCAAAAAGGGCGCCACTTTGCATCCGGTCGGTCGAACGAACGAAGTTAGCCCCTCCAATAAAGTTAATGCACGCCGTCGGAGTTTGAAAGCTCGCCGTTAAAGAATCGGTCCGGACGGAAGACGGGGGGAGGAGAGAAAGAAAGGTGGGAATCGCCGAAAGAGGATTGAAACGTAATCGACGCGAGTCGTCCAACGGACCGTGTAAACGCCAACGAAAATTCGATTCGAGCAATGTTCCGCGTGGCAGAGCGTACCTTGTTCGAGAGCAAACATTTGAATTGGCGTATGTGAAATCTGATCGTTTCAGTTATCCGGGTGATGTAAAAAATTATATTTTTCGTACTCTATTGCGACTAAGTCTTTGCACTTGTATACGATACGGTTAAAATGTCTGACGTGATTTAATTCGCTTGGAAAAATGTAAGAAATCCTGTATGGGATTTACCGGGTCATCGAGGACACGGTTTTCGCGAATTCCCAAGGGGTGGAGGTTTCAGAGAGGACACGGGAGCAACGGGGAAACAGGTAAAGAACCACTCGGTAACGAGTCTCGAGCGACAGAGGTGGAAACCGGAGGTCAAAGGGCCGGGCGCGCCAAAAACGTTGATAAATTAATTCGAAAGCGGAGGTCTCGAGCGATGGTAACTCGTTCGGCGAGGACTGTCTTCTGATTTATATTCGGCTGTCGGCCTTTGACTCCCGGAGGGTGTCCCCGAAAGAGAAAAGACGGGAAAAGGTCGAGAGGGTATTTCCAAAGGGACGAAAAGAAAGTGGTTTGTGCGAGCCCTTCCATCCCTTCTCCGGGGCGCCTACGCCGCCGAGTATTGATCGAAATCGAAGGGGAGAGTTTCCAATGTAGGGTGGGTCATACCTAATTCATAGTCCTTGGGTTCTTCCAACCCTCCTCGGTGATTATTTCATGGCGGACGGGGGTTCGAGCGCGGTGGTTACAGAACACGACGCGGCAATATAACCGCGGCCAGAAAATTCACCTTGCTCGTCCGGGATCGAAACGATTGATCGCGTTTCCGGGGAATCGACCCGCGGAAAGCCACGTCGTGAAGCCTTTCCTACGCGTTCCCCGCTGTGAAACTCGCTCGATATATGCAAAAGTTTCAGTCTGGACGTTCGATCAACAAGTTCGTGCGATTTTGTTCGTAAAAAGGAATAGATTTGTTTCACGAATACCTCGTGAATGTAACAATTTCTAAGTTGTTGAAGAGTGGGTTCTTGCCATGTTGGTAGAGTTGTTTTCAGCATCTGTCTAAAGTTATATTGGATGTTCGGATTTGAGAGCCAATCGAGTAAGCTGTATTAGATCTTTTTAAAAAAAAGTGAAACAAAGCGATCTAACACGGGGATTCCGGACAAGGCCGATTACCGTGAAAGGAAAAGTAACCTTCGTACGTCGGATTACTCGGTTTTACGGCGAAAACAATCGATAGTCGTCCGGGCTGCGTAGCCGCAATCGCGGCCATAACGAGACGCACGGGAAACGGAAAAGCAAAAGGAAACACGAGAGACGACGCAGAAGCAGTATTTAAGGGACTTGGCAATTTATAGCAATTTAACCTGCCTCCCCGCGGGTTCCGTAACCTTGGCAATTTATGGGTCTGCGCGTTTATCGATTAGCCGGTGGTAAAACGAGCGACTGCCATTCCCAGTGCTTTAAATTACAGGATCTCGCGACACCGCGTCGAACGCATAAGATCGAACACTCTCGGCCGTATAAATATGTGTCGGGAGGCGATTGGAGAACAGTAGGACCTTCGTTATCCGAATGTTGCACCATACGAATATTCTACTGTCTGAACGATCTATCATGCTTAAGCCTTTGCACTCAATATCAAATGCAAATAGATATCGCGTAACAATAGATTTTCGTACATCCTGAAGGAAACCATAATGATTCTGCAGTTTGCTCCAAACAGAAAAATATCTCGAGGAAGAAGAGATAATTCTTGATTGCATCCTGGAAATTGTTTCACACACAACTGAGACAAATATTTAAATAAAATAAATATAATTCGAAGTGCAAAGGGTAAATCCTCCAACTCGTAAAATTTGTGCTTCGATCGGGGATATTTCTTCAGTCGTTGTTAGCAATAATTCTGATAAATACCTGGTGGCGAGGACTTTCTTTGGAACGTACCTGTGGATTCGTCAGTGTTAAGTTTTGGACACTCACCTGTAACAGAAAGGGAAAGTCGAGTCAGTAACAAAGATCGATGCAACTAAAAAGCACTCGAGTAAAAAGGAGATAATTGTTATCGAATGTTCTTTAATTCGGTTACGACGGTCGCGGTGCACGGTGAAAAGTTTCCAGCCGGGTATCCCGGATCGCGTCGGCGAACTTCGCCGTGTAAAAACCGCGCTGGATACGATAATAATCGGCAAAGAAGTTTTACAACCGCGAGGCGAGAAAGTGGAGGGCCGCGAGGCGCGCGTTTCGACGATAAAACACAACCCCTCGCCCCCCCTTGCCTGGTCCCGCGGCCCTTTTCTCGTCGGTCTCGTCCTCAGCCTCACCCTCGACATCGTGCCACCAGCCCGTCCACCCACTCGCCGTTACTCGGGGAAGGCGTACGTGAGTTATATAACAGGAAACACTCGTGTCGGGACGGCGGCATGCATTTTACATGCGCTCGCGGCCTATCACGTGCGCCGCCACCCGAAACCATCGAGAGCAGCCGCCGCGCCGGACGAAGAACAAGAAAACCAACCGGCTGAACCACCGAGACGAGAAAAAGAACCAAGAAACGGCACCGGGCGCGGTTAAAAGAGAGGTTGTAGGTCGCCGCGACGGCTTTTCAAAGAGGTCGACGCCTGCGCGCCTACCAGAGAGAGAGAGAGAAAAAGAAAGAGTGGCACCAAGCACTTTTCATCGAGCGTGCTCGAGTTCCGGCCACCCCCGGAAGGTAAAACACCCAAAGGCACGTACAAGCCATCCCCACCCCCTCCCCGATGACGATGATCCTTTGCCACCCAATTTAACACTTTGACTGCCATGCACGAATGACTGACGACTTCTCGCTATGAAAGTAAAATATTCAAATTTATAAAGCCACATCCACGCAGCTTTTATTTTTTTTAATTATTATGCACTTCAATGACTAACTGGACCCTTGAGTATTTTTATAACACGTAAATTAACCCTTTGTAAACGTGTTAAGTAGAACTGCAACACTCGACGTAGATCACCTGTTCTCAACCGTCTAATATCATAAAGTTCCGGTCTGACCAGTGAACGCGTCGAGGCAAACCTGTCTCGACCCTACGACGTTCCCCCGAAGCGTCAAAAATTGGGATTTGAAAAATGAAAATTGACAAGACACCGGGACGAGAACGAAAGAGAGGACGGGATACTGAACGGTGCTTGTAAATACGGTGAACGTCGCGATACAACGAGGCGGCAGGGTAAGGGTCGCGGAGACGGGGTTGGAGAAAGGAAAAGCGGCAGGGATCCAAGGGGACAGAGAGACCCGGCACAGGCTCGTGGAAAAGACAGGCAGGAAAGGGGTTGGGTGGAAACACAAAGGGTTATTTTAACAGCCCTTTGTCGAGCGTGGCGGAACAGAAAGAAGAAAAAGTAACGTCGCTGCCTTGCAATTATTTAGTGGACTGCGGGGCGAGCGAGAAACACACCGAGAGGTATAGGAGGGGCTGGTGGGAGGGAAGGGGTGGAAAAAAACGCGGCCCGAGGATTTTTCTATGAGACCGCGGGCAGCCAGAGGTATGAAAATAAACGCAACAAACGACCGCGAGCGTATTTCCGAGAAGCATGGAGGAAGAGGGGTCAGAGAAGGGGGCCCCGGTGAATTTGGCGCGTGAAACAGAAGGAGGAAGAGAAATCGTGTGGAGAATCGAGAGCCAGGAGAGAAGGTAATGGACTATATCAGACCGATAGGTGGTCGACCTTCCGTTTTTTCCTCTCCACCTCCTTCCACCACCACCTGAGCCACTCACCCTCCAGCGGGTACGCGGACCCTCCTTAATTGTCTTCCACTCGTTTTTACGCCCGTTCCACTTCGTTACGGTCCGAGTACCGAGCAAGCCTTGCGAGACATCTACAGTGCCGCACGGGTGGCCCGGATAAAAACAGACCGAGAAACCGACGAAATGAGAAAAAAAGAAGGAACGAGAGCCCGTACGCGACTTGGACGTATCTCAGAAACTCGCCGGAACCGTCAGCTGTTCCTGATAAAGTCGATTCTCGCGCTCGTTATCGTACGCCCGGTTCCCGCGATTTATTCCCAAGCGTCGACAAACGCACCCGCGGCGCGAACCAAATCGACCGACGATCGTAACGAGCGTGACTTTCCAATTGGTTGCAACATGTGTTTTCATTTAGCACTTTGTGGTCGCCGACGAATTAATGCGCGACATAAGTCAAGTTTATCGTGCCTCGAATTCGGTAAAAGGAATCTGTCGCCGAGGAGCAAAATCAATCACCGAACGTTCCGAATGTTTAACAATAAGCAAATCTATACGTCGGAGTTTTGCTCGTCCGTTTCATTAACCCAGTTCGCCATAAATAAAACTTGAATCGAGTTGTCGTGCATATTATGTGTGCCGTCGTAGCGGCGCCAGCGAAGTGCAAAGGGGTTAAAGTTACGACACTCTCCCGGGAGAGTCGCTCTATCGTAAAATTTATATCCTTTTTTAGAAACCAGAAAAATCGATGGGTACCAGTCGTTTACTTTCTCTGAACGCCGATCGTAAAAGGATCTCGGCGCAAAAACTTCGTACGTAAGTGGAAGTCAATTATTTATGGATGGCCATAACTTCTGTTTCGATTACGGTCTTGTGTTTCTCCGTTCCAAATTTGCGAAAATATTAACACGCTATTAACGTGGACGCGATTCGTAAAATGAACGTTTCTATCCCTTTGGACTTTCGATCACAACGGTATATTTGCGGTAAAGAATTTTTTTTCTCAAAAGTGGGTAGGATTTCGGGGGTATGTCTGTCTATTCACCAAAAATGATTGTAAGTGACCACTGCAGTCAAAAATAATTTTTTTAGAATGATTTGAAACTTCATTTTTGCCGAAAAATCTGGGCACTTTCTGAATTTTTTTCTCGAGACTGCATAGGATTTCGAGGGTATGTCTATTCACCAAAAATGATTGTAAGTGACCCCCGCAGGCGAAAATAATTTTTCCAGAATGATTTGAAACTTTTCATTTTCGCCGAAAAATCTGGGCACTTCCTGAATTTTTTTCTCGAAACTGTGTAGGAATTCGGTGATATGTGTAATGACCAAAAATTATTGTAATGAACCCCACTAGCTAAAAATAATTTTTCCAGAATGATTTGAAACTTTTCATTTTCGCCGAAAAATCTGGGCACTTCCTGAATTTTTTTCTCGAAACTGCGTAGGATTTCGGTGATATGTGTAATGACCAAAAATTATTGTAATGAACCACATTAGCTAAAAGTAATTTTTTTAGAACGATTTGAAACTTTTCATTTTTGCCAAAAAATTGAGGCACTTACTGAATTTTTTTCTCGGGACTGCGTAGGATTTCGAGGGTATGTCTATTCACAAAAAATGATTGTAATTTACCCCTGCAGCCAAAAGTATTTTTTTTAGAACGATTTGAAATTTTTTAATTTCCCTGAAAAATGTCTCCACTTGCCCCCTGTATAAAACTGATCTGTAATCGAAACAGAACAGATTTTCAAAGACTTCTGAAATTCTCGTAAAGGCGTCGTGTTGCAGAGGATACTTGTATAACGATATCAGTTAATCGACTATCAAAGTCGGCGCTGAGGGTGGGACGATGGTTCTTGTTAGCGTAAAGTTGGAGCAAGGCTTGTCGTTGCACGCGTGTGCACCCGGCACGGAGAGGTTACGGGAATTAGCCAAGTTAGACTGGTGCTAGGCGACCACCCGGATCGGAGATCCCGTAATGGAACTGGATTTAACCCCGAGGCCCGTCAGTGGGGCTTCGTCGCAGCCCGAGACTCCCGCAGCCGCCCCTCGGTTCGTGCCGCGCTAAACGAGCTAACGAACGAGCATCGCAGCCTGCACCAGGGACGATTTCTCAGAAAAATTAATCATCGTCCCCCGGTTACGTAACCCCAATACTTTTTCGACAAATTGGCTTCGTTCGCCCGTTGTCTCGAACACCCCTTCACCCCCCATGGCCCCGATCAATTTACGTTCTTTCGACGGTCGCCGGTCGATTTACGATATTGCACGTCGTAAAACCCGTACCACGGTTTTCGCGTCGTCGTCGTTATCGACGCTTAAGGCCGTAACCGCTCGCACATAAGTCAATTAGAATAAATATCTATACGCCGCAATGCGACAGAACGATTTCGACGAACGGTGCTCGACTAGTCGCCGATAAGAATTATCTCTAATGACATACGATTCGTAACAATTATTGGCAACAAGCGCGGTGCTATTTTCCGTGTCGCAACGTGCCAACCAGCGACGATCTCCGGGAGGGGGAGGGTTTCGTCGACCTTCTTAAACCCTTGACCTACCGACTTTGAATCTCTTTTAAAAATAGACATATCTGTAGTCATTTATTTTCTTTTCAAGGTGAGCCGTAGACAATAATTTATCGAAAAGAAAAGATCTGGCGGAACCGTGCGTGGGTTGTTGGCCCGTGTCAGCAGGAAATAAATTATAAATTTGAGAGTGGTCCAAAACATCCAGTAAAGTAAATCATCGATGCGATCTACATCGCTCGCAGCTGCGGAACCAGAATTGTAAATAACATCGTTCTTCTAAATGCCCCTACGCCATTGACAGGAAGACAAATACAGTTTGCTCTGCACACGAAAAACATTCTATTACTGTTTATGAAAGATTCATAAATTCAATTCAAAATCGTACTATAAAAAGCCCTAAAAAACTAGCAATATTTTTCCATTTAATTTCCAAAATTAAGGCGAGGAATAAAAATTCACGCAAACGTGCATCGAAACCACCGAATTTTCGATGGAAAATTTCGTCGCGATACAGAGGATACCTTTCTTCCTCCCGTCTCGTTTTGCTCTTTCACCGGGAAAATCCGATCGGGAAGATCCGAACCTTCTTCGCGACCAATCTTGGTCGCGAACGAAAAGTCTCTTTTGTTTACGCTGGAGCCGGGTCGGGGAATCGCAGTAAAAGACGAGAGGAAATAGCTCCGGGAAGAAAGAAAAGCGCAGTTTCATTTCTGGATATCGGAGGAACGATTTACAGCGGTGACAAACGGTTCGAGGAGGAGCCTCGTCGCCCGGAGATTTCGTTGTTTTGCCTCCGGGGGTTGCCTCGATACCGATTGAAACCGATCTCGGCGCTCGAGTTCGCTGCAAAACTCGCGTTTCTCTTAATCTACGCGTAACAAACACAGAGTTTGCTTCATATAGGCGAGTTTACTTTCGCGATTGTAAATAATTGACGTTAATTATAATATAAAGAACTCGTGCAGAAAGAATTCTTCGACCAGTCGAGATGCATACTGAAACGTCCTCAAAGGATTAATAATAGCAATCACGTGTCGTTCACCACGTGTTTCGATTATTATCGATCGTCCCCGTGCGTCGTCTTGCGCGTAGAGGCGAACACGTTCCAGTACATGCTGCACGGATCGATCCCCAACCGACTGTTACTCGGGTTTCATTAAACGCGAAACGCTCGAAACAAATACGGCAATTTCAGCAACAAGCTGACCGGGATCGCGAAATAAGGAAGGCACGGCGATCGAACGCGCCCGTGGAACGCAAAATATTCAAACAGAAATGCGCGTTTTACGAGTCGGCGTTTACCCCGTCGGTTTGTTCGCGGTTAAACGCCGACGCGATTAAAAGAAGGAAAAGAGGTGAAACGATGCGAGCGGCGAATCGAGCCAATTACAAAGAGCATCGCAAAAGTGCTCGTTTCTTGCGCGCAACAGGCAAACAACTGGACGCATTAAACGAACTCGGTGTGTTCTAGAATGCCCCTCGGATGGAATTCGAATTCAGCGATACAGAATTTTTCAACCGTATTGCTTCGATCAGAATTTTCTATGTTGCGTCAGGTATATCCGGAGAACCGTGGATGAAATTCAGATTTCGCGATCGAAATTCTTAGGAACGATTGCTTCACCATCCGGGATTTCGTATTGTACGAACTAAAAACTGGAAAGAATAAAACCGTACCGTATCGAGTAAGACACTTTTATGATACGAGTAACTGTTGTAAAATTAACTGCGACGGACAATATTTTCTAACGATAAGATTACGAGTGCTCGATATGTTGAGCCATTAATCTAAATTGTATCTCTAATCTTTTTATTGGTCTTTCGTACGTTCGCTGAAAAAATGTATTTAACACGTTCACTGTTCATGACTCATATACGGGTCATAGCGCAATGGTTTTGAATACGTCGCTAAGAGACGGGACAGTGAACGCGTTAGAAATATCGTCGATCGTCGAAAAATGAACAATCCGAGAAAGGATGGTTTTTGGGGAGGGTGGAACGACCGGTTTCGACACGTTTCGTACGGAATTCCGAATAATCGTTCGATGTTCAAACATTTCTCGTCACGGTTACTTCATCCCGGAGGGGAAGAAGCGATCGGTGGCGTCGAGACCACGCTTCGAATCGCTCGTCACCGGCGGATAATTAATTTCTCCGTGGAAAAAACGACGAGAACGGGGAGACGACGGAGGAGGAGGATCCGGCGCGGAGGGAATATCGTGGAAGTGGCAGGGGCTTCGTGGGCGGTCGTCGGCACGATACCCGATATCCGTCATTCGAGCGGCGTGCAGGAATTAAAACGGACTCGTCGTCCTCGGCGTTACGGATGTCCAGTTAGTTTTATCGCCCCCGGGCACGATGAAAACGAATAACGAGGGGAAAAAGAGCGGAAGAAAGCGCGCCGACGTTCGCGAGAAGGACGGAAAATCGCGAATGCAAACGGGGTGTCGCGGAAAGTCAAAGAGAACATGCAAACGCGGGGGAGACGGAACACAACAGAATGGCCACGCGCTAACCGATAACTAAAACTCCCGACGAACACGTTCTTCCAATATTTGCCGGGGAGTTTCGAAAGTCGATGTTACTTTCTTCGCGTTTGCACAAAGCATAGTTACCGGCCTCGTTTCGAGGAGATCGATTCGAGCTTGCATAAGAAATTTTTACGTCTCGTAGGGATAAAATAATAGAGCGAACAAGCTTTGTATCGATCTATCGGTTGTAAACGTAAACATAATTACACGTGTCAGCGAACCGTTTACAGGCGCGGGATGAAAACACTTGGGCAAAAATTGGTTTAAAGGATATTTTAAACGCGCAAATATATACGTAGGCACACACGTATCGATGATTGGTTTCTCCGGGAGTATCTCGTGGAACACCGACGGTGGCGATGACTTAAATTATACGCGCGGCGACCGACCGGAGGCAAAGTACGACGAGGTAGTTAAGAAAATTGCCAGTACTCAACGGCCCCGGAGTACACGGTTGGCTCGGGCGGCGAGCGAGTTAAGCTCGCGCCTCTTTCTCTCCGCGGCGAGAACCGCTCTTTTTCTTTTTCTTTCGCGAGCCCCGGAGCGGCACGTCAATCGCGGATGCTAGACACTTTGGTGAAAGCCAATTTCTTGGTTCACGCGAGGAAGGTGTCGAAACCGCGGTCGACGTAAATCGCCTCGCCGCGATGCGGAACGTTTTTAGCACAATTTTTGCGCGACGCGTTACGAAATCGACCGTGCTACGGTATTTCAGTAACACGGTCGATTTTAATATCACGCTGCACGGAGGAAATATTCCGTAAGTCTCGTCGAAATGACGCACGAACCCCTCCATAGAGGAAATCGTCGAAATATGCAAAAAAATTAAAGTACATGGATGACGAACGTATACCTGGATAGTAGTAGGGGTGTCCCGCGTGCGAGGGATGCACGAGTGGATGCGGCGCCCGGAAGTCCATTCTGGCTACCCTGAGGGACCGGAGAGCTGGCTGCTCTCAACGCGTAGAACGACTCTCGAATTGCACACGCGACGTTGCGTCGAAGCTAGCACGAAATTTTCGCGCGATGCCTCTTCTTTATCGTGACCTCGTCGAATCGATCGTAAAGCATTTTTCTCTCACATCCGCCTCGCTCCGCGATCCATCCGTCGATCAACGCGCACGCATTCCTCCGCCACTTTTCCCCGTCACTTCCTATCCGCGTTGGTAGTTAAAAATAAATCACTCGTACGCTCCCCGAAATCCCTCTCTCTTTCTCTCTTTCTCTTTTTTTTTCTGGTTCGTTTCACGCCACCCCGTAACGTCGGGCAGCGACGACGAAAATTAGCGACGATAAGAGTACGACGACGCGCCGGCGAGAAATGTCATTGTTCCGCGGTTGAATCGCCGCGGCTGCACTTTCCAAATGGTTCGGAACGCGCGGCAACGCTACTCGTATCATCATTCATCGCGCATACTCCCGCTGCTCCCGTCCTACGTCGACGCGTGATTTACAGCCTCGAGTGGATCGCGCTACCGTGCGCGACGGTTTACACACACGCGCACACGAAGCGCGCGAGCACGGAGAGACAGCTACACACGCACACGCGAAAAAGGTCTCCTCCGTTCGCCGTTCCGAAGGGAGAATCGGCCGAAAACGAGCAACAGAAACCAACTACGAAGAAAGAGAATTCTAGCGCTAGGCGGTGAAGAAAGAGAGGTTGCTGTTCGCGCCGCGCTTCTCTCGTAACTGGCGAGAGCGAGGCACCGTCGCACGAGAAACACCAGCGCTCGCGATCTATCGTACGGGGAGGGGGGGCACACACGCGAGCGGAACACGTACACGCGCGCAGACACTGGCGCGAGCGAGAGAGACACGGACAGCGATGGTAGAGTTCCGCTGCGCGCACTAATCACCACTTAATTGGCCGAGACCGACGCGGCAGGTCGTGCCATTACGGCTAATTGACTGAATGCTTCGGCGCTACCGCCAGACGGCCAGGATATATTTTCACGCGCGCGCCTCGCAGCCGTCGGAGGCCCGACGGAGCGACAGAGAAGAATGAAGGGTTTGGGGCGGGGGCAGAAGGGGCAACGCGGAGGTACACACGGCGAGCCGAGGGGGAGGAAAAGGAGGGAGGAGTAGGATCGAGGGGAGACGCTTTTAAAGCGCGTCGGTATCGCTGTCCTTTGTCCGTTGAAACGCGTTGCGCGTGCGCCGGTTCGCGTTTTCCACCGACCAAGCGACCGCGACCGACCGGCTACGCACCGTACGAGAGAAAATCCATCGTTAACGAGCTGCTCGTTCCCTCTCTCTGTCACTCTCACGCGTGCTGTACGAGACCGCATCGACTACCCCGACGCGATACCGACGGTGGCTGCTACCCGACTGAGGAACCGAGTCGCGCGTTCGACGCGCTTCGTTCGACTTCGTGCTTCCCCCCACCCCTGCCCCCAACCCTCTTCCCCTCACGCCACAATGGTGTTCGCCGGTGTATCGTACGGTTACCGTGCTCCACCGAGCAAAATCGTCAGATCCGCGCGACAGGAGTGGGGTACGGAGCGCGCGACGAGGCGGAGGACGTTCGCTTTTCGGCCAATGGTGCCCCATCGAGCGTTATTACACGCGTCTTCGCGAATATCGCTTTACGAACTGGGGAATCGACCCCCCTTCTACCGACAACGATCCTCGTTCACCTGATCCTGTCACGTACCCGTTCGTCCGACCATGGACGGTTGGAGTTACTTTTTGACGCCGTGATCGGAAGTACTCGCGCGAAATATGCACGTATATACCCGTTACAACTAACATTCTTTTATATCTATTTCAACAGTCACGATGGTATTTAAGCATGGTTAATGATGCTTCACCAAACGAGTCGCCTTGTATGATTGATGTTTTCCGATGGGAAACGATGGATGCAAGACTGGCGGCTAAACAGGAATGCTATGCACTTACTTTTGCAGCTACGAAACTTTGCACCAGTGGACAGTATTATGAAACTTGTTTTTTAATAAAACTCAAATGCTAAAATTATCCGACCAATCATTTCCATCACTGTTTACGTTCCTTCATCACGATCTGTTGACTCGAGCAGCTGGCAGCTGTAAATTAACCCTTTGATTGCTAGTGGCGCCTAATAGGCGCTCGAGCTGACTGCGTGCGGCAAACGCCTATGAGCGTTCAGCGTTCATATAATGCAACTGTGATTTGAAACAATTTTAAATATTCTTCCTGATTTATCTAGGCACGAATAAATCGAGTGACTCTGATACAAGGGGTGGTTTCTCCAAGCAACGAAATGCGACATAATTCTTACGTTCGATCAATGGCGTATTTGCACAAAGTTTCGTCATTCCGCGTTTAACAATTGACAACGTTCCTTCATGAATATGCAAACATACGTCAACCGTCGAACGACCGGTAATGAAAATTAAAATTTATGTATTTCTCAATATATATTCGTGACAGAATTATGAATGTACTGCGCAACGAACGATCGTCGCATAAGAATGCTCGACGATTTTTCGCTTCGACGTTCGTTAACGAGCGTTCGCGTCTTACGAACAGTTTCTCGATCCTCCCAACGAGTCCAACGACCTTTCTAATTTTTCTCTATCGTTCGTGGCCCTCGACGATGTCGGTATCAATCGTGTCACAAGCTAAGTTTCTCTTTAGTTGGCTTCGAGCGCCGCATACCGATGCTGTTAGAAAATCCGTTAATTCGACGCACGATCGTCGCTTTATCGCAGCCGCGCAAGCAAACGTCTCGTGTGTCATAAACAGGTCCTATCGCCATGCAGCTAGGCCATTTGGCTTACGGAGGACTCGAATTTGTACAAAAAAACGCCGCCGAGAAACGTGTACGCTCCCTTAATCAGACCGTCGTATGATAATACGGTAACCGTCGTGGTAAAAAGAACACTTTTAGTTGGACTCATCGGTAAGTCTTATCTAACACTCTGCCGTAGACACCGCGCTATTAATCGCCCGAGTCTGTTCAAACTATTTACTAATAAACTATGGAGTAATCGGTGAATGTTCAAACGATTAACCAGTATCGCGTCTGAGGCAGAAGTTGCTATAGAAGCCTCAATAATATCGCTCTTTTTAAGTGTAATACTGTTAGGTATTTACACTTTCCTATATTCGCAATTTCATTCCAATTGTTCCTTCATAGAAAAGGGAACGTGACCCCTCAATTTCGGTCCGAAATACCAGACGTTCGCCGTAAGTGGCCGTCTGATTAAAATCAGGTAGTCGAAAGAGTCCAGAGGGCGAGAAAAAAAAACATTTTTTTTTCCTCCTGGAGACTCGAGTTCCCGGTTCCGTCGTTCCTTTCGGTCACGAGAAATTCTCGCGACCGGCCTGATAATACCGCCTTCACCCCCCGGTTTGAATTCGTACCCGGTCGGAGGAAAACCCTTTCGGAAAAACCTCGGAGCGCGGGAGCAGAGAATTTAATGAAATCTCGGGGAAGTGAAAAAACGGCGGTGTATTCGGGAATGTTGGCTACGTTCCGGTTCCTTTCTTCCCGCCCTCTTGCGTAACCGTGCTCGCCTCGGGGTAATGGGCGAGAAGAGGGCACGTATACCGGAGCACGATCCCAAGTCTTTCTCCCTCCCACCCTCTCTCCTTCTCTCTCTCTCCCTCGTTCTTTGAAAGCCATCTGGCGCTGAAGCGGCACGCGTTGCGAAACCAGCAAGCCGCTCGCTCGGTTTCCCTCCCTTCCATCGCCCAGTCACCGATCCACCCTCACCCTGTCCTCCCACCCTCCTACAACCCCCGTTGAAATCCAGCCACTTCGTCGAGTCTGACCGTGCCACGACCGCGTCCTCCCCCAAACCCCCCCACCCGACGCTTTAACGTGCAACCTCGCACGTTGGTCGAGCTACGGAAACTTTGTAAACGCGGTAGGTGCGAACAAGGGGTGATAAACGGAAGCAGGAGCGGAAGAAGGTCGTAGATATCGCGATTAACCAGTCGTCGACTTCGTAAATAATTCCCGTGGCCCTCGATAACAGAGAATTCCTCGAACCACCCCGTGGTCAAAGCGAATTTTAGGAAAAAACAAACTACTAATGTTATTTGTACATATAGACGTTTAAGGCAAGAAAAAGATTTCTGCACACGACTCGTGTTGATGTCAAAATCGACTCTGGTCAAAGGGGTAGCTATCGAACGAACCATGTTTTATGTTTGTATATTATTGTCACGGTTTCGCGCGTTCGAAAACGCGCTGGCGATTTACGTAAGACGCTCACACGACACGGTCGTAAAATTTGCAACGATATCTCGTCCATTAACTGCGCGGCAACGGGCGTTGTCGATACACGATAATTACATCCAAGGCTAAAATTTAAAACAGTTTAACACCCGCCGGCATATAATTAACTTCGCGTTACATTATACGGGCCAGCTGTGTCGCTTTGTGCTCGCGTTCCCACGTCGGACGACGTTTTGCATTCGATGCGCAATTAAGGGGCCAATTTCGTATTCTGGACTGAAAATTCAAGGGTGCCGGAACACTTTCATTCCCTCTTTATAATGAAATAATCGCTTCGGAATGAAAATTAGTAAGCACCGTACCACCTGTAACGTGATTTAACAGGCTGTTTTTCTTTATTTATCAAAAAGTAAGAAAATGGCTTTCAAGGGGAATATTCAACATTTTCTTGCGCAACGTGTTCAAATTGCGTGTACTCTACCCAACAAGTGAATTTTAACACGAGGGAGAGGAAATAATTTTCAATTACTCTCTCCTAGAATGGAACACTGTAATTTTGTGTAATTTAAGAACACGCCTTGCGCCTTCGACAGCGTGATATCGTAAATCGATCTTACTCCGTCCAAATCGTATCACAAATATTTTTAAAACAATTATCAGACGTTAAACATATAACAGAAATTTAAGGCAGTCTCGATGTTAAAAATCGATCTCCCGATTCGAAGTGTCCAGACAGCGCTTCCGGATCTCTGTTCCCCGACGCTGAAGGGACACGATCTATGGAAGGGACGCGCGGATATCGAAACGCCGGTACAATAAATTGATACGTCTATTAAAGTTTATCCAATATAACCGCGAGCGTGCTCTTTTTTTCGAACCGGTTCCATCCGTGGATCAAAGCAGTCGCGAGCGTAACGCAAACGCGATGCAGTCGCGATTGTTTCGCGTCGCGCTAATCAATATTTTCATTTCGCGTGATCGAGCAGCGTGACAGCAACAAGTACCACCGAGGCGAGATAACGAGACCGTTTTCCGCGTTGCAACGGGGCGCGGGACAAAGTTGCGCGCGCGACTCCACGCTACGTTCAGTTAAGCGGGACTCCCACTGGCTCGCGAGGAACGTTCGCGCCAAATTCAAATTCCACAACAATTGGACAATTTTTTTTTAACTCCAGGACAAAATTCTTGAAACAAAAACTGTTCTACACGGTTTGATATGTTATTACCAGCTTACTATAGTAATTATGCACTGTGTATGAGTCGATAAATATCACAGTAGTTTTAATTGCGAGTTTATAATTTGATTACGTGAAAGTACAGGATATATTTAGGGTTGAATTATAGGATTTTCAGCGTGTTTTCGGGGACTTGGACTTGGACTTGGTGGAAGGGTTTCCTGGTCGCTGGTGGGAATCGAGCTTTAACGTTCGCGGCAAAAGCCGCGTCGTGAAGCGAAAAAGAAGATCGGGACAAGCGATAGGCGTCGCGCGGACGGAGCAACCGAAGGCACGAGACGCCGAGGGTGGAAAAACCGAAGGGTGAAAGAGGGCGAGAGGAAGACGGAAAGAGAACGTGCTGGCGAACAACGAACAGTTAGGTTCCCGAGTCAGAGAACCCAACAGGCGGCTGTCTGTCGAGCAAAATCAATGCGTGCCGGCGACAGGGAACTTTCCCCTCTCCGTCCTTCTTCGTCCATCGCGGTTAACTATCCCTCTTCCACCTAAACTCGTGCCATGACCAACCCTCTTCTCTGTCGCGCTCCTACTCCTCTTTCCGCCTTTCGTTCCCTCCCCTTCTGTCGACTGCAAACGAGTCCGTGGCTCACCCTCGTTCCAACCATCCGCGTGTTCGCGTTCACCGCCACCCTCCGGAGCCACAGCCAACACTCCTCGTCCCAAGAGGCTAATAAGCTGTATTATTTTTGTCACGGTCGAGCGAGGGTGATTCCACACGCGACGTTGACCCTCGTGCAGCCGATCCTGGGTCACTCTTGACCCGTATTTCATTCCTACTCGGTCACATTTTCGTTTAAAACCTAGTTTTCAAGGGGGTAGTCTACGATCTATTTCGATGCTCTGATATAAAAAATATTTTGTTTACAAAATGAACGAACCGTCTCCTCGGTTTACAGCTCAAGAATTTTACTCCAGGAACGTGTAGTTTGTGGTATCCTGTACGCGAACCAGCCCGTGGAATTACGGGGGGGGCGAAAGCTCGCGAAAGCTGTTCGTTACGAAAGTTCCTGATTAATCGCGAACAAAGGTTAGCGGAACGGTCTCGCGCAATTGCAAAACTTTTGTACACGCCCGACGAAACTTGCCCCGCGGTAACGGTACACGAAGACGTTCAATTATTTCTGTTCGCGCGCCGAGGTATCGTCGAACAACGAGGCAAACCGCGTGAGACGCGAAGCCTAAGCGATTTAAGGGGATATTCTCGTTGTAAAATCGCTTCCAAGACAAATTGTAAAAATGTAGTTCCCTTCTCTCAGAGCATTATAAATTTCATCGCGATTATTTAATTTTGTCGTAATGGTTTGGCAACCGCTGTTCGAAGAAGATGGCCGAGAGATCGGGCGCGCGAGAAAAAATCGTCGGAAAAGACAGCGGGCTACGCGTTAGCTGCATCGGTAAGCAGAAGAGAGAGCGTAACTAGAATGTTACTCGAAACGAAACGAGCCGTGGAGCCGGCCGCGGAGTGCTCGCAAAAGCTACTCAGCACGCAAGTCGGTGGTTAATAATTAACACGAGCCGACACAGAGGGACCGCGCTAAGAGGGCGCATGTAGAGTAACGCGCGGCGATACAGCGTCCCGGCATCAGCCCGCGAGCCATTAAAATGTAAATATCACCTCTGGCCATCTGATTAAAGCGTCCCCATGCCCGTCGAGTTCAAATTAAAGCGCGCCGCTCCGCTGGCGAATTATCGACAGCCAAGGAAACGATGTCTCTCGGTCGTTTATCGGCCACACACGCTCGCTACCGCCGATGCCCCTCCAATTTTTACGCAATTTTGAATTCGAATGTTCCGACGAATATAAATCCAACGCCAATTGAACAAATATTTGTACTATTTGAAATATAAGTGAAACGTATAGCTATCTTTAAAATTTTATTTTTCGAGATTTTTTTAAATTATATTAAAATTGTTTTTGAATTTCTATATATAACACGTATTCGATTGAAGGGTTCGAGTCGTGGTAACGTCTGTCGACATTGTTTAAAATTATATTAAAATTCTCTTTGAATTTCTATATATAACACGTATTCGATTGAAGGGTTCTAGTCGTGGTAACGTTTGTCGACATTGTTTAAAATTCTATTAAAATTGTCTTTGAATTTCTGTGCATTACACTCATTAATTATCTGTTCGAATTTCGTCCATTTGCGGACGTCGATTGGCGAAGTCACGCGCGCGTGACATTGGCCGTTAACGGGTTCGACTCGCGGTAACGTTTGTCGGAGCGTAGAAGTTTAGGTTGTCGAACGAGCGAGCGGACCAGGAGTCGGTTGAACCGAGTCTTGGCACTGATTTCGGGGCGGAAAGCGTACGCCGAAATCGAGCCTTTTGGCCGCTCGCCTGCCGAGAATACGTGAGCAACCCCGACGTGGTGCTTCGAGCGACAAGGAGCGAGGAAAGCAGTCGATAACGTTGATATCGATCCCCAAAGGAAGAGGAAAACGAGCTCCTCGCCTCTCTCCCTCTGATTGCTCTCCCGGTGCGAGAGCAAAGGAGGGTCGCTACCGGATAGAACTTCGCCTCCACCTATACGCACCTACACGCACTACTGGTCAAAAGTTTGTGATCACTCAGCGTCGATGCACTGAACAATACTATTATCAATATGAAACTCGAAGTCTGTGGGTTTGTAATTCTTTTACAACTATAAATTTTGTTCAGTTGTCTTTTATGCAACAATTTCAGTCAATTAAAATTAGAAAAAGCTGAGAAATTGACAAGGATGCCCAAAATATAAAAGCCATAGATAGTTAACACGTTCACTGCCAGATGAAGACTTGTATAATATTCTGCAAGATTAAAATTTTGATTTTACATCATTGTACATAACCTAACATTTGTATCAGTACTTATTTTCGTAACCCTGTTAAAATTACCAAATTCCATCCAAATTTATTTCCCTCGACGTCTTAATTCTGAGAATTAATTTTTCTAGTACCATAGTGGTAAAATGCGCCTAACGATGGCAAACTTTTGACCGACAGTGTACATGTACACGCTCCGGTTGGTTCGTGCGTGGATGGTAAGGAGACGATGATGTCCTGTCTGTAGGTTTACCGGGACAGGAGAGTCGTGTTGACGAGAAACGACAGGGCTGGCTCCCTAATTCGAATTTAGGTGTTGGGCGGGTTGGCAAGTGGGCGCAATGCGGTGTCACGCTGCGGGCGTTTGCTCTTTCTCCTCCCAGTCCCTCCCACTCCTATTTCTCCATTGCAACCCTCCTTCCTGCTTTCGCTCTCCTCCACTTTGCCCCCTTTCACTATGAACGAGCACTACCACCCCGTCTACACCGAACCCTCCGTTAAGTCCCACCAACACCTCGAACCGCCTACTTCGTCTAAGCCAGATCGACCGACCTTAATCGACCCCCTGATCTCGACGATCCTGTTCCGTGGAAACGACGGTTACTCTCAAACGCGCATACATCTTGCCCCGGGAATCTGTGCTGCGTCTAATTCGCGCTCGATTGCACCGACGATTCTTCGCATACTCGAGATTTCCAGTAGAAACTTCGAGAAAGGACCTTTGAGGTTAGGCACGCATCGAGCGCCGTGTGACGCGACGTGACTCGAGTCGCGAGAGCCCAACGATCGAAGAACTTATGATTTCCGACTTTACGATATTCCACCCGATACGTAAAACCGAAACACGATATCACTTTCCACGGAATGTTCGTCAAAATTGGATATTTATCTTCGACGTACTTCTAAACGGTTACGAACACCTGTTGTCGCGAAGAAAAGTAAAATATTGTACCAGTCAATAAAGTGCATACCTGTTTTGCGATTCAATACGTATCACTTTTACAATTCATTCGGACGATGTACAATTTTTATACGAACAGATGGACGGACAAATAAAATTACTGAGACACATAACCTTACTAATTTCATACACGATCGAACGATCGTATCTTGATAGAAATTCTTGATACCAAATTCGTTTGAAACATTTTTTCGTACAACAAATATCTCGCGTCTAAAAGTACACCATAACCTCAAAAAATTTGACGAAGTACAACACAGAGTTAAATACGTGTGTGTCTCAAGAAGAGCCACCCAGCCAAATACGACAAAGTTCTAAGGTCCACAAAAAGATCGTGCAAAATTTCGTAAAAATTGCTGTGTGCTACTCACCGAGCCTCCATCGTCGGTAAATAGCTTGAACGAGTGATCTAGCAAGAAAAAAGGCGAAGGGACTTTTCGATCCGCGAGAGTCACGGTGTTTCAAAGAAACGGAGAAGAAACCAACCCCAGAAACGCTGGGGGTATAATTCCCGATTATCCGCAGGTTCCTTGTAACGGAAGAGGGTGTCTTTCTCGTTCGCGTCGGGGAACCTGATACGCCTGTGCCTTTTGCTAAGAGTAATCCCGGGGAAACAGACTTTGCGCGATACGAGAACGGGCCTCGAGTGGCTCGAGTGAAACGCTCACGATACCTCGAGGCTCGAGTATACGACCGTACCGAGAACTTCGACATATTAAACGACAGGATTTGCCAAGGAGATTTATCGCACCGATCCGCCGTAATGGGAAAGTTCTCGCGTCAATCTCTGAGACAACCAATACCCTTGCGGGTAAGTAGCGATAATCGTTCCCAGGGAAACTTCGATCGCTCGATTCCTTCGTTAAATACAACATTTTCGTCTTTCGACCTTTCCAGAATTGAACTCGGTATTAACCCTTCGATTATCCCGCTAAAAATTGTAACGTAATCGACAGAGACCCAGAATTTAACTTGGGTAAATAAATAAAACAATACAGAAAACGGTAGTGCAAACAAGTATTGTTTAATCGTACATACATAAATGGCGTGCGACTGTTGGTCTACGGGTCCTCTTCAGTATGATTTGTTACACGTTAATTAGGTTAGGTTGTATGAAATTATTCACTGCTTGGTATATTTCTTTTGTCTTTTTGCTTCGAATTCACGAGTGAAGTCGTTAAATACGTAAAAAATAAATTCTAGTAAGGAAAATATGACGAGGATCCCTTGCAAGCAAACAAATTTGATTTGATTACAACAAACGTTTTCGACCAGTTTGTATCATTAGTATATAAAAGACAGTCTCTGGGTTGATTTATAATTGATTTCTGTGTGGGCAGCGCTCTCTACGATAAAACGCCCAAGTTTATAAAGGAACAGTTCCCCTTCTTGATGCTAGCAGCGCCACTAAAATCTGCATATCGACACTGCAGATATTTATCCACATTCAAAATTTATCAAACTTATTAATTATCCAATATAAATTAGAAATGACCCATGATATATTTTGAATGACCCAACGACATGTCTCGAGTGGCCCACGATAAATTGCAAACGATTACCAATGTAAAAGACTTGTAATGAAAATAAAGACAGTATGAAAAACATATTTCAATCCGTAGTTTGTCATCCTCGATCTTTCTACAGAATCTTTCATGGAATCTTTACTATAGATCAAAAATTAAAATTAATAAGTATATTACGACAAAAATAAGTACTGCAACATATTTTAGGTTATGTAGTTTCTTATTGTCTGAATAAAGGTTTCGGTCCTGTAAAATATTGTACAGATTTGGGCCGGTAACATGTTAATGTTAGAAACTATTGTGTAACCACATAATGAAGAGGGCTATAAAAGAACGGAACGTTTACGACGAAAATAAACAATGCTTGTTAATGCTAGAATCTGAATTCCATCCACGGGTAATCTATTCGGCTCTCTAGTACAGTAGAACCAAGTAAGAAGGAATTATTTATTTACGGACGTACGCCATTCCAGCTGCACCGTGCCTCCACGCGCTCTCTGCATGCTTGAATTGAAAAGAAAAATTGCTCGTGCCGCCTCGTCGAGCGTGAGTTTACGACTTCTAAATAGCAGGCTGTGCAGTGGCGTTACACGATCGTCGGGCGTAAACTCGAAGAAACTCACCTTTTGGTACGAGAGCACGTACGTGGCTGGTAAGCCAGAACGATGAAAAGAAAAGAACGAAGCAACGGTGTTACGAACTAACAGCGGCCAAGCTGGAAAGTGGCCTGCTTGGGCGGGATTTCGCTCCCAGGGAAAATATACGTGCCACGAAGGGCTTAAACATCGCAGAAAACCTCACCCGAATTACCACCAAGACTCGCTGGAAAAACGTCGGGGCTCCCGATTAGAAAATTATTAGAAATAAAACACGTACTATTAAATTGAACGATGCTTCGCGTAGTTGCGCCAAGCCATCGATTTGGTCTGACGATTTATAGGTTATGTGTAAACGTTTTCGACCAATCGTCGGGGGCATTTTCGAAACTATCAAAATAGGACGTCATTGCAAATATAACACCGGATGATACAATAACATTTTACAAAAATATGACTTCCAACTCTCATTCAACCATTTGTATTTAGGAATGAAAATTTTCAATTACAAGTACAAATAAAAAAAAGTATAAAAAAAATAGATACTAAATGAATAATAAAAATTTAAATCTATCATGCAATTTGCTAGACGTTAACACGCTGACTGCCACATAAATTTGATATGCTTTGTCCTAGGAGTTACAATAGAATTTTCATTATTAGATGCATACTATGATAAAATATTAAAGTTCATATTCTCAATAATAGTGCGTTTATCTCTCTGGCAGTCATCCGTGACCATCATTGACCTTACAATGCACTCGGTTAGTCTTGATAATCTGTTTTTACAAAAAGGACTGGACAAGAACAAATTTACTAACATTTCTGGTGTTTATGCGATTATAAACACCTGGACAGTCATCATACCAACCGTGAGAAACCACATTTCAATCGTTTTGATAAATGTATCTGTATCATTCAGTATGTCGTTTCGAACTAAAACTTTTAGAACGAAGTTCACATTTTATAACAGCGATTGATCAGTCCTGATTGAAAAAAATTTTTTTTAACGTTCCAACACAATATACCGTAACATTTAATTTTTGTTAAATATGTTGTAATAAAGACGATTAATAACCGATCAAGGCTGACCATCGTGACTATCGATGCCTTTGTCAGTCTTTGCACGATTTTTCGATCAAAACGTTAGAAAGTATCGCGAAGCATTCGTCTTTGTTAACTTTTTACGCGTGCACGCGTCGTCGTAGAAATTTCGTAGCCGACCCCGATCGAACGATTTCCATTAAAAAACTTCCCGACGGTGACGTAAGATCACGAAATAGTGGTCACTGTGGAAATTACAGGAATCAGCGATACCCGTTTCGGACAAACGGTGCTATTACTTCAAAATCCCATTTCTAAAAAAAAACTGGCCGAGGGAGCCAACGCGATTACGAAAGGTTCGGAACGATTTCGGACCGATCGTAACCTCGGGGCAGGCCGTGCACACATCGAGCAAGATATTTTCTCGCTCGTAATTCGAGGCAGGAGATAGAAAATGAGACGAGAGCAGGATGAAAAAAAAAAGAAGGAGCGAATTCACTCGACGCAAACCATCAGGCCCTCCTCTTGGATGGTTCTCAACCGTCGGTATCCTTTTGTCCGTTGGATTTTTAAGAGCTCCACTCACGTCTCATCCACACACCCCCTGTCACGATCCTTTTCACCGTACCGACCGCCCTCGCGTCTCCAGAATGTCGTCGTATCTTTGTTCCCGGTACGTATATACGTATATATTGTACGTGTCTACCGCCCGTTAAACTCTGCCTGCATTAGACGAAGATGAGAAACGCGCCCGTTGTTTCAACGTTGCGAAAAAGAATTCCCATCCTATCCCCTCCCGCCCTTTGCTTCCGTTTCGATATAAAACACGAGCCGACGAAACTCTAGACTCTTCGTCGAATTAACACTGCCGTTCATATAGGATTCGAAGTCGAATAATTTCTGAGAACGACGGTTGTACAGTCCCGATCGAGATCGATCGAAACGCGTTACAAGAAACGAATCGTTTTCCTAACCTATGAAGTCACCCATATGAGTGACCTAACCCAAACCTAACCCATTTCGGTGACTTAATTTCTCACTATGAGGCTAAAAGCATTAATTCTCAAGATAAGATGTTGACCCTCTTCGGGAACAACACATAATATGAAAAGACAACCTTATCTGATATCTTCTGTGATGTGTAGGAAGAGTACCATCTTCTATTTTAGAAAATAAACATTGTTTATTACTCGTGTTACAACTTGTATTTTTTACTCTTCCAGGAAGGTGATAATCTTCTTAGTACACTCGAAAAATTAATGTTTATTTTTTAAAATAAAAGATAGCACAGTTGCTATAGGTTAGAAGATACATCAGATAAGGTTATGATTCTACTGGGCAACTCTCCACCTCTCTTTTCTTATTAGTCTTTCTTTCTATCCTATTCCATTGTTCTACACTTTAGGCTGTTTTACATATTTGTTTTGACATTAATTTTGAGGTTTAAGTGGATTAGTGGATGAGGTTAAGTGGACTTGAAGAATTATTTTCTCTTATAACTATTTCGAAAAGTTGAGACATTGTAAATTGTGTATTTCATGGTATAAGATGTAGTTTAAGAAAAATAGTAACATAATTGGACAAATATGTCAAGTGGAAAGTCTAGCAATGTTCCAACCTTGCCTCAACAAAATTTGTTAATATTAAATGGAAATATGTTGTTTTAATGAAGTTGGGAAACTTTTGGGGCGGACTATGTATCATATTGTTCCTGCACGGAAACTTGAACGCGATCGACTCGAGTAATTCTAGAGAGGTGAATGCGTACGCTCGAGATAGCGCTAAAATACAGACCGATAACCTTAGCGTGTCTGGCGAATGTTTGACCGCGGAACATTTTTCGTTATCTGCAGCACTTGTAGGTCTAATCTTTGTATATATGTACATAGGTCTACAAATAAAAGGAAACCGCGGTAGTAAACAAAGAACATCGTTCGCTTCTAAATGTACGATTACGGTTATCTCCCTTTCCAGTTTGGTTGAACCTTTCGAGTAACTAGTTTAACTGGTTACGGAAAAATATAAACTCAAAGGTAAAAAAATGGTGAGCTCAAACACAGGTAGCCACTTACCTTGTTCTTTTTCCGGGACCTTCGTCGGGCCCTTCTTGTCCGGTGCCTTCGGTGAACAATTTTTTCGCGCTGGTCTAACGGTTAGCGTCGATGGAACCTAGAGCACAAATGTGCACACACACGCGTTAATAAACTGTTTTTTTTTTAAATAAAAATAACAGTCTCTATTAAGCAAACAAGCAATAATATTTAATGTCGACGATCTTAAACTTTTAGACTCCGAGAATTGTTTTTAATGCGAGACTAGTATAGGTTATGTACACCGATGCAACAGCGTCAGCGAAATATAGAATTAGACGTTATTGCTTGAATAAATGCGTAGATTTATGACAGTTTCTAAGTTTTAAGAAATTACTTACCACCTTCTCCGATCTTTCGCCGGACGGTAATCTGGCGATGGCTGCATCGGGGCTGTCTTCCGGCGGCGGAGGTTGCACTATCCAATTATACTCGCGTTTTTCGACAGGTAAGCCCCATCGTTCGTATTCGAGACTCTGGGTACGTAATGTTTCATAACAGTCCAAACAAACCACGGCAAAATCCCCGTTCTCCAACAGCAGACTCTTCTCCGGCTGTTTGTGATACCTCAAGAAGGGAAAATCTTTCACAAGCAACGCTCGCACTCGTTTTCTATATGTCGTGATACCACAAACGTAACAGCAATAATCGTGGGTGTTGTACTGTCTTTCCGCGGCGTTCACTTGCTGGTCGCTAGGAAGAGATTCGTATCGACGCCATTGCGCCAAAAGAGAATGATAACAGAACGTGCACACAAGAGCGGAACCATCCTCCCTGAGTTGCTCGGCATTCGGTGGAGACTGATGATGCAATAATTCAGGGAAAAATGGAGCGTTGCGACCCTGTGGCCGGCCGTACAATACTCTCGCGAGAGTCAAATCACTATGCAAGCCACACAGGAAACAATAGATAGAACTGCTCGATGTGCCTGGATTGCTACCAAACGTTCGGTCGGAACTGGAACTCGGCGGTGTAGCGATCGACCGGTTCACTTCACCGTTTGGATGCGGACTAGGAATATCGTACCTGAGAAGAGAGAGACATAAAAGCAAATGGTTAAACGGGAATTTCGATAGCGTAGTCTTCGATAAATCGAACGAAGAAATTTCGTATGTACTAACTTGCGACGTTCTAAAGGAACTCGTTCAGCGTCCATGTTTTCCCATTGTTGGGCAAGATGATTCACACAGTGACTACAAGCCAATACTCTGCCGTGACTATCCATACAGGCATTCTCGGAAGTGCGTGCCATTCCCCTCAAACAAGGAAAATGCATAGCGTGCGAATTCATTCCTTCCGGGCTCGTAGACAACCTTCAACAACAAATGTAATGATCGCTGGTACCCATCGCGGGGCCATAGAAAATTATGACGATTAAAACAACGTACCATTCCATATGAGTGCGTGGGTACAGTCTTTCGCAAATGTAGCACCTATAGTTCTGGCCGAGAGCAACAGTTCCATTTTCAGCAGGACCGTTGTTCGGAGAATTTCGTTGGCCAGGCGTGGTACTTTTCACCGATGCGCTGCGTTGCTTATTCGTAGCAACGGTCGATTTATTTAAATCGTATGGCTTGAAACGAATATCGCTACCAGCAGAATTGGCTGGAGACTTCGCCACCGCGGGCCGTGGCGACGGGCCTTGTTGACGAAAATCCACGCTCTGCACCGAGGGTTGGCCCTCGTGATTCTCCCCACCGAATACTTGCTGCTTTTGTGGTATAGCTTTGTAACAAATGGAGCAAACTTGCACCATCCCCTGAGGACTTATGGGACTAGCTCCTTGCGGAGGTCTCAGAGAATAAATAAAAGGATAGTACGCCTCCTTCTCTGGATTAGGACAGCAATAGAGAAGTCTAATACTGGAGGAAGGGTACTCGAGCGCGCAAGTATAACAGATGAAGGTAGTCGTGTCCATCGCAGGTGCTTGTCGTTTACGGAGCGTGTAGTTCCGGTCGCCGTGCGGTACTCCCCGTAAAGTGTATCCCGTCCATTGTGCCAGAAGGTGATTCTGACACGCCGAACAAGCCTGAAACCAAACAAGCGAACAAGTTTTCGGATGCAACACTCGGATAACATGGTCTATGGTATATAGCCCGTTTTATGGAGGGTAAGAAATCGACGGAAAAAGGATGTACCTGTACACGACCAGCACTGTCCATGGGTCGACTTCTACTTGGCCTTGGATGAAGCATCAGCGAGGGAAAAAATGGCGGAGGACTGGCAGAAGGATGTGGCGGAGTTGGCAGTGGTTTTGCCGCAATATGACTAAGTGACCCTCTTTTGTATTCATCCCCACATACGTAACAGACTTCCGTAACTGAATTTTTATCTGGCATCGAAAGGTCTAAGATATCAGTGCCGACGCTTGACGAGGATCCACCGCTGTAAATGGCTGCAATCGTACGATGAAACGATTACAAACTGCTGAATTGGTAACTGTGCAGAATTTGCATCGAAAACCCGGTGATATTAAACCGATCGTTTTCATTCCGTTTCGAGCATTTTACGGGCCTCATAGAGAATATTATCGTATTGCACGTGGCCTACTTTGACACTGTATTTTTCATGACTTTATCGCTACGTTTTAAATATGGAACGACGACAATTTTGTAGTTTGCGATTTCCATTGTTCCAGCAGTTTGATTTCGAGCGACCTACTTATCAGTGTGACAAGCTGACTAACAAGTATCAGATCGGTTAAATTAGATCTCTCAGAGGTCGAACAAGTTACACGCATATTAAAGGTTGAGATCAGAATTTAAATTAGATGGATTTTTAATGCTCTATCTGGATACTCCGAACATTTATTTACAAACATTTATCCTACCGAATGAATCAACTATATTTAACATAAATAATGCATTTATGCATTCGTTTACCGTCTGAATATTGTGAAACGCGATAATTGCTTAAAAAATTGAGAACCTTTGCTCCAGAATCTATCAAACATTACCTTTGTTTCGTACGAATATCTCGATATACGTAGTCAAGAAGAAATAACTGATACTAAGTATGTAATAATGTATTGCTAGAAATGTACTGTAAGAGAATGATTTGTATGTTCAACATCAGCTTACGTTGAGGTTGTGGCAGTAAAGTTGGTTGCGGCAGTAGAGTTGGTTGCGGTGCGGGTGAACTTCTAGGTGCGTGTCTTAAATCTAATGCAGCTTCATTAGATACTCTTGTATCTTCTACAGGCTGTCGTGGACTTTGTAACCTTTGATGCGGCGATTGCAGTCTTTGATGGGGTGATTCCATTGTAAGCCTTGCTTGTTCTAAATGTCTGTGCGTTTCTGCCATGTTCGAATGTGGTCTCGGCAGTTCGATAGAATTTGACGGTGGCCTTGTTTGCTCCACTTTCGGGGATGGTGAGTTTGGTGGAAGCCGCGGAGAGATTCCGACCGGCCGATTTTCTGGTCTAAGCTGCGGTGTCTGCTCGTTAGTTAAGCCAAGAACTTGCGCCACATACTCGCCCTGCAGATTCATCTCGGCCCCGGTGAAAGGGCCACCATCGCATCTTTTCAACCAATAAATTCGTTGACTATGAGGCCTAGCATCCAGCTCGTAACTTTCCCACTGTTGTAAGAGTAAGGAATAGCAAAGACTGCATGCCTTGATAGCTCCGCCTCTAGCGCCTTCGCCACGGTAACCAGCGGGTGGTTCATGGGATTCGAGAAAGGGGAAGTAAGGTTCGTTTGGTGCTCCGCCTGGACTCGGTTTTACTCTGAGCCAGTATTGCTCTCCGTGGCCCACTGTACCACAAACAAAACAAACCCTAGCACCTCCGTTATCATCGGAGGATGGATTTGGTTGTGGATTTGTAAGCGATTGCCCGTCAAGTCCCGGCTCATTTTTCACATATAGTTTACTTTCCATCGTGTCAGGAAACCATTGGGTCTCTTCAACGCCCTTTTATATATCTTTGTTTGGCACGCATATACGATCACAAGTTAGAACGATTGATAAAGTTTTTGAATTTTGCACATTTCTGAAAATAGAAAAATACTGTATTAGTTTAATGTCTGCTTTATTTTACATGATTATATATATATAAGATACAGAATGTAGAATGTGAAAGGATATAAGAAATATTGTTTCAAAGCATTTAAGAAATTTTATTGTATGCAAATCAGTTTATTCAGCTGCAGCTGTGACCTCATTTTTTATTTGGTATAGAATGAAAAAATAATTGTTTAACGTGTCAAAACAGATTTGTCTTTTAATTGCATAACGTGTAGCAAGAACTTGTCAAAATAACAAACATTTATATATATCATCTTGTGCTTCCTCCTTAATTGTACTTGATTTTAATGAAATTTTATTGTAATGGTATTAATTTTAAATATTAAATAATATTAATTAATTAAACTACAACTTTACTATGCTTTCATTATTATTCAACCATTGATTAATAAATGTAAACAGAAATGCAGAGGCATAAAATGTACTGAATGAAAACTTTCATAATGTATACTGTGTCCATTTAATTCCACATTGAATCTAATCAAACGATTAAAATATCACTATTAACTCTTGCAAAATATTTGTTTCAAACAATAAACACAACGCATTGTTATTCGTCACAAACTCTTATCGTTATTGAAGCATTGCAACGTGTGATGCTTTTAGAATACTGTAACATGTGGTATTTTTGGAGCATTGCTACATCGACGTTTACCGACACCGACCATAAAACATTTTTTCGGACATCGGTAATGGGAGAATAATCGCTGAAAGAACCTTTCGTTTGACCGATGTTCATAATAATTACGTATAGAATACGATTTAAGCACAGCTAAGGAGGAAACACGAGCAAACCACGAAGGTAAGCACTTTTACGCGAATCGATCGAAATATACATTCTTTTCGGAACGAGCACACTGTTAACACTGAGAACGTGGATACGATATTAATTTCAAGAAATGCTTTAAACTGTTTTCTACGAAATTCGAGAAAACGTGACTTCGTCAAGAATATTTGATGCAATGGTGGCACATTCGTTAAGACCGATTTGTACAGCGAAGTTTTCATGTTTAAAGGCTAATTTAATAGGATCATCCGTGATCGAAATAATTTACGACTAGGTTAAGGAAATTTTGGCGAGAAAATCATCGTGATTGATGTAAGAAAGGGATTGTACAGATCGTGGACGAGGCAGCCATACACTCTTCTCGCTACCGAAATACGCACCCACGGCACTTTCGTACGGACACATTAGATTTTACACGAAACACTCACATTTTCACAGTTCGGGAGGGGTAACCACCGCATCGCTACTTCGTGGTGGTAATTTTGGTCGAATGTACGTAACAGTCGGGCGAAGCAGAGCTTCCTTATCTCGAATTCTAGTCTCTGCCATACGTACTCGAACACCACACCGAGTTGCGGGGTGTCACCTTCGAAATAATGTTGCGCCTCGACACATTCATATTTACATGTACCGTGCACCGTCTAACGCGTCCCGAATCCGTATCACACTGTCGCATGCATGAAAAGTATAACAAAAGAGGTCGCGCGACTATGAAAAATACATTTTCTGATGGCACAGCACCGCGACTTTGGCTCAATTCACCGCCATGTTGCAAAATTGCGATCCGCTTCCCATGATGCCACGCAGCTTCGTCATATGACAGTGCCGCCGTGTTAACCAATCAGATTACGGAACGCATGCGCAACTCGAACAACTTACAACCGAACTGCCGCTAAGAATATTCCGGCGCGAAGTTCGAAATTTTTTCTGTTCAAACTCTGTACGCATTTTAGAATTTGTCGTGTAACGTTCATTGTCTATTCGATTTATTCGAGCACGCTTTATTCTGTTCGTATTGGCAATCGCGACATACACGTGAACGTAAATTCAGAATAATTTGAAAAATTAAATCATGCATTTAATAATCAATCAAATCATTCGATTTACTTACATTTTTTCGAAGTATTTCCTTGGAAGTGGACTGCAATCGATCTTCAGAAAATTTAGTGTAACAGCATTGTTTTAAAGTTGGATTTTTCTTTATTACCGACCATTCGATCGGATCTGCTATTGTTTCATTTATAATCGAGCACGTGTTTTGCAGTTATTAAAAAATAGAGTTGCGAAAGATTGATTTAATTTTCTGCCTGCAAGAAAGTGCACTGATTAGAGTTTTTATTAAATTTATACAGTCTGTACAAAGTTTGACAAAAATAATCGTTAATAAAAGTCATAACAAGCATTTTGCGAATAACGATACGAAGCTAATTTTGGTGTAAACAATATAATTAAAGTTGTTCAGAGATATTTGTGGATGCTCTCACGCCATTTATACATATATTTTTCCGCGAACGATCGTATCTTCGACCGTTTCATTAACGGTTTATTGAACCAAGTAGTAGGTGTAAAAACAATAGGCGAAGGAATGCAAACAACAATCAATGTTTCATGGTATTTAATCAACAGGTTGGGACATTGTACCTTTATAATGCTAAAAATTATTTTGTATAGATTGTGTCATTTTCATATGTATATACCACTATTCCAGTGGAATTCTGATATAATACTAAAAAATAATTGGAAATACTTTAAAAATACTCTTTGCAAAATGATAATTCTTAGAAATCCATTCTCTCCGATATCTTTCGTCTCTACCATACAGATCTAACAGCTACAATGATCTCGAAATTCTTTGTGTACGTTTTTATACAGAGGGTCAATCGCGAAAAATTGTTATTTTTATTATAACGGCGTTATTGTTGTTGTTATTATTACGAACTTTACATATATCGAAATAACACAATACCGTAGACAATTATAATTTATAGAACGGTGTGCTCACTTTGAAAAACGAACCAGTTGCTTGGTTAAAAAAAATCTGAAGAAAATATTTCCTATATCCCCGCAACGCGGAAGTAGCCCGATGGCGGCGTCGCTCCAACAACAATAATAATCTTTATTTAAAATTTTTATTTCTCTTTTCCTTGCGTTTCGTTAATCAGTTCATGATCGTCATGAATAATATCTTTCCCCAGCTTCGAATTCAACGGGTTGTACATATATATTTGTCGCTGAATTTACAACTACGGAATCACTGAGATCGATATTTGATTCGTAGAGGCAGCGTTGATCACGATTCTCTTAACCGATAGGATATAAAAATACTAAAGGAAACTAAAGGATGTCGATTAATAGACGTAAAGCGTTGAACGTGTCAGGGGAAAAGAAAAAGTGACGCTACGTTTGGACTTAACGAGATTGTCGACAAGTAACCTGTCGTTAAACGTAGTAGCACGTAAAAACGCTATTATCCATATTTTTTTTTTTGTTTTTTTCTTATAAATAATTATAAACTAGGTCTGCTTTGCATTGATGAATGACTACAACGATTTCCTTGTTTCTCATTCTCCCTTCCAACACGCATGCAAGATTCATAAAATGCTACGCACAGGTGTCTCAACTAGCTCGACGCTCATTTTCGACGATGGTAACGATAAAAAGCATTTCCGCCGATCGATGAAAAGAAAGAAGGATGGTTGAACGCGCGAGAATTTCAAATAAATAATACGCTTAATATTCGAACGGTCCAAAGTCTCCGCATCCTTTTTCCTTTCGATCCGTAAACCGGCCTGGTTTTCGTGCCTCCGTTGGATAAACGAAATATCGGCCGACTCGTAACTTGGTAAATCATCGTTTATGAGCGTAACGTGTATGTATTTCTTTTATTATGACTTACTTAAAAGATGGCATACGCGCTTAGCTGGTTAAATCAGATTTGACATTTGGTGAACTCATGACTTTTACTCGCTCGACCCTACCGCGGGTTATCTCGTTTCTTATGTACATATAAACAGATATTACTGTAACAAGGATTCCTTCTCGTATAGGACGTTTCAAACGAGGGAGGAAGGGAGGGAGGAGGAGGAGGTGGGGAATAATACGTAACGCGTTAATTAACTCTTGCGAACGAGTTCTCGATTATCGGGCAATTATCTATACATCTGAACGCGAACGGAACTATACAAAGGTCTCGACGGTGCAATAAACGAAAACTTCGCGATAAACCAACGATCTACACATAGACGGGGCGTCGTTCAAGACTCGTGCTCGCGTTAAATGAAACGTCCTTTACGAGGAGGGCCGTCATAGCAGTCGTTTTGTAAACGATACTGCGTATGCGTAATGAATAACGGGGCATTATATTAAAAATATGAAGGGTCACCGGTTTCGATAAAACTCTTCACCCGGGTGCCCTGAGACCGTATCTAAATGAAAGTTGATAAACAAAGAGAAAGAGAGAGAAAAAGCGTACAATCTATCTAAAAGGAACAAAAGTAACGAGAAGTATTATAAACAACAATTAAATAAAAAAAGAACTTATTGGTCCGATTGTCGATAAGAATAAAAAAAAATCTGTACACGACGCGTCGAATGTCTTTTCGTGTTTTTTTAAAAATTTTTTTTTTCTTGAGATGATCTAAATTATACTACTTCTTTATCTTTTTGTCCAAATAACGGCAGCACTGTTCGTCGGAGGTCAATGCTGCTAATAGCACTTCTCGGTCGCTCGATTAAGATAGTGACGACATCGTTACTATTCAAATTAAACGAAGATAGGTAAGATAGGTAAATCAAGATTTAAAAAAATCGAATTTTCGTTTGTTCTTTCATCGCGACGCTAAACAAATTTAAAACGTCGTTTGGTAATCGAATCAGCAATTGTTCTTTCCACGCTGACTACGTTAACCCCTTCGCGTTGTAATCTTTTTTTCCCCCCCCGCAGTACGATGGCAAAGGAAACGTAATAAAGAACAGAAAGAAAATGGCGTCTGTGGGTACGACGAAGGGGCGGATGAACGATGCGAAAATAATCGTTTGAAAATGATCGAGGAGGAATTGGAAATTTGAGTAAATGTAGGAAATTAAAATTTACAACGTCGAGGGTGGCGATCCAATGATCCGTTCCGTTCCGCTAGATCTCAATGCGTCCTCTCGATCCGACAACCGAAGATCCTGATGAACCTTCGAAGCACGCTCGACCCTTCCGCCCGGCGATCTCAAATGCTGTTGGCGTTCACCGTGGCCTCGGTCCTCAAACTTCTCTTTTGTATCTCGTCGGCGGACGTCTCGCCGTACACGGGCCCGATGGTCTCCGAGACCGACTTGGAATTGTGCTTGTCGACGTGCGTCAGCTCGATGGGAAGGTATATCGTTCGACAGTGGTCGATATCCGCCCGACAAAGCGGACAACGCTCGCAACGTCGAGCGCAATCCAAGCAAGCCACCGCGTGTCCGCACGGGAACAAGGCGGTGTCCAGGCTACGATCCATGCAAATGCGACAGAGCATCGCGTCCAATAATCTCGCCAGACATTCCCGAGATTCCTGCAATTCGAACAATCACGAATAGTTGCCTCCCTTGTTTGCCGACCGCTCGCGACTATCAACGGACGCGTACTGCGAATTCTTTCAAAGTGCATCCATCGCTATTACACACCCACCCAAATAGTCAACGTAACTATTAACAATGTTGACTTAAATACAAAAACGACGAAACCCTAAATGGCCCCACAAAGTCAAGAAACTTTTTTTTAAAATATGGTATTATACCATTCAAGTATCTCTTTGCAAATAGTCGTAAATAATGCTAATAGATGGTATCACCGGTCGAGCGTCGGTTTTGTAGAAAACAACGCGATTGCCAATCGGTTACTCACATAACAAACACTCGCGGCAAATGCAATTCTTTCTCTTCGAAATTTGTATATGCGAGAGATAGAAAATTTCGTTAGTAATGTAATGCAGTGTACTTTGGTTCTTCTGGAAATTAGATTCCACATTCTGGCGTTCTCATTGTTTTCTCGGAAGATTCTTCGATTACGTTGAGGGGACTGGTTACGAGGCGACACTTTGAAAGAATGCGGCGCAATTTGTCGGAAATACCTTGCACTTGGGATCCTCGCAGTCCCCGGCGTATCCGTGCGTCTCCAAAATTTCGTTCTCCTCCGGCAACCTGATGGTCGTCGCCTCGCAGTATAAAGCGCGTCGCGCGTTATCGTACACCTCCCTGCACGTTCTGCGAATGTCGAACACGTATTTCTTCCCCAGCGTCGAGTCCTCGTTGAAAATCGAGATTATAGTGCCCTGAGGAACGACAGCGACCAATTCAGACACGATACAACGTTTCGAGGTTGCTCTCGCGAGAACAATCTCGCGACTTTAAGACTTTTACGACTCCGTCGATTTTCTATACTCGAATACTATGCGAACAATTAACTTGCACAGTCCAATTCTATTCGTTTCAATTTTTATAAAGAAAATCTGTTTATATTCTTTTTGAGGACACTGTGTCTTCGGTTGTATACTGTTTTGGTGGAAGAAGAAACAGCAAAGATATTTGGAAGTTTATCCTTATTTATGATATTTAAATAATAGAGAAATTGCCCCAGTGGTAGACAGTGTGTTACTTTGAAATGATATTTAAATTCAGGAAAGTCTCAAGATCTTAATTGCACAGGTAAATAAAGAAGTCATTGTCTAGACCAGTTATACGGTATGGGAATCCAATAAGAGAAAATGTAGTTTTCTTAAGAAATAAGCTATAGTGAGGTACTGCATTTTGTACTTAATTCACAACAATATGATTTGTTTTCAACCATTTAAATTCTGAGCGTATGATAGTTCTGATCAAATGTGTCCATCACTGGTTTTGTTCATGGTATTCGAATAGCTAAAAAATAGACTCAGTCCGAGGCTGGTTATAAGTAGATACCTTCAAATCTCGTATAAATTGAGCGGTCACTGCGCTCCTGACCGTCTCGCAACTGTAAAATGCGTGCTTCTCGGTGATCGCTCGGTAAAGTCCACTGGCGGATTGACTCGAATCCAATTTAAAGTTCAACGACGTTTCCTCGCCATCGAGGGAAAGGTACACCAAATGAAACATTCGACGCTGAGACGTCGCGCTTTGTATCGCCGTGTACGGTATGCTGTAAAACAACAATAAAAAGGAAAAGGATATAATTTCTCGGCAATAAAAAATTTCAGAAAGAAGTTAGCAGTTAATGGATCGCGTAACGAACGTTTCAATAAAGCGTAACACTGTAGGGAACGTTTCTGCAGAGTATATTCCATTTGGAAGTGTCTGCCGAGGCGTGAATGTCCAGAGACCGCTCGAAATGAAATATTATTCGCTTATCGCCTTCTGTTTCATAAGGAGACGTCGGCACGGTTCCCCGCGGGGTTCAAGATCTCCAAGATTCGCGTCTCGATAAATGCTACCTCGAGCAACGGGGTCGATAGGTAGATTCTCGAGTGTCCCCTTTCGAGGATCGATACTAACGTGCCGTTGATCAACAGGGTGAATCGACCATACGTACTTTTGCGTTTCCTCGTCCTGGCTTCGATAGACCGTGATCCCGTGTGGTCCAACTCCGATCATGGACACGCCGTTGTATCCGAATTTACTGTGGAACATTTCCTGCCCGAACGTGTCCAGATTCGATATTTCTTTCAGCAACCAATACTCGGCTGTCGAGGTTCTCATGCCCTGCACAGAACGCAAACAATTCATTTATTCATTTATTCCGGGATTAAATACCCATTAGTAAAGAAAAACAAAGCAAAATTGAATGCTATGAAGCATGAGACTGACTGTGAATAATTACGAGATGCCAAGTAAAGAACGTTTAAATGATAGAATTGATAGGATCTATGAAGTGTTCGATCGAATAATTATTCCACGTTTGAGACTATTGCGACTGTCGGGAGAAAACGGAGAGATCTTCGTTCGAAATAAGATATTCAGGTGGTCCACGTGCGTCGTTCAAGGCGAGAACAAGTTTTCTGCACACGACTTGTGTTTATGTCAAAATCGTAGTCGAAGGGTTAAATATTGAAGTTTGATTTAATTATACAACCCATATAGCTCTACACTTCCAATGAAAATTCTTAAATGATTTCGTTTTCTCCCGAGAGCGTGGATTCTCTGGATTCGTCGCGACGAGTACCTTGATTTCCTTGTGTTGCTGGATTATCCGGTGCAGAAAATCGGTGGGTTTCGGCTCGTACGGCTCCGTGGGCTGTATCTGACAGCACTGGGAATAAAGTGCGTGCGGAGGCGACAGGACATCGTAATCGCCGGCATCGGCCTGCGCTATCAGGGCCACCAGACGAGCCACGGAGCCCCAATCCGAAACCTTCAGTCTACCTTCCACTAGCTCCAGGCGCGAGTGCAAGTAGAATTGATGTCTGTAACCGGGAGAAAACGGCACGTTAGAAACACCGCCGATAACGATTAATCGTGATTAGCTTGGAAACGGGGTCTACGAGTCCCCATTTACGGTGATGTACACCGCGATTCGCGGGAACTTGGCCCCTAACAAATGTTTCTTCTTTCAACTCGATAAAAACCCCCGTGCCTCGTATTTTATCGTAATTAATCTTTCGAATACAATTTTGTCAATCCTGTTGACCATTTGACTGGTTCAAAAAATTATGTTTAAATTGCAAGAGTGGATTCAATTTTTAGAAATATTAACGTCACTGACATGCAAGTAACTGTGATCAGATGGAACAATTTTTTTAAATTATTCATTTGACCGGTTTAAAAAATTACGTGAAATTTGCAAGAGTGGATTTATTCGATTTTTAGAAATATTAACGTCCCTGACTTGCAAGTAACTGTGATCAGATGGAACAATTTTTTTAAATTATTCATTTGACTGGTTTAAAAAATTACGTGAAATTTGTTACAGTGGAATTATTCAATTTTTAGAAATAACAACGTCACGTTGCACGCATTTTTCTCCAGCTGTTCCGTGACACGCGAGGGTCGTACCGAAATATTGAATAATTTCAGCGTCCCCGGTAATCTCGGCCGGGGTAATACGCTTCTTGAAAATAATTTACGGGGCAGCAACGTTGGGGAAAAAATTTATTGTCGGGAAATTTTATCCGCGGGGGTAATAACGTCTAGCAACCCTCGTTTGGGTGGTAACCGGCGGACGAAATACGGCCAGGGTGGTTTACGGATCCGCTGCCATGGTCTCGCGTCCGGAGCGTCGCATTAATGGAAAATGCAACAGGGGATCTCGTCGGGGTAATCCACGGCGCGTCCAAAATAGCTCGCGGGAGAAATTAATTTGTACGGATACTGAACCGAGGCAGAAACGTTCGAGATACTGCTGGATCGGTGCGGTTTGTCGATCGACAGAGTTTTGATAAACTTCCCCCGAAATTCGAATAGCATCCGCCGTTGCGGCATGGCAAACTTCGATGGGAACGCTGGTCGTGTTTGCCTCTGCAAGTTATAGTGGTTTCCAAACGCTTTCGACGCGTCCACGACCACCCATAAAAAAACGAAAAAGATTCGTTCGAAATCAAGTTTTTATTTCACGCGCGGACGTAAGAAATATTCCAAAATTTCATCGTTTCGGGGGGGTTTAAGAGACACCGATACTCGAATTTCATTGGTAGATTCGCTATTATACTGTGGATCGATCGTGTTCCGGTTTATTGTCGGATCGATCAACAGTTTGATCGATCGACTGGGATCCTCCTCAACGACGACTGCGCGACGCAAGTCTCGAATTTCCGATTTAATAAAACGCAAGTGTATTTTGAGAAGTACGATCTAGGTCGAACGATCTTCGATTTTCGAAATTCGAGTCGCGTAGCCGTGCAAAGCAAACTCCTACACGTTCGTCGCGATTGGCCGTGATTCTCGCGAGAAAATAAACGGGGGTTGCATCGATCCGAGCAGCCCCGGGGACGAAGCGGTAATTTTGCCTAGTCCGACGCGAATCATCCCGGAATTTGAAAAACGAGAGTCGTTCCCACGAACGGAGAACCGAAAATCCTGATTGGCCCGGCCGCGAAACGATCGCGTTTCCCCCGTTAACGAGCCTGTCGTCGCGTTACCGCAAAATCAAACGACTTCCTACCGCGGGGAAAGAAAATAAAAACGTTATTCAGCGCGGCGGATCCAGTCCGGAAGACGCGTCGTCCTCGTCGCTCGAAAGTTATCGGGTCGGGAAGTTCGATGTGTGATCTACGATCCCACGAAACGAGCAAGAAGAGAGACGCAACTGCGCGACATTTGTCATCGCCGACGATGATATTGGTTCTGCTCGAACTCGCGAATCCCCCGGAACTCTGTCTCTATCCGGCGAACGACTTATTGTTAACAAATGGCGGCGAAGGAACTTGCTGACGGGAGCCAAAATACTTCCTTTCTAGCTATCGACGAGCAAAGATAAATTTAAAAGACACGAAACTCTGTACGTTAGCTGGATAATAATTTTAAAGAGCCCATTCAACGGTTCGATAATTAAAATCAGTATTTTCTGGATTAATTTGCGATAACTGTTGTGGGACCAAGATGGCGGAGGGCTAAAGTTTATTTCCAATGCAAGTATTTCAACGAGCTTCGTTAATTTCTTAACTTTTCGTTGCTTTCGCGAGATAGTCAATAATGGATTCCAAATAGCGAAGCAAATTGCCTGAAATTCGTGACTTTCGGCCATAGGTAGGTAACTCTTTCGTCTCGACTGGGACGCGCGCCATAAAGTCCTCGAAATTTCTGTTTTATTTACCTTCGATCGATTCGTCGGCGTTAGACGCTCGCGCAAATAACTCGAGAGAGAGGTCTTTCCCGTAGTTTCGTTTGCCTTTACTTCGCACGTTCGTCTTGGCGTTCCGCGGAGGTTCCACGGTCGGGGAAACTTGCTTCTTAAAGTTCTGGGTTAATAAAGTAACCGCAGAGCTCAGCGAGAAGTTGAGCGTTCCCGTTAAGACGGGGGAGAGAGGTTTCTGTCTCGCAAGCAACCGCGAGCTCGACGGGTTTGTGCAGAATTTGCGTCTCGATTTACCAAACGATTTAGTCGCCGCGTTACCCCGCCGTTCTCGCTACTACCGGTTACACTCGTGCATTTGCACGAAGGGAACACCACCCCCCCGTTCGCTCGATTTGCCGTTGTAAATTATGGCGCCAGTTCGAGAACAAGCGGCCACAATCCCCTGGGGGATTACCGGGTCCTGGGGGAATATCCCTTAATCGAGAACTTTTTGTACCGTTCTCGCGGAAGATTAAAGTTTCTGGAAAAGATTTTATTCCCCATCGAAGTATAGAAAGTTTTCGTCATATAACCCTTTCCTATACCAATTACTTGTATACTCGAAGAACACTTGCGGCTGCCTGCTTTTTATGAATATTTATTTATTCTCATCAAATTTTGTTTTATTATACTGTGTATTATTTCTATTTACAAAGTAGTTTTTCTTTTAATCAGTAACCCCGGTCTAGTAATGGTCAATTAAACAATCGATAGAGATCTATAATATAAACAACATACAACGAATATAATCCCAACGAGAATACGTCTTTTTTTCTTCCAAGCGGTAACCACCCATCCTGTACTGCACGCGACCCAAATGCAGCTGCACTTCGATAACCAGACGAGGACCACTGTGTCCAACGAACCACAACCGTCGACAAATTATATTTCTAATTTATTCAAATACAAACCCCCAAATCTCTCAATATATAAAACGAATATTCATCCAATTCTTTGAACATCGAATTAGTGTTTACGAATAAAGTAATCGCGAGAATATTAATAACCGTCCCGGAAAGGGACAGACCGCGACTGTTTCTACATCGGCGGTGTAATCGTCCGTGGTCGTTCGCCGCGTTAAACTTTCAACTGGTCGAGTAACGACGAAATTCGCTTTGTCCCCGAAAACCGGGGACATCGTCGAAGTCGCGGCCAACGTCAGCGTTCCGCGTCTAAGTAATTCAAGCGGACGAGGTCGTTTTCATCTGGACGCGGTAATTTCACAGTGTGCGTTTTCCAGCTCGAAACGGCCGCTATGAATTACCTATCCGCCGCGAGCTAAATCGGTTTCTTGGCCACCGCTGCTCGAGCTCGTTTATAAGTATGAATCAACCGAAACCGACGCGTTTCGACAGATGTTCCCGATTTCGAAACGCATAACTATTCGAAAGATCGTTGACTGATAATCGCGTCGCTTGTTCAATCTCTTCCCCGTGCAACGTTCAAACTTAAACTGTTGGTCGAACGGTGTACGTGCAGGGCAAATGTTTTTATTCCCGTAGTTCTCGGATGTTTCCATTTTAACCGTATTTTCGAACGATCCGTAAGAGACGTGGAAGCTAATGTTAGCGTTTCGATTTAATCTCGACGTGGCTGTAACATCGATTGTAATCCTGGAACTCGATTCACTCGACGGGATTCAATTCAGAAACTCCGATTGTATCTCCGTTTCCGACCGATACCGCAGTTACGGGCACGTTTCGTTGCGCCGCAGAACTCGGCGGGAACTTCTCATCGCAACACCGCCGTACGACCATTGTCTTTGCCTGATCTTAATGTACAAACGTTGGAACGCCTCAATTATTCGTCCCCGATCCTCCTACGTGCCCTTTTCGTCATTTTACGCGAGCAAGGTAACTCTGTTCTAAACCACAACCTGTGGAAACGTACTCGACGAAATAGACTCTGAAGATATTATCTATAAAAGTGAAAAACATCAATTATCGTTTCATAAAGATGCTCCCAGAGACCACAAATTTGTTTCTGATCGTCGAGTCGGTGAAAGGAAATAATAAAATAATTTTGTAACGCAATGGATTTAAAAAGGAACCGATGCATTGTTCAGCCTCAGCGAAATGATATTCTTTTATTTCCCAACGAAAAATACGAGATTCCGCGGAACTCTCTGTCATAAATGTGCAGACGTAACGTTTCAAAGTCGAGCTAAAAAACTGCACGTGCTTAACGAGACAACGTAAAATTGAGGCATTTTTACGCGATTTTTAGCATATTTTTACCAGTGCTTCGAAACGCTGTACCTTCGAGTCTATTAATCGCAGAGAGCCCTGCAGAGTTCTCGCTTTTTATCGAAAAATAATAAAACAGAAATGCTCTCGCTTCATCAGTGGAACTTTGCATAATACAAGCAGGAAATAAAGGAAAATATATAATTTTCTGTATTAATTTTCATTCTGATCCAATTATTCCAGCAAACAGAAATTTAAAGAGCCCTCGATTTTCAGTTCGAAATATCAGACTGCACCTTTAATTGGTTCGTCGATCTCTCGAAGAGCGATCACACGATTCGTGCAACGTTCAACAGGTCTCTGATTTTCGTTTCTTTTTTTCCACCCCCCAAAACTTCTTTATTACGGTATTCCGTATAAAACTCCTATATCGATGCTCGAACAAATCTCTCGACGCTTTAGCATTCTCTTTGATAATTAATTACTTATTACATCAGTCGCGTAAGCATTAACCGTAACCCGTGCAAGTTCTTCGACAACACAACGCGCGAGCAATCAAAGTTTCGAAACGACGACGCCAAATGCAGAGCTCTCAGCCCGCAAAGACGACTCGTTTCATATGCAGTTTTCGTCGAGTCAATTGCCCTTTTTCAGCTCTAGCTAGTTAAAATTTTCGTATACTCTTACATAAAATCGATAGTTACATATTTTAACATAGTCTTAGTGTTTGAAGTCCTCAATTTGGAGAAATTATTTATTAAAAGTTCTCTACCCAGTCTGTAAATCACTATCAGAGTATACATCGTTTTCCAACGTTTTAAAAATAGTCAGAAGCATAGTAAAAAAATCCCCCAATTGTTCTTCACGTTCTTTTACGCCGTGGACGTCTTTGATGCTCGAGGCAGGATCCGAAAGAGTTCGAAAAACACTGGTTTACCGAGTGTAACGCCGTGCTCTGCAACGATAACGCCGGTTTTAGGCTCGCGTGCAATTCCCGCCGAGAGTCAATTGCGTTTTTTCTCGTCCCGTGAAAAGTCTGCGGCGGAATTTTTCCAAGAGGCAGACGAGAATAATCCAACGGCGGAACGAGGCTCGAGAGGTGAGTAGCTCGTAATACCACTGGATTACAAAGCGAGATTCACTGCGAAAGTCGAGGTAAACGAAATCTCGAGAACGCAATTCTCCCCTTACCTACGGGATCTCGTATAGGTACACACGACCTGTGTTCTTTTTTTTTTTTTTTTTTCAAAGTTTTCCCTTTTTTCGCCATCGTCGAATTCCCCGCTCGACCGACAATCCCGAAGTGGGCACGGAAAATGTTTAATTTTGCGAAATTTTCGGTTTTCGTCGTAATCGCGTTCCTTCTACCGGTGCTCGGCGTTAATTAGCAGGGCTTCCGTTCGTTTCCTAACATTTCCAGACATTTTCAATGGCGGCCGTATTTCCTACTACCCCTTCGAGCGGGCCACGTATTTCTTGAGGGCGGAAAATGTGGAAGAATGGAAAAGCTACAACCCCCGTTCATACTTTTTTTTTATTTAAATTATGTACACAGTTATTCCCCCCACTCGTACTCGTACACACTGCTATAATTGGCGATGATCTTATGAATTTTATTTCTCCATTTATTTTTACCAAGTCTTCCTAATTATTACACTACTGTTATTTTTAATTGTGTAGTATTATATTTAATATTAACGAACCAATTAATACCCAATTAACAAACCTACAGGAGATATAATGATACCTATTAATAATAATTCCATATAAATTACGTTTTCTCCCTCCAGGCGGTAACCCATCCCGTGATGCACGCGGCCCAATGCAGCTGCACTTCGCTGATCGAACGAGAACTGATGGTGTTCAACGTGACGCAACCGACGACAAGTTTTACTTTTAATTTCAGCCCTTATATATCTCGATGTATTAAAAAAATAGACACCAGTTTCAATAAACAAGTTTTCCTTTAATTCATAGCGAATTACCAGAAACAGAAGTTTAATGAAACACTATTGAATATCACGTGAGTTTAATTATGTGTCTGCAATGGCACGTCGTTCGAAATTAGTCATTAATTCGCGGCCCCGCGCTTCGCTGATAATTAGAGCAATATTAATTGGTAAAAGATCGGGGTTATTCCGAATTTCGCGAAAACGGGATTCCGCCACTGGTCGAGTTTGCACTCGACGGTCGTTGCACTCCGGGGCACTATGCTCTCGATCGATCTAAGTCCACGCCTACGTATAGTTTCCATAGATCAACGGTCCCCGTGTGTTCTCACGAACGAACCAATGCAACAGATGCAGCTGGGTTCCACCTAATAATTCCCTGAATCCATTTCGGACGCGACACCGACGTACTGATTGGATCCGCGAGTTAATTATCTTCGTCGTTTTCGTGGCCCTGACATTAATCCATTCGTTCCTAACGTCGAGTATGGTTGGCATTTGCACGAGGACCCGCGGTATACGAATGCCAACCATAGTTGGTATCCGTGTAATGAGCCGTGGATACGAACGTTGATTGTGATAGCTGCTCGTGCAATTATCAACGACGCAGACGTGCATTTGAGATCTCTTTGATGTTTTTCGCCTCGTTCGAAGGCATCGGTGGAATTCGACTATTATAAATTCTCGAATTTTAATTTCCTCGTCTTTCACGTTTCGAGGGTAAAATCTCGTTTAATGCCGACATCAAAAGAACAGACGGCGAAAATAATAAGCTTCGAAAGGATGAATCCTCGGATAGAACAAGGCAAAGGGGTATAATGTTTAAGACGACTTTCGTTAACGCCGGAAGCGTAAAAAGTTTATACATCGAGCGAGGAACCGAGTAAACCAGACGACCGTTTAACCCGCGGACACTGGCTTTCGAGTACAGCAAACAGCTTCCAGGTATTTAAAAATTGTTTAGAGAGTTCCGTTGGAAACTTGGCTAAGCGAGGGGTAGTTTAATAACAGAATTTTACCCCGAAGGGGTTACCAGAAAGTGCATAGAAAACTTTAATGGTTTCGCGATCGTTCCTAGCACGGAAACTCCGACCCGTATCAGATTATGATTTCGCGAGTTTTACGCCCGATGGCTTTCAATGATCGTAAATTACCTAAGATAATCCCCCATGGGTATTGAAATATAACGCGAAATCGCAGAGAAACGAGTTTGATAACGCCTGGCCATTCGATCGAGACTCGGGTGGACGAAGAATCGACATTTTTTAAAAGCTTAAAGACTTATATCTTCGATCGATGACTCGTAATCGTGTCAAAGTTTAAGATATGGAGGTTTCTTAATTCCGCAAAAAATTGTCGATATCAACGCGAGAAATAGGAATAGAGGCCACAGCGTGATTTCACTGTATTCCAATAAGTTTACGGAATGCAACACGCCCCGACGTTCCCAAGCTCCAAAATAACGATTTTAACGGTGGCGCTGCTCCTTTCGGCAAAGTTTCCCCCGAGAGTTATGCGAGCCCGAAACGCGAAATCAAATATAAATCGGAATACATTTCCATAACTCTGCGCCCTCTGGATATGCAACGATGCTCGAAATTTCGGGAAACGATCCCAAGTAACGGGAACTTTTCACCTCGTGGCTTCCAGGTGAGATATAGAATCGCGTTACGTCGGGGTTTCGTCGAATTCCGTAAACAAACGGAGACAGATAAATTTCTGAACGAAGCTGTTCGACTCGATTCGCGTCTCTGACCGCGTTGTTCGAAACGCAAGCAACCGTCGTATAGTTTTACACGCTTTCGAGGGACCTCCCCTTTTCCGCTTTGCTCCCGAGCGTGCAATTAGCGTGCCAAAACACGACGAGCCTCCCTTCGAGTTCGCACGATTCAACGCGTTCGTGCAATGAATTAACGACAAGGGAGGAGAGTCGACATGCCCCATTTTAACCTAGTTTTGCAGGATAACTGGATAATTTCCGAGATACCGCTGCAAAAGTTACCATTCGCGAGCTACTAATAAAGCAATTATTTATTTATTAACGAGAATTATTGGAATAGATCGAGACTGCAGCTGTAGGACGCCATCTTGGTTCACGATGGCCATATTGATGCTCGTGTACCTTCGTACTTAATTTATCGTTGCACATATATTTCCATAATATTGCATAATATCGCGTTGGATTTCGTTCTTTTCCCCCCCCCCCCGATTAAAATTCCGCGTAATACCTGCCTGGATAGTAGGTAATCGCGAAATTTATGACGCCAACGGTTTCGATATATTCCGAAACCATTAACGTTTCAACCGTCGGATCGTTTTTAATATGCACGTCTACTGTCTTTTTCTCCCCAACATTTTATTGCATCCGTGTCCGACCCAAGCGTTATTAAATTTACAATATTTCCAGAACGCGTTACTTTTACAACGAAATTCGATCGTTGGCTGGAATTGTTATTAAACCCCTTCGGAATCTATACATTATCGAAGTATCGTAAACGAAGTACCGTTTGTTCGATATCGACGAATCGACTTAACATCGAGTGCTTATTTTCGCGTAGGCGTCGGGATCTCTCGTTCGCCGGGATTGAGCAGTATCATGGTTCAACGAGCTCTCAATCGCAGTAAATTATGCACTTAGATCCACGTCGCGAGACGCTGGGAAGGGGGTGGCCAGAGCTTTCTGGAAGTTGCCCGACCGAGTTTCGAGTGGGTACCCGTTCGAACGCGAGCCCGAAAATCGCGAGTTTATGCTGGCCACCCCTCGACCCCGACGAACATTCTCGAGTCCTTTAGATATTCCAAGTTACGTCCTCTTAAAGGTTAAGCGAGAGACGGTCGTCGAAATTCAAACGAGAACTCTCAAAGCCACGTCTCCGCTAGCTCCATCCACCCCCGCTCGAAAACGCCGGACTACGGGACATCGTAAAAGGCTGTCAAATTTTCTATCCGGCGATTTCGCCGTGACGAACTTCCGGAAGCTGCACTGCGAAAGGAACGAGGCTGGGGATCGGCTATCCAACGAAACAATGCGAACTTTAACACTAAACCCACTTACGACCGGTCAAACGACAGTTTTAAAAATTTCGTTTAGAATTTCGGGCATATAATGTTACTTTAGCGCCATTTAACTTCACGGCTTTTCTTATAGTGTACGTGCAATGAATTTTTCAATATTCACTTTTATTTTTATTGTATATTCTTCCTATGGTAGCCTGTCTTGCCCACAAAAATAGTGAAACTTTAGACGCGTGCAGATCCGAAACTACCGGTGTTTTGTTAATTATTAATCCACTGTTAGAAGCGGTGAACCTTCCTCTTTAAAATGCTTTTTGGTTTCTGACGATCGGACTTTCCGTTTTCGAGATATCGCGATTTATGTAAATGGTAATTTTTCTTAATTCGACTATCGCTGTCTCCGTCTGACGCGTCGCGCTGGACCTCCTTGTCGCACGTTGACCCACTGACCGAGTGATGAATGATGTCACGTTTACTATTTACTACGATCACGTGCGACCATTGACAACGCGACGTAAACAATGAAACGTAAACAAATTCTTTGAAGCCTCATATCTCCGGAACTAATAAAGCTATCGACATGTTCGAACGCTCATTTTAAAGGGGATTTCATCCTCTATCAGATGACTGCATCAACTATTATTATTTGTGCTGTCTTCTATGTTTATTTTGTCGTATACTTTGACTCTATGCGTTCAAGGGAGTTTCAGCGATTCCTATTGATTATACAATCGGCGTGAATTTGTATTTTGATGGTATTGTAAAAAATTGAAATGTTTTTATCTGACAAAACGACCACCGCACGATGTAGCGTCGCGAGTGAATAGAAAACGTCTCTTCAGAGATGTTTATCTGATTCTGTCGAGGAACGGGTATAGTCAGAAGTTGCAACACGATCTAGAGAGGAAAGAATATTATACCGAGACAACATCGCCAGATGGAATTGCCTCGCGACAGAGGAAAATCGCATCGGGGAATTTTCAAGAATCGTGGAGTATCCATTTTACATTGATTTCTTGTCACGCTGCACGCGAATACGTCGACGCGGAACTTCGGATTTCGTTGCTGAGAAAGCTTCGGGAAGCCAAAAGCGAAACCGACACGCTGAAATATGGGCAAATGTAGATCTTAACGGGGAAGTAAATATCGGAACCGTTCGACGTCAATTAATCGAATTTGGTTCGAAAGGTCGCGTTGCGACGATGAAGCACTTCGTCTCGAAGACAAATCGACAGGGTGGAATTGTTTTTGCGAGAGATCGGTTCGATCGAACGGCGGAACAGCGGTCAAAAGTAATTTTCGCCGATAAATCTCAATTCAATCGGTACGGATACGACGTTGAAATATACGTCGGACGTCGTATCGGTGAAGAATATCGTCGGGATTGCATTAAACCGACGATAAATGGTGGATCTCGTACTGGTTTGCGGGATGCAATAACTATGAATCGTTGGCCACGTTCGTCGAAAGGATACACCGCGATCAAAAAAAACAAACGACATTATTTATTCGTTTGCCCGTTAAATCGGAATAAAAGTTTCTGTCGTGGATTGATATACTTTGCAACGAACGAGCGAGAACTTCACCGTTCGATCGACTATCCATCACGGGCAAGACGCTATAGACGAGGTTTTATCGGTTATCTATTATTCGAATAACATTCTGTGCGCGAGATTATACATGTCGATATGTTTATTTAATCGCGACACATGAATTATTAGCATTTCCAAATAGGCGAGCGCCCTGGAATGGGATCTGTCAAATAAATAACGATCCTAAGCGCACCATTATTGGCAGCTGAATAATTTTATTCGCTTACGTAAGCTTTTACATTCGGACGTTTGATCCAAGTTCTCGACCGTACTAATAATTTCGAAAAAATATTTACGTTCCCGCGATTACCGGGCGAAAAGGGTACGGCTCGAAGCGATTTTATGTTTGAACGACCCACTGGGAACTTTTCAGCGATATAAAAAAGTTGGTCGTCAATTTGCGAAAGAAAGTCGAACGTAATACTTCAACGGCTCTCCGGCGTTCTCTAGGAAAACACGACCGGGGGATTGAAAATTAAAATATAATTTGTACGCAAGGCAGCCCCAGCTGGGCGCGGGTGAGTCTACGTTTCAATTATATGCTTCGTTTATACCGAGTCGGGAAACGATTAGTGTACGTCGCGCTCGTTAAGTCGCTCCTGGGGATAGGATGATTTGCAAACGAGTGACTCGAAATTATGTCGAGCATCCCTAATGAATCTACCGTCTCGTGCTTCAACCTCCTCCTTTTACGTCTTAACCTGTTCCATCTGCCAAGGGTAACCGCGAAATCAGCGATTTTTTAACCGAAACGCGCCAAGTTACATCTTACGACCGGGTAAATCGCGAGAAATTACCAAGTTGAGCCGGAGAATTGGTCTACAACTTATCAAACGTATTATATTCTTGTTCAAGAAATTAATACTTTCGCGGTGAGATAAAAGCGGGACGCAAATGGCGTTAAAACGCGAGATTTACGCGTTCGAAACAAACGTATTGTCTCGCGTCGCTGGTATTCAATATCGCGGAACACAACGCGGTCGCGCAAACACGCGGAACTCGGTGCGCTTCGCGACAATACCATTGTAATAACCACTGATTTATATTCCCCGCGGGCAAACGGCCGCCAAATCTAAATCCCAATCCTGCACCGGCCGTTTCCGCGACTACACGCTTTGTTCCGTCGCGGACCTGTGCACGAAGTTCGATCCGCGGGGCTAATTCCGCCCTTTCATCAAGTTCAGTCCACCCTCGGAATAAAACCAATACGAAATTCTACGATTTACCACTACTTAAGAACTTGTCTGTTTCTACACAGCAAAGGAAATGCACAAATTTGAGTTTCTGGATCTTCGATCTTCTAGAAAAATAATTTTAATATCGTAGGGGACATTTCGACATGTCCAGAGAGCATCTTTCGTTAGCACAATACTAAGTTTACAGCAAGTTTCGCGATATGGCGGCCCCGTAAATCAGTGTTCCCAAGTTCGAGGATCGATGTGCCCCGAAAATATTATTTATCGTTCGATTCCAGGCCGCCGGAAGCTACGGTAACGCGATAGAATTTATCCACATAGCGCGGTACAAAGGCTAACCTACATATATTTCACAGTTAGCTTGCATAAAGCAAGACCGAATGATCAATTTCGCCTTAATGAAATTCTACCGTCGCCGGGCGAATACCCACCGGGTGGCGATGAATAGTCAAGCGTGCTCTTATTACCGAAAAATATTAATCGTTTCTCCCTCTTAATTCCCGGTCCACGGCCTCGGTTTTAACGAGTCGTTCGCTTTTAATCTCGTCGACGGGGATCCGCCAGGTTTCCCCGCGGCCAGGGTTCACATTCGCGTTTGACGCCCGGATAAAATATTCATACCACGATCGTAAGTTAATTCGTCTCTCTGCCGTCTGACACGGACATTTATACGGCCCGCGGAGACGCGAACGTTGAGATATTCAAACGATGTTAATAAACTCCACGCGCTAAATCGCTCAGGGACGTTTCGCGCTCGACCAAACTTCCCACGATTTCCGCGTCATCCCCCCGCAAATTGTTTTCGATTCTAATTCGAAGTTTCAAGGAACCGACCCACCTTGTATAATTCACAGTTAATCGACGTCGTTCGGTCCGCGTGAAATAACGCGGAGCTAGGAAAAACGTTGTTCCGAGGGAAACGCGTTTAAAGTTTCGTCCCGGGGATCGTGTTCGGTTCGCGACCTACTTCGAAACCCCGCGCATCTTCGTGTTTCATATTTCGTTGTAATATTTAACACTCGTGCTGGGGATATTGCACGGTCACGGGAAATTTTAGAGAAATTGATACTTCGTACGCGAAGTGGGGAAGGATATCTCCGCGATAAAGTGGCGTCCTTCGCGCGCGCGCGCGTGTGGCCTGAAATATCGAATCAATTTGAAAATATGTCAGGGGAGACTGGATGCGCGGAGATTACGATCGGGATAATGGAAGATTGATCGGTTTTCGATGACGATGAACACCGATATGACGGAACAACGAACTGTTTAACCGATCGGCTCGTCGATGCTTTCAATTTACAGGGGAAAGAAACTGAGCTGACTCGTGGCCGCTCGTGATTAATAATACTACGTTCCACCGTTAAAAGAATTGCTTGATGATAAACTTCCGTATCATTGAAATTGTTATTCTTAACAAGCTATTCTATTTTATTTGACCTCTTCCAACGGCTCGTCGATGCTTTCAATTTACAGGGGACAGAAACTGAGCTGACTCGTGGTCGCTCGTGATTAATAATACTACGTTCCACCGTAAAAAGAATTGCTCGATGATAAACTTCGTATCGTTGAAATTGTTATTCTTAACGAACTATTCTATTTTATTTGACCTCTTTCGACGTAATTACCAAGAATTCTAGGAACGACAAGAAATAGTATTCTTATATTTTATACCTTTTGGATCCTTTCCAGTCAATACTACGAATGTGAAAATTTTTTTTTTTGAAGGGTCCTTTTCGAACTAATCAATTTACAGGCTCGGGGAAAGAAACTGAGCTGATTAATAATACTACGGTCTACCGTCGAAAGAATTGCTTAATAATAAAATTCGTATCATCGAAATTGTAATTCTTAACGAATCGTGCGACAATCGCCGTGTATCGTAAGTCATTAATCAGATTACAGTTCGGCCAACACTGGTCTCTATCGACAATTGGAGGGACGAGAGTGTACAGATACAGTTGAGAGTTAAGAGAATGCCATGGAAAGAACGTCGAATTTCTGTAATCGGCTTTCCCGGGGCTTAACTAAAGTCGCTGCGACGTGGGACGTTCTGGCAGGGAAACTTTCGACGTATAAGTTTGATTAAAGCGCGCTGCTATTTTTCCATCGTTCTATTTTCGATCGTTTTCATATATCCTCTCTGACGCACGATCGCGACATCCGTCGAATAGATCGAAAGTCGTTATCCGAACGAAAGAGAATATCTGTGCAATCGATTTATTTTAATTTAGTATCCTCCAACTACTCGACACAAGTGCTTTCCACTCTTTGATCTATAAATATAAGTTGGACGTATCCAAGTCACTTAGAGACTTGAAAAATATTTAATTAAAAAAAGTCTCATACGAGTGGGCATAAATTAGAACAGCAATTGACTGGCTTTTTCGACGTTTACAGTAGTTTAAATATAGGAACACATGTTGCTGGACGCGGGTTGGCGTCGACGAAACGAACGTCGCGTCAGCTGGCGTAATTACCGCGGCCAGCTCGTCGACGAATTAATTCGCGCGTCGAACTCGTCGCTCGTAGCGCGTTTACCTTCGCCAAGTCCGGCTCGAACCGACCGCGATTTAATCCGAATTACGTTCCGATCCGTTGGAATCGTTTACCCAAGGTCGATTCGCCTCCCTCTACGAAATAAATGTTATTAATTCCGTCCCGATCCGATCGCTTCGCGGTTTAACTTTTCCCTCGTCGTTCGAGCGCGAATTTCAAAAGCTACCCTCCGACTTCGCGATGATAATATTATCACTACCACTTCGACTCTTTTTTCTCGCACATTAACAGCTTAAAATTTCATCGATATCATTCTTAATGGATCGGTAAAATCACTGTGTTTAAATAATCCACGAATAAAGCGACTGAGAGCCTTGTATCATTTCTATTCGTTTATATAATATTTATCTGTGTTTGCTAATAAAATAAAATTTATTTCATCGATACCATTCTTAATGGATTGGTAAAATCATTGTGATTTTTTGTTGGAAAATGTTTAAATAATCCACGAATAAAGTGACTTAGAGAGTCTTGCATCATTTCTATTCGTTTATACTATATTATTTGTCTGTATTTGCTAATAAAATAAAATTTATTTCATACCATTCTTAATGTGCTTTTTTCTCGTTCGAGAATGTTTAAATAATTAACGAATAAAGTGACTCAGAGAGTCTTGCACCGTTTCTATTCGTTTAGATATTATTTATCCGTGTTTGCTGGTGTCTGGAATTTTTCAATACCATTTCGCTCGTATCTCGAAGTTTCCCGATACAAAGGGTCGTCACTGGCGTAATTGCGTCGTAAAATAAAGTCCCTCCGCGTCGAAGAAATTTCTTTGTGAAAATCGCGTGATACACGGAACGAAACCCGTATCGAGTTGTGGCACGTATTACCGGGCACCCTGTATATTCAGCGATCATATTCCGCGACGCAATCAGTAGGTCCCGTACCTCGATCCTGGCATGCAATTTTGTACGTGCTCGCTCGCCGAACCTGAGAAGAAAGCTCTTTCACGGAACTATCGATCTATCAATCGCGAACCCGGTGAATCCGGCCGATTCCCAGCGCCTCGTTCCACGGGACAGAGGGGATTCATTCCACGGAAACAATTTTCGATTCGACTAAGCTCCGACTACCACCACCTACGATCCCCTTGTCGTTCCCCTCGACTACGTCAAAATATTTCCCTTCCCTTCGACGCGCCGTGAAAATTTCATCTCGTCATTATTAGAAACTTTAAATCTCACAGCGGGACAAAGTTGCCCGGAATGATCGATCGATCTAATTCTGGCTAACTACGAGCTGGAAAATTTTGTCGAACCTGTAACCGAAAGTTGAGATCCATTTTTCTGCAGCTCTGAACAAGCGACAAACAGTTTGAATTTTATATTAAGAGCTGCATAGAATTCTATGGAGTAAACTTGGAGAAAGAAATAGCGAATGTACCCCAATTAATTTGCACCGCGATGCTCTCAAATACCCGATTGCTCGGCAAGTTAACGAAGTCAGGCAGATCGTAGGAAGCTCGGGGCGGATTTTGGCTGGTTGCTCGTCGTCTAATTACGCGGGACCTCGTTTCCAAACTCCCACGGAGCGGCGTTTTCGTCGCAAAAAGGAAACATCTTCTTACCTGGTGGCTTCTTGCAGCAACAGGTGAGGCGGTACCCAAAACTTAACCCTCAGCGCGAACCTCAACGGCGCCACACCGCCTCCGGTTTGCCTCTCTATGGGATTCCGTAGGTTCAACCAAAGCTCCTCGCCCTTCGCGTTTTGGTACTTCAGCCCGAAGTAGTCGCACTCCTTGCTGACGCCCAGACAATCGCACACCTGCAAGCAGAACGGTTCCCAGTCAGAACGATTACAGTAATGACTTTCGAGTTGTCGCGAATTTTCTCCCTCGGGGTTGTTACCAACTTATCCCCACCACTTTCGCAAATTGCTCCCACCTAACGAGCCTCGCGAGCACCGCTAACAACCACACTGAAAATCTTACACATTTTCACGCCACATTTTTGATCTCAAAAGCAAAAGGGTTCGGTAGTTCAATGGTGTATAATTTTACAGCATTCTTAATATCATTTAAAAATTTATAAGTAAAGTTTGAAAGAAAGGTCGAATACTTGAAGCGTTAACCAAGTTTTGCATGACCAGAATTTCGATTCTGGGCAAACCAGGCAACTTAAAATGTTTCTCATTTTCGAGTCCATACTAAAATTCATGAATTCTATTCAAATTCATTTCCTTGAACGTTTCGCCTTGAGGCCAGAATAGCAACGAGCCCAGTCTATTATTCATCTCGCGAAGATAGTTGGCTGCTAATTTAAGGGTTAATAGAGTTTTCCAGCGAATTCCGGGGCCTCCGGGGGTGTTTTATCAGGTGGAGTTTGGGTTTTAAGGCCAGTCGATTGGAGCTAGTGCAAACACGCGAGAGTTATGTACACTTTTTGCTCGGGCCAATGTCTCTGGCAGAATTAACCGTTTACCCGGAACACTCGACCCGATTAATACGCTCGGAAACCGCGGACCGATTCGCGGGAGAACAGCTAGGCGGTCGTGCAAAGCGTGTAATAAATTGCTGGCAATAATTTAGAAAGTTAGCCCCCGCTATCCCTGCCGGGGGCTCCACAGCCTCCGACAAACTCTGCGATGGTGTGCGCCCGATGTGTGGTTACACGTATTTTTTCCACGCTGCTGCATCCACCGTTTCTTAACTAACGTATTGCTCTACAAAAAATAACCTGACACGATCATAAAACTTTATTCTCGCTTCTCATATATTACAGATACTTTCCTTTTATATTGTACACCTTTCGATACCGTAACATCTTTGAAAATTCTCTTTCGGGGGTCCCTGTCGAACTAAATAGTTCAAACGTTCACTTTACCATGCGATGAAATAAAATACAAAATTGTTATGGTACTTATAAAAATTCTATATATTATTTTATTTCCTCCTTTTATATATTACTCTTTTTTGTTTGACCTCTTTCAATGTATGCAACTTGAATTACCAAGTGCAAGAATTCTAGGATCGACCAACGTTGATAGCGAATAAATTGTAATATTTTATGCAGAAGAAAGTGCATTGTATTTTATATCTTTGGACACTACAACGGTTTTGAAAACTTTCTTTCGAGAGTCCCTTTCGAACTAAAAAGTTACAACTATGCGTTGGAATAAAATACAAAATTGTTGTCAAACTTATAAAAATTCAATATATAATTTTATTCCTATTTTGACCTTTTTGAACATGACACAATAACCAAGAATTCTAGGAACGAGCAACGCGAATGGCGAATAAATTGCACTACTCTACGCGCAAGAAAATGCACTCCACGGTGCATATTGGGAAGATTACGGTCGATCGTCGTGAGGCAAAATTACTTAACGACGATTACATTTTAGCTGTTCCCAATATTCCCCGTTATCGTGGAGTACTCGTCGTTCGTACAATGGGAAGCGTCCGATATTCCCGGCGGTCGATGGATCCAATTGTTCTGGTTTCTGTGGGGCGCGGATGCATCCAGTTTCGCTATCCCGGCTCCCGTGACAGACTGGAAGTCGACCACGTGCGTCGCGATAAGGGAAATTCACGGCGAGAGGAAAGGAACAAGAGAAGGCGAGTCCCATCGGCCCAACGGTAATAAATTTTACCCGCCGCCCGTCGCGAGCCCGGGACACTTTTTGCGGGAACCAGTGGAACCCCGGAAACCGAATGGCCGACCGAAAAGAATTACGTATCCATCCACGAGATTCTCGCGAGCGACGGTTTCCTTTCCAACCACGCGTGCGGAAGAATCCTCCGTGGATTTCCTCGACCGATACCGATGGAGATATTCTTGAAAAACATCGAACTCGAAATTGCCCAAAAACTTCACCAATTACAAACTTACGATCTCATATGTAATAAAAGTTGATCAAACAAGTTATAACGGAAATGAAAAAATTGTAACGAGAATTCAATTTTTTTACACCTGCGTGCTGGATCGAAATTTTATTCGTGCTTTATATTTTATGGAAAAATTATCAATTAAAATACGAGGATCCTTGGTCCATTGTTTGCTACTCCAGAGAAAATAATGTTTCCACGGAAATCGCGGAAGTGCCCGTAGGAAACTTTGTTCCGGACGCTTCGATCGTTTCTCGAACTATTTGCGTTTCCTGGCCCGGAAAACTCGCGTGAAAAGTTTGTGGTGCCCTTGAGCAAATCCTCGCTCGTATTTAAGTCGTAAACTTTAACGGGTTGCTTATCGCGATGTCTCGATACCACGCCGGGCGTCTGAGCCTTTCGATTCCTCGCGATTTATTTTCCAGAAAATAGAAAAAAAAAATAAACGCGATATCCACGGGGCGAATCAGGTCACAAAGGCTTTATCGATGCTTCAAAGGTACGCGTACGCGTCGCTGGGACTGGTTATGCAATGCGTATCGTTGCAAACGCTCACAATATGCAGTCGCACGTGATATGCATGTAAAACCGACTGTTCATAGTCGTTTGAACATTTTTCTATTCCTTCTTGTGCACGATATCGGCCCTAAATAATGCCTAAATAAAAATCGTTTGTCGATTTTTGTTTGGTTATCGTATTATTTATTGCAGGAAGCTACGGTGAATTCTTTCCACCCTTCATTGGGCAAATAATTGAATTTTTCTAAGAGTATAATTTGCACAAAATAGAACCACGGGATAGAATGAAAGAAACAGGTATTTTTAGGTGAACAGAGAAAACAAATCGAACTCGTTGACGAAACTTTACCCTCAAAAATAAATTGCAAATAATAGTTACGATGCTTCCTCCAAGAAAAATATTGAAACTAGATATTTACTTATACAAAAAAAAATAAAATAACGAGGAACTTCAGTTTGAGAGTTCTGTACTTTTCAAGAATATTTTTCTGTAAAGCTCGATTTAATCACAACTAATTCTTCAAATGTGCACTGTCTAATTTTTAATGAATTAGTAAACGAAGAGTACTCGTGATTTTATTCTATTTATGAAAGAAGGAGACAGTTTTCAGTTTGTGGGACACCCTGTAGAAGGTGCACCGTAATTCCGAGTGATCGTCGACGAGACGCTAGGCTTTTCTCTGTGGATGCAGTTTGTCGCGCGAATTCAATGCACCTCTCCGTCGACGGAGACGCGTTGCAGACGCGTGCCTTGGCTTTTCATGAATATTCAAACGACGCGACGGACCGTTTTGAAAAATCGCTGACACAATACCTTCGGGCCCCGGGGTTTCCACCCTTTCCTGCGGGGCGGAGACTGTGAAAAGCGGAGGTGAAAAAAGCTGAATGCGCGAGCAAAAGACCACTGGAGCTCGCTGCTTCGCTGTCGACTGCGAGCCTGCGTTTACACATCCACCTAGTTAACCCTTTCATCCACGACAAATATTTACAATTATCGAAAAACGTATTACGTTCTAGGAAAAGCAAAAAATAATCCGACCCAACCAGTTCTCACGGAAACGTGGCTTTGTTTTAAAAGAATTCACAACCAGATTGCCTTTTGTAATTTTCGTTTTGCTTCGTTTCAAAGGGGAGACACGATAGTCAAAAGTTTGCGTTCCGAAATAGACAATTTGGAAACAACGCGAATTTTAAACGGTTCTGCTTCGACCCTCGAACAGGGGAGGTTCTGGCTGGCAACGTGACCGGGGGAATTTAATGTATCCGCGTACAACGAGGGGCCAAGCGACCGTGGTTAAAACACTACGCACAGACGCGTCGCGAACAACATTTCACGCTCACACGCGGGAGAACCATAGGTGCATAACGGTTTTACGAACGCGGCGGCGAAAACACGAGCCAGACGAAGCAATTTGCATTCGCGGCGGGGAAAATTAATATCGCTGGCGGGACGAATTAAATAAACCCGTTAATCCGACGCGGCGCCGACAACAAACGAGCCTCGTATTGTTTCTGCGAATTTCGCGAACCCACCCTTTCAAACAGATTACGGGGGGAGCGAAACGCTAGTTTTTCGGTTACAAAATTACTCTACTTTCTCGTAACTAACGAGATAAGAAAATATTATTCCATTAATAAAGAATCCTGAGTCTTCGAATCGTACTGATGGTTCTAGTTTAGAATTCATAGTGTTGCAGAGGTCTGTAACATAAGCGAACGCAGTGTGTTTTTACGATAACAGATGTCTCTTGCATGCATATCCGCGACGTGCATGTGCAGTTCTCGAAATAGCTTTTCAATATTAGAGTCTAGGAACTCTGTTTTAGATCTGAATTCAGTGATCCCTCGAGCGACGATAAGGCTGGAGATAACAATGAGTGCTTATTTATTAATCAGAACCTAGTATAAACGACTCTGTTTGCACAGAATGTTCGATAGCTTTTCTTAATCAGCGATTAACGAGTCGATGTTGTGTCAACTTTTTGAGTAATCGATTGCATGAATTATTGGAAGTCCCGTTACGTGTTGTACGTCGCGTGTGATTTATGCACGGCGATGCATGGTCCCATTTCCGCCGAGTAGCCGGTCAGTTCTCGAACGAACGATTTTCTAACAGTTCTGCAAGACCTCCGTGTCTAATTTGCTCGATCTGAATTTTTATTTTTGGTTGCAATTAAGAATACTCGTTTGTTCGACGAAAATAGCCACCATCGAATACTGCAAGGTATCTGGGACATTTTGAAGACACGAAACTGCACGACACGACGTCCGGAAATTTGCATTTGGGTCGATGGCGGCCATTTCTAACACTTCCTGCGAAGATAAGCAAGTGGACACTACTGCACTATACAAATGACTGTAACTCAGGAATAATGTCAATATTACCATTAATTTTGGATTCCATATTGTAGAAGAGACATTCTATATATTAATATCAAAGTTAAAACATAACTTTAGAACGTGATAATACTGGGTACTCGAGAACCGAGTGGGTAAATTATATTTTCGATAAAGAAAGAGGGTCAAGGAGCGACTGTTTCGTTAAACGATAAGAACCCATAATTCGAACGAGGATAAGTTGCTTCATTTTCTAGGAAAATCGTGCTAAGAACGCGAGCTAAGGGATGACACGATCCATTCCAGGAACTGAAAAGGGAACTTCGTTCTAAGACTTTGTTAACAAACTTCCTTAAGATACTTGCTAAGAGACTTCGTTCCGGAGCCTTCGCGGAGACTCTTCAGATTGAGATTTCCAATCAACAACCATCATTTGTGTAATCAGCTAAGTTTTATACCGAACAGTACCATCGTCGAGAACAGACGATGCTCCAAATTGAATTTTCGCCATTAACCGATTCACTTCTCATAATTAAAATAAATATAGATTGTCATTTCAGCGTTTTAAGATCACCGGACCGCCGCTGTTTACCGAATTTCGAACGCGTAGCTCGTTTTTCCGTTCCGCACATCGTTCGAATTTCATTAAATCCATTTTACTTAAGGAACTTCGCCGTTAACGATGTAACGAGATTTCGTCTCGCAGTTTACGAAACTAGATTTCCTGGCTTCTTCGGTTTGACCGTCGCCGGGTACCACCGGAAGTTACACCGCCGGGGATTCTCCGTTTCGCGCGTCGCGAAACGTGACCGAAATACCGAGCGCCCAGACGAAGAGAATGCAAGCTCGATTTTCTTATTTGCCTTCGACTCTCGTGAAATTTCAATCGGGAGTCTTGCTGCCTCCGTCGAAACGCGGTTGAGCCACCATAACGTTCCTACGAGATCCGCGAAGCTGGAGGAACATCCTAAACACGATCGTGCCCCTCTTTTTAAGAAGTCTGCTTCTGAATTTCTATGCTTTAGATTTGTTAATTAATCTCTTACTAACGGTTTATATTATCCCTTAAATCGTATGAATTAGATATTTTTGGATTCCACCTGGAGGTTCTTTTGGACCAATAAATTTAAGTTCCAAGTATTTGGATCGCCCCAAAGCAGAGAAACTAAACCTACAGACACTTCATGTATGACCATTTTTACTATGACTCGCCAAATGACCAGTAAAAATTGCTGAAACTTCTTTGGGTGCACAGTGTCAAAGTAAATCTCAAAATAAACATAGAAGGGAAAATAAATTATAAAAGCAGTTAGGTTCGTTGGATAGAGGATTAAATGCCCTTTAAAATGAGCGTTTGTACCAGTGGATAGCGTAATTAGTTCCGGAGATATGAGGATTTTAGTTTCAAGTCGATGCGGTGGCTGGTTTCGGAGATATAAGGGTCCGAAGCTTTGTTTACGTTTTGTTGCGCTCGCGCGAGTTCATTGATCCCGCGCGCGTAGATAGTAAACAGTGCGTAGTAAATTCTTGGAAATACTACGCCGGAACTAGGTCACGGCAGTCACGTACGCGGGGTAGGTCAGTGCGACGCACGTGCGACAAGGAGGTCCGACTCCGCTAGACGAGAACAGAGATAGTCGAATTAAAAAAATTACCTTTTACATAAATTACGATATCTCCGAAACGGACAGTCGGATCGTCAAAAACCAAAAGCCATTTCAAAGAGGAAGCTTCCCCGCTGCTGACGATGCCTCAACAATAGAGAAAATACTAATAATTTCGGAACTGCAAGTAATTAAAGTTTTAGTAATTTCAATACGCGTTAGTAGCCTGCGTTAACACGGGAAACGCCATAAGAGAATTTTTTAAAAATTACCGCTCCATTAAAATTTCGATATCTCCGGAACGGAACGTCGGATCGTCAAAAACCAAAAAGCATTTTAAAGGGGAGGCCTTGCCGCTTCTAACGTTCGCTCAATTTTGAATAAAGCACTAGTAGTTTCGGAACTGCACGCGTCTAAAGTTTTACTATATTTAATACGCGTTGTCTACTTACATCTGAAGCTAACCAGACTTTGATACCATATTTTGTTCTGTTTTTTACAAGAAAAGTCTATGAAAACAAGCAATAAGAATAGAGGTGACTGTTGAAAAATTTATTTTACATTAAAAGGCGCTAAAATAATATTTTATGTTAGAGATTGTAAACGATATTTTATAAACGATCATTTGATCGGTCGTGGGTAGGTTTAGCGTTAGATTTGGAAAGGTACATGATTCGAAGTGGAATTTTTTCTCGGTTTGTTTGGTTCTCGTGGAAACTGTGGGGCTAATGGACGGTCAATTTCCTTTTGTTCGACTCGTTACGACGCGCGTAATCCAGAAGCGGATGCCACCGAAGGCCACCCAGCGTCGTTTGCTAGAGAAACACCGGGGGACTGGCAAAACTACGGAGAAAATAAGAAACGAGGCGAGTTATTAGAGGCAACCTTGCGAACGTCTTGCGGAGGTATTTCTGGAACACCGCGGAGAATTCCAAGTCGCTTCCCCGGAACTGGATATCCGAGAATTCACTTTGCCGCAGGTATCCGTAGGTGGTCGCTAAAAACGAAAATACGGGATAAAGTTATCCGAACGCGAAACGCCATTTTTGCCGGACAAAAGTACGTACAATTCACCAGTAATTTACGCTCCCCGGGAAAAATAACCTTCCAATTATTACTAATAAAAAAACATCGTTCAACAGTCACGGTATCTCTAACCTTCGCTACTCGTCACTGTTTAAACAATTACAGTGTGTGCGCAACGTTGATGATAACGCAGGCAAATATCGTTTTAAATTTAATTTTCTTGGCTCTGCATAATTCGTTGTAACTTTGATTTTAATCAGTGTTCCTATTTTTCTGACTTTGTTCCAAGAGAGGACAGTGGAATTTCCCCAATATTTTCGAGCGACGGTATCGCGATCGACGACGAAAATTACTCCAACCTTTGTCGTACCGTGATTCGAGCCGTAAATATTTAAAGTGTCGATCGTTATTGCGCGCACACGAAAGACGACGAAGAAAAGCGATAGGAATTGCAAATATAGCGGGCCAGCTTGGTGCACTGGCCTCTCGGAAGGCCAACTTTGTTTACTACGAGATCTCGTAGGAGGAATCTTGCTCCTGGTGCTCAGGGACGGCGATACCGGCGGCGAAGCCTCGTTTTCTCCGATCGACGCCCGGACTGCGAATAAGCCGGTATCAAGAAAACAATGGCTCCCGTCACGCCATTTGCAAACCAGGAAATCGTGACACCGTTACGGTTTGCGAACCCCTTCGTCGCAGAACAAACTCTCGTCCAATGTTTCGTTCGAACGAAACTCTAATTAAACAAAAAACGAATTTAAATGAATTTCGAGACTGCAACCGAGCGGAGAGTCACGGTTAAAATGCGACGAGCTTCGACGCGCGAGCATGGAGGACCTTCGAAAACTCGCTGCATACGTCATTAGTCTGCTCGTCCCTGACAAAACCTTTTTATCCGCGTTTGAACGTGCACCGGCGACGTTTAGTCGCTCTTTCGCTGAGCGTCCTTTGTCGCGATCCCGCCGTTTCCCATTCGCGCCCGTCGTTTATTTGTCGTCGTCCGTTAATCCAGAAGCGAATCGAGCAGGGGGAAACAACGACAAACGAGCAGATTTCAAAAGGTGGACGACGCAAATCGGATTTTCCATCGACCGTACGCCGCGTCGCGGAGTTAACGATCGTTTCGCTTATTCGGTGGACGCGACGTTTAATAAACTTTTGTTTCCCCCCTCCTCTGTTCTTATCGAACAGCATTCGACAGGTTTCCTATACGCGCAAAGAGCCGGACGACCGTCGGAAAACACAGCGATCGCTCTGTAATAGTCGAACGAATTTCCTTTCGGGGGACGTATTGCTATTCCACCGCGTAATAGAGTACGAACCGTACAAAGCCCGTTCGCCAGACTTCGAATTTCGACGAATAAATCGTCCTATCTTCGCGTGGAAGCGCCTCTTTGTCGCGTATCGACAGCCTGACGTATGAATCGCGGGGTCCGCGAGGTGAATTTATACCGCGTGGACGCGTCTCGTTCTCGTTACGAATTTAGCCAAGAGTCGATTTCACAGAGTAAACAGCTTAGAAATTTCACGGAGACGCATTGCTAATATTACATTCAAAACTCGCGCGTTGGAAATTCCCTTTTCATCGATTCGTTTCAATTTCACTTGCACAAATTTTCTCATCATTTTGTCCAAACGAAACTGTACTATTTTTTAATAAATTAGGAAATGCACTTTCATATAACTATGACATTAAGTACCTAAAAAAATAATTTTCTATGCCTTTAATACCGAGATTTACGTTCCTCGGCTCGATCCTGCAACGAGAATCAGAGTCGTTCGTTGTCTTCGACGTCCACATCACTCGTCTTCGATCCCCCTGGTTTCCTCGCGAGTTTTTCTCGAGTACTGTCAAGTCGGCGATGGACGACGACTTAATGACCGTCGCATAATCGGGGCTCTCAGGAACGGTAACGCGGTTCGTCGTGGCTCTGACCACTTCGGCACGTATCGCAACTTTTTCGAAGCCTCGCGTCCGTCGCCCTAACCGTCCTTCTCTGCTTCCATTCCGTCTTCCGCGTCCAACGACGTCTTTTCAACCGTCCCTGTTCGCCAAGGGCTCGAGAGGGTCGTTAGGGAAGCCAGGACAAGACGGCAAAAACCTCCCGACGTCTCTAGTTTTTCCCTCCGTCGTACGCGAACAAAACCACTCGGCTCGGGCGGACTTTCCACGCCGGTCGACCTGTCCGCCTCGCTTCCGGCTCATCTTTTTCTGCAAACTGCTCGCAGATTGCGTTCTCGAAACACCTACGGCTCCTGTCACGTCGACATTAACCCGCGAACACGCTCGAATTATCGAGACATTTATTATCACCGATAATAAACACGAGAATATAAATTCAGCTGATTTTCAAGAAACATGAAATTTATTATAAATAAATGTAAACTCAATGTAATCCGTGATCTCCAAATAGTATGTAGATTCTACCCTTAGTATAGAGTACTGTCCTTCACTTTTGTTTCGTCAGCCAAGAGGCGAATATATTACTTCATTTTAATTAAAAATACAACAATTTCCATCCAGATCGCGGGTTTCAGAAACGCTGATTACGTATGAAAGTAAATGCTTAGAACGAGATTCCCAAGACATACGTCGCTTTCATAGTCGTTTCGTAAGAGATCGTAATGCATTTTTGATGGCTGCTCGCGATTAAAGGCATTACAACCTCTAATCATCGTGCCTCTCGCATCCTCTGATAGTTCGATACAAACATCTTGCTTTAGTTCCAGAGGAAGTCCATTAGATTCGCGTTAGTCGAGGTCTGAGTTAGGTAAACGAGGCGGCCATGTTAAACTTCCATTACGTCGTCGGATCCGTCGATTCGAAAATTCTCGATGGAAATCAATTTCGCGTTCGAGTGTCTTTTTCAACGGCTCGAAACGTATTAAAAGAGAATCAGTTATCCGAAGTAAGTCAATCTGCTATAACCTTTATACTTGGTAAATAAAGTTTCTTAAGAAGCTTATCCCCGCGGAAGATTATCCATCTTAATTTCGATTATTTAAGAACCGTCGAGTATGAGAATCGATTATTATTCTATTCGCCGAAGTTTACGCGCGAGTAATATTCTATTAGAGAATTTTGCTCCGGCGATAGAAATCAGGAATTAAGATCTATCCACATTTCAACGTTACCGTCAATATTATGCGAATACACAACGTAAGATAAACACAATCGACCTTACAAACTCTGTAATGGAAATTCCATTATTACCTGTTGCACGCTTGTGTTCAATATTTGCTTATAATTTTGTAACCGAGCGTTTATAGTCGACTTTCGTCATATGCAATTCGACAATATTTGCATAAATTGTTGACGGTTCATTATCCGAACGAGATAGACGCGTATAAATTCTCTTTGCTCTAATTTCGTCTTGGTAAAAATCTACCGTTTGACCAGAGAACCTAAACGGGTTTGCCATTGTAGGTCAATACGATGCAAAGGCATCGAACCTGGAGAGTTAATAATGTTGTCGACGTCGCGAAAGCTCCGGCGCGGATCTCCGGGGTTTCGTTATCTGGAAAAATGCCGGGAATTTCTACGCGGATTTGCCTTCCCGGAAGTGTTTCTACGACCGTTTGCACGCCACTTTACATCCGGATCACGGAGCACGAGATAGAGGAAGAGATTTGTCGCGCGTTTTAAAACTAAAACGTTTCCATTCACGACGGATTGTTTTTCCACCGGGAGAAAATTCCACGCCCGTCTGTCGTTGATAAATAAAATGTCAAACTGGAGCGAACGACGCCGGAAGGGAACCAGAAATTTCCGCTACGAACTGACTGGACAAATAGGGCCCTGTTTACGCTTCATTTATACCCGAACAATCGGCGAAAATAATCGTGTACCTGGTCCGCGCGAATAACAAATGCATACTTGAAAAAACAAAACTCCATCGTGAAACATTTCATCATTTTCAACGCGAGAGCAAATTACATACGGATCCCGGTGGCCAAAAATTCTATCAGCTTTGTTTTAAATAAATGGCCCATCATTGTTACCGTGTTCGTTGCGATTCGAAATAATAACAAAGCAATCGTGTTTTAAACAACTATCGATTCCGGTATTCAGATTCCTGTTTCATCAAGGAATTCTCTTGTTGAATATTCTATGGGTTCTAAATTGGATCGTCCAATGTTTGCTCGCCGATAACACGAAATAGTATACGTTTGAATACTTTTCAAACGTGCCTTGTAATTGTCTGCAAATGGACTCGAAACATAACGTTTGCGTTTGTACGGTTGCAACATCGATTCGATATTTGATAGCACCTGTTTGTACGTGCACGGACCATTAAACGGGAATTCATTTCTTTGAACTGGATTTTAATTTCCTTGTCACGATCTCTGCATATTTTCTCGATAAGACTATTAATTTATAAAAATGTAAGTGGTCGTAGTTTCGTACAGCTCGTGTATCAATTCCTTCGACGCGGAGACATCGATGCGTGGAGTCGAGATGGACGCGGAGAGACTCACGCACGGTTCACGAGCTAATAGCCGCCATTTGCATCCAGCAAACATCGATACGCTCTTTCAAAAAACCATCGAAATGCCTCCGTAAACGAGCCAACGAACAAAGTATTTTCTAAATAAATTTTCAGAGGCCCAGTTCGCAGGATCGCCCTGTACGTTCGATCGAATGGCGTCTTGGTTGCAACGAATACGCGTGTGCGAGTGCATGTTTAGAAAATACACAGACGCCTGGCGTCGGTGAGAAGGAGTCGGATAAATAAGTCGAAGAAGGTAGAAAAGCTCGAGAGAAAAGTCGAGGTGCGAGGTGGCGTACTGGTTTATGCGAAGAAACAGCTACTCGACCGGAAATATGATAGCGCGTTTCCCTCCAGCTTCGCGCTCCTATATGCTAGACGCTTCTTCCCGACGTTTTTCCAACGGCGGAGCTCGATAAGTATCGACTTTGCATTTAGTACGCCGATACAGTTCGTTTCTTGGCCACGAACACTGGCTGCCGCGACGTGCTCGCTACATTGTTAAAAAAGTCGAGTCCCTCCAAGCACCTTGCTCGACGTTTCGACCAACTTATTTTTTTCCTCTTCTCGGAAACACTCACGACCACTCCATTACCGAAGATGGAATTAATTTTTACTTCTCAAGTAGCCGATTTATTGACTATTCAAACGGTTTATAAATAGGAATATTGACGCGGAAGAAACGTGTTAAAGTTACATCAATAGAATGCCCTCTCATCACACACATCCAATACACCGAATATAGAGTTTCTTTTGTTACTTCAACAAAACGTTTACATATATTCCAAATGGAAAGTAATTTCTATCGATGACGATAGCCACGCACTAGCTGTGGAATAAAATATGGACAGGTAAACGTAGTTTGCAATATTATCCGAAAATACTGACATTGAAAATAACATGCACGAAACAACGTTGGCAGCATCGTGAGTACGCACGCGATACTAGTAGCGTAATTATTATATTAGGTAATAGGTACCAGTCGTCTGGTTGTACGCTACCCGCGCCATTAACAATTACGTCGATTGCATAACGTCCACCATTTATGTAATACCGGTTATTTATATTACCGGTTGCGTTATCAGTTACGTGTTGCACGTTATCTTCTCGTCCTCTTTTTAACGAACGAGAGAGGATCCCGGAGAGAATTTGTAGAAATGATTCATCGATTCGGTTTGCGAAACAACGAACGCTGTATCGCAAATCAGCTGACGAATCGAAAGATGGCACGCGACTATAGTTGCACTCGCGAAGCTGCGCGGAGACAGCCAAAAATTTTATACACGTGAAACAGGGGAATCTAAACTTTCTTTGTATCGAAAAGTTGCATATATAGGCGATTTCATTAATGAAACAACCTACTTTCGGTACAAAGGACGGAGATAACGAGTAAAGCAACTACCTTGTTTTCCCCTCAGTTCAAAAACTGTCGCGACAGTTAATTACTTCGCGGGCGAAATTTAATTCGAAGCCAGAAACCAGACGTTTAATTCGGCCAATTAACTAGTGTCGCAAAACTAGGTAAGGACGAAACACTTAATGCTGAATCATAGCTGTTCACCGTGCGGTTTCTTAAAAATAGGTCAAACTAAATAAACTAATGCAGAAGGACGCGTTAATAACGTCCACCGCGTGGTTGATTAAATTAAACCGACAAAGTAGAAAAATCCTTAATACGTAATTATCCTAACCAGAAGCGTGTTTCGCTTTATTTATTAATTCGTTAAAATTCTACGGCAGAAGAGTGGACCTGTAATTAATTTTGTTCCCGTCCCGTTGCGTGTAAAGGATACCGTAATGGTTAAAAAACGAATGATTTGCAACGGCGTCCTTGCAACCCTCTGGGCGCGCCGCTGTTACGGTGTATTAAATAAATTGCACGCGCAGCATGTCGAACGAAACGCAGCCGTTGTTTGCAGACACGAGAAATTAAATTAAACATCGCGCGCGCGAGCTGCAAGTTGGTAACGCGACGTCGTACAAATTGCTCGCGATATTACAATCCCCTTACGAATACTTGCTTTGATACACATATTTTGGTCGCTCGCAATACGGAATTTCATTTTTACGTACGCCCTCGCAGTTTTAAATTCGATTAAACGTTAAGTCTAACGAACCGCGACCATACATTTTCCCCTCCCGTGTGTCAATTACAGTATTTCGATACTCGAACACTATGTTTTCGAATAATGGAATATTGAAAAAATAATAAGATTATTCCGTGCAGTATAAACCCAGACGAATTACGTACGAATTTATATTTCAGGAGTGATTTGCAATTTAATCTCTCAGCGATGGAAATATCTCCGCGTAGCAGAATGCGAATAAAACTGAATAAGATTTATAGATTCTCGCTCCCGGGGGCGGATGCAAATACGACATTTGCATTTAACACAATTATCGTAACATAACGAGGAACGTGGATCTTCGGTGGAATCGATAAACGAGCGAAAAATTGTTCCGTCGTCCGTTGTCTTTGCAAAGCGAAACTCGTTTAACGTATTCCGCGACGGCAAGTACACGTCAATTATCCCGAGCCGCGTACAGATGTTCGCGGTAAATAATGAAACAACCGTTTACAGGATTCGAGCCGCTTAATTAGGGCGACAAGCGTTTACGCGGTGCGGATCGGTTAATTAGACCTTTACGCCGTCTCTCGATGTACGTATGTACAGCTAATTAGACGCGAGAATGTTATTTATATTGTTTGCAGGCTGCTTAGAATAGCAAAAAGAGATTTCGCGTAAAAATACGAAAGTCGAAAATAATCTCTGTTACACGCGACAATTGCAACCACTGGCCACGTTAAATCGATAAATCGATGCACGAGGAATAATTAGAGTCGTTACTCTTCGAATATAAAGGTTCTCCATATTAACATTTTATTTTTTTTAATTATTGTTCGCGTATCGAATTATCGATTTAGTAGAGTAACAACAAGCAGAACCACCGGTTATTGTTTCCTCCTGGCGGGTAGAACAATGGCTGGGGATATTGATTCTTAATAAGTTAATACACCGAACGGTGATTATATTTGGTCCCTTGTTCTAATATCTCGTGAATAGAATGTAAAAAATCCCTTCCGACGAAAGGACAATTTCTCGATTTAATACCATTAGAGGCACACGACTTTCTTTATTTAATCTACCACGAAGTTTCAAAAGCTTAAAGTTTTCTTTGCCTCGTTTCATCTCGATAGTCGACTTCGCCGTATATCGTTGATACAATAGTCAGAAAAGAGATTTCTGCGTCGTAAGATTGCCCTTCGAGGGAACTCTCGATGATGCTCGACGTTTCATTTATCCGGGAGGACGCGGAACCGAATTTGAGTAGAAGGAAACTTCGCGGCGGAATTCATTCTCGTTGCCAGCACGAGCAACAAACACCACCAGGATAAAATTAATATTCATTTATTAAAATATACGAGACGGTTCGCGCAACTGATAGAAGATGTATCTCGAAAACAAGCAAAGATAGAATAAAGCAACTTTGTTACACGAATTTAAATTGTATATCAATGTTGCCTCGCTTACTATTGAAATGGTCAACATTGTTACATGCAATTTAAAGTTACCTATCGCGGGTCTCGTCAAACTTTATTTTACATCATTATCGAGGAAGCAAAAGAAACTAGGATGCCTCTTCTCGAGGGAAACTTTCGACCCTCGATAAGGGCGGTTCGAAAACGAAAGGTCTGCTGATCCTCGTTACCGAAAATGTATCCTTCGATTTAATTTGCAGGTTCGAAACTTGGAACGCGAATTCGTACAATGGCGGGAGAACAGAGAGGAAAGTTTCGTCCGACGAAAGGAGAACGCACAGAGTCGTCTCCTCCGCGACGAGTAAAACTTTCCAATTCGATATTATCATATGTAATACACGCGATTGCCGGTGTTTCGTAAAAATCGCGACCGAAAAAAATGTACAACTCTCTCGCAAGAACTTTCTACGAAACCGTCGCCGCCATTGTTGTTCGCGTCCTCGCCTATGGCGTCGCGTAACCTCGCTCGTTTCGTTGTTTTAGCGCGAAACGTGACCATAAATGCTAATTAAAACGATACCAGATTCAACATCGTGTTTACGAAATTCAATTAACACCGAGATAACGTTGCTATTTAATTAAATATTCCTCGTCAATGGCGTACAACCGACAAATAGCTGGACGCGTTGTTATTTACACTGTGCCCGTGCGCCACATAGTTCGTGCAACTGTATAACCAGCACATCCGGCATTAAATGTTAAATCATTGCGGCGTATGAATAAACTGGTCGAATTACACGTTTTACGGTTCTCGAGCTTCTCTTAAAAAAGGACCATTGGGAATCGACGATACCAAGTTTACTCTTTCGGTGCTTAAAAAGTTATTGGACTGTGATAAATGTTTCTCGAACGAGTGAACTATTATTCGGTGGAGCACTTTTGGTGAAATTTGGCAGAATATTTTATTCCAAGGACTCGTGAACTTCAGCAGAGCGTTAAGAGAGGAATGTAGCGAGGCAGAAGTAAATAATATGGGGATAGATCGACTAGCAGGAACAATTACACTCCGGTATTGAAATTTCTAGCGTGGAACGGGGCGGCTTTCACCCCTACCCGCGGTCGTATTTCACGCATCGACCTCGACGTCGGCTTTCTGGCCCGTCGAGCTAACGGCCGCGCAATATTTCATCCCCCGGTAGAAGTTTCTTAAGTGCAGCGGCGGTTTCGAATGCAGTCAGTGGCTCCGCGAAAGAAAAGAGACGGCGGAAAGAGTGCCGCGCGGAAAAGCCTCGTTTCTCCTCGATGGCCCGATTTTTGGTCCGAAGTGCTCGCCAGCTTTAAGCTCCCACGCGCCACGATAACTCGAGTGCACTCGATCCTGCGTTTCTCCTGGCCGACGCGTGTCACATTTCCATGAATTTCTTGTTTCGACGCGAACAAGACTCGTCTCTTTCGTTTCTCCTCTTTATACATATTTCTTTAGACACATACAAATTAATAATAATTTTATAAAATAGCGACCAATCTGGGGGGTTGTGAAAGATCGAGCAAACTTCCGTAATTATTTAAAAATTTTGAATCGTCGATATTATTTCACGAAAGAGCTGGAAATGAGAATGGCGAGACAATTTCGCCCGATGAGGGTATTCCTCCGTGCCCAGACGGTTCTCAATAATGTAAAGGCTCGAGTAGGAAAAGGATATCTGTGGCATCCGCGATTTCGTGAAACAATCTCGACCTTCGTTCGTCGGTAGGAATCGATTCCGGCATTTCCATAGCGCGACTCCCTGCAAGCGAATCCTTTCAGAGTTGGCAAGGATGCGCTTTTATCAGAGATTCCTTGAAAGCCTGCCGTCTTTAGCGTCGCTGGTTGCGAAAGAATATAGAGGGGTATCTTGTTCCGCCCGCCTAGGTCACAAAAGACGCTGGAAACGAGAGAATAGCGTTTTACCCGGCGAACCCCGGCATGCTAACCAGACAGCTCTCGTTCCCGACTTCCAATGTCGACGATTAAGATCGAAGAAAAGACTTTTCAGGAGAGATCGTTGCATCCGTTCGTTCACTGTTCCGCGAACGAAAGCGTAAAATCGTTTAAACCGTACCCCATGGACTCGTACGAATTAATTTACACGGAAATGTTACGATCGTGAGATTTTTTCTTTGATTCGCGCTTCGACTTTCCGCCAATTGAGGAAAAGTCTGTTCGCGGAGGAAACGAAACCAATTATCCGGCAATATTTCCTCGTTTCTGGGGCGTTACGATCCATAAAAATGCCCGGACAGATCAACCGTGTGTGTGTGTCTTGTCGCGTGTCGCTTTAAATATTTTATACGCTGTTTCTCCTGGAAGCACCGGCGATATTAAATTCACGAGCCAAATTACGAACGATCGGATCGAAACTAGAACTCCGCTTTAAAAACCGAAGAGAAATGGACACGACTCATATTTATTAGAAGTTTTCGATCCAGGGCGCTATTCTTCGGAGGAAGATAGCAAACTCGACGTTATCGAGACAGCCAGTGCCCTGAATTAAGGTGTCGATCGAGGAAGCAACGTCGACGGAAGGCAATAAGATGTAAATCGTCGGGATAGCAAAACAAAAGTCGAGAGTTTACTGGAGGGCGAACAGGAAACGGATCTGGAGACGTTTCGAAGCATTTATTCGAGTCGAAAGGCAATGGAATTCGCGTTTTCTCGCCTCGATGTACGTATTTCGTCTTCCTCGACGAACGGTCGTATTTTCCGCCCCCCCGAGGTCCCGTCTATAAACTCAATCGCGCGTTATATCTTCACGGGAGGCACGGGATAAAAGGGAATTTCGTTAAAAAAAACTTTCCCTCGTCAGTCTCGACAGCATTATGGCAATAAAGAATATGCCACGTGTCATCAACGAACCCTGCGTCGTCTCAACTTCCAAAAAGCCTTCGAAGCCATTATAGTATAATATTTCCTCGAGGGTGCACCAGGTTACTTTTCCAGTCACCGTAGTATCGTTATTATTCAGATTGAATTCCTCTGTCTGGATTTAACGAGTAAATTCAAAGGACAACCGTTGATAAGAGACTAACGAAGGACAATTAGATTACACAAAGTTTATAATACACTTTGCACCATCGCACGATATTCAAGAAAATTGAGAACGATACAGAGAGATCGAGTACAAAGGCAAAGTATAGAATCCGCGATGCTTTAAAGAAATTAATTCGGTGTCTGGCAATTGTTTACAAGCTTGATTCGTAAAGTTGTTAAACTAGTGTTAGACCAGCATCGATTTCTGAGAAATACAAGTTGTTAAAATCAATCATCGTGTGTTTTTACTCTGGTCTAATACCATCAATTACAAAATGATATATTATATACGAGAAATATCGAACCTAGTACGATAATTCATCCCCGTCTACTCGAGTTTCCCTTCGCCTAGACAATCTAATTCGTGCTAACCCCTCGTACTATGTCAATCTCCAGACTTCTTCGTATTCTAAGTCTTACTATTTATCGTGGCAATGAAAAGTCAAACTAGAGAAATATATTTAATACAATGACTCTCCTTTTTTGCTTCAAATATAATTCCAAGGATGCTTTTCGTTAGGTATGGATAACAAAGTATTCGAAACAGTGATCTTGGAGTTTTGATCGAAGCTTTAGACAGATGTCTTTCCCGTCTAAAGGATAACGGGCCACTGTGCACACACTGTTCCGCTTCGTCTCGAACTCCTGTATTCCCAGCGCGACACGTTTCCCTCGGTTGTTCGCTAATTCCGAGGTACGAGCGAAGCAGCAGATTGCACAGAGCCTGAAGTTCGCGTAATCCGTCAGAATTTAGATCGAATTTCAGCGGATCTGTCGATACCGCGCAATGTTCAACGCCGGGACCGAAATTTGTCGTCCATCTTCCAGTCCCGCGCCAGAAGAACCTCCCGATAGTTGTCATACCCCACCGTGACACGGATTAACGAACCTAATTGAAACAGTCGCGACAAATCTATCTTCCAATCCAACCCGATCCAAGGATTTTCACTAAAATAAAATTATACTCGATTCGAGAATAAAATAACACAGCGAGGGACGAAACATATTAAAAAAAATAAAATGGGGAATAATTAAAAGAGGAGTTGAATGTTCGTACGTTAAAATGGGTCGTAAAAGCTGAATTTAGAAATCGCGAAGACCTCGACCTAAAAGTGGACGAAACGGAAATAAATGAAACTTCGATCCCGAGAGTAGGCTAACGATCGTGTGTAAAACGTTTCAATTTGTCGAACGGTTTTTAAACCAGCTCGAAAACGCATCCCGAAACGACGGGCTAAGTATTTCGACCGAGGGAAATTGGCAAGAGTAATTCGGATCACGCCCCGCCGGGGGAGAATTACAGGTAACGGGTTCCTTCGACTTCCGGAAAGGCGATTAATCGATTTTATAAGACCCAAAGTTATTTCGACTCCGGTAGACAGTAAGAGGATTCGCTAGTATTTGCATAATCTGTCCAAGAGGATCCGTATTGAAGATACGGCGAGGTCAAAGAGCCGTAAACGCCTTTGTCGTGCTTAAATAAGGAGCCACGAGTCTGGTCGCCTCGAAATTGTATCGAAATTACTTACTTCCGGCCATCGTTTAACGATCCAGCCATGTAATTGCTTATTTTTATGATATCAAGCATTCTAGAAACTCATTGGAGCAACTAACGGGGTCGCCATTTCGTAGATTCCGTGCGGTTAAGAATTATAGAGTCACGGATTCGAAGCTGCTGAGACTGCTCGAAACATTTGTCTGCGGGGAAGCTTATGTTGCTGACAGAATGGCGCAGAAATGGATTTCACGACTCCAGCGCGATAATTTTGCCATAAACGGGTCGACCATCCCGCAAGGGAACCACTCCAAGTGATAATAACCGATTTTAATCAAACTATGAGGGACTAACCAATATTCAACTTCTGACTCTGTCAAAGGGGTGGAAATCACCTACCAAAATGTAGCGAATGATTTTTTCGTGATTCATTTCAGAAACAAATATAATGGAGTAAATGAGTAAAAATCTACGGTCAGGAAATCGTACGAATTCAGGGCGATAAATTAGTTTCTTTCGTTTGTATAATTGCGTTGCAGGAGTTGCTCCTTGACGGAAACGAACGGAGCACTATACCGAGATTAATGTGTGTTTCTGGCGAGCTTTGGGTATGCATTAATTCTACCGTTTAATCACCCCGGCAATTACGCAACAACCCACGAACCGTTCGTCTAGCGTGGGTCGCGAAATTCTGCGTAGTCATTGTAGGTAACCGAGTCGTCTGCTAGCGAAACGCGCTCTCGCGATTAATAGCCGCGTCGTTCAAACATAGAGAACTTCGTTACGCGCTGTCGTGCGTTTTAATGAGTGAAAAAGAATCTTTTGTAACGCTTTTGCAGCGTTTTACAAAGCGACGAAAGAAAGGAGGCTCGAAAACGCCAAATCCGACGGTGTCCCGATCGAGTTTCGCGCGCGACAAAGGGTGATGCTCGGAAATCGCCATTTCTGGCGCTCCGGAAAAAGAAACGCGACGTTAAAATCAATTTCCATTAAACGCGAAAATTCTATCTTGAATTTTACATCGAATTAAACGTCATCGAAACGATGATCGAAACGTGATTGCATTTTACAAAGGAAAAATCGCCGTACGCGAAACAACACGGTTTGCATTTCATTTGTTTTCGATAATTTTCACGTTCGGAATATGTATCGGATAAAATTGGGTATTTGAATTCCGACCACGTTTCCAGGAGCGTTTTCTGCAGAGAGAAACGAAATTATCGCGCGTAAATAACGAGAGGCGACTACAACTTGAAACTTTTTTAATAGGCGAACAAAGTAAAGGGAAAACAGATTCTACGGTCACACGAGAGTCGCAGTTACTTCCTGGTATTTATTAACCTCGTTAGGTGGTGAAAAGAAATTTATGCGAGTCGTACGGGTATCGTTCCGAAACACTTTCCTATGCAACGACCACCATCTACCAATTCACCTGAGTTCTACTTATCGCTGCGCCGTGCACGCTCCACTGAATATTATTTTCCGAATATTGCACGTGATAATGGCCCACCTCCAACGCCGATAAAACCCAAATAACGAACCATAATAAGCAAATACCCATCCGCAGGACTCGATTAATTTTCCAATAAAAACTATCGTTTGAGGTAAATAAGCTCGATTTTGTACTTGAACACGAAGATGACATTTCGTCTTCAACGTGAAATTTAATCTACATTGTATAGTGTATATCATTTACATTGCTTCTTTAAACGTAAACAACTTCGCAAATTCACGTTTAAAATATGGGTCGTTCCCAGGAAAAGATAATTCAAAGTCTGCATTATACTATTAACTGCAAGATTATAAGTATTTCTCTGAATAATGCAGAGGTACTTCGTTTTAAAAATAGTTGAAACGATTGAAATGCAAGTAAACATTTATGAGGTAAAGAATTTTTTTCTCGAAACTGCGTAGGAATTCGGGGATATGTCTAATCACCAAAAATGATTGTAATTGACCCTCGCAACTAAATATAATTTTTTTAAAACGATTCGAAATTTTTTTTTTCCGTCGATAATTTCTGCACTTACTGAATTTTTTTCTCGAAACTGCGTAGGAATTCGGGGATATGTCTAATCACCAAAAATGATTGTAATTGACCCTCGCAACTAAATATAATTTTTTTAAAACGATTCGAAATTTTTTTTTTCCGTCGATAATTTCTGCACTTACTGAATTTTTTTCTCTAAACTGCATAGGAATTCGGGGGTATGTCTATCCACCAAAAATGATTGTAATTAACCCTCGCAACTAAATATAATTTTTTTAGAACGATTCGAAATTTTTTTTTCCGTCGAAAATTTCTGCACTTACAGAATTTTTTTCTCGAAACTGTGTAGGATTTCGGGGGTATGTCTATCCACCAAAAATGATTGTAATTGACCCTCGCAACTAAATATAATTTTTTTAGAACGATTCGAAATTTTTTTATTTCATCGAAAATTCCTGCACTTACTGAATTTTTTTCTCGAAACTGCATAGGAATTCGGGGGTATGTCTATCCACCAAAAATGATTGTAATTGACCCTTGCAACCGAAAATAATTTTTTTAGAACGATTTGAAATTTTTTTTTCGCTGAAAAATTTAGGCACCTACCCTCTGTCGATTTTTCCTTAAAATTTGTTTTCAACACGCAATATCGCGTGTTTTCTACAATGACAGCTCATAGGTAAATACCAGAGTGGTTACAATCATTACAAATACCAACAAATAAACTAGCAATGTTTCCTTTTTGTAAACATCCTAATATTTCGACCGTTTTATTGTCCCGTTGCACCGGTTTAATAACAGCAATACGGTACAATAAAATCATTTCTATTACCTCTATGGCAAAGTAATAGTCAACTCTACTTATCAATCGTCGGACCAGAAACAGCTGCTGGAATACAAATTCCTTCGAAAGAACAACACGCGAGATAAACGACTGGTCGCGTTCGAATTTATAATGAAATATGTTAGTCACCGGTCGATTACTATTCCCGTGGCATTATCTCCATTTGGTATTTCAGATACGCGCTATTACGTACGGCTACGACCTAATTCTTCGCTCGCAAGAACACGTACGCGTCTGTGTCCGAATTAGCCAGTCGGGATTCAAGATGAAAAGGGATGCGGCGCGAGAGATTAAACGAGTTATATAACGGCCCATAGAGCAGTTTCCATGTGCATGCATCCCGGGGTGCATACGCTGACGCGAACGTATTTCCTCGAGCGCATACACGGCCAAGCCGTCGCCTACGACTGCATAAGCACGGAACGTACAGCATTCGGACGCTCGTGAATTAATGGTCTCGTACCTGCTCGTACGGTCGGGAAGATCATTTCCGGGGTCGAGGAGACAGCCTGGCCAATTTTACATGGAAAAAATTCCGATTGTTTGTTGCATCTCCCTCGAAATAACAAAGTCCTCCACGAGCAACTCTCGCGAAGAGTGTCTGGTTACGACTTAATGTTACTCGAGGACCAATTTGCACCGGGGATGCACAATTGAAGACGAACAATGCGCCAAGAATGGTATTTTCCAAGAGAGAACGAAAATATCGCTGACTTTAGATCATTAAATACAGTGGAAACTTTTTAGTTGTTGATTGTTTATATAAAATATAAAAATTTGTAGGTTTTATGTTCCCTTGGCACGATCTTATCGCAATTATTCATTTTATCGTATCTCGAACAACGTGTTGGAACTTATTACGCTCGTCTCGACAAAAATGGCGTCGTCTTGGTCTCTCGAAGTTGGTCGTCGTCGGGGTGAATCGACCAGAAACGCGGTACCAAGTTCCCCCGATCCAACTTCTGTTGTTTTCCGGAGGGTTAAAAGGTGGAAGGGCGCGAATCGCGATAAAAGTAACTCCGGCACGAGCAGCGTAGCGAGAATTTAATACGAGGGAGTCGCGGGACACGGACGGGGTAGTTTCCACGGCGTTGGGGCTTCGATCAGGGCCGGGGATTAATCGTCCAACTTTTCTGCATTCGTGAAACATAAATTATAATCGCGCGGAAGAAACGCACCCGTAAACGATCATCGTTAAAAGGAAGAAAAAAAACTTTCTTAATAAAACTTTGCCGACGCGTCTAATGAATTTATATTTCGGACAATTTAAAAAATCATTACACAAGATTAAAACCCGTGGCGGGTATTTCTTTTTAATAAAGATCCTTATTAAGGTCGCTGAGAAATTTTAATCTCGCTTAAATCGTGCACCAAATAATCTCTCTAACGTTCGAAATTTAGAACAAAATCCTCGCGATCGAGGGTCGAATCGTGAGGTTGGAGAGGGGGAAAAAATTGAGAGAACCGCAGACTATGGCGATTGCGTTCGATTGATTTTTCCAGGCCACTCGAGGAGTTCCTGGGGCGCGAAAAACAATCGTGAATTCGCTGGAGCATAAAAATGCAAGGGTGGCTCGGAGTTTTGGGCTTGTTTCGCAACTCGTCAGTCAACGGGACGAGAAAAACTCGACGATCGTTTCCTTTCATCTCCGACGTTATTCTTTCATAGCCTCCGATCGAAAATTAGTCGAGGAAAGAAACAAGTTGGCCGAACAACGTTTCCCACGTCTCAGTCTTTCCTTCGCAGGACAAAGATTTCTTTCGAGTCCATTCGAAACGGACGAAGCGACGGGAGTCTTCGTTCTTTTGCACTCGACTCATCCAGACTACTTTCGTTTAAATTGGAAATGTTTCTCCTTGTAAATTTTCTGACTGTTAGGGACGTTAAGAAACAGTGGCGCGCAACCTTTCCCGTCGCCATGTCAGTTTAAATAAAATATTCCTGCAAGGTTCGAGCGAAATATACTCGAATTCTACGTAGAAAATTTATTCAAATATTCGCCGAGATATCGTCAATTTAACGATTCAACGGAATCGTTATCGTGGTAATTGACTCCCCTTTGTACGCTCGATTCGCGCCAATTTTGAGAATCTCTCGCACCAGCGGCGACAAAGAGCGACTGTTCATCAAGACTTGCGGGTATTTCAACCCTATCGCCACCCCCTCGATCACTGGACAAAGTTTGGGGAGACAAACCAACCGCGTAATTGCCGATACGCTGAGCTTTTGATAAATTAAACAAAAAAATAAGGGAACCGTGATACTCCTCTTTCACATTATCAGCGTGTATCGATCCATGGATGTTATTTTCTCCGGAGAGAAAAAACACATTTAAACAAAACTTGATACAAACAGTGGACGAGTAATTCTGTCTCGAATACTACCCCGGAAAACCGCGGTCAGCGCGATTCGAAACGCGTTTATCGGGAACTACGTTTCGCCCGGGCGATCATCGATGCAACTTCGAAAATTGACGCGGTTTTTTGAAAGTTTCGCGCTAGACAGCCATCGTATCGTCGATAAACTCTCCTCCGTGGAACGTAAGCGGATCAGGATCGAATGTGGAAGAAAGAAGGCAACGAAGTCGCGTAGTTCGACGCCCCAAGATCGAACACTGGGAACGAACGATCCTCCCCGTGGGGATTTTACACCTCGAAGGTGAACTACAAGTTTCCCCACTTTCCCGGCTTATCCCGTTTTTCCACCCTCGAAGCAGTCGATTATTTTCTCGCCCCGGCGAGCGTTTACTTTATTTCGATAATTGACGGATCGAATCTCAATTTCGCGCGCCGCCAAATGATTTATAATTCAATTATTTTGTTCCGCGCGTATTTATATATTCGACCGTATAAATATTGTATTTTCTCTCGCGCACTGACGGGTTTTTCACCCGTACAGTAAATAACGCATCGAAATTGGATACAGGAAAGAAAGATTTATCGAGTGGGAAGAACCAGAAACCTGCGCAGAGAGCGTATGTTAATTTATAACGAACTTAAGCTAAAAGATCTTTTTTTAATCCGAGCAATGACGCTTGATAGTCGACGAGACTCGATCGAAAACACCTCTTGCAGAGAGAAAGAAAATTGATTATCGTTACGCCAATAGACTCTAATGGGACACGATTGCACGAGAATAACTACAGTGCTCGATGAAATAAACGAAGCATCGATGTTATTTAATCATGGAAATTGGTGTCGAAAGATATCGCATAAAATAAATTTCCCCGAAATTCGATATTTTCGCTGGAACGTATAATTATTTTAAAGCTTCGACTGCCCCGACGTTGGAACATTTTCGTTTATCGTGATTATGGTAGCACGGCGTTTGGAAACGTCAAGACCGGAGTCCATTGATTAAACACCGTGTCGATAGTCTATTCGGATCAGTTTACGGAATCCCGTTTTATTTCGACCGTATTCACTGACCCGATTCATGCTATTATTACCGTCAGGGGGGTAGGTACCTTTGATTACGAGCACGCTGGATTTAACTGGAGAAACTACCGGGGAGTCCTGAATTAAAATTTAAACCGTTTCAACGGAAGTTTCCAGCCACGTAATCGTCCTGTTCCACATACGGTGAAACGCACCGGAGCTCCCGGTTAAAATCGGGATTGAAATTTCCTAGAAGGAACGTTACTTTTTTCCATACGTTCCAACGTTTCGATCACCGACTGCTTCCGCACGCTACGACCAACCAATCAGGCTACAAGAAACGCCGTCCTTTCGTTCGACTAATTCTTTAATGATCCTATCGATTACGGATGATGCTAAGATTCCAATTTTCCAGTACGGTTTTTACAGGAATAAATTCCAATTTCTGGTCGATCCAGTTCTCCTGTTCTTTATCCATCTCCTATGGGAAATTAACGAACACGTCGATTTTGGAATTTCAAGCCTCGTTTCGCATACGCGTTAACGAGATTTGTTTCCAATTAATACGTACGTATCCTTCGACGTTGGGATTTCGATATTTAGGTTTCGAACGTCGTCGCGGTTTTCATCACGTGTTGGACGGAACGCAGAAATGAAAGTGCATCGAGATGCCAACGAAAAGAACGAGCAAAAAGAGCATCCGGGTTCTACGAGCTGGAAACTATTTAGTATCGAATTTACATTAACGAAATAGACAGGGCTATCGATTTCTGATCGTCGCGCGAAGCGAACCTACAGGCGAGGGAAAAAGAGGGCGAAAGAACTACGGGCACAACGGCAATCCAGTTAATTGAAATCGAAGTACTGAATTCGTTCCCTTCTTCCTGAAATATGGCGAAAGCTGTTGAAACATCGGACGTCTATTGGTTTGCTACGATGCTCCCAGTTAATTGAAATTATTAATTACCGAGATTGATACGCCTACTTCCTTGTCAACGATCCCCCATCTCCTCTTTTTGCAATTGCGTAATCCGCGCGTCGCAAAATTATAACTGTCGGAGATTTCATGGAATATTTACCTTATTACGTAAAAGCACGGGAAATTTCCAACACTGTTATTTGAAAAAATTAAAAGAATTATAGTTCCAACCCATTTAAACTTGCCCCACTTTTAATTAATTTAGGAGATAAATCAACAAAGTTCTGAATTGTATGAACGCTCTAAGCAAAAAGTAAAGGTAGATTTTTGTCTTGCACATGACTGCAACGTTGTTTACGCGAACGAGGTGTTACGCCGCCAAAATGAGCGATTATCGAATCTCGTTGACGAATAATTGAAACACGAACGTCGCTCACGAACGGAATTTTAATATCGCCGTCGTGGAAACACCGTAAATTCCGGGCCCATCGGGCTACGTCCAGATTTTATAAGGTCGTAAGGGTGGCGTAAGGGCTGCCGCGCGCTCCAGGAATATCTTCCCGGAGAAATCAATCGATTAGCGTAATTGAATTCTGCGAGAAAGTGCGGGTACCCGCCAGCCTCCTTTCTCCGATCACAATGTCCGAGGCGATTATTCGATGTAAATCATTTTTTAAATCTACGCTCCATGTGCGTCGAATAATTCCGAATAATACTGTTCGAAGCCAAGTAACACCCCTTGTGTATCAACTATTTTAAAAAATAACCGAAAGCACGTCTTCTAATAACAAAACTTCCATGCTGTCGACGTTAAATATTACGATGGAGCGTCGGCGGAAACAAACGGGCGTCAAAGTGTTAATTTACCAGCTTTTAGCGTACACAGTTTTTTACATGCACGCGATCCGGTCTGATCACCAAGGAAAAAGGGTTACTTTGCCACGGTCGCGGCTCACAAAGTACGGAAACTGCATTTTCGCAAATGCACCGCCGGCCGACACTCTCGCCCCAAGATAAACCGAGTTACTCGCGACCCTTTTTACGGGACCCTTCGAACTACGGGACACAGTTTAAAGCCATCCAGCCCGGAATGAAATTTGTTGAAAATTTCCCCAACTCCGATCCGGAGGGGACGAAAAAAGCGAAGGGAACCGGCCGATTGCGCCGTCTCGCTTCGTCGAATCAATTAAGAGCGATGCTTCCTCGCGCTTATGCAAAGAGGGCTCCGTGTAAAACGAAATTTTACGCTCGACTCGCTTTATGAAACTTCAAATCGAGCGCGGATAGTGCCTTTGGCTACCATCACCTGCCCACTCTCGTTATTAAAACATCGTTTCGTTGTTCTAGTACGAACACTCAAAATCTGAGTGTTTGCTATCTCCCTGTAACACCTTCTATTTACATTAGAATCGAATAAAATGTTGTTTATAATTTAAACTTATTCTAACGATGGTTATTAAATACTTTCTTCCAGACGACAGGGAGTAAATATTTTATATCGACACCAGATCTCTCCGCAGCGTAACGGATAAGGGTTTAAAATAGTGGCGCGAACGTCCTCAGACAGAAAAGTTAATTTCAGTCGAGATTATACGTTGCACGAGCTCGCGTGTGCACGAAATACCGGCATAAGCAGCATTTCGTATAATAAGCTGTGAATTACGAGCCCGGAGCACTCGAGGCACGTTGCTAAGGGGGATACGACGCGCGCTGCTACAGCGCTAATTATCGGTCGCTTAATTGATATTCCGCGCGATGAACTAATCGCTGGAAATCATTTTCGACGTCGCGTTCGCCGCGCGAACTTCGACGTGCCGCGCGCATGACTGTTCATTATTTATTTATTTCGGTTATGAATCGAACGTAATATAATAAAATTCACGCGCGCGGGCAATTCGTTACGATGCAGGCTCAATCAGCGGCCAATTAATAATTTTGGACGCGGGTGGAAACGCGTGCGCGCACGCGTTATTTTGAGGTGAATAATTTCCCCTGCAACACGTATTTTAATTTTAATAAAGCGAGCGGAAAGATTTGTGAAAATAAGTGTGCGAAATTCGTGAAAAGCGTACTGGTCTATAAATTCCTGACAGAGAAATTTTGCTTCCTCTCTCGCGGGAACTTCTAGAATAGAACAAACATAGATTTAATGAGGACGATCACAATCCGAATAATGGATGTTCCAACCTTTACACACGGATAAGAATAACAAGAGGCCTTGTACGAGCAAATAAGGGATGTAAAGCTGCGTTAAAAATTCAAGACTTTGCTTCCGTTAGCATTTGTTCCCCCCCAGCGTACAGAAACGTTCTTTTTTTTTAGAATTCACGGGCCACAGTTTGTAAAATACTGCCAGGGATGACCTAAAACTAACACCGCGTACGAAGTTCTTCCACAGATGCTGCTGCTTTTCGAACAAAGCTTTTCTTTCGTAGAGTTTAACTACTACTAGTTTGCATTTTCACGATCGATTTTCCAATCGTGGTCTATTTGCGATCTATACCGGCGCTTTCTCGATTTGCCAATCAGTCGTCGTGTCGTTGACATTAATTGACTGATATCTGGTGACGCGAACGGTGAACGGGGAGTTTATCGCTGACATTAAAACAGCCCGTGAACTAACGTCACGGATGTCAAGTTCAAGTTAACTTATGCACGGTCAAGGCTTCGCGTCGATATTTCCCCGAGGCGTTCGGTCTACGTGGAAAATCTAATGTTAGACGATAGAAAGTGAACATCGCGGCGATATAACAGTCAGATAAGAGACCCCCGCGTGTTTCCTCGTAACTTTTATCTCCGTAAAATCCGCGGGAAGCTCAGGTACGTAAGTAATCGCGTTAGTTATAAGGAGCTTAAGCTCGAGCGGCGGCCTCGGGCAAGAAATTTGTTTCTTTTCCTCCTCGAAACGGCCGTAATGATTTTTCCTCCCTGGGCTAATCCCAGGAAGGAATTCCACGACGAACACCCTCCGCTATTTCTCCAATTTATGTACAAATACTATTTTCTCCCTTTCGTAAAACAATCTTTCTGATAAAAAAAACAAAAATAATTAGACAACGCGATTAGAAGTTATTCCACGTTCTTGGATCGAAGGAGAAACTATTCAAGAGGACCAAATATTCCGAAATCGCAATATTAAAAATCGTTTCCAACGCGGAAGGACTGTATTTTTAACGGGGGGCGAGATTTACACCGATAGGAGCATTGTTTTATTTTGTCAGAGCGCCTGTTATTTATTGGCCAGACTATGCACGTCGAAATAAATTCGTACGTTCGTTTGACACCTTGTCTATAATATAAAAATAGCGACATTGCGATACGCGAATCGACGGAGAATGATGGACGATCGCGTGGAAAACTTGTCACAGAGACGCCGATATATTTCGCCAGATTATTGCGGTTCGCGAAGGATTATCGATGAAGAGGATTTGTTGAAAATTTACGTGCACGTTGACAACGGTGGAACGCGTAAATGCCAAGTATATGAATGGAAAATTAACGATTAATATATTTTGCGGCTTTTGAACAAAAAAACGTCCCGAAAAATGACCTACTTTCGACTGGTATAAAAGCAAATACCCCATTAACGCGTTCGTTGCGATGAGAAAAATACACACACGCCCTATATCGTGCCCAGAGATTGAAAATTTACCGACTTTTCCAATTACCGGTACTTCGATAAAATTTTTAATCAACTACCGTCTGTTATTTTGCACAAAGCTATTAATATCAGAAATAAAACGCGGTACGTAATAGCGACGAGTAATCGGGTATTACAAAGGAAAATTAATAAGCAAAATTCAATTGCAACTTCGAACGTAATGCAAAATACGAGAAACAATGCGTTGTTTGTAATTATTTGCCAACTCTTTCAAAGTGGATTTAAAAAGTTAAAGAAATGAAAAAAGGTATCGTGTATCGTTTCGTGGTTGTCGTACTGTACCGAAAGAATATTTCTAATATAAATATACTCTTCTATTTTTCGAAATTATAGAAATTTAATAGAACGGAACTGGCTCGAAAAGCACTCTGAACGTGTTAATTCGATGGACGAAAACGATCCTCGGGAGAGAAACGTTGAAGATAATAAAGCTTCCACGGCTACGTGATCGTCCATCGTTCAATCGTCTCTGCTCTCGATCGAATTTCAAATTTTCCGTAGTATAGATTTCACGTCAAGCTTCGCGATCCGTTCGAAGTTCTCCCGGGTGATTTCGACGGATGGAACTTGAATCCCAGGGACGAGGGGGTTCTTTCGTAAAAAGCTTAAAAAATCCGCTGTTTGCTAGACCGGGATCGCGGGTCAACAATGCCGATCGATTCCACGGAGATGCTTTTATTGGGCCGACTCTCGTCACAGCCTTTCAACGCGATTATAAAGAACAGTCTATTCAGTGATCCGATCGCTTCTCAAACATTAAATTCAAGCTCGGTAGCATACGGTATACAAATCTACGGAAACAAATATTCCAGTAGTAAATTACCTTTTTGTTAAACGAATACCTTTTCATCGTACAATCATATTATGCATCGATTGATTCCACATGCCAAAGAGTTTTTTATCTCGCTAAAAAAGTATCAATGAAATGAAAAATCGTATAGTTTAAAACAAGTCCAACTTCAAGATGTGATTACGCGAGACTGACGATTGTACGATTTCGATCAGATTTTCGGTTCTGAAAATTTCCAGAGGAGGAGTCGAGGATCCTGATCGATTTCTCTGGATGATCCAGTCGGCGGAGGGATGCTAGCGTCGCGATTCGACGATTCTCAAAGTGCACGGTCCTCCTCGGGCCAAAGAGTACTCTTCTCCCGTAATTTCGAACCGCGCAATCTTTCCGCGCGTTTGTCCTCCGGGGAAACCGAGCCAGGACTCGCGTAGGAAAGAGGACGAAACGGATGAGATTCCTCTTGACCCGAGTATACTCCGCGAGATGAGATCCGGATCGTAGTGGGCCAGGCGCGATCGCCGCGATATGACGAGGTCAGACATCGAACGAACCCGTCGTGGCGGATCATTTTATATTCATGACGGTGGCAAATATCCCTTTCAAAGATTTACTTACCAGCCGCGGCGAGATCTCGCCCGTTCTTCTTCTCGTTAATAAGATATTTGCCTTTCAACGGCAGCCCGGATTGCATCGCGTTCGATTTATCGACATGGTCCCGCGTCTCGCCGAATAGCCCGGTAATTTCCAACGAGAACAACTGATTTTCCTACGAGGCTCCTCGAAAATTCGCGCCTCTCCAAGCGAGGACCATCAAATTTGCAATATTATAAGATTTTCGACGATTGGGAATAATCTCAAATTTACTCCGGGACTTTCGTAAGCTCGTCGAAATTTCGGAGCCCCAATTTCCAGATTTATTGGCTTCGACCGAACTTTGAGAATTTTTCTGGATTCACGGTAAAATTTCTCGTGTCTCGAAAGCTTAAAAATGGGACAACTGCTGCACTTTGCTTGCCAGTCTAATTTTTTAACGAGACATCGGAACGTCCTTCGAACGAGACACGGTTTGCATTGGGAAGCCTCGGGCAGACATGGAAGAATTTGCCCGGTCGATTCCAGTCCTGGATTTATTAACTGAATTCCCGAAGCGTTAAGAGAAAACAGCGAAAGTCGTTAAATAGCGAATGGAAATCCTTGGAACGTACGCCTTCGAGCGGAGGGGGGGGGTGGAGGAAGGCGAAGGGATGGATGTCCCGGGGGCACAACGAAGGAAACGAAAATAAAAGGATAAAGGAGATCGGAACGGAACGGGACAAAGGATTTTCCGGATCAAGAGGTGGATTCTCGACGTGCCGTTTTCTTGTTTCCGTTTCCGGTTCCGGCTTAGAAGCTCGACATGTTTTCCCGGATATCCGCAGGCCGGGCAGGCGAGAAACGCGAAAGAAAGGCGCCTCCGGTGCGCGCCACGCCATAAACGCGGTCAACGTTGATCCATCGGTGGCCATTGTCAAAAGGAAAACACTATAAACGCCTTTAAGTCACTTGAAACGTCCAAATAATAATTTAATTACGCCCTATTACCTGGGTCGAATGTAATATTTGCAAATAAATTATTTATATATCGTTACCGATATATAATGTGTTGATAATTTTATGGACTCTTTTATGCAGAGAAAATCGGGAAAAGCGATCTCGAAGACGCGCGATCAGCGCAAGTAGAAACAGCGAGTTATGGACAGACGCGCCCAGCCAAATCGCAAGCGTTCTCTGCAAATTTTTAAATTCAATTATCTCCTAAACCAACCACTGTACGAGTTTACTCCACATTTTCAACTTACACTTGGAGGTGGAATTGTTTCTTGCTACTAGCTGTCTACTTAATATAAATCATTTCAAATTTCGCTATCATTACAGATAATTTAAATTCGAGCAGAAGCAAAGTGCAGGGGATTTTTCGAGTCGAAAAAATTCCAGTTGCAAAATAAAAATCATTAACTTGTGCCAATGTCTACCAAAGGTCGATATTAAAATGTTGTCGAGTCGTTTAAATATAAAAAGGGTCTCGCGTTTCGAGCGAACGCACGCTCGACGAGGTAATTTACGCGGTTCCGTGAAAACGCTGGTAGCGGAAAATAAATCCGCGGACCCAGTTTCTAAAGTTCTTCGCGCACCGAAGTGGTTCGTTATCGCGCGTATAATTCTGAAGCTAAAACGAAACGATGGCGGAAGATTGACGAGCGTCCGGTCGAGCCAGTAATCAAAACTCGCTGTCTACCTTCGCGGGTTATGGAAAAGTGGCACGGCCGACAGCTGACGTTCTAATTTAACGCGAAAAACCGTCGTTAAATTTAACCGGCTGCAGCGAAAGATCCCTTCTCCCTTCGTGATTGCGTTCACCGTTTCCGCGGCCGTTCACGGATTCGTTCCTGGCGACTCGCGGAAATGCGATTATTGTTCGACGAATTAAACGAGCAGCGGTGCCTTGCTATTCAATTCCTCTCTCCTGGGAAACGAACGAATTGTTCGGTCAGCGGCGGAGCTTTAACGCTCGAACACAGATTTGTTCGACTCTCGAGAAACGCGTCCGGCGGAAAATTAATTTCTGCTCGCTGTATATTTTAAAACATAAATCAAACCCCAGATTTCACGACGATAATATTAATTAACGTAAGGCGCCATTTCTCGTTACAGACTCCCTTCGGGGGAAATAAAATTCCACGATATATTTCGAACCAGCGATATTTACCTTCACTTTACAAAATTAAACAATCAAATACATTCGCTCCGTTGTATTGGCGCACGTTAATTTATTGTTTCAATATTTGTATTTTATTGTAGCAAGATTTATTCTTGCGAAAGTAAAGAAATAATTTCATATGTTTCGAACGGTTCGATAGACTCGAAACGGCCCCGAATTTTCGTCATTAAGCGAGGGACTATTGCTTGGCTCGGAATGTTAGAAGTTTATTCGGTACATTCGTATATTTAGCCGGATGCTGGGACGGCCGGAGCCCGGAATATTTTCCGCGGTAGCCAGGATAGTCGGTAAGGTAAAGTTTCTTTGCAAATGGGAGGAAGGAATGGCGAAGGCTATGGAGAATGGCTCTTCCGCGAGAAACGCGACTTGACTCGGACTGCGACGAGGACGGAGCGCCGCAAAGGAAATGGAAATAGGTTGAAATTGTGCTATCCGTTGCTCCCTTAGTTCCGGGCGTTGGACCTTATGGAAAAGCCCGTGACGAACGACGCGGTTCCCCGTCGGCAAAAGTAATTTTCCGTTTCCCTTTACGGACGCCCGCCTTTGTTTCCTCGTTCCGTTTTATTCGACCATCCCGGAAGGAGTATTAGCTCCATCGAATCGAGGTAATAGCGTGATTATGGAGAATGGAACGGGGGACCAGAAGTTCGTTTCAAGACGCTTCTGTGTATGAACCTTACGTGACGATCCACGCGAAGTGGGGACGACACGTCCCAATCGCGATTAAAAAGTTCCTCGTTCGATTCATATTTGAAAATTCAATATTAATCTTTGGTGAGATGTATAAAAAAATAAAAAAAGTCCCAATTTAAATACAAATGTAGATTAAGATGTCTGGGACGAATTGGAGAACTTTGCAGTGTTATCAGAATATTTCAGAGAGAAAGGATCAATTTTGTAGTACGTAGAGTATGGTACCAGGAGTGAGCGTGGTGTCTGAACAGTATCGAGTAATTTTTGCTTGGTCACAAGCCTCGAAAATGCTGACTAAAAGCTTCTGATTCGATCTAGATTCGCAATTTCTTCGAGGATGGGTCTTTTCTTTCTGCCTCCGATACTCGGCGCCTAAACCGGCCATACTGAAAGTGCTGTGCACAGAGGGTGATATGAATATCTTGGTGAAATACCGCGTGACTGGGTCTGGTTTGATTTTCGAGAAAATCGAGAGACTCAGAGACAATGGCTCTCCTTCGATCTTGGTCAAATGTTGTTTATGGAAAACGAGAATTTAATTTTTTCGGTATATACTTCGAGCAGGCGATCTCAAGTTATTTTCCACGGCGATATCGCTGCTCTCGTAACCCTAAGTCTGACCTTAACAATCTTATATGCTGGTGCAAGGTGGATAAACTAAATTTTAATATATTCAAATGTCACGTACGGTCTTGATAACGAACACAGCTTACTATAATTAATAGTCTGCACGACCTTGGTGCTACTTGCGACAATTTATCTTTTTCTGGACACATTACGACCACCAATTTAGATAACAGATATCACAAATTTGCTTATAAACTGTCTTAGAATATTTTGCATCAATTTTTAAACAAACCTTCGCTTTGAGATTGACCAAATTTGTATCACTAATGACAGTAAAAATTGTACCTATCGAATTCCCAATTTGAAGAGTGGCTTCACCCCCTCAGTCTCCTTCGTTAATAAATTTCTGGACGTCGTTGGCGCACGAATATCGAACGATAGATCTCCCGTTCGATCGCAATTATTAATACGGGCGCATAAACGTATGCCAGCGCTGGGCGTGTCGCGTCATAACGATCGCTCTTCGAACTCGATATATTCTGTGGATTATACGGAGCTTATCGTCCACCTATCGCTTGTCCACCCTTCTATATACGTAGTTAAACAAACGCATTAGTCACGGCTATTAACGCGTTATTATCGGATACTCCCACCGACGCGATCGAAGAAATCGTTGGATCGTCGCGAGACACACAGTCTCTGGTAATTGTCCCCCCCAGATCCAAGAGTGCAAATCTACGAAAAAATTCAAAACGTAGAATAATAATTAACCTTTTAAAAAATGACTCGAAACACCAGGAAGATTTCGATGGAATTCTTGGAGGCTAAGACGGATGACAGAATCAGGATGACACACAGTGCAGAGGAGAAACTGTGAGCAAACAAGGGTGGGTACATTACGTTACTAACCGAGCCATGTTCCGCAACTATGTCTCTTTCGCACTTAACGAATGCAAACAAAGTTGTCGCCGGAAGTTCAGACTGATAACTTCCGTTCGCGAGTTTGATGATATAATACATGATAGAGTCCGATTGTGAAAGAGCCTATTTTTGCAGATTTTTTTACGTAGATCGGTCGTTAATGTAATGGACGCGAGAGAACGAATTCGACAAGTTTGTTGAACTCTGCAAGTTAAATGTTCGACGTGGCACGCAATATATTTGTATTTCTACTGTTTCCACTGACACAAACACCGGTACAGATTTGAAATATACTGCAATATTGCATTCGGTTTTAACACGGTGCCAGATCAATATCCTTGACGCTTCACGCGTAGCCAGAATTCGGTTTTTGGATTGAAAACAGCGGGAACTGCGATCAAATTTTTAAGTTTATTAAAATCGAGATTCAGATTTAGATTTATTTCCCTTCGAGTCGAGGTTTTTCCCCCAGCTCTGTCGCTAGATATGACAACAATACGTGGCTGATCTATACGTTAACGATTTCGAAACGGGAGTAGAGATAACAGAGTAGGGCAAAGTTTAAGAAGGTTTCGGTGAAAGACTAAGATGACGCAAGGTATGACGCGCACGATTCGGTGTTTACGAGTACGAGATTGAAACAGCTATCGGAGCTTTTTCGATAGAGTCGAAACCGTTAAAACGAAACTTTTATACCAAAAGTTCTCACGCAGTGAGATTCGATGAAAACAGAGAAATGGAAGTTCCAGATTGAATACGATCTGTAAGAAATGAAAATGAATTTTCTTGCGCGATAGGGGTTCCCGATCGCTATTACGCCCACTTCGAAAGTCGTGTTTCTTACTTATTGCATCGTGTCTAATACGATGTTGTATTGCCGTTAAAACTATTACGTGAAACGTGCTATAAATATGGCGTTTTATCTGCTCGGCGAAACTTTTTCACGCGAAAGTTCTGATATAACTGTTTTCATGGAACTTTCTTACGGGAGCTCTAAAATATCTGTTCCACGACCACAGTTCTTAACCCCCTGCCATATTATGTGGACGCTGGTGGTCCATGTAGCCAAACGTGAAAAATAGCAGTCGTAATTGTGATACGAATTATGTTTTTCATCCCCGATCCAATAAAAATCGGCCACCACCACTTAGGGTAGTTACTAAATACCATACGCCAATTTTAAGAAAGAAATAAAATTTGTGTTTAAGAATCAGAGAATCTTCAGCAACCGTAGGATCGATATAGCGTTAAAATGCTTAAAAAAATGGCGGTCTTTCGAAAAGCAAAGGGAGGCTGTGCTTCAACCATCAACGTTGAAGAAAGTTTAGAGACTTGTCTCGTTTAATTGAAGTGGTATCCTCCGGTAACCGGAACAAGTTCGCGATGAGTGAGTTTGACGCGACTGGGGGGTGGCGTGGGGCGGGAAATATTGCGGCCAAAATGGCGTGTCCCGGTCGTGCAAGAGACATTCTACGTCGCCGGCAGATGCGAACGAAGCAATTTCAGTGAAACGTCGATCCAAGATTATGCTCGAACGCGTTCCGTGATCGTCGTCGTTCGCGGGCGTTGCCGCGGGACCAGCTAATTAAAAATACAATTAAAACCGTGGCAGCTGATTAACGGCGAAAGCAATAATTGCAATTATCGAAGTGGAACGCAATCGCAATTTTCATCCGGTTGCTTTCATTAAAGCGAACGGCCATGCTCGTAGGTTGAAGTGGCTGCGCGGCGTCGAACCGCGTTCGATCACAGTTTTCCATTTGCGCATTGTTCTCCACCTCCCACCACCCCTTTCCACCCCCCCCCCTGTCCCGCCATTTCCAACCTTTCCCGTCAGGTTTTCCCCCTTTGTTTTCCTTTCCTCCTTCGCGAACGTTTCGTTCTCCTGATCGAGCTTTTCAGAAAAATGGCACGCGACCCTCTGCCACACGCTACGAGGACGACGGCCAATTTCATCGGATATCGATCAGACCAACCTCCCCCTCAAACCACCCCCCCAACTCTTTTTTCGTTCCCGGTGTCTTCCCTTTTATTCTTCGCGGCATCGACTACGACCCGGTTCTCGGTGTAACCTATTCGAGTCCTCCATTCCTCGACGTCCTCCGATCGTGTTTGCCCCCTTTTTTGCCACCCCCTCGCTGGGCCCGAGTTTTCAGAAACGACGCCCGAATAATTCATTCATCCGACGAGTTATGATTTATACAGTTTCTTGTAAAGAATGACGGGATGAATCGATCAGTATAAGGGAGAAATATATGATTTGGAAAAAACAAACTTGAATTTAATTACATCGAATAACCGCCTATTCTTTTTCCATACAACCAGCTGTTTCAAAGATGTTTTAAGTCTTCGTAGGGGATGAAATATATTTATCTGTTTTCGAGATAAAGTTCTTCTGCAAGTGAATATAGATTTATATTTCTTTTAATTCCACCGTGCAATGTGATTCTTTTTTCATCGGAGAACCGACGATAGTTTGAGAAACACTGCGATAGAGGATCGAGTGGATACATTTGTATATCGGTAAGGGGAAAAGAGCGATAAAGGGAGAACGGATTCTAAAAATACACGTCGAGTTTTAACCGGGCGATACACGTGGCACGGGGCTACGCGATGTGCGCGAATGGCTTGAAAAGTGCAGACCTAATGAGGCTCAGGGTCGAATTGAAAGCCAATCAAATTGCGAGTCCTCGGTGTCAGTATTCAATAGGTGTCCCACCTATCGTGCAATTTCTTTTCACTTTCTACGATTGAATACGATCTGATTTTACAGCCACTTGTGGTACACAATAGACCACATAACCTAGAAATTAATTTAACCTTTCATCTATTTACGGAGAAACCATTTTTTTACTTTTGATGACCCCTATTCATCTGATTGCTATACAATGACGAGTCTGATTCGTCATCAAGGCTTATGAAATTAAAATCAACGCGTGTCTATTGAAGAATTATTTGGAATTAAATTGTACGTCAAGGGGTTATTGCAATTCTTCGCGAGGCTCGTATTTACGACACAGTTTGGTCAATTTCGATACAAACCACGTCACCGTGCACGAAACGTTTGCGTGGATATTGAACTCCCGACGACACCACCGAGGAAAACCGTCGATTTCGCGAACAATTTCGTTTTAGACGAAAAAAACACGTTCTGTTACGTCTGACAGATCAATTTACGCCGCTGCGGAACGCATCGCGATTTTCCGCTTGTCCTTTTGATGCAACGCAAGCGTCACCCGACACGCTTGAATAAAACAATCCTGTTTCGAGCGGAAAAAAAAAAGATATGAATAAATAAAATACTGGCAAGCGAGGGAAACAAAGGAAACCTCGTTCGATTCGACGTTGATCACGCGCGGCCGAATATAGTACGTTCAAATAATTTCAACAATATTCTTCCAGGTTTCGCTTTTTTTTAACACTCGAAATCTCGAAATTTATCGTACCAAAATCGACATAAACGAAAACAAGGATGTACCTGTGTAAAACTTAACTCGAGACTGTTTAATCCAATAAACGAAAAACAGTTATGAGCTCAACGTTTCATCGCGTGCTAACCTTTTTCTATGTTCTCTTCTTCCGAATGGAAACACGCTGACCGTAAGGCAACCTCCTTCAGATTGCATTTGCACCCCATTTCGTTTCTCTTGCACGATCGACGAAATCTCGAAAAGACAGGAGAGATTCCCCCGGTGTATTAGCCAGGGCTTCGGGAGTCGAATCGCGGCAGTATCGATAAACGCGATTGCAAATTTACGCAGATTCGATTGCCAGCCGGCTCGAATCGACTCATCGAAATCGACGCGATACGAGAACGGGTCTCAGCTCTCGCGTATTTACTCGCGAACGCGGCAAGATTGGATTGGTCATCGTTTTCGGGGTGGAGAAATGACGGTAGAATTGTCTAAACAGAACGCGTGATAGTCTCTCGTGTTTTTTTGCATCATTTATTGCCGTCGTTAAACATCGAAACAGACCATAGGGAACGTCTCTAAATGTAAATTCGCCCTCGACGTTCGAACGTATCTTCTTCGTTCCATTGTACGATGTAATTTCGCCGGCGAAATTAGTTTCCAGATTCGCGAGCTACGTAACACTGAAATTAGACGGCGGAAAGACTGCGCGACGTGGAATCGGTATTCGATAACGAAGTCCTTTATATCGCGACGGTTTCGGCCATTTCGACCGACCGATTGCATATTTCGCCCACAACGTTCCGCGATACCGCCACGGGGCGAACTTTGCCCCGAAGACTGTCCTCCGCCGGAAGCTTAGGGGAGTTTAACGGGTCACTTACAGATTTTATTCTTCCCTGTTCCGAGCACGAGACTACGTCGAATCCCTGATAATCGAAAAGACTGCAGTTAGGAAAGAGGAAATTGGCCAATGGAACTAGATCTCGATACTAGATTTAAAACGTGGTTCTTTTCTTTCAATTGGGATATTCATATTGTTGCATCGATAAATAATATTTATGAGTCTCGAGTATATCGTCGAGATATGAAACATTGATATCGATAAAACGTACTTGTTAACATTGTTTGTCGTATCGATACGATTTAAACGATCTGTTATCGCGAGTGTTGATTGTTCGAGAAAGTAACGTCTGGAAAATTTCGTTCGAACTGTTTGTCGTAATCACAGCTTTCATTATCGATAAAGAACGAAGCGAGGAATGTCGAGTCAAGGTAGAAATGAAATGATCGTTACTTTCGATGTTATAATTGGTAACTTCGATCCTCGACTCTCTAACTAAATGTAAATTAGATAATTACAACAAAGTCGTCGTCGAGTTATTGATCATTGGCCATCTTTCATCTTCTTATCGGGATACGATTAACCGGATATCAAACTTCGTGTAATTGACAGATAGCGATACGATAATCGCGTTTCTAAATATGTCTGAAATCATTCAGGTCCAACAAAAACAATTCAAACCTGTGTATTTTTATATTTAACGTACGTATATAAACGACAGACGAGCCTTGCATCGCCAAAAATATTGACGGTTTGCAATGATTTGCAACATAAATTATCGTACATCGAGGCTGTTGGAAAAGTTGGATTCGTTCGATGAACGGAAAGCTGCGGAGAGTCGGTAATAATTTCCGCGGGATACGAACAGTCCTGGTACGTAATCCGTACGATTTACTCGTGTCCGCGCGCGTTCGTGACTTTACAACGAGTTCGTAATCCTTTAACGAACTACGTCGGGAGCTTAACTCGTTATGCGACGCGTTTTCCAGTTCTTACACACGCCACCGGTCCGGTTCTTACTCGACGTAACTCGAATTTCTCCTGAAAATTGAAACGACGCTAAGGAAAGATGCGAGGTGATTCGCCCAAATTCTTGGTACTTGTATTTACAGCCTCGATAAAATTCAACGGTTCCATCTAGATTTTTTTAATGAAAAATCAAACGCGAATGCAAAGAACTGAACTCTCGCGAAACAAAGGATCTATTTCGAAGACAATCGATGAATGGCGGAGCCGGTGGAGCGTGTATCGGTCAACGTTCTCGGAGAAGACGTCCAAGGATCGGAGGAATCAGCGAATCGGTGGCGAGGAACGCGCAGAAGGGATAAAGGGGGGCAGCGAAAGAAGGGAACAAAGGTAATACGACGTTTGACTACGTTTTACGTAATTTCCCAGGGGACGGGGAATGGGCTTCAATTAACGCCTTTGTGAGCTGCGAATCGACCGGCTCGCGATTCGTTTCAGCTTAATTAGAATAACGATGCCTATCGATGCTTTCACAAATTGCGGATCATTCTTGCGCGCGCGCCCGTGGCAGGAAATTTAAAATTAAAACGCGAGCGCTTCGAAACAGTAACCTGAATTCCCCTTTGCCGCGCCAAACTGCATCGACGGTGTCCTTTGTTGCGCAGAAATGGAATTCAATACGCGTTCATCAGAGTCCACTACCCGTGGAATCGATGCATTCGCACGCTTCGCTGTACATGAATGTTCCAGAAATAGCGGTCCGGTTTTATTCAGAGTTTTAATCAGCTGTCGTCTTCCTTTCCGCGCTTCGTTCCAGCAACCCGTGAAATTCGATTCACCGGCCGCGATCGGGGAGGGAGAACGACGTCGAAAACCATTATTCTATCTCCCTTTTTCGATATGTAATCTTCCTTCGTTTTGGTACGATCGACGGATCTTTCAATTAATTTTATTGGAATCGATGTACGCGACTCTGTTACGAAAGGGATAACGAATTCGTGGTTTGTTTTGCAATATTTTCTGAGACTAGTAGGATCTATTTTTTACGTAACCTTCGTTTTGGTACGCTCGTCGGATCTTTCGATTAATTTTATCGGAATTCGTGGTTTATTTTGCAATATTTTCTGAGGCTAGCAGGATCTATAGATCGAAAATCTATGCAGAGGTTTTCTATGTAACTTTTGTAGTTCAATCGAACATGGAATTTTACACTGATTTTACAGGAGGTCGATGCTGCGGTTCATGAACCCTTCGGGTCATAAATCCCCATCGAGTGTCCCGGTCTATTCTATACCTCTGTGATAAAATCTGACACTCGGAGGGTCAGGACCATCCCACAGAGATTTCAATTTCACTGTTATGGGACGGAAGATCCGCGCAGTGTTAACATACAGTTACGCCTCGTCTTATAGTTCCCTCTTCTCAAACGATTCGAGCTTCTTAATGATCGTAAAAGAGGAGTTTGAGTTGCTGTTACGGTCAACGGGTGAAAATCAAAGAGTCCTGGATCTTCCACTAATCGGATAAGGATCAACAGCCGGAGTTCCGAATTCGCTCGAAACCCGTCGATAATTGGAACATTTACTCGGCGAGGTAAGAACGAATCCCGCGAGAGCAACGCCGAGAAAGAATCGAAACGGATATAAGAGAACCGTGCATCCATCTTGGCTGTCGATCCACCGCTAAATGAATTCCCGAGTCAATCGATTAATCTTTCCGCAATGAATACCTTTCGTCGAAGGACCGTTTCGCTTGGGAATTTCAAGCCTCCTTCCCCGCTGGATCTCGGAAATCGTATTAAGTATTCTAATCGAGATAATGGAGCACTTCCACGGTGCATCGCGGCGGCTCCATTTCAAATCGCGCCATCGTTTCTTTTCCCATCAGTTTCTGATCCCCCCCAAAATTCTATCAAAATACAACGATTCTATTTTATTTCCGTGTATTTCTTTTCGAGCGTAATAAAATTCCTGCAACCGAGACGCACCGTCTGTACAGAAAGAAAATTCCGTTTTATACTCGGTTGCTGAAACGTTTGACCCGTTCCTCGCGTACGTAACAATCAGCAAATTGAAACCGGGGAACTTAATAACAATAAACGCAAACCGATACCCAGTTGCCTAGCGGGAATTGAATTTCAAGTGCCCGTTGTTTACGCTCATAATGTTGACGAATGCAAAAAAGTTGCACCTGGAACCGAACGCGGTGCAATTTGCATCTGGTTTTTCGTTACTATTATCGCGATACAATCGTTTCGCGCGTATTTACGCGTTCAAAATCCAATATGGCCGCCTGGTACTCGTTCCATAAAATGGGAACGAAATTGTAACCATGAAGTGGAACCAAACGATGACCAACAGTGGGGACTCAAGAAATAGCTAAATAAAACACTTGAATTTTATTTTAGGTGGACAAAATACTTATTATTATACACGATCATCCCCTGAAACATTCAGAATCTATTATTAAAATATTAGAATTTCTGAACGCTTCTCCCGGGTGAGGAAATTGAAAAGCGTTTCTTCGAGTTCGGAATAGAAAATGAAAAATTACCAAGGTGTTACCGCAGAGGGCGAGAAAAAGGGGCGACCGTTCGCCAGGCAAACTCGGGGATGCAAACAAAATTAGTCCCGCGGGCTCCCGGGAGCGCCTTGCTAATTAAACTCAATTTACGTAATCACAGTTGCCAAGAAGTTCCATCATCTTCCGCAAACTTCGACCCGTACGTAATTTCTTGCGTGGCTTATCGGTCGATATCAGCATTATCGAGCTCGTATGGCAACAAAAAAAAGTCACGAACCCTTGATCGAAACCACCCAGCGCCAGATGTTTCGACGAGTGCAAAAACGTCGGACCGTGTACCCGCAATTTCCCGACCAAATTGTGCACGGTTTGTTCCATCTACGAAATTAGAGATAGAATTTAATACCCCGGGAGTTCCCATTGTCCGTATTAATTGGGGAAACTGCGATTTTTCGTCGCTGAAACTAATTTTTTCCTGATTTCGAGCAACGAGGATACGGATCGAAATTGCTTCGTTTCAACTGTTTTTTAATTATTTCAGCGACTACGATACAATATCATTCAGCGATTTATTTTTATTCGAAGTGCTTCGGTCGTCGAGCACGCGCGCATTTACGAAATTAATTGCAATATGAAGCGGCGCAAAGCCGACCCCCGGAGTTCTTGGCCGAACTGCAGTTCACCGTGCATACACGATGGAATTGATCCCACAGGATGAACGAAATCTGCATAGTACGAGCAACTAGGATCCACAGCATTTCCAGCTATCGACTCGGAGCAATCACGGTATGATTACACCTTTTGTTCGATTCCGTTTCACACTATCCAAGCTGGAACCAAGATTAATCCGAATTTCGTTAATGATAGTTACAGAGTAGTTCCAGCCGCCCGTTCGATCCCAGTCGTCCATTGCAATCGCGAATCATTGGACCGGCATTGGTCCGGCAACTTGTCCCGATCTGATTATTTCGCCGTTGCAACGAGGATCTTCGTAAATTAATATACTCGTAGCTCGATGCAAATCTTTTCTTTTTTTTTGTAACGATCATCGAAAGGAAAGTGCTCGAGAAAAGTTCCGAAAATACATTTACACTCGGATGCGTTCCAAGCATAAATTGCAAGTTGTCGTTCTGTCGATGCATACTGTATTGCATAATGTATCTGTGTACGGATTGTTAAACGATCGACAGGGATATATGAACCGTGAATCGAGAGAGTTATAATGGCAAGCGTGCAGGGAAACGAAGCTTGGCTTTTGATAGCGGCGGCGGGAATGCAGAGAATTGTCAGAATTGTTCAGACGCTGTGTATCGTGCAGTTAGTTACAGGTGGTCGATCAAGTAGCACGCGAGAACACGAGCAACGAGATAAAATAGCTGATTTACGAGCACGTAAGTGGACGCACTCGCTGGGATCTCGCGCCGCGAAACCGACTTCTAATTTATTAGCAAACCCATTAATCAATAATTATAATTCATAATGAACGAGGCGAGGTATCGCTCGTTCGCCGCGTAATTTCCTTGGCTTCCATTAAGGTAATTACATAGTCTGTATCGCGACGCTGCTATCGATCGATGTTATCAACGCTGCGATACCGTCGACGAAAATAAGTTAATTAAATTTCTTAACCATCTACCTCCTCTTTGCTCTCAACCTTGAAAATCATTCTCGTTAATCATAGGAGAATTCATTGCAATATTGGTGGTTGCAACCCAGTGGTAGATAAAATTATACCGCATTAAAGAATTTGTTTGCTCGATTCTGTAATTACATACCGTCAGCAGTCTTCGATAAAACAATAATTAAATCTATATAATTAAGTCTTTTCATAAAGAAATTTAGAATGTAATAATTGAACATGTATGGCTCGCGAGATGAAAATAGACCGATCCAGAATCACGACCTGGTGTCCCAAAGCTCGTAAAATTATTAATACACGCGACATCGAGTGATTAACTTAAAAGGGAGCAAACCGCCTTTGGGTTTCCCTCGAAACCCCGTCGCCGTGTTAACCACGGCGGAACAAAAGCGACGAGAGTCAGCGTATCCCCTTTGACGAGCAATAAGAGCGGCAAAGCATGATGTTCGTAAGCCAATCTAGAGGATGTGTAACCGTGGTCGACGTAAAGGAACCTGAGGACGCGCCGCAACAAAGCCCTACAACATTGTTGGCCCGCTTGCTACGAGTGGAACATACGACATCTACCCCCCGTGGAATATTTCCCTATCAACCGCGATGCGTTCCAGGATCCAGCCTGTTGGATCCCGTTTCAATTAATCTCGAGTTACAGGTGTCCCTGTTTCTGATATTTGGCACTGCAATGCCGAGCTTTCTCTATTCTTCAACAGATAAATTAATACAAATTACTTGGTACAGAAGTGTACGTTTCACGAGCTCTTTTGGTTCCATGTGTGGAGCGTGTGATTGGGTTTTGTATGGTGCGAAAGATTTCTGATTCTAAGACTGCAACGACGAGAATAATAATAACCCAAGATAACGACTAATCGTGCGTCGAACCCTCCTCGTATCGCGATTGCAACGACTGACGTAGACTGTCGTGGATTTCGCGAGGATGCGGGCGAATCGTTCGAGAAGGTAGGATCACGGTGCAACGGATAGAACGCCCGCATGTCCGCCCCCGCTGTGTACTCCAAGCGCAAAGAATTTACGACGAACGACTATCGCGATTCTTCCGAACGCGCGAGTAAATGCTCGCAAGGGAGCACCACGAACCGCCAAAACGTCCATCTCGATCGAACTTTGAACGAACGTTTCGCTGGATCCCAAGCTAAGAATTATAAGACTGTTTCCAGTGGTTTCCACTTGGAATCGTAATTCCGGCGATTTCACCCCGATGAACCGAGGAAATAGTTTAAATCGCAAAATAGACGTTTGCTTTATTGGTACACAATTTTTTCTTTCCTTCTGGACAACAGGTTTTGTGTCTAGAAATTTACGTATCCCGTTCGTACGTATCTCTGTCTTTGTTTAGAAATAAATTCTTGCACGACAAGGTGAACTCACCTCTTAATAAATCATTTTCTTAATATTTCAACTCCACGAGAAATTGAAATGGTTTCTCGCTCGAAGTTGAGACGTCTCAGCGTCAAAATACGACCGTAGTTCACGGGTCAAAATAATGAATATCTGTACGAAGCAGCGTAAATGGGTGTTTTCAAAGATTCCGTTTGAGACTTTGCTCGTTACTACGCTTCGATGCGAATAATTAACCGGTCTCTGACCATCAATATTTATGGCAGATTTTGCCACGCGACAAGTTCTCCGGTCGAGAGGCGCCAGTCCAAAGCTCGACTCGCGGATTCGATTTTCTTCGTTTCGTACGACCGAATTTTTCGTTGGTTAAATTAAATATTTGCGAACCGATCGAACCAACGAATCATATTTAAACTCCGGTCATAGTGGTATTTATCACACGAGATACGCGGTAGTTTAGTTTTTCAATTAACGCAAAGATTACAACACGAGGTGACTACGAGGCTACAAAAAAAAGGGATCAGCCTGCGAAAATATACTCCGACGACCTCCGTATTGTAACTACGAACTTCTGAACCGCTGGAACGATAAATGGAAAAATTCCACGCACTCTCATTTGCTTTAAAAGCAAACGAAAACATTTTCAGTACAAATATGGATAAAACCGTGGCAAAATTTGCTCGGAAAGAGGAAACGTTATTAACGAGACACGGGATTGGATACACTGCAAAACCAACACGTTCGTTTCCAAAAAGAAACAAAACTTGCCAAGAAATAAATTAAAATTCGTGCTACCAAAAATCGTTCTAATATTTGTTTTTCATTTTCTACGCGCAAGTATTCCGCTGTACCTCGCATACGTACCACTGTTATCCTTTTTCTCGGTAGTCGGGGGAGAAATCCGCAAAGTCCGACACGAAGACGCGAAAGAAAAGGTAAACCAACTCCCCGAGTGCAAGTTTCCTCGAGTTCGAGTTCGAGTTCGAGTCGAGGGGAGGAAAAACGATACTCTTCGCGCGCAGAAGGGAACAGAGGGTTGGGAATAAAACGAAACTCGAAGACTCCGGGAACTCTCGGACGGGGGCGATCTAAAACAACGCAAAGAGTCTTCTTTCTTCGATACCGATCGTAGACCACCCTGTTTGCCCCCGTTACCCCGCCCCCACGGGATTCTTTAATCGTTCCGTGGCGATTCGTATCCAGGGGTTGTTCGTCCGTGCAGATGCCTCGTTCTATTGACTCGATGGTCTCGCTTAGCCTTTCCTTCTCGTCTCCCCTTGATACGTCCGTTGCTCCTTTGTTCCGGATCCGGAGTGTTCTCCGCTTTTGCCGAGGCTAATCAACCCTTCTTCGACTGACGAGCGACCCGATACCATCGAGGATACCCCCGTGCACATTCTTCTTTCCCCTCTTCCAGCTAATTACAGCTCACAGGATACAGCGTCCACGTAGACGCGCGACGGGGCTAAAAGAACGACAACACTATAATAAAACTTTCTCGATAACGACGAGTCTTTTCGATCCGTGTACGCTTTGATTGCCTTCGTGCATAATCGAGAGGCAGACAGAAATTGGAAAACGATTAGCAGATCGTCTACAGGATGTCCCATGCAACTGGGTCAGATCAACAAAATAGATGTTAAAGAAAATAAATATAGACAGAACTCTAGAATGTTAACGAGGCTGCTTTAAAAACAAATTTCAAAAATCTATCTGCACTTTCCCGAGGGCTTTAATCGAAACATTTTAAAGAAAAACAAGGCTCGTTGTGTTTAATTTATCCACACCGAATGGAAAGCGAAACACTTCACGAAAGTGTATAAATAGACTCTTCGAACGCACGTTTTTGAACGAGAAACGGAGGACAGAAAATACGATCGTCGTTTGCAAATTTCCTGCGAGTTTGTTTATTTTAAATAATTACACAACGTTGCGTAACAGGCACGGACACGCGGCGTGGAACGAAGCACAGAAAAAGTTCGCTGCTCTCTCCCGCGTCGAACAAATTTTCCAAGAACCGATTGCGAAATTATTGTCCGCCCGCCAACTTTGCAAAGTCCGCCGAAATTCGCGCGAAATTCTTAATTGTAATTACCAACAGTCGCGCGAAATACGCTCGAGAGAATCGGAACAGAGAGCCTCGAGAACCGAGTCCTCGACTTTTCAGCGTTTCTGCTCGCTACTCGTTAATTTATTGTTCTTCCATGACGCTACGTGAATTTTTAACGCGATTTATGTAAACTTGATAAATTCGATAGAAGGAAGGGGCGACGAAAATTATTTTTATTTTCATGGAAATTGGGGTTCCTCGGAGTACAGAGATCCCCAGGTGAGGGGCCATTGCCATAAGCCATCGTTTCTGCGGACTTTTTATAGATCTCGAACTACGTATCGCGGGTTCTGGCGCGTGCACCCACGTGCAGAGGCGTCCGGGTGATTTCTCTCGGCGTTACATAGTCGAAGCACGAGCTATAAATACGTTACGTGCTAAGTAAAGTTGTGCTGCTCTTAAACTTATTCCTTCGTAGCGGCGTAGCCGGAATACCGAGCAGCCGATCGTTTCTCCGGCTATCATTTTATCAATATTCCCCTCGCACGTAACTATCGAGACCGATTCGAGCGTATCCTTCGCGCAATTTAAATCGACGATGACTCGGACACGGGAAAAAGTACTCGAGGCTGACGATCGTAAAATCGGTCTCCCGTACTGCTCGAAAGAATTATGAAAGTTTCCAACATTTAGAAAGCGTTCTATCCTTAAACGTATCCCGCTGTTCGGAACGTTCGATGACCTAGAAAACAAAAGTGTCGACCGGTTCTCGTGAAAGTGACGTCTAACGATAAATAAAAATGCAACGGAAGAAAACAGGAAATCTTCCTTCTTTCGTAAACACATCGCAGAGAATTAACACGAAATGAAGAAAATTATTTTTGAGCAATGTTTTGCGGCCAGGACGCCTCGCGCGCGAAAGTGAACGAAGCACGTGGCTGCGTGTCTCGTGTCACGCTTCGGTCGCGTGCTACAGCGTATACGTACTTACGTGATTACATTGTACACTCGAGCACACACGCACAGACTCGGAGACAGTTTAGCCTGCGTATCTCGTACAGCGCTGACCATGAATTCGCATCGACGCGTGGAAATGAAAACCTCGCGTCTGACTCACCGACCGTATTTACAAACTCGAAGACTGAGAAAAAGAAAAGTGTTTACCGATGCGTATCGTCGTACGGTTCCGCGATAACTGAGACTGAAAGGTCGATTCGTCGACGAACTAGACCCTTCCCTACCTGGCGATCGCGTTTCCAAGAAAATTAACCGCGTGATGTACGAACCGGTCCTCGATATTTCACTGAAAATTCGCGTTCTCAACGATCCTTCGAGCAACTTCGGTATCTGTATGATTCGATCTATTACGAGCTCTGGTTATCGAATAAAAATTTTCGATTTGACGAGATAGCATTGCTTCGATTACAGCGTGTATGTGTGCTCGAAACATTGTTTTTAAGTTGTAGCGCAAAATTTGGCGCGGTCTTGTGGTATGACCTAATACAATACGACCGAGTTTCACGGCGCCGAGTCCAAAGTCCAATCGTAGACGCGTGCACGACAGAAACGTTAGAAACCACTTGAACGAGCCTCTGTGACTTCGTTCGACGATAAGTGCCAGGAAGTATAAACAAAACTGACCACGAATTTCGGTATTCGAGCCGGTTATTTCGCATCCTGCTCGTTGAAATTTCAAGTTCTGAGTTTCGGGCCAAAGTCGAATCGTCGCCTCGTCAGGAACCAAATAAATATACAAAGTAATCGAAACGGAACAGATGCACACGTGCAACTCTCCAAAAGTAATCGCCAAGGTGGAAGTTTTAAATAAACCGTGTTGAAACAAGGATCGAGTTAATGACCGTGACACGGTTAAACGATGCTTTCACAGCGAACGAAACAAACGTGGAAAACGTTGCTGTAAAGAACACTTCGACTACGTGTACATTCTTTGATTTTTAAAACGATCGAAATTTCACGAACTGGCAGAAGCGAAGTAATAAGTGGCCGAGATATATTCGATCCAGAAAAAAGTCCTTCGTTCGCGATGAAAAATGTGCATATTATAAACTCCGAACATTAAGAAAGAATACTTAATACTCCGGCAGGGTGGTTTTGAAATTATGATTGCCTCGAACCTTCGAGGTATTAAATTAACAAAGTTAGAGACCATTTTCCTGCGAGCAGTTTTTTAAATTCTCTCTCCCCGACGAAATACGACAGCCTCGAAATTTACATCGCGTTATTCGATCCCTTCGTTGTAATTAATCACCGTACGAGTATTTCGCGCGCCCATTGTGCATCGCTCATCGTCGTCCAACGCAATTAAACATCACGCGTGTGCTTTTTATTTTCATCCCTCGCGGGATAGACTACATTTCATTCCCAGCGTTTTCTTTATCGTCGATATAACCCGGCTGGGAAATTTCCATACGCGTGAGGTCGCGTTTCCACGGCAAACGAAACAACCAATCGAGCCGCGATCGCAAAGAAAATATATATCGAACAGTCCATCGAGCGTTTTAATGAGTTTTCGTGCGACCGTGTCGTAACTGTTCGCCAGTTTCACAGGACTCTGTTAATTAACTCTGTTTCTCAAATTTTACATATCTACTTTCTTCGGTAACCAAAGCTCGGATCAAATAAAAAATAAATTAATACCTGGAAGCTATACTTTCTAATAAAGCTAGAACGTATTTGAAATATCTCCAACGCGATATCGAACGGATGCAATATTGCAACGTTGCAACGATATTCCCGGATTATACGACCGCGAGGTGTAAAAATAAATAAAAAACCATTTAACTGTGGGAATATCCAGTTTCGATTTTCGTGTATAAATCGCTGATGCAAAGATTATTAGTTTTTTCTTGAAAGGTTCCCGCGGCGTAACGGTGTCTTGAAAATACATTTTTCCAAGGTTTCCCGACTATGTTGACGTCGAAAGAAGATGATAATACGCGCGTCAAGAATCGTCTGGGTCTCAGATTTATGGCGTTACAAGCGAACCGCTTTTTCTCGAATATCTTGCTCGGTATACGTGACAACAAAGGGGTTAACGACTTAGCCAAAGGATATACACTGTCATAAATATATTGAATTTGCCAATAACATTAAAACGAAAGAGTTAATAGTTGAGCTGACCAAGTTTCTACAAAATCCATTTCTCGATAATATTATTTTATATTGCTATCTTTTACTTCGATGCTTTTGCCACGAGGAAGGACTAAAATTTCATCCGAATGTCGAAGACGTTACACGACTCTCGCGAATATGCATCGAGTCGACAAACGAAAACAAGCTGCGTGTCGTTTTGTTCGTCGCATCATTTCCGGCCAGTCCGTGACGTAATTTCCTGCCCCGGTTCAGCAACACCGCTCCGTGGCCTTTAGTGCCGTTAACCGATGGTAAAATGCAATTCGAAACGGTGCTCGGAATATTAACGCTCCTCGTGCACGCGATTTCCCAGCGAGCAACGAAACGCTGTATTTAACGGCGATACAATTATAAATAACTTGCGACAATCGCATCAGCGGACGCGCGAAATATGCGCACACACGGCTGTGTCTCGTTAACGCCCGGCTTCGTATTAAAATTAACGTCAAATGATCGAACAAATCGCTCGAACGCCGTTCCGTGCGTATTCTTTGCAATTTCTTCGACTTCGATAAAAATTATACGATAAAAATTGTGTACACTCTTGAAACACAGAGCCAAAATTATGGACTCGTGTCGAATACGGGAAAAGATATCTTTCTTTAACGAAAATTTTTGAGAAATTGTTAAATAATCGTAGTTCAGAAGGGGAACGTTTCTTCAATGTTTAGTCCACTTTGTGAGAAGCGAGTCTCTATAGATAATCGTTGAAAGATTAGGAATATCGCGCTCCTGTAAGTACATATATCGTTAATCTGCGTATGTCTATTGGCGTGTCCTACAATCGGTGGCTATTGTTGCGCCGTATTAGCATGATTGTACGGGAGTGGCTCCACGTTCGAGTGACCATAATGGACCCTGTTTGGCATCGGTGCATTGATTTCCCATATACGGTAGCGTCGGAATTGCCCGTTACATTTTCCAGAAATGCTTGCGAATCGGATACTCCATACCGCGACGGCTAATATTTATTACCCGACCAATAACGACACCTGTTTATATGATATTTCGCAATCGTTTCGACGGAGTAGCTATTCCGAAGTTTGATCGTTTCGCTTTAGGAACTGTGCAATAACGTCGAGAGAAACGCATTTCTATACGCGAACGTTGGGAAACGAGCGATCGCGAAAGAACGCGTAAACAAGGGTATTAAGCGTGTCCATATCTGATAAAGCTGTAAACTTTGAACGACGAGAGACGTGCTTTGGAAACAATGCGCCGGGGCGAAGCTCACGGAACGACCGAGCAGGGAATAACATTATAATCCGTGTAGCACGTAGGTAAAGAGTGGAGCTCTCGCCATCGTTTAACCCTAGATCATCGCGCTTCATTGTTATCTAGCTCTACATCTATCTAAAACTAGTACATCACGAAATTTTAGTCTTCTATGAAGTTTAGTGGCGCATATTAAATGCACGAATTTGGCAAACTTCGTTGGCGAACTATTTTTTGGCTTCTTAATGATTTGAAAATAAAAGGATCAAGATCCCAGTGGACCTCGCCATTATTCGCACACCTTTTTATTTTATTATTGAATTTGAAAGCAAAAGAGTCTAGAGCTAGAGTTGTAATCTTGCAATGTTTGACGAAGGATATAATCGCGAGTAAATGGAGTCGAATCCATGGAGTTTCATCCTTGACACGATCTTTTGTTTCACAGCGTGGCCCCAGGGCCGTCAGTGTCACGCGAGTGGCTTTATTGGCGCGATTCACGAGCACCTTGAAACGCATCATCGACGGTTTAGCTTCCAACCGGTACGTTCCCGGGACCTTTCCCACGGGAAATTTCGGAAAACGATGCGAGTTTCCCGCGGGTCGGTTCAAGATTAATCAACGTCGTTCCGGTAAGGGCACTTTATGAAAAATGCCTGTGTCCCGGCGCAAAAAATAAGCGACCCATATACTTGGTCGCGCGGAAACTTGCAGATAATCGCGCCTAGACGCGGCTCGACGGGAATTTACGACGGGGAAAGCGCGACGTGGCACGGCAAAACACCCGTAGATAAATCGAGATACGTCTAATTACGCGAACCCGACGATAGCCGCTCGACGAAGCGATCATAAAGAGAGTTCATCGTTTTACGAGACCCGAGACAGTCTTCTAACGACTTCCATCAGCGACGCCGCGCACCTTGCAACCCCTAATCCTTCCAGGATATCGCTTCGAGCGACTCTGAATCTTAAAACAATACGACCACTGCAGGAGGGAAACTCCAAGATCGTGTTAACGAAATTAGAAAATGATTCGACGCCCCAAATCGATGGACTCTGGCTCCATTTTCGCCAGAATCTAATTTTCTTATTTCGTATGGAAGTATCATTTATTTTGCAAGCTCAATTGGTATTATAATAATATCGGTGAATCATAAAAATTATTCGTTTTTGATCGAATGTCAGTAAGTTGAAATTCAAGATACAGTTACGAAAATAATAAATATTACCGTTGCGTATATTTCAGCCAGCTTCGCCTAGGAATAAACTGGCAGTAAACACGCGTACCAGCAAAAAACCGAGTTCAAAGGTTCGAACTACCTGTCTTCCAGGCTGAGATATCGCCGCTTCGAGTCGCGGCACGAAGGACATTGTGGGCGTAGAAAGACAGAGAATTGCGGCGAGGATATAGGAGAACGGTCGCTTTCAACGCGATCCTTGAATTTCGATTTAAAATCGACGTCGCGCCCCCGATACGAATAAACAACAACATAAATATTCAGGATCGTAGGATCGATAAGTCGGCCGTTTCTGCGACCGGTTAACCGTGCACGTTTATACGACACTATCCGCGAGCAACGAGGGAGCTCCGTTAATTTCATTTATCGGCTATAAATTAAAACCAGCAACGATAAAACGCCTACGGGTCGTACGATTGTGTTTCGTTCCTTCGTCCTGGCTCGACTCCAACGACTTTTCTCCGACGATACTTCGGGGACGTGTGAAATCCGAACATCTGTTTACACGAAAACTCGAGCGCCGATAGGTTGCCCCGAGTAAACTTTTTATAGAAATCGACTCTCGTATAAAAGTTTGTTTATTTTAGTTTTAGAGACCCCAGTCGCCATTACACGTCTATTCCAGGCATTAATTTTTATTCCCAATCTGGGCAGAAATTGGGAGACTCTTCGGCTCGAAATAAACGAATCAATTTTTCAGCTATCCCAGATTTCAATTTATAGAATGTGGATCTGAGAAAAGACGCGTTTAAAATGTATGTTTTGATCTGCGAGAAGAACGAAATAAAGATTTGTCGAACTGCTCTCGATAGATGGACAATTTCAGCGCGCCGTCGAAAGATTTGAAATGCTCGAGAGTCGTCGGATGGAAAACTTCGCGCTGCTTTGTCGTCGCGCCGAAACCAACTTGGAGTAAATCGAAAAAATTCGAGTGGAAGCAAAGTTACCCGGCGACGATGAAATTGAAAAACGGGTAACGCGCCCGCGTGGCCAGAGATGCGCCGGAAATGGGAACTCGCGATATAAATATGCCGCTAGCAGGATCCGATTTGCGTCGCCGAGTACGGTTTCACCGCCATCGCGTTTAATAAAAGAGCACGGCCAATTTTTGGGCGCTCGTTTCGATGAAACGTCGCTCAAATCTTGGATCAATTTAACGAGAGTTACGTCTATAAATGTTCTAAATTCGCGACGTCTTTTCCGGAGACTTTGCGCTTGAAACCGTTTCTGAGAGACTCTGCATTTTTATTCGAAAGAAGAGAGTGCTTTCGTTCTGAAATTTTTATTAGAAACATTTTTCCATATCCTCTGTAATTCCAGAGTTATGCGAGGGCTTATCTTTTGAAAAGTATGGTCGTAAAATTGCTTTGCATCAAAGGATTTCGGAGAAAAAAGTCGTCGAAATCTTCCTGTCGTCGCACAAATATTTACCGCGTCCTAAACTTTTATCTCCGAAGAAACGAGCTTTCGTGGGATCCTTTTTACGGTCTCGTGGCCCTTCGTGAAGCAGTCGATTGTATCGAATCATGCGTCGCGATATCGGAACTGTCAGTTTTCGACGAGACGGGGGAAAAAATGCCCGGGAAAATCCCCTCGTCGCGAAATTAAATAAATCGTTTGCTTTCACGCCGGACCATAAACGAAAGCGTTCGGGACGAATTCAAACTCGCGCGCCGCTCGAAAGTCGATTCGATAATGGCGTCTATCGATCAACGTCAAATTACATTCCCTTTTCGAGGGAAAGTTAGGAAGCACTTTAGAAAGGTTTGAAAGAATAATACCGAGTTACGAAGGCGTTGAAGGATTTATCGGACTCTTTGAAAATGTATAGCAGTCGGCGTTAAGCTCGTTTTCGTTAATTTATGCTTTGCCAAAATTATTTTGTAACGATTGGGAATAGTCTCGAGCGTTTGACGAGGTTTCGCTGCCCGAAGGGCTCGTGAAAGCTGGTAACTACCGATCCATTAATTATTTCCGGAAGGACGGAAGCCTTTCTAATTCAAGAAAAACCTCATTCGATCCGGCGCGTCACTTTCCGCTTCAAAGTGATTTGCCTTTCCGTCCAAAGACTGTCCGGAAATTCCTTTGAAAAAATAAAAGTAAATCGGCAAAGGGGAGATCTCCCGTAAAAAATGTTGTCTCAGCATCCTCCAATCAACGTCGGAGCTTCGCAATTACGTTCTGGTAATTAAAGCTCGAACGACGGAGACTTTGGAAAATCTACTTCAAAGTTTCTGAGCGAATGGTCGGACGTCGTTAAAGTTGACGCGCCGCGTCGCTGGATATTTTTTCTTAGAAAACTTTCAAAGCTTTGTTGCTCGACTGCCTTTTCCGCGTGTTTTGTCCTCGTTCACGGCTCGAATTCGCATTTCTTTTCGACAAAACAGCTTCCTTTATGGTTCGGAACGAGTTTGCGAAGGAATGGGAAATACTCATCAGAGCCGTGAAAATTTTCTTTTAATACCATCGAATAGAAATTTTAGATCAATTTCTTAACTATTTAATACTTGAGCTATACTGCAATGCATCCACCTGATTTGTACGCGTCTTGTCGGCCGCAAACTCTGCGCCATCCACGCCTGTAAACACTATGTCACCCCTGTCCTACGAACCCTCCGTGTCCCACGAAACTTCCCGTCTCGCTTACGTCTAAATAATTCTAAACTTAGTTAATCTGTTACGCAATTATTTACACACACACACCTCGTGGATCACTATATTTAAAATATGCTGTAGTCCCAAACACAATTCGTTGGAATCCCTAAGTTTGCGAATGTATCTCTGACTTCCCTAAAATCCTCCGCAAATATTTATCATAGTCAGAAATGAGATGCAACTTTTAATCAGAGAACACAATGCACGCCCGGAACTGTTGCGGTTTGATTGGATTCGAGGAAAATTTAGATCCCCGCGTTCAACCAGTTGCGTCGCGAGCTAATGCAAGGAACAATTCAGATTCCGGGTGAATTTTCGCCGCGAATAATTAATGGCGAACGTGCACCGCGACTAAACCGTAACGCGGATGTCGTTAGTCTGCGCAAACATCAACGGAACGTCGTTTCTGTCTCTGTCGGTCCGCCAGCGAGCCGTTTCGCCTCTGTCTTCCTCGTCCTCCGGGGAACAAGCGTTACACGCTCGGCTATTACACGCGTGTCGTATCGAAATTTGCGTACACGAACCCTTGTTATCGCGGTACGCGTTTCGGTCTGCGCTTCGTTCTCGATCGCAGTCGCGTTCCGTGCGGTTTGTCCCCGTTTACGATAGTTTTCCCGCGTCACTGTTCCAGAATCCACGCTCCTGCCAAACATACGGACGCGTAACACGGTAACGCGTGTTACACGCTGGTATGCACGAATCCTTCACGACCCATTTAGACCCGGGATAACCAATTCCCTTAACATCGTTGCATTACGTTCGACCGTGACGCTTTGATGCACCGTGCAAACTCTATCGATCTACCGTTTCCAATTTTCCATTACCTCGCTTGGCTCTCGATACAATCTGTGCTGGAAACAGTGCTATCGGTCCAAAGGATACCCCACCATTTCTATGGGAACGCGAGAAAACGAAATCGAATTAATTAATTTAGCTTTTCAGAAGTTTCACCCGTCGGTGGTCGAATGGATTTGTTTCGACCCGTGTTCCCCGTCGATTCGAATAATGGGGAATTTTACGCATTCCAAGCCGCTGATGTCATTTTCTGCTATTTCAGCGACGAAATTTTGCAGCGTTCTTTAAATCTACGTTTCGCATTTATAACAGTTACGTAAACGATGAATTGATTCCGTCAAATGCGGTAATTTATATACGAATATCGAACGAGCTTGTTGCACTGCGTTTGTTTTCGAATTTTATAGTCATTTTTGTACACCGATTTAGCAAATTCTCAATTTGAATATCTGAATTTAGGCAGGCCACCTAGTCCCAGCAAACGAGCCCACTTTGCTTTTCGTGTTAACAATTTGGAAGAAATATACGCCCGAGACGAAATGTTCGTTATTTTCGCGGCGACGAATGTTTGACCACGAAATTAGCGGTGCAATAATTTCCGCTAAAATCCAGCGAACGACTACGAAAGAAATATCTTGCGCGCGAATCCGATCCCGTGTATCCGTTTGAAGTTCTCTTCAGAACGAAGTGGAAACTGTTGCCAATGGTGGAAGTGTCTTCCAGGAGAGCCTTCGTTTCGACGACGTAGTTTATTCTTCGTCGACGACACTCGCCGCGTCTAATATTAAGGTCACGGAAGGATGATTGGAAACTCCCTCGACAAACTAGTTTGTATACCGAACTAACGATCGTTAGCCTCGAGTGACACGAAAACTCGTTTTTCAGGTTCCTCTCCGTGGGTCCTACGGCTCGAAAGTCTAATAAATCGTAGACACTCACGAAACGTGTTCATCGAAGGCACGTCTATACCACTCGAACGCGTTCGAGGCTTCCCTCTTCTCTCGTTAACTCCTTTCGCTCGAAATACCGTGTAAAATTTCATAAATTCTGCCTACTAAAGCATCGACTGTACTCGCGAATGTTCCCTGAAAAATTCTGCTTTCGATCACGGTCGAAATTTCCATTATTCGAATGTTTAACCTCTCTGCGACTCGAACATTTTAATTGTCCAGAGCGAGTCTCCCACGGAATATTCAATCTTCTTATTTGCAAGAGTTGAGTACAAATTGCATGTATGTCAAATTTCGTGGGATCTTGTATTCAAAAGAATGATGAAAATTCATAGCTTAACTGATAAATATTTATCGTTGATTAACCAAGTACTTCATAGAACAGGTTCCTTATTAGTTGGCGATTCTAGAGTAACGAGATCGGCGACGGGACACGTTTAAATAATTATCGAGTGCAAAGTGTTAAACAAGGCGCACGCTGACGAGTTATCTACCCTTGAGCACGGACTGCGTTAAATCGATTAAAAAGTGTTTCCGCGGTTCGTTAGTCGGACGCAATCTCGCTTCGACGAGCGTAATATTTTCACGAGCGCTCTTTGTTTACAGAAAAAATTCAATTTCGCGCTCGCGGACGTCGTTCACGATCGTACGTTACACGCGCATACGTTTTCGTCGTTATTTCTTTTATAGAATGCTGTCCCTCGACGCTCGCAAGCCCATCGTCGCGTAACGAAATTGCTCGACGCATCGCGAACAGGAGCACGTGTTCGTAAATCTGTTTTAAAAGGCCGTCGAAAAAAAAAAAAACATTTTACAAATACAGCGTGCTCGTCGACACGATATTGCGAACAGAAAATGTCGATGGTCAATTTTTAATATTTCAGACACATCTAGAGACTCGACGGAAAATCTGAATGGCATTTAAATTAAAAAAGGAATTATTTTTTCGCTGAAATTTAACTCCCACGTCGCTTATGATCGAACGGTTGTACAAAAGTGTTTCTAGAATCGTCGATCCGAGGTCGAGAAAGCGCTGATAACGCGTTGCATGTACGGTCAGCGTCGTTGGGGGGGAAAAATTGGAATCGTGGTCTAGATTCTCGAAGCGTCCCTGATAATGAACTCTCGGTGCTTTGATAAAGGAGATACGATGACGCACCAGAGGCGGGTGCATTTACATGAAAACACGTTTTATCTGTGACCGCGAGCGTGCACGAGATCGTTAATCGGCACCGAGGAAAACTATTGACCCGATTAAATCGCGAACGCTTCGTCGGAACGAACAGATCAAACCTATTTTGTCCGAACACCGAACCAGAAATACAGTTCGCGATTTAAACGCTTTATTCGGTGTCGAGTACCTTGCCGCTGCGTTACGTCAATCTGTAAATACCTACTTGAAATTCCGGATAGAACCGGAGGCGTTCGAGCGCAGGAAACCGGCAGAATTTTATTCGAACAATAAATTATTAACGTAAAACGGTCTATATTGATTCGCAACGCGAATTCGATCGGGCAGCTTTTGTTCGGAGACATCAAATATTTCTTTCGTTCGATGAATACGCAAAACAAGTGTTAGAAGCCTCAAAACAGAGCGTAATGAGAACGCAAAATTAAAATTAAATCCACGCTATAAATTTAATTCGATTCGCGTTTATGCACGACAAGGATCGATTTATTTTATCGGGTCGAGGCGAGGATAGTTCTTGCAATAATAAGTAATCGATTGTAAAACGTGTGGAAAGTTCGAAACCGATCCAACGAACCAATAATCAAACAATGCCACGAGAATTTGGATTCGCGCGAATTTCGGCGGACACATTGTGGTTACAACCCGTTGAATTTAATTCGTAAACTTCGAAACAACATCCCCGACGATTTTCAGCGCGCTATGTTCCGTACGCGAGTCGAAATTTATGCGTTTGACGCACTATTCGCGACCGAAAAGACATTTTCGCGATTTATAGCAAATTTGTGGATGCTGTTTCGTTGACCCTTGACACTCGTGAATTATTTATGCGCATTCGTAATCAGCGAAGTACGTAATATCATTGTTGTCTCGCTTTATGACACATTTACGACCGCATCGGTGTACTTTGATTCGTTTATAGCCGATCGGGAATCTATAGCTCAACAAGTTCAGCAAGATCCTCGAAGCAATGGCGCGGATCAGGAAAAAAGACTTTCTAAACCACAAATGAAATTTAAAAAAATACTCAGTTCTCGTTTAATTTCTAGTCCCATAATTTATAAGATGCCAACTATAAGAGAAAAAAAATCGTGGTCCTGTTCATTCAGGCCATTTCGCAGCAGCCACCCAACGACACGCGCCACCCGGAAATCGAGTTTTATTTCCATTGTTCGAGTTTACCATAAATTCGATACGTGCGCGTCGCGATAATGGAAGATTCGAGTTGCGGGGATGCGTGACACGCTGTAACGCTCGTAAATCCTGGCAATTCCACGTGTTTTCAACCGCGAGCGTCCTCTCTCGCCCGGAAGGATTCGAATCTCGTGAAATCTTTGGGAGAATGGCCTCGCCCTCTGTTCTGCCCTCCGTCGAACCGTCCGAAAAAATTTCCAATAACTCACCTTTCGACGAAACCGCTTTCTTGCGATTTCTGCCCTCGCAATTTCCTGTCCGCCGTTAACCTCGACTTCTCTCCCGTTAAAGTCCCGCGACCTTCCACCATCTTGTAACCACTCTCGCCCCGGGAGAGGATACTTTTCGAATAACTCGGTAAATACAGTAAACTATCCTCTCCTAGCAAAGAAATAATTCGAATTTTTTTTCTTACTTTATTCAGGACATTGACGGGAAATTATTCGTTTCGATATTGATTGCCCTATTAAATGATCTCTGCTGTTTGCATTATTCTTTCCGAATAACGTAACACCGGATTGATCAAACATTTTGGTCGATACGTTATCCCGGTTTCAGGCTACCAACGCGTTACATGGCGTAGTTGGACCGCTATTGACGCTCGTTCGGTGGGGTTCGTTTAAACAGACAGTTCTGTCGGTTCAGCCAATTTAAATAAATCACGATCATAAAGACCCCCTCTAGCAAACGAGCCTCGTTTCCTCTGCTGCACACAGTGAGACAACAAAGTTCCCAGACTGCGGTGATTAAAAAACACAGACGTTTCAAATAACAATTATATACGTCAAATAACGAATAACGAACCGATTTACTTCGCGTTTCGTCCGTGGTAATGTTCACCGTCACGCGAAATGTCACGATATTCATGATCGGATATTAGAAAGTCGCGAACGCGATAAATAATCGGCTCGACTTTTAATATTTCCGGGAACATCTACTATTAGTCGATTCGCGTGACATTAACTTGCCCGATGCTGTTTCCCTGACGCAACTGAAATTTTGAACCGGAAACCGGGGCAAAAAGAGCAGCTTTAACGAACCGACGTCACGCGTTTTTATTTACCGTCTATAAAGCGCGTGCAAAATTTGCATATATACTTTCCAGAAAATTAAAGCCTAGATCGTAACTCTCTATCATTATTTTCAACACAATTTCGTCAAAGAATCGAACGTTACCGTTATCGATCCTCGTTCTAAAAAAAAGTAAAGGAGAAACGTCACCATATTGGAAACGCGAAAATCCAGATAAAAATTCAACCGTCCGATCGAACGAACGTCGCGACTAAATTGCCGCTCGTTCGTTTTATTAGTAATATAATAAAATTTTCGACGTCTCCCGTTGACCTTTTAATTCGGGTAGACGCGGACGGCGTTTACATTTCAGCGGCGCAATTTCGAAAGCAATTTCCGCGGCTCGTAATCTTTTCCGTCTTCTTGCGTTCCTCCAAATCTCCGTCCGGCTTTACGTTCTCCCGTGTCTCAAAAAAAAAAAAAGACAAAAAGAAAAAAAGAACGAAGAAAACGCGAATAACGCTCGCGCGATTACAAGCGGCATTCATGCGATCCACCTTCGCGAATGCATAAAGCGACTTCGTTAAACCGTTCGCGTAATTAGTCCGGATAAAGCGGAGTCGCGGAAAATTAGAATTTGCTTTTCATTTCCGTTTCCACTGTGCAATCGCAGACGGAAGCGATCCCCGCGAAAGAGGAACCACGATTTAAACGGAGTGCCGATTCTATCGTAAATTCTCCTAATTATCGACCTCTTTTGAAACACGTATTTTTCGAGAGAAGATGAAAAGGTCACATTTTTTTTCACAGTTGAGTGATCGCGTTGCCAAGTTCGACGGTGAATGTCGGACGATTCTTGCGGTGTAATGCTCGATCGAGAATTTAAAACAGTCGATGGCGTATATTGGGCGTATTCAGACGACCAGGCACCATAATGGCCGCGCTGTATGTCACCGTTTCTATTGTGCTTCGCGTCAAGACTAGGAACTAATCTCGGCTACCGATTCCCCGGCGCCTGGAATATCGCCAGTGCGGAAAGTATAGCGCGAGTTAAGGCCATTTGTAACGCGGTACAATTGCATACTGTCGAACAGCAATACGGGTGCTCTCAAGTTCGCAACAATCGTGCGCCACAAATTTTCTACCATGTTCTTAGCTAGTTTGTCCGGTGCCATCGTCCGCGTTGGCAACAGATACCCCCGAATCCTTCCTATTCGAATTGGAACGAGGCAGAACACATCCTCTTTAATCTACAGAATGGTTCCCTTCCCCAGAAAAAGATACGTTCTTCGCGTGCCTAAAGTCATTCGTGGACCAACGATTCTACCCAGAGCATTGATATCTTCTTCTTAAATTTCTATGCTGGGTTGAAAAATGTTCAGCAATTACGTTTCGGAAATAATCTCATTTTTGAATCGTTTTCCAACGAAAAGAATGGCTGCCCGCAGAAGCTCTCGACGATAAACCGTGCCGGAGATAAAGCGTTTCGAAGTTTGAATAAAAAAATAAAAACAGGGCAAAACCGTGAAAAAATGCCTCATTTTTGTGTGTTGCCTCGCCCCAACGTTTTTGTAACTTTCTAGTCAAACTTTGGAACGCTTTTATCTCTGGTCAAATTTATTGCAGAGGGTTCTGCAGGGTCCCATTATTTTCGACGAAAAATAGTGGAAAAAGAGTCGTTCAACTTCTTCCTACGAAACGATACACGTTGAATTGATATCGAAATTAATTAGTGGACGTTTCGTAACGAAATCTTGCATTTTCCTGCACTTAGGAAAGAAATTTTAAGCGTCTGAGCTTTGCACAGATCCCGAACAGCTTCGGCTGGTACGCGACCCACTTTGGACTTCCGTAGCATAACTATTCGTAAATCGAAGTTGTTCCGTGTTCGAGGAACACCGTAATGCTTAAGCCTCTACAAACTACATCCTAAAACAGGGAAACTGTTCCATTCCGCGAAGACTGGATTTTACCGGCGCGCAAAAACAGTCGTAGGGACGGAATACCGTGGGAAATCCGAGTTTCGATCGTCGATTTAATGGAAACGTAATATCGGCTTAGCCACGACGATCGAAAAGCTTGTTAAACCGCGTTAAACTGGACGCAACGCGACAATGGTCGCGTTATTCGTTCCTGGCCGAAAGCTATCGTTCGATCAATCCCACCAATGCGGACTAATGAAGCTTTCACGCGCGAACACGGAACGAATCGAGTGCCAACAGCGACGTTTTGCTCGAAAAGCACGCGAGAAAAGAAGAGTGGCGAAACCAGAGAAACAGGTCACGATTTTGTCTCGGGTGGTTGCGGGACAATATACAACGTGCCCCAAAAGTTACCGTGCACCGAATACCCGATGGCAGCAATCGCCGCCAGCGTGCAACAGATATCGCCCCTGCAAACGTCCTCGACTTTGTACAAACGGACCTTCAAACTCACGACGACACGTTTGGGAACGTCCACTCTACAGCACACGACCGAATCTAATGCCACGTGAACGACTTTCTTCAGTGATTTATATTTTTCTGACTGGTTTAAGTAGCGTGGAGTTGTTCGATGTTGGCACTAAGGTTGATTTGAGTTTGCTGCTTCCTGTGTTCGAACAATAGGTGCTCGTCAGTTTTACGTTTCATGGAATTGCAGATTTGTGGCTGCGTTTGTTTTAGTAGATGTTCGTGTGTTGCTTCACAGCGACCTGCTTTTAGTTTAGTCAGGTTGGTCCGTGTTCTGTTCGATGAAATCCTGCTGATGGGCGGATTTATTAATTTCAGGGTAAAATAAACTGAACGAAATGGTCGAATTGAGAATGAGTGAATTATTGGAGGCCCCTGTACTTCATCGCGAATCAGGAGCGAACGACCATGATCGGAGCAGCAATATCTATCGCCCTGGCACATTTCTTCGCTATTTCTATTTCGATTTCATCGAAGGAAATGGCATTCCGTGTCAACCGTATTCTCCCTTCACTCTCGATATCCCATTTTACGACACGCTTCGCCATCCACGCGTACTTTCCGCCAAACGTCAAAGACACGAACCTCGAAATTCTGCCGAGGGATTGAAACGCGAACCGTTGATTTTTGCAAATGTTCTTTCGTTATTTTTTATCTGCGAATTAAGCCCAAAAATCTGCATATCGTTTGTAACAATAAACCTCTGGAACATGGGTTTAGGTCTTCCTCGGTACGAGTCGTTGTAATTTGAAATATCAAATAAACAAGAATTTAATTACAAGTGTGAAAAATATGAAATTAAATGTCAACCTGTACGACTCGAAAATTCAGAAACAATTTCAAACGTTGCAGAAATTTGGCTACATTTTGTTTCGACGATGAAACGTTCCTAGGGGTGAAAACAACCCCCTCAAAGAAATTGCGAATTTTCATGTTATTCGAGTATTTAAATACTAGTTGCTTTGAAAAATTGTTACTTACATTAACAGCCATTAACAAAGATATGCATTGTTCTCAGCTCACCTGCAACAAAAATGATAAATCACAATTTTAATACAACGTCAACGAACGAAATCGCGAAATTATACAAAATTACAATGGACAGTAATTTATTGTTGGAATGCGACCCAAGCCCTGCAATGAATGACATATTAAATTGCTCCTGCGTGTGCAATGGACAGCACGGAACACCATTTAAACGCTTGAAATGCTACTGTATATTTCTCTATATCCGTTTACTGCAGTATTGTTATTACTATGCACATAAAACTCAGCAACCATATAATTATTACAGCCATAAATACTTGTAATTACTGCACTGTTGATACATTGTTAATATCAACCTTACGACGATGTTACCACGTTGCAAACGTTAAAAATTTAATTATAAATCCCTCGTAAATCATATAATAACAAAAGATAAAATTTATCAATAGAAATCTGAGAATATTTCAGATATATCATAAAAATGGTGACAATAAAATTACAGTGCGCTCCATTGGAATCTCAAAGCGAAAACTCTCACAATATTAAAATAAATTTAAATATTGTTAACAAACATTTCTCGAACGTCTTTTAAATGGGACACTGGTATCGAACGATTTAACGAGCGTGCTTTGTCGCCGTCCAAACGAAATTTATCAGCCGGAAAAGTGTTCGCCGCAAACCCAATGGCTTTTTGCATTGACTTCCGGCGAGCAATCAGCGTCGAAGCAACGACGGAGCGCATTTATCGACACGCGTCTTCCAAAGACCTCGGTCGTTTTCAGGCTTCCAGATATTCGCGGGCAAATCGCAGCCACGATCCGGATCGCAATTAGCAAGTAAACATTTTTCTACGCGGAGGCCGGAATATGTTACGCGATGTAAAGACCAAACGTTCGTTTCGAGTTTAAAACGTTCCCTTTGATCGCGCGTTTATTCGGCCGCCAAGCAAAGCGCACACGATTTCGTTTCGCGCAGAAATTCTCAATCGGTCACGATGAGTTCTTGGGAGATTATAAACGACGCAACAGAGATGGAAAGTCACGATTTCTGAGTAGTTTTCTAGGAAAAATATTATAATATTACTGTGTAAGAAATGTTTAAGTATTCCAAAGAACTCTTAGTGAAAGTAGTACATAGTGATATTTTAAAAAATACTGTTTTTTATTAAGTTCCAACCCCCAGAGTGAAATAACGTACGACGGAAGCCACAGAAATAAATGAAATTTCGAGGGGGTGGGATCTGAGAATGGTTGAGAAACGCTGGTTCGATGGACGACGTCCCGAACGATGTTCCAGATGCAAAAGCTTCATTGTCGAGATTAAAAGGCCCCACTTATTTACTGGCAGCGTTGCTACGAGTAACGGACGAGCTTAACGAGGCAATTCACCGGGGGTGCTCGTTGCGAGAAAAAAAAATTCCAGTCAATCGACGTAAATTGCCGCCGTAGATGGGAACAAGTGCCGTTGCAGTTCACTTTCCGCGACGCAAGAATCTGAATAGCTTTAACGCCTTTAATGGACAGCCGGCGCAAAGGGGAAATAAAAATGGCGAGACTCTCGTTCGTACTGCGAACTACGAGACACGATCTATACATGTATTTACGAAACTTCCTGTAACTGTGTAAATAAAATCTCTATAGAACCTCGTGAAATACCAAGGATCCTACAAAGCTCGAGTATCGTTTTGCGTCTTCAGAACTTGAAGTAAAAATTTCCAAGCTATCGCGACAACCTGAGAGTTTAAAAGTAGCGCGTTTTATCTTCCCATTTCGGAGTGTATTCAGAAACGGGTAGCACTTTGCGTTACTTTTTAATCCGTACACCCATTAACGAAAGAGCTCCTCGCCGGACCAGTGGCTGGCCTGTGACTAACGTAATCGCCGCGATCGTAAAGGGCGTCCATTAACGCCCGACTTATCGCTGTCCACCGTGTTTTACAGCCACGTTCCTCGATTGTTTCCCTTCGATAATGCAAAAGCGGGTTCGAGGGAATCGGGCGTCGAGTCCACCGTTGAACAAAAGTCGCGTTCCACGAATAAAACTCCTAACCGGTTACAATAACGTTTATCCGACATTTGTGCCCGGATTACTGTCGGCGGGAAGTTACATTTGCATGGATTAACCTATTGCCGTTGAGGGCTTTATTCCGGCACATACGCGTCCTGTATCTCAATAACCAGATTGTGCCAAGAGCCACGAACTGCCGAATCGCTACGCTCATCGATTAGTTCCAACGTAAACCCGAACTCATCGTACGCTTTTACGATTTCGCGCCCGTTGTGTTCGTAATCCTGACGGCAGACCCGTAACGCCCGATCGTTCATTAACAATAGAATATATTTCGTCAATCCTACGTTACAAGCGAGCCGAATTTATCGAGCCCTAATTAAAGGCGACTAATTACGCCGTCGACTTGCAATCAAATCCGGTTAAACATTGTACAAGTTTCGGGGTAAATGTTATTTGAAAACGAGGTATACAAATTTTGGGGTTCTTTTCTGCGAACTCCGGTCGAAATTCTTTGCGATCTACATTCTTTTGTGTGGTTTCATACACTCTAGTTACATATAATAGGGGACTCCAAACCACCCACCCACTTTGATAAAAATTCTGTCTCTTGTACTTTGTAGCGATGCTATCTTGAAACTTTTATTTCACGGCTTGACTCGAATTTGCAAACAAGAAGAATCTTTTATTACTAAATGTAAATTCATGATTCTTCAATGGTACGATATTATTATTAATTGGTTGAAACTAGTTATAAAATTGTACGATCGGTGGAAAGGGGATAACGTCACCGTGGATGCTCGAAACAGTGACGCAAGTAGAAGTATCGAACAATGGTCAGACGCGTTGGCGGAGTCGTACTGAATTCTACTGGTAATTCTACTGTAGTTTCTCGAAAACGAATCCTCGTAGAGAAAAATTTCAGGTTTCATTTTCGATTTGTTTTTTCTGAGGAGACTCTGGCAAAATATATTTATAAATTCGATGCAGTCAGCCTCAGTGTTAAGTGTACAAATATACAACAAATAATAATTGCGCGTGTACACAATAACATGTATAAACATGGGTGAAAAGTAACTCGGTTAATAAATGAAACCTGAATTAAATAGAACTTGGGACGACGGTTCCTGTAAATAACGCGTCGTTGAGGATGTCCCGAGGACCGCGACAGTTGAAGGAAAGCGCTTTTCACTAACAGAAAACTGAATATAAGGGAATGTTTGTCATTCGACGGTGTAATTCCTCGTCTCGCGAGACAACCAGTTACCGTCGAAGCAGAAGAAGCTTCGTCATTGTCGAAACGAAATGAAGAAGAATTGCGGAGCCCGATGGCGCACCTGGCCAGAGAGCTCTCGTGGAAGTATCTTCAGCGTCTCGTATATCCCGTTCCACGGGAAGAGGAGAAGCTTCCCGAGAATCGAGCAGACAGGGAAAAACAGTAAAGATAAAAGAGTGGAAAAAGAAACATGGTAGGGAACCTATTACCGTATAACTCGATTTTCCCCGTGAACGAAGAGAAACCACTCGTCTCTTTCTCTACGTAGCGTTCTGTCTCAAAAGCAAAACCCTTTTTCTTCTGCCCGGGAAAATCCACTCGACGTAAAAACCGACTGTCCGCGGTTCCTGCCAAGTAAATATTGTCCGGATACCCGGCAGTCCAGAGGTTCTCGACGGTCTCGAGCACTCCCAGTACCCTCTACTCGCTTCCAATTCGAACCGTTTACTTCGAATCCGTGGATTTCACCGACACGAACGGAACAACGGCTTTAACGCGTTTCCCGGAAATACAATGTTAATCTTTCGAGATTGGATACGCGAGCGTTCGCGAAATTGCCTCGCGATTCGTTCGCGGGATAAAATAACTCCGAATGAAATGTTCCCCAGAAGATACCCGGGTCCAAAAACACCACCATCATCGTCTAGATACTAATTTCTACAGTGGCGACGGAATAAAAATTCCCTTCTTTTCGATTACGATTACGTTTCTCCCGAGTTCGTCGAAAGAATATTTGAATCCGTCAAAAAGATGGCTGGATCGTCGAGCGTTCGAACGCGACGCACGACCGTGTATCTTCCGTTTCGTTCGACGTTGTGCATTCCTGTTATGGCAAACGCAGAATGGGCGTTCCGGCGGATGATATACCATACGTTTCAGCGGCAGGCGTCCCTGGAAGAGATAATAATGGCGCGGCAATGCGGGCGAGGATGCGACCATATCGCGCCGATGCGGAACTTCGCGGTCGTTTCTTGCAAATCTCGGGGGTCCCCTGTTCCTATTCACGGACGTAACTTTCGGCGGGCCACGTTCGCGACATCCGGGTCGAATTAATACGTTCCAACTCGTAAACAGAAAATTCAGGATCGCCAAAGTTCGCGCGGATGGGCTCGTTCCACAGAGACGAGGGGGGCTTTGACCGCCGCGCGGAAGCCTGGCCGCGTAAGCGTGTTTAAAAGTTACCTCGTACCCGGTCCCTGTTTTTCGAACTTTGTTTCGTCGTGGCTCGACACGATCCAACGAACCGACGGAATAATTCACGGCCCGACAACGCGGAAGATTGCCTTTTTTTTTTTTCTATTTCGATGGGCAACGCGGTCGAAACTTTCGCATAATTCGAAACAAAAGAATCGAAAACGATATATAGAAGAAACTAAAAATGAAAATTTACTTTCCAGTCACCCTGCACCGAAGTATAAATCGAAGCATAGTAACCGGCTCGTACGTCGAACACCGATCGTAATTAATATACAACATAGTAGTCTTTATCGTTACATGTTTTGCGACCTTTGACTCGTAGCTGTTATGAGAAGCTCTGAACTGTTTCTCGCTGTCGAGATAAGCACTGGCGTTTCTTTATATAGAAGGTGCTTGATCGTTGCGTGGAGTCAGAGGAAAAATTTGTTGAATTCAGAAAGATAACCGCGACGCGGAGAATCAAGGTGTACTGTAATGGTATCGCAACCTCTTCTGCTTTAACGATAGACACGTACCTGCAAGAGAAGCATAGAGCAACGGTATCTACTTCCAGGGATCCGCATGGACCAGATAATAACGTCGGTGCGGCTATACGGCATTAAACGTCGGCGTAAGCGTTTCATGGAGCACTCGTATGCGTGTCTTTGAACGAACAGTATTTACCTACGGACGTGTTTGTTCGAACGTGTGTGCGTAGACGCGAAAGTCTGTACAGTCGACGAAGGATCGGACGTTACTTATGCATAGAAGGAGAAAGAGGAAAGGCGGGGAGGAGCGTGGGCTGCATTAGGGTCGTTCCCCGCAGGCTAAACTGGTCCTGAATACGCTTTATGATCCTCCATCGGCTTCCTGTAGAGTTTCCTGACGGAGACTGCGTATCTACGGCCACTCCGCGTACTTACGTGGAGGACCACGATACCGAAAGATTATAGACTTCCGCGTGAAACCGTATCCGGTGAACCGTCGTCGGTGCTTTGGAACGACACATTAAGGTCGTTTTTACGCGTTATCTCCGTATTTGGAGCCTCCCAAGGCAAACTTCTTACGGATCGTAATTAATTTTCATTCCTCTTTTGCACCTCTCGATCGTTTCTAAACTTGCCAAACGCGTTGCTTATTCCACCGTGGGATTTAATTGCGAGTCATTTCGTAAACGCATTATTATGTATCAGATTGTTGCAAACGAGGTAACCATTTTCAACCGAGAGTGAGAAAAACACGGATCTTAAAACGAGGACTTGGGAGAGACTTGGTAAAGAATTTTTTTCTCGAAACTGGGTAGGATTTCGGGGGTATGTCTATTCACCAAATATTATTGTAATTGACCCCTCCAACAGAAAATAATTTTTCCAGAACGATTTGAAACTTTTTTTTTCGCCGATAAATTTCAGCACCCACCCCCTGTCGATTTTTCTTAAAAAGTGCATTTTCATGGAATTTTTCTCTACCGAGACAAAGTTCGATCATGCAAGTTCGCTTTATACATACATATCTCGCGAAGACTCGGGAAGAACCATCGAGGTTTTCGAAGAAGTTTCGACTTCGTTGCGAATTCCCGAACGTTCTTTTCGAATTTCACGAAGAGCGCAAAAAGCCAGGCAATATTCGACGCGGGAACGTGTCCGAGCAACGGTTCTATTCGCGAGACGGCAATATTTCGACAGCGGAACATTTTCCCCGAGTTAAACTCGTCAACAATTCCAGCCTCGAGTTACAAGCGACGCGCGAAGCTTTTCAAAGACGAAGCCTTTGACGTGCCGCGAGATGCCGTAACAATAGCGTCGAGCCCCATTTTCTATCGAGGCCTCCTTGCTTTCGAGCTCATTGGAAGAACCGAGATCGAGGCATCCGACATTATTAGCCTTTACGTAACTTGTCCTCGCAATTGAACCGACCAACACCCGGAACGATCGACGAAAATGAACCGTAACGCAGAGTAGAGCCCATTCACTTCCACCCTGAACTATTTTATACACAGAAAAATATAACCTACGTAGTGATCAAGTTTTCGAAATTATGAATTTCAAATTTCATCTCACCGGATGAAAGAGCTTTTGATCCACGAGCCCGTACAAATATAATCTTGACGGATTCTTAAAAATATTTTGCGTAGCCTTCCGAATGAAACGATTATCCTCGAGATAGCCGTGGCATTCCCTCGAATTTACATTTCCGGTTTCTCGCAATATATTTCGAAACCGAGTTTCGCGATATTTGCCGCTCCGCCGGCGTTCGCGTTCGCGCTACGAAATACGAGTAGGAAAAATATCGAGACGTTCGTCTCGATTTTAGAAGGCGATTCGATCTATCGCGACAGCCATCGAAAACGTTATTGTAACCGCAGGATCCCTCGTAAGACGCAGTGTCAAAGATAAGCAAGAGTTATAGATGAACGTAGATATCGACACACGCTAGTCTCGATACGATAAGCCCCTCTCGATATCGGACAATCATTGTGGATTAGAAAGCGGGCTGGATACCTCGAAATGGCGGTCCCGTTCCACGGAACTGTCTCTTCCTTCCACCCACGCCGTAACTGCCTTCAGAAATAACCGTACCCCGCTCTGTCCATGTATTATTCTTTCATATTCTCGTAAAGATCTCGCGGATGACGCACGGGAACATTTTTTTCAACGACCACTTTATTTCCATCTCCGACTTTTTCCTCCTTTCCACGCGGCCTTCGTCCTTTTACAACCTTGTTTCATCCGCTGTGATACGTTTGAATTAATTGATCGAAGGATATCTTGATTTCGCGTGGTTTCAGCCTATTTTTGGCCACTCGCGAACCTCTTCTTTTCTATATTGGTCTTCGAGTATGTATTCAAATTATCAATTATGTATATTTCCAAGAGAAACTCAGATCCTGACTCTTCGACGGAACCGAAGAAGAGAGAAACATTATTCTTGTTTGAGTGACCTTTCTACCAGGCGCAAAGACACGAAGGATACGTATTGACCAAGAGCTTCGAATCGTCTTTGGAAGTTGGTTTTTGCAGACACAGTGGGCGTAGAACGCATTCTTAAAGCAACGTTAATTACTACTGCAACTATATGGTAATATTAGCGTCTCTGTAAGCAGACGTATCCGCGTACATCGATAAAGCTAAATGTATTCGCCATAGTTGGAATTGCTGCTCCGAAATGCGCAGAATTATTGTTTCAAACTTGCCCGGTGGCACAGCGTTAGGTTTATTTGGGTCTGAGTTTGGTAACCTATGTTCGTTATGGTATCTACATTTATAGTACTTTATAATTATATTCCTAGCGTCACCTACCACTAGCTTCGGTGACAATCACTCGGTGACAAAATCTTTCTCTCGATTTATTCGACTGGAAAAATATTCTTGCAATTTATATAGATAGTTGACTTTAATTTCTTTGTATTTCTATTTTATTACGTTGACGAAATCTTATTCGACGTTGCTGTTCGGGGTGCTACCGCAGCGAGGGAAAAGTTAGTTTAGGTGGCCGTGCCACGCTTCGAAATTTATCATGCAAACAGAGCTTATTAAATTACCCTTTTTACAGAAAACCGCGGCGTTTCGCAAGCGTTGGAACGCGGAAGCAAAAAGCCGCGGGCGCTTTTAGTTTCGAGCACGAGGCGTTGTCAAAGGGTTAATGGAGACCGAGAAAAATTACGTAAACGAAGGTCATCGTAATTTGTATCTCGCGCGCAATATGAAGCGTTTACCAGCGCGTTTATCACCTACCATACACGCCTCCTTTATCGAATCGCCTAACCGGCGACGCAATTTGCAACTTGCAAGTCATGTTCGACCAGGGGCTTTTCAATTAAAATTTCGTTCCACGTACTCCAATTTCGTTCTCACCTATTGCTCGTTAAAAATGCGAACGAAACTCGACGCTCGATCTACCGTGTGTAATTCATTAATGGTACAGTTAAACGTTAGTCAATGTCGTTATATTTCTATTTTATAATTGTAGTTTAACCGAATATACATTGGAATAACTACTGTTAGAAAAACGTATGTATTATATTTCCCAGGTTGAATATACGCTAGGTAATATCCAACGCAGCGTTTCACAGCGTTTCTTAAATCCGCGAAAGGTATTTCAGTTTCAAATTAATGCCGCTGAACCGTATAAATGCCGGGTCGCGAATGTACGAGGCATTAAGGGAAAGAGGATGAAAAATCCAAACTTCGCGACCCTGGTAGAAGAATTAGCTCCTCGAGGCGTCCCGACGAAAACGCGTCGCACTCTAATTTCCGTTTAATAAGTAACATCAAGAATTTCCTTCGAAACGGTCCACCTTTTCATCTTGCTCCCGGTAAAATATGAACGCGCGTAAATAGCAACACGCCGTCCGCCCCTCGCAGCTTCCACGTCACAAATGGACCCCCCTTCTCCCCCGCTTTGGAAAGACGAATGTTCAACCTCGTTTGCCCTTTTTTCCGCGAGACAACGCCCACTGGTACCAACAGCCCTTTATCATTAATCTTTTCACGTTTATTTCTGCCTGGAATTAGCTAAAATAAATAGAATAAAAGATATTGTTTCAATTGGAAGTAAATGAAATTAAAAATCAGTATTACGAGTCGTACAATTTTGTAATATTCACTCGATTCGGTGATAAATTATCGTCAAACGAAACCTGTTTGCTCGATACTGAGAAAAAACTATGCCAAGTGTCCGATAACCGGGGCATTACTCGGACAGCTACCTTATCTATATTCTGGGTCAGTTTGACCCGTTTTCGAGAGTCCGGACTTCCAGTGTTAAATTAAACATTTTTCAACCATTCTTAATACTTTTTCGTAAGATTAACAAGAAAAAAGGAGCTTGTAAACTTCCGAAACGATTCCAATGAAGTGGATAGCCCCACGAAATTTTGGTCCAGCTTCCAAAGCTATGTTTTAAAGCTATGTCGCGACCCAGTTAGCGTTGCAGAACCCTGTATATTCGGTCCGTTTTTCGTATGGTACCAAACGGACACTAAACGCCAAATGTATTAATATTCTATGTTATGTTCGGACCTCGAACTAGGTTAGATTAATAACAGCGTGTACGAAACTCGCCTCTGCGCGGAAAATGTATATTTATCTCTGCCTGGACACATCATATTTCATTTAATGCTTCTACGATTACTAATAATGATAAAATGAAGCGCTGAAAGGTCTTCTGTCCGCCATTTTGGTGAACGTTTGAAACGCCTTTGTAATCCTCAACGAATCGTCTTAAAAAAAGAAGTAATCCACGGCTTCGAAATTGCGTAACGAGGTATTTAAACGATGCTAAATGCAAACGTATGGGAACGGGAGGAGAAAAAGAATCGTTCTGAGTTTTATCGGACCCCGGAAGCTTAAAAAGTTTCGATGCTAACGAATGGTCTACGGAGAATTGTCACTGTCTTTCGTTCCCTCCAGTTTCATCGTATTTTCCGTCTTATCGAGTTCGTTGCTTCGGGATTCGCGTATCAATTCCTTTTTACGGGGAATACAAATACTACGATAATGCCGCGTTTCTTTCAGGCTCGCATTTATCTTCGTTCAAAGCGAAATTACTCGATCGAGGAATAAACTTTATGATTATTTTATATCCCCAAACTTCCTCTGCCAAGGAACGATACAAATTTCTCGAGTTACTTTCTTCGTTTCCAGAGGACCAAAATAAAAATCTCCCAAAGACTATACATCAATTTTTCAGCGGTCGTTTATATAAATCGTTTTTACATAAAAATTATTCTTCTACGCCACAATAGGTGGTGAACCGGATCTGGCCAGATCCCAAAACACATCTTTCAAACCAACTGTCAGGTCATTTATCCTTCTTCGCTACCCTTAATCAGGCTCGGGGAAACTTTTATTCGAATAATAACCGACCGATAAAACCAAAGTACAGCGATTTATTCGCGTAGATCGAACAGTTATACCTGCAGGCGTTCGTTGAGAAATGTTTCGATCCGTAATTGAAATTTTTGATTAAAATATATACGACCTCCCCACTTCGTAGTTCGTCGAGACTTGCGTGTGTAGCAGACTAGCGAAACTGCTCGACCGTAAACACTTTCCAAAATTTGGAAGTGCCATCAATCAGTCCCGGGGGACAGGGATTATCGATAACTCTCGTCGGTGATTTATATTCGGAGAACGCGTCACGTGTGACGAGAACATCGAGGAGAATTATAATTAAATAACGATCGAAATGTTGGGACAACGCGTCGTTCGCGCGATAAACGTTTCAGAATTGGGCACACTTTTATTCGCAAACAACGGACAACAAATTCCCTGATAAATTGTTCAAACTTAAAATATGAAAACGATCTATCCGACGGTTTGAATTAACAAAATTGCCAAACACGAGCCATTCCGTCGGCCATCGAGAGTATCCCCCAGTCGATGGCTCGCCAAGAAATCCACTAGCGCAAAGTAATCTTGGGAACTGTTGTTCCCAAAGTCGGGAAACAGCGTTTCGCAGCACAAAGTTCCGTCTTATCGATTATTAAGCGCGACGAGCGAGAACAAAAGAGTCGCGGGCGCGAAAAACGGGCACGAATCGCGTGGGTGTATCCGAAGATTCCGCGGAAAACCGTCCGGTACCTGAAATTGTCGGCGAAGCGAGCGTTTCGTGATGCGGTTCAGCGTACTGCGTAATGCGCCGAGATTGCAGACGCAGTGCATTGTCGAGGATATCCCGAAGAAAGGGGAGAGACCGCTGGAACGAAGACGAGGGCTCGATTTCGAAAGGAGGCAGCACGGAGAATGGGAGCTTTACGGTTTTGTGCCAGTTTTAGTGCGGCTCTGTTTCAAATCGCTGTCGTATTCCGGAGCAAATGAGCGATGCATAATCCGAGGCAGCCTTTTCGCGCATAGTCCCGCCGCGTAATGAAGCGTTTTAAATGCAGCTTTTAAATCAGCAGAAAAATGAGCGAGATCCACGACCGCGAGGATCGTCGACGATATACCCGGGAACCCCACGGAGGATTTACCTAGATATGCAACGAGGTCTTTGATAGGAACTATGTCCGGATATATGATCACCAATTTGTCAACAATTGTAAAACTGTTTCTTCTATTATTGTTATATCTATTAAACTCGTTTTTTCTTATGACCACGATCCCCAGACAAATCTCGAATAATTATAAAACTCTATACGAAGAAGTTGTTTTGTAATACAAAATATTTGTTTAATAATCGATGGGAGTTCGAATCACGAGATAACAAATGAACGTTGGGAAGAGAAAGGCTCTGTTAAATTTCCAATTTCGTGCCAACTTCGAAACGTATTCGTGCATTGTCGAGTTTCGCCTAATTTCGCGGTCGTTCGCACGGGTCGCGAAACATTACGAGCGTTTCGCGGCCGCTGTAATTTTCGTTCATGGAACAACACGATCCTGTACCGAGAGAAAAATTTGAATTACACCGGCGGTCGGTCGAACCCCCGAAAACCACGGACATTAATTCCAGGTGTGACGAATCTCCCGGCGAGAGCGCTCGTATCGGGAAACGATCGCGAGTTCTCGATGTTTTTGTTTTCCATCGATCGTAATCGAGAACCGTGGCCGGCGAAACAAATCCGCGGGGTACGCGAATCCGCGATTCCGCGACAATTGCTGCAAAAATCGATTCCCGTAAGCGTCGACGTTCGGAAAAATTGCAACTTTCCCGTGGAATGTCCGATACGAGATTAGGTTTTCAAGCAGGCCTCGAAACATGCAGCTTTCAACCTGAATCTGTTTATAATTTAGTTATGAATTCCGGTACTTAGCGAATACGGTTCGAAAATTGTTTGAATAAATTAACGATTAACCCTCTCGAGAGCATGACCCTAATACGGGGTGCCAAATTTCCTTGCGGCTGACCTCTATTGTCGTGGATATTGTCCTGTGCTGACAAATATCGAGTAAAACATAAAGTACGATGTTAACGATGAAGAATCATTAGCAAAATATTGAGCTTCTGGTTTTACTCGATATGTTTTCAATCGTAGAAAAGAGTCTAAAATTTTAGGGGACCAAGCGTCTTCGGTAATATCGAATAGTTCCTATTTTCAGCTTATAATCGCGTGCAAAAGTTTTCAAAGGGGAATATTGGAGAGTGAAGCTTCCCCGGTCGCATGAAAGAAGTCGAAATTGAAAAATTAGGGAATAGAGGCTTCTAATTTGCGGGTAGGTTCGATCGAGCGTAGGAAGCACGAGTACTACGGGTAGTAGGTGATGAAGATCTTTTCATTTCCGTCTGCCACGTCTCTTCCAATTTAACGTATTTCACCCAATTTCCGTTTCGGTCGTCAAGAATCCAATCACCGCTAACGTTTCATCCGTCCTGTAACCCAGATATTACTGTTTTCCTCTTTTCTTCTGGTTTTCCCGCCCGATAACCGAGCAACGGCGTTAGAAATTCCCTAATAACTGGGAACGGTGATCTCTTTCTCTCCCTGGACCCTTGGAAAACCAACCGCTAAACGTTCGCCGTTAAATCCGCGGGTTTCTCGCTCTTAGTCGGTAATCTTTCATCTTTCTTCGGAAACTCCGTTCAAACTTTTGACCGAGAATTTAATTTACCCGTCGTGTGCGGCCAGAGCGCGCCAAGGAAAAGGAAAACTTGCCGCGCTTCGTCGATTTTCTGCGTTTTGATTATTCCCGGATGTTAATAAGTGGGTCGCTGAGAATTTCTGTCGCGATTTTCTGCTACGCGACAAAGTCGGACAAATTTTATTCGCGATTCTAAAAAATTCATTTGCGAGCCGCGCCTCATTATATTTTAATTGCTCCGCGTTTCGATCAGATTCCACTGACCGTTCGAATAATCGGTAATCGAGCCGGCTGAACGGCTTGAATGATGTAATTCAACTATGCTGTAATTTAATTACGATATAATTGAAATACGATAGAGATAACACGACCACTGCGTGGTTCAACACAAGTTCACGGTAAATTGTTTTGCATAATTAAAATAGCTTTCTATTGAAAGATATAAAAGCTAAGTTCAATTATCTGCAGTTTGAGGAGATACAAGAGTGGGGATGACTGCTCGTCCAAGTAGCGGGGAAAGAATTCAGTCGGTAGTCGCGGTAGTATTGTACTCCCATCGTTGCAACCACGATTCGACCGATACTCGAAGCATTCTAGCGATATTCCAAAAGCATTCGATTCATGTTTCGTCGCGTCGATATGAGAAATCCAATCGCTCCGCGACATCCTACGAACGTATGCCTCGAATCTCCCCGACAGACGTTCCACCGGTTCGATGTACCCATGGATTCTCGGTGGTTTCGAATGCTCGTAATATTTCATGCCGAGAATCATGGACAGGACACGTTGGAATATTTGTCGTGATACTCGTCATTGATTAAAAAAATTAATTTCGACGATTGTTTGTTCGCTCAAAAGACCCCTCGAAGTGTTTTCAGACTTCGTGGATCGACTGAGTGGATTTCAAGTAGAGTTAGCGGGCCCTAACGATGTACCAGCGACGATTAATCTTTGGTAATTAGCGACTGATGACGAAACAGGAAAGAAGAGTCGCGGAGGGGATCCGAAAATGAACTCTGCCAAGCTGGAGATGAGAAGGAAAGATGGACGGAGGCAAGGTAAGGGGGGAAAACGCGGGTCCAGCAATTTCCCGATGTAATAACAGGCCCTTGTTCGTGTAAAACGGGCACGATAAAGCCTCGGGATATTGCCTTATTCAACGGCCGTTGAACGCGACGGAGTGGCTGCAAAGAGGCTTTGTTGCCCTCTCTTCTTTTCCGTTCGCTGCGTGAGAAAGGAAAGCTCGCGGGTCTGCTACTTAACCCTTGCCAGACAAAAAACGTTTCGAGTCTCGTCAAAGAACCCAGTGGACGATAGAAGGATACCGGAATAAAGGAACGACGGAACTTCTTCTGCGTCTGACCTCGATAACTTTATTCATCCGAGTATACGGTACATTGTCACCGACCGAAGTTTCTACGTGTCGAGTTTCCCATGGAGGATAAGTTGATATTCTATCTAAACGCGAACCGTAAAGGTACAGACGAAAGTGAATAATACAAGCTTCCCTTTGGTCACTTTGGAATTAATATTAATCGCGAAACATATCGTGCAAGAAAATAATTTCTGTTTACCGATGCTAGTGTGGTTTTCCCTTAACCGTTCGTGACAATCTCGCATATGGTATTTTCGCTCGAAAATCTATGATAATGTTACGCCGCGGTTTCGACCACGGAATGACCGAGTTTAAATCGTGTTCGAGCATATTCAACCAGCAGGGAATATAAATAAGTCTTGCGAAAAAGTGTGTCGCTTTTTTCGGATTTCTACGATTCGTTTCTCGATAGACTGGATTTAACGTTCCATTCGTTGCAGCCTATTTCATACAGTGATCCTTAACCTTTTCAAACTCACGGTTTAAAAGCAGATTCGTTAACGGCGACGGGTCCGCGGAACAATTCGGTGAAAAGTACTTGGCACAGTTCTTAATCGCGAGTAATTGTAATTGCAACGTTCGAACCTGTAGAAAGTAAACATTCTTTCAGAAGAAAATAATACAACACGAATCTAAGAGCGTTATTCCACTCAATTTTTGTTTTAAATTAAGATTATGTTAATTCGATTTTAAAGTTGTACTTTATTTTCTCAGTCGGGAGTAATTTTGGAACGTCGAATCGCAGAATCGAGTAACTGTTTCATTTCCTTTGTGAATAGTAGCCGAGACGCTGATTAAAGATCGGTTAAAATTACGATTGCCTTGCCCTAATGGCCAAAGGCGTGTTTTACAAGCGTGTCATCGTGCTCGAGAGGAAGAAGCGATCTTCTAAATGGATTCCGTTACACGCGAACCGTAAGTATTTCCACCGCTGTCTGCGGATTTATCTCGAGTACTTCTCTCAGCGACCCTCTCGGCCTTTGAGCCTTCTTTTCTATCTCCGTTCCTTCCATCTTTCTGACATGTGCCTCTAATGCCCGCGTCAGTAAGCAAAGAGGATTGCCAATGCGAATAAATTCGTTACGGGCGTCGCGACGCTACGTCGAGAACCCGGGCGCCATTAAAACGCGTTAAAACAATGGCTATCGGTCTTTTCCCGGGAGCAATTTCTGCTTCGAAGAATTTTTATTCTTTAGTTAAACTACTCAGCTCCCTGAATAAATTAAATTAACGTGTTTCTTGAACGTTTCTAAATGGATTTATAACTCGCGTTTCTCGAGGTTGAAAATTTTCGTCCAATTTGTATTGAGACGCGTCCGTTTTTTTTTTGTAATTTCGAGCCACGACTCGTTAATAACGCGATTGCGTAATCGTTCAAGATTGCGCATTTATCGCGTGGAAATAAAAAGATATTTATGATTCCTTAGCGGAGATCGAATCCTTTTCGTATTTTTTCCTAGGGGGTCAAACGGTCGACAGATTTAAGTGACAAAAGAAACTCTTTAAATATCTAATGATGCACGTGTACAGAGCGTTCCAACTTGCTTTTAACGAACGTTATTGAAAATCGCGTTGAAACCGTGACTAATACGAAATTATTCTGCGTATCCGGCACAAACGCGCCAACATGGCGGACCTACGCACGCGTACGCGAAAAGAGAAAACAAACGGAACAGTTTCGAACCCCATTCGCGAGTGTATGTTTTTTTGTTGTCCGTTCACGTGGCCCCGGGGAACGAACGAATACAGAAAGAGTAACGACGAGGCTCTGGATTATAGAAGGAACAAATCCCATAGGTCCGTGCAGCTATAAAACAATCGATGAGATACTCCTGGAACACGGATACGACCGCTACTAAAACTTTTAAAACCCACAAAGGAAACATTTAGGGGCGCGCCAGGGCCAGTGATGGACGAGCTTTCTACCCCTTTGCCAGCTCCCCTTGCGGTCTTCGACGTTTCTTCGACTATTTTTCTTTCTCTCGGCGTCGTTTACTTTCCTAACTCACCCACCAGAGACGCAACTTCAAGAAGGTCGTTTGTTTAATACTTCCCCCCCCCCTCACCCCCCTGCCTGGGACTTATTTTTACCTTTTCGATCCGCCAGGGAGAAAACCTTATTTTTCCCCCCTTTTTAAATACGCTTTGATTTTTCAGAACAGACACGACGCAATCCGAAAGCATTGCAATCTTGAAACTTGGGACTCGTTGGTCCAAAGAACTTTTCATTCATTTAACGACCATTGTTCGGGGTAGTTTAGCACGTTCGAAACGTCTCGCTTTCGTAGGAAACGATTCCCTTTTCGTAGAACCGGCTTTCTCTTGGCAATTCGACGGCTTGTAGGTTCGAGACTTTTAAACATTGATCTAACTCTATCGATGTTCAAACGACCAAGTAATTGGTAGACTTCGAGCATAATGAATTTTTTCCCTGGTATTTAAAAGATCGCGTTCGCTTTGGTCGAGCATATATCGGGTCGTTTCAAAGGCGTTACTATGTATTATTCGTGTTATGCGAAGGAAACTCCCGTGCAACCGCGTCCAGCGCCAGGTGATTCAACAACGACGACGTCGAATGTAAATGCGCGCGGTTCTTTGCATTCAAAGAGCCACGGCGCGGTGTTGCAAAATAATCCAAACGCGAAGGAGCGCGGATCACCATAACCGGAATTACATTTTCTCGCGATTATAATTGCATCGAAGTTACAAAACGCGAGATACCATTTTTTTTCGCGAGGGCCGGATGAACAGCGAGGCGGGGGAAAAAGAAAAATGGCGAAAGCTGGGAAGGTACTCGGGCGAAACGTGGCGCGAACTTCTTAATTAATCCTATTAATTAGATACACCTGACGACGCGACACATCCGACGAGTACTCATCGCGACTATATGAACTCGCGACGTGCACGGATTACGATGGAACAACAGTGAGAAAACTGTGCTTTGTCCCCGTCTACCGGCATATTTGATAATAATGGTCGGGAAGCAGAAACGCGCAAACGAGTCGCGCTTAAGAAGTTGACTTAAGAAGTTCCGTGCTTCGCGTCAACCCGGGGCTTTTACATCCCACAGTCGACCAGAGGCGAATAAAAAGAACGAATAGGAAAGTTTCGAAATCTCACAGAGCTGTTTATCGAGTGCACGTACATAAAATGTATGATTAACGCTTTTATTAAAAGGTGTCTTTTGATCAGAATCCCCACCTTCGACCAATAGGAAACGATGATGTAAAATTTGAGTTCGTAGAGGCGTGACTAATCCATTACGGTACAAGGTCGTGGTTTTTCGAAAATATCCCGCGAACCATTCATTTTATTAAAAAATAACTCCAACAAGAGTTGAACGGTATAGAATTCTCTACAAAAAAGGTTTCATTCGTGTTCGCGTTAAATCAAATATTTTACGAGTAAATCGACACCCACCGAAGATCTCTGTAGATGTAATTTTTATTCATTTGAAAACCCAATACACCGCGTATTTTACGTCTTGTTCTCTCCTTTAAGAGACACTTAATTAATTTTGGCTTTTGGCGCGAGAAGAATTCCTGTCGCGAGTGTCGGGAAGAACTTGAGAATCGAATGTCTCGGTCAAAGGAAAGAAACGGCCCGGAGACAATTCCAAGGGAGGAAAAGGTCTGAAAGGGCATTCAGCAAATGGAGAAAGGGTTCCTGCGGAACGCAATTAAGTGGCGTAATGAGATTCCAGCGACTACCATGTTGGATCGGCGTCTTTTCAACGTGGATACGCCTGCGGCTATGCGCGGAAATTCGGAAACGATTCGAGTTAAATGAATATTCGTGGAAAAAAGATCGGATATCGCTCCCACGCGCCTAATTAAACCCCAAAGGCGAGCTTCCTTCGTTCGCGTCGTAGACTATGGAAAAAGAGGCCCGATCGAGCACCAAAGAGTTTAGAATCCACCTTCGATTCTAATTTCTCTACGAGAATACGGATCCTTTCTTTACTTTTACTTAAGGGCTTTCATTCTGTTTAAAAACGCGTGAAACCGAGTTTTCTTTAATACGAAAACAGCAGCGTGTTTCAATTAGCCGCGCTTCATAGCGTGCAACGGTTTCTTTTCTTTCCAGTTACGTGGGCACGTCGAGGACGTAATCAAGGAGCGCGATCAGCAACATCGACGTTCTCTCGACGTGGAAATCATATTTTCGATGATGAACGAAAGGGAACTTTGCGTTTACTATGAATTTTTATCGAATAATTTGTTTTTTTTTAACGTTAACAGTATGCAAATCGATAATGCGTGGTAGTTTTCCAAGCGCGAGCTTCGCTGATCGGGCGAGAACCAATTTGTACCAGTTTGAAATTTATTTTTCATTTACAGGGAATCGCCATTTGAGCGTGAGCGTGCGAGTAACCGTATTTACGAAAAGGTAAGCCCGGCGTGGCGTAATTAAAATTTTCTGGATTTAATTTCTGCGACGACGATCCCCGAAAACCGCGCGCGTGTCCGTGCATACACGCTTGGAGGAAATTATTAATGCGGGCATTTGCATTTTGGACGATTACCCCGGACAACGAACGTTTTTATTCCGTGATATTACAACGCGACCCGGGGAAACTAGAAACGGGAAACACTTTCGACCAACGATAAGTTCGGTTCGATGGAGACTGTTTATCGCCAGGATCGTTATTGCTCGCACGAATTAATCGCGATAAGGAAAAACGCGATTGAAATTCAAACGTAACGTCGAATTTATTTATCGTTCCCGTCCGTTATCACGAGCACCGTATAAATTTGAAAGATAAACTTTTCGAAAAGCGTTTATCCCGTTTCGATCTACCGGGACTCGGAGGTAAAATATTCGTTGTTCGTTCGTTCGATTCTCCGCGCGCGGGGGACACGAGTAATTCGACGGAGTTTTGCGCAGAGTTTCGAAACCGGTTGGCCGGTTTCAGTGTCGTCCTAACGCAAATTAGGCAAGACACGGCTAAACCAGAGACTTAACTTGGACACGACGGCGCATTATGAATCTGACGTGAACTGTTTCAACTTTCGGGCTCGGTGTGTATCCCCTGCTGCAGCATCCGAACGATCCGGGGCTTCCGGGCGCCCGTTACACCGACCAAACGCGATTTCCGGCGCGCTCGTCTCGCCGTGAAATAAACGGGATTTCCTTGACGAACGAAATCGAATATCGCAGCGCCAGGCCTGCTTGTATTAAAATTTAATTATCTACCGTTGACGTAACAGAAACTTACACGCTGTCGCGACTAGACCAGGCGAAAATGTTTGTTTAATTATTTAATGCGGGGCGGCTTCGAAAAGAAACGAACGGTGTGCTCGAGACACATCGAATTTCAAACACTCCCGGTCGAACTACGGGTCTATCGCCTCCAAACTTTCTCGCAACAGCTTCAATTACCCAAAAGTTCGATCGAAAGAGTAAACACGGAGTTCCCGAGCCTTGTACAATTTTGAATATACGCTAGCGGACGAGACAACGATCGTACTCGCTCTGGTACGCGACTTCGACAATGTTTTTGGAAAAAAAAATTTATGGAACAGTTTTGTTTACGGTAGTTTTTTTTTAAAAGAGCAGCCTCGAGCGTTATTTTTAAAAAATGCTCGATATCGACTCGCGTACACAAAACGGAAAAAAGCGTGTAGGCGAGAAGTTTTCGAACGTTGAAGGCAGTTGGACGCATTTATCACCTTTGTCGCGCGCGTTTCACATCGAGGAGGAAGAGCGACGTAGGAAGAGGCGCCAGTAAACGCAAATTAGATCTTGAAAACGTCTGCTGCGCGTTGATCGGATCGACTTCGGGGCACAAAGACGATGTAAATTGAATTCTGGAATCGAACTCCTGCCAGTTTCGACCTAATTTCCACGGTGCTGTCTCGTCGGAGGACTGAAACGGAGAACATTTTTCACTACCAACCGAAAAACCGAGTCCCGCAAATCCAAAGATTAACCAAAATACTCCCATACTCTTCAACGTGTACTCCCATCGTTAGGTAATTTAAATAACAAGTAAATTAGCTGACCTGGTCGTTCATAATTCTATCCAAGCAATAGGGTTTATATTTCTTATGAAATAGTAGCCAAATTTCTGCCTGAATTTTCAATAAAAAGAATTAGTTTCGCAATATTCGTTCGAGCGTTAGAATGTCTGCTCGAACCAACTGTTTGTCGCAGTAACGACTGTCGATGAAATTATTCAACCGACTAATCAGGTTTGTCCTGCGAAGGAAAGTCTGTTCCAGAAATAGAAGCAGAATATAAACGTACCGACTCTTCGAAAAAGGACAGAATAGGCTTGGTCGTAAAATTTACGCGCGCCCACTGTAAAGATTAGTCCAGATACTATCAAGTCTAGAGTGGGTTGAACAGCCTAAGCGTAGAAATCAGCCTCGTCTCGACCTAAAAGTGGAACAAACGGAAATAAGTTCCACTTTGAGGCTACGTTGAGCCAGCAATCGTATGTAAAACACTTCGATCCGCCATCTTGCACCCTCGTTTCCGTCTATACGAAATCTAACCTACTCGAACGGCACGGCGTATTCTGATAACGTGGAGCAAGATTAATCCGACGATAGAAATGATAACTCACCTAATTGGGAACTGAAGCCTTCGACGAGCAACTCGATTCTCCAAAAGACAGCTCGATCACGCACACAAATCAAACACAAATACACAAAATAGGTTTAAAAAATTGACACGAAATCGTAAATTACTAACTCGCAAGAAGCTTGCAATAACCACCGCCGATGCACCTTCCTGCACTCGCCGGCAGAGGGCTATGGTCAACCTTTCTGTCTCACAGTCACCATACACTCCTCCAACGACTATTAAATAAATTTTCTTATTCTCAAACCAATATAATAAATGAACATTGTTCCTAAACACATCCACATAAGTGGAATTACCTGACCTCGCCCAATTCCTTCATCAATTACAAAGATTTGCTTAGAGATACGCAATAATCTACCGCGAGCAGACTTCAAACGGGAAGTTAGAGATGCAGTGACTGGAAGAGAGATTACGCCAGTTGAATGATGCAACCAACGAACCGGTACTCCGCGATAATGTTTGAATCTCTAGTATTAACAGAATAGAAACAGAAGAACGGAACGCGAAGAACGATAACGCCGAAAGAGTAGACACACGGCACGAATGGCGTTAGAGCGTTTAGAGGTTATGTTTGTAGGCGCGCGAATCTAAAACTAAAAACTCTGTCGGGCACTTTTGTCGCGGTGGGCGCACACCGAGCACCAAGGCATCTAATAATACGGTGCTCAGTGAAATTGCGACCCAGTTAGGCTTTGACCCACTTACTTGCACCGTAATCATCGTCGAGTGCTCTGCTCGGATTGATATTAAAGGTAAACACGCCACTGGAAGACTAGCTGGCTGCATCTACGGTCTCGTTTGCATGGGACATCGACTTGCTTGGTTTGCTTCGTACGCTTCAAAGGTGCACCGCACCGCTGTTTCACAGACACATTTTGATGCGATTATTTCGTTTCGTTAAATTCCGAACGATCCTTGCGTCACGATCAATTTGCCATTTTTACGCGACTCGAGGGCTTTGCGTCACCGTCGAACAATTTCATTTTGTAAACAACTACGCTGCCGCGACGCTGAGTAACTGGTAAACGGGCACGGTCCGCGAAAGAAATTATGAAATGTACATTGCATCGCGGTACATTTTTCTCGTCTGCTTGCGCCATTAATGTAAAATGGGTCATGAATATGCTTCAGCGAGTCCGCGAGGATACCGACCACGACGAAAAACTTCGTTTCCGCTTCCTTGAAACTTCCACGCGACGATACATCGCGGTCTTATCGTCCTTACAAGACCATTCAAGAACGCTAATATTCGTTTCGTTGCCTTGCTTTATTTTCAGCGATTTGGAAATTCGCGGGAACGGATTTATTCGACGTTACAACATTGCTCGTTATTTAGGGAGACAGTCGTCGTAAATCTTGACAGACCGAATATCATTAAACCGGGATTCAGCCATCTTTAGATGTAATGTTCGATGAACGTTGTAGAAATGTTTTTCAGGTTATGTACGTTATTCGAATACGTGAATCAAATTTACACTGATTCTTCGTCGCAATAAAATCTACATTTTTCGAAATTCGAAGAAATCCTTGGAGGCACGTTGAAATATCACTGAATATTACAACGTATTCAAATTTAAGCAAAATCCGAATTCGACGTCAGTGTCTGCGCGAAATGACCCGCGATAACTCCGCGACGCAATACAGACAACTTACGTCCAAATTGTACACCGGTTCGAAGTTATTGTTTATGTAAGCGACCAGGGGCTATTTTTAATGAAAACAACGAGCTAGGGTCTTTGTACGCGGGATGCCCAGCAGGCAGGCAGTCACGAAGGGGAATAAGGTTAGTTCGTCGTAGCGTATCTCGTGCATACGTGCGACTGCTACGTTACACGCAACCGATACATCTTACATCTATAAATAGAGTTAAACCCCGAAGAAGAACAGAGAGGTCGTTACTGGTAGAACGACCACCGAGGTTGCCGTGAGGTCACCTCAGGTCGGGGATAAATTAAATATACGATCGCCTCGATATCGCCGCTACCTCATCGTTCATTCTTCACTTCGATCAACTTCGACACGGAACGTCGGATCACAGACGATCGCCGGTCGTCAATGGGACATGGTCAACGAACGACGAAAAGATCGTGAACTAAGCTCGGGAACAATCTACAATACCGACGATACGATGACCAGGTAAACGCATCAATATCGGTTATTTTGTACAACTGGATTGTGACACGATGAGAAGAGATGAGAAGGGAAGTATACCAAATTTAATCTCTCCTACACCACCGTGTTAGGCTAGGCGTAAGTTTGGTCGAGAACGTCCAACAGTAAAAACAAGCGAGAAACTATTGGCACGAGTAACCATATAGCAAAATAAACAAAGGAATCTTATCGGTTAATAATTGCGATCATTGTTACGATTCAAATTGAAGCGTTTAAATACTACCGATCCAAGATAGGGAGCAAGATAAATTTACGCGAAAACGGAAACAAAAGCTTCGTCTGTTGACTTAAGATATCAAATTTCAAATTGTACCCGCAAGTAGTCGAATGTTTTCGGAGCATCTGTTGCGCACGTGAGTTACGATCTAGCCGTAAGGCACCGTGCACACCGTCTTTGTTACGCGAGAATATGCTTACGTTTCCGCGACCTATCACGATCCGAACAATACGTTAGCACACCGAACATTTTTGTTTGGAGGTTGTCGATAACGATACACACGCGTATTACAATTTTTCGTCGTGCTTTGGTATCTATTTGCAAAGCGACATTATCGACGACACGAACGATAAACGATCGCTCTGTTATTGTTTACACGGGAAACGACACCGCGACTCTAGGACAAAGTGGTATCGTACCAGAGTCTTGTTGCTACGCATCCGTCACGAATAACGGCAATCGCTTCGAAAGGAATACTATATAAAATGAAAGTAACAAAGATTTCATCTGGATGAAAAGCAACGTCAGTCGTAGATTGTGATTAACCGTTACGTTAGAATTTAAGCGTGAAAGTACCGCGAACATGTTCGAATCTTGTATGCGAATCTAGTAGCATCGTAGAGAAATTTCTTCGACGCTAACACCGTGGCTAAAAATTGAGCAAAGTAAAAATAAACATTTTATCTTAAAAAACAATCAACAAAGGAGTAATAACAAACAAACTCACCTTTTCGAGACACTCCTGGCCAATAGCTTTAGGGTCGACTTGCACCTCCAGGATGACTGAGTTCGCTTGGCTAATAAGACACCACATCTTGTGGCAGGTTGTATCCAAAGAGGTTCGGTAAACACACACCCTTTTTGCCCGTCAAGAATTTGCAACACGCCCCCGAACAGGCAAGAGAACCGAAAAACCAAAAATGCACCGTTCACACAGAACTATCGACACGCGTTATCTACAATGATCTTTTTTTCTCCGGACTCGCAGCTGGTCGGCGACCGGTCTTACCCGGTACGTTCTTAATCATAACAAATTTAAAACGCGTACTCGTGCACAGCTGTCACTGCGTCCTCACACACGACTTCGTACGTCGGCAACGTGCTCACTCGCCTACTACCCGAACGCGTCTCGTCGTCTGCCATTTCTCGGTGCAGAATGGCACACGTACTGACCGCTCCGCGCTACCAGGATTAGTTCGCGAAATCGAATCACCTTTCGGTCTCTATAGAGTGGCGCTAGTGTTGTGTGAACGCACATCACACATACGCACACCACGCGCACCCAACCAACCGCTGTCAGCGAACACGATCCGTCGGTTGAGGAAAGGTTAGGTTTACACAGCTGATTCCCCCTCCATGTTTAAAAGATTTCTGTTCCATCTGAGCTCTGACCAGCGATGCCAGATGTATCACATTTATTCGCGCTTGCGCCTAGAAAATGGCAGTGAAGTACCGGAAACAGGTATTTTATAACCCTTTTGTTTCACTGTTTTACAGAATTATTTAAACATTTTATGGCGAAAGAGAGCAAGCATAACTTCCATTAAGTTTGAAAATAATTCTAAGTCTGAATGATTGACTGAATACTTGCCTGTAACCTTCCCTCTCCAACCATCTTCAAGGCCATTGAAATCGATGAGATCGCTGATACTGTCATTTTTTCATAAATAGTTTTTCCTAAAATCAAAAAGAAAACAAAATCAATTGCGTGAATGCTTGCAAACAACAGTCTAAAACATTAAGTCCCATCAGTTGCATCACGATGTAAAATAAATGTTTTATTTGATTTCGAGCTTCGTGATAAAGTGCAAACTTGGCGCCAAAAAAATTAATTGTTCAAGAATTGCATCTTTACATAATAAACGTAATAACGTTTACATTTATTGCGTGATACTCGATATTTATACCGCATAATTTTACCTTGCTTATTATATTATTACTGATACACTATACTTTAACGCCTTTATAACACGTTGCTGTCTTTAATGGCGTATGCACGAAAAGTACTGTTCATCTGGCATCACTGCCACTGACCAATTGCAATAGACATAAATGGGAACAGCCAATGAGATTGCAGTTGAGTTTAACCGGAAGTGCGTTTGCGCTTAAGAAAGAGAACCAACTTGAACTTGTAAACTGGTAACATCGGGAGATCTTAAAATTTGTGATATTTTCGCAAAATATTTCAATCCTCGCAAACAAGGTGAAAATACATTATTCCTTTTATTGCATTTATGTCTAACGAGGTTAATAATATAACATATCATACAAGAATTCGATTAAAACACTTGAAAGACTTAAAATATTACCGCGAATTTTATAGTCACGAAATTGTTTACGTAATACTGATGCAGATTATGCAACTATATAAACTATACTTAATGGTAACGTAGTTGACGTTTGCTTTCAAAATGCTATTATACTGAAATATTTCAACATAGTAAAGGTATCTATTAACGTATACGTACACTTTGGTTATTTTTATTTTTGAACGTTAATACTGTACAGATTAACCAGCTCGAAGAGACAGGGCATACACATGAGGTGTAACTATTATTTCGTATAACTTAATAAAGCTTAAAGATTTCAAATAAAACGAAACGATATATTTGTACATCGTCGCGAGAACTACGTTCGACCGGGAGCTTGTCTGTAATTCTCAGGAGGTTGTACGCTATTTTTTAATCACATTTTATGTCCTCGATGCAGCAGAATTATGGAATGACATCTAGCAACATACATTTAATGATGTATCATTTTTTTTTTGCCACCACCCTAAATTTTAACATATAAACGTCATCCTAATATATCTAGGCCTTGATATATCACAATGACGGCAACTTGTTCAATACATTTATACTACTATCGTGATGCAACTACAATAATCCTTAAACTTTCCAATACGGTGGTAAAAGCTCAGCATAGTTACGATTACATTTATTGTCGTATAGCAGCTGCGGAAAAAATTCTAATAATTCAAATACCACCATCTACGATTAAAAGGTATATGCTTCCTCTGATAAAAGTACAACATAACAATAATAGATACGTTTTAAGATATGGTAAAGGAAAGTACTTAATGTACATTTATAGCGTGAGATGTAATATTTATAATTAGTTGATGCATTCCTTGCAACTTAAACTTCAACGCGGTAATTCTTGTGCAACTCTGGTTTAATGTTGTACACCAACTCCAAAATTTCAAGCATGACCTATATGACATAAATCAAGAATATGAAAAACATTAGGAACTGAAAACTGTTTTTTGTATGTATACTGTCAACTTACAGTGTTTTTCTCCAGAGACACAGCCTGATTCATTTCTTCTATTTTAACTTTTGTGTCAGCCTCTATACGTGCAGCAACGTCTTCCTTTGAGCCCATGTGCTAAATGACAAAAAAAAATATTAAATTTAGAAAATAACTTCTATGCATAAACACCATTTACCTTGGCTTCAAATTCACGAAATTGCCTTTCACGTTCTTGCCTATACTTTTCAATTTCATCTTGAGCTTCCTCCTTTGCCTGTTTTAATCGGCGTGCCTTACCTAAGAAGAAAAGTGCTTTACAGTTGCGACTTTATTTCAACAATTTTGATAATACTACCAATGATTAAGTGTTTCTGTCGGTTATATTATACGTTATATTAATAAAGATTAATTCTATTTTATCACGTGAATGGTCGGTCGAACACTATGTCATGTTCGTGTTTCTACAGGTTCATTTAAAACGATTAACCGGACAACAGATACGATAATACTTTAAACGAAAAGCATAATCTTACTACACACAAATTCAAATATCACTTTTCATTGCATTTGAAAGGTTACACCCATTTAAACTCAGGGTCACAGAAGAGTTCACCACAACGTGTTGTACACGACATTTATACGCGTTAAAATATTAATTATAATGGCTGAATGGAAACTCACGCTTTCGAGCATCCGAAACTTTCTCCGCGGCTCTTTTTTCGGCAGCCAGAAGCTGTTGAATACCTTGCGTCTGGCTGGCCATCTTTGCAACGAACGAAGAGAACTGTAATTCTGAAGGGAAGAATCACAAATCGATCATATGACTTTAGAGTTTCCGTTGTTTGCCCCGCCTTAAACGGTGGCGCTTTACACGCTTTACCTTGTGTTCTCACGTGGGCACTGGTTCAAACAATTAAAAATATGCCAACACACTCGACTAGCAACAATAAAAAAAGTAAAAACAGTAAATCACGGATTAATTAATACCAAAAACATATAAACTATTCACGTTATATCGCTTTATTCAATTTTATTACACGTCTCGTTCAAATTATTGCGCGCTCGATTTTGATATATCGATTTCTGAATTAATGAAATTTAGGAGCAAGGAAAATATTTTTCGACAATTAGCTCATTCTGTAACACTAGTTAATATGTGAATGTAGAAGTAACAAATTGTTAGTAGAGATTGATATTGATAAGGAAGTACAATCATTTAAAAAGTTATATTAAATACGTTTAATATGCACGTAAATAATACATTCAATGTACATACAGTGACAAGTATTGTGAATTATTTAATGTACAAAAGAGAAGTATAAAGTAACTTATATATTAAAGTATTCGATTTCCTTGTACATTTTGTCTATTGTTTAACAGAATCTTTTCTTGGCGTTTCTTTTCCTCCTTAAATGCTTCGGTATTTGCTTTTCGTTCTACTCTCCTTTCCTGGAATTAACAATTAAAAATTCAATTAATAATTTATACCGTAGATATTCAAAAATCTTACTTTTCTATATTTCTTAAGTGCATTTTTCCTGTCCTTTCTTTCTTCAGAGGTTTCTCCTTTGGGTCTTATACTTAATGTGCTTAAAGTTGATTTCATTGTTTCTGCGATCGATCGAGGCCCCCTTTGATTACTATTTTCATTTTGTTGATCAAACTGAGCTAAACTTTTAGATGTTAGTTTTCCGGAAGATCCATCCAAAATATTTTTCGGAATACCGGTTCTCGGATTAACTTTGATCTTGTCTAGATGCTATGAAGAATTTTGTAACCATGATTATATACTAAAGACATAGGAGATCAATTATTTTTAAGTAATATACCTTAGGCTCAGAAATTAATTTCGGATGATTATAAATATTGCTGTATGTACTAACAATACTTTCACAATCCCATTTATCCTTCTGTCTTGCATCAACAACAAGTTCATCTAAATTATCATCTTCAGAACTAGAATATTCTTTCCCTATGATCTTTAATCTATCTTTCATAAGTTCTGCAACACTTTCAGTCTGTGGAAACAAATGATAATTAATATTTCTACTTTGAAAACAAATTTTTAATACTTACATCTTTGCTTTGTTTTTCAAATTCTGCTGCACACTGAAGGACTAAATCTGAATCTGGTGCTATGTATCCTTCAATTTCATCACAATCTAATGCACCAATTTCATTTTCATCATATGTTGCATACATCTACCAACATAATAATGTATAATACAATATGTCTGTTAAAGAAACAAATTAGTCTCATAGTGATAAATATTTACTGTCTCAAATTTGTCATCAAGAAGAGTCAACTGTTCATTTCTTTTCATAACACTACTACTCATGGAATATTCTGTAAAGCGTGATTTTGTTTCTTCATCGTTGAAAGTGTACTGAGGACCATTTAAACTATGTACTTCATCTTGTTCTTCACCAGATAATTCCATATGTCCCTCTGATGAAACATCAGATGCTTCATCTAATTAATACAAATCACTTTCCATAAAATATAAATTAATTATTATATAAAGAATGTATTTTTACATACCATATACTTCATTTTCTACAGATTCATCATCACTATTATCAGCTAACTCTATAAAATTATCTTCTAGTTCATTCTCTGGATCATCATAGTCAAAATCATCATCCAATGCTGCGACCACATCTGGGTCCAAATGTAATTGCAGTCCAGAAACAGGAGCTGCCTTGTTAAGAAGCCCAATCTTTTCTTCAACATTTGAAGCAAAAACAGAAGATGGTAAATTAATTTTTGGAGTATCTTTTTCATTATTTGTTTTTGATGCATTTGCAGAATCTATGCGTTCCCATTCAGTTGTTAAAGAATTTACATCCTTAAGATGTTGCAAGTAGTCATAATCATCATCAAAATATATGCCATATTTTTGTTCCTCCTCTTTGCGTTTAGATTTATCTATATTTTTTTTCTCTAATTTGGGAGCTTGTGGATTTCCAGCGGGTACAAGTACGCGCTGAGGTGCTGTTTCATCAGCAATCAATGGATCTCTTTGTGAACGATGTACTAAATGAAATGTTACTGAGTTCTTCTTGTCGATGAATTTCTTTACTTTTCCTTTTGGCTGAAAATTTTCCGATATTATCTTAATACATTAATCTTAAAGACTGTGTTCGTAATAATGCCCGATAGGCTTGAGGTTATATCTCAATGTATACGTATTTGCCATACTTGAAACTTACCATTTTTAGAGTGTTCTTCCTTAAACATGCAGAATTGAAAAGCAAATTAACACAAAAATAGGTAATTTTAATGTGTTCATAAATTCAATTTTACATTCTCCAATGTTATGAAATGTACCTCATGCAAAATACAAAAGCATATGTTCTATCAGTAGTTCTCAACTTGAGTGATAAGTAAAATTTGTATACAGAAACTGGACTTATACGGTATCGATATTAAAATTAAATACATTGTATAAATGTTATACAACAAATTCAAATTTAATAGACACGCAATTTTTGTTAATGGTAGCTACAATTAAAGGTAAACATTAGAAAGAAGGGATGATTTCGTCCTCGAATTGACGTTTGTCCTTCTCCTTCTTTCAGACAGTTAATGTTAATATCGTTGACTATTGATGTTCGATAAACACGCAATACTGCCTCGAGAAAACATAAAACATGGGGCTATTTGACCGGTTAGCAAATCTTTTAGGTCTTAGGAAAAAAGAAGTAAACGTTTTAGTAGTGGGCCTTAATAATAGTGGTAAGTCGACGGTCATAAATAATTTCAAACGCGAGGATGACCGTTGCATAGACATAGTACCCACTGTCGGGTATAATCTTGAAAAATTTTCATGTAAGTTAAATACTGTCGAGTGAACGACGTTGTTAGATGCTCAATTGACGTGCTTAAAAAAATATTATTACTTGCACTTGCATTGTTACACTGTTGGTTCAAGCACTAATTGTTATTGTACAATGAAATGAAATAGACACACCATATTAAAAACAAATTTATTTTTACAAAAGAGACATGTATACATATATAAATCACTCGCAAAACAAAAGGTATATTACATTGTATATTTGTTAAGTTTTCTTTAATTTTTTCTTTTTTTTAACATTCGATTTTGATTGTATCAGAGACTTAGCATTTATTTTCTGCATGCTTTGTAACATTTTTTCAAATGCAGAAGTTTGAGGTTGATCGTTATTTATGAGTTCATTCACCTTAGCAGAATCAACATTTGTTTTATTTTTTATATTTCCAGAATTATTTTCATTGTTTGTGATATCACTAATATTATTAATGGAAATGGATTTGGAATGAATTTTATGTATTGGAGTACTAGTTACCAGATTATTTAAGTTTTTGTTTATCATTTTCTTCTTAGGTGATATTTCTTTAGTAGGTGTACCAAGGCTAGTACATGTATCTGATTCAGTGTATAATTGAAATTTTGATTTTACACTTTCTGATTTTTGTTGCTTTATTTTATCCGTATACGATCTATTATTTGTATCGGTAACTTCATCCTGTTTACTTTGAGAAGCAATAGATCGCATTACATTTCTTTGGCTTTCTGTCTTTTGTTTTCTCTTTCTCTTTCTCTTTCTCTTTACTTGTTGTGATTGTCGTATTGAAAACATCTCAGAACGGTTTAAAAACGATTCCAACAATCCCTTTTCGTCCGAGCTGTTTAAATTCTAAACATAAAAGTAACATTTCAATATAACATAAAATGATCTTTAATTTGAACGAATTAAGATTTTCAACATACACTAACTTCTAATGAACTATCCTCATTATCATTGTTTTCCCATACAAAAGGTCCTTCTTTTAATATTTCCTTAAATGCTGTACACAAATCATTCATCTTCAAACATTCTAATGAAATTTTTAGTTGTTTTACTGTTCTTTTATCTAATTTATCATTTGTTTGTGATTCCACTGTAATTTTATCTGGTCTGACATTGTTATTATAGTTAAGATATACAAGTATATTCATATATGAATTAGTTTCTTTATTGTATACATTCATCAGTTCTAAATATATTTGATTGTATCCTGCACTTTTATGTAAATTACAATTTTCTACACGAGACAGAGCGTTCTGAAAATTTAAAATACATTTAATATTCGATTTCATTGTTTTAAATAAAACAAAAATTAATAAGAAATACATACCATCAATGCATGACACTGTTCATGTCGTAGAAAATAACAGTTAACATAGTGTTTACATATTCTTATAAATTGAGGTATATATTTTGTCTCATTAATAGGAAATTTAGATATTAAAGTATGTAGATCAATTGATTCAGGCATTATCCACTTTCCTAAACGTCTTTCACCATTGGCATTTAAAATTTGTACAACATAGGTACTTTTTTTTTCATATTTATTCGATGCTGACAAATTAAATACACATTCCTTTTCTGAAAACTCAACACAGTATACACCAGCATATCTAAACAACTCTAACTCTAATTCTATGTTAATATCTGGAACTTCAGATATATCTGTATCAGTGGAAACATCAGAATTATTTTGTTCATAGGAAACTTCAATATCCTTAAATAGAAATATATCAAAACTGCACTCAGTTTGCAAAATTATAGATTTCAACTCATCTATTTCTTTTTTTAATTTCTTCTTCATCTCGTCTACAGATTCTGAAATTGAATAATGCATAGAATTAAGTTATTTTCGTAAGAAAACGTATAGGGTTAGATTTTTACATCCAACATTTGCCTCACCTTCATTTCTGCCTGAATTTTGTAAATTATCAACAACATTTTCTATGCTTTTGTGCTTTTTCATGTTTAAACTTAATGGCTTTTCCCTCGAAAATAGATTAACACTATTTTCAAACGAAACCGCACCAAGATGTAAACTACCTTTTTCGTGTTCAGTGATTCTCATTCGGATCTTTACAGAAAAATATTGAAGAACATATGGTGTTTTATCGAAGTGAATATTAATATGTTACACATTAAATGTATTTATATATATATATCAACAGTTGTTTACTCTATGTATTATCCGTCCAACTTAAAGGTAGAGTGAATGTAAATAATCTGCCTGCATGATCTTCATTTGATTAGAATCCTATTGGTCCATTTTACGACACATTTTGCTCACACAACGGTCAAAATACTTACAGAATTAAAACATTGTTGCAAATAATAGAAATTAAATGATGGATAATTCTATTATCCACGCTATGTTACAAAGTTGGTCGGATTATAATTTATCTCGTCGTTCTACTCTATAGTTTATACTTATTACATTGTTGTGATAATGTATATTTATATGTGATTTCGTGCACGAAAGGGATCATCTGGATATAAACGTTTAATCGCATAGAGATACAATGTTTTTTTTTTCAGTTAAAAATGTCAATTTTACGGCGTTCGATATGTCAGGCCATGATCGTCACAGAGCTTTATGGGAGCATTACTATAAGGACTGTCATGGTATTATCTTCATAATCGATAGCAGTGATAAGTTACGGCTGGTTGTTGTTAAAGAAGAGTTAGATATGCTTCTTCAACATCCGGACGTAGCAGGTACAATACATTCCTGTTGTGTTTCGTCGTGTGGCACGAAAATATTCGTAAAAATGAATATTTTTGTACTAAACGTTGTAGGCCGCAAAATACCGATACTTTTTCTGGCAAATAAAATGGATTTACCCGATTCTTTGACTACTGTTAAACTTGTTGCTGGTCTTGGTCTTGAACGAATACAGAACAAACCTTGGAATATACGAGCAACAAATGCAATAACTGGAGAAGGATTACAACCTGGGATAGAATGGCTCACGGATCAAATTCGTGATATATATATTAATAAGAGATAAAGATAACTCCAATTTATTGTACAAATTATTAATCACGAAATTTAACTAACTAGAAGCAATCAATAACATTCCCTCTTACAAATCCAGCATTTAAATATTTTCTATCTACATTATGTATTTGTCGATATTTAACTTTCTAATTGTAAAATATCGATATCAATTACGAATTTTATACGCAAAGTTTGAATAATTTATTAATGTAATCACAAATAAATCCATCCAATAAATGTAATAGTCGTCTATACTCGGTAATAAGTATTACGTAACGTATCATGTAAATGTTGATTACAAATATTATTTTGCCTAAAACACTCATGTATCAATTAATCGAGTAGACAAGATTTCGATAATTCAATTGGTTATAGTTCCCAAGATCATGGTTCTTCGAATAAAGTACCTCCATAAAATGCATCGTCTATGGTTTAAGGACGGTGAGTATGGGAACTAGATTCAACTCAACCACCGAAGTTGGTAAGGTTAGCAATCCAAGAATCTTATTCTCTGCAATTTGTTAGTTTAGATTGAAAATTATTTACACACATTGTACTTATTCAAAATCTAATTCTCGAGATATCTGGAAAGACGATTATAGCTCGATTAATAGTTTCCATTAGAATATTTAAATGTGAGGTTGGATCTTCCCTTATTCTCCCACCTACTTTCCCGCGTAATTGCTTACAACGAGGGGTCGTCATTCGTTCTGTAGAAGTTTTCGTGATAAGATGCATTGAAGATTTCACGACTAATTTGGTATGTACTCATTAGCTGTTGGCATCTAATTGCTATTATTACTCTTGTTCATTCTCTATCGATGCTTTTATCTGCTGTTAGTGAACTTTTGGTTATAAATTCAATCGTCATCGTGAGAAAAGTTAAATCGATTTCGCGCGTTTTCTCCAATCTCTACTCGATGTCAATTGTCATACCTGTCTGAATGTAATTAATTTTTTACAATATATTTCGAGTTCAATCGGGGCTTAATTATAATACTAGTGTGTTTGGTTTAATGAATTTGCTTTAAGTTCGTATTTTGTTTCTGTTACGGTCTCTAAATACAATTCGGGTACAAGAAATGTGCTATTGGCGCCAAATCGACGCCATGTTGTTTGATCATCAATTCGAAGGTACGTTGTACAAAGTCTCAATACAATTTAATTTATTATAACAATAAGTGATATACACATTTATGTGATATATACATTTATATGAAAATTGATCACAATTGCATATTTTCTGGTATTATTTATTTCATTGATTTTCTGCAAATGCGTTCTTATAAACATTTATGTCAAGACAATATTTCTATGTCTTAAAAATTAATCGCAATATCTTCTATTCTTTTACAAACTTCCAACAGAATTTCCAACGTGACCTTGTTAATGATTTCTACAGCATCTTCCACTTGACAATAGCATCGTCATCGATTTATTATGACGCCACGAAGTACTTGATCACGTTCTACGGTCGGTGAGTTGCATGATTTTTTTATTCCTGTGGTCTTCAACCATAAATTCTCATAACATTATATTCCGTTACTTTTCGATCTAACGAAAACTTAGTTAGCGAAAAATTAATATTTCAATAAAATGATATTTACAAGCACGATGCACATCCTAAGTATTGTTAATAATTAAATCATTAGTTAGACTATATAGATACATTTTAAATGCATTACGACGTAACACGATTGCATAAAAATTTTATCTCTCACATAAAATTTTAGTTCCTTCGAAAGAGTACCGCTTTTTTACTAGAAAAATAAATAAATTCGAGGACGATTGAAATCGAATATTGATAGAAGTATTATTCGTTTCTTTTTTAATCAATGTATTTAACAAAATTACAACTTTATTTCGTGTAGAATGTACAATCAATGAGTCAATTCATATTATTTTTTCGTGCATCTTCCTCTTCATGGTGCGCTTCAGGTTGTAAGGCTCCTAATACACTAGATGGAGCTACTACGGCCGTAGTGTACATACGTGGGAGTAAATAATATCGATCCGAAACATTTGTCAGACTAATGTGAAATTCCGCGAAGTGCTTGTAAAACTCTGTGGAGATTTAATGAAAAAAATGAGGGGAAAATGTACAATCGTTTCTTACATTTTACTCGCGATCCTATGCGAGTTTACAGAGTGTTACAGTGTAAAAAAATATTCGTTACTTATGCCAAATGTTAGACCAAACAGGGTAAGTACAATATAAAATTTATAAAATGATTTACATATGTTTGAAGTGTACACGACACTCTTCAAACAGTGTTTTGGTAAATGCTGTATTATTACTATTATTGTATGTTTACACTGTGTAAATTTATAACATTGTAAACATATTTAATTTAAGGAAGAAATGTACTTATGTACACCTGTCAAAGTGGACCCCTCTCAAAATTACTATATAGTAGGTTTTGAACCAAATGCAACAATGGCAACTGCTCATCATATACTTTTATATGGTTGTGGAAAGCCAGGCAGTTCAAAGGATGTTTGGGATTGCAGCAATATGGAACATCATACAAACAAAAATGACAAAGCAATGGTTCCTTGTGCAGAAGATGCCCAGGTATAAGAAACAGTAGACAATAGAGAGTATAATATAATATACTGAAAATATCAGTTGTCATTAATTATTTGATCAATGATTCTTCTAGATATTGTATGCTTGGGCAAGAGATGCACCAACATTGATTTTACCAACTGGTGTAGGCTTTAAGGTTGGTGGGGATTCTTCGATCAAGTACTTAGTTTTACAGGTCCATTATGCACATATCGATCAGTTTAAAGATGGCAGAACTGATGATTCTGGTGTATTTCTTCATTACACATTAAGACCTTTAAATAAGCTAGCTGGTATTCTTCTTCTGGGAACCTCAGGTGCCATACCTCCTAGGAGTACAACATATATGGAAACAGCTTGCACGATAAGAGAAAATAAAACTATCTATCCTATTGCATATCGAACCCATACACATTCACTTGGAAAAGTTGTCTCTGGATATTTGATAAAACCAGATTTCACGTGGATAGAATTAGGCAAAAGAGACCCTCTAACACCTCAAATGTTTTATCCTATACATAATAAGGTTTCGGTTAGACAAAACGATCAAATAGCGGCTCGTTGTACTATGCAAAGTACACGCGATAGTTGGACCTATATAGGTGTGACTAAGGCAGACGAAATGTGCAATTTTTATTTAATGTATTATGTTGAAAACGATGAACCATTATCTATGAAATATTGTTTTACTTTCGGACCTCCTAAATATTATTGGAAGGATGCTGGACTTTTTAACATTCCGGATATAGAGGCATCCAGTTTATAGTGAAATAGTAGTCTCAATTATCTGGTATAAAAATTGGTACATCTGCAAGATTTATGACAATGGAACAGACTAATGCATTTTATCTAGTTAGTGTAGTAAAATGGTACTTGTTTCTTAGTGATGTTAGCATTTTAAGTTTATTAGACAATTATGATACTCTTTAAAGTAATTTTACTTTATCAGTTATAATCCGTTCCTTTCATCTGTGTGTACTTAACTGCATTTAAATTATTTATGTTTCGAATACTTAATTAGTTATAAATTTTTAAAAATTTTATCCATATTAATAAGCGAGTATTATATTGTACATAATATTGTCTAATATCGAAAACAGAAAGGGTAATGTAAAGATGTTGGCCTACGAAACGCAAGGTTTAATATTTTTACTACTTTTCTTACGCACAATTGACGATTTTTTTAACACCTTCGGTCAATGTTACTTTCATTAATTGCTGTAGCCGTTAAAATGTATTTTACACATACTTTAGTATTGTTTCGTTTAATTCAGAATTTTAGAAAGTGGGGCAAATAGTTGTAAATTAAGTACTTAAGTCCATACACGTTTCCATAGTACTTATTTTGTAAATTTGATATACTTCCGTACATCCAGCGACGTTGTTGCGATGCAATGCAGACTTAAGAATAGTGTTTATCAACAATGACGTAATGTTACAATGAAAGGATTTTGTGTACAGGTTGAGACACTTAGAAAAGGCCACTTGAATAATTCATTCGCTTCTAGTGATGGATAAAAATGCTTCGAACAAATCTTGTTTGATTTTGACGTGAAGGACGTGTGAAGGTCAAGTACTATATTTCCTATCGTGATTGATCTTTATTGATCTTGAACCGTAGGTTATTGATCTACGTCACCATATATCTTGAATAAAATAAAAATCAATGTATACACGGATATACATTTACGCTAGGCATTTGTTCGTCTAATTTTTGTATTTAATTCACATATCTGCGTACGATCGTGCTATTGTTTGATACGATGCTATGGTATCAACACCTGCTCTGACTTTCACACGTCTAAAAAACCATTTCTTATCGCCAATATAATTTCTAGCATTAACTTTCTCTTCTACCAAGGGGAATTTTATACTATTATCGTGATTCATTTTTCTTTTATGGATTTCGTAATTTGAGTTAAGATAAGCACTTATCTGTTCACTGAACATTGCTCGGGCAAGCGTTTTCCTTGTTTGAAAATGTTATGAATTTATTTCTCTCGCAAACGATTTGAATTTATTCACTTTTAATTGTAATTTCTAATTTAATTGTCCTTATTTTATTTATCATCAAAAGTACCACGAATCGTTCGAGTGGCTCGTTTAAAATCTCAACTCGTATACGTACTGACGCGAATCATTTTAACCAATAATATATTTTTAAACTGGGTGGTGAACTGGAACTGTACATAATAGAATTTGTTTAGAACTAATTGACTGAAAGTAAAACATTTCCACGGTGTCCTACGATCGAACTATACATCTAAATATGATTAACCCTTTGATTACGAAGGGCACACGTATACGCCTATACTTTATATCCCATTTATTGCATTTACTTTTCTACTAAATTACTTCGATCGTGTTTATGGAGAAAAGCCCAATAAAAAATCCTTTTTCTTTGCGTCTAGTTTCGTACACTGTGATTGCTTTTAGTTCCAAGCACGCCGGAGTCAAAGGGTTAATATAAATTATTTTCGAAAATATACAGAAGATGCGCAGATTTGTTTCTATAAACTTAATAGTATTATAAGGATATATCAATAAACGATGCATATATTGAAGAATGTGTATATTTTTCCAATCCTATCGTTTTCTGATTTGGAATAAATCCCATAAAGATCGAGATTGTTGCGAATTAACTGACCTTCGATCACCGTTACGAGATCGTATTTGTTGAATATATGATTACATTGATCAAAACCGGTGAAAGGAGGTTCAGGCAAAGCGAGTCTTTGGACAGATCTGCTCGATCAGGATCGATTGTCCCCAGGGGAATTCGCGAACGAATTAATTAATTGTCGTCAAATCGTTACCAGAGCCCGACACGAACGAACAATAATTATTCCCACGGAATTACACAGCAATGTAATACGACGATTCCGGGCGGGAAAGGAACAGGAAAAATGTCACGTTTAGTCGTATACCAGCGATTCGGTAAGTACGTAAAAATGTTTTGCAAGGTTTATCGCCTCGTAAAATGAGTCCTCGTCAAAAGTGTGTCGACCAGCGCCGTACGTACGTTTTTGGAAAACAAATGAACGGAGAAAGTGCAGCCAGTATGTAGAAGAATCTATGTAACGAAGGTGCGGTCGAGCACATTAAAACCTATCGATGCTTCTTCGAAAGAACCAGCTTACGTTTCTTTCTACGTTTCGTGGTCGAACTTGTCGTTTATTTCGCGCGATGATCATCGACACGCGCAAAAATTTCACGGTAATAAGCTTAAAGGGACCACGAAAGGGCCTCGATATTTTCTTCATTGTTTTCTTTCAATCGTTTCATTTTTTTTTAATGTATTCAAGGAATTGTTTCTCGTTTTACAATTTTCAACGCTTTTCACTAGTAAGTTAAACAAATTTTCAAGATCAGATAAATCCAGATAGGACTCTTGAATTTTAAAACAGAGTTTTTGAGGACAATGCGAGGGGTTTGGTCTGGCAATCAACAGCGTGAAACGAACGATTTCAGACTACCATTTATCATAGCAGAAACCTTGCGATCCCAATGCATTAACCTGTTCAATTCAGATTCGATTGCCTATTTTCTCCTGGCCGCTGCGCGAGTCTTTGATCTTGATCCCTCTTCGCGAACGATCACGAACGAACAATCGAGGCGCGATTAAGAGGGAAATCGTCTTTGGTACTTCCGGTATTTTTTTCTGCTCCCCTCCGCTGCAAGTCGCGCGTATCTTTGAGAATGCTCGTTAAGAGAATATTTTAGATTTCCTATAGGTTAATTGGCGCCGATTCTCGAGTTACCACCTGCAAAATTGGAAACCGGTTTCTCTCATTACGTCGTCCCTGTACGCGTCTTCTCTTTGAGAACGATTCGGTGTCAATGTTCACGGGACTCCGCTATTATCTCGCTATGGAAACCAAATTATTCCTTTTGTAGAGGCGCAAACGCAACCCAGATGACCGTTCCTTTTCTCCTCGATACCTTGTCGCTCGATCTTCCGTCTAATTTTTCTTCTTTGACCAGTAAAGTTTTTTACTTCCACGTATTTGAAGTACAGTATATTGCTTATGGTTCGTGCACAGTGTCTTTAATCTATCGACTCCGTGGAACGAACCAGGTTCTGTTATACAAACAAATAACACGTAGAGAAAGAATAGAAATTTTATTTTTATTCCTTGTTCGAACAAAAGTTTGCCCAAATCCGACGAAACTATGATCTTTTGAAGTATTTTTTCGTACGAAAACCGTACGGACGTAATAGACCCAATTTCTTGGCGCGCCGTTACGCGGGAAAGTTCGTCAATTTCTTGGTTGGACAAGTACGGAGAAGAAAGTAGAAAAAATAAGTTAACGTTGGCGATACGCGGCAAGATTATTCGAGAGTTTTTGCGAAACGCTAGCTCGTTGATCATAGAATAACGGTACTGGCCGAAATTAAACGACTATAATAATAATACATCATAAATAACGAGGAAAATCGGTATTAACTGCAGCGTAAAATCTTCGTTTCATGCATTGTCTCGTTATAAGTCGTTTTCCGTCATTCGTTACAAGTCCTCTCTCTATCCCTCCCACCTTCCAAATTCAAACTGTTAATATCGGAGTACCGTATAAAATAACATTTACATTTAATTGTACGAATCGTAAACACCGACGGGGGATTTAGATCGGAACAAATTTCGTCTATTCAAAGCGAACTTCTTTTCCAAAGTGTGATGCCCGACTCTCGAGTAACTTATAACGAGATAAAAATCAATCTCAATACGCGGGAGATTTGCAAGAGAGTTTCATTAAAATCGAGGAAGGGTACGGTTACAAAGGATCCCCCGTTTCTCTCGTTAACGGGGAATGGATATTCCTGATTTCAGTAATATTTAATCCTTCCCCGGAAGTTCGCAATCGCGGTCTATTGTGCGGCCATCCTCGGCATACGTCGCGTTAGCGTGGCGTACGTGTTCGACGTTCGATAATGCGTCAATGAAAACGGCACGTCACGCGCACAGAGAAGTATCATCGTCGGTAAAAGCATGTCTCGTCGTTAGGAAAGCGACTGGAGCACATGCAGCCCGATTGACTGAAACGCTCTGCAGGCAACTTCGAAAGTAAGGCCTCGATCACGTTTTGTCCGATGTCAGCTTGCCGCGCGGGGCACCGTAGTAGTCGCGGCCCCCGGAGCTTCCTCTCCTCCTTTTTTCTCTTTCTTGCTCATCGAGCCCCGCTTTTACCGCAACCATTATTCCCTCGATCTTACGCAACTCAAAAGCCCCATCGATCGACGATCAATCTGGGAAATTAAAAAATTTCAAATCGTTCCAAAAAAACTATTTTTGGTTGCAGTAGTCAAGTACAATCATTTTTGGTCAGTACACATATCCTCGAAATCCTAACCATTCTCGAGAAAAAAATTCCTAAATATTGAAATCTTTCCCAGGGGGGGGCCGAACACCCTGTATGTTGATGCAGGTGATCGTAAATGTTTTATATGTCTGACACGTATGTATATAAATAAGAAAGCGTACTGTATCCACGTCCTCAAAGTTTCAGAACGTTTTGAATATCCAAGATGGCGATCGTCCCCCCGTAGGTTGCACATTGTAGCGGCTGGTTAGATCTCGATGCAGTTCGCGACACGGTCGATCCCATCGCTATCCCCCAAAGACTCGCGGATACGTCTCGCGAACTTTCCCGGAAAATTGATGGGTTTCCGTTACGTTTTCCGTGGTTCTCGTTCGGATTTTCGGCGAGGAGGAAGAAAATAAAACGCGCGGGAATAAATTTGGGATACGCCCGGGAAGAAATATCGATCGGCGGCGAGAAGAGATCGAGGGATCGCGCGGCACCGCGGCCCCCGGAAATGTGCATGTTTTGCCCCGTCGTTCGTGAGACGGAGATGGAATAAAATGCAAACGTTATCGAGAGCCGAGCGTTTAACCGCGTGTTTATTCTCGCGAGGATTCTTCGAAGATGTGCCACATTGACAAATACGCGCATCCGAGGCGACGCAATGTAGCCTCGTTTGCCGTTAATGGACAAGATATGTTTTCGGATCTAAACTCGGCTCGCGCTACGTTCTCGCGAAATATCGATACCATCCGATCCTCGCGTTCCAACGCGATCCTCGACATCGACGAAGAAATTCATCGCGATCCGATCATTTTCTTAACTTTTATTTTCATAACTCATGGTTCACTCTTTTATCTATTTCCTAGAATATCCGTAGTCTAATGATATAGCAACTCCTATAAACAATATTCGTTACTTAGAAAAATCCCACTTCTTCTTCAACCCTTTTGCACATAAATTAACATTCGACAAAACTACTACATTTAACAAATCTTGATATAGCAACTGGTATAAACAATATTGGTTGCTTAGAAAAGTGGTAATTTGGTTCGTTTTGTCCGCGTTTCGTAGGTTTTTGCGCGATGCGCCAAGGGATGCACCTACGGGGTGGATGCAGCGGATCCACGGCGGTCCTCGCTTGGCGGAGAGCGGCAAATCGTAGCCGGGAGGGTGATGGAAAGGAGAAAGAGACACGTGGGACAAGAGAGAAGTCGCGATTGGTTAAGCCGGTTGGAAAAGCCCGCCTGGCTGCTCGACCGGCCGGCACTTCGCTCAGTTCTCCACTGTGCTCCGAGCGAACCGGAGCTTTCGCCAACCAGCTTCCCACACCGCGAATCCTTCGATTGCACCATCACGCCTCGATCGATCGATCGGATCTATACGTCGCGCCACAGAAGCCGCGGCGCTCTCGGTGCCCCCGCGAGATCGCGACGAGGAAAGTTTCACGGGAATTCACCCTCGCTGCCCTTCTCGGCCCCAGTCGCCGGCGGTTCGAGGGCAAGACGAATCCGCGGAGACAATAGAAGAGGAAACTATGCTCGTGGACGGAAACGCGTCGCTGCTCACGGTTTAGGACGCGTCGATAAAGCTAACGTCGCTCGAGGGACAGGATCCGTTGACCAGGAAAGGGATTCCTCGCGATCACGGTGAGTTTTCAATTTTTCCGCATTTTATTTTTACGACGCAAGAGAGCCCCGAAGCTCCGAGTTTCCGATTAATATCGTCGGCCGGCCCGATCAGGCGGTGACCCAGTTGTTGATCTTGATTTTCTCGAAATTATCGGGGAATAAAGTTTCGCGATATCTATAGTGAGATTGTCCCATCTGCGCCTTGGCTTCCAATTAATACGGAGGAGTTTCGAAGCATCGAGATTCGACCGTCCAATTTTCTAAAAGTTACCACAGTACAGACCAGACGAATCAGTAAAGTTTCGAAAACAGAAGGCGATCGATGATCGCTAGAAATCGAACATTTTTACACCCGGCGATAGTCTCTGCGCGATAAATTGGCGGCAAAATAGAGAGAATAGTTTTTTTCTCGATCGTCTACTGGCTCCGGTGACCCTGTATCGTCGAGCGTTCGCGATGCTTCGGGTGAAAGTCGTAAAACAAAAGGAAGGACTTTCGTTTGTATTTGATGCGTCGAAAGCATTAATCGCACGAGCGATTCGCGCGCAAAAAATTTTATATAGAGCAGCCGACGAACCGACGGGGAAGAAAATGTCGAGAAAAATGAACTCCGGCGAGCCGTGTTTCGTGCTGTTTTTTTTTTTTTTTTATTCGAGACTCGAAGGACAGCCATCGTGCAAAAGACACGCGTACGAACGTTTTAACGGATTTACTCCGCTCGGTCGACGATCCCCCGCTGCTTCGCGAATTTTAAATGTTTTGGTCAACCGTGCAACGTTCGAATAGACGAAATTCCGGAAATAACAGTAGAATGTTTTGGCGCGGGCGTGCGTTTAAATGTATCGAAGTATCAATATTATTTTGACACCCGATGTACTATAGAAACTGGGACAAGCTGTATTGCTTTTACACGCAAAGTTGCAACAAATCGACCGAAAGGCATTGAGTCCCGCGTCGCGGACTGTTCCCCGACGGTCCAGGTACTCTTTTTTTTTTTACGCATCGGTGCATATTGCACTCGCTAATGGAACCGTAATTAAGTCTAATTTCGAACGAATCAGTTCGAAACAAGACGTAATGGGTTTTACTAATAAGAAAGTCCGAATAAATGAATTACAGATTGTGAACTGGAAAAAGGCTCGAAAACCAAACGTACTCGCAGCTTTTTGTTTCAATCAGTGCCACGAAAGTGGCAATTAAGACCGGTTGCGCGTGTACAACTGCTACGTAACTTGAAAATGAAATGAAAAATGTAAAACGCCGTGTAATTAAATGTTTGAACGTTAACGATAAGTGAAATGTTCGAATAAAGCAACTTCCTAACGCAAAAACGAGCATATCTCGATGATTTTGCGCGCGGAACGATCGGTAATTAATGGTTCCGTTAAAGAAAAATCGACTTTACATCGATTCGTTGTATCTTCGTTTAGAAAAGTGTCTCGACGCGTTCCAGTTTCTAGCCTTGTATTTTGCACGATCGAAAATGAGTTCACGCTAATGTGTCCCATTAAACAGGAACTCCGTGTGCCACGGAGGATCATTCGGGAACTCGAGCTAAAGGTTACTTACGATACGTCAGCCGGATCGTGTGTGGTTTATGCCAGTGTGTCACCGTGCAACGATTGGTAAACGATTTAACGCGCGTTTCGTCGTTAATCTCGATGTTCCACTCGCGTTTGCACGGATAGTTACGACTGGCTTACGTTCCGCGCACGACCCCGTGATCCCTGCTCTTTTTTTACCAACTTAAAACCGACACGTCGTTCGTTTCGGATCCGTTCTACGCGCGCCACGAACGATTTACTCTCGTTCGCGGATTTATGGCAGCCGTTCGACACCAGGAACAAAGGTAATAGAGTGGAAAAGCGAGAAAGAAGCGCAGTTAATTGGAGTTGGTGGAGAGTTTCGAAAATCGTGCGACTCGACTTTGTTCGGATACAAGAATATTCGGTAACGAATTGTACGAAAATAAGTATTGGAAATCGTAGGTTAATCTTTAAAGCGACTATTATTACATGCTCCACTTTTCATCAGGAGCAGATTGACTCGTTTTAAGATTTTTTAGAACGTATATACTCGGTTCTCTAAATAGTGTTTCCAAAATCGTGCCTCGAGTGAAAGTAGCGAATTTGTGAATGAGAATAATATAAAATACGGTTAAGGCGTTTAAATCAAATTCGTCTAAAAAGTACAGGATATCAATGTTCTCGATTTAAATTAACAGAATTTGTTTATTCTTTGAAACTGAAAAGACATTTATTTCTTAAAAATTCCATCGAAGCTAGAATTTTTATTTTCAAGATCTGTTGTTTGTCGTGTCCCGGAACTTCGAACGCGAGGACTTTTATTATAAAAGTTCCGGTTTCCACGTAGCTCGGGGAAAGTCTCATAACAGTTTCGAACTCTGTTGTAAATACATTGTTTTTTTGCAAAAACGTAGTCGGCGGTTGGGAACACGTGTGATCGAAAGGGTTAAGCTCGTTTCGCCACGGAGTTCTCGAAAGATGGCGGACGCTTGGTTGGAAATTTTAGCAACACGTCGCGTTAGGAATGCAGAATGGAGTGGCCTGTCGCGGAATTCTAGTTATCGGGCATTCAGATCGAAAGGCCTTGCGCGGCGTTTCACGATTTGCGGTTCCGTTCCCTCGTGCATCTTTAATCGGCTCGGTTTTGCGGCCCTATTGATTTCTCGCGTTAACGCGATCTCGAATTCAGAACGCGAAATCGCCCCCTTGATTGGCATTAATCGCACCGACGCGTGCACTCGTTGCTGGCTCTGGTTGCCAGAGGAAATTCGCATAAGCAAACGTAGCACTGTTTCCACCGATTCGTTGTTGCCACGCGAAAATGCTTTCCAGTGCAATTTGGCACGAGCACAATGAGTCGTTCGCTTCACCACCGATAGAAAATCGCGAAAAATGCTTCCTTGCTACTGCTTTGACCAAGTTTCTTCTTTGAAATCATTTGTCTTAAATATCGGGAATTTTCATAATTCCTTTCCTTGGGTAATTAACTTTGGTATTTATTTGAGAGGGTAGATTCTGTTCCAGAGGAATCGATAACGAGGAAATAAAATTGAGATTAAAAGGAGGTTGTAGCTCAAACAGGATTACAAGGATGAAACGTTGTTTATCCTTAAGTTTGAAGACGAATTAGAGTTACATCTTTATCTTTAAAGGGTAAACTCGACGAATGTTTAGCCCGCGGGCCAGTCTTTGTGCGCCACTCTGCCATCCTCCAGAAAGCAATTGCATTCCTTTGCAACAGCATATTAGCTCCTCGAATGCAAAACACTGGCCACGTTTGATGTCATAATTTTTGTTCTTGTCTAAATAAATGTTTTCATTAGAATCAAATGACAAACGAAGCTTGCCACGAAAAGATTGGCGCCCCGTACGCGTATCTGCGCGCGTCGGAGGATTTATCGGCGGTGTTTGTTAACAATTTTCACGCCGGGAAAGCATGGTCGCCGATTGAAACGCGTCGCGGCTTTTCACAATACGGAAAAGTTTCCTTTATGACGAACGCCGGCTCGCGACAGGAACCGCGACATCGCTTGGCAAGCTTTTACTGAAATCAGCTCTTTCATGCGAATCAGCCTAAACGACGTTCGCCGGGATAACATATATGGAAACTATTCGAACTGGGTCGCCACCTTTTTTCCCCCGTCCTATTCCGCAATACCCTTCTTGTATCCAATCCAGCCGACTCTTCGCGCGCACGAAATTGCATCTGTTTCATCGGCATTCAGGAAGAGTGCCAAACTTTCGTCTCCCTTTGGTCGCCTGCGGGAAACCGTTCTCCGTCTTCCTCTTCGGGGAATTCATACCCGATTTTCTCGGTGTATCATCCCGATCAACTCGTAGATCAATCTCCCCGACCGTTTAAAACATTTCTTGCGATCCAGGACCTCGTTGCACCGATCTTCGAAACCCCACGAGTCTTTGCATGTCGGTAGACTACGGATCTTTAAGCAAATTCATGTTTTTATTAATAGAATTAACGAAATAGGACCTTCGTAGAGGGCTGTCTCAACCCCTAAATGTAATAATTCGCATCTTATTTTAAGTATTTCTTATATTTTTGTACATCAACTGCATTCTGTAGCTTTTTGAAAGAATAAGTGCTCATAAATGTAGCATAGTTAGTTCACAGAATGAATTTGTGGCGGTATGTCGTAAGAAAAAGCGAGTACCTGTGAATGAGCGGGAAGCTTCGTCAAAAATCTAAAATCACAAAATTTTAAATAATAATGCTTCCCCGGAGAATGATAATTTATTTCCACAGTTATTTAAAGTCGATTTGAACTCGAGTTCCTCGAAATTTATATTGACCAATAATCAACGAGGAAACATCTTTCATTTGCCTCGCATTCGATAACATTCGTTAGACTCCTACGACGTTTCCAAAGTATTTTATTGTACGTATCGAGGATTGTAACATATCGTGGTCTTCCGGTCTGCGCGTCGAAGAGCGTCAAAATATATTTCGCCGCGAAATCGCACCACCGAATTGCGGTCGAGATAACTTTGTACCCTTTCGGCACTGCCGGTACGTAATACGTGCACGCACAGACACAGACTGTTCCCGGTTTAATGTACGGTGTCCCATAAGGTTCATATATCTCCCTTTACAACCAGGAAACGAGCATGGTCCCTTTGCACCGAACAGCATTCATAAATCCAAAGGGAAGTTCAGCGGCGAGGAAGGATACTCATGTCCCGTTGTCGCGCTCTTCTTTCTTTTTTCGTTGCCTTCCAAACGATCGGAACTCGCGTTCTGTTTGAATCACTGTTTTTCAAAGCGAATGGGGGATCGTTCAAGAAAATTTTCAACACACAACAACCTAGACAAATTAAATTTACCTGCTGGAGTACCAAGGGGCTATCAAACTATTAGTACAACTAGGCTAGAACTCTATTTTACTCACATCTTAAAACAGCAAAATATATTAACTAGAATATCATGTATAAAACAAAATTTAGTCCATGGAAAATCTATTAATATTTACTAGAATTTCTTGGCTTACACTAAATACATTTGTTATTGTTAGTTTTCAAAACTTAGATGCTTCCATAGTGTTTGTTTGATTTGCAATGGTTTCGTATTATTATCATTTTTTTTTATCGTGAAATAAAAATGGACTTGCAAGACAGCTCGTCCCAAGTTTGAGAATTCTTGAGATCTAGGATGAATCCAACGATATCGATAAACTTCTTTGGACGTTCTTCGGATTTGCGTCCCGTTGGACTTTTTACCGGGAACCGGAGAGAAATTTAATGTACCGTGGGTAAGAAGAAAATTCCGAAGATCGAGTCGATCGCAGTAGAAGGCAGAAAACACTCGACTTCGAGATGGATTTTTCGTCGCCGTGCAGCACCTAGCTCGGGGTTTTTCTTCTCCGCGAAACGTAAGAGCAAAAAGAAGAAGGTCGTGGTAGATTCTCTCGTCAGATAAGTTTACAAAATACCTGTTCGCCGACGTTTTAGAAGAAATAACCTCGTAGGACAAACTTAGGGGCTCTGAATACAAACGACGTATATCCCAGTTATGGTATTCGAATGATGGTCTTCCAGGAACGTGAAAAATGATATTACCCGTCCATTGATACTTTTAAAAAGGAAGCTCGAATCTGCACGGAATAACAAATTTACGGATCTTGAAGAGGGATCGTTATGGATCCAACGAGCCGCGAAAACACGACTCGCGACCGGATGCAATTTCGCAGAGATCGTTCGCGTCGAGCGAACGTTTTATCGTGCTTTGACCGTCGCTTTTTCATCGAAACACCGTTTTTAACTCATCGTTTGTTTATGGAATAGCAGTAGCTCGATAAAAATCCGACGATTAATTCAGTTTTCATACTCCGCTAATACCAATTATTTTTATAAAATACCATTTTATATACATAATTTACGGTTTAGTTAATTGAAGGCTATTTCAATTCTGATAGAAAGTAGGATAACCAGGACGGAAGAAAACGAAAAAAATTTATCCACGCGTCGAGTCAAGTTCTACTTTTTCTTAATTTGAACGCACGAACGAATCGAATGATCGAGAGGGTTGAAACTTCGTTTGTGCTTTGGATTAGGACTCGTCGAGGTCGGATCGAGGGTTAGGGGAGTCGGTGAACATAGTTTGGTCGGTGACATCGCAGCAATTGAAGTCAATTAGGTTCAACAAATCTGAGCGTACGGAGACGTATACGCGTTATAGACAAAAAGTGTGTCAGAGACAATCCTTTTATGTTTGGAGCGTATGCATGTTAAGGCGTTGTGAAATCGTATCGTAGTACCGCGATGCAATCCGTCGCCTTATGCGAAAATCTTGTCGCGAGACGTCGTAAATTCTCGACGGATCCCTCGCAGCGAAGTGGGAATATAAAAAACGATTAAACTCGTATTCACTTTCGCGAGTGTAGCGTTTCACGTCCATCGTTCAATCTCAGACAATTTTTATCGCCACTTTAACACCCAAGCATTTTCCTTTTACGGATTATTTCCCAAAGCAAACTACTCGTAAACGCGTGTCTCGTTTCCGCGTGACGTATCGTTATATTTGCGACAAAGCAAATTGCCGCGAATTAGAAAAAGGAAACTATTTTCGGACACGGTCCGGACTACTTTTTGGTTTCTCCTCCTTTTCTTATTGACAAGGTATTTATAGGAACGCTTTCTAGCCTTTTTCACACTTTCTCTTTTAGCATTTATCGCATTTTACATTTTAACTTTTTCAGATCGTGACTCTTTTCTACTCGGAACCATTATATATTATATTAATTACGTGCAAACGAAATTACTCGATCATCTCGAATGTCTTACATTTTACAATATTAAGAAACATCGGAGGAAAAAGTTGCTTCCGGAAAATGGATACGAAAAGAAAGAGGAAGTATCTCCGAAATTGTTACATTAAGTCTTCGATAATCTCAGACTCTCATCTTTTATGCAGCAGTCCAAGGAATCGATTTATGTAAAAGGATCGAATAGCTTCGGAATATGAACGATTGTAAATCGTTCTGGGGACGCGAATATTTTTCTTTCGTAGGATTCGTGAAATCAGCCACCGTGAGTAGCTATTTAATTGATTGAATTTTAGTAAGAAGCAACGTTCGTTGTATGTAGGTCTGGTCTCGAAGGCGTGAGCGACGTTTTCATTCGGATTTCTCATTTCTGTGGGAACGTTCGTCTTCTGGCGCCCTTCGGCGGGGCAATTAACGAGCTCGTAGCCGCGAAGCAATTATCGAGGACACGCGATATACGCGGCCCGCTCGAGGAACTCGTACGTTTTACGAGAATCGGTAAATATCTGGTCAAGAGGTCATCGGGTGCATCGATTTTCGACAACGCTCGCGAACGGGTCGAGCGGCGCATCGTCAAAAATAAAGGCTCTGTCCGAACTGTAGCCAAAGTTCAAAGGCCAATCGGTCCCGAAAGTTTCTCATTTTCTAAGTTAAATTATCGTAAGCGCAACAAATAAAGTGTATTTTTATTTATATCTCTAATCTCGTTTAACGAGTGCTTTTCGAGATACTCGTCCCAGAAAATTAACCCTCTGCAACGCATAATATCAACCACGACTCGATTCGAAGCCCACGCGGATGTAATTAACGAAACGAACAGGGGGGAAAAAAATTTTAATTACAAGCATTTGTAAACTTGCCTGGGAGAATGTATAGTTTTAATTCCCTAAAACGGCGCCCCAAAATTGCGTCGAAGCAACTGGTCGAAGGAATATTAATTGAACCGCGGTCGTTAAAAAATTCAATCGATAGGAAGGGAGGAAAACAATTTGTTTTCGAATTAATTACGATGGTTTTTGTTCGTAATTTTCGAGCGCAGTTTCCTCTGTTAGCTGTGTTATGCTTTGGATAAACATAAAATATGTCGACAAAGATTATCGACAGGCGGATCAGAAGAGTTTCAGAGCTTGAAAATTGGCCCATCTGTCGTAACCTTAATTACGTTTCTGTTCGATACATTCGAGCGATCGGGGACTGGTAGAAATCGAACAAATTTTCAGCCGCCAAGTATAATTCCCATGTTACTTGCAACTCTTACGAACGGTCGGATCGCAGTAATAGCAGAGTAGACGAACGTCTCCCACAGTAAACGTTTCTACGATGTTTGAGAAGCGAGAAATTGACGGTGAAATAAAGAGAACAGTTTGTTTGATCAGCCACCGACAAGGCTCTCCATGCTCGTACACGTTCTTGAATCGAAATACGCGCGTACGGTCGCGTGCATTTAAACGCCCGTGAACATACAAAACCGCTAATAGGTAATGATAAACACGACAGGGACGACAGATACACGTGTACGCATGAATTAACAGCGCGCAAGTTTAATGTACACGCACGTCGTGTAAGACGAGTATATAGATTCGCGTGTAGTTCCCGTACACGTTGTAATGAGGGTCTCCTAGTGAAAGCATCTGTGGGAACGCATTCAATACGGAGTGGAACAATTAAGCGTTCGAGGAGCTAATGGTAATTTAATATCGGTGTAACGATTTCTCAAACGATACTAGACGGGTATTACCAGGCGTGCAATTATCTCAGAAATGTGCCACAGTCGAGCGAAAATTGTATATGGAAATGAAATGGAATATCGCGTCGGTTGCGACCGCAACTCCAACGCAGCTAAATTGACAATTTCGCGTAGCTACGGACGCGGATCGCATTTATTTCGAAACGACCAGGTTCCCGAGCTAAATTATCCGCAATCCCGTTGATTGGCAAGATCCACAAATATCGGCTCGATCGAGTCTCGAGTTTTTTCAATTTTAAACGCAAATTTTTGTTGTTTTTTCTTTAATCAAGCGTTCGAATACGTACGGATTTATGTCGATATCGCGATACAACGATGTTTTAGAAGAAAGGGAAGGAGAAAATAATTTTGCATGCCTTCGTAACGGTCTAGTGATGAATTGCCTACGATCATGGTTGTCGGTGCAGGCAAATTTATCGCGGTTGTTCTTTCCTTATACGAGTTACAAGCATTTACAATCGTTGGCCCAATACGCAATCATTTCTGCAACGAATCGCCGCCGACCTGCTTGTCTCTCGAGATTGATCGTCGCGAAAACGCGAAATCATCGAGCTTACCGTGTACCGGAATCGCCGTTTGTTCTCTGACCCGAGGAACTGCACCTCGTTTCAAAGCCAATCCAGTCAACGACACTTTCAATTCGTTTTATTAATCGTAGATCATCGTATATTTTTAGCAATATTATCCATTGCAATTCGTACATTCAAACGAGTGCAGAGTTTTGTAGAATTTCAAGTAATATTTCATCAAAATTTCACTGAAAAAGCCTGAGATCGCAACGAAAGACGCGACAAATTTTGTTTTTTCGCCACACCTGTTCGTATTTTCGCGTAGAGTTTCAGCGCCTCCATTCTTTTTCCATAAATCCCCAATATAGCAGAGAAAAAACGAAACGAAGCTGTCGATGGAACAAAGACACCTTTTTTATTCTCCGGCATTCAACGATAGTGAATAGAAAAAACGCGTCGTTGTTAAAATGTTTGTTGGAGAAGAGTACGGCCGGTGTCGATTCATTCGGAAAACACTGTCGAACGCGATGGAAAATAGAAACGTTGCGATAATAGAATTTGCCAAGTCGGCGAGAGGAAAAGGTTGTGACGATATTACTACCAAACGACGCTCGAGAAATGCTGATAGAAAAAGAGGGAGGAAAAGTTGCTGGAAATGGCGCTTGAGATCAACCGGAATCGATTCGAAAAGAAAAGGCTCCGAAGTTGAAAAATTTTAGACTGAAAACCATGCTCGAGTAATCAGAATATTTTTGGATGTACGTATTATAATTTCTAGGATCCATATACCATTAATCACTTCGATCGTACTGTCGTATATGTTTTGATAAATATTTATGAACGTGGATCGTGCGAACGAAATGGTCCACGGATCGTGAGAAACAACGTCGACGGATAGAAGATTAATTGTCTTTGTTTCGTGTCCCGAAACGGTCGTCAAAAGGTGTATTTTTGATATCGAAAAGAGGGTGCATGCTCGAGGAGAGAATTCTCAAGAGTGAATCACGAACGAAAGAGGCACGCTGTCGAGAATTAATCGGTTGGCGCATATAGATGTTCTTAACGCGTATCTCTGTCTCGTTGGTGTAATTTATTTCATGGGATTGATGCCGTTCACGGGAGCCCATAACTTTCGTCATTTCTCCAATCAGGTGGAAGACCACCTAGAAAAGAACTGGAGAAATCCTCATCGATGTAAGGAGCGAACACATGTAAATCGTGTGACCCCTATTCGGGACACGATTCCGACAGAAGTACGTATGGTACAAAAAATTCTTGCGAACCGCAGGAAATCGCTGTAATCTCTTATTTTAACCGCGTCAATGTTCAGTTTTTAAGTTTCTAACAAAATAGTCGAGTCCAGTGTCGAGATTTCCCGATAAATCATCCTTCAAACCGAGACGAAGCAAAGTAGTTTTCGAGAGTCTCTCAAAACGCTAAGTAAGGTCAAAAATGACGGCAGTGAAATTCTCTAATACCGGTCGAGAAACGTTTGCATCCTAAAAATTGGCGGCGTATTTCTAGAACGGAAGAGACGAGTTTGCGATAGTTCGCGAGAGAAAGTCGAGAGAGGAGAGAGAGAAAAAAAAAAGGAGGAAAAAAAGTAATAAAACGATCGAGGCAGCGTCGATCGTGGGTTCCGTCGAGCGTGTTCGCGTCATTAATTCGATCGTATTTTTCTGTTGGCGCGTTACAAGCGCAATCGCTGTTACGTTAAGTAATGACAAGCCGAGAATCGATTTCTCGGATCGAACTGTCGGGCTTATCTCGACGTCTTGACGGGCCCGAGACTCTCTGAGGCCTGCGGACCGACTACTTTTTCTCGCTTTTGCGGGCTTTTATTGCTCGCGCTATGCCGCGTCGCCGGGGCCCCGCCGACGAAGATTCGTGGGACTGCGTATCGGTACGGTTTCGCATGAGTGTATATCCCGTAAGGCCCAGCCACGATGAAAATTTCAACGCACGCGAGAAGAGGAGCGGTGGCGAGACTGAACGGCCTGCATACGTAATACGCCTTCTTAGCTAATATAGGCCGGTATCGTTTTGGGGCCATCGGTCCCCCCGCGGCCCTCTGGCTCGATCACTCGTTAAAGGTTTCTCCTACCGATGAAAAGAACAGCTGTTTCTGCTCGGTCTATTCGAACCACCGTTCGATTTTCCACGATTTGTTCTATCGTAACGCGCGAAATGCTCCGGTTCTTTAATTCCACACCAGCGTTTCTCAACCCACGGGCCCAAAACGATAGTTGCTCGGAAAGACTGGAGCAATCGGAGCGTTTGTTACAAATTGAAATTCGTCTGTAACGCTATTAACTCTCAATCTCGACTGAATTATTTAAACCAAATTTAAAAAGTAATGGACTAATGGAGGTCAATTGCGTTAAGGGTTAACAGAGATATACTCGATGCTACTTTTCACGCGTCGAAATCACTTTTAAATGTACACAGTTTTCTTTGTTCAATTTTAATTAAAGAGGTAACGATTTGCCTAAGCCTTTATTATTACTTTGCAGTAACTTTCGTTTTAATCCGTTTGAAGCCGCTTTCGGTACATATGTGATCCGCGAGGGAACTGTCCTTGTTAAATTGGAACGATGGTTTGAGAACGTTGCAGTGGTTTGAAGGGACGTTGAGTGTACTGTGCAGTGATACAGAGACGAAACGCGTGCGTAATTGGCCGTGGTGGATTAGTCACGCCTCCACGGACACGCATTTGCGAATCAGGCGAAGCGTATAGGGCTCCTATCGCCTCTGTGCCATCCCACTAATCATCTTACGAGCTCTGCACAGTATACCATTCCCGTTGGAGTTTAATTTCTTTCCGTGTTGGCGATCAAACTCCAAAGATGTGACTAAATTCCAAGATCGAACGCTGCCTTGTGTCCTTGCAATTTCAATAATTAAAAGGATACGATTCCAAAGAAGAACGGTGCAATGTACAGTAATAGTGATAAATTACGATCAACAAGGACACAGAAGTGTGCAGAATTCCGATAGCAAAAAAAAAGACGGTATGTTATGCAAAGGCCTCGGGACAGAAATTAAAATCAATTAAATTCGAGATACAAGCGCAATTAATTAGACCATTAATAATCTGGGACCATGAATAGTCAGTAGGTTAAGACGGTTTTAACAATTTTAATTCTACTCGTTCTTCGAGAAGAAAACAAATAGATCCATTTCGATCATTCCGCCGCGTTTAATCTCACGTTAATTCCTTTCGAACTCAGACACGCGTACCGACGGATCTTTTATTTTATTCGATAGCAGAATAATTTGTTAATCGTTTTCTTCTCGTAACCGAGAACCGTGATGATCTCTGTTGATTATAGCGATTGCATTGTCCGTGCTATAACCTGGCGCGTCGATCGTTGCATCCAAAGATCACGGATCGAGCGTTACGCGCAACTTCTTCGCCCGGCTATTAACCTCGATAATTGGTGATCTTCGGCATCGGTGGATACCGGGAGACCACTTTCGTTCGATACGCGAACGTTTCCCGGAAACCCGTGGCATAAGCCGACGGTTAACATCGATCATTAATTCCCATCAGCATAGTCTGGATCCCGTGGCCGTGCGTCGATACTCTCGCGCGCACGCAAGCACGGATTTACATGCGTGCCGAGGCGCTCGCGCGCACGATAACCTTGTGTGGTCCACAGGAGAGAGATAAAGTGAAACCATGGGGCCACGCTGTCTCGCGATCCAACCTCGATCTCAGGGCCGTTCGCGCCGCGTGTTTCTTCCCGCTCCGGTTTTCGTCTCGCCTTACCCCCCCTCCACAACAAAACTTTGCTCTCTCTCCTTTGAAAATGATCGAAAAATCGGTTTTCGTAACGGTCTCGAGTCCTGCAGACGTCGAAATCCAAAAGGTTACCAAATAGTAGCGATTTAAAAATATTTTAGGTATTCCTCCGATACACGGTGAAAAAAACGTGTAGAAGAGTGTCTTAAGGGGCCAAAAACGTAATTTGTAGTCGCAGGTTTTCGTGAAACGTTCACCAGGACGTGTCAGCGTTGGCCTCCAGGATCTCCTGTAGCCGGGTGTTCGAGGCGGAAGACGGGCTTGAAAATTTTAATCACAAGCCCCCTCCCCTCCTCTTCGCGAGGCTGTAAAGATGTCTTAAAGTCGATTTACGATGACTTATCGAAAGATGATTTATTGGAAAGGTGTATGGGAGGACGCGCAAAATAATAACGACAGCTTTAACGTTGCGGTTTGGAACATTGTACCAAACTGCGACATAAAACTACGGCGGAGTGTTCTCAAACGATACCCCGCGTCGATAAATTAATCGCGGTCTTTCCGTTGTTCCTTAATAATCATAACTTCCTCGCATCCTACATTATCGAAAGGTTAGCGAACCGGGGAAGTAATAATGGTCGTAATAAAAAGGCTCGGATCGGACGATAGTCTAATCGTCTGCTCTCATCTTTGCCTTTCACTTATCCGTGCTCGAGCCACCACATATATTAGGGCTCTTATTAAACTTGTCGTACCTGTTAGTGTTTTCTATCCATCGGTTCCCACGTTTTTTCTCATTTTTATCGTCGACGAGCACCCGGCGAGAGTAATTGGCGGAACCGATTCCCCCAATTTCGTGCTTCGAAACATATTTCTCATTCGCATTGCTCGTGCATTAGATCGTTCGACTCGTATCATTCGTCTTTCTCAAATTTATTGGTCCAGGCGATATTTACAGACGTTTGAAAAGGGGAATAGCATCGTTTTGTACCAATTTACAGAAACCTTCTCGATCTCTTATCTCGTACGCAAAAAAAACACGAGCCTCTTCTAAAATATTTAGTAATCGGGGATGAGGAACGGATTTTACGATACACCAAAGTCAGGTTTACGTCCTCGTAAAGTTTTTCTCTGCGTTTGGTAGGAACGCCAAGGTTTCGTTTTGTTTTTCGAACTTGAGTAACAAAACTATTACATGCCATGTGGTCCGAACAAAGTGTTACAATCTGTTGTTCCAGAAACCAATAAAGACTATCGTTTCTCTTCCTTTTAAATTAAATAGCCTTGGAAGGGTTAAAGTTTTCGTGTGCAACAAAATTCTTCGTGGACATCTATCGAGAGAAAAGGGTGGGGAGGGAACTGTCGACATCGAAAGTTCTAATACTTGACCTCTTTTCGTGTCACTGATCGACCCCTTCTCTATCAGAGAATAAGACGTTAGACAAAACGCAAGCGATATTGCGATCTGTTTACTTTGGCGCAACGCGACGCGTGTCTCGATTCGTACACAAGTATTTCTCATCTTGCGGAAGAACTGTTACGTAAGGTGTCTCGCGTGTACGGAACCGTAAATTAGAGCGACCTTAATTTCGATTCGTCGGGCACGATCGACGGCTGCGGCTTCTGCTTTCGTTCGACCTGTCCAGCTATGTATCTCTATGTCTCGCTTAACCTTCTTTTCGACACTCCACTGTTAATCGCCTCCTCGAGGAACAGTCCGATTTGTTTCACGTTCTATCGTTCCTCCATCGTCGCCATCTTGAACGTCTTCGAACGCAGACTCCGATTTCCGTTCCATTTCTCGCCTCGATCGTTGCAGGAAACCGGGCCTGAAAATTCGCGCAATCATCCAGCCAACAAAACCACCGAGTAATAGCCCTAATACAGCCTACTTTTATACTATCCTTACGCCCCCCTTTGTTCCTTAAAAACATTCGAAATTACTTTGTTTCTACTTACTCTAACTATCCATCTATTAAAAAATTCGCTAATTATCGCGTTGCAAACGGTCTGGATGTAAATTTAGTCGTACTTACATCTGTCGACCGTCGAAGTTGGTTTATTAGCCAGAAGCACACGGTCGGTTTAGTTAACGAGGAACATGTACGTAGCGTGGATGCATAAACATCAGTCCATCGGTCCACGGTCCGTCGACGATCGATCCGAGAACGAGACGATCGAGAACAAGCGATCCACACGCGCCGACAATAACTTTCTAACGATGTAAACGGTAATTATACATCGTTGCGTGGCCGGTTCGGGAAGAAGCGATCGTTCTTTTTTTGTTGCAACCTCGTTTCTTACCATCGATTGGCACCGTGAATAATACTCGATTCGCCGCGTAGGCAGATGAGATCCCGCGAAATCACTGGCCGAAACAACAGCCTGAAAAAATTGCTTTATTTATCGTTTCCCACCGAGCGTGATACCGCGTACCAGATTGAACGGATTCAATTTGCGCGGAATAAAAAAGTACCCGAGCATCCGCGAAAAATGCTGATCCCGGCGCGACGCGTAATATTGCTTTCTGCTCTCGCGTTCGATAACTTGTCGTTATTAGTGGCGGGGGGCAGTTTTATCGAGCTGTCCATTTCGTTTCTTGGTTAACGACTTTATTCGACGAATAAAAACGAACAAGAGACTGCGGGTTTGCAACCTAATCCGAGTGAATCTTGACTCGCGATCGAGCTTGGACATAAGAAAGAAAGGATACTGCCGAAGAGGTAAATAAAAAGTGTTATGGGGAATGGGAATATAAAATGTATCGGTGTGGGTTGTAAATTAAAATGTAAGATTAATTCGCCTGAAACGCTATTTATAGAGATTTACTCGACGCTGCCTTCCACGCGTTGAAATCACTTTTAAATGTAAACTCTTGAGTCGAAGTCTTGAAGGTCCGCGACAGCAACAAAATAATTTTATTTAAGCAATCGGTATTATACAAAATGTGGGATTAATTCCTCAGGAGAAAACCGGTGTTTCGGTTGACCCTTTCGTTCCCATCGCGCGGCTGCATATTTGGGATTATCGAATGATTCATTACTGTCATCGGTAGTTTCGTATCTATGAATATGCATTAGCGGCTGTAAAAGTATAGGCTGGTATTAATAACAATGAAAGAACCGAGCAAACGCCTGAAAGAAATTCCTGCAGGAAGCAATAATAGTCGGAAAAATCCCGGGACAACGGTGAATAAGAAGACTTGGAAAAGCGCGAGAAATAATAATAATCGTGGAATTTGTCGCGTCGGGACGGAGGAGATAACTCTGGAACGTCCCGGTTCCGTAACCTTTGAGATGCAGTAATTGCCGAAGAACGTTCGGAATAGTCGATTCTTGTACGGCGATCTTTGCGTCTACTTTCTCCGTTCTTCCTGTTTTCCTCTTATATCCTCCAGGTATCCTAGCCGCGCGTCCATAAATTATAGTTAAGTAGAAATACGACTCCACGAAGGAGGCAACAAATATTTAAGGGAGTGGAAGGTAGTAGGGGTCGTGGAAATTGACATAAATTTCCAAGCGTGACTTTTAGGAAAGCCACGAGCGAGTTTCGTATACACGGACGGACTAACACCTGCCACCCGTATTTTCCCTCGAACGTTCCTATCTGTTCGCGGGAAAATATTTGCTCGCGAAGCTTTTACGAAGATTAGCAATATTCGATCGTTCGATCCGCGGCTCCTCCGCGTAAGCTTCGCAAACGCGAAATAAAACCGATTTTATAACGTAAAGCCTGATCGTTCGTGACGCTCTACGAGACGCATATAAATCACGTGGCTTCTGGTGGATTTTCACGATTCGCAAAACTAACTTCAAACACTTTAATCGCGAGTATTTATTTAGCCCGTAGGCTATCGAATAACCACGCGTTACCGAGGTCATGTAGACGAAAAAAGTTGGTAAAAACTTACGTCCGGAAATGATTTATCGAGAAGGTATAAGCTTTCAAAGATATTTATGATTTATCGTGGCAGTTACACGAAGCGTTCGATCGGGAATGTATTCAAAGTGCATTTACTATTATTTCCGATACGGAGGGAACATTCGAAAGAGTTTGACGAATGTTCTGCCATAATAAATCATAAACATCTTTAAAAGATTATATCTTTTCAAGCAAATCTTATCTATTTGACCTGAGTTTGGTCCCAACTTTTTTGTACATCCTGTATACACGAACGATTCTATGGAGCATCAATTATGGGTTGTCCAGTTTATTTCCACGAGAATTGATGATCGATTCGTGGTTTTAATCGGTTGCTTTGCGCGGTCGGAAAATTTCAAGATGGCCGTTCTTCTGTCGCGGTCCGTCGAGGCGTCAAGGTCGTATCTCGCCGAATCTGGAGGCGGCATTCTTTGCTCGCTCGTCCATGCCGGCCACGTTCTTTCTTTGGGAATCTTACTCCAGAGAGAGAGGAGATCGGCGCCCGAAGCATCGTCTACCGTTACCACGTGTCTGCCTCTCGATACGCCGCGATCTCACGTGCAAATACACACGATGAAAACCGCTTACAAGCAGGCTTTCCAAGGCCCCTGCGATCCACCATCCCCTCGTTCGATCCCCACCACGAACCATCCAAAAATCGATCTTCCATCTCGTTCCCAAATCGTTTCAAATTATTTCTCGCTCGCCATTTTTCTTTAGACCATCTAAAGTTTCCTTTGGTCCCAATATGAAACCTGAATTTTTCCCGATATCTAACAATGTATCAAGATTCTGACTGACCGAGCATTCGCGATCCGTGAATCAAAAGATCCAAGAATTTAGAAATTTGTCAGTTCCTCGTCACCCGATAGTCGCGACGAACGCTCGAGGATATTCGATGAGGATTTAAGCGATTCTTGATCCACGGTTTACGAGGTTCTTATCGGCAAATAGAAATCAGAAGAGGCTCGCACGCTCGAGCGACGCCGATTCGTGACCCTTGGCAAAGCGATTCGCACGTGTCCTCGGGTGAAAGTATTGCCGTCGATCGTTTTGGATTCGAATTTACGGACGACAGCGTCGCGTCTGGGAATTTCGAATGTTTCCTGGCCCACCTGGCACGCGGAATTTATTAATAACTCGATCGGGAGAAAGAATTTCTAATTCCTGGCGATACGTTTACGGCACCAGCGTCGGTAAAATTGCAATCGACGACGTTAGACTAGCGATCGGAATCTATTAATATCGTGCTAGCTTCGCTGGACGAGTCCCCGGTGACACACGCGAACGTACAAGCAGATAATTTCTATGCTAACCGGCAGCCGTACGACAGCGCTAATTAGTCCTTCCACTTATCTGTAGGTGGGATCAATTTCCATTACTACATAGGTGAACGCTCGTCTAGCACCCGGTCGTACGTCAGCATAACGAACAGTTTTCACAGTTAGCGACACCGAGATCGCTCGACGGACCGATCTTCTTCCGTATTGTAATCGATAAGACAATTTCACGGTTCGGTAGTTGATCGAATTTAAACAAGACGCGTACCCGCACCTACTTAATTATTTGTTCACGGAAACGTCACCGATTCTGAGCATCATTAGAATTATAAAGAGAAGCTCAAACGATCCAGCGAACTGGAGATAAAATTAAAAGATCGTTCCCCTTATGCCAAAACTATAATCGTTTGTTTAAAATATGGTTCAATTTAATTATTCGCGACCTGTCGTCCCGGAAACTTTAGATCCAGATATGGAAGCTGCCACCGATCGCTAGATAATGAAGTTTGACTTCCAGAAGGAGTGACTGTTAGCGTCACAAGCCTCACGGAAATCTGTATTAATAGCGTCAACTTGGGAGACAAGTTCCGAGGAGTTTGATATTAAGTCGCAGTAAACGTGGACTTTGGTGTTCGTCTACCAGCTATTACCCTTTGATGTTCGTTAATTAATACATTGGAACATTGATAGGATAGTTTCTCCATGATTGCGCTACCGAATACTTTAGAATTCACGGACGGGATAGAAATTCCATTTCATGCGGGCTTCGAGGAATCTTCCATAAAATTCAACCGCGTCCATTGCATTTGAATATAACAAGAAGTTTCAAACAATAATTGATTTTCTTTTACACGAAGAAGCGTAAAGTTATTATGCTCATAAAAAATATGGAATGTTACAATACCCAGTATTTTCCACACTCGTTAAAAATGCGTGTATCTTAATTCTGTCGCGTAAAGGTGAAATAGATCGCGAGCTCGTAGATCCTGAGCTTCAGCCTAAGTCAACATCCGCCCGTAGCAATTTTCTCGACCGATCCTCCCACTTTCTCGTGTTCGGTTCATTCAGTCGAGTCCCCTCGTTATCGCCTGTATCTCGGTTGATCGTCGATGAAAGGTAACCGCCGAGCGATTTCTCGACGCTCTCGAAAAAGGATGCGCCCGGTCGCGGATGTCCAGATCGTGGGAACGCGATTCGTGGGTCGGTTCGGATAGGTCGCGACCCGTCTGGAATTATTCGGGAACCTTGCCGGTCGCCGACAACGAGACACGAATTGCACGCATCGTGAGTCGCTTCGTAAAACATCGGGAACGTCCCTTCGAGCTCGTTAAAGTGCCTCGACGAACTTCCTTTTATCGTACAAGCTCGTTTACCTGCACTGGATGGTCAAACTGCTAGACAAAATTATTAATCGACCAATTGCCTCGAGCTTTATCCGTTAAGAAGGAACTTTTATTTATCATTGAAATATTTCATTTTTCATTTGGCTATTTTAATACATAAAATACTTTCAAGCTGATCGTGAATCCGATAATTTGACCAGCCATTCCGGGAATAAAAAATTGTCCCGTTTCATATTTATCCCGGTTCCAGCGAGAGAACGAATTTCCAACTGGATTCTGGACAGATTCGAGTGAATCGTAATGAATCCGTGCGTCTGACAGACTCTTGACATCCGTCAATAGAAAGTTAATTTCGTCTCGGGGCCGAGTGGTTTGAAGAATACAGATCAATATTTGCTGTTTCAGATGACACGGAGAAGATCGACGGAATTGTGTAGGTGGCTACTGTTGGCTGGGCTCGTCTGCTGTTCGTCTTGTCAAAGCGTCTCGTCCACCTTCGAGAACAAAACTGGTAAGTTTGCAAGCGTCGGTTCACCGTTGGCAACATTGTTAACGATAGTAATTTTTAAACGCTCCGCGGGACGGCAAAGAACGCGACGTTGTGTAATTTGTAGACCGTAATTAAAAGACCGTCCTCGTTAACCCTTGATTCCGCAGCCTGGGTTGCAAGCTTTGTTAGCTACCTGAAACAATGCTGGCTAACTCGCGTGACCGCCCACAAAAGGTTTACTCGAGCACCGTGGTTAGCATCAGCGACCACTTATTTCACCACCTTGCAAGGGCGCGACATTCTCAGATAGTCACGAATGTTTTTAAAAATCGTTTCGACCAGTACGTCGAAATTCTCATGCAATGGTGGTGTTGTTAAAGTTACCATTTTACGTTCTGAGGCTTCGTTTTCCAAATGCAAACAATTATAGTTCACTGATACTTATAATCGAATCGAACGATAGCTCCAAATCATTTCTGTACCAATCAAACATTGTTTCCAAACTCTTGCGCGCCAGAAACTCGATTAGAAATCGGTTTGCAGAGACTCTAGCGATCAGAATGGCCGTTGTACGATGTTTGGACGGCTTCCAGAAACAGTTTTCACGCGTGCGATCGCGTACGAGGTTTCCACGTTCAACACAGAAGGATTCGGCCTTAGCGTCCATTTTTCTTGGCCGAATGATGTATGTCGATCGAAGTCTGTTGTCGTTTGTAGTTCGTTTCGTGGAATCTCCTCGACGCTCGAACCAAGAGGTTTTGGAACAAATTCAATAGCCGATCTCCTGAGTGGATCGCTTCGAGGCGAATGCCAGAAGGTGTAGTGGATTTGTCGAGCGTTAGATTACGTGGCCAATGAAATATCCGAGTTCGCACATCCACGTTCTCATCGGCGGCTGGCTTTGCGACAAGCTTTGCGGATACTTCGATCGTCATACTGCAGGAAGCTGCGGAAAAAGTTCGCCACTGGCACGATCCAGGGATCTCCAAGCCAAACTCCGCGTCTTCCGGCGTTTCGACAAAAGCTGTGCCATTTTGTTCCAGAGCTCTTTCAGTTCTCGATACTTTACTCACCACGCAACTGTTTCTTTTCCAAGCTTCTGCGTAAAATAAATTTATGAAACGCTGTTAATGGTCCTGTTTTGAGAATTTGAAATGGTTTGAAATCTATATTTTGTAGAAAATTCTCATATATTAGATTCTCATATCAAAGACTAGTCGAGAGCGTAGTTTGGAGCTTACAAATTTTGCAAAATGGGTTCTCCAATTCCCTTTACGCTTACAAAAAATTAAAAAAGTAAACGCGTATAGATGCTTTTAACGTAGTTTTGCAACACAGTTGAAATATATTTAATATTTTCCGCGATCTCGCGTTCCCGAGGGTAAAAAACCCCGAATCGATTCTTCCCAGCGTTCCGCGAACTGGCTCGCTCGTTCCAAAGCGTCGTCGAGTAATTTTACCAGCGAAGTTTTTAGGCTGCCACGTAATATTTAGTAAAAGTGTATCCCTATCGTCGAGAAATTTTGTGTACTCACGCGCGTACGTGCGTGTGCTTGAGCGTGTGTGCCGGGTCAGTAGGTCACTCAGCTCGGTGCTAAAAGAATACTCACGCGTGTGGATACATGTGCAGCGTAGAAAAACGCTTTTATTTCGCGTTTGTGCTCGGGACGTTTAACGTTCGCGCGTTATCCGTGCCCGAGCATCGCGTATCAATCGTCGGATTAATTCTTTTTACACGGTCAGATTCCCATCGACCGCTGATGGATATTAGCGACTCGTTTCGTTCGTTGGAACTTGTTTAATAGGTTTACGTTCTCGAGGAATGTCGTCCAACTGGAAGCAATAATTATCTAAAACTTAACACGTCGGAACTGCTTCGCTTATAATTCGAGGAACGCAATGAGGAATACTTGTATTTAACATCGCCCGTTTACAAATTCCTCTTTCATGGACGACGGTTTATACAATAAATTAAGGTTAAAATTCAGAATGTTACTTCGAGACTACCCGAATGGATCAAACGACCCTACTAACCGAACTTCTTTACCTGGAAGGTGTGGTTGTTGATTCTCTTAATTTACGTTTAGACGCTTATGAGCGTCTATAGAAACATATTTGCACTCGAGACTAACTACTATGTACGTCGAATGTATTTGAGTTCCTTTCACATCGCGAAATGGGTATTAATCTCACGCAAGTTAATGTCGATTACAAAGCAACCTTTTGTCGTTTTCTTTCCTCGCAATTAATACGATCGGAATCAACGATGCCGTATCTCGAGAGTCGATAAGTCCGTGAGCCGCGGGAATATTAAGGTTTTTATATAAGAATAATCTCCGATGGCGCGTTCCACGCGATACACAGGCCGATAATTGCGAAGCTGACGATTGCTCGCAGGTATCGCGTGCATACGAAAGCAAGGAAATGTACATAGAGCCCGGGTGGAGCTGTTTTCGAGGGAACTGCTCCATTCGTCGACGACTGAGCAAAGATTCATTAAGGTTAAGAGGTTTGCAGTTCGTGCCGTCGTCGAGACGAGGGGAACGAATTTCTTCCGCGTCCCCGATTTATTGTTACGAGTCTTGAATCGCGGGCGTTAAAGGGTACATTGACGCCATCTTAATTACCGGTGCTGAACACTTGCCCCCCCCCTTCTTCCCCCCGGTTTTCTCGTTTACTTTTTCACCGGTTCTCGTACGCGACAACGCCGGGGAGACCAGCGTCGATGTCACCAGCTTCTCGAATCCACTTTGCTCCCTTCAGTTCGCGTGACAATAGTCCGGAATCTTTCGAGGAATTGCCGGGGATGCGGGATTTTTACGAGGTACGCGACCCGAAACGTCCAACGAGCGCGTCTATTACGAGGCTGCCGGCGAAACCGTAAAAGATTGCAGTCGCTTTCTTTCACGGTCCTCTGTTTCTCTCTCCTGTTTTGTTGTTTACTCGACGAACTTGCGTCGCGACTTCTTTCGACAAACATTTTTAATATTCGGTAAAAACCGAGGAGACGCGTTCCAGAAGACCGTGGAAGCGTGGAATAATAGGCGAAGCGAGGCACGTTGGAGCATATTGAAAGCAAAGATCGGTGATGCGGAGTGCATGTGCACGCTTCAAAAGCGTCGCGTTACTTTCTCGCGCTTTTATCCGCGCTTTATCCGTCATTATTCGAAAATGGACCGGCAACAACGAAAATACGCGCGTCCAGCTGGTCGGATCTGTGTTCTCCAAAAGTGGGGGAACGCGACCCCTTGTTTGGCGACCCAAGGAACCGTGAAAACAACTTTTAATGAAGATTCTGCAACGGTACCGCTGTCTCGAAACGTTTAGTCGATATTAAAAGGACAAATTTTTGTTTAAATAAATTCCAAAATAGTACACTTGTTCCCTTAACGCAGTCTCTTGCATATTCGATGAAAATATTTTCTATCTTTAGTTCAGATAAGAATTTTCTTCGGGCCCCCAATTAAATCGAGGAGTCAGAGTATCAAAGACACGGAATCGACAGTCTAATCGTGCAAACGAGGCGTTTGGTAGAAAAAAGTCCCGTCTCTCTCAAAGCTCGCGGAAGCAATTACCCGGCCGTCATCTTGGCGTTGCGTGAAATATACATCTCCGTGAAATATATGCATCGTGTAACCTGCAAAACTTCCGAGATCGTACATCTAGCCGTGCATTATGCGCAAATGGGACGAGAAACATAGCCGGAGAAAGAGTGGGAGAGGGGGAGGGAAAGCCTACTGGCGGAGTAAACGTGTACACTGCGTACGTTTTCATGGCTTTGGATGTACGCGGATGTGTCGCGTCTCGTGATACATGTATTTACGCGACCCAAGGTTTTATAAGCAGCAGATGTAACCTTTTAATGTATTCGAAGTGAGAGAAATCGACGGCTTAACGAATCTAATATCCCCCTATCGTCGTCTCCCCGCGATGTTTCTTGTCGAACTTCCAATTATCGCGTAGGCATTTTCCAATATCGAAAAGAGCAAGTTGCATTTTGCACGTTCAAAATTATCCAAAATCAGTGACACTGACTCGAAATAACTTTTCTGAAATTAATTGAACGTCCCGGGAGCCTCCCACGCGAATGGTTTCTGGAATATTTTGTGATCCACGGGCCACGGAATGGAAATTGGTCCACAGTCGGAGACGCTGCTACGATCGCCTTGCATTACGTATGCGCAAATGGTACGAGAAACGTAACGAGAATGAGAGAGACGGGGGTCGAAAGCGTACCGGTAGAGTAACAGTGTTCGTACATCGCGTACGTTTCCGTGGCTTTGGATGTGCAGGAGCATCCGCGGGGCTGTGTCGCGTCGCATGACACGTGTATTTATGCGACACGACTCGAGTACTGGCGCCTGCAGGCCGTTTCGTTCCCGTGGGACATTCAGAGACACCGGGTGAGGTGAACCTCGGCCCACTCCGGCATGCCGATGAAACATTTATCCGTACGTCCATGCTCGTAACGAGAAACTGGAAGCAGGAAAAATAGAGAAACCGACAGCCGTTCTGGCCGTAGCGCGCGACTTTTCCTCTCAGGACGACAATTTTCTACGATCTCACGGGACACCGAAATCTTCGATACTACCCCTGTCGTACGGACGAAATTTTCATTTAAATCCTGTCCCTGGTATCCTTCGCGAACGCTTTAACCTCGAATCTTGCCCACGAACCAGATAGAAATTACCCAAATTAAGCAAACGTGGTGATAGAACGTTCAAATAAATTTCTAAATCTGTTGGCAATGTTGCAAGTGTCAAGACCCCATAACTGGGTGAAAGATCTATTCGTATACCTCGTCTGTGGCAATGCTCAAGAATCTTTGATGAATCAATGAGAATAAAAATTAACCTAGTCAATTTGCTAATATTAATTGCATTACCCGGCTAAGAGCGATACGATTATTAATTGAACTGGATATTGTACAGCTTCGTGAAATATTAGAATATTTTCCAAGCTCCGATCTTTCGTATGCTACGAGAAGAAATTGATTTTCTCGAAGCTATTACGGCGATGTTCCACCCTATTCTAAACGCAGAAAGACTTCTTTGGGGGAAGATGTTCCTGGCGCATGGAAGTCGAAAAGGATGTGCAGACGCAACGAATGAACTCCGGGACACAAGTGCACGAATATGGATGCACTTACATTCCATATCCCGCGAGGAAGCTTACCGATAATGGCTCTCGAGAGCTCGCGTTTTCTCCTGCATTATCGAGTCAGTCGACGTTTCTATTTCTACCATCTGTACCGAGGCGAACGAGTATCATTAATGCCGGCATGTCGGGTACAGCCGCGTACGAAACGAGGCAAAGTGCGTTACGTTTCAGAGAAATCATCCCATAATCGATATCAATATTTTCCCAGCCAGCGAAAACGGTCTCATCTATCATTTAGCGTCGTCGAACGTTTCGTAATATCCGATCGAAGCGTCGAGGAGTAATTTCACGCCTCGTAATACGACTGGCATTCTCATTGATCATTACGAGGCGCGAAAAGAAGAGTATTTAAAGTAAATATCCTGTATCTCGAAAACAAAGTCTCGGATTGAAAAATTACGAAATTATTTAAGTATCAACGTTTCTGTTTTCAGGCCAAGGCGATAGCAAACCTCGTGTGTTTTCGCCCCGAATGGACTACGACGAGTGGACGCCCCTGGGCCGTGGGGATCCGTTGAAGAACAATCCGACCTTCGACTACGTTCCTCCGGTTCTCGATCGCGTTCAATACTGGCTGGATTCCCACACCACGGAGCCGTCCGCGAAACGGGACATCCTCGTTCTGGGCGTCACCGCGAAGAAGACCAGCCCGAAGATACCGGAACAGTTCCTGAAGTTCGTCGACGGGCCGAAATTCACGCGATCGAACCAGGACGTGTCCTACAGGAACGACTTCACCGGAAGCACGGGCGCGGAACCGCCGAAAGTGGTGCGCACGTCGAACTTCCGGAACGGACCGATCGACTATAGGAATCAGAACAGGATACAGTCGGTGCCAGCCAGCTACTACCCCAGTCCGTACTACAATCAGAAGACGAAGCCCTACACGATGATGTTGCCGCCGCCGTTGGTCCAGAAAGACAAGATCGTCAGTTTCGCCGAGCCCACGCAACAGTTCAGCACTCAAACGGAGGAAGGACCGGCGCTCCAGGACACTCAGTTCTACGCTGTACCGTCCAAGAATTACAATCAACATCCGCCTCCGCCTCAGTCTCCAACGAAGTCCCAGTCCTCGAACTCGTTCAAACCGTCGAGCAAAGGCACGATAGTGTCCCAGGTGGAGACGATAAAGAGCGTGTACGCTCCGTCTTCCGTGCAGCCTACGAAGTCGAGGTACGAGGCGGTCACGACCCCGTCCGTCTCCTTCGAGAAGTCGAATTTGATTTATCAGTCGACTCAGACTCTGTCCGGCGGTTGGCCAGCCAACAACGGTCCTGCCTCGACGCCAACCACGTCAGACGCGAGCCAGTCCGTCTGGCGGACCCCGGACTACTCCAGGGACCAATACGAGATCGACCACCATGTCGCGGCCTCGTCGAACCACGAGGTCGTGGTCGAACAGAACGCCAACATAATCGTGGACGGGGACAGCAACGAGAACGAGGAGGTGGTCGTGGGTCAGAAGGAGGCGGTTTCGACGGAGAAACCGATCGTACAATCGTCCGCGAACTCGTCGGAGAACGCGAAGGACGAAGAGTCCGAGAAGATGCATATCGTCGTGGCTAATTCCCCGGCTAGCCTGGACGTCGAGGCGCAAACGACGAAGAAAGGCCCAGTGGCCGTGGTGATGCCCATGAATTACCCGGAGAAGAAGCCGAACCTCGCTTCTCAGAGCTCGAACTCGTCGGAGCAGAGCGTTTCGGAGAACCTGACGATGGCGACGGAGACGTCGAGCGAGAAAACGCCGAAATCTCAGCCCCAACCCGTCAGAAACTCGGTGACCGGTTCCCCGATATTCCAAGACCCCCAATCCTCCGTCGTTTTGCCCAACAGAATGGCGGCTCCTCATCAACACGTTGCATCTCAGCCCACGGCCATGCCGCCGCTCTCCCGTTACCCTGTCGGCTCCCTCCACATGTTCGGCGTTCCCCAAGCTCCCCTTCAATCCATGATGCACTCCCAGCCCAGGCCGAATCACGCGATGATGCACTTCTTGGGCAGCATGCGTCCGAACATGGGCTTCCGGTTGCCTGGCCCGATGTCGATGTTCCCGCCGATGGCCCACATACACGCGCCGCCCTCGAAACCGATGATGAATCACATGGGAGCACCCATCGCTATGGATCAGTCTCACCGACCCCCTCAGATGCAAGATTTCTCCGCGGGCTTCACTAATCCGCCAGCCTCGTCGTCTTTGACCGCGCAGACGATGGACGAGCAACCCTTCGATCATCATCGATCTCGCGCCCCAGACACCACGACGTTGATCACCACGCCCACGCCGTTCCTCTCCACCGCCCCCACCGATAACCCACCCGTTATCGTAGACGGTCAGGATACCGAGAAACCGAATCGTTCGCCCGTCGAGGAGTCCACGACCACCCCCCAGGTGACGACCGTGCCCAGCCTGACCACGGATCCAATTTTCTCGCATTACAAACAACCGGCGAAACCTATTCGCGGTCCGATGTACTTCATCATTCAGGGCCACTCGAAGGTGAAGACGTACAAACCTACCGTGACCAAGCACGGTATGCCGACCCAGAAGAACGAGAACGTCACCGAGAGGCAGCTCTCGAAGTTCGAGCAATTCATCAAGGAGAACACGAAGAACGAGAACGTTGGTAACGCGATCGCGGAGAAGAAGAAGGCCGAGGAGAAAGCACGGGCCGAGAAGCTCGTGCAAGCTAGTCAGAACAGTCTGATGAGCCTCGTGGAGAGCGGTTTGGGCAGCTTCACCGTGTCGCCTTCCTCGTCCGCGACGGAGGAGGACCACCAGGCGAACTCCGTCACTACGATCGAGATCAATGGCAACTAGGTCCCCCGTTAATCGCGTTTGAAAACATTTTACCGCGAAAGTGAATCGACCAGTGAGCATCGATTCCGGAACGTACGGGAAATCGATCGATCGAACTGCGCGAATCTGAACACTCGCGCGAGAATCCCGTGGGATCGAAACGACCGGATAACGCGTTTCACGGTCTCGGCTCGGGAGTGATCAAAATACGTTTCGTAAGGTAAACGCGCCAGCAGTCGGACGTCCTCGACACTTTTCCCCTGGAGGAACTCGATCAAACCGCGTCAAATCATTCTTTTGCACTCGTGGTTCAGGGATTTCGTCGTGATCGCCAACGTGTTTGAGTAGTCGAACTTTATTAGGTCTTTTCAGGATCATTTTGTTCAAGATGTATTGGAAATTACTCGAACTCGTCGGTGTTTGATGCAGTTTGATGGTTTGTAGGCTCGCGTGTTGGGTACCCAATTGGGGGCACACCAACGACAGTAGAATTTCTTTAGGATTATTTGGGATCGTTTGGCCTAAACTCGACTGTTTGGAATCACGTTTGATGCAGTTTGACGGTTCCAATTGGATACCCTGCAGCGTGATTAGGATTAGTATAGATAAACGAAAATTTCGAAGGCTAATGGCTAGAATTTCGATTCAGGATGATCGACAAATTTCATAGACGATCGTTCTGACGTCGATCCCTCTGATGGTGTCGTTTGGTGCTGTTTACACCCCTAATCGCGTTGGAATTTTGATGAAATTGATACACGTTGTGGTTTGTCTACTCCTCCCTCGATTCTAAAAACTGTCTCAGTAGTTGGCACGTTAAAGAAAGGAAAGTTGCTATGGTTGATCGATAGTAAACACTTAAAGTGCTGAGAAATTAGACGGTATTGAAACAGACCCTTTTAACTGTAACTGGGTTATCTAAATACTAAGCATCAACGCGCGTTAGAAAAATAAGATGCCATTTTCTTCTTATCGTGTAGATTTCGCTAATAGAAGTAATAATTGATAGTCGGTGGCAGGAATTGTCGCCAAGCCACGTTGTTAGGCGTAATACCGATAATAATCGTAACCGTTAAATTTTCTTTTTTCGTAAACTGTCCGCTATTGAAGCGCCGTCGACTGCTGATGCGATTACCTTAAATATCTGTTATTAATTTTTACCTTCTCCACGTTATTTATTATTTTATCGCATAATTTCGCAGTCACCTTCGTAGAGGCTCAACGTGGCAGGTTCGCGATCAATCAGGCCTGCCTCGGTCTCATCATCGATGAGAAAAGCGCGCCAATTTCTAATGTGCCAGTATACATGTACACTACACGCATAACACACGCATACAGATACACAGAATACGCACACGTACGCGTATACGATACGTATACGTCGCGTGTTGTGACGGACTAGCGGATTTGCTCAACGAATTCAAGGCAGATCGCGCAGCAAACGCATTATTCCTTCCTCTTTCGCAAGGATTCGCGCGGTAACGCGATTTTCGATGGAAATTGCTGCGCGCGCGATCGTCGTCGTACATATCGACTCTTCATCCGACGTCTTTTTCACCGTAAACTCGGCCTTCAAAGTCCAAAAACTTGAATTGCAAACGTTTAGGAATCTTTTTTAGTGGGATGGAGGACACTTAATTGTCCAGAAGAAGCTTATTAAATATTTTCTTCTATTATCATTTGGCTTACGATATGGTTGCACAGTCGAACGACGACGATTCTGCCGACGGCCATGTGGATATTTATCGAAGCTGAACGTCAGCGACGAGCTTCTACTTAGGATTGTATTTATTGTAGTAGCTAATAATTATTGCGATCAACGTATTTATTGTATCGTTATGCTGCTCCACGACGCGAGGAAACTCTACGATATTACATAATGTATGCTCTCTCGATTCTACGAAGACGCGATCGACGCGACGAGGTGCTCGTGTTATCGGCAATCATCTTTTACGCGATCGATCATAGATCGGTGAGGCAACCGTACCGGTAGTTGGCCATTTAAAACTTGATAAAGATACGGTTAGGCATTTTTAACTACACCCATAGATAATCTCGTTAAAAGTGAACCACAAACGATTTTCTACTTTGCAGTCAATTGGCAAAGAGGGTACAAACATACTGTATGGAAATTGCTAATAAATCGGTGACACGTTCAGGGTAGTTAACCCCTTATAGAGTTCAATCCATCATAAGCAATTGAAAAGTGGAATTTCACTGTCGATCTATCTGTATGGTCGACTATCGGTACTTTTGCCCTAACCGACGGATTTCTGCGTCCACCATAGCGAAATTAGCGTAGATCGTTCGATTGGAAAACCCGTGTTGCCGTCACGCGGCACCGTTACTTACTCTTAGACGAACGAAATGCTCGATGCGACCTTACATCATATTATTAACACTAGTCTTACATTCACCAGTTACCACACATATCGCGTATTATACTAACGTCAACTTTGTACCGTTCCCTTTGTCCGTAGAAATTGGTAGCTGTCAATCGTGTCCGCGCTACGACACCAATCGTCTATTATCATGTATCCAGAGTTGGGCAACGTTCGAACAACAAGCAACCATTAAAACCAACGTACGTTAATTTATTCACGATGGATCTATCGATCAAACATGATTTTGGTTGAAATTTTAATTTTCGTCCAACAAATAATAGCTTGTTTTTCATTCGAATGAGAATGTTGCCCGTCTCTGACCGTATCTACGCGAGGCATATGTATTCGTTGCACGATTTAAAAAAAAAAAGAAGAAAATGAATCAGTCGCGAGCGTAAAACTTAGGGTGGAATTGCAAGGCGTGTACACGTGACAGATTGCGAGCATTGACTTCGTACGTACTATAGGTGTGTACTATGTTACATATGATAATTGTACCTGACGGACACACGTTCTGTTGATTTTTCCGTTTATCAATAAATTATCGCATTACCGACAATCAACGTGTTGCACTGCCATCGAATCTCGATCCCTTGGACCGAGAAACTTCGCCACTTTCAACCCTCTGCGAGCCAAATTATGCAACGAGACCAAATAATAATCGCAGATGGGAGCAATTGAACTCCTCGTCGGTCTTAGGATCGAAGCTGGACACAAAATCGCGTTTCAGTTTTTATTCGGTTCGCTCCGAAGCCCAAGGAGTTTAATTATTCGTAACCATCCCAATTATTTGGAATTATATGTCAAGTGAATGTGTATAACGAAATATTGATAAACGTCGATGGTAAGATAGAAATGGCGATCGATTGCACGCCCAGCCGGATAATTTATCGCGGGAATAGCCCCTCGGGAACGATCCGCGGGGTCAAAACTGCCGAAACGGTACTTCGTCCCGATTTATCGGCCCTAATGATCCTTAATTTTCGCCCTCGACTTCGAATCACCGTCGATTCACCGCAGCTTCGCCGACCGTGGACCGCTCGTACTCTTCCTCTATAATCAACACGACAAATGAAAAGGCACGACTTTGTATCGTGTCGCTCGTTTCCGACAAAGAGACGCGTTTATCTTCGCGATCGTTTCGAAGTCCGGGTTTCTCGCGTCGTTCGCCTCTTATCGATCGAATTAGGCTTCGAACGTTAATCGAAATGTAAATCAACGACCGTTCAGCGATTTTACGAACATTGTACCGATTACCTAACACAGTCAGTGCGTTGATCGATGTTCATTTACTAGAGAAACGTGCTTTTCAAGTAGACGCCATTTTGCAAAGTGGAAGTAGCAAAGGCGGGAGATTCGAATGGCGAGAAAAGGCCAGGACTCGAGTCACGAAAATCGGAGTATAGCGGTCGGCTAATGGGTTTCGACTAGAGTGGTGGAAGGGATAAAGAGAGTAAATAAAAAGGAGGAAAGTATGTACGCCGGTCGAAAAGGGACGCGAAAAGCGATTAGCGAGGTTGAAGGGCGGAGGGAGAGTCCAGAGGGAGCCGAGATGGGCAGAAGGAGAAGATCGGGGTGCACCGAAAGCACGAATTTAAGGTTAATTTATGGCGTAATTTAGTTTCAATGTCGGTAGCATAAATCTCCCGTGGAGGACAGGGGTCCGGGCCCCGCGACGTGCGTGCCGAGAAAAAAGTCGACGAAATAAAGTTACCGGCACGTAGAAGCCGGCCGACTGCACCGGTATCTCTCTTCCCGAGACATCTCCCCTCTTTTTCGTCGTTTCGCTCTTAATGATTTGGTTTCGCTTAGCTCCGTTCCCACCGCGCCGCGGCCCGATTCAATTTAATTTCATGATTAACGATTTGCTCCTCGTAATCCCGGGACTTTGCCCCCGCGAGCCGATTTCCACTTTACCGTTTCCGTTACCCATCGATCTAAACCGCTTTCAAAACTTCTTCGAGCCCGATACCCTCTCCGGAATAATAAACGAACATTTCTGCCCCAGAAATACGCGAGATACTGCTTTAAAATTATAGAAGACAATGAGTTTACTCTTTTTTAATCATGAGAAAATTGATGCCTCCAAACCGGAGAAACGCTTCCTTAAAGATTTTCCCTGCGCCCTCCCGGGGGGTTGTAACGCCCTCAGCTGCAAGAAACTGATCGAAACGATGATCGTCGATTATCATCGATTCGAGTGGCATCTCGCGAAACACCGGTGCGCAGATTTCACTCGAGATTAACCGGTCGAGGTTCGAAAAAGGGTGTTTCGCGACAGCCTGAGGAATTGCTCGATCAGAGAAAAAAATGGCCTTGCAACAATGTTACTGGATAGAAAGTGGATACCGGTTCGCGTTTACAGGGTGCATCCTAACCCACTTTTGGGATCAGGGACACGAGAAACGACGATCTTGTCCCCAAATTTCAACCATTTTTACAAAAGCTGGTTCACGAACGAACGTGAAGCCTCGTATCGGTTTGTTCGCTAATGAAATTAGCTCGACTCGGTTTCGTTCGAACGATTCCAATAATCGACGACTTTGCAGCGTCTCGAGGATTGCAATGCTTGGCGCGTTGTCGGTTGTTTCGATAGCCTCGGCGGAACGATTCTGTAAGGTGTGGCTACTAATGTACCTCCAGCGTAACAATGTTACGGTGAAACGAGCAGCCTCGAACCAAGAAGAGGGAGGATGGCGCATGGAAAAGGTAACACACCGCTCTCTCGTTTCTCTCTTCCAACAAGGTATTCTCCTCCGTCTCACGGCCGGTCGTAGTTTCTTTTCCTTTCGCCAAAAACTCATTACGGCCAACAGTTTTTTTCGCCAACGAGGCGCTCCTCCTCGTCTCCTATCTTCCATTTATTTTTTATTCGCAGATTAATTCCCTTTATTCGAGAAAAACCTCGCTAATGGACGCAACGATGCACCGTTAGTACCTTCAAAATAGAACCAGGATTCTCAAAAATACAAATTACAAAAAAATACAAATTGTACTTTTTTTTTTTAAACACAGTGTATCGGCTTAAACGGGTTTTATTTTCGGACGCGAGTATTCCAGAAACGTAGGAATTCTTTCGTTTCGCGTTAACGCTGGTTTATGAATATTTATGGGTATTTATTTCTATGGGTCGATGATCGAAAGTCATCCTCGACCAGCATCTTAAGTGCGCCCAATGTTTTCTAAAATTCTCGAGATTGCGAGAAACGGGAATTAATTAAAAGACCTCGAAAACTAACCTTTCTTATATCGATCCTGCTACTAGATTGCGTAATTATGCTAATGTCGCAAACGGGTAATCGAGCGTTTCTTTCAGGGCTCGGTTTCCCCTTCGCGTATTTCATTTTTGAGTATTCAATTTTCAATTCCTCGAGTATTCGAGATTCGCGTTCTCGGACCAGGAGGATTCGTTTTCCCCCCGTGTACCGATCACGAAGGAAATTTTCAAGCAGCACACGTCAAGCGATTCGTGAGAAACGATCGAACGAAGCTAAATCGAGAGAGCGTTATATTTATTTCTAGGGGAATCGCGGAAAAAGTTGTCTGTCCATTTGCGGCGGATCGAATGCGCCGGTTGCATCCTGTTGTAGTTCAATCTATCCTACGCACCCCTTCGTCGGTTTTTGCCTGTATTTTCGCGGATAATGGCGTCTAGAAATAACGCATTACACGACATCATCGATCTCGTCGCAATTTGGACGCAGGAAGATTCGTCGTCGATTTACACGGACGCGACACGCTTCGAAGACTGCAAAAGACGATCGCGAAGGTGTCTCGTCCATTCTCGATCGTCGATGCTCGGAGTGAAACGTCTGGGAACGAGCTTGTCGAATGGGAAAACGAATTAAAAAGTTCTTTTACTTAAAAACTTCCAACAAACGTTTTCTTCTTCGATCCCTTCGAGTTTCAGGAGTTGAAGACGTGTTCCTGGAGCGCAATGGTACATTTATTACCACAGAAAATTGGGAAAACGAAAGAATTGAAGAGGTCTTCCTAAGTTTTTTAAAAATGTGTTACTAAGGTAGAACTTTGATCGTTGCAGAAAATCTGAAAATTCCTGGAATGGTATACGAAACTAATTCAACGAGAACTTGCTGGTGAACATCCCTTCTACAAGTTGATGCTATACAACGAATAGAGCTTCGTTGCAATAATCGAGGTTCCATCGATTCGTACTGAAATTCTAAATACTGGCATAGTATGGTTATAATGGAAAATTTCACGAACGCGGGAGTTTTTGGAGGTGGATCCCCTTAAATTCGCGGGGATTATGGTTACTCGGGATGTAAATGAAATTTCCTGTAACGGCAGAGCCATCCTCGACGACTGGGAAACGACTTCTTTTTCTTCATCCTACGTCCTCGTCCTCGTCCTCGCCGCGTCACGGTGCGAGTTTAATCTGGAACGTGGTGATCGTCTACGGGAAACGCAGGCCTCATTGCACCACTGTGGAAACTAGAAACCAGTTGCAAAAACTAACCCAATATCGGTGTCCTCGTACCCCCCTTGGCCTCGCTTCGGTTCCGTTCGGTTTCTGTTCTGGGTACCTGGAACCCACGCACCTGGCATCTAGCTCGGCCTTATTCTTACGCAAAGGAGATCACGAAAACCGCCCGGGAAACGGAAGTGGAGGCGCTGTGCCTTCCTTGGGTTATTTTCTTCCCGCCAGAGATGCCCCTAATTTCGTCCACTCGACGCTCTGAATATTTCCAACGCGATTTAGTTACTTTTCGAAGATATTGCAACAATTAGAAGTTTCTTTTGCTACGTTGACGCGTTTCATTGAACGACGATGCAACAGCTAAATCTTAAGTCGATTGCCTGGACCATCATCCACTAATCTAAGTCCTTTAGGACAACCTCTGGTGTTCCACGTTAACTATTCGAGAAGGATACATATCCTTTTCTTCGACTTGTTGCCCAGGAACATTCTTACACACTAAGAGAAACGTATTACCAATTTCTTCAGGGTTCATAAAAAATGTCGAATATCGAAAATAAACCTAAAACCTCGTTTCCCAGGTATTGCTGGTGCCATAACACCGTTGATCGAGCACCGTCTGCGAATTCTTACGGCACACACGTGCCCCCTTCTTGATCCACGGTGCCCGCCATTTATTTCTTCCGCGTCTTCCGTTTCCGAAATCTTTCCTTGACATCTTTTCGTATACACATAACGTTGTCGAACTACAGCCAATTCTCTTCGAACAGCATTTTCCTAAACACTTCTCATTTGCATTCGGTGCATCCCAAAGAGGCTCGAAGGCTTACAAGTGTCAAAAGTAAAACTTGCATCGGAAGAATCGATAATACTGCGTAACATAAACATAGTTGCAAATGGAATCCCAAGGGACGATACTTGGGCACTTTCGAACGATCGAACGCCATCTTCTCGACCCCCAGAACTCTCCCAACTTTTCTCCCGGGTCTCCTCCTTCTGGAGTCTACCTTTCAGGATCCCAGGGTCCCTAAACGCAAGTGTAACACGGGGTACCAGTGAACAAATCCGGATGTAATGCGGATAAACGCGTTCCTAATTCGAGGCGGACGGTGTGGATGTCCGCCATCGCGGAAGTAGCCGGGGGCCTGTCTCGGCCAGCGAGTTGTTTAGACCGGTAATCGATCGCCGGAGTACGTGAGTTCCAGAAACACACTGACGACTCGTCGATTCCTCGTACCGATGGATGCGCCGTGTCGCGGCAGACATCGCTGCCGTTCCTCGTCCGGCATGCCAAACGCTTCCTGTCAAGCGGATGCCGTCCGATTCTTTTCTCTTCGACTCTATTGCAACGCGTGCCCGCGTCGAGAGTTCCGATCCCCAGGAATCGCCAGTCGCGGCCGCGCACCGACGATTCCCAACGCTCTATCCACCGTTTACCATTAAAAATAATTCCCTCCTTTCGAACCACCGTGCTACTCCATCGTAATTTCACATTCATTTTGTCTACGATAACTGTTGGTCAATCGGTCGACAATCGTTGGACACCCAAACGTCGATAAAGTATCGAATTCATAAGTTGTATAGTTCAAACCACAATATAGTGGTAAACTGAACTCTTGAGGATTGGGACCGACTGCTGTTGCGGTACTTAGGGTTGTACATTTCTTGCTTGAGGGTGTCTTTCTGAATGCCTTTTTATGCCCGTAACTGCACTACCTTTTTTCATTTTCTACATGCATATATTATAAGCAGGTAAATTACGATATTAAAGACTTGAATAAGACCTTCACCTGTTACGATACCTCTAAAAATGGCGACACTAGATAAAAGTCCTGACTATGGTCTAAGGCCCTTAGCTGCTGGCATTTCTGTCAATTCACTAGACAAAGAAAACGTCTAAACTTTGACACCAGCTCGAGTTTACGACTTTGCTATATCGTGGCCCGTACTATACGTTTCTGTTCCTCCCTTTTGGAGTCAGCTGAGCGTGAAATACGGTGCCGTGGTGCTGGTGACGAAAGATGAACGCTCGAACCCCCGCGAGCGACGTCCGCGTCTTAAGAATTATTAATGCGGCACGAGGGAACGCGTACCGCTTCGAGAAATTTGCCGTGGTTTTCGACACGGAATGTGCAGGACGCGTAGACCCGAAGCGTCGTCGCCGCGATACGTGCGTACGGGTCACGGAACGAGAATACGTGATGGCACGCGACGACCCCTTTCCAATCCTTTCCGTGTTTCACCGATTACTGGATCGGAAAGACGAATCCAACGAGCCTTTTAACCCTTTTACCCTTCACGTCAAGTACAGACATTCCGCGATTGCTAAACCCGTCCATCTTTCGCTGTATTTTAACCTTAGGGAGAAATATACGTCTGGGGAGGGGTGCAAAAGTGATCTTTTTTTGAAATTTTATATAATACCAAAGCTTGGTATTGTTGGTTGACCAATAGGCCAAATATCGATACGTCATCGTCTGTTAGTCACTAGGACTAAGGGTCCTCCTCCCCTACTATTGCTAAGTCCATTGGAAATTCCCGTTATTCTTCATGGTTGAGTTCAACGTGAATTCAACGTAAATGAATAAACTCTTATAATACAAAAGGAGGATTACTTGACCACCCGGATTCCAACAGTATTATTGTCTCTATGGTTCTATTGTGAGGATTGTCGAGGATGGTCAGAGGCGTATGGATTCAAACACGTGGACAATAACCGTAAGTATATAAACTATATTATTTAATATTTACTAAATATTTAATAGAAAAAAAAACATAAAACGCAAGGACGTGAAGCGTGAACGTAAAAAACCATAAATGTAAGACTGTGACTGCTCTCGACTAACAATAAGTCAAAATTGACCCTTCCTTGTACCTGTCTTATAACAATGATCTAAACAAAACGCACGAACGTATTTCAGCTTAAACCTAAACACCTCATTCTAGCTTGGACTAAACATGATCGACGCCAATGGTCCCACAGTCCAAACACATAGACTTCTTACAGTATGGTGTTTGCAAGCTATCGATGGACGAGTATTCCGAGTTGAACCTTGGAGTTTGGCCCCAACGGTGGGTCGTGACCGTTTCTAAACAGCCTTGTTCGGTGCATTTTACGTTCGTTCCGGAACGGGTGAAAGTGGAATGCAAATTACATCCTGCTCGGAGGAACCGAAATCCTTGCGCGTGTCTGGTAGCAACGCTAACGCAGAGAGTAGCCGACGCGAGGAATGCCAATGCGGACAGAGAAGGCTCATCCGTTTCTCCGTTTGTCCGTCACGTAGATACCGGATGCGAGAAGAAAGTTAGCCGATTCGTACGACGATGAAAGTGTCGCTTCGATTCCGGGTACGACGACCCGCGTTGTCGAGTTTTGCATACAATCGATCGGTATTAGCGAGCAATTAAATCCGTCGCGCTCGTGCGTACCATCGGCGCCAGTTCTCACGTCGCCATCTTGGGATCTCTCGATAGAAAACGAATAGAGAATCTGGCCCGGTTCGATTTGCAATTCGAAACAACGCGATAATCGTTTCTGATCATTCTACATTTTCAACCCTGACGCGTTGGGAATGTTCACAAAATTAGGGAACCTTTCTATTTTCCAGTACAGTGGCCGGAAGTCGGCGTTGTGCAAGAAACAATTCAACGTATATTTATTTACTGATAGCAAAAGTGTTGGTATGACCAATAGGTCAAATATCGATACGTCATCGTCTATTAGTCACAAGGCTCGTTAGTCGTTAGGTCTAAGGGTCCTCCTCCCCTACTATTGCTAAAACAAGAGTCTGAGGGTGTTGACGCCTTGTCCAAGCGTCAAATTCCATTTTAAATTCCGTTATTCTTCATATTCGAGTTCGACGTAATTGAATAAACTCTTGTAATACAAAAGGAGCATTACTTGACCACCCGGATTCCAGCAAAAGTAATTAGTATGGAATAATTCCCTTTTTCCTAGACCCAGAGGATCGCTAAGAGAATCCATCCCAACCACTTCCATCGTTATTCTAAGCACCAAGGACCATATCCACGAGTCCCGCGAGACTCTGATCGACGCATGGAAGATCATATCCTTCGTAGGCATTCTTCTGGGCCGCGAAAGGCATCCTCGAGGCTCGGAATCGCCGTGAAGCGAGGTAATCGAGCCGAGGTATCGTCTCGAGTCTCGAGGCGAATTTCACGGGAAATTAAAGCAACGTTACCGAAACTCGTTCGGCGAGAGTCCAAACATCGAGGCATTAACTTTACGAGGGTACGTGCACGACGTCAGCGTGGCCGGTCCCCTAAAATAATTGCTCCGGGCTGTCGACACCGTGCCTGCATACTAATTTTCATGCATCTATAAGCGCGATGGCCGGTGTTCCGCGGCCCGATCGCGCGAATGAGCTGCTGGCCTCTCCTGACCACAGCTTATATTTCTGACAACGTATGACGATTTCTACTGACTTCTGCCAACCTTCGCTGGTCTCTGCTGACCTTTCCTTGTATTTCTGACAACGTATAACGATTACGACTGGCTACTGCTAGCCTCTCCTAGCCTCTACTAGCCTCTGCTGACCACAACTTATATTTCTGACAACGTATGACGATTACTACTGACTTCTGCCAACCTTCGCTGGACTCTGCTGACCTTTCCTTGTATTTCTGGCAACGTATAACGATTACGACTGGCTACTGCTAGCCTCTCCTAGCCTCTGCTAGCCTCTGCTGACCACAGCTTATATTTCTGACAACCTATAACGATTACTACTGACTTCTGCCAACCTTCGCTGGACTCTGACGACCATTGCTGACCTTTCCTGGTATTTCTGACAACGTATAACGATTACGAATGGCTACTGCTAGCCTCTCCTAGCCTCTGCTGTCCTCTGCTGACCACCGCTTATATTTCTGAGAACGTATGACGATTTCTACTGACTTCTGCCAACCTTCGCTGGCCTCTGCTGACCGCTGCTGACCTTTCCTGGTATTTCTGACAACGTATAACGATTACGAATGGCTACTGCTAGCCTCTCCTAGCCTCTGCTAGCCTCTGCTGACCACAGCTTATATTTCTGACAACGTATGACGATTACTACTGACTTCTGCCAACCTTCGCTGGACTCTGCTGACCGCTGCTGACCTTTCCTTGTATTTCTGACAACGTATAACGATTACGACTGGCTACTGCTTGCCACTGCTGGTCTCTGCTGTCCACGGCTACCCTCCGCTGGCCTCTGCTGACCACCCCTGATGCTTCTGACAACGTATAACTATTACTACTTGTTACTGCTGTCCCCTGCTGGCCCCTACTGCCCCCCCTGACCCCTACTGGCCCCTGCTGACCACTGCTGACCACTGCTGACCCTTGTTAACAAATTCTGCCATGATATATATGTATTAAAACATTGTATAATGTAAATCTATGGCAATAAATGATATAATTACAAAGAATTCCATGTGTTCTCGTCATTTTTACCTTTCTTTACCTCTCCAAAGCATTCCCATAGTTATAAGATACGTGCCACCTCTTCCGCTATCATGTCCTCCTGATAACGAAGTCTAAAATGAACCTAAAATCGCTACCGCCATACCTATCGTTTAAAAATTAACTTTAAAATTTTTCGTCAAAAAGTCCTGAAACAATTGGAAAGTCCTGAAACAGCTGGAAAGCCCTGAAACAACGAAAAAGCCCGGAAACAACGAAAAAACCCTGAAACAACGAAAAAGCCCTGGAACAGCTGGAAAGTCCTGAAACAACGAAAAAGTCCTGAAACAACGAAAAAGTCCTGAAACAACGAAAAAGTCCTGAAACGGCTGGAAAGTCCTGAAACAGCTGGAAAGCCCTGAAACAGCTGGAAAGTCCTGAAATTTCTTGGACCCCCTGAATTTTTAGCAAAGTTCTGAGTTTCAGGACTTTCCAGCTGTATCAGGACTTTCCAATTGTTTCAGGACTTTCCAATTGTTTCAGGACTTCCGAGTTGTTTCAGGACTTTTTGTTAAAGTTAATTTTTGATTTTGGCAGCAAGTACGAGAGCTGGACACTTTGGGAATCCAATTTTAACCGGAAAAACGGTCTCTTAAAACTAAGGGAATGATTTGGAGAGGAAAAGAAAGGTAAAAATGATGAGAACACTTAGAATTCTGTTAAATTATATCATTTATTGCCATAGATTTACATTATACAAGGCTTGAATACTTATACATCATGTCAGAAGTTGATAAGAAAGTTCAGCAGTGGTCAGCAGTGGTCAGCAGGGGCCAGTAGGGGTCAGCAAGGGACAGTAGGGGACAGCAGGGGACAGCAGGGGACAGCAGAGGCAAGCAGAGACCAGCAGGGGCAAGCAATAGCAAGTTGTAATCGTTATACAACACGTGTATGTAACAACAACAACAATAACGAGTATTCTTTATTAACGCTAGGCGTACAAGTCTTTGTCTAGCAACAGGAGTTTTACTCTTAATCTTTTTGAGGTGCTTCTTCGCGAAGTTCTTACCAAGCAGTGGTTTGAGCGTCCTTGCATTTTTGGGAGGACGCGCTTTCGCCCTGCTGCGCTGCGCGCGCAACCTTACGGCGGATTCGCACTTGACGGGAAACTGCGCCCCTATACTCTTGTGCGGACGAGACCATAAGTCTCGACCCCACAACCTCAAGCCTCCTGGTGCTAAAACGCCCAAGTTTGTCGTGGAATAGTTCGTTACCTTCAACGCTGGATGGCGCTTATTTTCGACAAACTTGGGCCATTTAACACCAGGGGGCCTGAGGTCGAAAACGAGCGTCATCTAGCGTCGCAGACAGCAAACTATTCGACGTCAAATATGGACTTTCCTTTAGCAGATGACGATGTAGCCCTTCACAAATCGGCGCAGTATTCATTGCAGAAATAACTTTTGGATTAGGTTTAATGAATAGGTCGACGTATATTATTACTAGTTAATGAATAGAAGAGAAACGACAGAACCAAACTGTCTGTAAAGTATTATTACCACCCTCGCTTTCATTTCACCAACTCAAGTAGAAGTAACAAATAATGATCAGACGCGTTAAACACCTTTTCACGCAGAATGTTGATGCTGGTACCATTCGTTCGAAACAATAAAAGGAAAGTAGGAGAGATGCATAAACACAGATTCATGATGTTACTATTTATTACCACAATTATTACATGCTTAACGATGCTCGGTAAACTTATACATATCAAAGTGATTAATCAATGCGGATACGTATTACGAAACGTAACTATACAAATATATTTATATCACAGTCGTAGACAAAAGAAGTTAAATGTTAAATTGATATCGAGGTTTGTCTCCGTGTACACTTAAGTCTCTAAAGATCCGCCGTGGAAGCCTCGGTGATCGCGAGCGAACGAACATACGACGGTGATTTGTTCCTCGACGCGAGAGAACTGACGGTCCGTGTGATTTCTCCATTGCGAGAAAGTTCACCGTTTAACCCTTGGACGAAAATGTAAGCGAACAGATCCTAAGCGAGCAAGATCCTTTGTTCGCGGGCCTGCAAACGTTTCGCTTTCGATGATCGAAACGGGACAGAAATAACAGCGACAAGGGTTAAATACGCGCGCGATATCGGATCGCCTACCGAGGGGGCGAGTAACATCAACGATCAAAGTCTGGTAACGACGAAACGTTTTCTAGGGCTACTATCGTTACACTGTCTATGTTAAAATCGCTCGTTTAAATGTAGCGTCGCGAGAACAGTCTTGCCGTTAGAGCAGAAGGTAGGAACGTTAAACGATAACACGAAATACAAAATTAGCTAACACCACCTTCGATGTGGCGACAATACAAATTAAATTTTCGTTGACACTTGGGCCCAGTATAAGTTTCCTAATATAATTTTTGTCCTTATTTCTCATTGGAAAACGAACATTAACACACCGACCAAGTGGTTCCCTAAGATCTACGACGCGAATATTTACTCTACGACCAAAATTCCCCCGTGGTTTCCTCGACTATTTTAGAATTTTTGCTGACGACACATTTTCCTACCTTCTCCTCCGTCTCGGAATAGGAGGTAAACATCGACGTATGCGTAGAGCTATCGAGGCGTATGTATAGCGACAGAAATTCGTTCGAAGATCGACGCAAAAGCCCCGACTTCGTGATAAACGACAAAGTGTCGCGGAATGAGAACGGTACACGTGGCAAAAGCTTATCGACGATTCCCGACGCACGATCGCAGGGAACTGATCCTCGACGGTCAAAGGTGAACGTGGAGGAAGCTTCTCGCGAGCCATCGTGCACAGAAATCAGCGATATTATTATCAAACGTCCAGCGTCGAGCGCAAATTCGTTAATTCTCGAGTATCGGTGAAAATTTCAATTTTCTATGCTCTTTGCAACGATCGCTGGACTTTAGACGGTGAATCATTTTCAAATCTAACGACGAATACTTAGGGTCCTCGAACGATTAACTACAACAATTCTAAACAGTCGCTTAAACGTTGTTACTCGTAAATTCTGAAGTCGTTTTAAACATCGATTTTCCTTTTATTATGATCTGTCTCGTAAGAGCCACGGACGCGACCATTTTACACTGCAACGAGAAATCGTCACGTCCATGGCTCTTGTAAGTGTTTATAATATCCGACGTCGGTCCTTTTAACGTGCTCGCTGGTCACCAAGTGTTTAAAAAATGATTAAAAAGTAGTATTCTTTCAAATTATTAGCAATTGAAATTAGTCGGAGCGTGTTTCAAGGTATACCGTTGGACGCCTTTGATTTTACGTGCACGTGAATTCGAAGAAACGAATTTATTTACACGGTGAACAGAGAAGGCGTTAAATAGGATTTTGTCGACGCCGAAAATACGAAACTTGCTACATTTGTACATTCCAGACGCAGTTTGTCGACATTTCGGAAAGAATGGAGTCTGCCATTTTGAAACGCGCGTTGCCTGTCGTCGACGGCCTCTGAGAACTCGCGAATATTTATTCTTTTTTAACGCAAAATTCATTCTTCGATCGGTTTCGTAGGAAGCGAGAGTTCTATGGTTCGAAAGTTCCCGTATTCAAACGGTCCTGCCTTATGAATATGAATGTCGGAGTTCCTACTGTGCTTGCATATTAATTAGAGGTTCCTTTCCCGTAAATTTTTCTATTTAACTTCGACTCGTGAAGAAACCATCCGTCCAAGTCGAGTATTTCTTGGATAAAAATCAGAATTCGAGTCGTGGAGTGACAAAAAGAAAAAAGAAAAAATGGACCCACAGTGCCCACGCTCTTTCTCTAACAACAGTTTATCGTAAACGCGATAAAATTGGAAAGAGAATACACGCGGTACACAGTACTTAGATCAGAGAATAAACCACGAAAGGAAAGTGCACTAATATCGTAATAAATAAAAATCGTCCCGGTAATTGGGATAATTATGCATCGTTATCCCAATTAATCGCACGCACGAACGAACTAAAAATGAAAGTTGAATGCAAACAGACACGATGAAAATTGTCTGAGAACGATACGGGCATTGAGGGGTTAAAATGGAAACCGGAATCGCGGAGAGAAAAACGCACCGGAAGAACCCCTCCGCGGCAAAAGGAATTACAACGGTTTTCTGAACGCAGAAGGGTCGGCTAATTGCGACCGAGGAACAAAAACCGAGTACCATCGACGACCAGGCTCTCGTCGCAACGGCAACCGCGAGTTCGAGCTTCATCGTCCGCCATTGACGTCTACGCGCGCGTTTCCGCAAAACATTGTATCATAATTTACGCTTCACGCTTCCGTTAATCATAATCTCCTCCGTTCTCTAAAAGCACACTCGAAACGGTCGCCGGTTTGCTAGAGAAACTCCTTTCGATTTTGGAACAATCGCGACGTACCGTGGACTTTATGCATTTATGCCGTGCTGGAACACGAAAGTCTTCAAAATGAAACAACGTAGGATATTGTGGGCTTCTACAGCTTTATTTCGTTATGAAATTCTACGCAAGGGTAGTTTATCGTACAAAGGCTCGTTCGTTGCAGTACTGTCAACAAGTGAGGGGGCTGCTGGATAAGCAACAAGTAAGACACGAGACACACGAGCGACAGGGGGCTGGAAATTTCTGCGATAATCGAGGTTCCAACGATTATATAAAACGCCAAGGAATTCTTAATACGTTCACTGCCGCGTTTGTTCCAGTCAAGCATTTTCACTGAGAAGCTACGAAAGTCAATTCTCGGAGATCGACGAGTCTCGACGGAGTCAGGATTGGTCTGGCAGTGAACGCGTTAATTTACAAATATTTAACAAACACGAACCTCGGTCACGAGTGCGATTCTCTCTTCGTATATTTTACAAAATATATTCTCCGTGCATAAACGCATAAAATCCGTGAAACGACTCTCGAGAACGTCCGCTCGAGGTGTTTGAATCTTCGTTTCTGCTTCCTGCGAGAGGAGAGCGGCGCGTTTGATTTAGCTCGAGGATCGAGGTCTCTCTTCCGATCTTCTCGGCGTAATTTAGCTAAAACGATCCGATCGGACAGGGAACGGAGGGACGAGCAAGGGGAACTACGGGTCCACAGGCTCGTCGGGCTTCCCGTTGTCTCAGAAGTTCGCCTCCAACGAGTTCCCCAGCTCGTTCAGAGCCGGCACCAACGTCTGAAGCGAGAAGTATCGCGACCGATCGGCGGCGTCCACGCTCGTCACGTGCTGGAACTGACAGGGCTGGCTGATGTTGCTCTTCGCCGGCAGCACCACCTTCTTCGGCGCCGGTTTCTTCTTCTTCTTACCCGGCACCGACAGGCTGATGTTCTCCGGACAGGAGACGAGCCGTTCTATGTGCTGCCAGAGATCGTTCGCCGCCTTCGGATTGTCGAAGCTGAGCCCGGCGAGGCGCGTGTGATCCGACGACAGACACATCGTGTGAAACGCTGGACCAGACACCTGAACACGAATTCGCGGTATTTAACACTAGAAACACTGAAACTTACTATATACCTATATTGCCCAAAAGCAGTCAAAATTACTGCATCGTGAATGAACTAATGTGTAAAGGAAGGGTATAGCCGAATAAGGGGGTCAAATGTGCCCCCAAACCGAATGGAACGAGCCATGGGTCATTCGATAGCAAAAAAAAACCCTGTGTGCAAATTTTTAACTTGAAATCTCGACCGTGGGTGTAGTAATGGGGTGAAAACGAAAATCATGTTTTTGTACAATTTCTCTTGACCTAAGTAAAAAAATGTAAAAAAATTCGGAGACATTTCGGGTACCGGGGCACATACTTTGGGAGATTTTCAGATTTTTTGATCGAAGAACCAGGTAGTGAAAAATAAGAAACAGCAAAAAATGCCGAAAAATGCCGATTACGTATTGAAGGAGGCCCGGAACTACTTTTATACTTTTACAGTAAACAGGTATTACTATTACTATTATTCTCAATTTTTTTCAGATTTTTCATTTTGGTGCGCCGCAGTGAAAAAAAATAAAAACCGAGTTTTTCCTCATTTTCTGCGTATTAGAGTAACTTACACGTTGAATTTTTATGCATCCTTCAATATATAAGTGTTTTGTAGACTGTTTAATGTTTCTGTGTTGAATATTTGTGTCACGCTGTAGTTTGGTTCAATGTTAACTTATGTGCAAAAGGGTTGAAAGTGTTTTGTTAAAAAAAGAAGGGGTTACTAGGGACAGCGAGACAACGGGGAGAGAGTAACGAGTGATTGGAAAAGACAGACGTGATTTGAATTTGCGTGGTCAATCAATGTGATTTTGATTTGTGTAAAAAGATTGTGTGCTTGGTGTATTTCAAATTCGTTCATTTAATTATATTATTTGTACATTTGTTCTTTTTTTTAAATCCTACACTTTTAATATTATAAACATAATATAAACGAAATAAAATAAACAACTTGTTGGGACAAGTATCACTGCATAAAGATTCGAATAACAAGTACTACTTTAGCTTATTGAGAAACTGCAACTTATCAAGTATATAAATCATGTGTCGGTAATCGAAAAAAAAATGAAAACTGTTATTTCAATACAGAGCCGAACTGGTCATATAAGAAATTTACTCGATTCGATAATAAGAGTCATTTGATTATTTAAAATTTCCCAAGCAGTCAAAATTACTGCTTTTGGGCAATATAGGTAACTACAATTATTAATAAACTCATTTATATGTTGTACAAAAAGTGACAAAATTCTAAGAAATTGTGTCATAATACATAATTGTTTTTCTAATTGAAATTAAAAAGCAGTCGAAATGACTTCCTTGGGCAATCTAGTGTTAAATGACAATAAGATTCGCCTGACTCTTCGAGGTGGAAGAAAAATCGTTTACCTTGTACGACGAGAGATTATCGATGGTCTCTCTCCAAAGCGTGAAGCAAGTGCCGCGCTCCGCCAGCAGAATCTGGATCCGCCGCTTGGATCTCGATCGCGTTTCCCCGAGATCCAGAACCACCACTGGTATCCCGGTGAATCGGAGCTCCCATCTCTCGGTCTGCGACGCGTTCCCGAGATACAGGTTCGCCAACGACTCGCAGACGAACACCTGCGTTGGTCCAAACGAAAAATTAGCAACCCTTCGAAGATCGCGAGGTGTTCGCGAAGGGAACTCTGTTTTAAAAATCTATCGCGATGGGTAAAGCTGATCGAACAGAGAACTCAGAAGGGTTCGGAGACGTTCACCTGAGATTTCAAGCCCCGAAAGAAGGTCTCGAGTTGCTCGCGTTCCATCTGGCTGACCGGTTCCAGGCGAGACTCGTCGCTGTTTTCGGAACTGTCGCTACCCTCGTAGCTCGACGTGGCCGAGGTGTCGGCCTCCCCCGTCGAGGACAACCGCCTCCTCGCGGCTCCGTTGTACTCGCTGTAGTAGGAGGAGCTGTGCAGCGACAGATTCGACTGCAACGCGGGGCAGGACGACGCGTACACCGGTGCGTTCATCTTTTCCTGGAAACAACACCGGTCGTCACGGACAGCAAACCACTTCGAACTTTGCACGGGGATGAAACTGGGACCATTAGGTGCAGGTACTCGACGTTTTTCAAGATATAAACGATTAAAGCTTTCGTGTATTCTTGCATCGTACCAAGTAGGAATTTATTGCCTTCACCAGGAGCTAATGACGCTCATTATTAGGCTCTAATTGCTACAGTATTATATTTTCATACAATAACTTCTGGACTCTATTGATATTAAATTTTTGGTGACATCCTGCGAATAGTCGATATACAGAGCTAACACAACAATGGTCCCACTTAAATTATTTATTTTTCAAAAAGCGTTTAGTATCTACATCCAATATTTTGCGTACATCTTAAGGGACCACTTCACTATCGTTCCGCGAAAGCACATTAAAATCGAAGTCAGACGATTGGACGTGAAAACGAGGAGGGTCAAGAAGAGTGGTTTCGTACGCAATTTTATTTAACGAATCGCAGTTAATGATACGTTAAAATAAATTTCTTTCTGCAAATAAATATTCCTATTCGTTTTGCCTGCCGCGGGGAAATCTTGCCCAGAGGACGATCCTTTCGCGAGCTCCCACGAAAGCTCATCGATTTTACGGAGCTGAACCCCGTGCAACGGTGGTGTCGTTCTATAAATAACCGCGGCCTCTTTATCGACGACCCGGAAAACTAAAAAATTTCCACGCGATTCGAAAACAGACGGAATCCTTGCGTCGGCGAACAGCTCGAAGCGTCGACTAATCGGGGTGCTATTGGATCGCCTAAACAGGGACCAGAAACGAATTTCCATCTACGAGGAAATCTTTTTTTTCGTCGCCAGGTGACGTAACCCCTTAAATTGATCCAAATCTATCCGACCTAGACCGAATTAAGAGATTAATCCCGCCGACTGTACGACCGTGACAACTGCACGTTTCGACGAAGAGGAGTCCGTTTAGTATTCACTCGCGACCGCGAATTTTTCTCCCGTATCGGTTTCCTTCTCCGCGACCGGTTTCGAGCCCCGAGGTTAGAAAAAAAGCTGACATCGTTCGTCGCGGAAACTTTCCTGGCGTTAACTTTCTCTTTTTCGCTTTTAATCGCAGGTACTTCCACGACGGATATTCGATTTCGTTTTCTGTTTGACAATTTCACGACACCGATGCTATTAAACAAAAATTCATTTCGAATTCCCTGTCCTGGACTCGCCATCGTGTCCTACGAGCAGACATTATCGAGTTTCGAAAGGTAAGGAAACTTTTAAACGCCGACAGAAGTACTTTGCTAAAACGGCGTGGAGTTCCAAATTTAACGATTTCTTTAAGAAGTGGAATTAGCAACACTTTCATTCTTCTCCGTTTAATAGATAAACTTGACTGAATAATGTCTCGTAATAATTTATAACCCTTTGCACTCCGAATTATATTTGAATTTTGTTACCAGCAGCTTCCAACGCTTTTAAGTGTTTTATTTGAAATTTACGTTAGCTAAAAAGTAGGGCAAATTTAAACAAATAGAGGAAGAAACAAATTCAATTAAATATCTGTTTTATTTTTTAATTTTCAAGTGTATGATATCTCCATGATTTGGACTTGAAAAAATATCGTGTAGGGACAAAGGAGCTCCTGAGATAAAAATTGATGTCGAGTCACACTCGCCATAGGTGTGCATAGGGTTAAGAATGTTACGCTTTACTAATTGGACGAAAACTATGTTACGAGTCGACTGTGAAGCGTCGATTAGTTATTCGGTAAAGTTTGGCCGCGAAAGTAAAATGGGTCGTTCGTTCGGTTATGCTGGCGGCACCACGGCCGAAGCTAATCAGCCAATGGCGTTTTAACCGACCCACATAATCGTGGCGAGAAAAGTCCCGCTCTCGTTCGACCTTAATTCGATCACAGTGACGCCTTTAACGAGCCATCCGAGTGACTAATCACGATCCATAGGCCCCTGTCCATCGTTCTCCAGCGTCGTGGAATTCCACCGCGTTCCAACGTCTACGAACTCGCAACCCTCTCTCGGTCAGCGGCGATCGACGATCGTGTCAACGATCCCGTGTCTCGCGACGCGTCACATTTTTTCCACCCGACGCTGGAATTCTATTATTATTACGACAGGACTCCATTCGTTGCAACGAAATTATCGAAACAAAAGTTTTTGGGCATCGATATATCGAAGCGATATTTGATTTATTCGTTCATTTATTAACGGGTATTAAACCCTTTAGTACAAAGATGTAATATGCAACTACAGATGTGGATTTACATAGTCAAACATTATCGCTTAGTGAATGTAACAAAATAAATTAATTTACAATATGTTGCAAGGATAATCTTAGACTTTCTAATGATTGTTCGATTAAATCTGTTTTAGTGTGTACAAAATTTGCATTACTAATCATTCTATTTACACAATTCTGAGATCCAAACGTTTAGAGTAGTATCGAAGCACGATTGGTTTTTTAAAAAGAATTTGTGAGAGGTTCTAAGGTGCAGAGGATTCGATCGTTGGAAAATGGCGGATCTATCCATCGCCATTATATTCGTACTATTATTACGACAGGACTTCATTCGTTGCAACGAAATTATCGAAACAAAAGTGTTTGGACATCGATGTATCGAAGCGATGTTTGATTTAGAGTAGTATCGAAGCACGATTGTTTTTTTAAAAAGAATTTGTGAGAGGTTCTAAGGTGCAGAGGATTCGATCGTTGGAAAATGGCGGATCTATCCATCGCCATTATATTCGTACTATTATTACGACAGGACTTCATTCGTTGCAACGAAATTATTGAAACAAAAGTGTTTGGACATCGATGTATCGAAGCGATGTTTGATTTAGAGTAGTATCGAAGCACGATTGTTTTTTTAAAAAGAATTTGTGAGAGGTTCTAAGGTGCAGAGGATTCGATCGTTGGAAAATGGCGGATCTATCCATCGCCATTATATTCGTACTATTATTACGACAGGACTTCATTCGTTGCAACGAAATTATTGAAACAAAAGTGTTTGGACATCGATATATCGAAGCGATATTTGATTTATTCGTTCATTTATTAACGGGTATTAAACCCTTTAGTACAAAGATGTAATATGCAACTACAGATGTGGATTTACATAGTCAAACATTATCGCTTAGTGAATGTAACAAAATAAATTAATTTACAATATGTTGCAAGGATAATCTTAGACTTTCTAATGATTGTTCGATTAAATCTGTTTTAGTGTGTACAAAATTTGCATTACTAATCATTCTATTTACACAATTCTGAGATCCAAACGTTTAGAGTAGTATCGAAGCACGATTGGTTTTTTAAAAAGAATTTGTGAGAGGTTCTAAGGTGCAGAGGATTCGATCGTTGGAAAATGGCGGATCTATCCATCGCCATTATATTCGTACTATTATTACGACAGGACTTCATTCGTTGCAACGAAATTATCGAAACAAAAGTGTTTGGACATCGATGTATCGAAGCGATGTTTGATTTAGAGTAGTATCGAAGCACGATTGTTTTTTTAAAAAGAATTTGTGAGAGGTTCTAAGGTGCAGAGGATTCGATCGTTGGAAAATGGCGGATCTATCCATCGCCATTATATTCGTACTATTATTACGACAGGACTCCATTCGTTGCAACGAAATTATCGAAACAAAAGTGTTTGGACATCGATGTATCGAAGCGATGTTTGATTTAGAGTAGTATCGAAGCACGATTGGTTTTTTAAAAAGAATTTGTGAGAGGTTGTGAGGTGCAGAGGATTCGATCGTTGGAAAATGGCGGATCTATCCATCGCCATTATATTCGTACTATTATTACGACAGGACTTCATTCGTTGCAACGAAATTATCGAAATAAAAGTGTTTGGACATCGATGTATCGAAGCGATGTTTGATTTAGAGTAGTATCGAAGCACGATTGGTTTTTTAAAAAGAATTTGTGAGAGGTTGTGAGGTGCAGAGGAATCGATCGTTGGAAAATGGCGGATCGTGACGGCCGCACGCGTTGGCTGGTATCGATACCGGCGAAACGATACGTGGATCGAAACGGGAGCCGTTCGAGACGTCTGTTCGTGCGCGCGAAATGCACACCGGAAGCGCATTGTCTGCGTTACAGTGTGCTCGGCGAGGATGCGCCATTGTTTCGACCCCGATAAGAACACGACGCCTCTCGGATCAACCGGCGATAATTAGGCTCGCTCGGTCCGCGTGGTTTCGCGTTCTCACGACAGAATTGTTCGGCCGTGGGTACCGGAGTTCTACTTTTTCTTCGCGCGAGCGGAGCCAAGATCGCTGAAATCGCCCGACGATTGCGCGACAATAAAAAAAAAGAAAAACGATTCGACTCGGATGTTGGCAAAGAACGCGGGATAACCGTGCCCCAGAATCGGATAAATTTTAAGTCGAGAGAGAATTCCACTTTCGTGGATTAGCTCTCGAAGGAATTCGTTAACGAACGAAAGGTGGATGCAACTGGTTGCACCGTCTCTTTCAAATGTCTTCCTTTTTTGTACGCCGTTGGCGATTCAAACGGCTTTAGAGCTACGAAGAGAAATATACGAGTGGGTGACACATGTCACCCGACTAACGAAGGGTTACGCCAGTATGACATCACGTGCTGCAAATGCCTTTCCCGGTTTACCGTCTTTCAAGACGAACAAAAAGGGACCAGGGCATTGTACGAGGGAACAAACGCGTTGTTGGGAAGCTGGAAGGCGACCGAATACCGACGCATAAACGAAAAACAGGTCCACCGAACGTTGCCTAACGAGTCCGAGCGCACGAGTTAAAGAAAACGATTTTCGAAACGATATCTGATGCTTCGACAAAGAATTCAGTGCTTGCAGACGACGCGAGCTAATGTGAAAAGATTATTGTACTTACGTTTTATGAATTTTGGAAGAATGTCGACGTTCACGAGCTTTGGAAAGAAAACTGTGGAGATTTCGTTATCTCCTCGAACGGTCAAAGGACGATAATCGTTATCGCCGACGAGGAATGCACTTTACGACGGCTCGAGAACACAGCGCGGTTAATTGCACCTTAACAAACTGCCGCGATTTTCTCTGCTGCAAGAGACGAAACGACGCGGTCGCTACGTTACGCAAAATGCTCGAAAACGCATCGCGCGGGCAGCGTTTCCTTTCCACGAGGAGAAAACAAGATTTGCTCATCGACGTCGTACGTTCGAGACAACAGAGCCACCGGTGCATTCCGTTTACTTAATTTTTATCTCTGGTCTCGATACCCACTGGCTTCGACGACGTGCTCCACTTTTCGTCTTTGGTTCCGATTTAGATAAGAATATTGTCGGTTGATATTCGGAAAACGCGTAACGGATACCCTACGAAAAGTAAAACTTTGTCGCGTTACGCCTATGTGTACCGAGAAGTCCGGCAAATAAATAAATAATCCGACTATAAGATCGGGAAATAGAAATTCCGCAGTCGTGTACAAAGTTGCACTTTTATTCGTGCGGATTAAAGGTATAATAAGTATTTGAGGCGTTAAGGTGATCTGACAAAGGTTGGGAAACGCTGTACTAATCCAATATGGCGGAAACTATATTAAGTTTCTCCTTTTGGTCGCTGCTTTCCACTTGCGACGCTTCGAATCTCTCTCTGTCTCGCGGAGGCTTTTCGTCTCCCTCGCTCTAACGCGCCGTTTCTCATAACGGGCGCGGGAAACACTATGATACAGAGACGCGTGTATGTACAATAAGCACGACGAAACGATCTATCGACGCGCGGGCCCCTTTCGCTTGTCCTCTCCGTGTCGCTCGCCGCCTTGAGCCATTGTCTTTTCCACCTCGACGAGCCATTATTTCGCGAACCGCGTTTTGCATCGACCCCAAACTCTTCTGTCGTCGCCCCTTTGAACGCGAACGACGCGAAATCTAGAAAAGAACGAGTTCAAATCGGCTGAAGCCTCCGAAAGACCGCCATTTCTTCGTTGAGTCCATTGAGAAGTAGGATTAGGCATCGATATTATTTGGATAGAAGCAGATGGTTAAATGAATGATTATCATAGACGGTGAAGTCCCGAATGCAAGCTAACCCTGGATGGAATTAGTAGACATCAATTAGACGGGGTCGAAAGCAACGAGATCGGTCGCAGACACCCACGATTGTTATTGAGAGAGTGGCCGCCATGGTGAACGAAGACAGGAACGTCGGACTAGCCGAGTAACCGCTCGAGGAGTAGCGTAATTATTACGGAGACGTGAATGACCGTAATGAGGAATGGCGTCATCTCCATGAACGACGCTCGAGCCAGAGAAATCGAGGAGACTGTGTCGCCGTATGCCCCGACGATCAACAGAAATTTACTTTCTCGGTGCTTTCTGCTTTTACCTGGATCATCCGGAGGGCGAGATCGCGGTCGAACCGATCGCCCGCGAAACAAAATGGCGAGGGCACGGTTAGACACGATCGTGATCGAGAATCACGCGACGCAACCGATATTCTTGGCGTCAGATCGTTAACGACGAAGAAAATATAAACGTTTGCACCTTTTTAGGCTCTCCAATTTCACGCTACGAGTATTTTCGGTGTTTCAAACCGAGGACTGAATTACTGCAAAACGCTTTAACGCGTTGACTGCCAGTTCAAAACCGTAAAATTGTTTGCGAGACTAAAACTTTAATTTAAAAGCGTCAATCGTTCATAATGGGAACAAAATAACGATACACTTTATTAGAATCTCAACTCCGTACTTTAAAACGCATGGTGTTCGAATGAATTTTAAACGTCCACTGTCCATTCTCCCATTAGCGTGTCCAATAGCACGGGGTTGTGCCCCACATACGGATCACGGGCAGTGACTCTGTATCCAGGTTTGAAAAATTGTCCGAAAAGTTACAAAACGTTTCTTTTGTCAATGTCCCATAAATGGGCACGCCGGTTACCACGGTTAAACGTGTCGTAACGTAATTGTAAAATCGTCGAGGTGTAATAAGAAAGGATACATTACGCGGAACCAGTTTAACTGCTTTCCGATGCCAACAAACTCGCGCGATTTCATCAATGACGAATAAAACTCGGACGGACAATGATCCGGATGAAAAATCCGCTCGACCAACGCGCTACGATTCTGCCCACCGTGTTGCTTTCGAAGCGCGTATCTCTCTTCCTGATTCGTTGCTGCTCCATTGAGTATCCGTGCACGGCCGATGCATGTATTATCGCATGGTCATAATTCAAAGGACGCGAGAGGAATTACGGTGGAACGGGAACGGGGACGTAACTGTGACGACCGCCGAAATAAACGGACCGCGCCAGCCCTCTCGAAACTCGTTGGCCAACGCGGGCAAACGCGTTGCAAAAGCAGAAGTTAATCTCTCTTACGATCGTGTTTTAGACGTGTAATTTTATAACGAGGGCCCATGCTTTCGAAAACGAACCGCCGTGTCGCGAGGAAAACGGAATAAATTCAACAACGTCCTCCGGTTAAGGGGGTAGTCCATCTTCTTCAAGAGGAACAATTTTCATGGAATTTATTCCGAGCAAACCAAAGGATCGATCCGTCTGGGATTCTTCCCATTTCCTCAGCACACCTTTGGAATACGAAAAATATTTTTTTTCGCTTTTTTATTACCTTCGAACGAGCCTCGGGATAATTTGGAAAGGTTCAAAATTGAGCATTCGATCTTTGTTTGAGAACGTAAAAAAAGCATGATAAAAACGTTACTTCCTTTATAGACGCGCCATAAAGGGATGATATTCCGCGTTAAAAATATGAAAAGCGTAAAGTTTCCCCCGCGTCAGGCACGTTTTATGAATGCAAGTTTCGTGCAATTACGTTTTTCATTGTGTACCCCGGATGGAAAGACCGCCTCGTTTATATTTAAAAAGAAATCACGGTTCGTTGGGTAGGTAGGTTCCCACATTTTTATAAAATATCGTCCGCAAGGCGTGGCGGATTTTTCCGCAGATATCGTAGACAATTTTACGAAATTTTCCCATTCATTTTCCCCCTTTGTTATTCGATTAAAAATGTCAAAACTGAATGGTTCTATTGTTTATTATCGATGCATATAATAACCAGACACGCGTTCACTTTTACGGTACACGGAAAAGTGTTTCAAAGGATCGACATCTGGTAAGAAATCGCTGTACGGACTTTGGACGCAATCTGAGGTAGGGTCGTGGTCGCAATAACGTTTAAGATTATGCAGAGAAGCTCTCGGTAGCGTCTAAGTGTACTCTATGTGCATGCCCCGAGGCATATTGCAGAGAAATATATGTACTTGCATATATCACCAGCTTAGGTAGCTAGAACCAGCCGACCGCAGCGGTCGAGATTAATCCTGACCGCATCCAGGACGAAGTAGTAGTCAGAAAGGATTAAATCCTCTCGTGGAAAATGTTCCAAACGCTTTTAAAAGGACCCACCGCATTCGTGCGTCCAACCACAGTCAATTCCAAGCTAGCTCCATAGCATCGAATAATTAACAAATAAAATTGGCGAACCCATCCAACTGGTAAAGCACAAATTCAAGTTTCAGTCATCTTTATTAACTTATTATTGACCACATTAAGTCAACAGGCTCTGTTTTACACGCCAGAACAATCAATGGTCGATCGAGAACTTGTGAGAGGGAGAAATCAAGCGTAGCCCTCTACTGGCGAGCGAGGGAAGTGTCGCTGCACTTCTAACCAGAAGAAGCTTATTTACAACTCGCTAATTTATGAAAATGGTTGAGCTGCCGGATAAAGAACGATCGATGATTAACTTCTAGCAAAGCACCGTTTCTTGGCGCAAAATCTCGTCGGTTGGGAATACGTCTTAATGGCGGGGTCCGCGATCTAATCTAATCGCGTGCGTAAAATCGAAGGCCCGTTCATTGACGACGTTGCAAAAGTCGTTAAAAGTTAAAAGAGAACGATAAGATAGGGGGCGATAACCGAAAGTGGAATGCTCGTCCAGGAAACGCATCGGGAACGAAAGATATACCCGGTTGTTTACGCGATAAAGGGTTCCTCCCGCAAAAATAAAAATTCCGCGGAATCAAAGGATGCGGCGGGAAAGAAACGCAGCGGTGCATTCGAGGACGATAACGCCGACTATCTCGTGGAACGCGACGCGATATCAATTTAGAGCTGATGATTTGTTTCCGCCTACGTAGCCTCTTAGTCATCGAGTCCCCTCGTTGAATATCAAGCGAACGATGAGACGTCTTCGAGACCTATCGCCAAATACTTTTCTCCAGAAGACGTTCCTCGTTTTTCTTTTCATTCAAAATGTATTCTTTCCGGGATACCTTTGTTCAAACAGAAGAATATGATTTCTATAGATTTTAACCGACGTAGAAAGATCGACGATCGCTTGGATCCATTTCTAGAGGAAATTTTATTTCTCCTTGTTCGATGATCGTATACAATAATCGCGTTTGAAAGTGTCAATGGCAGCTTCCGTGCGATCGTACAAGATTACGAGCGAGTTCGGTTCCCATACATACCGAGATGTTCAACGATCGAGGCAAGACCGTCGCGCAGAAATTGTTATTCGCGAGATAATTCGATGCACGCCGTTTGCAATTCCACGTAAGACGCGGTAGGTCGTTAAATTCTCGTCACGCGGCAGCATCTTACTCACGCGATTAGTCATCGTTATCGATGTATGCCGATTACGATCCATTAACGTTTCCCACCGCGGAGCTGGGTCGCGAAAAACGCCCAACCGCGTCGATCGCGTAATCGCTAGCAGCGGCTCGAAAATCGCACGCCTCGCGACAATCGGCTCTCACGCGTTGCAAGTTACAAGGGCACTTTACAAGAGGTAAAGTCAACGATAAGAGCGGCGTGCCGATTACGCAAACCGATCAAACGTGTTCGCGTCGTCGCCTTACAAGCACGAACGAGGAAAATTTTGTGTAAAATCGAGCATCGCGTATATATTTTAAAAGGGAAGCCTCAATCGGCCCACAAAGCCACCTCCTCTTCCAAAACATATGCTTCACACTCACAAAATTATTAATACGGTTTGTAAATTTATTTTACAGTACTGCAGCCTTTCTGTTTAATTTTACGTTCAACAATTTGATATAATTCGGATTTGTTTGCAAAATTTAATAATTTAAAATACGCTTCAGACCTACAATTTACCCTTGAATATAGAATAATGCGATTTACATTAGGAATACTATAAAACAACAAATTGAATTATAATTGTATTAAACCGATGACCAATATAATTTGAAAAAACATATGTTGCTTTTTTTCTATGATTTCGCAACGTTCATTTTTCTCGAAAAAGATCCTGTTTCTTGCAATTCATGCGATTACGCGGTTTTCAGTCGACAGCGTGCGTTTTTTCCTCCTGTTTATCTGAAACGATTCGCGGAAAATTTCCGAGCGTTACCTAATTTTTCCACGTACGAAGGCTTATAAATTAAACAAATACAAACGAGCACGCGCGCATGTATTTCCTTACGACGCATTTTGCCAACAGAAGGAAGTCTATCCGCAAACAAACGACCAGTTGTTCACAGACGTTATGATGTCACCGACGATACCATTCGCCCCTGTTTCGAAACGTTAGTCGTATCGATAAGACGACGCGCGACTGAAAATTTCAAACGAAACGTATCTGGAGCAGAGTTTAAGAAATCGACCACTTCTTAAGATTCTAAACTCGTCTCTTTACTAGGGAAATAATATCGTGAGGCATCTGTAACTCCTACTATCCTCGTCCAATCTGGATGAAATTTTGTTTACTTGCTCTTTATGGTCAGATGAAAAGCTTTAGAGCCTATAGAAAGACTATATAATGTAGTCTATAAATAAATACGAGTACAAAAGTATTTTGTTTCTCTAGTTTTTCACGGTTAAGAGTGCAAAGGATAATTTAGGTTGGAGGAGGTCAAGCGTCCAACATGGCGTCGATCGACGAAACGAAACGACGAGCAAAACGATATCGGTGTCCGGGCAATTTTCCGTCGATGTTTTTCGCGGCAATTACGCGCTCGCGATCGAGTTGCAATCCCGTTTGCCCGGCGCATGCAAAAGCGAATGGAAATTCGCAAAAATGGTCGTGTAGAATCCGCGCGAAGGATGGATCGATCATGGTCGCTGGGACAGGTTATCCTCGAAGAGGGGAGAGACTGGGGACGAGCCTTGATTCTGAGGCCAACCTGACGTCATCGTCCCTTGTATCCGCGAGGTTATCGCTCAGAGTTGGCCTCGCCAGACCCCCAACTTGAACGTAAACCACCCTGCCCGAGGTTACTCGATCTTTTCCAGCCGCGTTTGCAAAGTTCAACACACACGGTGACGCAAACTCTCCGATCGCGATGTCCCCAAAAAAAGACCTTTGTGGTTAATTCGGGGGGAATAAACCGGAGGGCACGACTGTTCAAACTAACAGTTTTTTTTTATATTAAATACATAAATTAATTCTGCATCGTATGTAACGTCTATTCGAATTAAACCTTTTCGCCAGGTTAGTGTTGGGCTTCTTGATAAGACTTCGAAGGTTCGATACAAATCGGCAATTTTTTCATTTTTAAATTATGTTTAGGTTCTCGTAAAAATTGTAAGATGTAACCAGTGATAAATATTGACGTGGCGTTACCTCCTGTACTCGATACCAGAGGGCTACGGCTCTTGACTACCTCGCAAGCTCTCGCAAGCACTCCTCGATCGACTAATATTCCGTTGTCTGAGCAACGGGGTATAAATTTTAGGTAAATTTCAGCTAACAAATTTTCTGGTAAATAAAAATTTGGGCGACCAGCTACTTTTGTCAATGTAATAGTTGCCAAATTTAAATTAAAATTCTTTAATAATAAATCGAAAGATACGAAGTGCAAATGAAGTTTACAGGGAGGGAGCAGAAGTGGTGTTCTGAAAACGGCGATAGAAGGATCGTGTCTGCTCGAACGCGAACAGAACGCTTCGTACGAACGTGACATTCCGGTCACGTTCCACGAACGTGCGTTATCGTCCTCGAAAAATAATAACTGGCTCCTCAAGTCCGCCAGCCGTGCCGTACGAATATCATTCGTTGCAGCATTGTTCGTTAATATCGCTAAGAAACGAACTCCGAGTCCTGGTTAACGACGACCGTGAACCGTGCGAATGCAGGTGCGAGGTTAGCGAGCAAAGTCAGCCGCGTAGTTCCGTCGGGATTCTTCGGCTAGATAACTATCTGTTTCCTTTCTAGCCTCGTTAATAAGCGAGGCTCCTATGTACCATGATTTTATATCAAGATCACCATGAATTAAACCAGAATTAAAATTAAAAATTGAATGAAAACTCGAATCACTTAAACGACGTCGTTAACGATCAGATTCGGGGGGAACAACATTTCTAAGTTGTTGCAATTCAAATGTGCCTTGATCGTTCGAAAACGCGTCTGGGAACGTTTCGTGGATCGTAAAGATCGCCGTTTCGGCAACGGTACTTAAAATCCAGGGAACAATGATCCCCGACTGCGACGATCCGAACGAGAGAAACTCGCAAGAACGCGACAGGTGGAAGCAATAACAGCGTAAGTTGCTACCGAGTGCAATCGTCTTTCCAGTCGCGCGAAAAACGAGCACGCGCTACTCTTGCGTTTAGAACGACCGTTAAACGAGCTTCAGACTCGCAGGGAACTCGCTTTGGAAACGCGAAACTGCACGAAATCGTATGAACGAACTGAAAACGTATCCAGATCTCAATTATTAAATTTTTTCGTAAACTTGAAAACCTCGAAAACGCGAGACCGCGGACGGATAAAATCGGCAGTGCAATTAAAATAACGGCCGGTTAATTGGTCCGATAAGCAGCCCGATTCCAGATACATAAATGCATATTATCTCCGCGATGTTTATTATACGCAACCTCGTTAACTACCCGGGGGAACTTGGAGCACGAAAATAAATAAAAGTAATTTTATTAACGCGAAACTATTACCGAACGATATTTTCTATTTTACGGGTCTGTTCGGGGTATACGAGTTTATGCTTGTAAATCGAGTTAATGGGAATTGCAAACCGAATCGGCGATAAATTCCAAGGGTTGAAACCTAGTGGGTGTACTCGAAGGAACGGAGAGTTGGTCTAGTAAGCGACTCGAACCTAATCCAGACGTAACGCAAGTCTTAATATGCACTTACGTCTACACTGATCGCCCATTCCTTTGGTAATTGCATCGTCGTGTACGAGAAGCAAATAACAAAGATACGTTATGTCAACTTGGAACGTCAACCATTTCTAAAAAACACCATGTGTCTATGTACAGTTACCTGTAGTCGTACACTGCAATGGTGACTTACTATAAATGAAGAAAAGCTTGTTTCTCATGAACACGTATTCGTTGGGATTAATAATTCTATCTGTTGTACGTTGTTTATTATATTGTAGATCTCTATCGATCGTCTAATTAGGTATTATACTAGCCCGGTTAATGTTAATAAAAAACTGCTTCACGAATAGAAGTTAATCATGGTGTAATAAAAAGAAGACATTTTGATAAAAATAAATGGAGGAAAAATTCATAAGAAACATTCTCCATTATAGTGTACGAATACGAGTGGAAGTGTAACAGTATATAATTAATGAGAAAAATGCCAACGAGAAAAACCCCACAACTTTGTTTCCAGGCTGAAAATTAATGAAACTGCTGGTAGAACGTGTCCGTGGTTAATTAACAGCGTTAGAGACGAAAGATCGCGAGAGATCGGCGCGCGGCGTTCGAAAGAAGAAAGGAATATGTATAAAGTTGGAGCAGCGTCTCCGGAGCCCCCCGGGCGTTTCAGAATCACACACATATGACGCAAACGAGATGGAGGCCTCGTCTCTGTCCTCGACTGGCTCGATCCAACCGGATATGGAACAGACTCCCAGGGGTTAAGAGGCATTAATGGAGTAACAGGACCACTAATGATTCATTAGCTAGTGCCAGGATCACCGCGGTTAACCGACCGTTGTAATTCGTGTGGACATCGGAGGAGGACGCGACTTCAAAAGCATTTAACTCGTTGAGCTCAATGAACTTTTAGGGTAAGCAAATAGGGTGATATAATTGCTTCTCCTCGTTTACGTCTTTTATATCCCCCTCGTCGTGTTTTGCCAACCAACTCTGAAACTCGTTCTCGAGTCCTCCGGGAGGCTCTCTTCTTCGACGATCGCCTCCCCCCCCCCCAGAGGCCGCAAGAATTTTATACGAATATAAAAATATGCGAAAGTTATCGTTCGACGCCACGACCAAAGAAAGAAATCTTTTCGCGCGCTTTTTCTTCCTATAAATTGTCATATTTGAAATTGAAAGTGTGGCTGTATTTTACGTTCATCCAGTGGACATCGAGCGTCTGTTTTACACATACGTATCGTTTGTAATCTCTACAAGCGTATCTGTTTAATATTCGCCGCGGCAAGGTTGGTACAAAATGTTTTTAGTATACGTGTTACGTAACCGACAATTGCGGACAAAGGAAACGCTGTTCCGACTACTTCTGTAGTCGGTGTTAATTTCATTTACTGTTAATTAAAAGCGCGGAACAAGTATAGCGGATAATCGTTAGACACCGGTGCGTGCTCAGAATTCTATGTTTGTTTTGTGGAAAGTGTGGTTCGAGAGATTTATAGCTTTGTTTATAAGGAAGTATAGTTCTCTCTTTTAGCGGAATGGGTTTGATAAGAAGTAGTTTATAAACCTGCCAGGCCACGGTTGGTTCTTTATATCGGTGAATTATTGCTCCGTCGCCTTTTTGTTCGGGAATAAGAGGTCTAGAAAAGGGACGGTATCGGTGGAACTGAATTCGCGAATGAAAAACCGTTTCGCCGTTCCCGAAGATTTATCGGGCGACGTTGATTAAAATTACTCTTTTATTTCTTCTTTGTTAATGGGTTGGATAACGCCCTGTTGGTTCGCGGGACTCGCTTTTAACAACGAACACCGAACCAGTTGACCCACAAATGGCAAATTCGACCTTGTTCGGACCTGTCTTCTCGGTCAGTCTTCCTGCTTCAAAGGAGGTTTCAGGGTCTTGACACCTGACACTCGACCGAGAACGAAGGAAGGCTTTGTGCGCGCGTCGTTATACCCGCTTTTCAACGCGATTACATCTCTTTACGATCAGGCCTGTTCCTTATCGTTTTACAAATCCGAATCGATGACTCTTCTAAATTTTATTCGAAATATCCCTTCCACGAGACTGCTCCTTGCCTTGGATGGCCCGGTAGAAAAAGAAACGACGAGCTTCCACCGAGAACAATGTAGACACTGTCTCTCTGCATTGTTCGGTGAAAGCAAACGAACCTTTCGTGACGAAATTTCGAAGTGCGAAGACTTTCTCGTCTGCTTTTTGCCCTACAGTTTCTGTTCTCACCCTTGCACCGTTTTAATTAAACGGTGAAAAGACGGGAAAATAGAAGAGTATTTCTGGAAATACTCGTCTTCTAAAAGCGATATAAAAATATATTGTCGAGAAAACAGGGAACAACCATACTGATATTTTCGTCACTAAATAAATGAGAATGTCTCTACAGTCGAACAAAATCCAAGATGGCGGATCACCATCGACAGCTTCTCGCCTCTTTTATCGAGCGAAATGAAAATACTGCCGATCCACGGTGTCGATCGTCTCGGGTCTCCCGTTTGTTACATTGTCGTCTCGCTAGGCGTCCCGTTGAAATCGATATTCGTTATTTTCTACGGGGTCCAGCTCGGCGAAGAAGGCATCGTGAAAACCGGTTTAATTTCGCGCCGATTAATTGCCGTGTGTGCGTGCAGTCCACCGAGAGTAGCCGGCTTTAGGCGGACGATTATTCTCCGACGAGCGTCTCCCGGTCGGTTGTGTAAGAAGGAAAAAAAAGAAGAAAATGCTAAGAAGGGTCTCCGAAGAGGGACACGGGATGAGAAGGGGTATACGAAGCTCTGGGAAAGATGCATTCACACGGATCTCGTTTCTGACGACCTCCTTCGCGTTCCTTCCGACTGGAAAATATATGTGCATCTTTTACACGGAACGAAATCTCTCTGCCGCCGCGGCTTATCCGAGCAAACGATTCGAAGCTGACGCGACCATTGTCCGGGAAAAGAAAAATATCCCACCGGTGACCGACGCGACGTTTTCCAGAATTTTGTGACGATTTTTTAAAAAAATACGGACGCTCTTGTTGCCAGCTTCGTACGAGAGGGCCGTAAATTGTGCTCGATCGCGGCTATAATTATCTGCGTTCGTTATTTATTTCCGCCGTATATTTGTTTTTCGATAATTTTGATCGCTGGAATGCCTATCGTTGCAGATAATTATTGCTCGCAGGGAAACGTAACAACTATGCTAACTCCGATACACGGGCTGCGCGAAACCGTCTCCTATAACCGATAATTATGCACGGCTGGCGCGGAAAATTGTTGCTTTTTTATTCCAGCCGAAGACAGATCTGCAAGCATAGTTCGCGAAGAGTATCGAACAGTAAACGTTCCGACCTGTTTTTCTACGTCCTGGATACGCAACGGAGATACGACTGGAAACTGCCTAAATCAGTCTATGCTAATGCAATGTTATGAGAATATAAAACGTTGCGAAACGAAATAGTTCCCAACGCGTTCGAGATCAATGACGCGGCATGTGGGTCAGAACGGAACTACAAAAATATTAACAGCTATTGGGAATAGTCTTGCAACGATACGTCCGCGTGGAATGTGTTAAAAGAAACAGTAAAAGACGGGAACAGATTTATCAATTCCGAAGCGTGGTTGTTAACGTCACATAAATTACACACTCGCGCAATAGATCATCCGGACGATCTAGTTTAGACGTGTAAACAGTCGGTGTGAAAAACTGGTGTATTTTTCAAAGGTGCTCCGAATCAATTATGGGCATTTAAGTCTTCGTTGCGTAATCGAACGGGGTACCTCTCCGAAAAAAAAAAATAATTCCATGATAAATGAGAAACGTCCAAGGAGACGAAAACTATGATCCAGCTTAAAAAACCAACCGAACTGGCAGAGAACCTATTAAATAAATTTATCCAAATGCAATCGAGACTACGAGGGAAGGATTTCACGCGTTCTTTCGTAAGCAGTTTGGGTCGGCCATCGATTACTCGTTGCACGGAAACCGGAAACGAAATCTTCGGCGCGAGCGCGCGGAAAGAGTCCCCTGTCATTAGCTGGGAGAACCTTTCGAAGCTGCAATTAGCTTTGACCGCGTCCCTGCGCCGCTGTTCGCTCTTTCTCTCTCCTCTTGTTTCGCATAAACTACCTCCGTTTTCACGTTTGTACAGATTTTATGCGAACGGGTTTTCAAATAATACACCCACCGTCCCGCTTCGCGATAAGGAAACAAATTAACCTGTGACGACGGTTTCCGCGCTCGCCAGCAGAGGGCCACGCTCGACTCGTCTTTCTCACAACCTCTATCGACTATTCATCTACTATTCATCCATACACGTCGATCTTCTATACTGACCAGTACCGGTGGATGTTATTTACTATAGGAGATAATTAGTTATCCTCGATAGTTAATAGGTAACGATTTAATTAGTCTTCGTACGATTTCCTTTCGTGGCACTTTTCTATGCAAAGAAATTAAATGTTCCTAGTATAAGGGCGACGGACATTTCTCTAATATTATCAACATGGTAGTATTCTCTTCCAGTGGAAAGAGTTTTTTGCGGAGAGTTCTGGTAAAAGTGTCTGGAGAATTTCTCTCGAACCTGTGGAAGGGTTCGGTCGTTTGGCTGACCAGCAGAGAGAAGAGCCCGAAGGAAGATCGAGAGAAAGGTGAAGAACGAAAGGCTGAGGAGACCAGACGATAGGTCGATGAACCCGTCCAACGAGGGCCTCGAGGCCCTCTGGATCCTTTTCTTCTTCGTGTTTCTTCTCGACGAAATGTTGCACGACGAGCATCTCTCGGTGCCAGAGACGGGCAGAATTTTATTACGACGAAATATGACGAACAAAAACACGCGTATCGATTTACCACCGCGACATTTTTGCTCCCTTCGTGTTGAAAGCGTCGACCGTCTCGTTACAAAATTTGTACAATTTTATTCGACCTGCAACGAAGTGCCCGTCTCTGGCGGCAAATGAAAGCTACGATTATTCGATTCGAGAGGAACGAAGGCGAATTCGCCGATCTCGAGGCAAACTATTCGCCGGATAGACTTGCCTTTTCAGTACGATTTCCACGGATGTGAGCGAACGCAACGGTTGTCGGACGATTGCACGGCAGAAATTCTTATTGGCGAGCAACAGTTACGCGCGTTAACCCTAGGAACAGCGTTCCCCGAACTGTATTCCGCACGACACGACCAAGAATTCCTCGAAAAATTCTAATATAAGAATTATATTATATGATATAATTGAACGATCCTCAAGAAGTCTAAAACTATCCTTATTAATTATTTCTATTTTGTTTTGCCTCGCGTATTTTTACCATTATTAAATTATTATTAATTGTGGGCATATCAGTTCTAGCTTATTATCATTACTATCCATTTAATAACGGTAAAGATCCTTTGGTACAAAGAGAAGTAATACGCGAGGGAAAACAAAATAGAAATAATTAATGCACGATACGATGCAAGGATAGTTTTAATCGTGAGATTGTTTCCAACCCCTGTGTAAGGGTTGCAGGAGGAAATACTGTTGAACGATCGAGTGTCTTTGTCGCAGTGTATCGCAGCTCGCAGAGATCGTGTTACATCGAGAGGCATAGGTAACTCGGTGGTCGGGCAAAACGGAGCACGCCGATTTCTCCGGTCGTAACTTTCAATGTCGCGGGTGAACGGGCTTCGCGAGGTTCGGTTGCTCGTAACAGAAACGGATATCCGGGGGGATCGTGCGGCAGTCGGTCTCGCGAAATCCTAGATTCCCGATTTCACCGACCACGAATGTTGCACTTGCGCTTGCACACGATTCGCGCTTCCTCGTACCGTTGCCTTTCCATTTTACACAGAGGCGTATTTACATTTACGTTTAAGAAACAAACGGCGGATTTGCTCTAAAAATGACGCGGAACCGAATATTCAGAGAATTAACGAATAACAAATTCTGTAAAAATTCTCCGAAGTACACGACTTTTGGGATTTCTATTTATGACTTAAAACTATCGAAGAGTCTTTAAACAATACTGTGTTAGACTACAATTATCATAAATGAATTTTGTAACGATGCATGTATCTACCAAAATGAACTCGACCACTTCTAACAAATTATAATAGTTGTATTGTGTTTGTAAGAGTTATTTTTTAGGAAGCTGATCTTTGATCTTCTCGATCACAAAGAGACGAGCGACGATTCCGCGTTGGAAGGTCGCGATCGATGCGTCAACGTCTGACTGGCCAAGACTATGGCTGCAAATTTATGCACAACTAGCCTTCGACTTTTGTTTCCGCGATGCTTCGGAAGGCGGATCGCGAAAGGTCATCGACGCTCGATGCAAACCCGACGTAAGAAGCGAAAAATCAAACCGGATCGTGATTCACGCGAGTCCCGATCCCGCATCGTTGCGTAAACTTTTTACCATAGTCGTTTCCAACTATTTCAGCCGATCAGGGTTATCAGAACGGGGCAGTATTTTGGCTACGATTCTAAAACGTCGACGAACAAAACATCTACGAGAACGAAAGCATACGAATACGTAAATTTTGATTCGTTTCGCGTGAATGGTGCTAAAAATATAGAGAAAAATTTGGACTTTTAGTGGTTGTTCGACCATGTTCACAATTTTATGTAACTGTCGTAGAAAGAAACTCGTGGTCTAGTCTAATAATGCTCTAAATCTTAATTATGTAAATTAAGTAGAGAACAAATACGACACAAATTTTCCATTATAATGTGTATTTAATTTTGTTTAAATTTGTTCCTTCAAGGAATTGTCACGAAAGAAAAGTAGATTTGTTTTACGAGTGACCTCGTAATTGTGAAACTTGACATCAAGAATATGTGACGAGTCGGACACGTCATTGTATGGCAAGGGGTTAGCGCCTTATCAGCAATTAGGCTTGATTCAATTGCAAGATAAGAGAACAGAGGCAATGTTTGGACCGATTTTGTCAAAGTTATGGGACCAGGGTAGAGAAACTCTGGTGTGGTGCGTTTGCTCGCGCTTACGAGTTGGAAAAGATTATAGACGATCGATAGTCCGGGGAACGGGAGTCGATCGCGACCCGGGAACCTAATCCCGCGGTATTCCAATTCCGTGACGTAATACCAAGTTTGAGTTCAATCGCCCTTTAATCGAATTGAACGTACTACGATTCGAGCGCGTCGTTGCTCGTTTCTGGGTCGCGAAGTCAGCAACGAGAGAAACGATTCTGTCGATCTATGTCTCTCCGGATCGAAATTGCAACGAAAGAAAGATCGAAACGAGAAAACTCGCGGTCTCCGATCTTGGAAATCAATATTACGCGTCGCGTAAAAAAAGACGGTACTGCAATCGTTTGGATCTCTTCGAGGACGACTGCGATTTAACCCTTTGCGCTCCGACAAATTTCTATCAATAAGAAGGACGGAAAATGTCGATGGAATTTTATGGCGCAACTTCGAAAAATAAAATAATCGTTGAATATTTATTTGCTAAATAAATAAATAAAACTTTAATCGTGTCGTCAAAGGATTAAACAAATAAATACTGCGTTTCTTCAGCGATGCTAATGGACTCGGACCAAATCAAGATGGCGTCCATCGGACTGCGAAGCATTTTCGAGATACAAGAGCGCATTTGGACGATGTTAAATTGAAAAATAGGCGCGTCACAGACACGTTCGCGAATCGTAACGTTCGTACCTTGGTTCGCGCATCGTGGAGGCCTCTGATTGCACTACTGTTAGCTGCCATTCCTCTGTTATTGTTCGGTCAAGTCCGCGAGGACGCGCGTATCCCTTAACGCATCGTTGCATTAACATCGGGCAATGGTAAACGAACCGTGTGTGAAGCCACGTACGAACACGCTCGACGTTAACCCAAGACTGTGGATCGACGGGAATTTATTGTTTGCTCGTCGCATTAAGGCGATGACGTCAGGATTTCTTAATATCCCGATAAAACGGTCGCCGCGCCCTTGTTTGCGGTACGACAACGCTCTACGTCCATAATGCTCCGCGATCCACCGACGCGGAAATTAAAACGTCCATCTTCTTGGAGAATAACCCCTCCAAAGTCTACGATGTTCCAATAAAAAAAAAAGAAATCGAACGAAAAGTTCGTCGGTGTCGATCGAAGAACTTGCTCGTCCGATCGCGCTGGAAACGAACTGCCCGCTATTTTACGTACGTAATCGTATGCTTCTAAATAGACGTTGAAACTGTATTAATTTGGTTCGCAAATCTCGTCGGGTATTTATAAATATCTTCGTTTGTTTTGCGTTGTTACGAGAAACGAAATTGCAGAGGCTCGACGTTCGACCACGCAACGAATCGCGTCCGCGTCGCGTGTGCCTGACACACTAATCCAATTTCCATGCGTGCCATTCGAGTCGGTTTAATCGGCGACGCGATTTCGCGCATCCACGCGTCTCGCCATTAATTGTGCTTGGCTCGCATATCGTTGTTTCGCGGCTCGATTTATCGACCACTCCGTGCATCGCGACTGGGAAACCGATTATTACGAAATCACTGCACTCGAAGTCGTACAGGAAAGTTTCAGCAAAAATGCCCCGTCGTTGATGCGTTAATAACTTCAATTTTCCTTTAACGAGCAACGTGCAAGCGGCCCGCGTGTTTGCGTTTAGATTTAGATTTAGATTATTTGCGTTTCGTATTGTAATATAAATTATAACGTTCGCCAGGGTAGCGCGGCGATCCCACGAGATACGCGAGGACGACTCGAAGCGGAAGCGTTCGGTGCGCGTTCGACCGACACGACGATCGATATATATCGATTCCCCGTGAATCGCGGGAAAATTAATTGCAGTAACGGGTGGCGCGTTGCTCGCCGACACGCTTCGATTACAGGTACGATTCGATGTACGCTAGCCGCGATCGATCTCGATAAGGAAACACGCGGTTCGCCGACCGTGTATGCGAATAGCTTCTTTTTTTCTTCTTCTTCTTTTTCTTTCCTTTGTCCGTCACGTTCCAGCGTCGAACGTTTTTCGCGTTTCACGCAAACCGGAAAACGGGGCCGCGGTTTCTCTACGACCGACTCGTCCTAAACTCGGAAACTTTCGTTCGCGAACCGTTTCTAAATTTCGATGGTCGCTCGTCCACTGCTTCTCAACTTTTAATATTTGTGGCGCTGCTTTGCTGGTCGCGGGAAATCGAGAATGGAAACGAGAGAGTGAATTCATCGGTAAGGTTAAAAATTAGAGCGCTTGCGAGAGGGTTAGCCCTCTGGCGGCGAGCACGAGTGATGACGCCACGATATTCAACCTCAGACGTTGCGCTTTTTTAGTTGACGCGACATTTTTTTACAATCGAGGAGCTACGTCGAAACACTTCCCACGGGAAAAGGTTTTTCCTCGGGAGCGTTTCGCACGAGTTTCGCGCGAACTAAAACCTGGTATCTCAGGATGTCGGCTTCTCACGCAATCTCGCGAGGACGTCGAGGAAAACGAGACACGAGCGACCGGATCTGAACACGGAATCGTTCCCGCGGTCGGGCGACGAGCGCGTTTGCATGACTCGAGGATCTGGGCGTTTAGAATGCTTTTAAAATGCGTTTCTCTTTCAAATTTGACGATATACTTTATGGAAGACGCGCGAAGATGACATAAAATGGAGATCAATGAAGGTTTGAAATTATTTTCTCCTCCCTCAACCCTTAAGTGGATTATTTGGTCATCCGCAAGTTTAAACTAATATCGTGCAATATATGTAAATTGTAATTATTTGAAAATTTATGTAATCCTCCAGTAGTACATTATTTTTGAAATGCTTTAAAGTTGATTGTCCATTTACCAATTTGGTAAAAATCAACATTCAAAGTCCACTTAAAGGTCAACGAATGCGAGTGACAAAAAGTGTTTGCAAAGCAAATACACCAAAGAACGGACATTTTCCTACGTCTCGAGGGAGTTTGAAACCCTTTCGTCCTCGTTGAAGAGACGCTCATGCAAGTCTACCGAGCGTTACGAGTCCTGCGCGCCAGGACGAAATCACGGTTAACGAACGCTTTGTTGTCCTCGTTAAAGGAAACTAAGCGGATAGTGATTCGCGTCTCCGGCGGGCTCAGCGGGTCGGAAATCTTCGATTCCCAGCGAGTTCGTGACCCTGCCAGGGGTGAGCCAAACGCTGGAACTAATTCGGAGGAAAGCGGGATTGCGCACAGGTGCCTGGAACTACCCCAGCCCGATCGAACGAGCGACCAGACCGCGGAAAACTTTCGAACTTTCGTCCAAGTACGACGGAAAGACCCGCCAACCGTGAAAGTCGGATGCCCTACGACGAAACTTTTGCGAAACTCGCCCTCCCGGATCGGAGAACGCGACAAACGTCTCGTCCTTCCCCCGCCATTGCTCTCGAAAGACCGCCTAATTTTCGTACCGATCACCTTCGAGTCGTTACCTCGATCCTCGGTAATTTTAGATTCGTTCGTTAAACCAATATTCTTAATTAAACGTTCAGAAGCGTGCAAACAGTGAAATGATCCCTTCAGCGTATTCCTGAAACGGTGAGTTGCTGTGTAATTATCGAAGAAAAATCACATGGATATTGGATCTTTCAATAATTAATTAATTCTTACGAAATTTTTCTTCGATGTCTCTCGCAGTTCTCGACTTTTTTCAACCGTTCATTCTTTGCGAAAACTTTGACGCAACCCCCCCAAAAAAAATTAAACTTGGCTATTGGGAAGAATTGCACGATAGTAGATAGAATGGAAATTGAAAGGTAAATTACAGTAAACGTGACACTCCTATTGCGCTCTAGTGAAACAGTTCAAATCACAAAAATCTCAGAGGCAAACTGTGATCTAAATTGCTGGAAATGTGATATTTTACGTACCACGGAACAAAATACCATAACGAATTAGACTTAACAAAGTTGGAATAAAAATTCCCGATTGCGAATAAAAAAGGTGTCGGTTTCGTCGTTGTTGATACCTTCGAGGCTTCTCGGAAGAACATGCAAGCGAGAATACACCAAGTTTCGCTGCTCCAAGATATCGAGAAGAACCAACCAATACCTTCTGGGTCTCTAATTAGGAATATTTATTTAACTGGTATCGAGCGAGGAATTATACAAAGTTACAAATTCGAGGCTAAATTATTTGTAAAATTTCGACAGAAATAGTGATCGATTGTACGGGTGATACCGTTTTCAGAATCATTTCTTTCCTACGATGGATGATACCCGAGACAACTAATAGGATCTATCGGTTACGTAAATTTCATCGAAACGACGGACCTGTTCCGGACACCGTAGCGAGAACGAAACGGAACACGGATTCTGGGCATATATCTACGTGAGTTCTTTCGCAGCTTGCGTGCTTGCGTCACGAATCGCGGTGCCCGCGTCCCACGCAACGCCGGTCGACGCTGCTTTCTCCGCGATGCGGGCGGACGTCCAGTCGATGGTGTCGAACGAGGATCCGTTCGATCGTCGTCGATCGCGCCCAGCGAATTGTCGCGCGTAAAGATAGGACGTAGGTGGATACTCACGTTTGCCTGAGGGGGGCCGGGTGGTTTGCGAACGAGCCTCCTCGATATCCAATGTTACGGTTCCGAAAGCAACGCCGAAGATTCAAACGCGACGATGGTGGTGCATGGTGCGAGCTTCGAAACGTCAGCTCCAATTCCAATCGACGCACGGCTTCCGCGCGACGATCTTTCTGGATTCTCTTTCGCTGGATACGCGGCTCGAACCGCGATTTAGGACGAAGGACGACCAGCGAGACGGAGCAGGCGGTTACGTGGCGAGACACCGGACATCGAATCGAACCGACGCGCACGAAGGTCGACGGTGGACTGAGGCTCGGACGCTCGGCGCAGCTCCCACGAACGGTGGAGCCTCGCGTTCGTATTGTACGACGCGACGAGGAGGCGCGCGCGAAGCGCCAAGCACGCCCGGATTCGTGCGCAATTGCGCACAATGCAACGCAGTGCAACACTCGTCCACCTTCTCGCGCAATTAACGCGTCCGTGCGTTTCTCGTTTGCCCATCCTTTTCGTCCTCCTACGTACGCGCCGTGTTCTCGGCTCGTTGCGCGACTGCTCGCTCGACTGTCGCGCTGAACTTGAAAATCCTGTACGGAGAGGACATTCACTGTACCGCGATATATCATAACCAATACGATCTGTTCTCTCATACTCGTGAGAGGCGTTCGAGCATCTTCTTCAATAAATGTGTTTCTTGAAAATATCTCGAGAACTAATCATTTTTTTCCCCCAAGATATCTTAATTATGTTTTACGTAAAATGAACAGTGGAATGGATCTGTGCAATAAAAAATATGCATTTCCACTTAAAGAAAAGATGCAATTCTTAATTGCTCGTGCACCGTTGAATTTAAAAAAAAGTCTTAATCGTTATAGATTGTCAAAAGTATCTGGAGTGGTCAGCAGCAGTCAACAGAGGCCAGTGGAGGCATGTAGATCCACGCACCCGTTTGGTTGTCCAGGTGGCAGGGGAGGTGAACCTCTACGTGGCGCGTCTCCTGGTGGCGGATGGGGTCATCAGCCTTCTCAGGCTGGTAGCTCACCCAAACTCATGGGTTATTTGCCGCGGGTGAGTCCTGCAATCAACGTGGCCCCGTGACCGACGGCTTGGTCCCATGTCACCCCGGGGCCGCGGACGTTGGTGACCAGACGCTTACGGTTCAGTGGAAATGCGGTGGGAGGATTGCCTACCACCGCCAGGGGCTTGAAAAAGCACGGCGCTGCGGGGGACTCTGTGATGGCTCACTATAGAGTTCCCCGTCAGACGACTGAGAATGGTCATCGTGGTGTTTTAACCGGGTAAGAGTCCGTCCGGGGGCACTACCAGTCGGCCCATGAGGATTTCATGAGGTGTCCATGAGGATTTCGGTAATGCATCCTAGCAGACCCTGCCTCAGACGCCGGGATAGTGGAAGGTCGATCGAGTGCTTGCGTGAGAAACGGTCCCTCTGGCGGCGAGTACGGGAATCGACCCCACGGTACAATGCAATGGGAATAAATGTTTACTCGTTCTCTTATAGAAAATCACGGTTTTGCAAAAGTCCAACCGAGTGAGCATTTTTAACAGTTTTTCACTAGAGATTACGAACCATTTTGACCATTTCCGGTAGTTCTGGTATTAAACTATAAACAAGATAAAACATACGTTGAAATGAAAATAAGCCGAGTAACGACAAAATGTTTAGTTTACTTAAACAAGAAATGAAAATAATGCAAGGGAACGATCAAACGATGGAGAAAGCTATTAGAAAAATCCTTACGCTCGACGATCCTTTCGATCGTGGTTACGTTTGTCCGAATGAACATCGCTGACACGCGAAGGAATCTCCGCGCGATACGTTAATAGAAACAACGGTAATAACAAGAAAGCGAAAAGAAATTTCCGTGGAAAGGTATCGTGACGCGCAGTAATTTTTGCTTAAAAACCAGGAATAACGATAGCCGGTGTTGCACTAGCGCGAGAAGCATTTGCATACATCGGAAAGCTTGGACGGAACGGATAATGGCCGGAACGTAAATGCACGCATCGGGTTCGTTACCCTTGCGTCGAACTGGCTAGTTGTGTACAGCTACTCGCCAAACAGCTAATTAACCGTCCTGAATGGACTTTCGTTTACGATCGATTTTATTTCTATCGCGTGGTACAATGTACAACATCGATCGCTGGTGAAAAAAATTTGACAAAAAATTACTAAACGTTCGTGTGTTTCGTACAAATTACGTCCTTACGTAGTGTTCGTATCGAAGAGTTTCATCCGTAATTATATGGCATTAAAAATATTTTCATTAGGAATCTTCCAAGTACATAAAAAAGTATATGTATATAAATAGTTATAAATAGTTTCACGAAATTAAGGAAGGAAATAATGACGAAGAACTCGACACAAAAGCATGGTGGTTACACTCTTAAATACAATTGTTGCTATTAACACTCTCGATTGCTGTAAAGAGATGATGGACAAAGATGTACGGCGTTTTTTTATTTTTAATGAAATGTCATCGGGTCCTCCAGTATGCTTCGGTCATAATACATAAATTAGCATTCTTAATTCGCGATAATTAAAGCTATTACTAAAGACATAATCATCGATGTGAACACAATGTTCGACGTCGCCGAATTGCACTCGTCTGTGGTGCACGTCTTGCAATCATCACTTTGGCTGCACGCGTGTTCGTCTGTGCTACAACCTCTAGTCACTTCGTTATTATCTGCAAAATAAAACGAAGACTTTTTAAACACATCGTGGAAGTAGGTAAAACATTTTTCCTTGCGTGTTAATTTAAGAAAAGATCTTAGAGATACCGATTTTTCATTTTCTACGCGTACTTCTACAAACTTTATCAAGCATTATCGATTGTCCATTATATCGACCGAAAGATATAAGAAGCAAGTTAGAAATAAATAAACGAGGAAATTTTTATACCGAAATGCCTAACAATTTCAAGTGTCACGTAACTTTTACTGAAAGGATCATTTACAATAAAGTATAAGTTACCTTTGCTGGTTTGTGAGTAGCAATATACTTTCGTTTCGTCGGCGAATGGATGCATTGGTGACAAACGATCCATCAGGCTTCTACGATTCGTCTGCCGTGCGTAGTAAGCTGCAAATGTAAGCATAGCGGATTAATTCATATTTAAATGTGACAACACTTAATTGAAGATAATAATTATTTAAGCAAATGTTCATTTTCATAAATATATTAATTCAAACGTTAAATTGCTTAAATATGCAACAAGTAAGATTTCATTAAATTGTTTCCTTATTAAAGAAAATAGAGAAAATTCTCTAAAATTTATTTGTAACATTGTTTATAATTTTTATAAATGACAAACATGTCACAAACACCGAAGCACTGCAAAAGGTAACCATCGTTATCAATGAACTGATTTTGAGATAATTGATATGCAATTCTGTTGAAAGGCACACCTCAATTGTACATACATTAATAAAAAATAAAGTTTGCTTGGTTACATGTTCGTACATAAAAGCAATTTTTTTTTAAATTTTTCCCTTAAAAAGCAAATATTACTTAGGCTATTATCGATTAAGGATACTAACGATGCCTGTAAAGTAAATGTCGATCATACACATTTACTTATTAGTATCGATTTACTCGACAGCCTTCGAAACTGTTGATACTAAAACGTGTTTCAAACAAAAGTGAAACGGTTTAGAGTGGGGGGAGTGTAGTCACAGTCCGATACGATTATATGTTTCTCTCAAGTGGACGCGTGAAGGGCATACGAAGGTTAACATTGTTTTCGTAATAAGTACTTCGATTAGCGATACTCGCCATTCCCTGAGCAAATGCGATAAACCACTTCTGGTAAAAAATCATCAATTTAAACGATACCGTCAGCCGTACGTGTACGTGACACAATATCCCCACCAACAGTTCTAAAACTTCGATTCTGAATTCATTTAGTCGAAATTTCTTAAGCTCCCTGCTAGTATGAGGAACAACAAAAGCGAGTGAGTAACTAAAGCGGCTATGCGACAACTCGAAAGACAGCACGTACAAACTGCACTTAGAAAATAATGATATTGCGTTTGTGATAATGTTTTAATACACTTTCATAACCTTACCCTTATTTCTCAAATAACTAGCGGAGACACTCTCTACCATCTTGGATTGTAGAATAGCTGTAGATTCCTCGTCGGGAAGTTTCTCGGTGGTAGATGCCTCGGTGCTAGATGCCTCGACGGGAGGTTTATCGTCGGCAGGTTTCTCGGTGGTAGATGCCTCGACGGGAGGTTTATCGTCGGCAGGTTTCTCGGTGGTAGATGCCTCGACGGGAGGTTTATCGTCGGCAGGTTTCTCGGTGGTAGATGCCTTGGTGCTAGATTCCTCGACGGAACGTTTCTCGGTGGAAGATCCCTCGGTGGTACTTGCCTCGGTGGTACTTGCCTCGGTGGTAGTGTCCTCGGTGGTACTTGTCTCGGTGGTAGTGTCCTCGGTGGTACTTGTCTCGGTGGTAGTGTCCTCGGTGGTACTTGCCTCGGTGGTAGTGTCCTCGGTGGTACTTGCCTCGGTGGTAGTTTCCTCGGTGGTAGTTTCCTCGGTGGTAGTTGCCTCGGTGGTAGTTGCCTCGGTGGTAGTTGTCTCGGTGGTAGCTTCTTCGGTCGTAGGTTTCACAGTGGTAGTCGATGGTTTAACAGCAGGGCACTCCTTACTCATACTGGCATTCACACTCTTGCACGAGTTGTCCGTCGAGGGAACGCATACGTAGCACTTCAACGCACTTCCTAATTCAAAAGCAGATTCGCGTAAAGGGTATAGCCAAATAATGGAGCCAAATGTGCCCCCAGTCCAAATTGAACGTGGAATTAGTCATTCGATAGTTTATCGAAAGAAAACCCTACGTGGCAATTTTTAACTTGAAATCTCGACGATGGGGGTAGTAATAGAGTGATAAAAAAAAAATCATGATTTTGCACAATTATTCCTGTCCTATTGAGTAAAAAAATGTAAAAAAATTCTGAAACATTTCGGGTACCAGGGCACATATTTTGGAAGCTTTTCAGATTTTTTGATTTAACCCAGATAGTAAAATCGCTCAAAATTATTGTTATAGATATTCGAAATCAAAATATTTTTTAAATACTTTCAGAACATTTATACGTAAATATAGATCATTGTTATATAGTTAGCACTTGAAAAGAAAATAATGAATAAAAATAAAAATAGATAAGTTGAAAAGAGAGCTTACGTTCGAGAAACTTGCAGCGGTTTTACAGTCGGAAATGACCGACGATAAAAGTTAATGGAACGAAATACGCGACAGAAATCAATTACGGCAGAATTCGTTTCACTGAGTATTCTTTAAAATTGGTACTTTACCAAATGGAAATGCGACACATCCAATGATGGACAAGACAATCAACGCTCTGTGCATCCTCGACATGTTCGATTCTGTGTTTCGATTGACGTCGATACTGCGACTACTCATACGCAAGTGTTGCGAAGCTTGGAGAAATAGAAATACTCTTTCCGAGCTTATCACGATAAACTTCAAGCTTATCTCAATACAGACCTCCAATCAATACCATCGCCTTGCCGTAAAGCGATTAAAGTATACGCAAAAATTTCCGTTGTTCCCCTTTATCTATTCTTAATTGTTCGCCGTGGCGTAAAATGATTAACGTATACAGAAAAATTTTCGATACCGTACATCCGTTGCTCCCCTTTATCTATCCTCAATCGTTCTTCGTGTTCATCTTCATCCGTTCGCGGGAACCGACCGAAGTATAACGAGAATAATACCTTCGATGATTCAAATTTCATTTTTTCAATTGAAACGCTTACAATCTGTACCGATGAATCAGTATTGCACGTACTCTGTTTGTTACGTGTATCGACTAAACGATGTTCCCGATCGATCAATTATTTAATTCCCGCGGGTTACCGCGATTGATAAACTTTGATGCGCCTCGAACTTGGACCCAAATACAAAATTACACGATACAGATTGAATCGTGACGCTGTGAAGACCGAGAGGGCCAGGTGGTTCTTCGATTCTTAAAACAAGTGTATTACGAGTACCAATAGTTTTATATATTAGTAAAAGAATAATACGTACTGTATGGAACAAATACGTGGCGTGATATTTTTTTTTTAAACTGGATTCTCTATCGCGTCAGTCGCCGTTTTCACAGATTATCATATGCACACGTTGTTGCAAATTATATTCAAGGTTGTAAGGAGTACGCGTTACCGTAACGTATCATGACTTTTTTGTCCGTCCAACCGAGAAAACTACCAGACCGTTATTTCAACGTCGACTCCTCCGTTCATTTCATTCCACTATGAACGCACGATTAGGCGAATCGATCGAGCAGTTACGACAAATCTTTTCTTTACGAAACGTTCGTCATACCATCGCATCGTCGATACAATCTCATAGAAAATTAAAACATAGAAACGATAAAGTACACGATTTACAAATATACTCATACCCGTGATTGGACAAACCTTTTTTACCCGTGTAACGAATAAACACGTTAGATTTGAAATATAAGCTTTTAACGAGATGGCCGACAGATAGACAAATACAAGATCAAGATCAAGTGCAGATAAATGCGAATTTTCTTTTTTAATTATTGCTTGACAATTTTACGGGCACGTAACTGCACCGTATTCCATCCTCTAATAGTGTTTGATTGACTGTTTTATCAAATGAGTCTGTTTTTTTACCGTTGTTGCTTGATAAATAGAATACGTAGATACGGTTGGAAGTATTATCTTTAAAACAAAGGATGCTGAAATACCCCTAAGCGTTGTAATACCATTGTTTACGCTAAGATAACATACAATCTTCCCGTTACTTTGTTATAGTTTTATCAGATGCGTGAAAATTATGTATCGCCCTTCCGGTGGATTCCCTTCCAAAAAAACAGCTTAACAAGGCACAGTAATTTCTTCTGAAACGTCGCATACTTTCACAAGCCTGGAATACAAGTTTAATGACAAACTCTAAACAGACATATTTTTATGGACTATCGTGACGAACGATTATATGGCGATTAGAGTGAATATGAAATAATATACAGCCTTGTATGTGTCACATATTATCAGAGCTAGGAGACAACGACGAATAAAAGATAAATAGATTATTCGTTAAAGAATTAAACAATTAATAATGTAATTATATAAATTTCGTCGCGTCATCTGTTCCGTCGATAGTGTAACCGAGATGTGCAATTCACGTAAAGGTGACGCAACATAAACAAACATTTCCTTTAATTATTCATTATAACGTAGGTATGTTCCTACGACGATTTTTTCGTTTATAGTGTCTTTTATAGATATCCACCCGCAGTACGAGCATGTGTTTATGGATCCGTCACGATATTCGTCGAAGGCATATCTTTTTACGAGTAAATGCATTATTCTTGTCGACAATGCATCGTAGATAGCGAAGAATGTTAGAGTCACGTATCTAGTAGTTTCGTGTATTGTTCTTTTTATAGATCTCGCGTCGTTAAATTGATCACTTTGATGTACGTTTCAAAATATAAATAGCGTCGCAGTGGTCGAACACAGCGACAGTAGAAAAAAATACCGAAACACGAAGGCCGTAACATTTTTACTCGCCGCAGCAATTTCTCTGATGATTGCATTCGTTTCTTTCGCGGATGCAGAACCAATCGCTGGCCCACTGGCTGATCCGGTAACATGCTAATATTATTCGACCACCTTAATTGGGTTCTTCTAAAAATGATTTGCATTGGAATTTATAAAAAAACAAAAAATTGCTTTCAGAACGCCGAACCGCTAAGCCCAGCAGTTCTAGCATCCCTCGTAGGTGGTTAATAACGCTGGAAATCAATGTAATATGCTATATACCATACTATCGTTGGTTCTCGCTCTGGAAGATTGTTCGAACTATCGCGAAAAAGATTCAACGATCGATGTTGTGCATTGGCGTCGATGACGATCGATGGATTGAAGATTCTAGCGCTTCGACGTTTGTGCTTTCTTAATTTCGATCGTTCGCGTGTCGTGGCAGGTCGTGGGAGCAAAGAGCGAGTCCTCGAGGGTAGGGTTCCATTATGAATCGTTACCTTGACTCGAGACCATTAAGGAAAGTCAAGGATCGTTCGTTAAATGAAACACGGAACGTTAAAAAGAGGCACCGGGGTTCCCCTTAACTATATTTCCTGTGCTTCCCCGTCGTCCTCCAAGGAACGCGTGTCGTGAGAAATGTTTATGAAAACGCCCCGTATTTTAACGCCGAGGAAATTCCTACGAATAGATTTTATATTGTATTTTTATAATTCCATCGGGTACAGATAAAGCTCTAACGTCGTTATCTTTTTAACGAGACTTTTGAACAGATAAACGGTTAAATAAAATTAAATCGATAAGGTACTGTTACTTGAGTAATCCTCGTAGATAGACATTCAGTTTTATGTCCTCGAGTGTAATAATCGCGCCGATTAGGTATTGCGAAACTCTCTTGACCGTAGTTCCTGCATGCTCTGAAACTGTCCAACCGCGCGACGCTGCATCTGTAAAACGCTATCGTGACGGTGCATCGATCATAATTACGAAGAAAGAGAATCACCGTCTTCTCCCGAGAATCGAAACGATAACAACGCCACTCGTCCTGTTTTCTGATTCAAGGTTGCAAATACTGCAACGACGATAAGGGATATCCGACAGTTATTGGCAACCGGGACGCAAATTTCACACCGAAAGCTCTCACGATCGAAAGGGAAATACCGATTTCGAGAGCGGCCATTGACCAGACGTGGAAACTAGTAACGGACGATTTAAAATTCGGACAACATTGGAACGAGTTATCTTTGCAACCAAGAATTATCTACGAACCTATATTACATATTCTTCCCGCAATTGAGCAACTCGAAACAATTGCACAACACGACTGGCAACGTTTTCTACCGAGTTTCCTCAACCCTCGATGACCATTCATCGATGCATTACTTAAACGTACTCTCTTAGTCTCGATCGGGACAAAGGCACATTTCCTGTTATGACAACTCTCGAAAAGATAAGTAAATTCGTTAGAATAATCCACATGCTATCTTCAGGTATCAACAGATAATAATTTCTGAACCTACATTATCGTTCCACGATGATAAAAAAAACTTATTATGAACATCCTCGAAGTTTCTTATTCGACGTACGAATCCGATCAATAATGACATATCTCGAATTACAGATACTACAACCAACTTTACCATCGACGATCTTAATCCAACTCGTAATTACTGGTATAGTGCCAACAAGTAGAAATATGAACGCAACTATAGAGGAAATAATGTTTCGAGCATTAAAATAATCAATTTAAAGAAACGGTTCTATCTCGTGTTCGATTTTATATGCGAATATCGCTATATAAAAAGGCACGTATTCGTGGGCTATCATGAGAAACGAATATATGGCGATTAGAGTGAAAAGAATTAAATAATTAATAATGTAATTGTATAAAGTTCTGTCGATAGTGAAACCGAGATGTGCAATTCACGTATAGGTGACGCAACATAAACAAACATTCACTTTAATTATTCATTATAACATATGTATGTTCCTACGACGATTTTTTCGTTTATAGTGTCTTTTATAGATATCCACCCGCAGTACGAGCATGTGTTTATGGATCCGTCACGATATTCGTCGAAGGCATATCTTTTTACGAGTAAATGCATTATTCTTTGTCGATAATGCATCGTAGATAGCGAAGAATGTTAGAGTCACGTATCTAGTAGTTTCGTGTATTGTTCTTTTTATAGAACTCGCGTCGTTAAATTGATTACTTTGATGTAGGTTTCAAAATATAAATAGCATCGCAGTGGTCGAACACAGCGACAGTAGAAAAAAATACCGAAACACGAAGGCCGTAACATTTTTACTCGGCGCAGCAATTTCTCTGATGATTGCATTCGTTTCTTTCGCGGATGCAGAACCAATCGCTGGCCCACTGGCTGATCCGGTAACATGCTAATATTATACGACTACCTTAATTGGTTTTTCTAAAAATGATTTGCTTTGAAATTTATAAAAAAACAAAAAATAACGTTTGCTTTCAGAATGCCGAACCGTACAACTCAGATCTTATGCTCCTCCTACTTCTAATAATAAAACGTTTCAGCATCCTACTAGTGTCTTTCATAATTTATCGCATAATTCCTAAACCTTTTTATACGTATAAAATAAATTATAAATTGCGTAAATTGTCACAATCGTGTTTTAGTTTATTCAGTAATATATTGTTAAATCCTCTGTTACCCTGAAACCTTGAAAACAGACATAGTGATCGATAGACGCGTTATTCATTGTCAACCATAAAATGTAACGACCATATGTTACTACTGTAGATACAGTTCAAAGTAATAGCGCAACAGGCAATAAAAGTTCCCGATTGTTTTTCCTTCGCCATTTTTTATCAACACTTTTAGTGTACGTTGAAAGGTAATACAAGTCCCGACAGTGATTTTAGTGGATTCTTTCGTTATAATTATCAGCAAAACGAATGCATTTGACAAAGAAAACAGAACCTGTGCAAGGAAAACTAGCAACAAGCAGCTACAAGTATGGACATCATGAGATTCTTACATAGTTCTTTTTTAGAACACAGATCCAGAGGCACGTTTCTAAGGAAGGCTGCGAATATTTTGTCGTTTGAAATGATAAACAAGGCACAGTGAAAACGATATATGGAGCAATTAATGATGCAAATCTTTACTGTTTTAAGTTTAAATTCTACTTTGGCCATTATTCTCCTCCAACCTCTTCTTTAACAAAACTAACTCGAACTACCCCAACTCTTGCATTGAATTAACTATTAATGGTTGAAAAACATTGGCTATATTTATAATAAAACTTTGAAGTAAAATTTCTCAAGAATGAAGGCCACTTTGACTAGTAGTATCCCAAAAGAAAGAATAACATCGAAACATTCAGAGGTTTTAATGTACTAAGTACATTCAAAGTTCTATGTATGTAGTTTTAAATCTTACGACAACTTATAGAATACAATCGTCTTTTATATCACGAGAAACAATTCTAAATTCACTAGCTCGGTTTTACCCAGGATAAAAAAGCTTTTCGAAAGGAAATAAACGGAATTCAAGTTCTTAAATTAGTAAAATTAGGGATTAGAGAGAATCGAAGTTCTCGCGATACAAAATCATACATAATTTTAATCTTTCCATTGGAACAATCGAAATTTTGTCGAGTAGCCATCGTATGTAGTACGGTACACGATATTTTAAGCAACGCAAAGTATCGTTAAAAGTTGAACTTTGCAATGTCTCGAAGCAAAAATTTATAATTCTCGAAATGATAAGTAAACTCGTAGAATTAGTTTAGATGCTATCTTCAGATATCAACAGATAATAATTTCTATACCTACATTATCGTTGTACTTGAAGTTTCTTATTCGACGTACGAATCCGACCAGTAACGACATATCTCGAGCCACACAATTTTTTCCATTATCGATCTTGTTCGAAGTCGTAATTACAGATAATATGCCAACGAATCATCGTAGAAATATGAACGCAACTATAGAGAAAATAATATTTCTAAACGCGTGTTAGATCTGTGGCGACCTGGAAGGACTTTGAGCTACAAAGATGGCGGCCAGAACACGTGTATCGCGCGAAACAATTCGTAAAATTATTTTAGCTCTTGCTCTTACGTGAAAAATTTCTAACTATAACTTTCTCAGGAATCTTTTCTATTCGAAGGTATGTTTCACTATAGATGTTTCAACATTTATCGGAACTCACGTTTCATTCATAAAATTACTTACTTACATAAACTGTTCGATGTCCATAAAATTAAGGGACAACGAGTTATTCCAGTTATCGACGTAGAAATGAACTAACATTCAACACTAATAAAACAATGAAGTTATACTTTTTTTTTATTATTTCAATCCATTACATTTTACGTGTCTCTCTATTGATTTGATACTCGCTAAAAATGTTACGTTTTATTCTTCAAAATTTAGGTGTACATATATATTACATGTATGCAAAATCATTTTACGGCTGTGATATTCGTTTCAAGCGTCATTTACCTATACGAGGTATGAATGCGGGATGGTTTGCTGCAGCATTCTGTATAGAAATATTTTAATTAAATTATGACCCAAACTATCGTCAGAAATGTTTAAATAAGACGATCGAATGCAAAATAAAGCGACATTACCGCGTCTGGCGAAGGATCAGCTACAGCTTCCGCATCTGTCGTAGAAACAAATGCAACCAATAAAGCCATTGCTCCGCCAATCAAAAATGTAGCGACCTTCATGTTTTAGTTTTCTTTTTTCGACTGTTGCCAACTTCGACCATCGTAATATTACTTATACTCGCAAACGAACATTAAAACAACCAACATAACTATAACATATCGTCTGATCGTATATGCGACTGTAACATCACTATCCGTGATATAAAATTAGCAATGAAATCAATGAAATAACAAACTGTAAACAATCATAATCGTATTTTAGTTTATCCAGTAATATCTAAGACCATGAAAAACAGACATGGCGTCATTAGATACAGCTGAAAGTAATAGCGCTACAGCAAATAGAAGTTCTCGATTGTTTTTACTTCATTTTTTTTTTTATTAACACCTTTTAGTGTACGTTAAAAGATAATACTAGTCCCGACGGTGATTTTAATGGATTTTTACGGTATAAATAGCTGCACGCCGAGTGTGTTCGACAAACAAAACAGAACTTGTGCAAGGAAAACTGACGACAAGCAGCTACAAGTATGGACGCCATGAGATTCTTACTCAGCATCGCAGTCGTTCTGATGGTTACTTTTATATCATTCAGCAACGCAGACCCTGAAGCTGATCCCATGGCAGACCCCGTAAGTCGAGACAACTTATATTTGTATTGGTTTAGTAACTTTTCTAAGCGACCGTAGTCTTAATATCTTGCATGTCATTCGATATAACAGTGGAAGAGTATTGCTCCGTCCAGTTTTTGCATTTCTCAATGTTTTGGGACGTTCTAAATATGAAATATTAGTCTCCGTTTTGATCTGTGGATCATTAAATATGGTATGAAGAAGTCTAAAGAAAGAAATTGTAGATATTAGATTGAATTTATGGAGCGGACTTGCTTCGTACAATTTCTGTGATATGTAATATGTAATACCGAACTTCGATCGATCAGATGTTTGTAATTACAAAAAAACTATTTTCTTTTTCAGGAAGCAGACCCCGAAGCAAACATGGCCTCGCTGCTGAAGAAAATATTGCCCCGCGTAGTAAAACTAATAAAAGGATAAACAACCCACAATGGAAACGTCCCACAGATCTATATATTATAAGTACAATGGTGTTTGAAATATACAGCAATTAATATATGCAAATCTTTCGTATCCTGATTTAATATTTCCTCGATCTCTTCTTGCTTTAGCGGATTAAGGCAACGAGCTTCTATTCCCGAAGCTCGTCGCGGTTTTATCGAAGAAAAATTCTTAGGTATCGATCGTTGGAACTAACGGCCTAATATTTCTCAAACACTCTGTATAAACGAAATTCGTTGTCTATCTCGAAACTGGTTCGTCACTGATTTGTCATCGACGCGAAATTAGCGGGGTCGTTTCCGTTTATCGTGCAAGAATGGCACACGTTTGACCCATATAATGAGTCTCGCGGAACAAAAACCTTCGAATGAGGTGAAAGCACTAACGGAGAAAGCCTTGACTCATTGTCGCGACCTTCCTTCCTGATTAAAACGGACCAAGAACGAGTGACTCCAACATTGACTTCCCGACAGGTGCGAAATTCCCTCAAGATCTACATAACGAAACTCGTCGCAAACGCGAATCGGTTTATCTGATGATAGTCGAGACTCGCGATCTACTTATCTCGATAGAAATTTCGAACAACGAATAAACGGCAAACAACCGTTTATCCATTACTCGTTAAATGAAAAGACAAGTTGATTATCGTCACAATTCCATGATATAACTTATTCTAAAAATAATCAGTTGATACACACCACGCTCGTAGGCCAAATCGATAGTCTAATTGACTGGTTTCCTCCCCACCGATCAGTCTTCTACGCTCTAGCTACTGTCTTCAAGGTTCTTGCTAAACTTGTTGAGTTAAGTAGGCACTTTAAATATAAAGAGCATCGATTCTGTACAGTGTGGTTTACTAGAAACTACCTTGGTTTATTCTTTGCCAGTAAGAAATATTAATTCTTCTAATTTCTAATCGTATCGTGATTAACGACCATTGATGTCAAGTTTCACAATCATGAAGCCACTGGTCATCGATTGAAATTAACACATTTTTACAGTCGCCTGTACGAACAAATTTAAACAAAATGAAAATAGTGCACGTTTGAAAAATTACATTAAATCGTACGTCAAGGGGTTAACGAAGAGAATGTTCGTTTGCTTGTTTCGTTAAACGTTTAACGTTTCGCTAGGGTATCTCCGGCATCTACGAGCTCCTACGAACGTCGAGATTCGAATCAAATTTGCAACGTAACGCGCACGCGCGTACGAATAATAAGTTTACTTAACTTTCACGCGAATGGAAAGGATCAGTGGGTGGGTGGTGAATCGCGGCGAAACACAAAGCGTTACTCGGCTGCGGTTCAGGTTACGCGAACGGCCAAGTTCAGGGCCAACGAGATTCAATCTCTCGTTAAAATTACAAAACGAGATTCCACGGGGCATTCCCTCTCCTCTGATCAACCGACTTTCACTCCGATCGTGTCGCGTCACAAGATCCTCTGTCCGCTGGCCGTCGAGACTCATCAACGCGAAAAGATGGTCCTTATTTATCGACTTTAGATTACTTTTTGATGCACCCCAATTACGACGCCATTAGATGGGTACAGGTAAAGAGAAAAACATATCATATTTTAATATTATCCACACGAATGGTAGCAAGGTAATAAAACGAACGATCTAAACAACAACAAAGGGACGTTGGTGTTGAGCAATATTTTCGATAGATCGCGAACACGTGTAAATCTTAATTTTCCTGTGATGGGGATGGAACTTTCTCCTACGCGTAACGCACGTGGCTATAGACAGATAACGTAACCACGACAGGCGAGGTAGCCGCGAGTGTTCGCGGCTAGAAGGCCAAAGCTGGAGCAGAGGAAGGGAAGTAGCCTGCTGGCCAAGTTCAGGGCTAACAAGATCCGATCCAGTCGCGTCTTTTTCCGTCGGTTCGAGCGCCGCAGAAGGCGCGTCTTCCGCCGTAAAACCTGAACCTTACTTCGACGTCGAGTGAACTCCCTTAGCCGTTCGAGTCCCTCTTTCGTTTCCCCTTTCTTTCTTCCACTCTTCCTTTCCTCCCTCCCCTCCCCCTCCTTCTCTTGGTCCTTGGAATACGTTTGTTTCTATTTTCTCAGGCCCCGGTCCAAACCAGACTCGCCGTTCGTTCCTTTTACCCTTTTATCGACTTCCGATCCTCCCCCTCCTCGCCTCACCCCGGCTACGATCTTACCGCCGTTTTTCTCTTTTCCGTTTCTCCCGCCTTCGGTACTCACTTTCCTGGCCGACCAACGGCGCACCGCCAGCCGCGACGAGCTTTACCAACGCGACAAAAACTGCCAAAAACTTCGAAGAGACACAGTATCAACGCTACGGAGCAACCTATCGTCGCTTGAAATTATTTACTCAACCCTTTGCACTCGAAGAAGTTCATTGTAATAGAAGTAACTGGCTACACGAATAGAATTTTTTAACGCCATCTTAAGGAATATTAAAATTCTCCTTTTTCTCCCAGAGAAATTTATAAATGTTGATAATTTATAATCTCTTCATTTGCTTTGTCAACCTGCTTTACTATACATACACCTTAAATCGAGTTGTAGTGTATATGAATAACAATTTTTCTGACAACCATGCACATTCGTGCGACGCTCCGAAGCTCGAAGGGATTCGCGTACTTGGCTGGTCCCCACCCCCCCCCCGGTCCCTATTCCCGTCAATTCCGCAACTCGAGGCTCGTTTCTGCCGTCTGCATCCTGGAATGCGGTTGTTCCACTCTATACCGATATTACCGCCTACGTTCTACGTACTGAAGCCGCGCGCGCAACGACGGTTATGATGTAAGAACCGCGAACGCGCTATCCTCCTGAAACTGTTGGAAAATTGGGTAAAACCGATACCGATCGTCGACGAAAGTTACTAGGGCATCGAAGAACGAATACATAAAATTTTACATTGCAAATTTACCTGTCGCGAAGCTCCCTGCAACGAATTATATATGATTTCCCAATGAGGACGTCATAGACGCCATATTGGTTGTTAGCTTACTGGAGTCACTGTTTTACAAATTACCACGAAAATCGACGAAATGTAAATGGCAAATGTCTTTAGATTAGGTAACGCACGTGGGAACGAATTGACAGAATACGTATGAAGATTCTGATAACGAGGGAAACTTCACGGTTACCATTTTTCGAACGTTCGTCGACACACAGTGTTTCCAACAGTCGACAAGCAATTAAGATACAGCGCGTGCAACGATCGAGAATATCGATCGGCGTACGCACGTGTACCGTTACGGTCATCCATTTGCCACTGCTTTTGATCGCTCATGGGCGAGCAGAGGCCATGCAAATTGGAACTGTGTCGCCGGAAGTGGGGCTTCGAGACGCGTCGAGCACCACGTGCTAGAGGACGAACGGGCTCGATCCTAAATTGCGAAACAGTACGTCGCGCGGTGGAAAAGAGTCATCGGTTTTCTGCTTATAAACACGATTAAATCAAAAATTTAACTGAGTTTTATATTGAAATACGTCGAAAAAAAAAACAAGTTTCATAACGCCCTCATAGATAATACCTTTCAATTTAGAATTTAATCTTTAAATCTAAAATAACCTCTAATGGTTTTAAACAGTGCTCGATTAGTATCTCCACCTTTATCAATATACGCATAGAAATTCAATTACAATAACACGATCGGCCGAATAATTATCAATTATAACATTATTTCTCCTTCGCATTGTACTTTGTACGAGAGGATCACCGAAGACCTAAAAAAAATGGAGGTCGAAATGTCCGAGGAAAATGTAGTAATCAGTTCTTAAATATAAATATGTATGAGGTTCTGTGAAAGTCCAAGTATTACTTTCCTTTTGAATAATTCCTGTTTCTTGGATTTTTAATACCTTCGTAACGGCTGTCTGGCAGACTGACAAATACATATTTACAAACTCTCCAATACTTGGTCGGTGCAAAGACTTCGGTTTTTTCAGCATCCTCGATCGGATGTTTCCCGTGGAATCAGCGCGTCTAGAATTTAAACCTTGGCCGATGTCACGGAAGAAGGCTGCTCCGAATGGGTCGTTTGTTATATTCGTCTTCGATGTCGTGGAGATCCGGCGGATCCGCGAAACCGCTGTCCTCGTACCGGGTGCACCGTGATCCTGGCGACCTGGGAGGATGAACCGGATGGACGCTGGAACGGACACGAATATCACGGGGGGGGGGGTTTCTCGATCGTCGAACAGCAATTGCAATTATCGTTTTAAAGAACCTGGTGCATCTGGAGGGACTGGCCTCCAAGGGCTCGTCGTATCTGCGCGATAGCATCGTGAAATCGCGATGCGCCGCCACCATTTTCTGCAGTCTCGAAATTATCTCGTAATCGGGCGTGCAAATTGGCTCCGACAATAATTTCACCACGGAGACACGGAAGCTTTGCAGCTGAAACAGGAAATTAACGATTTGCCAGTTGTAACCGTGTATCGCTGCCAGTCGCTGGGCGACTCGCGGCTGCAGCCTTTTTCTCGGCGCGAAAAATTATTTTCCTTTCCCTGGAAATAGTAGCGATCGAACGACAGTCGGCCCTTCGGTCGATCTTCTCCAACGATTTAACGAGTTTCGGTCGTTCGTTACGATTCGTGGCTGCGTCCGCGACTCCGCGGCGAGCTCGCGTTCCCGGCGAAAAAGAAAGAAAGAAACGCTTGAAACCGTTTGGCGAACTAGCGCGCCAGGCACTCGACAACGAGTGCGCTATTACTCGATTGGGTGTCAACGAGAACCATCGGGATTGTTTCAATGAATTGACGAGCCCGTTGGCCTCTGGCTCTCGACCGGTATTGTCACGGAACGAGATCTCGTAATTGAGATATGCGCATCTTTGATCAAAGATCAAACGCTCCGAGCCCGTTTACTCGCGAAGCCTGAATCGACGAACGGAAAACTACCCGGTAAAAGTTCCATTTTGGAAAAGATCGGAGGAACAATTCTCAGCGATGTACTCCCAGAGTTGGACAGAATGTAATTTGATTACGTTGACGATAATTATTTTACTTTTCAGTGAAAAAATTAAATAAATTAATCTTTAATCAGATTACATTTTGCCTAGTATCGCGCGAAATGCGTAAGTACTTGAGACTCTCGTTTGGTGATCTCGGAAAGGTTCTGCTTGACCTGGGCGAGCTCCCCTCTGATAAGCTGCAACGAATGATCGTTTATGGATCTCTCTTGCTCGGCGGTTTCCGTGGTGCTTCTCATCTGCTCCTTCAACATGGCCAGCTTTCTGTTGCACCGCGTTCTCAGCATCTCGCTCTCGACCAGACGTTTCTGCAGCTCCTCGATCTTGCGGCTGCGCTCCAAAGCGGCTATCTGTTTTCGGGGAAACAATCCATTATAACCGGAACAATGGAACCTTGGATCGCGGATGTCGAAAAACTTTACGCCCCTTGTAATCGGCTGCCTCCGTCAGTTGCGCGCTCAGTTCGCGGTTTCGCGACTTCTCCTCCGAAAGCTGAACCTGCAACCGATCCAGCTGCTTCGACAGCTTCTTCGCCCTTCAAATAGAAATCATTCTCATTCATGATATATTAATTGCCCATAGGATATACTAGGCGATCAAGGAACCACAGTATCAACTCTCAATCTCAACTGAATCGTTTTACTTAACCCCTTAACGTTCATGCCCGAGTCTGACTGCTTTGAAAAACGATATTTATTTAATCTAATGGTTTAAGGGACGATAATATTTGTTTTCCTTCAAATTATACGTTGGATACAACATTGTAATTAACGGAAACCACATTTTTAGAAACAAATCCAATAAAGAAAACTGATTATTCTTGGTTAACCCGAAAAATATGGGCGTTAAGGGGTTAACGTCGGTCCTTATCAAATTGGTAAATGGAAATCAACTTTTCAAATAATTAAACAGTTATTATTTGAAACTTGCGGTCCCGATGATCCACTTAAATCTGTACGAATTAATTTATCGTAACGAGAGTAAAGGGTACGTGCCGAAGATTCGCCTCGTCCCTTTCGGTTTGCAGCAACGACTTCATTCTGACGCTATCTTCTTGCAGCGACAGCTTTCGACGAAGAAGATCGAGATGAAGATCTCTGCGCTGCAACTGTTCCCGCAGCGTCCTCACGCGACGTTGCAATTGATACACCACCGAGGTCTGAACAGAACAGAGACGAGAATTCGAGCCCGTGTAAAAAAATGCGAACGCAAGCGCGACGGACAAAGCGTATCGCATTCCGCGCGAAAAGTTATCGAATTCCTATTAAGCTCGTTCGGCTACGAATAACAAAAGAAAGCTTCTACGATCGACTACTGACGGCTTACTTCTTTCATAGAAGAAAGCTCGTGGAAGGACCGCTCGCGTCGAATCCTCGGCAAGGTGGTGTACTCGTGGAACGAATACTGCGAGAAAGCGCGCGATTTGCGGGAAACGAACACACAGAACAAACGAGACGTTAGCAAAGTGACAGCGAGAAACAACGACGAACGATCGAAACATGTTTCTTTCACCTTGTCCACCAGCTTGTCGGTCTCCAATCGGGCCAACTGCTCGGCTCGCACCAAAAGCGACTCCGTTTGAAGATCCAGGCCCATCTCTTCGGAGATCTCGTCCATCTGCATCACCTTTCCAAGCCGATCCAAGAACGCGACGAACTGACGAAGAAATTTTTTTTAAGGTGCAAGCGTGTTTTTATTTAAAACGAGAACGGATTACCGTCTGCTTGTCTCGGCGCAAGGACTCCTTCGACAGCTCGCAACTGGTGAGCTCGGACTCCAACTTGTGAACTCTGCCCTCCAGGTTCGATCGTTCGTTTTCCAAGTTTCTCATCTTCGATACCGTGGTATCGATCAGTTCGCTCTGTCGATTCGTCGACTCCGTCGCTGCGCTCACTTTCTCTCGGAGACTTTGAACATTCTAACAAAGGGATTTTCGAAACGTTAGAAACATGGTAGATCGTCGATATCGACGTTCTACCGTGATTAGAAATAGTAATACGATAGCCTGATCCTTGGACTCGGCCAAGATCTCTCTGATGCGATCCTTGATGGCGTTTTCGTGCGACTCGACGTATCTGTTGGGGCCGCCGACGAGTATCGCCAAGGATTCGAGAAAGTGACGCGATTCGTTCTGCATCCGCTGCATCTTCTCCTCGCGGTGCTTCAGATCGTCTGCGAACAAAACGAAACAGTCAGAATGGGTATTATTTATGAACGTTTTCAAATTCCATAAATACTTAGTTTGCACCTCGCAATTGGCAGATGAGCGTCTCTTGGCTCGATATGTTTCCGCTAGCACTGCTTATGTTCCTGTTCGCATTCAGCAGCTTGTCCCTCAGATCGCTGGTCTCCCTTTCCGCGACTCTGTACTGCATCTCGAGGCATTCTTTGTCCTGCCAGGTCGAACCGATTGCTCATTTAAAAATCGCGCGGCCACGATATTTAAGAGGTTTCGTCGATAAAATAAGATCTAAATTTAGTGCCTGTTTCAAACGATCCAAGTCGATCGATTGCGTGGACACTTGTCGCTGTAGCTGTTCCTTCTCAGCGACGGAACGATCCAGGGCGTCCCGACAGCTTCGAAAATCCGCCTCGACGACGGTCAGTTGGGCCTCGAGGTTCGTGCTCTTCGATCGTAGACGATTCGCCTCCTGCACCAGCTCCTCGGCCTTGTGAATCACGATCTCGGGGCCAGGATGCACGGTCTCGCAATAGTCGACGTTCAACGCGTGAGCCAATTTTCGCGTGCACTCCTTGTTTTTAAACGTAAGAAGAGTTGGGGAAAACTCTGTTACTTGAAATCGATACCCATCGCGATAATTGTACCAAACCCCTAACCTGGAGATTCGAACGGGCGCGTTCCCTTTGCTGGATCTCCTCGGACACGTTCTGCTCTAGCTGGCGAGTTTTCTTCTCGCACTCGCGTATCTTCTCCTCGTGGTACTTGAGATCCCGCTGCAAACCCTGTATCGTGGTCTCGTTTCTGCCCTGGCTCGCGTAAAGATTCCTCTCGCGTTCCTCCAGCTCCTGACACCGTGGACAAAATTTTAACGCACGCACCGACCCGCCCGTAACAGGGTCAGACCGCGTGAAACAAGAAGAACGAACGACTAGGAGATCGGAGCAACCTGTATACGTTTTTTTAGACTCGAGACTATGGCGTTCTGTCTGACCGCTTGCTCGCGAAGCTGCTCGGCCTCCAGCTGCAGCTCCACGACCCGTTGGTCCCTCGATCTCACCGCGATCTTCATCTCCTGGAGCTGAACGGTAAATCCACGGATTACTAATTCGCCTTGTCGAGACGACCAACGTTCGTTTACCTCGGAAGTAAGCCTGTCGCGCTTGTACTCGAGGGCTGCCAGTTCGCTCCTCAGCGTGGTCGTCAGGTCGTGGGTCATCGCGTCTTCCTGGCAGATCTGAAGCGACGGATTGACCTTTATTTCACACGTAACTTTACCCTCGAGGTCGTTCGAAGGTCGTGCTCTGCTCTGCCTCGATAAAAGATATCGATGGGTTAAAAAAAGACACGAAAAGATCTCTCTTTAGATACGTTATCACACGTGCTGGGAACAGGATTAAATCAGGCTTCGACAACGCAGATATACCTGGACTTTGGCATCGCGTAGGGCCGACGAATCGAAGTTTTCCGACGCGGATACAATGATTTGAAAACAAACAAAAAAAAAAAAGACGTGAACGCAATTTTTATCAGATGGTTGGATTTCATTTACGTCCCGTCACGTCGGCTCGATCGATACGCGTTTCGCGCTGCAACTCCAGCAAGGGTGTCGCTCGTAATTATTTCCCGCGCGCCGAAAGGCCCCGGTAATTAAAGCATCGTTAAGTTAAAATTAAACCGCGCATCGGGGGAATCGAAAATGGGAGAATGTCTCGCCGCGATGCGAGGGATGTTCCACGTCGACGGATCGAATCACGGGGGCGACTGATCGATCCAGCGTCCCCGTCCAAGGGTGCCATTTTTAATTACAGATCCTTGTTAAGTGACAGACGGCGATCGAGTTCGAGCAGGACCTTTTTCAACAAAATTATAAGCTTCGAAACGACACGAACTCTGGAACAGTTCGAACGATTTTCAGTTTCTGTTGGATACAAAAATCATCTCCAGTGACGATTGTATATGAAGGGAGTTTTGGCCATTGGTTCTACGAACTCAATGGTGTTTATTATAGAAAGATAAGAGTTATTTCTCTCGCCTTTCTTCTGCGGGTGAAGTCACTGTCTTGCAACAGATCTCTTAGAGAACAGAACTGAATTCTTAGATATACCTTCTACATATCATTCAATAAAAAGTACATTTCGTTTCATTCGTAATCACACGTTCCATAGCCCGACATTTTCCAATAGTTTCCAAGATAATTTTTAGGCTAATCGCGGTCACGAGTTTCGCAGAAACGTACAAGACCGACTAGTTTCGTCTGCCCGCGACAGCGAAGTTACGTGACTGGAATCGAACCTAAACGCGAACCCGGAGACTTCGCGACCTGGCTCTGATCATTTTACTCGGATACATCCGTGCACGAGACCGCGCCATTGAAATTCAGAACGGCAACCAGCGCGTAGGCAAGATTCTTATACGCGATGGTCCCACGAAACTAGGTCGGTAGCGTCGAGACAATAGAAGATGGAACCGAATTTCCATTGCTATGAAACAATGTCTAACAAAAAGTTTAATTAAATAATACCAAGTTGACTTTCGTAAGCTTTCCCGGGCTCGCTGCGCGGTCGAATAAACGACAGCGCTATCTGCCACCCCTAAAGCAAACAAGCTTTGTTCGAACCACTTTTTCGTATCGTATTTTTCGAGATATTTGCTCCCGTAAATTAAAATAGGATACTAATAATTATATAGAACATTGCACGGTGGCAGGATTATCGAGACGCCATTGTTTTTTTTTTTTTCAAGCTTGCTTGTTAAATAAGATTAAAGATAGATCGTATCGTAACTTGCCTACGATAGAGCTCTCGTCTACGCTGTAAGCATAATCGGTAATTATGGTTTCACGTTCTATGCACCGATAGAAGATCACGGTTCCGATAAACCCGCATCTGGGTCGGTGTTTCGATAAAGCCGCACGTGACGGATTGATCTTATTGTACAAATACCGATAACTTTCACCGCGACGAGTCACGACGCGACGCGCACCGGTTCTCGTATCGAGATAAACGCGTCTATCTTGTCAATTTTCTGCCCAACGATGCGACTATCGTAAGTGTCGTTGCACACGAATCTGGAGCAACCGCGATAATTGTGTTTTCTACGGGAATTCAATTTACAATTCGATCCTTGCCTCGTCCAACTTATACTCTAAGTACTGACCGTACAAATTTTAACATCCATACATATTACATTAATTAATACATAAAGCCCTACTCGTTATGGGCCTCCAACTACCTCTTAACGCTAGAAAGACTGAAACTTGGTATATACCTATGTTGGCCAAAAGCAGTCAAAATGACTGCATTGTGAAAGACTAACTAATGTGTAAAGAAATTTGTTTAAAATTAATTTTCAATATTATGTTATAATATTATGAATTTAGGGCGCAGAAATAAAATAAACAACTTGTTAGAACAAGTATCACTGCATAAAGATTCGAATAACAAGTACTACTTTAGCTTATCGAGAAACTGCAATTTATCAATAGGTCTGGGTTAGGTCTGGGTTAGGTACGCCCAAATCGACAATTTATCATGTACTTGTATGTTATCATGTGTTGGTAATCGAAAAAAAATGAAAACTGTTATTTCAATACAGAGTCGAACTGGTCATATAAGAAATTTACTCAATTCAATAATAAGAGTCATTTGATTATTTAAAATTTCCCAAGCAGTCAAAATGACTGCTTTTGGGCGATATAGGTATAACACATATATATATATATATACTGGAAATGAAGGAGGGGGGAGGTAACTACAATTATTAATAAACGCATTTATATGTTGTTCAAAAAGTCACAAAATTCTAAGAAATTGTGTCATTATATACATAATTGTTTTTCTAATTGAAATTAAAAAGCAGTCAAAATTACTTCCTTGGGCAATCTAGTGTTAATATAGACACACTCATAGCGAAGCCAAATATTGAAGCTTGTCTTAGTATTCATTCCTTTTTCAAAAATTCTAATTTACATATTTAGTGTTAACGGACATTGTTATTGTATTCACTTGTATTATTATTATATTCTCTTGTATTATTTCTGTATTCTATATTATTGTACCCATTTATGTTATTTCTGTAAAGCGAAATAAATCCAGAAGGGTTTCAATTGCTTAAATAAAAAAAAAAAAAAATTAATACATAAAAGTGTCATTCATAGCAATATACACGATCTGTACAAATTCATGTATCACACAACCATTTTGAATATCATTTTAGACCTAGTTTTAGACTAAGTACGCATATTTTATTTCTCTCCTTACATCGTGAAATAATATATAAAATGTACAAATCCAACCTGCATAAACATACAAAAGAACAATCGAACACGAATAATAGGGTAAAGAAAAATGTAAAAGGAGGAATATCAAAATTTTTATTCTCCGTGTTAGACCATGCCTCTTTGGTTCCACGCGAGAATCGAATAAAAGTCGTATTGGTCGGTTTGGGTACGGGGCACGTGTTTCGCGAAGCGCGTCGTCTCCACGGAACCAACGATCAAATAAAAATAATTAATTCTGGATTCCGAGAACGCGAAAATTGCGAATGGCGTAGGATGCTCGAGGGAGCCGGCGATAAAGGTGCGCGGCGACAGGTGAAATCGATTCTGTGCAACGCTATGGCAACCGAGCCCTTGCCGCGCGAGTCAATACATTTACCATTCACGCGAAAACGACGTATAGCAAGCACGTGCAACGGTACGCAAAGGTATACAGACAATAACGACGCGACGATCCGTCGCGGATAATTGGCTGGTGCTTGCGTAACGTGCATAATATCGAAAGCATCGAAACAACAACGACCCCCCGATGGTTTTCCCCAACTTTCTCTCTTATCATTCGTCCGTAAACCGGCGAGCCCAATTTTCTACCGGAAACCAAACGAGAACTACGAAATTATACACGAAATACAATATTGAGAGGCATGGTTCGATAACATTTCTACGATAGAAAATTGTAAAATAAAAAGAAACGGAATTTCAAACGAAGGTAAAATGGCGACGGGATAAGAGGTTAAACGCTTCTGTCCCCGACGCGTTGTACGTGCGTACCGGGAAGCTCTGTGATAGAAAAAAGAAGTGCACGTGACCTATTCAACGCCCGTAGGTTTTGCTAATGCGCACACGCGTTGGTATACGTGTACGGTGAGCAGTGAAAAGGCTGAGTGATAAGCGGGTGCATTCAATCCCTGTGATAAATCTCGCCTGTCGCGGACGGAAGAGACCTTTCGAGGCGACGATATAGACAGAGTTTCAAAGACTCGCAGATCCTCCTCGGTGGTTTCTCTCGGTTCCCTGGCCGCCCTTGGCTCCTCCTCGCTCGACATCTTGACTCGTTCCACGCTGACCACTCTGATCCTAGGGATTTCCCTTGCCGCGCGAGACGAGTCAACAACGAGTTACTTCCTCTGTCGACATCTTTTGGCGGCACGACTGCGGTACCCCCACGGACGCGACGACTCGACGGTGGAAAAACGTTTCCAACGAAGACGGAGAGTCGACGCGAGACGGGCCCGTCTGCCTACCAACACCCACGCGCACGAACCTCAAGATAATCGAAATTCATCGATCCGAAACCCCGAGCTTCTTTGCCTCCCGGTACCGACTCGATAATATCGTTTTCGTCGCAAGAAAAGTGACTCGAATTTATATGTACGTGCAACAGTACCCCGCTTATTGCGTCAATACGGAATTACCACCGTCACGATTTAGTTTTCTTCGCGCCAAAACACCATCATCTCGGACGAGTTAGGCAAAAATGTAATCTACTTATTTACGATTACGATTTCAACGTTATTACACGGTTCAATGATATACGACTATGATTACACGATAACTACAGCAGTTACTTGGTAATTACGGTGAAAGCATGAGCATAAACAAGCAATCAGATTAAATTTTGCCCAACTCTGGTAGCCGGCAGCTGCATAATTAATATCCTATTTGAAAGACCCGTTTGATCACGATCTGTTCCGAGAACAAATCGTAACGATAATCGTCCGAATATTTCTACGTGAAATCTGGAGATACCGACTTGGATTCAAGAAAAGAGACCAGTCATTCACTTGACTATTACAGCCTTGAAATTATGTATAATCGAAATACAATTTACCTGCTATTTTTAAAGCACACGTTCGTTCATCGAATTACATCATGAAATGTACGGAATAAATCAATAACGTTCACAATAGATACCTAACCGTTTTCGACCATACAAGTTAATGTAAACTATGTACGTATTCAGAACGTAGGCGCCATCTAACGCTATGGGGTTGTATCAAGTACCAGAATATGCCAGTAAAATCAAATAATTAAAGATTAATAAAGAACCTACAAATTTGGGGGGGCTTACATTCTTTAAGCAATTACAAAATTCAAAAGACAATGTATTTAAAGTACCCTTAATTTCATACGATTTACAACATATTTCAGTATTATCTAAATCCAAGAGTGTTCGATATGGCGTGGAATGTAACAAAAATCTCGTGTCATGCGTGATTGCTAAAATCGATACCGATAATTGATTAATTATATCTCGTTTGTGATTAGTTTTTTAGCGATTAGATTATTTTTATGACATCGATTAGATTATGTATTTCGGGATTTTATTTTCGGGGCACCACGTTTTACTCGCCAGACTTTTTATTGCGAAAATAATTCCGCAAAAGTACACGTTTCTGAGCCAACCGTGTAACGTATACTATTTCGAAAAATAATATAACAAAGTAAAGTATAAAATAATCCGACAGGGATATATAAACCATCTGAGAAAAGATTTATACCGTTGAATTAACACTAACCGTAAAATAAACATCGATCACGGTATTCTTTAAAGGTGTTTCTTCATGACTTGATGTATTACGATGATTGCAAGATCATCAACGCTATTAAAAATTTCAGGCTTCGAATCATGAAATTCCATCGCTAGTTATGACGTTGCAGCGACGTCATTATTGTTTTTTTAAGCGTTCGCACCGTCGAACCTCATGCTGTTTCGTTACCGCGAATTTTAACAAATATGCCGGCTAAAGTAAAAAATAAAGTATTAACGTACGAAGGTTGCAATTATTTGCGATATCGTTTGCTGCTATCTACGCTTTCAGGCAAACCGGTGCGAATAACAGATATTAGAATCAAAGATGATGATCCCGGGCTTAAAGGTTAGTTTGAATCTATGGTACTTAAAAAATATTAAATCATGACACAAAACAATAAAGAAACACGTACGATACATTGTATTCTATACTATAACGCGCGAAACTTAATTATTTCGTAATTACGGTATACTATTAAGAAACACGGAATTTCCATTGTAATAACTTAATATATCATGTGTATTAGAATACGAAGTGAGTTTTATACGTTTATTGGATAAAATTACAAACGGATCAAGAATAGAACTGAACGAAACTGGGACCAATTTATATTATAATCCTGGTTTATTACATGGTGGTGAATTAGAGCATGATTGTAGCTTGCAAAGAGGCATTGGCTATTATTTAGAAGGAATTATGATATTAGCTCCATTCTGTAAAAGCCCGGTCGATATAAAACTTAGAGGAATTACTAATAATACAATAGGTGGGTAAATAGTTTGTTATTGGAAATTATTATGATCAGGGACACAAAAATTATCTATTAAAATTGAATGATTCAATGTTTAAGATCCATGTGTAGACAGAATTAAAGCAACTGCTGTACCTATGTTAAAAAGGTTCTTAATGGGTGATAACGAGGTTGTATTTAACATTAAGAAAAGAGGGGCAGCACCTTTGGGTGGTGGGGAAATACACTTCAAATGTCCTGCTAGCCGTAATGTCAGAACTATTCAAGTTAGTCTAATTCTTTATTTGAAATATTCTAAACTGATGGTTATACTTAAAAAAAGTGTATTTGCAGCTTCAAAATAGTGGCATGGTAAAAAGAATAAGAGGTATTGCATGTAGTATACGCGTATCTCCTGCCATTGCTAACCGAATTGTAGAATCAGCCAAAGGTGTTCTATTGAAATTTTTGCCAGATGTCTATATTCATACGGATCATTGTAAAGGTGCATCCAGTGGAAAATCACCAGGTATATAATTTATTTTATTCGCTTCTACATGTTGTGAGTTACCTCTAACATTTATAAACACATCAGGTTTTGGACTAAGTTTGTTAGCCGAAACCACAACAGAAATTGCTTTTGGTGGAGAAGCATTTTCACCTCTAATGACAACAGGTTCTTTACCTTGTGTGCCAGAAGACCTTGGTAAAGAAGCAGCTATGAAACTAATTGATGAAATTTATCGGTATGGCATGTGTAATTTTGATTGATAGAAAACACTGAGTAATCAAATTCTAATATAAATCTATGCAAGTTTAGAAATGGATGTGTGGATTCACCTTTTCAAAGTATGACTGCAATGTTCATGGCACTGAGTAAAAACGATGTTTCAAAAGTTGTAACAGGACCTTTGACACCAGCAATGTAAACAATTATATATCTCAATTCCTACAAGTATTAAAATTTATGACACAAATGAAAAACAATATTGTTATTACAGGATACAGTTTTTACGGGATTTACGAGACTTTTTTGGAACGGTATTTAAAATTGAACCACTCAGAGAAGAGGATGAAATACTTGATCAAGTTGTTTTAACTTGTGTGGGTGTAGGATATACTAATATAAGTAAACGAACATTGTAAAATATGTTATATTTTTGTCGTATGATTACTTTTGTAATTTAAATTAATAAAGAATATATCTTTGTACTTTAAAAAATTGCTTTCAGAAAATGCATTAAAGCTTTCACAGCACAAACATTTGTGCGCGATTTGGTTTGGAAGGCCAAGCGCGGAAAGACTCCATTTTCAATACGTTCCATAAACTTTGATAATTCTTAGACCATTTTTTGCAGTCCAAATACGTTATTTTTTTCGGATGTCTTATATTACAATGAAGATTATAATACCTATCACAAGTCCGTAAAAATGTTTCAAAAAGAGCACGTCTTGTTATAAATAAATTACTACCTTTCTTTCTTCTAGTAGCTCCTTGCTTTCTACCCTCAACTGCTATTTCTGTATCACTGTGAATGAACCAATACTACAATTGTTCATCTCCAGCATAAATATAAATGCATATTTTAATACAAAAATTTACCGATGTCTTACAGCACACCATATGATACTCGATGGGCATGGATTCTTTCTTTGAGAATTTTTCTGCTGTTGGAAAGAAAATTTAGCTCGCATGATTTTTAGTCTGTATATTTCTTCCTTATTAAATCGTTTATACAATCCACGTTCCATTGCTTCTAAAGAGAAGGGACATTTTCCTCCAACCGTGATACTCTCCACTTTTATTGTAGGTATTAGTATTGATAAAAGTGAACCTTGTAATCCAAGAATATTCCACCTAAAAAAGGTATAAAACGTCATTATCATAAGTTCTGCACATATTTAGAAGGAAGTACGATAAGCCCGCGTCTGATGACTGAATTTTTTCCCCATTATTTAGTCGCAAAATCATCTTCATCTCTAATGCTAATACTGACTAAAAACTTTTACATTTCTCATTGTATCTTTATGAGATTATTACAGTAGTGCCCACTTAAGTGACCACGCTCGGGACTGGCCGCGGTCATTTAAGCGGGCACTACTATATCTGTGATTTTTTTGGTTCCAATTTTTCGTCAAAAAGCGCAGGCTTATGGTATAGTTTTGTCTAATTTTATTTACTTTGCCATTTTATCTGAACAAGACAAACTAAGAGTAGGATTACCCCTCCCTGGTTTAGTACGCAATGGCCCAATTACATGATAATTTACTCCAGTAAGATGAGGGTCTTGATATTGTTCAGTTTTAACACATTTTGCACCAGTTCTATATATATCCCCAAGTATCTGTTCCTTTTTATTATCACATGATTTCATAATCATCTCTCCTTCATCGTTACAATCATATTTTCCAATTTTCATTGGTGGTGTATTATTTTCATAAAATTCATCTTTCAAAAATATAGAGCAATCTCCGCAAGGTGTTTGACTTGTGAAAAAATGGAATGATATTCCGTCTTTTAATTTAATTTTATTCGTACTGTCCATTGTAAAAATATCGCTGCTAATGCCATCAAGCAGTAAATTGATTTGTTCGTACAAATATCTTAAAAAAGCACGTCTGGATAAAACTTCAGCATGAGAATCGTTTAATCTACAACCTTCCTCGTATAATTTTGTATTTATTAAATCTATCTCACCTAAACACTTTGTCCCTGTAGCCAGAGCTACTAAAGACAATAAACCATCAGGTTTTTTTAATACTATACCAGACAGTACGGTCCATTCTGTCTCTGAAGGTTTACCAGTTTTACTAAGTTTTGTATATTTTTCTATACAAAGCTTTGCAATTTGGTCTGCAAAATCTTCCATACTATTATAATTGACATCAAACTGATATCATTAAGTAATAATTTTTTTAAAGCATAACCAATATCTTTTTCACTGCTATACACTGTAGCTGTGTCTACATATAATAAAATAACAAAATGGTAGAATTCTTTGGAATACATTTATAATTGAATAAGCAATCGGTATTACTAATTTATTAATTGTGTATACATACCAATAGACCTATAACCTGCTTTCAAACTTTCATCAACAACTTGATATATTATATCTGCTCCTTGGATCTTATATGTGCCAACTGAAAACAAAATGATTTTATATTTAATACTTTGATTTAAACTAATATTCTATCTTATGTAATATTAATAATCTTACATCCAATGAGAGGCATAAGATAACCACTTGAAAGAAGAACATTTTGCATTGCACCACTCATAATGTAACATTTCATTTATAAAATGTATCAACATCCTAGCACATACTTTTGTATAGTCACTAAATAAATACAATCACTTTTACCACTTTTTTTTCAGCGCGGTTTCTCGTAAAAGATAAACAAACTACAGAATTTATTGGTTAAGAACTCCGAGTTCCGAGTGCCAAACTTAAAATGCACAAACTTTGTACAGAATACAAATGACAGATCTGTGCTCAAAGGGAACTACCCCTCCACTGTACGTACAGGTGGCTGTGCACTAGCATGCATAAGTGTAAGGACAACTTTTGAACTGCATTGCACTGCCATCTAGTGTTCACCCCACCCGTCGCTAGATGGTTTATGTGTATGTAGATGTACAACATTTTATACTCATGGAGTTATTTACGTTATTAAGCGAAATTTTATTGTGATATGAAAAATATTATTAGATTTTACTCACCGATGTGATATGGCCCCTACAATTCAAACTAATGGTAGTACAACCGAAAGAGATAAACGTACGGCTAGGCCAGCAGAAAAAAGGTAAACAAGTTATCATAGAGTATAACCATAAATTAACATACTATGCACACTTGGTGTCTGTAAACATCTATTAGTAATGCATATGTACATCAAATTGTAACACTTTGTAATTATTTTTATTACAGATCCGAGTTAATATGTAGAGTTAAATATTGTAATACATTGCCAGATATTCCATTCGATCCTAAATTCATCACATATCCCTTCGAATCCACTAGGTAAGTCTTATATGTTCAAATTTAAATAATTTTCTGAATAATCTATGATCAAATGATATTTTTAGATTCATTCAATATAATCCAACCTCATTGGAACGTAATTATAAATATGAAGTATTGACAGAACATGATTTAGGTGTGGAGATTGATCTTATAAACAAGGATACGTATGCTGGTGATGTTAACGCTCAATTAGACCCTGCAGATGAAAAACTCCTGGAAGAAGATGTTCTTACTCCACAAGATTCTAAAAGATCAAGACATCATGCCAGAAGTGTGTCTTGGCTTAGACGTACAGAGTATATCTCTACAGAGCAGACTAGATTTCAACCACAAACTGTTGATAAAGTTGAAGCTAAAGTCGGTTATAGCATTAAGAAGAACTTCAAAGTGAGTTCATAGTTTTGTAGTTTAATGTATCTTTGTACAGTAGTGCCCACTTAAATGTCCATGGTTATCTCCACCAATTCTTGGAAGCAAAGAGGCTTCGTACATCGAGCGTGTCGAGCGTAATTTGACGCCGGTCGTTATCGATACATCGTATATATGGCACTTATCCTCTTTCCTTATCTCCGTTAAATTCTGAGAAGTAACCATGCCCATTTAAACGACCGCGGCCGGTCCCGAGCGCGGACATTTGAATGGGCACTACTGTAACTGTATCAAAAACGGATTTGCATTTGTATATTTATATTTTCAGGAAGAAACACTATATATGGACCGTGAAAGTCAAATAAAAGCTATAGAAAAGACATTTGAAGATAACAAAGTATCAATTGAAAGACATTACAGTAAACCAAATGTGGTACCTGTAGAAATTTTACCAGTATTTCCAGACTTCAAGGTATTTTAATATTTATTTATAAAATGTTTAATAATTTAAGTATTTCAATTTTTTATAGCATTTTCATTATTTAATTTTAGCTATGGAAATATCCTTGTGCCCAAGTCATATTTGATTCGGATCCAGCCCCGACAGGACGTTCCGTGCCGGCTCAAATCGAGGAAATGTCACAAGCCATGATTCGGTAAAATAATATAATGCATATTTATCTGTGTTTCTGTTGGTAGGGCACAAATATTCTAACAGAAATGTTGTTTCAGAGGTGTAATGGACGAAAGTGGCGAACAATTTGTTGCTTACTTTTTACCTTTGGATGAAACATTAGAGAAACGCAGGAGAGACTTCACAGCTGAAATTGATTATGCAGATGATGAAGAATATGAATATAAAATGGCTAGGGAATATAATTGGAATGTTAAAAGTAAAGCTTCAAAAGGATACGAAGAAAATTATTTCCTTGTTATAAGACAGGATGGGGTATGTAGAATTAATTAAATCTAATCTTAAAATGTAATTATAAATAATATTTCATCGTTTATGTTGCAGGTATATTATAACGAATTAGAAACTCGCGTGCGTCTTAGTAAACGTCGTCAAAAAGTTGGACAGCAACCAAATAATACGAGATTGATTGTAAGGCATAGACCACTCAATGCAAATGAATTTAAGATGCAAAGATACAGGGAAAAGCAATTGGAACCACCTGGAGAGGAAGATGAAGACGAAGAAGAGGAGGAGGAGGAGGAAGAAGAGCCTCAACAAGAAACCGAGAAAGCTGATGAAAGAGGTAATGTTACACAGTGCTAATATTGTTATTTCTTATATGAAATATATTACTTACAACGTATATCTATTTTAGAAAAATCCGAAAACGAAGCCGGATCCAAAGCATCGTCTAGAGCATCCTCTAGGGCGTCCAGCAGAAAATCTAGATCTCGTTCGAAGTCCGGTTCGAGATCAAAATCTCGATCTCGATCACCGTCAAAATCCAGATCTGGTTCCCATTCGCGATCTGAATCACGGTCCCCCTCTAGATCGCACAGCAAATCTAGATCAAGATCCGGTACCCCGCAATCGAAAAACTCTTCTAAATCAAGGTCCCGGTCGAAATCAGCTTCAAGATCTCGTTCTGGTTCGCCAACCAAGTCTCGATCTGGATCACCATCGAGCTCGAAATCTAGATCAAAGTCGAGATCTCGATCGAGGTCAAAATCAGGCAGCGGCAGTGGCAGTGGTTCCGGTAGTGGCAGTGGCGAGAGTGGTTCCGAAAGTGAATAAATAATTAAGAACATTTTTGTTGAAAAGTAATCGACGCTACTGAAAAAAAATTTTTAGTAGTACTTGCGGGTAAACTGAAACAATTAGACATTTCTTAAAGCCACTAATGGACTGTTATTTTGAAAGCGTTTCTTCATTATATGTATATAATGATTGTCATAAATGTATGGCATATTACGATACAATTAAACAGTTGACATTAATAAAAAAAAATTACGATTTATAAAGATCGTTATAAATTATTATTACACGTGGTGTTAACAAAAATATGAAACATTTTTTTCAGGATTAATTTGATATGTTAAAACAATGAAATAAGTTCTTTTATCAATTTTCAATTTGAAGCTTCGTTTTCGAGATGTAAGCAGTTAAAATTTACAGGACTGATTTATATATATTAACATATTAAAAACACGCATCGTACGCGGTTTTGTTGATACCTTGCATATGTATAATTCCCAATGGTTGGTTTCATCAGTGGTAAGAGAACGATTAACGGTAAAGGTCAATGAAAACTTTTTATTTCCGTAACTCTGTTTATCTCCTAAATATAAAACTATTGTACTATATCACAATAAGCTATAATACACGTACGGAAATGATGCAGGTCCTTAATATAAATACTATTTAATAAAAATGTACAACAGATCGATCTCATTCGCATACGAAGTTTTTCATAAAATACACTTGGAAAGTGTGAAATTTTTATTCCCACTACACGGCTGCGAGGGTAGATTTCACATCCATTTTAGAATACCAAACACAAGATAAAATTCGTGTCTCTGTTTATCCATGAAATTAAACGTTACGTAACATGATGTCTCGTTCTTTCGTGAATTCATTTTTCTCAAATAACAGTAGTCGGGGAGATGTATGCATTTGTAATACTGATACACTCGAACAGGTTATATACCCGTTCCGTTTTATCTATTGTAACAATTCATTTATTTAAGTACCGGAAACTGCTTGTACTAGAACTTGCAACAAAGGATAGCTCCATGCACCAGGCTCTCGCGTTTTTCGGTTATCCACCGCAAATCGACTACGAACGATCGATAGATCAATACATAGGTACTTGGAACATTTTAATTCCCACAGTTTGCTACGTTTTGAAATGTAGCTATCCTTTATTCGTGTCGTTTGAGTAAGCGCGTAACTTCATGCATTATTAAGATCTTTATTTTTGTCCTTTTACCAACTCCAACTTTTCCAAATAAACAAGTCTCTAATCACGTTTGTCTATAATAAAGCATGACAATCACGCTGTAATGTCGTCGCTAGTGATACTACATTTACTAGAAAAAAAAATATTTGATCTGTCGTTGATTCGTTTGCGCGCCATGACGAAACGGGAACAAATTGTACATTAAACTCTTCTTACGAAATTTACGAGCAGTTCTAATGCTGTTGTTCGTGTAAGTTATTTCAGCGCGATCCTCTGTCTCATTGACCTCTTACCTTTTCATCATTACCTTTCTCCCGATTTAAATATTCACAAACTTCTCCGTCCCGGCATTCGAATTCGATCATTTACTCGCGTTACGTATTCCGATTTAAGTTATCGATTATAAATGATCGGATTCGAACGCCACGTTGGTAACGCCGTTCATAGTAGGTACTTCCGACTTCTTCTCGCCGGTGATCTGCCATTTCGCTATCTTCGAGTCGCTTTCTTCTTGGCTCTCGACCTTGCTCTTCGCTTTCTTCTCTTGCTCCAACAGTTGACGATCTCTTCGATGTTCCGTGTACAGCCAGCTGTTTGTAAACAATCGTTTACGAATATTGATTTCTTAGACATTCTCCTTGTACGATAAAGACTATTAAATCGATCAAAAAGTCCAATCATGATACATGTAACTTGCATTATTTGCTCTCAATATGCTTGTAACAATAGGTCTAAATGGTAGTCTTTCTTTTTAATTCAACCCTTACGGTACACAGGGTGTCTAAGGGTTAAAGTAGCAAAGATATTAAGGAGGCCTGTTTCTAGCGATTTATCTTGCGTACTTCCAAAACCAAAGCGACTTTCTCACCGACCTAATAGTCTTCGGTCATTTGGCGACCAGAAGCAAAGTATGTTGATAGCAGCGTCCTGGTCGCGTGTCGGGGCCGGAAAAGGAAGGACTTACAAAAACGCAAAGACAGCTGGCATGGTCATGCAGGCACCAACGATGAAGAACGTCCCCGGGAATGTTTTCATGGTCGCGGCATAAATGGAACTGTACATTGGTCCGTAAACGAGCGGCATTAGCGATTCGCAGACGCCGAATAAAGAGTTCACTTTGCCTGGAAAATGTACGGGGGTAATTATTACAGGATCTTTCGCGATCGAGGAATTTCTTTTGCTACGGCGTGTTTCTTGCCTCGATTAACTTTGCGTTTCGCGTATCCCATTATGTAAGACGGAAATCGACGGTTCGGCGAGGCCGACGCGATCGGTGGAAGATGAAAGAAGGTGGAACGAAACGTAGTCGATGAAAAAAACATGGTCAGGAGGCTCTTAGATCATTAAGCGGACAGGAAAGCCTCGTTAGGCTTCGTTCGTACCGAGAGAAAAGTTCAGGGAAAATTGGTTGGAAACGATGTCGACTCGTTAGAAGACACGATCAAATAAAATTATTCTATTTACACGCGGTTCCGAGAAAACGATCCAGGACGAAGGTAAACGCGTTGAAATATATATTCCGATTGGGTCGAAGGTTACGCGTTACGCGTTACGCTGGACCAGGTGTGAACCGTCGATTGATTATATAATTGTACAATTCGTTACATTGTCGCCTGCTTAATTGATTTTATCGCAGTCTTATGCAAATTCAAGCATTCCGTTAATTATATCGGACAAACATCTCCAGTGTGCATGATGCAGTAATGACGTTCGCATAACGGTACCTGGTAGATATTCAGCAACATCATTCCGCAATGTTGCGGTGATAAATAACGCGTTTGCATCCACTTACCGAGCTCGTCTGTTGACACTAGCTTAGATACTATCGATCTCATCGCTATAAAAGACGTTCCGTTCACGATTTCAACGATCGCCCCTGGAATTAATCGCATCGTTATCGTTCCGTTAATAAACGCTTCCGGGATTTAATTATTCATAACGTTACGCTCAGCGTGATGAATTAGATTTACCCAGGTAGATCATCCAGTCGGTGGTCGCGAACGCGTAAACGAATCCAGCCAAAATTTTGCTCATGGAGCTCATGATACCCACGATCGCATCGTCGATCTTCAAAATGTGACTGAACACGCCCACGGATATCGCAGTACCTGCAATAAAAGAACGTTCTATCAGAAAAATACAAGCGAGCGATCTCAACGTTTATTCCACGATCAGCAGACATTTTTCATCGACTCTTCGATCATTTATCTTGCAACAATTTCAACGTCCGTCAATTTCCTTCAAGGATACCAGATTACACGTTTCTGCAATCGCACAATGCCGGATCAACGACTCTGTCCATTGATCGACGCTTTTGTACGGTTTTGTAATTTGTAGAGCCCCGGATTTTCACAACAATTCCGCTCGACAACAATGCTGTTCGTTGCATAACCGATTCCCGTTGCTCTCGCAGTTCGATACACAAAAAGGCAATCATCGTACAACGAGTTTTACAAGCTTTTAACGCCTTCGTTGGATTCGTTTAAAGGATTTCGACAAAAAAATTTAAGCACCGACGATCGAAAGTGAAACGTAACGACGAACAGTTCGTTAAAAAGGACAAATTCAATTTACGATACTCCGCGTCGAACGCGCCGGATGCATGGAAATACGTTTTGATGCACCGCATCAGACAAGCATTAGATGCAATCTCACGTGCAAAATGCCATTCGTGCTGTACTCGGTTTCCCCGAGTTTCTCTATATAATTTCGATTCTACATTAAAGAGAAAAAGAAACCAGTAATTCCAGCATCGATGCAGAATTAAATGTCACCGCGGAAATTGATCGTGGAAATGATGGTATTTATTAACGCCATTGATTGTAGCGTTATTTTTTTTTAACGTCATGCGATTTCATTACTCGCGAGGCAAACATTATCCACGAATCTCTTGCTGTTAATTGTACAAGTTGTTTGCAGGATGTAAGTATTATTATAATTATGTACGTTTATATTTACAGGTGCAGAGAATTAAGATAAAGACGATTAATGTGTTTCTGAAACGATTAGAGATTGTTATTTAAAAAAAAAAAAATTATGACTTACCAATTAAATTCGTAACCATGGCAAACGTGGTGAACATGCTGAACATTACTTCGTTCCAATGGTATCTATACCTCATGTAAAGATACATCACCGCTATCTCACCTGAAATTTAAATTGAATTAATTCATCGATTCGCGGTTCCTTTGCCCCGTTTTTAAAACCCTCGCGAAACGATCGAACGAATTGGTTTATCGTAGATCCTGGATTCGTTCGATCAATCGTTTCCGGTAACTTCGCGTTCGAAGGGAGATTGAAAATAAAAATTACAACGCTTACGTCACGGTTTCGAAACCATGGGTTGTAGCGAAACCATGTGGGTGGGACGGTTCCGTTTGCACAGCATGAAAGATCATGGTCAAAGCGTTTTTCAGAATTGCAGTTCGCGTTCAGCGTCTGCAATGTTGCATTGCCGTCAGCGACGCGGTCCGTAATGGGTTTAAAAATTAAGTTGAAAATTATAGGCGGAAGGCCAAACGTTAGCCGTGAGGAAGAACGAAGTTCCTTCGTAGTATGCAAGTTTTTGCTCGAATAAATTACCAGAACAACGATAAAACGGTCCACGGTAATATCATGGCGCCAGCTAGTGACATTCTTTGAGTTCCTCCAGCAGCCTTTCCGGCAGATAAATCGTGCATTCCACCCTAATCGTTACAATTTTACTGAAACCAGAATCTCGTTGGATCACGTTTGCTGTACATTTCATAAAAATAGTTATAATTTCGCGTACCGTTTCGATACTCTGAAAACTACTAGTCAGTCTTTTGAGCCGATCGTTTAAAAACGATGATTTCAATGTTTCCTGTCGTTACTTAAGGCTATCCGGAAAAACAACTCGTACATCTACGAAGTATCTCTTTCTTTCGGGTATTTCACCTCATTACGAGAGGTTTTAACATCGTGAGAATCGAATAGGCGGAGCTGCATAGATCAAAATCGATCACCGTGACGCGTTATGTTACCGCTCAAGGATATTTTTATCACCATAAGATTTTCACAAACTACTGAGAAACCGCGATACGAATTTATCCCGAGTAATTTCGACGCGTTATTACCTGACATTAGCACAATAATGAACACAGCGTTATACAACAAGTTCGTTCATCAGGGCCTCCATTTAATCGTTTCCGTCGAGTTTCGGTCATTATCGCGTCATTGTCTTGTTTTCCTTACGGCCGTTCATTTGTCGAAACAGACGCTAAAAATTCGCGTGAATCAAGTACGATTTATTTTTTAAAAATAAATACGTGAGAATCAATCCGTTTCGAAAAATTGGAGAAGAGGGTGGTGTCACTTTTGGGATGCCTTAAAGCACATATGAAAGATACGCTCGTAGTTTATACGTAAGAATGTTCAACCAGGATTGTATATTCGCTCGGAAGAGCTGATAACTAGGATTCCCCAAGCCACTACGAGGATTCAGGGAATTCCGACTAAGAACCTAATTTTCGAGTTGACTCAAGTGAGAATAATCTGCAGTTAACACGAACCTACACGATAATTCGTTTCATTACGAATAAGCAAGACACTCGAAAATTGTTCGACCACGAGTGGGTCAAGTTCGCTTGCACAAATGACGCGGATTTTTTAACTTCGACCTTGATTTTTCGCTCTTCCTACAGACAAGTGAACGATCAACGTTATCTAAATACTAGGAAATATTATGCATCGAACGATGCGACATTGTTGCGTTCGATTATTCCCGCCGGAGAAAAATTACCATGCAAATGATAAATCGATCGTCGTTCGAGCACGATTAATCCTCACCGACGTTTAACGTGACTTTGATTAAATTTTCTTATTTCAAACACCGTCGCGAAATACTCCAACGGGTGATTTTAATTGTCGTCATCGTCGTCGAGCGAAAATAATCTAACGCGACACTTTGATCGTTTCTACGGTAATTACGATGCTACATTTTCGAGGTGTTTTCGTAAATAAATCGTGGACTCGATCGTGGCTCGAGCGGTCTACGTCTACAACATAGATCCGCACTTGTCTGTATGTAAAAGTAACGGCCCCAATATGTTACAGCACGAACCCTTCGAACCACCAAGACTAGACTTATTTCCGACGGTCAAAGATCTGAAATTACATCAGAGTACTTAAGTAATCAGACGGTATTAGCATACGTACGCTCAGAATATAGTTCTAATAGGTATGTTGACTTCGCACATACACTACCGGTCATAAGTTTGAAGCCATCATCTTCATTGTCACTGTTTAGAATACTTCTGACGAACGGTTGCTACCACAGGAAATGCTTTTTTTTTTACTAATATTCATAGTGATTGTTCGACGATGTCTCTTTGCTCGAATCGAGTCGCAAAAATGAACGCAATTAAAGTCGATCGATCAAACTTAATACTTGACGTCTTCTTCGAGCAACCTGACGATTCTGATAAATTCTTTCCATCGTCTTTGACAATAATTTTAAGATACGGGGGGATTCGAGAGTTTTTACAGCAGGTAGTACTGTTTATAATCTACGTTTGGTGCAGCACGAAGTGAAAGTGTTACCCTAAACTCTATTTATCCCGAATAGACACGCGAGTATCGAAATAAAGAATTAACAGTAACGAAGTGGTGGAAGATTGTGCAATATAGGCGAGGATTTGTTTAATAGGGCACGGGATTCGTGTTACAGCAGCGAGCTCGTTTCCACGCGTATCGATTGTCGTTAAAATTTTTTCCAATAATCGTACTTGCCGGTTACCATCGACTATAATAATAATAATTATTACTTTTGCTGATAAACGATAGGGCCACGCAGCGGAGTTTACTATGTCGAAAGAGTCCTTAGGTTGATCGAATTAACGGCGTCGCTTGATTTAATTAGCGTACACCAATTGCATGGTCCAATTACACAATGTTTCAGATGATTGGTATTAATATGCTTCGGTCACGTACTGACCATATTGATAGATTAACTAGCTTGCTGTGTTCGAACACCGTACCTTTATCGAATCAACGATGAGACTTTGTTAACCGTTTTACCCTATATCTCGGAACGAATACGAACGTTTCGTACGGAAAATATATAATAAATATAACCGTCCTGTCGAAAACCGTATTAAGAAACACGTAATCTTACGAATACACGCGTACGCCTAATTGTTGAGCATTGAAAATCAGGAAGAAGTCCATTATACAAAATTGTAATAATCAGGATGATTACTCGTGCCGTTTTACAGGTCGGACGAGACTGAATGAAGAGCTAACAAAACATTATAATGTCGAGCACATTAGCAGTCTAATTAAATTATGACGAGGACGGTTGCCTTGAATCCTCTGTTGCAATACGAATTCGTGATGCGCCAATAATCCGTAATTGACGATGCAAAGAGGCACCGTATTGTCATTCGAGATTAGCAACCCGGTGTTTCGAGAGAATGGGGACACTAAAATTTCTACGTTCGGCGTTTGAAACATTTTAGAGAACGTTACGATATCGCGGCTCGTCGTTCGTCGCTTATAAGGCGCATCGATCGTACTTTCGCTAATAAACGTCCCTCCGTATCCTCCGTTCGTACAATCGCGTTTTCCAAACCGTCGAACGATAATCGTACCCTCGAAGCCGACTGCAAAGCATTTTCATAGTCACTGTACACCATTTTTTTCCACTTTCCCTCGGTTCGCTTGTCGCGATCGAATTATTGCAATTACCTGTGGAAACGTGGAAACGTACAGTTACCGCGATAGAAACGGACAAGATTAACGAGAGTTACGTGAAACTCTTTCCACTTTCATTCGATCGTTCGATGTGTACCGTGAGAGGGAAAGAAAGAGAGAGTTCGGATACACCTACGTGTTCCACGTTTTGCAGGGGAATGCAAAACAAAATGCGGACGGTCGAGGCAAATTATGCCGGTTATTGGAGGAAAGCCTCCGCGGTTCGTTCGATAACGAGACAGCTTTCGATGATTTTTAATCAGAGAAACTTCGATTCGAATAAAAATCGCGAAAGGTAATACAAAAATATCGATGATCCCATCGAGCTCGATGTCGATTCGCGCGATAAGCTTCGACGAGTTTCTCGCGTTCGAGCGTCGACTCAGAAAATCGTGAAAGTCGACGAAAGTAACGTCGAACGATAAAAAAAAAGCCGCTGTTTCGAGACGAACGGAAGATCGAGTTATCGTTTGACCGCGTTTAGGCGATCCGCTGGAGCGTAGAGCAAAGAAATAATTGCACCCGATGAGAGCGCTCTCGTTGAAAACGATCCGCGCGCGTGCTCCGATCCGTACGAAGTGTAAACATAAAAGCGTATGCGCGTAACTTGCAACGGAAAGAGAAATCGAACGATGCAGGTTTGGCGGGAAAAAATTGCGGCAGATCAAAACGTGTTTACGTTTCGTTATTCTAGTCATCGGGACGCTCGAACGGGCTTACGTAAACTCAGTTTGTTCGTGTTTCGAAAATAATCGGTATCTCGTTAGAAAAACGAACGCGTTACCGGGCACGCGTTGCTCTAGATCTCGTCGATCTTTAAATAACAAATATTCTTTCTGTATGCATTATCATCGGTGGTGAAAGTTACAATATCATTTCCATAGAAATTCGAGAGATTTCAGAAGTTACATATATCTAAGAGTTTTCGTTTGTTTTGCCATTCGGCCATTAACGCAATAAATAAAAAAATAATCGTCGCCGTCCTGGTGTTTTTTCCGATTCCGTGTCAGCTTTCGTGCATCCGTTCGCGTAACGACGAACTCACCGTAAAGGGGTCCGAATACAACCATGACGACGATCATCAGCACCACGACTCTCTTCTGTCTATTGTTCGTGCCCTGTTTGAATGCCACGCGAAACGTTTCCTCGATGTGCTTGAACGCGAAGAAGTCCAGGATCGCGTCGCACAGGGACATCCTCTTCTCGTCGGTTTTCTTCGCTTGGTTGAGACGCGCCCTGGGCGGCTCCTTGATCACGATCAGCCCGTAAACAAAGCTCAACACGTAACACACGGTCGATATGCTAAAAACACCGTAGAAGCCCAGCTTCAAGTACAATATACCGGACAACGCCATACCGATCGGCACACCGAGGGACAAGAATACGTTGGCGGCACCGATCCGTAGCGTTCTCGACTCCACGGACGTGATGTCCGCTATGTAACTGAAAACACCCATGAACATGGTGAACCAGCCGCCGGTCAACGACGGCCAAAGGGCTTCGAATACGCCGGTGGCACCCATCGGCACCTCGTAGAAGAAATACGTGCATAGAAGCATGCTGACGCTGCTGAGGAACTCGCCGACGATCGGCAGAAGCATGCAAGGCTTCCTCAGGCCGGTTCGATCGCTCCAGGCGCCCATGAAGAGGATCAGTATCGTCGGGAGGCCGCTGGTCAGGGCTGTCTTCCACGTTTGCATGCCGGCTACCAGCTGCTGAACAGCGGTCTCCTCCGCCTCGTAGCCGGTGGTGTTTCTGTTCGCCAGCGCCGTGCACACCTCGTCCGGATAGGCCAGGTTCACCCTGCAGGCCTTCTCCAGGCTGAGATTCTGCGTGGCCAGGGACGCGAGCATGCACGGTATCACGTAGCAGGCGATCATGGGTTCCACGGTGATGTTGCTGGTGAAGTAGGCCCATTTCTCCCGTAACGTCATCGACTTCCAGACGACGCCTTGGTCGGACGGGTTCACCGAGTCCCCGCGTTTCTTCTCCACGGTGGTGCCAGCCACCGGATCGTTCGGAATAGAGTCAGCCATCTTCGACGGGAAGAGGCTGTCTATCGAGCCTCTGACTATTTACGAATGTGCACGGACCCACCCAAGGTACACGCACGGTGTGTGTTCGAACGTGAACACTATCTCGTATCGAGAAGCTTCAGAACCTCTATCGGGCGAAGTCTCCAAGCGTGTCCGATGTTCAGAGTCATGCGAGCCGGTTTCAGGAGGATCGTCAACGTCGAGGAACGGGATTGATCTTTCGAGCTGTTGGAAGTATCGTTCCTCCGTCGAACAGTTACGAACGTGTCGATTATTACGGATGCGGTTCCTGTTTCACGGTGTATACCGCTTCGATAGATTTCACAGCCGGTCCGCGGGAGAGACCGTCTGGCCGTCTACTCCTGGCTAATGCACCATTGTGCATTGCGATACGCGTGTCACCTCCTTCCCTTCTTCTTCCTCTCGACCACCTCCTGCACCGACTCTTCCTCCACCACCTCCTGTTCCCTTCTTCCGTCCCCTCTAATCTCTTGGCCCTCTCCACGTGCGGCGAGGTACCCTCGGGTACGTCCACCTAGTCCGCTAAATACGCGTTGCTCGTCGAAACTTCGACGGTACAAATTGTTTCTGCGACGATGATGCCCAACCACGCGCTGTCCCGGCTCCGCGACGCTTCCGATTCCGCTCTCAGGGGCTTTTCAGGTCAAGGTTAGCCATCGCACCTCCGAAGCAAATACACGTCCGGCCTCCGACTCGATCTCCTTCTTCGTCTCCTTTTGACGATTCGAGAAATCATTTTTCCTCTCGAACCTGAGGACTACAAGCTCGCTTTAACGATTCTAAATCGTACTCCGTGATCTGTATTTTAGAAGAAGGTCGAGTCGCTGAATATAGTTTCTTTTTCTGTTTTTTTTTTAATTCGGTGCAAATCGTTACCTTGAAAGCGGCAGGAAAACGTCCCTCTGATTACACGTAATGTCGCATTACTCGTGCGTTTCAATGTTCTGGCTGGCTGAACATGCGACAGAGATAAGAAGATGGATTTCTTTATCCCTGCTGACTTGTTTACAAAATCCTTTCGGTTCTCTGTTCTCCGATCTGTCTCTTCTCTCAAACGTTACTTCCTCTAAGCACACAGCTCGTTGTTTTAGGTGCCCCGAGGGGAAAAGAGCGATTCTATATTCTTTCCAACAGCAAGAGAGATATGTAAACAGGGAGCACCGTTGAAATCGTCATCTCTGGTAGGCCAGAGTCGAGGTGCCGTTAAATGTAGCAATTTGTTGATAAAATAATCACAACGGCTGTCTTGTCTTCTACGGCTAGAACCTATTTCAGGCAGGGCCGTCCCCCTCTGGACACCGCCACCTAGAACGATAAATCAAAGATTGCATTAAGTATACCGACGACAACGATTTGCTCGTGGGATCTTTCTGGTCCCGTAATGACGTTTGCTGGGCGGCCAATTGTGACGAATTGGCAATTACGTTACTTCGTTCGTGCGTGCTTCGTGGGCTTAAGATTTTTCTAGACCTTCGAGCGGCCCGGGTTCCGTAGAAATTCGGTCAATGGTCCCGGCGGTCAAATTTATCGTTGAACGCTCGTGGATTTCCATGGTTCGCCAAAGATGAAATTCGTCGAGATCGAAATAGATCTGGAAGAGAATTAATCGTATGGGCGCGAAGCTTTTCGGGGAAATTGCTAAAATCGTAGGACATGTAGCTGGATTCGATATTTGAGTTACGGCCCTGGCACTTAAGTTGATCGTATGACGTCTTCAAGTGAGTAATGCTCGCAATTCGAGTGATGCTATAAAAGTATTCGATCCAGGGCCGTGACAGACCCGTTGTTTTGATGTTTCACCGACACATCCGCTGTCATCGCATGCTCCGACTCGGAATAAACCGTTTCAAGGGTCAAATGCTACAGTACGTTCGAACGCTCGGTACACTTGCATCCTTCTTCTTTTTTACGATTCCGTGCACGGGATAATTACGTTTCGAATTATCGAATCACATGCAATCGCGTCAACTTCTGGTATTGGATTTTTAACGAATTTCTTTGGCACTCGACACGCGAGCGCGTAGATCATAACGACAATTTCTTCGACTATTATCCAATTACCCTTAGCGAAGCTGGACTACGTTTTTTAAAAAATCTACTTTCGTAGATTTGCATATTTTATTGGGCTAATAATATGCAGCGAACAAATTAAGATTTCTCCGAGCAGAGTTTTTTAATGTCGTCGACAACCTTCGCGTTAAACGCGTCAATGATTTTTAGGTTTCGCCTCTTTTTGTACTAGACACAGGAAGCAGTATATTTTATGGTAAGTCGTAAGGATAACTATTTGCAGTACGATATTGATCCTCTTTAGTATTTATTTCTTATTTATTGTTATTCTCCTTCGTTAAAAAAATCGTTACGTTTAGGCGAGAATCGAAGGTCTAAATATAATAAAAAACATTAGTCATGTATTCTATGCGTATAACAACGATCGTAACCTTAGTTTCACAGTAATTAATTAAGTACGAGGACTTCGTAGTCTTTGAAGGACAACTCCTCTCCGTCGAAGGGAATGTAGAGGCAGCCGTGACTGGGTTGGACCTGCGAAAGAATAACATTTTTCATTGCTTGAAACCGCGGGAAGTTACGACCCTTTACGTTTACGCCATCTTGTGATACTAGGAACAGACAATTCCGACCTTGCCAACTGTTTGGGATCCATTATGGAGAACGCGGCCAATATACAGAGACTCTCCGTCAGAAGTCTGTCCTGCGACTACCGCTTCGCTTGGAACCTCGCCATTGCTGCTGAACTCCCATGCGAATTCGCCCAGGCACAGAACCTAAAGAAACGAAACACATTAAAGATGCAATCAATTTCAAATTTTAGAACTCCACCCTTAGAAATTATAACTAGAAATATTTAAGTCTGGACGAGTGTTCAACATTTATCAAGAAACTGAGAAATCGATCGAAGCGATTAGAATTCAGGTAACAGATTCTGTTGATCGATGGAGGGGGGGCTACAAGTGTTCGAGCCCCCCTCTCCCTTTTACCTGCCACTCCATATACGTATGTCATTTCGCTCCAAATCAATTATTTCTGTATTTGTTATCACAGATTTGTCTAAATATGTGTTAGTCCGTGTAACTTTGCTAACTTGGCACTTTTCATTGATTTTAAAACATGACAAGCTATCTGAACTTTTATTACATAAAAATATTCTGCCGCGTATTCGGCACGTCGAGTATCTCGAGTAAACAAATTTTTCGATCGAACGTCGGATAATCGAAAATGTAAGTAATCGATATAATCGACGATGATAAATTATCGAACTGAACGACATTAACGGACGAATTAAATACTAAAATTTACCGGGACATCGGTAGAAGAAACGGTCACGTAAAAACAAAGTTCGATGCAAATCGCACGAAGTGTGTTACTATTTTACGAAGCAAAACGGCTTCGCCTTGACACGAAATCTCAATTCCGTGTTTGCATGAGTCGACAGGCCACTTCGTTCCATCAGGAAATTAAGTTCATTATAGAAAGGATTTATTATTTGTTAAAATCATCGAACCGGCTAGCGTCTCCGCTAGTTCGCCTTGAGTTTAATCGGTTTCTCTGCTACTATCCCGAAGGAATAAGAAAAGATAGCGTCGATATCGTAGATTTACCTATTGATCGTCAGATTAGATTGCCAGCGAACAGACGCTAATATGGGATCGATTTCTAACTCGAAATGTTTAACTCCTTACAAGATAATGATCTGGAAAGAATTCGTAATGAGAAATAGGAAACACAGGATCAGATGTTACGAACGATTCGATCGAGATCAATTTCTATCTCGTTATTGGCGTTTATGTCTTTTCAAAAGTCATGCATGATTTTAATTATAGAGAAACGCGTAAACTTATCGCGATGTACTCACTTCGAAATCGTATTTAGCGTGTTCCTCTCCGTTGTGGCACACGTAAGCAACGCTTTTATCGGGAATCACTTTTGCCGGAAGCATGTCACCTTCGTGGAAGGCTCTGCCGACAAAGATGGTCGTTCCGTCGGCGTCTCGTCCTCCAACAACTGCATTTCTGGGTAAACTTTGCTCCGCGCTTCGATGAATCCACCTGTAAGCTTTGGTGCAAACAATTGCTCAAACTGTACCAACTATATCATGCAAAATATTTACAAGTCAACTTTCTCCCATTTAATATCTACAAATGATATTGTATAATTTAACACAGACTTTTGACATCTACTATTATCTTTCAACAAATTATAATAATTAAACCATTCGTGAGATAAAAGTGTAAATACATGTTTATCTAACATTAACGCTACGAACTGAAAATGGCAGCGTTAAGTAATTCCTGATAAGATTATTATAGAGTATATTTTTATAATTGATTAAAAAAGTTTTCAAACTTAAAATATTCCTGATTAGTAGAATTAACTATGCACACCTGTAACACTTACCTGGCATCTTGTAGTCTGTTTCGTCTGCCTCTTGAAGAAGAAATGATGCTTATCTTGTATCAACAGCTGATTATAAACTGTCCTAATCTTATCGTAAATGTGTTGTAATATTTGTATTCTTTAAATCGTATGATAGAACACCTTCTTCTAAGAACATTGGATAAATTGATTAACGATATCATGTTTAAACACATTTCGGTTCAAAGTATTTCTCACGCACGAAAAACACGAACAAATTGCTCCGTAATAACATGTTATTATAAACTCAAATTTATTATTAATTTACGTAATATACATTGATTAGGTATACACAACTTATATGTATCAGTTTACTTAAAGCTAAGAATTTTGTTCGTAAATAATACAAGATAATTAGAATACGTTCCTGCATATGGGGCAGGTGGATTTCTGGCTTGTACTGAACCACTTATACTGAAAATAAAAATGTAACTTTCAAAAATGATCTCGATAAAAACTGCAATTATTATGGACACAAACATACCAGACAAGCTGTGTGAAACTTCTTCCGGCATCCATTGCACGATAATTTCGGTATTTGGTATGAACTCATATGAAAAATACTGAAACATATGTAACACTCTTCGACACCGGCGAATTTCTTATCTAAATTCTTTTTCCACAATGCAAGACCATCCCATACAGATCCATTCTATACGGAACAAACCAACATTTGTAAAATGTCCTCAGAAAAAAACGTGATCTAATTATCTATCAGTATTATTACTTGATGCGTAAGAAATATGGACAACTGCATGTGACAATTCCGCCAATTTGCAGTTCCACCTGTATGTTGTCCAGGTTCGACCGTAACTGGTCCCAAAGGATGATTAGTTGACAAGGTGATAGTGAGCTCCAATTTCGTGTCAGCCATCTGATACAAGGCTACAACTTCACGGAACGTTGGATGAACCTTTACTTGCATATTTTCACTAATATGTAACTTGTTATTTGAAAGCTCCTCTTGGCAAAGCATAGGGCTAATATAATGCGTTGTGATCTTGTCTACTGCAGCACTGACTCTACTGTCGCTGGTGCTCCACCATTGCCTTACCAACACTGGCAAATGCCTTAAACTATTTGTGTATAACCAGCACACTATATGATCCAATCTCCATTCCGTCCAACTTTCTATAAAACAATGAGAATAAACGAATTTTGCAATGAAATTTTATCGGGGGAAATAATAAGCACGAGTACCTCTAAAATCGAGAGATGGTTCTGTAGAAAATATCTCCGTTAATTTTGCACCTTTATTCTTATTATCTTGGAGTACCTCTACCGGCATTAAACGGAATATGTTATTTAATAAACTCGGGAAGAAATTATCTCTGCAAGCCGTATAAATAAACCGTTATAAATTTGTAAAGAATTTCTGTCGAATAATAAGAAAGATTCAAAAAACGTTAAAAGAATTTTACTTGAGTATTTCGGCATACTGATAGAGCAGATCTCCATGAGCATTCGCACACATGTCTAAGACGATAGCCCAGGATAATAAATACCCCACGGTGTACGTGTAGGAATCCGTGTATGGTTGGATAGTGCAACTAACTGTATCACATAATCTAAAAAAATATCATGATGAACAGTATGCTCCTTCGATCGTGTTCTATGCGAAAACTTACTTGAAATCCATCAAAATAGCGTTCACGATGTTCTGCGTACTTTGCAATACGTCTTCCACTTTTTTAATGTTCAAATTATTCGCATCAAAGTTTTCTAACTCCACGGTTGCTTTGTCTTGTTTCACAAGCACCGGTACTGCGTGTTTTAACAAATGATATGCGCCCAATTGTATACTAACTACGGGAGACTGAAATAATTTTAGCGACAATTGTACAGTTTGGTTCAAATCAACGGGTACTTCGGGAGACACGTTTGATTGATTTTCGAAGAGTATATTTCCGTCTGATATTTTCACTGCTTTTCCTAGATGATCCAACACTACGACAGGTTTCAATCCTGTTGTTTTTTCATTATAAGAATCTGTACAATTTTCAACAGATTAGAAAAGTCAACAATTATAAACTAGTTTGCCGTTCCATTTTTTTAAAATAGACATACTTGCGTAAAACATCCAGGATTTAATAATTCCGCTTTGTATAACACCAACGAAAAAATTGTTCCATTCCTCTAACAACATTTTCGGTAAGTCTGTTATCTGTCCTTGTTCGTATTGCTTAATTAAATTCTGGAACGCATGGTAAAGCTGACAAACGGCTACTGTCAGTGTAGATACCTATAATAAGGCAATAAAGGAGAGTATTAAATAAAATTAATAATGTAAGCTATCATATACACACTTTGAAGTCATTAGCGTTCTGTTCTGATTTCGCAATGGTCAATTGCCACAGAGCCAAAGATATCGAAATAAAATTCCAGTGTTCGAATGTTAAATTCGATGGAATTTGCGTTATAAGTTCCGTTAGAAATCTTATAACTTCCAAAGGTAAAGTTAGTTTTTCCCACGGAATCTGTGAGATATCACTATAAAAAAAGAGATACGAATGTATGTTTCATAATTAATTCGACAGATCTTACGAAATTTTATTAAGTAAAATTATTATAGATACCAATCAAGAAGTAATAGCATAGGGTTTTCCTTCTCATACGATATTAATTTTTCTAAAATTTTAGAATAATTCAAATTGGTTTGTTGATTAATAAGCACATTTCTTGCTGCTATCATTACATGAACATCATCTGTTGCTATTGAAGTGTCTTCCGAACTTTGAAGTTTTGACAGAATCTAAAGTAAAGTATTCTGTCATTATATAAAATATTAATTTACAATACAAAAGATTGTAAATTAATATTGTACTACCTGTTGTCCTTGAAGATACATATCATTATTTTCAGTAGATAAATTAATATTGCTGTAAATTTTAAGTAGTTCTTCTGATTTCTTCTTTATAGATAATTCAGTGCAACAAAAGTGTATTATGTATGGTAACATACTGCCATAGTTTGAATAATTCCTGTATAAATATGTTTAAAATAAATTTAGTAAAGAATGAAATTAATGATCAGTCATTATAGAAAGAAGAACCTACATATTTATGTGATTCACAATTTCAGTATAAATGTCTTCATTAATATACATCTGTATTTGTTTAAAACTAGTTTCAACAGTTGTTAAAATATTAATTACGTTGCTGTAATGTTTAGTCTGAAAAAGATTAATTAGTGAAGCATTACTTTCATTTTGTACGATTAATTAAATATTGTAGTGCTATAAATTATTATACTTGCAGATTTGTAATAATTTGTATAAATTCGTCCTAAAATAATTGTATATATAATATTTATTAAAAGATTTGTAACTCCTGGTAAATTCATATTGTGTATCAATGATTTTTCAATATTCGTTTCCTTTCCTTCATCTTCCTCCTCGTCTCTGTTTTTTAATCTTAAGCACAGATTATTTAATAAATTTGCATTAAATAATGCCCATTTTAAACAATTCTCGGTATTATCTATTACTGTAGTACTAATTAAATCAATGGACATGGAATTTTGATAAATCTGTATCCTCTGATCAAGAGTGGATACATATAATTTACCACTTATTACTTCGCCATACATAATTATTCCAGTTACATCAGCCATCCATGCATTTATATTCACATCTGTTAAAAATGTTAAAATAATTTCTTGTTCATAATCTTCATTTATATAGACCTGGTTATTGATTATAACTTCAAGAAAATCAGCTGCTATGCCCACCAATATTTCTTTGGTATGCTCTTCGCTTCTATAAAGCATTAATCATGTTATAAAATAAACAAAAACATTTCGCGCATAATAATAATTATCTTACGAGTTATATATCTTCTTCCATATAATGGCTGCAAACTTTTTAGTCAACTCCATCAGTGCTGGTTGAGCTAGTTTTTGTGTAGCTTGCAGGAGTCCCTTTTTCCATACATCATGCATTATTTCAATAAAAGTGGAATTGTTACTAAAACAGTCTTGAGAACATAATTCAAAGAGCGTTTCTAAAACATGTACAGCTCCTAATTTCAACTGTTCATGAGTCCATGTCAATGGAACAATACAAGAAATTAATTTTGCAAAATGTAACAAACACGTTTCATCCACTTCACGAATTGAATTACAAAGTATAGATACAATTTCATTGATTGCCTCTTCTTTTATTAATAAATCTAAAAATTATAATAAATACTAATATACATGTTATTTTTTGCTACATTAATAAAATACAATGCAATCAAATATAAAAACTTACTGCCATCGTCAGAAGGCTCAAAGGCTAATAAAATAAGACTCTGATTTTTCTCTAATTCAGAATAATCGCCTGAAGCAATTTCTTTTACTACATCTAACAATAAACTAGTCATCCTAGATTGTGAACACCATTTCTTTACTACTGGATCATTTCTATGTTTCTTTGATAGAGCACAATATAGAATGCTTCTTATTGTCACAATATTTTCAAACTAAAAGTACATTTATCAAAATATTAATATGTACAATTTTATACATTTTTACAAAATTGTGAACATTCTTTACCTGTGTAAGTGACTTTAAAACATCATTTTTCTCAGCATCATTCATGTACTTAATGATATTGAATATTAATTCTACTATATCTTCTGTTCCTATCGATTGTTCCAGTAACCAATTTCGTAAAATTTGATCATAGAAATTAAAGAAGTTTATTTTTATTTCCGAAGACTCTGATAGGTTTGTAAGTTCTTCACTTTCAAAGCACGTTATAAGTTTATTTAAGCATGTGATATACTTTTTAGTGCGATGTTCTGTGATTTCATTGAAATATTTTATGCAAAGGGAATGAACAAATTTATTCAGCTCAGCAAGGAATTCAGTATCCTTATCAATTTTTGTATCTTGAGTTTGAGACTTAACTTTTATATCCCCTTCTGAATTAGAAAATTTCACCTTTAAATTTTTACGGCCGTGTACAGGTGCTGTTTTCAATGTAATCAAGAACTCAATTTGAGAATTACTTGTATCTGATTCAAAATTGTTGGATGCGTCTATGATTGAATGGAACAGCGCATTGAGTTCACGCCAAAATTCTTGTATTAAGTAGGAATATGATTTGTAATCTTTGTTATATCGATTTTTACTCCAATACCGCACTAATTGTGTAATTTCGCAAAAAAGTATTTGTTTCATAGGAGTATTTTCCTTTAAACATATTTCTAGGCATGGCATAAGCTGAAATAATTCAGTATTAATTATAAATACTCCTACACAAAGAACTGCATTAACATTCAGTATGGATAAATGATATAAAATAAGAGACCTGTTTTTTGAGAAGTGCACTGCATAAATCTTGATTATTAACATTTAGAAGAATAGAATAGCGTAAACATTCAACAAATGACGTTGCTATTGCAAACATTTCTGAACGGCCCATTTGTACGTTTTTTACGGAAAATCTAAAAAATACATTAAGGTATTTCAAAATAATGTATAATTTAATATAAACAATAAAGTATTAATTATACCGATAACCTACCCTTGTCGCATATTATCAAAAAAGTTTATGTACAAATTATAAGCATCAACATTTAGTTTTGGAAACTGACTGATAAATGGTAACAAATTTGGGTAAACAATACTAGCACAACATTGTCCACCACTTCGTAAAACACGCCATAATTTTGGCAATACTAGTTTTTCAATGCTCACTACACAATACCAATCCTAATAAAAATGATTTCATGTAATTCAATTAAACTTACTATACTAAATATTGCGTAAGTAACAATTATTTACCTGTATTTTATTTATAGTTACAAGCACACATTCCCATATAGCAGACAAGAGTGCAGGTTCTGTTTCATCAAGATTATTCATAATAGTTGTTACAGTTCTCTTTTTTTCTTCTTGTATCAGTATAGCAGTATTCTCAATCAGTGATGTTAACACATTGAAAAATGCTGTTTTAACAGATAAAGCATCATACTTCTCTAACTTCCAAAATTTGTTATTGTTTATAATTTTTTGATGAATATCGATCATTTTTTCAATCTCCTGAACAGGAATTGTCTTTAAATAAAAACTATAAGCTTTTACACTTGCTATTAACAACCTTTGGTACTTTGCTTCCATTTCTTCTGCAGTGAGACTCCTAGTAATATGTATAAACTGGTATAAATACAAGTTTCTACATTTAATACCATTTATATTTCATAGTTACAAAACATACTTTTGCAGAGACAAAGACTGTGGTGTATGAACAGTAATGCTATCACAGATATATGTTAAAATTTCACACTGGCAATGCACAATAGCATTAATAACTTTTTTTGGCGAAAATGTGTCCTATATATAAATAAAAAATTTCTTGTTAAAAAGATATACTCAGACTTTATCAATTTCATGTGTTTTATAAATAACATGTAACACATATTCACATTGAATGAATTAGTAGCAGCTGATGCAGCAGGGGGGTATGTATCATGTTGTGAAATGAACCAAGCTCCTGCAAGTTGTTTCAAATACAATGCTATGCTCTTGCCTACACGTTTCACAACAGCTGCATGTGCCAATTGTGTAGCTTCTCTTACTCTATGTTCTATATCTATAGATAAGGTACAATATATCCGTGGCCAAAATGGTAACATTCCTTCAACAGCTGATAATTCTAAATCTCTACACAGGACAACAAATTCTTGCAAGGCCTGAAAATATAATGATTTAGTTTCAATATTATTTACATATGTGACAACAATCTTACTTTGTACTTAGTTGTTGCATCTTTTTTATTCATTTTTCTCAACACTAGTTGAAAATTGCTATCAACATTGCTCATTTCTATCTCATTTATACTACAGAGAGATAAACCTGGTAATATAGGTACATATCCACCATCTTTCACAGCTGAGAAACCAACAAAATTTGGCAATGCAGTACCCAGAAATTCTGCACTGCGGCCACTATTTGATGGCTAAAAATTACAAAGAATTGGCAATATTAAAATGTATTTCATTAAGAAATTTTGTTTTAATGGATCAGGCACAACCAATATGAACAATATGGACAATATGGACAAATTTTTCTACAGTGATGAACAAAAGCTTGGAATTAGTTCACTGTTTTGTAAACACTGCTTCATTAAATCACTACACTAACTATCATTTCGTTCGAAAGAGGGTAAATTTAATTTCAAGATTTGAAACGTTCTCACAATAAAAAAACTTAACCTATAATTTCTTTAACATTGTGCTTTATTATTGATATGAACTTTCGCTTACTCTTGCATTGTTTTTTGTTCGTTGCGCTTGTTTATTCTTCCCCATGATGATTGCCCCAAGAATAACATTAAACAATGGATCTTGCAATTCTACAATAATTTTACTCCTTTAATTCTCTGCCAGAACCACGTTTGTAACAGCTGATTTCTGAATGTTGACAAATGAAGTGTGACGTATACACGTTCTAATCGTAATATATCTTTTGAAATTGAATGAAAAATTGAAATTAACTAATGCATAATATTTCGATTTTATGCAATTTGACATTAATACCTTGTTAAAAAATAGTATGCATGAAAATTCTGTTAATCGTTGTAAAAAGAAATGGTGTAATGGAATATGATGATATGTATATTGCATAAATATGATAACATAACAAGTACTACATTAAGAACAACTACTTTATTTTACACCAAGTAAGAAACTATGAAATGCATGTAAATATTTCTTTTCCTTATTTTTGTATTATGAACACATAAGTATTTGTTGCAGGTTAAGGAAACTATCAACCATGAATGTTGGAAACAAGTTGGGTCAAAGATTACTATTATCATATTGTTCTTTCACGTGTATTTACTTTCCTGGTATTCTAATATTGCTCAAACTAAATGATAACTTGTATAATGTGGGAAAATACAAGTTTATTCCAGTACTATTAATTCTGCTTTTTGCAGAAGTGATTAAATTATCGTTCCCTATGTTTCATTCTGAAACAGTAATTATAGGGAAAACTGAAATACGGGCATCTTCGAAAGCTAGAAAGTATTGGTCAAAATACTTGAAAGAAATTTTTAAATTTTTGTTAGCTGCTTTTCTCTTGTCTGTTGTATATTATATAGTTATTATATTATTTGGTGCTCCTTTATTTATGCATCACGAAGAGACTACTATGCTTACGCTGACACTGACTGCTCTTACATTTGTTCCTGCAAGTCTGCATTTAGGAGTAGATGGTGTATTAGAAATCATGACAGGAGCACAGTCACAGAAAGGCAATGTCTTGGCAGATGCTATAAAAACTAACATTCAAACAACACTTTTGGGTGCATGGTTAGGAGCTATTGTAATTCCATTAGATTGGGACCGTCCATGGCAAACTTGGCCAATACCATGTGTAATAGGCGCTCTTCTTGGTTATATGATAGCCCATTTTATTACTCTTGCAAAAATATTACCTATGTTAAAATTAGGTAAAAAGATTCATAGATAAATATTAATAATTACACAGATAGTTATATATTATAGTATTATAAATGTCTGTCATTTTTATAAATATAGCAATCTGTATATGTAGTCATTCATTTCCACATTAAGAAATTGTATAATAAACTGATGTCTTACATTAAAATAATTCCAGCTATTAATTCCTATTGATTTAGTTTCTCTAGAGCAATTTGTCTTGCATTTTATAAGGAGATTTTATAGTTACAATGGAACAAACTTGTATTATACATATATTGCAGTTGTATGTGCCAAAAGTAATTAATAGACCTATGTAAAGTTATAAAAGCAGCTAAAATAGCAAATAAATGTTCTATACAAGATAAGCACATTATATACCTATAAAGTTCCTAATGTTAATTATATGATAATGACTGAGATCAATTTTGTTACACATTCCGTATGTAAATGTACGATTAATAAATTATCAAAAAATTAAACTAATAGTTTTGGATATTAACCTCAGAATATGAACATACATCCTACACAAAATAATTATTACATAAATACGCAGTTATTAACTCGGTCAATTACCGAGTCTCATCACGAGGAAGTTGCTGCGAATAGAGACCCGCTTGTTTTAATTTATTAATTTGTTTATAATTATCTAACAAGATACATAAAATATACATAATCTTCCTTGTTGTTTCTGCCACTTATTCATGATACCCTACCCTGAAAAGCGAACGCGAAAAAATAATCGCAACACTAAAAACAATCGCGATCAAATTCATATCATTTGCAACTCTAAAGTTAACTATGAAACTAATTATTTGCAAAATTATTTAGACAAACAACGCGAATAACATTCATTTTTCAAAACGCTAATAGCAAACCGTTATCAAATTCTAACTCGCGACACTACTCTGAAAACAAATGCGAAAATATTCAGTTCGCAACGCTAAGGGTAATCGCAATAAGTTTATAATATTCGCAACGCTATCTTGGAATCAAACGCGATCATTTGTATTTCGCAACCTAATGCAAAACGCGATGTCCGAAACATTGGACGTGTGGTACCAAGTACCATCTGAGAAACTACAACTACAGACGAGTAAAGTAACGTTAGTAGTAACAGGAATGACTTTTCAGGACAGGAAAGCCATTTGTTGTAGTCCACCCTTGAGACAGTTTGTCAGGGCCTCTTCGACTCTTTTTAAGTCTTTTCTTTCTTCGGCGGTCCTGTCGATGCCTGAAACTTAATACTAAGCTCGAGCACTCTGTGCAATACAAGAACCTCCAACAATAGGAATTCAGAAATTCATTTCTAAATCTGTTGGTATCGTTGCGAATGACATGAAAATGGTAATGGGGTTTCGAGACCCCATAAAAATAGGCCGCAAAAATACATTGGATGAAGGATCTACTTCTATACTACATCTGTGACAATACTCTATAATTTTTGATGAATCAATGAGAATCAAAACTAACCTAGCGAAGAAGTTCTATATTTATGATGATCTACGCAAAGTGGATCGCAGCCAATTTGCTAATATTATTCAGTTTTTAATTAATAATTGCATTACCCAGCTAAGAGTGATACGATTATTAATTAAACGCTAAATAATATTACCCAGGTCTCACCACGAGGAGGTTGCTGCGAATGGAGACCCGCCCTAACCGATTCCCAACCACCCTCCATTAATAAATATCTTTTGTGATGAGCGAAGAAGCAATAAACGAAAGTGCAACCAACGAAAGTGCAACCAACGAAGGAAACAACCAACGAAGGAAACAACCAACGAAAGAGTTATTTGAGAAAGAATTTGCCTAACTATAAATCTAAATTCGTTTACATCCTACCTATCTAATCATCTAAGAAAATACATAGAAAATATATTCTTCCTTGTTGATTCTTCGACGAAGATTTCCTGAAATATACTGTAACATTTTACCTAAGTATAAATCTAAATTATTAAAACATAAACTAAACAATCTGAAACAAAATACATGAAATACATTCTTCTTTCTTCTTTCTTCTATTTATCCCACGATGATTTCCTGAAACACAAATGAAGCAATATCAATGAAAATTGTAACAATTCTTAATTATTACCTCTATAAACCGAACACTTCCGTAGGAATTTGCTCTGTAACAGAAACTTGTCTAATAGATTAGTAAGAGAACAAACAAAACAAAACAAGTAAAACTACGAATACTACAACTACAGGCAAGTGCAGTGAGAAAGTAAAAATAGTACATAATAAGCGAGGTTACTTTGACTCTAAAATGTATTCGTCGCGAAATATCTTCTTGCACGTCAATTTAATGATATATTTTAATAAATAAAGAAAGACTTTGGGTATCTTCGATATCTTTCGATATCGAAGATACTCAAAGTCATCGACTGAATTATGAAAGTGAATTTAATTATTGAAGAATGTAAAGAACAATCGGAAGCTACTAATTTGACACTGATTCTAAAGTGAATATAATTATAAGTATTATAAAAGATATTAAAATCATGACTCTACTTTCGATCGATATTACGATATTTGTCATATTGAAAACTGCGGCGTGTAAAAACATCGCACGCTTAAATAAAACGCGACGCGACGCGACACGTGCTCATAGCGTGCAGTGAGTGTGGGTATCAGATTGATCCCCCCCGGCCTTGATTATCAGAAAAGCAAGTCGCGCCCCTGACCCACGTCGATCGGACCTCTCTACGTACAACCGCCGGGTCCTGGAGGACACAAGATCACAACAGGACCCGCTTAGTACTCGAGAACGGATATGGGTCAGGGACTCTCGCCGGAGGTCATTCTCTTTTCCGTATAAAGAGGAGAATATATGCGCTCGGCGAGGCCCCACTTAAGCTGAACCAAGCTGCACCAGGGTTGAAGCGGTAAGAGCTATCACACCTAATACACAGGCGTCACATGTTTCATTCTATCAAACAGAGGTGATCGAGCAAAAATCTCTCCGGTCCTTTCGGTCGAGACATAATCTCGGAAAGCGAGAACCAGAGAACGAGCGGACGAGAGAAAGTGAACTATTCATATATGTATATGTACTCATTATATATTCATTTTAAAATTAGTGTCAAATTAAAAATGAATCTACTATGACATTTGTCATCTTAAAAGTCGCGGTGTGCAAGAAGATTATAATTTTAAGCAAAAGATACTAACTACACTTGCCAAAGAAAGCACGTATACAACCAGTTGTTTTACCCCTCTGCCTTACGATTTCATTTCCAACTGTGCCAAAAGCGTCACCAAGGTTTGGCCCGGTAGACTTATCACTTCTCTGAGTCGTCTTGTTCATGTTTGGCCCGGTAGACTCATCACATCTCTGAAACATCATTAAGCTAAGAGGTTAAAAAGGAGGTTTTTAAACACTTAAAAATGACCTATCAACCTATCACCTAGCTTAAAAATAAAAATTCATGACATTGTATAGAAACAAATATAGTATATGATCGAAAACAATGTTACGTTAATATATCCTGCAATATTATACATATCGAAGCAATCACATAAATTCGAAGAACAATGTAAAAGTGGAAACCGAGAATAGGAACATTCTCTGATCATAAATGAAGTTGAATTCACATCAAACAAACAAATAAAAATAATAAAATATGAATAAGTGGAGTGGACTTACTACTTGTTGTCAGTACATAGGGTAGTTACCAGTGAGCCAGCTGTAAAGTAAGAAAATATTCATATTATAGCAACGTCAGTTAGGCAAGCAAGGCAAAATCGGTTCATTGAAGCGAAATTGGTATTAAGCGATAGAATAAAGGAGGGGAGAGAATATTTAAACAGTTCTTACCGTAGTCATCACCGTCCGGCACTGGTCAGTAGTGGTCAGCAGTGGTCAGTAGTGGCAGGAACGCGAGTCAGCACTGGTCAGTAGTGGTCAGCACTGGTCAGCCATGGTCATCACTGGTCACCAGCGGCCATCAGCGGTCATCAGCAGTCATCAGTGGTCCCCGGTTCACTTCTGGCTATTTGCCCACTCCCGAATCCGCGACGCGACTGAAGAATTCTTCGCAGTGACCCTGCTTATATGTCTAAGGTGATGAAAGGGTGGGGAGACCAGTCAGAGCCAAGGTTGAAGTTAACAGTTAAGACTGTCTTGTATACAAGGAAACTATTTCGATTGGTCCCACCTCTTGACAATTTCTGGATCTTCACTGAACCACTGATCTTGATGTCAACCTCACTGTTGACCAGCAGTGACCATAACCTAGTCATCGTTGATCATTGACCCATTAAAACCATTACGAAGATTAAAGCCTTCTTACGAGGATCCCCTTACAATTTCATGCATGATCTTTTTAACATTTTGTTCCACTTTGGAAGAGTGTATCTCGTTAATTTTTGTCTTTTTGTACGTCAGTTCGAACAATTGACATACGTGAACGAAAAATTCGGAGGCGATTTTAGCGTCCTCTTCTTATGGATGGCGGTCAGTTGTGAAACCATTAACTGAATTAGTAGTGATAGGCAAAGAGCTGTAGTTTTGTGTAAATCCATGTGAGTTGACTATGGAAGGGATTAAAATTCATTTTTGAATCTGTTGGTAACGTTGCGAGTGACACGAAAATGTTAATGGATCCCGGGACTCCAGAGAAACGGTCCGAAAAAATACATTAGGTGAAAGGTCTACTCGTATACCTCGTCTGTGATATAACGAAATAAATTCCGATATCGATACATGTTCTGCGTATCCGGATCCGTTTAGAGCCACTCCTGAGAACTAATTTTGATTGGTCAAACATTCTTTAAACGAACCAAAAATTTATAACATATTTTTATAATACAAATATTCATAATAAAACTGTACAATTACGCTGATGCACACCGACGTTTGAACAGTGATTATCGTACCATAGAAAACACATTAAATATGATTGCATACTACATACTCATAACGACCCCCTGAAACTTCTGATATCGCTTACCAGAGGGTGCTGTAAATCGTTTACGTATTTCAATTTTATTTAATCTCCTTTACTAGACATTTAAAAGTATTACAAAATATACATCTATTGCTGCGATTAATTTTCAATGGCCACGTATTCGTTGTGATTTCGAGCATGTTCCCAAAATTCAGATACGTTTCGTAAGATGTAAAGAATTACTGATTTTCTGCACATAAAAAGTGCACAGATGCACATAGCTACCGTAAGAGAGAAGTGCAATAAACACGGCCAGTAAGAATTGTATCTGAAAGAGGAAGTATCGACAGAGAAGTATCCCAGATTCCTACATTGACGACCATGATACGTCACTTATCTACATAAGTTATGTCTACGCATCAGGAATTGCGAAATCGTTGGAAGGTGTACAATCTCTGTGAAACTGCATTCCCGAAGACCATGTGTCACGTCACGCACCACAGTAACGCACTGCCACTGAAGTGAAGTGGCATGATGCGAAGGAATTTGGATCGTGCGAACTTTGTACAAATAGTCATAGAGTGAACGTGCGATGCGTTATACGTCTCGCAGTGAGATAAGGGTGAAATAGTTCATTCAAGACCGTGCACGCCCACAGGACCGCGTTGACCGGTAATTTCTCATTTAGAACAACGAATTTTTGGCCCAAAATTGCACAACTGTTTTTGAAGTCGAAAAGTTACGGAAAGGACGCGAGCTACCATCAACACTCTATGTTCTCTGTCATTTTCGCACAGTCAATCTCTGTTGCACACATACCAAAGGTGCTCATCGAAAAAGAAGTGAAACGTGAACGTCGAGCGAAGTGACGCTCGGCCAGAAAAGGTAAGCAAGTTTGGGAAACTAAACTAAATCTATTTTCTTGACACAGATCCAAGTAAAATTGATCCTTCGTACATAAATAAACTGTTCACAATTGAAAATCATTAAAAAAAATAGGGGAAATTAAATACTTTAATGCGAATTAATTTAATTGCATCTGTAATCGTTCCATTTTTTTGTTGATATCTCTTTAACAATTCTGTCAACTAGAAATATCTTGAATACCGTAGTAAAATACACAAAACAAACCAGAACGAAATACATATATTTTCGTTGATATAATCCGAATAGCGATTAAAGAGTCAAGAATATAAATAATAGATCTCTTTAGACAATAAACGTTTAATGCGTGTTGAACATGTGGTGAACGCCTATAGGCGTTCGATGAATGATTATAACGTTAAATCTTTAAATCTTAATACTACAAAACTTAAAATGTGACTTTATGTACGTGGTTTAAATTTATCAGGTTCGATACTTAAATGTTATTGTTGCAATATCTTTTTATTTGCCGAGTTAAACAATTCTATTTATATATTGTTACCGAAATCACGTAATTTAGGCATAGCACGTATGATCACGCTAACATATTGATGCAGCTGTATGCAGTTATCGAGTTATACAGCTACTTACACAATTTGTAATTTCCACTTAATATTCATGCACAATGTAATTTGAACAAGATGTATGTCAATTATATATAATAATCTACCACCATTGCTGCTCTTCGTAATTAATTTTTTTGTTAAATTATGCGTTTCGTAAATTCATCAGGATGCTGCGTTTCTAATAAACGGGAAAGTATCTTTCATTCTGCGAAAATGTGTCGTGCTTACAAAGGTATCTTTCATCCGAAGAACGAATGTTTCTTTTTTTATACATGGTCATATGGACGTGTTTATGGAAAAGAATAAAAATTTTACAGAAATTCATAACGATGCAAACAGTACCAGTCGAACTAGTTCGTAAACAAAGCGATTTATTCCATTTTCTTTTTTTTTTTATAGTACGTGCTTTAATGATACTTAAAGAGATGACATTTGCATGCATTGAAACGGCCTCCACAGATTATAACGTCCACGTAATATAAACCAACAATGGGTAAAGTTAGTAATTGTTTTGCAAAATGCGTAGGTTCGATAATAGAATGAAAACTTTGAATATAATACGTTTAACCATACGAGGTAAATTCGTTAAAATATTGCAAAATGAATTAAACTATTCAGTTTATGTGTAATCTCATATATAACATTATATAATCAGTGCTTGTTTAATCCGTGTACACATCAATTCAAAACATGTAATTTATCGATGAACAGTTAATTTTTGCATATGCGACCAAACATTTTAACCATTAATAAATGTTAAATTATCGATTTAGCAGTCAACGGTGATTTACTAGCACAGTGTATATGAATACCAATGTATAATGTAAATCGTGTAAACTGTGCATCATATCGTACGTTTAAATTCTACGAAAACCGGAACTCGTGAGTCAACTACTTTACGGTTAATGAGAAGAAAATTCCACGTTTAAAGGATTTCCAAACTAAGCTGATAAAACGATAGAAATAAAATACACATTTATATTATTTTAAACAAATGTTATAAAAAAAAAATTTGCACTGATTTAAAAAAATCAGTTTATATTCGATTGATTAATTATCGAGCGAAACTATGCAAAATCTTAGCACGTACCCACAATTTTCTTTGGCGCCATCAAATATAATACACTGTCTTCGGAACAAAGGATCGATGTACGCTCAATTTAACGTGTCAATAAAGTCTCAGAATGGCCTGCGATTGTAATCATTTGCTTGGGCACAGACGCATGCCAAATTGGAAACAATTAAATATGTAGTAGCCGTGTGACCAATCGTGTGGTAGAGGATTTACGAACCTCGATCATGATTCTTAACTTACGCTAGAGGTTCGCTTCGTAACGCCTTATGTGAACAACAAGTGGCACGTAATCAAGGCGCATAGGTAAAGGTCAAACGTCCTATTCGTAACAAATCTACATATACTTTGTCCATCGAAAAATGTATTATTAGTAGACAGAACTTTCGAAGTAAAGTAAACACTCGCATATAATAAATATGGACACTGTCTGACCTTGTTTCCGAGTTCCAGGCGTTTTTTTTCTATTACTTTTGGTATAACAGAGCTGAGTTGACCGATTCCTCGAAACTATTCATTCTCTGCGTTTTACGCACAACCTTGATGGCTATTTGTAAATAAGTATTCCCAATGAATACTAACATTATGACTTCCTGCAGTTTCTTTGAAAACGGATTTCTGCGAAAACAAAACAAAACAACCTTTTATTCCGTCTTATTCCCAGTAAGGAATAAGATAAAAATAAATAAGAAAATTCCCGTAATAAAATGATTATTTGCAAGGATGACTAATATAGTTTCTGTTTAGTAAGACTTTTCGTAAACATTTGAAAGATTCCAAACAAATATCATTTACGGCGAAACATTCTTCTCGTATATTAATAATTTCGATTCATTTTTATATATGATATGTATTTTTTTTGTCACAAAGGGATGCCATCACAATGGACTTGGATAATCTTTAGTCTTGTGGTTTGCGCGACTACATCATCGAAAAATGACTTCGCCAAAGTTTTTATAGAATTAACGGAATTTGAATACGAGGATGCTTGTATCAATGCATCCGAAGCTGAATGGGCATTCGTCAATTATCCGTCAAATAAAACACTATCAATATGGGTAAATTTCTGATAAAAATAAATCCAATATAAATGTATCTATACACTTTTGAATTCGTTTATATAAATTTTTGGATCGGGAAAGCTTTCGAGTGCATTTGTTTTTCTGAATTTCAGGAAGAAAAATTAATTTCTTATGCTGCTTTTAAAAATGCACAAAAGAAAGAAATTACTAATATTACGAAGCTTAATGATCTATCTTTACAACACAAATACGATGTTACTGATAAAGCAGGTGATGCTCTCCTGGAGAGTGAAGATTTTAAAACAGTAAGAGGATCTTTAGTGAAATTGATTTAAAAAATCTACATGTTTAAATTGATTTTAAATAGTTTTTATTTTGTTTAGCTTATTCACTTCACTGGGGCAGTGGAATTGTTAAGATTATCTACAGTTCATACAGGAGTTTTGAACAATTACACACGCAAAGGTACTGATTTCAGTTACTAAGGAGAAAGAAGTTGACTATGTTAGTATGTAAAATATCAATATTTTTAGATGTAGAACAAGTACTATCTCGTAATAATAATGTTGAGAGTAAAGACAGTATTTGGACAGCTTGGCATCAAAGCTTATTTCCACTAGTTAAGAATTTTACAACTGTCTTCCCACTTGTTGATAAAGCTGCCAAAGCAAATGGTTAGTACCTCAAAAAAGCAATTTACAGTTTTCCTACATACTGTAATCATTTAATTTGATTGAATATAAATATGCCATTGATTTTGTTTTAGATGCCAAAGATGTTACAGAGTACTGGGAACTCTTAAGTGGATACAGTGATGGTTATAACAAAATTAAATATCAATGGAGAAAAATTGAGAATCTTCATAAAAAAGTATTGAAATTTATTGGAAATAATTTATCACAAAAGTATAATATCACCATAAATGACACAATACCGGCTCATTTACTTGGTAAGTTAATACTATAATAATCATAGACAACAACTTTCAATTGAAAACTATAATCTTCTGTAAAAGGGTCCCTACAAGGAAGTGATTGGACTCCCATATCAGTTGATGTAACACCTTATCCAGATTTAATGTATAATATAAAAATGAATCTTTGGAAAAGGGTAAAGAATGGTTACTTTGTTAATATCTAAATTGAATAATCTACTAATTAAATTTTTGTTTAGAAACTTATTGGGAAATCATTGTATAAAGCTGCTTCTGCTTTGGGCACACAAATGTTGAACCAAGTTCCACATGCCGATTTTTGGGATAGAAGTCAGTTTAATCGACAATGCCCATCAAAATTAATTAATTTTTGTAAAGAAGGTATTATGAGGTATATGTTTTATGATCAAGTACTTAAAATAATTTAGTAAATAAGTTTGTTCTATATTCTCTTTTATGTAATTTTGAACATTTACTCTACAGAGTATCTACTTGCTTTGAGCCTACTATAAGCAACTTCCTCTCTGCCCATAAAGATATAGGAAAGATTTTATACAATCAAATGTCGGTAGAGACTATTCCTGTACTCAATACAGCTAATAGATATTCTGGTAAGAATAAAATTTAAAGAAGAAACATCGAACATTTTTAAAATCAATTTTAGATAATATTAAAATATATTTGTATTTTTTCCAGCTTTAGAAATAGGTGTGTCAGAACTTTTTGGTATCTTAGCAGCCAGTCCTGCTTGGTTAAAGTACACACATATTATGGACAATTCTACTGATAATGATCAACATTTAATTGTGTCTTTAATGATAACTGCATTGAACACATTGCCGCGTCTTGCTTACTACATGTCATTAGATATGTGGAGAATTAATGTTATAGAAACTGGCATTACAAATCCAGAAGATTTAGTATCATCTTGGTGGAAATACAGGTATTAATTTATTCGAATATTAATACGTACAAATAATACAAATCTTAATTTAGTCAAATTTAAACAAAATTTATTTAAGGCAAGAATATGAAGGACTGAGTTCTGATGGAATTGAAACACCCACATTTTTAGATGATGACTATGTTACTAGCAACAAGCCATATTTACCGTAAGTAGTAATACAAACAAGAGAATATAACATTTGAGGCTTTCGGATAAATGTCATGGATATTAAAAATGAAATAATTTACACACAAGTGTTAATGGAAGATTCACTTTTGTAGGAAATTGGCTGGCACTATTCTTGCATTTCAATTTTATCAACACTTGATGGATTCCTCAGAAGTCAGATATGATTCAATCTTAGAAAAACAAATTAAAGTTGAGTTCGTGTATGTATCGTTTACGACTGTCAATTTGATATTTTCTTTTATATAAAAAAAATTTAGAATTTATTATTCTGTTAACAGCAAAATGATTCGACAAGGAGGGGCAGACGATTGGATGAGAGTGATCGACAAATTTCTAGGAATAGACGATATCTCGTCCGATTCACTTCTATCATTTTTCTCTCCATTAGAAGATTTCATTGATGAGTGGGAGGAAGATTTCGAATATAAAGCATTTACCGCTAAGGAGTCCGAGTTCGAAGAATTAAAAAAAAAAGTTATTGAAGAATTTAATGCTCCTTCGACAACTACTGTTATTACTACTAGTACCACATCAAAAAGCGTAGTCGTAAAGAACGAAATGACAAACAAAAACAATGGAAGAAGCAATATAAACGCCGTAGTAAATGGCAATAAGAATTCAGAATCTAAATCGGCGACACATGGACAAGAAGTGAAGCCAGAAAATCATGAAAAGTCAGAAGCGTCAAGTAAAGTTCCTTTAGATGAGTCACTACTTGATAACACAGACGCTGACCAAGATACGAAACCAAAGATTAATACTAGTAAAGCAGTGTGGGCTGTAGGTGCAGTACTTTTAGCTACGATAGTTATTTGTATAATTGCAATTTTTGGAAGACAAAGATGTCGTAAAACGCCAAAAAATAGACGATATGTTTAACAGTATCCTTCAGCATTAAAAAGAGTATATTTATTCTTGCATTTAATTTCTAAGGAAGTTTTTGCCCAAATAAGTTATTGTTTTAAAGTCTTTCGTCTAGAAAGACATTTACTAATTTACAATATTCACCATTGTACATTCCTTACTGTTGTTACTGAGACAAGCGGAGATTATTTGCGAGAAATCGAATTTTGTTTAACACTAGTCTCTCTATAAATTGTATACCGAACAATATACAGCAGAAAGAATATCAACAACGAGAATTAGAGCTTAAAAACAGAAGAGGTGATAAGTATTAGTATCGATTCAAACAAACTTATTTACTTTAAATTGTGACATGTACACATATACTATACATAATATTATTTCAGGATAAAAATTGATACTTTATCAAATGCGCTTATATTTTTTTTTTTTACACAAGTGTAACACAATTCGTACATTGCAATTCAAATATATATGTCTTAAGAATAGAAAAGAAATATTACATACGAAATTATCATAACACGTATATTGTTATATACGTATACAATAGTTCCCAAGCACAACAGTTCCTCTACAAATATGCCAAACTATAAATGATTATTTTTTAATGCATAAAAAAGTGTATTCCTTACATTTTTCTGTAGAACCTTTAAAAAATATATTTTAATAACGTTTTTGGTATGCTGTATGTGTAGTATACACTCAAATTCATATAAGGCTTGTACATAATCATTTACATAGTTCTAGAATGATATAGCGAATACACGAATGCGTGTAGCCACCATAACATCTAACATATCATAAAACCAGTAGAATGTGTGACTTATTTTTCTACCATTACATTACCGTGTACGATAGTTGCATATGTGTGCATCATTTATACATATACAATGAATTGTATGGAAGATTTATATTTTTTATAAAAGTATTTATTTTGTACCTAACAAGATAAGCTAATAAAATATTGTTCCGGTACAAAATTGATTTACAACCTTGTAAATATGTTTTTATGTTAAAACCGAGAGAACTATGTTCTATATATCATAAAAAAGTGAATAAAATCGTTAGAGAAGTTAGCTCGACTATTATATAACAGATAAAAAAGTAGTTGAATTTCATCTGATTGTTTTCATTGAGAACCACTGTTCGCTATGCTAACTCACGCATACTAAAGATCATACATATATCGACAATGCTGTCTTAACTGTACCACTTTATAATACAAAGGAAAATGTCAGCACTTCTTTAGACTTCAATCTTTTATAAGTTAAATAAAAAATGCATACTTAAAGTACAAACTTATGCCCCAATATACATACACGTATAAACGTTTTTATACATGAGAAATAACCCCGTACTAAAAATACAAAAATATATAATACTTCGTATGAAATAATTTACGTACGTTGGTTTCGTCCAGAAAACAAAAAGCGGCCTGGAAGAAGCGTATCCGCCATCCAACGTGAAGAATATCCGAATGAAGATCCAAAAATCGATATCTGTATTTTTTGCATTTAATTTGATGTCTTATTATTGCTTTCATTGACCTTTAAACCAACACTTATCTAATACGAACGATTTAACGAGAGGTATTGATCTTTCGTACAGGATTGTTTGCTGACGCGTATCGATTTAAATATTACGAACTAATATACTAAGGATGAATTTTAACTATGAAATTAATTGGTTTAAAACGAAATTCATATTCAGAAAATAATGAAATAACTATATTATTTACCGTACAGCAATAAAGAATTTTGTCTGAACATGATAACTATAAAATATCTCGTTTTTCTATTACCAACTAAATAGCTACACATATACAGATAGTTGACGATTCGCGGAACCAAGTGGCGCTATTTTTAAATTCCTTTTGAAGCACAAAATTAAAGAACAAGAAGTAATGGGTATAACAGCGATCTCTTTATATTAATATAAATTTTTTAAACATTTCTACTATGTTTTTACATAAATCTGCTTGTACATGTTGCGTAAAATTTTATTCAAAAAGTGTCTTGAACAAGGGACTGTTCCTTACTATTGCTCTTTAGTTGCAGTTGTGCTTCAAGCATAAGGTACAGGTCATGCGAAGAAGTAACAACCTTTGCGACCACGGATATCAAAGCGCAGAAAATCAATATAAGGCGAAGTCGGTTTGGAATCGTGATACGATCATGTATTCTCTTTGAAAAATCGTGTCGCTCTAGAGAATAATTCCTTGTTCACTGTTATCGTTTAGTGATTACTCATACATGTGTAATACCACTGGTAGTTTGGTTGAACAAAGAATATCTAGAAATATTTGGTGAATCGAGAGAGAAGGAATACCGTGGATCAGTTGTTCGATCATCGACGGTTGGAGAGGGTGCACGGACATGCGCAGCATAACCTCAAAACGTTAAGGGATGGCCAGGTCATTAACAGTGTCTTATTGTTACTCCCTTTGCATGGATTCGAACGACGATACTTGGGGCGATAGTGCTTAAAATTGCACGCACGCGAAGGGAACTTAAGAACGAGGAACGGAAACATCCCCTTTCGTTGTAAACGACCAGTCGAATTCGGGAGCATGCGCAACGAAAGCTAGACAGGGGTTGTTGCAGTCAGGGAGGGGCTCTCTTCGGCAGAGTGACTCAGAATATGCATTCCTGAAAGTACATCTTCGTGATTTTAAAGAAGTGACATGGGTATACTGCTACATTGTAATTGTATACTGTTATTCTAACGATATTCCGTGCGATGTCATAATTCGTGGCAGTGTTGAGTGTTACGTGGATCGACTGTCAGCTGTCCCTTCACCATGAACGTGAGTACTTTAGCCGCCTCTAATATCGACTCGTTTTCTAACACCTAGTGTGTGGGCGTTCCTCTATTCTACCGCGTTAACATAATCAGCAGCAGGAATGCGGTGCCGCTGGCTCGTAGAAAAAAAAAAAACAGGATCGAGATATTTTCTGTTTCCTTCCTTTCTTAATGCATTTCTAAACTATAGTTGAACCTAATACGTCATTGACCTCTGTAACACGTAAAATCGATGCGAAGGTTACGTCTAATCGAGAAGCTTCGTATATACCGTGTTTTGTATAGATGTTGACGTTCTAAGAAATTTTCGTCTTTTTCATTTTGCTTAAATATGTCGGTACGTTATAATCGATCGCTGGAATATCGTTTAAGAACGATTGCGATTTATGCAGTGAATAGATGTTTCTACCAGTGTGTTTATCGGGTCGTTCGTACATCCTTGAATTAGTAAATTAGAGGTAACGATGATTAATTTCGAAAGCCGAACGCGTGGAAGATAATTGTATCAAGAATGATTCATCTTCCACTTATTTAGATACGAACTCTTATTGGGATCCAGTGACCTTGTTCCTCGAACCACTCCGGGTTTTGTGTGACTGCAACTGCAAAACAGCTTGAGAATCACTTCCAGTTGCATATACACACACTATCGTTGTAAAGCTAATTGCAATTCGACGCCTTTATTCGTTTGCTGAGATTTATACGGATATACCGTATATACCCGCAGAAAAAAAAAAGGAACGGAACAAAGCCATGTGGGCCGTGGAAAGAAAAATGCGTTTTGAAATTGCAACAGAAGAACCTACATATCCAACGAAGTTTTATCGCGTAACATTTTCCGACTGATAAACCCTTGGAAACGAAACTGTTTCATTCCAATGAATAGGGCTATTCGCGTCGATACGTGTTTTTAACGTTCACGAACGAGACAACTGCGTCACATTTGAAAAATTATGTAGCGCCGGTATAACGTGGTGTAATTTGATCGTTACAAACTCCAATTATTTCTTACGTACGTGTATCCAATTTCTTAATGTTACGTTTGCACCCGTACGATAGACAAATCGATCTGGACGATATTTATCTTAGCTCTCGAGTCGTGACTCTTGAGTCGTGAAGAGGAAATGCACCGATTTCTTTCGAAGATACTGCTTCGTTTCACTTGCAGAGGTTCAAAAATAACACCGCGTTTTATAACGTGCGAAACACGAAACAGCTTAAGAATGTGGATGTTGCGTTGCAAAGTATTTTCGAATAATTGAAAGTACTAAAAAAAAAAAGTTGACTTTTCAAAACGCCTACGGACAAGCTATATCAATCTCCTACCTAGTAGGGTCGTTTCGATTTAAATATTGAAGTATGATTACATCATACGAACAACGAAAAGCCTTCTAGTACGGTATCGCGAAATAATAAAAAACAGTTTGATTGTACTCCCTGTTTCTCGACGTTAGAAATATTGGCAAACCTCTGACCAACGGAATTAATAACTCGATAATATTTTTCAGGCCTTGGCGACAGATATTGTCTACGGCAACGGAGAACGCGTTGGTGAGTTCAGTTGCGCTTACATTTACAAGATTTATATTTCTCCCGACCTATTTAAAGTGTACATCAATTTTCGAAAGACAAAGTTAGACATTTTACATCTTATATACTATATTTTTCGTAATACGTTACATCCAGAATTCCTTTTTCTAAGCACTTTATATTTTAATGTACACTTTACGATTACGTTATTACGAATATTTTTAACGCCCACGAAAGAAAGGTCGAAGGTAGTCGGCTACTCCCTTAATATCAATTCGTATAGGGGCGACGTTTTTTTCCATACATTATTATGCCCTTATAAGCGACTGCATTGTGGTTCTCCGGCATATCCTTTGTCCAGAGTCATTTACAGAGCACTACAAAGAAAACCCTATAATGCGATTGTGGCAAACACGATTATTTCGACCTCCTGCTTCCTTCTGCTTGTTCGTACAACGAGGTTTAACTAAATCAATGTTACGGCTATTATCTACCGTATTTTTTGATTCCAAAATAAATGATGTGTAACTTATGAATTTAATCAGATCAAATGATAAGATCAGATGGAAAATGATAAGAGCGCCGTACAAGATTTATACAAAAATATGATCTTAATTCCTAAAAAAAATTCTGACTTTTCAGAGTGTATCAATTACCGAACTTCCCTTGTTGGTTCAAAGTCTTTTTAGCTCTGCCCTCGTGCATGTGAAAACGTCGTTAAGTTATTTTTAACGTTTAATCCAAGAATCGATCCGAACGTATTTTCAAATCAGAAGCATTACCCTGATTAACCAGTACGTACTCGTTCCAGTGACCGAGTTTCTTCCAAACTTACCGATTTCAAAAAAAAATAGTGGTAAAAACAGCGGCTACAACAATTGAGACAGAGACCCGAAGAACGTTTCAAGTTGGGCGTAAATTCGATCGCAACGCGTTCGTTTCGTTTCGATCAAACGTTCTGTCTCCAAGCTACGATCGAATACTGTTTAATTAAGGGCGAAATTGGCCTGCGTTCGTAAGTACAAACTTCGATATGAAACACTGCGTATGCATTCAATGAGCCGCCAGTGGAGCTGCTCTCTATTCTGGCCGAGGCAGAGCGGGTATTTATTAATAGAGATTAAACTCCGCGTCGTGTCGTGCCGTGTGCAAACGCTCTCCCGCGCAGGACGCGTGCTGTTAGGGCAGTCTGACTCAGACCGCGGTCCAGAAACTGATTCTGCCAAAATAAACGTGGAAAAATCGTGCGCCTATCGGCCAGCGTGCCTATAATCGTAAAACGGATTAAGCTATCTATCCTGACTGCGATCGAGGAGCAAGCCCGACGATGTGCCGAGTGTCGCGTTAAGTGGTCACGTCGCAGGGAAAAGTTACGTGCAAATCGGTGTCCAGTGATTCGCCCAGTGAACGAACCAATTTCAGAATAAAACGAGTTCGCGTACATCCGGTGGCACCGATGACATTTTTCTACTCGTGTGTTTGTGTACATTCACGCGGAAAGCTTCCTCCTTTGTGATACATCATACAGGTTCGCCACATTTCGATCGATGAATCGCACCAAGCCATCCGCATGTTTATCGGCTTACAGGAATTGTTTGTCGCTTTTTTTGAATGCCACCGCTCGACGATCGATCGCGATCGTACAGTTCTGCGTTCGTTTACCGAATGGGAAAATTAATTCCGATTCATCAGCGTCGTGCATATTCTTCCCCATAAAGCGCCACCGATAAGTTCGTTAAGCGCGCACTTACTGCGACGTGTCGCGTTTACCGTGCATTGTTTACTATCACGCCGGCGAGATAAATCGTTCGATATTATCGATACTCCGTAGACTATGAATGGATAAACATGTTGCGTGCACTTAACTTTCTCCGATTGCACAGTTGCGCGTACATTTTCGTTTCTATAACAGAACCTATCGATCTTTGCTGGAAAATACATTTTTAAACTGAGTATCGACCTCTTGGTATTTTTAAACGTAATTCAATATAAATTAAAATTACTCATAGGCCTGATTAACGTAGTTCTCGACGGTATGACTCAGTATTCGAACAATTTTTATCTTCTGCCTGTATTCGAACGCGTTAATCGGCCCGACGTACCCTCGTTATCTTAACGTTCGATTAACTCGAAACAATTGGTTCGCCACTTGTTGCAATTTAGGCGGTTGAACGCGTCTGCTGACGCAACGACTAGTATTACTATTGTCACGTAGAATATTAGACCGACGCCAAAAATACATTTCGCTATTGTCTTCCTTCCTCTTTGACCTTCCGTATCTTTGATTAACCAGCATAGTCTACGCACGCCCGATTACGATTTCGGTGTAATCGATGAATCATCCTGATAAGTTTAACTCATTGATATACTATTCGTCATTATCAATACTCGTGTAAACTTTCTATAGATAGACGAAGTGTCTTCGATCTGTAAAAAGTAAAACGTGGGTTCAGCCACAATACGTCTTGATTGTCGGAGGCGTAAATCGTAAGGCAAAGCACTGGTGCTGTAAACAAAGGGATCGTTGAAAGGTGTCATCGACTGGAATACAGAGGAGTAAACGACGCTGTTTCGCGCGTGTTTCGTTCGTCAAAGTGCAAACGTCTTTCTTTCATGTACGAGAGTGTCGCGAGAGACGAGAGCAACGCGGGAACTTTTCGCATCCGTGATGTAACTTTGAAGTGGTAAATGTACACTGCTCGCTGTCTGAAATAATGAAAAGTGAACATTTTAAAACGATGGACGAACCAGATTTAGTGCCTTCGCGTTTGGACGATTGGTAAACTTCGTGTGACATTATTTTTCTTCTGTTCTACTTCGACCGCGGTACGTACGTGTTTCAAAACATTCGCCGAACCTTTTTTAATGGTTATCCACCGTGAAAGCGTTACTACTATGTTGTAACGTAACAGAATAACAAAACACTGAACATTGACAAATGATGATAGTGCTTCTGTTGTGCGTCATCATGAAAATAGCAGAGTTCTCTGTGGGCCGTATGAGCCCACCACTGCAAGCGCCTGCACGACCGCCACATCTCTACTACGGCAAACGCAAGAGACAGGAACGAAAATATTACCGGAGGCCCAACGAGAAATGCAATTGCTTTCTATACAATCGTAAGAGTACCCAATAAATACTCTTTATGTCTATGATAAATATCTAACACCGTATTGTTCAGAGAGAAATAATCTATCAACAGTGTGGATACCTTAATTCGTAACGCCCCATCAGTTCGATTTTTTCTCCTTGTAATATACATATTATGCGTGCTTCGTGTTCCCCTTTTTCTGTACAGGTTGTTAATGTTATGCACGTATCGCATTAATTATTAGCTTTAGGAGAGTACGCATATTATTCCGCTCAAGGATGTGCTTATTACCAATTGCTAATAGACGCGATGTGTCAAGGGGGAGACACGCAAAGGCAATAAGTAGTTAATAGTTTCATGCAGGAATGCATTTCGAGATCTCGTTGTACTCGCAAAACGTTTCGAACGTTGGCAATCTTTTTATACGTAAATTTTTTTTTACGAGTAAACAATATTTCCTATTTTAAAAGGCTTCTCCCTCGCAGTTGTTTACGAGAAACGGCTTAATGTCTTACTATTTCGGGTAGCAACTCGATAGGAGTGCTTTAGACACTCGGTACCCGAGAAATATTTACACGACATCTGCTGAAACATACCAAATACTTAGAAACGCTGATAAGCAACGCGTGTACAGTTTGTATAAGGAACAAAGAAAGTACTCATTATTTACTTATTTCGGATTAAATAAAACATGCGCGTTTAACTTGTCTCGCCGAAAAATTGCAAAGCGCACAAACCAAACGAACCGGTTCGTTTGGCACAAGTATTCGCAGATTATATTTCGCCGCTTCACGCGTAAAATTTTCGTCGAGTCGCAAAATTTGGCTCTTCAATTCATTCCCCGCGTCCCTTGCTTCTTCTACGCTTTGCTAAAATTATCCGATACCCTCGACACTGCAAACGAAACATCGTGAAAGATTTTTTCTTCGACGAAGAAAACCAAACATTAATAGCAAAACCATCGAGCATGCAACAACTTCCGTCAAATTGTGGTTCGTACCACGAATCAGGTTAAACTTTCCTCAACTTAGAAACATTCGAGTTGCACCTGGAAAATAACATTAAAAACTCTAGATTAAAACGTTAAACAGTTGACAGTGCCAAGTCCTTGTACTATTTCAAAACCCCACTTTCCGTATTTTAAGGTTATTCGATGACAAATATGATGTCACTTTCACCGTATATATGTATTTTAAATTAATGTTTTACCTTCAACAAACATTAATTTCTCACTTAACAGTCTTGTAATTTTTTCTAAATACAGTGCAACTCTAGAAAGTTATGCACGTCACTGTATATTTAAAATGACCGCAGATTTTATGCGTGTACTGCTATTAATTCGATAGAGAAAATGAACGCTGCGTTTTAAATACATCAAGAATATTTTGTGCTCCTTTTCGGTTTGAGTATTTTGATCGAGGGACAGAAGAAATCTTCTATCAAGCGTGTCGCTATCGTAACCTTAATTCAAGCATGTTGTATCCGATTTCCTTTTGCCCACCCTTTACGCTGGATCGGTAATGCTCATGCGCCGCATGAGCAATCGTATTCCATAGGCGCAGTTAAAATGAATTTCTAACTATGAGTGACGGGAGAGTTGTCGCCATATGGTCGCGAGCATGAGTGTTTTCGGTTAACATTTATCAAATGTAAATATTTTCCGTAGAACAAGATCCAAGCGACCGTGGCGATGCGATGGAAAAGAATTTTTCGAGGTACAGTTGATAACTCATGTTCGAAATAATTTTTTTTTTCTCTTTTTTTTTCTTTGATATGATACTCGTTATTTACAACAAAACGAATTAAACGTTATCGTAAAATTAAATCTGTATTACCAGAGTTTACCGAGCCGCTTATTGTTAACCACAAATTATAACGCAAGAATGATGGGCATCATATGTTCCTAAACTATAATTTTATAATATTGCTTGCCATTCGATCGCCTACGTGTATTTATAATTAAATTCAGAAGCTGATCAAGTATAATGAAATGATATTGTTCGAAACATATCATACATACCTTGCGTCAAATGTTTTATCATGCAATGTGATAAATCGATTAATAGAGAATTAGATTAGTTGGGAGATTGTTTACACACAAGCTTTGTTTCGATGATCTTTCGAAGAATGTGCTTCAAGATAATTCTACATCGCACGTGCGTTTTCAACATCACCGATTGCCCAATCTAAAATTAACATGTTCCGATCGATTAATTATTTATTACGTGACAACTAACCTTAAACACGCCCTCTTAAGAGTGCTGAGTGCTATGATGACGCGCAGCCTTGATTATTCCCGATACGGAACACGGGCGCACTTACTCAAATACGTCCGCCATAACCTCAGCCTGACGTCATTGGCTGACAATTCTACTTTATCGTGAACATTCTACGGGCACAGAGAAATGAATTTCTTTGTTGATATCCTTATCAGTGCGTTATCGGTGTTTTTATCGGACTAAAATTCAGTGGTTCCTTTTCTGCAGTCCTACGAAAATGTCATTTACCCATTACTACGACACACTGACACTGCATACGCATTACATCGGCAAATAATTTTAACATAAATTCAGCTTGGTGTCTCGATAAATCTCGATAAATCTCGATATATGTAATCTGTCATGAACTGTGATCAACGCATAAAATACAATATATATAATGGTGCATTGCCAAAATTTGCAAACATGTTTAAAAAACTTCGAGAATGCACTGTGTATGTAAGAGATAATCTGTTCTTTGTTTATTTATCTTTTTTTATTGTAAGACATCCATTGATAGTTTATTAATATTGTATGTGTTTTAGGTGCAGGCAAAGGGGCTGCAGTGATGGAAGATCCACAAACACCAGGATCTGATTGCAATTCTAATCCTGCAACAGATTCTATACAACATAATTTAATTGGTTCTGAATTTGTGCAGGACAATGTGGAATATCAGTGGTTTATTGATTACGGGTAATTTTTTAGTAATATAAAATAAATATATGTTTAGTTTCTTATAAACCTGAATATTTATATTTTTATGTAAAATTTTAGTTACAGAGATGGAGGACTTCATGTTCATCCTAGTGTATTGTCCTCGCTCTCTGCATCTTATTCCCGGGAAGATTTGGGTTACTATGACGATCTTGCCCGCAATCTGGATGCTAACTTGGCAGAAATTGATATGGAAAGTTTCAGAACAGCAGACATTCATACTTTGCTTACAGCATTGCCAGTTATGTGTACAGATCCAGTTCAGCATTCAGAAGTAAATATATGAATGATTAAATTTATTATTAATTTTATAATATTTTATTACAGTGAATATTCTCAGTGTTGTATTGTAAATTATATTAAAACATTGCTGTTATCATGGATAGTTTACAAACAAATGCATTGATAAATTGGGATGAACCTTTTTTTAGGAAGTATCTTATGTCTGTAAATACATATCCTGTGTGATATTTAATTTCCAAATAATTATCGATACCTTGCCATAGTAGTAGAATGAATTCCCTATTTCTTTTTTACATTATATAAATAGTTTATTCTAAATATATTCTGTATTCCGTTATCGCGGCAGTTTAACTATCAAAGGGAACGATATGCCAGTATATCTGGATCTGTTATGGAAAAGCTTGACATCGGTACATCTATCAGCCCTCATACTAGCAGCCAGGTATGATAATGGCTGTGAGCGTTAAATTCCTTTTGTCCCGCGTTAAAAATTATGCGAAAGTATTTATATGGACTTGAGTTTTGCTTAATATCAAAATGAAATGCAATTTGGTTGCAGTTATTCTGCATGGCCAATGAAGGAAATGAGTTTAAACTGATTTGTTTATGTAATAAACACAAAAGATGTTACAAACATTTAAGCTAATCAGACGAATTCTGCCACTTAACCAATGCATGAAGATAAGCTCTGCTAGTTCTGCAAAATGCATGGTAAATAATTCATTGACGTACAAAATATAATAACAATATATCCTTGATTTGAAGGGAGAAGATTCAGCCTGTTCAACGACCGACACGATTTCCATATGCAAGTCGTCGTTGCTCTTTTCTCCTCTGAAAGAGACACCCGTGCTACCACCAGGGGGTAGTTACAGCGTCGACTCTCTGGACTGCGAAGACATGTTACTTACGTGCCAAGTAAACAACAAAAACAACTATACCATTGCTTTTGAGGGCAGTATTACAATGTATTCGGATGGCTCTCAAGACTTTGAAAATCAAGGTATGAAAGTAAATGATTCTTAATGTATAATAGTATTAAACGGATATGATTATTGTGGTGATTTTTTTTTTTTTTTTTTTGCAGAAAAACAAAAAAATTATGAAGCAGCAGAAATGTATTACAATAGAAATACAGATTTGAAAAATGTATTAAATTTATCAATGGCATGTTCTGATTCTAAAATATATACTACATGGAGTAATTTGAAACATTCTTCTGTGAACAAAATTATGACGCGTCACCCTTCAGGCAATAACAACACAATACCAGAATTTTTACAAGGTGTCGGAAATATTATGTCTGGGACGAATAAGAGAAGTCAGAGTTTGCCAGATTTAACTCAAGCTACTCAATTACATCACCTCAATATACCTCTCAATTTTTCTGTAAGTCTCAAAGAAATCCTCTATTTTCACGAGATTAATGTTCACTAACATTTTAAATATTTTTAAACAGGTTGATTCTGCAGAGTCAAATAATCATGCACAACAACTACAGAGTTCAGGATCTGTAATGAGTCGATCTATGAATGAAGAGAGTTCTGACAGTGGAGAAAATAATTCGACAGGAAAGAAACTACAGAACTTAAGTCTTGTAAAATTATTTATGAAACAAAAAAGTATGAGTGCAGAAGGAATGAGTCTTACTTTGGATCAATCAGACTCTGTTAGCGATAATGGATGGCCTACAAGCAATAGCGCTAGTGATAGTGGTACTAATACAAACACACAAATACAACGGCAAAATATAAATAATACCTCAAAATGTCAAGTTCCGGAAGGTGACTTTTCTATTAATTGGGTAAAAGGTGATCTTCACAATAATCAAGAAATAGAGAATCAAAAAGACAGTTTTAAGGACATTCCAAAACATTCATCGGTAATCAACGAACAAAAGGATGAAATGATATCATCCGCGTCTGTAGAGGAATTATCAGGAAGCATGTCAAAATCGGATTTAATGCATGATAATGACAATATACAAAACAGTTTCGATGTCATTCCTAACACATCTGATCATCAGCGGAAAACTGCATGGATTCGATCGTTGGAAAAGAAGTATCCAATTTGCAAAACTACAGGCATTCAAGCAATAGCTGAAACGGAGGATAACGGAGTTCAAACGTCTTTAGTGTTTGCAACACCCGCGGAAAAAGAAAATCCATCTTTAAAGGAAACAATTGTTAATAAAAAGCCAGTTTATGTTGTATATCCAAATTATGCATTACCCGACTTATCGTTTCTCAATATCAAAGATACAACATTAAATAATATAGCCTTAAAACCGCAATGCTTTGGAAAAAATAAAATTAGTTGGAAACGTGCGGGTCGGTCTGGTAGACCATTCTCGTGTAATGACATAGATGCATTACGTCAACGTGGATTTTCTCACGTTAAAGACTGGGAGTCATTGACATTCCTTTTGCCTACCGAGTACAAGAAAATTTTGCACGATGTGCCAGAAGTTTCAAGACATATAAATATTAACGAAGAAATGAAAAAACCTCTGTTCTGTTTGTCGCCACCAATGCGTCATAAAACACGTCCCCTAAGTGAAATCATACCAAATAACTCATCCTCCACTAGTAGTACAGCAACGCAGCCATCCTCTGGATATCGAGGTTCTTCTACGATATTAACCGATTCTTCAACAAACCAACAGACGTCAAATAATACAACTAATCCACTATATCTTTACCGTTACGATAGTATTAGTTCCGAGGCCAGTTTAGTAAGTAACGATAAAAAAATCCATAGGCAAGTCAGTAAGACAAAAACAAATTGCCCGTCTCTTCCAAAACGATCGATCTCATTACCACATGGAGATCGTGAATCTGACTTTAGTAGCGGAAAAGTGCCACCAAGACCACCTTTACCCAGAAGTATTTTAAGAAAGAATAAGGTTCCTGCAAATAAAAGATATAGCATGTTTGAAATGGGAGATGTAGAAGAAATAGAAGATCAATCTCCCGAAGTAAATAAACGAATGTCTTTACAAGAGCCATATTATATGAACAATGATTTACAGTTGTGCCGTGGAAAAATTATTGACTCGGAAAAAGATGTTGACGAGGCAGAAGAAAGATATCATACAGGTATATATCAGTTGATGAGCTTTCATTTCATTGTTTTATACAGTTTAGTCATATTCTCTTGTATTGTACAGAGAAAGTAAATGAAACAACTAGTACAGGAGACATAGAGACTGAAAATTTGGAAAATAGCGAAGACGATGTAAAGCAATTGGAAGAATATTTGAAACGTAGTGGTTTTTCGTCGCAAAGTAGCGACGGAGACACGGAAGGTCCTGATGTTAAATTAAGGTCATATGTAAGAAAGTTTTTAGGTCTCCGAATGAACAAAGATGTTACCAAAACCCCCGATATGATAGAATCGCAGAAAAAGACTGTCAGTTTTGCTGTAAACCAAAGGAAAAAATATTTAGATAATAAGGTAATTTGAAGCACAAGTTTCAAATTATTGTTTTCTATTAAATTTTGCGTATATCGAAGTGCATATTACATGGAACCTTTCGTTATTCCAGCCCAATAATTTAAATGCAAACGAGCAAACTAAACATTGTGCACTTACAGAAGAAAGGAGGGATACGAGTCCAGAAAACAAAGCATTAGATCTAGATGAGAAGAAAAGTAAATATATTGGAAATCCTTGCATATTTAAAAAATTATTTTTTTTTTTTTAAATTATTGTATTAATAAATTTTCAGAAATGGTACTGTCTGCAAATAAAGCGGTAGATTTATTATTGAAATATTGGGATGGCGAATCTATCCGCACTAGACAAAATTACAATGATAAAAGTGAATGTGCTCAAATTTGTCTTAATAATTTATGTCCGGTTTTGTACGCCATCATGTCATATGGATTAAAACCACATTTAAATTCTACATTTGGACCAATAGCAAATAGTGTTTGGCAGGTGGTTGAAGCATCCTCTCAACAAGGTCCACTTACTAAGACATTGAACGAATTAGTACAAAAAATTAATGGCGAAGATATTATTACAGAAGGAATGCTTAAATTTCATGCATTTGTATTTGGTTTATTAAAGTAAGTTGAACGTTATGACCCATGTGGTACGTATATATCATTACAGTCTAAATGTATTTCCCGTTTTCTTTTTTTAGTTTAAGAGCTCTAGACGCATGGTTCGCATACTTATGTACAAGGGAATCCATCTTAAGGAAACATTATAATAATAACAGTTTGTTTGTAGGAGCTTTAGCCAATGCTAATGCACGAGCAATTGTCAATTCCCTCGTGTACTTTTTAAATCCTCTCACATTTTGCCCGTTTCAGCTTGATCTTTTGTATCAGTATCGTCAGCTTCACAATAGTTTCGGAAATTTAAATAACCATATTGTAAGTGTGGGTATCTTTAGAATATTCTAAACGTTTTTTTATTATAGTTTTTAATACAAAAATCAAAGTATTATTGTAATATTAATACTTTACAGACTGTGAACTTTAGGAACGTTGAAATTTCTCCGAAGGAACATCAATTTGATAAAACGGACGTTTGTGCAATGGTTTCTAGTCCACGAAAAATACGTCCAAGATCTTGCGTTGCTTATAGCAACTACGACGATAAATCTGGAAATGCGCATAATCCGGACATGGAAACTGTAAAAAAACGTTTAAGCAATCCTATAGGTTCAAAAGTATTCCGCACTCTCGATAAATTGGCTTCTGAAGATTCTGAAGACTATAGTGATAGTTTAGAACATTCGCCATTGAACAGAGCGTCGAATAAGCATCATCCTGTATCTATAAAGTCTCATAGTCCAGAGAATAAAATTGACGACGAAGAGAATATGTCCGGTGAAGCGAAATTTAGGAAACTTCAAGAAAAATGGGAGTTAATGGTTGGAAAGGAGGACACGAAAAATCAACCAGCAATGTCGTCACCTTTATCGCCAACTCGAACACCTACGAGTGTAGGGAAATCTAAAATACCTAGGCTTCTTACTTCGCCAGTAAAGCAGTCGAGTGCGGTATCAGGAACTGTTAAGAACACGAAGTCTCCTGTTTCGGGAATTCCATCCTTGAAAAAGCCTGTTATGCTCTCGACGACAAAAACTGTACCAAAAAAATCTGTAGAATTAAGAAGCAAAGAAGTAACGAAGCGTACTAGTAGAGTGGATCAAGAGGTTGTAGGAACAACACGAACTCATTTAACGCGACCTAGCTCTCTACCTTACAAATCGTATGGAGTAATGTCGAAGGATAAAAACTTAGTGTCGCCGCAAAGACGAGCAGCATCTACATCGTTACCACGACCAACTACCGCCACTACCGCTACAAAAAATCCTTCCTCAAAGAAACCACTCAAGTAAGAACAGAGAAATTTTATTTTTCTTAAATGACTTTCAATCTATAGATCCTAGATAAAACAAATTAGTATGAAGTGATGTATAATATTAATTCTTAGCATGTAAATTATTTAATTTAATTGCAACAGATTTCATTCCACAGTAGATATATTGAATGAATAAATTCTGAGGGTCGCTAAAATAGAAATTAGTAATAGTTGATAATAGTAGAATTATGTATATTATTTTATTACGCATTTTGCATTTATTAGCTTCTGTAGAATCTACCCATGTTATTTGTGTTTTTTTTAGTGCCGTAAAATTTTTTGTTCATAGCTTTGTTGCTTAACGTTTTGTTGTTTCTTCTGTTTTCTTTTTATAGATTAGTAAAATAACAGTTCGCGCATCTCGATTCCAGAGAAGTTCGCACACTTACACACAGAATTTCGTCAGATAATGGGCATCTCGCGTTTGGTGAAGGCGAGAAGCTGAAAGTAATTTTGGAAGTAGATAATAACTGGTTATTATGTGCGAGAGGTGATCGGAAAGGTTTGGTACCGCGGATGTGTGTGTATAATATTCAGACTTAGCCCTACACTTCGCGTGGAGGTAAAACGAAATAATTTAAGTGAAACAATGTTACATAAGACTTCGACAATTATGAAGATATTTAACGAAACAGAGGAAATGTGTACAGTGTATTAAATGAGAGGCATAGAATTGTTTCTAATCTATGGCATAGTAATTATTCGTAATTGTTTGAAGCTTCATTTATATCGAATTGCGATAGTATTATCACTCATAATATCATCGGTAAGTAAATAGGTATCACTAGTCATAGGCTTTCAAACCAGATTATATTTAATTAATTGAACATACACCTATTTATAACCAGAATGTACATATATACAGTAAAGTATAATGATAATGATGATAAAGACGATAATGACATGTAATAACTTATAATTATTATGAATGTAACTGTGATCATAGTGTATAGGCGAGTAAGTTTATTAATGCGAATGTGCGCAATAACGTTAAATTTTTATTTTTACCGTTGTAACTTATATTTTATTCGTATCTATTCCGTACATCGCACGTTTAACGAGTATTTTATTTAGTTTTATCTGATGTATAAATTATTACATCGCGCGCTTGTGGTTCGCAACAATCACATTTTTTTACTTGCTTCATGTATTCTTTAGTATGCGGCGGCATACTGTGCAATCAAATAAAATCTAAAATTGTAATTGTATTCATCCCTGTATATTTCCTGTAAGGCAACCTGTTTATTTAGAATATGAGAGTAGTACGAATAAATGAATGAATATACTGTAAACAATGTTGTGTAACATCAGAAACACTGAACAATTTAAATATCGTTCAAATGGTTTTGAATCATTTTATACACAGAAAATAAATTCAGTAATGAAACGTGACGTGCAAATATGGCATTCACGTATTCAATGCATATAAATTTTCTATTAATACAATTGGCAAATAAAAAAACGTGTTGGTCGGTATATATTTATACAATTAAACTTGTCCACGTGTACTAAATATACTTTCTAAGTATGTTCCCACTTCTAGCAAAGTTGTTAGGTAAATTTTTATTTGTCCGGCTAACTAAAACTTTTTATTATTTCGTTTGCCTTTGATTATGCAATTGTGTATTATATCATTGAAAAAATAAACTGTTGTTACACAACAGTTATGATATGACAGATGATAATTTGTTTTCATTTTTAACATATCAGTAATGCTAGTTTCTAAAACAAAGATGAAGTTATACTACATGTTTGAATGTTAAAAAATGTTACACTATTTTTCAAGCACCGCTTTTTTTATTCCCTCTTGTATAATGTTAATGTCTATGATCGATACTATAATCATTTTATATTCTGAGGAACTTTCTGTAATTAACACATCTTTCATACAATTCTATGAAAAAAATGATGTGCTAGAATTAGTACATTTTATTCATAGCGTAAAGTAACGTTTCTGCACTCTTGTGCTATAAAAATTTATCAGGCCATTATTACAAAAATTTGTTATTAAGTAACATGATTTTGAAAACAGTTACATCCAATGTGCGTAGGAACATTCTATTGCTATGAGTCACATTATTTTTAAACGATAATTAAGAAATTACTTGTTTAAAGTCTTATCTCTAAATTACATCTTACTAAATTTTATTTACAATTGTTTTCCTTTATATTAGACTAGATGCAGACAGAGCATATCTGGTTAGTCTATATTATAATACGATGTAATTAAAAGAAAATACATGATTAAACAAAGCATTATAAAAAATTACTATGTAATCAATTGCTTAAAATTGTTTACCAATAATGGTAGCAGAAACAGACAATGATACCGAATGATATAACATGTTATGTATGATATCAGACTGACTATGGAATTGGAAGTATTTTGATACTTTAATGCTAAATTACAAAAGACATTCACCATATTTACAAACATCATTTTAACAAGTATTTTATATCTTACAAGATGAGGAAACTTTTGCAACTCAATGTAATTAATTATTGAAATTAGCTTCTTTTTTTTTTTTTTAATAAAAATCTTTGTGGTTTGTTCAAAATTTAAAAATTGAAAGAATTGTAATTTAAATGATAGAAAACTATTAAAGTATTTAATAATTTCTAATTTTTAATCAAGATCTTCACTATGTCTGTCAGAATTTGTATATACTAAAAGTCACAAATTACAATATTGATTTACATTAATATACAGTATATTATATGTGACTGGAATGCCATTATGGTACTGTCAATATTAAAACCTAACTTCCATATATATTGATGGGATATGATTTAGTAAGAGACAAGCAATGTGGCATGATACACGTATATAATACATGATACATGCATTTACACATCCAGCAGCACGGATTTTTTCCAGCCCAAAGAAAGTCATCTCTGACACCAACTAAGACTCTCTTTTATACAAGTGTCTTGATTGGTGGTGGAGGTGATGATTTTACTATGAGGTGGGAAGAATATGTGCGGTCGACCATACAAGGAGTTTCAAAATATTACCTCATCATTGCTCTCTATTGAATCCATATACATATAAGACCATCAAATTCGAAAGATTTCTTTTTTATATTGTAAACAAACGTTTTATTTATATTTAAATCGTACCTTAATAGACTGATGTTTCTTACAAATGCATTGCTTCCCAACTTCTAATACAACAATCCTTTTGAATTGTGCAACAATTAGCAATGATGAGATTAGAATATTCTTATTACATGAATTTTACAAATGAAATTTTTAACATATACAGCACATATATGAAATAAGATTTATAATGGAATTTTTTTTTAAAGGATGCAGTTGTTCTGCTTTTCGATATGTAAAAGTCCAAAAATCTTTTTAAATCTAGATAGTGTCGCAATTAACCCATAATTGATTCCAATGTGCAAGATCGTGTAATCAACTATTTAAGATAACTATTAAATAAACTCTGTGCTCTATGATTCTCAGATTGCTTAACATTATTATAATTATATTGCATTGCAAAGATGAATATCATACATAAAAATCTGTATTTCTATAAAATAAACATAATACTACATAATCAACTATGGGTTAATTTATCATTTAATAACATCATGTATTAAAGATTAATAGGTACACGTTACCGATTTCAATGCGTCTTACATAGCTAGAAATGAATATCCAAAGATGAAGAAGCTCTAATGTGTGCATATATTATTAACCTTTTGGCACTGTTAAGTCCAGTATCAAATATAAATTAACCTGCTGTCTTTTACTTGCTCTGATAAATTATGATCGTAAATAATGGGCAATATTCAAAATACACTTAGGCCTTATTTGTTATTACAACACTTAATTCGCATAATTATTATCACAGCTTATAGTACATTTATACCCTTTCGATTATATAAAAGTAATTTAGTATTGTGTGGAGTCCAATTACTTACTCGTTTCTCAAGCAAGAAAAGTTTGTTATTGTAATGCAATTTATCTCTAATTTAAAGCAAATTTCTTTGTTATTGTAGTTCTAATTGAAGAGAATTCAGAGCAAGTAAAAGAAATCATGTACTTAAAATTGACTCATTGAAACCACAATTTAAATAAATCCGAGTTATTCGAAACGTGCATCTTGAATCGCCATGGTATATGTATATTCACTTCAACCCAGAAAAAAATTCTATACGATACCATTTTAAAGCTGACATGTCCAAACCAAATACCGAAGCTTAAGCACTTTTTCCCCTCTACTCGCTCAACAGGAATATTTCCTATGAAAAACAGCGTATTAGTTATCGTTTTATGCGTGTGATTTCTTTTCGGTGCCATCGTTGCGTATCGACATCGGGACACGATACGACCTATCGATATATTCTCAGTTCCTCGTTAATCGTCCATGCTAGCTCAGTGGAGTGCCGTGCCATTTCTTTTAATATGACGATAAAAAGGACCGACGGATGATTGATCGAATCGGTTGCGTATCTTTGTGTCGAATTTTGATACGCAAGTAAGTGGATACCTAACCGAGGAACTGCGCTCGCGGGTATGTCTGTTTTTCAAATATTATTATTGACTGCTCGATAAATGAACGTTAAATTTTAATGACTCCATTTTGAAATTGCGTATATTCCAAAGTCTTTTAAATATCTATGAAGTAGTAATAGAATACTGAGAGATATTGATCATCTTTTTTTTCTGAGTAAAATTGCCACAGATTCACAACTGGTTGAAGTATCATCAAATACTTTTTAAACTTATTCAGTCTGGTTATGCAGTCTTTAACATAAACGAGTTGGAAGGACATTGAAACTTAATGTACAATTCTAAAGTTTTTAGAAAGAATATTGAGAAAACATAAATTTGGCACAAAATCTTTTCAGTACTGATAGAGTAAAACAGGTTTTGACAAAAACTTGTACAAACTATTATTAGAAAACATTAAATCTGTCAACTTCTGTTAGTTATCCATATCCAATGGTTATTGGATTCACTCAATCTAAGCTTATTTGAACATTTATACATATATGCTAAAAAGAAAATAATTTACTCGATTACTAAAATATTAAAATAAAGCATACTACATTGAATGAACACGATAAGAACGCTTTTGATCGGATATTTCATATCGAGACAATTATGTTATGTGAACTGTAGAAAGCTGGTTCAAGCAAGATGCTCCGCTTCTTTAAATATTACTAATACATAAATAATATATAATAATCACGTATTCGGGGCCTTACATATCCATTGTACATTGGATGCAAGACTCGTTTTGAAGCTAGATCATGTGTATACGAATTGGAGAATTATCTTCTTTCACAAAATTATGTATGTTTGTAAAGAAACTAGCAGAATCGAAGCAAAATGTAAAAGGAAGACTGTTACTTCACACGATCGGATATAATCCATGAATTCTTCTTATGCAACATCAATTTTGATTTTCCAATGTAAATTTTCATAATGTACAGCACTAAGAATCAATAGACCAAGTTGTTACATTTATTATAGCTATATATTCATATAGATTAAACCATATATTCCGATATGAATAAAATATATGAATTTACTTTCAATATGTATTATTTCCATTGCTTTCCTCGGTCAACGTGAAAACGTAATTAAATGAAAGAAGTTCATGGAAAACATCTTATTCCGTGAAGTAAACTAGTCGTCTTAAATACTATATATTACAAAATGCAAAATAATCGGAATAGCTCATTTATTTCGCGCGAAATCCTAATAAATTCCTCATGGCTTCCAATCAGTTAACTCGACTGTTCCTACCAGGTACTTTGTATAAGGTTGTTGAGTCATCTTTGTAACAATTCACATATGATACGATTTTACAGATAAAAGTCATTCATTGAAATTCACTTGGCTAGTGTTTTATCCATTTTGTTATTTCTGAACAATCATTGCGTGGTTGCTAACATCAATGAGGAATGTAATCGTCCCGTATATAGATAAAAAGAAAGAGAACTTTTCACGTTAAAACTGTAGCAGTATATATATTATCTCCATTTTGTGTACTAAAATGGAAGTACTTTTAATATAAAATAAAGAGTATAGATCTCAACTTTCTGTTGATCGGTAATACTGCATGCACGAGGAAATAGTTGTAATTGCATTGTATAATCCACAATTAAGCAAAATTTACGTGTAAAAACATAAATGTTTCAGAAGATAAAAATCTAGGAACCTTTAGTAACAAAACTGTCTTTCATGCTATTAATCCTTCATTTGTATGATTTAATGCTTTGCATTTCGTACCTCTAATTAATCAGGCTATTAATGTACAAAAAGCTAAATACTTGGTTCGCAACACCAATTACAAAATGTAAACAACATTGATGATTTATATCAAAATATTCTAAATATGAACGATACAGAAATGTGTTATATAACCTCTAATAAATAACAATAATTATAAAAATGGCATTGTAAAAATAGTTTTACTTCATATTTAGTTAATTGATCCACGAACATGTTAGATGATCATTAAATTGTTTACGTTAGTTTCAAATAAAATTTGTATAAAAAACGAGGATAAAAGCAAATAATGATTATCAAAAAATGACATGCAATATCTTGACATTCCTCATTGATGTATATGAAAAAGTTATGATACAGAAAATGGTTGTGCAATGTAACTAAGGCTATAATACAAGTAGATTAACTACATACTAGATTCCTTAGTGGTGATAGTCTCGTTGGTATTATCAACTCTTATTAACGTCGAAGAATTTAAAACAAGCGTCCTACTCAATGTAGCAACTCTTTCCATTACACAAGACGCTGAAAGACGCGCTTCAGCGTCATGATCCCAACACTCTTCCATCGTATCACAAATTGATTGAAGTCCCTAAGAAAGTGATAGAGATATTACCGTTCAGACGCGATCGTGTTTTATGTTTAATAGTCAGAACGTGGTCGAGGTGACTTAAAACGTAAAAATTTTCAAAATATCCTTCCTGATAGATCGAAAAATAAAAATGCCATATATGTGAGTTTACTTACAGGATGTTTACGCCATGTTTCTAAAATGAGTGGCCGTTCTTTTTTATGCACAACACTTTCTTGCATATCTTCCAAGGTTGGGTGAAGACCAACTTCATCTTCAAATGGTAATCTGTATTCCCCAATTGGTCCCTGATATATATAGAAACAGTATAACGGAACATTTAACAATATATTTAAAAATGTTTAAATATGTAAATAGACATTTACATCTTGCACGGTGCATCGCGAAGCTAATTCCCAAAGCACTAGTCCGCAAGCGTACATGTCAATTCGTAAAAACGAGTCTCTCGTAAAATTAATTGCGCCTTCTAAAACTTCTGGTGCCATGTATCTTCTTGTTCCAACCTAAGAGCAGTAGGATGCAAATCGAGTTTTATCTATTAAATAAAGCGCACGATAAACATACCTGCCCATGTGTATCACCGCAAGGTTTTCCAGGATGAAATATCAATGCCAGACCAAAGTCTGCTATGCAGGCACTCATGTCAGCTTTAAGCAAAACATTTTTCGATTTAAAATCTCTATGAGCAACAGCAGGTTTGTATCCATCTGCTTTATTGGCTGGTATTTCTTCGTGTAGGTGCATCAAACCTCTGATAAAATTCAAGTAATTGTTACATCAAATTGTATTTAATACAAAATGCATAAAATATTTGTGAAATAGGTATAGAGGCATCACCTTGCCATGGATTCTGCTATTCTACACATCTCAGGCCATGTAACAACATTTGCCTTTAAATAATCGCATAGCGATCCTTTTTCATGGTATGCGGTAATTAACCAGAATTCAGCTTGCAAGTTATCCCCTCTTTTTTCAACGCCTATAAAACGTAATATATCCTCGTGATCCATATGTGCAAGTTTGAAAATTTCTTGTTCAGTCTGCCAAGACTGCTTGTCTTGTGTAGGGAATACTTTAACCGCAACAATTTCATTTTTCAATTGCGCTTTCCAAACTGCTCCAAAACGTCCGCGTGCTTTAATCTCTAAAAGCTGAATCGGACGCAATCCTAAATTAGGAGATGGTTGTGGCAATGGAAGAGGTTCTAATGTGGGTACCTAGAAAATTTACTTTGTATTACGATTACGTGCCAAACGTGGTTGACAATATAACACCAAAACAAAAGATTTATAACGTTTAATAATTTAATATTATGTACATATGTCTTCCAAACCTCGTTGAAATATCCCAACTTTCTACGTCGATAGCACCAATATAAAAATGGTAAAATGATAGCAAGAAGGAGCATAGGTATTGATATTGATAAAACAAGTGTTATTATCTGTTGTTCTGTGTTTGGAACAGGTTCCGACTCTGAAACAGGATTTTACTCAATGATCAGGAATATAGACTGATTATATATTATTTACCACAAATACATACCACGTATAACAGAAGGTTGGATAGGTTTAGAAGAAGATGTTGGGTGAGGATCCCATGTAAAATTCTGGTTACACATGTTGCCATCACAGCAACAGAAAAATAATTCTTTCTTCCTTTCTGCACTGTTTTCAATGCAATGTGGCCTATCATAGCAATCATTACTATCCAAGAAACATCCCTGAAAGTTATGTTATAGCTTTTCAATGATAGAGCAATAAGTTAGAAAATAAACATTATAAATGGATGCATAGTAGTAGTATTATAGAGTTATCAGAATATTGTATTAGTAGTATATATTTGTACCTTTAATTTAATTATAGATTTTTTTGTAACATTATCTATCTGCCACAATACATAACAGTGGTTTCTTTTGCCTGGGTCATGAGGACCACATTCTTCTCTTCCCGAGCATTCCTGCTGGGATTCTGTACATAATGTTTCATTGTAAAATTCACAAACAGATGAACCTTTGACATCATGTCCTAAAATAGGTCCTAAAAATTATAATCCATTAGAACCTTGTAACATTAAAATATGTCAGTGACAGTTTATGTGAATAAGATGTTCAGTTCCAGAAATTAAATAATTTGTTAAATAGCACGGAAATGTATAATAAATAATACATATATATTGTAACAAATGCTGCTTACAATTGGTATCGAACAATTCATCTATAGAAATGAAAAAATAGAGCCACATATATTTCAATTATTTTATTATACATGTACAGAGCTGGATAAAATTTCAAATAGAAGAATTCAAATAACATTTCAAATAATATCCAAGTCTGTACGTGTTCGTTTAAAAAAATAATCGGTTTAGAAAGAATAGAATTGGTATTTTCACGATAACGCAAATAAAAATAGCATTTCGTTTCAATAACCGGCGATCACACTTGATATTAAAACATACCACTATTATTCTTTTGTTTGAAAGCATATTACGACAAATTCCACGCGTATATCGGTTAACGAGTTACGTTTGTAAACACAAAACAAAATATCGGTCCATCGAATGCAGAAGATTTAGTAACGATTTAAAACGCACTCGGCATGGAAATAGCATCGTAATCTCCATGAAGATTTCGCGTCAGCGAATAATTTATGTTGCGGATGCAATTGTCAAACGGAAGATAATGGAACATGCAATTACCTAACAATCCTAGGATGAGATATGGCAGTATCGTCACGTATGCGGACATCATGAACGGATCGTAAAAGCATACCAGAAATTTAAAGTCTAGATGCACGGTGTTCGCGAGATGTGGCTACAACACCGGACTTCGGTGCGCAAGGTCCGGGGTTCGCGCTTAGCCGTCACATCTGGGTTATTTTCTACGTGATCCGCACCATCGCATGTGCCCTGCTTCTAGAATACTTGTTTATGGCTCCATGTTCCCGAGGAGATTGAAATCGCATCAAATTAAGAAATGAGAAAAGAAGAATTCAGTCCTATTAGCTATTAAGCAAATTGTAGTAATTCATCCACCGACACATCTCTCTTCCTCACCCCTCCCACATTCGTGCAGGAACGCGGACACCATGGATTTATGTTATTTTTCACCGTTCGAGCACTTTGATTCCGGTCACTTTTTACCGATCACAGTTATCTCAATTAACGAACAATTCAGTTTAACGGACGCGAAGTACGCCCACAATGCGACAGGTTCCCAAAAAGTTTGTAAAAATCAACCGAACTCGCAAAAGAACGTGCCAAACGCACGGGAGGATTGATCATAAACTAATGGGTTGCGATAGAACGACGACGTCAACGAAAAACTGAAGACTGCGTCTACAACTTGTAGCGTTGTCCTTTTACTGAACTTTAAATTATGCACTAGAAAACTAGAGAATAGATGAAAAGCACAGACGCACTTTTTTTTGTTATTACATGTTGTTATTACTCTAAATTAAGAAGTAGAAAATATTAGACAAACTACATAAGTAACAATACCAATGATAATCTTTAATTAAAATTTACATATGCATGACATTGTAATCTTGTCATTTGAGGAAAATACAGTACAACAAATTTTTAGAAAGTTTTTAATTGTCTCGTGGCTGGAACGCTAGATGGGGTTATTTAAACTCTGTAACAGGTAATCAATTCAATCCAATGAATAGATTATTATTTATTCAATGAGTATCATTGCGTTTTTAATATATTTCTGCGCATTATTTAAATAAAATGAACTTTTAAACTAGTGAATAAACATAAGATATCGTTTATTCCATTTTTATTTAAGTAATGCCCATCCGTATTCGTTTGGCTATGAGTGTATCTTTACTCGCCCTTCAGTTGGTTCTAGCTCAGCATTCTTTAATGACATGATCGTTTCTTTTTAATATTTATGCCAGCGGTTTGCTTAGTTTTTAAGTTAAGTAATAGAGAATAAATAACATGTAAAAGAGTATGAGAATGTTAAGACGAGAGCGCCATAGGTACGGGTTCGAAAGATGACGCATTCTAGTATGAGATTGTGACAATAAATAAATTACTCATTTTATATTCGCAACACTTCAATTGACTTTAGTAGTAAAGACTTTGATATAATGTGATTGTTGTGTATTAAAACTAAGAGCAGATGCTGTTCCATGTATAGGTAGAATTAATATTTATAACAATTAATAAGCATAATGTAAAATTCATTGGAACAAGATCGAGTCATTCTGAGAGTAGGGAGTCAGAAAGTCAAAGTATATTTTAATAACGGGCATTTTATCTGTATATACAAATGCTATATAAGTTTATTGGTTTACTACGTTTCTACGTTTTATATAGCTCTCAAAGTCGCTGTTCGTAAACGTAGAACTTGCTATAAAAACACGCATTTTTTTTTGCAAAGAAAGTACTTTAGTTCGTGAAATACATATTCCCATTGAATGTCCATTCTATTCTATATCTTATCGGTGGTTGTACTTAGTTAAGGAGGTGTCGCCACATCACAGATCACCTGCAAGCTTGCTTTAAATAGCATTTCATCATCCGCACGTCGTATTTAAACTGTGTTGTGCCGTGTTACGCAGGATAGTGTACTGTTTGTAAAAGTGTATTTTTTAAAGTTTCCTCGAAAATTATACATAGGAATGTAAAAAGTTGCGTGAAACGTAAAAGGTGAGTTAAATTGATACGTGTATTATACGACATCTTTCGTCATTCAATGGTGCTTCGCAGTATTCTAAACATTTGAAACTTTTTCGAATTCCAAAAACATTGGCTCTGACTTATGCGACGCACTATTGGATGTGCATGCTGTATGCGTGTATGACGTATGTTATGTGGGACTTTTATGTAAACAATATGATAAAAACTAATTGGAAATTATACTGTCAAATCGTACATTTAAATATTGAATGTAGATGGCACCGAAAAATAAGGTGAACACTGTGCTTGGAAATAAAAAGAAACGGCAAATTTCTGAGGAGGAAGATGATGAAGATTATCGAAAACGTAGGGATAGGAATAATCAGGTAAATAATGTTTATGATTATATAGTATATATTCTTCTATTTAATTTCGTTTTGTTTTTACAGGCTGTAAAACGTTCTAGAGTTAAAAGTAAGTTACGTACTCAACAAACATTGGAACGTGTAAATCAATTAAAGACAGAGAATGAATTACTCGAGGAGAAAATTAAAATGCTCACCAAAGAACTAGGATTTTTGAAAGACCTTTTTCTTGCACATGCAGGCATGTATTACACATTGTGCAATAATTACTTTATACTTCTTAACATATAAGTCATGATTATTATTTTAGGTTCAAGTCAGCATTCTGTGAATTTTCAAGATCTAGACTTGAATGCCCTTTTAGCTGACGATATAAAGCCTGTACAACAGTCAAAGGAAGGAGCTAAACTATAGGTTACATTAAGTTCCACGTGAAGGAAGTAACGTGGTATTGATAAAATCTGAGATGAAGATGTACTTTAGTTCGTCTAATTCCAGCAACAAGTCAGACATCTTGGAAAGATGTCTGCTCCCACTTGATTTCTACCTAGATTGAGGAGCATAAAATCTTTATACATGGTATTCATTGCACTCGAAATTTATCAATATTGAAATTCGGGATATCGCAGGAAAGATTGTACAAAATTCAATACGCGAATGGATGTTGAAAAATTACATGAAATGCACACATGAAGTACAAATCATTTGTAACGGTGGAAGAACGGTGTATTATATATGTAAATTTGCATATTGTGCAATGAAAGAAAGACACATTGGCGTTTGAAGTTTGAAAAATGTAAATTTTGTACATATATTAATTTCATTTGACACAAAAGAAATGATGGGAAAAAAGCACATTGGTGGATAAATACTATAATATATATAAGAGTATTCGCAATGTAAAAAAAACAAAATGATTCCACGAAGAAAACATTTTAACAAAGATTTATTATATATTTGGTATATGCTGCCTTAATTTGTTTATAAAAGCACTGTTTTGATCATTCCAGTATAGTATTTTAATTTGCTATTTTAGACATTTTATGCAGTTGCAATTTCAATAAAAAAGCAATACTCCAATAATTTAGAAGGTAATAACAAGAAATAATATATATATGTATAATAAATCCTTAGAACATGCAAACTGATAAAGAAATATTGTTTCCTTGAATATTTATGAATTATCGAGAGCATTTTTAATTAAATAAATCAAAATATGAAAATATCATAAGTATTTATTCAACATGTGAAGTCTGTTTTAATTAAGGGATGCAAATAAATATACGAATGTGAAGTATTTTGTAAAAATTTTGCTAGACGAAAGATACACATTCAATAAATACGGATATCGAGATTTCCCCTAGAAAATTGGACTCTCATTGTCGAATCACTAGACTCGGTGTTGACTTCAGTAGTTCAGTTATTCTTTCCCGCTTGTACGGGAGTCGGGAGTTTTGGTGTTCAAGCTTAAGTAAACAATATTATCATTTAAATGAAGAGTTGAACATGGGAAAAACAACAAAAGTTGTTGTTTGCGGAATGAAAGGTGTAGGAAAGACTGCATTATTGGAACAACTCGTATACGGAAATGTTAATTCGAAGACAGTAAGAAATTAGGTTATGTTCGTTTAAAATATTTCGTAAAAAGACACATTCTTATATTATGCGATGATCTTAAGAAATATATTTGCTTATCGACTATAAATACAGTTACATGTTACGTTACATTCTTTTTTATTACAATTTTAATTTTATAACAAAACAGGAAATTCATCCTACGATTGAAGATATCTATGTTGCGAACATAGAGACGGATCGTGGTACTAAGGAGAAAGTGCGATTTTATGATACAGCAGGACTGGAATCACCCCAAAATAACGCGAACAATCAACAACTTCCACGGCATTACCTTGGTTTTGCCGATGGCTACGTTCTGGTGTATGATACAGCGAAGCCGGAGTCTTTAGATGTACTTTTCCCATTAAAAAAGGATATAGACAGAAACAAAGATAAGAAAGAAATAACTGTGATTGTTGTTGGGAATCGATCTAAAGCAGAAGAAGATTCCCATAGTTTGGAGAATACAGCAAGCAAGGCTGCAAACTGGTGTACTAGAGAAAAGCTTAAGCATTACGAAGTAAATGTCATGGAAAGGACTAGCTTGTTTGAAGCATTTGTTCATCTGTCCTCCAGATTGAATCCTCCAACCAATAAAAGTACTTTCCCACAGCTAAGTATGGGTAGGAAAAATTTCAAAGTTGAAGCACTTTAATCGCAATTATTTGTGCTTTGTAAGTTAATGGTGGCTCTATAGTAGCCATTGATATTGATTTATTTTGTTTAGTACGCTTAGCATCATCAAATTACTTTTGTAAGAAATTAGCGTACAGTGATATCATGACACGTACTTAAAATATCAATTTGTTTAAAGCTTATAATTATGCACAATGACATATGTAGCTTTAAATTGGCACAAATTGTTAAGTTGCTTGCAACTTCTCTTTTTTTTTTGTTTTTTTTTTTTATCAAGTTTCCATTCCGTCCTTTCTTTTGTACCTTGTACATTTTTGTTCCTTATTTGTACTTAAATTATTTTTACCAGAGAGAGAGATCGACCATATATTGCAGTTAGTGTCATTCGTCTTGATCGCGTATTGCAAAAAAGTACTACACAAACGGTGTACAAATAATTTTAATAGATTGCTTCACCATTCTATTGGTTTTGTTAATTGTCGTAAATAAATATTCGTTCCGAACGCGTAATCCCATAATTTACTGCTAATACCAAAGCCTGAAAAAATGTTTTGTTTGTCAAATATCTGCCCGGTATTCCATAAATATAGAAATTATTACCTAACTCATGATGCAAGAAATGGTGATAATTGTGATTTCTTTTCATAGTATATAGATAGGTTCCCACTTTCGGTGCACCATGGTGTAAATAATAATGGATTAAGTCGTAACAGACGTAGCCTACAAATAAAATTTTCCATATTCAAAATACCGTTAACGTTCGTAATACGCATATTAGATATAAGTATGTCGATAGTAGTACCTGTTGTAGTACCAGCGGCAATAAAATAAACCGTCGTCTCAGAGAACAATAATTTATAAATAGACCACAATAATTTTGCTAGTAATAAACCGGCTCCAGGTGGAAACACTAGTCTCCTATCGTCGAATGGTGCCTTAGGGGGGAAAAAGTTTCGTATGATTCAGGATATTTCTCAAGTATCGAATTACATTTCTTTTTTCTGTACCTTCGAATTTACTTACCTTGTGGTGAACTCCATGAAGCACGAAGTGCAAAGTAATAAGTACTTTCGAGGTAGCTGGTGGCTTAAAGTGAAAAAGTTTGCGATGAAGTACGTACTCTAAAATAGTCCACAATAATATACCGAATATGTACGAGATCGAAGCTTCGAGTAAGTTGCTTCCTGGAAGTTCGAACGAATGCAGCGAAATTCATACTAGTTAATGAACAACTTAAAGTACTATTAATTAACGGTAATTGAGATTATATTTAGGGGTTTATATTAAAGTTATGGTAATTGGAGGTTAAATTTGTTAGTATCGATAAATCGATAGTACATAGTGTACGCACATACATCGATTAGAACTACTAGAAACGTGTAAGAGAAAATAGTGTGAAATAATTACCAGTATATTTGCCGGCGACGACCATAAATCCGGAATAAAGGAAATAGATACACAACGGGATCCAGACGATCGGTATAAAATACCAAGGAGTAATTGATATAATCTCTAAAAAGTTTGATCGAAATAGTCGAATTTGTCGATTTACTGGTAGGTTCATCCATTCCCAATATTGGGCGCCTAAATTGCCTACTTGGTGTAGTATAGGCGCATTCCAATCAATGAGTTCCTAGAAACGGTTAAATCGAAAAAAATAAAAAGTCCACGATAGTATTCGTTGTCGGTGAACGTTTTAATGTTACGGATTCAAATTTGGTTACAGCGTCCCGAGAACGATGTAAAGGAAAATTCAACATTCATAGAGGATTAAAATGAGATTAGTACGTGTTATTTCATAACTTGATTAAAATTTACGAAGTAACGAAATCGAATGAGCGAGTTCCGTTTGAGTCAGAGTGTTAAAAGCTTAAGCGATTAGAGATAGCCGCTTCGTTACGTCAGGTAAATCAAACACAATCCGTTTCCTAATGGTTCGTCGAATGTGATGAAAAGCAAATTTTACACAATAGGCGGACACGACTAGGTTAAGCGTATACAAAAACTACTCGTTATAATTTATTAAAATCCAGGCTGAAATGTAGCAGAAATACAGGGTGTTCGATTCGAAAGTAATTATTTAATTATCTCATCTAGTCGTGATAAAATCAGAAAAATATTTCGTACATAATTTCCAACAGTTGAAAGGGTTAGGTCTGGGTTAGACGTTGTAAGTAAAATTTGTTCTCAATATCATTTTTTGCAGAGATTTCAAGGTCACTGATTTCCCTTTTTTACACGTCATACCTAATTAATATGCGTTCATTCGTTATGATATGATCGTAAAATGATCTTGAACTCTAGGATTAAATATGTAATATGTTTTTTTCGTCTTCAAGTATCAGTGGCAATTGAAGGAAGATCGTGATAGTAAATACATGTTTACTATCACAGATACCTAGAAGATTGATCGCGATAGTTTCAAAAAGATAAAAAAAGAACACAAATATAGTTGTATGTTATAAAAATGTCAATGACCTATTAAATGCTTCTAAAAATGACAATGAAAAGATTTATCTTTGGGGACGATTAAATGGCCTGTTTCTAATAGGACGCTAACTAAATTATTTTCATTGGTGTGTACGTTATCAGTAATCGTAACGTTATTTAAAAGTTTCTTTCTCTGTTTTTAGATTAGAGCCCTCTTGACGACCAGATACGGTTGTTGTATAAATATGATGTTTTTATAGGCGCAAACTAAGTCACAGTCGACCTCGCACCGGGAGCAAAAACTTGTATAAATTTGTCTTCACTTGCATCTGACAAGGTTATTTGTTCCGTGATTTTCGTCTAGCAATAGTATATTAATATTGTAATTATAATGCAAATGGGGCCTTTTAAAAATGTAATTTCGGGCGCGTCGGGCAATATTCTTCTGTTATAATATTATCATGTTATTAATCACTGTATTTTTGTTGCATTTTTAGGGGCACATTGCGCCGTTATTGTGACGACTGGTTGCTAGATAGTAATTCTCACGGTCGTCAGTTATTATACTTTCATAAAAAAAGTTATTTCCATTCAAAAATGGCACAAGGAATATCATTAATAACTGCGTTTCAAGAATCATATACTTCACTTTCCGAATCATTTTAGTTTACGTGCCGTAAATGGTAAAGTAAAATTTTGTATTCTAATCCATTAACTTCATCTTATTCGCTAATTAGGCGGGCGTTTCGGTCAATTTTAAATAATCTTGTTTGACTCTTTATTTATAATGAAAGCGATGCCCTTCTAGAAACAGACCGTGTAATTATCCTCTTCAGTTTAATGGGAAAAGCGTGTACCGCGATTACGCGTTTTCGAAGTAACTTACTTCGTATTCTTGATACTTTTCTTGCGAGTTCAACGTGAAATCCTCCAAAAGATGAAAAGCGCTCTTCGAGTGTGGATTCTCGTCGAAAGCTTTGTCCAAGCTTCCATGTTTAAAATAACGAAGCACTTTCTTCCCGCCGGGATGATACCTCAGGAAGTTACGTATGTCGAAGTATCGCTTCCGATAACTGACCAGAAACTGATCTTCCTTTTTTTCAGACGGTTCGTCGTCGATTTGAACTTTTCCCGGCCGTTCGCGAACGTCGCCAGCGGAGTTCGCGTCTTTCATAATTGAACCGGTCGTCGCCGGTCGGCAGTTCGGCGTTCGAATCTGCGTCGTGATCGAAACTAAATTCCGCGCCGAACGCGTAAATGACGACCTTTAAAACTACGGTTTTATCGTGGCGTTCTCTGAATCTTTCGATAAGATTCCACGTACGCGATTATTGTGCGAGTAGGCGGATTGTATTACCTTTGAAAATCGTTATCTATCGTGATAAGTTCCTGTCTATACAGTGTCGCCATTTTCGAACCATTCATCTCTTTCTCTCTTACATATACGTTCAACTATTCGAAAATCGTTAGAATATATCGTCGATTCGATGCGACCGTAATCATCGTACGTGTCAATGTCCAACGTTTCTCTGTTGCTTTTTATCTAAAATTTCTTCCTCGCGTGCGCAGCTATCCCCTCGTGTTTCGAACCTTGTCTCGTAATAACAGACCTTGAACGACACCTAGGTGGGGAATAATTTGAATCATCATCCTCGTGCTCGGCAATAAATAAGCTTTTATTTAAACGTTTCCTGGATACTCGTGTATACAATATACCCCTATGTACGATCTAATGTTTAAAATGTCTACGAACGCGGCAGCGGTCATGCTCCGGCGTGATGCAGAAACAAAGTAACAGAACGAAAGGAACTGTATACACGCTTCCGGGCGATCTGAGCATTCGCGCTGCCAAAACATAGCGCTTCGAGTGTCGTCGTTGTCGGCGCAACGCGACGAACAGTAATGGGTATCTTCCGCGTTAACGTTCTCAGCGGTGTTCTCGAGTCCAGGTACACGCGAATGGAACAGACATAACGATCTATTCGTATTCGCTAGGTACAAGCCGCTAATAGGACTATAAGACCCGCGCTTAACGGATTTTCAATCAACATCGTTTCTATTTAGGAAACAAAATGATTCCCTTAAAATGTTCTATGGTAATACTATACGGTGAAACGTGTTTATGGTTGGCTGCCACGCGGCATTCAGGCCGTTTAAACTCTAGATACGCGCGTAGGATCATTCTAGACCCGGTCTCGAACTATTTACATCCTACGTTTAAGCGCGCGATCGTCTTTGCTTTCTGAAAAATTTCAAGAGATCGTTATATTTGTTCCAATCACTGCACCGACATTGTCAATGGGGGGGTGAGGTGGGTGTGTGGGGGGTGTGGAGGGGGCGTCACAGCTCTCGAGAATAAGATAATCGGCTCTTGCGCGCGTTCACCAGAATGGCTGCTGTTTGAGCGCCAATAACGTGACCGATATTATCTATCGAGGCACGGAAAGAAACACCGGGGATATCGCGGATGTTACCTCGGTCTCTCGTTTCCGGTTAGATCCTATCGATTCGATACCGGGCACCCGACATATCTGGGTATTCGAGAATCTGATTGTTTCGTATGTAATCCGAGCAGAGATTGGGTAAGGTTACTTTTAACGGGATTTACTCGACTTATATAATAATTGTAATAATAACAACAACGTCTTTATTACACCATATAAACAGTACATATACAGAGTGGTGTAAAGGCAGGCTCACAATCAGCTTGACTGCTATTAAAATAAAAGTAATGTTAATAACAGCCGTGCAACGTAGGAGACAATTTGAACAAAATGGTAGAGATAGAAACGTTGTCGGAGAAACTGCGAGTATTGATAGAATTCAGGGATAGGTTATACGCGAGATAATTTTGTTTGAACATAGTGATACGACGCGGATATATAGCCGGGTACTCGGGGTGTCTCGGGGGTTTGTCAATAGTGCCATTTTCCGATTTGGAGAACGACCGTGCGACCGACGTCGGCTTCCTTGGACTCAAAAATGCTAAAGGACTCGAATCACTGCTTCGTTTATTCTTTTTTTTTCGTTTTTTTTTTTCGTTTTTTTCCCCCCAGTTTTCTTAAGTACGATGCTAGAAATTCTTTTCGACGTTCTCTCTCCCCGTCCCGGGGTACGCGGCAAGCGTGATTCGGGGGAGCGCGTTGACGGGAATTTCGCGGGTCTACCTTCCGTCTTAAGTAATCGGGGGTTCTAGCGGATCGGAAGTATTTTACGAATACGTAGTCGTAACGTGATTTACCGTCTATTGTACGCTATGTCCTATCCGTACGGCGCTACTACGCGTTATAGGCGCGTTACCCCTAATCGTTTAGGTATCGAGAATTTGCAACTCCTCCCGACGTTGTTTCTCTTACCCCTGAGGTTTGGAAGCAGTAGGAACGTAGCCACCGTCTACGTGTCGATCTTCCGAAACTTGAATGACGACAGGTTGATTTCCCATGTATAGTAGAACCTCGATAGATGCAACCTTGATACTTGCACGCGAATCTCGACCATTCCATTGTGTTGACAAGTAAAAGGGTTCGTCACTTAGCAACAAGTGCCTATGTCTTTCGTTCGAAGGAACAAACCGAGAATCGTACGACAGTTCAATATAGCTATCGTGTAAAGCTTTCTTTTCGACCGATCGATTACCTCGGGTATCAAACGAACCTGGCGACCCGCGGAAATAATCGACTTCGTTACCCAACGACCATCGAGGCTCCATTGCGTTACGAGCGGAAGAGACATAGCGCTAAAGTAATAGAAATGACCTCTCTTGTTGGTGCAAGTCGACAAGAGTGGTTTCACGCCACCTATTACAGAACCGCAGGCCTGTTTGCTTTGATGTGCGCAGGTCATTGATGCATTATGTTCGTGTACAGTACGGACAAAATCAAATGGCCGCTCAAGGCCACCCGAGAACCTACATCCAGTTAGCGTGTGTTCTCTGTGCAGAAGCCTATACGCGATACAAATGTTAATTTCAATTGTTATAATTTTGTAAATCATCAAGAGTTTACGAGTGCTTGTTTCCCAACAGTTAAATTTCATCTTAAATTTTCGTAACGCATCGTAACGAGAAGTATACAGATTTGACATTTATAAGCACTAGTGCAAGAATCATTTGCCTTGAGCGACCAATTACTACGATCGTCGTTCCTTCGCTGCGTCTCTTCCTTTCCGTAACGCCGATTCGTTTGCGTCTCAGACGAAAGATCGAAACGCGAACGCAGACGGCGCTCTTTCTAAATCGCGCACGAGGGAGACTGACGTCGACGCGAAAAGGGTACACGCGCGGTTCCGTTTTCTAAACGAGAAATACGTCGCCCGGTGACGTTCAGGCCGTTAGAAACGATTCGCGTCTCGATAGAACCGAACAGACGATTCGACGAAGCGAACGGAGGCGCGACGAGACCGATCTCCGGTCGATCGTTCTCATTTGCAACGCGTCCTGTACGCCGCGTGATATTCATCCTCTGAATTTTACATATTTTTTTTTGTTTTCTTCTACTTTTATTCATTTTGTACGATCCCGTTTCGCGAGTCAGACGGAACGTGAATGTATTGCTTTCGAGAGATCGTTCGGTTCTTGTACGCAACGGAACGGTAATTCGTGTCGTTTCGCGCGTCTCCCGACAACCGAAATCTTCGTATGGACAACGACGATTATCCTTTTCTCGCTGTTCGTGGAGACGCCGTGAGAGAAGAGACTGCGAACCCAGGACGACCGGCATTAAAAGTCCATTACCTCCATTTTGAAGGGTTTACCCTGTAGTTTGTTAGGGACGATCTTCGTAATGGGCGGTGCGCTGTTATTGTCGTCGTCGCTGTTTATGTCCTCGTCCTCCTCGGGGAAGTCTTCGAGACGATCGTGGTACTCGTCCAGCTGAAAAATCGTAGATCGTCTCAATTACGGGCCGTGTATTGCTTGTAATCGGTTCGTGAACGTAACAATTCGCAGCTACGGCTATATTATGCGTGAATCGTTTGAAACGTGGGCCAACTAGCTTGTACTCTTTGCCGGTGAACAGTGCGGTATTGGCGATACTCAAAGCTAGAAAGCGTTTCTTGCCACGAGTGATCGTGTAACTAATACGTATTGGTTTTTGCTTTTCAGACGAGACGTCGGAACTCCTCGCGTTTCGCGGGCCTCTTCATGCTCGGCGAGTAAAACGACAGTGCGAAGCGCGCGTACAGAAGCCAAAAGCATTCCGTAAACATAGTATATTACGGACTCACGTGTAAGGTAGCTATGGAAGAAGCGATTAATCGACGTTACCGCACACAGAACGGACGCTTCCCTACAACTGCAGGTACGCCCAACGTGAATCTTTATGCTCGTTCAAGCTTAACCAACGCACCTCGATTTGCACCCCCGTCCTCCGATTAGTTCGTGACTCTTGGTGCGCTGATTAAGTAGTATTCTACTGTGATGGACTAGGGTCGCTACGTAGTCGAAACTAGCGTATGAGCGTGCTTTGTGTATTCCTTAAAAAGTGATACTCGGGACAGAGGACAATGGCTGCTCAACGCTTTGACTGCCGCGTCATTCGTACATGGGCGACAAAATTGTTTACTTTGAAATTAAAACAATTCAATCTCAAACAGTAATGTCAAAGAAAAGAAATTTTAATAGGAGTCTTGAATTTTAGCGTGATTACTAATTGTCTAAAATCACAGTTTTGATCTGGCAGTCAACGTGTTAACCCGAGAGTAACATTTAACGATTACAAAATGCAGGGTGTTCGGCCACCCCCGGTACCAAAAATAATTTAATAACGAAGCCTCAGTCAAGAAATTGATATTCTTGATTTTCATTTTATTTTGGCCTCCAGAATCTCCCATTAAAATTTTTCCCAGTAGTGGCCAAACACTAGACCCTCGCGTGGGTACTTCCGGGTCAGAGGTACGGAGAAAAACGGTCTTGAGCGGCCATTACCATCTGCCACGAGTATGTATACGTTCGGTGAGAGCGTCGAGACCTTCGTGAGTCATACGATAGACAAGTGATAGAAGATTCTTGTAGAATAAGTGATGTCGACAGATTAACGAGCATAATTTTCGTACGTAGGATCTCTTTAGTGGAGACACAGAAGCTACGAAGATGTAGGAAAAGGAAGCACATAGACGACAATACGTGTATACTCGTTGGAAGATGCATAGCGAGGATGCGAAAAGAATAGCAGGGAATGGAAATGTAAAAAACGCTGTGCCTTCTTTTCGTGGAGGAACAGTGCCTCGCTATTCGTACCCCTTCCACCGAGTATTAGAGAAATGTATAAGTGAATAGAATGATAGAAATACGTGATCATTGTTGGCGATACGAATTAATTGGGAAGAAAGCCCTTTGGGATCAACTCACATCAACGTCACCCATCATTTCCTTGGTAGAAACTGTGGTGTCGATGCGTCGTATACTTCCCTGATGGATGTCGACGTCCAGCTTGACACACTGGAACCGTCTCAAAAGGAAAACGATCGGTATTGGCGCGATACCCGCGAAAATAATTACGACCGCTATGGCCAGCACCCAACTGGGATAACTGGTGACTACGGTCTCACCCTAAAACAAACAATGATGCCACGTTTAGATAAGAAACGTAACGGGTAATTTTTTAGGCGCGACCGAAAAATTCTTACCAGCGAGGCATCCCACGCGGAATATTCAGGCTTCTTGATAAACATAGACGCGATACTAGAAAGGAGGATGCAAACCATAATGATGGGAGCGAGGAACCGCCAGGTAACTTGCCAGTACATTCCCGGTCTGTATCCCGTCATTTCTTCGATGTCTTTCGTGAACCTAGACGTCGAAGAGAGAATGTTTATAAAGCAATCTGTTCGCGTGTTCGTTTATCTCTGATCGTATAGTATGGATCGTGAGAAGTACTTTTCGTGTCCGTAGATGAAGATGACGGATATCATTTCCATCAGCGCGACCATCACCAGGCCGATGGTACCGGCGAAACTGTCGAACATTTTGAGCCAGTATTCACCAGCGCCGGTGCAGAAGATCAGACCAACGAAGAAGCAGACGGTGCAAACCACCCCTGAGAAGGGAAGCAGGTTGTTCGATATCACTGAAAACTTTTCTGATAGAAGGATGGAGATTATGTCGATCGTACCTGTCATGTACTGTTTCTTTATTCTCTTGAACAGGTCTATGTCGAAGATGACGCACAGCATGCCTTCGAGTATACCGATCTGCGAGCCCAGACCGAGGGCGAGTAGCATCAGGAAGAAAATACAGGACCAAAACGGAGCGCCGGGTAACTCGACTATCGCTTGCGTGAAGATTATGAAAGCCAGCCCCGTTCCTTCGGCAGCCTAACCGATCGATCGATTTACAGTCTGAACGGTAAGTCAAAACATGGAAACAGAAAACGGAGAAACCGTTCCAATGCTCACGTTATCCAGCTCCTTGCTGAGGCTACACCAACGAAGCGTGAAGTTCATCGCCGTCGCATTGAACTTATTCACAATGTCGTCGTATTCCTCCATGGTAATGTTCTCGTGGGCTATGAGCCCGTTGTCGAAAAGTAAGTCTTTGTTGCTGGAAAGCAAGAAAGCGATCGTGTATAAAATATAAGAGACAAAGGGTAAACAGTTCTGGACCGCGATAGTCAAATTGTGTACATGATATATCGTAGGAAAGAAAGAAATATCAACTTCAGATATGATATGGTATCGATGGGAATGTAAACAGCGTCGAGTAATGTTTGCTTAGTCGTAGACCTTCGAAGGCTGACTAAAATGTCTGACCTAGTACGATTATCAATTCCATCTTTACTTCGACGCTTCTGTACAGGGCGCCCCGTCTAAATGGACCCAGATATCTTCGAAACTGTTGACGATACTAAAAAACGTTTCATATAATAATTAAACGGTTAAAACTTTGAGAAAGCGTACGTCGAAATTTATGTTTCATTCGACTCGATACTGCAGCGTTGCTTCTTCGAGGTATAGTCACGTATTTAACGAATATAACAATGTCACGATACGTATGTCGTTTAGCAATTGTTTCACCATCGCTGTTCCCGAGAAATGACAAAAATATTCGTTTACCTGACGATGCACCTATCAAAGCTTGTCATCGCCTTGAAGCCTAGAATGGCGAATATTACGACGCTCGCGTAAATAGCAGTGAAGGCATTACAACCGCTGACCAGTAGCACGTCCCGGACGCAGTTGTTGTCCGGGGTGTTGTAAGACCCAAACGCGATCAAGGAGCCGAACGCTAGTCCGAAACTGTAAAAAACCTGCGTCGCTGCGTCTAGCCAGACCGTCGGCTCTAACAGTTTCTCGATCTGTGCACGAGACAAACGGAAAAGAATTTGGAAACGTGCTTGAAACGTGTTTGAACGTTTGAATGGATGTTCGTTGATTACCTTTGGCGTGTACATATGGGCCAATCCAGCGCTGGCACCTTTTAACGTTATTCCACGAATAAAAAAGATAGTAAGCACCAAATACGGGAACATGGATGTAAAATATACCACCTTTAAATCAAGCAAAGAAATAAGTCGTTGACACTGTATCTGACTTTTGCTTTTTTTACGAGCAGGAGTAAATTCGTGGGGGGGGGGTGGTGAGAAAGCAAACGGTCCTTGCAAGGAAAAGAAAGAAGCAGACGGAAGTGTTCGCGTTCGTTTACCTTTCCGGACGACTGTATCCCCTTCATCACGATAAAGAAGACGACGATCCAACTCAACAGTAGACAAAGGACGATCCACCACTTGAGACTCTGACCAGCTTCGATCGACGGGGCCGCGTCTAGCGTGGTACGGTACCAAAAATAGGCAGTTTCGGAACTTTTTGCACATTCCTCGACCGGCTTGCCATCGACTTCTGGACACTTCGCCCATGGCAACGGTTCCTAAATTAAATTGTCAAGATTTCAACGATTCCGGAACGATAACGGACCCGTACATCGAACTATAGCTGTGCAGAAGCTGTCTACGTTCGGTGTCTACGGCATGCGCGACGCGTGCTGTCCCGTTTTTATTTGGTACTCGGTCGTCGAGCGTGCACGATGCTTGGAAAAATAAGCATTGTAATTGGTAGAATACTTACGCCGAATTTAATCGTAACGGCCTAACGCAGCGTGAAACACAAATCGAAATGTTATTCGAACGTATCGTGTATAATTGGTCGAGGTTCGTTCAACGATCGTTGCGTATATTCCGGCGATCGATTGTATTAAAAGTCGTACGGTCATCGGAGCCGTTTACGATCGACGGAATAACGGGCGCGATCGATCGATCGTCAGCCGTGGATGCTTACCTCGAACGAGTTGAATAGATAGTAGAAACACCAGGTGATGATGACGTTATAGTAAAGCGCTACGAAGAAGGTGACGATGCAAGACGCTATTCCTATACCGCCTAGCCACGGATGTATCGTGTTCCATACTCCAAGGGCGCCCTGCCGCATACGTTGACCGAGACCCAGCTCGATCAAAAAGAGGGGTACACCCTCTAGGATTAGCATCACGAAAAAGGGGATGAGAAAGGCACCTGAAAAGCATCCCATTTTTTTCCCCCCTCGTTTCGTTTTTTGTTCGAAGCGATCCACCTTCTTCTTATTTGTTCGTGTAAAATAATATCGTTCGCTGGCCCCTCACTCTCATCTCCGTCATACCAACGATCCTCTTGTTCCACCGACCCTTTATTACGGTATGAATGCGCAACCCGTTCTCTGTTAATCTCTCCCATTTGGCAGAGCTCTGCGTGCCCCTGCTTAGAGAACGTTCTCCGTTCCCCTTTTTTCGTGGCCGTCTAGTTCGAGGCAGCCGCAGCCTGAGTGTCTGGTTCGGTATTGATCGTGTGACGCGTACGTACCTACGTACACACGGTACATGCTTACCGGTTCGATCTTGGCTGGTCAGTGTTTTTTTTCTCTCCTCCAGTCGAAAGCATTTCGGGTGGCATTCCGTTACGCGACGGATATATTGATCAATGACGACAACACCGTTTCGCGAGGTACATATTGCGAATTCCGTTGCAACCCGTTGGAAAGCTGCCCCCGTTCGATCCCCCGTGGAAGTTTACGATCCGCTTTTTGAATAAGGCCAGGCTCGAGGTATCAACGACAACCCGTACAAACGAACCGCGGTATATTAAACGTAATATATGTCTCTGGCCAGCTATTTTTGTACTAAATTACCGTCTTGCTTGGTGTCGAGGGCTCGCATTAAGAAGGTCGTGGTCTCGACCCTTCGCATTTGTGAAAATAACTGGCCAGAATTTGTACCGTTCCATTCGAAAACTGCTCGTTCGGATCGTTAAGTTCCCTCGTAACGTACTCGTCGAAGGGATAACTCGTAAGGGGCGCTTTCGTTTCTACGACCTAAACTTTGCAACCCTTCGCCGTTGCCATCGTAGAGGGACAAGTATTGTATATATGCCTTTGGCCACCGTACCATATATTTATTCTTTATAGAAATTCTGCACGCCGTAGTAAATTAATAACGTGCCTGTCGATTTACAGCACAAAACACTTTACGTCCCCCCACGGTGGCCGTGAAGCACAAAGGACTAAGTAATCACCACAACGCTACTCCGCCGATAGCATAAAGGTTGATACTGTTTATGACTGTGAATAGGGTAATTAATAGAGCGAAGTTTACGTTTCGACCGTGGTCGAGGGTCCCTATCGGAAGAATTTATCGTCGATCAACGTGATTGAGAACGCGGTGCTTTAATCGGATACTCGAGCCTCGAACTATGTATTTTCGATATCGGTAATTTTTTCATTAAATTCCGAGGGGTGAAATATTTTAAGTTATGCGTACTATAGAATCGGCCACGGGCGTAAGAGCAGGTTCGGTGAATGAAAATTTTTGGCATCGAGCGCATACCTTGTAAACAAAAATTACTCGACACTGTAAACACACCCTATATCGACGTTATCGCATTATTTTTAAACCTAGTCTGACCTTTTTCCTGTAGTACATCGTGCTTATGCAATTCGACATTCGCGGAATGCTCTGTAATGAATTGACCGTGTAAGTCGAGGACTGAACTTCTATTTTTAGAAGAATTTCCCAGACGTTACCGGGAATATTGATACAATATCGATGTCCTCTCTTTTGATATAAGTCCCTGACCTTGCTTATAAACGGTACGATACCTCTATTAACGAGTACGAAAGAATTCCTAGATATTTTTAACTCTGTGACTCAGACATTAGAACTCTCGAATACGATGAACGAAATTGCGGTTTTGAAATAGGTATTTTCTTGTTTAAATTGCTAAAATTGTACAGTGGAGAAGGGTTCAGCGTAGGCTTCTGCGATTAACTATTCGTTGAATGGAAATTCCTATCGTGTTATTCAACCGTGGCTATATTTATACTATGTGTATAAACCGACAGATAGGAAACACGGTGTTCTGATTTTCGAATAATTATTGTTATCGTTCGATATCTCGATACGAAATCCCCGGTGTAGTTTCGAAAAAGATCGAGAGGGAGACACGATTCATAAACGCGATGCTAAATGGTTACGTGTGTCTCGATAGAATGGTAAAAATCGATCGGTGCGCGTCGGACGTCGGCGTCGGCGTCGGCGTCGGCCTCGACGTCGGTGTCGTGTCGAGGCACGGGAAAATTCCATTGAAAGTCGAGGAGGCCGCGGCATGATTTTGGTACGGAGTAGGTCTATCGATTCGCGAACCGGGTACCCGAGATACCGGGGTACCCGCGATTTCCGGCGACGACGAAAAAATTCGAAACCGTTTCGGGACGCGCGGAACGCGAATACCTCGTCTTTGAGCGTGGAAACTTCCGCTGAGAGATTCGCGTGGACGTCCACGGATTTAGCGGTCCCGTAAACCGTGGATCGTCCGTGACGTAACCGAGACGTGATTTCATTCGCGATCTGGGTCCGCCACCCTCGCCGCTGCGCCTCCACCCACGTAACGCGCCGTCTAGATGCGCGCCAGCCGGCGTTTCCGATCCGCCCTCGCGCCGTTTCCATCGGAATATAATCGAGTTACGCGACCGAGGCATAGGTCGCGGAGAAGATGGCAGCCCCCGGAGGGTTCAAGGGCGAATTTTATAGGATCTTATCGTTTCCACGGGTTTCCTTCCGTGGATTTCGGTGAGATCGAGCGGCAGGAAGGGGGGCGTGGAGATAGAACGCGATCGACGCGGAGAGATCGCCTCCGCGTACGCGGTATTTCGAAGACACGCGAAAGACTCGCGATATATAGATACATGTATTTTTAAGCGACGGTTAGGGTGAACGAAAATAGCGTACACGTAGAGATTGGTTCGCGGCGTAGATCTGGAGCTCTAGGACAATGTCTGGGTTCGTACGACGTAGGAGAACGGAGAATCGTTCATGGTTTTCCGAAATAAGAGTGAGGACGGGTAACGGAGATCTCCGTGAGCCAGGCGACGATATTTCGTCGCGATTCGCTTACCTCCACCGTTTTGTTGGCACAGGTAAGGGAACCTCCAGATATTCCCGAGTCCCACGCTGTAACCGATAATACTGAGGAAAAATTGCATCTTGCCGCTCCATTCTGCCCTCTTGTCCTCCTTGGACTCTTGGCTTCCAGCAGCATTTTGCGTTCCGCTCACCACGATCGTCACGTTCTGGCCAGCCTGACGATTCTCGTTCAACGGAGCCAACTCGTGCCCATTCCTCGTGTTATCGTTTTTGACTACCATTCTTCACACCGTGGTCTCTCGTTTCGAAGCTAAAAAACTCTCCTTAGTCTCGACGACGAGGGATCCGTTCCTCTCGGTTTGTCGCCGCGCTGAAGTCGGTCTCGATGAACCAGCACCGATTAGGGCAACCGATCGCGAATAGGGGAAACAGAGTTACGGGGGGCAGCGGGAGCAACAACAGTGACAGTAACAAACAACGACGATTAGAAGCGCGAGAGGCCAAGATCGGCACAGGAGTCGTCACGTATAATTTACAAGAGTATCACGTGATTACCGTTAATTCGCGCGGTTAGAAAAAAATGTTCCTTAGGGTAACGCGGAAGGCATGACTGGGGCGAACGGATGCGCCTGTTCGACGCGAGCAGCTCCCACGCGGACGTACGCTCGCGTTTCTCGCGAACGACGGAAAACCGGAGACACGCGGCGAGTTACTGCGCTGACGACCAGTTCGCGTATCAGAGGCTCATGTGTCGTTCTTTCGCATCGATCGATCGAAAAGGCGCGAGAAAATCACGTGCGTTGTGTAGGTCGTGGCACGGGGGACGAAAAAGAGCGCGTCGTTTCGGAGGGCGCGAATCTCGCGGAGCGGCCCGTGGAATATCAACGATTGAAATTTCTATCCCGAGCGTCGAGCGGAATCGATAACGGCGTGGGTCGAGCACGACAGTTAGCTGGTGCTCGCCGGTATCGCGAGCGGGGCTTTATCAACGGAAGAACCGAAACGAAAGCGTACGACGACGCGACTCGGAAGAAGCAAATCGGGGATGATCGAGGGAAAAGGCGCGTACGACGACCGTCGGGAGAAGATTCTCTGTTCGCGCGGCAGCGAGCATCGGATTGGCCTTCAGGCGAGAACGAAGCATCGAAATCGCGAAATTTCCGTGGGTCCAAGCACAACGGGCGGGTAAATCACTTGTAACAAACCGGAGGAATCGAAGGAAGCTCACGTTTCACGTCGTCGACACGGATATATCGTCCTGATATCGGAACATGCCCTCGGTCTTCTGTCTTCTCGACCTGTTTCTACAATCACGATCCTCTCTCCCTGTTTTCTCCTCTTTCTTCTTCCGTAAACGTTCGCGTCCTTGATCGCGTGTGACATAAGCTTCGGTACTACAGCTTCGGTGCGGTCTCGAACCGTGCGAAATTTCGACGATTTACTAAATGGGCAGCATCGTTTATTGGCTCTGTTACGACTCCTCTTCCTTCTGCACGCCGACACCGTGGTTCTCTATGCTCCCGTTTCCACGAAGGTGTTGCACGACGAGGGGCTGGAGCGCGTCTCGCGACGAAGAACAGACTGGAATCGTCCGAAAATTATTTCGAGCCGATGGTCCGCTGATCGAACCGACGCTCGCTCGAACGCGAATAGGAAACGCGTGGACGGTGCAGGGAACGAACGGTTTTCGGAGCCATGTAGCTCTGGATATCGCTAGCCTCCCTCCTCGCCGCGGAATATCTATTTTTTTTTTTTCGTCACGCCTGGTTTTCCTCGTCCCTTTAAAGTTACGTATCAACGGACAAGCCCGCGCGAATTATTCCTCGAGCGGCTCTCGGTGGTTGTCTAAAGAGAACTCTGACTGCACGCCCCGTGCATGCGAACGTCAATATCCGACTGAACCTAACCACCGTTGCGCGGTTGTATTGCGCGCGCGCGCGCGCGCGCGTTCACGCACGCATGCAAGGGAACCAACCGACGAAGCGGACCCCGGAGCTTCGACGCGTTACGATAAAGCTTTCCACTGCTTTCAATCCCCGATTGGCCGCGGTAATTACGTGCATATGGCGCATACGCTCTTCCGTTCTCCCAACCATCGGCTGTTCTCCGTTTCCCCGCGAGCCCAGACCGTTCGACGCGTTCCTGGTGCGGCCGAGTTTCCACTGGCCGACTTTGGTCGGGGTGAAAATCGAAAGGATCCAGAGAAACAGAGAGAGAGAGAGAGAGAGAGAGAGAGAGAGAGAGAGAGAGAGAGAGAGAGAGAGAGAGAGAGAGAGGAACATGCTGATTTATCCCTCGAAACATTCCCCGAAAGAGGACGATTCTCTGACCTCCGTTTCTGGCCAACGCGTTCTGCCTCGAAGCACGCGCGCGCGCGTCTCCACATCGATCTTGGTCGCAGCCAATCCCGGCCATTTTCGTCCTCGACGTGATTACCCACTGATCTTGCGAAGTTTCCTCGCGTTTCTGCGAATTGAATTTTCGAACCGAGTTCCATTTTCGTTTGGAGGACATTCCCGGTCCCGATGGCCCATCACTCGAGCTAAATTTTCATTTAAGGGGGCAGTCTCGCGTGAACGTCGCAAAAATTTAATCATATTTATTAATTTTTTTTACGCGAACGTTACATCCAACGTCACGATTCATTTTCGCAGTTTACTCAACTACTTTTTAATAGCTTTTATTGACTTTTCGTGTTGTCATCACGTCCGCAGTGAAGAAAATTACATTTCGAGAGAAACGCATTTAAACTCTGCAAGATCGTATTAATCAATCCCAGCTGCATACAGAATTCCTTCCAGAGCGTTGGCACAAACGCTGGAATGTCGACTTTTAAAAACAGCAGATGTGTCTTGACCCTGTCGTAAACTTAAAAAATTGAGCCTGACCTCTTAACGGAAACCGCTCCGCCATCACGGTTCGCTCTTTCTTTCGCTCGTTACTTCTCGTAATCGTTCCACGAGCAAATGAATTGCTTTTCGATGCAACAAATCGAGTCAAATCGACCGAGTCCCGGAGTTCTACGAAACCATTTTGTACAGAGATCGGTAAACGTAGAAGAAGCGTGTTTCTATGGAATGCACCCTGACCCGTTTTGGCTCGATCATCTCCTAATTCATACCGTCCAGTTATCGCGATCAAGCCAGGTCCACCGTTTGCAAGTCGACGATCGGTTTCGAAGGGTCGAATCGGTTACCCCGGCACGAATTCGTCGCTCGTCGAATACGATTTGCGAGCAGACGTTCCGTGTCACGGTAACTGGCACGAAAATTTTCGCGGGTCGCAACAAGCACTCGCGTACAGATGACGAGGGTATCCACTCATGAGAACTATCATCGGCTCGAGAATGGTGTCAAGGGCAAATCGTGACCGAGGCACGCCGAAGAAATCAATTTGTTTAATAAACATCTGCCGCGAATTGTACGGTTTGGCCACGTATTCCCGATACGCGGCTGATTTTCGTGCGAACGCAATCGCGACACGAGTTTCGGCCTTCGATAACGCGATTAACATCTCTTCCTATTGGCGTTTCCACGCACGGAAACCGAGTTGTTGGAAAACGGTGAAACCTCGATAAACGAACGAATATTAAATCTTCGTCTTCGTGTGCGTAAATAGATAAGTATCGACCAAATAGAAACGATAGGCGCTGGTTGAAACGCGAGCGAACAATTCCAGGGAGTATACCCTCTCGTAACGCGTCTCACGTCACATCCTCATTCACGAACTTATTAATAACGAGACATTGTTTACGCGCAATTAATTTCGTACCATCCACGTACACGCGGTGACACGTGCTTCCTAAGAACGAAACGACGTGCACGGAAAGGGTCGCCGTGCGGCACTCTTGCATCGCGTTGCGTAAGCTCGACAGGCGGTTAGGTAGAATCGTACGCGAAATTTCGACTCGGCGGGGAAGTCGACGGATTAATTCCGCTTACAATTTCAAACCTTGCATGCGATTCGAACGCACGCGGCTCTCGTGACCGAAGGTTTTGCTTGTTTGTACCGGGTGTCTGAAAATAAAATGATCGCTTGTTCGCGATCCTCGAGACCGAATTTTGCGTTAAGTAGCGCGTAACGGACGTTGGCGGTTCGATCCATATCTTCTTCCCCTCTAAAAATACGCTTTCGCGCGAACAGAATCCATTTTACGATTGATTCGAGCGTTGAAACGGGCAGACGCTCCGGCGACGTAGTTCGTACGGTCTTACGTAAACATCAAATAATATTAGCGCGGTTGGCCAACGACAGGGGTGAAATACGGTCGGGAAAGTGGGAGGTCGGATTGAATGGTGGGCCGATCGAAGCAACAAGATTTAACCGTTAACGTATCAGAGTGTATTTGCGGACATGCACATCGAATACAAGTAACGGAACGGTGGTTTTGGTCGTCTCCAAATTCGACGCGATAGATTGGCCGCAGTTACCGGATCGTTCGATTTCTGTTGAGAAGCACGCCTCCGTTTCGCTGCTTCCATAGGAAGAATATACTAACCATGTTAGCTGCATAAAACCAGCGAATCCGCTTGCGAGGAATGCGAACTACGCCGTCAGCGAAAATGTTGGAACGATCGGTTGCGCCATCGATAACGCGACGAATTAAGTCGAGCAGATCAGGCACGTTTGTTTATTCGATGATGCAGTAACGTGCGTCTGAAAACAAACAACGAGGTCCGATGATGCAAACCGGGCTTCCACGTTAAATTGTTCGTCGTAAGGACCGTACCTGGCGTTGCTGAAACAATCCAATCCATGTAACCGCCGACTCTGCAGTTAACGCCGCTTGTTACGCCGCAACCACTACCGTAATTGATAATTCCGATGAGTAGAAGTCGCCTGGTCGTAGGATTCTGCCATAGAACGGGTCCGCCGCTGTCCATCTGCGAATCGAACAGAATTTTCTTTCATCGATCACGGAAGATTCGTTCATAGAATAAAAAGAGAGAGAGTATTACTTGACAATCGTCTTTTCCTTCCGCGAACGTGCAGAACTGATCGTTGGTTAAGTTATTGTAAGTTTTCGAGCACTCGAGATTCGTGAGGACGCTAAGGGTGGCCTTTTGTAGAGTATCGGAGGGTGGCCCGGCGAACTCCGTCGTTCCCCAACCTGTATCGTACGATAATATTTGTTTAAAATACAAAAAGTCGATTACAATGAAGCGGTTTCGTGTTACCGACCCAATATATCGACGAAACTCCCGCCAAAAGTGTCCGGCGAATGTTGGAAAGGCAAACAAGCTGGGCCAACCTCGTTGCTGTAAACTAAGTTCCCGTCCAGCTCCACGACGGCTATGTCGTTCAAGAAACTTTTGCGAACGTAGTTAGGGTGAATGGTAGCCTTCTCGATGCGGTACAGCCTCGTGGCATTTGACTCTTTGCCTGAATGCGAAAATCATTCGAAAATCTTTGCCTGAAACGCTTTTTCAAAAAAGCAATTCTCACCTGTCCGTATATCGTGCTCGCCCACCACGACACCCAACTTTTGTATGTCTCTTCCTACTATACAATGAGCTGCCGTCAGTATGTGTTTAATGGATATTATAGTACCGCCGCAGTACACTCTTCGTTGCAAAGAATCCACCATGCCGGCCATCATGGGATACTCGTTCACCCCTGTCTCCACGCCACCAACGATTCTGGACTAAGGACAATCGACGCGACAGATTTTTTACGAGACGTTACCAAACTTGTGCAAAACGATAGCGAAGCATTTCGTTTAAGGTTACGTACGGGATTCTTCCACCCGCATTGACATTTCTCGCTGTCTTGAGGCCTTTTGATCGCTTCAACCTTGCAAAGGAATCGACCGCCTATAGACCAGTATGGCGACGATAACGACATGGTCATCGTGTTGTCGTTGGATTGTATACTGAAACTTCTATCCCCGCAATATCGATACGTCGTGGATGCGTCGACTTGGATGACCATTCTATCTTCGAGGCAGTCGACACTCTGCGAGGAACGTTTCTCGCGTTACTATTGTCTTGTTTCTCGATTAGTCGGAGGCTTTTGAACGAAATTATCATTGTTTGGCAGTTTACGAAAGGAAGTCTTTGATCTTACCCCTGGTAAATTAAACGTTTCGCAAGTCAGGTTCACCCGATAAGCGCTTTTTATAGTCCACATACACGACCTTGCTCCGTTATATTTATATGGATACTCCGAATTATACACGTAGTAGTCTGTGCCGGGGACCAGTTCCTGATAGAAATTGCAATCCTCGTCCACGGCGTAGCTAAATGTGACTAACAACGTTAACCAGCCAAGGAACCATAAAGTCGCTGCAAAGAAAGAAAAATAATTCTATTCGTACGCTTACAATAAAATCTATCGACTATCTAAGGAATCGTGATGAAGATAATATTCAATGAATCAAGATATTTCTTCTACTCGACATCTTCTACGATTAATTTCGTAACAAACGCGGGACGTCTACTGTTTCCTACCTTTAGCCATGGCGTGGAATATGGCAGCCGTTATGTAGGATGATAGATTCCCAGATTCCGTGAGAAAACGACGAATTTTTACTTAGGGTCTTGGCTCGATAGAAATGTGAAAATTTCAAACAAACGTGCAGTACTATCTGTCCGTGTTCGCGCGAATTCCGACGTTTTTATCCGCAACGCGAAGACATGCCAAAGTGGCGACTAATAATTTCGCGTACGCTATCATTGTGGTCTTATCAGAAGGTAATTGTAACCTCGAGAATAAAACTCGATTTACGATGACAGGTACTTAATATGTATGTTCGCAATGCCCGCTTAACAAAATTCCAGGGTGGTAATAGTTCGTTTTTGAGGTGTATGCATTTCGTACATTCTGTGTCTATGATCAATGTAGTTATTCTGTTCTCCATTTCTTTATTTCTTGATTATGTCCATTAAATTATAACTAAATTAATCTTAACCGCGAATCGAGGTTTTTTTATTGTGGTACGCATGCGATACTCGAGATACCGATATCTCTATTTTAACTAGAAATCGAGCAAGTCATGTATAGTAGTTAATGGTTAATGTCAACAACTCGATAAAAGATACGTCTTTTGCTTCTTCGTACTTTAAACGGTGCAAAAATATTCCTAACCTTTATGGTCGTCGTGAGAGTATTATTTTATTTCGTTGGTTAAAAAATTAGTGCTGGATGAAGTTTACCAAAAGACACAAAAAGGAATTAGTTTCCCTTGTTTCTGTGTTTCCTTTTATCTCATCGTAACGCAAAATAGCTTGTCTGACCTGTTCGCTTGTTTATGTTCTCGTATCAAACATTGGATAGGTACGTGTTATTTGGTATCCGAAAGGTATTGTTTTGCGAAAAACATATTCCTAGAAAAATTTAAATAATTTTTTATAATTGACATAAGTAATATACAACGTCAAGTGGTCGAGGTCGTTTAGAATTACTTTTAGGCCAGCTGCTGTATTAAGACGCGTAAATACATACTGATAATAGTAATCGCTTTTACCTTCTCAGACGGTAACTCTATACTTAAGAAACAACAATAGCATTTTATACAGAAACTTTCCTTGTACTAGAATTTCCATGTTTTACAATTTCGCAATAGTAAGAGGAATAGTAGATAAATGTATACATATTATTTGAATACCTGGAGTAAAATGGTAATTCTTCGGAATAAATATTATCGAGGTCTCAAGGATTAACAAGGAAACAAATAAAGTATAAAAGAATTTGATCGGTTCTAATCCATTCTAATCCCGAGTTCCCGTGGCAGATAAGTTGACAAACAAATAAATAGATAAATAGATCGCAAAGAAATCAACAGAGATGGAAAATGGCTACTAGTACCATCTGGTGGACACTTCTTAATATGGTAGTTAGTTGCCATGACAATGAGTGGTATACAATCTTGGAGATTAATAAAAATATGCACGCGTGTATGGACAAATGCACGCGTGTACTTATATTACATACTCGGCAGTAATTGTTATATAATTCAGTCAACATAGTTCTATTCTCATGTATTTTAAACAATTCTAATAGAACAATTTTATTAACATGTATATCGGTCTTAAATTATGGAAAAACGATAATAACTAGTTACGAAAGTAGCATCGACAAGAAAAGAAAAAGGTAATTCGTGTCAGCGAAAGAAAATGATATATTTTACATCTAAATTAAATAAGAAATTCAAATTATTCGAATGACCCTTAACCTCACTTTTGGTTCATTTTTGATATCATAGCATAGTTGTAAAAGAATGTCAGCGGCAAAGGGCAATTTGGAGACAAGTTATAAACCAGTTTATCGTCGCAGACGTATTTCTAAAGCTAAACATACGTTTAAAATGCACAATAACCATAAAGATCCATCAGATCTTGCGACAGAAGATGGTAATGATTACGAAGGTGACCTATCTTTGGCAAGCAAATGTGATAAATCTGGAAGAAATAAAAAATTAATCAAAGAAAGTAACGAACAAAAACAAATGTTTGATGAAGGTGATGTAGATTCAGGTACTATTGTTTTGCATATAGCATGAAATGATTTTTGCTGTTTAAAAGTATTGTTTAAAATGTTATACATTATTATAAACAGGTATTATTTATTCAAAGACAAGAGACAAACGTCCCTCAAAAGATACAATACTAATAGTTAATGAGTATCATAAATTAGAAAAATGTTACAAAAATGTCCAGGATGAATGTCAAAAATTAAATAGTTTGTTGGAGCAGCAAAAGGCAGAGTATTTGCAATTATATTCGCGTTATGAAACATTAGTACAAATGGTGCAAGATATTGAAGACACAAAAGTTGATTTGGCAAAACATAATCGAAAACTTGAAGCTGAAAAAGTTCAATCGAGCGAAGATATAGTATTACTAAAACGTATTGTTTATCAATTAAATGCTGAATTGGAAAGATACCAGGATAAATTGAGAGACCAAAAACTTGGAAATGTTTCTACAGACTTTGTAGAAAATGGCGAAAAAGAAGAAAAATACCACCAGCGTGTTTGGCGCGGCATTAATTTTCATAGTTTGGGTCCACTTTTAAATGCCTACCAAGAAAACTTGTCTGAAAAACGGGAACTTGTAAACATGTACGAACAACAGATGGCTGATTTTAGCAGCAGATGCAAGGAAATAATTACAGAGAATGAACTTATGCATAAAGAAGTGGAAGAATTAAGATTAGAGTGTAATAGGTATGCACAAGAAATTAAATCATTGGTCGAGAATACTGCATCGCTAAAAAAACAAAATGATGTCTTGCAAAAAGAAACTGGAGGTTTAAAGAGAGAAGCAAATGAGATCTGTTCATTGTATGAAACAAAAATGGAGGCAATCTTAAAACGTAACGAAGTACTTAGGAAAGAACATGCAATGAGTGCATCAGAACTGAGTAATCTCAAAGGGAAATACGAAATTTTGAATAAAGAGTTCGAGAAGGTTAAAAATAAAGAGGAGCAAACAGTGCCAACCATTGTTCATACTACCGCCATCGAAGAATGTAAGACGCTGTTAGAAGAATTAAAACATCAATATGAAACCGAGAAACGGAATTTATCTAATCATATAAAACGTATGGAAGAGAATCAACCTGAGAAGGAGAAAGAACTCGTAATGATTACAGCTGAAAGAAATCATTTAAAGACTCTTGTTGAAAGACTAGAAAGCAGTTTGAAGTAAGATATACATCATTTTCTATAATATATAATTTTTCTTTATCTCATTCGCATGGTAAAGTGTATGTAGATTTGTTTTAGGCGCATGCAACGTAAATATGAGAATATGCAAACCTTTGTATATTCTACACGCGTTTCACGCGATTCTTTAAAAGAGCAATTAAGTAAAACGACCGCTTATTGCGAAGAATTATTTTCCGAGTATGAAAGAATCGTCGCAGAAAGGGAAAAATTACTAACTCTTTTGCGTGAAACGGAAAAAGAAAATGCTACTATTGATCGTCTCGGGAAAACCATTAATAATCGAGTGGATGATTTAAAGAACCAACTGGAGGTACCTATAAAATATTTACAATATTAATAAAACAGCAAGAAAAGTAACGAGCAATGTATAATTTCAGAACGTACGAAGGGGCGCGAAACAACAAGTAGAAATTGTTGAGAAACGTATAAAGTTACAAGAACTTCGAGTGCGTCGGATGAAACGTGAATATCGTTGTAAAATACGGGATTTAAAAGGTACAATTAAACAGAGAGAAGACACGATTTTAAAATTGCAAGAGAAACATATTAACCGAAATAAGTCGGTCCGAGATTTGCCCCAAGCTATACACGACGATAAACCGAAAGCTACAATGTCGGGGGAAAATATTCATAATCTTTAGATCAATTACGTAAACGGTCAGCTCATTAAACGCATGATAAGATCATTCGTAATAGATTGGACTTTGAATCTGATTTTCAATGAATCTCTTAATAAGCATCTAATTGTGGAATAGGTGCTACTCAAAACACCATCCTTCCTGGTATTTACCGACCATGTCAGTCACTTTATTTAGCGGTGACATCAAACGAGACAAGTGGCTGCGAAGGCTACCGTTCGCCACTATATGAATGGCCGATGGCGATGGCGGCTATAGTAACTACCTCCCGGCGAAAAATTGATGTCAGCCGATATAGGTATGATGTCAAGCGCGTTCCATATATTTATATGCAAAAGATGTATGTTTTAGCCTTAAGCCTTTTATACAGATCAATGACAATTCTAAACACGATAATAATAGATGGACGTTTCGGTAATAACCTGTCAATATAATTCAGTGCCCAAGAGGTTACTGCATTAACATTGATCCTAATATCGTGTGCTTACAAGGTATTTTTGTGATTATTCCCGTCCTTGTTTTCCTTTTTGTTGCTTCATTTTCCTAGTTTTTATGAATATGAATGTATACAGGTTATTTACGATACCATAGTAACCAGATTTATTTAGAAAATATTTTATTATTTTTTATGGATACAGTGGTTTAATTAACAAATGTCATACATATCAAGCGTCTTCTATACATTTGAAATGGAATTAAAGAACAATTAACGTTTAAAACTAGTTTGGAAATCTTCATGCTTTTTCATTTCTATGATCTCATTTATTTGCAAGAAAAACGATAAACAGTGATAATATAGAGGAAGCTTTTAGCGGAAAAGAAAGTTACTTATGTGTGAAAAATTAATTAAAAATGAGATCAATATGACATAAAGATTAGATCAATACGTAATTCATAAAGAAAGTATGACAAATAATTTCTAATAACATATGTACCTCACATAAGGTAGTGGAGTGGCCACAGAGTGGCGTTGCGAATCAAGCTAGATACCGAAAACCCCCACTCCAGTCGCCAAAGTTCGGGGTCTCTCGACTAACTCCGGGCGCTTTCGTCGAAAGCAAAATGTCGTCTGCTAGGCGCGTCGTCAGACCGAACCGGGTCGTATTTCTATCGCGAAAAGCGCTATGAAAAGTGATAATGCGATGTCTCTGCGCGCGAGCATGTAGTGTTTTTTGTTGGAAGGTGTACCAAAAATCGCGAAAGGATATTCTTCGGATTGGGTTGCCACGTTGCTGACGAAGAAATTCAAGGAGAATACCGGTGAACATTGATTTTTCCTGGTTTCGCATCAGCACGACAGATGATCGAACGGTAATGCACATTCTTCTTATTCTCTCAATTCGTTACCTTTCTGAAAACGTTAATAACTTTATCCTATCATCGGTATACGTGGACTTGAGGGGAGTAGAGTATTGTCTCGTCGATATAGTAATATGTTGAACTCGATGTTGGGTTAAGATTCGCGACAATACATGTGAACGAACCGTAGTTAAATTTCATTATTTTCAGTGCGACGGTTATCTTGATTTAGTCAGTTCCGTGTAATGTTTTTCGCAGATGTCGCTGATTCGTAGTAATATTGCACATTGCCTGCATGTAACCCTCGAATAACTAATACGTAGGATTTCTACGATAATCCTATTCATTGGTATCGCGCAGGTCCTAATAACGCGCAAACTCGAAGAATTTATGTTCCTTTCATAAAACAGAATTAATAGATGTTAGGTTAGGTTTAACTTCCAGCAATCGGATTATATTCTTTGTCTCGTTGAGTAATCAAACCTTGAATCTGGTACGTTTCTCATTGTTTGGTTGTTCAGCGAGAGGATGTCTGAATGTACTTTTTGGGATCTTACGTTTGGACAACGCTCTAAATTTGACTGTAAGCATAAAGAGAGAAAGGGGGAGAGAAAAATTACCTCCCATAGTCGCCTTGTGCATAAACTCAAGCCTTTTGAGCCTCAAATATAGAACGGATGTTCGTGTTTTTGCTTCTCTATAGTGTAAAAATAAATTTTATTTGTTAAAGTGTTCAGGCACGTATGAATATTTGAATACAATGAACGATAAAGGATTATTGTTTATACGTTATTCCAATTCGAAGGCTTTCGAGACTGGCATATTTTAACCACTCGTATCAGTAAGCAAGTAGCTCCCCTTGAAAGTAGAACGATGATCTATGCGACGAAGAATTTATGCATGTTTTAATTTTTAAATACCGTTCGAAAATCAATTCGATTCGATATATTGTGTAGTATGCCAAGTGTGTCATCATGTTTATGTATCCAATAATGATCTCATATCCCTGCCTTATACCCGAATCTTGGCCATTGACTCATTTTCGTACCTCGTAGTATGAATACGTCAAATCAATCTTCGAACGTTTATTTTATTACTCGTGTACTTAACAAAGTTAGTTAAAAGGAATACAACAGTTGTTTACCACATCCGTTTCCGGTTCTTTGTATCTGATCTTGCCCGATATATGTATAGTTTTAACCGCTGACGTCTGAATTTATCACGAATAGAAATTGCAACGAGTCCCACGTTAAACATTTTAATAACGTCCAATTTCAGAGAAATCGAACGTTCTTAAATTTTCTTATCTTGTAAACATCCGTAGAAAGCGTCGATCGGCGGAAAATCGCTTTCTCCCCCCCGACCGTGAGTCATAATGCTATTACTAAAATATTAATGCAATATCGTTCATTCCCTTTTCCTTACGTGTTCGCGAACACGCAAGGCGCATACGTTGCGCTAGAAAAATCAGTTGCTCTTGAACAATTTACAATTGGGTTCGACGCAAAACGAATAACAATAGTTTTCTCATTTGTATTCGTAGAATGTTTCCGGAAGGGAACAGCGGTATAGATGACAACAAGGGCGGTGGAAGAACTAGACCGAGGTATTTCGACAAGTGAAACATCGAAGAATCTTAGGATCGTGGCAAAGGTCTTGAAAACGAACAGCAACGACGGGAATTCGAGGCTGCTTTGACTGCTGAGGTTGAGCCTGACCTAACCAAGTTTTCAGCCAACTGTCTAACCTGACCTAAGCGCCGCTCACGACGAAGACACGAAGCATTGCTAATTATCGGCGTGCAGGAAGCACGTTAGTTGCGTTGCTATAAGCTGCCCCGCTATCCTATCGTTCCCCATCGTTAAGTAATTGCTATCCGTCGTCAAAAGGACGCCCCAGACATCGACGCTTTCCCTATTCGTCGTCTCCTTCTCGCTTCTCTTCCTTCCGTTCGTTCCGGCGTGCAGTTCGTGCACTTCTACGCAACGGTACGCTACCGTATCCTACACGGCCGGCGTTCCATAGTAAATAAACGCGCGGCATGGTAAATTCGATTTCCACGTGCGTTCCGGCCGACTGAACTATACAGAATTTCAAGAACACGTCACGAAAGAGGAAACATTGATAGGAATCTACGGGGAAAGAGACCGTTCGCGGGGATGTCGTGTCTAATAGCATGTGCAAAGCCGCCAGCTGCCCGCTGTCGATAACTACGACCGAGCTAGTTCTCTCTCGGTGCAACACTCGACGTTCGCGAACGGTATCGAACGAAGACGACGTAACGTTTCTGGCTCTGTGTCGCGGTTGTGAAATTGCTCTGGTGATTGTGAAACAGTGCCGAACAAGGAGAGGAGTTGCACGAATATGGTGTAAATGAAAAAAGAAGTTTACAGCCAACAACGTATCAGATAATGGAGTTCGAGCTAGACGGAAGTCTGAAGGAATGGGTAAAGGACAAACCACTGAGTATCCTGCAGCTCGATCCCGCTGACAGAGCCGTCTTACGGATTGCCGGTAAGTAGCTGTCATTTGACGCATTTAAGTTTCCGTTTTCGTAAGCTGGTTACGTACTTGAATTCTTTAATCGCGGTACCGCTTTCCGCCTTTCGTTTTCGATCTAACCGTGATTTGCAACTACTACGAGGCGCTTGTTCTTCCCCCCCCAAAAAAAAATTCCCCGATCATTCTAAAATACGAAACGTCACGTGTTGCGTTTCCCCCCCGAACAATTGCAAAACGAGCATCATTACAACGCACGAGTGTGCTAAATTGCACTCGTAGTGATGACGTTTATCGTGCTTCTACTACGATACACGATTCTCCTGGTAATTGACAGCGCGCACGTAATCGACCAGAATGTATAATGACTTGTAAATTAATGGTAATAGTAATGCCGAGAATCAATCGTTCATTCTCGTTTTTTATCTCGAACGATGTTGGTACTGTAATTTGCGACGCGAACGAATCGATAGTGCCGCTCGTGATCGAAGAAAGTTTTGGCCCCCTCCCCTTTGGTTACACGTTAATTCTCGTTCGAATTTTCCTAATCGACTATATCGATTTCCGTACGAGTTTCGCGAGAAGTTGAAACTATAGCAGTCGGTGTACGGCTGTACCACGCGTCGAGCTTTAGTGTTACCGTGAAAAGTTGAGGTTAGTTAGAAAAGTATCAACGTGTACACGTTCGTACAGCTTTTGGACATTAGTTACATTGCAAATTTTCCTGACGGGGATCGTTCGCCGACCTTCGACGGGGGCTGCTGACCAGGAATAGACACTCGAAACCGTTCGGTAAATATCGGATTGCAGCTGCCGATCTCATCTTACCGTGAGAATTTTTTTGAGTGCGCGTGCGTGTGCCCGCAGCGAATCGCTTTGATCGTTAGACGAATTCCGTTTCACGAGCGTTAAAGTCCTCGGGAGGAGGTCTTGTTTCGCGATAAAGTGGACATTTTTCTCGAACGTGGGACATCCGTGTGTTCATGCAAACGCATGCATGTAGGACACATCCGATTCGTGAAATTACAGGCTCTGATTCACGCTCACAAAGGAGGCGCGCGGTCGGTTCCGCACCATTTTCAAGTAGAGTCATTAAAATGGCTCGATCGACGTAACGCCCGCGGTCTCGTAACAAATGCACCGATAGAAGTATCGTGTCCCGAGCACGCGAGCATAATTGTTTCTAATTATAGCGAGCTATCGGCGTGCTATCACGAATGCTCCAGTAACCGGTACTTCTAATCGGTCCGCCTATCGTTTCGAGACCGCGTGCGATCTGTCCGGTTAAATTTATGGCCTTTCCGCGAACGCGGGATAATTCTCGACGCTGAAATGCCCGTTGTGGCCGCGCCGCGATGAATGAAGACACTTGTGTCGCTCTCGATCAAAGGGGTAGACAACCGAGTAACGCGGACCGATTCAACCGCGTCGACGCCGCCGCCGCATCGATGGCCGAGCTTTTCAGCGGTCACGGTCCATGGAATCTTCATAAGAGAGGTTACACTGGTTCACTATGCCTACGCGGCGGTCGAGTAGGGAGCGGAGGCGGCAGGTTAGGTCGGCTCGTATTAATCTAGGAGCGTGGAGGCGGCAACAGGTGCTCGGGTCACGGTTCGATGCCCCAGCCTTCGAGTGCAATTTTCCCCTCCCCTCGTTTTCTCTTCCGTTTCTCTTTTCTTTTTTTCTTTTTTTTTTTCGTTTACTTCCTCCCCTGCGCAGACTCGTTACATTTAGACGCCGTGTTCGGTGACGTCGCGGAGCGTTCGATCGTGGCAAAAGGGTGGACCGTACAGGGTGGTTCTAGAAACTGGCCGAAACTGGAACCATTTTTCAAGCGAACGTGGAAAAAATTGATATTGTTTTTTTAATTCAAAGAACACAGACTGATCTTGGGTCGATATTGAAAATCGAAATAAAAGTTATGTATCCGATTAGATGGTAGATTAAGGATGATAATCGTTAGATATGCGTATTGTGTTTTCTGGTATCTCGAGGCGGTTTTATCTAGAAACATTCTATGCCGAACAGTCAGCTTTATTGTTTTCTGCCGTTAATCACCAGTCATTTAAGTTTTAATCTGTGTTGAGAAATGTGCGTCCTTTGTGTGTTCGAAAATAAATCTTATGCAACTAGTGCATGCACTTTGAAATCTAATGTCGTGTGTTATTGCGAGGTCAAGGTACGAGTGAACAATAGTCGAGAAGATTGGTAAATAATAATTCCGAAGAGGTTAGAACTGATTCTATCTGACAGATATTTACGTACATCGGAAAATTAGGTTATTTCAGTTCAAACTGTGTTGTCTCTAATGAAACGTTCCGATTAAATTTGGATTCGTTTATTGATCGTAGAATTGTTTGTTACGTAAAATACAATCTGTAATTATTGTAGGAGAGTAGAAGGGTTTATAGTTCATAGATGCACGGCGTCGCTTGTATGGCGCTTGGTGTTCGCAATGATCCCTGCATTTCTTCAGTTTAAGCGATGTTTCGCGAGCTACTCGCTAGATGTCCCGGGTTACATGAAGTACCTGTAGAGCCCGTTGCACTTATGTTTTATCTCGTGAAAATCTTTCATGAAATTTAGCGTGGCGTCATCGACTTTGAAAATACGGAACAAGCGATTTCTCGATTTACTGCACGGGTCGACTGGGTCGAATTCGGAAAGCGGTTCTTCCGGTATTCTGACTTACCTTTTCGGGAAATTACCCTCGTCGCGATCGCGTACACATTTCTTCGTCGAGAACATTCATCATTCGAGGGTGAGAGAAACGTTACGTGAACCGACATTGACCCGCGGCGTTGCTTTTCCAAAGACTAAAGCGTGAAGTCGAAGTTACAACGTTCACCGACCGACTAAATTTTAAAGGAAATCCTCACGTTTTTATATATATATTACGTGTAGTAATCTCCGATTGGATCGGGGTACAGTTAGGAATGCGCGTGAACTTGCCAACGGGGCTCGGGGAAAAAATAAAAGTAACAGAAAAATGTTACCAGGTGGGATTCAGGTCATGAGTCGGGAACGGTGAACCGCTGTTCTGAACTCATCGAATATGTAATAGACATAACCAAATAACGTTAGATAGTGGGAATTATCCTTTTCGACGTAACACTACAGTCGACAGCCAAACGCTTATACAGGGTGTCCCAGGTTTAAAGTGTCAGACATTGTCGGTACGGTTGTTCCTCGAAATACTTATTAATGGTTCTGGTAGGAATCAATATTAATAGCTTCAACGACCTCAGATAGTAAACACTGTTCGCGTAAGCAAACTAAACGTAAATATTGCTGGTCGATTCCACTATTGTATCGTACTAACCGTCATCGTTTCCTTCGAATTACGTATATATACCATATTTTTTTATTCCATGAAATAATGTATCGACCATGTTCGGTACCTTGCGCCTATCGACTATCGATAATTCTGGTCTCCTATACATATTAAGTAGGTAATCTTGTTGGTAAAAATGTCAGGATCTTCTTAGTTTCAATTAGCTTATTTGTAATACGACGCGTTGAGACGTAGTACACGCTAGACCTTATTTATCGCTATCCGTGGAGAAACTATGAAAACAGGAGAATCGAATCTGTAATTATCTCATGTATCGGGAGGATTAAGGAACGATTAACCGACTCTTAGTGTATCGACGACACGCGACGTTCTGGACCGCATTAAACGACACGATCTGCTTGACCTACTGATAGGGATGCTAACGGTATCCACTTGCATTGGGTGCCAAGAAGTCCAAGTATCCGTCGAGACATCGATTTTTATAGGTTATGATACGCGTCGACCGAGCATCCAACCGTCCGCAGTTTTCGTCTTACTTTCGACACGGTTGAAAATTTCGATCCTTCGTAACAATATTTCGAGAATTTGTAATATTTTCGCGAGCCGCTGCAAGACACAGAGTCTGGTCTGGGTTTTGGCACGCCGAGTCGTTGCTTGCGGTCACGCAGTTGGCTGAACGAGGGTTAATAGACGGCGGGCCAGATGTGGCCCGCGGGCCGTAGTTTACCGACCTCTTGGTCGAGATGGATGTCCATTGCGCAAACCGTACATGTTGTTGACATCGATAGTTCTGACTGCATCTAAAACTGTAACGGTTAGCGGTTAACACGCGAACGCGATAACAGAATCTACGGCGGGTGACAGTTTCTGACAAACACCGGCCTTCGTACGACCGACGTTCGCATTTGCACTCGAGAGGCGGGGAGGGCACAACGGGCTTTGATTTTCTTCGAACAAAGTATGTATCATGCACGACGATAAGTCGTTATATTTATTCGACGAGTCTGTTATCGTTTATCACGATAAGATAAATATATTTCCATTCGTGATCGCGAGGTGGATTAGCGGTCTAGAGGAAAGTCACATTAAGTGTCCACATCTGTTACGACCGGTCTCGTGTTTGCCCGCGTGTCTCGATGCGAACATAAACAAGAGGTAGAATATCGGCGACGTTAGGAATGATCGACGAAGAAAAAATGGGGTACATTTGGCTGGCGGCCAAATCGCAAGAATTCTCACGCTTCGAGGGCCTTGTGCCGCGCTGCGCGTCGCCTTAATTCTATCGGGTCGTTCTTGCGAGCAGCGTCGTTTTGGTATGTAACTTTAACGATTGCTTGTGTAACCGCGGTTCGAATAATTTCTCGAGAGAGGAGAAAACGCAGGGGAACTGGAATCACGATGGTCAGGGCGGTGAATTTGCCGTGGAGAATTCGCAGCTTCGATATAAACGGGGTAGGTTTGTTTATGGAGGCGAGATAGGAAAACGACATCACTTACCGAACCGCACGGATATATTCTCGGCCGCGGGATCAGGAATTCGCGCGAAACGGTAAACGAAAGAGACAACGTCGAGTTCAGGGGGGGTAGGATAGAACGAAAACAAGTTCGTGTCGTTTACGGGACGAACCCGATAATTCGCAGTTGGCGGTATTTTCGCGGCGCGCCCCCTGTCGTTACGTGACCTGCCCTACGAACCTGTTTGTAACGGCAGCTATTCTACGGCGGTGCCGCTGTCAAAATGACCAGACGCCTCTCGTCTCTCTGTCTACCATAGACTCGTGGTCCCTCCCCCTCCCATCGTTCGTGTATCTTTCTCTCTCTCCTCTCGGTTTCACCCCGAACGGCGGCGTGTCGATTTCTCTGTCTGGCGAACGGAGAAAGTGAAGGATGAACGAGCTGCAATGGCGGGGCACGACGCGGAGGAGTAGGTTCTGGAACCTCGAGGCCCGAGGTAGAGGCAGGCAGCTTGGGTGGGCGGCAGTTGTCCAGGCCGGCGCAGTCTGTGTCGAGGCGACGTGCTCTACACGACGGAGCGGCAAATCGCGTCTTCTCCAACTCGCAAGCCGCACGCTCGCTCTCCTTCTCTCTTCCTTTCCTCTTTCCTCTCTTTGATCTTTGCTCTACCTCTCTCTCACTCTCCGTTCTTTCTAACCCGTTCGCGCGTCTCCGTTGCCGTTTTCCTCCTCCCGCGTGGTTCCCTGTACCTCCCCCTCCGCGCGTCGTTCCTTATCCTCGCGCGTTGCTCCTCTTTCCTCGGCCCATTCATCCTTCTCGGTCCACCTTTCCGTCTTTTTCCGTTCGAGCGTTTCTCCGCGCGCGTTCCTCTCTCTCTGTCCTCGTCGCGCGCGGCCTACAGCTACCTGGCCGTGTTACGGCGGGGTTCCGGATACGCGCGTCGACTTCGTCAACGTTGTGTCGTGCGGTACGCTCTCCGCCACGGAATTCCAGTGCCACGTCTCGAGTTCGAGCCGACGGTCGCGGTGGGTCGGGGACGGTCGATCGGTCGGTCGGTCGTCGTCTGTCAGTCGGATCGCACCGATCGTGCGTGGAGTCAGTGTCGCGTGCGTTTATACCTGTTCTTATCATCATCGTCGTCGTCGTTGTTCCTGCGAACGAGTCACGGTAAAGCGGGTGTATTATTACCCAGTCACGGACGGTGCTAGCAAACCGATACCCCACGACCATCGGAGATAACGCCTCCGTTACCGTTTCGCGTAGTTTACGGGTCCATGAATCGTAAGAACGAAACGGAAGTCGAAGGAACTCGTGGGTGTTTATTGGCTTCGACACGTGCGCGACGAGCACGTTGTAGAGTCGGTGGTTCTTTTTTTACGGTCGGAAACGATATTCGTAGAAAAATTTCGACAAACCCCGTGGCCCGAGAGCAAAACACGAGGCGTTCGTGAGTCACGCTCCGTTCTGTGGCACCTCCCTGCTATTCTACCTCTGTCTGCGACTCCAACTGTGCCTCTCTTTCTCTCTCTCTCTCTCTTTCTCTCTCTCTTTCTCGTTCCCTCTGAATGTGCGTCTTTGTTCCGTTCCACGAACGCGTACACAGGCCGGACTCGCCCGCGCGTTCCCACTTCGTATCTCGCTTCCCCCTCCATTAACGCGTGCGTTGTTGGTAATCACGAAACGGCATCGAGTCGAGACGGTTAAGCGACCGATTCACCAAATAAGAAATACGCGTATCGATATTCTATCGTGTCCATTCAAGATTACGATTTCGTTCGATTCCTCTCTCCGCATGCAACGATTCCTCAAATCGCTCTCGAAACCAGGCGCGCCATCGTTCGCGCGACCGTTCGAACGCCGATAACGATTCAAAGGTTCCCGATTACGAGTAGTCGACGATGAATCCACCCAGTCGACTATGGTCTCGCGTACACCGTGCAAAGGGTTAGACGGCGGTTTTTAGCGGCGAGTGAATAAGAAGAAAGTCGTTTTCATCGAATACGGGGATTGCGTAATAATTACAGACTGGGTAGAGCTCTATGACAAACCGGCTTCGCGAGACACGCCGCGCGCACAATCACGTACGAGCGCGCGTTGCTTATGTGTCCCCGGTTGCCCGGCGCGTACGTGGAATTTCTTAATTTGGTCCGATCGACCTATTCTCTGGCCCGAATCGGTCGTAACCGGTACGTACCCTCGTCGACCGTTTTGCCGTTTCGAGCGTCATCGAACCCCCGAAGGAACGTCATCGTCGATCTACCAGAAAAATCACGAACCGAAAACGAGAAATGACGACTGGCGGGGCGTGTTTCCTTGCCAAATTGTCTTCAAAATGGCACGATCGTGCCTCCCCAGCACGAAGGTCCGTCCCGTTCGAGCAGGAATGCCAATTATTCGCCGCGCGCGATACACTCTCGTTACCTTCCGAGGGGGCCGCGCAACCTAATTTCTTAAACAGATTTTCCGAAATGAAACTCTAAATCGAAAGTATAACGCTTTGGTTCTCGATTGTCCTGCGTCGATTTTCGACAATTTTCCTCGATTTTCGTTTTCGTCTGTTCTCGTTCTCTTTCTACTCGTTAGGTTAGTATATCGTCCCCACCTTCGTATCCGCGACCTCCGGCGCGTTCGCGCCGAAAGCCGTATTTGGCTGTCGCGTTAACAGAGACCCGCGAAAGTGCAAGTAAGCTTTATCGTCGAGCCTGTCCTTTGAGCCGAGTGCTTCGAGTGCGCCCTCGAACTCCTTCGTCATCGGGAGGGGGGCACTCTCCTGAGGCGCCGTTTCTTCATTTTTTTTTCTTGCCCTACACGAGTTTTCGAGGAACGATGACGTCGTCGAGAAATTTGTTAACGACATTATCCTCGAAAAAAACTAGACCGAACGTGTTTCGACGCGTCCGGGAGGTTCCGTCTTGTTCGCGTCGAATGTTTCATTTCGTGCGTGACTTGGGATCGCCGTTGCGTTTGCAACCTCGAAAACCAGTTTTAGTTGCGTCGCGAAAAAGGAACGTAGTTTAGAGAGGTCCGCAGACACTGTTAGTCAAACTATACGATTTAACGAGCCGGGCTCTCTCGAGCTTCTTCTTCGATCTCGCGAGCAAAGGTCGACACGAAAATTCATCGACCGTGTTCGATCGCGGTCCGTTCCCCTCGAAACTGGTGAGAACTCGAAGCGTGCGCGTAGTTTTCGAGAGTATCAAGTTCGAGGCTGTGAAGAAAAACGTTTGGACGCTACCGCTAGCAAAGGTCGATCCGCAATCGATACCCCGGCCTCCGGGGTTACGTCGTTTCGACTGGTTGGTGTCTGTAGGTCGACCGGTCGCGAGGAATCGACGCCTCTGTTCGTTCATAAGTGGCGAGTAACTGGGACGAGAACGGTGTAGCGCGAACGCAACCGAGAAACGATGATGCCTTGGACCGATCGAGGATCGACGGTGTCGGTACGGGTTGTCGTTTCGCTCGAGGCGAGGTGTTACGAGATGTCAAGATAGGTGGGGTTTCCGTTGGGTGTACCAAAGGACCGACGAATCGGAAAAACGAACGCGACGTCGAGAAGGGAGGTCTTGTGAAAACAGAGGGAGAGGAAAAGAAGTCGGTGCTCGTTATAGCGAGTCGCGCTTTGCCGCGTGCTGCTCAAGGTTGACCGAACTGTACGGCCGCCGCCGCCGCGGAGAGAGTCTTCTCGGCTTCCAAGAGCCCTCGAGAGTCCTCCGAGAGCCGACTATGGACCCGTTATACTGCTACGCCGTTGCCACAAGAATGCCGCCGAGCCGGCCCCTCTGCAGCTCGCGTTATGCCGATCCGATCCGATACGCGTACACGCGCTTCCTCCTCCTGCTCCTTCGCCGTCCTCGCTTTTCTCCGGCGCTTCTATTAGTCTCCGGTGCACGTGAAACTTGCTTTTTCTTTTATCGCACCACGAGAGTCCACGGACCTTCGGCTGGGACCGGGTGCAAAATCCAAACGACCACGGAGCATCCAAATTACCCCTACCTAAATATCTCCCACAATTCTACAAAACATATTCTCTATGCAGTATTCGTAACAAACTTTTCATTTCAAGATCGTCGATGTTTTGTTCCGTTGCATCGCGTCGTCGATAAAAATACGGTAAAAATACGCTCAGATATTGTATAGATATACGCGCGACCTTTGACTTCCAAAAATCAGAATGAAACGAAAGGCATTTGTTGTTTACGATTCGCACCCTGTGCAATTGAATCCTCGTGTCATGTAGTTTTGTTATCGTAATAATTATTTTAGTATGAGGTAACGCTTATCTTATCGAAATCTTAGTCACATACGTGCAAGGGATAGAATTCTACGAAACAATGCGATCATTGCATTCTCATTCCGGATAGCAAACTCGAGATTACCGAGAAACTTTTACGCGGAAACAATCTTGACGTAAGACTGACCGTAGCGACATGCGATGCCACGACCGGCTGGGTATAGGATTGCAAACATTTTTTTGTCTAATAAACGCCCAGTCGAATGTTTTGGGATCAGTGACCCCAAACAGTCGAATCCAAACTTTCATTCGTATTCTGTATCCGATTTTTCTAGATCGACTCTTGATAAATCTTCGTACATAAGCTACAAATGATCTTGCTTCTTGGAAAAGTCCTGTGAATCCACGAATTGGAGAAATTCTCCTTTGGCTGCTGCAGTTCGCCATTTGCACCAGCTTATATTTAATCGGTCTGATCCTTCTGTTTAAATGCATTTTTCTCAAAACTATCTTTTCTGAAAAGGCTTCCATGATATCTCAAGATATACTTGATGAACTTACTGTCGCTAATTTTCAATATTTTTTGTTATAAAAATTTGTGAATATCACTGAAAGAGTAATAAATATACACGCGAAACACCGATGCAAGAAATTGCATAGTTTCTTTATAAAAAAATAGCAAAAAGAAGATAGAAAATCACGTTTTACAGTATAAGACCCCCTCAATATAGAAGTAAATACAATACCAGTTGTTCGTCGTAACTATTCTCAGTCCCCGAAAGGACCAACATGCGCGTATAAATTACAATCTCGTTCGATTCTGCAAAAGTGCAACCTCGGGTGGAAAGAACGTTTCGTTCGTGCCGCCTCGATACTTGTTCGGTAGCAGTCGACAGTTTGTTTCCTTTCTACGAATGTCTCGCTTTAGAAGGCCGCGTATCGTTCGCCGGTGAACGAAAAGCTCGTAGGAGGCAGAGGGGTAGGTGGGAGAAAAAACACGTCGTGTTTCGACGTGCCGTGATGTCACCGGTTTCATTCGTATCTCATGAATCGTTTTCTTCTTAAGGAGCACGGAGTAACCGATGGTATAATACCTCTGCTTCTCCACCTTCGCTACGTGGTTTAACATTTGGCGAACCTGTGGCGCGTTCGATCGTCCTTTTCTCGTCGGATCGTTTTCGAGTTTCCAATAAAATTTCGATATTCGACTCCGTTGGCGCGTTACGCGCGCCTAGGTTACTTTCTCTCGAACTTTCTACACCGTCGTCCGACCAATGCTACGGACACGGTCAGAAGGAGTTCGCCTAACACCGCGTGGCGCGTGACATGCGTTACTCTATTTTCTATTCGCATCTAATTCCGTCGGACCAAGTGAGAACCGGGCAGACGCGAGTCGAGTCGAGTCCGATCGAGTCGTGTCGAGTCGCGATCTAAACGCGCGGCCACGCGACGCCGGGCATTAAACCATCGGGGAGGAAGGAACGGTTCGATTCTGGTGTCGCGACTCCGTTGTTCCGTTGATTCCGTCGTTCTTGGTGCGATGATAAAGGTACCGGGGCACGCGAGAATATCCTCGCGCGGTGAACCCACCACCGGCGATATTTGTTCAGTAAGGGTTCGTTGCCGCGACGTGTCGCAATCGCCTGGTTTTCGTTACGATCCAGAAGACGACACCCACATGCCGTTGCTTCCATTACCATATGCGGAGATCCCGATGGTCTTGGGTTTCCCCGGGTGGCACCCGTGTCTCAGTCACCGAGCGTCTGGTGGGCCGTCAGTTTGGTAGATCGCTCGCCTGGTTCGCTCGATCAGCCGGTCCCGGTCGTTCGTTCGTTAGTACAATCTCCGATTCGCTCGTGTGCTCGGTGGCTCGATCGCTCGAGCTTCGCTCTGTCCCTGCCAGTCCGATTCAATTCGTTAATCGGTAACCGTCGCGCTCCCGCGTCCCTGCACTCCGTAAACATCGGTTCTCGTTCGTTTTTTCTCGGATCGTCGAATATTAATCGTCCGTACGTAAGTTTTGGCAACGGTCTCCACGAGAATTGCCCTACGGCGGTTGTTTCTTTATCGCGTCTGGATGGATATAGTCTCGGTACTCGGGCTCTCTACGCGGGGAACGATGAACTAGGCGTCAGCGAAAGACCTATTACCGCGTCTCACCGCGGGTTCACCGTGGTTCGCTTTTGCCAGAGAAACGTTGAGTGGTTACGTCTGCGACGTGCCGTGATAAATTCGGTCGTTGATTCGTTAAGGTTCGTTCGTCTGGAGCGGCCGAGCTGGCCGAACAAACGAACGGACAAACCCGGGAACGAAATTAGCCCCGTTCTTCTCCTCTTCTCTGTCCCGTCGCATTGTCCGCGTCGTCGTCGTCGTCGTCGTCGTCGATTCGCCCTCGAGAGTTCCTTCTTTTCCGATCGTCCGTCCGACCCATCGGGGTCCCTCAGCGCGCAATCGTTCGACCTTTATTTCTCTTCTCTCGACAGTGCATCGCGACCACCGTGTGCCCAGTGTCAACGTATCCGATCCAAAAAGAAACGAAAGTCAACGAGGAGCACGCGAACGGAGCAACGCAAGGGGAGGAAAAACGAGTTTAATTAAGGGACGAAATTGGGTCTTGCATCGACTCAAAGTGCCATAGTAACACGTATACGCCAGAAATATATAAATAATATCGAATCTTCCCGTGAAGATAATAAGCCTAAGTGATCCTCGACTTGGTGATATTCCTCGAAACGTTTCGCGTTCGATCGTGGTTTTTTGGTGTCAGTACCAGTGCGCGTGGTTACACGTGAAAACAAGGGAAGATAAGAAACGCCGCGCGAAAGAGAAGCCCCCCCCCCCGATGAACGGCGAGAGCGCGTCGTCTCCTCGTCGCTGATCGTTGGGTCTCGAAAGAACCTAAGGGAGACGAACGATCGAGTTAACTGGCTAACGAGATGTCCACTCAGGCCTATTACAAGGAGAGGCTCGGTTTCGATCCGGCCGATACCGTGGCGGAACACCATCGCGAGCAGAGATGGCAGCACGGATACGAGGAGTCGCTTTCCAAGTTCAAAGGTCAGAACGAAAATGGATTTTCGTGGTGGATGATGGAGGAGCATCGGGAGAATTGTCGGGCGGACGGGGCCGCGGAGGAACATCGTTCCGGCAGCTCGCAGGCTTTCTGGGGTTGCTGGGCGATGTTCATCGAGGCGCACGGTAGGTGAAGAGTTGGCATGCCGATGCTGGATCACGTCCAATACACCTTGCCCCTGACCCTTTCTCCCCCTCCTACCGGCGACACTTTTCTTCCGACTTGCCACCGAACGTTCCTCTCGTTTTACGTTTTATTTTTCTTAGTTTTGTTACATTGAATTTCGCTTTAGCTTCCTCCTCGGTCCGAATATCACTTACCCGTACGCTTGCTCCGCGTTCCTCTTTCGAGCCAGAGAATCACCGATCGCGAGAACCGGAGAGTAGTTCGTATCGGCTCGGGAGAGAGATCAACGCGGCCGGAAGTAGCTTTTTAAGGTCGTTTACCTTTTGCCGTTTGACCCGAATGTTTCACGGAAGTAACCGCGGAAATAGCCGGGACGAAATAGTACCCGGCTCGCGATCATGGCAGAATCCGCAGAGACTCGAACGCCCGATACGAGAGAATTCCGGCGCACGGTTCCGACACTTTGAACGTGTTCTTTTCGTATTTTTTTTCTCTCGCTTTAACATTCACTAACACTTTTGAAGTGTCTTTGTGTGGCTAATATCGCGTCTAGATTTCTTTTTCTTTAGAGCAATTTGCATTAGAATCGCTTCTTGCATTCGGTTACGGGTGACAATAGTCCCTTTGTACACGCAAACACGCACCGCGGACAGCGTTCTTCGCTTACGCAACGGGCCCACGGAATTTTTAGCGATCTTTTACCTCGCGAGTCTCGATCGAGCACGTAACTCTTTTTTTTTTGTTTCGGTTATCGTCACGCATCGTGAGTTCCCTCGCGTGGTTCCATCTCATATCCAAGGACGCTCAGCCCGTCCGTTCCCCGGTTATCACACGCTCCGAATAGTCCTCTCGTTGTCCCAATTTATTTCCATTGTGTTTCGGTATGCCACTCTTCCAAATCGTCGTTTCTTTCAATGATTACGGGTTAACGTCTTGTCACGTTGATTAATACGAATGTGCCTCTTATTTTTAAAACGCTTACGTACGATCTATTCAATCCATCGTATCATCAAAAGCATATCGGCTGAATAACGATCCTTTGTGAGAGCGTCGTTACGAAACGATGCAAAATAGGTTCGAAGGTCCGAAAGTTCGTAATTCTCGTTAGTTGATCGTTTTAATTTCGTCCCCCCCCCGTCGATCGACGACGTAACTGTTTCTCGTCCAGAGAGGCTACCGTCAGATACCATCGACTAATCGGTCTTAATTAATTGCTGCTCGGGCGAACGAGCGCCTCCTACTAGATTAATTTCGCGATCGAGTCGTGTCGTCGAACTTAATGCTTCTCGTACCTATATGTATATTTCGACGTCCGTAAGAGTGGTACCGCGAACGCCTTCCATGGACGTTGTAAGGTTGCTTAATCGGATTATACGGAAAGGTGCATGGACTACGACTCTAAGAAACAGGGTCAACCTTCTTGCTTTGTTCGCGAACAAGTACATTTCAGGGCTCAGGTTGGGGGCATATCGGCAGGGAACACATTCGCAATTAACAGACACCGACCGACACCAAGTTTTAACGCACGTTTGCTTATTTGCCCGTTGGATCGCCTGCTCTTTTCCTACCTGACTGCCTACGTATCAACACCCATCTACCTACCTGCCTACCTACCTACCTACTTACCTACCTATCTAACCACCTACCTGTCTGTCTGCCTGTCCGTCTATCCGGCCGCTTGACTGCTTGCTCGCCTGATGCTTGGATGCCCGATGCCTGTTCGCTCGCGTAGGCGATCGTGTTCGTGCGTCGGTGCAAAATGCAAATCGACGGTTTAATTAGTACCGTCGACGTCACGCGGAAATCGATGAAAATCGAGCGAGGCGGGACGGCTCGTTTCAACCCCGCGCCTCTAACGAACCATCGTTTATCTTTCTGATTACAGACGAACGAGACGCAATCCAAAAGAAAACATTCACCAAATGGGTGAACAAGCATCTGAAAAAGGTAAGCCTCGCGCGAGAAGCGTTGTACACGCGGTTTTCTGCGCGTTTCGACGGCGACGCGAATCGATCGAGCGCGTTTTCGACGGTCACGGGGTTAAAAGGGTTCCGTGATCGCTCGAAGGGGTTACTTTCCTCGAAGGCTGGTCGCGCGGCGGCCCTTCCTTCGAAATATCGAACGTACTTAATTTTAGACCGACCTTAGCAGGAGGCCACGGCTGACAGAGCCGGAGAGGCGAGAGTATCGAAACACCTGATAGGTGCGAGCGCACGAGACCAGCGACGCGCAACGCCCAGGACAACCAGCTGTTTCGTAACCGCGTACACACGTAAGCGATAGGGAACCTTCTCAGCCCCCTTGCAGGTATACGCAGCTGTCCGTGTAGGCCGTGTGCGTGGGCAGACTCCCTTCCAAGAGGGTATTTCGCGCGCGGCTATAGAAGGCAACATCACCGAACCTACCGAGTGGGTGAAATCGAGAAAATCGTTACCGATCGCTAACCACACCGCCTCTCCAACGAGTTTTCTCCCCGTTTCGTGAATTACGAATCACGTTTCCGCGGGGGAGGGAATAGTTTTTCGACGATTGATCGACGGAGATTCAGACACAGAGGGGAACAGACGCGGTCTCTGTTCCCCGGATCGGACACGCGACCGGGTCGGGGGAAAAAAACGACGCAAGAAGTCTATTCCGACCGATGCCAGCGAGGATTCTGACGCTGACGAAACTGCTGGCCGGATGACCACGGTGACCACGACGACCACGACGTGGCACGCGACCGCGAACAATTCTTGTTACTCGAGACACGTTAGCCTTGATCTCGCGGACTCTGGTCCTCGTTTGTTCCGTGGCGACGATGACGCAGGTTCTACGTTCGTTTTCGGCGGAGAGGAGTAAAATAACTATGATGATGATGCATAGAGAAAGAGAAGCGCCATGCGTTCGACGGTTCGAATCGAGCAGCGATAAATTCTCCGCGCGGCTTTCTCGTTACTCGATGCTCGCGTATGCAGAGAGGAGTCAAGGAGAAAGGAGACGAGAGGCAAGGTTGGAGCTGTTCGTAAGCGGCTCGAGCATAACTCGAATGGCATTTCGAGGGTTATCGAGGCTCATTTTCTTCCTGCGTCGGTATCGGAGCGGTGGCGCCTATCGAGACGGCATTACTCACCCCTTACTCACGCTCCGTTCCATTACCTACCCCTTTGCTCCTCTTTAAAGCTCTCTCTCTCGCTCTTCCCTCTCGGATCGTGCACCCTCCGCGCTAGAGAGATTCTTTCTCCACCGGTCCACACGTACGGTCACACCGCGCGACGGGAGCCAGTTTAAATCGACCGACTTAGTTTCGTCTCTCTGTAATGGATTCCAGGGTAATACGGAGAACGGTACTGCGTGTTTGCGCGTCGCTCGGTACTGGTTTCTGTTGGCTACCTACCTGCTCGATTCCGTGCGCCCACCTTTCCTCTCGTAAGTCTGACCTTATTCGGAAACGTTCTCCTGCGAACGACGTTCCCGATTTACCACCTCTTGCGTCGTAAGTAGGTGGATAAGTAGGCGGTTAGGTACGCAGGTAGGCAAGCCAGCAGTCAGTCAGTCGGTCGGTCGGTAAGTTGGGCTACGGGAGATGTTGCGTCGGAAGGGAGGGGAAAAAAACTGACGGCGATCGCTCAAGAGTGAGTGCATGGTCGGGCATGACGCATCGTCGCCATTGCGTAACGTTCCTGCCAGGAAATGGTCCGCTGAAGTAACTTCAGCGCCCATGAATTCCGATCTGTTGAATAAAGCCGTTTCGCGATCATTCCCGTCGCGTATCCAATAATTTTTGATTGTCCGTCCGTACACTCGCGTTGCACAACCACCACCCGTGTAGTTTCCTGCCTTTCGAACGGGGCTTCGACACTGTTATGATACAGGTATAGCTTCTCGAAACAGTTATGAATCGCAACGAAGCTTCATAATACTTTCCTTTCTTACGAGGCAATAAAAGAATGATTTTCGTTTTGTCTCGGCAGGTAGAAGGTACCCTTAAATATTTGCCACCAGGTAGTTACTCGATGTTAGTCACCAGCTATGCTCGAGTCATTTACGAACAGCTTGACCTGCGTCACCTGCCCAGGGTCGGTCACGCTAGATTTAAGCTCGCAAGTCCAAAATTTACAATAAAAACTTGCAAACTTGAATCAGAAAACATCGAAATTACGATCAATTGTGAATAATAAACACTCGACGTGTTAAAAAGTCAAACGTACGGCCGTAAAGTGAAAGTTTTCAGCGCGAGGTATCGTTTCTGCGTAGCCCCGGGGGTTACGAATACGAAACACGACGTAAGAAAAATATCGAACCGTGCGTTTAAAAGCGACGCGTCGGATATCGATCCATTCACTTTTTCGATGCTCATTCACAGCAACGCGAATCGATCTCTGCGCTCGATCGTTCGCGGCGTTCGTCGTTTACCCAATTCCGATCCGCGATCGGTCGGTCGTCGTCCCGAGCCAGTGGCTGCAAAAACACACCGTGATGCGAGTACTCGATCTCTGTTTCTACTCATCCTGTTTTTACTTTCGTTTTACTCTCGCCACGGGAATAGCGCACGGCTCGCGACAACGAACCGATCTCGCGTAACGAATTCTCTGTTATTACGTAAGATACGCGAAGGGACATTTCGTTATAATCATACTCTGTGTTTGTCTATTCTTTCATGATTGCCGCAGCATTGGAAGTACGTGAAGGTATGAATCTCGGAGCATTTATTCCGATCAACTGCTTAATCAATTAGGACGAGTGGTTCGGACGATTAGATTATAGGATAGCTTTTAATTGCGTGTCAATATTTCAGGAAGTGGATCCAGAACAGACGTAGGTTGTCTGAATCATGGGCAATGCAGTCAGTCACGCAATAGAGTAGTATAGAGTATTTAATACGCGAATGCATTTCCAATTTGTCGTCTAGTATTTAACGTGTTCGTAGAAATTTCTAAACGTTATAAATATTTCGAAATACTTCTAAACTTTTTGATATTGCTGAAAATTTATGCTCCCTGGATCGAGTTCAGACTTGATTTTTTAATAACCGCGAAGGAAACAAAGCCTGGACAGCCCACGTTGGCCTAGATATGCTCTAGATTAACACCTTGAAGCATTGACATGCAATGAAGAATTGTATAGAACCTTGTGAATTGTTCGCAAAGGGAAAATTACCCGACGCTTTAGTATTCTCAGTGGCATGCCATAGAATCCTTCGGTCAAGGACCATTCGTCCAAGCGACCGACGGTAGTGGAGACTCCCAAGTTTCAGAATTAGAGATAACTTAGCACGGTAGCGAAAGCTTCGAAAGAATCGACTTGAAAGTATCTGCTTTGTATCGGTTTCCGCGATAGCTACCGAATCTTCCAGCAGTTTCGTTTGGAGGAATTGTTCCCACTCTTGCCGCCATTGACCGATGACTGGATCGTTCAAAGTTCGGTATTGTTCAATAAAAGTAACGATAAGATCGCGTTGCGTGTATCTCTGTTATTCGAGCCAATTTTAACGCACGGATACATAAATAATAAGTGCTCGTAACGTGGTTTTGCAACTTGAGGCGTCGTAGGTAAGTCGATTCTTTCGTCGACTTCATCATAGAGACGAGTTAGCGCAACGATGTTAATCTCCTTACCTACCACTACTTTCGGTCCCGGCCGGAAAAGGCACGCGGAATAAAGCAACATATCCGCGGCTTGCTCCTTTTTTAATCGATATTTTTTTCAGACTTACACGTGCCTGCACGTGTGCGTCCTTGTGAACAACCAGCCATGCTGTTCCCCCACTGTAAGTCAACGGCAGGTGTCGTTAACGACCCGTTAGCCGACGTTAGAAGGAATTTTTCGCATGTCTCGTTTTGTCGATCGAATGACTGGCCGCTTCCACAAATAATACCCGTCCTGATTTCTTCTTTCCTTTGTTCGCGAATGAAATCCTGACCATAGTCGGTCTTTGCGAAACGCCGCGACGCGCTGTCGTCTCGAATGCGCGCAATCATCGGCTCAGAAACGGCTCTTTGAGGCTGCGACCGATCGCTCCGGTCGCCTCGATACGGCGATCCCTCGCCGCGTATCTCGTACGCGACGTTTAAACTTTAACCGGGAGTTTGAGGGTCGATGATTGTTGTTATTCGCGCGTGACGCACCGCGTCGAATAATTTTCCACGTTTATTTTCGCGGGACACGCGATTATCTTATACCTTGCCTGTTGTCTTTCCTAGACTTTATATCTGTCCCAGAGTGTGTGTGTGTGTGTATTAGCACGTACAAGTTCGTAGAATGAAATCTTCTTCGTTGCTCGTTGCTTGTTCGGTGTCCTTTCGTTTGCGAATCGTAATTCATTTTTTTTTTAGCTCGAACACCATTTTTTTCTTTCTTTCTTGTTGTCGTAACGTATTCACGTGGTTGTTTTTACTTTCAGTTAAGTTGTTCAAAGACACTTGAACGACGAGCCATTATGCAGGGCTCTGATCCGTGAAATCGTTGTTGCAGGCCAGCAGACATGTCGGAGATTTGTTCGAGGACCTGCGGGACGGGCACAACCTCATTTCCTTGCTGGAGGTTCTCTCAGGCGAGCATCTCGTAAGTGTTCCACGTTATTCCAGCCCCGTTTCGACCGCCCACGCAATGCAGAGAGACTTGGCAATGTTTTACCGAACCCTTTAGTCGGTAGGGTGAGATACGGTTACGTAACCGGTGGGGCGGGGCCAATGTGACCCGGATTAAAAATTGAACGAAACGTACAGTTAATGGGATTAAATTGTTACGTAATCGTAGCCAGCAATATCGATTCGAACGTATAACCAATAACGATTTTCCGACAAACCAAACGCGATGCGTAAAAGAATGTAGGGCGTCATTTTGACGATACCAATTCCAATTGTATTAGTTCAGATTGTCGATATTATTTTAAGATTAATGTTACGATATCCTTATCGATAAAAATACACAATGCGTTAATTAAGATCTCGGTCGATACAAACTATGTTCCAGAAATAATTCGATACGACACAGAATACGAATTTGATTTAGAAACTGAATTTTTGCTAGTTACTAGTTACATTTTCTAATCAAATTCTTCGCTCGGTTTTCTGTGCGTCACAATAAGTATATCTAAGTCAAACACGGTAAAGTTACTCATTCTTTATCAAAGTATGTTCTGCGAAATCTAAAGGTTTAATGCGATTTGTTTGACCAATAAAACGATACATAAGGATTCTATAATACTGATTAAAAAAAAAAAGTATTGAACATCTGAAAGTGACTCGCTGTAGGCTCTAATAGACGAATCAATTAATATCCGATATTTGATACCGCTAGCTTATAGTTAAATCGCGTGACCACGTTTCAATCTCTGTATAGTCTAATCGATGATCTTTCTAGCCGCGAGAGAGGGGTCGAATGCGTTTCCACATGCTGCAGAACGTGCAAATGGCCCTTGATTTTCTGCGATACAAGAAAATCAAGCTCGTCAATATCCGTGCGGAAGATATCGTCGATGGAAACCCGAAGCTCACCCTCGGCTTGATATGGACCATCATACTTCACTTCCAGGTGAGTGGGCCCGCGACTCTTCATTCCGAAAACATCGTCGCCCATCGCGCTTTTGCGAGTGTTACCTTGAACTCTCGCCGAAGTAGCTTAGAAACGGTCGACGCTTCTCGACAGACCTGGTTCGCCTTTCGAATCGCGATTATCGAACAACGAACAACCCACCACCCCCTTTTCCCCCCCCCAGCTTCTAAAAAACCGTGTGTTGTACGATTTGACTGTCGTCGTTCCAGCGCGGTTCCGGTTTCGCGCGGACGAGTTTGCTTCGCAACAAGCGCGAAACGATACCGATCGAAAGTTTTGCTTCCGAGAAATTCCGCGAGGGGAAAACGTGTTTCCTCCCGCGCGTCGCCTAGGAGGAATTCTCATCGCGCTGGAATTCTACCCCGACCACTCTCGTTTTTCTCTCGCGATTCTCGTTCCGATCGAAAGCGAGTCAGAGGGAAGCACATGCTCGTTCCAAGGCGATACTCGCTGGCGTCGAATGCCACCGGAACGGGAACGCGATTACGAGCAGAACCGCCGTCGCCGCCGCCGTTCGAAATTACTAGGTCGGGGATCGTCTTCTGCGGATGGACGGGCGCAAAAACATGGAACGGAGCCGTCGTACGCGGCGAGAGTATCCGCGTTACGCGACCGCACAAAGGGAGACAGTGTTCCTCGTGCTCGTGTCGATGCACGGACACGCGTTTTCCTAACTCTTTTATCTCGCGCCCGGACGACGGGGGCCCTAACACTTTCGAGACGAGTAGACAAAAGGCCACTGAACGGACCTATTTTCTACGCGGCTTGTTCCACGCGAAGCACAGTAGAGTTCCGATCATTCACTCGGACTATTCTTCGGTGAATGTTACGGATTTTATATCACATAAACAAAGAAGTCACAGCTGCATGCATCCTGCAGTAACGCCGGTACTAAACAGTCGACTTACAAAGCGTAGGAATTTTATATATTTTATGTTTACTCAAAATGAGAAACAAATTTTTAAGAAAAATTGTCAGGAGGTGCCTAAATTTTTCGACGAAATTAAAAAATTTCAAATCGTTCTGGAAAAGATGTGTTCGGTTGCAGGGGTCAATTACAATCATTTTTGGTGAATAGACATACCCACGAATTCCTAACCATTTTCGAGAAAAAAATTCAGTAGATGCCGAAATTTTTCGGTGAAAAAAAAATTTCAAATCGTTCTGGAAAAAATGTTTTCGGTTGCAGGGGTCAATTACAATCATTTGTGGTAAATACACATACATTTGTGGTGATTGTACATTCCTAACAAATTCCATATCCAATTTTTAGTTCTCGTTATAATTGTCAAGATTTATTATCTGTCATAGCGATATAATACTGTGATACCGAAACTAGAATAAATCCGTCTTCGCGTGGAACGACTCATACAGGATTAGGCCGTAATTCATGATGCAATGGAAAAGGTCGATTCTTCGAGTAAAAATCGGTCGATAATTTGGGATATAGTTCTTTCCATACGGGGTTCACCGTTCGTACGTATTTATAAACATCGACAAGTCTTGATAATGCGTTTTTTAAACAGTTCAGCTAATGCACAGTTACACTATCAATTTCAGTTAATCGAGACGCATGGGAATCGAAATGCTTTGGTCCAATTAGATACTGCTTCAATTATTAGAAGTTTTATGGTTACTTTTACGATCACTTTACTCTTTAGGGTTTGTCCAAGTGGTACAAATCGTTCACGACGAACATTAATCCAAGTTCTTCGCCTGCTCGTACATAACACTTATTTTATATCTTCAACTTCTACCTAGAGGAATCGACGTCCTTTCGATCGCACCGTGGATTACTTCAGTCCCTGTATTTACTATACCTAGCGGTCCGATGCATCTATCTAATGATGTAATTTTTTGTTTTGTTTCGCGCCGCAGAGCTGGCGACGCAAGGTAAGTTCCCTATATTTTTATGGCGTAGTGGTTCCCGATAATAAAAAAAAAGATAATAAATAGGGAACCAGAGAAATTCGCGGTGTCGTGGATTCGAAGACGCGCGTAGGTTTGATCTCTTATCGACCGCGTGAATCGATCGGAAAAGCTAGATGGCGCTCGCGGGCGGATCGCGTCTCGTTAACGACCTATCGTCCCACGCACGGAAGCCGTCGACTATCTTCCGAATCGAGCGCCTCGGGATCGTTTCGTTATCCATCTCGATCGATGCAATCCGCGCGCGTCATGTATCGTCGCCGCCGGTGACGACTGTCCTTCCGTCCGCAGCTCGCGACAGACGTTACCGTTTATGGTATTTCGCGCTTACGTCGAGTCAGCAAGGCGGAAGGTTGACAGCCAGTCGGAACCGTGGTATCCCGGGACGTGGGAGGAGGACGACGCGGACTGTCCGCGATACAGAGCCGCATTGGCATCTCGGGGCGTCTCGTGGTCCCGGTGTCGCGAGCCGCCCACCTTGTAATTATGATAATCAGAATCGGTTGATCGAGCACCGAATACAAAATCGCGAATGACGCCACCGGCCAAGGTCACCGGCAAACGCCCGTCCCTTTCCAGCGCGTTATCGGGGTACGTTTACGATGGCCATAACGGAGATCGTCTCGCTGCTTTATCTCGAAAAACATCGTCCTTAACGCTTTCGTCGAAACGTCAAAAAATCACCTTTATCATCTTTATTCTCAATATTTACGACCAGTCGATCCAAGTTTACAGTTCGCTGCAAATATCATTATTTCGTATTGATACTGCGCACATATTGACACGCAATAACAACTCTCGTCTATAGGTGAAACTTCGTTTTCGAAACAGGTTGCTCAAATAGGTTTTTCATAGCACGACTATCATCGGCCACTCGAGTCGAAAAAACGTAAATAGCGGCAGAGGTGATCTCGTCGTAAGCATATTTTCTATAAGTGGAACGTTTCGAGAGTAGGCCAAGAAGGCCTGATATAATTTAAACAACGAGGCGTTACGAGGAGTTATAAAAAAGTACACTCGTACTTGTTCCTTACGGTCGCTTGCTGTCGAGTGGCCCTTCGCTGCGTTGTTCGTTGTACCGAAAGGGTTAAGGACGCGTACGCATGCTTTCTGCCGCGCGGAAGGGTTAAGGAAACAGGGCATAAGACATCGCCCACCCGAGGCGAGGATCGAGACTTCCTACGCGCTGTCTGAAACGAAACAAAACAAAACAAGGCAGGAAAGGAACTGGCGCGCTAGTCTACCCACGTTTCAAAGCAAATAAACACTTGTTTTTATGACGGCTATTCGTTCTCGAGAGGGTACAAGTGTTAATACCGCGTTCCTTCTTAAGAGGGCGTCCATTTTTTGCTTCTTTGTGTTACTTATACCGGCTGTCTCAAAACACGCGGCACCGCCGGAAACGTTCGTTTACAGCGCACGAAAAACAAACGAATTCGATGGATGGAGGGGGTTCGTCGGTGCAGTTTCGAGAAAATAACGACCGGTCATGGACGATCTTGCAAACGATCGATTCGCGCGCTCGGTCGCCTACCGGAAGCAGTCCTGGCGTTCAGGCGGGCGGTAGCTGGAGCGCTGACGTCACATCCGGTCTCGAGCAGCCGCGACTCTCGTCCCGACCGTTTTCCGTTCCTTTTTTCCCCCCTTCTGTGTTTCCTGCTGCTCGCGACGCTCGGAGACGCAACGCGTCCTATTTTCGCCTCTTTCGACTCTGCGCTTATTTAGGCATTGTTTTCGTTCCCTCGTACGTCTTCACGCCTCGCCCTCCCCCTCCCCCTCCTTCATCAGCGAAGAATCGTTCGTCGCGCGGAGGCCTCGCGAACAGTCGACGCGCATTTAATTAACGAGACGCGCGAATTAGGTAAGTCCCGATGCGACTAGGCACACCGGGGCGTCGAAGGTGGTGCTTACGGAGCGTTAGTGTGCCGGCGGTGAATCGTCGAATCTCTGGAAAAGGAAAAGGAGGAAGGACACGATGCGCGACGAGCGGCGAAGTGGGGCTCTCTCGGCTCTCGGCTCGCGGCGAGACCTCGCCGATGGCTTGTACGATATCGCGCGGGCGCATGCGCGATTCCCCTGCACCGGTTGTGCAGCAAATATATCGCGTCGACGAGGACGAGGACGTCCAGGAGGACGACGATTCCGGCGGGACGGGGCGGGCGTCGCGGAAGCGAAGGAAGATCGGTGACGTAGTTCGGTAACGGGGGTGGGCAGGACAGAGGCAGGCAGCACGGTATGACAGGCACGGACCGGGGGACCGTGGAGGAGGCAAACGCCTAGCTAGAGAGAGAAAGAGAGCGTCGGAGTCGAGAGGGGGACCCGTCGGAGGCGTCTCTCACCTGTGCGCATTTCGTTGGCCTACTCTCGCGACGGCAGCCGGATACAACGCGGCACGCTGTCGGTCGTTCGGTGAATCGCGACGGTATCCTGTTCGCTACGTTGTCGCAACGTTCGTCGAATAAGATTCTATGCGACAGATCGCGTCGTTGGTAGCCACGAACGGAGGGACACGTGTCGCTGCTAGACGGTCGCGACGAACCGCGCCGCGTCGTGAAACCCTATCGGTGAAACGTGCGAGCGAACGAGCGAACGAACGAACGTTCAAAGAAGCACGGAAGGAACGCGCGAGTGGGGATCGGAGTCTCGATGAGCTACCTGTAGTGCGCGGCAGTCGGTTCACGATACGCGCCGAGGAGCCCCCCCGGTATTCCGAGTGTCTCCGATAACCACTAATTCCTCGCGCGTTATCGACCTCTGGTTCCTACTTATTCCCGTGGAACCCTTTCTCCTACGCTACCTTCTGCCTTCTATCCTTCGAACACGCGTCTCCGTGCCGCGGGCTGTTCCCCCGAACAGTAGATCGCTCTCCCCTCCGCCGGGGGGGACCGTTCGAGTGCTAAAAACGCGACGGTGCGTCAAATCGAGATTCGCGGTTCGGTTTCGGACCACCTCTCCGACGATAAGGATCGACGAATTAAAGAGCGGCCGACCGCGTTCCCTGAAGCTCGCGGAGTGCCTAAGTTGGACTTGGCGGCGAGACGAGCGGTCGATTCTCGTTAATCGGCTTTCACGCGGCTAGCAAGCGGTGCGTCGCGGCGAGCGAGGCGCCGGATAAGGCCTGCGAATGAGTCGTGCGTGGCTCGCCTCTTTTCCCAGAGGTCGATGGTAGTTTCGCGGAGCGCGCGATTCTTTTCGCCGTCCCCGTTATCTTCGGTCCTGCGAGAATGTCGATATATCGGTTTAGCAAGGGCGGCCGGCTGTTCGTGCAGGGCACCAGAGAGGATGACCCTCGCGAGAACGTCGTCTCGCCAGCCTCGAACGCGACGCCAGTCGCCGACGACTTGACGGCGATTTATACCAAACGAAGACTCTCGACCGAGGTTCTAGGTAGGAGATTCGAAGATCGCGATTGTTTGGACACCGAGTTTCGAGGCTCAGAGATCGATTCGAATTCGAGGATTCGTTAGGTTGGTGCCGCGGAAAGATGCACGGAACGTCGTTCCTCTTCGATATCACAGTTTCGCTTATCTTATCGTAGCGCAAAATTTAACCTTTGCTAATTGGCGTTCGCAAGTCCCAGCACTCGGTAGGTTTGTCTAGTGAAAATGCTACGAATTGTAAGTTTTTATGTCGTATCAACGTGCATAATACAGTACAAACGATGATGTCACATCCAAAGTTAAATGTTGTTCTCATCTATGTACACGCCTCACCGAGAAGCAATGACTTGTGTTAACCGCGTTATCTGACAATGAGATTTGCTCCGTTTCGCTGAATTTCTTTCCTCGTTACACGCAACCGTGTCCAAATTGGCGGCTCGTTGCATTCCTTTTAGCCGACAATTATCCTCGGATTCTTTGCACAATGTCTCGTACGAGTCTTTATATTCAGATAGTTATGTACGCCAGCCTAACGAACAAAGCCTCGTTGCACGATCGGCTTCTATGGCTCTGAGTTGGAACAAAGCCGAGTTCGAGTCGATCGTGACGGGATTTCGAATCAGTCGGTCGATCGGGACGGAACCGATGTTCTCGATCCTCGTCACTCGGTGGCCCGCGAAGTTCGAACTGATAACGGCACGATTCAGGATCGTCGATCGAGTCAACGAAGACGTCGAGACGCGGCGAGAACGGCACGAAACGTATCGTGACCAGAATCGTTCGTAAAACGACAACGTTAACACGAGGCGAGGAGAGATGCGTGGCCGAGGATCTGACGAAACGCGCCTCCGCCGGCTATTTGCAGGAAGTCGCTGGTTCCTCCACTTCCTTCTCCCTGAGTCGGCAGGCCTCGCCAAAGCCAAAAACCGTTCGGGTAAGCGTAACTTTGGTAAAACCGGCCGGCAGAAACGATCCCACGTTTTTCGTTTTTTGCGGTCGTGTGTGGCTATTTTCGCGGATAGCAATCAGGATACAATGGCGGGCGAATGTTTCGCGGCTCGAATCGCGCGGCTGAACATCGAAGGGCGAACCAAGCGGAAACGACGTCGAGGCCCCGTGCACGACACCATAATTAGAGCGAAAAGACCATTCAGACGATCAAAGACCGTACAGGATCGTTTTTCTGACGATGTATTCTCTTTCTCTTTTATAGATATCCGATATAGTCGTGGGCCAGGAACCTAATGTTACCGCTCGCGAAGCTCTCCTGAGATGGGCCAGACGATCGACGGCGCGTTACCCAGGTGTACGCGTCACGGACTTCACCGGATCCTGGAGGGACGGTTTGGCGTTCAGCGCCCTGATACACCGAAACAGGCCAGACCTGGTCGATTGGAGAGGAGCTCGTTCCTGTCAGCCACGAGAGCGGCTCGACCGGGTCTTCCACGTCGCGGAGCGCGAGTATGGCGTTACGAGGCTTCTCGATCCCGAAGGTAATACCGCTTTGATCGATACAAGAGTCCCCTTTCGTTTTGCTTTTCAAGTTTCTTCCTGCCCGTGCACAACGTTTTCTCTCCTGTCGTATATTTTCTCATACTTTTTTCTCCTCTGCACGGGACGGTCGAACACGTCGTTGCGTCTACCATTTCCGGTCGTCGCTTGGACCGTGACGTTCGCTTCTACCTTCGACTTTTTCCCTTTGGCGCGCGATAAGACGCTCTGGTGCTTCTTTTTGGGAAAGGAAAGGAAAGTCGGGCAGAGCGTAACTGGTTCGGGCGACGATCGAATCTTTTTCTTTTCCTCGTACGCGGGATTATACGTTCACAGGACGTGCACGACGATTCCACGGAAAGTTCTGTTTTTATTTCAAGCTTATCGTCCAATGGATTCTAGTGATTGCATCGACGTAAACGCTTGGATCCCGGTTGCATACCTCGCGCGAGATTTTCTCGAGTAACCGGGTCAATTTCTTGTTTTCGCAGACGTGGATACCCCCGAACCGGACGAGAAGTCCTTGATAACGTATATCTCTTCGCTCTACGACGTGTTCCCGGAGCCGCCCGCGATTCACCCGTTGTACGACGCCGAGGCTCAAAGACGATCCGCGGAGTACAGAGAGCTCGCCAGTTCTCTTCATCTGTGGATACGCGAGAAGATGAGCTTGATGCAGGAACGTGCCTTTCCACCCACTTTGATCGAGATGAAGAAACTGGCGGCGGATAGCGCGAAATTCAAGAACGAGGAAGTGCCGCCTCGATACAGAGACAAGCAACGACTCTCCTACATATTCAGGGATCTGCAAAAGTATTTCGAGGCGGTCGGCGAGGTGGATATGGAGCCGGAATTACACATCGACGTTATCGAGAAGAATTGGAACCGTTTGATAATGCTGCATCAGGAGAGGGAGCAGGCGATCATCGACGAAATTAAACGGTAAGATCGTTCTCTCGATCCTGTCGATCCGCGTTGCAGATTCGTTCCAGGTTTAGTTTTTGCACGCGCATTATACTGTTCCCAGACTCGAACGACTTCAACGACTGGCCGAGAAAGTTCACAGAGAGATGAAGACGACCGACAACCGATTGGAGGAGCTGGAGAGACGCGTGGAAGACGAAGCGAGACGCCTCGATCGTCTTCATCCTCTCGAAGCGAAACACGCGGTGGACCTTCTCGAGCAAGACATACGAAACACCGAAATTCAAATACAGAATATATTCACGGACGTACACACTCTAACCGAAGGAAGATACAGTCAAGCGGCCGAGCTCCACAAGAGGTATATTCTTGGATGTATTATGGATCGTGTCATAGATAATAGCATTCTTGATCCGCCGTAACGGTTCGGTTCGAGACCAGTTCGTTTTTCAACCTAGAATCCCGACCCGAGTGCACGCTTTCTATTCGTTTCGACCTACCTAACCTTCCCTGCCACTGTATTGCAGAGTTCAGAAGCTACATCAACGATGGGTCGCGCTGCGATCTCTTCTCCACAAACGTTTGGTACAGCCGCTGTCGGCCGTGTCTTTCCCGGTGGAGGAGCGCGTCGTCACAAAACACCGTACTACCGTCCACGAAACACGTTTGGTAGACACCAATCCGCATTTCCGTGCATTGCACGACTGCATCGACTGGTGCAAGGCGAAGATCAAGCAGCTCCAAGAGGCAGACTACGGCTCGGACTTGCCCAGCGTGCAGAACGAGCTGGACGTTCACCAAAGGGAGCACAAGAACATCGAACAGTTCCATCCTAAAGTCGACAGATGCGTGCAATCCAAGAGCCACTTCCACGGGGAGGAGTTGACGTTGTACAGTCAACATCTCGCCGTTCTTCAGAAACTCTATGCCGAATTATTTTCGGCCTCCAACAAGAGACTGTCCGACCTGGACACGTTACACGACTTCATACAATCCGCTACCGGCGAGCTGGTTTGGTTGAGCTCCAAGGAGGAAACGGAGGTGACGCGCGACTGGAGCGACAAGAACCTGAACGTGCAGAGCATCGAGCAGTATTACGAGGTATTTGACCTTTCGGTATTTCTGATGCCCGATAACCCTTTCACTTCCCGATCCCCGTGACCTCTGAACGATAGTCGGCGCTCTCGATCGAACCAGTCTTCGCTAAAGCTTCTCCTTTTCCTCCAAGCGTACCTATGGATCCGGTATAGAGGTAACGAGAAATAAAATTTATAATTCTGTGCACGGAAAATCGTGTCACCGTCGAATTTGCATACGCGTAATTATAGATGAAAATCGTTATATCGCTGTAGCGTAACTTAAGACGTATGCGAATTCGACGGTCTTTACGGGCGCCAACCTTTAATCCGAGGATCGACTCGATTGCAGTCCCTCATGAGCGACTTGGAGAAAAGAGAGATTCAATTCTCCGCGGTGCAAGATCGAGGCGAAGCGCTGGTTCTTCAACATCATCCGGCTGCCAAGACGATCGAGGCTTACATGTCGGCCATGCAGAGTCAGTGGGCTTGGCTACTTCAGCTGACACTGTGCTTGGAGGTTCACTTGAAACACGCGGCTCAAAGTCAACAGTTCTTCCGCGAGATCCAGCAGGCGGAACAGTGGATCGGGAAGAGAGACGAGACCCTTAACACCATTTACTCTCAGTCCGACTTCTCCCTGGACGAGGGTGAACGACTTCTGAAAGGCATGCAAGAACTCCGCGAAGAATTAAACAGTTACGGCGATCACGTGCAGAAGCTGGTCGACCAGGCGAAAGACGTCGTTCCCATGAAGCAGCGTCGACAGCCCGTGACGCGACCTATGCAGGTCACTTGCGTCTGTAGTTACAAGCAAGTCAACGTGAGTCCATCGATCGTTTTATCGTTCGTTCGCTGATTCGTCCATTCGCGTGCACAAATAAATTTGCTTGTTTCAGATGTCGATCGAGAAAGGAGAACAATGCACGTTGTATGACAACTCTGGTAGAATAAAGTGGCGTGTCAAGAACCAGGAAGGCGTTGAATCCCCCGTACCGGGCGTCTGCTTCGCTCTTCAACCACCCGATAAAGACGCCCTCGACGCGGCTGAGAGATTGCGACGACAATACGACCGTAGCGTCGCGCTCTGGCAACGAAAGCAGCTGCGTCTGCGACAGAACATGATATTCGCGACTATCAAGGTAGTGAAGGGTTGGGATTTGCCGCAGTTCTTGGCCATGGGTCAAGATCAACGAACAGCTATCAGAAAAGCGTTGAACGAGGACGCTGAGAAATTGTTGTCGGAGGGCGACCCGGCGGACCCGCAATTGAGACGTTTGAAACGGGAAATGGCCGAAGTGAATAAGCTGTTCGACGAGCTAGAGAAACGAGCCAGGGCGGAGGAGGAGTCAAAGAACGCGGGTCGTATTTTCAACGAGCAGGTGTCGGCCCTTCAGCAGGCGCTCGATGAAGCGGAGAGAGTGTTGAATGCTTGCATAGCCGCTCCTTTGCCCAGAGACCTCGACAGTTTGGAACACTTGGTCCTGCAGCACAAGGACTACGAGCAGAGTCTTCGTCGCTTGACGCCGGATCTCGACCGGGTTCAGCAGACTTTCCGTGGCATCACTTTGAAGACTCCAGCGATGAGGAATAAGCTCGACGCCATTACCAGCAAGTGGAATCACATCTGGAACGCTAGCAATCTTTACATCGAGCGGCTCAAGTGCGTCGAGATTCTGCTCTCTAGTCTGGAGGAGAACACGACCGTGATCTCCGAGTTCGAAGTGAAATTGGCTTCCTTCGATGAACTACCAGCCGATCTGAAGGGTCTACAGAACGTGTTGGAGGATTTGAGGGTTCTCCAGAACGCCATCACTCAACAGCAGAGCGCTATGGATCAACTGAACGAGGACGCGCATAACACCAGACGTCTCGTCGAAAGGTCAAGGCCTAGTCATCGTGGTCCCCACACGGACATGGACCGATTGGACGCGGAAGTAAACCGACTGAACGTTAGATGGACGAACGTGTGCGGTCAACTCGTGGACAGAGTTCGCAGCGCGGAGGCGGCCTACAGTCTGGCACAGCAAATGGAGCACGCGTATAGAAACGAGGTTGATTTCGTCGACGAATCCTATAGCAAACTCGAGGTGGAGAACGCGAAGGTAACGTGCATAGATTACGGAACGAATCCTCATCGGTATATTTATTTATCGTGTAATAATTTGGTCGTAGAATCTATTGAACAGAGTGGTGGATCGAGCCCCAGCGATCGAGGCGGTAAATGTGACGGGTGGTCGATTGATTCGCGAAGGAAAGGTAAGATGAAGACGCGACACGGTCGCGACTGGGTATTCGCAAGCCTTCGGTAGGCTCAGCTAGCATATTAGGTAGCCTTAGATAGCCATAGCTTACGGTATGAACGCTTGCGTGAATGGTGTATTGCGTGAGTCCTTCTACGTATAGTAGCCCCAACAAAAATATCGCGCGATCGTTTCTCGTCGTGGTTTCGGCGTCGCGGTTTCCTCTCGTCCCTGTTGCCTTCGACGTCTACACTCGACGAACGTTAGATTCGTGAAGCTGCGAAGATGCTCGTCGCCATCGTTGCCGTAATTGTCATCTGCCGCAATCACTAGGGAAGCGTGCGCCACGATGGACTCTGCCTTGCAGCCAGCATCGATCGCAACACTTTCAGCGTGTCTTTCAATGGGCTTTTAGGCGGACGCGAGCAAATCGTACGAACCGTCCAAGGCTCGTAGGATCCTCGCCATGTCACCGGATCAATGTATTTAGACTTTTCGAGTTTTCAATATTGTTTCCAGGGATCAAGGATGCATCGCGAGCTATTTTTCCTCCTTTGCTTCGCGTCACCGAATTATCGCTTTGATCGCCTGGTTGTATATACAATATAGCTGCTGTACATACAAGCGACGTAGGCTCGTCCCGAGGCTAACGCTACGTAGGCATCTCACCTAAACTGAGAAACAAGGCGAAGTCGTTTCGAACGGTGCAAATCGAACACTTTTAATCTACCTTATATCGCTTCGAACACCTACCTCTTGTACACGAGCTTCTCCCTTACTATCCGCGTTATATCTAACTTTGCGCACACTCCCTTTGCAATGGACACCCAGAGGCACGGTTAACCGATCGTTCGTATCAAATGCGAGACCCTGTAAGGTACTTTGCAAGATCTGGAACGGACTCAAGCGGCTTTCTCTAAAGGAATGTAAAATTGATAGAGGAATTTTCCTTGTTGACTTCTGTCGATTTCGTTTTCCTTTAGTTAGAACGATTCAGTTAGTTCGTTCCAATTCTTACATTGATCCTACTTGGGGAGGTGATTCGTCCAGCTTGGTTCACGATACTCACGTTAAGCTTAACACGAGGCACTTGAACATTGATAAAATCCGAGTTCGCTTCTCGATCTCGGTCAGCCAGGAAACAAACCGCTTGTAATCGCTAAAACGTCTTCCTTGAAGTCGATTTATCGCGACCGCGTGATTCAATCCACGCGGTTGCTTGCTTCCACATCGAGGGTACACCTTAGGACCACGGTACTAGGGATGCTAAGGGATAGAGGGGTAGCGACGCACAGGCGAGATCTAATATACTTATCCTCTAACCGTAACGGGCTAACCGAAACCCTTAGATCTATGGACAGAGGCTTCGAGCGTTCAAGGAACAATTGGAAGATATATGCCCGTCGATGGACGCCACGGTGAAGAAGCCGCGAAGAGAGTTCGTTTCGACGGTCGACGACGTGGCGCGAGACCTAGACACCCTTAACAGGAAGTACACCACGCTCGTGAATATCCTTCAGGAGCGAGTGAGGCAGATGGCGGCTATTCATCCCGAGGATGCGTCTCTGCAGGTGAGTACCTTCTATTCATTGTCTTTACTTTTGTACTTAGTATTCAGTGGAGTTTTATTACTTGTAATAGGCGATCAGGAACGCTATTCAATTATTTAGAGATTCATACGGAGTATCTAGAATGGTGTTAATTGATTCTCCAGATCATAAACTTTCCACGCAGGAATAGCCTATATTCTGTTCTCGATGGAATTCAAATCAGGACTCGGTACGTGTTTCGTTTCACAATTTACGTGATTTTACAATTACGATTCGTTCTTATTTTGCATTTATCTTGGAGTGTCCGGTGAGTTATGGACGGGAGTGTACGTATTCTTTGATGGAAAGAAAAATAGATGAAAAGAAAACATTATGTCATACATAAATACATACTTATATAAGACAGACACAAGGACGTAAGTGGGAACGCAACTGCGTATACGAATACGCGTAACTCGAGGACTTACTGTATTATAATATTTATTGTGTCGGACAAGAATACCTCGTGGGTGGAAAAATTGTCGATCTATAGCTTCATGAAACAAAATTCTAACGCTCGGTAGGCTTCGATTCTTAAATTAACTGAATCTTGTAAGGAGGAAGACCTTAGGAAGTCCTTAGATAGAATTCGCTACAAAGAAGTCCGAGGAATGCCTAATTCTTCAGAACGTGCAATCGATAAATTTGAATTCTCAGCAACACTTTCCCTCGCTGTAACAATATTTTCAACGGTGGCTACGAATTTTACGTAAATCAAACGAGAATTACAGGATTCAGCGAATAACAAATATGGCGGCCATTGGAGAACCCTATGTAACACATCGCGAAAAATTGGGGGCACTTTTTGTATTTGACCAGAGGTTTCTAGCAAATTTCCGAGCTTTCTCGATCGTTCTGTTCGTTGCAATTGGGTCTTGGTCGGCGATCGAGAAGTACGTGAAAATCATCGCGATCTATGGTAGGCGCGGTCACGGCCCACGGCAGCCTGGCCTTCGGCTGGAAGACGTGCACGGTCCGCGAAATGTTAATTGTTCGCACGTACGTGAACAAAATTGGCGAGAAACGTCTCTTGTTTCCCGCGCGTCCTTCCGTCGTCCTCCCACGCGTTGCTCGCGCGTAACGAAACTAGCTCGGAATTAACGCGTAACCGGAGGTAAAGTTTCGTCGTTCTCGGTTCGCGGGGAATCGATACGGTCGCTCAGAGAGCGGTTCGATAGGCGAGAAGAGGCGACGGCGCAGAGGAGGAAGTTGGCATAGCTGGCGCTGGTCATCGTCGAGTAGGCTTTTACGCGGTGCCGCAGACACGTCGAGATCTGCCGGCTAACAGTGTCGTCGGTCGTTTCTGTCGTTTTGAACGCCGAACGAGCCGTTTTTCGTCGCCGACGAAATGCGCGTGGAGGCCGGTCACGCGACCTCCAAGAAATCCTCCGCCATGCCCGGGATCAGGATCGTACGAAAGGTACGAGGTTACATGGGAAATAACTGTGTCGATCATGCTCCACGAACGGGTTTGACCATCGGACCGTGATAGATCGAAACGGGTGGGGTCTGTACGGCGACGATAGGCAACTTTTTCTCGGTGTCACGTGCACCGTCTCGGTACGAGCACGTGCCGTTCGCCGCGTTACTCATCGATTACGCTATCCTTTGATCTTAGGCGGATCTCGAGGTCGATACGGTTAAATTTCTACCTGTTCGCGGACGATCGCCGGTTGAGGACGAATCGATCTCGCGCGTTCCGTCGTCTGGTTAACGCGTAACGAGAAAGGGACGCCGGCGACGATCGGAGTCGGTCGCGTTTCTATAAAAAGAATCTGGCTTTTCCACGCACGGATGCCTCGTTTCGCGAGTTTACGAGCTAGCCGCCGGCCTCGTGCCAACTCGAGTCCGAGTCAGTCGCTCGTCGGGAGCTCGCGGTGATTAAATACGCGTTGCGTTTCGCGCGGAGGATCGCTTAACATGTTCGCGGCTAGACAGCCTTTTGACAGTGACACGAAGAAGCGAGACACGGTCTCTCGAAACGTTCCTGGAATCGTATAGTGGCTAAACACGCGCATCGAGGCTTGAACGTCGCGTGTTTCAATCGGTCGAGATCCATAGCTGTCCAATGGAAAACGGAGTCGCGATGATGCTCGATAGGAAAATCGTCAGCGCGGTAATTCTTAAATCACGTTTATCGAACATCGTCGTATTCGTAGTCGAGGTTCGCTCGTTTTTAGCGCGCCTCGCGTGACTTTGGACTTATTTGTACGACTACCAACGTTCCGTGAGTCATAAGTCGTTACAGCGTACGATAATTTCCCTTTAGCTGAAATTTTCCAAAGCATTATTCACGGCTGTATTCGGTTACTATGTCAGCGTTTAAATTCGTACAAACTTCGACTTACACTCAACCGATGCGATTGAGGGCAAAAGTTATCTTCATCCGACTAAATGCTCCAATGTACAGGGTGTCCCGGTATCGAGGAGGGAGTGATTTTAAATGAAAAAATAAAATTAATCTGAATTTTACTTCGAATATTCATGCATACCATTATTTATTTTCCCACCTGTGCACAATCGTATCGACTACATGTCGCGTACACTCGTTGCAACGTCATACACTCTTATCTTATTATGTTGTTATCTTCTGGCTTTGACTGTCAATTTCCATCGATCTAAATAATATTTACTCTCAAACTTATCGAGACCTTCCAGAGTTTTAAACCTCGAATCGATTCGAATTTTTCGCCAAAGTGCTTCAAATCTCATCACCGGCTGAACAGATGTATCTTAAATAACCGCATGTCAAAAGGGTCTCGGTATTTTTAGTACTTCGTCACAAAGCCTCTTGAAATGATTAGAATTACTCTTTGATAGAATTCAAGATTGCAAATGGTGTCGAATCTTTTTAAATATTTATTCCAAATGCCTTATTTACAGGCGTTAATAGTTATGTTCCGTATAAATAAATAAATAAATATTGCAGCGTGCTCTTCAGGAGCAAAGGCCGCTCAAAACGTTTCGGACGGAATTCAACATTTATGAGAGCAGCACCTGCGAGGAGCGCTACACTTCGACAACGACACACTACACACAGTCGCAGTGAGTAAAGAAATCGCACGAACGCTCGATGATCTATGTCACGCGTTGAGAAAGGATTTTACAATTTCGTTGATTGCTCTTAGGTACAGTTTGGAGCGGCACGAGAGGACAGAGCGGACGGAGAGGACCGAGACGGTCTTGTCCAGCGACACTACACGCCATTCGAGTTCCCAGGACGGGTCTCGTCTCGGTCAGGATGTCGCGATCGTTCCGACCGCGCATTCGGAGAACGAGATCGAGAGAGAGAAAATTACGCGAAGACGAGAGAACGACGAGAAGAGGGAACGCGTGGACGAGAGGGACGAGACGTCCTGGTCGAGGACCAGCAGCGGCGGCAGCGTGCATTTTAGCGAGATTAGGAGTTTAAAGAGGATAGAGAGGGCGGAAGAGGGTATAGGTACAGAGAACGTAATAGAGGCTAGGGGTATCGTAGATCAGAGAACGGGGAACGTGTTGACGGTTGGCGAGGCGATTAGTCTTAGGATTCTGGACGTTAGGAAGGGTAGAATAGCGTGCTCGGACAGCAGAAAGACCGTGACGATCGAGGAGGCGGCTCGTGAGAAGATAATCGACTCGCGGCTCGCGGATCGTCTGTTGGGCCCGTGCGGGTTCGACGAGGAGGGACGACCGGTGTCTCTGCTCGAGGCGATTCAACGGGAGCTGTACGACGCGGAGAAAACCGACGGGTCCGGGCCCGGGGATAGAGCGAAGGTAACTTACAGACAGAGCACGCCCGTCGACGCGAGCGAGGCGGTTAGCGTAGCCGATGCGATAAAGGAGGACACGGTCGAAGGGAGAGGTTCCGCGTTGGACCCGCGGACGGGCGAATTCGTTACGGAGGACGGCGAGAGGCTGTCGGTCGAGGAGGCGCACGCGAGAGGCTACCTGGCCAAGCTAGACGTGACCGTTACGGTGAAGAGGAGCGCGTTGCCGTTATCCGACGCGATATCGCAGGGTTTGGTGGACGAGACGCTTGGACGCGTGCTTGATAGAATCACCGGTGAGAGTTACGCTATCGACGAGGCGATCGAGGAAGGGATTCTGGATCCTACGGCGAGAGAGATCGTGGACGCGAAGAACGACACCAAAGTGACGCTTCTGGAGGCCATGAAGCAGGGTATCGTTAATCCAAAGACCGGGAAGTACATGCACGGACTGACCATGGAGAAGTTGTCGTTGAAGGAGGCGCGTCGAAGGCGGCTGATCGTTAAGCCGATGACGCTGAAAGATTGTCGGGATTCGGGGATCATCGACGAGGGCGGGAAGATCACTAGTCCCGCGCATCGAACGAAGTTGACCGTGACGGAGGCGATCGAGCGAGGCGTTCTCGACACGGATCGTTTGAACTCGATCGTCGACCTGAGAACCGGCGAGAGAGTCACACTGTCGGAGGCGTTGAACCGTGGTTTAATCGATCCGGAGAAGGCCACCTACAGAGACTCCACGGAGGAGTGCGCTATTTCGGAAGCAGTCGAGAAGGGGCTCATCACTTCGCTCGCTCAGAAGACGATATTCGACGTGGACGGATTCAAAGATCCGCTGACCGGGGAGTACGTGACCCTGAACGCTGCGCTGCTCAAGGGTTTGATCAGTTCGAAGTCTGGTGGTAGCTACATAGTAGATCCCAACACCGGTGAGACGGTCTCGCTGGCCAAAGCAGAGGAACAAGGCTACGTTCGACCAGAGGTTTCGGAGATGCTGAACCGAGGAATAGGAATTATCGAAGAGGGTAAAGAGATCACGTTTCTCGAAGCCGTTTTCGCCGGACTGCTCGATCCCAAAACTGGTCTTTTGTTAGATCCTAGGACCAAGAAGCCAGTGCCTCTAGAAAACGCGATTAAACGAGGACTTATCACGCCTGACGGTGCTGCTTTGCTCACTGGTTTGTTGAATGTCACCGTTACCACGCAGAGTGTAACGAAAGTCAGAGAAGTTCAACAGGAGGTGGTCGAAAGAATAGTCGACAAGAGACCAACGGACGCGAATGAACGATCGCCTTCCGTTGATAGTACGATGGACGTCGACGAATCTTCCGAGTCCGAAGAATCTTTGGAGTCTAAGCTAAACGACAACGTACCTAGAGCGATTGGCACCACCACGACCATAGTTTCTTTCTCGGGGGTAGATACTAAGAATGTAGTTAAAAATAAGAACGAAACTGTATTACGTACCATGAGAAGTATGTCCCCGGATGACAATACGAACGTCGAGCGTCTGTCATGGTCGAATCATCGTAAAGATCCAGATCAAGATCAGGACACGACCGTCACTGACGATTTTACGATCAATGAACGCTCCAGAGAATGTTCACCGACGGAAAAACGCGTGTTCGAATTGCCTACCGACGGATGGTCGCTTTCCGATGCGATCCATCAAAAGTTGTTTGATCCAACCACGGGTCTGTTTATAATCCCCGGAACTGACAGATTGGTTTCCTTCGAGGAGTGCGTGAAACTTCGAATAATAGATCCTAATTCGGGTCTCGTGATCGATCCGAGCAACGGAAGGAAAGTGTCCCTGCTACGAAGTTTAGAAAAGAACATTTTAGATTCTACGGGTCACTACGCTGAACCAGAAAAAATTTCAATGAAAAAAGCGATCAAGAAAGGTTTGGTGATCTTGATAGGTAGGACTCCTGCAGACGAAAGCCCCCAACAGAGACTATTACGAATTACTAAGGTATCCGGGGAACCGGACAAACTCGAGTTGTCGCGATCAGATGATCCTTCGAAACAGTTGGAGATCATTCCATCAGAAGCTAGTCTCTCGATACCGGATCCTGTACGAGTCTCGAAAGGTCTCATCTACGATCCAAGCACGGCTCTGGTCATATCGACCGAAACTGGAAGATCGAGCGAGCTGTTGTCAGCCCTGTCCGACGGCACTTTGCCCTACGACGTGGTGGTCGTTAAAGACCCCCTCACCGAGAAGGATATCGGAATAATGGAGGCCATTCAACGTGGCATAGTGAACAAAGAGAAAGCGGAGTACAAAGTCGACGAGAAAAGGAAAATATCGTTATTAGACGCGGCGAAATTCGGCATAATAACCGTCGTGGGTTCGCCCCTCGAGCCAGTCACATCTTTCACGCCTCCAACCGAAGAATCGTCCGTCTCGAGGACCGACGGAGAAGCTGAACCAGAGACGGAACGTAGAGACGCAACGTTGACATCTAAAGCGAGCTACGAGCCCAAATACACAGTGACCATTGGGAAAGCCATGGAAAGCCAATTCGACGAAGCCAAACCTATCGTGCTTCAGAAGATGAGAAAGAGAGTAGTGAACAGTAAGGAAGCCGTGGAGAGTGGACTGATCGACGCAGAGACGGCCGAGATTTTTGCCAGCAAAATGACAACGGACAATGGTAAACTCGTCACGCTCTCGGAAGCTATTCGCGATAAACGGATAGACGCGAAATCAGGGAAGATCATCGATCCTCAGAGAGGAGACGTATTGAACATTGGCGAGGCAGTGGAGCGTGGAATTTTGGATCCGGAGAGCGCCGACGTGCTGGTACCTCTGGCGAAGAGCCTGTCGATTCCTGGCTTGTACCGCCAGGGTTTGTTAGACCCCGTGGAGGGTAAAGTTGTTCACCCGGAGACTGGCGCTCATCTTACTCTCAGAGAAGCGATTCTCTGCGAGATAGTCGACCCTCTGTCGAATCTAGAGTGCTCGAACGGTCGCACCGAGACTCTTCGTAACGCGATCGAGAGCGGTCTCGTCGATCCGGAAAGGTCTTTGATAAAAACCACCAAAGGCGAGAGCGTAGGACTGGTCGAGGCTGTCCAGACAAACGTGTTCGTGGATTCGAACAAAGGTCGCGAACAGATACCTCCAGTCGGCATGACGTTCAACGTGGCGCTCGAACGCGGTTTGATAGACACGACCGGCACGCAAATACGACATCCGACTATCGGTGATCAATTGTTCCTCGAGGACGCTATAAAGGAGAACTTCATAATGTCCTTGCCGTGTCCTGTCGCGTCCGACAGCATGGAGGTGACCAAGGCCCTCGAGGCTGGTCTGATAGATAGGGAGAAGGGAGTTTTCGTCGATCCAACGACTGGCACTCCGATACCGATATTGGAAGCCATTGAATCCGGTTTGCTGGTAGTGAAATCGCCAGCCAGCCGCGTATCCACGGTCGCCGACTCTGGCGGCGTCACTGAAACTGTCACTATTAAAACCATTGATATTTCGCAAGGTTACTCGTTGGCGAACGCTACCGAGGTGAAGAATATCGAGACCGGGGACACGATCAGCATCGAGGAAGCCCGTCGCAGAGGAATCGTCAGAGACGTGTTGGAACGCAGAGAGTTTACCACCAAGGACGCCAAAATGAATTTCGACGACGCGCTTCAGAAAGGATTGCTCGACATCGCCGCTGGTACTTACACCAATCCTTCGACAGGAGTCGCGATGCCTATTCCAGAGGCTATCGAGAACGATCTCTTGGACGCTTCTTCCGATCAGACCGATACAGCTACCACCAACGCAGTCCAACAAATCGATCAGATCTACGACGAAAAAACCGAGAGATTTCTTGATCCAGATACCAAGAAGTCTTACACTCTTACCGAAGCAATGGAGATCGGATTGGTCGATCCGAACACTCCTCTTTACGACGCTAGAACTACCGAGACGGTCACTGCTAAACAAGCACTCGAGAGGGGAATGATCGATCCTGTCACGGGGAAGACTAAAGACGCTGAAGGTCGTGGTTCCGTTTCTCTGAAGCAGGCCGCGAAATTGGGACTATTGGCGGTGGTGGCAGCGCCAGTTCTCGCTGGAAAAGCGGTGTACGACGCTGTTCGCGATGCTTCGAGCAAGAAAGACAAAGAGATTGATACACGCGCGAAGCAGGAACCTGCCAAGGTTTCCCGCCAAAAAGAAGAACAAAAAGTTTCGTCTGTGGTGGATGGTGGTTTTGAAAAGAAATCGATGGTAGCAGAAACGCCAAAAGAGTCTCCTCCGGTGCAAGAGCAAACAGGAAAGGTAGAACCGTCCAAGCAACAACCTGAAACGAAGGAACTCGTGAAACAGCCAGACGAGAAACTGGAAGAGCCTTCGAAGATAAAAGTAAAGGAGGAATCACAATCACCAGTTCAGCATTCAGAGATGCAGATGAAATTAGAAGAAACGGAGGAGGAAACAGAAAAATCGGACGAAGTGGAGAAAATAGAGACACCACAGAGAGAAGAGATGCCCACCGAAGCAGAGGCTCTGGAGGAGTTCGAGCAATTGGAGGCGGAACAAGACCAGGAGAGAGAAACCGAATTCGAGACCGAAGAAGATGGAAGACGATTGACGATCGAAGTGACGCCCGATTTAACGGTCTATGATCTCGTTGTTCGAGGCGCGTACGACCTAGAAAAGGAGAAATTCTTGGATCCCGAGACAGAGGAGGTGGTCTCGTTCAGTAGTTTCGTTCTGGACCTCGGCGTGTTCGATCCAGACCGAGTGTTGGTGAAGAATCTGTCCTGCAGAACCACGGACAAGTACGTGACCCTGCGCGAAGCGATTGCCAAGCCTTTGGTAGATAGAAATCACGGATACATGGTCGATCCGAAGTCGGGCAAAAAGATACCGTTCTTCGAGGCGGTGAGTTTAAGCTTGATCAAGCAAATGCCTGCGATCGATCAGTCAGAAATCGCTACGAGGGCTGGTCAGGATGGTCTGACTCTGCGCGAGGCCATTGAAGACGGTTTGTTCGACTCGTCGACCTGCGAGATTCACGACCCAACGACGAATCGAACGTTGAAGCTGAACGAAGCTGTCGAGAGTGGACTGATCGACCCCAGTTCGATCAGCGTTCGGGATCCTGTAAGCGACGAGGTTTTATCCTTGCAAGAGATACTGGAATCCGGAGCAAACATCGACGTCAAGGATGCTTTCGATAAAGGACTGGTCGTTCCCAAATCGCGTAAACCAATTTCGTTGGAAGCTGCTATCAGAAAGGGGCTGTACGAGGAGGACACCGGCAAGATCCTGGACGAGTTAACCGGTCAGTCGATAGACGTGGAGGAGAGCGTACGCAGAGGACTGATCGACGCGTTCATCAGCGAGTGCGAGGACACCAAAGCAGGAACGTTCCTCTCGTTGGAGGAGGCTCTAAGCAGCGAGTCGAAGTTGCTGGATCCGAGCACGGGTCGATTACGAGACACCAAAACGGGCGAACTGCTTCCATTGAACGTTGCCCTGAAGAGAGGAATCATCGCTACCACAGCTTTCGTCCCTTCCTTGACCGACGCCATCGTGCAAGAGTATTATTGTCCAACGACTGGCCTCGTCGCGAACCCTACAACGGGGGAGGAGACCACTTTGAAAAAGGCACTGATCACCGGCTACGTCGACGGGGAAACAACGATGATCAGGGACGATCGAGACGAGAGAGTATTGTCCCTACAGGAGGCTGAGGAGAGTCGATTGGTCGATCTCGAAAAGGGAATACTGGTATCTCCGCATCCTATGACACTGGACGTCGCGCACGAGAAAGGATACATCCTCAGCACCTTGAAACCTTGGACCCTGCAAGAAGCTCTGGCCCATCAGACTTACGATCCCCAGAAAGGCACGTTCAACATAGACGGCGAGATCTACACCCTCGAGAAGGCGCTCGAAATCGGTTTGATCACCAAAGACAGTTCATCCGTGAAGGATCCGAGGAACAGTGAAATAATCTCGCTGAGCGAAGCCATTAAACAGGGCCTGATCGATCCTAAAACCGGCACAGCCCTCGATCCGTTGACCAGCTCGCCTTTGTCGCTGACGGACGCTCTCGATCACGGGATCATCGTCCCTGCGAAGCGCAAGATCTCGCTACCAGAGGCGGTGTTCAAGGGTCTCTACGAGCCCACGACCGGTCGCTTCATCGTTCCGGAGACTCGCGAGAAGCTACCGACCGATCGTGCGATCAAAGCCGGCGTTATAGATCCCAGCACAGCGGTGGTGCTACGCCAACCGGACGGCAAAGCGATCACCTTCGACAGAGCGATCAAAGAACTGATCGTCGATCCAAAAACTGGAACGGTGACCAACGAGAAAGGAAAACGCGTGGACTTCCGCGAGGCGTTGGAGCACGGATTGCTCTTGGAGACCAGACGACCGATGACCTTCAGCGAAGCCATTTCCAAAGGTATTCTGGACACGAGAACGAACACGTTCCTGGACCCCCAAACGGGCGTGTACCTCAGTTTACTGGAGGCGATCCAGAGGAACCTGATAGACGCGGACTCCGTGACTGTCAAGGACGGCAGAAGCGGTTTCCGGGAGAGGATTTCGCTGATGGACGCCATAAGGACCGGCTACATCAACGGTACCACCGGCAAAGTGAACGTCACAGCAGACTCTGTGATGTCGTTGCAAGAAGCTTACAACGCCAGCTTGATCATCGATCACAGAGCGGCCATGTCCTTGCAGCGGGTGATCCACAAAGGATTCTACGACGAACAGACCGGAAAGATCACCAATCCCAGGACAGAGAGATCGGTCACTCTGCACGAAGCCATGAGGAACTGTCTGATCAATCCTACGCTTCCCTGTTACTGGGACAAACGAGCGGACATGTTGCTCTCGCTAGCGGAAACCTGTCGCGCGGGAGTGATCGACAGACGATCGGGGATGTTCAAGGAGCCAGGGGCGAACAGATCGGTATCGCTGTCGTTGGCGTTGCAGCTTGGACTGATCGTCGACATCGAGATCACGGAGTTCTGCCTCCACCAGGCGATCATGATGAACATTTACGATCCATCCACAGGGAGGTTCACGCATCCGTCCAGCAACCAGAAGCTCACTCTAGCAGAATCCTGTCACGCGAAACTGATAGATGCCGACGCGTCGATCGTCCGTTGCGATCAATCCGACCGGTACATGCCGCTCACCATGGCCATTTCTAGCGGTATCATAAACGACACTCGCGGAACGTATACGCTGTCTGACAACGGCGGATCCATCGATCTACGAGAAGCAGTCTCCAGAGGACTCATCGTATCCTCGAAGTTCCCGCTCAGCATAGAGGAGGCGGTCGCCTGCGACCTTTACAGAAGCCAGACCGGCGTGTTCGTCGATCCACGTACTAATAAGAGTCACGATCTCACGCGTGCCTTCGACGTTGGCCTCCTAGATCCCGACACAACCGCCCTCAAGGACGCGATCACCGGACAGATAACGTCCCTCTTGGCGGGCATCGAGAACGGCGCCATCGACGTGCCACACGGACGAATCCTGGACTCGAAAACGAAACGAGCCTATCCCATCGACGTTGCCCTCGAGCGTGGCCTCCTGGTTACCTTGGAGAAACCGTTGACCCACGAACCGGCTCGTCAGAGCGTCACGCGCAAGGAGGAACCGTCCCGTCAGGAGTGCAGCATCCAAGAGGCAATCGACAATCGTCTGATCGATCCAAACACAGCCGTGGTCAGACACCCGAAGAACGGCAGATTCGTCACGGTGAACAGCATCCTGGCTGACGGCGAGTTGGATCCAACAGTCAGAGGAACGATCGAGTCCGACTCGCCCCGTACATCGGATGGCAAACTGACGCCGCGTTTCGTTCGTTTTGGCGACGTCGAGGTGTACTTCGAGCGACCTCTGACCTTCGAGGACGCCGTGGAGAGAGGACACTTGTCCACGGAGAGCGGGAAACTGACGGATCCGAAGACAGGCGAGCTAGTTACGTTGAAGGACGCCGTGGGACTCGGTATCGTCGATTCCGATTCCGCGCTGATCAAAGACACCAAGAAGAAGAAGCTGATCAAATTGGCCGAGGCGTTCAGGAAAGGTCTAATGGACGCTGAGAAGGGTAACGTCTTGGAGACAGAGACCTCGAGACTGTACCCGTTGTCGAAAGCCATCGAGGCGGAGCTCCTCATCACGCCCAAACGCGGTTTGTCCTTCATCGAGGCCCTAGAGTTCGGACTGTACGACACCGCGTCCGGTAGCTTCGACGATCCCTTCCGTGTCGCGTCCGCGTTAGATCGTAAACCGGCCACGTTGACGGAAGCAATCGACGTCGGGTCGATCGATCCCTCCGGCACAGTGATCAAAGAACCCGGTACCGGTAAAATCGTTAGTTTGTTAGAGGCTATAAACACCGGGATAATAGATCCTAGGGCGGGCAGGCTTATCGAAGACCCATCGGGAAAGAGCCTTGACTTCGCGAAAGCCCTGGACCAGGGTTATATTCTCACCGCAGAAGCTAGGGTAAGTGGCACTCTTTCTAGACTCTTCTTCTTCTTCTCTTTCACGACGCCTTACGTCGTTCTTTAACGCGTTTGTCGAATTGGCGCACACGAAATTTACTTATTTTACCAGGTGGACACTGATGAGTTCAAATAGAAAGCAATCAACAGATGATACGAGCAAATTAATAAATAACGCAACTTGTCCACCATTACTATTTTTCTTATCGATCTACGTTTTTATTTAGTAAATTTATCGCGAGATTTTTTGTACACCTGCTAGTTTAACCTTTAATTTTTTTATTTCATTTTATGAGATCTATACTTTTTCCACTATTCAATAGATTTATAATAGTATAATTTTACATATAGACATTATGGAAAGAAACAGCGTACCTTGATTTCGTGTGCACCAACCTGAGACGCCCTATAGAGCATACCTTCCACGCTCACTGTTTTTCTATATTTTTTTTTTTTTTTTTAATTTTTGAATATTTTTTTTTTTCCCCTGTGCTATATTTTGTCAATCTGTCTATTCGGTATCCACGTCTTCTCCTATTTTTGTTCACATCTTACGCTATTTATTTTTGTCCATTCTTTTCACATCTAATCCTATTTTTTTTAACCGCTTGCCAAAGGTTATGGATCGTTACGTATTGTACGCTTACGATGCATCCTGTCGGCTATCGCTCTACGTGTGCGACGATAGCCCGACGTTGTCTCGCAAATTGTTCGTTCTGTCACTACCGAACGATGCTTGTCGGTAGCAGCAAACCGCAATAGCAACAGTAAAAACGTAACCATCACGACGTACCACATCTCTGCCCTGCATGGAGACCCTAAGAGCGTGCCACGATCCGCGTAGAGGCCAAAATGAGAAAAAATCATCAGTGGGGCGCTCCTCCTATCCGTCCCCTCGTTCGCACTCGCATCTCATGTCTACACCAGTACGCACGTCATTCACATCACGTAACAGGGGGCTAATTGTCATACGTAATACTAATCGACGGTGCGCGTATTACCGATTAAAAAAAGGAAAAAATGTCTAAGACGAATCGTCCGCAAAATATACGTCGTCGTACGTCGCGATCGACTCTGATGTATTATAATTCTATCGATCTTTTCGTGTGTCGCCTGATCGCATCGGCAATGCTAACTCGATCATAGTATTAATCGTAATAACGTTTGTTGTAATTTGCACGTTGGTTCGCCGAACGTTTCGCGCTTTCCTTCGAACGATTTGTACCCCAGTCACCATTTTAACTCCATGGAAATTGATTTTAAATTCCGTATGGGAATCAAGCACATGACAGAAGGAAAGCACGAAAGTAAAATAATGTATTAACGCGTAATCACGGCACCTAGGTGACCTGTACTCTTCACATGGTATAACGCAACGATCGAAACCATCGAATCGACAGCGACTAGTCGTTCAACGCGTAGCCACGTGTTACGTGCGATATCGCATGCTTCGACCAAAGGTTTATCATCGAACGCACACCCCAAAAAAACACCCCCCACCCCCCCCATTTATCAGAACAGTCATTTATTTTTCAACCGTTACATTGCAATTGTTACATTGAAGTTTTCCTTTTTTTCAGGTATTATCGTTACTCGTTTTTTTTTAGCTCGATCCTGTTTTCTTTCTAGCACGAGTTTGCGGAAATCTCACGATACCATACAAATCCCACGTACATACGAGTACCCCCATGACCCCCCTGCCCCCCTTTCTCTCGTCATTTCGTTTGTCACCGTCGTCATTATTCGTATCGCGAAATCGTATTCTTTCAGTTTATATAATACTTGCTTGCAGACGCGTCTTATTGACGAGAACGCGGCTTCCGTTCTGTTACCATCGTTCGCTTGCCGACTGCATATAAGAACAAAACCACGTACGGGTACGAGTATGCAGTTCGATTACTCGCTGGCAGATCAATCAGACCTCTTGGGTTCTTCTAAACTGTGTTTTTTTGTTATTTTACTTATTTATACATTTATATATACATATAACGTTGTCAAGTTTTGTTTACGTTCCAAGTGTGTGTATGTGTTTTGCATGCGTGAGATACGTCTATAAGCTTACCATGTCCCTGTATTTTTTTTTCCTTTTTTTTTTATTTAATTTGTCGATTCTTACAGAGAGACCGCCGTTGGTAAGCAGGCGGTCTTTACCCCTCGTCGTTTACGTTTTAAGTGAGCACGTTAGGAGATAAGATTATCGTTAACTCGCGTCCACGTTGTTCGTCACGATTGGTACCAACATTCGCGCCTTTCTCTGTTGCAAATTCTCATAGCAAGCGGTCGAGGAAAAGTACAAACTGTGCGACGAAACGTCCTCGAAGCTCCTCCAATGGATATCCGAGGTCGAAGACAAACTGGCCGAGCAGGACAACGTCAAGGAAGACGTCGATCAGCTTCGAAGTCAGATAAACGCGATGAAAGTGAGGGCGATTCGGTTCTTCGAACGTATCAATACCCTTCACTTCGAATCCAGAATTTTATACATATATTTTTAGGAGATCAAAGAAGACCTCGAGGCCCACGCCCGACCAGTTTCCTCCTGCCTCGATCAGATTCGCCAAGTGGTTCTAACAGGAGGCAACGTGCTGTCCAGCGAGGAAGTGTCCACCTTGGAGAGAAACGGTCGGTCCCTGAAGACCAGGTTCGACAGAGCCTCGGATCGAACCGAGAGAATGGTCAAACGTCTGATCGCCGCCAGAGACGAATTGGTCAAATTCAAGTCAGTTTCATTGCTCGTTTATATTTTATCCGTTCCCCTATCCAGTTCTTCAATCGATCTCTTGTCTATAGAAACGAGTTGTCGACGTTCTCTCACTGGCTGGATAACGCTAGACGAGTCTTGGAAGAGAAGGAGCATTCATTGTCCGACTTGAACAAGTTGAACAGCAGCGCGGACGCCACGCGTGATTTCATTAGCGACGTTATAGCGCACCAAGCTGACCTACGGTTCATCACAATGGCCGCGCAGAAGTTCGTCGACGAGAGCAAAGAGTTCCTTCATGTTCTGAACGAGTTCCGGACCAGTCTGCCGCAGAGGCTGCCGCACAAAGAACCGATAGCTAGTCAGGACTCGCCCGTGCGCGGTGAGGTGTCGATCGTCACTGCTCAGTACAAAGATCTGCTCTCGCGGGCGAATCTCCTGGCCGACAAGCTCTCAGGAGTTGGTGGAAGGCAGCGGGATTACCGCGAGTCCTTGGAAAAAGCGAAAACTTGGCTGAAGGAGGTCGAACCGAAGGTTCACAGAGCCATTTCCGAGTCGATCGCGGCGGAACCGAAACAAGTCGAGGACCAATTGAGCAAAGCAAAGGCGCTGAACAACGAGATGCTTGCTAACGAACGCTTAGTGGAGAACGTCAAGGTCACGGTTGACGCGCTTTTGAGGTCTCTCGACGGTCAGTTAACACCGAAAGAGGTCGACGAACTGGAAGAGCCGGCAAGAGCCTTGGAGGACAAGTACAGACAGTTGATCAACGCGATTGGAGAGAAGTGCCAAGAATTGGATGCAGCGTTGGTTCGAAGCCAGGGAGTGCAAGATGCTTTGGACAGCTTGGTACTCTGGTTGAACAACATCGAGAGTCAGTTCAAGTAAGCGAGATACTTTGCAGAGTATTCTCTTGGAGGTTGTGACTGGGTAAGAATGAGTTTGAATCGTTTGTTTGCAGGAACATTCAGCGACCAGCGAGTTTGCAGAAAGAGCGGCTGGAAGAACAGCAGAGGGATCAGCGTCTTCTTCAAGCAGACTTGGACAGTCATCGTTTGAGCGTGGAAGCAGTTGCAGGCAGTGCACGGGATCTGCTCACGAACTCGAACAACACACGAATCGCGAAGCGTATCGAGGGCAAGTTGAAAGACGTTCAGGTCAGGTTCGAGAAGCTGATGGACAAGTCGTTGCGCCGGGGTGAATTCCTCGATGAAATCGCGCAGGCACTTGGAGACTTCTTGGTAGAGACCACCAAGTTCGACAGCTGGTACGCTCAAATGATCGAGGCGTTGGAGTCGAGGGACTTGAACAAACTGGACGTAGCCGAGTACGAGAGCAAAATGGAGTCTCTGATTGATAAGCGGGAATATCAACGAGCTAGCTTCGAAGAGCTGATCCGCAACGGGAAGAACTTGATCTCGAAGAAGGATGTCACGGACGTAGCTCTGATCAGAGACAAGATCAAGGCTCTCGAGTCTCAGTGGAAGGACGTGAACAATTTGATCGACGAGAAGCTACGGCTGAGCAGCTCAAGAGCGAAACAGCTTTTCGCGTACGAGAAACTTCGCGATCAGGTTATCGATTGGTTAACACGCACCGAGAACAAGGTTCAGGGCCTCGAACCCGTAGCTGTCGACTTGGAGAAGTTAAAGAGACAGGCTGACGAATTGAAACCAGTGCAGAAAGAGTACCGTGATTATGGTAACACCGTAGATAAAGTGAACGATCTTGGAATCGCTTACGATGGTCTGCTGAAAGAACGAACCGAGAGCCCAACTCGACGTCGTGGTAGTACCAGTCCAACCAAGAGACCAGGTATATATTCTGATCACTGTCATTCCCGTTAGACAATTCCATTGCTGTCTAATCGCTCGATAGCATTCTCTCTACGGCCCGTCTCTTCATACCTTGACGAATCATTACGACTCTATCACCAGCACAGTTCGCTCAACTCTCACACATTTTTTTTTGTAGTACGACGAATGTCACAAGACGGTCGCTCACCATCTCCCGCTAAATTGTATGCAGCTCAAAGTCCGGTCTCTCCAGGTGGTAGCAGCGGATTCAGTAGCCGCCGCTCCAGTCAAGACGGTTTTCATCTCGAGGACTTGTCGCCTGTTCAGCAACAGCTTTCTGAGATCAACAATAGGTACGGATTGTTGGGCGTGCGCTTGACCGACCGGCAAACAGAATTGGACTCTGTGAGAGACGAACTCAAGAGACACGTGGATAACTTGAAGACCCTGTCCCAGTTTCTGGAAAAGGTAACGTGTATCTTGCGAGATAGAGTACTACGTCGGACAGGAAAATGTTTATTGTCCGTATCGATGCACTTTTTTCTTTTTAATGTTGCAGATTCAGCGACAAATACCGAAAGAGTGTATACCAAACACGAAAGAGGAGGCGGACAAGACGGCGAAACAGATCAAGATCGTGATCGAGGAAATGTACGAAAAGCAATCGTTGCTGGACACTACCAGGACCCAAGTGCGCGATTTGGTCAGACGTAAGAAGGGAGCACACGGTGTGGACAGACTAAACGATGAGATGGAAGATGTAACCAGCCGATGGAGATCGTTCAGCGAACGCTGTAAGGATAGAATAAAGTTCTTGGACGACGTGAAGGACTTCTACGACACATCAGAGGGCCTGGTGTCGTGGCTCGGGTCGAAAGAGAGAATGTTGAGCGCGTTGGGTCCCATCTCGGCCGATCCTAGAATGGTTGCTAGTCAGGTGCAGCAGGTTCAAGTTTTGCGGGAAGAATTCCGTACTCAGCAGCCTCAATTGGATCACTTGGTGCAAGTCGGAGAGAATATTCTCGGGGTGATAGGAATCGATTCCACGGATGGTCAGAGAACTAGCGCGAAGTTGAAATCTATTTTGGACAAGTGGGCCGATCAGTTGTCCAGACTCGACGAGAGGGCGCAAAGTTTGGGAGACGCAGTTGACACCAGTCGCGAGTTCGACGCGAGTCTGAACCGTTTGCGCGACGCTCTGCAAGGAATCTCGGACAATCTGGACGAATTGACCCTCGAGAAGGACCCTGAGGATCAGCTGCGGAAAATCGAGAACCTCGAGAGACAATTGGAAGGCCAAAGACCTTTGCTGGCCGACGCCGAAGCAGCGGGTGAACAGCTCTGCGAAGTCTTGAGCGATCCGGCCTCAAAATCCGAGATCCATGGAAAGTTGGCTGCCGTTGGTAAACTTTACACGAACCTTCAAAAGAAATTGGACCACAAGAAAGCTGAGATCGAGGGTAACTTACGAGATGGAAGACAGTTCGAGGCCTCCTGCACCAAAACCTTGGGTTGGCTTGCCGATGAGCTTGGAAACATGTCAGAGAAATTGTTGGTATCCGCTGACCGAGACATCTTGCAGCAGCAACTCGATCATCACGAGGTAAGATGATTATTTTACTGATTTTTTAAGCGTCTTTATCGTTTGTGCTTCCGTTATTTCAGCCGATATATAGGAACGTAATGGGCAAAGAACACGAGGTCATCATGCTGCTGAACAAGGGACGTGACATGCTTACACGGTCTCAGAAAGTCGAGAATCGATCTCTGCAACGCGACTTGGACAAAATGCATTCGCAGTGGGATCGTTTGAAGAAAGACATGCTCGATAGGCACACAAAGTTGCAGACCTGCGCGGAACACTGCAAGAAGTATTATAAAGCGCAAGATTCGTTCTTGCCGTGGCTTCGACAAGCCGAAGACAGACTCGAGTGTTTGAAACCAGCTTCCTTCAAACGCAAGGACATTGAAAAACAACTCAAAGAACTTTCGTCGTTCAGAAATGAGGTCTGGAAACATTCCGGGGAGTTCGAAAACAATAAGACTCTGGGCGAAACGTTCCTCGGAGCTTGTGACATTGATAAACAGAACGTCAAAAATGAACTTGGTGCCATGAAGACTAGGTGGGACAAGCTGAACAACGGTAAGCTTTTTCTTGAGTTTATATTGAAGGTTGATCGAGGTTACGTTGAATCTAAATGAATTGATCGATGTTGCAGATCTACTGACAAGAACACAATCCTTGGAAGATACTGCGCGACATTTGATGGACTTCAACGAAAATTTGCGAGATTTGCGACACGGCTTGCAGCGTTGCGAGGATAAATTGGCATCTCACGACGCTCTCGGTGGAGCGGCTAAAGATCCGAAGCTTCTCGATAGGATAAAGGTATATAATTATGATAACCATTTGTCGGTTCCAGTGCTTGAAGGCGATGTCATTTATTTCAGAGTTTACGAGAAGAGACGACAAACTTGAAGAAACCTCTGCAATGCGTGAAACAGCAAGCCAATGACTTGGCGAACAAGGCTGGTGAACAAGGTGTCGACGCGACGCACTTGCAGGACGAGGTGGACAATCTGAACGATCGAATCAACGACCTGCAAGCGAAGTTGGACGACAGATGCAACGAATTGCAGAGTGCAGCTACCGCTGTCGCGCAATTCAACGATCACGTGAAATCGATAGGTCAACAGGTCTCCAGTCTCGAGAAGGAATTGGACTCGATGAGAGCACCGGGAAGAGAAATTAAAATTGTACGATCTCAGATAGAGGAAACGACGAAAGTGATCAGCAAGGTCAACCGATTGTACGAGGAAGTCACCGATCTGGAAAGCCTCGGCGAACGTTTGGTCGATTATGGTTTCGCGGCTGACGCCGTAGCTACCAGAGAGCAGGTCGCTGGCTTGAAACGACAAATCGGAAAACTCGACGATCGTTCTCGGGACCGCCACGACGAACTTACCGCAACACTTGACAAGCTGCAAGAATTTTATCAGGCGCACACCACCGTAATCTCAGAGATCGACGAAGCAAACGAACAGTTCAGGAGGTTCAGGCCTGTTGGGTCAGAAGTAGAATCTATAAAAGCACAACAGGAGGACTTCAGACTTCTGAAACTCCACAAGATAGAGCCGTTGGCCCGTGCCGTCGAAGATTGCAACTCGCTGGGCCAGGGTTTGATTCAGACTGCCGGTCGCGACGTTAATACCAGCAATATCGAAAAGGATGTCGACAAGATGAACGACAAGTGGAACGACCTGAAAGATAGGTTGAACGAGCGGGACAGAAGATTGGACGTGGGGCTTCTTCAGTCGGGCAAATTCCAAGAGGCTCTGGACGGGCTGGAGAAATGGTTAACGGACACGGAGGAGATGGTCTCCAATCAGAAGCCACCGTCTTCGGATTACAAGGTGGTCAAGGCACAGCTGCAGGAGCAGAAGTTCTTGAAAAAGATGCTGATGGACCGACAGAACTCGATGTCGTCTTTGTACAACATGGGCCAAGAGGTGGCGGCTGGAGCAGATCCCAAGGAACGAAAGATGATCGAGAAGCAGTTGAAAGAATTGGTGGGAAGATTTGACAACCTAACGGAAAGTGCTGCAGAGAGAATGGAAGCGCTCGAACAAGCAATGGGCGTAGCTAAACAATTCCAGGACAAACTGGTCCCGCTGGCAATCTGGTTGGACAAAACGGAGAAACGCGTTAGGGACATGGAGCTGGTACCAACGGACGAGGAGAAGATTCAGCAACGCGTTACGGAACACGACGCTCTTCACGAAGACATTCTGTCGAGGAAGCCCGACTTCAGCGAGCTCACCGAAATAGCTAGTCAATTGATGGCCCTTGTAGGCGAGGATGAGGCTAGCTTGCTGGCTGACAAATTACAAGACGCTGCTAACAGATACGCAGCTTTGGTGGAACGGTCGGAGGCACTCGGTGGATTATTGCAGAGATCCAGACAAGGCTTGCGTCATTTGGTTCTGAGCTATCAAGAACTCCAGGCCTGGATGGAGAGCATGGAGATAAGGTTATCGAAGTATCGGGTCTTGGCAGTACACACGGAGAAGCTTCTCCAGCAGATGGAAGATCTTGCGGATTTGACCGAAGAAGTCTCAACGCGACAGACCGAGGTAGACAGTACCACCGATGCAGGCTTGGAACTGATGAAACACATCTCCAGCGACGAGGCCCTTCAACTGAAGGACAAGCTCGATTCCCTGCAACGACGATTCAACGATTTGGTCAGCCGTGGTTCGGATCTACTGAAACACGCGCAAGAGTCCCTGCCGCTGGTCCAACAGTTCCACGACAATCACAATCGGCTGATGGATTGGATGCAGGCCGCGGAATCCGCTCTGCAATCCGCGGAGCCTCGCGAGGACGAGATCGTGCGATTGGAAATGGAAATATCCGAGTACAGACCAGTCTTGGACAAGATCAATGCCGTTGGACCACAGCTGTCTCAGCTATCACCGGGCGAGGGTGCAGCGACCATAGAGGGCTTGGTCACTAGGGACAATAGACGATTCGATGCTATCGCGGAACAGATCCAACGAAAGGCCGAGAGGATTCAGCTGAGCAAGCAGCGTTCTCTGGAAGTTATTGGCGACATCGACGATCTACTGGAATGGTTCCGCGAAGTGGACAATCAATTGCGGGAGGCGGAACCACCGAGCAGCGAGCCCGAGATCATCAGGGTGCAGCTGAAGGAGCACAAAGCACTGAACGATGACATATCCAGTCAGAAAGGTCGCGTCAGGGACGTGATATCGACAGCGAAGAAAGTGATACGCGAGAACGGCCATCACGAGGATACCTCGACCATCAGAGAAAAGATGGAGGACCTCCGCGAGACCATGGAGATCGTGTCTGGCCTCTCAGCGGACAGACTGGGAGCTCTGGAGCAAGCATTGCCACTGGCCGAGCATCTCCGCGATACCCACATCGGTTTGGTCAGCTGGCTCGAGGAGGCCGAACAACAGGTCGCCATGCTCCCTATGCCAGCCTTGAGGCCCGACCTGATCGCTGCTCAACAGGACAAGAACGAGCTCCTGTTGCAGAGCATCAACGAGCACAAACCCTTGGTCGAGAAGCTGAACAAGACCGGCGAGGCACTGCTGAAGCTCTGCAACGAGGAGGAAGGTATCAAGATACAGGACATCCTGGAAGCAGACACTGCTCGGTACGCAGCCCTCAGAGCCGAGCTACGAAGTCGACAACAGACTCTGGAACAGGCGTTGCAGGAGTCCTCTCAATTCTCGGACAAACTGGAGGGTATGTTGCGCGCTCTTTCCTCCACGGCGGACCAGGTACACGGCGCGGAACCGATCAGCGCTCATCCTGGTCGCCTCAGGGACCAGATGGAGGAGAATTCGGGCCTGGTGGACGAACTGGCCCAAAGGTCGGAGGCGTACGCGGCCGTGAGACGCGCCGCGGACGACGTGATCAGCAAGGCGGGCAACAGAGCCGATCCAGCCGTGAAGGACATCAAACGGAAGCTCGAGAAACTGAACAAACTATGGAGCGACGTGCAGAAAGCCACCAACGAGCGAGGACACACGCTGGACGATGCCCTGACGATAGCAGAGAAGTTCTGGTCCGAGCTGAACGGCGTGATGTCGACTCTGCGAGAGCTGCAAGACGCTCTCGCTGGTCAGGCGCCGCCAGCCGCTCAGCCGGCCGCCATTCAACAGCAACAGGTCGCCCTGCAAGAAATCAGACACGAGATCGACCAGACCAAACCGGACGTGGAGCAGGTACGCGTTTCCGGCCACGAGCTGATGGGTCTATGCGGCGAACCAGACAAACCCGAGGTCAGGAAGCACATCGAGGACCTGGAGCAAACCTGGGACAACGTAACCGCCCTATACGCCAGACGCGAGGAGAATTTGATCGACGCGATGGAGAAGGCCATGGAGTTCCACGAAACGTTGCAGAACCTTTTGGAGTTCTTGCAGGAGGCCGAGGAGAAGTTCGCCCGCATGGGTCCGCTGGGCAGCGACATCGACGAAGTTAAGAAACAGATCAAGCAATTGGCCAATTTCAAAGCGGAAGTAGATCCTCACATGGTCAAGGTCGAAGCCCTGAACAGGTAACCAAACACGGTTCTTTGCCTCTCGCTCCATTTGCGTTCTTTTGTTCCATTTTAATAGTTTTTTCTTTTTAATCGAATTCCGGAGAAGCTCCGGAACCATCGATCACGGTCTCTTACCCCCACGCCGAAGTGTTCCACGCGTGTATAATCTTATTTGTCTCCTTTGCGCGGTGTCCATTTCTACAGTAACATTTAGCAAGAATTTATACCTCTTCTGAGCAAAAACAGCGAGATTCTAATCCCAACTTTTGTTTTTTACGCGCCGGTTCCTGAACGCATAGGAGTCTGACAAGGCAAGTCAACCCTCTCTCTGTGTTGTAGCTGTAGTTAGAGCATGGCTTACATTTATTCTTTATCGTACTTCGATCGCACCGGGTACATAATAATCCCCGGTGATAACCGAATGTGGACCACCCTTTAATCTCGTAATCTCCGTAACAACCGTAATACCCCCCTTTGCTCGCGATCAAATAATCGAAAACCTTAACTTTCTTTCTCTCTGTGATGGTTGGAGTTGTTCGAACAGAGTTGTTCTTGTCGTCGGAGGTTCGTTGTATTTGCCTGCCTGTCTGCCTGGCTCGTGACGTGCCTGTTCTACTTACATACACAAACATGCCACATTCGTAGGTATTTAGAGACTCGAGAATGGACGAGAGTCGCAGCGTTTTCCTCTCACGGTCGGATTAAAACCGAGACGGGAAATAACGATCGCACGAGGTCGTCGATCGACTATCGACTATCCTCCATTTCTGGTTTCTGGCTCCATCCGTCGAACGACCTCGCGCGATCAAGATTTTCTGCCTCGACCATAGTTCTGTCACTCCTTTCCCGTAGATTCGTCGACCCTGTGTTCATTCTGACTAAACATCGAATTAAACGTACGTGTCCTAAGTAACGGCCGTACCATTTATTTACAAGCATCTCCCCATGGTGTACGCTTTCTCACATTCGGGCGTACAGATCGTATCGAAAGATCCGTGTGAATCGTTTCCAACGTTCTCCCCTGACGTTTCAGACAAGCCGCCGAATTGACGGAAAGGACATCGTCGGAGCAAGCAGCCGCCATCAAAGAGCCGCTGGGAGCCGTGAACAAACGATGGGACGGATTGCTCAGAGGCCTGGTCGAAAGGCAGAGACTCCTGGAGAACGCTCTGTTGCGGTTAGGACAATTCCAACATGCGCTCGACGAGCTTCTGGTATGGATCGAGAAGACGGACGACACTCTGGACAATTTGAAAGCGGTGGCTGGCGATCCACAAGTGATCGAAGTGGAGCTGGCCAAGCTGAAGGTGTTGGTGAACGATATTCAAGCTCACCAGACGAGCGTCGACACGCTGAACGATGCTGGTAGACAGCTGATCGAGGACGGGAAGGGAACAGCGGAAGCGTCGACGACGGCTGAGAAGTTGGGTACTTTGAACCGTCGTTGGCGCGATCTGCTTCAACGCGCTGCCGATCGTCAACGAGAGCTGGAAGACGCTCTCAGGGAGGCGCAGTCCTTCACCGCGGAGATACAGGATCTTCTGTCTTGGCTCGGCGACGTGGACAACACCATAGTGGCTTCCAAGCCGGTCGGAGGACTTCCGGAAACGGCCTCGGAACAGCTAGAGCGATTCATGGAAGTCTACAACGAGTTGGAGCAGAATCGGCCGAAGGTCGAGACGGTTCTTCAGCAGGGTCAGGAGTATCTGAAGCGAGCCGACACGCACAGCGCCGGAGGACTGAACCACAACTTGAAGACCTTGAAACAACGCTGGGACAACGTCACGGCACGAGCCAGCGACAAGAAGATCAAGCTGGAGATCGCGCTGAAGGAAGCCACGGAGTTCCACGACGCGCTCCAGGCGTTCGTTGACTGGCTGACCAACGCGGAGAAGATTCTGACCAACCTGAAACCCGTGTCGAGGGTGATGGAGACCATACTTGGCCAAATAGAGGAGCACAAGTCTTTCCAGAAGGATGTGGGAGTTCATCGCGAGACGATGCTGAATCTCGACAAGAAGGGAACTCATTTGAAGTACTTCTCCCAAAAACAAGACGTAATTCTGATTAAGAACTTGCTGATAAGCGTGCAACACAGGTGGGAGAGGGTAGTGTCCAAGTCTGCTGAGAGAACGAGGGGTTTGGATCACGGTTACAAGGAGGCCAGAGAGTTCCACGACGCTTGGTCGAGCCTGATGAACTGGCTGGACGAGACTGAGAAAACTTTGGACGAGGTTGCGGCTGACGGTGGCCTCGGTGGAAACGATCCCGAGAGAATAAAGACGCGACTGAACAAACACCGCGAATTACAGAAGGCGTTAAGCGCGAAACAGGGCACCTATGACACCACCATGAAGAACGGTAAGACGTTGAAGGATAAGGCCCCCAAGAGCGACGAGTTCGCTCTGAAGGAACTCTTGAACGAATTGAAGAACAAGTGGACCACCGTTTGCGGCAAGTGCGTGGACAGGCAGAGGAAGCTCGAGGAGGCTCTGCTATTCTCTGGACAGTTCAAGGATGCCATTCAAGCGTTGCTCGAGTGGCTCAGCAAGTCCGAGAAACAACTGGCGAACACAGGACCGCTCCACGGCGACTTGGACACCGTGGTGAACTTGGTCGAACAGCACAAGACCTTCGAGAAGGACTTAGAGTCTCGAGCCTCTCAGATGGAGTCTGTTATAAAAACCGGTCGAGAGTTGCTCGGCAAAGCGACGCCCGAGGACGCATCCGCCATTGGATCTCAGCTGGCCGAACTGAACGACCTCTGGAACACGGTGTCCCGATTGTCCTCCGAGAAGACGGACCGTCTCGAGGACGCGCTTAGAGAAGCGGAACGTTTGCATAAGGCGGTCCACGTGCTTCTCGAATGGCTGAGCGACGCCGAGATGAAGCTGAGGTTCGCTGGGCAGCTGCCGGAGGACGAGCAGGAGAGTAGGAATCAGTTGATGGAACACGAGAAGTTCTTGCGCGAACTGCGTACCAAAGAAATGGAGAAGGATCAGACTTTGGAACTGGCTCACGCGATTCTCGCGAAAGCTCACCCGGACGGCGTTCTGGTCATCAGGCACTGGATCACGATCATTCAGTCCAGGTGGGACGAAGTGGCCACCTGGGCTCACCAGAGGAATCAGAGATTGGAGAACCACATGAGAGGACTTCAGGTAAGGCGTTAAAAAGTTCAGGAAGAATACAGAAGTTTATGTCACATGGTACTTATGTTTTGTTGCATCTTTCAGGACCTAGACAATCTCTTGGAAGAGCTACTTTCGTGGCTGGAAGGTCTGGAGAATACCCTGAACGCGCTCGAGGCCGAGCCTCTGCCGGACGACAAGGCTACGTTGGAGATGCTGATTGCGGATCACAGAGAGTTCATGGAGAACACTAGTCGAAGGCAGAACGAGGTCGATCGCGTTTGCAAAGCCAGACAGATCAAAACAGTCAAAGACACAAAGAAGATGTCGAAGGCTAAGTCACCCGCGCCGACGTACGTTCACATTCTTTTCTATTCTCTTGCCCTGGTCCCCAACAATCTTCTTTTAGCAAGTTGTCGCGGGTGGAACGCCAAGGATCGCGCTCGTCGGAAAATCATCGCTCCTCCGAGGTAGACGGAATCGTTAGCGAACGATACTCGCCTGCATTTGCTTCTCGAATACCCGGTTTACCATTCGACGACCGTACTCTATTGTTTCATAGTTTTGTTTTCCGTTTGCGTGAGCTTTGGCGTATTGGAAGTCACACTTGCCCGTGCATGTTGCGTTTCATACCGATCTTTTTTTATTTTTTTTTTTTTTTTATTTTTTTTGTTCTTTTTCTGCGTGAAAAGTTTTCGTTGAAGATCGATCGTGGACGTCTGCGAGGGCAACTACAACGACAGAAAGGTTCGTCGTCGAAGGATACGGGTCTCTTCGTCTATGCTGTTGACTTTACACGCTCCGTCGAAGTCTATTCGGTTTATTTTGTAGCAGTGTTTCCAAGGGCGAATACGACAAAGTGAATGCGCGTTGTAGGCAGCATGGTAGAGAGTAACTTTTGGATTCGTGTATTAAAAGACAAATGGAACGCGTTCACGGCGTACAGAAAACAGGAAACTTTAGTCGGAATTTTTTAAATCGCGTCCGCAATTCACTTTCTCATCGGTAGTTGTAAATTCTTTGCGACGGAGTTTGCGAAACGTTCTGTAGTAAGTACAGAGAATAGGATAGCGACCTATTCTCCTTCCTGTTTTCTCCGTTTGCTCGTATTGTAAGGAGCCTAAGGACCGATCGCTGACTTGGGACACGGCGATCGGTGCACGAAAAACCGTGAATTTCGTCACGCGATGGTCTGGTAGAAGTGTCGAGTGATGTGACGCATGTTCCTGTTTAGCCGAGCCAGCCCGGGCCGTGAGAGAACGCCAGATTCGTTGCCGCACATTGGCCCACGCTTCCCACCCAAAGGAAGGTTCGTCACACACATCCACACTTCGATTCTCTGCTTGTTCATGCTCTGCTTTCAACCCTAACACACACCAGTATTTTGGTTTTTGCTTGCAGTTAAATCGGTTACAACGATCACATTATTCAACAATAGTATAGATTCTCCTTCGTTTCTTCTTTTCTTATTCTTCGATACATTTTGTTCGTCTCGTTTCACAAAAGAAATAGTGTAACCATAGTTTTGAACAACCGAGTTCGTTGACTCTAGAAAGACCAAAGGCGAGGAGCTCGTCGAGCCCACCTAGTCAGAGGATCTTTAAAATATGCTATTTCTCACGTGCATTCATTTTAGCTTATAGCTTTAAGGAGATTAATAATAAATGAAGAGCCTATTCGTATCAACGTGGAAGTCGCAGATGGTCTCAGTCTAATATTTCATACATTAATAAATATTGTTGCTGTAAATACATATTCTTCGTTTATAACAACTTATCAGAATGTTCGTTAAAACATGAATAGACGAGGGATCGTATAAATGTTTTAGAAAATATTGGGGAAGAAGTTAGAAACCAATTACAATAGAAAAAGTTTACATAAGATGGCTAACGTAGGTGGGTTCGATAAGCTTCCCCATAGTTTTTAACGCGACCCTTTGTGCCTAGGTCTTTGTAGTAATGATCCTCTTCGTCATTCATTTGCTTTCTTTGCTTCTTCTGCTTGGTTCATGTGATACTACGTAATCGTAATGAGAGAAAAATTGTCATTTCTTGTCTCCGTGTACAGCAAAGGCGCCGAACCGGAGTTCCGTAGCCCGAGGGTGAAGCTTCTCTGGGACCGGTGGAGACACGTGTGGATGTTGGCCTGGGAACGCCAACGCAGACTCCAGGACAAGTATAATTACATTCAGGAATTAGACCGTGTCGCGAACTTCAGCTGGGAGGACTGGCGTAAGAGGGTAAGGGGTGTCAATAGCTAATAAACAATAGTTTGTATTCCTTACAATTAAGCTACCTATGATAGAAGATCTATTTCATTCAAGTACGCGTAGTCTTCATGACATTAAAACTAATGCAATTGTCGTAGTTCCTGAAATTCATGAACCACAAGAAGTCCAGGTTGACAGACCTCTTCAGGAAGATGGACAAGAACAACGACGGACTGATTCCGCGCGATGACTTCATCCAAGGAATCATGAACACCAGTTAGTTTCTTCCTCTTGTTGCCGCCGTGTATACTGTTCCAAAGTTCAATTAATACCTGTAACGTTTCTTGGTAGAATTTGAGACTTCACGGTTAGAAATGGGAGCAGTCGCGGATTTGTTCGATCGCCACGGGGAGGGACTGATCGACTGGAAAGAGTTCATTGCCGCCCTGAGACCCGACTGGGAGGAGCGCAGAACGTACAACGACACGGACAAGATCCACGACGAGGTGAAACGGTTGGTGATGCTGTGCACTTGTCGCCAGAAATTCCGTGTGTTCCAAGTCGGCGAGGGAAAATACAGGGTACGCGATCAGAGTTCAGAAAACAGTTTTCGTTTACCTAGGGTATCGTAGGTGGACGTTTTCTCTGACGCGAGTTTTAACGTTTTAGTTCGGGGACAGTCAAAAATTACGACTGGTTCGAATTTTACGATCCACCGTGATGGTACGAGTCGGTGGTGGATGGGTAGCCTTGGACGAATTTCTATTAAAAAATGACCCTTGCCGCGGTGAGTATCCATCCCATAAATTCGCTCTATCTTTTTCTCTCTGTTCCGTTACCGTCGAATTATTCTGTCGGAATCGATGATTTTTTACGACAAATATTCGAGTAATACGACTCTCGCGGCTATGAAATTTCCTTCGACCGTTCCGACACGTCCCTTGTCTGCCTTGAACGCGACACAGATCGACCGGATCTCGATCAAGAACGATTACTTCATTCTCTCCTGGCCCCCTCTCTTCTCCCTATCCAAAGAGGCAGCTAAACGCGTTTATGTTTCTTTCACCGAATTAGAGACGCGTGTGGGTTTGAATCGACTGGTTTTTTTTTCTTCTTTTTATGGAATTGTGCGTTCGAACTAACGTTGCGTGCTTTTTACCTTGAGTTCTGCCAGAGTTTGTGTTATATTCGTTCCCCCCCCTGTCCGGTACTAAATCATACTCGTTCGCTTCCCGCTGCCTCGGGAATATTTCGTGTTCGCACTTTCATTCGCGTAACATCTCCATACTAAAATTCATTCGCTAAAAAGAAAAATTCTCTCATCAACCAAAACCCTTCGTCGTGTCTCTTCGTGCAAGACCGCGCGAGCATATGTTTCATGTATCGCATTTTCGTTAGTGCATTCACTTACGTGTACGATCTCAGCTCCTGAGGTACGAAATGTGAGCGTGACTAATATTATTAACCGACCTTTCACGACTTTTAACATACGTGTATGTACATAAGCAGAAGAAGAACAAGAAGAAAGCGTGCGCTCGTTATACTTGTTGATCTCCGCTTCGCGCGTATCTTACTTGCGTATTTGCTAGGTTTCGTGTTGGCTTTGTTACTAACGTTAAACGAACCATTGCGTTCCACGAGCGAATCGAGCTTTTCAACACGCTGCTCGGAATTAAATAAAAATGTTCCTATTCCAAGTTAAAATATTGTTATATCGTAAGAAAGTTCGTGGAACGCGATCGTTCGCTCGAATACCATAGCGAATAGAGTATCTTGGTACTTTAGGAGACTCCGTATCGCTTGTCATTAGTCTAACGTCAATTGTCCGATCCCTCTGCCAATCCCTGGTTTTCTCCCAGAACATAATTGTCTCCGTCTGGTTCCATCGAAACATCTCGTTTTATTGCGCACAACTTTGGTGACGTACCTCTCCGACATCACGTGTATTCTTTTAATTGCGCATCGAGTTTATGAATATTGCATGCCTTCGTAAAACTTACAAAAGAAAAAGGACCATCACTAAACTCCTAAAATCGTGATTAACTCGTCAAGTTTTTCTAATGCCGATACCGGACCCTAACAAACCGGAACAACATGAGGGTTGGTGTCCGCTCGGTGAGAATATTTTTATATGGGAATAATTGCGACTCGTGGCCCGTACGAGCACCACTCGTGGATACATTTATTGTCGATGAAACAACGTTTTGCGGTAACGCGATTGAAGCAAGGACCAAGATCGCGCTGGCCACGAAGTCGACGTTTTCGTATATCCTGCATGATTATACGTATCTGTACGTGTACATACGTTTGCTTCCTTGCAACGAGTTTCGAGTCTTGTGTATCTTAGTTCGTTTCGCGTGTTTGTCGTGCAGAACTCTTGCGTGTGCGTGCGTGTACGTGTGTGTATAAAGTGGCATGCAAATACCGATTACCTAATTTTTTGAGTGTACCGTAACAATACAACTATAAATCGTACTCGCGTAGTCCGTCGTTGCGTTTTATCCGGTCAATTAGTACAGTCATATTTGCCCCACGGATCATTTCCCATTTCATTGTTCGGCGGAACGACGAGATTCGTTTCCCGAATGTCGTCCCCTTGAGTTACCAACCTTTATCGAAACCACGTTCGACGCGGTGTTTCTTCCACCCCCGATTCAGCGTCGTCGAAAGTCTAACGCTGTATTCGAGGAAGAGATATTTTTCAACGCGTTAAAACACCAGTCGACGACTAGACTTTCGACGCCGATGTTCGCATGTCACTACCCCCCCCACGTGTTATTCGAATCTTTTCCGCGGTATCAAGCGTAATTAACGAGAAATGAATAAATCGACTCTTGCCTTCCTCGCGTCTCTTATTTCGTTCCGTTAATTGTACAACGCGAGTAGAAAATCACAGCGGTATCTACGACACCTGTTCGACACTACGTTTTGTCTATTCTTATTAATCTTTGATCATTAATTGAACCTTGCAACTCTTACCGAACAAACGATCTATAATACACTGTATTTTTTTTCTCTTTGTTTTCCACCGTACACTCGCACACAAACATACCGTGTACGCCGCTGCCATCGCTCTAATAACTGTCGCCTACTATCGCTGCTACTATTACTTGTTGCTGTTATCCGTATACTCTATCTATTTTACTCTCTCTGTCTGCGCAAATCGCGTTGAATCACGGTGAAACCTGGCTGTCGTCAACGCCGCTGCAAATAACCCGTATCTCGTCGCTTATACTTTCTATTAACTACCTTCGATACGTACCTCCTGTTCTCTGAAACTTTCCGCTAAAAAAAATAATTACAAAAACTGTATTTTCTTTTCTCTATTTTCCCCCCTAATTTCTGTGTTACTATTTCTCAATCTCTCTCTCTGTCTTTCTATCTGTAAAATATTTATCTGTACTTTGCCCCCTAAAATCCCGGCATACATGTCCTGTAACGGCTTCCTTCTAACTTGCGTGCACGCAACACACCACTGTAGCCAAGGGAAGAACGAATATCGAGCTGCGAGAGCAATTCATACTGGCGGACGGCGTCAGCCAGACAATGACGGCGTTCAGATCGAAGCCGAGCCCGACCTCGACGTTGCAGCGTACGCAAATCTCATCCGCGAATACCGGACCGATCACCAAGGTAACGTCACCATACTCTCCGTCCCGGTCGATGGATCGTGAACGCGGGTCCTCCTCGGCGTCTGGACACGTTCGCGTTCACGATCCATCCAGGGACAATTGACTTACTTCGTTTATCTCTATTTGCACACTCTCTGTCGCGTGTATCTATTCCGCGAGACACGATGCAAACTGGATCGCTGGATCGTTCGTTGATCCATTCGATATGTCCTCTGGATCGGACAGGAATCTCTCTGGGCGACCCTCCTTCAGAGGTTGCAAGTTCAATCGATCGAAAGTTGCGGAGTATCGTTTTGTATTTTCGGTTATACGAGACGAAGGATTCCTCGACTCCCAACATTAGAAAGAGCGATAGCAACTTTTGGTCATTTTGAATTTCCAATCGCAACGGGTGGTCCCGGAGTGCGTTCGATCTCGAGACAGAGTAATATCAAGTTTATCAGAGGATGATTCGGAGGTTCCCTGGTTCGACGATCCCCGATTCTCTTTCTCTTTGGTCTTGCCCGCCCGGTCGAAGTCTTGATCGTGCTCGCTCGTTCGAGGTAAGTACTGACCGCCTTGAGAGCGCAAACCGGCCGCTCTGACATTTATTTTCTTTATCCTCCGCATGCGAGCATGTCAGCTTAAAGACGGTAGCAGTCGTCGCACACCTAGAGCTACCGTAGACCGCCCACGCACCTCGAGGTAGTCGCTTCAGTCACCCTTCTCTCCGAATCGGTTCCAACCCCCCCGAAGCTCCCTTTCAGTTTTCAGCCTCGTCCACCCCGATCAAAACGTCCTGGCCCCCCATCCCCCAGCCCACCCAGCCACGCTGATATGCGTCTTCGAATCGGAATATCAAGGTCGTGCCGTGAATCGATCCCTTGGCGTATCGCCCGGGGGAATAGTACCTCACCTCAGGAGATGCGATTTCACGAGATTCTCTCTCTCTCTCTCTCTGTCTATCACTCTATTTTCTATTTGTCTATTTTCTGTGATTCGCGACCCGACATCGTCGGCTCGAGCGACCTGATAATCGGTCTGTCGATCGGGTCGAGGCCTTCAGCGTTCGCTCGATCGACGGACGAACGGGAGAGAAGAACGGTTCGCCACGTACGACCCGGTGGTACATTCCTAAACTTTTCGTTTGTGGTGTAGCGGAGGAGTTTATGAGCCAGCTGACGCCGATATTTGAGAGTTTGAGGCAAAAGGAGGACCTCCCGTGCTCGTATCCCCTCCACATGCACGCCCCCTCTTATCATTGGGTAAATAAGAACTCTATTCTCTGATTTCTGCTGTCGTTGGTGTGACACACGGTGTACCCGATAATCTTATCGTGTATTCCGTTACGTTTCTCACAATCTTTCTGTTCTCGTTTTTTTGTTGGTTTTCATGTTTTTTTATTTTTCTTCCTGTTCGTATTTTTTTTTTATTCTTTCTTTCTTTTGGTTTTTGCCTCTCGAGTGCGCTTACGTTCCGCTGCATCGTGCGACGACCGACGGAACGCGTCTCTGTTGCTCGTTGCCTCACGACGACCGACCACCGTATCGATCTCGCGATCCTGCGATCCCACCATAGATCTTTGTCTTTGAGTTTGCGCTGCTGCTGTCGCTGCCGTTGCCCTCAGCATCCCCCGCCGCTCGTCTCGATTATCGCAATGCCAGTAACGCGTGCCCGCGTACGGGACACCCCCCGTCGACATAGCATAGCTTTCATCGACGGTCATGCATGCGGTAGAAATGGTAGATTACGTAGCTCGACGACTGGCGATTATGTTCTCACGGTTTAGGTGCGTCTGGATCCATCGAATCACCCTCCCCCGCGCATCCAACGCGCTGCACTGGAATGGGGTAACTCCACGTTTTCTCATAATATACTTCATCTCGATCATTGATCACTGTTTTGCATCAAAATTTCGGACTTTAGACCGTGGGAACGTCACTTTACGTTGGTGCATACGCAATTTCTTCAACAAAAATGTTATCAGACTGATACTTCCCTAACAAACTAATACAACAGAAACATAATTATAGAAACCTTAACTGGACTTTAAAAACTCAGGATGTCCACATCGTTAGTATTTACTTTGCATCAGTAGTTGCTATACTCGTTAAAAGTCTCTGGAGCGTGACCGGGTCATAACTGCAGGAGGAAACTATCAAACGAAAATGAATGTACTATGACTGCGGCATCATACTTTTTTTTATATAAATCCTACGTAAAAAATTATTGTAACGTAATATTACATATTATATATTTACAGGAATATTCTGTATCGTTTCTATGTCCGAAGAAGTTCGGTATGCACCAACCTAATTTAATATTGAAACTGCGCATGTTTCGCGCGTCCCCGTTTCCGTTTTCGTTCGCCGCGTCGCCGAACGTTCCGTCGAGTCCACCCCCGCCAGTAGCTTCCGGGTTATTCTTTTTCGTTTCCACGTCCGTCAGCCTGATTTTTATTGGATGCCTCTGAACGATTTCCCCCTCCCCCGTAGAACGAACCGGGATTTTTGTAGCAAGGTTCGAACGAACGATCGGTACCCCTGTAGACGCGAACGCAGACACGTCGATGTCGAATGGCGTCTGGAAAGGGTGTCGAGCGTTTCGAACGGGCGATTCTCTCGCGAGACGTAACGCGATTCGCGTGCCGCGGATACGGTGTGATACTGTATCGATATGTGCATAACGATCTCCTGTATTGCTGTATTGGTGCGTGCATAGTGGCGTTGATCGGAGATACTTCGAATCACCATAAGCTACTCTATCTCTCCCAACTTCCTCTGGTAAGTTTGCATGGATCTTTGTTTTTTTTTTAGACGTATAATCGCTCTCTTCGTCAACGGTTGTCTATATTTTTTTTTGTTTTTTCTTAATTTTCTCGACGCTCTTGTTTTCCTTCGATCGATCGATCGGTTTCTAGTTCGCATCGGTGGCGTTGAAAGGTTCTAAACGAACGACCGAGCAGCACCCGCGAAATTGCCAAGTTTTCTCGCGCGATACCGCCCGAAAGGATCGCGCGGCTGAAGGGAATTTTTTTTTACAAATACCAATAATTAATGTTTCTTTTTTGTTTAAATTAAATTTGCTTCCTTCCGCCCCGCGATTCGGCGCGTATCGCTTTGTAACTAACAGCATCGACGCGCCGCATTAGCGCGTCGACCGTTCGAAGAACTCTTGCTGTTTGTCTATCTGTTTGTTTGCCTATCTGTCTCTACACGCATCTCTCTGTACCGATTCCCATCGTTTCGTTTACTCGAGCCGAGATTTCTGTCGCGTAGGTGAGAGAACGAAGCGCTCGAAGCGTTCCTATGGGACAGTCCAGAGCGTCGCGCTCCTCTCTGAGCGCCGGGACGCCGGACAGCCTGAGCGACAACGAGAGTTCCTTCAGAATTGGCTCCGCCAGGAAGACCAGCACACCCTACAGAAGCACCATCACGCCCGGTCAGTTCCTTTCTTATCATCGATCATAAATAAAATTAGCTCCTTGTTCAATTTACGAATTCCCTTTGCCAAGCAACTCCTTAATACGAATCTTATTGCAGGCGGTAGTCGTCCATCGAGCAGACCGGCGTCGAGACCAGCGTCCAGACCGACCAGCAGACCCGGAAGCAGACCCGCCTCCAGACAGGGTAGCAAACCCCCGAGTCGCTACGGTTCCACTCAGTCGCTCGACAGCACTGGTAGGGAATCTGAACCTCGTCTGCTTCTACTTTTTACCCTTTTCAATCTGGAGACTTAAATTTTGGTTAATAAAGTACGGGACACGGTCAGAAATATCAAGAGATATCTTAAGCAGACTGTGAAAGATTCCAAGGCTTCGATGTATCCCAAAAGGGGGCCGATTTCAATTGTATTTTAAGCGTATTTCATACTGTATAGAACCTCAATTACAAAGTCTCGTTCACATAGACAAACACGGTTGTCTACGTGTAAAGAATTGTCCAAAGTACACCTTTCTTCTTCGTACATTATGCCTACACGTAGTGAACGGCCTTACCGCAGAGTGAACAAGTTAATTACTTTCAGATGACTCGACCAACCTGAGCCGTATTCCGCGCAGGACGAACGTGAGTACCACAGGGAACACGCCGACCTCCAGCAGACATAACAGCGTGTCCGGAAAGAGACTTGGAACGCCGGTGAACGGTTCAAGTTCGAGGCCGCGAACGCCCACCGGTCTAGTTAGTCCAGCCAGTGGCGTTCCCGCGAGGTTTGTACACACGTACCTGCTCTTCCTCGTGTGTTCACTTGAATACCAAAGAAACGAAACCATGAAATGGAAATTACTTAAGAACGACTAACTCGCATCTTGTCGAATCTAGATATTGATGATGATTGTATCGCATCGTACTTCGTTGTAGAGATTAACGACGACCGTACGTGTATCGTGACGTATTCGCATCTCGTACCCTACGATCTAGGAATGAATGTTGATCGACGTGTCGCGATTGTGCACGTTTCACCGGTGTTTATTTCATCCTCCCACCGGCATTCTCTGCCTTGCCGAATATTGTTTCTCTTTTTTTTGTTTTCCCCTGTTGTAACGGGAGACCCGGTTGAGAGAAGAACGACGCGATTTAGAACGCCCGGTGCCCACGCATATTAACGCACACACGGTTCTCACGCGTTAGTTAACGATTAACATAAAATCTGGTTAATAACATTTTTTTAGGTTTGGCACAATCCATAGAGCTTCGAGCATTCCAACCCTGACTGGTGTCGGAACACCGATCAGGTAAACCTAAATTAACGATTACGGAATCCATTCTCGGGAACTGGCGGATTGGCTTTCGCTTGATCTATTCGTACCACACGATCTATGGCAATTTCTAACTGGGACGCTTGCGTCACGGTGTCTCGAACAGTTTGACGCTAATAATCACTTTTCTAAATTCATACATCTGTCGTGTAATGCTCGCAGCAGTGGTGGAGGCAATTTAATTATTTATTTCATTTCTATTCGTTTACTTTTCATCCGTGGATTTTTCGCCCGTGTTCGTCGTCGTTCCGGTCGGTTGTTTGCGAATCTCTCGATAGTGATAAACGTTAAACTGATGATTCGATGGTGATGGTTTAGCCGCTCGAGGATTCCCGTGTACATCGGCTCGGATATTAAATCCCCGCAATCGACGACCAGCAATATATCCACTCATTCTACGCAAAGCAACAACTCGACGGTTTCTACCGATTCTACCGGGTATGACCGTACTGTTTCCTCTGCTGTTAACACACGATTAGCCTTCTTTTCTATCTCTGCACTGTGTGCTTGGTATGCATGATGCACAAGTATCTGTTTTGTTCTGTCCTTTTACCGTTGTCGAAACGATACCCGACAAAAACGGCGGACAGTTCCTTTACTTTGACGTTTTGTTTGCTCGTTTGTTAACGTTTGCGACGTTTCGACGAACACGCTCGTTCGACGATGAAACCAACGGTGCATAGAACTTCGTTGTAGCGAATGCGTCAGCTTCGTCGAAGCGTTAGTGTGTTCGTGTTCGTTTTATTTTAGTTTGCAGCTTCCGCTCCATTAACGGCCGTTAACACTGCACCGCTTGGGGGACACGTTAATAATTCAGTGTCGTGTTTGTTTTCTAACACTAGGAGCAGCTCGGTGTGTACAAATTCAGCGACTAACACCTCCTCGGCCGTTAAACAAAATAGGTAATCATCGTTTCGCTCTGACTCGGTTTACTGTGGTTTGTATGTGACGCTTGTCGTTGGTGATCGCGCGAACCGTACCTAGAGGACCAGAACGGACAAGATCGGTGGCTCTATCGGTTTTATCGGGTACCCGAGTACCCGATTAGCTGGCTAGTATCTGGGTACACGGGATAATCGGTCTCCAACCGATACCACAGTCAGTAAGGGCGAAAGAATCTGGCCACTCGAGGCTGTTGAGATTAGTTTGTTCGTTTCGAAAAGAATAGACGTTTGAATGCCCACTAATGGTGACCATTCCTTATGGGGGATAGCTCGGTGGCCTTGACCAGCCAAACTTTATCGCCCTTGCTTGAATTAAGCAGTCCGTTGCTCAGTTTTCAACGCACCGGGCCGACCAGGCTGCGTATTTGTGCGTGATATCGTCCATTTGTCGATCGTTCCAAACGGTCGCGATTAACAAACGACGCCATTAGGCGGGAAGAGCAACCTTTCACGTTAATTCTAATGCTTTCTTAGAACGAGAACACCGTCCAGCGGTTCGAGCACGCCGCTGCCACCATCCCTGAAGCTGTCGAGGAAACCTTCCGGGGCCTCGGACACCTCAGTGTCAACGACACCGACCACTCAACGGAAAGGAAGACCAACGCCGATCGACCAACGAGCACCATTCCGATTATAGTCGCCGGACATCCTTATAGTCAACACGAAAGAAAGGCCAAACGTCGACGCCGGGATCGGCAATCCTTTTTACGTGATCCCCGTCGACGAAACGCTTAGGATAATCTAATATATACATATATGTAATAACGATTCGAACCGCGAGGACGCCTCGGGAGATACCAGTCGTTATTGGCTCTCGTTTCGAGCATAGCGCGAATTCGATATCGAAGCGAGGCCCTCCTCGGGCGCGTCCGCACTAATCGACCGTAAAAGAGCTTAACATTATTATCGAACTATTTTGTAAAAAACGCATAGAATCATGTAATATGGAACGGACGCGACGCGCGATCCAAAGAGAAATTTATTTGGGAACAATCGTCGGTTTTGCGTGAGAAACCTCTGCGTAACGGAAACCGACGGGCCTCGTTCTCGCGCCCCCACTCCGGCTGTATCGATTTAACTCTTTTTTCGTAAATACGTTTCTTTACATACAGAGAATAGCGATAACGATTTATTATTAATGTAATTTGTAATTTTACGTTATCCATAGAGCTAGGTGTTTATCAGCAGACACGTGCGCGCGCGAAAGTAACGTCTCGTCCCTTGGAAAGAAAGAAATCCGTGGCGGGTGTACGCGTACTTGCGAATTCAAGATGGCGGCGTACGCTCGATCCCGCGTCGCTGACTACCGACCGATCTTTTCGTTGTCCGTTTCCTTCCCCCTCGATCCTCCATCCTCGATCGTTCTGTTAATCGATCCAAAGGGCCCTACTAGAGGAGCAACGAACAGAAGGAACGCCTGTTTCTTTTTTTCTTTTATTTTTTTTTCGTTTTGTTTAGGGGAGATTAAAAATCACGATGTAAATATTGCTCGATTCTCCGGCTCGGTGTCGCAACCGGGAACCACTCCGCGAATAAGACAGTTTCCTAGAAAAGACACGAGTTTACGCTACCCGCAACGATTGCCTTAAAAGTCTATCGCCGTACCGCTTCTGCGCGAATCGTACCTGCCTGCCGAGGCGAACCGACGCTCGGATGAAACAAGTAGGGCCCCGAACCAACGGAGAAGCGATTCTTTTCGTCTGATCGAGAACCGTTCGCCCCGCCATCACGGGCGCACAACACAGAAATATCTATTTTGCGAAAAGGCATTTTTTCCGATTCTTCTTCTACATTTTTTTTTTTTTTTTTTTTTTACGTTTTAGATGCGATTAACGCGATAGCACTGATTCGTACGATGATGCGATTAATCTATTAACTATTCTTAAATGTTAATCTCTGTTTTCGCTTTACTTGAAGGTTCTGTATCGTCGCTACTAATTGCAGTGGAAAAAAGAAATATACGCAAAACGCACACGCATTTGACACCAAACTGACGTTCCTCGATCTTTCCTTCACAGAGACATATAGACAACGTATAGAAACAAATCGAATATGGCACGATGGACGGATCGTGTTCCGAGAAAGTTCACGACGAACTCGTACTTTTCGACGAGTGAGAAGATCTATGATACTATGTTTGAATACCTGCGTTCCAAACCGTAGGTTCTTTTCTTACTTTAATACCAAATTCATAAAAATTCATTAAAATTTAAATCTCGCGTAAGAGTGCTGGCACGTACCCAGAAACGTAGTGCTCTTTCCATTTTCCAAAATTTATTTTAATATTCTCCATTCTAACAGAGTCAACAAATTCATACATGTTTTACGTACTTATCTATGTATTTTATTTTTTATTAATAAACATCACTCCAATACTCATGGTTGTTGTTTAAGCTAACCCGAACATTTTAATGGACATCTAGGAAGCGACGTCACCGTTACAAGAAATCACCAAACATTCTGCCACCTCCTCGGATATCATGTTCTCCTGGCACAAAGTAAATACGACTGATTTGGTTCGATTTTAAGTAACTTTATTTTTATTAAAAGTATAAAGCGTTTTTCTATGTACATATAAAAGAATGTGTGTTCCTCCTTCGATTTTTATTATGCCTTTTGTTCGGTCCTAAGCGTGAGAGCAAATTAATTGTGCGAAGATGTCAAAACGTGAATCACGGTCTCAAAACCAAGTATAGTATTCGTTGTTGAAATAGTTTCTGAGATACAATTTGCCCATCCCTGGTCTGTAACTACGTCAAGTTACAGACCTCTGTTTGCCTCGGGTGTGCGATTGAAGAAAGGGAACGATGCTCGTTCGTATAAAAAGTATCATTTATTAACGATCGAATCAATTTGTTCGCGGAACATTTTATATACAAATTGTGCGTGCAAACTTAACGAGACTATTTACAATAACAGATTCATGAACGAATGTATATATCTACGAGAGAGAATCGTTTGTTCGACAAAATTAGTGCCGTAAAAAGAGGGACGTACGATCGATCCAAGTGCTGTCGTTTCGCGGCAGCCATGACTGTTCGCGCTCGAAAATTAGCATTCAGAGGCCTCGGTTCGTAAACAAATATGCACCAAAACGGTGTATCTACGATCACTACTTGCGCGAGAGCTTTTGAAGCCGTGCCTTCAACCCCGTGGCGCTCAGTTTCAGTTTCTCCACTTTGGTCTTGCTCTCGTACTTCTTTCGTATCTCCTCCATTCGTTCCTTTCGTATTCGTTGTTGTTCTTTCTTCCAGATGTCCTGCAAGACCAGCGTAAAGGAATCCAGTCATTCGTACACTCCTCAAAGTAGCCCGGTTCGCTCTCACGACGAGGTACGAGATTTTTTTTATTATTATAATTAGATTCCATCGAACAACGTCGACAGAGTTTGTCCAACCGTTTTGGAAACAGCATGCTCGAGCGTAATTGTAACACAAAGGTTCGCGTACCTTGAAGTCCTTGCAGAAACCGAGCCAGAGAACGAAAAATGCATTCGGATCGGCCGTGTCCAGGCTGCTACCTTTAGGAGTGTACTGATAAAATTGCATCACAGCCTTAAATTTGTTCCTAGCCTCCAGCAACGCCTCCTGCTCGTTCGCCAATTCCGTGGCTGCCTCGCGGAAGAACGAGTCCATCTTTGCCTTGAACGGTCCCGTCGTTGCTGAATCTGCTTCCACCACTTTGTTGCATTTCTTGGTGCAAGCTGAACAGGACAGGAAAAACAATGTATTGGTAAGCTCAGAAAAATATTATCACAAGCATTTTGGTAACAAATTTGTAGACTTTACCTTGCAGTTCCTTCTGTAGCCTGTCAAGATCGGCCGTGATATTGTCGAAGTTGATGGTCGAGGCGGCCTCCACATCTGCAGGCTCGGGTACTGGCAAGGGTAACGGTTCCTCGAAATTATGGTCCTTCTCTTGAGCCAGTCTAGCCCTCACGACGTAATGGAGAAGAGTTATCCCCGGAACGTTTGATTTCACGTCCCTCAGCTTGCCCAGGATTTCAAGGCCGAAACCGTCCGCTTGGCCTCGCGTCCTGTTCCCGCCGTTCATGTAATTGCCCAGCGTTAGGATCAGACCTATGACCTTCTTCAGGGAACTGGAGCTGCGGAGGAAATCGCAGGTGGTGCGCATGTTCGTCAGTTTCGTGGACACCGAGGATATGGCGTCGTGAAATTCAGTCTGGAACATCAGGCAGGCTATCCTCTCCGTGAAGCAATTTATACACGAGAGTTTCTTCAGGAAGATCTCTGGCCGGTCCAGAGGCACTTCCGGGTTCGCTTCCTCGAAGGCCTTTATGTCTTCCAACTCTTTCTGCGTTGGCCTCTGTAAACAATTGGGATTTCAATCTCTATCACTACGCGTTGCAATAGGTGCACTGCCTCGCTTCTTGCGTGAATTTCCATACAAAATGTCGAATGCTGTTTCGGTTTACTGGCTCGTAAGGCTATCTGGCACATTCGTAGCAAGACTCCAGGTGCAAAATTAATCAGAGTCGCGTTGTTGCTCGAGGTAAGCAGGGTAGAAAATAACGGAGACTGAACGTGATTGACTGGTGTTGTTTATTAATGTGTCGATGCGTGGTGTGTAATGTGGTACTGTTACGACGATACGTGGCGTGTACTAGATCACTGGGTAATGTAAAGGGATCGGTCCCCGGAGGTGGAAACTGGCAAGAAGAGAGACAGTACTGTGGCGAGCCGTACGATTTCGTATATCTGTTGCAAGGCCTCCAGGTTGACCACGCTCGTGTCCAGATTGTACACGGCGTTCTCCACCTCGCAGAAGTCCACGTGCAGGCTCTTCTCGAGTATGCCCACGGTTTTCGAGCGCTTCGAGTCGAGAATCTTCGCCGGCTGCACCTTAGACGGCTTCGAAGAATCGTCCGCCTTTTTGACGGGCTTTCTCGCGGTCACCTGACGCGAAAAGAGACCGGCGAACTCTTTCATGTCCAGGTTTTTCTCTTCCTCTAGCTCCAACCACAGCGGAACCTGGAACGATTTCAGTCTGTCGAGTAAAAGGTGACGATGATGAATCGAGACATACCTGAACGGGTGAATCTGAACTGTCGACGGAGCCATGTTCCGTCGGTACCACCGGTACCAGTAACCTCGTCCAGTAGAGCGGTTTCATGGGCACCTCGGGGCACAGCGATTCTTTCCTCATGCCTAAACGTGGAAGACAGTACTGATCATCGCGATGTCTCGACACCACGCGTCACGGCGACGCATCCTGCGTTCTGTTACTCACACGCTCTGCTTGCCGGGTTCCAACCCCCCACTGGAGGCGCGGGCAAGGGACAGGGGCCCGTCGATTGCGTTCCTTGCGCCGTTGATCCCGGCGGTGGTGGCGGTGGCGGAGGTCCACCGGGTATTACGATCGACGGTGGTGGCGGTGGAGGAGGTGGACCTCCCATCGTTGGCAGTGGCGGAGGTGGAGGCGGTCCTCCAGGTATCCCCATGGGGGGTGGCGGTGGCGGTGGTATACCGGGAATCGAAGGTGTCGGAGGCGGTGGCGGAGGGGGTGGGACAGGTGGTCTTCCCATGGCACTTATCGAGGGTGCTGGAGGTGGTGGCGGAGGCGGTGGTGGAGGAATCGACGAGCTTTCGTAGAGTACACCGTTCGTGGTTGCCAGTAACGATGGCGGAGGAGGAGGGGGTGGTGGTGGAGGAGGTACAGAGCACATCGATGGTGTCGGTGGAGGTGGTGGAGGCGGCGGAGCACCCAACATGGCGCCTAACGACGGTGCTGGTGAGGGTGGTGGAGGTGGCGGGGGTGGAGCAGGTGGCGGGACAGGAGTTTCTCTGGTCAGTGGTTGCAGGGCTGGTGGCGAGGGTCCTGGAGGAGGCGGAGGCGGCGGTATTCTCGTCAACGAAGTTATGTTTTGCGAAGGAATCGACTGTGCTGGCAACGAACAAACTGGCAGTGGCGGTGGAGGTGGTATGGAAAACGAGGCAGGCTGCGTCGAGGAAATCGAACACGAATTGTTAGGGGAACGATGATCTAGGAAGGGTGATGGCGGCGGTGGAGGTGGCGGGGGTGGAGGTGTGCTCGAGAACGTGGACGGGGATGACATCGATGGTGGCAGTGGAGAAGCTGGCAAGAACGGGAAGTCCCTCGCACTTTTAGCATCTTTGTAGCCATTTGCAACCGGCAGAGACGCTATCCTGGTCGCAGGCTCCTCGAGAATAACGTCCTGGACGCTCGATCTCTCCGTAGGGGACGCGGAATCTCCCGAACTTCGTGTCCTCGCGATATTTCCAGGACCTCCATCCAGAAACGCAGTCGTAGGGGACGTCTGAGTGGATCTCCCTTGGGTCGTTCTGTCCGCATTCTTCGTCAGTTCACGAAGTCGCTCGACCTCGCGTCTTAACCTTTCCTTCTCAGAGTCTCGGCGATCTTTCGCGATCGCTTCTTCCGAGTTTAGGCTAGCAGACGCGGGCTTATCTTCCTGAAACGATAGACGCGTTACTCTTGCTCCGAAAAACGGTCGTTGACTCTCTGTGTGCACATCTTACCACGAATTCCTTGTCCTGCGTACCACCGTCGAGCGTAATCGCGTCGAGAAGGCCATCCGAAACTAGTTTGGAAAAGAGTCTGGAGGCGAACTGTTCGACTTCGTCCTCCGTGAGTCTCGACTTCAAGTGTTCCGGCAACGCAGAGATCAGGGTGTCTACGAGTCGTCTCTCTGAAAGATCAAACAACGTCCTTGAACCTTTTCCTCTCTCGTCTCTCGTTTGGTAAAGTCGAAATCGAACCTGTGTAACTTTTAACGACCGGGTACGAACACAAGCACGAGTTAACTCGTATCATTCCTCGTCGATCCTCAACGAGTACTCCGAGATTCGCGTTCGAGGATCGAAATAGTCCAAGTGGACGTCTCGTGATCGGTTACGTTCGTCCCCCGCGACGCGAATTTCAATCAGATCCGCTAATATTTGAGATTAGCGTTTATTGACCGACGCGTTAACCTCCCGAGTAAGAAAGATAATTGCGCATCGTCTGGTTGCCGCTAATTGAAACGCGCTCGTCGTACGATCCGTGAAACCGACGACGATCGGAACCGGTGGCTCCAGATAATCCACATGTGTTGTCACGAAACTTTTAACGCCTTAAACTTTGGTCGAAGCGGCGACGTCCGAACGCGAAACGAGAAACGGTCCATCGTTCGCGACAGAATGCGTTACACTGCGGATACACGAACGCAACACGTGGCCAAGTCACGCCCCTGCGATATCTCTTATCGCGCCCCTTATCGAAGACACGCGTTTGTCTCGCGTGCGTATTATCACTGCGTACGAATTTCACGAGCATCCTCGAACCGTGGTCACCCTGAGATTCGTCGGTAATGTCAAAGAGCGTTACAGGATGCTGCATAATCTGCGACGCAACGGGAAACCGCTTCTAAACGCAATTCTCTCCTAAGATTCGTCCAACAAAAATTGTTCATATTTCTAGAGAATGCTTTGTGCAATCTTCGCGATAATACTACGGCGCAAACACGGAGATTAGCAGGGTATTAGTTCAGCTACTAATTCCGTTATATTACATTTGTTATTTTCAGATAGATTGTAGGATGAAAGATGTTCTTTGAGAAAAGAAGAAAGTGCTCACCGGTGAGCGGAGACAGAGGAGACGTTTCGGCGTCGCGGGTCTTTGAAACCGGAGACGCAGACGGAGACACCGTGGGGAGTTGCTTTTTCGACGCCTCCGCCGCGCCCGTTAGATCCTCTGGATCCGTGAACACGCTGTCGCTCGACGACTCCTGACTAGTTGGCATCGAGATTTCCGTCACGACGCAACCCTTGTTCACCAGTCGCCAGGAATCCGTGACCAGAACGACTGGACCCTGTCGCTGATGGGGTACAGAGACCGGTATCAACAGCGTGTTAGGTGGTTCCGGTTCTACTTTCGTTTCCGTCGACTCGACCGTGTCCTCCGATCGCTGGGACCTCTCGTCCTCGAGCTTCTCCGTCGGCTCCTGCGGCATCCTATCCTCATCCTCGACACCGACCTGCTGAACCTGCTTAAGAATAGAACTCTTCAAAGGAAAATTATCGATATTACGTTCGTACGATCATATTTCATATTCCCCTTGTATGCACCATCAAAATATCCAAGGACTCTGGTATTTTATACGCGACCTATGGATCTCAAAATTCCATAAATAGAATGATCTCATTCATGCTGACGCGAGTCTGAAACTATCCATTGTGTACTGTACACGTTATCTTGCTATTTTTATTTTGCTCCCCCTTACATATTACTTCCTTCTGTACGAGACTCGATCAAACGTGTTCCGCCCCCTACCCACGGCAAAACGAAGGACAGACGTCTCCGTCACTGGGACGCATCCCTGACCTTTCTCTCGTTGGATCCAGGCGGCCTGGGTGCCTGTCGTTTGCCATGATGCGACGCCCGCACCTTCTCGAACGCGATCCTCGGCGGCTCTTCCGTTCTCCCAGTCCCATGCGGCGTTCTGGCGCACGTATCGTCCGCGTCCCCCGTCTCCCCGTCGTCGGCGGTGTCGTTCCCATCCTCGAGACCGTCCGCCACGGACCCGTGAGCGCTCGGTGTCCCGTCGACGTTGCCCTTGGCCTTCTTGGTCCTCTTCTTGGCGTCGCTCTGCAGGTTGCCCATCGTGGCCGCCTCTGGCACTCGACAGGCGGTGGCTGCGGTCGAGGTTGCTGACGCGGCGGCCGCGAACGGAACGACCACGTCCCCGGCACAAAAGGCTCTGAAGATGTTGATACAGAGGCGGCCGACTTCGCGCAGCGTTGGCCTAGTTTGCCGCGGAGAGACGGCGGCTGCGCCCTCGCCCTCGCCCTCCTGCCTCCCTGCCATCCCCCTGACGGTCGATACACGACGAGTCCTCTTCCTACGCGGCAGTCCTCGACGTCCTCGAGCACGGGCACGCGTTCACTCGTCGGTGAACCACCACCAAGTGCGGGGCTCGAGGGGAGAAGATCTATCATTGGAAGAGGTATGCCAAGTACAGCGTCCCTCCGAATCGAACCAGAGCGTCGGCGGTCCTTTCAGCTTCGATCCGCTGGATCTAAGGAACAGATAGTACGCCACTGAACAGACGAAAGGAGAACGCGAGAGCTTCGTCCACTCACCACGAGAAATGACCGCCTCGTACCGCGTACATACGCCGGGCGTTGAAATTTTTCGGATCCGTGGATCGATCGAGGGTCGAGAGACTGTCTGGAAAGTTTCGTAAGCGGGAGACGCACGCTTCGCGGAACTGTCTCGTAAGTCGCTGTTATTGTTGTCGCGACACGCACGAACGCGTCCGTAGAATTTATCGATGCGTCTGTCGGGCTAGCTTCCATCGATCGAGAGGATATTGCAAATGCGGGGCTTACCTATGTTAAGGGAAATCGATGGATCTAACGATGGTTTCTCTATCGATCCCGTCCCGTTTTCGAATCGTTCAACGGGGAGGGATCGAACACTGCGGATCTGACCGCCCGAGTTGTGTCGATCCCCGGACTGGTTACCACGGAGAGTAACGCGTCCGGTTCGAACTTCTCGATGACGAATAAATGTTAATAACTTCCGTTGTTTGGCCCGCGACGCTCTGATGCTGTTGGCGTCTCTGTTCCGGAGACACTTTTCACGAATGCGAAATTCCATGGAACGAACGGGTAAACTGCCGTTGGCGGTTAGGTGCGTTCTTTGGGCTGGCACTCTTAGGCGTTTCCTTTTTTTACACAAACGTAGGGAACAATGTTATAATCGAAATTCATGGTGGTCACTTCGAACGGTAAGTTTGTACGCGTAGCGTGCATGGACAGGCCGTGGCGACATAAACACCGAGACTGTCATGCGATGACCTACGAACCGCGCAAGCTCGCGGCACAAAGACGCAGTGTGCCTCTTCGAGGGATTATCGATGTCTCAACCTGTTCAATTTAAAGAGTGGCTTCTCAATAAAGAGACCACTTGACTATGGTACTTGACAAGCATGCATAAGCGGCGTGCATATTTTTAGGAGGCGTTCTAGTTTCAAAGTGTCGCCATTAGATGGCTGTTGCATTTCTAAGTCCGTTACTAGCGTTACTTGAAAGTTGAAACGCTAGATGGCGCTCATTTTCGACCTCAGGCCCCCTGGTGCTAAAACGTCCAAGTTTGGCTGGCACAGTTCAAGACTGTGCAAATCATGTACCACCGATGGGTCACGCTTGAATATTTTCAGTAAAGAATTCTTTTTTCTCGAAAATGGTTATGATTTCGACGGTATGTCTATTGTAATTGACCCCTGCAATCGAAAATAAGTTTTCCAGAATGATTTGAAGCTTTACAATTGCGTCGAAAAATTTAGTCACCTACCCCCTGTCGATTTTCCTACAAAATTCGTTTTTGATTTTTAGTAACTTTGTTTGACGCCCTACAGAAAAGTTGTCTAATACTTTTTTGTAGGTGCCCATGAGCTCTACTTCAGAGAAAAGTTTTATTGATATATGTTCACTATTGTAGGTGGTGTGGTCGTTTGAAAATTTTTTTACGGACACCTATAGCTGCTGCTCATATGTCTAATTCAGAAAGGTCTACTCGTATACGTCGTCTGTGGCACAATCAGCGTCAGCTTAGTTATCGACGTATGAATAACGACACAGACGGTACCACAGCGACCTTGCATATGTCACGGATAAAAAAAACCAGTTTCTGTCTGTGGTTACGTCATAATCGATGGTCAGTTTCATCGGCTTGGCCGGTAAATAGTTACGAACGAACGAAACAGCCATTTTTAGTTGAATTTAATAGAATCGTAATTGTGTCCCGCAGTTCTTTAACGTTTTAGGTTCTCGTCTTGTTTGATTCGTGAATAGCAATCAACGTATGTTGAAATTACGAAAGACCAATGAAAACGAAGTAGTCTACGGCAGTGGTAATTTAAAGCTTGATTGTCCTTTTAACTAGGTGAGAATAGAAATTACTTCCAAAGTTCAAGTCCTCGTAAACAAAAGAAGAAATAGGGATACAGAGACACTTTGCTGCTTGTTGTTTCGATGATTTGATATTAATTCTCGTCGTAATAGGAATCGCGATCTGATAATGGGTAATGCTGGGAGCAATCAACCGATTGGTCATCATCACAGCAACACCAGTAGCAGGGAACATCGTCATACCAAAGACCATCCCCCGCCGTCACCAGGAAAAGAAGGCCAAGCTTTCGTTTTCGATAAAAAGCCAAGTCAAAAGTTGGTTTTCCAATCATCTAACGAAGAAGAGGAGCCTTATTTTGCTAAAGTACATCGAGTATGCCATTACAGTAAACTAATTATTGGGAATCGTATGTTTGTCTTTCAAAACCCTAATGTTTCTTTTATCTAAAGACCGGTCACCATGACAGAGATGACTTTGGTTCTCAACGTCCACGTTCCAACACCGTATCAGAAGGTACAAAAGTAACGGACAGTAAGGTGCTACCGACGGTCTTTAAATGGGAAGGAGGTGGTAAACAAGTTTATATCAGTGGAACTTTTACCGGTTGGAAAACTTTGCCAATGGTTAAGAGTCACGGTGATTTTGTAACAATTATTGATTTACCAGAGGGAGAACATCAGTACAAGTTCTTTGTCGATGGTGAATGGAGACACGATCCGGACATAGTAAAAAATCATTTTATCGATTCTAACATTACGAAGACACGATACGAAAGTTCCTTCTATGTATCTTTTTAAATACCTGTTTTACAGAAAATTGTTGACAATGGCATGGGTTCCAAAAATAATTTAGTATCCGTTAGGAAATCTGATTTTGAAGTTTTTCAAGCACTCGCGAAAGATAGCGAGGGTATTATTAGCAGTGCTCAAACAGAGTACGGTCAAGAAATTCCTCCTCACAAACCTTGGGAGAAAGTAGCTGGGCCACCGATATTACCGCCGCATCTGCTGCAAGTAATTCTGAATAAAGACACACCCTTGTCTGTAAGTAGATCTATTAAACATATGTACATAAATTTTTATTAGATGCAAAATTGATTAATAACGTAATTGTAGTGCGAACCAACACTTCTACCAGAACCAAATCACGTTATGTTAAATCATCTCTACGCCTTAAGTATCAAAGACAGCGTAATGGTTTTGTCGGCAACGCATCGTTACCGCAAAAAATACGTCACAACTTTACTATACAAACCGATCTAAACCTCTGAATCATTCCCGATGTTGTCGGCGATCGTTAGTTACATCGAATCAATACATGTTTTGTAGGTAAGGTAAGAATATCAACTTTTAATGAAGAAAAATATTTGAAAACTGGCAGTGTATGAACAGTTTGTTGTGTCTAAAATGTAACATACTGTAATTATTATTTATTAAAGTAAAATATTTTACATTAGATGTCTTCCAGATAATACGAGTCATTGTTATTAATATACAAATTTTATTCGCCGGCGCGATTCCATTATCCGTTCGAAAAACACAAATTTGATTGAACATCGAATGCTTTGTTTAAACCGAGTTATCGGTTATCTCCTCTTGGTAAGCGTACGGCGATTCTGATCTTGTTCTAAGAAAATATGTTCCAGAAGCCGCTTTGTCAACGTGTTCTCCCATAAATGCAGTATCGGAATAGTTGCAATTGCCACCCATAAACTGATCCCAGGTATTGCATTTCCTTGCCACAAATCCCGCCTTGGTGGCTATACTTTCCGTAAAGTACACGTACGATCTTCCATGACTACATGCCTCTGAAAAAAAAAAGAAAGGAAACAGTGAAACAACATAGAAACGTGTTTAAAGGTAAATCATATAAACTATAAAAAATCTATTACCTACTACTTCCGGGATACAACAACAACCAGGTTGAACAGCTGTTCCCGCGTTTGGGTAAAAGTCTGCGCTACCTAGAGGTTGTAAAAACCCTAATACACCGCCGCATGAGTGAATAATATCGACGAACAACGCGTCTGTAGAATCCAGTCGGGTCTTGTCTGTTGTGAGCAAATGAAATCCTGGCAAAGCGGGATCTAAGCCAGTTATCCTTCCTAAGCGACCAGAAGTCAGCGAACTTCCCGTATTCCCAGCTACGTGTGCTCCAAGCGAATGTCCTTAATTCGTAAGATTTAAATTAGAGTGAGTACAAAATAATATTAATAATAATACGTACCCAGAAAATGAATATTTTCGGTGTTTAGACCCGTTTCCGCTACTAAAAAGTCAATAAATTCAGCGGTCGTTTTTCCGACTCTTTCCGTGTTTCGCATCGGTCCAAGGTAAAACGTACTCGCGGCTAAAGGTTGCCAGTCAACCATAATGACATTGTAATCGTTAAAATTTAAATATTCTGTGGAATTAAAGTGGGTTTGGATTAGGTCTGTTTTGATAACGTTTACACAAAGATTTGTTTAAATCTAAATACCTTCTTTCATGTTGAGCAGGCCACCGCTCATTGCGCTGGATTTCCACCCATGCGTTATAAATTTCGTCTGCCACGATGGATTGAAATTGGATCCAGAAAGTCTCGTAGTATCGTTCGTATATAATTGAGTGCCATTTTCAGGGCCAGACCTTTAACGCATTGTATCATATCTCAAAAATAATGGTCTTGTATATTCAAGCGAGTATATTATAAAATGATTAGCTACCGAGTGTACAAAATATAAGTGACTTGTGATTCGTCAAAAATGCCGCGCGTTTCCGTTTCCGTGTGTTTCAATACTGCTACTTGTGGCTGATCGTTTCCATCAGGCATAAAAATCCAATCTTCTCCGTATCCGTCGTATTTTTCTCGCAGACCGCTATTCCACGCTTGGCAAATTGTAAGATCGTAAAAAGCAAAGAGCAGTACCGCGAATTGTACAAATTTATACGTCACGATCATTTTCCTACTCGTGAGAACACAGGTCTATGGATCCACGTATACGCGTTACGAAGTTTAAGAATGCCACTAAATTACGAAGGAATTTAGCCGCACGAGTGGAAATTTAGGTATAGAAACGTTTACGTTCCTATCGCCTGTATTGATCGGATGGCACAAGCCACAGGGTGAAACCTTCTTATAAACCCTGACGATGTCATAATGGACGTTAACGGACCCTCGTATGGCCCCGTTTCTTTTAGTTTATCTTTAACGCCATATCGTACGCGCGGAAATACTGTCAAGTGGTTGCTCGACGGTGCTTTAAACATTGTAATCGTATTCAAGGAGGTGCAGGTTTTTGCCCAATTAACTCGGGGCACCACCGGATGTTTTCGTATCGCTCAAAAGTAAACAGTAACGCATACATGATATTAGCAGGTCTCCCGTTCCCTCGTACTGATAATTATTCCTAAATTTTCGTGATAATAATGTGGGAGGGGCGTCATAAAATAATGATCCCATTATATGAACATAGAATATATTATCACACATCGTCATGTAACACACTTTTTTTGCTGATATAAGTCAAAACTGCTTATCCTTCTTAGTAATCTAATGTACGTATACTACGTACGTTAAAATTCAATTATATTAGTTTAATGTCCCCTGTACATTTGTAATAGTATAGAAATTGAAATCAACTCTGTGAAGTTCAACCGTACGTGATTATCAAGAAAACTGTAGTCGTCTCGTTATATAAATTTTTTTTCTTCCTTGAAGATACTGCAAAAAAATATATATCATGCATTACATGATTAAGTATATAGTTTCTTAACTTGAATCGAACACAAAACATTACCCAAGCTTGGTAATGAATTTATCCCAAACTCTCCGTCACCGAAACAACCTACTAACGGTACTTCCGGGAATAATTGTTTGAAAATAGTCGATTCCGTGTTGCATACGTCGAACATACGTTCTCCACGCGCGCAACATGCAAACATAAATCCCATGGAATGTTTTTTTAAACAAATGCGATTTTTAAACGATTTCAATCGCTGTTCAATTCGTTCTCTGGTTTTATAACTTTTATCAACGACTATGGACCACGTGTCCACGGACCCGATCAAAGCAACAACGCAAATTGCAAAATTCCTGCATTTGTTGTTTTTACTATCTTTTGAATTACATACTAATAAATCTGTGGCTACACCTCCCCATACAGACAGTTTATTTGCTGCATAACTAAATTTACAAAGAAAAAGAGGTGTATATTTTATTGTAATATCTCCACAATATTAAAATAAAATTTAGAATTTTTTACCGTCTCCTTAAGGAATTTGAAATTTGTATTGCTGAACTACGACCTCGTAGATCAGAAAACAGTAATAAACATTTAGGCATGTCGGGATTATTTTCAGGTGTGCTAAGAAATTCTTTTATATCTTTGCTGTACTTTTTTACAGACTGTGATATATCATACGTTTTTGTTGAGTTGTCCCCAATTGCAAATGTTTTAATTGTTACGCCGGGTATTTCTGGCAAACATGCGCACACAATTTCTTCCGAACTATTCTCAATTTCTGTACTATCGATAATGATTCCGTATGTACCCAACGTTACGGTATCACAATTTGGTGGAAGAACTTTACAGTGGCAATCTTGATAAAGTCAAGATATTATCATTAGGGACGATCATTAGCATGTAATGATTATAGGTCAATGAATATTAGGCTAAGATTAACATAATAAATACCTTTTTTGATAAATGGTACAAAAGGAGATGTAAAAAATAATCCTAAAACAGGTTTTATCCGCAAATTTTTAATAATTTTCGTCTTAACAAGTTCCATACTGCACTGCATTTTGCAGTATTCCATCAAATAGGTAGGGCCTCTAGTTTGTTTTTCATTATTTGCCGCTTCTAACCAGGATCTGCAATAGTAAACATCACGCGTAGAAAAATAAGCGTTTCCGTCACTTAAAGTATACAAAATGATTAATCGATCTCGCACCTGCAAACCATTGCAGCATTCGATAATTCCATTCCATTTAAATACTTAAATATAATTCTCAAAACATCATAGGTTAAGCCCTGATTTGAGCATTTCTCGCTAATTTTCGTACACTCTTCGGTACTCGATTCGTCAGTGGCATTTCCTCGGAGCTTTTTTTGCGGTAAAGGCTCCATTTACACAGACGTACAAATTTGATTATGTTCACCACAATTTTTAGGCGATATTTATCATAAAAGTACGACTCAAACCACTATTTTGTGTTTTGCGTCGCGTCGTGTTTGCTTGTGTCACGAACAACCATAATAAACAGGTTCAACGTCGTATCTACAAATGTTCCCTTTTCTGGAATTTCTGTTTTTCTTCACAATTGAATTTCGATTAGATTTGCTTTACGGATACTGACAATGCAAATGATGATAAAAAATAATTATCCGAAAAACTAATTTCTTTTGTAGAAATCGTCGAATTCTGGCAACGATTTATTGACTTTACATAGAAACTCTACCAGAGAAACTTGATGGGCTGATGGCCTTTCGCAGAAAAAAGGAAATAAAGTGCGTGTAATCGAGAAGCAAAGTGTAATCTGATTACATTTGCGATAATTACTTCTAGAATGCAATTGAATGACAACAATTTACGATAATGATTAAATGGTAATTAGACGATAATTGCTATATAATTACAATGCAATTGCTTTGTAGGAGTAATCGTAACAAACATAATCAAATTACATGTTACCCAACAGTGCTCTATGGTTTGTCTGCTTCGATCAAAATCAAAGTAGATTAAATTGGCGCGTCAGAGTGAAAAATAGAGATAGGCGATGTCAAAGTAGAGGTAAAGGGAGTCATTTTGAACAAAACATATGATTTAGCACCAATCACAATCGACAACAGGGTTCGCGCTTCTTTGATTTGAGGTTTTCTAGAACGTCGCTGCAATGTTCCCAAATAATAATTTGCATTGACGATCGTGGAGAGTTCGAATGTAAATATCTTTTGGGTTCAACCCAGTGGTGCCAGAAAGAGGGCATGTGTCAGTTTGCCTTTGTCGACTCCCCGAAACTCCACGAGCTCACGTACGCGTGATCTGGCATAGTGTGAGTAGTGCACCCGGTGCTCAATCTGGCATCACTGGTTCAACCCAGTTCAGTCATTATTTTCGCTAGGATCTAATGGAGACCGAATCTGAAATGACAGTTTTACTCAACGGCACTGGTAATCCTTGCCGCATTTGTCTTAGAACAAATCAAAATAACCAATATATTTTTGGAGTTAAATGGAATAATCGGGATAGCAAAGACACCTTCGACTTATCTGAGAAATTCCGCTTGTGCAGCGGTGTTGAGGTCAGTTGAGTATTTAAACTTGTTTCTTTTCCTAGTTTTCTTCTATTTTTCGTTTCTTTATTACTTTATTGATGAAGATTTCCATTTGTTAGATAATGGAGAACGATGGTTTACCTACTACTATTTGTATGGAATGTACAATCAAAGTTAACAGTGCTCATGAATTAAGAAAACAATGCCAGCAGTCAGATCTCAGATTAAGAGAAGTATATGGAAAATTAAAATCAATGTGCAATACAAATAAGTTTAAATCCACCAAAGTAAATGTTCATGCATATGCAAGGAATAATTGGATTTATATAGTTGTAATTAATTTTTTCTTTTTATTAGGATCAATTTTGCCAGACAGAGTATACCTTTACCTATAATTTTATCAATGAAACGGATACAGTTTCTCGACTGGATCATAATGTATCTTCAGCTCCAAATTGTAATTCAAACACAGAGCGTATAGATGAGCTTAAAGCAATTACTAAATCTAATAGCATAGACTGCAATGAACTTAATAATCACCAGAATTACACCTATACTAAATATAAACAAGCAGCGTGTGAAAAAACTATTACAGGAAAGGAAGCTTATAGGACCAGAAGGACAACTATGTTTAAGAGAGTGACTTCTATGGAAAACTTAAAGAATCATAAGGAAAGACAAAGACAGTACATAAAAAAGAATACAAATGTTAAGCGTGATATTGTAGAAAATGACCATACTTTGAACATTGAGGATACAGATTCTCAAAATTCTTATGCTTGTCCAAAATGTACAAGATATTATTCTAATAAAAAATCTTTGGAAAAGCATATAGCAACTCATAATGATAAACAGTTTATGTGCGACAAATGTAATAAACAATTTGTTCAATTCGACGAATTGGTAAAGCATAACAAATTACACAAGGTTAAAGAAAAAATTAAACCAGTATTATGTAGAATATGTAATAGAAATTTCAAGAAAACTGATACTATGGTACGACATTTAAATGTTCATAAAAGAGCTAATCCAAAGGAAGTTCTCTCTATTCTGAAAGAAATTAGGGACAAAAGAAAATTGGAAAATATCGGCGAATTGAAGGAGAGGTTTATAGAAATTGGTATTAATAGTAAAAGAAAAGAAACGGGAGAAGGATGTGTAAATAATGAAAATGATACATCAGACATGTTTAAAAAGTGTACATTAGAGTGTGAATATACAAGTTCTAATTCTCATTTATCAAAGACAAATGTTGGCATTGACAAACAATTCGACGCACTTAATGACACGACGTTTCATCGATGTAAACATTGTAATAAATGTTGCTCGACTGATGTACTGCTTCAAGAACATTTGTTAATTCATGCAGAAAAAAAATTCGTTTGTAATGTGTGCAATATGAAATTTTTCCGGCGAGATAGATTAGAAAGTCATAAAACTCGCTATGGGCATAACGAAGACAAAGTGTCCTTGGAAACGCAGAAACCATCCGATGATAAGTCTGCCATTAAATTAATAAACAGCTGGATAAAGGAGGAGCTTGACTCTGATAACGAAGAGAAGGGCTTCCCTTGTAAAATTTGTGGAAAATCGTACGATACTAAAAGATCTCTCTTAAAGCATCGGTTAAATACGCACAATTCGCAAGATGAAGACTGCACGAATTGCGGTAAAGTGTGTAACTGCGACGTAAAAGATAAAGATCAACAAAAATCGAACGAAGTATTGAAACCATATCGATGCGACGAATGTAATAAATCATTTGAGAAAGAAGTCAAATTACAGAAACATGTAAGAATCCATGAACGCGCCAAAGAGCAGGAGGACGCGAATTTCAAGAGATTTTTGTGTCACATATGCAGTAAAACATTTAGGCAAAATACAGGTCTCATGTTTCATATGAGAACACACACTGGTTACAAACCTCACGTTTGCAAATACTGCGGGCGAGGATTTACGTCGAATTCGAATTGTATAAATCATGAAAGAACGCATACTGGCGACAGGCCGTTTGTTTGTCATTTTTGCAGTGCCGCTTTTGCCAAGTCGTGTACTTTAAAGGCACATATTACAACGCATACCGGTGAAGCAAATTACCACTGCAAAACATGCGGGAAATCGTTTAGAAGACTGAAGTACTTGAAAGAGCACAGATTCACGCATACAGGTGAAAAACCGTACGCTTGCAAAATTTGCGGCACGGCGTACAGTCACAACGGGAGTTTGTTCGTGCACGAAAAGAAATGTAAAGCCCAGTATCAAAATGCGCAAAACTATTGCCAATCCGAGACGTCCTCGCCAAGCATAACTCCTATCATCACGATTTTACCTCAAAACCATTTGAACGAAGTTATCGTTCCGTTGAACATTCAGGATAACAAAACTTACGTCGACGATATCCAGAGAATGAGTTCCCCAAGCATCGACAGCGTAAGCCCTGTCGGCACTCCAGATCTGCATGTTCATCCAAACTCGGATGCTTCTAATGTTTCTTTGACCGTCAAGAATTTCGCTTTCATCGGACATATGTTTCAATCGTAAAACGATTTAAATCAATAATTGACGCTCGAGTTAAAATGTTTCTGTGATAAATTTTCATTTTGCGAATGTATTTCGATTATCGAACGAACTGTGTTCGCATTTTAAGAAAAAAAAAAAAAAAAAAAACGTATAATAAATGCGCGAAACGTCTGTTATTGCATCTTTTACAAGCGTAACGCGTTGTATATTGCATTTTATACATTATAGGATGTGGAGGAATGGGTCTATTTTGATTTTATATTTTATTCTAGTTCGTACAACATAATACAAATAATATTCGTATGGTGTCCCGTCGAATATTATTGCTGTATAAAGGAGCAAGGCTGGTCTATAAAATAAAATAAAAATCAATCGTTTAATTGTTTCTTTATTCACAGCAATCTCCTCGACGTAAAATCACCATGCTTTAAACGAAGAGATTGCTTAAAATTCATTGGTTTTTACCAAGTCGGTATTTCAGTTCTTATGACATCATATCCATAAGATGCATAATCTATTCTGTACCTAGTCTGTGGTAACGTGTTTACTGCTCGTTAACGATATGTTAATAATAAGAAATGTCAATCTCGTAAAAAACTCTATTTAGAATAATTTATTACCAGACATCTTTCAATGTCACACTTAGTGAAAATAAAAAGAGGAATAATGAGGATATACTCGAGTCTGCTTAAAACTGCTCCCGTAATTACTTTGAATTATATAGTTCTTTGCATCTTAAATAATTAGCTTTCTCAATATGTAGTCATAATTTCAAACGGTAAAAATACAAAAGTTGTATTCTGGTCTGCACCGATAACGTTGGTAGTGACATGGGAATGATAAGGGGGTTCGACTGTCCCTAATATGTATGATACGATAAAGCATTGCTTAAAACGTCTAGGTATTCTATACTTCGTCTGTGGTTATAAACTGACTGTGAAGTACAAAGTGTGCTCGAAGACTAAAATCTCGCCGCGAAGTATCTTCGTCTGTGATTTCGTATCGAATTGGGTACAGCTAGTGTAAATAGATAACGTTGTCTGTAATGTAGGCATATATGATCTACACAAAGTGCAATGACGTGCTGTGAAACTGGTGAAGAGTATTCTGCTTTAAGATGACGTATGCCGAGACTTTTGGTTTTATATTCGATTAAACACACACACACACAAGCTACGCAAGCACACCACACTTTAAAACTGTTTTTCTAAAACCTTGTTATATGTTGTAAATAAAATTCTTAAACGAATTTCATTACTCGGAAGTGATTTTACATTACAACGAATAACGATGAATATTCGATAGCTTAATTTACATATACACGATATATTTCTTTTTTTTTTGTCCTAATTTATTCTTTCATGCGATTGGATAAATACTATAAATTCGCTGTCGCCACTTCCATGTATCGTTAATGTTCTACCCGATTGTTAAATAAAATTTTTGCGATGAAGCCCGTACGTTACATGTAGAAGACATGACAAAAATTGTGAAACATTTGAGAGATGCGTCTTTGGTCGCGAAAATTCAGAAAGCTTTTGGTGTCAAAATACATTACAGAACAAATTTGAAAAAACATGAGGATGATTCGTGTAACGCGACACGTGAAATTGTTTCGCGAGAACTTGAACACGACCTGAATAATTGTTCTTCGAATTGTGAAGAATCGAAGAAAAACGGTCATGTCTTGACGGAGAAAAAATCCGTCGATTTTGCAAGCACCTGTGCATCAAACGACGAAGAAAAACGATTATCATCGATCGCCCGGAATCCGAATTACACCATATCAAATTACTTTTGGTATTATCTGTTTCTATTTGGAACGGAATTAGGAGATGAAATATTTTATTGTACATTTATACCTTTTTGGTTTTGGAATATTGATGGAGTTGTGGGTAGACGAATTATTTCAGTATGGTGTATTGTTATGACTACAGGTGAGCTATCATTTAATATAACTGTGCATGTTTTATTCTTAAGCTAACTGGTTATTGTTGCATTATAATATATCTGTTTAGGTCAAACATTAAAAGATATTATACGTTGGCCACGACCTGCATGTCCACCAGCAGTTCGATTGCAAAAAAAATGGTCAGAAGAATATGGAATGCCATCTACCCATGCTATGATTGGTGTATCAATTCCATTCAGTGTAGTATTATTTACAATGAATAGATATATTTACTCTCTTTCTATTGGCTGTACAATTGCTTTTCTTTGGTAAGTGATACATTATGCCTTAACAGCAGGTTTATGAAGTTAATAAGGAACTCGAAATATAACTATCTTTGTGTGTTTGAAAGGTGTACACTTGTGTGTACAAGCAGGCTCTATTTGGGCATGCACACAGTGTTAGACATTCTAGCAGGCTTAACATTAGCCATTACATTAATGATTCCACTAGTACCTTTAGTGGACACGATAGATGATTATATTGTTTGTAATATTTGGGCTTTAGCAACCTTAATTGCCATTAGTATATGCGTTATAGTTTATTATCCCTCTGGTAAAAAATGGACACCAACTAGGTAATAAATAAAGTTAATTACATTCAATGGATACATTAATGTGATTCCATATAATAACTTTTTCATTCTAGGGGTGATACCTGTATGGTGGTATCTGTCACCACTGGAGTTCATTTAGGAACATGGCTTAATTACAAAACAGGAGTCATGTTAGCTCCTACAATACAGCCACCATATCACATTGTCTGGCCTTCTCATCTAATGTATGGTTGCATGATACTTAGAACAGTACTTGGACTTTGCAGCATTCTTGCAATAAGAAGTCTTTGCAAACAATTTAGTTATCGGACAATGTGTGCCATATTAAAAATTAATTTCAAGGACCTTATGAACAGTAAAAATTATTCCAAAAATAAAAATACGATTTTTATCGATCTAGTCAACAAGTATCTAACTTGTTTTATGATAGGTGTAAATACAGTGTATTTATTACCAAAAGCTTTTTCCATGATTGGAATCGAACGATCGGCGTTTTATACGGAGTTATAAAATGATTTTTAATCTTAAATACGAAAATGGCATATAAGTTTGTGGAGTGAAGCATTTCTAATGATGCGGTGTGCCATAAAATGTAATTATCAACATATATAGCTACATTCCAACAACAGCGTTTGTGATTGTTTTTATGTACATTATCGTACATAAAATTACATGCAACCCTGTAAATTGTTTTTACAATGTATTGTGTTTGATATTCTGTACTATTTCTTATACTAAAATAGCTACAGATATTCAATCCATACTTGTGCCGTTTACATACAGGTTTTCATGTAATATAGACTTAACAGTAATCATGCTATTCACGCACATTGAAGAACTATTTTTACTGGAAAAAAAAAACTAGATTAAAAAATACTGCTTTTTACATTTTACATGTTTTGAAATGTAATTATTGTTACAATGTTTCATGTTTGTTAACATCATACTCAAAACAGGTTTTTGTTATAATAAAACAATTAATAAAATTATTCCGTTTATATTTATTGCTTAGTAACTTTGTACACTGTCTAAAGTACTTTGTACAGGCATGTCTAATCTTAATACCTATAAAAATTATGAATAATATGGTCATTATTTCAACAGGAAATATGTTTATAACAAAACAAATCTTATGATAAATTGATCCTTGTCTTACCCTAAGATCTTTATCTAGAAGACATTTTACGCGCATTATATTTATAGTATATGGAACTGAAAGGTCATATGTTAGATTAGTTTTATCGACAGTAATTACAATACGATTTTCATCCAAAAGTACTTCCACATCTTTACCAGTAACCTGTGCAAAATATAACGATTCATAGTTTCTTTATTAATTGTAAATAAAGTTTTGCCTTACCCCTTTAGGCATTTGAAATAAACCAATCAAATGTGTTGCTGTTTTTTCTAAAGGTTGTTTTAATAACAGATAATTTAGTTTGGAATCGACAGTAGACTCTAGAGGAACATTTTCCGATTGATTAACATCAGTTTCTTTTCCATATGTACTTTTAGCAGGAGACTTAATTTCCTCGATAAGTGGTTTTTTAATTTGCGAGTAAGTTCGGGGTTCGCGATTTTCAATTCTATGCTGTTGTAATTTTCCCATGACCTGCAATAAATGTAACAAAAGCAACAAAAATCTGATTGCAATTTTACTTGGTCATTGTATAATTACAAAAAAATCGCACCTTCCGATTTTTAAGGATTACATATTCCTCTGCATTTAAGGTCTTCTTAAACTTATCCGATATACCATCCATTATAACCGATATTGTAAACAGTAAAAAATTCTTTTTCTCTTGACATTTTTCAAAATATGCTGTATTAATTGCAATATCATATGTTATACAGGGTGATCCACCTATAATATTAAATACATTGTATCACTAACTGTTACATTTTACTAAAATATATGTGCAAGGTTTAGGCACCTCTATCTGATTCCAGCCTTTCACTGCCAATACTCATAGGTACTGCAAAATTTGGATTTTCCTCTGACAATATCTCAAACAGTTTTACATCAGATATATCTTCAGGTGCTGGTATTTTATCGGATGTACATATATTTAAAAAGATTTTTTCTCCGCTGTCTGTCTTTGTTTTCACACATATGCCTAGAGTATCATAAAAACAGAATTTATTTATTTGATGCAAGTAATTATATAGAAATATATTACCAGGTGTAGGCTGAATAATGAAGAAAGGTTTTGAATTAGGTTGTTTGTTTATATTGTCAATCTGTGATGCATTTTCCTAAAATTATTAAAAACATTTTTACCGTAGATATCAATCTTAGCATAAAGTTTGCATAGTTATATTTACTCACAGGTAGTGTTAAAATTTTCGTTAATATTGTATCATCAACATCGAGATACGTTCTGTTATTCATGATTCGAAATGTTGCGAATTACTTCAATCATACGTTCTTTGTTCTAATTTAATGTATAGAAAGGATTAATTCGCTTCGATTGATGTAATTACGATATGTCAAACGTAGGTAGGATACATGTTTCTTTTTTCTTAAAAAACTTAAATTTGCAGCGCAATTGAAACACTAGATAGCGTTATTGTAGGTTTATAATAGGTTATCAATTCAACGACGAGATTATTATTTATATTATTGGATTGTAATAAACTTGTATATATTTCGTTTAGGTAAAATATGCAAACATCAGTATATGGTAGTATGCAATAGAGGACCAAAATCGTACGACAAAAAGTAGCATATTGCTTGCAATATCTATTTCATTCCTTGTTGAGCAGGATGCACGTTGGTTGAACATAAACAGAGAGGAGAGAGATAATCTTGAAATATGAGATGAGAACTTAAGGTCACGAAACACACGTTGATACCTGTTGATAGCATCCAGTTCAGAGACGAAATCGAACTTTGCATCAGTTACTAATCTCTTTATACATACAACATAGTATCGTGTAGAGTTTATATATTTATACGATTAAAATGGCAAAGTGTATACACGCAAATGAAGGATTCACACTACGGTATATGAAATCGAATGTTCTAGTAAGCTGTGTATTTAAAATCATAAGAACAAAGAATGTATTAAACTATTGGTTTTAGTGATTTAACATTGAACGATGGTCTTGTGTTCGAAATTGGCGATTACGAGGGTATGGACGAAGAAGAATTTCCTTATACATCATCGGTCCCGTTGACGAACGACGAAGTGTTAAATTTCTTAAATTTGGATGATTTTCATGACGATGACAACGATGATAACACCACAGATAATACTACTACAGATAATTCTGTTCTACTCTGTAACATGAGTTTTGATAAATTAAAAACTAAAATGACTGATATTTTTGGAAATAGTAAAGTAAGTGCTCTTTTTTATAAATTTCTAAAGGTATTCTACATTTCAAGGAACAATATATCTTTTTTTTTATATTGTTCATAGGTTATGAAATTAGTAAAGCAGAAAGGGGTCGGAAAGATTGTACCTTCTGATGCATTAGTTACTATAAAATATGTAGGACACTTTGAGTATACGGACGAACCATTTGATTCTAGTTTTGTTCGTGGAAGAGCAGACACTTTTCAACTTGGTCAGGGCACCTTATTACCTGGTTTAGAGATTGCTATTACAAGCATGGAAAAGCATGAAATAGCTGTATTTATTGTACATCCTGATTTGGCATATGGAAAGTATGGCTGTGCTCCTCGTATACCTCCTGATGTAGAAGTTTTGTTCATAGTACATCTACTCGATTATGTGGATAATGGAGCTGTCAATGCTACTGAGAATTTGTCCCACGAAGAGAGAAGAATGTTTTCATACGTTATTAAACGAGCTTTAGCTATGTTCAATAATGCCAAGTATAATTTTAAACTGCTCAAAGTCAAGCAAGCGATAAGAGAGTAAGTAATTTGAGTATAATGTGTTTATATGCTATTAATTTCATAATGACAATATATTATCAGGTACAGCAAAGCAATTCAATGGTTGGAAGAGGCAAGATTACAGAACCAGGAGGAGGAAGATGAATTTAAAAGGGTAATTTCAAAAGGTTATAGCAACCTTGCTGTTTGTTATAACATTGAAAATATGCCGCGACGTGCGTGCAGCGCGTGTAACAGAGTACCAATACCATCTGCTAAAACTCATTTCAAGTATGTTTCACAAAATCACCGTTAGCGTGTCGGAAGTAATTACGTAGATATAAAAACAATTTATGCTTTATGGAACAGTTATGGTCGAGCATTACTAAGAATGGGAGAGTATGACAGAGCAATGGAAAAATTGCAACTTGCGCTCACCCTAGAACCGAAAAACGAAATCACTATCAAGGAAATTAAACTGGTAAATATTAAACTACGGAATGCAAGCTAATTCTGAGAACATTTCATTCCATTTGTTTATCACAGGTGAATGAGAAACAAAGATCATACTTGGAAATTGAGAAAAAACTTTGGAGAAACTGTTTAAAGACCGAGCATAAAGGGACAGATGAAACTGCATTTCAGAAACTGGTACGCCAGATGTGCAAAAGTTTCTCCGAAGATAGCCAGGCATTAAGGCAACCACTTCCTGAAGCATTGACAATGGACGAAGATGCATGGATACGCGAACAAGCTGCTGCATTTGGTCTCTCGGTTACCACACACGAAAGATACGGCCGAGAAATAACGTATCTTAATAAACAAAACTATTAAAGATGCTTCTTTAGTTGAAAGTTAAGTATTATATGTACAGTTACATGTAAAAGAGTACAATTCATATGTTTATAATTGTTTATACTTGTAATAATCAGAGGAAGTTTAGGACTGTGGTCATGTTTCTTATTTGGTATTATAATTTTTCTTTAGGCTTAAAGTTAATCGCAATAACTACAGAATAAAAGAGATATCAAATAATTTATCGCGAATCTGTAGCGTTTATAAAGATCAGCAAAAGTATATATATAAAATCGTTTAAACGTTCGTATCGATGGCGGACGAATCTTCCGGAAGCGGTTTCTCGATCTCGTTTCCAAATCGTACTCTGTATTTTCGTTTCACGAGGCCCCAGTCGACGACATTTTCGATTCTCATTGAGCTCTTTAAAGATAATTGACTTCCCAACGGGCTCGGTTGAAGCAATGGAAAATTGATGGCGTCACGTTGTTGCGACGATATCCCATTACCCTACACAAACAAGAAAACAACACTTATCGATACTTTAAGGCCAAATGGGATTTCAATGCTTTGCGTACCTGAATAAACGAATGACTCGGGAACAGGCGCATCACTCCCGTTTTACGTCCCACGCTTCGAGTTTTGCACGGTTTCCCAAGATACGCGATCCAGGAACTAACGAGGTTCAATGGCGAAGGCGCAGTTCGTGTTCTTGAAAAGGCAGGTGAGCCGATTTTTGTTACTTACTGTAGATCGTTGCGTTGTACGAATTGTAAAAACCTTTCCTGCCTTTTGTATTTAACGGCGCTGCCACTTCGCGACGATACAATGGAGTCTTGATAATACAAAGTAATCGGGACCAAGGAAGATTTAATATAAAATAACCCCGATATTTTTTTTTCCTCTAGTTAAGAATACGGCACGCGGATTATCGAGACTCCACCGTAGAAATACTCTTCGCGGTCCACTTACTTTTGCATGTTACGAATGAGTTTGCTGAGCCCGTACTTCCACTCGATATCGCTCTGAGATTGGATACTCTGGTACGTGTCGGACATCATCGCGATCAACAGATTGATCAGCACTATGACGCTAACCAACATATACAGAGAGAAAGACACCTGCCGGAACATTACCAGGAGATCATTGATCGCGAATCGTTGGGCTGTAAGCAAGTACTAGATCGAGCGCAACTAGTCTACGTTGATCTGACCTTAAATAAATATATCGTCCAGCTTGGTTGCAGCTTTCGTTTTAACGATACCGTGAAGTCGTCCGTGTCCTTCTGGCCGAAAATAGCGAAGAAAAGATTTTCCGTGATATCGATGGGATTCACTTTCACTGGAAGAACGTAATCAAGCGTCTAAGTAGTGCGATTCGCGTCTGCGTCGATCTTCGTTTCGATCGTAGCGATCCAATCGTAACAATGAATGTCGTCGACCCAGAGCTGATTAAAACGAACGTGCACGGTCTCTGTTTCAAATGTACAATTGTTCCATCGTGTTTTAAAATGCTATACGTACATTTTTGCACAGCTTTGCGTCGACGGAAAGAAAGAGATATGCGCCGTAAGGCGTAGCACGTGCGATGGAAATGAAAAGGAGAACCAGAGGATATGGACGACGATAGATGAATCGGGGATAGAATGTATGACGTGAATGATCGACAGTGAATTTCGAACGTTTTAAACGGCGTATGAGTGACAGTCGAATCGGCATTTATGATATCGAAATACAAGATATCGTGATTGAGCGATGCAGAATGCGTGTTCTGATCGATAGGAAGCTGATCGTTTGGCAGAATAACGCTCTTGCTCTCGTAAAAAATTCGGTCTCGAGAAGATCCTGGCACTGCCGGACGAGGGGTTCACTTTATTAAGGAATCAGATTGTCGATTCATCGGTTTATTGGTGAAAGATATCGTTTCCTCGGTATCGTTGCCTAAAACATGGTTGAAACGATAATCATGTTACATCGTGGCGCGACAAAAAGGTGAGAGGTGCGCGATCAATGGTAGAACCACAAAACGATCCGATCGGTTTGGTCGTTTATTTTGATAAGAAAGATCATACGAGACGAGAGTGTACATATCAATGTTGGAAAACTAATGGTTAAATTGGCCGTGACTGGTTGTCGCAGAGATCGATCGGTTCAGGGGAAGTTGGCGGACGCAGCCTGGTTCCCGACAGGAACAACGACCAACTGGCTTTCCATAGTTGCCGACACGGTCTCTGGTTCCGCAGACTCTTTCGATTCCTCTGTATGCTTATCGATCTTTTCGTCGTAGAGATCTCGGTACTTTCGTCTGACCGCCTCCCAGTCAACGACGTTGTCGATTCTGACGGCGTTACTGAACGACAGCTGACTGCCAAGGGGGCTCAGGTGAACGACCGATAGGGCGACGCTGTCCTTGTGGCCCACCTGGGTCTTTTTCACTTTGGACAGCCACTTGGCGCCCATTCTGGTACGCGGTGAGAGCGTGTCGGTTCTCTGCAATCCCATCAAACGGACGATGGACGGTCGTTGTTTATTCACGGCGCGTTTCTTGCATAGCTTGTACAAATATGCCAACCAGGTGGTAAGTAGATTCAGCGGCGATGGCGCTGTGCTTGTCCTGCGCATCGATAAACGTGCCCGATCAATTAGAATTGCGGCGGTGGATCGAAACGTAACGAACCCACAGTTTATAACGCGCGCGGGGCATGCAACGTTCGTAAATCGACGTCGGATACCAAAGGACAATCTTGTACACCGATTTTCGATTCTGTGCAGGGCCGATTTCAACAAAATATCGCGTTCCACACGAATCAATATTCGAACGCTGTAAAAAGATAGCTGTGTCTCTAAAACGGCTAGAAAAAAACTCTATAATCTCGATCACACTGTTCGATGGGATTTCTAAATCTGAAAAATAAGAAGCAAACTAACATTAACGTCAGGAATTGCAAAGTTTTGTTTTAGGTCTTCAATTCGGATATCAGCCGTGAATTTTCTGAAGGAGCTAACAACGATATCAGGTATTTTTATTTATCTCCTTGTTCGGCTTCTCTGAATCGCGCAGAGAGCTCAGAGTTTTGTTATAGTCGGGGCAGTATTAAAAGTGGTAAACGTTTACCTTGGTTACAGTTACCGAACGAGTGAAACCGGCCCTGGTGTCGAGCAACGAGTCCCTCTTACCTGTGCATGTTCCTAATGAGCTTACTCAATCCGTACTTCCATTCGATGTCGGACTGAGCTTGTATCCGTTGGTAAGTGTCGCTCATCATGGCGATTAGCAGATTAATCAGCACGACCACCGAAACCAGCATATAAATACCGAAGGTGAGTTTGAAGAGAACCGTGGTCCACTCGGGCTGCATTGATGAGTCAACCTTGAATAGTTCGTGGGTCGTCTGACCGAAGATGGCGAAGAACAATAACTCAACGGCCAGTACGGGACTCATCCTGACTGGAAATACGTGGGAACGATATGTCTTGTGAAAACTCTGCTGTATCGTGCCGGCCTTCTTATTATTCAATCTTGTCTGTATGTACGTAGGTATATATGTATATTGTTGCGTATGTATCGTATTCGTGTTAAAGTACATGCGTGTTGTTCGTTTGCCTGTAGGTTCTCGAGGCTGCGTGTCGCTAATGGCTAATCGGTATAAACGCGAGGGTACGCGAGTCCTTCTAGGATCTTAAATTAAGGGACGCGTTTTGCGACACTTGTAAACACCTGGCGCAAAGTTTCGCTCTGTACGAGCAACACGGAACCGAGAGACGTTTCACAGAGGGAAACCGTCGGTCGATGGCCATCGAGGCGCGACTCGAGATCTATAGATCTAGCTATTCTCGGTGAAACGTCGTTCGCGCGACGACAGTCGTGCTATCCTACTTACGTAAATCCCGACAAAACACGCGCCATGTATGCCGATCGTGGAGAAGTCACGGGGTTTTCAACTACGAAACGTTACCTAGGTTGTTGATATCGATGCCATAAGTTGTATTCGTGGCGCCGTTAGCGCGACGAGAGTCTGTCTTGTGTTCGTAATTTACGGTTTCGTTAGTTCGCGACGATGGATCGAACTTTCGTTTATTATTTCCGAGGCGAGGAATCTCGGTTCCTCTAGATAGGTGGCGTCGACATCGTCGCTGGTACCGCGTTGGAGTTGGAGGCCGTAGGTCCGTTCTCCTCCTCGTTCTCGTTGTCCTCGTCCTTCTCGTCTTTGTCCGCTTCTTTCTCGGGCTCGTTCCCGGTGAGGATCAAGTATTTCTTTCTGATCGAGTCCCAATCTACCACGCTCTCGATCCTCGTCGCGCTATTGAAGGACAGTTGGCTACCGAGGGGGCTCAAGTGTACCACGGACAACGCGACGCTGTCTTTCGGTCTGACCTGACCCTTTTTCACTTTCGCCAGCCATTTCGCGCCCATCTTGGATCTCGGGGACAGACGACCGGCCCTCTGGAGTCCCATCATGTGGACCAACGAGGGACGCTTTCGTTTCGCGGCTCGTTGCCTGCACACCTTGATGAAGTACACGATCCAAGTAGTGAGCAAGTTAAGGGGCGACGGGGCGGTGGTCGTTCTGCAACACGTAATCGTGTGTCCAGCCTATCCCGTTCGTTTGGTTTCGTTAGAGGATCTACGGCGAGGAGGCACGCGTCGCGAAACGGGACCAGCGCAGAGCACGCGTTCGTCAGAGAACGCAGCCTTCCATATTTTTGCCGCGGTAGCGAATATCGGATATTTGAATTTCGAGCGTTACGACGACGAAGGTTTGGCGGCAGCTTACCTGTGCATATTTCGGATCAGTTTACTGAGCCCGTATTTCCACTCAATGTCCGATTGCGCCTGTATCCGCTGGTAGGTGTCGCTCATCATGGCGATCAGCAGATTAATTAATACGACTACCGAGACCAACATGTATACGCCGAATGCCAGCTTGAACAGGACCGAGGTCCACTGCGGCTGATTGGTCTCGACCTTGAGCTCGCCATGGGTCGTTTGGCCAAAGACGGCGAAGAACAGGTACTCGAAGGCGAGTACCGGATTCATCTTTACTGGAATTCGAGGCACACACACATGTTTCTTGATTTTTTGTCTTTCGTTTGCGCTTTCTCTCGTGACTGCTTGTTGCTGCTTCGTGCCGTTTAGACAGGCTTGGCTACTGTGGACTCGCTATGTATGGATGCGGGTGGTGTATTCATACGTACATTAGAAGTAAACGAACGAACGATCGAACGAACGATGAACGTACTGAACGAACATGCTCATGCTAATACAGAGACTGGCCATGCTTGCGAATAACGTTGGATGCATGCCGGACGTTCCGTGAGCTTCGATATCCACGTATAACATTTCGGGTGTCGTATAACTTGTCGTATATGTTACTTGTTATTATTATTTATTATTATTATTATTATCCGTGTGTTTGTTTTCTCTCTGGTTTCAGCGCGAGAACCCGCGACGAGCGACTCCGCGGGATGCATCGAGGATCTACAAAGCCGAGTATTTGCGTGTGTATATATGTTTATCGCACGAGGGCTCTCCGCGTGTGTTCTTCAGTACCCCGGTTCTCCGGAACTCGACGGGACTCGCAACATGATCGCAATTCGTTTGCTCTGGACGACGAGATGCAGCATGCAGACGACGAACCGTTTCTCTTGGCTCTCTCACACGCGCGCGCGCGCTCACTCTCTATTCCTCTCGCTCCCATATGTCCTCTCGAGCATCCGAGACGAGATCTAGCGACGAGCCGCGGTTACGAACGCGAAACGCCGAGATGGAACTATTTACCGTGCGCATGCAAGGAGAAAAAAGATCGTCGGACGGTTCGCTGGTTACCGGGGAAAATCGCCGCGTCGAGAAAAACGCGAAACGACCGGCGCGTCGGAGGGGAGGAGGGAATCGGTAAGATCACGTGGACGGGATCGGGGATGAAACGAAAGACGGGAGGATCGACGAGATGTCGTTACCAATGTCCGTGTCCGACTTGGCCGATACAGTGCCACACAAAACACGCATTGCGCAAGACTCGAACAGCACGAGGAAAACAACATTGCTCTTGTACAATTATATGTATGTATGTTTATAGAAATGCAAACGATACACAACAGAGGCTGTGGAGAAACGCGCGCTCGATTGGCGCCTCCGTGAGATAAGAAACAAGCCGGCAGTGGTCGCCTGAACCCACTCGGTGGGTGAGCTTGAGATCTCGAGATCGGAACCGAGATCGAGATCGAGCCGTGGACCATCGAGTAGCTACGATTCGAGCTCGCGAACGGGGCTACCCTGCACTTTGGATCTCTGACGGAATATCTCGTACCGAAGCGGGGGAAGAAGATGAAAAGGAGGTGAACGGAAAGAGGATTTACCGGTCCGCGTAGCCCGAATCGCAGCGCGGGGTTACGGCGCGTAGCGAGAAACATTTCTCGCGACGTTGCAGATGTATATTTATGTTGATTGGAATCAGGCAGCAGTCCCAGCAGGCAACACACATCGGGCGAACGCACAATGCAGACGGTACGACACCAAGAAGAATCGTGTCCTGCATTCCGTTGTGCACGTGCCATTGCCATTCATTTCGCGTTCCGTTCCGGTTGCGGGTCTCGTTTAGACGTTCCCAATCGGCAAAACTTACTATCTCGGGAGCTATCGTCACAACACTCATTCTTTTTCTTGTAGCGGCCGTAGCGACGAGGAGGCGCCGTCGACGGCGTCTCCATCATCCATTCCGTAACATTGGCGAACAAATCTATCATTGCAATTTACACCGATTATGCGTTTGTCTCGAGGTAACGAGGCTTTTTTTATGTTTTTAGTTCGGGACAGTGACGGGATTCTTGGTCCACCTTCAAAAGTTACAAATATTCATCGGTGGTCCGGTACTCGGGCGACAGCGATACCGAAACAATACCGATCTCTATATCGAGTTTGTCATCGAACGATCATATGCCGCTTACGTTCGAAACTCGTTTCAAAGGGCGCCGCGATGGACAAAGGAACATTCGATCGACAAGGCGATACGGTACGTTACGTGTACGAGTTATGCTCGGACCGTTCGTGTAGTTTCGAATATCAGAGGCGTCGAGTACGCGTGCTCTTCCGTGAACCGAACACGCGTACCAGCCGCTGACTTTTCTCAATTGTTTTTTTTTTTACTTTTGTTTCGTGGCTGCGATCGTATCCGAGGGATAAGAGGGTCAAAATCAGGAAGCTAAATTTCTCTCTCTCTTTCTCTCACTCTCTCTCTCTCTCCTAAATTCTAAAAGATCACGTGCTTCGTCGAACTTACCGTCGTGGAAGGCGCCCTTCTTCTTTCTGTCCTCGATACGAGCCTCCTGAATCGACTGGTTCTTGAACGCTTGGTTCAGCGCGACAAAGTGCATCGAGAACCCGAACACGAAGATGGCCAGCACCGCGAGGAACCGCGCCAGATCCTTCATCAGGTTGCCGATGATGATTGCCCACGGTCCGAAAAGATGATGGAACGACAGGAAGTCGAGGATTTGCACGCACGCCAGCAAGAAGCTAAGCGCGAACAATTGGTTTCTCAGATAGAGCAGTGTCGGCCAGTAGGGTCGTTGAACGATCACGAATCCCATCAGATGGAACGCGACACCGAACACGCCGAAAAGCAGCACCGCCAGCTTGATCCATCCCAGGCCGCTCTTGTCGCTCGGGTTGGTCAGCTCGAAGAGCAACAGCCCGGACAGCATCACGAGCAGACACCATTCGTACCAGTAAGGCAGAAGGCTGGCCCTCACCACCGGGTATATAGGAATTATACCAACCAGCAAAAGGAAGACCATCAGATAAATGTGAGACGTGAGGTACGACATGAACTTTATAATGGGAACGTTGTTGTACTTGTGACCGAGGGGCAGAGCGAACACCACCCAGACGGGCGGGCAAACGACGAACGCGATGAACAATAGAATCGTCCTGAAGGCGTTCCAGTTCAGGCTGCCCTGCCACAATTCCTGCAGGTATCGCTGCACCACCGTGTGCGCGATCACCTCCTTTTGCTCGTTCTCGATCAGAACGTCCAGGAATTCCACGTTCCTTCGGTCCATCGACGTGAGGATCCGTCCAGCCGAGTCGGCGCCCGCGGCGAGGGCCAACAGTTCCGTGGCCATCGCCTCGCATTGTTTACCCGCGGCTATCAAATCCTTTGCTCTCTCCTTCTCTTTCTCCGACAGTTTCATGTAGATGTTGGAAAGCTTCGCGGCCGTGTCTACCGGTGCCGGTGACACCAGCACGAATTCCTCGATCGGCTTGTTGTTGTTGCTCTTACTGCAGACCATCATGTTATAGACGAACTGAAAGACCAACGAGCTTGATCGATCGAATTCGTCACGAATGCCGTTTAACGACGACAGAGGAATGCGAACGGGGTAGCGGTAGGATCGGGAGATCGCGTGCACGGTATCTAACCGTTGCCCCGCTCGCCGAAATTTAATGGTTCGATCATTGTTCGCGTTAAAAGTTTAGCGAAACTCGACGCGGCAATTACGGTTCGAGTTTTCGGGGCTTTCGGGGGTGAAAAATAAACGAAACGAAAGAACCGTCGGTGAAATTGGACCGTTGCGGCTTACCCTCTTATCGTCCATCAGGGCGTACGTATCGTGTTCCTTCTCCATGAGATACTTGAGCACGTCGTTGTGGCCCTCCGAGGCGGCGAACCAAATCGGCGCGCTCCCGAGATTGGTCTCGCTCTTCGGCGAGGCACCGCTCTCCACCAGCAATTTAACAACATCGAGATAACCGGCGCGAGCGGCGCAATGCAGCGGCGTCCAGCCGTTTTTGTCGGTCGCGTTTATTTCGGCCCCCTGGCCGAGGAGGACCTCGACCATCTGGTAGTGGCCGTGAGTCGCGGCTATATGCAGACCGGTTTTCCCGTACCGATCCGAGCTGTGCAGCAGTTCCGCCGATCTGCTCAGGAGCAGGCCCACTACCGTGATGTGGCCGCCGAAGCATGCCAAGTGAAGCGGATTGAAACCGTTCTCGGTGGTCGCCGCCTCCACCTTTGGGCAACGATCACGCGTCAGGACCGATCGCTCGGAGGAAAAGGATTCTTACGATACCTGAACGCCGGCCGAGTTCAACAGCAGCCGCACGACGTTCTCGTTTCCGGAATAGGCGGCCAGATGCAACGGTGTCATGCCAGACTCGGATCCCAGTTCCCCTACGAGCGATCCACCGGTCGGGGGATCGGACTTTACCGTTCCCGGCACGTGTGTGAGCAACTCTCGAACGGTGTCTGAAGCACACCATGACACACACGCAGGTATTTGTTATTTTTTGAATCTCGATAGACGAGGCAATTGTACGAATACTAATTAGCAAAATGAGCTTACCAGCTTGACCGAAGTAAGCGGCGACGTGAAGGGCCGTGACGCCGAGCTTCTTGCTGGATATGCGAAGCGACTGGGAGGATCTCATCACTTCGAGTACCTGACCGTGGCCGTATTGCGCGGCCAAGTGGACCGCGGTGAATCCCGCCTGATTCTCGTCGGCGCAGGACGCACCTGCCCTAACCAGCGCCTTGACCACCTCGGCGTGTCCTCCCTCGGCCGCCAGCTGAAGCGGCGTCGCCTCGGTCAGTTTGTTCCTCGCCGAGATGACACCTTGCCGGTCGAACTTCATTAGCTCCTCGATCACGCGTACGCTGCCCTGCATCGCCGCTATGTGAGCGCAGGTGTTACCGTCCTTGGTGCACGCCATCACCAGACTCGGGTGCCTCTGCAAAAACAGCTGAGCCACTTCGGCGTAATTGTTCATAGCCGCGGCGTGGATCGGCTTTTGGCCTTGGTCGTCGGTCGCGTCTATGCTCGCCCCGAGCTCCAGCAGTAGCTTGCACACCTCCAATTGGCCGGCACCGGCCGCCAAGTGGAGCGGCGTCTGCTTCTTCAGCGTGAGAACGTCGATCGCGGCCCCGTGGTCCTGTATGAGGAACTTTACCAGATGCGAGTAGCCGTTCATCGCCGCCAGGTGCAACGCGGTCCTGCCGACCCTCGACTTCGAGTTTATGAACGCTTTGTTCGCGAGCAGCGCGTCGCAGACTTGAAGGTAGCCGTGCTCGGCGGCCAAGTGGAGAGCGGATCGTCCGTCTTGGTCGAACACGTCCACCCTCGCGTGATTCGCCAGCAGCGTGGTGACCAGCTCCATGTGACCGCGATGCGCGGCGATCAACAACGGCGTCCAGCCCACGGAGCTCTGACGGTTCAAGGCTTTTTGCACCTCGGTCGCCGACATACCACTAATCATTTCCGACAGAACCTCGTTGTTGCCGGCCAGCGCGCAATAATGGAACGCCGACTCCTGAGCCTGTTTCGTTTGCAGCGAGACGTCCGCCCCGCCCTCCAGGAGGGCTCGAACGACCGCACGGTCGCTGCCGGGTGTCCTCACTTCCGTCGGTTCGATCTGAGCGGCGTAATGTAGAGCGCTCGCGCCCTCGTTTGTCAAACTGTTGACGTAGGAGGTCGCCGTTTCCGGACCCTTCCTCTCCTTCACGAATTCGATCAAGTGCCGCACCACGTCCGCCTTGCACCCTCTGCAGGCCAAGTGCAGCGGCGTCTCGCCGTTCTGAGGAAGGAGGACGCACGGCGTTACGGAATGGAAACCAAGAGGATCGACGGGTACTACCTTGGACTTGTACATGGGATCTCCGCCGTCCTCGAGGAGCAGCAACAACGTCGCCAGGTTCCCGTGGCTCGCTGCCACGTGCACGGGCGTCTGGCCGTCGTCGGTGGTCAGATTCGGTCCGGCTCCGGATTTCAGCAACATCAACGCGCACCTGTCGCCGTCCGGGACTCTGGCCGCTATGTGAAGCGGAGTTTCCCGCAGCTTTCCACCCCTCACGTGAACCTCAGCGCCGTACCCTAACAGAGTCTCGACCACCGCGGGCTTCGCGTTCTCCACGGCTATGTGCAGCGCCGTGTAATTGTCATTCGTCGTCGCGTCTACCTACGAGCGATTTACAGAGACCACCGATCAGTTAAGTATATTAATATTAATCCGATTTGCGTGGTGTTTGTTTCAAACTAATAGACGCGTATACCTTTTCTCCCCGTTGCAGCAGAGTGCTTATGATGCCAACGTGGCCGTACTTGGCCGCCGTGTGGATCGACCTAGCGCCCCGCTTGTTCGGCATATGCAAATAAACGCCCTTCTTGAAGAGCATCGTCGCGCACTCCGAGTGCCCGTTCAACGAGGCTATGTGCATGAGGGTGGACCCGTCCTTCGTTCTCTCGAATATGCTGGCTTTGAACTTGTCGGCGAGTAGTTCGATTATGGAAGCGTGTCCGTTCTCCGCCGCCAAATGCATGGGAGTTCGATCCTGGTGATCGGTGATGGACGCCGAGGCCCTCACCCCGTAGAAATACTTGACGAGGGTCTCGTCGCCCTCGGCGCTCGCAATGTGCAGCGCAGTTTGTCCGTCGCCCTGAAAGTGATACCGATCAGAGTTGCTCTCCTTCACCGACGCGGGCCACCGTCTCTGTCGTACGTTTTGCATGTCCACCGTCGCTCCGTAGTCCACCAATATCCGCACCATATCGATGTCCCTTCTTCTGGCAGCCAGATGAAGCGCGGTGTCTCCCGTGGGGGTGGTGGCGCGTAGCTGATCCGGTGCCTGTTGAGCCAGCAGCTCACGACACATCGACTGGTTCCCAGCCTCCACCGCCAACAGCAGAGGAATCTTCCCTTTCTGCGAAATATCACGTAACCGAGAAACTCTCGCGAGCTGTTTTCGAGCCATTTTCGAAGGCAGAAGAGCGGACACTCCGCGCGATTTCCATAAATAGCCACATTCGTATCTACGAAGACGTAAATATCGACGTCGGCAACCCTTCCCTCCCCGAATCGCATAGACTCGGTCGTTTACGAGACAAAGAACGAGAATATTAGGAGAACCGATGTATGCGCGCGCGCGCGCGTGTAAGGAAGGGAAATAGATGTAAATGGGGTAGGCGGGAGTCGGAAGAAGAAGAAGAAGCGCACCAGCGGAGAATTATGACAGCTGTTCGGTACCAGGCAGGGATATTCCCGGGGCATCATTCGCGGCACGCGAGAAACCTGCTCGAGAATCGGGAGCATTGCGCGATATAAATCACAGAGAAAAAAAAAAAAATGTTAACTCGATTCGCGAATGGCCTTACGAAATGCACGACGTTCGGGAAGAAGTTGCGGAAAAATTCGTTCGGCATACTTACCCCGTCGACTTTCAATCTGATGTCGCGTCCGGCGGCGGCCAATAACGCCCGAAGAATCGACGTCGCAGTGCCAGTTTGCCTCGATGCAACCAGATGCACGGCGGTTTGCTGCCTGGGCTGCGCTCAAATATTTCACGAAACCCATTGTACAGAATGTTTCAGAAATTTATGGAAATATTTAAGAAGCTGAATCGCGTCATCTTATTCCCTATGCTTTTTTCAGCTTATATTCAGCTTCTTGAGGAATTTACATGCAATTAGAGTTCATTTGTTTTAAAGAATCGTAAGACTAATCGAATATTCGTTTACAGGTTTATGAAAAAATGAATCGAGTGAAGAATCAAAATATCGAAAGGCTCTGATTTATGAAGCTGATAATATGGTGGACAGGAAATGCTCGTACCCCTCCTGTGGCGTACGGATCGACTCCCCGTTTGGACAACAGCAACTTGACGACGTCCTCCCTGGAGTACATGGCCGCGATGTGCAGAGCATTGTAATTGTCCTGTGAAAAACGCAGAAGAATGTTCTTAAGGCAACGCGTCGTGCCATCGACGATCGACGGTCGTCATTCATCCACTTTCCGCGGTGGTTACTTCCGCTCGAGCGAAGGCAATAGCTACGGTGGATGAAAATAAATCGTCGGGAGCGCGAGATTCGCTGGGTCGAGCGGCCGGTATGCAAACCGGGTTATAAATCGCGTTTCGCCGCGCCCAGAATAAAAGGTACGGTCTATATCGCGGAACAATTCGAAAATGATGTCGAACATGCGGCGAGTTGGGCGGGGCTGCGTATCCCGACCCATGACCATTAGCCTCGTTAGGCTATATTCGACGATGATCGAGTCAGCTTCTTTTCCCAAAGGTGGTTTCCGAGAATTCGCGACGTCGGGGAATATCGGTTGGCGTCAGCAGGACGCGGGGATCAGGATCGAGGGAAAGGCGCGGGCGTAGCCGCGGAAGCACGACGGCCGCGAAGAAACGCGCCGATAGAATCTGGGTAATGTCGCGTTATCGTTTCTTAGAATCAAACTACTTTTTCGCCCCAGTGACTCGTCGGCCTACTTGCTCGCTTACTTTCTCGCCATCGCGGCAAACCCCTTGGCCTTGGCCCTCCTTCACGCGATCTTACCCTCCTCTACCTCGACTTCAGCACGGATTACAAGGAGATCGTTAACTGTACACGTTTCGCGGTCTCCGCCTTAGCCCGGCCACGCAGCTACTCGAATGTTACGTGTCGCCGCCACGTAACGCGGGCACGAGCTTATTTTAAAAGCCGATGCCGTGAGAGTCGACACGGCACGAAAACGTGCACCCTCACGGGGGGGTATCCACGAGAATCCGACGGTTTCGAGCAATACTTGCGTTGTTTCGGGCGCTCACGTCTGCCCCCAGCTCGATCATCCGATCCAGCAACGCGGTACGATTGTCCTTCACGGCGTACATCAAGGGCGTCATGCCCGTTGCCTGGAAATCAGAAGCTTTCGTCAGCAGTGACCTAGATTAGTCGTACGTCCTCCGTTCCTCGACTAACCGGGTCCATGACGCTGGTCAGAGGGGCCACGGTCCCATCCTCCCCGACGTTCTGCACCGCCTTCTCCATAGATTTGAGCAGCTGGTCCACCGGTGCCCATTCTCCGCGCGCGGCAACCCCGAGGAGCTTTTGCGCGGCTTCCCTGGTGGTAGCCCCTGCCGATCCCGGTTTGCTCCCGGGCTGCGTTCCCTCCGCGGCCGCTCCCCCGCCGGCGCTTCCCGTCGACGACGATCCTCCGGCGTCATCTTTCGCGGACACGGGGCTCTCCTCTTTGCTCGAGGGGCTTTTCTTCTCGTCCTTCCCGCCCGACGTTTTCTTGCTATTGCTGCTCATGGTACCTCGTACGTGGGTCTCTCATCGTCAAGCCCCGACATGTTAATGGTAACCGCGACGTCGCGACTCCCCGCGGAATCAACCAGTCACTGACGAAAACAATGCAACTCGACCGAATCGAAGAGACTTTCCTCCGTGGCGTTCGACGCCGAGCGAGGCGCACGTCGCGCGTGTTAACGGCGCGTTTATCCTGGCGATTCTGAAGACGTTACGTAGCGTAGGCTCGCGAGGGTTGCCTTTCCCTCGACCCTCTCGCTGGGAAACCAGGATCGACCAATCACTGTCACGCCACCGCGCGAAACCTCGGGGGTAACGGTACGAACGTGGTGGTTCAGCCAGGTTGCAACGACGCGTGCACGCCTAACCGGCTCACCCGGTGTGTCGGTGCCTAAGAAAATGCGGTAGACCGGTGGTGGTAGCAGCGGCGAAGTCGAGAACGCTACCCCACCAAGGTGGGGGCGACAGAACGGCGGTACGGTGGTGGCATGGTCGACGTCGACACGCGACTTCCGGCGCGGCCCGGCACACACGCCATCCGCCTATCTCGCCCCGACGGTTTTAGACTTTAACCGCTGCCCTCCTCTTTCCTTGGGATTTACCACCGCCGCCCTCGAACCCTTCGTTCTTTCCTCGCAACTTTTTCATCTGCTCGAGCCCACGACGAACAACTTTCGTTTGGAGAAGGTCTCTTCTCGAATGGGGGTTGAAAACAGTTCTGAGAACCGAGGCGATGGCGCAACGTTTACGGATAGAGAAGAACCGAATCAATAGCCACAAGTTTAACGTGAGAAATTTGTTCGATAATTACTGTCTTCCTGTTTATCAAAAAAGATAGATTGACTGGGTTCTGGTTTTGGTTGGAAATCGTACGAACATTCGTGTAAAATATATTTTTTGTCATTTTTAGGACACTTGGCTCGGGCTAGCAGAAATGGATTCTGTTTCTACTTTCTAGGTCATGAATTGACCCGATCAAGTTGTATTTCGTTAGAAGTTTTAACTATTAAAAGCGAAACGTCCTAAACTACGTACGTAGTACCGGGAAAAGTTTTGCCACAACATTGCCAGCACCTTTTCGAGGTAATTTCTTCTTTAAACTTTATTACGATACCAAAAAATAGTTTTTCGTTTACTGCAAATTGTGAAGAATTTTTACATTCATGGTTCTAGCATAAAGGGAACGATATAATGTGTAATATGTATTTTTCCCCCCGTAAAAGCGCAGGAGTATATTCTACAAATAGAAATAAAAAAAAAGGTATTATACGAGGCTCGGCTATAAACGTTTTATTACAAAGTTATAAGCAAATATTAAATTCCTCGTTACAGAAAATGAAAGATCGGTCGTGTTTGTTTTATCTGTATATTCGCGCTATGTTTTCATGATTAGCAATATTCAATGTATCGTTTAGAATAGTAAAAAGAATGCTATATACAGCGAAGATGATAATAAAATAACTGGCGTACAAATTTTACCGATAAACTTACAAAGACAAAACAGAATAATAAAATGTTGTCACTAATACCTTATCGCATGGATATCAAGTTTATATTTCAGTACAAAGATGATGTATTTAAATATTCAGTCAAGTATATTAATTAATCAAACGCCCCTGAATTAAAAAAATAAGATAAATATAATCAGCCTTTTATGTTCGGTAATTAAACATTTGACGTTACTGATTTCGTGTTGCAAACATTCTTTTACTTATTTCACTATGTAGAATATGTTCCTTCAGTTAGGCAGGACAAATCAGTAAAACCTAGTCTTACGTGTACACGCAGGTTTCTATGTACATATTAATATTCATGAACGTTTTTAATGGTTTCATTGATTTTAATAGTTTGCAATCCAGGTTCTCAGACATTGTTAACATGTCTGTGCACTGTTATCAAGAGTTCAAAGGTATGATCTTGGCCTTACGTAGTGATCGTGACCCCAGCAGGTCAGCTGGCAATCAGCGTTAATCAGTATGACGAAAATAAATAAATTTATTGATTATTTCATAGACGAATCTAGCTTTACCAAAGATAACATGTTTCTAGAACTCGCGACTGGACACTTGAATATTCTCATCCAACAATTTTTATGATATTAAACAAATTCCTCGATCAAAAATAATTTCATTTAATTCTACTCTAATGTAATTAATTCGACGAGCAATATAAGCACTGCTGCGATAATAACTACTTTAGAACGTACTCCTCGATAAGCCTTAGACGAGTCAATCTACAACCTCGCGTCTTATTACATTCAAAACATCATAAATTGCGATTATTGAATAGCTGTGTCTTCGATAGCTATTTCTACCAATCGTTTTCAACTATATCCACCACCACTGCGTGAAAGCCAATAGGAGAATCGAATATCAATTTTACATCGAACGTATCAAGGAGAACAGGTTCACATACGTCGTTCGTGTCAATTATGCATCGCTGTATATTATTATTATGTAAATGTCTAAACATTACATGTCTGATTCAGCGTCGCTGTACACGGCTCCTAGAGAAGCTACATTTACAACAAGTACTATTGCGCAGCGATTGCAGAGTCTCGTCGAAAACACTGTACGGATCCTTGGTGATTATTTAGTGTTCTAATTTCACTAACGAAGAAAGAAGCCCGATCGTTGGACTTCGATATTTTTTCAATTTTTAACATTTGCATAAAACTGTTACTATTTAACCGTTGAAGATACTAGGAATTTTATTATTTCATATAAGATTTGAAACTATTACGTAACTATCGCGTATACTGTAAACGTGAAAAAATTTCGACGAAATCCAAGTAGATCGGTTGGGAGTCTTTCCCCAGAGAGAAGAAAATGCAGAGAACAATTCGTGTAATAATCATCAATAAGATTAATTAATCTCAACTCTCACTGACCTATCTGGCTCGATACACCGAGCCCTCGTCGTTTCTGTTTGTCACTCGCTAGTCTCTAACTATGCTTCTAACTTTGTAGTCCGACTCGCACAACGGCTTTCAAGTACGTCGCTTTCGAGTTATCATTTAAAATTCTTGTTAACATTTAAAAACGAAGATAAAGTTACCGTTTATACTGATTATCGATATTGCCGGATCTGCTGTTGCAATATACATGTAATTATCGGAGGAGGAAAGTGTTTGTAACGTCATTTTCTGTGGAAGAAAACATGGCATCGGTTAGCATTGAATATTAAACGTCTGTTACAGCCACGCCAACGGTCCATGTACGTGACCCGTCGGACGATATCACAACTTGAAGATAGCACAGTTATAGTTGATGTCAGCGCCGATAAAGTGCGTGTTGTGTTGCTCGAACGTGATCAGTCAGTCAGTCGAATTCGTAACGCGGCTCGAAGCTGTTCGTTAAGACGGACGGGTCTGTGATTTGTACCTTCGATCAATAGGGGGATCGTTGACCTTGCCCGGGGCCGTGAATCGACAGAAATGCTTCGCTCGTGGATCAACAGGAACTCGACCGTGTTGTCATCCGCCAGTTTCCACGTTCGTCGTAAACATGGATCCGTTTCGAAGGACTGGTTACTCGGTGAGTACTTAATAGAACAGAGTCTATTAGCGCGTCAGTGGCAGTTATCGCGAGTCCATTTTTTAATTTTGTCTCCAGCTCGTTCCCAACCCTGGGAATCGTGCGGCGCTTGGATGCAAACGAAACGGCTGAATCACGGTAACGCAGAAAACTTGGCGCACATAGTGAATGGCGGGAGTACGCCGCTGTTGGACAAAACCGTAGGGAAGTTATTAGCAGAGACGGTGGAAAGATATCCAAACAGAGAGAGTCTGGTGTGCATTCATCAGAACGTACGTTTAACGTACTCGGAGATTCTGCGTCGCGCCGATCGTTTGGCGGCCGGTTTAAGGAAATTGGGCTTGCAACCTGGAGATCGTCTGGGCTTGTGGGCGCCCAACGACGTCGAATGGTTCCTGACCTTTATGGCCGCGGCCAGGGCTGGCTTGATCCTCGTCGCGATCAATTCCGCTTTCCAAATGAGCGAGCTCGTCTACTGTTTGCAAAAAGTCGGCGTGAAGGCTGTGATATCGCCCGACAGCTACAGGACGCAGAATTATTCACGCATGCTGCTCGAGTCGCGACGGGACTGCCCCAGTTTGGAGCATATAATCGTCTATTCGAAGGATCACGTGACGTAAGGAAGCTTTCGATCTAGCGCATCCGGCGATTCGTCGTGATGTTTCGTTCTAGTCGACACGAATCAGTGGACAATGGGACGCGGTTATCTTTCGCGAATGATATATCCGTGTTCCCTTGGAATTTCGTCTAATTTAAGCGAGGGTACGGTACGTCGCGCGATAACTCTTGGCATCCGGGCTAGGGCAGATCGATAACAGAACAGGACGGCGACGAAGTCGCGTAAATCCTTCGTCCTTAGGAAACGCGGCGAGCCCCTGCGAAGTAAATTGGTCGCGACCGGTCGTTTCTCGCGATAAGTCCGGATCAGAGGAGGTCGAGCGCGAACGCGAACGCGGTTTTAATATATTCGCGCCCCCGCATAGCCGCGCCGTCCGGTTTGATCGCACCTCCGGTGATTCATGAATATCGCGTGCGCGCGACGCGATCGACGCACAGCTCTCGTTCGAGTTTCTTAGAAACGGGTTAATTGTTAGGTCGGCCGTCCGAGTTTGTCGTCGCGGACGCTTAGGCATACGAGGCTCGATAGATAAAACCGACCTCTCTATAATCTAACTATAAGCAGAACCGCCCGTAAATATTATGGCCCGTCAGCTTATCACATAATTTCACGCACAGCGAAGACGAAAATAATTTCGTTTCGGAATTTTACAATATACTTGTACGCTCAGTCTGTCGGTCGATTACTTTTATCGTGTTACGAACGCGCTCCGTCTCATTGTACGACGATTACACTCGCGAAGATGCAATTATTTAATCGACTTACGGGAAACCTTGGCCTACTTCGTTGAAGCTAGAGTAGCCTAGGCGTACTTGCGTTTAATCGTGTGTTCTTTGTTTCTCGTGCCTCGTTCGACGCTGTTTCCACGATGATAATGCCCAGCATCTCGACGTCAAGTAACCTTCATACAGAGGTTCGCGCGTTATCGCGTCGCGTGGTGAAAATTTTTGAAAACCCGACGTTTCACGCGCGGCGAACAAATAATTGCGATAACACGTCGATGGTCCGCGAGTGGAAACGAATTACCCCGAGTGCTTTGCAATTTTCTAAAAACGCGACCTCGAGTCCTTCCTCTCGCGGCTCGAGGCCGCAATCAGGCCACACGCCGGCCGTCGTCGATTGATCGTCTGGTTCGCCCTGTCCGGCCAATCTATTTTCATCCGGGACTCGTAATTTTCAAACTTTCGTCCGATCATCGGGGCCGATTTGATTAATAATCGCCGGTTGAAGGGAATCACCGTGACGTACAATTAGGTTAATGGCTGTGCCGTTCCTCGGTTTCGTTGCACGCGTCTAATGCGTTCGATCGTTCACGAATCCTTATAGCGGGACCCGTCGGTATTGCGACGTCGAGGAACTGGCGTCCAGGTCCGAGGTCGAGAAAATAGCAGCCGAACAGGACCTGATATCCTGCTACGACGGTTGTAGCATACAATTCACCTCGGGGACCACCGGCAAGCCTAAGGCCACCCTGTTGTCGCATAGATCTCTGGTGAACAATACGAAACATGTAAGCTCGCTGGCCACTGTTTCTCTCATAGATATCGACAGGCCTTTAAAATGATTTTCTGGTTTCGTCCATCAGATCACCGTGAGAGCGGACATCCAGAAAGACGTGAAAGCTTGCCTGAACGTTCCCCTGTTTCACGCGTTTGGCATATCTAAAAGTCTAATTATGCTTCATAGGGGAACTACGGTAGTTTTGGAATCGCCTACTTTTAATCCTGTAAGATCCCTGGAGGCAATAGTAAAGGAGAAATGCGAGGTCGCTTGCGGGACACCGACAATGTGGGTAAGAGAACCTTGTCTCGTTATCCGGACGAACCAATAAAATTCTCGTTCGGTCGTTGAAATAAGACATCGACGTCTTTGTTAGATCAATATGCTGGCCGCCCATCAACAACATCAGCATCTGCCAATCAGACTGCACGCCGGCTACACGGGGGGCTCCTCCGCGGCGCCGGAACTCTTCAGGAGAATAAGAGAATCTTTTCGTTGCGATGACATGAAGGTGAGCGACAAACTTTTTTCCCCCGGAATAATTGGATTCGGTTTATGTCCGCGTTTTATGGAACGCTTCTCGAATTAAGCATCGGTCGATGTAGTTATTCAACGGCGGAGCGAAGAAACGTAAGCAAACTTTCATCGATTCGATATCTACGATCGTTGTTTGTTCCCTCCATAGTTATGTAAGGTGAAATTTTGTTGGATATAAGGCAGGAACAGCTCAGGGTGATTCCCGTATCTCGATAAGAAAGGAAAAGTAATTATTGTACCGTACGACCCGACGGTTTTTCGTGGAACGAACAGTTTACGAGTAATTTAAGGTGGCCGAGTTAGGTGACTCACTCAGCACGGTTTTATTTTCAACAAAAGTTTGAAAAGTCTTGCCGTTTCCACTTCGAATATAGCATAGTCGACATACCCCGTGGTAAAACGTTTATAGCCACGATATATTCGACGAATTTTGATAAAGACGTTCACAGTTGCGTTAATTTTGAGGAATATCGATCGAATCTTTAGAGAGCGTGTTTCCAACGATCCTGAATTACAAGGAAATGCAAAGGAAAATCGATTTTTTCAAAATTCCAGAGTAAAATAGACCCCTTAATCTGTTATATAGTGACCAAAAAGTATAAAAACTTCATCTCAGGAATCTTTACTCCCGACATTCGAGCACGGTTCGCTTTCATCTGGTTTTACGACGTCGCTATATTTCGCCCGCCAAGTATACATTATCTTAACGCATTGCCGACGGAAAATGTAGAATTACGCTTTTCGCGTCTCCGGAGACGCGCACCCTCGAACCAAGATAGGGTAAAACGGGGGCACTAGAGTCCTCTGCGCGACCATCCTCTAATATTCATACGATTAGATTCGATGGAAAGGCATTGAATCAATAATTTTCCGTAAACGTTGTAAGGCAGCGTCGGAGAGTTTTCAATGGGCCGGGACTGCCCTTTAAATAGTTTAAATCTTCCCCGGTCCGCAGTGCGTTAATTTATTCAGTATTTGTACGATCATTGAATGGCGGCAGGCTACGTGCAGCCGCGTCGGTATGGACGACGACGATGTCAAGGTAATCGTGTTGCGCAATGGCGCAATCGAGTTCCATCGGGCTAGAAAAATGAGATCGTTTTAACGCGCGTGTATCCCCTTTAACCGCGCAATTTATCGAAATTCAGCCGATTCCTCCGCGGACCGAGGATCGACGAAGGTCGTCGACACGATGGGGGTTGTACTTGATTCGGGTCGACATAACGCGTCGCGTACGTCGTTATCTATGCACATATCTCTTGCACCGGGCAACTCCTCGGTCCGTATGCATAAATACGATTGCCGCGAGGAGAAATATCGTTTCTTGCCGGCGATCAATAAGCGTTCCCTTTCGCGAAATCGGTTCCCCGAGGCTCCGCGCCAGTGAATCTCGTTGCTTATTTCGTACCGTCGGAATTTTCTTGGTCAACAGACGATCTACGGGCAGACGGAGGCGACGGCGGTCATCTTCCAGTCGTTTCGAAACGAGGAGAGATCGCTGACGGAGAACATGGTCGGGCACGTGTCGGATCACGTCGAAGTGAAGGTAGGCGAAAACCGTTTTCCTTTCGCGCTGCATCGGGAATTGGTTTCCCTGTAAAAGGAAGTGTTCTCTTGTTTGTTCTCGCGGGGGCCAAGGTTGTGGACCAGAACGGTTCCACCGTGCCGTACGGTACCCCCGGTGAGCTCTGGGCCCGCGGTTACAACATCATGATGAGATACTGGGGCGACGAGGAGAACACCAAGAAGACCGTGACCGAGGACGGTTGGCTGAAAACGGGGGATCAATTCATTCTGCATGAGAACGGCTACGGCCACATAATCGGGAGGCTCAAGGATCTGTTGATCCGCGGCGGGGAGAACATTTTCTCGAAGGTACCCGTGACCCATCGTCGTTGGTGTGTTCGCCCCCTTATCAACCCGAATCGTGTTGCAGGAGGTCGAGGACTTTTTGATGACGCATCCCGCGGTGCTCGAGGTGCACGTTATCGGTGCTTACGACGAGGTCTACGGCGAGGAGGTCTGCGCTTGCGTCCGGCTAAAAGAAAACGCTCGTCTCACCAAGGAGGAACTGAGGGATTACTGCAAAGGGAAGATCGCCCACTTCAAGATACCGCGTTACGTCGAGTTCGTTCAGGATTACCCAAGGACGGCGAACGGGAAAGTGCAGAAATTTTTATTGAAGGAGGAAATGGAGCGTAAGGGCACGATTCCCGCCACTCCGAGCACCAACGATGATTTGGTTTCTGCCGCGAACCGTTCCCCCAGATAGAACAGAATTGCCGCGTCGTCGAAGAAATTACAGTGTCGCGTTGAATTTCTTTCGACGGGTATATATGCGCAAGGGCGAGTCTCGAAATACGCGGGTCAGCTCGATAGTGAGCGATTCTTGGTCTCGATATTCGGTGGAATCGATTTCGAGGAGAAGTCGCCGCCGAAGTGGTACAAGAGCGAAACTGTATGGTAAGGACTAGTTTTATACGTGATACGTTCTCTTAACGAAATGCTCCTTTCGACTATAAATTATTATGTTTGTGTCTAATCGATCCAGGAAGCAATTACGATCATTTAGGATTTTGGAAACTTTTGATATCTTCCGCGGGATAAGCGTATAATCCATTCTGAATTGTGTAAATAAGCGAAGCTGACGTTTTGCAAATAACGTCAGATTATCGAGACTGTTATCGTTCAGGGCGATAAAAGAATTTAGAGCAACGGCGATAACGTGGAACGCGACGTGCTCGGTTTGCCAGAGGACGCCACGTATCCGTGGGTAGAGCGATAGTCGCAGAACTCGGCAAAGTAGAGAACTATACGACTAACCCCGCACGATTATTACCATCCAATTGTACGAGCGTTATCTTTCGAAGTTTCTTTTTTTTTTTTAACGTCCTTTGTACACCGTTTTTATACGAATTTATTAAATTTTTACGAGGTACAAAACGACCAATAAAAAATTTCCACGACAGTTGACGGCGTACGGATGCACGGGTAACGCGACACCCCGGTGATCTCTAATTTCCGAAACGGCACGCGTCAGCGTCGTCGGTGCTTCGCCAACTGTTGACGCGCGAAACGTCGTCGATCGATGATCGATGGAAGCGGCGTGGAAAGGAAGGAAGCCGTGAAACGCGTAGGAAGTCGAGCGGGCTGAAACGGAAAGGAAGAAGCGACGCGAAAAATAAGGACGAGGGAAGCCGTCGAAAATCCGCGGATTCGAGTCGGGCACGTGTTTCAGGTGGCGTCTAATTGAGAATGGATGGCCTCGAGCGGCGAGTCTCGCTTCTCCCAGGGCTGGAAGACTTGGAAGAGGCGTGCATTACTGCGGCAGATGGTGGTCGTGATTGCAGCTGCTCCTCAACGAACACCTGCCGTTTTCTCCCGGGCGTCTATCGAGATGGACGAAATCACTGTCCAGCCTCCGCAGCCTCCTCTCTTTCCTCCCCCGTGTCCGTTCGGTTGCTCCGATATTTTTCGTTCGTAAAAGCAACAGAGGCGAACAGGATACCGTCGATCGTCGTTTCTCGTCGCGTGCCACGACGCGACGAAAGCGATGCTCGATCGTTGTTCCGGTGTCTTTTTAGCTATCCTCTCGGCGAGACCGCAAAAACCACGCGCGGAAGGGCTCTTGGTCGTAATCGGGGGCCAGTCTCAGGAGCGAAATTAATTCTGGCGACCGGCCAGGATCTACGAGCGCGGGCCACGTAACACCGACGACGCGGGGGAGTAAATTCGCCCGGGACAGATTCGCGCGGAAAATTGGTGGCCGCGCGCGGCCGTCCCGACAGCCTGGAACAGACGACCGTGACCACGGTTCCTCTTCTCCCGGTTAAAGGAGCTAACGAGCTGTCGACCGTCGGCGAATCGAGACCGTTCCGTGTCGCCCCGATAAACGTCGATGCCCCGGTGCCCCGCGTCGCGTTCCTTTCTCGTCGAAGACGGAGTTCGGTACAGTGTCTCGAAAATTTCCTCGAGCGACGCGCAATCGATTCGCCTTTTCGCTCCGGGTTCGATTTCCGGTGGGAGGGCGGCCCTGGCGACCAACGCCGCGAACAATGAAACGATGACGGGACGCGGGGAAAGAACGAACGAGAGGAAGGAACGGGCAGACGAAAAGGCAAAGGACAACAGAATCCCGCGGATCGGGGCGGAAAGAGAATGGAAGAAATTCCAGGGTGGTAGGCGGAGAATGGCGGTAAATTAATAACGGCAGCAGCCTAAGGGGTTGGGGCGGGGTTCGTTTAATCGCTTAATCGGGACTCCAGAATGCTCGGCGAACCGGAGGCTCCGTGCGCTTTCGTTTCGTCCCGATGAAAGCTCTCGAAAGGGTCGGCAATTACTTAAAAACGAAGTTGCGCGCCATCATCGCCGCCGTTTTCTTCCCTCCCCTCCTCCTCCTCTTGCCGCACCCCTGACCAAGGGTCGCCTCTTTCCGGTTCCTTTCAGCCGTTTCGGCTTTCCTCTATCCGCGTTGCTTTTACCGCGGTTTTCCAACGAGGCCCCCCACGTATCACGCCGCGTGCCCGAAAAAGATGGACGCGCGCGGATCCCGGTCGAACGAACCCGGACCCTCTGTTCGGCTAACGACAGCAATATCCAAATAGTAAAACGGACGGTGGCCGGCTCGAGGGCACGGCAAACACTTGAACAGTGGCTGGGATCGATGAAAGGTACGCGAATCGCGGCAACCGCCGTAATAAAAGAGTCCGACCGCGTAAACGTAATCCACCTCCTGCCCCCCCCAACGCCCAACGTCCGCCCCTTGACCGGGTCTCGCCCGTCCGAAACTGTACGCTTCGTTGCATTCTTGACGTTTCGAAAGCTGGCGTGGCTGTCCGAAATTCGAAACTCGCCGTGGTCGTCGCGAAAATTCCGATACTAACGAGAATCGGTGGTTTTACATTCTGTCGGGATACCGTTCGCCGTGCGGTGCATCGAATCGCGCCGCTCGAACCGACGAATCTGTCGGGTACTTTGAAAAATAATCGTTATTATTTATAACAAACAGAACGGGACCTTCCGCCACGGCCCCAATACATAGAATTACTGGAGTATTATTATTACTAGAAAGTAATAACTTAGCATAGAATGATTTTTCCCTCGATTGCTGTAAGAATAAGTGAAAATTAGGCAGGAAGGTGTAAGATATCGGGATCGAAAAGTCGCGTCGCGCTCGAGGGGTTGATACGGCGGAGGAGGGAGTAGAATCAGCTGCCGCGGGACACTGTTCGTCGTTGTTCATCCTTCCGCGACGTTGCAGCTTCCGGGCGGAGGAGGAGAGAATGGACCGTAGTGTCAGAGGCAACGGAGAAAGCGATGAGTAATAAGGAGGTTCCGTCGGTGCGGCGGACGAATATTTTGTCCCGTCGCGACACGTAGAGCCAACGTAGACGCGCGGACGACACGTAGCGTTCGTCGCGTAACCTCGATTCCGCGAGGACCGTGCTCGCCAGGTCGATATTCTTATTCCAGCGGCGATCGCGATGCCCGAACGAAAGAACGAACGGTGCTCGTGAGAGTCCACCGTGTCCGCGTTTCGATGTAATCTCCGGGGGATCGATCGGCCGCGGGCCGGCGAACGCGCGCGCGATACGGCAAATTACGCGTGCGGAAAATAGGTAACAATGAATCCTCTCGGTCGGGTTTGGCGTGCGAGCGGGATTTTCTTTTTACAGCGAAACGCTACTCGGGCAGATGGAATCGCCGCGCGGCAACGAGAATCTCGGTTCCGCGACTCCGACCGTCTGCAAAAACTTCGGGAAGAAGCTTAATGGAGCGTCTTCCGAGCGGCGGAACGATCCGCTCGCGAGTTTTTCTCGCCCCCCCTCGAATCGCAGCGGCGTCTCGGCTGCTACGGAAATCCCGCGAGGGGCCCCGAGATTATCGCGTTCCCATAAAACGAACGATAGCTCCCCCCCGCGCCGGGGGGATGGAAACGCGGAAGAATTTCGCGCTTCCGGTCGCTTTGACGGCCGCGTCGGGCCGTGTCGCGGTGTGCCTTTCGAAACACGTCGCTCGTGGAAATTCGAGAGAGGCTCCCGATGGAAATCGAAATAATCCGAGCGGGTATAACGATAACGATAAAGCTCGGAACGCCGGTGACGAGGGAGGATACGTCCGTGTGACGGTTTCGAGACCGAAAACCATGGCGTTTTCCGTCCACGTAATCGATTTACGAGGAGTCATTCGTCCCCGGCGTTTTTCTCTCCGGCCAAACGTCGTCGAGGCACGAAAGCGAGGTGGAAGCGTGCCGGTCGGTTTGGACCGAGGGACCGTGTCCCCCTTCCTCGATCCCGCTCACCCTACTGCCACTCTTTCCATCTTCATTTCCCTTTGTCGCTGCGTTTTCTCGTGGCTGCACCTCACCCTCTGCCTGTGCCATCCACCCTCCGAGCGGAAAGCCCGCCAGAGAATTCTCGTATCGATCGAACGAAGATGGGGGAGACGAGCAACCGTCCCACGATTTAAGTCTATTTAATGCCCGATACATTGTTTAGTATCACGAGCGAGCGTTTGCCTAATACGATTCGGGCGTCGTTTCGTCCAAACGCCCCTCCTGCCCCACGATGTTTGCCACCGTCGCGTAAAATCGCGGCCATTCGCGCCCCGGGACGCGTACCGATACACGCGTGACCAACGACACCCAGCTTTTTCGGCCCCGGTGTACCCGCAGAGACGCTCGACCCGGAATTAATAAAGCCTTTCAGGTAGAGCCGTACGGATTTTTTCTATCAATTTCTCGGCTGCGTTCCATATTTGAGCGTATTGTGCTTCGCGAACAATAACTCATCTCGATATTGCTGGCCTGGCGCTCGCATCCGGCGAGAGACCGTCTCTTTCCAACCATGCCGCTATCTTCGTTTGCTTTTCCCCGTCCTCTCCTGGCCATCGCGTCGATAAAGTCGCCGACAGTCGCGATTTTACGACTCGAAACGGAACTTTGCCTATTAAAGCGTGGCTCGTTAGCCTCGCGACGCGACGCTCGCGATCGAGCGAGCTCGCTCCAACGACCAGATGCGACGCGTTTCGATTCGTTTCGTTCTTTCCTCTTCCGCCAATCGTCGATCGTATATTAATGCTTTAACGCCGAGTAACGCGCCGCTGCGTCTTTTCGTTTCCAAATCCCCGGCGTCCGTTTACGCGCCATTGCCTCCTTTTGCGCGAACAAACCGGGATCCGGTCAAAGACATCCCTCTTTTTTTTTTTTTACCCACGCGTACGATTATTTGCTTAGAATCGTTTTCGTATCCATCTATATTTGCATCGCCAAGAATTTTCTGGTCGATAATCTCGTTGCACCGTTTTCTGTAACCTCGAATCACCCGCGCCGCTAAATCCGAACTGGCCGCTTTCGAAACAAACCCGAAATCGTTCTGGAATTTTATTCAGTCCGTCAAAGATACTTCCTCCCGACCGTTCCGCATCCACTTCAATAACCGTCAGCCAGTCGATAATCAATCTATCGCTGATGTTTTTGCCGATTACTTCGTCCCGGTGTACCTTGGAAACGTAAATTTTCCCGACGAGCTCTGCCTTCGATCGATGCATTAATACTTCTGACAACAACGTCGATATCGTCGGTAACGTTCGGCAGTTTTAAATTTCGAAATACGGAACCCCGGGCGTTTTCGACCCCGTTTTCCGAAACTTGTAACTCGCGTCTCGAATTTTGCATCGGGGAATGAAAGGCAGCGTATACATAGACAACTAAATAAACAAGAGGAAAGTTTCGAATCACGTATCGCGGAGACCACAGGTCGCTTAAATATAGGAAAGGAGAGTGTTCACTAAATCATGAAGCTCGGGCACTTTTCCTATACCCTGGAAAGCATGTTTATAGCCTCTTTTTTTTATAGTCCTATCAGTATTGAAAACGTAATGCCCGAGAGATAATTCTCCGGCGGGAGAAACGCAATAAACACAACCGGTGTGCGGAGATTTATTGCCAAAATGTTGGTGGATTGCGGGACGAAACTTAGCTAGCTCTCGTGGCCGGTTGCCTCTGCTTCCAATAATGTTATAATTCTTACCGAGACTCGGCTAACCAATGGCATTTCCTCCACAGAGCCGGGAATGAGTCGATATAATGTACATCGCCGTGATTGGAATCCCTCTACCGACTTATGTAAACGAGACGGCGGAATCTTAATTGCTATTAATTAAGACGATGCCTAATTCCGCGATCGATTCCAATATAAATAACTTTGGTCATTCCTCTGTAAACCTGAAATTAGATCTGTCCCGTTACAACTCCGGAGCTTCTTACATTCTTCTAAATTATTTGGCGGTGCGAATTATTCTATGTCCATAGCATCGACCTTCTCTTATCTAATGCCGATTATTCGGCAGACGAAACCTCCTTGGACCTCTTATTTCCTCGCTTATACCGCTCGCGTTTGCTCGCTTGAGATTTTTAAATCCACTCCATTCGAGAAGTTCACAAGTTCTCGAGTATCGTTTCAATATGGCCGACTAGATCTAAAATTATCTAAACTCCGTCGAGTATTCGTTAAGATACGATAAAAGCAGCCCTTTTATACTCGCACGCATTAAATAAATATTCGTTCCGGTGAATTTGACGGGTTACCAACAATATAGAGAGAGGTTCTCGGGCCGATGCCATTTATCTTGATTTCCGTAAAGCTTTCGACTGTGTGAATCATCTCATTCTTCTATCTAAATTTCAAACCCTTGGGGTTCATGGTACCTCCATTGCATGGCTATCTACCATTTTAATCGAGAGAACTCAAATTGTAGAATTTAATGAACGCTGCTCCAATTATGGTTTCCGTGCGCTCAGGTGGTCCGTAAGGATCCAATTTGGGACCGGCGATGTTTTTGCTAATAATGAATTTTTGCCTTAAGAAGATGACGTAAAGATTTATCGTTCCATTAACAGTGCGAGGCTCTTCCATAATACGATCTATCCCAAGTTTTGTTCGCGTTCTTGCAATATTCTTACGCTTTATCCAATTAGGAAAATTACCAGAATCGAGACTATCGATTAGAAACAAAGCGAACTAACTTTATTTCATAAATACTGCCCAGTCCGATTGTTTATTTTCCGACACATTTTAGTGAGCAACAAATTTGAAAATATCGTCGTACTAAAACCAGCATCGAATAACATTTTAATGGTAAATAAAAGAAGTTTTATAGCGACGGCATAATGGCTTTGTCGAAAAAAAAAATAGAAGTTATTAAACGAGGAAGGGTTTACGGTTTTTAATCAAATTCAATGGTATTTTTTAAATAAATTGTTCTGAACTCCGGTAGAAAATGATCTGGCGAAATTCGTAATCGAGGCAAAATATTGCCTTGATAACGATATCAAGGATTTTTAAAACTCTTCGCGAGTCTCGATCGGATCCAGATTCTATTCCGTTTATAATTGATGGGGCAATCTCGTTTGAAGCTTGAAAAAAATCGATTCTTTTTTTACACCCCGTTACATATTGAAACATTAAAAGTATATTCCTAGAGGAAAATATTCAAAATTCGAAAATTTCCCAATGGCACAGTCGGCTCAATGTATCGATACGTGGGAATAAACTAAAAAGGGAACCGCGGTACGCGCGTATTTGGCTATATGTATTCATGGAATAAAATGGCCAAAATACGAACGGTTCTTTGTTCCTTCCGCGGTGGAAAACCTTTTCGAAAACGTACTCAAAATGATAACGAAAATTACAATACAACCTATCGACAATTGACCGCGGAATATATCATTCGCCGAACGAAAATTGTCCGAATTGCAACTTCCCTGATTGCTTGTACGTTTAACGATGTACATATTTCGCTTTCCACGTTTTTTCTGTTCCAACAATTGCTAATTTATTAACGTGTACAATAGTCTATCTAAGTATCTTTTTCCATTCAATTTCAACGATTTCTCCGTAGAAAAGAACAATATATCCGTACGTTCGTGCAATGTATCCTTTGGTGCTCTCGATTCTCTATCGCACAAACGTAACGGCTATCCATATTCACTGATACCTCTTCCACCATTTGGAAACACACGATAGCCTCTTCCGCTCCTAAATCCGTCGATTCTCCGACCTTAACTTCCCCTAAGACCTATTTTACAGTCCGCTATCCTCTCGAAACTTCTTCGATAGCGCTATGCCCAATTAAAACGCTTCATGAACGAGTCGACCATCCTATCCAACCTCCAATCAGGCTTTCGACGTCGATAAACGTAGTACCACAACCACTCCAGCATACTTTCGACGCGATACTACGAGCAATTGACTTCTCTAAAGCGTTCGACGCTCTCGATCATGATCCGATCGTCGAACTACGAGCCATCGGCTTGTCGTCGCTCTTTACCTCCTGGTTACGTTCGCACCTAATTAGTCCCGCAAAACAGAACGGTAAACTCATCGAACTTTTTCATTCCAAACTTTATTTTGGAGCACGCGGTCAGTTAATTATGCCGTGCTCGAACGGATCTCGATACAAGCCGTACGTCGGTTTGCGATTAATATCGATATCGTTCGTTGTACGAACGTACGGAAACAGATGCGTTATACGCGTATCCGATGCAAGAACTCACGTATTCTCGATTACCGTATCGTATCGAGCGAAAGAAATTTCTTGGCGTGGAATCCACCCTCCAGATTTCGCAAACCGTTAAATAAGCCCAAGATATTATTAAGGGGTTTGGAGACGGCCTGGTACGCGGAAATATATTCCGCAGTCTCGTATGAGAATTTCCGAGTTTTCTTGGGGTAAAAAAATGTTCTAACGAAGACTCATTTACGGTTGCAAACGAGGAGCCCGGAGGAGGTTGGAAGGTACACAGAAGTGCGTGGTGGGCAGAGTACAGCGGAGCCAGCGGAATCCGCGTACGCAGCGGCAGGTCGGCTTTAAAGGAGCCACGGATTCGTTGCGTTTACGTTTGCGTGGCACGTGGGTGTACTCGAGGAAAACTCTCGGCGGAACGGTAAGCTGGAACGAGAAGCCGGTTAATGAAGGATAGAAGGGCCGGCTGGCCTGTGTTTGAGAAGCACTAGTCCGGTCTCCCGAGAGTGGTCGGTCTTCTCCTGGATATCTGGCGGGGTACAGCGCGAACATAGCCGGGGTACGGCTGGCCACTTCCCAAGGGAACTCGTTTCAGCTTCGTCTCTCCCGCGGCGGGCATGCCCGACCGGTCGCGTAAAAGCGCGTTCGCGGGAGTGAGAAACCAGGTTATATGCAGATACATGCTCGCTCTTCCCGGCCTTTCTTCGACGGATAGTAGTCGTTCCTCTCGTCTGGTTTCCCCCCTCGTACGTTTCTTTCCTCGTCTCCGAAACGCTCAACGATACCCTCAGGTACGAAATGGCAATCGCTCTAGGCTCTCTCCTCCGCTACTCCATCCGTCCTCCACGGCGTCCCTTTGTTCCCCGACGTCCTCACGGCCGTCTCGCGAATCAACGCCGGCTTCTTACCACCCCCGTCGTTATTTACACGCGTTCCCTTTGAAGCCGCGAGACGGCCCGGTCTCGCGTTATTCCCGATCGACCGAAAGAATCCACGGATCCTACGGTCGAGTTACGGCGCTCGGGCGACCGTTAAAGGGGTAAGATCCGAGAGCCCCGTCGTATTTTCCCTGGACCGAAAATCCGAGGGACTAGCTCGGTTGCTCGCGAACCGGATTAACCGGGATCTCGTGAAATGCGAGAGACCGGCTGTGCGAGCGTTTCGCTTTAGCCGCTTCTCGCCTCCGTCCGGTTTTTCCCGCGGGGATCGGTCCCGATCGATGCGTTTCCGATGCGGCTTTCGGAAAACCGGACTCGGTCCGCTACGACCCTGGCTGCCTCCGCTCATCGACGCTCCTCCTCCGTAGCGGATTTAATTAACGGCGAGCACACGGAGGCCGCGGGAAAGAAAGACGGAAAGCGCGACGGTGAAAGGCGCGCGCGGCTTCCCACAGAGTAAACGAACGAAATTCGACGCCCGACAGAGCCGCGTTTCTTCCGCGGGAGAAAGATGTTCCACCGTTGGTGTTTTTCTCGGTTTTCCCGTGGCCCAGTTGCGGCCTGGGAAAAACAAAGGATACCGATTCCGATCCGCGGCGGTAAAATATAGCCGACGGTTCACGCCCACGCAACCGAGCTCGGCTCGCTTCCACCCGACGATTAAACACCTAAATACCGTCAGCCACCGCCACCACCGCCGATACGCGGTCACGATGCGTTAAACGATTAATCGCACTGATTGGATTCCAATTAGCCTGCTAACGACACCACCGCCGAATCGGATTTTCCGTGTCCCCCCGCCCCCCGGCCGCCGCCGCCGCCGCCGCCGCCGTCGCTTTCTTTCGCGTTGCCAACCGCGCCTACGCGTTCTCCTTTATTACACGATTTTATCGGTTCGCAAGCGTGGACCAGACGACGAGGACCGGTCCTCGTCGTATCGACGGAAAATTCCCCTCCGTTGGCACCGTTGAATTAGTAAAGAGTCCACCCGCGTGCACGAGTTAACGTCACCAAAGAAGTCTCCGCTCTCACGGGCCACTCCACGGCGAAAAGGTTCCGTGTACCGTCGCCTCCGTTTCTCGCCCGTCGCCCCCTCGCTGCTCCGCGAGCCATTTTACACAATCCATGCGCTCTTTCACCCCGCGTGCACGCGGCCAGTGTAAGCACGCCGTTCGAATAACCGACAAACAGCCAAGTCGACGAAAGCTTCCCTAACCGAAGGAACGTATTGCAGCCGTATTTGCATTCAATTTCTTCCGAAGGGCTCTCTCCTCCACCTCCCCCCCCCAACCCCCCAATCCCTTCCGCGCTCGCTCACTCGTCCTTTCAGCCCTCGTTTCTCCCCCTCTCGCGTCACCCCCGCTCGCGAGCCCTTTTCTTCGCAACGAAATAGGGTCTCGAGGATGAAAGGAATGCACTTGCCAAACATTAGCATGCACGTACGTCGTACAGTCGCAGTCGATACAGAGAGGCCGAAAAACCTCTCCTCCACGCCGGCGACGCTCGCTATTTTTCACCGAGCCGTCGCTCGTCGCTCGTCGACGTCGATTCCTCCCGACCCTTAACGACGATCCTCCGGAGCGTGACGGGTCCCGAGGTTCGAGGCGTCTTTGTAGCTGGATGCTGTTCGTACGCCGGGCTCTACGGGTCCTCCGAGGCACCCGGGTCTCGCGCGAAAAGGTCTTGGTCGCGCAAGTTTCGGAATAGTTCGGCGGGAAAGCACGGAAGCAGCCGGAAGTTTTCCGAGAAACTCTCCCCGGGCTCGAAGGGGCGAATTATGTGGCTTCGGGCTTCCACTTCTGTTCGCCGGTACTTTCGTTGTACGCGGCTTCCTTTTCCCGGGTTCTTTCGAGTTATTCGTCACGCTGCCGGGACTTTCTAGAACGCTACCTCGAAAAACGTCACTGGTTTCGTAACTCGAAAACGATCGCTAGGGCCGCGTCTCTATCGCTTCTTCTCCATCGTATTCAACGTTCCCGTTGCTCGGAAACAAATTCCTACGATCGCGACGCGCCTGGATCGCCAAACACCTTTACGCCGACACGGCCGCGTACGCAAAGTCTTGAATTATGTTGTTACTTGTTCCGATACTTCGGAACATTTAGAGTAAACTACAATCTGCGTTGCCAGGACGCGACATAATATCTGGATTTATCCCTCGTCCCACTGGACGCTTTCGAAAGATCTATAATTTATGTGGTTATTTATCGCGTGAGAGAATCTCTGCACAAAGCCCGTGCACAGGCTGTCCCACGCATCTGGGACAAACTGTACCTTCGAAACGTTCGTAAATGGCTAAAAACTCCAAAGAAATAGAATTCCATAGCGTTTAGCGAATTAATTGTCCCCGAGACTATCGGAAAATTATTACGGTTATAAGTCAGTTCAATGTATCTGCAGATGTCATAAAGATACTGATGCTGTAACAAATGTTCGACTGGTCCCCCCATCGCAGGGTAAACACATTTCCATTCGTCCCCTCCCGTTACTTAACAGAGCCCCGCAACGTCAGAACCATTCCGATTACCCCATGGAATATCTATGGGCTTAAAAAGATATTATATAAGATATAGAAACTAGTTCGAGAACGGTGTAATTTTGGAAGAGTTATGTAAAAACTTGATTCAAAGTACGCAAAAACAAATTGCATCTGTTACGAATGCTAAAGGTTTATGGACAAAATATTATTTACGACTATATCTTGCAACGGGGCAAAACAGAGTCATAAATAAAATCTTCTATCCAGCAAGCTAATTAGCATAAAATAAAACTGTTACGCACTTTTTAAAGCGGGATGGAACTAATATTTATGCCAGGAACAGGAACGCGAAAGCTTTCGTCTTTTACGGGTAAAGACGTATGTATATCGAACGTTTTTATGTTTTCCTAATTTAATGCCCAAAACCGTAAATGTGCACGTTAGATAGCTACGATGATTATACTGTAAGCTTGATTTATGAATGTGAGTTATTGTCCAGTTTAGCAACGCCAGGAACTTCGAATTCCAGTATTTATCGAATTCCACATTTACGGTAATGGAGTTTTATAAATTTCGATCATCGGATCCATCTAGGTCGATTCCACTCAATTATCGAAGAAGCTCATTCCTATTTTTGCCTTCAACGATTCCATTACCACATTGTTCTGTTAAAAGTATTGATCTTCTCTCGAAACCAGCTTGCAATTTCATATTCTGTTTATCCTCCATCCGTTTCTCGCAATCTTTTTAATTATTCCGACATTGTATATAATTCTTGTCTTCCGTCTCGTCTTGTCGGCTGCATAGAACGTGTCCAAAATCCTTGTCTCCGATTCGTACACAATGGCCGTAAATTAGATCGCATCTCTTCTCTCTCGGATAAGTCTGGCTGGCTCAACGCGAAGCGGAGATGGATCTTCCGCCATTGTTGCCTCGTGTACAAGACTCTTAACGCCAGTTCTCCTTCTTACCTTGTCAATCTTATCCGCGCCAATCTTTCATATCATTCCGCCAACTCTCCTACTACTTGCTCACAGTTATCTGTACTTCGTTCCACGGTACATCTAAATTCCCGACCTCGTTCGCCTATTATTCTTCCGAATATTACCACTCTCTTCTCTCCAAAATCCTTCGTCCTCCATCCTCCGTTCAACTTTTTCCTCCTTGGACGCCCATATTATTTCGTACGATATTTTAATTGTTTTTGTTTCTTCTTGAATTTGCAAGCCCTCAACTTTTTAAAGTTTGATAATCGGATGAAATACAGACCGATTAAGCTGCTAGAATATATTGTTTCATCGAATAAATAAAACGAGCAGCAGATTGTCCTCCGAGATTTCGTTTTATTTTAAAGTTAGAAAGAGCTCGTACAAAGAATAGAAGTTATAGGTAGAGGGGACGCGAAGGAATGTTTGAGAAACTTTGTCAGGCGACGCGGACGAGTAATTAACGATAGAAGACGATTCAGCGTATGCTCGCGGACCGGGTAATTAGAGTTTCATCGCACGGATACCGATAGTTTCATTGAATTCGTATGTAATTCCTTCGAAACGTTATCTCTTTCGCATTCGTAACACCGTCTACCGAAAGCTATTACATAAATTATGCAACAGTGTATAGAGTGAGTTCGACGCGTCGCGATACCGTGGTCTGGAACCGTGGCGTTCCAGCAAACGATCCCCCGGGGAACGGTACCGCAGGTCGGGAATTAATTCGCCTCCGTGAGACATATCTCGCAATTACTTTATCGTTTCTTCAGCGTCTGTTTGTATCGTTCTCCGTCCACTCGATATTTATCTTAGCGCCGGTACCGTCCATCGACGATCGCTCGTTTGCGATTCTTCGTCGGAACGAACCAATTTTCGGCCGCTCTTAACTCGTCGTCGACGTCGAGTCCCGATCGTAACGATTCGTTTCGGAGAGCAAGAAAAAGAGGGAAATAGGCAGTTCGATCCCGCGCGATTACAGGTTGGGGGACAATGCCCGGTAGGTTCAAGAGCGATCGTCGATGACGCAAGCCGGGTAACTTATCGCGAACGCTTGCCGAGGCAGAAAAGCTCGTTTATTAAAGTCACGAGGCTCGCTGCTTATTAGAAATCGAGCCCGCGGGCCATTAATATTCATCGACGGTGTTTCGCCGATAAAAGATTCCCGCTCTCCTCGGACGGGAGACGGAAAGGCCGTTTCGTCTCTCTATTAGGTCGTCGGGTCCGCGGAATTATCTCGTTATTGGACGAAAGAAATCGGACGAGCGAAATTGCGCGTCTCCGAGGCTCGAGATTCGCAATATCGATGCCCCGTGATCTTTCGCGGATAAGGGCCGCGATTCGAGTTTCGTTGCCACGGTTGTTGCGAATTTTCCGGCGAAACGAACCGCGCGGCCGGACGACCGGTGACGTTTAATCGAAACCGGGCTGGATAAAATATTCGATTTGGAAGGTTACGCACCGTCGAGTCGCCGGCCGCGAACCGGGCATCAATTAATTTGGATTTATTAGAACGAAGACTCGTCGATCGCCGCGGCCGCCGGGGTCTCTCTCTCCACCACTTTTCCGTCGCCCGTTTCTCTCCGCCGCCGTTAATTCCGGGGCGCAATCCCAGCTAGAAATTCACGTGTTTATCGATTATCCATCGTGGACCACGCCGGTGCCGCGGCAATCGTTTCCTGTTCGTGATTAATCAGCTCGGACCCGCGGCTAATTCGAGACCCTCGATATCGTTCTTCGATACTCTCGGAGATTTTTACGCGCTACGTCGACGCCGAGGATCCCGCGTCGCGTCTTACCGGCGTCCTCCTCGCGTCGCGCTTGTTTTTAAAAATTAACTAGGCGCGACGGCGGGGCCATCGGACGATAAATTATTTAGGCTCAAAGCTGTCTTACCTGTCGCTCGGCCTACGACTCGCGTCGTGTTTCCTCGAAGAATATTCGATGCGCCTAAGAAAACGCGAGACGTTCCGGGAACGAGAACCGAAGCGAGCCGCTATCCTAGGGGAGAGACCGGGTGAAAGCGTATTAATTCGATTTTCCTTGCCTCGATTTTCCGCCGTCGATGCGGGACATCAAGAGCGACGGGGGACCTCCGCGTCGAATCACCTATCTTGTTTATTTATGAGGGCGAATGTATGGCTCGGCACTCCACTGTTTATGAAATTTATGTCAACGTGCACGCGAACAGAGTCGCTGTTCGAAAGAAATCGATGAACGTAAATGAAATTTCGCTCTTGACGCGTCCCATTGATCCCCGGAACCCATTTGTCGGTCGTGAAAAACCTCGAGGTTTCAAGCCACCCCCAGGGTACGGTAAATGTAATCGAGTTTGAATAATTTGCCCGGCAATTAATTAGTTTCGCGGGGAAACGATAAGCTTCGTCCTTGGTGCGTTCAATTTTCCGTGCAGATATTCGCAACGATGATCGTTTCCTTTCAGTGACCATTGCGAACGTAAATGCTTCGGTCAATTTTACGACAACGATCGTCGTATTTGTCTTGCAAGGTACGGATCCGTGATTATAATCGCTCCTTGGCATCGTGCTTCGCAGAAGTCGACTGTTAAGAATCTAAAGTAGCGGAGCTGGGGCCACTCGAGAAGCAATTGGTATTTAAAACGATGGGGGAATTAATTACGGCGAGGCGAACGATATTATTCTAGACTGCCGCTCGCGAGTTGTTCGAAAAGAATAGTTCGATTCCAGACGTCCATTTGCAAGGTACTCGAAAAGAATAGCTTGATGCCATTCCGGACCTCCGGATTCTAGTGGATAGATGGATTTATTGGCTCGAGGCAATATTCTGTACGGTTATAACAATGCGACTGCACTACGTTCCGTAATAAAACGAAAGTAGCACTTTGAAATCGCCCGAAGAACAGCCAACATCCAAGTTTCATTTTTTCGTCCGTGTTTTTTCCGAGCACTCGACTGCATCGCAATTCTCTTCACGAAGATATTCACTTGTTATTAGAAACGGAGTACGGCCCTTTAATTTGGAATTTAATTTAAGGTCGCTTTTACGCCGGTTTGTGTGGCAGGAAGACTCGAAACGGAGGATCACGCGGTTGAAGCATAGGGTTAAACCAATTTCGTTCCCACGAATCGAGCGTATCGAAACAAAAGGAACCGAGGTCCATCCGCGAAATGGAAGCAGAAATGGTACAAAACCAGGGGTCGGGCTGTTTCGCAGATAACGGTTCCACGATGCTTGTAAAAGGGGAATCTCTGAAAAAAAAGCTTGCATAAGCCCGGCAGTAATTTGTGGCCCGTTCGTATCGTTACGATCTTACCGAAGCGTTAGAGAAAGCCTGACGAGAAACGTCCGACCGTGTGCACCGCGGGGGAAAAAAGAGCCGCGCGAAGATGATTAAGGGATGCTCGTAAATTTCGATGCCACGGATCTCGAGCACCAGCCTCTGGGATAACACTCGATACGTCCGTTTCACCCTCGCGGCGAGCATTTTCGTCGGGTGCATACGACCGCGGGGTCCCACTATTGGGCAACTATGGGCCACGAATGGGGTGGCACCCTTCTTCGTTACGACATCGACGAACCTGTCGGCTCGAGAGAACCTGCTACGGGCAGAGACGCGCGTACGGTGTCGCAAATGGGGTGGGTTTTCGGTGGTCGATGGGAAGTTTGGCCGAAAGGCGGCCTCGTGTCGTACAATGGCTCTCGCCGGGCTTACGAGCTAATCTTTTATCTCGACGTGGCACGCGTCCTCGACCCATCTGGCAAAGTTTACGGGAGGGTCGAAGGGAGGGGGCGAGTCGATCGGTCTATCACGAGGATATTACGTCGCTGGAATGGCTTGCAGAATAACGCCGGTATAACGACGGAATAAGCCCTGCCGCGAGGGGTGGTTCGGGCGATTTACGCACGCGTTATTTTCTCTCCTCGCCGCCAGCTCGACTCACGGGATTACATAGAGCCCGGCAGGCTTTTATTATATCATCGTCGAGTCTATTCTCGTGAATTAATATCCATCGAGTCGCGGCGAGGTCTCCTTCGTCGGGTCAAAGGGAAACGCGGGGGTTGCGCGAGCAAGTTCCGTCGGTTCTCACTTTCCCCTTTAACTCCCTGTGTACTTGGACTTTCATCGAGTTTCGTGGGGTCTTTTGAAACTTTTAAACGTTGCCGATTCGCTCGTGATTGGATACCCCTCGTACGTTCCCCGTCCCGCGAATACCCAATAGGTTTTTTCCCTGCCCCGGTCCGTTAAAGGTACGAACTTCATCGGTGACTTGCATTTCACCGGGCACTGTTGCTCGTCAAACTTTCCTCGTACAATTCACGCGAGCTAAAAATAATGCCAATATAAATATAATCGTTTTCGCCGGTTATATTTCGAGCAGTACATATTTGGTATCCGCTCGAGGGCCGGGAGTATCGAGAACGAGAGCTCTTTCGTGCCCGCGCGAAAGAACTCTTACTTTCGTCGCTGTGTCCACCAAGAGTCTCGCTTTTGATCGTCACTCTCGAAGGCGAAACTTTCTAATGGACACCGGACTTAAGGTTGCATTTAACTTACAAGTAGGTCCCAGTTGACGCGTTCCATCGACTCGTAAACCAGTTTGGAGTTCAAAGCCAAATAAATTGCATCGTAATTATTATCGTCATCTTTGCTCGTTCGATCGACCAGAAAATCCAACGTTTGATCAGCCTCGTGCTTTTCGAAAAGTACAAATCGTCGAGCATCCATTTCGTAAAAGCCTTAATACTCGTTTGCAGAGTTTAAGCCCCATCGAACGGCGCAATCGAAACTAAAGTGCAGCCGCACTTTTAGATGCATCGATGCATAAAAATGAATAAAATTACACTCGGTGCATCGTTCGATGTTTAATTTTGCTTTATGACATTTTCCCGTGTCTCTGGCCGTTGTATACGCGTCCTGTGCACCAATTTTCATGCAAATCGGAAAATTCCTGTTTTTTTATACGCACCGATTCGTCGGTCGCGGAGAAAAAGCAAAGCGGAATCGTATCGCGTTCGGTGGTTCGAAGTTATTACGCCATCGACGAGTCTATTGTCGCAAGTTACGACTCATCGTCGCGACGAGTTCCTTCCGGGGGGCGTATCGATAGGTCGAAAGGGAGGCTCGAGGCCGGCAGGCAATCCTGTCCGGCTCTGTCGGTTCTCGCCTTTGCACTTTGACTTCGCCGGGTTCCGGGTTCCGCGGGTTTCCCCGGCGCACTCTTCCCCGAAACTTGTTCTCTCCTTCCTATCGAATCTCGTCTCGAGACGTCTGGCACTGGCGGTCCCTGATTAACTCGAAAGATCGTCCCAGCCGCCTCGCGGCGAACTTCGCCCTCGCCCCTCTTTCCCGTCCTCGCAGCGTCTCGACGCGACTTTTCCCCTCGCTTTTCGCCCGCCGTCGAAAGAAGAAAAGAATGTCGTTGGCGATAGACACGAGGGCCGGAGCACCGACACAGGGGAACAGGCTAAATGCAAATAATGCCGAGACCGAGACGAATCGGATAAGATGCTACGTCGTATTTTATTTCGCCCTTTGTCGTGGAATCCAACGTAGGAAGGAGGAACTCGGCGAACCGCGCACAACCATCGCGGGCCCTGACAATCCAGATCGATCGTTCTTTCCCCGCGTGTCATCCATCGACGCACACCATTCGCGTGCCAAACACGTTTCGAAAACACTTTACAGCCTGTAAAAGACGTATGTACGTATTTCTCTCGCGACCCCTATCTACGACGAAACATGGCTCTACAATGGAATTAACTATTTTGTGCTGGGTTTCTCTGATCACGGTACCTTCGAACCAGATGGACTTTGTAATACCAGTGATGTTATCCGAGGTATTTCCGGATGGAACGTAGAAAAATTGCGAGATATTAAATATTTGCATTTACGATCGATTAGGAGTCAAATACGTGGGGTGTAGCGCGTTTCACCGGGATCCTCGAAGGAGGCAAAACGAAGAGAAAATGTTGCATAAACATGGCGTCGAAAGCCAATAGTTACCGAGATGTACGCGTCAGAGAAACGACCAGAGTCAACACGTAGCCTAACGGGAACTGGTTTATCGTAGACGTCGTACTTGATCCGTGCATTTTCATGCTAAGAAACTACGTATTCTGGTTATTAAAGACAAGCTCTGAAGAAAAGTCGAAGAATCGGAGGTGCACGGTGGCACATTTTAAGCGGGAGATTTAAGAGAGTGAAAAGTTCGCACGCGCTCGCGTCTGCAAGTAGGTCGATCTCCCCTAACGAGTAGCAAATATACGCCTGCATAATCGGGCGAATTCGACTCGCTTTAGTTCAACGGCAGTCTTCTCCGGGTTCTCTCCGCACCCCTTTGCGTGTTAGCTCGGTGTCCTTCTCTCGTACGCCCGTCGACGCCGCGACCTGGTTCGGGGGTTCGAACAGAAATCCCTCGGGGGAAGGGGTGCGGATAACGCGCGCGGCACCGAATCCCCGGGATCGTGAGAAAAGCCGACGATCCGGGTGCAACTTGCCGTGAGACTTTCCCGTCTTTATGTAACCGGCGGGACGGTAAATTAGGCGAATCAGCCGGCGGGTGAACATCGATCCCCTGCCCCCCCCTCGCCGAGTGAATCGCGGTAACGAGCGGACGAGTCGCGAGACTCGCGCGTACCTCTCGAATCCTTTCCGCTCCGGCCGCGCGCGTTTAAGCAACGTTTAAATAAACTGGTTGCTTGGTGACGAGAAACGGGGTAAACGAACCGTGAGAGCTCGAAAACAAGGAAGACGACGACGACGGGAGGACGACAGACCGCGCGGACGGAAATGGGACAGTGGAACGTTCCGCAGAGACCCGCCGCGCGGTAGACCACCACGCGAAATTTCCCCGAGCGACTTTTCCGCGGTCGTCTGCGAGCTAACGCGTAACCGCGCGTCTCTTTTAAACGAATTTTATGCGCTACGGAGGAGCACTGCAAGACAGTTCTCCGTCATAGACGTAACCATCGCTTTCCCGACCACCGTCCTTCCTCTGATGCACGTCTAATTTTTACCTTGGACCTATGTCCTTAAATCGAGAAGAGGTAATCGTGGGCACAATTTAACGAGGTGTCTTGCAAGACCTTTGGTAGAGATAGTGTTACAGTTTCCAGTCGTGTTGCACCGTCATGTCGGAAGCAAAGAAGGGCGCGTTTGGAATAAATGCGATCGCTTTCACGGGAATAAGAGAACACCATTCGTGCAATGGCATATTTAGAAAATAGACATACATTCACGTTCATAAACTGGGATAGGTACGTTCAGCAGAATTTGTAAGGAGAAGAATAATAATGAAAAGTTCAAGATCGCGTGTTCGACACGTTTCTTTTAATGCGATGTAAACGGATCACGCGACGTCTCGCGTTTCTCGTTTCCTCCATTGAAGAATCGCGGGTTGTCTCTGAGCCAGTTTACACCGAGTTTGATTCTTATCGAGCGCGCGGCGTAAATGATAGCGCGTCAAAGAAGCGCATCCTACCCAAACAATACGCCTTTGCTGCTCCGGATGCACTCGCGTGCTTGAAAATTAAATTTCGTAAAATATAAATCGCAAAATTACGTCGCGCGTAAAGTGCTCCGAACAAAGAAGATCGGATGGAAGCATCGAATTGATTATTAGAAAAATTTCAGCTTTCAACTCGCGAGCGAAAGTTTGTATTGGCCGTTTGTGAATAAAATTTGCCCGTGCCCGTTAACCTGGGAAATTCCTCAACGAGCCGCAATATTCGGTGAAATATTTCCAGCGTATGTAAAATGGACGATCGATCTCGCGATCGAGCAACGTCGGAGCACGTTTGAAGGGAAGGTTTTTGGGGGTTCGCTACGCCTATGACCGGTCGGATAACCGAGCAAGACGAGGAGAAAAACGAGCGTAGTTTCCGCGGAGAAAAGCCGTAGGAAGGGGTGGAGGGAACGGTAAACGGAAAGGAGGGAGAGAGGCGGAAAGAAGAGAGGCACCCACCGCCGGTGGCACTGCTGGAAAATCAGACTAATTACTTTGTACGCGTGGCTTTCACCCGAAATGGGCTCGCGATTATTTTCCCCGAGCATAATCTCGGCCAGACGCGTATTCCGCGGGCAGGACTTTATAATTCGCGTCGGTCTCCCGGTCTAGGTCCCGGTAAAGGACGGACGGTTTTCCCCGTCGCTGACACGGAATTTTCTTGATTCCTTTCGTCTCCCGGTACCGTTGAAACGCCGTATAAAACTTGATATTCCGCGGGGTAATCGCGGAGAACGACGTCAAAGCGACGCGAACAGGTTTTTCATCGCGGAGACAAAATCCATTCCGCGTCTCTTGTTTCGCAATTACGACGATCCAGTAGGACAGACATTTTTTTCCCCGAGTATCGCGGGATGCAGGGATGCGCGAGTGATATAACTGCTTCCCGCAGAGTGGAAGATACGGCACGGGGCTGTTTGACATCGAGGATTGATAATGTCTGAGCACTCGGTTCTTTAATAATCGATGCATTAACGGCTTCTTCGAACCGTTTCCGCCGTGCATTCGCTTCTGCTGCCATCGAACGTTACACTCCAGTTACAATCGATGCTGCACTAAATTTACTTACGATTGGAACAGGAATCGTCTTGGAAACGATATCCAGGGCCAAAAAACATTTCGTCTGTATCTGACAATATTTAGGTATAGTCACATTTTTATCAGGCTCGAGTGTTAAATCTTTTGCATTTTCTTGCCCATTGCAATTATATCCCTAATAATGCATTGAAAGCGCGGAGATTCCTGGAAAACTTTTCAACGAATTTTAAAGCTCTCGGTGCTTTGAGGGCGTTTTATTTCTCACTTGTACTTCCCCGCTTAAAATATTCGTCGGTTATTTCCTCCCGTACATTCCGACTATTTTAATATGTTGGAATTCGTAGAACACATGCTTTTAGGATTCCATTGAAATCTGTGTTCTTTGTCGTCCACGTAGAAAAACAATATCGCCGTCCTTTGCTAATATTATCAGTGAAAACTTCGCCTATAACAAACGGCCTGAAAGATGATGAATAATGTTTTATTTATTACCAACGGATTTAATGGCGAAATTAATTGCAGTTCAGCAGTCGAAAGGTGCAGTTTGAATGCACCGTCTCGTCGAACCAAGAACTTTTCTCCTTTCAGGCTTAAGCTATTTACATCTCATTTAGCGCATTCGAGTTCTATTGATAACGTCCATCGCGAGAAAGTGGATACTTTATATACATAGCTTTAGGAGAAAAGCGATTTTTAACGCCAACTTACTGTAATTCGACTCGACTGTATAAATTAATTTCCAAAGCGTTAGTGATATACTTAAAAATAAAACCGAATCGTTTACATAATCTGGCGTTCAATTTTGAATGCGCCGAGCAAGAGAATAGTTGAATAAATAAATATGAAAACGACTAAAGATTTCGAAAACGTGTCGAGGAATGTGGAACACGCGAACGCGAGAAAGTAGAACGTCGCCGCGCAACAATATGGCGTTTCGAAGACCAAGGTAGCGGAAACTTTATACTAAAATTATTGCTGACAGATTGCACGGTAAGAAGATTTAAATCAAGAGGAATAACAAAAAGAAACGGAAGGCAAGTTTCGCGGCAAAGAAGAAAAGCCGACAACCGGCGCGGAGAATTTCGAAGGATTGAAATGCAAAACATTGAACTGCTACGATGCAAAAGTATACTTATTCTTAGGTTATTTTCTACCTCGTACTCGGCAGATTCGGTGCACCCACTGAGTTTCTGGATCGATGTTTTTCCTCGGAGTATTGCGCGAATTATCTCGCAACTACCAAGACGTAGGAACTTATTATTTAGGCATTGTCGTGGATTTGTACGTCGTAAAATGCGGCTTTGAGGCTAGTAAAACTGTTGAAAGGTTGCGTGCAGCATATGGAAACGGAGCACTAAAGCGATCTAACGTTTCTCGCTGATGTGGACGGTTTCGAAGTGGACGGGAAGATATTGACGGCGAAAGAAGTGGCCCTTCGGTGTTTCGGAACGCTAACAGCATTGAAAAGGTTGGGCTACTTTTACGGGAAAATTGCTATTTCTCTCTTAGGATGATTGCATGCAGAAGGGGCACGAAATATCGAAGATTTTAAGAAAGAAACATTTTCTCGTTCTTCGTACGGTTGGGAAGCAAAAGGAGCAAACAAAGTGGCAATTTTTGGACTTTGAAACCGCGCAGTGGTTTCGATCGATCGCAACCTGCAGACTGCATCGAAGGTAACAGCATACGGCGAGAGATTAAAAATGTGCGATTTAGCAATCAGAATCGCGTATCGAATGCACGTAAAACTGTATCGGGAATGCGCAATAATGCTGTTTTAGTGCCACGATCGTTACGAAACGCAGATTAGGAATCCGACACAACGTAGCGCTAACAACGCTTCCAGCTGCAAGGCACAAAGCTACCCAAGGACTTTGGAGAGGAAAGGAGTTTGAGAAACAGGGCGAAGAGAATTTAGCGAAGAAGCATTGGGTGCTACAGAGATAGACAGACCGTAGAATGTTTCCGAGCCGTCGAGAAGATGTTGCAGGAAACTGAGAAGTTGACGATTCGATGCAGCAAAGGCGAGGCAATCATCTGGCTAATAATGTCGGATGAAAACGATTTAAAGGTAAATGCAACAGATCGATAATCAGGAATTCGAGTAGTTTAATTTTTTGCGAAGGGGTCAGAGGACAGACCGATAATGGTGCGTGTCAACGGGAGATTCAATATTATAGTGAGGATTGCGCGTGTTCCGGATCATTGCTCATGAGTAATCCTCACTATAATGGCGAGTCTCCGGATGACACACGCCATTATCGGACCCCTTCACGAATCTAGCCACAATGCTCGCGAGACGGCGGGACACTTCTTTCATAGCTTCACGAAAGCCTCGACGCCGATTTAAGTATGGATAATTGAATAGATCCCTGGAAAAAGGGCGTCACGTTTCATAAATTTTTCGTAATGAAATTTATGTAACATCAAATCACATTTAGTTTATCGTATACCAGGGAACGATCCTCCAGTTCGGTGGTCGGCAAATCCTATCACCGGAATATCGAAATAATATCGATATATATTTGACCGCGGAAGCTTTTGAAGCGTTAAGAACGGTTTTAATTCGACCGAGTTAAGTTCCTGCGAGCGAATCGTTCGTCACGAATTCGCAACGATCCCGTAACGGACGAACGATTCTGGAGGAACGATGGAATTATCGGGGGCCACGGCGATCGGTGCTCAAGCTCGGACCTCCGCTCGTATTTGTACTTCCGCTCGGGCGAACGATCGGCCCGAGAAAGAGCAAAGAGAAGCTCGGTCGTTCCCGATCCATGGCGTAACCGTATCGTGTTCTCAGGGTTCGCGCAATTCGAGCTTAGTCGAGCTCGATAAATTCGCGCTACGAAACGCTCCGGGGTATACCTTCGTTTGCGCGGATCCGATCGTTTCCCCTTTTGGTACGGTGCACGTTTACGCCGACCCGGATCGTTCTGCGTTGTTTCCGCGACGCCCGGAAGAAGAAATGGCGGAGGTGATGAGGGCCGAGCAGGAGCGTCTGTTGCCGGGCAGAATGCTTATCGAACTTTTTCGCGGCTCGCGTCGGGTAATATCCAAAACCATCGCCAGTGTTATCGAACGTGATGCACCCGGTCTACGACCCTGCCATTTCCAAAACATCGATGGCAGGATCGTGGACGATAAACAGCTCCGATCGATAATATTAAATCAATCTAGTTTGTCAGACAACTCGATCGAACGCAGTGGCATTCTTCTTGCCATGTTGACTAGTTTACAGCGAATTAATATGTATTTTCAACGATCGATAACATTTTTGTATATTTATGTTTTCCGTGTAAAAATGTTAAAAAATTGGCGGCGATACGGTCGGTTCGGCGGACCGTGGAACTCTTGTAGAACGTGTCTTCACGGTCGTTACGATTCCGTTTATCTAAAATAAACGAAACGAGAACCCGCTTTCTTCGGTATAAACTACGGTCGGTACCAAAATTCTGGAAAAACAATATTGAAACATCAAATTTCGACATCGCTTTAAAGCTGGTTTATCGGTTTTTCTCGTTGTATCTTTTGCCTGTAGAATGGACATAAAAAACATCGGGGCTCGAAAATAGCAATATTTTCGGGGGCTATGCTTTCATAATAATACACAATTTCTTTGAAATGGTATTTTTTACGAAGTTACCAGTGGTTGAAAAATACTACGGAGCACTTAAACGGTAATTATAGAATAAACCGTGCCAAGCTTCCTAATACTTATGATCGGTAGTCCAAGTCCGCGACGCCTCGTAATTAGAGGTGGGCACACGCGGTATATCCGGCTGTCCATGAATCTCGGTTTACGATCGTTCGGAGGTAATAAACCGAGGACTGAGCTACGAGGACTTTCGTGGCCGTCGCGTGTTTAATCTGCGCCGGCGGCAATATACGCGAATCGTTTCATCCCCGTCCGTCGGTTCTTCGCGGTCGTACGCGCCGAGCCGTCGTTTTCCGTGGATCGCCGAGACCGTATCCGGTATTTCGCTTTTCGCGTCGCTCGTGGATCCGCGCGCGTCCGTTTCTAATCGGTCGAACGACGGGGGGAACACGGGCCTCGCGCGTGTCTCGTTTCCAGAACGATTAGGAAACGGTATTTCGTCCGTCGGGTCTGATGGTACGAGGCAAATGGAACGCTCGACTGCGATTACTCGAGCACGGAGATGCAATTGGCCTTGGGATCGAGCGTCCGCCTCTCCGTTTGGCGCATCGAACGAACCGACGCCGGGATCGATATACAGCGGAGCGTCGGTATCCAGGAGTCCTTCGTCGGTTCGGCCCAGACGTATCCACGACCTGGAAAGGTGGCTTTCGTATGCCAGCGTTCCCGGCGAGCTGTATCGGGACGGCGCACGTTCGCGAATTATTACGAGTCACGTAGGCCAGTAGTCGCGCAGAAACATAGAGTGCTATTATTACGATGTAATACGGTTCAAGCGAATTCCAGCGCCGGAAGCGCAAGAGAGGGAACGCCGTAGTAGTCGTTTGGGGGGAGGGAACGCGACGTGGAAACGGAAGTCGAGGCACGAGGAACGCGGCGAACAGTCGGGGTCACGGGTAAAAGAAGGACGAAACGCCGGGAGGAAGACGACTCGGATAAGACGCTGAAACGCATAGTCGACGACCTCCAGCTAGCTGGCTCCGAGTTGTCATCGAGCCGGGAGAATAATGGAAATTATCCCTGCTAGAACGATTCCGCTCGAGGAATCGCGAGAGGCATATCTCGACAAGGGGGGGTGGGAGGGGGTGGTAGAATTCGACGCGACACGCGCCCACCCGGGAATGGAGCCTTCCGTCTACCTCGACGTTGTCCGTCCGTTACGACGGGAACGACAACTGACGCGCTTATTAAAAGCGCATCGATCCGCTCGCGAAAGATTATTTCCGTCGCGAGAGAGGCTCGGTGTTCCGGTTTCTCCGCGTTTTTCGTCACCGACGGGGCTCCCCCGGTTTTGCGTACGGAGCCCGTAACCGTATCGGTTGCCACAGGCCGCCCGGGGGGGACGGGCAGAAATTTCAGCCGGACTCTTTCGCGAATTTCGTATCCGTTTTGGCATGGTGAGCTCCGCCGGCTAAGCTGGCCAACGATCGATAATGTATGCGAGCAGCACCGCCTCCTACCACCCCTTTGGTCTACCCACTCACACTATGCTCCGCACGCGAAAAAAGATAAATAAAATATTATTTACGTGACAACGGCCCAAACGTCATCGTCCCGAAACTCGGACCGGGCACCTCTCGAGGACCGTCCACGATTTACGGTTTCGATTTCTACGCATCGCGGAATACAGTGAAATCCCGATTGTCCGGGAAAATCAAATATACCGAATAATTGGACTATATCTATGTATGAAGTGATAAAAAGACGAGGTGTACAAGTAGGCCTTACATCCAATGTACTTTTTCGGCCCATTTTTCTGGGGATCCATTTCCATTGTAAGGTCACTCCTAACATTACAAAGTTATGATTTTTTAAACATACACATGAAATTCGGGAAACCATTTCTGGCCATACGGTATGTTCTCGGTAATGAATTTTTTTCTCGAAAGTATGTAGGATTTCAGAGGTATGTGTATTCATAAAAAATGATTGTAATTAACCCGTGCAACCAAAAATAATTTTTCCAGAACGATTTGAAATTTTTTAATTTCTCCACTTACTCGAATTTTTTTCTCAAAAGTGCGTAGGATTTCGGGGGCATGTGTAATGACCAAAAATACTTGTAATTGGTCCCTGCGACTGAAAATAATTTTTCCAGAACCATTTGAAACTTTTTATTTTCGCCGAATTTCTACAGAGCATTTTCTGCACAATTCTACTTCTTCGTCGTTTCTTTGTGATCGATTTGCGTAAACAAGACGAGCGTAAATAAACCGTCCGACAAAAGGATAATCTTCAATATCGAAGACGCTGTTACGCGATCAAAAATATGTCTCTGAAAGTTGAGCGTTTAATGGCGTATCGGGAGGAGGAATTCGCCCCGGGGTGTTTCGATAACGTCCCTTGCAAGTCTAATGAAGCGCCATCGCGGGACAGGGGTACAAAGGAAAATTCAAATTTCTAAAACACCATCTGCATCCGCCGGTTTTATGAATTTACCGTTACTCGCGGGGGACGCGGACGACGCCGCCCCCCCGGAGTCGGTTCCATCGTCGGTCCGAGTCGCTTTTGTGTGGCCGAAAACCGTACTCGCGGAGCCCCGTTAACGGAGAAGGCGAAATCGTCTCGCTTCGTTAGGACTTTTATTTGCAGCGTCCATCGGTCGAGACGAGATCGATCGACGCCACGCTCGCGAACAAGCGACGGCGTCGATCGACCGCTTCGTTCAGCAACAGTTTCGAGATCGAGGCATCGACGGCGCGTAGGAAGTTCCGTTACCGGTGCTTTTTAACTCTTTGATCGGGATATTTTTAATCAGCGGGTATAGCGCCCGATCGCGACGCATCCCTGCGGCCTGTCCACTCGACAGATCAAAGGATCCGTCGCGGTCTACGGTTTTCACGTTTCCGCGTTTCCGCGTGTCTGTGCGAGGATGTAAATCACGGTATATCGCGATGAAGGTTACTTTTCGAGCACGGATGTATGCAAATCCAACGATGAATCGGGTGTCGCTAAATAGAGATCGATTTCATTTGACGGATGACAAACATCTCTCGGTCCCACGCTCCGTACAGATATTCGACGCTCGTTCGAAATAATTGTAACGTTTTTCCACGCGTTGGAGTCTATATTACATTCCGCGCATACGCCGTATTTAATAACAAATATTACAAACGGACTTTTCGCTCCGACTTTTGCCTCTGTGGCAGCCATGTCAAACTCGTTTTGATCCGAAAGGCAATTTGCATGATGCTACCATGTTGCTGTTCTACGATTCTTTTGCAACGGTAGAAAATATTGTACTCAATTATATTATAGATGTTAGTATAAGCGGGGACACCGGATAATTGAAGTGCATTGAAAGCCTGGGTCAGCCAGAGTGTCGTATAAAAGTTTCATAGCGAATATGTTTCTAAAATGACGAGCGACACGGGTAATAGGAACGAGAATTTTAGGAGCTTTACTGACTATGTTCGTTTAATGCTGGTCTTATAGTATTTATATTGGCCAGCGATGCAGGACCCACATTTCGAGAGATTAAATTAAAAATTCTTATTGACGCACAGTGTTAGTGTTATCATGTATAAATCAGCAATATCGTTAATGGATAAGTTAAATGGAGGTCCGAAATGAAGTCCTCGAGGAACCCTCGACTAGACAGAGAAAGGGGAAGGGTAGCAGTGTTTGAATTTTACGGTTTGCCATCGATCGGAAATAAACCCAGAAAGCCATAACAAAGTATAACCGCAAATGCCAAGAGCAGTCAATTCATTTACCAGAGTAGAGTAGCAAACAGGATCAAAAGCTTGATGAAATTCACCGTGGATAGCATCGATTCGAAAGCCTTTATATGTAATTCTCTTCTTCGTTTTCTCTTTTTTACTTCGACTCGCGGAAGGGTTAATTTTTAAAACCATCATTCCGATTGCTGATGTATGAAGGGGGCAAGAGGCTGGAACGGGACTTCCTGTCCTTGGACAGGTCGAAAACCCCGATCTAGTCGATGTTCTCCAACAGCCTGACTGCTACCCCCGGTAGCGATCACGGTGCGGTGAACTTGGACGAAGTTGGTGGGCTCGTTCTGGCTAAAGACCACTCGCCTCACCTCCACGCTGGGGCCCCTGGGACTCTGTAATAGCTGCAGAGTGCGGAAGAGCGAGTGGCACGTGAGGAACGAGTCAATGGGGCTGGAATTTAAAGAAGACTCAGGAGCAGAACGGGCAAGTTAGAAACCTCGAGAGGCTGAAAAAGAAAGAACGTTCAACTAGCTCGTGGAACGAAAATGGTATGATTGTCTTTTCGAAAAGTCCCCTCGCGATAATAGATAATAATTTGGCCATCGCGGGGATGGTGGTGAGCGGCGACAGAAATCGGGAGACCCGGAGGGAAAGGAGCCAGGCCAGCGGGCAAAAACAATCGCGTTAGGAGAATTTTGGCATCGAGGGATTCCCCTGCGGAGCTTTGGAAAGCGGAACAGAGAGCGATTGGATTGGTGATGATCGTTGGGTGGCGTGCGGGTCGAGTGGGAGGGACGCGTTCGCCCCCGTGATCCACGCCGTGGGTTTGATTTACGTTCGTCTGTGTGCCTTTCGGATTAACGGGCGCATGGAAGACTCCGGGGTTCGGCAGCGTGGCTCGCAGCCTCTTTCGACGATTATCCCGAGGCCGTGGGGTTGGCCCCGAGGCTCGTCGAAATAAGTACGTCGATAAATATCCCCCGTATCTCTATCCGGGGTCCAGGACGCCAGGCTATAAAAACCGAATCGCGCTTCTTCCCCTCGGTCCCTCACGGCGCTGGCGAGGGACGTCGAGGGCAATTGCGCCTCCCTTAGAGACCCACGAGACCGGAGTGCCGGCGCATCGCGTTTTCTTTCGCGAAATTGCCACTCGCAGCCGCGCCTTTATCGCGCTTAAGCTGCAACCGACCGTCCCGGACGGTTCCCCCTTTGTTTCCGTAGCCCAGCCACCGACGCCGGGGATCCAACGAACAAACGGCAGTCATCGAGACGATACGTCCCGGTTTTGCGCGACGTTTAATCTAGGAAGCCCGAACGAAAACTCGACCCGGCAACGACAACCCTAATCCGCGGAGAAAGCCCTCCCCCGATACTTACGGAGATCAGAGAATCCCGCGCGATTCCGCTACCTACGATATTAATCCGCCGAATGGCGGAAACAATAACGATTTCGAGAGACACCGGGTAGGTAGATCCGTACGGAATTACTCCCATCGAGCCCGGTCGCGGATCTTCGACGTTACTCAGCCTTTTTTTCTCGTGCTTTTTGCGGCGAGCTCAGGTGGTCGACGCCGCGCTAGAAAGCCACGGTTTTTTAATGCCCCGGCGCCGTGATATAGCCGACGCCGACCGTCGCCTCTTAACAAGTCCCTCTCTTCGCGCGGCCTCTTCCGGAAAGAGCTTCGCGCGATCGATTCGCGAAATACGCGGAGGGTACGTTTGACAAAACGCGTTTGTCTGAATTTTCGCGTTTGTCCGAGAGCTTCGACAGCCCCGTAAAATAATTTCATATTCGCGGGACGCCGCAGCCTCGTACCTTTCTCGGGCTATTTCCACCTTCTATCTCAATCGTTTTCACTTCGGTTTGGATCACCTTCATCTCCGGCAGAACTATTTCCGCTTGTCGACGGTGCGGCAAATGCTCTTCTTAGTTACAGCGTTCGCTTATCGCCTCGTTTGACAACCTCTGTAACTTTTCCTGTCTTCCGGACGGAAGTTATATCGCCCGAGCTTCCACGAAATAATGTTGGTCCGGGGTCGGAACGAAAATGTCAATTTTTTGGTCATCGTGTTAGGAGTGGTTGGGAAAAGGTGTTTGGTCCCGAGAGATTTGAAAATTAAATCTGCTTATAAAGACGAGAAAATAGGAAACAATTTCTGCAGAAACCGGAAATTATTCGAACGATCGATCCAGGGCAGAAATTGTTAACGCGTTATTTTATCGAGGAACTCTCGACCAGAAGAAGTTCGAGAGATTTACTTGAAAGAATACTTCAGGATTTTCGTCCCTCGAGTTTCTCCACTTTGAGGATATCTGACGCGGTCGGAATTTTCTATTTCTACATTTGGCAGTCTAGACGGCTGTACGAAGTTTCTGGAAATGGTAGTTTTATTACAGACTTTCTACTTAATTAGGAATTACGGGCACAGCCGCGGTGTTAAAAAGTGTTCGAAAGTTAGTGCAGCTGTTCTACTTGGTAATAAAATTAATTGACGTGAAATTAGTGGAGTTTCAAGTTATCGTACCGCATGGTTTCGAATATGTTACTAACTAAATTTGATTTGTACCATGATAAATCCATATTGAGAACTCGATAAATCTAGAATGAGATAAAAAATGCATAAAAACAGGGAATATTCCATGTTACCGTATTAACGAATGTTCAATTAAAACATTAGCCATCGTTTTGAATTAATTCTGAATTTTTATAATTTTAGACTCTTGATGCTATGAATAGGCTTCAACAGGCAAACGAGAAAGTATTTTAGTTGATATAAATGAACGAAAATTTTACGTTCCACCAATAGTTTTTGCAAGTTCGCGGCCGTCTAGCAGAAGTTGCGAATGCTCGTTATATTCTGCTAATGAGCTGAATTTAAAATTAATTCGTTCGATGTTAGCGGTCGCCGAATCGAACAACTTTCATCACACAATTGGCTCGGGCTGCGCGATGTTTCGCGAAGTGCCATTCCGGGTCCAGAATCTTCGAAAACAGAAGCTAAAGTTCAGTAATTATACTCGAAAGTCTCGTCGTGGGACAAGAAACTGGAGCCCCATAAGTCGGGAATCGAGATAAATTTTTAAAATATCTTCACTGTCGAGAATTTTGCAAAAATCCAGAAACGTTCGTTCAATAGGGTAGAATATCCGTGATTGTTTGCATAAAAGTCCATTCTGTTGAACAAAAGTTTCAACAAAAACTGTAAATCACGTTTTCGCCCTGTAACAATCCTCCTAGTAGGAATTTCGAATCGTAACTTTTAAAAAATCGGACTTCCCGGTCGAGAATTCTAAAAAAATTCACAAACACGTATTCGGCGGAATAAAATATTTCCCATTTTTTTTTTTACTAAACTTCTATTCGATGAGACAACAAAAAATACAGAGCTCGATATTTAACCGGCGTTATGGAGTATTTTGACTTGCCAAATAAATACTGTAAATCTAGTAACGTGTCGGTAAAAATATCCCCTGGAACGTGTCCTTGATTTTCGCTGGCTGAATGTTCCAGGGTGCGCCCTGTACACCTTTTGTGCAAAATCCAAACTGATCCTCGGGGTGTTAAATTTTGGCGGGTTGGAACGAGCACCGACGATACGATTTCGGCGTTCGAACGAATCGAGAGAAACAACGAAGCAACCAAGTCCTAGTTCCAGGTTGTCGGGACGAGGTGGAAGTCGGGTGGCGTCTTGGCGCGACGGGGTTTGGCGGATGGCAGAATGCATCCCTGTTGCAGTATTCGCAGCTTGCCCATCGGTGCCGAACTGAATCAGCATTCCGTAAGCACTAAATACCGCTAATATCGCGCATGTGCCTCGTACACCTTGATGGATGAGGATTCGCCTGCACGTCCCTCTCACGCTGTCTCTGTCCCGCGCGTTTCGCTCGTCGCGTTGTCGTCTCGCTCCGCATTTATCCCTTCCAACCGGGCGTCGCTTAGTCACCAGGAGCGAGACTGTGCGTGGAAATTGCGTAACAGCGCGAACGGAGGAGCGAGCGAGCGAGTACGGATTCGGTCCGCGATCGCGTCGCGCGTCGAGCCACGGGCATTATACGCGCGCGTATAATTGATTTGCGACAGTAGCGGGACAAGCGCGGCGGTTTTATAATACGACCGATCCGGCCAGCTAACGGTACGATGAAGCTGCCGCAGCGTTCCGTTACGGAACGCGAAACCCTCTCCGTAGAGTCGACCGTCCCCGCAGAAAGCCATCGTCGCTTTCAAGATTAAAATCGGCGCTTCGACGTATATTTTCGATGCACGCATCTCGTGCCGATACGCGCCTCCTAATTAGCATCGATTTGCATCAATTACTCGGGGTTCGATTACTGCGTTTGATATCCGTTCCATTAGTACGCGAACGACTACTCCGCATCGGCGCATCGGCCCCGGTAATCGGAGTGGACGAAGCAGGAGCGCATTCCTTAATTGCACATTATTTCCTACGTCCACGATAATTGGAAAATAATTTTCATCCGCCCCTCGAATCCGATCCGTATCTTCGCCGGGAGTTATCGCCGAATTTTCGCGTTAGCCGCGCGGCGAAAAGTTGCTCTGCCCATGGTCCCTAATTAAGAAGTAGGTACTTTAATAACGGTAATAAATGTTGCCGCGGTTTCCGGGGGCGGCACGGCCGCGCGGAGTTTATGAAAATACGAGCGCGTAAAGTTTCGCGTCGAACCGGGGCACGCGGGGGGTGCGGATAAGCCCCAGACATCGGATCCGCGCATCTCGACCGCGACGAGAGGGGCAATACGAGTCGCGGAAACGAGGGTCGCGTTCAAAGGTACAAGGGTGCCGCGCCTCTTTCTTCCCGAGGCCCGGTCGTTCCCGTTCGCGCTTTGTACACGGGCGCGTACACTCGGAATTCGCAATCGTCGTCGTCGCCGTCGTCGTCGCCGCCGCGGTCTCGAAAACACTCCCCGTCGACGAGGAACCGCGACACCAGCAACAGCCCGACGCTCTCATCGGCGTCGCTATCGCCGGCGTATCGCCCCCTCGTCGTCGCTCCAGACCCTCTTTTCATCCCGCGTGCACTCGTGATTCCTCGACAGGCGCGCTTGCGGGGCGGCCACGAGCCCCCGAATCCCTCGCGGCCAGCGAGTTCTTTGTGCCGTCGGTTACCCGGGCAACCTTCGCTAGTTTGCCCAGGATTAAATATGTAGTTTCGAATTAGACGAGCACAACGCCCGGGGCCTCCGACCGTAGGAGTCACCCGTCGGCCTAGACGCGTCTTAGACCCGCGGAGCTCGCGACCGTACGGGCACGCGGTGGCTCTTCCGGAACATCAAAGTAACAAAGGGACCCGGAAGCGGAGTCGTGACGAGATCCCCTCGACGACCATCCCCAGTTTATCCCCCGGATGACCGATGGAACGAACCGGGACGAGCACGGAGGCGTCGAAGATCGGTGAATCACCGCGGCCGATCCGGCGCCGGGGAACGAGGGTCTCGAGAACAAACACGATGGGCGTTTTGCTTGCTCGAATACGGCTGATATATGACCGTCATTATCGCCCAGCCCCGCGAAACTTCGGTGCCTCGGTTGCTTTTTTCGGACCGGAAGCGCTACCAGGCACCCGTCCAGCGTCCAGCTTTATTCTTAACCGCCCGCGAACTCTGCTCCATCACGTTCGACGGAATTGCAACGGGAAATGGCGCCGCGCGCAGCGTTTCAAAATACCCGTGAGACGCGGCTCGTCTCCCGCCGGATGTTTGCATGTATTTTATTAAACGAGACCTCACGCGCGACTATCGGGTCGGACTTCAGAAGACGAGGGTGAGATTGATCAATTTTTGACCTGCCTGGCCAAAAGTTTCTATGTGTCTACGAGTCTAAAGACGGTATTCTTTAATAGATATTTTAATCGAAACGTTCGAGTATTATTAGGAACTTATCCAAATTTTAATGGAATCCGATATGTTACCTAAAATATGTCAAATTTCGAAGGGAAATTAGCTCTTATTCGATGGTTGTATTTTTATACCGTTCCATTTCGAACGTCCGCTGTTTCGTCATTTGAAATTAAGTTTTCATTCGACCATTTTAATATACGACCAAAGATATATATATTTGGAACTATTACACGGTTTAGTCTTGCTGATCATTAATTCCACTTTTATAATATAATTAGTCATGAGACGTACTAACAAGACGCAGTTCCACTCCTATAATAATGATTTTCAATAACACTCAATTTCCTAATGAATTTCACCATCGACCTATTAGCTTCGCATCGGCGAAAACGACGGTCGCCGGCACGATTTTCTCGAGGACCAAAACGCGTTATTAAATCATTCCCGCAAACACGTTGCAGTCTAGCTTTTGAAACATTTATGATACCCGAAAAAAATTCCTCCGCGCACTGCAAGTTTGATATCTCGACCCCAAGACGATGTTGCTTTTTTTGACAAAGTATTTATTGCTGCACGACGGTTTCTCAGACTCGTGCTATTCTACCCGTACCAAACCGAGGTGCCACGAAGAAACGTAACACGTACCAAAATTACGCATCGCCGGTGCAGACTCCTAGAATCGTAGGTCTGACTCAGACTTCTAGAATTTAGAAAGTCTGACACCGACGTCGACTTCTACCTCCAGATAATAGCGTAAAATCTACTTGGATTATATCAACCCAGAATAGCGTTTCATCGCTACAGTGAATCATCAAGCTACCGTTTATTCCCCAAGTTCTCTAAACTCGAGCCTCGATGGTTGTAGCTGCGGTACTGCGTCGTATCTATTTAAAGCAAACAATTATTAAACCAATGTTTGTACTAAAGAACCTCACGTAGCGCGCGTTAGACGTATATTTGCTCCTATCGAATGATCGTGCGAATAGTTTCTAAAAGCAAATTCGGTTCAAGTAAAACGTGTCGCATAACAACCTTATAAATTGCATTGTATCAAAAAAGATAACGTGGGAATGAAAAATAATCCGTGCTTGGGCTTCCGTTTACCGAACATCGAAGTCTACTATCCGAGCTAATAAAAAAAAATGTAGTGGGGTATAGTGCAGAGTCCCCCGAAGCGGATAAACGAGGTTGCGCCGTGTTCGATCGCGACGCGTCGTTAGTTCGGTTCCCAGTTCTGGCGGCGATAGCGATCGGGGTAAAATTGAAATAAATCGTGGATTAACAGGAACGGTTATTAAACGGAGTAGGGATTATGGTGCGTGACTAGGGGTCACTTGGTCCGTCATCCGGTTCCCGTCTAAACGCAGCCACCTGGTTGGCACTCGACGACGGCGACGACGGACTTTGGACGTGAAATCGCGGGCGTCACGCGCGCCGACTCGTGATTCTTTTTTTTTTCTTTCACCCGGCGTCGTTCCCGCCCACCTGGTCGATCCTTATCGTCGCTCGTGAGCTTAAGCGATCGTTAAAGTTCATCGCGGTGGCTAGCTTCTAAAGAGGCGGAGGGCCGCGGCGGCGTTCTCCTCTGCAGAAACGGTCTGCCCTCGGAACACGGAACGAGAACGCGCCACGACGTTCCGGTTCCCTCGCTCCGAGGGAAGATCTCGTTTCGCGGCTCACGGCCACTGCCAGGGACGCGCGTGTACCGTGTAGCCTCTGAAACCGAGGAAAATAGGGTGCGCTGGAGGGACAAAGAGAGACAGAGAGAGAGAGAGAGAAAGAGAACGGGAAGAGGGAGTAGGGAACAGGAAAGACCGTCTAATCCGACGGTATCACCAGCCAGCTATTCCGAGTCAGCTTCCGTGGCAAGTAATAACGCCGGTGTAACGGCATCGCTATCGTTGTTCCCGGGGTGAGTTATGGGGCTCCATGGTGCGGTGTACCCCGTACGTGTCATCGAGCCATCCTTCTAATTATGTGAAACGAACCAAGCCGGTTGCGTCACGGGCCACGCTAATGGGAAACGATAATTTATAGGGAAGGCATGGTTATTTTCTTCCTGTCCGTTGTTCGACTCCGCGGTAAAAATAACACCCCCGCTTGTTTCGTACCACGACGGTGCACGACGCCGCGGGTATTACGCTACGCGGCCGGATCGATTTCTGATTATTATTCTCAGACCGCCGACTTCGCGCGGGTTTAAATATCGGAGCCACGCGGGGGCAAATGGGGGATCCCAGACACCCCAAAGGTCTGGCTTCCTGGATCGCCTCGATCTCTGCTCCTCTAGTTTTCTAATTTTTACGGCATAAGGATTTCAAAGACGCGAAGAAACACGATCATTCTATTAACTCGTTCATTTTCACTATCCTCCATTTCGTATCAGGTATATCTGATATGACCATTGTCACGCTATGTAGAATACCCTATGGAAAGTATTCTGTTTACCCTGTTTAATTTGTGCACGATCGAAAGCTAGACCAATTAAGACAGAAACAAAGAATAAAATTGTTTCGTTTGTGGATTCGCTACCCAGAAAATCGACTTTAAAAATTCGACGTGCACACGTGCTGTGTAGTACGCCTCGGGCGTTGCCGTAAGTAGAATCAGTGGGTAGCGGACAGACGTGCCAGAGTTACTCGTATTCAATCGCGCGCGTATCCGACTTTCAAATTCGATTATCTCGGAAACGAAGCCTCGAACGACTAGACTTTATCCTTGAAATTCAAGTTGTTCTTTTAAAGTTATCGTTTTCGTTTCATAATGCCAATTTGGACGAGGGTTAATTAACCAATCTACGCGTCTTGGCGTAGATATTTGAATAATTTGTTAACGATATGACCGATCCTGCGCGAATGTAGGTTTACGAGCTCTCGGTTACAGGGGTCAACAAATGAACGACGAATCGAACACGACCTAGAGGCGTTCTAGATGACAGCGCGATTATTAATCCCCTATGAAAAGACTACGGATGAGTTATTGCGAGAATATCTCACGATTTGACGCCTCCTAATATTCAGGGGTATCCTACTATTATAACGGGATCACGTTCTATGAAATACTCAGTGATATTCCAATAAACGTGTCGGTGAGATTAATACGCACCCCTCTTTAAATCGAAATCATTTTCCTCGACTTCTCGTAACACTGGCAAATAAGTACGATAAAAAACGTATGTTAAGGAGCCAAGCACGTTTAACTTTTTATTTTCAACGAGGCAGAAGGTACCCGTCGATCATATCGGTATCTTTCACTCCTAAATCTACCGATTCTGAAACGCCAACTTCACCACTTCCTCTTTCACCATCTTCCACTCAAAACTTCTCGAAATGCTCGATTCATGCTCAATTACAACGCTTCGTAAATGAGTCGAACGTCCTATCAAACTTCCAATCAAGCTTCCGACATCGATTCAGTACTAGAACCGCTCTTCTGAATATTTCCAATGTACCACTACGAACCCATTGGCACCGAGACGTCTTAAGTTTATCACGCTGCTTGACTCCGCCAAGGCCTCCGACATTGATTACGATTCGCCGATTGATACGGAGTCGAAAATCCATAGATTTCGTAGATTTTGCGCGTCGGAGGGTGCAATAACAATAATAATAATAGCAATGGATATCGAGTGAACGGAGCGACAAGGCGTACAGCCCATTTACATCGGAGGAGACCAACCGGATCGCAGTCCATCTTTGGAAGCATACCTAGACACGGGATTCCGTTATACGGGAGGGCCAGTGCAGTGCTCGATCATCGAGGTCCACGTTCTAATTCCTCGGCGACCCGTTTCCATATCGATGAGCCACACGCGCGAACCGCCGAAATTGCTTTCGGCCCGACGTATTCGAAATCGTCCCGCGATAGGTAAACGTCAACTCGACAGTTTCACCCGGACCGCGTATCATCTTTGTCCCTTGCGTTTTTTATTGTTCGTACGGCCGGTCGGTCTCGTCGTGAAAACTGCTCCGCGGGGGCAGACAGAATTCGATCGTTTCGATCGACCCGTGATCCTCGTCGCGTGATTCCCGACGATATACCGGCGGCCTTTCCGCGTCATTGGCGTCGTTGAAGCGACGATATTTTACAAGGATAAATTATAACGGCCGCAGCATCGAACCGGCGGTCGGCCTCGCCGAATATCGGCCCGAACCTCGCGTCACGGACACGCGTTTTAACAAACGCTCTTCAAATTTTCTTTCAAAAATACGCGAACCAACCATTTCTAGACAATTATCGGTATTTAAAAATTGTAATGTGTCCGATAAAAGAGTTCCAATATTGTCCAGGAGCGTTCAGCGGGTCAACTCTGTGTATCTTAGACGGTGTAGATCCTTTTCACGGTCACGTCGTCTTGTGTCAGGCGAGGAGAGTTTAAACCGTGTCTCTTCTTGATTATTATCTCCGTAACGCGAGAATTGCCGTCTTTCCGTTTCCCGTACGAGCGACCGGGGGTCGAAGGTGTCGGCCGACAATTAGGATCCTGGTGCGGCGTGGAATTCGGTAAGGGCGTCTCTGTCCCGGGAAGAGAATCCGCGCCCGATAAAGGTGCCCAGCGGAGAACATAAATCCGAGGATCGTGCCTTTGTGGATAGCGGACAGCGGGCTTGGAACTTTAGGGCCAATCTCGGCGGGCGGTGCTCCGCGAGGACGAACGATCTCCTACAGGAGCTCTTTTCACGAACCAGAGAACGCTCCTATTCTCTTCCTAAAGACTTCCCAGAGACTCCTTTCGCGGCGCGTAACTTTTCCTTCGAGCACGCCCACCATCCGCGGACACCGCCGGGTATCGGAAGGGCCGCGGATAAATCCGCTCGCGTCCCGCTCGACGTTTCTCCGAGGGAACGAGAGGATAATTCCTGGCCACCGTTGGGACAGATCCCCCGGAAACCTGGTCAAAATTCGAGCGATCGATTTATCGATATCCCGTGCATGGACCTACGAGAACAAAAATACACGACAGCCGTCTATTTTTGGGGCCGTCGTTTTATTTTTACGCGAAACGTCAATGAAATCGGTGGTATTCTTTCCGATCGATAATACGGAGTCTTCGTAATTTCACTGTGATCTTACGGAACAGGTGTGCGATCGGTGCGATAGTACAGTTTTTATATAGCTTGTTCCCTTCGCCGATATTTTCCCGTTATTTTTATTGTCGAAGCTCGAGAGCACTTTTGTTCAGTTTTTCGGGGGATTTCGGGCCATTGTGTCGCGGCCCGACTATTTTCCAACGAACGTAATTTCTTTCAAAGTGTCACTGACGCGAAACCGGACCGCGACACAACGAGAGCGGGGTAAACGAAATTTCGTCGCTTTTATCCTCCTACGAAGCGATGTTCGCTCGGTTGTGTTTACGTTGGGGAAAGACAATGCGAAACAGTAAGAGCAATTAAGAAACAGCCGGAGCGAATAGGAAACCGCGAAAGCGAGTGAGAAACAGATACAGTGCGTGGAGAACAATAAGTACGAGTAGAAAACAGTGAGAACGAGTGAGATACGGTTAACTGTTGATCGTCAAGCGCGTTTCATGCAAATTAACAAACCGACTCTCGCGGTTAATTATAATACATTTTTGTGGAAAGCGATACAAACGCAACAATAGGTTTTATTGTATATCCCCGCGAACCCTGTATTATTCGCGGAGAACGAATTATTTTAGGGAAACAATAGTTTTCCGCGATCAAACCTGGTCGTGAATTTTCAATTTTCATCGAACAACGTAAAGAATTTACAAATGTAAACACCCAAATAATGTAAACACCCAATCGGATACTCGAAGGTGCACCATAATTTATCAAGCAAACCATAATTAGCGGTGTTTATTACAGCTCTCCCGGCCAATATCGAGCTAAAAGCACCGGAAGCGTGGGGGGTGGGTGTGATTAACTTTGCGACACTTTGCAAGAAATTTGATAGTGTACACCGATCGAGTCGTGTCCGAAGTTCTACGATCGGTGGCCCGTGTGTTTATCTAGACTAGTGGTCCTTAATCTTTTTAAGTTCCCGACACAGTTCGCAAGAAACTTTTTAATTACTGAAGCTCGCGGCACAGTTTCCAGTGGAAAAAAATCTGGCATAGTTCCTAATCACGAGCAAGTTTTGTCCTTATATTTCGTTTCTGGGAAGCGTACGTAGCATTATAGGCAAGTGTCTTAGAAGTCTCCGAGAGGGCGAAACTCCTTCGAGAAATCTCGCCATCGATCTTCTTTTTATCCCTCGAGTTCATCGAGATCACGATGCGAAGAATGCCTCGGTGTTCGAACAGGCTCCCTCTGTGTGTTCCCTGATTATCCATTTTTTTTATTTACGCTCTAACAGCCGTGATAATAGCTAATGGATCCTATATATCGTATTTAATTTGCAAGTTTAGCGGGGTAGATTGTTAAAGTTCGAAGGTATTTCTTCGGGAAGCAAAATGTCGCGGGAACACGTTTGGTTCGGGACAGTTTAACTTTCCGCTTCTTGTGCACCATCCATCAATTAAGTTGGTACGTACCTGGAGGTTTTGCGACGCTTCAACAGGTTCGTCGCTCGTTGCTAGAAAGGCTATCAGCAAATGTTGTTACCGTTGATTTCTCGCATGCAGCGCATACAAGATAGAACAAAGGTCCTAGCACATTGACCCCGTGGAACTTCAGGCTTGTTTGGTTGGTACGAGGATAGCACATTCTCGCGGTTTGCGCTAAGGTAACAATTACTCAAAGGGTCGCGCCACGATTCTCACTATCTCGATCGAAAATTATATTTCTCTTAATTATTAAAATTATCGTAATGATGATTGTACGAGTTCAGACGCTCCGTGTGATAGAAATTTTATAAAATTTGGTAACTCCAAACGATGAAAGTTTATTAAATCTGTTATCAATTACTCACGGTACGGTATAGTTATGACAGGATGGTTGAGAATGACTATGCACATACTAGACTAGACCTAGCTCGCCACGAAGGCATGCCAGGCATTCCACCCTCTCGCGAATGTGTCCCAAAGCAACTGACACACGTGTACATTGTTTTCGCGTCTCTTATTTTTGACTGCTCTACAAACCTGCGCCGTTTCATAACGCTCGGCATCGGACACTTCGCTGATGATCTCCGCGAGCAGGAATGTTTTTTTTCAATGGACCGTCTCCGGAATAACGAATGCACCACGAGCAAAACTGAACGTACTTCAATCATTTCTCCCGAAATATAACAATGTATACTCAAATTTTACCTATCTGGGCTACTTACCATATGGTTGCGCTGTTAATTCCATTCTGGATCATAGAAAATACATCTAGAATAGCATTCCATTCAACGCTAATTACAATAGATATGATAGAATTTTTGTATCTCTTTTTATGAATTTGACGGGTGGTACAAGGTATCGAAGCAACTAGAAACCCCGAGTACGACTGGATTGTAATTTATAAATTGATATAGTCCGTACAATATCATAATTTTACGCGAACAAGTCGGAAACCGTTTATCCGACGTGTTCGGTGTTGCACGTCGCCGGTATCGTGAAAAATTCGTAGTTCTGTCCCATTTGTTAGCCATCGATCGTACGTGCAAGCGTACCTTTAGAACGCTGCAGGGGGTGGGGGATAAAAAACAAAAAAAAAAGCAAGAAGAAAATCAACCAGAGAGAAAAAGAATGGAGAAAAAGCGCGATGAGAACGGGTTGAGAATGGCCGGCATTTCGTGGCGTTGGTCGGCGGGGGTTGGATCGAAAGGTTGCTCCCCCCAAGTGACCCCCAGTGACTACGCGTTTCCAGAGCACGGATATCGATCGGTTCTATTTTCTGATCGCGAAAGTGTCACGGACAGAACACGGCTTCGGCTTTTCACCGTTTTCTTCGCAACGTCGAAGAAACGGAGGCGACATTGTTTTCGCGTCCCTTAACGAGTCCGTAGCGCGGAAACGGAAGCGAGGGAAGGCCAAACGGGGGGAAAGAGGGTGGGGCGTATCCGTATTCGAATCCGAATCGGAATCCGGAAGCGGATCGGTCGTCGTCGGCGCGAGCGTAGCTCGTTTCGTTCGCGACCGATACTGGCGGTGCGCGGAACTGGACCAATTAATCTTATCGTTAATTAATTTCGTCGGAGCAGGTTTCGGTGGGTCCAGGGCGCGGGACGGTCGGCCGGGGGGAAATCGATCGGAATCGGGCGCGTTTTCGAGCGCACCGACCAATATCGTCGGCAGAGGCCGTCGTCGTCGTTGTTGTTGTTGTTCGTAAAATCAGTGGCGCGGCGGGAGACACGAAATTACGGTGTAAGCCGTACAGGGTCGTCACGCGATAATACTCGGCACCGCATTAATGTCCTGGTCGCCGGTAATTCCCATTTAATAATCACAGGTCGTATGTTAACCCATCGTATCCGGTAGTCGGACCTAATTACGCCCCGTCCGAGCGTGTCTCTGCCAATAAACGTTCACGAGTCCCGCGTGGCAAGCTCAAATATGCCAGCGGATAATATTTTCATTAACCCGATCGCCGGGCGTCGAATTAATCAACGGGAGAGCGGCACCGCGGCATCCGCGTACCTCACGGATCGAAAAACGCGCCTTTGGCCCCGTGGACGCCTTTTGTCCCGACCGCGGTCGTCTTGCCAGGCCTAAAGTACAGAGGAGAAAAAAAATGGGGAAAAATAAACGAGAAATCGGAGCCCGCGACAAGGTCCAAGACGCTTTCAACGACGCTAGATTCCGCGCTCTATCTTTCTCCGAGGTCCTTGTTCCCGGTGCTCCGCGCGTCTCTCTATTTATATTTGTATCGCGTTTCTATTTGTTCCGCGCTTTCCTTTTCCTTATTTCCCTTGCGGATCGTGGTCGCGAGCGAGCGTGCACGGCCGCGCGTCGTTTTATTTCTTTCGTAACTCCGCGAGTCGAGTTCTTTGCGAAGGTTAAAGACCTCGGGTGCCGAGGGCGAGCGAGCATCTCGACGACAACCGAAGATGACTATGCCCTGGCGGAGGCGAGATCTTTTCAGTGCCGGCTACGACCGTGGAAAAAGACCGGACGCGGAATCGTAATCGTCGGGATCGGCGATCCACGAACGGCGGACGACGCCTTCCCGGCCGGAAGTCGCGCGAAGAACGGGCGAAACTTCGCAGCCCGTCAAAGTCGATCCTCGCGTCGAAGATTAGGGACTCTCAACCCTTTCCCCGGAGGAATTTGTCTCACCGATTCCCCGCGATTCTTTTTACCCTTTTTTTTTTCCACGATTAATCGTTCCACGTTCCCTCTCGATCTCGCTCTCCACCGCTCGCATTCTTCCCGCCCATCAAACCGTCGAAAACTTTCTCCGTTCTGTTCGCGTACGTCGCGTCGCTTTCTATTTATAATATTTGTTTGGAGGCAAACGAGACCCCGGTCTATAGGCGCATTAATCTGCATAATATCTGTAGCTAATTATGCGATAATTAGAGATGATTTAACGGCCGGGGCTGCGCATAAATCCGATCAAAGAGGCAGAGTAGGTCGCTAAAGTCTAGACGGGGACAATAATTACTTGCCTAATTACCTATTCTGATAATGGGGTCAAAATGTGCAAACATAGAACAGTCTGGTTTAAAGTATTTCAACTACGCGACGTCTGGCCGAAACAAGAGCTCGATGGTCGTAATAGAAACAACGACGTACCATTTCAATCGCCATTCTCGTTCCATGTATTATTTAATCGATGCGATCTCGTTTTTATCTTTCATCGATTGCTCGGGGTTCATTAATGGACGTCTAACGAATTGAGATGTCAACAAATTTATGCAAGAAATCCTTTAAACGACCGATTGCTTGCTTGCTTCCTCCTTTCGTTTTACGATGACCGTCTTCTTCGAGCCGCTGGAATCGTGTAAAATCATGATTCACCGCGAGAGAATTTCAAATAACAGCGTGGAACCACTGTCGTTCTATAGAAATCAGTGTCGTTCGAGTACGCGCAGGAGGATGACGAGCATAAACAAAAAGTTGCGCCGACAAGGGAAGGACATTACGTAAGGAAAATTGCAAGAAAAGTTTAGAGACCATGTGCTGATTATGGCACGGTGCAGTTCGGTGCTACGGGAAATTGTTCGTCTGTAAAAAGACCTGGAAAACAATTGAGGCGGAAGATCGGTTTATTAAAAGTTTAAGCAAGGGAAATAGAAGAGACACGGACCCCGACATAACTGCACGAGTAAATAAAACCAGAAACGAAACAGTTTCGGTGGAAATTCGCGGTGGACGGGACTCGTGGTAGTTGACAAACCATTGTTAAGGAGATAAAATAAGGGGAGAGAGCTTCAATGGACGTAGTATGATAAATATTAGACGTTGCAAGACCTGGGGAAAAAATGTTACGAACAGACGAGTCCGGGAAAAGCGTATAAAGATTGTTACCCCTTTGACATTAACGGGACAGGAAATTTGTTGGGAACGAAGGGCGTTTGTATGAAAAGTACAATATTTAAACATCCCACAATCTGCTCGACAATACCATTCCATCCGGATATCGAGTGCAGCGGTATCGCCGTATCCGCGGTTTCAGTTACTCGCGGTTTACCGTGGCCCGATAAAACAAAATTTTATGATTTTTATTGCTCTGTAATCTCCTAAAACTGTACGTGATACCGTGCAGTACGGGCACTGTCCTTTTTCGTTGCTCCATCGTCTCCCGTGGATTAAGTTAAAACGTCAGAATCCCTTAGTTTCGTATTTTACGTAACAGAGACGCGGCGAATCCACGCTGTAAACGTGAAATGCACCGCGCAGTGCTCTTTATTATTACTTTATTTAGTTTGGCAATGCCTTGGCGCGTGTAATTTACCGATTAAACTGTACCATATTTATGCACGTAGTACGTGTATCGCGTTCGGTATTATCCGCGGTTTCAAATAACCGCGGTAAGGTTTTAGTACGTATTACCCGCGGGTACGGCGGAAATTAATTGAAAATAACTTCACATTTATGCACCACGGTCTCAAACACGCCGCTCGAATATGTAGAAATTACCTTGCACCGTTACAAAGGAATTGTAAGGTTCGAAACGATTCTAAGCTTATTATTTGGTCGATTAATAACTGTGAAATAATATTCCCTCGACCCCGGTTACAAGCAAAGGGTTCGATTGTATCGCAGTCAGTGTTCCCTCGATGTAACGTTCAAACGAAGCCATTGAATCCGGGGGAACGTCAACGGAGCTACTAAGGCTGTTTGCTAATTTGCAGATTCCATTAAGGGGGTCCCTTTGACCAAGCTTTGTTTGACGCGAAAGAAAAAACGGGATCTATAATAATTATTGTTGGAGGCCCGTCCGCCGGAGATATTATACCGGGGTCGATTCAGGGCATACGATCATACCGTTTAATATTTTAATCAAGAAGATCGGGCCTCGGATAGTTCTTCCACGCTCGAGAGTATTGATTCTCAATGTCCGCATGAAAGATTCATAATTATGGTCGTACTAACGTGCGAATTAGGTCTTGCCTTCAATATCTCCAGCCACTCTGCCCCCGCGATTTCCGTTCAATATTTCATCGATTAATCGTTCGCCGTCGTAAGATTGTGATATTAATATTACATAATTTTTAATGGGAATTACAACAACTGGGCGCTTCTTCGTGCATAGTCGCGAGGCGGTGCAACTGGGAAAACGATATCAATTAGCGGGAAGTTTAATTATTAAAACTGTTTGCTGAAGCGTCGTATCGGTGGTAAATATTAACGAAAAATAGATTAAAAACGTGGGGGAAGACGTTGTCACGTTTACTGCTAAAACTTTGATTTTACACAATTATTAACTTTACGTAATGGCGCTAAAATTCATGTTTTCTAATTGAAATTTCCTTTAACATTTCAATTCGATTACTTGTTTCAGTCCCAAAGTGAAAAGTTCTTGAAAAGCGTAGAAATGCACAATTATTCAGAGCATGGTACGCGATCCAGTATTTTATTCGTTGTAAAGTGCACGGTCTCTTCCAGGGATGAAAAGGGAAGAGCGGAAGAGGCGCAAGACACTCCGGGGGAGGCCGAGAGGGCAATCTGGTCGGTAATTGTCCGTAAGCGGCGCAAAGATTGCGGCCAATTTCGGATCGTCCGTGCATGCGGAACGAGCCGTGGCTTTTTTTTTTTGCCCCGCGACTAGTCTTGACCGCGATTGTCTTCGTTCTCGTTCTCGTCGAAGGATCGAGGGGGGCAGTGGGTGGGCACGCGTACCGCCGCCGCCGCTTTCGGTCGACTAGATCCGTTTCCGCGCGGCAGGTAAGCGGCACGTAGGGGGAAGAAGTTCTGGCGGCGAGCCAACCTGGCCCGAAAACCAGTCCGCGTACGAAACTGGATGGATGAAGTCGGCCGAGAGGAAGAGCCCGGAAACGCCGAGCGCTGCGAATGCTTCGCGACGGGGAAGAGAAAGAAAAAAGGAGAAAGAAAGTGGAAGACAGAGGGGAGGACGAGGTTAAAAAGTTTTTCGAGCGATGACCGACGACCCGTGACCCGATCGATCGGGCCGCGATTATTACGCTACGTTTGCACCGCGGGCAGGAAAAGTTCGCGATCGAAACGGATTCCGTGGACGGCGAGAAGACGCTCTCGCGAGAGATCACCGTAGTCTTTAGCCGACTTTGGGCGAAAGTTTCTCGATCCGTGAGAGGATCGCGGGTGGGTTGTGGGGTGGGTGGCGTTTAAGGGAGAATCGGAGGTCGTCGGCGGCTTTGGCCAGGTAGACGAAGGTGGACGGACAAGAGACGCAGGCGCGCGGTCGCGCCTACGAGACTCGGTTCACGGGATCCAGCTATCGATTCGGCTGTCTTGCGGGTCCTCTCGAGGCCCGATGAATAAAAATGACATGCTAACGAGCGTGGTTCAGCCGGCTGAAACTAACTCCGGTAACGCGCGCTAGGAACGTTAAGCGGGCGGCGTTCACCGCCGAGACGCCTTCCTCCGCTCGCGTCCCTGTCCCGGACAGAGCGGCTTTAGAAACCAGTCGAGAAACAGAAGGAACAGCGTCGACGGGGAAACGGAGAAAAGGGCGAGGAGAGGACCGAAACACAGGGAACGGTAGCGCTCCTTCGAGTCACCGATGCGATTAATATTCGAGCGATCGTTCGAGCGGAAACGGATTCGCAGTCTCCGTACCGAGAGGGAACCGGCAGACACACTTTGCGTCGAAGAACGAATAGTTTCGCCCTTTCTTCGCGGTACCAGGCGATACCGAGCGTGTATACCAGTCGCCTGCGGAGTTTACCGCAAACTCGGGACGGTCTGCTCCCCGTAATCGTAACTCCTCCCCCGTGTAAGTACGCCTGCCACCGCGAATTAACGCTACGCGGAAACCTTGGGGTCAACGGACCATCATACCGTGGACAATTCTCGATGTTTATCTATTGTCGTGGACCCTCGCACGAATTTGGCTAAAGGTACCCAGCAATCTGTCGCGACGAATTAAGCTGAAAGCACTAGCAATCGATCGTAGCCATCTTCTTGCGCTCTGCACCTTCGAATCGTTTATAGGAACCGATAGAGCACGGTAAAATACAATGAAATAAATAAATATTATCGAAAAGTTCAAACAAATCTGCGGTGTCGAGAAAAGAAAATGTCAGAGGTCTAGAACCGTTCACCGGAATCTGCACGTTAATGTTAGCCAATTGGAGCGAGAATCTAATATTAAAAAGTCAAGCGTATTGAATAAAATATTATTTATGGTAAAATACCTACGTACGCGTTCGGTTTTGCTCGTTACTTTATGTAAATATTAATAATCTGGGTCTGCCTTTTCGTTTTAATTACGCGTACCGTTTCAAGCACGCTCCGTATATCTACGCTGCAGTATCGTCCACTTTATGCCTTCGTTATTCCGTCAACCATCTTGAATATTTGTCTTCAAATCAGGCAATATGGTGGCCGGGGATGCAGTAAATTGCCTGGCCGCAGGAATTTTCTTCGCCGAAAGGAACTCTCTGATGAATTTTGTCTCTGTGACACGGCGCTACGCCCTCCACACACGAGTTCTGACAATAAAGTTTCGAGAATAATTTTGTTTCCGCTGTTAGTAGCAACAAAATTAACAGTTTCGTCCGTCTGCCGTGCAGCTTAATCCCCCCCTCTAGCTACGCTGCGCGACAAAATAACGGGACATCCCTGAAATTTACCTGTTTCTCGGAGTTAATAATGTGTGGAAAGGTTTTGTCTACGGGTGTGTAAATAATGCCCCTTCTTTCGAGATTTACATTTCTATAAATCCTAACATCATTTTAGGTAAAGATTTGCACAGCATTTGCAAAGTATTTTCCTTTTTCGATCACGATTTTTTGCGTTCACTGATTTCTCGCGAATTAATTTCATACAGTCGTTACTTTTTAATTTAACGCGAACGAAATGAATATTTGTTTTCCCTTTGTGCCCGATTCCTCTTATTCGGCGTTTCGTTTGAAACGTTGCTTCCTTTCCCGGGCTCGCGAAAATAATGTGACCAACCGTCTGGTCTATCAATCGTGAATCTTTTCTCGACCGTAAACAATACTTTCTTCCAGTTTTTCCTCCATCTAATGCGCTCTTGGGCAAACGTCATTCGATCCCCGGGTATGCTTCTTCGTTAATGGCGGTTTTTGCTGAAGTTTCTTGCGTTTTATGTAGCCGCATTGTTGTAAAATACGGTGTATTTTCCTTAAGTTAGTTGTTACTCCTGCTTCCTGGTACTCTTTGATACGATGTCAGAGGAATTCCCCGCAATTCGCAACATCTCCCGTATATCTGTTTGTCCTACCGCGCGCAGTTTTCAAGATCTATTCAGAAACTTTTCAACCCCGTTTCGACTTCCCTTTTATCAATTTTCAAATTTAAACCCACCCCACTTCTAAATTTAATACCACGGGGTTTTTCATTTTTTATGTTAATTTGACGTTTAAGGGTCCCTTGGTCGTCCGCATTTAATGTTTGCTTTATAAAATCACCCCCCTTAATGTCCTCTCTGATATTTCCACTCCGCGATCCTCGAGAGTTTCCACGAGTGCTTCAACAGTTGAATGGCGGTTCTCCGAAGTAACTTTAATGATTTCCCGATCTAACCGCGGTGTTGTTTTTCATTTACGCGGACAAGATGATCGTTCAATCGAAGTTGGTGAAACATTTTCCTTCGTGGAACCGACGTTTTTCTTTGTCGTTCGTTGAGAAACGCCCTCATATTTCACGGAATAAGTCGCTACCTTTGAACAGATCACCTTTACAAAGCTTCTTTCCTTGAAAAAAACCGCTCTTTCTTAACTCTAACTCTGATCACGCTGTAACCGTTTGCTTACACGTCGTTGTTAATTTTATTCGTCCGCATTCACGATTAGACGTAAGATCAATTTGAAATTCAAATTATTCGATGCCATGAAGGGTGTCAATCATTGTGTCAAAGGTGCTTAAATTTATATTTATGATTGACGGGCGTGTAGATGGATCGCATCAGAAAATAATACCATAACGATGAAACGTCAAAGTTTGATACTAAATGGTATTACTTTCTGCATTTATAATACATTTAAATTTGGCCAATGAAAGATAAAATTCGACGTGTTTGCCAAGTTCTTTGACCAAGATTGCACGAAATAAATGTAATAAATTTTAATAGTTGTTTGAATGGAACACAGAAAAAGGAACGAAGTCAAATCGTAGGAGGAAACGGAAAGGTAGTAGAAATGAAAGCTGGTATTGCACCGTTCGCGATGAAGAATGGAGAGGTGCTATAATACCGTGTATTCTGTATGATACATAGTGTTAGCACGATGCGTGCTGCGGCGATTTTCCCCCCACAGTAATTCACATTTGCCCTAAATGCCAATCTTCGGCAAAAAGATTCTATCCAAGTTGCTGGCAAGTTTCTATTGCTCAAACATTTCGAAACGAGAGCCGTAATTATGAGTTTTCACAGAACTCACCGTTATGTTTCGAGATATTGATCAAACAATGAGCATCTGCGGTTTGATGAAATTGTACAGGTTCGTGGAGCAGTGAATAATAAGGGACAGATATATATTTTTTATCCAGGCATCTAAATTTCAGAGATGAAACCATCTTCCAAAGTTTCATTATTCTCGTTCGTTATACACGCTCCATTTTCAACGTTGCAGTTTTCGAAACACCATGATTGTATTTTACTATAAAAAATTATCATCCGTTTCATCGTTTTATTGGTCATTCTAAAAGCACACAGCTTTCTTCGAGAGATAATTTTATTGGAACACTAAAGTTGTACAAATTAAATAAATTTTTGTACGTCGCCTAGTAAAAAGTGACGCGATTGCCTCAAAAGAAGAGAAAGAAGTCAAGCACCGTTATAAATAATTATTCTTTTCTTCTCTTCCTCGGAATAGAGTATTTTTTCTTTTTTTTTTTTAACACAAGTAACGCTCTTTTCCTTCTTTCTTTTAGTTCGTCGCTGATCGATGGTCGCGGTTCTTCCTCTTTTCTCTATCGATTCCAAAAACTCCGCAACGTCGTTTAGCAAAGTTTTAATTTTTCCAAGTTTCTTAAAGCTCAAGATTACGTATAAACGCTCTTCGTAACTTCGCAACTCCTCCGGGGTTTTGCGTAAGCGTGTATAACGCGTGCATTTATTCATCCGGCGTTCAATTTCATAAAAAGCCGGCGCGATGGAACGGCGTTAGGATCTCGATTTTTCGGGATGCGTCAGCCAGTAAAATTTTGATTTTCCTCACTTCGGGTCAACGATTTTCCACGCTGCGGCGGCCCCGCGAATAGAATCCCAGAGCGAATCGGACACAAATAAGAATTCAGACCGTGTTCGTTACATCGCGATAGGAACGAGCACTTCGATCGTTCCTATTACTTCGTCCCTCGGCCCCACGGCGACCTCGGTAGCCCAATTGTTTTGGATCCTTGTTTAGTGCTGGCACATGTTACTCCGCATGATACACCCCCACGTAAGTCATTGAATTGTCGCGTTTTTAGCAATGAAATTTCACTTTTCTGCTCGTTCGACAGTCTGCAAAAGCAATGCCTTAAAGCTTCCCTCGATGGAACAGAAAATTTTGATAAACATCGACAAGTTCATGAAGAAGTTTCTTGTGGAACAATTGCAGAGATATTTTTGAACCTAGGAAGGAAAAATCAGCAGGAATTTGGGGGATGACCTAACACCGAGCGCAAAGGGGGAGACGGAGAAACCCTTCTCGATACTCATCGTAAGGATCGAGTATCTGACTGGCCAAATTTGATCGGCGTCACGTTGACGGCTCTCTCTGCTTGGAATTAATGAAACAGGACCGCCTTGTTTGCGCGACGATATCGGGAGCACGACGTAAATTTAACGACAGGACCTCGCAACGTTTCGATTCGTACGCGTCGCGAAATACACGCGGGCCCTTTGCCCCAGGGAACGAAATGCAGGGCAAATGGCGCGATACTGGCCGCGGATAAACGTCAGAGGAGCCGTCGAGCAGCTGACTCGGAAGATTAACATATTCCCGGCGGGATCGAGGGTACCCCGGGTCGTCGAGAGCCACGTAGGACATCGAAGTCACGCGAGCCATCTTGGGGAAAGATTCGTGTTCGTGTTCGAGTTGGCGGTCTTCCGGTCGCATCGTCGGCCAAACTTACACGCGGAATACCGAATGTCTTTTATTTGCCGGGCGGTACTTTTCCAATTATCTCGGACGGAACCTGGATCCGCGTCTCCCGTTTTTTTCCATTCTCATTTCGGTCGTCCTCTCGCGTCCGCCGTCGTACGCCTCGCGAAATGAAAAAAGGTCGTTGAAGAGAGCCGCCGGGCGGATCGCGACGTCCGCCTCGAGTTTTGATTAAAACTAAACGGCGAATAAAAATTCCGCGAACCGGGAGCACGAGAAATCCATGATTTCAGCGCGAACCGCGGACAGAAATTAGATCCTCGAGGATCGCGTGGATCCGGCCGCGAAATTTCCTACGACGACGGCGAGGAAAAAAATACCATCGACGGTAGCAGACGAAGGAAGTATAAAGTTCGTCTCGAATCGAAAATCGATGTCCCCGGACGATGGCTTCGCTAAGTGCCGTTCGGAGTATCGTCGCTTCTTCCTGCTGGCGGCGTCTAAGAACGGCGAACAAACGAGAAAACGTCCGCGTGCCAATAATCTTTTAAACGACTCTTTATCCACCTGTCGACTGGCGGTGTCAGGGGCGGCGGCTTGTTAGAAATTTTCATTTTTAAAAAGGAGATCCTCGCCATCCGGAGATTCTGGGGTAAGTGGCGCGGCGACGCGTCCTTCAAAGAGACGACGGCCATTTCCACACCGCTCCGTGGATAGACCCTTTGGGAACGAAGTTCATATCCTTTCCCAATACCACCCCGTACGCTCGCCATTTTTAAACAGTGCACCGAGTCGTCGTTTAGCCTACCCTGGAGGGCGCGCGGTCCCTGTCAAGGGTCTGTTCAGCCCTTGACCCGGCCACGAACACTTCGAAAGTGAAATATCGACGGACTGCCCTCGAAAGATTCTTAAAACTGCCGCTGACAGGCCAGTTTTCAATTATTCAGCAGCCATTTTGGCTACTCAGGAGGAAACCTGTCAACGACCTGGAGACATTCGAATGCTCGTAAAAAAAAAGTTTTCGCTTACTCTCTGCGATAATATTAAAATGGTATCTAAGATAGTGTCTGTAATTTTGCACCGTCGTGGCCTTTGAATCTTCGGGAACGCTCGGTTATTTTCGATGTTTCTTCGAGCCACTCGAGTATCCGGCGTCCTACCTGATCGCGACATTGAACGGTACGCTTTGTTTGTGTTCGGTCGGTCGATCCTTTCGGGTAGCTACGCTTCGAATATTCGACACCTTTCAAGCCTGCTCGCAGAAGGTCACCATCTCTGGAGCGAATGGCGCTGCTAGAACGGACACCAAGGACAAGAAGTGGAAGCCATACGACTCTGGAACGCAGAAACGATCTCGAGGCGCCTGGATCGATGCTGCTCGTCTTGCGGAAAAACCGCAAGCAAGAAGACAGCCGCGAGAGACCAGGAACGAGACGAAGAAGCGCTACAAAGAGGTCCAGATCCAGAAATCGTGCGGTGTATGGTATGAAATTTCAACTGGACGATTTATTATTTGATCCAATGTATCAGGGTTATTTCCAATATTTAAACAAACGATAGTAGTTTAAGCCAGGCGATAATAAAATTTTGATTTCCCATTCCCCAAAATATTTCGTCGGAATTTATATCTTTGTAGCGCGTAAATAACGCAGTAAATATCTGACGTTAGCGACAGTCGTTTGGGGTTGCGAGTACAATAAAATTGCTCAACCCCCCTGAAAGTACCGTGCAAGGATACAATTTTCAGCGAAATGCAGTGCGTAATATCGTTAGATTGAAACCTCGTGTCTAGAGTGCCAAGTAATGTAATTGGGATTGTTGTTCGAGCCTCGGGCGTTCCGTGTACAGCAATTTGTCACGTGCTATACAGTATTTATAAACAGACTCGAGGTATGAAACGCGGCTAGATGAATTCTCTTCTTCAATTTTAACCTTGTGGACGATCGAAGCAGGGGCACAGAAAGTTCGTTGTGCGGGCAGAGGCAAATAAGGTACCTAGTTCAAAGTAACGAAGTCTCTACCCGTATGAAATTTCTTCAAATATTGCACGTTCGTCTGTCTTTATAGTCTTCCAAGTCTTTAAACCGTAGACCAAAGGGGTGAAAAAGAAATGTACGAAATGTGGTAGCCAATTAAGAGGGTCAAAAGTTCCAATCTCACTTCTCTTGGCTTGTAAAAAATTTTGAAAAATGTTTGAGATGCGTTGGTTGCCCGGACAGAGAGTTTATAAAATATTTCTACATTTTTCTCTTGAAAATCAAAGTTGCATAAATTAAAAAATGTTTTAATTCAAATAGTTTTAATTTGGTGGATTTTACATCGAGTTATTAATGTTGATTGCTTGCACACGATCAGTTAGATAACTCTCGAGCCAGTTCGATGAAACTCGGACTCTAAAGATCTAGCGATCGACTGTGTCAAAGGCACAGATTTCCTAAGTCGTTATAAACTGTGTCAACTTGGTAAACGGTATCGAGTTGGAAGATTAGTATTAACAGATTTCCTAGAATCCATGCTGCTCGTTGCAAATAATTTTAGATATAGGAAGCTGTCGCAGATTTATAGTCAGTAACGTTCGATTTGTTTCTATTGTAGTTTTTATTTAAGGATTTATTAAAATCTGATCGCGGGAGTTTATTTTTCATAAAATAACTTGGACATTTTTGTAATGCCGGGGCGGTTAATTTTGTTAAGAATATCGCTAATATTTATGAGGAAGTTGGTAACGTCGGCGAAACTATCCAGTGACTCGATAAAATGTGCAGAGTTTCGGGCGGCATAGACTGACGCGAAGTACTCCGCGAGTAAGTTAGCAGTCTGAGTTTCGGAAATTGCAACTTCGTCGTCATAGTTTACAGAAAGTGCAATATTACTGGAGCGTGATTTGTTTTTCACGGAATTCCAGGAGACTTTGATACTCTTGTTCATGTTGGATACAATACGCGTACGATATCGAGGCCAAAAGAATTTATTAATTGAATTTTAATCGTTCCAAACGATTTCTCTATTCGTTGACAAGCGTTGAATAATCATAAAAATTGTTCGTGATTTTTGTTACCCCCTGCTTATCTTCTCCCACGATCCACTGTTTATACTTCGAAGATGGAAGAAGCAAATATAGTCACAGCTACCAGTAATTTGATTAAAAATGATGTATCCACGGAAAAGGAAGGTCTAATTTCAGCACTTTCTAGCAAACGAATATTTATTGAATTTCTCTGCTGTCGACCGTCTGAATTACATACGCCGTTTAAAAATTTATTGCGCCGCTTGAATACCACTGACAAGTTGTCAGACTTCGAAACTTTCATAACCTTGTTAAAATTCATGGAAAAGTGTCGCGCAAGGAACTGAATTAAAGCTTGAACCACCTAGTTGTTGATTCCTTTGGACGATTTCGTTTAGGTCGGTGCCCAAGATGCAAAATCGTTCCTCGAAGGGGTGGTTATTAAATTGTAAACGCTTCTCAACGTTTTACGGGCGCCGGAGCAACACATTTTTCGATTCGTAAAGTTTCCAAAAACTGGAGACAATTTTACAAGCCTTCATGTTATTGTCAATTGGAAACCCAAAGCTCTTGCACGTGGTATAGAACGCGTTGTCTCGAAATGTGATTTAAATCTCGAAAATCGTTACCACATTTACATTTGGGATCTTTAACAATTCCAATGAACCGACTCTTAAAAGAGTATCGATAAAATCCTTCTAGACTGTTACGGGAATATCAGGACCCGGCATCTCTGTAAACGAATTCAGCTGGAAGTTCGTCAAAGTCGAAAACGTTTCGACGTTGTTTCAAATATCAGATTAGAATATTTTATCCGATTTACGAGGGGGTAGGAAGACAGAAGGCACAGAAAACAGAGGTCGACCTCGTTCGAGCGGGGTTCAACGGACTCCGGTCGCATCGGATCTAACGACGAGAGGCGGTTGGAGATCGCGGACCCGCTACTCGACGCTACTCGTCTTGCTCGCGTCTTTCTTTGCCCTTTAGCGGCCGCGACGTCGAACCGGTCTCGCGGTCGCGAATCGTCGACTCGCGACCTCTCGAACCCTCGTGTCTCGAAGACCGAATTTATTTTTTTTGTTTTCGACGGTTCTACAAAGGATGCGTGCAGAGCTCGGTCACGGTCGTTAGCCGCTGGCGCACGGGGTTGCACGTGCGGCCCGTTCTGGGCAAGAAACCCAGAACAAAGTGGCAGTCCTCGTAAATAACGCACCGGCTGGCGACGCGCGTTTTCGTTCCGACCGCTTCGGAAACTTCTTGCGAGCGTTCGTCTCGAAGGATCGTCGTCGCGGCGGGTCACGGGGTACCGCGCAAGAACCGCTCGTTTCTTCGACCTCCTCGCACCGAACGGAAGAACCGAGTATCCTCCGTGCCGCGCCGTCTGCTTCCGGTACCGCGAATCCGCGCGCGCGTTCTCCCGCGAAATCCCGCGCACAACGGAGAGAGAAATCGGAAAGCGGTTTTTATTCGGTCGGGTAACCGCGACGGAGTAAGTACCCGACGACAAGCGGAAGCGTTTAGCAGGCCATTAAAGTCAGCTGGCCGTTACGATAATCGAGCAAATCGATTTATATCCGGCCTCTGACGCGGAGAGGTCGCCGTGAAGCGTCGGAGATCCGATAAATCGATCGACTCTACGACGCCGGAAGAAGAAAGGGGAAATCGGGGGAAGAAGCCGGTCTTCTGAAACCCGTCGACGGTCGCGTACGCTGCAGAAACGATAAAGATTCGCCCGGACGACGGCTGCCTTTCGATAAACCGTAAAACTCACCGGGCGATCCCCGCGTCTATTTCGTCGACCAGCGGCTCCCGAAGAAGCGATAAAAGTTTGAGATTCCGCGGTGACCCAGACCCAGAGCGGTACCGACCGGTGGAATTATGTTTGTACGCGACGATAACCGGGGCAGATAGGCGTCGCGCATCGGCGCAAACACACCTGTCGTGTCCGGCACGCGTACGTCGGCGACCGTTTGCCAGGAAACGCGGCTACCGAGCTCGGAAAACCGTTGGCTCGATTAAACGTCGGTCTAAACTGACCCTCTCCTCCTTGGGCGGCTCACGTCGTGCGGAACGAAACGGAACGGCCGGAAAGAGAAAAGCACCTCGCCTTTAAACCTCACCCCAACGCTTCCCGGACGATTCACCTGCTTTGTCCTATTCTTTGATTAATTCCAGCCTCGAATTTATCATAGTTGGCCCCGAGAATAAATTGTTGAGGTTAATGTCGTAGAAGGTTCCTAGATCGGGCCGGTGACAGATTTAGGTGATTTTAACGTGATATACAGGGTGTCCCGCTTGGAAATTCTCGCGCCGTACCTGGCGAAGAATAGACTCGAGTTAGACCTCGGATAAAATGGCCTCGCGATCGAATGTACGCTACCGGTTACGAGACGTAGATATTTCAAATTCGTCGCCAGAAAGAAAAGATGTCGTTTAAGCACCCTTCCTCGACGACACGGGGGATGTTGAGAGGGTTAGTGATTCCGGGTGTCAGCCTCTTGGTGGTGGAACGGCCAAGGAGTAAATTATGTGCTTATGATCTCCGGATCAGGTGGTACACGTTAAGGAGCCTCGGTACACCAGGTGTCGACACGCGATACACGCTAATTATAGAAACATCGTGCTAGATGCGAGTCGATAATTATCACACGTGTGGAAGAAACACGAATATTTTTTAGTTCTCGTTTTGAAAAGGAAATTTCTGCGCCACTCGGTATATCTAACGCGATAGAACGTGGTCAACAAGTTGACGCTATTTGAACTGACTTCCGAAAGGCTTTCGATACCGTCAATCACGCAGTACTCATCTGCAAACTCCGGACAATGGACTCTCGAGCGCGCTTTCGTAGATTTCTAGCTATTTATCCGACAGATTCTTTCCTCGTTAAGTTTAAAAATTGCTTCTCGAACCCGCTAGCTACGCCTCTAAACCCCGAATCGTTCGAACACTTTAATTCCCCGCCATAGGATGACTTAACCAATTAGCTCTTCTTGCGTAACTTTCGAAGCACGCCTGGTTAATCCTCGCAACTGTTCAAAACTTGAAAATGAAATCTTTTGCAGTAATCACACTTGTGCTTTAGCAGCGTGTGCGAACAAACGAAGTTCGAAAGTGTTTGGAACGGTATATCCCATGCTTGTATGGATAATACAACAGTGTTACCTAGTCTCACCTCACCGCAATATTGCAAACCAAGGTTTTCCAGCACTTGACCCTATTAATAGAGTGCCGCAATATTTTAATGACGCAACTGCGTTAAGAATTCTCTATTACCCTTTGGCGTGTCCTAATTTGAAGCATTGTTCGTTCGTCCGGTCTCCTTAGCTCCCTTCCGACGATTCGACGACTTTTAAAAAACGAAAGTTCGTAAACGCATGTCGGGTGCTTGGATATTCCCCAAAGCGAAATCTTGCTGTATCCGGAACCACGGTGCCACGGTAAATTTGATTACGCCGAGACACAATGGGCAGTAAAATTAAAGCATCGTGAAATTTTCGACGAAAAAATGCTCGTCCTTTGAACTTTCGTAACGTCGTGACGAAACATCGCATGTATGATGATACACCTGCGGTCATTTCTAACTGCGGAACCACGAAATTAACCCTGGTAAGTTGATTTTCTTGAAAGATGCTTTTACGCTGGAAATTGGGGCGAGACGGCAGAGGCGAGCTCTTTTTCTCGAAAATTTTACGACGTCAAACGGCTGCACGGGGGTTTAACAAATTCTTTCCGCGACTTAAATCAACATGAATGCGAAGAACGAAGCATCCCCTTTACATAGTACCACTTTACATAGTAATAAGACCCCTTATTGCACTTTGAATGAAGTGTGCACCCAGCATTAGATTAGGCCACCCATCAGGAGCCCGGATTTCGATCCCATCGAACATGTAGGGTAATGTATACAGACTTTGACAGTTCGAGTATGCGTTAGAAAATTTATGGCCAGAATAGATATAAAATAAAAAATGCAGAAATTTGATTGTCGCGTTAAACTCCGTGCAATCGATTTCGTAAAGTTATCGAGAAACCATTTTCACTTCTCCATCCATCATTACGAAAATTAAATTAACGAGGTGAAAATAGAATTATAACTCTTTAAGTATCGACAAGTTTTCAACGAAAATTTCGCTGGCGAATACAGCATGGATGTAAATACTTACTAACGAATGAACCGCGGATATTTATGCAAGTGCATATTTTTGTAAAAAAATAAAAAGTGAAAGCTGGACAGAAGTTTGTCTCGTCGCCAGAGGATTTTAATAATGCATCTTTTATTTTGAATATTTTGCATGTTTTATATATTTTGCAAAACTGTTTTTTAAGTACGTATGCAAAAGGACGTTGCATATTTCATTTATGTTTATGAATTTTCGAATTAATTTGCTGAGAGCGGAATCAAAATCTCGCTAAATTAAAACGGTATCATTTTATAATGTACGTAAACATAATAGATAAACTGTAATTCTGTAGAAAATAATGATAAATATAATATTGCTCCTCGCGAGCTTATATAATCGTGATAATATTATAGAGATTTAGGACAATTTGAAACAGCTTTCGGATGTACTTTGACGGTAACAGGTTTAAAATTTTAGTATTCTCAAATACTCATTTGGAAACGGTACCAATTAATATGAAACAGTTAAATTCGAGTGGCGTGCCATTAACTGATTCCGTCAAATTATTAAACAATATGGTGCAAAATTTGAGAAATATACCTGGAAGTATTCGAGAGAAAATTATTTTTTAAAAATGCAGTTTTAAAGAGAAATCACGGATATAAAACAATTTTACGAAATTGATCAAATTTAAGAGACGAAATTGTTGAAAAACCGAGCGAAATGAAAGACCTCATTTTCCGCTTATAAATTAATTTTAATAGGTAAACGCCATCAATTATCTACGGTTAATGTAGGAAGCATGGTTACAGATATATCATAAATGTCATATATTTTTTCAAAATGTCATCATATTTTTGCATACGTTCGCATATTGTATTTTCATATTTCGCACACGTCGTTTGCATATTTCAATATATTTTACGTGCATAAACATCCGCAGTCCACTAATGAATACAACGACGCTATCGATTTGTTCTGGAACTCAACGTATGCTTAACCCTTCGCGCTATAATTATTTTCCCAGTTTGTTCTCAGCTGCCTCTGATTTAATTTCTTCTTGTTTGAATACCTTAAGCGCGGACAAATTGTATGCAATTATTTTAAACGCAAGCCTTTATGCAATCCCTGATGATAATACGCTGAAATATTTCTCCTTCCCTTATTTTTCGACTTAAACAAACTGAACAGTTATTATTTTCTGCCCCGAGGATCTAGTTTCGTTATGATTATTTCGTTCACCGTATAGTCCCTTTTTCTTCCCATGAACGAACCTGTTACCTGTTAATGTGCATGTCGACATTGTATTGAAATTTATGCAATAGTTCTTCAACCTTGTTTTGCAAAACGTCAACGCAAAAAGTCCCATTTGGTATAGTTGGAAGAAAGATTGGTCCTAAAAGACCGTCTCCCACACGTTAACAGAAAATTCTTGACGGTGCCTTGATTGCAAACTCGCATGTGCATTATCTTCCGATCGAACGTGTTGATTGCGATAACTTATTATCCCATTCCTGGTGAATCCTGCCTCATCGGTAAATAAAACGAAACGCAGTAACCTCGCGCTTATCTCTCGATTTTCAGCAACATTATCAAGAATCACCTCTAGTCGTGGCGTAGACGCTGTTCTTGACCTCCCGCGATCGCATGCACGCACTTCAAACGAACCAGTTTCTCTAAGACGCGTATGAATTGCAGGAAACAATCTACTATCCTGACTATTTTCCGTTGCGAAAAACGTTCATGATAGAAACCTTCTTTTTATGCATTTCCGTTTGCAAACTCGTACGTGAAATGCACGTCAACGTTCAAAATATATTAATTACGTCTACGCGGTACTACTGTAGGCAATAAAATTATAGAAACAAATGTAGCAGCAAGAAATATTGTAACATATGATGTAAAACCGCCATCTTCTTTTACAGAGAGGACTAGTCTGCATGGGAACTTTTTACGAGGAAACGGCTTGTTTGTGACATATCGTCCCTTTTAAGGTTTCTATCTCCAAGTCGAGTCCAAAGAAAAAACTTGGACCATGAATTTCAAAGTCAAGATGAATTTTACGGTAGGTTCTCTTAAGACATGTCTGTTTCTATCTATGTATATGTAGTAGCGTTAACAATAATAATCCAGGATCTTCTGAATAATTGGCAGACACCTCGCCTAGAGTGTTTCGGTATAGTTACCCTTTCCGATCGCATTCGCAGGGAAGTGTTGCTTCGCAACCAGGTTTCCCTCTTTGATATCCCATTCTGTTTCGCCGTGTCTCGCCTCACCGGGACATCGAGATCTCTTTGAATACTCGGGGGAGAGACGTTCCCGTCGCTGGGCGTTCGGCGCTAGACGGAAGACGCCCTCGAAAGGAGTCACCGGCAGCTGCGCCTCTTCCGTCCATCAACCGATACTCGACTTTTCCCTCCTCGTCGCGCCTCTGCCCACCATCCGCGAAATCACCGTTTTGTTAAGACTTCCACGGGTATTCCCGAGGGTATACCCGGAACGTGCACGGCTCGTCCCCGATCCCGTAGATCCGTATCGGGATCCCGGGCAATCGCGGCGTCCGGTGGCCTCCCACGCGGCCCTCCCCCCGTCCCATTCCCAATCCGCCTGAAACGCGAGAGAAAACGCTTTTATTGCGTGGTGCCGCGCGTACAGCGCCCGGCAGGGCCGTGCGAACGGAAGTCTTGGTCACGGCTCGTCGAGTCGCCGTCGTCTTCGTCTACGGTGCCGAGGCGCCTCGCTCGAACGCCGTCTCCTTCGTCCTCGTCCGTCCGGAATACAAGCCAGGAGCCGTGGATCCAGCGTGTTTCTGCAGAGGCCAGCCGCCGACGGAACCACAATGACGCGGCATCGCGTGGGAATTCCGCGGCAGCGGCTGCAGCGGATCCGGATTAGTCGTTCGTCGAGCTGCGGAGGGGTGGTCGGGAGGGGGTGGGCGAGCAACAAATTTCCACGGTGTTTCGGGAGCTTATTAAGCCGACGAGCCGAATCTTCGGGCCGCGGCGGAGCACTTAGCCCCGCGCATACTATCGGGCACGATCTCAAAGAGCTTTTACGAGTCCTCCTCCTTCTTGCCTCTACGCTACCCGGTTAACGATACGCCCGGAACACCCTAACGACCTAACGCGCGCTACCTACCCGCGACAGGAAGCTGGCTTTATTTATCGCGATAAACGTTACTCGCCGACCTCGACGGCCTCTTACCAAAGGATTACGAACCCGCCCCCCCCCCCTCCCTTCACAAACGAGTGATTCGTCTCCGCGACCGCGCGGGGCCAGATAGGCGACGCTCCAACAGCAATATCGCCGATCGGCACCGTCAGCTTTTTCCAGGTGATATTCCTCGATCGCGGTGGATCTCTCGAGTGTATCGGACACCGGCCAGAGATTCGTTCGATCGCCGTCGAGCATCGTTATTTACGAAAATGGCAGAGGCTGTCGAAATAATCCCGCTGGCAGGGTTTCAACAAATTGTACAGAGTTCGAAGCCTGGGTCGTGGAGGGGGACGATATTGTAATTCGGGACATATCGGTGAGCCGGGAACAGTTGTGAACGTGGTAGAATTTACTGCTTGTTAACACTTTCGCGGCGTGCGATTTTGGCGCGATTCGGTTAGGGCGAACAAGACCAAAAATTAGAAAACTTGCTCGACGATGTCGGTTTCACTTATTGTACGGAGTCGCGGCGGGTTTCGCTGGTTGGAAACGCGAGCGGAAGAAATGCTGAATTTTAAACGGGGGGAAACATAAATATTCAGTCGGCTGTTAGAATTCGTTGAACGTTTCTTTGAACGGTGAAGTTAATAACATGCTTTTACATGGAAATAACACGTGGGGGGGTTTATTTGGATTACAAACAGGAATCGATAGTTACAAAGAAGCATCTTTGATATTACTCTCGCAATATTCGGATCTCAATTACCCGACGTATCGAATACACAATTGAATCGTTTGATATCTTTGTCAGATTAGAAGCATCTGTTATGGAGGATGAAAATTTATATATTTGCAATTTTATTGTGCAAACTTCACGGTACCGAGAACAAGGCTCGACACATTTTCGATAGTTTCATTTACCGTTAAAACGGCACTAGAACCGTTATATAGAACAGATACAGAGTCGATACCGAAACCGAAAAATAATCGTTACGAAACCGATACGGGAACTAATATTAGAAACGTAACCCGAATAGATATGTTCAGTTTTTCGGTTCTCCGTGACAGTTATTCCGAATATTGGTTCTCCGTAACTATTTCGCCAAGAACCGTTGTACGACTGTCCGAGGCAATTATTTCTCCAAGAGCTTCCAACCCTTATTGTAGACTCTAAAGAAACGTCCATGATATTGCATCGTACATTCGCTCGGATAAAGTATCGAACTTGCAAGACAAATCCTTTGGCTCATGAAACAATCGTTGGTAGATCCATTGGCGCATCAAAAACTATACGATTCCATCTCAGAAAACGTACACTCCTATCTGAATTATTTTTTCCCGAAACTCGCGGAGCGGAAGATCGTCTTGGAGGTCATAGTTATCGGTCGGCGAAGGTTTCGAGGAGACTTAGGCGGCACGAAATCGTAAGATCGATGGCGGGGGAGTTGCATCCGAAAGGGAAGCGTTCTCTAATTGCATCGAGCGAGATTCGCCCTCGTGCTCCGCCCTCTTTGCTCCGGTTGATTCGCGTTTGACTCGGTCCCTTTGAACTCCGCCCAAAGATCCCCGGGTTGCGAATTCTCTGGAGGAAATCGAGCTCGAACTTTGGATACTTTGAATGCTCCGTTCGGGCAAGTTCGTTCGTCGCTGGGAATTTTTACGCGACGCGGTGTCCGCGCCGACAAAGAAAGCTTTCCGGTTTTCCCCCGAAAGGTCGCGGGGTTAGGTTCCGTAGGGGAGGGGGGCCGATTCCGCTCTCGTCGGCCGCGATCGAGTATGCAGGCGTTGCTGAAACTTTTCCAATCGAGCGGAAACTTTGTTCTCGTAATTAAAGCCGCGCGAATACTTAATGGACTCGTGCTGGCTCATCGATCGTTCGCCGGTCGAGCTTTGCGGGCGCCTCTCGGCCCTGCCTTGACCTTAGTCCGCCGAAAACCGAGCCCTCCTTCTCTTTTTTTCTCTCTTTTTCCTTTCGATTTTCGCAGACACGCGGACGGGGGACCCGCGAGTCGCCGAGAGCGAAGTTTAGTTCTCGTATCACGCGAGAGGATAACGGGCGACGGAAGTCTAACGAAGAGACGTCTGGGGAGCTATTTCACCTAATTTAACTGCGAGACCTACGGGGTAGCGGCGGAAGGTACGCGAACGCCCGAGGAGTCACCGGGTCTCCAGGGTCTCGGGTACGCGAGGACGCGAGTCTAGCTTCGCGACCGTCCGGAATGGCTTCAGACGATGAGCGAGCCTCTCGCAAAGTAATTTCGTACAACTGCATCTTCCGCGAGAACGTGGGATTCGTTCGCTACCAGGAACTTATCGAACCGGATATTGAAAAGGACTGTTTGACTTATCGTGCCCCTACGGTTCTCTGGTTCTCGATCGAGAATTGATCTGAAACATCATGCATTTTTCAAATGTTGCAAAAGGTTTTGATTTCATCCCCTTAGTTACTGCAGAAGAATATGTGATGCTGCACAATGGAGAATTAAATATTTTCAAATATTCCGAAATTCGCGCGGTATTTGTTAACATCATTATTTGAACGAATATTTGATTCAAGCATTGTTACGCTATTGTGAATACGGGGACTAAAAGTGGATTGGACGATTGTTATCGAAGATGCAATTTGGTCGTTACGATATTGCACAGTGAAACATTAAACATTTTTAAGCACTTTTGAATTTACATTATGATTATTGTTTTAACCAATATTTAATTGAAACTGTTGCTGCGAATATGGGAATTAAAAATTGATTTAACCGTGGTAAACTTTGCGAACGGATCGGACAGTTATTTCTCTCGCGTAACAACAACTTTATGATCGTTCGAGTATATTATCCAATCTACCGAATATGAGAATGTTGAGAATAATTCTCGATTTTCCACGTATTCTTTAATTAATTTTAATATCACGAACCGCAGGATAAACATATTTTAACTGGATTAATGTTGAAACGAATATAGAAAGGAATTTTAAGGACCCAGCTCGGATAAGGGCGTCGATCATCCTGTCTTAGTATGCTAAGGGTTAAACAATAATATAGAATAACGAAACGCGACTGAAAACCGCGCTTAAAATTCTGGTCCGGGAGGGTTTAATACTCCGGAGAATAGAAGAGATATCTTTGGATTACTTTTCCTACTTCGGACTTTATGCAGCGAGATTATGTGCCCTGAAGTGCTCGGTAATAGGAAACCTCCTGTCTTTACACGCATTTCGTTCATTTCGACGATACTGTAGAGTTATACCCAACCATACTTCGCCACCATAAACTTCCCTGTGTGCACGCTAAACTAACGGCAGAGGTATAAAGGGTTCCGTGTTTACAGTTTGCGCGATGGAAACCAATGAGAAAATCAAAATCAAGCATCGCTGGACCTCGAAATTCGCCAAGTCGAAATCCAAGGGGAAATGAAAAATCCATCGTGTTGGAAAAGTTTCGTTTTATCGAGGATTCATCGTGCTTAATTTCTAAATAAAAAAGAATTCCGTACTTATGCACCGTTTGAATTATAATTTTCAGAACACAAATCTATTTAAATTCGAGTTGTAGATGTCACCGTGTAACTGAGTTAACTACTATTTATGTTTCGCATTAACGAGGTTATACGAAGGGAATCGAATAAGACTTCGATTTAAGAAGATTCGAGTTATCGAATTTGAACCGTAGATCGATCGTAGGGACGTGTCTGCAACGTCACTCTAATTCTATCTTCTATCTTGATACTACTTATCATACAACACATGCTATCTATCTTAGTTTAGCTCGTAATTATCGCGTAATTAACAAGTGTTTCCACTCGAGCATCTAGCAGCTGGTAATTGTTTGTTCGCAAAGTATCGCTATCAGAGAATTCTGGACAAGAAGCTTAATATTTACGTTAATATTTCATTGGGAATGCTCGATTCAGTTTATTTTCAATCATTTCATTTCACGACAATTTAGTATCTTTTCATTAAATCGTGTGCGACTCCGTGACCTAGTGCAGAAGGTTTCGCGACCTACTTTTAGATCACGACCCATAGGTTGAGAAATACTGTTTCAGAGGTTGGCCAGCGAGTTTCTTATAGTTGTCGATAGTTACTCTAATGCTTCTATATATAAATATATCATGAAGTTACGTTATCAGACATTGAAGAGTCGAGAATCGATTTTATTCGATACCGGAATTGAATCACGGTACGCGACAACTTCGGTAAACGTCGATCGAAACATTGTTTACGCGTTTCCTGTCGTCTAGAACAAATAACTAGACGCGAACGATGGCAAGCGGATGTTTCAGAGGTGCAGCGAAAACCTGAATGTTTTAATTCGTAAAATAGTTAATTAAAAAATTAACGAGAACCGTTATAAAACGTGAAAAATACTACAACTAGTACCGTCATTTCTTGAAACACTCTGCCATGCATAAAGCAGATTTGTTTTGGTACACTGAACAATAGCGCGCTCAACGAGATCTTTTATCGTTTGCACACGCTTGCCGTGGCCTGTTGGGAACATTTATTATTATTTTAAACAAAAATATTTTTCGTCTTGGGGAAGAGAACGTGTAAATGAGTCCGAGAGAAACGTAAATGACTAGCTCTTATTGTAATACTGTTGTTTGTTTCTTTTCTTTTTATTTTTGTTTAGTAAGTTTCCGCTGTTTGTTTTCCAAACCGTGTACAATGCTGAACGAATGTATTGACATAGTCTCAGGACATAAATAGTTACAACTACGTAAACCTCTGTTTTATATATCCGTTACGTAGCTGGAATAAAAAGAATGATATGAAAAATGTATTTTCCGAGCGTTTTCTCGACAAAGGACACTATTAACGATCAATTGCGCAGAGTAACAGAATGGATAAATCGACGATCAAGGATCAAAAAACAACGTTGAACTTAATGCAAATAAATCATAGAGGAGTGTTGCAGAAATAGCGTTTGAAAAATCGTTTCGCCGTACGTACAGACTGTTATAAAATGGCTAAAACATCGATCAAACGTGTCGCGCTTGTAAACTATCAGTTGCAAAGTACACAAAAGTAATAAATATGTCGAAGGAAAGCTCAAAGTTAAATTCACCGGATGTCGCAATTACGTAAAATATAGTAACGCGGATATCGTTCCAAAAATTGCATCAAAAATACATGGTCGCAGTGAATGTTCCGCGCGAGCGACATAAAAGAAAAGTTATATACAAATAAACTACTGAAAAAGAATTCGCCGAAGAGTTTAATTTTGCACGGCTGCTTCTGGATTCGCAGAACTTGCATTTAACGACGATACGCTCGATAAATGAGTGCATTTCCGCGATCAGATGGCCAAATCTGGTGTGCAATGTTTTTCCGATTTTGCAGCACGACGATTTTTAAATTTATTCGAGCGCGAGAAGAATCAGTGTCTTCTCCAAATGCGATCTCATTTATTGATTATTGCGAGAAGTATTTTTAATCGAAAATCTCTTTTCCTATTTCAGTAGGAAATCTGAAAACTGAAAAGTATATGTAAACTGTGTCGATTCCAACAAGTGAGAGATGGTTTCCTAAATACAGACGTGGTTATTTTCGCCTGAAACGTAAATCCCACGTCTGTCGTTGATAATTATATTTCGAACAATTTAACAAAGACCGACGTTAATTATACACAGAAACGCGTTAAAACTTCCACGGAAGCCCGATAGGAGCATAGATTATTTATTTAAGCGCTGCATATAATACTGTTGAGACTTTAATAACTCCATTAATTATACATATTTCGCCAAACTATTCGCTCCAAATAATATTTAAAAAATACATTTTTTCCCCATCGTTTGCGTTCCCAGCCGCGGTCGCGCAACACTCCGGAATACGCGGAACAAAGGTTCACGGACGAAACGAACTCCCGGTGGTTAAATCCTTTTGCAACGGCGAAGCGTTTGCGTTCCAAAAACTATGTACATTCGCGGAGCGGGACCGCGTTTGAGTCGCGACGAGTTGTTTCGTTGGCAGCCGCGCGAACACGCGACGTCCATGTTGGTTCCGCGTCGATCGAATAAAAAGTTATACCAAGGAGGATCGTTTCGGGGGGCGTCTCGGTTCGAGGATTTATACGCGGTCTTCCGGCATCGGGGCTCCCAGCGAGTGTCCCTTCCGTAATCCGGGTCGCCGGAAGCCCGACCTTTCGGGCCGCGCAAGAGTCGACTCCTTAATTAATGGATGGAAGTAATTAAGAAGCAGGTAATCTCCCGCGGGTAGCCTCGACCGTAACGCACGATCGCGTCCTCGGTGGCGTACGTGGCTGCTCCTCTGCGCCCGTACGCCTCGCGTATTTGCGTTTCACCCCGCAGATAAGAAGTTTGCGGTAACCGGCGTGAGACCCGTGATATTCGAAGTAGTCGAGGCCACGGGAAGAGGCAGCGAATCGTACGGAATTTATTAAATGTTCGAGCACGAGCCCCGGGGTAGCGCGGCGTTTTTGTCTCGATCCCGGAACGTCTCGGCACGGTTCGCGCCAACGCCGGACGAGGTACGAGGCGGGATCGAGAACGTTACACGAAGGAGGACGCGGCAGCCGGAGCCCCGGCAAACGGAATGCCGTAAATCTCATGTAAATTCGGCCCGCCGCTTGATTTGCAAGCACAATGCCAGACAATTGTACGGTCTACCATCGAGCGGCCGGATGCGGAGTCTGCGAGTTTCTCCGGTCTCCCTGGTTAACTTCTCCCGTAGACCCGGCCGTTCCTCTCGTCCCTCTGTCCACCGATACTTCGTTCCTCCGCATCCCTGCTTCGCCTTCTACGAAAACGCGTCTCTGGACGTTTTAACGATCGTTCTCTCCTCTGTTCGCGGCTCGATCCTCCCTTTTTCTTCCCCCCTCTCTCTCTCTCTCTCTCACCGTGTCCTTCCACTACCCCTTACCCTCGTGTCGGTTCGTGCTCGACGAAATATTTTACGCGGATAAAGAGAATTCCCGACTAGCCGGGGCCACGATTTACAGGTCGGATCGCCACCCGTGAAACCGCGGGTCGCGTTAACGCGATAGAAACTCGGCCCACGCCGGAGTGGTACATCTGTCCGCGGCCGGTGACGTACTCGCCGCGAAAGCGACCACCGCGAACCACCCACCGTTGGAATGCCAGCCAGTAATTCACATGGTACAAACCGTTTCAACGGATACCTGCTGCTTCGCGCTGACGGCGTAGCTTAGAAACGGGGAGCATTTTCGGTGACGGAACTTTTCCCTCCCCCACCTCCTCCTCCCCAGACGCGACCCACGCGGGCACAGCTACGATGAAAATTGCACGAAACTCGGGCTAGTTCGTTAGCTGTAATAAGTAGCTTTTACAACCCTCGAAAGTAATATTCGCGACGCGAAAAAGGGAATGTACACCCCCACGGGTGCGCCATCTTTGGTTTCTCTATTCTGTTTTAATGATATGACCATATTACGATCTCGAACAGAATCTGAAAGGGATACCCTGTGTATCTTCGAATTATCGGTACAAAAGAGACTTGCTATACGTGGGAGATTTTTGCACGATTTATCGAATAATTTAGCGTCACGTTGGAAAGTATCCGAATGAAATTTCTCGGTTATAACGTTTCCGAAAACTTTGGAGTAGTTCTCCACGGCAGACGTATCGCCAGACTTAAAAATTGGAGTAGCCCGGAGTAGTTTTCCAGCACAAAGTTTCGGCCACTTTGTCATGTTTCTGGTCCACCGTGCCACGTCGGGATATTGCAAGAATTAGTCGTTGAGTTAATCCGGGATTACTTATTGTCCGGCACGATGAGTTATTCCCCGGAAATTTCATTCGTCGGGGCGCTGCTATTGAAAGAAATCGAAAATCGACAGATACCGATGGTCCTGGTGGAAACGCGCATTGTTTCCTTTCCGTGCTCAGCGTCCAGGAAATAGCATTGAACGTAACTTGGACGGATAATGCGATTATTCTTGTAAGAAAGGTCCCCGGGGTCCCCAAAATCAAGTCTTGAAACCTCATTTCTGCGTATTACTGTGTACAGGATGCCCGAAGATAGGGTTTCTTCCATTTATTTCAGCCATACGGATCGATTACCTCTTATTCGTATTCAAAAACACGATATTAAGATTTTTTCAAAGGTTATAACAAAGTTCAATTCGTTATGATAGCCCCATAAATGGCGGAAATTCCGAACTGGTCGATTCTATCATTTACTTGGAAAGTCGTCGATAAATTGATTATAAACATAATATAACAAATAAAATTGATTATAGTAACTGATACACACAATTTCTCAAATTAAAAAATACAAAGTACAGAAATAAACATAATATGAACGTATTAAATTTGGCTTCTCCATTGGATGGAACTTCCGAATTTCAGTCCATTTTAGGAGAACGTACGAATGATAGGCACTGACAAAAATCTCCCGAGTTTTTAATTAATTATTAAGTTCCAGGGATAATGTTCGCTATTCCAAAGACATTACCCGCTAAAAATCCTAGCTTTTATTTCGCCAGAAATCCTTTTAATGCATCATACGAGCGAATTGAACAAAAAAAGGATCTCTGCCGCGACATAGAATGGGCAGTAAGATTTATCAGTTTTATTTTTATAAACCATCGGAGTTTAAATTGAATCGGTTTAATGCTATTAGAAACGTCGATCGTTGTGTCTAAATGTATACGTATGATCGACAGGAGTATCGGTGAATACTTCAATGATCCATGCGGGTGTTATTTTTTTCTATTTATACTATAACCAAGCTTCATAAAGCATAAACTTGTCGTTTAAAGTAACAACAAAGAAGAAACCATTATTCGATGAGCAACTTTTTAAGTGGTGTAGTGTTTCCTTGATATTGGAAAACGGCTGTCGATAATTTAATTTCTTCTCTGTCGATAATTGAGACATTCGCCAGATTGTTCTACTTTGCTGCTTAACTAATATTATAGGAAGTAAATTCAATACATTTTAATTAATCAGAAATGAACGCAGAAAAAAAAAGGGGAACAGGGAAATCGCAGGAGGAAACAGAAACGTAATAGAAACGAATGCTGGTATTGCACTGCCCCGCGATGAAAAATGGAAAGGTACTGTGATACCGTGTGTTCCGTCTCATGCATATGTGGTATCACGAACTGTGCTATGGCTATGTTCCCCTACAGACAGTTACTTACATTTACCCTAACTGTCAACCCCGGTAAAAGTATTCTGTCCAAGTTGTTAACAAGTTTGTACGATGCAAAGTTCGAGAACTTTTCTATTCGCGCATATTTCCGCGTGACAAATGATTATAGAATTATCTGGTTTCTTCCGTAATCGATACCGTTGATTCATTGTCCGTGGATCGCGATACGTTTCGTACTTTTTCGAGAAAAAAACTGGCAACGCGAGTGATTAATTTTTAACAAAACACGACCGAAAAGAGCGAGTGATGAATTCGTTTTTAGCGTAGTGCTTAAAAATGAAAAAGTAGCCTTATTTTTTATCAGTGCCGAACACTGGTTCGCTTTTATGTCGATAACTGGAACAAATCGTTCATTCGTAGCGTCAATCACCGAGCCAGCCGTGTTTTCCAACGTTTCTCTTAATTTTACACATCGAGCGATCTTTAACTGGAATAATATCGGGCCTCGTTTATTACGGTGTTCCTTTAAAATTAAAAAAAGCCATTCTTTTCGATTAAAATATCTTAAACTAGTTAGCGAAATGTCAGAGTTGGTCGATTTAAACGAAACACCCTGTACACGTGTGCACTCTTAACCGATTACAGTTTTTGATCCACGATGCGCCGAATCCGATAAGCCCCCCGTTGGAAGATGACATCAAAAATCTCCGGTTGACATCGGAGTCGCAATACTTTTTTGCATATTGAAAAGAACTACCCCGATTTTTTCGCAATAAAGTCATGGGTTTCGGGATTTCGACATTCGGCTTTTCGGTTCAACGAGTAATTTTCTCGTCGACTACTCCACGGATGCTAAATTGGATCCATCGATGTTTGTTCTTTGACAAAGCGAAACAAATACGATCAAACGTTTTTCAAATACACCTTGCAATTTTCCACGACCGGCTGGAAACCAGAACAATGGTTGGAATTATTCGAGTCTTATAGAAAATTGGGGGACGTACGAATTACTGTCTGGAGTTTAGCATCGGCGAATATCTATTACATATTTTGATACGTGCAGAATGCGTCGCAGAATGTTTCCAACAATTAATGCCCGTTGACAAAGAGGGAGTTTTGAATATTTATTAACCGCGTTATACCTTGCAGCGGTCGTACACTCTGCGCAACAATGCCAGGTGTAGACTTCCGGCCGTTAATAGCGCGCGATGCAGCGCCAACTTAAATCAATTTTCGTGCGACGAATTTTAAAAAGGAAACAAAATCAGATTAGGAATCTCAATTCGTTGAATTAGCTTTATTTAAAATAATTCGATATTGCTCGATACGGAACCGTGGTAAAAATGTGCAGTAGGTCAACTGCGCCGCATCCCACAGCCTTTCAAAGTTATTTTTCTCGACAACGGAAGGTTCTACGAAAAAATATTATTCTGTATTCCCGACTTGTTTTTGCACGAACATTCGCCTATTTCCCCAGGCACGCTATACTGTAAAAAGAAAGACGTTGCTCCAAATCGACAGGTTTCGTAAATCTGTCCCGACGTATTTCAATTTGGCGAAATTTTTCGCACTCGCGTTAACGACGGGTAAACCCTGAAATCATCGGGGTCAAGGAGCACCGATGAACGCTCTCGTCGGCTCCGTTGGCTGAAAGTCGACTATCAAAGGAGCCGGTGTCGATTCTCCCGCAGGGGTGGCTTTTGATCGATCAATCGTCTTTCGTTTCTGGCGCCGGTGGCAAAGACTAAGAAACCGCGCGACCGGTCCTCCTTGTGCAAGAGGAGGCGCGCACGGGTAGGAAGCATCGTGGCGCGAGAAATAAACGAGCCTGGCTCGCCGGAATCGAATCGAGGAAAGTTTCGCCGGAGGCATGCGCATTTCGCGAATCAGTCCTTCTCTATCGCACGTTGGGGAATCGGCGAGCGAGAGGAGACGCGAGCGGCCCGCGATCGCACTTAACCGTCGACTATCAAGGTGCCAAGGTAGCCTCCGTGCCGCTCCGCTCCGTTCCGCTCCGTTCCGCTCTGCTCCGCTCCGTTCACGCTCGCGCGAGCGAACGATAGAACGTAGAGAAGACGCCGACGTCCAGTAGAGGAAGCGGATCCTCGCGAGTTAGCACGGCGACGCGAGGCCGTGAACGACCGCGTCGCGATTCCCGCGCTTCTGCTCTTTGGTCGCCATGACGGATAAAGGATCGAGGACGATCCAGGCTTCGGGAACGCGGTTCCCCGGCAACCGACACGCCGACACGTGAACCTAACCAATCCTTTCCGCGATCTCGATCGAGGAGTTCCCTTCATACGATCCGCCAAGGACTGTGCCGGGCTGTGCGAGGATTTAGAGTGTCGTGTGTGTGGACGGACCGAGGACCATCTTGGTGGCGGCTGTTCCCGCGATGACGAGATCCGCGAGGAGATCGAGGATCCGTTGGACCTTCCTCGCGCTGCTGGGAGCCATAGGTGAGTCGGTTCGTCGTGATTCTTCGACCCTTCGTCCGTTGACCCCTCTTTGACTCTTGTCCGCTCGAGCCGAGCCGAGCCTATCCGGCTCAACAGGTTCTCCACGGCCGTGTGTCGCTGATTCCCGCGAGATTTTTTCGCGCCCCGGGGGGAGAGCCCCGGAAATCGAAACGTCCGCTCGCGGCGCGACGATCTCCAGACCGCCGAGGTGTCTCGAACTTTTCTCGCCGCGTAGCGGAGAAATAAGAGCGGAAAAGGATGTTGGGACGTGGCCAAACCGCGCGGAACAAACTCCGTGTTTACGATTCGAAAGACGCCGCGGCGGATTAGCGGCGAAACTCCATTGCGACGCCATCGTCTTGTCGCGGAATCCTTCCCCGGTTCGCCGGAAGTTGACGCGGATCTCGTGCACCCGGTAAGCGCGGCGAATGCTGCCGCGTCAGGAATTCGCGTTCTGCCCAAAGCGGATTTGTTCGCGAATCGTCGCCGTTACAACCTTCCTACCCGTATTCGTCGGGTTTCCTCGTAACCTAAATAACGCGATTTCTATGGCTCCGCGCGATTCCTAGACACCAGGAAATTTGCGTGCCAACAAAGATGACGTGAAAACACCGCGGGCCACCCAGAAACGATCCAAAAACGACTCGACGTTTTGACTGAAACCGTCACCCATATTTGGAATTGAAAAAATTCAGTCTCAAGTTGTGACGTCGAGGGACACTAATTTTAAATATTTTATATAGTGTAAAATTACAGCCACGTAGTTGCGTAGATGTGACAAACATCTATATAACGAGGAAAATAACTTTCCATCGCCGCTTTAAAATTCTAATATAACTACTCCCCGTGAAAATATATTGCTTCTTTTTGATCTTTAATATAACTTTTCCTTACAGAGATGCCCGAGCTTATTTACACACTTAAGCGTCTTGTTAATCAAAGTTTATAATTTTCTCCGGAGAGTAGAATCATAACGAGGTCGTCAAATTCGTTCGAAAGTCAGTTACAGTCCCTAACAATTACGCCTGCAAAGGGTTAGAATTCTTTCATCTTTCATTGTAAAAGAACTTTTACGTTAAGCGAAATATTTAACGAGGAAACGAGCAAGCTCGTCGTAGATGGGTGTCGAACATGTTCAAGAAACCATGACATTGTTGTTACGTGGGTGCAATAAGAGGTAGCTTTCACCGGCGTTGTGCTCGCAACAGCAGGCAACGTTTGATTTAAATGTTTGTCGGGAAAGTAAAATAGTTACTGTCGAGCTAGGCTCGCGTTTCGGAATATTTAAAAATATCCTATGTTTAATTGCGTCATATATCATAATGACCGAGTATATCAACTCGAAGATTTGAGTTACGTTTCTCGTTTCTCGCTTGACCCAGTATTTCTTATTGCGAGATAGCGTACAGTTTCTATTTCTTGCTTTTAAAGATCTGTCTATTAGAATACTCGATGTCGTATGTTTGAATCAGTACGGTTACAAACGAAGAATGGTCTTTGATAAACATTGTTAGTTTGCTATTAAGTTTAATGGAACGAATCGAAGCGACAATTTGAAAGAAAAGGAAACGTGACTGGGAGAGATTGGTAATTATTTGAAAAGTGAAGGAAATTATGGGGGAAAAGATCCTGGCGGAGCAACAGCTCCTCGAGAAATACGAGCTATTTTAAGGACGGTTTCCAATTCAATCTTCACAGCACGGCAAATTGCAAAAGAACCTGGAGTTAAAACACATTTAAGAAATGTTCAGCGAATAATAAAAGAAGCAGACCCACTTAAAAAGACGTAAACTTTCCAAGAAACCACCCTCTAACAAGCACGGAGGGAAAAAAGTTGAATTTAATTTTGCGAAACAAAGACTCGCGATGAAATAAACGGCGGGAAAAAATTATATTTTTCGTCGAAAAAAGCTTTAATTTAGATGGTCCTGATGGATTGCACTACTGTTTTCATGGGTCTGAGAAAGGAAAAACTCGCACAACGGGAAAGACAAATGACCGAAGGCGGTGTTACGGTATGGGCAGCGGTAGATTACCGCGGTAAAAGCGATATTAACTCTATTTATCATGAAACGAAAAACAGAATTTTATGTAAAAACGATCGGCGAACATGTGACCAAACGCGCCAGTTAATTTGACACGGTAAATATTATATAGGATAATGCGCGTGTTAATGGAATTTATGAATTTATTTGCAAAAATCGACGCTGTTTTTTTTATGCTTTTGTCGCGGAGTGCCAGTAGCTGAAATGTCAGCATTTTCGTACGAACGAGGAAAGAATTTGACAGCGATTCCAATAAATCAATCGTTGCTTATAACCATAAATCGGTGCATCGTGGAGGTGATCAACGGGCGCATAAAACAGTGTTTCGAATATTCCGACCGGACCAGTTAGCGATGTCACGTTGCTTATATTAGGGTTTTGGTCGACTTATTGCAAACACGACGAAGCTCATCGTCTAATCAAAAGTTAAAGAGGTAAAGTTCCGTGACCTTTAAGCGGTGTCTGTGCACGTTAACGATGCAAATAGGTTAAAACCTGTAGAAACAAATCCAGTAAAAATGTTTCGTTCCCAGCGAGGTCTCAGAAATTGGCCAATTTCTAGCATCGGCCTTTCTTGGCTTCTCCAGCCGAAAGAATCACGGTTTCCACGGTTGACGCTGAGAAAGACCAGCTCTCTTCTCGCTCGTTGAGGTTCGCGTCGGCAGCCAGTGGTTCTTAACCCTTCCAAGCTCACGGCACGCTTTTAAAGAAGATTCTCGGTCTTTTTGAATTCACGGCACAATTTGCAGAGAAAAAGACCTGGCGCGGTTCCTAATCCTGAATAATTGTAGTACTCTTCGGGTAAAACATGGCGGGGAACAAACATTAATTTGGAAACAACAGAGCAAAGCGAAGAACTCTGGATCGATCTTTGTCCTGTATCGTGTTTTAACAAAACGACACCCTCTTGACTCCGTTATTGCAGCTTTATTTTCGGTCTTTTCTTTAAAAATTAATCGCTATTCGTCGCCAAAACATTAGCCTGTCTTCTCGACGGTGGTTAAGAATCACTGGCCCAGGCACTCGATTTTCATAGTACGCAGATTACTCGATACCTGTGCGTGGAACGAGACGCGAAAGGGAAACGAACCGCTGAATAACTCGACGCTACGCATTAGCCTGATTAAAAGCATGACCAGCCATATCGAGATCGCCGGTGTTTAATGCAATTTCAAAGGAGAGAAAAGTCGCGGGTTAGGGGAAAACTGGAGTTATTATTATTACGGACACGGCATAACGCACGGTGGTCGACGATAACTTCTGTTAGCTGCACGCTGAAACACGAAGCGCAATGTCAACGGAAGAAACGGATTTGAAAATCTTGTTACGTTCGTGTTTTGTAAAAATTTATTATTCCTCGAAGACGTCGAGTCGTTGGTATTTACTTCAACGAATAGTTTGTAGTCTAGTAAATCTCTAGTAAAACAGTGTCACAAGATTACCATGAACATTATTTATGAAAATTACGCTCATAATGAACGCAATCGCGTACACGCGTACGTGCGTTTGCCCTCTGTCTATCGTTGACACAGTTCTTTTCCACGCTAATCACGGGTTTAAAGAAAAAATATATTACGAAACTCGAACACGTGCGGTTAATTTCATCGTGGCGTTACAAAATCTTACATCGAAAAGAACAACGAGATTTTTCGCGACACACGGCCTATAAATCAGGCGGGCTTAAGAGCAGCAAGACTATAATTATGAAACGACAATGGAGTTTCTCCGGGATTAATGACTTCGGTGACGACAGGTTCGCGTTTGACCTGATATTTTATCGCGAAAAGTACGGGGTCGTGTAAGTTTTTGACTTGTATATTAAATTTTCGTAGCGTTCGAGCAGCGCCCGAGACAAACAATTAGTCAATATTAACGCGGGCATCGAACGTTCTCGAATTACCTCGATTCGAGCGACTGAAATGTTTGTCAAAATATAAGGCAATTATTTGTAGTTTGGTATTGTAACCTAAGATCGTCAACAGCGTGCAATGTGCAACGTAAACAGCTTGTGCAATACTGAATTTACAAACATCGTATCCATGACATCGAAAATTGATATGTACTTGTTCAAGATCGAACAATAACACGTAAAATGGAGTAAAAGATACGGTACCCGTATTAAACGATCGGTCAATACGAAACGTTTATACCGAGAATAAGAATAATCCGATTACGACGCACGGGAAGTAAAAATGTTCTTCGCCAATTAAACAATAAAATGCATAAATTAATTCGTTAACTTGTCAGCGGCACTTTCCGCTCATTACGAGTTTAACAAGAAGAGGACTCGACGCGTAACCCTCGCTTTTTAACGAGCTTCCCACAGCAATAGGGCTCGAAATACTGCAATTATTGATATATTCTAGACATCGAAGGTAATTGTTTAGAATAGGGGCGTGGAGCTTGCAATAAATTATCCGAAACATCCTGTTAAGGGAAGTAAGAAATTTTTTAAAGATTTGGACTTAATCGAGGGTTTATGGGGTGCATTAGATGTTAATGTTATATTGAAAAAGTAAATATCAATTATAAATTAATTATTACGCCAATCATTTATAATATGCGCTCTGTAGCATATACACGTAACATTATCCAACTTTAATTGCTTGTCGCGTTCGTTAAACGCAGTTTATTTACACGAAAATCGATTTCCATCATTGATCTAATATTTTATGCGGGGTGAGAATACGCACATAATAAAACAAATGTAAATTTCCGCCCGTAATGTTGTTTGGATTAATCGATAATAATGCCGGCGTTTTGATATTTAACCGACGGTGGTTTCGGAAAAAGATTCTCGACAAATATCCATTCTTTGTGTATCCGCGTTGCGTAAACCCCTTAAGAGAAGCTTCAAATTCATTTTCAATGGCAACGTAGACAGTATAAGCAACTGGTACGAATGCGAACCTATTATACCGCGAAGAATTAAGGAGACAATCGCCATTAATCACCAGGCACAAAGAAGTCTTTTACAGTTTTCGCGAGAACACGTTCATCGAAGAAAGAAACGGTGAAAAGTGATTTTCACCGATGAAAAGGAAGTTTAACCTGAACGGACCAGACGTATTTGCATGTTATTCTCATAATTCACGGGGGAAAGGACAGCTACTAAGCTGTACAGAAGTGGATGGAAACATCATGATCTGAACCGAAGAAATCAAAATTACTCGTTAACTATTAGGCTCAGGGTTAATAAAGATAATACTTTAGGGATTTAAATTTGATATTCTGGAATATTTTAATTGCTAGATCCCAAGTTAAGTGTTTTTCAACGAACACGAAGGAACGCTATCCAATGGAAATTGTATTATATTTCGAATATGGAGATATATCGCGTAGCCCAGAGGGTTCTTATCGTTAAAATAAAAACTACGCGAGCTATTGTATCGATAACGTATCAATATGTATAGCAAGACGAAATAAAAAATATGTTGACCAAACGCAAACTCATCGCGCTTCCTGAGGATATAGCTCGACAATTCGGAAGATATGCTCGGAAGCAGGAAAAGGGGAAAATCTAACATCCACTACCGTTCGCAAAAAACGTATAAAAGCTTCTACCCATCGCAGTTAAATTTGTTGGTCTATATGCTCGAGAATATCTAACGAAATCGGTAATTTTAATTTAACCGCGAGCCTAATACTTACGAGGTTGATCCACCGATCGTAGAAACACACTCGTGGATATTTCCGTTGGAGCGTAATGTTTGACAGCGCTTTGATCGCGGACAATAATTGTTTGCCAGATTTCAGTAAGCCGATCCCATAACCGGGATATGCAAATAGACGCTCGTAGCGGCTCCGGCGGTCCTTTACCTCTTTTCCGTGCCAACGTGCGCGGCTATATCTGCTCCCGCAATCGCGACAACGCGGAACGTTCGCCAGTTACTTGATCCCCATCGTCGTCGTCGCGATTCTAACGATCCCGAAATCGAACTCGTTCGATCGACGATCGGGGCTCGAAACACACGGCTGGCCGATTTTTAAAGGGTTTCGTTCCCCGGGCGAGAGCGCACCGGCGCCGTTAATCCAACCCCCGAGGCGAATCGACGCCGCGGCCGGGAAACGATATCCGCGCGAAAACCGAGCTCCCAGATGGGGAAAAAACGATTGCCCGGAAAAATCGTGACCCCCGTTTCTCTCCCGGTCGCGCTCGATCGTCTACGTTTCGTCGCGAGTCGCCGGTGTCCGAAAATTCGCCGGCAGCCGGCTTGGCAAAGGCGTTAGGCGGTTAAACGGTTAACCGTGCCACGAGCAATACGGTAAGTGCTAAATTAAATTCAGCGGAACGAGCGCCGCGCGCGGGTATACAGCCTCGAAACGCGCGGGACAGAGAGACCCCCGAAGAGGGGAAAAAAGAAGAACGACGACGGGACAAAAGAGTGGTGGCAAGGGTGGGAGGGAGGGAGGGAAAAAAATAGGCAGGAGCTCGGTTGAGCGCGGATTTCGCCGCGCGAAAATTAGTTTTCCCGTTAATTGGACCGAGGGTACGCGAAGTCTCCATCCCGCGTAATTGGATTCGTATACGCGTATCCCTCGTGTTCTTTTCGCGGCCGGAGTACCGAACTCCGGGGCTCGTTGTCCGTTTTTCGGCTCGTTTGCAACCCCCCGGCCATCCCCCCCCCCTCGTTCGATCGTTTATTCGCGCAGACGTTACACAGAGGCGTAATCGGAAGCGCGTCCAGCCCACCGTCGACGTCCTTATCCGTCAGGCTTCCGTTCCGGCGAGGGTGGCTCGAACCGAATCTACCGCGCCAGATCTACCCCGACGTGCATTTCCAGTGATTTAAGTAGCCGGTGCAGAGACGGCCGGGGTTAGGGAGCATGCACAACGCCGACGCCGGGCCAACGGTTACGAAAATATCCGCTGGCCAGCGGCCAACAACGCCGCCTCCTCGCGAGACGCGAAACCCCCGCGGTATCTCGCAGCCACCGCACGTATCGCGACGCTATTTATGGATTCGCGCTCGCAGATTTATCGGTATCGATGCTATTTGCGCGCCGGAAACCAGCCCCCGCGTCTTCGATCGTTCGCCGAAGAGACCCTCGATCCGCTCGATCGGCGAACGTTCGCGTTCGAGGCGCAAAAAACCCGACGATACGTTTTCTCGTTATCTGAGGCGGTGGATCGGTCGTGAGAGCAAAGAAGAGGTATACCAGTAGTCGTCGAACAAGTGTATTAAAAGTCGAAAACAAATTTTTAAGAAAAATCAACAGGGGACAAGTAGACAAGTTTTTCGACGAAATTGAAAAATTTCAAATCATTCTGGAAAAAATATTTTTAGTTCAGGGGGTCAATTACAATCATTTTTGGTCGATACACATACCCTCGAAATCCTGGTCAGTTTCGAGAAAAAAATTCCTCACCGTAAGTACAATGTCTGACCATGAATGAATGATTTCCCTTTGCATGCGTATCTTTCAAACGTCATAACTTCTGAACCGATCGAAGGATTTTGATGTTTCAAACGGCAAACAACGCGTATTTTGGCGAAGAATATGTAGAAATTCTAACAATATTGAAAAAGTTGTTCCTTGACTCCGCAAAGTTAGAAAAACCACATAATAGTGGTCCAATTTTCAAACAGCCACAACTTCTGCAATAGTGAATATATTTCAATGAAACTTTTTGTTGAAGTAGAGCTCATGGGTACCTACAAAAAAGTATTAGACAACATTCCCATACAGCGTCAAACAAATTTACTAAAAATGAAAAACGAACTTCTAAGAAAAATCGACAGGGGGTAGCTGCTGAAATTTTTCGATGAAAAAAAAAAATTTCAAATCGTTCTAGAAAAATTATTTTCTATTGCAGGGGTCAATTACAATCATTTTTGGTCGATATACATATCCCCGAAATCCTGGTCAGTTTCGAGAAAAAAATTCCTCACCGTAAGTACAATGTCTGACCATGAATGAATGATTTCCCTTTGCATGCGTATCTTTAAAACGTCATAACTTCTGAACCGATCGAAGGATTTTGATGTTTCAAACGGCAAACAACGCGTATTTTGGCGAAGAATATGTAGAAATTCTAACAATATTGAAAAAGTTGTTCCTTGACTCCGTAAAGTTAGAAAAACCACATAAAAGTGGTCCAATTTTCAAACAGCCACAACTTCTGCAATAGTGAATATATTTCAATGAAACTTTTTGTTGAACTAGAGCTCATGGGTACCTAAAAAAAAGTATTAGACAACATTCCCATACAGCGTCAAACAAATTTACTAAAAATGAAAAACGAACTTCTAAGAAAAATCGACAGGGGGTAGCTGCTGAAATTTTTCGATGAAAAAAAAAAATTTCAAATCGTTCTAGAAAAATTATTTTCTCTTGCAGGGGTCAATTATAATCGTATTTAGTCAACAGACATACCCACAAATTTCAACGCATTTTCGAAAAAAAAATTCTTATATATAATAATCTCTACTTTTCTTCGCTGTACTAATGGATTTCGCACCTCGTTTACAAATAAATATATCTTCAGTCGCGAAACTTTCGAACACATCGTACTCTATAAGTTACGTACTCACTTGCAGCCAAATGCAACAAATAAATTCAATTTTTTTCTCCGCGTATACGCGGCTGGCACGTGTCAGTTCCCGTATATCGTTTGATTTATCCCGTTCGCAGTTTTCACATTGTTCAGATCTGTAACCGTTTCTGAATTCACGATTATGACTACTGTTCGGTATTAGAACACCTCATACACCACGCAAACCATTGTACTCCATTTGTAGAACAATAACGATAACAGCGGTAATATCCGTGCGTTTGTTTTCCAAGGTTCGTGCAATTCGGAAATATTTTGTTTCCGTTTCTTTTCCTGTTTCCCTCCCCCGGCGACAAATACGTTTCATTGTGTTCGAGCAGCCCTAGGACAACGGGTAGGGTCGGTTCCGCGTCGTTAGGGCGATGCAACAAGCTGCGAAACGCGCGCGGAAGGATTTGACGTTTGCTGCGTCACAGCTCACGGAAGTCCTCCGAAGCAATTAAAATGAAAAAAGGGGTAGCGGGCGTCCGTTGCCGATGACAGTTTACGCGTTCCGGGGGATACAAAGTAACCGTCAATCCGGGGTATTTCAGAGCTCCGAGCTGGCAGCGACAATTGGAAAATAAAAGGTTCGATCTATCGTTCGCGTCGGTTTATTTCTCCGTGGCAAACGGTACCGCGATATCGTCGGCGCGTACGTTTCCCAACAGCTTCGACGGGTATACACTGTGTTACTGGGCTAACCGGGCGGAAATGAACTCGCGCCTTCTTCAAAATAAACCGTCTCGACGCCTCCACCCTTTTAGAAATAAACACCCGACACGGTACTACGTGTTTATTTGCTTTCGTCGACGATGATGGACTCCGGGAACGCGAGCGCGCGAGAAAGCGAGTTTCTTTCGAGAAAATCTCGTTCCTGTTGCTCGTTTTCCCATTAAGATCGACCCTCGTCGAGGAGTCTCGCCTGTCCCCCGCGGGAAACGTATCCGCCCGCGAATAGATCCAGCTGATCTAGGATCATCGTCCACTCTCGCGAACTATTCGTCGGTAACGGAAGCCGGGGCTCGAACAAGATATCCTTTCGCGCGATGATAAATGTTCCGGGGGCTCCGGATCCCCGCCATTCACGGGACTCCTTCCAGGGCGAGAAGAAGCGAGCCGTGTTTTCGTAGCACCTAGCGCCCGATACCGTATCGTAAAATACGGAATATACATAATTCTCCGGCGAACTCCGACCGGGGGGATCAACAGACGTAAGAATATTCCGAAGCGGACAGGTAGACATTTTCGCTCGAACACCAATTTGCACTTTATGGCGCGTCGCGAGCGTCGCGTAATAGCGATAAATTGATGATCGATGGCGTCGGAGTTCTACTTTTTTCAGACTTGGTAAATACTGACAAAAAGTGGCAACCGAAAAACTGTTAAATAATGCGGTGACGTGGATTTCACGATATCGTTTAGAGTTTCGTGAGGTCGAGTTCAACCCTTTATGCGATCTAACAGTGATGATGAGAGGTATCGTCGCGAAAACATCGAGTTAAATTTAATTTTGGAAATCCAGGCGATATCCATCGATGGGAATATTTCCGGGGGACGTAGATGTTCGCGGGGGGGGAAATGGAAATAAAAGGATTTGTTAAAACTTCCAGACTGGAACGGCCTCTTAAGAGGCACTCAGCGCCGCGGAAAGTTCCGAGGATGGATAACCGCGGCGGTGGCCGGGCGTCGAAACATTTGTCTAAAGCGACACGGTTCGCGACCGGAAGTCTGGATGGTGGCGGCGGGGCGCGGAGTAATTCGAGTCGGTCGTCGAAAGGTTGGAAAAATCTGGGGGCAGAGATCGCGGTGCACAGGGCGATGCGTGCCGGGTGAAATCGTAGCAGCAGGGCATCGGTGGAAAATCGATAAGCGCTAACGAGCAGCGAAAAACGTTCTTCCGGGTGGCGTTTGCTGCACGCTCGTGCCTCGGTGACCGAGCGTCGCGGGTGCCACGACGACGAAAAGAAACGTCGAACGCGGGGGGGTGAGAACGGGGGGTGGGACGTCGAGAACCGTTCGAAAGAGGGGAAAATTCGAGTCCTCGAAACGCTAACTAACCCGAAGCGGAGAAGGCGCGGCGGAGTGTCGTGCGAGCTCGCCTCCCTCGCGACACGCGCGCGTATCGGCGACAAGGGTTCAACCTGGAATAATTTCACTTTGCGGCCGCCGATAAGCCCTCGGGTGCATGTTACCCCACCCACCGCGTATGATTGCGGAATCGCGTGATGCTCGAGTCGCGACGTCGAGCTCCGCGGGTTCTAGAACGCGTAAGCTTGGCCCTTTGCAGCCGCTGAAAGCTGTCGGGGAACAGGATATTTGCGACCAGAGACACGGACTGCGTGTCACGGGGGTGGAACATCTCCGAGGGTTGCCCTTGAACGAGGGTGGTCGAACCGAAGACACCGCGATCGAAATTACGAACAAAAGCGTTTACGTCCATCATTCTTGGTGCTGTAGATACCTTTTCAGCAGTTGTATTTGGTCCACGCCTTTTAAATATTTAGATTTTTCTGCAATGCGTTGCGCGTTCTTCCGCTGTAATTTCGTTTGCGACAGCAACGTAATTAATTTCTAAAAATTCTGCGCGTTCTACTTCCTCGTTTTTACAATTAATTCTAAATAATACTGGGAAGTATGGCAGTGCCTTTCCATGCTTTATTTATGCAAGTTTCGCTAAAGTAGTAAAGGCGACGACTGTAGGGAGTAACTTCTTCGTCAGGTAACCGTCTTCCTTCCAGTTGAAACAGCTGTCACTCGGTCCTCGAACAAATTTGAAACTCGTATTATTTAATAATTTATGAAATGAACTTCTTTTGAAGTTGGGTAAGAGTACCTCTGGAAATTTTTGTTCCCTTTTTCTAGCTCGTCTCGTTGAGCAGAGTACACAATTTTGTGCCTCTGGTCGGTTACGGATCCAAGGGGGTGAACTCATTGACAAAGAATGAACGATCACCCAAACTTTTATATTTCTATTTCTAATTATTATTCTCGAGATCTTCGAATCGTTTCGTGAGCTTTTGGTTTTTGTTAGCCCCCCTTTCGTTCTTATAAAATTATGAAAACGTTGTAGATGCAGTTCTTCCGCTATTTCTTCACAATATCGAACCGTTTTAATATATATAATTTACCCTTTATAAATGAAAAAGTAGCTGTATTTCAACGTCTTCGATAAGAGGATAATGTGTCGATATCGTGATGTGCATCTTGGAAAAAAATTTTAACCATTCTTTAATGATTCATGAGTATAAAATGAACCTCTCTAAAATTTACTACAATTTTTTAACAAAGTTAGAGACATACATTTCGCTTCTTTACTTTCGCAGAATTACGTCGACCATTTATTTAAATATAAAAGCGCACTAATGTGGGCAGACTCGCTAATAAGGGCCACTACTGTATGTAACTGGATAGAAGTTGCCGACAACGTACTAACATTGCTCGAGTGTCTAGCGGTAGACATCAAAGTAGGCTAATTGTCTTGGTAATCGGACGGTCGAAGACAAATAAAACGCGCTCCCTGGAAATTAATTAAAACGCTCGTTTTTATCATCGATTTTTTCGCGTCCGTTTCTGCAACATCTGATTTCTACTTTCAGTCAATTAAAACAAATAGAACCAACGTCCTTTTGTTTCTATTTTGAAAAATTACTTTAATTAGAAAGCACCGCGGTGCCTCGGTAATTGAATTTACCGATGCTCGTACCCAGTAATTAACCAAAAGGATCCACAATGCTCATTTATTTCTATACTTTGGTATAACAAATAATGTTAAAGAGCAAATGTTATTCAAAGTCGTATAATTTTACAACATTCATTTATTAAAGTAATGACATAATCAATTCTCGTTTAAGATAATGCATTTTTAACCGAGGCATTTGTGTCGTCAGCGTCAGAAAAGTCGGAAACAGAGATCGCGTATAGAATTAATAATATCATATTGACCTATAAAACTCACGGAAATCGTTAAACATATCCTGTTTTCTTAATATTAAAAAAAAATACTATACTAATTATTCGATAACAGAGCCATGTCCAATCACTCGAATATTTAAAATGGAAAACATCTCTCGGCTTTTATGTCGTTGTTCCATTTATATATGACTTTTTTATTACACGGAAACAACGATATCGAAATACCTTGAATAACCTGGTTAATTGATTTCGAGAAAATTGTGTTGTATCATTGTACGCAATGGATTTGTTTTCTTAATCAAAATTGTGATCAATTATTGGTCGGCGGAGTGACAGTGCTACGCAAGATATACTAATTCCGAGCATGCATGGGCTACATGCTTCGAAACGAAACAATTCCTAGGAGATTATGGTTGTCATCGGAATTGCACGGCAAAACTTCGATCTTCTAGAGGCAGGGTTGGTTATTAATCGAGTAATTAATCGTTTGCCCATTTAGATTAAAGGCTTAGTCGTTCGAATTGATCGCGATTAATTTTATTTGATTACTGAAATTAATTGCTCGGGACCTGGACGATTAAACGAATCGTTAATCGCTCGCGACGACGTTTTCTGCATTTATCGTAAATTAATAAACGAATCCTCGTGCTTGCAATCGCAAGTAAATACACCCGGTGGACAATTAAAATTACTTTTGACATCGGTGAGTGCCAGTAACGATCGAATTGTTAATACTGAATGTGTTTTTATTTAGAATTTCTAGCCAAGCGATCTTCTACTTATCTCGAATTGTATCTTATTGCACCGCTGACGGATTTTTCGATCGTTCGCCTTTAGCGGCGGATCATTTGGCGCGTACTTTAATCGCGACTCTGGCGAAACGTCGGGGAATCTTTTCGCCGGTAGAGAATGGCCGGGGATCTAAAAGACTCGGGATAGTGATAACCGTCGAATCGGGAGGGTAACGCGAGAACAGGGCCAATCGGTGACCAAAGGGATCTCTTTCTTCCTATCTGGCGGAGAAGTCTCGCCGGAAGACGGCACCAGTCGAACTTAACGAGAGATCGAGGAGGTCGCGATAGCTCGTAGAGCGACGTTCGGTTGGTAATTAAGCGTCTTCCGCAGCTTTACGAGTCGACTCGTCGAGAGGGTGTAAAATTACGCCCCTAAACGAGCGCCGGAAGTAACACGATCCGAAGGACTCTTGTATCTGCCTGCGGGCCATTTCACGTCAAATCGATCGCTCGTCTCTACCTGTGGATCGAGAATTTTAGAAACGAACTCGGTGCTTTGGAATTAATTTGGAATCGTTGTCGTGGACCGTGCAAAATTGTTGAGGATTACAAAGTAATTGAATATCATAAGAATTCCGTAGTTCGAGGTGCAGGACTGATCGATTTGTGGTTGAACGGTCCTCACCTGATATCGTGCAAGGACGGGAGGTTGACGGGGGGGGAGGTTGAAAGGGTCGACGAAGGAGTCGAGGGTCGTAGGGAAAGGAAGAACGATCCGACGTTCCGGATGAACGGAAACAGACGGCGGTCCGCGCGGCTATCTCGTCAGCTCGTTTCCACGGAGCCGTTTCGCGCGAGCGAGCGCCGCCGAGCGCGCTAATAATATCGTCGTAAAAGTGGAGAACTCCGCGACGGCAAACGTTGGTCGGCGATTCGATCGATAGCTCGGTCAGCGGTTACGAGTGCTCTTCTCTGAAACAACGAAAGAAGGTGGAAACTGCGAACGATCGGGCGTTTGCGAACGAAAAGGACCACGGAAACGCGAGGACGAAACGCGAGAAAAACCCACCGGAACGTAATCCCGATTCGAAGCTCCTCTCCTTTGAACGGTTCGCGTAGGCGGTTTATTTGCGGGTTTTTCGATACGGTATTACTACCGTTGCACGCGAATATATTCCACTAATGACGTAGAAAAGGCGGTCGACGGAACGCGACGATAAGAGGGGAAGAGAGGAACGATATAAAGCGTACCGTTCGAGACTTCCGGGTATAAGCGAAACGCGACTCCGTACATAGAAACTTCGAACGGTACGGGCTGGTAAGAACTCGTCCCGTGAAAGTCTAATACGCGCGAGCTCCATGTTTTATGCAGAGCGTCCCTATGCTGGGATAAACATCGTCCGAAGATAACTTGAAACCGATCGGTCTGGAGGAACCAACTCGTTATAGCAACAAATATGCATCGACGAGACGATTACGGCGGGAATTTCGTGATGCAACATTCAGCGACGTCGACAGTGAGCATATTGTATTAGATATTAACGTATCCTTCGGGGTACGATCGGAGCGTGCGCAACAGAATTTCCTACGAGCCATAATTTATGATCCTGATCTTAAAGCAACGCTCTGGAACGGGGGAGATTGCTAATAAGGTCACTTACCGAACTAATAAATAGTAATGAGCTGAAGCGCAAGCCTTTGGGAACACACTGGGATAAACATTAATAGCGTCTGATAAGTGGGTTGCAAACCATGAATGATTGAGACGCGTCGCTCGAGCAACCACCGAACACGATCGTTCACGAATTTTCCTACATTTTTTTCGCAGAATTAAAGACCGTTTCTTTATCTTGTCTCCGTATTCGAGAACAGATCCAAGACACGAAATTATATCGCACGTTCGAGTAATTTTGTTTAAAAGCTGGTATATCGCAGCAAAGGGGAAGAGTTTCGGTTAGGGTAGGATCTCAGACATCGAGACTTTCCCCGATAGATAGCAGAAAAGATTCGTGTTCCCTTCGTCCGGCTAAAATTCAACGAAAACTCGAACTCGGCCCCGACGATGAAAATTCACTTATCGCTGAGCTTTCCACTTTCTTACGCTTTTCGACAAATTAAAGTTAGATCGTACGTCAGAGAAGTCTGGCCGGTTAAGGGGTTACAACCAAGTTGTGGACGTGAAATATTCATGGTTATAGAAAAATTAATCGCCGGCGGGGCTAGGCGTTGGAAAAGTTTCGAGCCCTCCGGTACATGAATATACATTGTCCGTGCAGTGCGAAAATATTTTTATTTTTTCGCGACTGTCGATTTTTATTCAAAACAGCGATCTTAACGAAAGTGGTGTTTTTTTAAATGCGGCATGACGGTGTACGGTTTCGGTGGCACGGATAACCGGTATTGAAATCTGGAAAAAAAATACAGTCTTGTTTGTGAATACGTTTTTTAGCCGTTCGCTCATGATATTTTCGGAACATATTTTTTCACGTTTCGCGGGCACGTTTCATTTTTGGTTCGACGCTTCATGAAAATATCGATGTATTTTCATGACTTCTGGTTAAACAACGATCGAAATGATCTTGAACGTTCGTGCGCCGGACGAATAGCTCTCGGGATACCGAGGATCTAAAGTTGGTCCGTGTCGATACTCCACAAACTTGTCAACTGCTTCAGATTTCGCTCACTTGCACCAACTAGGACAATTATCGAGCCTTGGCTATTTATTGGCCGAACATTTGTACGAACAGGTTTCCAACGTTGCATTCTTGATTTAAGTTATCTGTGTACAAGCGTTCCTAATTGCTAATCCATATTAAGCACATTGATCAATTCGCTGAACTATCCATCGGCGATCCAATCCTCCCGATCCTCGCGTTCTTTAAAATATAATTGCACTTCCGGATCAATAATCTTTCCTGTGTAATGTATAATATCCAATTATAAAAAGTAAATTCTATTTTTCTGTTAACGAAGAGCACCGTCGAAGCGTGATTTTTACGATATTCGACGTAGAAATAGAATACCTAAAAATATTCGACACACATTTTTTTTTTAGTTACGATTCGTGTTTGAGATATCAAATTGGAAAGTTGCACAACTTTCTAGAAAGAACAACACGGTATAATTAAAACTTGGTATTTTGTATCAATGTTTCATGGATAATACTTTTTTTTAGAGTACATCGATAGGTACAACGGAATAAAGTCTATTATACTTTTTCGATGTTGGAAAATCACTAGCGAATGTACAAAAAAAGCCAATTTTTGTTGGTCATTGGTTGTACGGTTATTTTTAAAATCTGAAAAATGAGTTTACAGAACAATACGCTATATTTTATTTCGCAGTCTTACAACTTTATTACGGGTACACAAAATGTATAAAAAAAAGGGTCTATGACCTAAAAATAGGTAAATGTAAATAGAGAAATTTCTTTAAAAATACATTAATTCCAGGTTGTGAACGCGAATAAATAATAACTAGAACAGTTATATTTTTCTTTAAACGGTTTCGATTTCAATTTTGTATTGCTTATGAATGACCATTCCCGACGACCAGAATTTCATATTTGATGCGAATAACCATTATAGATGAACAGAATTTTATATTGGTTACCGGTAACCAATATCAACAGCGAGATGCTTTTTTTTTATTATCGGTAATCAATATCGAGGGCAAACATATTTTCTGATTACTTTCTTTCATAAATATCGATATCTTTTATTGCTTAATAATATATATAGGCTCTGTAATCAATTTTACGTCGTTGATGGGCACTAATTATCCGTAATGATACTGAAAATTGACGGTGGCCAAAAGTGAACACAACACAATGTTCCACATCATATTGATTATCGATAATCAAAATAAAATTCTGGACTTTGACAATGGTCGTTTGCAAACAATTTCCATTATCGATATTAACGATCAAAATAATCGTTTGGTGAAAAGTTTCTCTAAATTTTACGACGACACTATAAAATATCAAATTTTTCGATCGTACGATAGTCATTGAAGTTATTAGGCGGTAGAGCACTGTAGCTTTTAACCGTTATTTTCTTTATACTAACTGGTCATCTGCAGAGGTGTTGAAGAACCGCAGGAATGTCGAGAACCAGATGGTCGGTACTGGTAGGAAAGAGATCGGGTCCGGTCAGGTTCCCGAAAATTTCTGGATTCCCGAGAATATCCCGGATTTCGGAGAATGTTCGGGACACCGGAAAGTGTCGTGATTCTCGGGAGTGTCGAGGCTGCTGAGAATTCCGTTAACCCGATTGTCGTATCGAGACTCTCTTTAATAAATAAAATCCCGTTTCCACGATCCTGTTTAGGTCATTAACGATTATCAAATTGTTAAAGCTGGAATACGAGGTGGAACTAGTGCGTAAAATCTTTTCTCCTCATCTTCCACCTTGTACGTTTTTATGACAGCGTAAATTAGCGGTTAATTTTTCCAGGAATTTCGAATACTTTCGGTGCGAATCTCGACCATTTTTAGGAATCCGAAACATCCCCGAGGGTCCACAAAAATATTCTCAGAGACATTGGACATTCTTGGGAATTTCAGATATTTTCGAATTCTCGGTTCTTAAAATTAGTATTCCATTAATTTAATAAAACTGGACTTAATAATTTCGTTCCGCAGACAGGGGTCCCCCCACGAAAGAAGTTTAAGAAGCACCCAGTGTTATATCACGCGAGTAAAATCCGGGAGTGCCTGAAACTGGCAGCGTCGAACCGTTTTCCGAACCCTCGTTCATACGTTTCTCGCGGGAACGCGGCACGGCAAACAGCGAAGAACGATATTATCTCCCGCGGCGATATTTTTTCAGCGGAGAACACGGTTGGAAAGAAAAAAAAAAGAAAAAAGAAATTTACGAAAGAACGGACGCGTAGCTGCGAGGTAATACGATTACGCGCGAAGCTAAAAACGAGCGAACGGTCGAGTTAAATTTACCCGCGAAATACCAAGGGAAAGCTCTGGGGCGTTCCTCCGTCGGGCGCTATTCAAATTTCTTCGAGTCGCGTTATCTCCGCGACGCGGTCGTTCGTCGAACGAGGAAACCACCCGGAGGATACCGGTGATTCGACGCGGTTACGAAACGGCCAACCGAGAGCGTCGAGATCGAACGCTGGAGGGTCGGTTCCCGTAGCTTAAGAAGCGATAAGTCTGACGACACCCGCGAGGATCGGTGTTTCTCGAACGTCGTCCAGCCATTAAAGGATATTCGGATATTATGCAAATGCGCGTAAGCACGGGCAAGGAGCGAGGGTCGTCTGGCCCCTTCCGGTCCCTCGCGCGATCTTTCCGTTCCGGGATCTCGGGGGCGGGGGCGTCGGTTCACGTCGCGTGCGCGATTCTTCCGCCTCCACGACTTCCACGCCGCATATCCACGACAACCGCCTCGACGTTTCCGATCGAATTTCGATTCGAGTCACCTTCCATTTCGCCCGACCATCCCTCCCCCCGCCGCCCGTGCTGTCCTCCGCCACGGTCGATTCCCCTGGACCCGTGGAAGTCCGAGAGTACGAGGCCATCCAGATGTCCGTCCCAGACTCGTCGTTCTCGAGTACCGTCCACCTCCGTCCCCCCGCCGTCGTCGATTCTCGAATCTTCCGGGGAACGAGGCGGTCTCCGACGTTAACGAACGGAAAAGGGAGTCTCGCGCCGGTAAGAAAATTGAATGTTCGCCTTTAATTAAGGCCAGAGAAACGCAGTACGTACGGCGAACGACGGAAAGAGCCCAGCGGCGATCCTGCCGGGGAACGATTTTCGAAGAAAACGACCGGTATCCAACGGTGGCTCGACTGGGGGCGGGGATCGGTGGCAGGGGTTGGAGTGGCCCCCTGTGCACTCGGGAAGAACGATTGGCGTTTGCGCGCGGCTCAGTGGCCCTGGTTCAATCTCCAAGCAAATTGAATTCTTTTTAAAGATCAAAGAGCACGATATATACCCTATAAGCGACGCGGACCGAGCCTCGCTACAGGACGCGCGCCACCGACGCGTTATCGACTTATACACAGCCTGGAATTCGTTTTTCTTGCGAGACGGGCCGACCGTGGATCCGACTCGCCGACGATCGGCGGCCGCGTATTAAGAAAATGCCAGGAAAGGAACCCGGGGATCGTTTCCGAGCCTTTTCCCCTGCCATCCATGGGAACCGGAACGACTTTCCGGCCTCGTTTCAAGTCGAGCAGAATCATCGTAATTCCGTATTCAGTTCCACCGATGCGTTAACTACCTTTGATTTTACAGCGCTTTGGCTTTCAAGTCTTCGATTGGCCAATGCCCTACGGCGATCGTTCCTAATTCGCTAAACAAAACACTGTACGCATCGATTCCCCGCACACCCGCACCCCCAAACCACCCGAAATTTATGTATTTCGGTGTGAAAGAAAATGGCAGCTAGTTATCCAATAAGTTATCTTTGGATCTGACAATTTGACCGATCTCTAAATAGGAAAATCGTTGGAAACGAACTTTATTTTCCACAATTTTATATTTAGTTGTTCGTGCAAACAGCGAAGGGAAAAGGTATTTATGTCGCGATCACCGGTTCGTTTTAAAAGCAGCGGCGTCGGTCCGAAGGACCAAGAACGTTCTGTTCCAATTTTAGAAGTAGCTTTATCTCAGCGTTTTCTCCGCGAAAGTTATTTAATGTACGTTTTACTAACTAGTTTAATAGTAATGTTCGGTTTAAGTGTAGACAATTTATTCGATACCTTTCGATCTTATCCCTCGGATCGAGGGTATAATACTTGGCATGAGACATCGCGTGCGCATAGAGACTCGAGCCTGTGCAAATATAAGGGACCATCAACCGTTCCTCGGGTTCATAAATATTTATAGCAAACATTTATTACCTGTTTCCTTTAATAACGGAAAACATGCTTTTGGTAAAGGGTATTTTTTTTTTTATGGTCGAAGCGTTCGGTTTATACGAAACGAATATAAAAGCCAGATGCGTCGATGAGTTATTTTTATTATGTCGTACGAACGTAGAAATAGGTAAATTACCGATGTGCCGGTGAAACTCGGTCCATCGATTAAGGAAGTCAATATTTTCATGGAGGAACCCATATTTCTATATGAAAAGGCTTGGCACGTTACTGGGAAAATAAAGAATATCTCGTAAAGTCGTGCAACGTTTAAATCAAACACGAATTCAACGAGAAGAAGAGTTTCGGAACATTTTAAACCAACGTTTCCCAAAGTGTGCTTTGCAGAGCCCTGGGGCTTCGCGAGACCCATTTAGGGGCTCCACGGGATCAAAACTATTTTCATAATGTATGGAATTATCATCCTCGGTCATACCAAAGGTGCAATTTCATTAGATCGAGATTTTTCCAAATCAATGTTCGCAGGGTCTAAACATAATTTTTTGTAATTCATTTTTATCCAAACTCGAACCTTACTTTTTATAAAAACATTTAAACGGCTTGCATAATTCCGTGGCGCAATATTCTCCGATCGACCCAATTTTACGAAATCATTCATGGTAAAGATTTATTGAAAGTGCCGTGATAAACCAAGCGCTTCGATGAAAAGGTATATGAAAAGTTTATCGATACGATGTCAGTTTCAGTAACAAGGTTTCCTCGAATTACCATATTCAGAGTTTTGGCGCAGTGTTAAAGAAGGATATCCGCAATTATCGGAAATACCTGTTAGAACGTTTTTTCCTTTTTCGATCGCATATCTGTACCGCGATGCTGGATATTTCTTTGTACGCCTCGGCTAAAACAAAACATCGCAACAGATTGGATGCAGAATCGGACGCGAGAACTGAGCCATCCCCTATTAAGCAGGAGATTAAAGTGAAAATGCTTCTCGCTCGTGTCAACAACACAATCAGATTCCGTTGGCAAATAAAAATTAACTTTCGAACGCACGATCGAATACTTTCGAGCCGTAGTGTACACGGATGTTTGCTATTCTTGTAAGAAAATTTTAATTACGAATGCTAGGAAAAGCAAAATTAAATTGAAATCATTTTCGGCAAATGAATTTAATAATTTTTAAAACATCCAGGGTCACGTGCTCCTTCTGGCCCCCGCTTAACCCTTAAGTAGACTCTGAGCATCAAACTCTTTCGCACGGAGAAACGGAAGAGCCTTTATGCTAAAAGTTGCCTCGTCACACGTGTAAGAGGTCATCTCCAATGGATCCGTGCGATAGCAACTCTCTGGTCGATACCCAGACATTAAATTCGATAGACACGGATCGTAAAAATGTCTGAAATATCTGAATTCCTGTCGTTGTGTTTGGCTCTCGGGTTAATTTTCTTTTTCGCGGACTTGTGCTCCCGACTGTACATGTAAAACAGGGGTCTGAAAGTTTCCTCCTTTATCGCCTAATCAACCCATTATACCAAAAAAGTCAAGGAAAATAACCTCGCGCCGAGATGCGGATAATAAGGGAAGGGTACATCTTCGCCGGGGAACTGCACTCACGTACTTGGTAGAAAAGCAAAGAGAAAACAGAAAATGGGAACGGAATGTAGAGCGAGCGTCGGGAAAGCAAAGCAGCCGCGAGTACGCGATAGAGCCTTGATCGAAGGAGTGTGTAAAGACGGAAGCCTGCATTTATCTTATCGCTGGACAAACCTTTCTCTACGCTGACCCGGCATCGATTAGCCGAAGAATTCTCCGACGGATACGTACTCGCGTTCGTGACGCAGAACGCGACGACATCGAGGATTCGCGAGCGAGGGAGGCAACAAGGAAAAAAATACACACACACACACAGAGGAGCGTCGGTTGACTTTGCAACTGCGCGTTTCCTACGGTGCCATTAACCCAAACGGCCGTTCTCACGGACTCGCGGCAGCGTAAATAAGTGCAATACCGCGTTGCAGCGCCGGTGCATTCGTCAATCGCGAACATCGCGTCCATTGTGTCTCGAAATGGCAACAGTTTTCAGGATTTCGATATATTTTGACCAAAAATAGACGGACGATGATTAAATTGTTTATGCGATGCGTCGATGCGACGGCATTAAATCGGAAATTGTAGCAGCTTTTACAGCGATCGAATATGGCGGAGATTCGAACGAGGAGATTCATTAAAAAATGCATCGTTGCATCGTGGCCATCCCTGCTTGTTAGACTATATTTAGAAACGATATGTACTGTCCGTCAGTGTTTACGTCCCTATTCTAGTTTACAGTCTACCATTTCCCCTACCATGGGGGCGCATTATCGCCATTGGCGGGCGAGTTTTGCGACCGTCCGTCGACCAATGGCGACACTGCGTGCGGTCGCAGCTAGTGGACTATAAACTGGAGAGGGGACACGCTCGTTAGACTCTTTCGTACGGTCGGACAGTACATTAAAATCGCTTGCGAGCGTTGTCGCGGGTCGAGTGATAAGCCACCGTGGGTAAATCGTGTCATTTATTCGTTAGAGTGATCTTGAAAAGAGTAGTCGAGAATTGTTTGTATTTCTGACGTCGATGAAAAACGGGGGAATTTAATTCTGCCAGCAGAGGTACGGAATCTAATATTTTACGGATTCCAAAGCGAGAGAAAACGACCTCACGAAATTTCCCTTTGATTCCGCGTAGGGTCCGCGGACACGGAGCGCGAAGGGTGATGGATTTGGCGCGAAACGATTCGGACGTCATCGAGGATCGGCGGCGCGTATTCCTCCGGTCCAACGAAAGAACTCTCCGCCGCGGGTTCGGGAGATTTACGAGACGAAGTTACCGTCAGCTTCTTGGCTCCGGTCCCGGACATAAATTACGCGCGTCGCTTTGCATCCCCGCCGTTTCTTTTTTTCTTTCTCTTTCTTTTTTCTCGTTCCCCGGTCCGCGGAGGGCACAGCTCTCGCGTTCCGCGGGCCGATAGACGCACACGAGCGGCGACAAACCGTTCGCCAGCTCGCTCGGTTGACCCGAATCCGGCGTCGGTTCCGGCGATTCGCGGCAGTCGCAGTACCGTAACTTCCATCGAGGTCATCGTTCGTGTCGCGGCGCGATCGCGAATGAGTCGAGCGCGTAATAACGAGGGAACGAGGAGAGAAACGTCGGAGAATCGAGAGAGAGAAAGAGAGAGAGAGAGAGAGAGTACCGTAGGAGAGGAGAGGAGCATATGGACGGAGAGGAAAGCGAGAGAGGGACACCGTTAGAGTTTTGTTTTTAGGAATTACGAGGCGGCGCGCTCGCAGCGGCGACCGGCTGACGGAGAATGGCCGGCACGTTTTCAATTAAGCCCATAATTACGAATTCGATGGGAATATGCCCGGTATATGTGCGGCGCGTGCACACGCTCGTCGACGTAATTAGAGCCCCGATATTTATGCCCGAGCATTAACCGCTCCGTCCTTTCGCGAGCCTCTCCGGTGCGCACGCTTCGATGCACTCGCGGTATCGAAATGATACGCATCCCCCTAGACTCGTCGAGTTTAATATCGGATTCTACCTATCCCACCCTCCCTCCTCCTCGTTTCTTTCCGTCTCGAATCAGACCTTTCCAACGTCCACGGACCGGGAACGAGCGTAACGAGCGACTACGACGCAACATCTGTCGAGCACGTGATACGCGAGACGCGAGAAACCGGAAGGACGCGGGACGCCTTGGCTGCTCTTCCGCGACCACCAAAGAAATTTGGGCTTAGAAACGTTGTTTTACAGCATCTCCCACTGTGAGCTATATTGCAAAGTTAAAAGAAATTTGTTTAAGCAGCGAAAGCTTTAACACGTCGACTGAAACGAAACTTTCTTGAACGTTTCAACTTGAGAATTAATTGTCTTAGTTACACTGTTAAAAGTTCTGCAAGTCATTTATGAATGACGTGGCAGTCAAAGTGTTAAGGGAGGATCGATTTAAGTATGTTTTGACTAGAGTAATAGTCGAACTAATGACCTGCGAGTTGTCGGTCCATGGCACAAAAGAGTTGAATTTGTACCGTTGGGTCTGACTCCCGGCGACCTTAATGATCTTCTCGAAAAGTCGGAGGTAAAATGTTGCGAGTGTTTACACATAGTTAGCGAAGAATCGTGCACGAGGTACGGCGTAACGTTGGTCGCGAAAGAATCGAGTGGAACCGAACGGAAAAATATATACGGGTCCCGTTTAGAAAGAAACATGAAAGTTTGATCGTTCAACTATGGGATAACCTGTATAGTAAATCCTGAGTGGATCGAACTTCATTTCCTACGCCCGCTGCAATTGCCAGGCATTTAAATCTCGCTCGAACGGGTTCATTCCTGAAGTTTCTATTATCGCTGTGTATCGATATTACATCAGGCCCGTCAGGGATATTGTCCCGGGTCAGGAAATTATTTATTTAACCCAAAAAATCTGTTTTGTAATATCTAAAGAATCGATTTTTTCCTCTTAATCTTAAAATCCGGAGTACTGACGACGGAATTCCAAGAATATAAAATATTACATAACGCATACATCGAAGATCGAGATGCAAAAGCGTTCGAAGCTTTATTAGAACACGACTCACAAAGGAGCCTGTGAAGTAAGATAAAAGGAAGGAACTCGAGCGTTGTAATATCAAAACGCTTCTCAAAGGTATTACAGAATGTGGGAAATTAAAATAATCAAATATTGCCAGCCGGAATTCGAAACGAAGCATGATCGATCTTTGAACGTTAAGCTATTCTATAAAACTCTGTTTTAATAAGAACTGCAGGATGCGAATATGAATAAATAAATGACAAAGAAAGCTACTACTAGACATTCTGGCTTCTGGATCCTCTCGTTGGACGAAGCACGAATGTTGTCGGAACCGAATCGGTGGTGCAAATGGAAATGCACCGAAGAGGAAGAGACACTGCAAGAATTTGTCCCAATCCCTCTTGATCCCGAGCTAAAGCAAAAACGGTTCGACCCATTTATGGAGATTTATCTCGCAGAGATTTATTAAACCGATGCTATAGAAAATAATAATGAAAGTTTTATTGAAATCGTACGTCGATTTGCACTTGAACGTACAAACCTTCGGTTCTTCTAAAACGATCGAAATTTTTTCTTGGACACACATATTAGTCACTTACTCTTCATTTTTCTAACGAATATACTTTGCCTTCTTTTCTTTTCGACCACCAAGACACTTCTTTTTAATGCAGCCCACCTCGATGACCGATAATTTGCATTTTACACGATAAGAAAATGTATGAAACGCCAATATAAAACAGTCTCTAGTGTTAAAAAAGGCTAGGAAAGAAAGCCCGGGGAATGTATATGCAGATGGTATTCGTCGTAGAAATAATTAAGAAACCTCCGGTTCCGTGTCCCAGAAAGGGTAACTTTTCTTTTTCCCCGGTTTTTTCCCCCGAGTCTCTCGTTACCATTCGCGGAGCTCGCGCTCATCCGCGATCCACGACGCGTACGGGCCGCGTCCTCGGCCCCGGCGTCGTCGCGACAGACACTCAGGATTTCCAACGAGGTCTGTCGCGCAACCGATCGCAATATGCCAAGGAAATTCCATCCGCGTCGCGGCGCATAGCTCCGGGGAACCGCGTAAGGCGAAACCACCCACGGTGCTCCGTGGAAATCAAGACCCCGGCCGAGGTCGTAGCGCCTTTAATTCCGCGATTAGCCCCGTATTGGCCGCCGTTAAAGACGGTATTACCTATGCAGCCGCGCTCGTTGTTCCCGTCTCGTACCATTTCAGCCACCTCGACCGCCCCCGGGGGCCGTGGCTCGTTCGCCGGCGCTAATGGACCAACGGCGGCGGCTTTTGTTTCGCTCGCGTGTTCGAACCGTAGCCGGGACAAATAGAACGAAGAATGCAAGGCTTATCTGGTATCGCGCTGCGCCACCGACATCTCGAGGCGGAAGGAGCCTCCACGTACCCTGAATCCAACAGGCGGGAGAGATAAACCGCGTAAACGTCGGAAGAAAATTTCTTAAGAGGGCACCGAGATAGCGTTCCACGAGTGCTCGTATCTGAGAGGGGCAGGGGCGAAAGGGGGGCGGGGAAGTTTACGAGGTGGCCTCTCGCGTAGCGGGCTAACTAGCCGTGCAATTATCCGTGACAATAGCCGCGCGTCGCCGGGAAACGTGGCGTTGCTGCCAGTCTCCCAGCAATCGTCATCGTCGCCGACCTCGACGTTCCTTTTCTCTCTTTCCGTAAACCGGTAATGGAACGGTCACGCCGCCGCAACGGTTCGCCTCTATCTTGCCGATTCCAGATTGAATTGCTTTTTCTGGTTACCATTCCGCTACCGTTTTCTGCTGCTCGCCTCCATTTCCCTCGGATCGCCGGGACGCGTACTTTTCTATCTATCGCGTTCCCGTAACCGCGAAGGGCCCGATTCGTTAACCGGGAATCGTCGACGCGATCCGCGATGCGATCCACGCGGAGCCCGCCTCCTCTAACGATACGAAATGCATATTAATGCTCCGACACCGCCGGAAACAAGCTTTTACTCCCTCCGACTCTTTTTTTTTTCAAACTTTTCTCCTCCCCCCGCCAGCCCAACGGTGAACTATCTCGGTGGGTTCTTTTTTCTTCCGTCGTCCGAGTTCTTCCACCCTCGCGTCCCTAATTTCCAGCAACTTCCGGTGCGCTTCGCGGCCGCTTGCTCGCTTCACCCGTGGAAGGGACCAGCGTGTTTTAGCCCCTGGACATCGTTAGCCGAGCGAACGTCGAAAACGACCGTCCATTTCGGAGGCTCGCGGAAAATTCGACGGACAGCGAACCCGGTACGCTTCGACGAGCTCTCGAGCACACCTGGCCACCGTGTTTCGGAATTCTTGCCCCGAAACTTGTCGCGAACTTATCTCCCTCAGCTTCCAGGGGCTGCTTCGCGCGAACCCCGACGTTATCAAGGTCCGCGGACGAGATTCTTATCTAGATTAAAATTTTAAATAACGAACGCGGGACAAACAACTTTTTACGCCCCGCTCGCCGTGTAAAAATTAAAACTTAAATTGTGGAGCGAGTGCTTAACGAGGGTTTAACGAGAAATTCGAAAATGTCTGCTTTAACATTTCTGTTGTCGAATTTCTGATTCATTTTTCCGATTTGTGAGAATCGTCGTGTTGCTTCTTGCAATACCCACGAACCTTTACACCTACTCCACCATCCATAGCTGTTAAAATATTCAGCGAAGCGATAGTGTCACCGTTGAGCGTGCATGTGGCAATGTCTGCAGCTATTGCAACTATTTTTATGCGGCTCGAAAGCGTCTTCGGTTCTGTCTTCCTCGCAAATGAATTGAAACTTTCATTATTATTCCAGTGACAGGCACCGATGCATCATTCATATAATTTTGTCCTTGAAAGATCTTCGTGCACGGTCGTTCCTGCAGTCTCTGTAGCCAAGCAAAGGTACTTTATACGCGTCCACGCCCAATTGTCCAAAAACACTTTCGTTTAATAATGGTATGAAATATTCTGGCACGCTCGTGTAACTTCAATGGCCATTAATAGCAAGAGACATTTAAGTTATCCACATTTTTCTAAGGTGGAAATTCTCTTGCGCGACCCATTTGGATCGTAAGACGATCCTCCAAGAATTATACCTCGGGCTTTAGGAAAACCCTGTCGCGGAGTGTAAATTTACATTTATATAAAAGATTGCGGCGCTAAAATTTTAGCGATCGAGCCTCATCCGTCTTCCTCTCGAGTTTTAAATTAAGATCCACGCCTTCTGGGAATAATCAACGCTTTCTACGGAGTCGTTCGCGCGTAAAATTGCATTAAACGTTCGACCTTCCGAGCGAATCCTTTTCAAACAATTATGAAATCGTCTACAAATAATGTTCGAAAGCAGTCAGGAGTGCAATGCAATGATTTGCAACACGATACATTTTAATTTTGTAATTCGATTTGGAAAATTTTCGTTTTCTAGAACGGGGTATCATGCTATAAGAAAACCTTAAAGCTCGTGCACAGAGTAGAATCTACTACTGTCAATGCATCTTTTATGACAGCTTCGTGCAGCTAATGGGAGCAAAAAAAATTCCATGAAAATTTACGATACATCTATAACGATAAAAAATGTATCAGGCATTAAGCAAAGGTAACAAAATGGTCCCGTAAAAGCAGAACCGCGCTCTGATTTTCTTATTTGGCGATACGACAGAGAGATATACTTAATATTTTATTAGGTATCTGGCATTGTACGTGTAACGATTCGAGCGCGCGGAGCAACGAGCAAATGTGTCGATGCCTCTCGAGCTGTCATCGTTCGGTCCCGAGCCGGTGACAACGCGCGAGACAGTATCGCGAGGAGGAAAAACGAGGCGGAGATAAACGTTGGATGACCTCGTCTTTTTCTGAACGGACTGCCACGCGCGTTGAGCTTAACAGAGACTAAGGGAGGCCGTACGGTAAACACAGAAGACCCGCAGAAGACGCTGAAAGAAAATATAGCGGGCGCGGAAAAGGGGTGGCAAGGGGATGACGACGGTCGATGGCGAGGCTGGAAAGTAACTCTGCCGTTCGTTTTTTCTTCTTCTTCTTCTTCTTTACCTCTTATTCAGCGACTTCGTTTGCGCTTTCACGATTAGAATTGACCTTACGCTTTTTCCCGCGCGAAAGGGAGGAAACTTTCCCGAGACCGTACCTCAAAGGACGCCGACGAGAAAGCTCGAGTTTAAGGAACGGAGCGATACGCGGCGCGCGAACGCTATCGATCGCGACCCAATCGTTTAAATCCAGTTAACGGTGTCTTTGTAGCACCCTAGAACTCTTTCCGTGCCCGGCGAATTACAGGTTTTTGGGGGAAACGAGGTCGCTTTCTACGGGCAGCGACGAATCGTTTGCTTTTCGACGATCGAACGGCCAAATCTGAACGAGATCTCAGCCGTCGATGACTGAAACGCTTCACGGAAACGAACGGCTGCCGACCGAATTAATCAGGGGTAATTTAAGCGTTATACATAATTCACCGATAAGTCCTCGATATATCTGCCTCGAATTCGCGTTGCTGGTGCAACGACTGGGGTACACAAACGCGAACCGGGTGGAAAGTATCTCGATCCATATGTTTCTTGTGTCATCTTTCTTTCTATCGCCGAAAATGAATGAAAGGAAACGTTCGATGCTCGAGTTGCGCGACAGAGTCTTTGATAGAAGTTTGCCCCTTGCGATAGCAGAAGATTATTGGCATTATCAACTTTAACGCGATAAATTACGAGGCGCTCGGGCGTCGTAAGCACGTTAAACCTTTGACTGCGGACGACTCCGACGCAAGAGCGCATTATCTGAGACTTTTTCATTGAATAAATGTACTATCTCTTTCCGGTTGTAATAATTGTAAACACGGGTATCTCGTTTGGTCGGGATTATTTTTGCTCGCACAACGGTTGACGTGCAACGAATCAATGATTGCCTAGAACGCGTATAAATTTCAGCTTATCCGAATGAATATTTTTCTATCTTGGTGTTGGTGCGTTTTGCTTGTAACTCGGCGTGATATTTTTCCGGGACGGACAATATTATATTGCTGGCTCGAAGAATACTATAGCATAGCGCTGAATAAAACATGATATAAATTTAATTTACGTCGTAATTTACTGTGTAAACGGTGATCTTGTCCTCGGACGCCTTTATCAGGATATGAACCACCCCTAAGCGTTTAAATACGCGTGGAAAAGGCTCGAAACGTGTAAAAGAATTCATAAAATTCTTAAGGAACCTAATAATTGGACGTAGATTATTTTATAATGAGAGTTTATTAGCTTTACGAGCTCCCATAACTTTGATAATTCCTTTATTCAGTTAAAATTCTAAGTCGATGTCGTTAATGGTTACCGAGAGAAAAAATTGTAAAAAAGACCGAGCCCTTTGTCGAACGATAATTGAGATAAAATTGGAGGGTTCGAAATGATTTGTGATTTTTAAACGTTTTTAGACTCGTTTGAAGGTTTCGAACATAGTCTTTCGAATATCGATTGTATTAAATCATTAGAAACTTCGTGTGCATGTTTCTAGCCTCTTCCAAGCATTTTTTTTTAACACTCAAGGGTGGTTTGTTCTCCGATAAGGATGACTAATGACAAGAACATTATTCATACAGTAAATTATCACGTGAATCAAGCTTATACGAAGTTGTATGTTGCAATATTCTTTAAGCTAACAATACGACAGGAATTTTTATGCCCCTTCTTATGAACCTTGATGGATGATTTCAGCCCTTAAACGAGCAAACATGCTGAAATAAAAAATGTACGCGAGAGAAACAAAGCCAGAAAGCTGAAAACATCTCTCGTTTAATGTCAGGTTTGATTCGTCTTGGGCGTTACGATCTTTATGCTGCACCATGATATTTCGCCATTTCTCGTTTTTACGACTTTTATATTCGTCTCGTAGTTTTTTGTCAACCGGCTCTGAAACTTGTACTTTCGCAATCCCCGGTGGTCTCCTTGTTCGATTATTGCGACGCGATCCTCGTCTTTCTTCTCGATTATTCTCACTGGTTTCGACGTTTCCGAAATCCGTGTCTCGTCTGCTTTTACTGTTCTCGTAAATTCGACCACATTACTCTTCCGTTCCAAGGTTTTGGTTGGCTGATTCTTTGTCTCTGCTGTCTTGTTCGCAAGACCCTTGCCTCCGAGTCTCCCGATTTATCTGCGTAATTCACTATATTCCCCGATCTATCCCATCGGCTCGATAATGCTCCAATCGCCCAGCTGTCCGAATCTCTGTCTGCTTACCACACCAATAAATGTCGAGCGATTTAAAAAACAATTTCAACGATGTCGCGACTAAAACAGCTCCATAAATCTTCCGAGAATATTTCGAATATTTAACGAGCGTAAAGTTACAAAAATAGAAATTTATTGAGACGTCTGGTGTAATTCCAACGAACTTCAAATCTTAATGAATAATTTTCTCCGCTCGAGTCGCGAAGGAAAATCCATTTTGGATTGATTACCAGTAATTTCACTCTGATTTCGTATTGATTTCACGAAGGAGGGTCCGCGGTTTCTGAGCGCAAATAACCCCTCGATTCCATAGCCCCCTTTCCCTATGTGTCTATCTACCATTATAACTCTCTCCCGGTGAATACACGCTCCATAGATTCCTATACCCTGTTTAAGCATGCAACTCGTTGTTTTACTCTTTCACTTTTCCCGTAATACCGCATTTTCGTATTCCCCTTGTACATAACAGAATCCTTTCATTCATCTTACGTTCGAGTTAAATTACTGGTTAGAATTAAATTACGCCGCGTTATAAAACAGCCTCTAGCCCGTCACTAAAAATAAAACGTAGAATATACACAGCGTTGGGAGTCGGAAAGACGGAGGCAACGCGTCGGGGGATCATTCAACGATCCGAGAATCACTTGATCTCGTTCTCGACGCTCATCTTTGAATTAAACGTAACCCAATTATATTTGGACACCGAAATGGATATCGATCGCGGATCGAGCTTACCATCGCCAGCGAGCGAAATAATATCCCCGTGATGTTTTAAAACGGTATTATGAACTCGACTTGGCCGTTCTACGCGTCGATTAAGTCCAATGTATACACGGGTGTATTTATAAACTGAACGGTACATTAATATAGTATTTTAAAACTAATTATCCGTCGGAGGCCGCGAGCGGCGTCGACGATTTCAATTTTTTTTCTTTTTTTTTCATAAACCTATCGCGGACATTGATTATAACGTAAAACATCGGGCAATCGTATTCATGCGCTTCGTGTTTCATTTCCCACGGTTCTCGATACGAGGGGTTCGCCGATTATTCGACGACGCGGGGGCGGAGAATGCAACACGTTATATAGAAAAGCGTAACTCTATGCATAATATAGGTTCCGTCTTATTGATTCGTCGCGGATACGACAACAACGCGAAAAGATACGTGACCCATTTGTATATTATAATGCACGTTATTGATGCCGGGGAACAAAGTTTTTACGCTGGGAAAATAAATCGAAATTGTAAAATAATATTGTTTCAAGCACTTGACAAAAGATATCTGTATCGAAATTATGGTCCAAAAGTTCGTAAACAGAGTTTCGAATTTTGTGCATCTACGTATAACACTTGCAAAGCTGTTACGCGATTACAAAACACGCGTACATTTTTGCTACCTTCGGTGAAAAATAACCTATCAAATTTTATTTTTTTGGAACTGAAAAATGCACTATTTGTACGCGAATGCGCTATTGCATCAATGGAGATTTATTTAGACGGTGGTTAAATGCATTTCACATTGCAGTAATAAATTCAGAGTGGCGACTAACGCCGAAAAGTTCGCGGTTTTTCAGTTTTTTCGCCGTATCTCCGAAACTATACGAAATTTCGCTAAAGAAGGAAATATTTCATGCTTTATATTATTTTTCAACGAAAAAAGTGACGTCCCGCAGAGCTCGCTGCCACAAATAGGACGGGGGATACAGCATTTCAAAGTTGGACTAAAAAAGCACAAACTGAAATATAGCTGGGGATTTTACTACGATAAGTATGATAAAACATTTTCGAACGAAATAATATTCTCATCTTATTTCTCTATATATGATTTATCAAATTGCACATTCGTGGGTGGGAATATCAGACAGAGAAGACAAAGCGTGCGGCTTTGTCTCGTATTTAACCAGACCGGATCGTTCTCGAGCGGGCGAAACACGATCAAATTTACGTGGTCCGCAGCGATTCGTTCAAATCTTAGGCAACAGTTTCGCAGAGGAGCGCAGTATCCGTTAATTAGTACGCAACGGGAACGATAAATCTATTTTTTTTGCGATTTTATTGCACTTCGGGGGCGCGATCGCCCCTATCGTCCTGCCCCACGGATCCCGCCATTCCGCCGTTACCGCATCGTCCTATATATTTCGTCGACGTCGGGACCACCGAGGCGTTAAATTCGAAAGGTTAACACCGCAAAGACGTCTCTCACAGTCGATCAGGGGACAACTGTCGCGGAAGGAGTCGATTAAGGAGGACCTCTGTCTCTGAAACGTCCCGGGGAAACGCGGCTTCTACTTGTACTTGTCGGGAACGTCGCGCAAGAAGCGAAGAGAGGACAGGACAAAAACCGCCCGGATAAGTTTGTTCTCGCGGAGAGAAGTTTACCTTTCGTTAGGTAGGAGTGCTCGCCACGGTTTCAGAAGACACCGGGAGTATCTAGTTACTCGGTTCGCTCGAGTGACCCTCGTTTTCCCTGGGAACGCGCGGAGACGACTCCCGTCCTCGGGACGATTAACGCGTCGCCCCGTTCGATGTCCACCCCGACTTCTCGATTTCTCCTTTCTCGACGTCCATCTTCCTTTAACTCTGTCCCGCTATTAAACACGTTGGACGTTGGGTCCGTGTACCTGACGATAACTCGAAACCGACGAATTTCAGCGGACCATGAAATTGGAGAACTTGGATCTCCGGTTTTTCATCGGGAGATCGTCAATGTTTATAAAGAACTTTGATTGTTTTATATGGGGGAGTTTGGAAGCCCATTAGGTTAGGGATCGACGCCATCTTGAGTAGGAATATTTATATCCACATCGTTGGTTGTTCCACTCTCTTAGAAAAATACTAAAACTTTAGACGCGTGCAGTTCCGAAACTACTGGTGTTTTATTAATTATTGGGACATTGTTAGAAGCGGTAAACCTTCCCCTTTAAAATGCTTTTTGGTTTTTGTCGATCGGACTTTCCGTTTTCGAGATATCGTAATTTATGTGAAAGGGTGTTTTTCTTAATTTGACTATCTCTGTCTCCGTCTGACGCGTCGCGTCGGACCTCTCTCTCTGCACGTGAGTCGAGACAGTCACGTGACTACTACTGTTTACCTCGCGTGAATAAATGTAAACAAATGCTTCGGACCCTTATATCTCCGGAACTAGCCACCGCATCGACTTGAAACTAAAATCACTATAGCTCCGGAACTAATAAAGCTATCGACTTGTTCGAACGCTCATTTTAAAGGGCATTTCATCCCCTATTTGATGACTATAAAAACTACTATATTTTATGCTGTCTTCTATGTTTATTTTGATATTTACTTTGACTGTATGCACCCAAAGAAGTTTTAGCAATTCCTAGTGTACGCTAAAACTGGATTATAAATTGTTTATTTAATTGAAAATGAATTTAAATCCGTATACAGAATGTTTGAACTGCTTTCTCTTTATCTTCTATCCGATGAAAATTAAAAAGTTTCGACGTAGTTTGTAAATGTTCCGTGCGAAGTTATTAATTTTGTCCCGTGCTCCGATATACTCGTCGCACAATGCGTCGATCGCCAGATAAGTTTTTAGATTGGTCATCTAATACTACAAAATGGATCGCGTCGAAAGAACGTAGACAAGAAAAGGCGCTCCGCCGTTGTTTTATTTCCACGCAGCGAGAGGCGAAATAGAATTAGCTCGTCGTTTAACGCGTAGAACGACGCCGTCCCGGACTCCAATTACGTTCGATCGCAGAGTAAGTTTTCCCTCCGAGTCGTGAATCGAGTCTGCTTTTCATTAAGCCACTCGTCGAGGGAGAAGAGACAGCGCAGGGTTCTCTCGTAGGGGCACGCGCGTTCGCGAAAAACGAATGAAAAATATTGACTCGGTCACAATCACGGGCGTATCTCGGATAAAATAGGATAAGGTATCCCTGGTTGGCTCGTAGGGTGCGTCTCGGCGGATCGCCGGACGCCGGGATCGAGAGTACCGGGGCCAAGTTATACGCCGGGATTACGAGATTGCCACCAGGGGATTACGAGGATAGCTCCCGGAACGTCCAATCTCAAGGATAAACACTTTCCTACGCTCTTGGTCTCGCTCCCTCGGCTACCGGAGGCCTCCTCTCGGAGGATTCGCGGAGGCTTGGCCCGATCCTAGCTATCCTCAGCTTCTTCTTTTCCTCGTCGAGTCGTCGGGAAGACGCAGGGGAACGACGCCCTCCGCCTTATTGAGAGACCGTTCCCTCTTGCCCCGCGGTTTTCCTCGACTTACCTCCAGGGACACCGGAAACGGGGGAACGGCCGCGATCCACGGGCATTCCCGGGCGTCTATCGGGAAAGTTGACGCGAGAGAAGAAGTCTTAACGACTGCTCGTGGAGAAGTTGCGAGGCGATCGACCGACACGGAAAGTCGCGGATGGTTCGCGCGACCGCGAATGGCTCGATAAACGGGAACAAAGGGTCCGAACAGGGACGACGGAGGCGGAGGCGGTTATATCCTCGAGCTATTCGAGAACTAGTTTTATCGGGCTCGTTCGTACATCGTGGCGTTCAGCGCCGCTTAGGACCGCGTTGCCCGCCAGGGCGTCGATTCGGGACGTCTCCTCTGCCCCCGACGCCATTTTTCCTACGGTTGTTCGCCCGCTCCGTATCGTTCGGGAAAAGCACCCGGATAAACTTCTTCCGCCGGCTGGATGCGCTCGAGCGTAACGATCCTCGCGCGTTCGGTCGCTCGCGCCGCGATCCCTTCGTCCACCCCGTGTTTCTTCTACCTCCCCCCGGCTTCTTTTCTCGCGAACGCCCCCGCAGAAAGCTCGTCGGAAAGTTTTGCCCGCTGACGGGAAAGTAACGCGAGCTCGCGGTGAAATTTACGCGATCCGGTGCTCGCGGAGCATTCTTTATAAAAACGGGGGATGCGAGGGCTGATGATATCGCGGCCGACGAACGCCCGGGAGAACGCGAACGGGGGGGGCTGGAAAAGTTCGGAGGTGGAGGGAGGGTTTACTACGAAGCACGGTCCGGGGTAGTAGCTAGCCTAGTAAGTTGCGTCGTTACTCGACCATAAACACGCGGATTGCGTAACGACGCGAACGCTGTGCCCATAAATAAGACGAGCGGCGAGCGAGCCGTCGAACTTTTCTGAGGATTAACGTGCACGGGGTGGCAAAAGGCTGGACGAGCTTTCGACAACCCCGTCTCTCTTGATAAAGTCTGGGTTAATCGATAGTTTTGGGTAAAACGAGTAGCGATATTTGACAATTTTTTACAGCATAAGGGTTCGATGAAACTTTTCGTCACTTTCTACGTGTTGAAAGTCGTTTTAGAGTTGTATTAATACAGAGTTAGTCGGCCATCTTTGGGAAATATGAGCGGGAGCTCGACCGAAATCCCAGGTCGGTCGATCGAATGCAAGTGGTGAGTTCTGAGAATACATTATTGCTATCTGCAGGTCGATCTACATTAACGAGAAACACTTTGGGATCCGAGAAACGAACAATTGAAAAAGTAGATCGTGTTCGTAATATGCATTAAATAAGTTCGGTAGATGTACGAAGTACTTAGAGCAGTAACGTGGAAGATGCTAATCGAATAATCAAACGGTTGAAGGATAAGTTTCGCGCAGTGCCGAATAACTCTCGAGATATCGTTCCGTTTTGTTCGACTCGATCGTTGGTTACTGGATTCATTTCGAAATTACACTCGATTCATCATTTTTAATTTCGACGAACATGGATCGCGCACCACTTTTTCCAATTCCAAAACCATTCTTTCCCTTTGATTGCAACAATGTACATGAAACGTACAATTTTAATTTCCATTTGAGTCTAATATTTGCACATGTACATAGAGATTTTCAAGTACGCATATGATGTCGTAATAATCGACGTTCGGGTAAAAGGGTTTCCAATAATCAGAGTTTACTTGAAATTCTTATAAACGAAAATATCAATTTTAAGGCTTCTATCGTATTATCCAAGAAAAGTAGTCTTGGAATACACTGCTATTGCTATCCTTTTTATTAAAGAACATTGAATTTAATTATTATTCGGTTCGATGGAAAAGTTTAACGTTCGCTCGCCTAGAATTTCAACATTTAATTATTCTATTGTTCTAAACCATTGTTCTAAAAAATATTGAACATACACGCACGTATAATAGAAGCTGTCGAAACGAATCGAAACGGATATGTTTAAATATCCGAAATTCATGACTTTTGTTCGGGAAAACTATTCCCGAGCAGGATTAAACTGCAAATTAATATGGAATTTTATTAACTCGAAAGAAAAATCAGTTAACATACTATAAACGAGGTTTCGGTTTTGGAATCCAAAGAATCACAAATATAACGAACCGTGTTTAAAACGTACGGTTGTCTATTTTACGTGCGCGTAAACAAACGCGGTACCAGCCATTGTCGCAATATGCAGAACGCCATATTCAAAATATTCAATTGGCCTGTTTAATACATTTTATTTTGCCCATAATTGGAGGCGTGCAGTCGAATAAAATCACTACAAATTCGTGGTGCGCGGCGGCCGGTTTTCCTGGCGGGCGGTAACAAACGCGTTCGAATTTCAAAAGCTCTCGTTGCGTTTTTGATTTCCGAGAAACGCGAGAAAATCGATGCTGGGAACCTGTTACACGAGAATCCACCTTTAACGTGTCGTGGGGTGACCGACGCCGATCAGAGCCAAAGTTCCGAGAAACTTCGCGTCTCCGGAGGAACCCGGGATCTTTCATTCTGCGACGCTGTTATCCCGAAAACATATTGTCGGGGCGAGTGAACCCGAGGGTTCCGACATCGTTGCTCCGTCCGATGGCAAGAATCCTCGATCGTACCTTTTCTCGGTCTTCTCGGAAGCTAAAAATCCCTCACAATGGCAGCCTTGTGCGTCGGTTCCCGGAATCCCCGCGTTCAAAAGAGCTTCCCCAACGCGGGCACGAAAATTCTTCCGAGACTGCGTTTGGAAGTTTGTAATGGACCGTGGACGGGGAAGCTTCCAGCACGGATTGTCGACCGCGATCTGATCGATCCCGTGGAAAACGATCGCAATACCTTCGGAGGTCGGATGTCGGGGAAGGGCTATAGGCCGTTCCAGGAAAGGAACAGGTTCGCTCGGACTTCCGACGAGGGCTTGTTCGATAGCTGCGATCGAGAGACCCACGGACGGACTTTTTAACTGCAATTAGGGCAGACCCTATTACGTTTGCTCGCGCTAGAATTTTCAGTTCCGGCGAATCGAAGGAAACTTCCCAATCTACGGAGACCCGGAGCACGGAGTTTCTTGTTCGAGGGAAAATTTGCGCCCTGGCAAAGTTTCCAAACGAACGGGGAAGAATATTATTATTTAATAACGCTTACGGGGAGGGCCGGATCTCCCGACCGCGTTGCTTCGAATAACCCTTGATTTCCCAAATCGAACCATGGGGGGAATAACCGGTTGAAAAAAATGCAATAACGAACGAACGGTATGGCGTTGAACCCTACCGTGGTTCAAAAATTATTTTCCGCAGAAACAAACGAGGGAAGTTGTTAAAGCGAAAGGTGAACCGTCCGACGAATTTAATTATTTCACGTGCCGTGATATTTCTATTTTCAGAGGCGTACTTAATTTTCTTCCGACTTAATTACTGAACGTTCGTTATATTTATTTTAATAATCAACGAAACGTAGATGAATTTGCTGCGTAAAATGAACACGAATAGCGCGCGTTCGGGTTTCTAAGTATTCCAGCCGTATTTTCGAAACTGCCGCCGTCGTTTCGCTGGAACGTTACTCAAAAACAAGATGGTAACTCTTGTTTTACGACACGCTGTATAATTCTCGGATAACGCGCGTCTCGTGATTCGCGGTAGAGCCAAGAACGGGGTCCATTCTTCGCTCAAAGGCGCGGAATCCATCCCGTTCGTGGTTGTACCAGGAAATCGAAGACGCGCCGTGCATTACGGAATTAATGGTACCGAGTATTTCGCTGATGCGTCTTCCGAAACTTCGCCGATTCCGCGAATCTAGCCGGAAAGAAGTCGAACGTACTCATCGTTGTGGACATCGGTGTGAATATGTGTAGAGCGATTCTCCGTTAGAACGTAATCGTAATTATGAGAATATCTAAGCATAGGGATCATCATTATGATAAGAAGTCAAGGGGTATCGTAGTAAGGGGACCAGAGTAGCCATATTCAAAAATTGGAATTTAAAATAAAATATGCATAACTAATTCCACGACTCTCTGTTTTCGACCGTGTATCGTTGAACAGTACGGGTACGGGGCGATAGAAATATCGAAGAGGTTTCGATCCGCGCGCGGTTCGGTCTCGATTTCCGCAACTGTTCCGATTAAATAGGAGGCGTCGCGTAAAATGGGTCATCGTTTTCGAAGTCGAGCATCGAGCTTTGTGAGAGGAATGGAAGACGGTCGCGCGACGGAGGCAGAGAAAGTAATACGCATCGATTACGTCGGTTAAAATCCGAAACGATGAGGAATCCAGGGGGAATAGAGACGGGCGGGTAGGGACGCGCGCGTTTCTCCGGCAATGAGTCCGGGACTCGAGAGTGCTAAAGGTGGATTCTCGGGTTGGAAGGCCTCCGGAGAAAGAGACCGGGGCAGAAAAAGAGTGGAAAAGAGAGAGAGAGAGGGGAGAAGGGAAAGAGAAAGAGGGGCGAGAGGACAGGAAGGAGGCGGGGATGCAGAGGCAGAGAAGGTAACGGCGCGGTAGGAGCGGCAACCGGCTCGACTGGAATCCAATGGCGCGAGGCCAAGAATTTTCAGTTTTCATCAGGAATTTTCCGTCTCGGCGGTGTGTGTGCGGCGTTGTGCCCGCAAAAACATCACAGGGGGGTGGGGGAGGGTGAGGGTGTTCACGGGGCGCGGACCAAGCCCGGGGAACGAACAACAAACGACGGGAACGGACAAAAACCAGAGACCTCGGAGTGGCCGTGGAAAAATGGCATCGAAGTTGTCCCGAGGAGAGCGACGGGACGAAGAAACCGACGCGGAGTGTATTCCCCCGGTTGAAAACCGGCGAAAAAATGCGACCGCGGGGTCTCTTGTCTTCCGTTAAAAAGCCGGAGAAACGAGAGCGTTCGCATTCGTGGCACGGAACGTTCGCCGCTAGCCGACCTCGGGCCCGCGGGCGTTGCTTCTTCGCCGTGGAAGAAACGATTTTCGCGCCAAAAAATAGCTCGCGACGCGTTTAAATACCGAAAGAGTAACGGAGGCCCGATACCACGGTCGACGCTTCGAATCGAAGCCGTTCAGGTTCGATCCTATTATCGGTTTACGCAATCCCGACCAACAGTTGTCGGCGACACCTTTCTCGATAGATACACCGTACAATGGCGCGAAGCGTCGACCAGGATTATGAACCGAAATTCTCAATGGTCGGGTATAAGCGTCTTCCCTTTGTTCGAATCGATACCGTGCACCGATTCCACGGAGGTGTTCTTTCGCGTATGTCGTGCAGCGTGTCACCGCGCAGTAAATAAATAATAGATTTGCCGTGAGCCGCGGCATCGAATCGATATTCCCCGTATCGCACGGTCGTCGCGCGAAATTCCGTTCGTTTCCGCGTAAACAAGCCAACGAAAAAGAAGATTCCACGGCGAGTTGCGTCGATCCGCGACCTCGTTACGATTCAACGTCCACGCTCTCTCGATCGTCGATCGCGCTCGCCGCGCGCCATTTAAATCGCTCGCCTCGAAATTAACATTCGTACGGGGGCCCCGAGGGTACCCGGGAAACCCACGTCCTGCGCCAATGGGCCGAGAAGTGGGACCGGTGTGACGGGTTCGCAGATGCGAGGCCCTCGGCCAGGCTCGAGCTGCTATCCTCCACGCACCTCGACGTGTACATACGGCGCGCTCGAAGCAGCCTGCGATCTCTGCACGGCGTCGTTTCCTCGAGGAAATCGCGGATAACGGTCGATCTCGCCGACGCCACGTTCCGAGAAACAAAGACCACGCCGTCTCGTACTCGTTCTAATCGCTGTACACTCTGTTAATTCCGAGTAATCGCTAGCCCGATTTCGATTTCGTGACCAGAGGCACGAACGCGTAACGGCAGATTCCAGTCGCCGTTGGATGGCTCTCCGTTCGTAGCCATCCTCGTCGATCATCGAGGAATGTTATCTCGATCGAGGAAAGAGAATTTTCGGGGTCTTTGGAGATTCGCTGTAAAATCGCGAATACGTCTCGAAACGTTTTGCGCTGCATTTTGTATTCGTGACGATCCAACGTTGAACGAATAATCTTTTGCTGGAACTGGCTACCGAGTTACGTCATGGTTGCGGCATAGTTATATTTAAGCCCGAGTTCCCAGGACAAAGGAGTCGTTTTTCATAATGACGGAAAGGGCCGTGCAGGGCTAAACACATTGGGCTCTGTTCGTTTCTAGACCCAACGGGTTGCAAAAAATTCTAGAAGAAACCACGCTTGAAATTCGATCTGCCACGGAAACAATGAGGGTTCTATTTCACGTCGCTTAAGAAAGGGACGCTTGGAACGCGATGGAAGGCCCGTACGGCCCTCAGACATTTTTCACATACGGATTAAATTTTTAAACTCTGTACTCATGTTTCTCTAATGTTTAGATACCAGTATTGTACTATAATCATTGCTATCAATATTTAAATGAATAAATTAGAGCCAAACATCGGGCACTGCAATAGGAGGCAGTCAGTCTTAAGTCATCGATTGTCTGCTATTGCTAGTTACCTAGTGATCGAACACCTTCACTTGTCTAATCAATGAATGTTGACTTGTTTGTCTGGGGGCAATGCATTCACGTTCGATAAAAGTACATTTATATCTATTTTCGAGACACGTGTAATTCTCTGTGTTCCTTCCTTTGTGACAAGATTCGTTTCTCATACGTGAATTCGCTGTCAACGAGCAGTGCAAAGGAATGTTAAAACTAATTCGTAAAGATTGCATTTTAATTCGCACGTACAACGGTAATTAAATCATAATACGTGCACAGCAACGTGCAACGCGAACGAATGTCGAAAATAAACAATATCCGCTAACGACTGGCAGCGAAGGCGCACTTTCGCCGGAGACTGTGAACTAGAAACATTAAAGTACACGTTCGCTGGTTAAATTATTAAAGGTAAATGTTAAACCGGTGAGCTTATATCCGCGCTGACCGACTACTTTTACGATAACGTATACGTCGACGTTGGTTTTCATCCAAATTCGTATTGTCTGCTCGTCGAATCTGCAAAGTTTCAATTGCGAGCCGAGATGGCCGACGTGCATTTAATGGCCCTGCCAACGGAAATGAAAGCGAGGCGTGTCATCCACCGCGATCTCGAGCCATTAAATTTTTACTTTTGAACCCGTTTCAAATCGACCCCAGCGTTCGACGAACAATGTACTGTGCAGGGGCGAGAAGGTGGCCAGCCGGGTCTGATCGCTCGTGGCACGATCTACTTCCAGCAGGGATGGTACTATAATCGTTCAGACATTTGCACGGTTCGATATTTGCGAGATATATTATAGTTATTTCGTTTGTTCGTTGCAAAGCAATAATTAGATTCCCCCTAATGTACGAGCGTTTCTAAGATGCGTGCGTTTAGATCGCCAACGCAAACGAGCGTTAAGCTCGTTTGGCTGGTGGATGCAAATGGGTACAAAATGGAGGACGAGGAGGGTCGACCCCCTCGTTGATCGTTTCACGGCGCGTTACGTAAATCCGACCGAGAAATAACTGAACGATGACTGGGTGGACGTCGGTGCGTGAAGGACTGCGGACGGGACGCGACGAATCCGCGGGATTGCGACGTATAATCGCGCGTCCGCGTTTCTTTTTCTGCGGATCGAAATGGCGCGCGCAGAGGAACGCGCGCGGAACCGCGGAAAAGCGTGGACGGAAATCCACGGGTGCAACAGGTGCCCGTGGCGAACTTCTACGGACGCAGTTTCGCAGGATGTTGGTGCAGTTTCGCGAGATACTAGGAACGGGTAAAACGATAAGGACCCCCGGCGTTGCGTCGGGTTTTCCAATCGGGATCGATCGTTAGACGCCCCGGCCAGATACGAGGAACAATGGCGGTGCACACGGCGGAGTCGCAGCTCCTGGCGCGTTCCGACTGCTTCACCGATGATAAATCGTCTCCGTGGGTGCCATGTATCCTCGTGTCATCGCAACCGAGTCCCGGGCTACCGAGCTCGCGGACTTCTTTTCCCGGACCGGTGTCCCCTTCCTTTTTTTACCTTTTCCACCGACGCTCGATCACGCCGCGTCCCGGCGCAGATTTACGAGCGACGTTTCGCTTTAACCCGTCGCCGGTCCAATAATATGTTCGCGGAGCGTCTATAAAAGGCCTATTATTTTACGCGTTAATACGCAAACCGTTACTCTCCACCACACGGTCCTTACAATGAAATTTAAACGCCGCTGTACAGGGTGTTCGGCCACCTCGAGGAAAAATTTTAACGGGAGATTCTAGAATCCAATGTTTAAAGTTCCCAATATACTCCCACTCGTATCAATTTCGTTTTATTTGAATAAATTAAAAAGGAATCGCCGTTAAAAAAATAATTACTTCGTAAACAGAGGCAGCGCGGTGCGATAAGTGAAAAAATGGTTAGAAAAGTTTGCCAGTAGTTCGGTTCTTGGTGCAACTACGCTGGTGCTATATACAACGCTTAGCGTACGGTCGCTGTTTCTAGTATGGTAACAGAAACAGTAATATTACTTAAAACAGAGTTCGCTCCGCGCGTCTCTCCTTATCGGAAGACTCATTGCGCGATAGTTCTGGAAAACTACGGGACAAGTTTCCCCGTTTGATTGCGTACTGTTTGGTTAGGGACATTAAACTTTCGTGTCGTGATTACCAGCGTACGTTGCCGGGGTACGTTCCGAAGTTCATGATCGCGGAGGCAAAGAGAATTATATTGGATTTTCTGTTTACCTACAGGGGCAGGGGGGTAGCGCCGAATCCGCGCATTCCGCGCCCGGATACTTCTCGACCGTATTCAAATTTCGCGTGTCTCTGTAATTTCGCGACACGATCCATGGCCATCGGGAGCAAAGCAGAGCCGCGTTCGGTGTTTCTTGGCGTTGATTTCGCCGTTAACCGAATACCAACGGTTTTAGATGGGCTCCAAACCGCCAATAGCCCACGGCGCGTTAGAAGTTCCGCGGTGGTTAACCGTCTAAACACCGAACGAGTCCTCCGGTATAGCTTAACTTTGACCATAGAACGAGAACCCGGAACCTTGCATTCGAAAGTCCCATATAGCGGTCAAACGAATTGTTTTCTTTTTTTTTTCAAAGAATATCAGTGTCTTTTAAACCTCCTTTGAGCGGCGAATTAATTTTCCACCACGTTTCACGCCGTCGATATTCGTGCAAATGAATATTTTAGTAATAGAAAGTTACAACAATGGGGCTTAGGCCGAAATCCATTTCATGGTTTAAGAATTCCGGCGATCTAAATTTCATTTTGCACAGTTTGCGTAAATGCATATATTTTGCGCATCTGCATAGAAATGCATATATGTATCCCGCATACCTGCATATAAATGCATTCATTTTCGCGTGTTAGTGCATACGTTTCGCGTCTATCCGCATGTATTTACATACATTGACATATATTTTGCTCGTGTTTGTATATATTTTGCATACTTTGTTCGACGAGTCGCGCACAAACAAGCTGGAACAGAGGCTGCTCATTCGCGGTGTGTTTTCGGTACGCGCAGGTGTATTGTTAAATTTTTTATATCATATCGAAAAATAAAACCTCGTTCGAAATCCATCCTCATCACCCTTTATTTATTTACATTTTGTATTCGGGAGAACAAACAAATTGTTTCGTTAATGAGGGTCGCTCGATCTGTCCCAGCGGAATTTGAAATTTTTTCGAATTTTCCATCCCTCGTAAGTCGCGCGCGTCGAAACGTTATTGCGATATTTTGCGCCCGTTAATCGCCGGGCGCAATTTGTTCGCAGCACCGGCGTCTGTTTACCGAGTGCGTATAAACGATGTAAAAAATAATAATAACAACAACGCGAGACTGTAATCTGGCTTTACTCGTGAGAAACAACGCGGCTCGTAAATCGAGGCGCATCAATCCGCGGCGCGGTAATAGTTATTCGCGTGCAAGTACCGGGGCGCAATTCCTACATATAATAATCATCGTGGCCGAGGAATCGTCGGTCCCGTTTATAATAATACCAACAATTCGATCGATACGCTCGAATCGGCACATGCGTTCTCCCTCGAACGCGGAAGCGACTGGGAATTTTATTTATTTATTTATTTACGGGCTTGTACACCCTCTGATATAATACAGTTGCATAATACGCGTAAAAGTCTCATTAATTGCGTATGTCATGAGATACGGTGCGTACAACGCTAATGACATGCTTTTTAGACAAATACAGAGAACCGTTAAAGGAGCCCAGACGCTGGCTAAACTGGCTAGCTTGGACAACGATACGATTAACCCTTTGACTGCTAAAAGCGCCTATAGGCAGGCCACAGTCAGTTAACTGCGTGCGTTAAACGCCCATGAGCGTTCAACCTGTGTGTTGCTCAATCGCATGGAAAAGTTTTCCGCAAGCAACTTGTGCTTGCGTCAAAATCGACCGTAATCAAAGGGTTAATGCAATCATTGTATGCATAATGTTGGAATACGGAATAATTCCATACTTCGAGCAGTATGGAATTTACATAGTTATCGATGTTGTCATAAATAAATACCATATACAGGATGTTCATCCACCCTAGGGAAAAATTTTAATGGGAGATTTTAGAGGCCAAAATAAAACGAAAATCAAGAATATCAATTTGTTGATGGAGGCTTCGTTAAAAAGTTATTAATGTTTAAAGTTCCGCTGGTATCGAATTTTTTTCTGGAAAATGCGCAGGATTTCGGGGTATGTCTATTCACCAAAAACTATTGTAATTGACCTCCCCAACCGAAAATAATTTTTTCAAAACGATTTGAATTTTTTAATTCTGTCGAAAAATTTCACTCCTTCTCGAATTTTTTTCTACAAAACGGGTAGGATTTTGGGGGTATATCTGTTGACCAAAAATGATTGTAATCGACCCTCGCAACCGAAAATAATTTTTTCAGAATGATTTGAAATTTTTTAATTCTGTCTAATTTTTTAATTTTTTTCTACAAAATGGGTAGGATTTCGGGGATATATCTGTTGACCAAAAATGATTGTAATCGACCCCCGCAACCGAAAATAATTTTTTCAGAATGATTTGAAATTTTTTAATAACTTTCTAACAAAGCCTCAATCTTGATTTTCGTCTTATTTGAGAACACTCTGTATAGTTGTACGTTGTTCGAGCGTAAGGAAGCCTAATCTGGGCAAAATTCGGTCGTAGAATCTTGTTTCGTCCAGGGTCGCGTATGTTTGTACGTCGTACGGGAAACGCGAGATTCGATACGCTCGTAAATATCGTCGACCGGTCGCATTCCGGCGTTCCGTCAAAACAGCGTCGCAGCGGGGCTCTCGGCCGACGAGGGAGGCGCGGGTCGTTCGGTCACGTTCGGCCAGTCTCCCGAAGGAAAAAGGAGCCGTCGAGGGGAAGACAAAAGGGAGGCCTCGAAGCAGCCTGGAGGCATGCAGCTACCTACGTGGGCTACGCAACGGCGTGTGTACGCGTACGTGTGCGTAGGTAAGTACGCGCACGTTGTTCCCGCCGGTGCGTGTCGCGCGTTCAAACACACCGGGGACACGTGATACGCGCTCCAACGATCCCACGCTCCTTGCTCGTTCCCCGAGAGTACATTGTTTCACGCGACGACGGAGCCCCCGGTGCTCGTGCGCGTCGTCCGTCGACAGAAGCCCGGAACGTTTCGAAAAAGCAATCGCGGGAAGATAAACGAGGCGAGAAAAGCGGACGGAGGCCGATACGACGAAAAGAAACGCGCGAGACCCGGGCGCCGCGCGACCTCTTATCTCGTCGAGGTCGGAACGGAAGACGCCTGTTATCGCTTGGCGCGAGCAGACAACCAGCCGAGAGATCCGAGATTCTCCGAGTCGATAGTTCGACGCCTCTTAATTGCTTCGATTTTCTTATCCGCAACCCTTTCCCTCCCCCGCGCGCGAGCATTCTTCTTCGAGGCATTTTCGTAGCCGTGATTTGGTCGCGCGGGGCATCGATCGCCAGACACCCCCGATCAAAGAGAATTTCGACGTGCTCTCGGACCTCTGGAGGCTGTCTCGTATCTCTCGGACGTCGTGACGCTTACAGGGTTAAATTTAGCCACCGATCGTCTCTTAGGAAACGTTGAACCCAAGACCTTTCCAGCCTCTCTTCTCTCTTCTCTCTTCCGCCTTGGTCCGTGTTCGGTTGCCCGGCCAGTTCGCTCCGTGGTCCATGCTCGTTCGCTCGGACTACAAATATAGTCTGGCCGCGTTTTCGCGCGCTTTCGCTCGAACAGCCTCCGCTGTTATTTCTCCGAATAACAGAAGCACCCGCGTGGCCGCGCGATATCCGGCCACCGGGTCTCTGTTTTAACGAGCCGGCACATGTTAAGCTCTTATCGGCTACGTCCCCACCCCACCTCCACACCCCCTGGTTTTCCGGCTTCGTTTACATTTCTCTCCAGTTTCGTAAACGATGACTTTGATATCGTTTACGCGCGCCCGACTCTGCACCTTGCCGCGTCAACGCTCGTTTGCTGGCATCCGCCATCGCCGCTTTGTAAGCCGGGACCCGGAGAATTTGATGCTCTCGGTGTTCCCGAAAAGGTGCGTCTCCGCTGGTACGCCAACATCCAACGCAAACATCCGCGCCGACACGGTATAGCACCGCCGTTGCTGCACGCAGGAATAACTCGGAGCCAACCTAAGGCGAGAACCTAACCCTCGATGCCCGATTTATATCGACCTCTCCTACGCGAAACATTTATAAACATCATTACGAAAGGAAACAACGATTACGAGTAATTTCTCTTAATTCAGAAATCGATCGCCAGCGTTGTTCCGAGAATATTTTGATAAGTTTCTTTGTGTAATTCGCGGCCGTGGTTGTTTATCTCGATTAAATTATGCAATTCGCTCGCGAGCCAAACTGGGTGAGACGCGTGATTAACGGTACGCGTTGGTACACAAGATTCAATTAACGAGTGCCCGCAGTCGTACGAGTAACGATACCACATCATCAGTATTTTAATGGAGCATCATCTCGCGTTATTAAATTAAGGTGGTTACGAATGGCCGAATAATCCCCCGTTTTAAAAAAAAAAGTCACGCTGTATCATTCCAGCGTTGCTTACCCCTTTTTTGGCCCCGCGATACTCTCCTCAGTTTTATTTATCTCTGTAGTGCACGCCTCTCGTGATTACCTTCCGTTACTGGTAGCAATAAAATACCGAATACGCGATAAAATAAAATAACAAAACAGGAAAATACAGTGACCTAAAAAATTCATTTTGTACCAATGTCGCCGGTGTTCGATTTCATTTTTACGATTGGCTCGCTGTCGAAAAGGTTTTAGTGCGAATTAGCAAGCTATTGAATAAATACATGGATGCAGCCTCGTTAAATGTAAACAGAGCCTGCTTCTACACGCAATTTTTGAATAATATTTCTGACAAGGGATGAGGATTTCGTCTAAAGCCTCTGTGGATGACAATTGCCGACGTCGTATAATTATTACGGGAATTAATAATAGTAGTAATTACCCATAAATATAGCAAACGTTATAACTTGCTATTGGACAGATCGAGCGTTGGTTTCGTTCATCCATTATAACGTCCCGGCGTAGGTGGGAAAGTTTCTTGGTTATTATGCACTCGAATACTTTGGGAATAACGAACAGAATGCAAATTTGCCCCGCAGTTAGAAACGTTGTTATGAACACTTCCTTCGCGAGGAGAAATAACTAAGGACGATTTCCATTGCGAAGAAAATAGGCCAAAGGCTGGGAGTTTATTAAAGGGAATCCAAAGTACTCGGGACACGATAAAGTGGCTTTTCAATACAGAGATGGTGAATGCTGTCGCCGGCCATATTGAAATTATGGTTATTTAATGCGCGAACACTTCTACACGTACAAAATATTTATCTCAATTCCTGTTATAGATTTCATTCGCAGATTTAGAATTCATCTCGTACCGTACCATTGAGTTCTACGAGCTTCCGGTCAATCTAGGTGATTTATAATAAATAGTATTGATCGTAGAGAGAGCAAAATAGGATTTAATTGTTCCAATAATTGTTATATACCATCGAGTCGATTTGGTTCATCGCTTTAATTTGGAACCTATAAACGGAAGAATAATACATTCGCCGTAGTATTTTAAAACTTCGTCGGAGGATTGAGCAGCTCGAGAGTCCGCTAAGCCTCGATAACGCGGTAAAATTACAAACGTGGACCCCTGCTCGATCCTCCATTCGTCTCGTTGCTCGCAGACTCCAGGAATGCTCTCCAGCGACCAGCGATAAGCGTTCTCCAGGCGTCTCTCGACTCTCGAGCGTTTTTGTCGCCGATCCGTCGGCGTTTCTCGGCCTACGAAATGAAAGAGCCTCTTGTTTCGATGTCCCTCCGGGGCCATGCGGTTTCGCTCAGGCTTCTCGATGACCTCTTGGCGCGTTTCTTCGGAAAGGAGGACGACGACGTTTCGACGTCCACGCAGCCGTGAACGAGCCACTGGCCAGATATCGGTATCGACGTAGCGGTACGCGTTTTACGCGCGACCTCGCGCGCGTCCACGTCGCGTAGCGTCGTCGTCCAGGAGGAAAGTCCAACGACGCAACCTCGCGTTCGTTCGAGCATCGGTGGAGACGCGCGACGCCTGAGAATCAGGAATTCCAAGGTCGACGAAAGGCAGGCACGGTAGCACCCGGGGAAAGCGCCGGAACGACCAAACCATCGGTTAGAACGTAGGCGTGGAAGGTAAACCGTACGGACCGACCAGAACAAATAGCGTCCCAATACCTGGCCGACGATGCAAATATTTATTATTATCCGGCGCAGCGGGCGGGCGAGCAATGTTTTGACTAATTTATATTGCGGTGTTCGTGCAGATTTGCCCGTTGAAAAGTGGTACCCTCCGGAACGAGCGATAAAGTACCTTTTCCAACGAAAGAATCAAGGGTGACGGTCACAAGTTGGTTGAGAGGGGAAAAAAGTAGACATCGTAATTTTGGTTGTAAAAGCAATTTATTTGTCGTCGTTTCTTCAAGACAATGACGTTCAACAAGTAAAACAAACACACGATAAGTGTGAAAAACAAACAGTCCCATGCGGGTACATTGAGAAAACGAGGGCAACGAACCAACCGCGATAAACTCAATTTGGAAAGCAAATACTTTCCTTTTGTATCTGATCTATTGTGAAATGCACGTAAGAAGAATAATCGAACGTTAGTCGGTGTTTTTTCCCAAATTTTGTTCGATACCCAGTTACGAAACGAACGTTTAACCGAGATATTGATTCATTATAACTAAAAAGTAAATTGAAAAATAAAAGATAGTAGTGGCGCGAGCCACTGATTCATCGTATACAGATATGCAAAAAAATTGTATTCGCTACGATTAATTACAAATTTGTAACGATTCTATTTACTTTGTGTCACGGTTTTTCTTTTATCTGCGCCGCCTATCTCGCGTTTCGGAATTTACTTTTTGTACGGTATAAATCACTTTTCTCGAAATAACTGCTCAGTTTATTTCGTTGTGGCCGGAAAATCTGTTTCAACGAGCTGACAACCGATCGGGGGATGGTTTCCATCATTGTGCCACGGAGGATTACGCGCTTACAAACACACGATGAACGCGATTATATTAAACGTATGGTACCTAAATTCGAAGATAACGTTAACAGACACCAGATACGGGGCAAGTTTCGATATTAAGATAGAATATTTCAGATTACATTATGTTGCTCAATAACAGTTATCGTAATTAAAAATCTCTCTCTTGATTTCACGTGCGTAGAACGATCGAAACCATGGAAACCATGAGACATTCTTTTTACTACTTTCATAAATATCCAGAAACCAGAAAAAGTTGTATAGTTCTTTGGGAAGAGGATTATGAAAAAGGACCTAAAAATACGCATTTCACGGTAGAATAGCTTCTTAACTTGACTGGACTAATACTTTACGGAGCACGAGTGTGGAGCCAATGGAGGTGCACCGGGATGGACCGGTTCAGCGCGCAGACCGAGGTGCGTGTACCCTATTGTAGAGAAGAAACAAAGCCAAAGGTTTAGCGTGAGCTTAATTCTTCGTTTCGCCGGGCGAGCGTCCGACAGAGCCGCAAAATCTATAAATTATTCCAGAGGGATTCCAGAAATTAGTATCCTTAGAAGCCGTTACAGTATACGCACGTCGGCCCGTTAATATCGTATATCACCGAATACCCATTCAAATAGATCAATGCGTTCGGATTGCTTTGACGGGATGCTCAATGAGAGGATCGGTGCGCAATTATGCGCGGTCCGTAAGCTCCCGTAAAATTGAACACGATCTCTATCGCGTCTCTATCGCAAAAATAGGTCAGGACTCTTAATTGGACGCCGGGGTGACCAGAAATTATACAAGCAATTAACGTTTGCTCCGTAGGATCCCGTCGGTTTTTCACGCCGCGTTGCGTGCATCTTACGTTTATTGCGCGTAGCGAAGCCTGCCGCGGCCAGACACGAGAAACGAGCGAATAAATAAACAGAATTCGTCGAGTATAAAGACGGAGCGGGTGCTCGACTCGAGGATTCCGCGAACGGGGCGCCTCGCATCTCGAGTGCCTCTCGAAAAGTTCAGGCCAAACAACTCGCGTAGCGGATCAACGGAAACGCTGCCACGGGTGTCGACGATTAACTCGACCCCCTGCAATTGGTTCGATGTTCCAATATATACGTTCGTTATCGCTGGCTGGGTATCTCGACAGAAGTCTCGCGGTGAACCTGGCGCGATATTTGTTCCTCGCGATGCGTGTCGATGGGGAGGGCGAGGGGGAGGGCTGGCCTAGCCGCGGAACAAAGGCCCTGGCGCCGATAACGCACGTGCTAGACCAGTAACGGTAAGAAAGTCGAACAGTCGAGGCATTGCTGGGTCCCGGGAGCCACGGTATCGGCCGGGGACTATCGGGGCCCGATGCTGCTGCGGGGTTGCCGGGTCTACGTCGGAGGCCCGACGGCGTTGCGAGATCGAGAGGCGGCGTTGTCGGACGTCGTGAGGTTGGAAAGGTAGGCAAGCGAACGGGTGAACGGGCAGGGGGGCGGCGGCGGAGAGGGGAGGTGTGGAAGAAGAGACGCAGGAGGCAGAGGCAGAGGCGGCGGTAGTCCCCGTATTCGAACGTAAGCGTAGAAAAGAACCTGGCGAGATTCGAGAGAAGCGTGTGTGGTGGAGGTGGGGGAGAGGGAGCTCTCGGTCACCGGCACGACCGTAGGACGTAACCGCGGCACGGCGGTGTTGCCGCTTCCTAGGTAATTTCTGGCAGCCGCTTTCGGGGCCCGTGGTACGGAGCCCGGAGTCCGAGTCCGGGCTGTTGCCTCTCCGATCCTCGATTCTCGTTCCCGGGTTCGGGGACCATCTGCTCGCCCTCCGGGCCTTTGAATCTTTAATGGTTCGCGTGACTGGCCGCGGCGCGGCGGCCACGGGAGGCTGCCCTCTCGGCACGATGCTTTTTCTCCGAGGTTTTAACCTTGCTCGCGTGTCCCGGACGGGAACGACCGACGTGTATCCCCACGATCTACGGACGCCGGACGGTTTTAGAAGATGGAGGACACCGCCGGGGACCGTCGATACGTAATCGCGGTCTTTTAATCAAAAGGGGTCGGATGTTGCGCGGGGCAACAGGACCGGACGCGAAACGCTCCGAATCGAAGCGCAATTATCGGCGGCCGCAATTATTTCGACGATTCCGGGGGAGCGGCTTATACCGCTGACCGTTTTCCACGGGATGCGGGATGGAAGGTTCGTTAACGGGCCGCGAACGGGAATCGTTACCGTTTAATTAAGCGCATTTTCGACGCGCTCCGCGGCCCGAAGCTCCTGCACGCCCGGCTGCCAATTGCCGTCCGTTCGATTTTTTGAAATACCCGATCGAATCGTTTCCCCTCCGGTGACCCGGTCGAGCTCCGGCGGTCCTCTTGTCCTCGAGACCCCGGCTTCGATTTCATTTCGTGCTCCTTCATCTCTTTCTCTCTCTCACTCTTTCTTTTCGTTCATAACGCGCGGGGGTGGGTAGCGTCGATTTTCACGCGCGCCATATGTCCGCGCACCTTTCGTCGAGAGCGTATCCCCGGCACTTAGTAGGATGGGAATGTTTATTCCTAGGAAAATAGAGAATTCTCCCTCCGAGGAGCAGATGGTCGAAAGTTCGAGTCAGGTAGCGGAGGGGGTGAGCCGAGCGGAGAGGAGCGGACACCTGCTGCACCTAGGTGTCCTTCAACCGTCGATGAACCACCGGTCGGCGTTTCCTTCCCTTGTCCCGATCACGAATCAACCCCCGTCCGTGCTTTTAGCGAATTCCGGGTCACGATCGTGGATCGGGAGCTTAAAAAATTGCACGGGGGTCGGCGGTGGCGCGGGTTCGCCGGTGAAAAAGCTCGACGACGCGACAGACGGTCGCACCGAAGGTTTGGCAGTCCCATGGGCCTAGCCCGCGGCGGCAAGAACCACCTGCCGCAGAGGTCGGTGGGGGCAAGCTGTTCTCGCTTGTTCTTCCTCTTCCAACCACAGCCTTTTCCCCTCGAAGCCTCGTACCCTCTTCCTCCGGGCCCGTCTTCATCATTCCCTGCCGTCTCCCTCGATCATCTCGTCTCTGTCCCACTCGCGTACGTGTTTTGCGTTCGTCTTCCGTCCAGGTTCTGCCACCTTCGCTACCATCGCCACCATCCTCGTACCTCACAGCTTCGGTCCGACGACCGTGCATCGCTGCGACCGGTTGTATACAGGGTGTTAAAAAATACGGTACAGAGCTTGGAAGGTATTCTCTGTAACCGGGCGCGACAGAATCGGGAGAGGATCGCCAAAATTTTATTTTATATCGTTATCAATTCGTTGCAGAGCTGTTTATGACCCCCAAATGGACTCTCGACTAAATTATTTTACTCAGCGTTGATTTTTATCAAATTGGTAAATGGAAATCGACTTTCCTTTAAAGCAGCCCCAATAGTCTACTTAAGGGATAATATAATTTACACGATACGATCTAGGCAACAGGTTCTCCAAACCGTAAATTCTTTAGATCGTATACTAATGCTTTAACGAACGAATTAAACATTCAACGTACAACAAATTTAATTATTAATACAACCACTGGTCAATACAATGTTAACTTGTGTACGATGTTCTAATATTAACCTGCAATATTCCCCAAATTTACGAAATTGTATCAGTTCATTATCGAAAACCCCAAATGCAACAACAATTAAATATCATTTATTTATGTTGACGATCATGCATTAATAAGAATTAGGAAAACCCCGATGTATATTAATATTAAATAACATATTCGTGTTCACATAATAACTTACAATTGGGACAATAATTTTATCAGAGAAATCTTGTAAATCTTTTTATTATGCACATATTCAGATTGTGCTTGCATATATTCAATAATAACGATGGAATTGAAGATGTACGATAATGACCCGCAAGCATGAAGCAACTCTCTCCTGTAATGTATGTACTTACGAAAACCCAAAAAAGTATATTAAAGGGAGCAACGGGGAAGCGCTAACAAATATGTAAAAAGAAGAATAAACCCATGGAAAGACAAGAATATACAAAGACGGAGCATTAACAACCCATAATAAACCAAGTCGTTATAGAACGTTTAAGCGAATCGAAGAAACCGTTGAAGATATCAAAAACGCCGCATGTTGCTTTAACACCGATACACATTCCATTCATGGCATTGTACTTACCTGGCGATATACGGTGATATTAGGTGTACAGTAACTCGCGAAAGTTTACGAATCGAACGTGTATAGCTGTCAAAAAAAAAGAGTAGGATCAAGATTTCCAAAATACTTTTGAGGGGCATGTCCATGATAAAGAAAATGTTAAGAACCGCTGGTCTCGAGCGTTAAACGTTTCATTCGGAGTCGATCAAACGGCGAGCCAATGTAAATCTAACGAGCATCGACCGAAATTTCTAACTGGAGCGTGAAATTTACAACAACGTGAGATGTTGCGAGAATGTAAATCGAATAATTAACCTTGCCGGAGTTCGAAGGCATCCTCGGTTTTGGTGGATGCAAACGACGCGGTCGCGTGTAAACACAGGATTATCTTATCGTGTTCTTATTTTCCCGCCTTCAAAAGGTGTTCGAAACGCGTCTCCTTTCACTCGATCTTTGTACTAAATTAGCAAGTATTAAATGCCTCGACCTATCCCTGTATTCTCAACACCCTGTATAGACTGTACGCTGCGCTACGCGCGTACAAGAACGGCGAGGGGCACAGGGGGGAACGGGGATACGTCGACCGGTGGGGGGTAGCACCGATGCTACGCGACCCCAAGCTCAGTCGTCGCGCGACCCTCGTGGAGTGCGTTTCTGTCAGCGTTCGTGCACCGGATGAAATTTTTAACGCTCGCTCCAAGTGTTTGAAAAGTAACGCGCGCGTCCGTTGCTGCGTGAGCGGCGACACGCCGCCGAGTTCTCGATACATTCGATCGGGAATTATTTTCGTCTCCCCCCGGAGAGTCGCCAACCTTTCTATTTTCGCGGCTCGGGGAGAAAAAAAAAGTGTGGATCGAAAAGGACCGCCCGCGTCATCGCGAGTGGGGAGATCGTTTCTGCATCTGGCGTCCAGAAGTCGACGAGAGGGCCCTCGGTAGAGAGAGGAAGGTGTGCGAAAACCGTAGAACGCGCGCGAGTGTTCGCGCAACAAACGCCGGAACAAAGGAGTGCCTCGGCGCGACCGTTGCAACGTGGCGTTTTGAAATCGCGCGCAAACGTTCCGTTGTGCCTTTTCGGGTGGCCGTCGGCGCGTTTCCACGAGCGAGTGGGAATCAGCGCGCGTTGAGAAACCTACGATCGTCGGGGCGCCGTGAGATAGACGGACCATGGGATACCGGTCACAGCCGGTGGATCGGGAATCGAAACGATTGTGCACGCGTTCGCGGTTGTCGCGATAAAAGTCCGAGCAACGATCGTCGTACGAAGGAATTTGCAAACCTGATGAAGCTTACGACGACCAGTGTCGCGACAAGTTTGACGACGGGCGAGAGAAACGGCGAGACGAGGTGTGACAGTGTCGTAGGCGCCACGGAACGAACATCGAAAGATGCGGCCAGTGATCGCGACGACGGTGCGTTCGCGAGGAGCGTGATCGAGGAGATCGACGCGATCGATGCCGCGTCCTGGCGAAACTCGCGCAGCAACGTCGTCGATACTCGGTGAAAGTCAGCGTGACGTGAAACTCTGTCCCCGTGCAGGAACGGAGCCAGCGCGCGATCCGCGCCTCTCGTTGTTCCGTTCCGCTCGAGCCATACGTGGAAATCGTTTTGACGATAAAATGGATAGGATCCGGATAGCCAGATCGACGGGAATGCCGATCATCGCCGTTCTGTTGGTGCTACTGCGCCCCGGTGAGTATTCCCCGAACGATCCTCCTCCCCGTTTCGATCGCGGATCGAGAATCCGCGTTCTTTGGCGCTCGCGTTTCCGAAGGTTACGCTCGTCCCGGTTTCGTATTCCGCGAAAGCGAGAAGAGACGTTGCAGATTCTGTCGACGCACAGCGTCGGTATGTCGCAGTTGCGGTGACTCAAGCGCAACGCGTCCTTTTAACAAACTCGTTCTGGGCCGTGGCGAGGCCAAGAGGCCTCCTTTCGCTCGGCCAATGGTGTAACCGATCACGGTTTCAACCGCCGGTTGTAGAATACCGTAGTAGCGAACAACTACACCCCGCTTTTGGTATATTGCCCCTTTAAGGAACAACGATAGCGTAATAACGATTCTACCTCGTAACAGGCACGGGGAATCCCCTCTGACTACCGAAGTTATGTTCTGGGTTCGGTGGTTGCCAAGATGGATGACCGCCTGAGGTGTACGGCTGGCTCTGGTCGCCTCTTGGACGATTCTCCTCGTACAAAACCGTTCGTTGACTCTTGCGATACTCCCCCGACAATTTAAGAATAATAGAAATATAGTACCGAGACCAAAGCTTCTTATGGACGGGGAGCAGCATCCATAGTACGCAAACGCAAACGATTCGTCCGATTCAATGGCTTTCTTCGTTGAATGAAAAGATCGTTGAAAGGAATACAAACACGATGTCAAAGGGGACGCGACCCGTACGTAACGTTATTAATCAGCTGTTCTCTCTTCGTCGGGACTGCGAAAGTTATCACCAATTTAGTTCCGTTGCAACGCCCAACGCTCGATTCCGGAATTGGAAAGGGTATCGAACGCTGCGGGAAAAAGTGTCACGGTACATTAGGCGCGAAGTTAACAGTTATCGAGATATTCGAAAAATAATGTGCCATTTGCACCGCCGCGCTCCTCGCCCGCCTATCCCGCTCCGCCCGTGGCCATCCAATCACGCGAATCGCGCTCAAATTTTGCCGCCACGTTGTTCCGGGAACATCTCCGTGTAACTGTTAACTTCGGATCGACTGGACCAACGAGTTAGGTGAATCACCCTGCTCGCGTAGGCCCCGATACTCTCTCGATTCGACCTGGGGAAGGGGGATAATCTCTTGCTCGAGGAGGTCTATGGTTGGACAGGACTGATGTAGAAGCCCACAGTATATTGCCCCCGCGTCACTGGTGATTTGGAATCCAACTAAAACCATAGGTCTTCGGCTAATGACCATGCTAGCGGTTGTCCGTTAACGCGAACTGACAAACAGAACCGATGGAACTCGACATCGACGTGTCGTAAATTCGACGGAGAATGCAGGTTGCTCGGCAGCAGCTTCTCGTTCGGGAATTATCGAACGACGACGCCGTGACGGGTTAGGTCTCGTGACGTAGGCCCCTGCCACAGGTGTCTCCTCACGGAACGACGCGTTAAACGCCAGCGACGAGTCGCTTTCCGGCCGCTTCTTCCATCGGCGTAACTTCAAGCAGCGTTCTCGCACACGCCGATACGCGAGAACTTTGCCCGTTGTAGGTTTCGGGGCGTCTGTTCTCGCGACACGTAAACATTATTCGTCGCCGTGACTTTTATGTTCGGCGTTCGTTGCGGAGTTGCCCTGTCAAAAGTTGCTATCGAGAACAAGACTCGAGAATAAGGGTTCCTTCGCACGAACACGCGAGGATCGACCTTCGTGCGAGCGACCAGGCAAGATCCAGGATTCCTTTATTCTCGATATTCTTATTCACAAACATCTCTGGACGATTAGCGATAAAAATATCGACGCCATTCGTCGTGGAATGTAAGGGAGCATGTACGTTAAGTTTTCGATGTTTTCGAACAGTCGAATAATTTTAGATCGAACAGATCGCGCGTGGTTTTTCGAATGTGAGTAAAGTGTATATTTTGACGAGTGGTCGGAAACTGGTCTCGTAACGGTACCCATGATTCGGAGCAGGAAAATTTGCAACTGGACGCGCGCCAGGCATTGCTGGAACCGAGCGTCGAACGGTTGCGCGACAGTTCCACGGCGTGCACTATTGGCCATAATCGATTTCCCCTTTGGTACTACTTTCCGTTCGTGATGTACCAAACCAATCCGGTCGCATTAGTAAAACATGACAGCGACCAAACGTAGATTCGGTCGGTGCTTTTCCGGTGGGCCGTCGATGGCACGCGAGCAAGAACGCGATATCGAAAAGTAAACAAGACGCGGCGAGCGTGGCGGGCGCGGGAACCGAGGGAAAACGTAAACTACGATGGGTCGATGGATGGGTGAAGAAGGGGCGGCAAAGGAAGAGGGTTAGAGGAGCGCGGATGGATTTATAGAGAGACAAGTAGACGTAAATATAGGCTCGTTACATAGGTACAGGAAAGATGGGGGACTGGGAGGAACGGGGGGAGTGGAGCTAAGGTGAGACAAAGGTTGGAGAGAGAGGGAGGAGAAGAAAGGAACGGAGTAAGGAGAAGGCGATTCGATGGAGGGGGAACACAACGATCCCTTCGTACGAACGGACAAGAGTGGGGGCAGAGTCATGAAAGCGGGGAAAGAGAGGTCTTGCGATATCGGCGAGAAGTCAAACCGGTGACTTTACCGTTATGCGACCCAATGACAAGACACCGACGGATCGTCTGTCCGTCGTGACGTCGAACGTTACGAAAGCGAATATGGGTATTATTGCGTCGGGACGTCTGTCGAAACGATCGTAAAACCATGTATACCCATCTGCTCCTCGATTCCACCTGGCAGCGAGTCAGGGGTGTTCCGCTCGCTCCAAAGCAGCGAGACGCCCCGATGCTAAACATTATCCTAAAAGGTGCCCTGGATTTAAAATATTCAGCAGTCAGAGCCACGGACGGTTGCCCCGAACGATTCCTCCAGTAGTTATCTGTCGTCCATCGTATCGACTGTCATACAGTTCGGTCGTAGAGTACGGTTATATCGATAATCAATAGTCGCAACGTATGCACTCGATATCAATAATCGATTATCGGGAACCGCGTACCGACGATCGATTTTGTTCTCCGTCTTTGGAGAAAATTAATGTCCGCGTTGTCCTTAATCGAAGTCGCGTTAAGGGTTATTTAATTTCTGCCAGGTAAACGGTCGAATCAAAGATTATTTTCGTGTCGATGGTATTTTTAGTTACAAAAGGGCAGCCCTCACCGCGGGAAGGATATTTATATAACTGTCAGACGTCCCTTCATGGTAGGAACTGGAATAATACAAGCATCGAAATGGACAAGATGGCGGCGCTTCGAAGAAACATTCGAATCTTTTATAGGCAGGCAATAAAGAAAGATTCTCTCCAATTATAGAGTCATTCGACCTACATATTAGTGTTCGAGTTATCCCTTCCACGATTGTGAAAAATGTAGGTAGAAGAAAAACGGGTTTAACGTTGTAACTGGAATCTACTCGGACCGCGCAGGTTATACCTGTTCCCCTTATACGCAGTACTTTTCAAACCTTCGTAACTTCCACAATTTTTCATAGTTTATACACTTGGAGCTATCGATTTATGCAGGAATCTTTTTTATGTTCTCTACGATAGAAAACGACTAACTCACGGAGCCACGTTCCCACAAGGGACACGCTCGGAGCGTTCGAAAAGAGTCCGTTTTAAAATTCACCTTGCGCCAAGCGAGCGTCTCGATTGCGGCCTGTGTCTAAAGGTGTACTCGTGCGAACGCGGCTTTAGACCTCTTAGACTGGATTGTACGAGCGATGGCAACCGAGTTGCGTACTATTCGCGGGTCAGAGTTTACATTGTAATCCAGGTATTTCGCACGGCCGTGCGAGAAACTCCATAGTCTAATAGCGAGCAGCACATTCTACGTAAAGTTTGCGTCCAGTCAGTAACTCTGGTGCAAATGATAGTTTTTGTTGTCGGAATAACTAATTTCTCCGTTACCGCGTCGAGCGATTTCCTGGTTTATTTGTCATCAAAAATTTAATTGTTTAAACAGCTGTTACGACACGTACACCTCGCGCGAGTCGACGTTCGCTGTTTTGCACGTATTTCTATTTTTATTCGAGGTTCTTGTTTAAGATCAGAGACTCTGCACTAATATAAATACGAGTATTGACTATTTTGATTAGAAGATTCGACATAAATTGTTCCTTATATCACAGAGAATAATTACATTATTCGGTGTTTGAAATGCATCGATTAGTTCGTAAAATAATGGCGATCGAAGAGTCGGCTTCGTCGAGTGTCTGCGTAGCGCGCAGCAACCAAGCCCAGCGATCGCGTTTAATTGCTTTTTCAATATTTTAATTTCTTTTCAATCTTCGATATAAAAACCAGATCCATGAAAACATTTCGCAAAATCGTTAGAGAAATAATCGAGCCTCGATTCTGTTTAAGGAATAGCATTCTTTGTCTCATTAGGGGTTCACAAACTTAGAAAGCACTTTAACGAATCAAAAATAGGGGTAGTTGCGTTTCACCATCGAAACCAATAAACCTTCGTATCGAACGCTTCTTTCGAAAATGCATTGTATTCGAAATTATTTGTCAGCGGCATTTCAAATGGACACCCTGTACGTGTATGCGGAACACAGAGAACGTTCGAGTCGCGCGGAGTTATGTACAACGTAACTAATTGAAATATCAAACATACAACGGAAACAATTTCTCATTTCTATGAAAAGTTATGTTTTTTATTTAAAAAAAAACATTGTTTATAATTGAACGGACCCAGACGTTGCACCAGCTTGGCGACGAAAACTATCGTCTGCGTATAGAATTTCGACACGATTATAGACTAGTACGCTAACGATGCGTCTTCATTCGCGCGAGTGGACCGGTTCGATGCAGTCTGAAACGGGCTTTCGGGGGTAGTTAGACGGCGCGACGAAGCCAATAGAGACGGAGGCGAGGAGGACGAAAAATGGGGTTTCTAACGAGGACGGTCGTATCGGTGTGTTTCAGTAGCGGCGCAGGGTCGCGTGGAGGAGACGCAGATGGACACGCACGAGGGGTCCACGGTGCAGCTGCAGTGTCGTTTCTCCCCGCCCAGGGAGAACGTGACGTGCTTCTGGTTGACGCACACGAACGACAATCACGACAACGCGGCGGTCGAGAATCGCGAACTGTCGCCGCAGTACAAGGTGTTCATGAATCTGGAGGAGGGTCGGTACGATCTGCAGATACGTAACGTCTCGTACGAGCGAGACAACGGGAAGTACGAGTGCCGGGTGAAGGCGAACGGCGCCGGGATCGACCTGCACCGGAAGTTCATCACTCTGACGGTGCTCAGGGCGCCGGGGCCGCCGACGATCTCGCCGACCTCCGCGTCCGCCACCGAGGGCCAGAAGCTCGAGCTACAATGCAACACGAACGGCGGCAGCCCCGAGCCGGAAGTGAGGTGGTACCGCGGCAACGAGACCGCTGTGCTTCACTCCGGCAGGACGTTGTTAGTCGAGCCGAAAAAGGAGGACGACAGAGCGACTTTTCGTTGCGTGGTGAGGAACCGCGCCATGCGGGACGGCGAGACGCTGAACGCGACGGTGACGCTCGACGTGAACTATTTCCCGCGGGTCACCGTCGGCCCGGAGAACCCGTTGAAGGTCGAGGTGAACGGAACCGCGAACCTCGAGTGCCAGGTGGACTCGAAACCGGCGGTCGGTATGGTAAGATGGTGGCGAGATGGTAGTTTCGTCGCCACCAGCTTTCAGCACACCATCAGAAGGGTGACCGTGCAGGACTCGGGCAAGTACACCTGTCAGGCGGACAACGGGCTGGGCGAGAGGGGCGAGAACTCGCTGATAGTGGACGTTCTTTATCCGCCCACCGTGTCGATCGAGGGCGACGCGATCAGGATCGCCGAGGTCGAGGACACGGTCACCGTCCACTGCAACGTCACCGCTAATCCACCGCCGTCCGTGATCGAGTGGCTGCGCGAGGGTCGACAGGATTTTCGGCAGATCGGCTCGATTCTTCGATTGAGCCGGGTCGTCGCCGACCACGCCGGAAACTATACGTGCCGGGCGGTGAACACGATATATCCGTCCGGCGGCGAGCGTAGGAATTATTCGGCCTCCGCCCGGTTAACTGTAAGAGTCAGGCACAAACCGGGCCCAGCCAGGGTCACGCCTGACTCGCCCGTAGCCGTCGAGGGATCCAGAGTGATCCTCACCTGCATGGCCAGTCCGGCCGGCTACCCGGAGCCCAGGTACAAATGGTGGAAAGAGGGAGATGCCGGGACGATATCGATGCCCTCGGAGAACACCGGGCCCAGATACGAGATCGACTCGGTTCATCTGGGCAGCGAGGGCACGTACAAGTGCCACGCCACCAACGAGATCGGCAACGGAGAGGCTGCCTCCGTCAACCTGACGGTCCATCAACCGCCCAAGATACTGACCAAGCTGCAACCCCACGTTACCAGAAAGTGAGTAGAAAATTTCTAGAGATCAACGAGTTTCTTCCTCCTGCAATCTCTGCACAGTGCACTAACGATCGTTGAAGCTGCCACGAGGTCACGGGGCTCGAGCGTCGTCGCTAACGCGTGCCCTGTGACCTCGCGACACTTGAATGATCATCGGTGTACACGCAGGAGCGGCCAGCTAATTACGACCGCTTCGTGCATTATGAAACAAACTGAGATTTTCATAAATTTCATTTTTCATATCGTGAATATATCTCAGAAAATATGCGATCTTTATTCAGAGGTACTTATTTTTATTCCAATATGTTAGCAACGATGAATGTTGATGGTATCTCAGAAGACGCGGAAATTTATGGCTAGATTGAACGTGAAGGGAGTCTTCTGATAAATACAACCCGCAAAGCGATTTTGTACAATAGATTTTATTTCAACCTAGTAGCAAACATCGTGTAGTAAAAATAGAAAATAGTTTTCAGACCATTCTGTATTTAAGGTGCAAATAGAAAAACGTTGTTTTCCCAGGGTCGGCGAGTCGTCGTTCCAGGTGTCGTGCGTGGCTCAGGGTAAACCTCGTCCTAGCGTGCGATGGCTGAAGGACGATCAGGAACTGACCGCGGACGAGCGGCTGTACAAAGTGACGAGCACCGCCTCCGAGGGTCACGGGAACGTGATCACCGTGAACTCGACGTTGAGCTTCCTCGGGCACGCCAGGCCACAGACCGACGAGATCGTGGCCAGCGATCGGGGCAAGTACACCTGCGTGTTCGTGAACGAGGTGAAGAAGGTCGAGTCGACGATGATGCTGAAGGTGGAACACGAACCGATCGCCCTGCACCAGCACGGGAAGGTGGCGTACAATTTGAGGGAGACGGCCGAGGTGGCGTGCAAGGTTCAAGCCTGGCCCAAACCCGAGTTCCAATGGAGCTTCGGGACGAACGCCGCGAGTCTCCAGGGTTCCTCGAGCGACGGCCATTACGAGATCTCCACCAGCAGCGACAATTACGACGTGTACACGTCCATGCTCCGGATAACCAACATCCGCGAGCTGGATTACGGGGATTACAGCTGTCGTGCGGCGAACGCTCAAGGTAGCATCACGTCCAGCATAAAATTGCAGCCGAAAGGTGCCCCGGAAAGGCCCATCAACATCTCCGCGATGGACGTTGGGCCCACCCACGTGGCTCTGCTCTGGGAGCTGGGTTTCGACGGCGGATTGCCCATCACCAAGTACTTCGTATCCTATAGACGGGTGCCCGGTGGCGACGAAATCGTGGCGCCCGATTGCGCCGTCCCCAGGCCACCCGCGGGCCAGTGGCTCGAGCTCGACTGTCGTCGGTCCAATCCCTGCAACGTGACCAACCTGGAGCAACACCAGACATACACGTTCAAGGTGAAGGTGTACAATACGAAGAACCACTCGGACTACTCCGACGAGGTGACCGCGACCACCGCCGTGGCGAAGATCCCCGCGCCTCTCAGGGTTAGCTACGATCCCGAGAGTGGTATGCTGGGCATCAGCGTGGGCGCCACTTGCCTCTCGCTGGTCGCCTGGATCGAGAAGCTGGACGCGCCCTCGCCCACCGGTGAATCTCAGTGGAAGATCATGGACGAGTGGCCGCTCGAGGTGCTGGGCAGCGCGCCCACGCAGAGGGAAGGCGTCCTGGACGACCCGGAAGCCATCGAGGCCGAGCCCAGGATCAGAGTCAGACTGTGTCTGAAAGCAGACAGGCAGAAATGCGGCGAGTACTCCGAGGCTGAGAGTGAGTAGCTTTTATTGGGGGTTGTTTAGCTTTGGAGAACGTTTGACATCATCTTTCGTTGTTTCAGTCGGACCACCGTACATAGCGCAAGCTGGAGCACTGGCGACGCCCACCCTGATCGCCCTGGTGGTCAGCGGTGCCGTCTTCCTCCTCTTCGCCGCGCTGCTGTTGCTCTTTTGTCGGTGTCGCCGGAAACACGCCACCAAGGCCAAGGATTACGAAATGGACTCGAACGCGTAAGTGTTTTCGCACGATTCTCGAAGCGTTTCGCGATAACGTGGATTCTGACGGGTCTTTGTTTGGTCAGGGTACGACCGAGCCTCGTCGTGGGAAACGGTCAACAGAGCCAGGCGCCGCCGCCCTACTACGCGGAGAACAAAGCCCTCGAGCACAGTCTGGATCACGCCTTGGCCATGGAGGACTCCAAGACCCCGGCGTACTCTCAGCCCGGATACGGTTACCACCAACCGAATCACAATATCAATGGTAGAGATAATATTTTGGTCACGACGATTCCCATAGCCAGACGTATCCCATTTTCCACCGCCGCTTAGAAACAATGGGGGAGCAAAAAGTCGAACGCTTTAACGACGTCTAACTTTCTACGATTATACTTTTTTCCAAGCGCGACCGTATACCTGAAAAGTGCAATGGCAACTTCCCATTTCTTTCTATGCTCAACGATATAGAAACGCGTGACTCGGTTCGCGTACGATCCCTGGTTCTCCGCGTTAAAACAATTTCGAGGAATTTCGTCGTTGGTTTCTTTCTTTTGTATTCGACGTTACATAATCGACGAATGTCTGGACAGGTGTGAACATGGGCTACATGGACAACAGCTACTCGAACTCGAATAACGGCGGGTCCGTGAACTCTCAAGACTCCATCTGGCAGATGAAGTCGGCCGCCGCGAACGGAGTCGGCCAAGCTTACGACCTGGCCGGCTACGCAACCACCGAGTCGGATTACCCGACCCACCCTCATTACCTCCCGCAGAGGGAGGATTACCGGGAAAGCCATAATCTAAGTCGACAGCAGTTTTGCTCGGAACCATTCGCCACCGTCGTAAAGTCTCAAAAACACGTCGGTGAGTAGTAGTATTCTTTGGTTGAACTCTCTCGTTTCCGCGACCGTTCGCTCTCCGCTTTTTCCAATTCGCCGTTTCTCCATCCCCTTCCATCCCTCCCTCCCTCCCCCCGGAACACGATCGACCCGCGTCCGCCGATGGGCATTCAATTCTATCTGTCGCGAGTTCCCCGGCAATTTAGTCATACGAAAGTTCGATCGCCCCGAATCGAGGGACATTTCGAGACGTCGAGATCATCTTGACGGGACACCGTTAATGGTCTTCATAAATTTTTCGAGTGCTTGTCCACGCGTGAAAGAATTCATCCAGAATCCGGGAACAATAAACGATTGTTTCGAAACGTTGAATCTAATTTGGAACGGTTACCGGTACGAAACGAAATGTTGTTAGCGATTACATTATTGCCAGAAATTCGCTGAAATGTTTATGCACTTGATGTGCCAGGCCACTCGACGGATTCGAAACCGTTTCGGGCACTCGTGATCCCGTTTGCGTCATTTTCCTTCGTTAGCAAATTGTTTCGAAATTCGTCGCGATACGGGTTCCCCGGACTCGCATGCGACGATCTCGCGCGTTTCGACGTTCGAGATATTTGGAATTCTTTTTCCGTAGCTGGCGAACCGATGTTTAATTTCCGGGCATAATGAACGAAACATTTAAATTTCTTGCTCTCCGTCCGAGCCCGAAAACAGTTAACCGGACTAAATGTATGCACCTTCGAGCCCGTAACGAATACTCGCGTTACAAACAGATTTCGGCGGATTCGAGTTTGCCGTGGGGCAAGTTAATTCGTCTTTACCCGTTTTTAATTACACGTGCAGGGTCGGGGGTGGAGTGTTTCTGGTCTGGAAACGACCCAGTTAACAGGTCAAATCATTCACAAGGCGGAGGCGCTTGAAATTTCCACCTCCTCTTTGCACATTACATTTTCACAAACTTGATACGAGAGAAATATTAGCGAACTCTTCAGAAATTTTCTTTAGAATTATAGGCTACAGTCGAAAGTACAGCATAATCGCACACGCGACCCGTGAAATTGAATTCTCGCGGGAGAAGAGGCAGGGAGATTTACGCGAAGCGTTATGGCGGGAAAAACGGGCGATTTTTCGTGTGAAAGTAAATACAGGAAAAACGCTGAATGAAATTGTGTTTCACGCGCGGTTTCGCTTTCAAGAAAATCGAGTTTGAAAATTGATCGGTTACGCGTGCAGTCTGATTCGAATGTCTGATCATCGCTGGGCTATTTCTACTTGCACCGGTGTATCCAAACATTGACAGTGATACGATATCGTTCGTTTCGACTGCTTCTAACCAGTATGCTGATAGCAGATGAAAAACAGATAATACCGTGTCGCTTACAAACACTCGCGCAAGTAGAAATAACGAGTCATAGACAGACGCGTTAGCCAAGTCGTAATCGACCGATCGAATGCTCTCGACGAGATTCGTTTATCGTGTTTATTTTATCGCGTTAAATTACGATGCACAGTTAAGGTCGCGGGAAGGTTAAAAATAATGTGGAACGACGGAGAACGGAAGTGGCGAAAAGTTTTTCCAACAATCGCGCGAAATTACTGGCGTTCGTAAATACGAGTCCGTTCGGCGGAAAACATTTTGATTTCCTCTTGATTCTTTCTACGAAGCTATGTTAACGAATGCATAATGCCAACAGCTCTAACAAACCGCGAAGACACGGAAGAAAGAATCAGAGAAGCTTGCAAAAACGTAACCACCCCAGATGTCGAGTGCAACGCGAGGTTCTTTTTTTCCGTCGAACGGACGAACGTTACTTCACGAATCGCAGTAATTTCGAGCATTTATTATACAAAATGTTTGTGATTTCGGATTGCTTTTTACGTCTCGACAAAACCTCGACTTTGCGTGGTCAATTTACTCGCGAGAGATCTAATAGAGATCCGTGTTTACAAAGCAACATTGATCCAAAGGTTACCAATTTCTCGACCGAAATTTCTTGATCCCTCAATCATGCTCCTGACTGTGTTATCCCCTAAGTCTCAAAGCTGAGAACGTCGAAAGTTTCCAAGGTTAAGCCCTATCCGATATCAAATTTTCGTAAAGTTGTACGCGTTTGAAGTCGAAGGCGTAAAAAAGAACGTGATTTCACGTTACGGGGATCCGCTAACTCCGGTATTCGAAGCGACACGATCCAATCTCCAGCCGCATCCTGTCCATCCTGCTCTGGTTCTCCGCGCACGTACTCGCAACGTCGTTCTTTTGTTTTCCCCGGTGCTCTAACAGCCCCTCTTGTTCGTTGTTTGCCCGACAGATTCGCCTTACGACGTGTCCGGTCTACCTTATCAGGAGAACTACGACGAGGACGCGAAGCCGCCTCAGCAGGTTAGCCTGTCGTACGACGAGAGCCTCGAGTCGGGCTACTCGACCCCCAACAGCCGTGGCCGCAGGATCATCCGCGAGATAATCGTTTGAGATCTGCCTACCGGCTCGCGAGCCGGAACCACGCGCACCACTTGGCTATAGCAGGAGGCTGCACCCACCGGCCACTATCACCCGGTGGACAATACCCGCGATCCTCTACGCCATCGTATGGAGATCGTGATCGAGAACCCAGTCGAGTCTCCGCCGCCGCCGCCGCCGCCTCCTCCGCCCCCGCCTCCGCAACCGTTGGGCGGCTCGACGTGGAACGCGCTCGTCGCGGCTCCCCCGACGACCAACGCGACAGGAGTCGCCAGCCCCGCGTCCATGCCCGCCGCGACGACCGTCATGACGATCACCATCGCCGAGAATCCCACCGCCCCCAGCTATCCCCCCGTTCGTTTCTCTTACAGGGAGACCTACGCCACGAACTCGATGCCCTACGCCGGCGATCCGTACTCCGTCAGACGGAACCAGCCTCGTGGCAGACCCTACGACGATCCCTCGGGATCCTCGCCGTCGGTTCGACGCGTGGACAAGTCCGGACTCCTGGGCGTCACCGAGTCGGAGACGTCCGGTCTGCGGTCCGGTCTGCGATCCCCGCGATACCTCTCCGGCGTGAACTCGGTCGCCTCGGGGATCGCGTCGCCACGGCGTTTCGAGTGCATCGGACAGCTGGACCCGGTCCCCGAGATACCCGGTCAGTCGAACCGCGCGAACCTCGCATTCCCCGTCGCCTCCACCACCAACACTCTGTCCGTGGTCAGCCTGGGTAGGCCGATCAAGTCGGCGTCCTACGATTCCCTCGATCCACGGCGCAGGAACGACCGCGCGGAGATCGGGACGCTGCAGACCCTGGAGCGCGACCTCGAGGAGCTCGAGTCCTCGAGCTACGGCGCGTCGTTTCGGTACCAGGATGGCTGCGAGGCGAGGGGACGGACCCTGGGTCGGTTGTCGCGGTTCGCGATAGCCAGGAGGGACCGCGACGACGCAGGCCTCGATGGCGTAGCCAGATACTCCGAGACCTGTTGCAACTTTCCGTTCACGGTTCGCGCCCCCGCGGCGTTCCCGGGATTCGAGGAGCCCTCGAGCCTGCCGTCGACCCGCGCCATCACCACCGCGGTCACCGCCTCGACGACCACCACCACGATCGCCGCCCTGAAGTCCAGGGACACGGAGACCACGGAGAAAGAGGCCAAGACAGACCTCGAGGAAGCCAAGGGTCTCGTGTTGGGTGAGGAGAGGGCCGAGGCGGAGGGATGCGAGCACGGGGCGACGATCAGGAACCCGATGAAGGACGGGGAGTCCTCGCAGAGGACCGACGAGCTTCTGGACAACGACGCGATCCAGACGCTGCGTGTGATCATTTTGTCCGAACAGTTGTGAGGCCGTCGTTGACCGACAGTGGACTGAACTCCGTTTATCGCCGACCGATATATCGTTCGATGTTGTATTATAATTAAGTAGGTGTGTAAGTAAATCCGCGACAAGAGGGACGAATACGAATGGGGGAGTCTTTGACGAATCTCGCATAAAGGCTGACGCGATGCCATAAGAGGCCATACCTTCGAGAAGGAGTGACGGAACTCGTGTACGCGACGTGAGAAGAATATTTCTCGAACGTTGCGCGTTTCGATCGACGGACAGCAAGAATCTGTTAAATTGTTGGTCTATCGAATCGCGCAGCTTCCGCCGCCTCGTCTTCGGCTACCTGATACACGCGCGATGCGACGCCTAAGCGTCTCCATTGCGATTCTCCTCGGTATACGTGTACAGTAACGAGAGACAATGAAAGAGAATAGCGTTCCTCGTCGAGATCTCTGCAGCGTCTCCGGCGTGATCTAATTGGCCGGAACTCCCACGATCTTTTGTATAGGGAACCGTTTGTTCTCGTTGCACGGTCCTTTTTATCCTCGTTACGGCGCAGAGAATTTTACCCGCAAATCTTAAGATCCGAGACGAGCTCCGACGTTCATCGATCGGCGAATGCCTCGGGGGAATATATTTGTCACGCCGCGTACGTGGAACGTCGCGGCTCGAACGCGCCCCCTCGCCTCCTTGTGCCGGGGGGCGGTCGCGTTCGAGCCGCGACGCGTTGCGCATTTTGTACTTTTATATCGTGGACGACGCCGCCGATTCGAGCGACGAACGATCCCGCGTTCACCGAATCAGCGAACCGGGAACACCTCTGTATGTACCATAAACTCGACTGCGCCCCGCGACGCGCTTAGCAAGCGTACAGGCGGGATTTTCCGCGAGCGTTTTACCCTTTACCAACCCATACGACGTGGAACGATGCTTCGCCTTTGTATCCCCCATGTTTTAAATACTTAAACTGTTTAAATTGTTAACATATTCTATTAAATTTCCATCTTCTTCTAAAGAGAATCGAAATATCGTTGTAATCGTAGGACGTTTCCGTCTGGAACAGATGAAACTCGCTTAGGGGGGGAAACAAAAGCATCGTTCTCCATTGTAACAGCGGCAATGCGTTTGACGTTCATAGAAGAACCCGCCTTAACCAGTAAGTCCGGTCGTTCGAAGGCAACGGGGGGTGGCGTAGAGGCGATCGAACGCCTGCCCGAGACTTTCGAGCGTCCGTCAGTTGTAAATAACGGTAAACGTACCAGTACTTAACGAGTCGTGCGAGCGGCGACGGACCAGGGCCCGTGGAACGCCGGACAAACTCCACGACCACTCGTTCCACTCTCGTTCCGTGTATCCGTGATCGAACGAGGGAGGAAAGACTGGAACGGGTTAGAGAGGAATTCACCGGGAATCCCCCGCGCCGTCGCGGCCGTTACGCGACTCCTTCATCCCGAACTAACGATAGCTACGCTTTTAACGTAAAGATATTTCTTGGACCGCGCAGCTAACGCGCGCGTCCTCTTTTAGTTTTGTAGCGATTAACGCGGCGCGTTTAGGAATCTCGCGTACGTAGCGACCTTCGTTGAAGTTCTTATTTTTGTACCGCTCAGCGAACGCCGACGCCGACGTTCGTCGATAGGTGTTTCTTTGATCCGTAGACCTCGTGGTTAGGGGAGAGCGTGAAAAAAGGACCAGCCGAATGAATCGTACGCGTTCGTTCCTTTCGACTTGTGATCTCATTTCTTCGCTGAGAAACGATCGTTTCTTTTTTAATCTCGAAAGGGAGAACGGGCGCGCTTACCGTACGCCGCGGGACGACGTCCATCTTGGCTCTTTGGATTTTACCATGAAATTTGTTAAAACGAACGGTGTTAGGAAGAATTTTGTCGCACGATTACTGTTTCCGTTACCGCGTCTCGACCACCGCGCGTTCTACAAATCGACGAGCGATCTACGGTTTCCGAAGTCGATTTGTCGGCTGTTCCCCGTGGCTGTCGTGATCTTTGGCCACCCCGGGGGGCATCGTCCCCCGAAACGACGGAAACCGCCCGTTCTTCCGTTGTTCAAACGGCATACCGACCGACCAAATATATTATCGACGCTCCGCTGTCTCGCGAGCGGAACGTCAGTTCTTTCGCTCGATGCGAACTTTTCTCGCAACGCCGAACGCGTCCCTGCCGTACCGAACGTCGGTTGGAGTGATTGTTTCGCGTGTGCACGGCCACACGCGTCTATCGCGTGCAAATCTGAAAAATTGATATATATCGAAACGACACATACACATATATATCAATTATCGTCCATTATAGTTACGATATTATTACGAATTATTATTTGTACAAATTTTATGTTGCGATATAAAATAAACTATAAAACGACCAGCTCGGGTACGCATTAATTCCGTGACACGCAGAACTCCATGTTTTCAGGGATTGGACCAAATGCATGCCACACTTTGATGGCCACTGTCACGTGTACGTGACTTTACCACGCAGGAGGTATACGAGTAGGTATAGTAGTAGTATTTCATTGAAATTTATTTATGAAGTAGAGCTCATGAATATTTATAAAAAAGTATTAAATATTTCAATAGAGCGTCAAATAAATTTAAAAAAAAATCGACGGGGAATAGGTGCCTAAATTTTTCGGCGAAAAACAAATTTCAAATCGTTCTAGAGAAATTATTTTCGCTTGCAGAGGTCAAGTGCAATTATTTTTGGTCATTATATATACCTCCGAAATCCTACGCACTTTTCACGAAATTTTTTCGTTTCATTATTGCTTATATGAGCCTACATAGGTCGGAAAATAAAAATGCCTGGGCAGTCGAGATTCCAAATCGTATGGCGTTGACGCGAGGTTGGATTTTAGTTGTTCAAGAACGAAAAGGCAAATATGAGGCTTTCTCTCTCAACTCCCACGAGACGGTCCGAAATTAGTTCGGGCAGCTTCGGAGAATAGAAAAAGAGGGCATGTGTGAGGGCAGTTTGTCTTTGTCGACTCTCCTATACTCTAGGAGATGATGCAGGAGGTGGCGGCCTCCTTCTGCAACATGACTACCTCGCAGAAGGAGGCCACCACTTGCCATGTCTTCCCCCTGGCCACCGTTAGCATCTGACCTCTGTTAACGACATTGCTAAACAACTCCGAATCGAAGGATATTATCTGTTAGCAGAGTTTTACCGTAGACAAGCTATACACCACAGACGAGGTATGCGAGTAGACCTTTTTTTACCTTATGGACTTTCGTGGCCGAATCTGACTGCCATACCGACCTGAAAATTCGGAGGCGATTTTAGCGACCTCTTCTCATGGATAGCGGTCAGTTGAGAAACTCACTGAATTAGTGTGATAGACAGCAGCTAGTGCGTGTAAATGCATATCAATTGAAAAGTACGAATTATTCGCGATTCCTTGACTAGTTAAAGTTGTAAATAATTTACAAAAAATCAGTCTATCCGCGGTTTCTATCCGAGGTATCCCTCGGGTTCGTAAACAAGCTTCGCGAGACATCGGAGCTTCCCCCATCCCGCCACCTAATTCGCGAGCGTTGCCGAGCACAGAGGACGGTCATCATTCGTACTTTGAAAACAAACATAGCAAGACGTGTCAAGACGTATCGGCGTTTCGCGACCGAGGTGCATATTTCTAACCTTTTTATCCTTCCACTATTACTACTCGCGTATTACTACTTACGATCTCATGCAATACGGTTTCGATTTAATCATTACTAATCGTTTGCGTACTTTAATGCATCGTTATTACGTTTCTGTTACAGTCTCTTATTGGAACTCGAAATTAAGAAATAATAAGATTTGTTGGAACCTGCCAAGACGTGTAGACGTTTCGCGACCAACGAGGTACATAGTGTTTCTAACCTTTTAATATTTCTTCATTATTATCAATTATTGTTTAATTATGATTTAATTTGTATTTCATTTCTGTTGCAGTCTCTGATTGAAATTCAACGCCATGGAATGTTTCATTGGCTCGTAAACGACACCATGACAGATGGGGGACGAGTCGACAAATTTTGGAGGGAACATTGGTAACTTCTAAACAATTTCTTCTAAAAAATTGACATCCATATTAATATTTATATATTTGTATCTCTTTATTGTGTCATGCGTTGCAAGCATGATTATAATTTTATAATCGGCCATTGTTAAGAAAAATTATGAATATCTTTGACAAACTTTTTATCTACTTCGATACATATCGAAGCATACAAAAATGGCGTCGGTAGATAATAACGATACATTGGAATAGTTTATATCAGACTGTATTCTGATCGCGATTGAATATTTCCGAGTGTTATTTATTTAATTGATCGTTCATATTTCTTTATGAATTGTTGTAATTGCAATTTGCATATATATTTCGATGCAAGTTTAAGAAAATGTAGTAACTTCGGCGTTGAAATATGCTATTCGAGCACAAATAACCAACAAACTTTAATTCTTGCAAATTTCGGAATATTTATAAAAATTACGGAACATTCTAACGTTCGAGAAAGCAAACATAATCATGCTTACAACTCTAATTATGAAACTTAGTGATATAATATTTATAAATTGAATAATTACTTGTACTTAATTATTTTCGTAGATAATATTTTATCGTTGAAATTCTCATTGATTGAGAATATTTCGCCTTCGTGGCATTGAATTTTTACGTGGCAAACTATGCATACAATAGTATTAAGTAAAGCAGTATTTCTGTTGACGAACTCTTGTAAGATGAAAAAAGAAAATCGATAGGCAAAGCACAGGTGTGCTTGTTGTTGTGTTTCTTGTCTCCTGCCCCTTTCTTTTCAGCTCTTTTCTTTCCAGGAAATTTGTTGGCCGAGCGCAATGCGGCCGGTAGATTCAGTGCTTGTGCGTAGCAACAAGTTTGTTTCTCGGGGCAAAGTGACCCCGAGCACGTTTTCGTTCGCGATGTTAGGCAAACGCGAGAATAGAAGCAGTGTTTCTTACGCGGTATTAAATTATTTCCAGAGCATCGTGGCTCTCCTTGTTTTCTCAATCGCGATAATAGAGTCATTTGTTCGCCGATTTCAATCTTCGGTCGCGGTAATCTAATTTAATACTTTTCAATCAAATTAATTATTTTTCAATTTGACATTTAAACTCCTCGTTACCGGAATTAGAATCAGTGCATCACGGAAGAGGATTATTTGGCGATGCTCCACGAGCAAACAATGTAAGTATAAATTTATACTTTGAAATTTTTAATTAAAAATCTCTACAGTTTCGACAATAGATTCTAATTGTTTTCTTACAGTTTTCTTACAGTTTCTGAACATGATCCTGGGAACCAGTAGCAGCACCCGGGGGGTATCTAGCGGTGGACCACGAGCGAACAACGTAAGTATAAATTTATACTTTGAAATTTGTTAATTAAAAATCTTTATAATTTTAACAATTGATTATAATTGCTTTCTTATTCTTTATAGCAGGAGCATGCAGGGGGCTTTGATGACTTCCACTGGGCAGCAGCAGCATCATTATGCAGTCATCCCAGAGGCACAAGTTCATCATTGGTAAGTCGCATGCTATTTGTGTTCCTCTGGTCCCCAACCATGTTGTAGGATGAAAAATCCGAATCAACACGGGTGACCAGTTGTATACTTAGTATTTTTGACGAGTTAAGTGACCTCGGGTATGAAAAATACCCATGAATTATATTTTGTTAGTGCAGGCTAGGGTCTTCTTGCACTCGCGTTTTTTAATGTTATCGATAAATATTACACAATATAATTATTACACAATTTTGATCAAATATATGATATATGTTTATTAACTTTATATGAATTATATAATCGAGTAGAATATAAATTAATATAATATGAAAACATTATATTAATTGTACGATTCAGTAAAATATCTTACATTATTAATATAATTATTAAATATTCGTTTTATCGATTAATACATCATATGATGTATTTTATGTGCAAGAAGGCGTTTCGCGACTGGTCGATTTTCAACTCAAAGGAACATGCATGTTAATTTTATTTTTTAAAAAATTTACTTTGACGACAGAATCGACCAGGCTTAATTGAATATTTTGCATAATAATTTATCAAATTTATTTCAATTTGCAAAGTAAATTATTTTATCATGAGATCTTTATTAAAGTCTTACATTTTGCACAATTAAATTTCAGTCACAAATTTTTCTTGAATAATAATATCTTTCAATATTAACGTACTCTGTTGTTGATATATTACATAGAACAAGTCGAGTCATTTTAATTGAGAATAGATACCGTTTAGTTAATTATTAATAACCAGTTTTTCTAGTCAGGATTTTCAGGATACTTTTCCGTGTTCGTTGCCTAAGTTCGTGCATATGCCCAAGTGTTATTTGCACGAGCGAAGGCAACGGGGCACGATGACTTAGTTTGTAACATTTACAATAATTATTTATCCGTGCGACTGACAATGCTAGTGTATCGTGCACGATGTACTGTCCACATATGTGTGTTTGTGGTTAGGATGTGGAAGTACATCGTTTCAAAAGTTTATTACGATTCAGATACAGAATTTGTTGACATTAGATTCATAAGAATCGTAATAATAATATTAAACTCATAGTTATTATTTACTTGGCAATTGTTCGTATTGCATACACGTCAATGATATTGTAAAATGCATAATGAATTAGCTTTTCGATCTTATATAATCATATGTAGAGTATATTTTAATAAAGACTATATCAGATATATTGAAATGTTTTACATAAATAATAAAAGTATGCAATGGGCACTAGCTTTGTCAGTCCACTGCAAAAACTGGTACGTACACAATTAGAGTGTGAATGAAGTTAGTCATGTCCGGGTGTCGGAGGAACCCCGGGGAGTCCTCTCTAGTTTAGGTCGCGCCCGGACATTGTGAATGAGAACCGTGGAGTGTTTGTTTGAGAGACTGAGTTTTGCATTTTTTTAAATATAGGGTTAGGTAGGTAGGTAACTTATTCTCTGGTGTGTGTGTTTAAACCTAAGTAGGTAGGGTCAGGGCAGGACTGTCCACATTTAGTAACTCGGGTAGGCGCGTTTTCGCGTGGCAGTTCTGTACCTGTAGTTACGATTTCGAGAGTAGAAATCTTGCTGATTCAAACGGTGCACTTGTGCTGTTTGTTTCGGCTTTATTTTCGACTCCTCGAATCGCGCGACTCTTAAAGTCGCTCTCTCGCGCTCGCGGTCGGGATTAGGTCCCTTTTGAAACGTTCGTCCCGCTCGAGATTCGCCACGTATGCTCTTGCAACAATTCGTATATTGTTGGAAGACTACGTATTGCACGAAATCTCGAGCCCAGTCTTAAGTAAGTTTCAGGCATCGGCAGGACCGCCGAAGAAAGAAAAGGCTCTCAATGAGCTGAAGAGGCCCTGACAAACTGTCTCAAGAGCGGGCTACAACAAATGGCTTTTCATCTTCATCCTAGGATGAGGATGGAAAGTCATTCCTCTTACTATTTTGTCACTTAACTCGTCTGTAGTTGTAGTTAGTTTATTTTTCTGACTGGCTCACGTATGCATGTACCTGATGGTACATGATTGCACCATACATGCCAGCCATCCCTCCCCATAACTCGCGGTTATGATATACATAGTGTTGCGAATATGCAATAATCGCGTTTGCTTGTAGAGTTGCGAATTCCTATTTTTCGCGTTTCCTTTTCAGGGTAGTGTTGTGAATAATTACCATTCGCGATTGTTTTCATGCAACCTTAGGTACCGGGAGTTTGCTTTAAAAGTAGCGTTGCGAATTATTGATAAACGCGATTGCTCGTAGAGTTGCGAATTACCATTTTTCGCGGTTCCTTTTCAGGGTAGCGTTGCGAACAATCACGATTCGCGTTGCTTTTTTACTCTTTTATACATACAATGGACATCAACCGCGTTTGCAATTTTCATACTATAAATTAGCGTTGCGATCTTGATCAATCGTGCGATTTTTTATTTAGCGTTGCGATATTTTCAATGCCCAAATTCTACAATTGTAGTACTAGTAGTAGTTAGTTTATTTTGTGGCCAGTACATGTCTATGGACATGTACCAATAGCCCCTGATTAAAGTTAGAGTTGCGAATAATATACAATGTTCGGGTTTGCTCGTAGAGTTGCGAACAAATATTTATCGCGTTGATATATTAGTGCTGCGAATAAATACGATTCGTGATTGTCTTTATGCAAACCTATTAACCGGTCGTTTGCTTTAAAAATAGCGTTGCGAATTTTTAGTAAACGCGATTGCGAATTAGAGTTGCGAATTACTAATTTTCGCGTTTGCTTTTCAGGGTAGTGTTGCGAATAATTACCATTCGCGGGTTGCTTTTATTCTTACAAGTCGCGTTTGGAATTTTTTCTATTATAAATTAGCGTTGCGATTGTTGATTTATCGCGTTGTTGCCCCGTAGTGTTGCGACATTTAAAACGTCTAACTTCATCCCCATATGTGCCACTCTATTGTAGTTTGAAGTAGCTCGATGTAGTTAGATTATTTTGTGCATGTATGTTTATAGCTACAACCGAAGACGCCAGCACCTGATCCAGCGTTTTTGGGCAACGCGATTTGCATTAGCGTTGCGAAACAGAAATATATTTCCATCAAACATAGAGTTGCGAATATACAATAATCGCGTTTGCTCGTAGAGTTGCGAATTCCTATTTTTCGCGTTTCCTTTTCAGGGTAGCGTTGCGAATTCCATACGCGATTGCTTTTATCGTTATTTAAGAATAGCGTTGCGAACGTACCGATCGGTTTGTTCTTAGCGTTGCGAATTACTATTTTTCGCGTTTACTTTTCAGGGTAGCGTTGCGAATAATCACCATTCGCGGTTGCTTTTATTGTTAGAAATCGCGTTTGGAATTTTTATATTATAAATTAGCGTTGCGATCTTTACTTGTCGCGTTTTGTATTAATTAGAGTTGCGATTCAATGCCCAAAAGCTGGCCAAAACGCTGGCCACTGCACCAGGATCATCGAAAAGCAAGCTGAGATTCTACAAAGCCTCGAATGGCTCAACGTCGTTATTAAAATTAGTGTTGCGCATGATTGAATATGGGTGCACGCGATTTAATTAATAAAGGAACCCTGCGTGGTTCATTTTACGAATAACAAGCACCATTCGCGTATAGCTTTTTATTTTATAAATTAGCGTTGCGAAAGAAAGAATGGTCCACTCACGGGTTGTTTGAATTTAAGACGAGTGGACGTTTATCTGAAATATATTGTGGGATCGGGAAGATAATGACTCCGCTCTGTTCCGTTCCGCACAATTTTATTGTTGCTGTCGTACAACGACGTGACTCGTGGTGCGGGTTACGCTCGACTCTCTGGTACGATCATCGCCACCGTACCAAGAGGCCTTCAAAAACAAAAGACGGTCAGAGACGACGACAACGGCTTTTCGGCTCACGCGGCTCTGGTCGTCTCGTGTGCAACCATCGTCTCGTGTGCAACCATCGTCTCGTGTGCAACCATCGTCTCGTGTGCAACCATACATTGTAGCGGCTTCGAACGGCTAAGGCGTATGTGGCGCCTTGGCCGCCACACTACCCCCCTGCCAGTAATTGGCACAATTACGAAAAATTGACCGACTACATTACCACTACCATTTACTCTATTATATAAAATACGTTATCCTAACTAAGATTTACATTACAGTATTTGAACAGAGTTGAAAAAAAAAGGAATTTACATGGAGTTTAATATATAATACGTAATACCTAAAAATACATGAAAGTACATAAAAGTGATGGATAAAAATAAATGGTATATGATACTTATTATAATAATGCGCAAGCCTTAAGTACTACCGCGTAATTTGAAATCGATCGGGAAAACGTACGCGTCTACCTGAACGCGTAACACGTTGCTGTATAACCGGCGCATTGTCAGGTACGTTTGTTTGTGTGACCGGCTGATTTTCTATGCTCACGGGATCCGGTCTGTTTTCTGCTAGCATATAAGCAGGCTTTAGCCTTTCAATTGATATATTTATTTCCTTACCTCTAATGTTTATTGTAAATGTTTTTTCGCCTCGGCGCACTACGGCGTATGGACCTTCATAAGCGGGTTGTAAAATAGTTTTGGCTGAATCTGTTCGGATGAAAACATGTGTTGAACTGCTAAGATCTTTGAAAACGAATGTACGATTAACGGAATGGCGTGATGCATTAGAGGGACTCAATTTAGAAAAATGGTTGCGTAGTCTATTAGTAAAATCGGAAGCATTTTCTGTGCCTTCCGCTGAATGCGAAGACAAGAACTCTCCCGGTAATCTTAATGGCTCGCCATAAACTAATTCCGCTGAGGTAGCGCCGAGGTCTTCTTTCCAGGCGGAACGAATACCGAGTAGAACCGTCGGAAGTATTTCTGTCCACTTGTCGGATCCGTGGCACCTTATAGCCGACTTGAGCTGTCGGTGAAAACGCTCTACCATCCCATTGGCCGCTGGGTGATACGCCGTTGTGCGAAGGCGTGTGGATCCAATTAAATTGTTCAGCGCAAAAAATAATTTGGATTCGAACTGCCTACCCTGATCGGTGGTAATCCGTACGGGAGCACCAAACCGCGCTACCCAACCGTCATAAAAGGTTCGAGCTACGGTTTGGGCCTCCTGATCGACCATGGGGAAGGCTTCCGGCCACCGCGTATATCTGTCTACACAGGTCAGACAATACCTGAAACCTTCGGACACCGGTTAAAATTACTATGTCTAAATGAATGTGTTCGAATCGCGCAGAAGGTTTAACAAATGTAGCCAATGGTGCAGTCACATGACGGGAAATTTTTGATCTTTGGCACGGTATACAGCAACGTGTCCACGTGCGAACATCTCTTTTAATCGACGGCCAAACATAACGTTGCGTTATGAGCTTGATCGTCGCGTTAATACCTGGATGTGATAATACATGTAACATATTAAAAACTGCGCGTCGGAAAGGAGGGGTGACATAAGGTCTTACATTCTTAGTCGAAATATCGCAAAAAATTTCGGAAGACGTGCCAGGCAACGAGACTTTACGTAATTGCAGGCTAGATTCGCTATTCAACAACCGCTGCAACTCCTCATCCTGGGCTTGCGATTTTGCCAATTCTTCGAAATTAATCGAGTGGTTAACCGTTTCCACTCTGGACAGTGCATCGGCAACGACGTTGTCTTTACCGGAAATATGTTGAATATCTGTAGAGAATTGCGCAATGTAATCTAGGTATCGGAATTGTCGAGGAGAGCATTTATCTAATTTCTGTTTGAAAGCGAAAGTTATGGGTTTATGGTCTGTAAAAATCGTGAAATGTCTGCCTTCGAGCATATGTTTGAAATGTTTTATTGCTAAATAGATAGAAAGTAGTTCCCGGTCGTAAGCTGAATACTTCTTTTCGGCAGATCCTAATTTCTTAGAAAAGAATGCTAATGGTTGTCGTTCGTTGCCGACGCACTGATGTAAAACAGCTCCTACGGTGTAATCAGAAGCATCGCAGGTAACCGACAATGGAGCGTTGACCGCAGGATGAGAAAGCAGGGTTGCGTTTGCTAAACTATTTTTGGTATTTTCGAAAGCCTGACGCGCTTCCGAAGTCCAGGCTATCGAGGTCTTGCCCTTTAAATTGCCGGCTAGAAGGTCGTTCAAGGGTGCTTGAAAGCGAGCGGCATCTGGGATAAAACGGCGGTAAAAATTAAGCATTCCCAAGTACTGCCTCAAATCCTTCGCGTTTTTCGGAAGGGGAAATGACTTTATGGCTTGTACCTTGCCGGGCAAAGGTTGAGTGCCGCTTTCATTTACCCGATAGCCTAGAAATTTAACTTCTTCCTGCCCGAACGTGCATTTATTCGGATTAACAACAATGCCATAATCTTTTAATCGTTTAAATAATAATTCTAAATGGCGCAGGTGATCGGCTTGGGATTCTGAGGCGACCAAAATGTCGTCTATATACGCGTAACAAAAATCGAAACCGCGTAAAATTTCGTCGATAAAGCGCTGAAATGTTTGCGCGGCATTTCGTAACCCGAACGACATGTACGGGAATTCAAAAAGCCCAAACGGCGTTGTAATGGCCGTTTTTCCGACGTCTTCCGACGCAACCGGAATCTGATTATAAGCTCGGACGAGATCTATTGTGGAAAATACCTTTTTGCCACTCAGTTGTTGCGCAAAATCCTCAATGTGACGCACGGGGTATCGGTCGGGAATTGTCCGTGCGTTTAACGCTCTATAGTCACCGCAAGGCCTCCAAGCTTCTTCGCCCTTCTTCGGAACCATATGAAGGGGTGCTGACCACGCGCTCTTCGAAGGACAAGCGATGCCCATCTTCACCATCGCGTCGAACTCCTTCTGGGCAGCCCTGAGCCGGTCCGGTGCAAGCCGCCGCGGCTTGCTGGAAACGGGTGGTCCAGGGGTTGTCTCGATGTAATGCACCGTTTGGTGCGTAGTCCTCATCGGGGTGCCGCTAGGCCGTGTAAGTTCCGGCATCTGCATCAGGAGCTGGTGGTAAACGGTAGTCCCTGCTACTGTCTTCACCGACGGCGTCTCATCCTCGGCTCGTGTTCCGCGGACCGTTAACGACGTGGTCCGATCGACGAGGCGACGATTGCGGATGTCCACCATAAGATCGAAGTGATCGAGAAAGTCTACCCCGATTATGGGTTTTGTAACATCCGCAACCACGAATCGCCACACGAAATCCCGTCGTAGGCCGAGGTGCAGGTTTAACGACACTGTCCCGTAGGTGTTAATTACACTCCCATTCGCCGCCGCCAGCTGGTACTCCGATCTTTCTCGCAATCCGCCTAGCAGGCGGCGCGGAAAAAACGCACAAATCGGCCCCGGTATCCACTAAAAATTCCGTCTTCGAGCTGTTGTCTAAGATGAAGAGGCGGCGTGATGCTGGATTTGTGTCGCTGGCCGCCATCAACGACTCCCTAGGTCGTTTCCCTGATCCGTGGCGTTCCAATTGCACGGTGCAACGCACCTCTGCGCGGCCGGACCGAACCGCCAATGGTACCAGCATTTCCCTTGATGGTCCATTTGTCCTCCCGCGGGCCGCTCTCGCGATCGCGATAGAGATCGTCTGCGGTAGCGCGAGTTTGGATGATTTCGGTGGGTCCACCTGCGACGGGAAGATTGCCCCTGGTCCACCAAGGATTCACGGATGGCAGAAATTTCCTGCCTCAAGGAAAGAGCCAATTGTGACATCTTAATGTTTAACATGGCCTCGATGCTCGGGCCCGGCGGGGGTATTTGGCAGGATGCAGATACGCTCGTAATCGCGGCCTCCGTGACGTGTACCCGCGGTGTCATCGTATCCGCAACAGCGTCTGCCAACTCTGCCACCTTATCCAGCGGGGTGTCCCGCTGCGTGGCTAAAATCACCTGCATATTAGCAGGTAGTCGGCCCATCCAAAGCGTCCGCAATACACCGTCCGAAAAAGCCGTACCGGCCAATCCGCGCAGGTGACGAAGAAATTGAGACGGTTTTCTGTCCCCGATTTCCTCGTGTTCCAATAACCGCCGCGTTTTCTGTTCCTGCGACGCACTAAGCCGGCGAATGAACTCATTTTTTAGCGTCGTGTACGGATCCGCGGCCGGGGGATTCATGATAATGTCTCTTACTTCCGCGGCGTGTCGCGCACTTAACGCGCCGAGAATGTACCCGAATTTCGTGGTCTCCGACGTTACATTGGATACCTCAAAACTTCTCTCTACCATTGAAAACCACATCTCCGGGTCTCCCGGACAAAACTCGGGTATCCGTACAGCGACGCGATCAACTGCCAACGGCACACCCGCGGATGTCCCTGCGTTAACGTTAGGGTCAGTCATTTTACCAGTCTTAGTCACAAAAAAAAAATAGTTTCACCGCACACACACACCGCGCTTACTATATGTCAGACCGTGTCCTTTTCTTATGTCCTTAACACTATACACTTATTTCTCTACACTAACTAATATTGTCCGTATACAAAAAATGTCCAAATTTTCTTAAAAAAAACTTTACTTGCGCGGCGAGATCACGTCGGGGTCACCAATGTGGGATCGGGAAGATAATGACTCCGCTCTGTTCCGTTCCGCACAATTTTATTGTTGCTGTCGTACAACGACGTGACTCGTGGTGCGGGTTACGCTCGACTCTCTGGTACGATCATCGCCACCGTACCAAGAGGCCTTCAAAAACAAAAGACGGTCAGAGACGACGACAACGGCTTTTCGGCTCACGCGGCTCTGGTCGTCTCGTGTGCAACCATCGTCTCGTGTGCAACCATCGTCTCGTGTGCAACCATCGTCTCGTGTGCAACCATACATTGTAGCGGCTTCGAACGGCTAAGGCGTATGTGGCGCCTTGGCCGCCACAATATCTTTTTCTTTAAATATTTGTCAAAAGAAATACTGCTTGAAAATGCTGTTGTAAATAGACCAATTGTTTTAGTCTTTATAACGTGTTAAAAGCTGTAATTTTAGTTAAAAATGCTATATTATGATTAATTTTATGATTCCACTATGTATATGTATATCTATATCACTAAGTATTCATTATTAGAGTTATTTTTACGGTATATAATAACCTTTGCCAAACCAAATTGTTATTTATAAATAGTGAATTTTTTATAAATATTCTGTATTCTTTGCATAGATCAAAGTTTGTTCGCGATCATTGTTTTAATCGATGGAAAATAGAATGCTTGCATCAAAAGGGTATGCAAATTGCAATTCGATAATTTCATATTGAGAGTTAATTGCCGCGTAGAATCGACATTTTCGTTCGCTATTGCTTTCTCTGTATGAACCTAATTTAGTTTCGAATACAGTGAAATATAATTATTGCAATGTATACGTCTTGAAAAATTGTTTATTTCATAAAGGAAACGAAAAGTAAAATCTACGGTAACGAATAAATAAAATTTTCAATCTATTTCGTATTTATCTTAACATTGAGACAAATTTTCATTCAATTTCACGTAGTATTTATGTTTTTAAACTTTTTAATTTCAATTTTTTCTCGTGGAAACTTCAGTTCAAATATTAATTTCATATCACTTTTATAATTATTTTTTTCTGTGTTCATTAATACACTTTCATTTCAGCTATTAATCCTTCGAACAAGTTCTTGTTACAGAATATATAATCATCGAAGAATGGAATTGGAAATGGTACACGGATTCCATCTTAGTCGCTCTTAGAGAAACATTTCATACAATTTTATTTATTGTCTGATTTATGTTTCAGGGAAACATCGTGGGATTAATCAAGACATCAAGAAGAAAATATCTTGTCATATTTCTTTGTTTCATGTCGGTTATATTTATTGTATATGAGTGTATGTTTTAGAAAAACATCGTGGGATCGATGAAGACACCAAGAAGAAAATATTTCCTCATATTTCTTCGTGTTTCTACAGATTGCGTTAGAATATAAGTACAAATGTATATAGATTATAAGATAAAAAAGCGTCCTCCTGCCGTTTATTAAATATTACCGAAACGTGTGTGTAAATTTCAGTGGGAATGATTAATATTAAGATACATATTAGTATTCTAATATGCAAGGTCCATACGTGCAGTTGCACATTTCTGGTTGGATATTCAGGATCCTTTCTTTGTTTCGTACGAGTGTCTTGTTATTTAAGAAGGAACAATTAGTAATAAAGTACATATTGGTACTTTATTAATCAGGATTCGTACGTGCACTTGCACATTCCAATTTCGTTTCTAGAAAACATGTGATTGTCTCACATGTATTAACATTTCGTTAGGTTTTCGATCTCTTCATCAGAGTTCGTGCGTGCAGTTGCACATTTCAATTTCGTTTTTTAGAAAACATGTGTATCATTTCACGTGTATTGACATTTTGTTAGGTTCTTCGTCTCTTGATTGGGCAGTTCTTTTAAGAACTCTCCTTTTCTAGCTCGTTTCTAACTTTTCGATAGCTTCTCCCTTAGATAGGTATTCGAATTCCTCGCCAAAGGAAGGGTGGTTGGGGCGAGGCTAGGGCGGGTCTCCATTCGCAGCAACCTCCACGTGGTGGGACCTGGGTAATATTATTTAACGTTTAATTAATAATCGTATCGCTCTTAGCTGGGTAATGCAATTATTAATTGAAATCTAAATAATATTAGCTAATTGGCTGCGATCCGCTTTGCATAGATCATCATAAATATAGAGCTTCTTCGCTAGATTAGTTTTGTTTCGCATTAATTCATCAAAGATTCTAGAATATTGTCAGAGACAAGGTATACGAGTAGATCTTTCACCCAATGTATTTTTTCGGCCCATTTTTTATGGGGTATCGAAATCCCATTACCATTTTCGTGTCATTCGCAACGTTACCAACAGATTCAGAAATTGATTTTAATTCATTCCATAGTCAACTCCACGTATTCACGTACTCACTACAGCTGTTGCCGATCAATAGCAATTCAGTGAATAGTTTCTCAGCTGACCGCCATTCATGAGAAGAGGTCGGTAAAATCACCTTCGAATTTTCAGGTCGGTATGGCAGTCAGATTTAGCCACGAAAGCCCATAAGGTGAAAGGCCTACTCTATCCCTCATGCGTGTTACCAACATCTAACTGCATTCTCGGTTGCAGAAAATGATATTACCGTCGTGAGATGAGTACCAACAGTTAAAAAAGCTAGTCCAATGTTTTATCAACCAACGTTTAAAACGAGAAGCGCATCAATATCGTCATTGGTTTGCGTCCAAAGTCATTTCAGTCATTCGTGCTACATATATAATGCATAAACACTGCATAAGTTCAGCAGACAATTGCAAATGAAAGATGGACGCATAGTCCGCTCAATTTTAGTACAAATAATTCGACTTGAAACTAGTTTTTCCAAAATAACCAACGCGTCCTTTTTACGCATTTTCACCACGGATGCGTCGAAATTTTTCGGAACGCCAACGGTATCCGTGGTTTTCGATGTAACACGGACCTTGTATCGTAAAAGCAGCGAGGTTCGCGAAAGGTGATCAATAACCGTCAATATGCAGGACGACGTTTTAATAAGAGTGTTAGCCTGAGATCCTGGGGCCCAGTTTATGACTCCACGACACAGGACGTCACTTCGCCGCTCTTACTGCCTGCTCTTTATTACCAATCGTCTCTGTCTCCCTCGTTGTCCCGCTTCGCCATCGTCCCCCTGCTCTCTTGTCTCTCGATCGCACTCGTTTCTTCCCTATTCGGCCCCCATACTCGTTCTCTCTTTGTTACTCCGCTCTCCTCGGCCGTTTTCGCGCGAATTTATTATTTATAAAGCCGAAGGAGGCATCGCGCCTCCTCGAGCACCGTTCCAGCTTCGCGACGTAACTCTCGCAAAAGTTCCACCGGTCCTGTCGCACGAAATGTTCGTTTCGCAAGGAATCCTGGGTATCGTTAAGTGGACGCAAGTTTACCCTCAACTTTGAAAGCCGGATCGAAATGCATTTGGGGGAACCGCGGGATTTACCGATGCTAAATGTATTTCTCGTTCCGCGACGCTGATTAGATTGTCGTAAAAGCTTTCGATTAATCTGAAGTGGCGACATATGTTCAACATTTCCGGAAGTCGGCTGGCTCGAGTGGCTCGCACGCGTCTATGCTCTATAGATGTGAATTTTTATCGGGAAACTTCGACAGCCCCGGCTGCTCGCTCTCCACCGAGTCGAGACAATGTTGGTCGAGACAAAATTATTTTGGTCTAACTCGTTATTACATAGAATTTGTCACACGCGAAGAATAATTTTCTTTCCACGAATTCGTTCGACTCTTCGCTCTTCGTAGTAATTACGCGTTTTGGGTTTCCAAAGACACGCAGTAAACGTATCCCGTAGAAAATTGGGCAATATCTACGATTGAACTTTCGAGCAAGAATCTTCACCGGAAGCGACCCTGTAAGTAAGCATGGATCCGATAGGAAACCGTCGCCGGTGGGATGCGCCTGTGTCGACTGCGCCAAGTAAACCCAAACTCTCGGCTTTCTGTTCGGGTAAACAGCGTCTTAATCCTATCGAGATTGCTCGTTACAAGACGCGAGCCGGTAACCGAAGTTCCTCCAGCAACGCTGCCAACGTCTATTTACAGCCTCCGCTTCCGTACGAAGATCGCGAGCTTTTGTCGCGCGGCCTCTCGACAATCGAAGCCTTTTATCCCTCCGGGAGTATCGGAGGAACGGAAAGTTTGGCGTCCGGGCGCGGGGCCCAGATGTCGATCCCGAAACGAAAGCTACCCGAACCCAAGGAAAAGAAAAGAAGGGGTGCTCGTAGGAAAAGCGAGGAGAACCGTCGGTGAGGCAGCGTGCATGCGTTTAATCGATAATCACCGGCAAGTGGTTTCGTCCGAAAAGGGTGCGGTGGTTACATCTGCGAGGTATCATCAGCGCCGGCTACGAAACACCGATCCATCATCTCTCGCCGAGTCTAAATCCGAAATTGCTCGACCGTTTCCCCGGGCAAAGCGTGCGGCTATAATAGGGATTATGGCCGGTGTAAATAAATTTCGAATCGAGAGTAAGCCTGTCTCTTTAAGCTTTGCAGCGGTTCCGAGTCGCGTTGGCGGACCAGCTCCTTCGAAAACGTCGGGGATCTGCTCGAAATCGTTAGTAGACGTTTCAAGGTGCAAAAGACTCGTGGTGCTCGCGAGATGAAAAGAGTCGGTAACCGTTTTCTTAGACTCGAAATCGAAGCGTTTGAAATCGGTCAGCGAGGCGTGGGGGGTTCGTTTTTAGGCGAGCCTCGGGTACAACGGGACGCTGATAACGAGCAACGCGAAGTGACAGCGAGGTGGTTCGTATCTCGTGTACGGTAAGAGAGCTGGCGACTCCGGTTGTCTTCTTGCCGCGCGGTTGCTGAAATAGTATTGTTACGCTGCTCATTGAGCACGAGGCACGTTGTCAAGATTGTCAGCGACGGATAGAGGGACAACCTTCGCCGGGTAATAATAGGTATGGTGTCAGCAGGATGTTTCGACATCCGATCGCGAACTTTTTCTACCTGGATGGAAGGAGTGGACGGCGGAGGATACGAGACGGAGTGGGTAAGACGCGAAGGTTAAACGGGGATGGCGGAAGATTTTGGGGGAATGCAAACTTGGGCTCGCGGCGGATCACGGAGCCGGGAGAACAAAAAAGAACGCGCAGGAAGATGGAAAGGATTACGGTGCGTCAGGAGGGATGACTGAACGGCCGGTAATCGCCGTGCCGCTCTAATATTTCGAATAGTTCGCATTTACAATGGGCTTTATTGGCGGGAAAACTGAGGGGGGTATTTTGAGCGGGCAGGACATCCATCACCGGGTGTCAACGTGATTGTCTTGCGTCGCGTTCACCGCGGAGAAGTATTGACGCGTCGGGAGAAACCGCGTCTCGCGCCTAGAGACGAGGCGTCGTTTTTGCACGAAAAGAGACAAAATGTCTGGTCGTCGCGGGCCCCCCCCGGCAGGGACACGCGGCGATTCGTCGACGGACGGATCGAAGAATGATGGGACGATTCGACGTCGCCTCGTTCGCGGCTACGGACAGCATTATTTCGACCAGGGGAGCTCGGGTTCGCCATTGTATCGTATTTAAATGAGCTTTCTAATGCGTTTAGGTCGAATATCGCGGTAGACGGGTGCCATCCTGCCAGCCATGGGACGGATCTGGCTGGATGGTGGCTGTTAGCACGAACGCAGCTTTGGGTCGAATCCTATCGAACGAGTGGAAAGTAACTGATCGAAAACGAGATGGAAGTTTAGCGTACGATGTCGCTTGTTGGTCGGTTAGTTTTCTTAACATGATTGTAATGGCGTCGAGTCGCAAGATTTCGGTGGTCAGTCGATAGTTGCGTTTATGATAAACTTGTGATTCCCGTGGCGGAGGTTTCTTGGAGAATTTTCGACGAGCAGATTCGCAGGGGGGAAGAAGCGAGCTCACCGCACCGAATAAAAATGCTCGGCGTTGTCGTCACCGCGCGCGTGGATTAAAGTCGACGAGAAATAAAAGCTGGTCGTTCGTTGGGAAAACACAATGTTGGTGGCCATAGAGAGAGAGATACGTGGGTAAAGAGAGACAGAGAGAGAGTGTAGGTTGTACATACGCTCACGGGAGGCGTCGATGCATAATCGGAGCGCACCCTCCCGTGGCTATCCGTTTTATTTATCCGATAACACGCCATTATGGGCGAATCGCGGACGCGGCTGTGTCGGTAACGATTGGCTATTTATAATAACACGTGGCATATGGGTAATTAGTTGCGCGTAAGCCGCGCTGAAAAACCGAACGGTGGCGTATGTACGTGTCCAGAAAAATTACCGTCGTTTTTCATCCGCCGCCGCTCCGGAATCCATTATTCCGCCTCTTGATTTTTCTCCGTCCTCCGGCCGTCCCGGCAGGCATTGAAAACCGCACGCAATTAGCGTTTCGCAAAATCCCGCGCTTTCGTGACTCCTCTCGATCGACTTTGACGCCCGATTCGCCGGCCCGCGACGCTCACGTATAGTATCTCTCGCACGAACGAGTAATTACGTTAATTTGATCGATACTCTCTCTTTCCTCTGATATCGAGGGGACGACGGGAGGCTGGGATTCAAGGACAACGGAAAGACGACCGGAGCGATGGCGGTGCACGCCGTTCTGCAAAAAATACGAAGAATCCGCCGCGTGTCGTGCGTCCGGGTAATCGCGGACCGATCGTGAAGAGACACCGAGGAGATCGACGCTTCCGGTGCACCGGAGTCCTTCCGGCGCGTGTCCGGTTCGCTGCCACGGGATGCCTCCGTCTCGAACGAGTTACCGACAAAAATCCGCGCTTTTTCTCCCTCCCTTGGCCGACGCAACGCTTACCCTCCTTTTTGTCCTACGGTCTGTTACAGTTCTGCAACGACGACGCGCAAACAATGACGAGGGTTACGTAACGGCCTATGCACAACGGGCAACCGTTCTCTGCATCGCGCAATTCTCTCGTTGCGGGGTGGCCAATGAACAGCAACAAGAACGATCCCACCGAGCACCGTTCGCGTGAACGCTCGAATCTATCGTCGCATGCGAAACGCGCTAAAAAACATATTATCATATCTCTCGTATTTTCATTTCATCTTATTACCCCAGATACAATTGCTAGTTTCTCTTTTCGTTACGTCGTGTTCAACTTTACCTGTTGAAAATGCCAAATCCGACTATCGATTTCTCGAGCACTCCATCTTGGAATTTTATAGAGACGTGTATTCTACGTAACAAGACAGTATTATGGGCGTATAAATAATCTTCGTAACTTCTTTGATAGTACCCAATGTTTTCTTTAAAAGATCACTACTGCATGTAACTCGGTAAAACTTCCATTGTGCAACATGATCTCATAAATTCTTTGAATTCTACCCTACGTCGTTCGATAGACTAATGGTCATCCTGGAGTCGATTCAAAACAGTAGTTCGAAGCGTCAAAATTGTTGATACAATTATCAAAGTAGAGTGATATTTTAATTATTCCGATTATTCCTGAGAGTCCTCTGCGCGAGGCGGTGCAATCCAATAATGAAACCACCCATCCTTTAATAGTTAAAGTTTTGTTTCCACATTCTGGCTAAAAGATCGTTTCGCCTGTGAGGCTTTAATCGACGAAAAGGAGCAAACTGCGTTAGAGAACGCGAACAGCACCGCGAACGAAATTGTTGTAGAGTCGTCGGAAAGACCTGGACACCGTTAGCCGTGGCAGGCTTGGAAGTCGTAAGCCCGTGGGTTCGAGATATTTTCTCGTGACCGCAAAACAAGAGGAGGCAGCGGTTGCTTGGACGGGCGAATGCGTCGAGTCGGTCCGACCGACGGGATTGTCCTTCATTACGCACGAAGGAAAGTGCAGTCATCGGCGTGCATACCCGTAGGTATGCACACAGAGGCATTAGCTCCCCCAAAGCCAACCGGTATTAATTCCACTAATTGGACGTGGTTTGGTTCGTGGCAAACATCGGTCCCCTACCGATCCTCGACCTTCCTCGAACGGAGGGACTTGGATCTCGCGATCGATCGGTTCGTCGCCGCGAACGATGACTTTATCGTCGCTGGAAACGAAACACCCTCTCGGGGCGGACGCGGGTTCGATTTGGTTCGGGGTAGTCGAATCTCGAGTTTACGAAGGAAACAGCGATTTCGGGGTGGTTAGTTCGTATCGAGCGGAGGGTAACTGGGCAAAGACGTAGTCGAGAGCAGCTTTTGTCGGGAAACTGGAACAGCGAGAAGACGATCGGCCCCCGCTCTTCGGAGCGAGGCTGGTCAATGAACGTTAGGCCCAGGGGGTCTCGTTCCGTTTGGGGTTGCACGAGGTCAAGGGATCAGCTGCGTCGGGAGGTGTACGTGTGCGAAGCCCGATACACGTACACACGTGTGGACGCGTAACGAACGCGGAGGGTCTTTCCTCGTGGATCTGGGTCACCGGGCCGATGAGGACTGATCGGGGGTTGACCGCTAGAAAAAGGCCAAACGATGCGGCCTCTGCCTTCCTCTTCATATCTCGCCTATCTCTCGACAGCCTCCGAACAGCCGCCCGTGACGAGTTAATCGGACAGCGGGGGTCTTCTCTCCTCTGGAATCCCTCCCTCCGGTGTGCGCGTCGGCGGACGCGCTCGGACGTCGACCGATCTCGCGTTCGACATATCCGGTCTCGGGGCACCGGAAGGTGAGTTTGTTTCGGAAAATCGTGCAAGATTTCTCAGGCTGCGAGCCAAGACTGGAGGCGTTTGTTGCTCCATCCGCGATTAACGGGCCAATTAACGACGGACGAGACCAAGGGAAGTTCGGACGTAAGAAGCATCGGCGGATACGGATGTTTTAGGTATGGCGCAAAGATATCAAAGCACTCATACTTGGGAGCTTACCGAGAGCCCGCGGAGAGTGTCGGGTATGGTATATCGCGCATGTTACCGGGAGGTGGAGGTGGAGGAGGAGAAAAGCGAAGAAACGGTGGTAGCGACGCGGTGCCATGGCGCGAGGGGGCGAACGAAGAGGGCGGCGGGCAGAGTCGGAAAGAGGGTGGCCGCGGAGCGGAGAGAGATCGCGAGGAAGCGGAGTTACCTACAGAAGAAATAAGCGCGCCCGTGTAATGCTGATGGCGAATATGGTAGAGGAGATCCAGCGAGGGAACGGCGAAGAAGAAGGCGGCAAGGGGGTCAGGCTCTCCTTGGCGAAGGGATGAGTGGGAGGGGGAGGGAACCCCCCCGCACGCGCGGGAGACCGACCGATCGATTCGAACGCCGGCGACATTCTTCGTCGTACGGACAGAGGAACAGGGAGAAACGGCGAGAGACAGGCAGGCAGGCAGGCAGGCAGGCAAGCCGGGTGGGAGAAGGAGAGACTCGGAGAATAGGTCGGCCACGAAAGAGGAAACGAGATGGCGAGTGCAGCGCTGGTCGCGCGCGAGAGAGCGCGAGTTCCAGAGAGCGTGCAAGCCATAAGCCAAGGTGGGAGGAGAAGCCGCCGGAAGAAGTGGGAGGAAGCTACGAAGAGGCAGGGGAAGCTGGCACTCCGGCACCAACAGACAGAGAAGGAACGCGTGCGTGAGAAAGCGAGAGAGAGAGGGTGAGTTGGGGAGGAAAGGAGACGAGACCAGAGTGCGACGATAGGCGAAGAAGAGCGAAGAAGGTGAACGAAGCAGGGGGAAGCGAAGAGAAGAGAACGGAATAGCCACGAGGACTGCGGGCGAGGAACGTGGGGGCTTCGGGCGAGGGGCGGTGAAGGGGGAAGGGGGGTTGAAATGGGGTGAGATGGGAGGAGGTGGGGTGGGGTGGGGCGAGGGGAGAGGTACACCGGTGCGCACCGAGGAAGGGTGGTAAGTAGAAGAGACTCGAGAACGAAACAGAAAAAGAAACGGGAGGGGTGCCGAGTAGAAGAAAGCAAAAAGGGGTAGAGAAGAAAGGAGAAACAACGAGACGAAGAAGGGAAGGGACGCGACGCGACAAGAGTGGCGGCAGAGGGTGGGGGGGAGGGGTGGGTTAGAATTTAGGAGTGGCGAGGCGCTAGGCGCGAGGCGGTAGGGGGAGGCGGGAGCCGTGGAGGGTGTTGGAGGGAGAGGTCGCGAGGAAAAAGAAGAAATCCCCACTCGTAGCGCGTAGATCGGCGGTAGGTTCGAATCGTACTGTCTTGTCGGGACTCGCGTCTGCGTCTGGATGTCTCCGTGTGTTAGTCGCCCCCGGAATCGTCCCGGTCGCCGTCGTCGGTGGCAGAGGTTGCCGCCTGGTGGGGAATACCCGCTGGTCCCACCACCTACCGGGGGAAGGCACGGGAGGCGTAGACGCCGCGAGGTCGCTAACCAATGGGGATAACTGCCACCCCGGTCGCTCCGCCAACCGGATACTCGGTTGCGCGCACAGAACGCCCATCCTCCCTGTTCCTCGGGCTCCCACCGATGTTTTTATTTATTACATCTGTGACTGGGTAGGGAAATACTCCCGACTCGACCGAGAGAGCGTTTGCCACTTCGAGAACGAGCGACGCGCGTTCCTGCGAGTTACCGCCGCAGCCGCTTTCGTCGTTGTCGTCGTTGTGATCGTTGCCGTCGTCGCGTTCGCTGTCACCGCGACAGCATCCTTCGTCGCCCGCGGTGTACCTACGTTCCTCGCGGTGCGTGTGCGTCGCGCGTCACTCGTCGTCGCGTCGCGTCGCGTCCGTTCGCTCGCGTTTACGTCGTCCTGGTCGTCGACGACGCTCCGGCGTCCACGTTTCGGTCGTCGGCGATATCTGTCGCGCGACCCCTTGTTCGCGCGATCTTGACGCTCGGTGTGCTCCAGTTTCGCGAGTGATCGAGCCTCCGGCAGCAGCTACGCGTCGCTAGGAAGAACTCGCGACGCGGGTGTCGACTGTTAGGCGAGGGGCAGCTCGGCTGCTCCTCGAGAGCGTAGCTGCCCGACACGCGGACACCCACACGGACCTGTCCACCCCGAGAACGGACACGCGGTCGCTCGTAGCCCCGTAGCCACAGAGTGGACACCATCCGATTGTCATGGACAGGGTTGTTCGAGTGGTTGTGCACAGTGAAGTTGTTATCTGCGCGTGCATGGTCCAACGTAGACCGCGGTACAGTTTGCTCCAAGTGTTCAGTGACGGTTGGAGGAAATCGATCCGTCCGGCCGATAATCCTGGATCGACACGATGCGCCTCGTCGGCTGGTCGAGAATCGGACCGCGGGTCTAGCATGCGTTGACTCGCAGCGGGCACTTGTCTCGTATCCCATGGTGTCCATGTGGCGCGAGAACCGAGGCGAGACGAGACCGAGACGCAACAACACGGAAATCACTCCGAACGGCTGACAAGCCGTTTCGGCAGCTTAATGCAGAGTCGCTTGGTAACGCTGCAACTCGAACGTAACGTGTTCTACTAACGGATAGACGCGCGCCTTTCGGACACTCCATGGACCACAGAGCGATGGATAGCTCCTCCGATCACAGCAGTCGTGCCAGTCCCGTAACCGGCAGTCCAAAGCATCCCCATAGCCCGTCGGGTCAGCAGAGCAAGCAGCAACAGCTTCACGGTTCCCAGCATCAGCCGCCGCCGTCGCACCAGCAGCCCCATCCGCGGGACCAGATCCGCGAGCAACAATCGCAACAGAAACATCGCGGCGTTCCCACGCCGGGATCGCCGACCAGGGGATCGCCGCCCCAAGGACTTCCGTTGAGCCCGCCGCCTCTTTCTGCCGGAGGAGCACCCGGTGCACCGCCAACGATGGTGCCCCATATGCCGGGTCTGCCGCCGCCGGGACTAGGGCTGCTGGGTCAGCTCGGCGGCATGCTCAGCGGCCACCATGGCTCGCCGCTCGAGCTGATGGCCGCGCATCACGCGGTTCTGCCCCCGAGGTCCTACAACAGTCCGCCACCGATCAGCACCAGCGATCCCACCGCGAACGAGTGCAAGCTGGTCGACTACCGCGGCCAGAAGGTCGCCGCGTTCATCATCGCCGGGGACACGATGCTCTGTCTGCCCCAGGCCTTCGAGCTCTTCCTCAAGCACCTCGTCGGCGGCCTGCACACCGTCTACACCAAGCTCAAGAGGCTCGATATAGTGCCGTTGGTATGCAACGTCGAGCAGGTTAGGATCCTACGCGGACTCGGAGCAATCCAGCCAGGCGTTAATCGGTGCAAGCTGCTCAGCTGCAAGGACTTTGACGTGCTCTACAGGGATTGCACCACGGCCAGGTAAGCCTATACGGATAACCTTCGACAAGGAATCGACCGAAACTGGAGTACAAGTTAGAGCTTTTCGACGCAAAAACAATACTCGATCATGGTGATCGTATACAGAGCCACCCACGGTTGCTCGGTCGCTGGTTTTGCAGCTCCTGTTCCCGCGAACGGAAGCTACGATCCTCGCGTGTATTAATAACGCCCGGTGTCGCCTCTGGGCAGCACTTTATCTTCGGCCAGCTACGTTCCGTACCGTGCTACCGGTCGACCAAAAAATATTTTAATCGCGCGTCGGCTTCTTCTCGTTGTCCGGGCGTTTTCTCGCTACCGAGACTCCGCGCAGGCTTCGCTTTCTCGCTCCTCGATCATCAGCCTCGTAGGTTTTCTATTTCCATTTCGAGTTCTTTTCCCGTTCGATAGACTCCGACTCGCGAGTCACGATTCTTCTCGTTCGCGATCCAATCCTTCGACGAGTACGGGGTAGGAGATTCGGGTAGAGGCACGTGCCCTTGGTACTCCGGAATTGTCAACGGGCCTCCGTGCCAACAGGTGTCCCTTTCACGGCAGTTTCTCTGAATGAATCGTCCCCACCGACGAGACAGAGAGAAGTGGCTGTAGTACAAGCTTACCCCACCCACGAGTCAGACGGCAGACGAAACGGAATGGTAAACGGAACGAGGGGATCCGGCGTTATCCGGGGAAAATATTGTCCCCGACTTTAGAGTCTTCCGACGCCTAGGCGCGACTCCGGAGTTCCTCGATCGGTCACCGATCGGCCATCTTTCTATCCCCCGGTCGGTCGATCGACTCGCGAAATCGAAATCCCGCGCGACGAACGTTGTACCGCGAGGATCGATAGATCGGCGAATTCGTCGCGACGAGGGACAATAGTATTCCCGGCAGGACGGCGCGCGGCGGCAGTCACAACGGAAACGGATTCAGCGCGACACAGAGAGGGCGAAGGAGAAAGAGGGTCGAGGGATAGCGAGCAGAGGGAACAGAGACAGTGCGAGAAAGGGAAAACGGGAGGAAAGAGAAAGCTGTAGGGATAGGGATCCAAATAATCCGGAGTCGCAGTCACAGAACAGAGCTGGCCGAGCCGTCGGCTCGTGCGGGCTCTTCTCGTGGTTTCCTCGACCCTTACGTTCTTCGTGTTCCCACGGAAACGTTCACCGAATCGTACACCCGATTTTCCATTCTTGCGTTCCCAGAATTTCCAGCCCGGAAATCGCGGTTCGATTCGAGGGAAAGGGAATCATAGTTCGTGCACCTAAAGAACACTTTAGGAATGGTTGTGTCAACTTTCATTTTCTATATTTCACCAAATAGGACAATTCGGACAAAAATAAATAGTATGTATATGCTGTCGATTGCAAAGAAGTGAACAGTGTTGTACGGGGGTCTACTGTACAGAAATTACGAACAGGGATGTTTTTTTTTAACGTTGAATTTTCGCGTCTTTTGTTGAGGAACTCGAACTGTTTGTGGAGTTGCACACGTATGTTTTCGAAAGTATAATCGTGTATCAGGAAAGTGCTCGAAAGACTTGTCATACAGACGCGGGGTTTTATTCCGATTTATTATTCGCAGGCATGCTTTAATCTAATGATTTTCGTATTCGATGAATTATTGAGTCGTTCCCGTAAATTATTCGACTTTGTTGGATACGCGCTTATAGTGCGAATACATAACTTTTTCCTAACGATTGATTAAGCAGAGTCGAGCCACTGGTTTTGCCATTCTTGGCAAACTTTAACTCGTTAACGCTAAATGTTCCTTCCGTGTACGTTGTAAATTACTTTATACAGCGTTTTCGTTCGTAATTACTTCCTGTTGCGTAGCACGCGTGGTTATTAAATAGGATAGTGTTACCGAAATCGAACTAATTAAAATACTGTACCTTATATATGTTCTATTTGGTCTTAATTTGTATGGAAATTAAGATTGGAAACTGTATCTTGATTTTTATGGCACATTTTATTACACGTTAACTACTTTGCCAAGAACAAATTGGATGGTTGTAAATTTGATTATCAAATAGAGTAAAAGTAGCCGGTTGTCCGAATCGTTTAAAAGTAGTAAATTCGTGCACGAAGAAAGTAAAAACTACGGATAGATTAAAACATATTTTATCCTAAACAGATTGAATATATCCACTGTACAATAATAATGATTGTATAACGTTTATTTATATTAACGATAAAGAGTCCAGTGAACGGTAATAATTATTAAATAACGTGATTATATTCATTTTATATGCCGTGGTTGGGTCAATAATAGATTTTATACCTTTTTTGTGTTCTTCCACGACTCTGGTGAACCCACAATGCACATTTTATCGAACAAGCAAAACCAGTCTGCTTTAATTAGAGAATCGATTATAATTTACGATCGTTCTGGAACTGTTAAAGTAATCTTGCAGTGATTCGATTTAGGAACCCTGATGACTTCGAGAAAAGTATCGACTTAATATCTTTGCAATAATTGTAACGTGTACATAAAATAATTGTAAAATATCCTGTAATGAATCTATTCCCATAAAAACGTAAACACGTAGAATAAAATTACATTGTTACATTTTTATAAGCTGCACACTAATTGTATCTGATTATTTAAAATCTTTGTAACATGCACAACGCAAAACATCATCCGTCAATTTTGCCTGGATTTTTCGCCACTCAATTATTTCGCATAACCACCGTCAGAGTGTTCTTATATTAGATAATAATGAAGAAATTAAAGAGGTACAATTTAATGGCCATGTAAATTATAATAACCTGTACAGGTCCCGTTCGTCGTACAAAAGATATCAACAGAAAACCACAAGATCTATACAGAACTATACATCTTCTAAAGAAATTTAAATGTAGGCTGATCCGGAAGTCAAGTGGCCAAAATTTTCGGTTTCGTTCCATATAATTTACTCCATCTTTTACGCTAATTCCCATCTTGCTACATTGCCTTTCAAAAAATTCTTTTGATTTCGTTTAATAAAAGTCTTCGCCAAACATACGATTGACATTAGGCGTGTCCTCGTTTCTCTTCCATTCGAGTAATGGAAGGTTTCATAGAACGGTCCTCAAAAGGTAGAAATCTGACGGATCAATATAGAATAATGGTGGATGATCCATCACTTTTGTATCGTTTCCTTTGCGACGCGTGGTTTTAAATCGTTCCGGTGGAGCAAAGTCATGCGACCAAAGCTCCTCTTCCCTTCCCCGACGTTCATTTCAAACTGTCTAAGCGTTCAAACTCCTTAGTTATTGTCCCGCTCGAACAATCCGTAGCGGATCATTTTTTCCATACCATATCCAGCAGACTGCAAAACTTTCCGTGGGTGTAGCTTCGATGGCGATCGTAATCATGATTCCTCGCGACTAATCCGACTCAAACACGGTTAAATAATCTCTTGTATTCGTTCTGTCCATCAAATTATTTATCCTAGATTATTGTTTAGTATTCAAACTTGGATCGAGGAAGTAGTAGATTTCCACTTTGTTATTTACACGCAAAGTGCACGAAGTTACAGATTTATGTACCACACACGCCTCTGTTTCCGCCTAACATCTGCTACTAGTTATAAACCTTCTCTAAAAGTATTTTGAGACAAAGAATCAGCTAGCACGTATCAGTTTTTTACTATGTTGGTGATTCGAGCATTGTTTACGACTTCTATGCAAGAGAATCAACTTGTGCAAGTAGAGCATTGTATTCTTGTATCTCTTGCCTAGCACGTTGACGGTTCGATCAATAGTTTAGCCTACGTTGGGGCGATGAAACATCATGTTTATTAAATTATCTCACGTTGGGAGAAAATCGGATACCTAAGAATTGTCGTGGCATACAGTTATACAGGTTTTTGTTATGTTCTTTTTCGTCATCTCCATTGCACATGCACCAGATCTGTAGTTTCCTTAAAAACTGCCATTTGTGGCGAGTAGTGCTGATAAGGGGAATAATAATTATTATTGTTTAGTTTTGCTTAACAAGTGTGCTTCTGGTAATATTTCGTAAAACGTTTTTTGGTGAATTTCTCTGTGATTTTTCGTAGGCAACAAGAACATGTTAGGTATGCGGTTTTACCCCATTCTCCTCTATGTCGAATGTTGTGTGAATGGACTAGAGGTCCGTGTAAATAAATAATAGAGAAATAGAGGGTGATTTCGATCGGTAATATTTTGTAAAACCTTTCTTGGTGAATTTCTCTGTGATTTTTTGTAGGCAACAAGAACATGTTAGGTATGCGATTTTACCCCATTTACCTCTATGTCGAATGTTGTGTGACTAGACTGGAGGTCCGTATAAATAAATAATAGAGAAATAGAGGGTGATTTCGATCGGGTCTCGGGGAATTTTCGTATCGATTGGAAAAACGATAGAGGGCGAACCGAGATGGCGGGTGAGCGCGGGGGTGGGTGGTGCGGGAGTAAAAATCGGATGATTAAGAGACCGCGGTATGGTCGTCGTGCGTGCGGTGTCCGGTGCTGGTCGCGTGTACCGCTGACGTCGTTACATTCTGATAATGCACGGTCAGTGGTAACACCGGGAACGGCTACACACCGATGTTACGCCTCTGGGTCCGCGCGGACGCTCGGCGTTTGCGCGCACAGTTACACGGTCCTCCGGCCGCTTCTATCGCCATCGATGCAACAGCATGCACCGAGAACCGCACCGATAATTCAGGGGGATTTTTCTTGCGGTTTCGAGCGCGGCGCCGGCTGCGTCGCATCGCTCGCGTCGCGTCCAGGGATCCGCTCGCGTCCCCCGGATTAAGAATCTCCCGTAGGAACACGATCGAACGATCGGTGGGAGAACCGAACACGGATCTCTCGATCCACGGTTAACCAATTAACCTATCCGATCGATCCGAAACTTCTCGACGATCCTAATGGCTGCCGCTTACAAATCTCCGGGTACGCGACTGCCCACGCGTCGACCGGTCGCACGACGCGAGAATCGTCCCCGATTTGCTCGCCGAGCACGCTCGTTTCTTCTCGGACACGCCTAATTGATGCCGTATACGTTCGCTAACGAGACCAGCCAATTATCCTCGTCAATTTACCCCGACCACGGACGATCGGGCCCCGTTGGATCGTCCGAGTGTCCCGGTCCGCGATCCATCCTCGAACTCACCGGCTCCTCGGGAACGCGATTTCCTTCCCTCGGTTCCCTTAAACGCGCCGATTCGCGCCGGGTACGCGTAACCCACGAACGCGCGGCAGGATACGTGGGAGTGCGCGGCGGCCCTGGACTATAATTCTATGCGCTATTAGCCGTTTAATTATAAAATTGTGCATAGATTAATTGGCTCCCGTAATGGCTCTAACAATGCACAGACGCGCACTCGGCGAACGATGGAGCGAGAGAGAGAGATACGTATAATGGGAGGCTAGGAAGGAGCGACGAGGGGAAAAGAGCAGTCTAGTTCCATCGAGGGAAGAGCGTCAGAGAGAGAGAGAGAGAGAGGGAGGGAAAGCATCGTTATTAATATTTATTTTCTTGGCTCGTTCCTCCCGTCTCCTCTCGTCGTTGTTGCCGTGCGCTTATGCACAACCAGCTAGGACGGTATAGGCGCGCGGTTAAATGGATGCTCGTACGCGCAAACGCAACCGCGGCTCGCGAACCGTCTCGTACGGAAAGTAGTACGATTTCCAAATCGGTACGGCCGTTCCACGAAATCGCGTTCTTCCCAGCGAAAAGATTTACCCCCGTCGCGACTCCATTTATCTCTCCTGGAAAAACCTATCCACTTCTCCGCGATTGTATCGGATCGTACGCGAGGCAGCTGCCGCGGCAGCCACGTTTCTTCTTTTTTTTTTCGGTTTCATAACCCACGCGTTCGCTCAACCGGCCCTGCCGTACGCAGCTTTACGTTTTTAAGGGCTTCTATTATTGCCGGTGGGCCGCTTTTGACACAGATACGCGCGCTGCGGCGCAGAAGCTGCTCAGGTGCTCGTCCCTTCCACCCTCGTCGATGTTTCCCTGTCGCTCGGATCGCGGTTCTTTCCCGTCGATATTATTATCAACAGCACGGTGAACTTTCGGGAATTTAGCGCGAACATGAAAGGGAATTAAGCAGACACGATAAATCGAGCAAGAAGCGCGTTAGCCGGCTCGAGGAGCGGATCGCGTCGATTCTTGCAAAATCCACGCTCCAAGAGTCGGATTTCTATTATACTTTGATTCACAGCGCTCGTCGAGTTTCAATAATTGTATACTAATGACATTTTATGCACGATCAAGTTGTCCAGTACAAAATTCTTTATCAAAGGTCTGTTAAAACAAAGTATACGTATCGATACACTGTTGGAACTTTATTCGTCGTAATAGTAACTCTATAATCGAACCTACATCGCATCCAATCTATACTTTAGGCACTGCTTACAGTACAATGCTGAAAGACAATACCGGTCATGCTCGAAGTCAGGTTTCTCGATAGTTATCGCTTAATAAATGAAAGTTTTTCTACACGCAATACTCTTTGGTGGAAAAAACGATGCTATTGTCCAATAAAAGTTATTTTTAGCTATTTTTTGACATGAAATCACACCCAGCTGTATTGCTTGCCACGAAATACTTTGCCCGGACGAAACAGACATTCTGTTCTCTTCTCCGGTGCCGGTAACTCTACACGAGTCTCTAGACAAAGGGACTAAACGACCAAGTCATATTTTGAGCGAGATCCGATCAAAGTACACTTTCGCCCGCGTTTCTTTTCGCGTTCGCGACGGAAATATTTCGCAAGTCGCGTCCGATTTCTTGTGTGTGTGTGTGTTTTTTTTTTTTGCGAGACGTTTCTCCTCGAAGGAATCGATCGGGGGCGCCTCCGCCGCGTATCCGACGCTCGCTTTCTTCCGAACTCTCGTTCTCGCCACCCTTCGCGCAGTCGAACGCAAACCCCCGCGCCTCGCCCTCCCAGTAATTCTCGGTAATTAATAATCCGCAACAAGTAATAATCGAGGCAGTAATCCGGTCGAGCGGCCGTACCACCGCGACAACCAGCGTTCTTAATTCTAGATAATTAACGTAAAAGACAAACAAGAAGGATTAACCGAGCCTTCTGCCTCTTTCCTTTATTTTCCGACCGTCGTCTCGCGCCACCCCTCGGAACTTTTTCCGTCGTCTCTCTTTCACCGTCCCCTTTCGACCGACGTCGGGGGAATTTTCTCGCTCTCCGGATGCTTCCAGGAATTGCTTAATTTTTCCCGGGGACGGACGAGCAACGAGGAAAAAGGTATCCGATTTCTATCGCTCCGAAGAAAATTCTGTAGTCCCCCGGACCGCCTAATAATAAACGCGGGGAGACGATGAAATCGTTCCCCGTAAACGATGAGAATTCACGGGAGACAGTCTGACGGGGGTGGAGGGAAAAGCGAGAAGGAAGTCGAACGAGAGTGCCCTGCGGCTAAGATCGCCGATTCCTCTTCGTGCAGCCCGATACAGATGCAAGTCATCCCGGGGTCGGCATTGTATCGTAACGGCGCTAGGCTCCCGTTCCGTGACTCCTTGTCTTTCCTCTCGGTTCTTGACATTTACCACTCGCGATATTTTCATTTAACGCTTTCGGTGTCCATGTCTCCGTCTATCGGCTCCCAGATCACCTAGGATCGCGATCCATACGATTTCCAGCGACCACAGCGTTCGATAATTTTTGGAAAAGATTGGGTCAATCGTACCTCCTTGAGGCAAAGGTTTACTTATAATAATAATAAACTTAAAAGTGTGGAAAAGTACGACTTTGGAGCAATGCTCATTCAGGTAATTAGAAACATAGTCGAGATGCAATTTAAACAAGTTTGGATTAGTTTGGATTCTTTGAAACCACTTCTGACTTAGTTGTATCGCTAAAAATTGGATAGATTACGGTAACAGCTTCTTCCATTGGAAACCTGTTCTCTTTCAAGGTCCACATACGACGATGCTGGCGATTAGAATGTTCAACTTTACGAACAATTTAGGTTACAGTTTCCACTTTTTTACGGACTCGGAGTTCGTACGGAGCCAGTGTGCTCAGAACTAGATAAGTTACGCCTACTGCATAAATATGCATTTTCTCTGCCGTGTACGTGGCCCGTCGGGCCAGGAAAGCGTGTTTCGTTTCGTTTTACCACGGATATACGCCAGGCATCGATCTCGCCGTTCTTCGTCGATGAATAAATTGCGAAACGAGTCCGGCACGAGTTTCTTCGATTTATATTCTATAGATTAAACGATCTTGTAAGAATGACACACCGCGATCGTAACCCCCTAATCTCTCAGCGGCGATTAATGACTCTTGGAAAACGTAGAATCATAGCTGGACTCGTAGTTCGTATATAAATTAGCGAATTACCATGTCACGTGCCCTGACACGTTACAACGCCTTAAGTTTTACGCGTCAATTCGAAATCTCAGATAATCTAAGTTGTTTTATATCGAACACCATCTCGCGCTATTAATCAAATTCAGTCGCGAACCGAGTCTGTAACAATGCGGATCCGTTCGAACATTCCTACGATTTGTCTAGATTTTTTTTTGTAATTAATATCTTAGCCTCTAATTAAATTGTAATCGCTGTATCGTATCTGTTTAATTCCTGGCTCCCACTTAATTCGTATTCGCTTATTTATTTGTTCCTCGACGATATTATTGAAATTAATTCCATTCTTCTGCCTCTTTTTCTGCATAATAATTCCCCCGTTGAAAATATTACATCGGCGTACGTAACGATTAGGTGTTAGTTCGGTCGCGAGAGTTTTATCGTTTGACACTTATTATACATATTTGCCGAGCGTATCGAGCGGCTACCTGAAACGAAAACCTATTATTACTAAGAATAAGTGCGAAGGGGCGCAGGAATACGCGCGTAAGAACTGGAACGAAGTCTGTTCGCGACACCGACGCCGCCCATCCGTCGAACGCGACCCGTTATTTTTCGAGGCATTGTTCGCGCTGGTATAAATCATGGCCGAGAGCAGGGCGATCGAATATTTAGCGCGGCGATCATAGCCAGACTCTTTCAACGTCCCCTCGACGTTATCGCGATCGCGTAGATCGTATCGAAGGGCTCGACGAAAAGTGGACGAACGGTTCGGGTGATCGATCGAGGGAGAGATCGCGTCGACGCCTCGATGGCGAGAAACGAGGATACCAGCTGGCCCCCGGAACAGGTTGCAGCTTGACCGCGATGCTCCTCGTGCATCCTGGAATCGGCGATCCTCGCGGAGGAACAAAGGCGGAACCGCGAGCGTGGAACGATCCGCGCGGTGGTCGCGCCAGGCGGAAATCGATCGTTTCGCAGGAACCGGTGACCTACATTAAAACAGCTGACTGTAGGGAGACCCCCGGATATCTCGTGGGTCTCCACCCTCGTCGTAACAACAAGGCCTACCCTTCTCTAATCGACCCTCTCCGAAAAGACAACCGCCTCTCTCTCTCTCTCTATCTCTCTTTGGTCGCGATTCTCTCGATATTTTTCCCGCTCGAGCCCCTCGTCTCTTCCAAGGTCCAGCGAGCTCTATTCTCCGGTCGGTTAATTATTTTCGAAGCGGGAAGAAGAATGTTACGGTTACGGTGGCCGGTCGAGGACCGGTATCATCCCCGTGGATGGCCGTCGGGGCCGGTTTCAGCGATCGCGGCGATCGAAAAACGGTACCGTGAGCGTAGAAAAGCCGCCCGGTCAGGGTTGAGGCGGGGCGAGGGGTGGGTTCGGTTGCTCGCAGGGCGAGACAGGACGAAGGCTGCGAAAGGGGTGGCATAGAAGAACACTGGGAGGGGTGTGGGTCGCAACGGTACACGGTAATTTCGAGTGATTCGTGGACGACGTAGAGCATATCGCACCCCCTTCTCGAGAGGGGTTTCGTGCGCACGGCAGCCACTCGAACTCGTTACACACGGTAATTAAACGACGCACGAGACCTCCCTGGTAGACGGGGTATTTTCAGCCACTGTTAGACCTCGATCGGCCGTTCTTGTTCTTAATCGACCGACGATCCTCCGCTCCTTGGACCCCACCGGGCTCTAAATAACCCGCGGAATACCGATTCCGTTTCTAATATATCTTTCGGGCTGGAGCCTCGAGAGCAGTCGTCAACTTGCGTAATAAAGACGTCGTAATAATAGAATTAGAATTAGTTTGCAAGTCCAATGGGACGAAAAGGGGCTTCCCTGGTCGGATGCTCGTTGCTTACATAATTTTCGAGCAATGTTGGTACAACATGCACGATGCTAATAATAGAACGCGAACGAGCGGGGAAACCGGTGCTTCACGGCGAATATTATTTTGTCCAAGTGTCACGGATGCGAACAAACACGCCCCTGGAACAGGATGCTACTCGCGGAGATCGGGATCCAGGTACCGGCGATGATACGTTTGCTGGTCGGCGAATCGGAGGATCGGGGAATCGGAGGAGAATAATCAGGATTTCCATAGCGCACGGCGAGTCGTATTCGCGTATTTACGACAAGAGAGAGGGAGGTTCCGGCTCGAAGCTACTCGTTCGAGGGAACGTCGGATCCCGGGTAACGTCTCGACGGACGACTGTAATCTAGCGATCTGGTAGCAGGCAGGATACAGTCGGCACTATAATCGGCACGGTGTTCCGCGGCGGGATTCGCGAGCGTGGTCGCGAATGGAGGGAATCGTGTCCGTGCAAAACCGTTGCCCCCCTCGGCTGTGCTATCTTTGCCCGTAGTCGGAATTGTTTGCCAGTTACCGAGGCGAAATCGCTACCAATCGGGAGGCCAGGCCGTTTGCTCGGCTCGCGTGCCCCGAGAGTTTGGCGCAACGTCGCGCGTCAATCAACGCTAGCTAGCCCTCTCACGGACTACCCGCGAGTAACGCGATTCCCGACGTCGAGTCGATCCTTTCGTACATGGACGGCCCCCGTGTGATGGCCTCCGACATACGTACAGACTTCGAAGGGTAGCCTGGTTTCGAGTAGACGGCACACCGGAGTCCCAAGTCATAGTCCAAGTCGTAGCCGGGCGTTTGCAGCTCGTCAGTCAGACGAGGAGCCATCTTTACACGCGTGCGGTCAGCTCGCGTGTTGCACGCACGGTATCCGCTTCTTCTATTCTCTGTGACTTATTTCGGCGCAACGGCAACCCCCGACCATCGATTCCTCGGCCACTCGTCCACCGATCGATCCTTCCTCGATCGACTTATCGCGACGTTGATTCATCCGGTCTCAACAATTCGTAACGACGCGGAATACGTCCAACATCGACGGGAACATTTTCTCGCTCGTGGCGCACGAGGAATGGGAGCTGGAGAAATTTTTGCGAAACTGGCTGGAACTATCACGCTTTCGTTCGCTTTTCATTCCGACGAACCCTCCAAGGCACGCGTCTGTTTTTCCTTCGACGTTCAAATAGGTTATATTTATTCTAGAGATCGATTGACCCGCGTGCACGGTACAAAATATTCAATTACGCGAAACGTTGTCTCCGGTCCTCGTTCGGGAAGCGTTAATACTGCAAGAAGCTATAAAAGCATAAAGTCCGTTCTCGCGATTACAATTCTAGCAATCAGTCGTTTCGACCAACCTCATTTTCAATGTCAACCAGTTACAAATTTTCCAAATGGTTCTGAGAAGGGTGTCAGGCATAATAATTAAAAAAGAAAAGAGTCACGGAACGTTTCAGCGGAAAATTTGAAGCATTCCGTAGTCCCCGTGGATAATGTGTTAAATCTCTGTTGGGATATCCAAGAGGTCGCGCGGTAAATGCACGCGTATCGCGATCCCCTGAATTATGGATGAAGAGCATTCCGTACGCGAGTAATATCGTTGTTTCGACGACGAGGATAAAGATGACGCAGGGACAGGAGAGTAAAACAGAGAGGGAGAGAGAGGGGGAGAGAGAGGTCTATGGCGATCGTTATCGGGTGACGCGAGCCATAAAGTACATTTTAATTCGAGCGCAGCCGCGATAGATAAAGCACGGAACAGCAGGCTAGGTGTACCGCGCGCGTAAGTCCGCGCGGATCGCACGTAGGGACAATCAGACTTGCAAAAGCGGGGCTTAATTGGCCTCTTAGCCGCGCGGGACGATGATTAATTGGCGCGGAACCGAGCGCGGATAGCACGAATTTCTTTGGCCTGCGACGACTTGGCCGAATCTTCACGAGATAACTCGTGACGTAAGGGATCGCGAGCGTGCACCGAGCGAACGCTCGCGTGTTAAATTGCCGTGAAATATCCATGTCGAGGCGGCGATCGGGCGAAATATCGAGGAGAACGCGACTCCACTCGAATCGGAGCTGTCCAGTGCGCAACTCGAAACGACCGATGTTCGATTGCTCGAACGTTACCAACAGATTTCGATACATTTTTAACGCGCTCGAGTGCGTATCTCTTCTCGTCCGTCGGAACAGGCTGCCTGACACTTGGTTGTTCCAAATAAACTGTTATTTTTCCCATCGAATAATATTACCGGAAACAACTGGTCATTTATAGAGTCAATAATTACTTTGTCGTACAAAGAATTGAAATGTGTGTTAGTCGCGACTTGGATTAATAGCTGTCTTTGCTCTATTATGTTTTATGTATTCTCTTTTTATTTTGGGGGGATTATAAATCATGGGAAGAGAATTATACAAGGAAGTAGTTTTATCTTTCAATGGTATTGGTATATCTTGAGGTGTTGAAATACCCCCAAAATCCTTGTTAGCACCTTCGAGGTTTAACGCAGTGCGAAATCTTGGCTGCACTTTTAAAATTACTTTAACAATGGGCCCATAAAATTTTAAAGCTTGTTAGAAGAAATTTTTCAATGTAAGGAATAAATGAGATAAGCAAGGTAGCAAGAAACCATAATGCACGTGGTTCTCACACTGAAGTTTATCGACAGCATCTTAAAACGGTTGAACATATTTAATATGCTCGTCTAAACCTAGCAAGTCGATTTCTATATATGGCACACAATCAATTTGATCTGTAAAAGGTAGTAATTTATCGCCCGCGTCAAAAATTTTAACGAGACCGTCGTTCGTCAAACTCCATCTCGTTATAGCCAGGACTAAAACACTATTCTCCCGTGTATTTAATAATTTTTTTAGGTTTCGAGTATGACGGGGAAATCCACATACATATTCTTTTGTTTTCGTGGCAAAAATAATTGAATAATTCATCGAGACCATGCACTCGTTTTAAGTAGGAAATTAGTAGTCTTCAAATCGACAGATGTTTCCATACTCGAATTGCTGCTACGTGTTCCTCTATCTAATTGTTCGAAGGGCAGTATTTATGGATAAATAACATGTAATTATTTGGAAAATTAATTGAATGATATTCGATAACGCCCAAGTTTGGGTGTCCAGACCGTGGAAAAACTGGGCCAAGTAGCTCCGGACCGTTTCTTCCACGATAATTGCTGACAAATTCTACCTTCCGAGGAGGCGGGAGAAAGCACCTCGAGCAGCGTTTCTCCCTCGTCCTTGGTTTTGTTTGCAAAAGTCTCGTATTAGTTACTTCTGCGCGACAAACAATCGTTCCGGGATTCTCAGACTTTTGAGAATTTTTCTCTTAGAGAATATTCTAACGGTTGTTCATAAACTGTGAGTTTTGGCCAGTTCGACTCGATTTCAGCCCACTGTGCGTCGCCGGGTACGACTGCTAGCTCGCGTCGTGTTGCTTCTCTCTCTCCAGAGAGAGTTTGCAAACGAGCTGCCGTTAATGAGGCGATATTTCAGTTTTTGAATAACTGACCTAGCCTGGACCCAGACACACGTCGAACCGGTTTCGTGAGGAGTCTCGGCACTGTCTACCAGTAGAAACATATGTCTCGGTCGCCTTCTTTCCTCTTTTGTCGAGCGTTTCGCGCGCTCGCTGCTCTTAAATTTTATCGCTCCTCTAACCGCGACCTCGGCCGACGTGGAAGACGCGATCCGCTCGTTTCCGTCTCTTCATCGTTCAGCGTTCCTCCCACGCGAATCGACGCCAATCTCTCAATTAGGTCGTTCGGTCGAGTCATCGGGAATCGGGGATGAAACTCGTGCGGGGACGGGAGGAGTCAAGGGGGGTAAGAAGAGATCCATCGATGAATCGAAATGAAAACCAAACAAGTCCTCCCCTCCTTGGTCGCGCGTCTATTCGCTCTCTCGCCCCAATAATTGATAGAATAAATTAAATCATTTGTCTTGGCGGGAAATTAAAAATGTAATTTATATACGGAGAGCCGGGGCGTAGCTGGCCGAGAGTCCCTGGCGAACGGGGAACAAGAGAACGAGAAAGACGGTTGTGTACACCTACACGCCGGCTCGTTTTCTACCGTGGAATCGGACACACGAAGAAAAGGGTCCCGGGATGCATCGCGCGTCGGGATTACCGCGAGGGCGACGAAAGAGACGGGACGAGCGATGAACAGTTCCGCCGAGGAAGAAAGAGCTCCGAGTGGGGTGGGTGGGAAAGGGGGAGGACGTCGGGCCAGAGGAGAACGAAAGTACGCGCCGGTGGCTCGTTTTGTTTTTGGTCCGTCTTTCGATTTATTCCACGCTGATGAATCAGGTGTGGCGCTCTCCTCTTCCCTCTCCGTCTCGTTCTCCGTCGGGCGCGGGGTCGAGATTACTTTTGTGGGCGGAACGCTTTCTGTCAGTGCCTCCGAGGGTATATTCAGGTATAGAGACTCTCCTCGTACGTTCCACTCGGCCGTGCATACCTTTTGCTCCCGTGACTCCTCGTTCGGGAACCCGGAGCACCCGTTTCTCTTCTCGGGTCGAAAACGCGACCTCCTCGCGAGCTTGGCTAGGGGATGATGAGGAGAAACTAAAAATCTTACATTGGAAGCTTCGTTCTCGAAGATCCAGTCGAGGTATCGAATGTATCTTTAGCTTTCGAGTCGAGCGGACTTCTGTTTCTGCTCGATCATCTCTCGTCTTCCGAGTTTCGCGCGTTCCGTTGTTCCGCGGCCGCCCACGTGTTTTGAATGGCGATAAAACATAGTTGCCCGGACGATCGAAAAGCGTGTTTTGACAGATGAAGCGTCGGGGTCGCGTCGAACGGGGCCCGTCGCGTCCTCTCCCCCCTCCGGGAGGCTCCCGTAACCGCGGCCATACTTTCGCCACGGCGAACCAACATCCGCGGCGCCGCTAACGATATTGGCTTAGGCGCATCGGACCATCGCGGACCATCGCCGATAAATAACGCCGCGGCACGGCGACGCGTTCGTTCCGCTCGTCGTCGGTGCGGAGATCGCGCGGCAGCCTTCGCCCGGGACGGGTTCCCGGCCAGACGAGGAGAGAATAGACGCCCGGGGAACGGGATGACAAGGAGGGAGGCCAGTTTGACGGGCCAGCAACGGCTACGGGCCGCCGTCTGTTTTTTCAGACAACGCCAGCAAAACGAAATATTAGGTGGGCACGCGTGAAATTGATGTTTCTCTTTCCCTTTTTTATTCCCTTTTTAAATCAAACTTCAAAGGCTCGCAACTGTTTAACGCTCGCGTCGTCGCGCCGGTGGGTCTCCTCGGACCCCAACGATCCACTCCTCGCACGCTCAGTGAGCTCGTATAAAACTTCGTAATTAGGTTTAAAATTATTCGAGAAATTTAATTGTTACGTTTGGTTATTCAAATCCTCTGGAGCTGCTGGTTCCTCGTCTCCACTGTAGCATAATTTTGGTTTCGCTATTTTCTATTCGCATGGCTCGTTTAATAAATAAATAAAAGAAGACCGGTTCGTTCGGCGATCGAGATCAAAGCGGGTAATCGACACGGAAGAAGGTATCATTTTCGCCGTGCCGGGAAAACGGTCGATCGTTGGTCGAAACAAAGGGGCGCGAGTAGGAGGCAACGAGGAATAAATCGGAAAGCGGAGAAACAGAAAGAAGAAACAAAGCTCGGCTCGAAGCGGCAGCGCAGGACGATTTGTTCGCGCCGCGGGAGTCCGGCTTAACGAAAATAAGCCAACTTCTCACATAACTCACTGGGGACTTGGCTCTGGGGCCCCCGGTACCCTCAGTCTTCTCGCTAAACGAACCAACAAACGAATACAAATAGAAATCATTAATGGTTTTGTTTCATGGGTCTAGGCCTCGAAGAGAGCCACGATAATGATTCGTTAATGATTCTCCCTGTACCCTGACCGGCTCGGAGCGTGTTTGGTTCCTCCTTCGGCATGGGAACGTTCGGTTCGTTCTCGCAGAAGCCGCGCGGAACCACGTCGCTCGCCGATGGAACGGAACGAGATTTTACGCGGGATTGGTAAACGATTCGTTGAAACATTGAAACGCAGCGGGAGAGATCGGTTAGGGAAAATCTGCAGGTAGCCGTCTATAATTTCCGTCGTTCTTTCGGGCCCGGTCTCGAACGTTCCGATAATCATCGAGCGTAGTAAACGGGGAGATGGAACCGATCGTGTTCGATATCTATAGCTGCGACACACCGGTACGTGAGAGCACGATCGGTCTTTGCGAGTATATCCGGAGCTTTTTCCCACTGGTCGCCCGGCCGGGAAAGCGACGCCGTATCGATCAATGACACGGGCGTTTCGAACAATGCAACCCCGTTTCTCTATTACGGTCATCAGTCATTCGGTATAAATATTAAATTCGCTAAAAAACTGGTCGGTGTTGGGGTCGAAGTTGCACCGTCAGCCGAGTATACAAAAGGCGGGGCCAGCTGATCGACATCCTCGATCGAAGGGGTCCCGATCTCCGGGCGGATCTCTCTCCTCTTCGCCGCTTCCTAGAATCGATCCCGTGCGATTCTCTCTGCCGGTCCGGCGATTCGCCGACCGATCTCACCCCGGGGGTTTTCGCTTCCACTCGACACTGTCGCGGACCGGACCGCCGCGCCGTTTTGTTTCTGCCCCCGATCTTAAACATCTGCTTCCGTTCGCGATGAAAAAGCGGCGTTTCTTCGGGCACGGTTTTCCTCGCGAGGAACGGACGCCACCGAGAACGCTCATTGTCGCCGACAAAACTAATTTCGCAAAGAGGGGCTCGTCGAGCATTGTCGTCGAGGACGAGACGACCGTTTAACGCTCGATAACGAAGCGTACCACCGGCTCGGACAGGAGGATCGAGCTCTCCTCTCGAGCACACTTCGAGAGCACTTTGGTCCAAGGATCGAACGAACGCTCGAGAAGAAACACGCACCGTTCTTCCTCCTCCCCTTCGTCCCTCGTCCCGTACAATGCGTTCGATTATTGTAACGCGTTCTAATTACGCGCGCGACCGATTTAGAAGAATGAGACTCTCGTCTCGAAATGCTGCTTCTCCGTTTCCTTTGATTCGTTCCTCTTAATCGGGGTTTCCTTTCTCCGCGCGGCGCCCTTCTGTTTCTCGGTTCGATCCACGGACTCGCTGGAGGATGGTTCCTCCCGTGACGATGGAAAACAGGAAGCGAGGCCAGAAAGCAGGATCGAAGCACGTCAGCGGTCTAACGCGTCGACGGTACGGAGCGAGTAAATCGCTTCTCCAGGCATAGGCGAGCACAATGAGACTCGGCATTAATTAACGAGGAAATTAGCATCGCCGGGGTTAGCGAACGGCAGTGATTACGTTTTAATGATACTAACCGTCAGCGGTAGGAGCCAGAGTAAGCTGCCGGCAGGAACATCAGCCGCCGGCAACAACACGACTACGATTCCTCGGGTTGTTGGCTGCACGTCGACCCGCTCGAGGATCTATATCTCGCATATATGCCTCTTTTTCGCGCTCTGCCTTCCTCCTTCGCGGCTTGTTCGGGCTTTATCTTTCTGCGATTGTGCGATTCCGCGCGTACGATCCAGTCCACGGCTCCCGCCTGTGTACGACCGCGTCGCCTTACGAGAACATGATCGCGATGTTCGAAGAATAACGTTCCCGGCGGCCCTTGAACGTCTGGGGGAAGGAAATTACCTACCGTCCAGTACCGTACACCGGGGGACGTTGACAGATCTTGTAACAGCTCCTACCGTAACGATCGAAACGATCTTTTGTTTTTTATTCTTTTAATACGATCTTTGCCTTCCCCCCCCACCTCGTACAACAAGCGTGTTAACATTGCGATAATCCGTGATTATATCGGCACTTGTAAGCACTCCGAGCTCCAGAAATTTAACGACGAACCTTTAGAAATCGATACGCAATAAATAAATCGTACGGCGATCAGATGGAGCAGTCAGTCGGGGGTCGAAAAGAAATCGAAAATCGGGGCGGTTCTCGCGGCGGCGATTAAATCCGCTCGCGACTGGTCACGCTCTTTCGCGCGCTCGACATTCCGACGCATTGTATCGCGGCACGCGATTACCGGCACGGATCCACGCGAACCAGCCGCGATAGATCGAGACAACGATTCGACCGGTAGCGAGAATTGGGAAACAGGCGACGCGGTAAGGCGTTAGACGGGCGGAATCGTGCGACCCCGAGTCGAAACCGGACGAGAAAAATCGCGCGCCGCCGACAGGAAGGTCGGACAGAGAAATCTCGCGGTGTGTTCTTAATTAGCTTCCTCCGCTAAAGGGGAACGTAGTAGCGCGTCTCGCTTCGTCTTGTCTCGCGCGCTCGTGCGCTCATTAATATACGAGAACGCGTGAGTCGGGAATACGTTAACGCCACGTTAACGCGTACCGCGGTTACGCGCTTCTCTCTGCTTGCCTCGGTTGCCCCGAAATTGCCTCCGCGGGGGCGTAACACGTCACCCCGTTTTTAGTTTATCCTTTCGATGGTTACCCTCGCGTAAAATCGCGGGATTCATGATTTTATTTGAATTTTTTTTCTTTGGCGATTTTGGAGCAAAAATAAAATAGAAATACGCGTGCATCTGATTAATAACCGCGACAGTTTTTATCAGAGACTAACCGTTATAACGACGTGACAGCAAATTATGATGCGTGAAAAGTGTCCTCGTGTTAGCTAATGACTGTAATTTATATTTCTCGCGTCGGTTAATAATCAGTATTAATTAAGAATTTTGTGTCCTAGATCGTTCCTTTGTGTACCTACTTTCTATTCATGATTCATTCGACTAGAATCTGTCTTACGCTCGGATATCCCGGTTATCCAAGAGTGGTACAAATAACTTCGAGTCATGTTCATCGGTTTCGTTTCGAAGACGTAGCTCGGCGTAAAACGAGCCCGAGGAATGGAGATTACGAGCGGTTTAGGAATATTTTTAACGCTGCAGACATAAATTCTTCTCTCAAGTTTATTACTATAACTATTGTAGATTAGATTATAACATAGTAGAGAATTAGCACTTATGTTAAGGTGCTCGTGGTTTCGATTTCTTTTTTTTTATTTTAACATCTTGTCTTACACATCGGGCCGAAGTGTATACTTGTAACGTTAATGATAGTTTTATACCGTGATAAATATCGTGGAGTACGGGGGATACAGAACGCGTTAATTGTATGTAAATGCACCATGCAAAAGATTAAATGTAGAATACAGAACGAGGAAGAAAAATGTTGCGCGAACGCGGGTTGTACGAGACTCGTACAAAGAAACGCAAAGTATAAAATCTGAATTTTTCTTGATCGATGCTCTTCGTTGGTGTCCAGAATCGAGTTTAGCTCGAGGCTTCGATAAGTTTCGATTCGTCGATGACCCTGTTCGTACGTGATATCGATAAGGAACCAGCAGAGACGTTCGAAAGAGCAGGCTGGAACGATCGTGAAACAAAAGGGGAACGGCAAACAAATTGAACAATGGACGTCGAGTGGGATCTCACGGCGGGAATAGTCGCCGAGGACCGTTACGCATGGCGCGTTCTCCGATATCGAGAACTACGATCCTGTTAGTTCTCCGTTTCCCTAGCGCCTCGGTACACGTACATTCGTTTCGCGTGTTTTTTTTTCAGCCACGAGATAATCGTTGGTCGGTAATTAGCGATTACGTTGCCCCGCTCCCGTACACTTTGTCCCGGCCCGCAACGGTCCAAGATTTTCCGCTCGAGCCGCAAGACGGAACGCGCGGGGAGTCGTGCGTAACGAATCGCATGCTGGAAACCTGTTTGTCACCGTGTCTGGAGGGACGCGTCCGCGGGGAGGGCCGGAACCGCGTGTCACCGATACACCATTCTTCCCATACATTATGTATGAACCACCTCCTCCTCCTTCCTCGGCCAATTTTCCGTCTTTTCGTGCGGACGCCGACTTTCGATCCCGCCACGCACGTTCGACCCCCTTAACTGTAACCTGAAACACTTCGAGCCTTCTGGTTGAAATTCTTCAAGTCGCTATAATCAAAATAAATCAGCCTTCGTCGGTAGATCTATCATATATGTATAAAGACTATTTTTCTGCTATTCTGAAATTACAAATTGTTCGAATATCGAAGTACACATCGTCGGTTAGGGATACGAAACGGAGCAGCTACCAGTAGCGTTCTGCGTGGCCCTAGAGGGCTAATCCGACGTTTGTTCGCGGCGTCCCGGTGTCCCTAAAATTTTTTGCGTCGCGACACGCTCGAGCGTACCTGAAAGATGGCGACGCGTAATCGCGCCGCGGGTGTCGTCGTGCGTCCCCGTTGCAGAAGAGGTGGCCAATTTCTCGCCCCCGTCGATCGCGCGACGGGTGGTAGACACTTTCGTTTCGCAACAAACGCTACCGCCGCGGACACAACGCGCCCCTAAACGTCCCCGCGCACCCTTACGAAGAATCGCTCACGCCCCGATTATCGCGACAAATGGAGAGCCTGGATTTCACGCATCCCCGAATTATTTCAGACGGCGTTCTGTCGCGCGACTAAAAGAGACGCTGGCTCCGGGCAAACCCCGGTTTCGGTCTCTTTCCCGTGACCTCGTCCGCGAAAACGAGACTATCCCCTCCAATTTTCGCCCGCCCTTAACCCAGGCCGATGGAAGCCTCGGAATAATCTCGCCCGTTCGCAATTTTACCCGAGGTGCTCGAGGTTGTTTTTTCTCCGCGAGGATGCCGCCCCTTTTCTCTTTGTTCGCTTTCGGGAAACGAAATGGAAATGCAATAAAAAGTTGTAATCGAGCCTCGAGGTAGGGGGGAGGGGGTTCAACGAGAGCGTCTACGAGAAACGAATATCCGTTTCCTTGGGGGGTGGGGGGTGGGAAGATACGGCGCGAAAAGTCGCTGTCTGTCGCATTCTCATTATGCCGACTCGGGGAACGCTCGACTCGCTTAAAGAGATGAAATTTAAGCGAGTTAAGCGCCGTGAAACGAGCCTCGTTTCGTCTCCGAGCGAACCGTTTCCTCCGCTCGACCTAACGTCGGTCCGTCTCCGCGTGGACGGAATCGCTGAAATTCTCGAAAATCGCGAGAGATCGGACGTTGGTCCTCGCGTTCCTCGAACCGACGGCGTTCCTGGGATCGGCAAGAACGTCGTTGCGTTATAATGCGACGTTACACCAACGAGCTGGCGTTTTCGTCGGGTTGTAATTTATTCGAGGCCACCCTGTAATTAGCGGGTAGCCCCAGAGCGTAATATCCCCGCTACGGCCGCGTTCTCGGCATTCCATTTATCACAAATCAGCAGCTGCCTCTGAAAACTCGTGGCTCGGTCTCTGCTCCGGATTGCCTTGGCATTCGTGGCCCTTCAGTCGCCGACCACGGAAGAGGCTCGGCCGTTTCAATTTTTCTTTTCGTCGGATCGAGCACACCGTTCTCCGACTCAACCCTTACGTCAATCATCAAAGATTTTGGCTACAAAATACTTGAAATTATAACGTGATCCAATGCTGCATCGTTTCTCTTATTTACGATTTCGACTACATGTAATTTGAGATGTCAACGCGTCGAATACTGGAGCTTTCATCTTCGTTCAGGCAAATGAAAATAGTATCGAGAGAGGATCCATAGTGTAGGCGATAGCGTTCGCGTGAGATTGTCGTTTATTCGTGAACGCGAGTGAGAATTCCTGCGTGGAATCGAACGGGAGTAAATCGTCCGGCGAATTCGGATCGGGCGGGAATCGTCGGCAACGCAATCGAGCGAATGCCTTCAATTTCCTCCGGGCCTCTCCGGTCGGTGTTCGCGTTGTCCCCTTTCGTTTCTCCGTTTCTCTGTTTGACGCGGTCGCAGAGGGCGCAGGGTAGCAACAGGTGTCCGCGGGGACATTCGCAGAAACGCGGAGGGTGCGAGAGACGGTTTCGACGGCGTGGCGCAGAGGGTGGAGGGCGAAGGGTGGTTCGAGAGCAGGGCGAGAGAATTCCTCCTCTTTATTTATGAGCTTTTTTATTCGACTTGTTGAGCGCGCCTTCCTGCTCTCAATCTCTCGTTCTCTGCGCCTCTCTCCCCTTTTCGTTCGCGGTCCTCGAGCGGTCGCTAATTCCACCTAGTCGCAGCAACGACTACCACGGGGCCTCGGTGTCACCGGCGGAAAAAACCTCTTCGTCACCCTCTATGCGCCGCGTAACGCGTCGAGAGCGGCACCCCGAGCAGCACTCACTCTCCAGGCTCTCCGTTTCAGGTAGACGCCGCTCCCAAAGGGACGCAACGACCGGATAGATACGATTTGGGGCGTAATCCGTCAAAGAGTTCTTTCAACGTCCGTCGGAACGATTTATCTACGATCTCCATTAAAGTTCAGTTAACGCCCTCTTGCCTCTCTTCTTCCTTCTCTTCTTCCTTCTTTTCTTTCCTTTTTTTTTTCTCGCGCACACTCGACCGATCCGCTTCCGCGGGAAGCCTCTCGCGCCGAATCCTAGACAGAAACCGATCTCCCCTTTTAACGGAGGCTTTACGGATTCCTCGGCGTTCGAACAACCGGGGCTACTCTGGAAAAGCGTCGATTATCCTTCGTTTCGAGGCTTTCACGCAACGTCGAGCGTCTTTTTCCGCGGGTGACCGACCGTATTAACCCGCGTTCGGTGAAAGAGTCGTCCTTAAAGCCAACGCCGTGCCTCCGAGACCGATCCTCGGCGAGATTGCGAGGCGGCGTGGCGCGCGGTCGCGCATATCGTGTAACATTACGTTCATTAAAGGCGGACGAGTACGCGTGTACGCGCGTACGGCTCCTCTTAGTTGGGGGATACATCTCCGGCAACCCTTCGTTCTTACGTTAGACGCAAGCCCCCTCGAAAGCCCCGCCGCCGGCTCCCCTTTCTCCGCGGCCCATACTCCCGACCGCCCTTTCTGCCTACTCGGAAACGTATCGAGTTACTCTCGACATAATTCCGTTAATTATGATTTCGTACGACTATTTTCCCCCGGCGCTCGAACACGCGTTCCTCCGAGGTTTGCCAACTTATCGTTTCACGCTGCCATGGAGATCGAGGACGTCCGACGTCGACCGCGTCCCCGCCTCTATTCCGCTTCGCGGCTCGTTCTCCTACGAATTTTATACGAACGCGACTCTTGGTAGAAATCAACCCTCCGTTACGGAGGAGCCAGGGAATACGAATCCTTTGCGCCTTCCTCGCGCCTACGAAAGATGTTTATAATAACGGGCGAATAAATTTCGTCAATTTCTTGTACACGCTCGCCCCGATGGGGGTTCGAGGAGCGAAAGGCGGGCGACGCGAGGTGATACCAATAAGACGGTAGGTGGTAGCAATTTAAACCTCATAAATGCAAAATCGCGCGATGATTGCGTTCATAAAGGAAGGAGCGCGGCGGGGGGAGGCCTGTTGCGGCGTCTTCGCGAGGATCTCGTTCGGCGCGGGCATCCGGTGCGGCGCGCGGAGGTAATTTACATTGATATTTATGCCGTGTCATAACCGGGGCTTCGCCGCCCGCCACGGAACGGATTGGTATCGCTAATCCCCCGTCGTGCCGGGGGGTTGTTTTAATTGAAATCTTACTCGTTGCCCCGACTCGCCTCGACGATTCGCGCTCCAAGGGGCGAGAGGGAGGACGTCGGGGGCTCGCATCCGCGCGCGAAAGGGGTTAACGAGGGAACGTTACACGTGTCTCCGCGGCTCCTCGCGGCTCGGGAACCGGAAGCTGCATTCTCGTTTCTCGCGCTTGGAACCCGGCAATTTCTAAATCGAAAGCGAAAGTTTGGCTCTCGTTCCGTGAAAATACGCCTATTTATAAACAGTGAAATTAAAGATACAAGTATAGCAAAAGTGGCACGTCACCGAGTTTAATCCGTACTTATCGTTAGACGGAGAATCGACGCAGGAGGAACATCGAGCGGCACGCAGGCGCGTACATGCGTAATTCATAATGCTCCCGGCGGATATTCTGGCCGGGATTCCGTTTTTCGGAACGACGAAAGTTGCGCAATTCCGGCAGATCGTCGCGCGAGCCGAAATGTCAACCGCGAGACCACTAAAACGGGAGAAACTTTTAATTCGTTCATTTCGCCGGGCTCAAAGGGTCGGCGAATGGGGCTTATTAAAATTTATACGAGCCCTCCTACCAGTCTTCGTTTCTACCACCTTGTCGAGATCCCTTCTCTTTCCGTCTCTTTCCGTCCTAAAAAATGTTCTATCGTTTCTTCTGCGACGACGGCGTAACGCGATTTTATTTTGGACGAGTTTAAATGCCGCCCGTTGGGCGAACTCAGTGGATAAAATCAACTGGAGGAATTAAACGTCGCTCGTTTCCGGGGGGCGTTCCTCCCATTCGTCGTAAAAAAGATTGCGAGGGCGAGTTACAAAACTGCGGTTTGTCCCCGCGACGTTAGACGTTCGTCCTTTAATCCTCGAGACAATAGCCGAGGAGAGAGAGCTCGGCCCTTGGCAAAGGGTTGCGAGTTCGCATCGACCCCGTGGTCCGTCTCATCCGGCACTTTTCCCGGGCGTGCTAATATTTTTCGAAGGGTTGAAATCTAATTTTTTCCTTGAGCCCCTGACAGGATTCCCCGCCGCGGCGGCGGTTCGTTTTCCGCTCTCGTCTTACCCCGTTTCGGCGCGAGGGAAGGCGCCCGGGTTCGCTCCCAATAGACATAATAAAAACGCCATCTGAAATATGCATCCCTTAATAAAACTGTCCAATTAGGCGAAAATGGAATTAAGTATTTAGGGGGTGACTGCGAAGATTTCTCCGGACGGGTTCTCAGGTGCTCCCGGAAACCCTTTTGCGAAAAGATTAGGTTCTTAGACTTCCCCCTTTGACCGCTCGCAGAGGGGGTTGGAGGAAGGAAAGAACGAGGGAGGCGACACGATGCGAAGGGGGTTGTACTCGGCCGCTGTCGGACGGGAGCTGAATTATGTATGGGAAACGAAATTCCTCCGTCGGTTTTTCTCGCGTTCGGTCCCGGCCCTCGACTTCGATTTATCGCCGCGATCGCTAATTTGCCGGGCGATTCCGCGTAACATCCACGAACGACACGCCTCGGGACTGCAAAACGCGTGCCACCGTCGAACCCGTTCGCTTCTTCAACAGCCCCGACGGCCACGTTCTCGCCCTAAAGGGATTTCGTCGTATTTATTTCGATCCGTCCCGAAAGCGAGCCGCGCGAAAGTACAAGGGACAAGATCGATGGAGTGGCGGGTCAAACCGCTCCCGTGGCAGGGACAGGTTGGTCATTTATAAAATTAAATCCCTCGAATATTTCAGTCGTACAAATCCCGGGCGCCGGGGGGCGCGGGGAGGGCCGGCAGTCAGGCAATCGTAAAAATTCCACGAGGTCTGGACGCATTGGAAATCCGCGTAATTAACCAAAGGAATTCCCGGGTATACGACGGGGGGTCGATTAAAAACGCGAGCAACGCCTGCAATGAAACGGGAGGGAAAGAAACTTTCTCGCTCGTGCCGCCACGTGCGTTTCCTCGGTCTGCCCCCTCTCTCTCTCTTGTCTTCGTTTTTTATTTTGCGTTCGAAACTTCCGAACGGATCGTTCCGTTGTTTCCTCGATACAGCCGCGAAACGGATTTTCGAAAATTGCTTCGCCGCCAGGAACGCTCGATGCTCCAAGAATTTTTTCCTCGATCCCTCGATCGATGGCTCCCTCTTCGATATTTAAACACGATATTCCGAACGACTTTTTGCAAATTGATCTTTTAAACCAACAATCGAGAAATTTCCCCACTCTGGAGTCTAAGGGTGGGTCTGTGTAAGAACAGCGACAACGATGACGCTTTGGGGGTTGTTGGGCCGCATCGATCGATCCGCGTCGACCGTCGGAAACGTTCCCCTTTATTCAGTGAATTTTTCAGGGAACGCGGTCGTGATTTAACCCCGCGATAGCGGAAGCTGATTAATACGAGCGCGATCGAAGGACACGTTTATAATTTACAAGACGAGGCACGGTCGCCGCAACGACGTCGTTAATTTCGGACCGCGGGATACCATCGGGGCGACCGTAATTAATACAAATCGTTGGCATACCGGGCGCGAAGTAAAACGCGCGAGAAGAAGATCGAGGAACGGGGAGGGAGGGGGGGGGGCGGTATAGGGCGCGGAACCGTGTTGCGTTCGTGGCGCGTTGAACGAATCTAACGTCGTTCCCGGAGTAAATTTATACGACTAATACACGGGGACTCGAGGGGTCTTAATATCCAGCGGGCGTACGATGAAAGCAGGCGAGTTTAAAAAGTGCAATATCACGGAATACATAAATGCGAGATGAGGCGATTTGAATGAAAACGAAATAAATTTCGCTGCTGCGACTCCGCTCGGTTCGTTCGCTTCGTTCTGTGCCCCGGCCTTCGTGTATCCAATTTCGCTTTCGCGCCGGTTTCCATTTATTTTATCCGGCCCCGTCACGCGTCTTCTTTCTTTCCCGGAGATTTCCTTCGTCTTAATTGCCGCGTTCGCGCGCGCCAACCCATATCTCCGCGGAGCACTCGCGGAGCGGACTTTTCGATTCGCGGCTCGGTGCCGGAAACCGAGCGGTCGCTCGATCCACGCCGGAGGTCGTTAACGCTTTTATTCTTTTTTTTTTCATTCTACGGGCAGGTTTTGCGGGTTACGGGGGTGGGCGGGGGGTGGCGGACGCGCGACCGTGTGCGTGACAGAGGACGGGAAAAGGACCAGAGTGGGGGGGTGTGGCGGGGGACGACGCGTATCGTTGAATTTCGTAGATTCGGTAGATTTCGCGCGTTACGTCCGACGAACCCCTCCGGGATCGCGAGCGTGCTACTTTCGATGGATGCTCACTCGATACGACGAGATACGAGTATTACGGGGATCGAGATAAAAGAACCGAGTGGGTAGAACGTGACGAGACAATGGATCACCGGTCCACTAGCCATAATACAATCGCATCAGCATCTCGCCGTATTGTTTGCCTTGCTTTGATATCAGCCCCGGCGCTCTCGATTCTTTTTCCCGACGTCCGCGCTCTCCTTCTTCCTCCAAGATCCTCTTCCTCTACCCCCGATGATGGTCTTCCTCTTTCCGATCGTCGACAGCCGACAGCCGACAGCCGATACCCGACAGCTAGACTTCTTTTCGCTTTCTTACGCTTCTGCTAGCTTTTATTTCTCATCCGATCGCTACCGTTTTCGCCGCGGCCGCGCTCTCCACGTTCCGCTGTAAGCAGTAGGGCATAGGTCACGGCGTCCACGCAATACCCACCTACGAAATAACTAATTAAGAAGAGCAACGGTATTAATAGTAAAACTAGAATAAAATAACACTCTAGGTACAAAAGGGGACGATATATTTTTGTATCTCTTATATTTTTATTTTCACAAGCTACCTTAAATGTGGGGGTAGATTTGTTGGAGGTGAAAATGGTGGAAAATTAATGGAAACGGATCGAGATACACTGGATAAAACTTTAATGTGCCTAGGAACGAGGTTCTGTAGCATAACTAATTAGGCGCTATTAAGGAAATTAGATATTCAGAACGGCAAATTGCCTTCAATTCCTGTGATTTTCAATTTTTGTATTAGAAGGGAATTAGTTTTTCGAAAAGCACTGCGAACGATCGGAGCATCGCGGCCATTATAATGCGTGTTAGGTGCTTAATGGTGAAATAATATAAGGTTAGATGCAACTGATTGCCTCGATAAAAAGCCACCGTTGCACATTGTGAATAAAGGTATCGCACGTAGAAGAAAATTTTTAAGCAACTAAGTTGAAAATTGTTACCATGGACGCTAATTGATCATTAGTTTTTCACGTCCAATTTATCATCATTTAGATGAGTAGGGGCGATTAAACAGGCTTTTCTGCTGGGAAGCATACGTAATGGACAAATTTCGTAGGAAGCGAAAAATAAAAGCGATATTTTATCACTTTGCGGTTCCTTGGAAATTTTCAAAGATTCGATGCATCGAGATTAACAAAGTAGCCAAAGAACGGGACGAATCCCGTATTTTTTACGTAAACTATAATCGGCAAAGGCACTGGTAGTAGATGGAATGTTATCTAAGCATGCATTATTCATTATCATGTCACTAGGCAAAACATTGTTACGTCTATTAATGTTAACGATATTCCGGAAAGCTTCGTAATTATTCGAGATATTTTGTTCCATTCGTACTATACAATATAATCCTTTTATTTAGCATGTTTCTTCCATTTTGCATCGAAAGAAGTCTTCTTTCGTAGATCAGCGGGTAAATAAAGTTGAATGGTGATGCATAGCTGAAAATCTCGAGCGCCAAGGGGCAAATAATCGCGAGATCGCGATCGAGGAGGTAGACTCGAACGGAAACAGAGGTGTCGCGGAGGAAGTTCGCGGTAGGGAAAGAAAGAGGCGACTAGTTAGCAAGTTCTCGGCGAGTTCGTATAGATAATAAGTCGCGATAAACTTGTAACGTAACCGTGCAAGTATGTATCAGCGCCGTGGGCGGGCCGGCCTCGGAGCAAACGCGGATGGCGCGCCGTTGAAAAAGAAAAACCACCGGCTATTAGAAACAATTCGATTCGCGATACTTTCGATCGTCCTTGATCGAAGGGGAAGGGATCAAGGTCGGTACCGGGGACGCTCTATATCGTAGCAAGTTCGAGCGATCGTTCCCGATCTATCGAACGGCTCTCGTTTCGTTCTCGCCGGACGATCGATCGGGACGAGGCGAATTTTCAAGAAAATTAGGGGAGTGGAGAGATCAAACGAGTCGGGAAAGGCTCGTTTCTCACGGTAGGCTGCTTCCTATCGCGGTTCCCCGGCCTCTCTCCGTCTTGCGACTTCGCGATCGAACGCAGGACGAAAAGGAACCTTCGTCGGAGATTAAACGATAGAGAATTCCGTTGCCTCCCTTCGGCGTCGTTTTCGCGAAATCGGCGCCGCTCTCGACAAATTAGTACAATTAGAATCCCTCAAAGAAAATTGATAAATTCCGACGGAACAATTTCTCGACTCATTTCACCCGGTGCGCCCTTCGTCGTTCCGCCGATATCCTCCGTATACTTCGGGCTTACTCGCGCGAAAACTTCTCGGTGGCGTCACGACGCCATCGCAGTTATTCTTCCGATTGTAGGAAAACAAGACTTCCGAAACGCTTTGTAAACGATTTTGTCGTCACATATTTGAACAAATTTCCGCGGTGGTTCCGAATCGAAGAGGAGGATTCTTCTCGTTTACATGCGCCGGTAGGCGGTTTTCGTTTGCAACGGACGAGAAACAAAGGTCTTTGTTCCATCGGCGTACGAGAAAGTAGTCTCTGAATCGCGGCAGCGTAAATTCACGCGGCCCGATGCGTATCTCGGCGACGTTTCGGCGCTGATTCGCGAGTTTCTCGATAATCGATGGGAGCAGGCTTAAAATCGCCGCGTTTCCCGGCCGCCGTGTAGAATATCTATATATCGGGGAGATATTCGTCGGTTCGCACCCACGGGATTCCCGGGCGATTAATTGTAATACCGTTTCCGAGAGCGTGCGAAGCAACGAGTTGTTCGCCTACCGTGCGAATGCACCGGTAACGCAGACTCTTATCCGAACGAGATCGTCGGCCACGGGTGGGAGGGATAGAACGAATTAAAAGAAACATCCGACAATCGTCTTGGTTGCGAGTGCACTCATTCGAGCTTCTTTCTCTCGAGCCAGAGTTTTAAAATCGGCTCTACGGTACGCGCCTCCCGATCCTATCGAACGTCTCGGCGAGACCATTTTTAGAACCAAGGGCCCGTTTAAAAGTTCCGAACCCCAGTTTGTGCGCGAACGTGGGAAACGGTAGTCGTCGAAACAGGTTCCAATTACGACGATTCGAGCAAGCGAAAGCTTGGCACGCGCTGGACCCTTTCCGGGAGCCCTTCTTCGGGGTCTCGCCGGCGCTCTTCCACCCTTCCGTGGGTTTCTCGACCCTGCTCGGTACGTATCTCCGTCTGGCGTCTCGGTGCTCGTTCAGCCTCGCTTCCGCGAGCCACCGGCAAGCATTAAGAGCTCCTAGATTTATTTATAACTACATTTACGCGCATGCCACGCTCGCGCAACCCCTTCGAGTTCTGCGAATTATTGCGTTTATGCCAGCGGGCGGCGGTGGGCGGGGGGTGGGGCCGCCCTAGCGTTCTCGAGGCGCTCACCCCTCGGGGGTGAAGAACTCGTCGAAGAAGCCCGGGAGAGGAATAACATGGACGAACTTTCCACGGTCTCCCGGCCGAGGCTTTCGTTTTCGATTGGAATTTACCACCGGGAGGCCGGCTCTCTCCGGATCCGAATGCCTGTCGGCGGGTTTGTTTACGCGGCCGGTCGGGGAGCGGATAACGCGATCCGCGTGTCTACGCACGCCGTCTCGCGGGTCTGGGGCGGACGGACGAACGTTAAACAACGTTACCTTTACCGCGTCACGTATATTTGCCCGAATAAACTTTCCACTTGACAAACTGTGCGGCTCACGGTTGATATATAAGCGGGCCGCGTGTGTACGTATCGCCCCGCTATACGAGGCGTTCCGCGTTCGTGGAATCAGCCTGCCCTCGGCTGCGTCTAGCGTACCTTAGGCATACCGTCCTTTCGTCGAGAATTATTCGGGCTTTACGTCAAGCCTTACGACGTCCCTCGAGCTAAGGAATCTAATTTGAGCGATGTACGACTATACCGGCGCGATACGAGCCCAACGCATCTTCCCGGCGTCTTTCTCCCTCGTCCTAGCCTCCCAGCCCTTCGTAACTCGCCCGAAACCGTTCCTACGCAAACGCGATTTCGACAATCGTCGAGCCATACCGTACGAACCGGGCTCTGGGGGATGGTTGACGAACCCCTCGCCCCTCGACGAACCTGAATTTTATTTACTTTCGAATGGCCCGCGACTGTAATCCTTTCCTACGGATCGCCACGATAAACTCGAGTTTACGTGAAACGAAATATCGTGGTCGACCGACGACGATGCTCGACTTCTGTCGGCGAGGCGTCCCCTCGGAGCCGCAGGGTTTAAAACTTGAATGACTACGGGAGATAAGACCCTTCGAAATCTTTAAGACAAACGGATAGTCCGTAATGATTCCTTCTATCCTTTGAATATATTGTCGAAGCCAGTGAAAGACTTTAAAAGTCTTTAAAAGTCTAATACATATCATGAGAGAAAAATTGATATTTGAAATTCCCTGTTCGAGCCAAGGATCTAGCGTTTCTGTCGTCGAGAACGACGATGTTAAGATTCCGTAACACGAGCCGAAGATTCGCGTACTTTCTTGGACGATGAACGCGGTGGTGGGCGTCGCGTCGCGGTTCCTGTGCTCGTTCGATGCTCTTCTCGCAAGACGGCCGAATCGAATTTGCAAACTTGCAGATTGGATTCCAACTTGCCTATTATAGGGTGCGTCTGTTCCGGTTAAAAGCTGGGGGCAAGGGAATTAATGTCGATACGCCAAGGAAGGCCGGAGGATTACTCCAAAGGCCCGTATCTCATTGTCTTAGATGTTGCTCCCTGCCCTCTAACCTTCGCTTCTATCTCCACCCCCTCCGCCGGAACCTCTTTCCGTCCCCCTTCCTCTCTATCGTTCCACTACGGCCGCGTTTCCTCGACCATCGTCATAGTTGAACGAGTTTGTTCCAGAGTCGAACGCGGCGAGCAACGTTACCGCGTCAGCGAGATTACGCCAGAGGCGAAAGACTTTGGCCGTTCAAGGCCACGTCCTTCCGTCTCGACGGACTATATCTTCGTTCTTGTACTCTTATCGCGTACCTTCGCGAACCAGCATCTCTCGAGACACGTCGAACCACACGTGGAGCATAAACATTGTTTAAGACTATGGACGAACGAGAACGTAAACATCGAATCGAGTACAGGGATCCTGTTTAATTCGTTGAGCAACGCATAAGTGAGCAGAGAAAAAGAATTTCCTATTTCCAGGAATACAAAGAGTAGATGAAGACGATAGAGGAAGTAATTGGGTATCGTAGGTAGACAGGGGAATCGGTGTCGAGTAATTGTTTCTTACTAATTGCTGAACATCTGATATAATAGGACTCGTAATTCTTTCTCGTGATACTTTGAGCGTTGGTAGCGGGCAAGGACAAATCCCGAACAAGATACACGCCAATAACGACAATTCCGGGGGGCTGGAAGTGGTAGAGGTAATTCGATTCGTCGTCGACTCGCGATCTCCGCGCAGTGCTCAGACCGTCCTCTTCCCGGAAGAGAAAATCCACCCTTCCGAGAGGCTGAATGCCGCTCTCTGCCCTTTCCGGTTCTTTTTTACTCTCGAGTTTCGAGTGCTCTCGAGACACTCCGGAGTCTCGTAGACCTCTTTTCTCCGTCTCTCCGTAGCCTGGCCGAGGCTCGGCAACTTTGTAATGCGTTTTATTTATTCACAAAGGCAAATACTCATTTACCGCGGCACCGGGGTAAACGTCCGTGCGTCGCGGTCGCGTTCCCTTTTTTTATTTCCGCGTCCGACTGCCGCGCGACGCGAAAAGGAGAGTCCAGCCCGGAAAACCCTCACCCTCGTCGACGTCGCCGCACCGTCATTAGCTTTCGTCGCCGGTCCACCCTTGGCCGTTCAGCGTCGCGGCGCCTCCGAGAGACAGAGAGAGAAAGAGAGAGCGAGTTTCAGCCGGTGGTGAACTTTGAAGAGCGCAACGCGACGCGAGCCCCCTTTGATGGAGTTTCTGTAAATGGAGCGGCGTGGATCGGACCGCGAGCCAAGGGTGAGAGGCGCCCTTCTTCCCCGTGGGCTCTTTGAAACGCCTCGGAACCTTTGAAAAACGCGGGCATTTTTAATTTCCGAGGATTACCGCGGAGAACAGAGCAACGACGAGTCCTTTCTTCCGCGTCTATTTGCCACTCGAGCTTTCCCTGCTCCCTGAGTTTCCATCTCAGCGTTAGACGTCTTTCTCCCTGGGAGGGATTTCTCGTCGATCCGTTCGCGTTCGCGTTCGTTCGGGTTGAGAGCCACTGGCTCCGGTCCCGGCGGCAGCCTTTCATCGGTGCTTCATTAGGCTGCGGTAAATGTATTATGACTTCTGATTGAGTGCCGCCGCAGCGTTACGCGCGTACGCGAGCTACCATTTTGCGCGCGTAGCGTCGGTCTTCCCGGCGGTTTTCGGTCGGTCGGGGTACCGGAACCGTCCGTCGGTCGTTTCCCGATCGATCTTCGACGGGGCGGAAGCGCAGGTCGAAAGGCGGTTCCGCCGAAAGGGAAACCGTTTCCCCGGGAAAGTGACGAACTTTTGCCGGGAAATCGTGGATCGTGATAATTTCGGGCCGGACGTTCCCCGAAATCTCGGTGGCGAAACGCGAGTGGGGGGCGCGTAGGGTATCGTTGACACACGGTACGAGCGCGTATATAATAATTAATGGTGCTCTCGCGTAGGTGTGGGAGAGGCGTGTGCTGGGATCCGGTGGGAGTGAGAGAGAGAGAGACGGAACGCGCGACGTATATCTGCACGGGCAAAGATGCGTAATTGCGTTACCCATCGAATTCAGTTATACCGGCATGGCGAGTCTGATGCATAAAATGACGGGGCCAAATTCAGTTATAGTTCGCTTCACAAAGCGAACACGGTCGCGTCGTTAATATCGCGCCGTTCCGAACCAATGTGATATCGTTACGACGGAATTTCCGTCATCGAGGCCCCGGCCGACGGGAGGGGGGCGGGAAAAGTCATCGAGAGAAACGCGTTCTTTCGTGCACGGATCCCGCGAACGCGGGGAAAACGATCCGAGGCGTCCGTCTCGAGGGTAATTTTTCTCCCCCCCGGCGAGAACACGGGTTCTTCGTTTTTTCGTTTATATCCAAGTTGTAGCGGCCGGAAGGAAAGAAGGGCGACGAATAAGGACGCAACGAAGGAGGGAAAACGTCCGAGGAGCGAGCGAGACGGGAAGATCGATCCGCTTTTACTCTTATTTTTCCCGGTGCTCGCGACTTAATTAATCGCATAACACCGGGCCTAATGAAATCAGAACTCCCACCCCATCGCCGAGTCCATTCTCGCCCCCCTCGTTGGCCGCCGCGCTACCAGCGAAAAAACGGGAAATATTTGCCAGGAATACTTTTCCGCCCCCGCCCTCCCGCTCCCCGCTCGCTGCTACGCCATCGAGCCCCGGAGGGCCTGCGACGCTTCCGAGGAATTACCATGGAAGTCGATAATTATTGCCAGCGATTCTTGCCGACTGCCTCCAGAACGGTATTACCCAACCATGGCTGTCGGTATAGTTCTCTCGAATCCACCGCGACTATTGCTATTTTCATCCATTGTGTCGTTAACGCGTTCGCGCCTGCCGCTGGATGAGACTGCAGCTTGTTAAGGCCGCATCTGATATTTACGATGCATGCGATACACTCGGAATATATCCATTAGTATGTACATACCGTTCATTATTACGGAATACGCTCGCGTTGGTGTGCTCTAACTAGTCGCGGCTCGAGGCTGTGTCGACCTGCCCAAAGGTTCATCGACTAATCGAGGCACGAGTGTTAGAAAAATAATTCCTCTTCTCGACCATATTTTTCGTTGCTTAAAAATGTCCCTGGTGATTTTAGCAACCTTTGCACAAGTACTCGAGTCGGTACCAGCGCAGCGACGAGCTGCTTCGTCCGAACGTATCGCGGGGGCCAAGTCGCGAACGATTCCTTGCGAGTTTCGCTGTTCCATCGCGGTTCGACGATGGAACTTAATCACTGCAACCCTCGGGTCTCGTAGCACGAGAAATCCAAGAGGAAGTCGAGGAATGCCGGGTAGTCGGTGAAGCGTGCACGACGAGGCAGCGGGCTAGGATATCTCGAGTTCCTTCGGGAACCGAGGGGGTTCCCGATTCGTTTGCCGATTGCTTCGCCGTTTCGCGGCGCTGTATCGAGGGCAAAGTAATTTCTTCGACGAGAAAGTCCGGATTGCCGCGCGCTAGCGCTCTCCTCTCCCTCTCTCTCTCTCTGGCTCGTTCCTCCCTTGGCTGTCCGTCTTCGTCTCTCTTTCTCTCTTTCCCCCGAGGATTAATTAAAATCTCGAGCGTGCCGCCGATTAATCAGCGGTGCTCGATGCGCCGAACAGCTTCGTAACAGCGATTAATAATGTACACCGCGCCGCGTGGCTTGCTCTCGCGATACCGACTTCTGCTACGAGTTGTTTGTCGTCTCCCCGACTTTTCTAATTTCCTGCGATCCGATCGACGCGGAACAAACGCCACCGTCAACACGCTCCGAACAAAAGCAAGACGTTCTTTAAATTATCAAACGCGCAGAAAAGATCAGATAAACCGCTTCTATCGCTCGTAGACCCAATTTGTTCTCCAATATGACGATTCTTCGATTCAGGACCCGCGAGATTCCTCGAAGCTTTACCGTTTTTGTCGACTGAAATCGGGTTTTTTGTCGAGGGAAGTACAAATAGTCGGGAAGGGGTTCAACGTGGCGTCGCCTCGTTCCCAATGAAACCGCCTAATCACGAAATTCATTAAACGGCACTGGACGTCGATCGGAACGGTTCGGGAAGGCAACGGGAGCCGAGCGGCGGCCCGTAACGCGGGACGACACGCTTTTCGACCACCTGACCGATTCACACGACGCGTTTAACACTTGGTATTAATTTAACACCTACATCGTACCGACAGGCATTCCCAACGTTCCCGCTTGAAATAATAAACGGCGCACGACGGGCGTCGAGGAGGAACGGACCCGATAATACGCCTTCGGGAACTATCGAACCGGTATCGCGCGCGATCAATTTCCCCGGCCCTTTCGGGATTTAGGGCTTTGCTCGACTCGCGACCTTCGGCAACGCTCGATCCCAAGCTGTTGCGATTTTTACTCTATCGATCCCCCGCCCTGTTTTATAACGATTCCGTGGAACCGAAGCTAGATAGGTGGGTTGATTTATTGGCCACGGAACAATAAACTGTTGCGATAGCGGGCAGCGACAATAATCCTGCTGGACGTTGGAAAATTAATTTACTGTCTCTCTGGGAAAGGTATACGGTTCAAATACAACTATGCATAGTTTCACGTTTGGAGAAGCTTCTTGATTCCGTTCTGTCCGTCGATAATGACAGAACGCAGGTCCGTGAATATTTCCAAGGCAGAAACGAAACGACGGGAATAAGAGCAATAAAACGGAGTGGAACGAAAATAACGAAGTACGAGGGCAATTTAAGGCAGAAAAGCGCGCAGGCTTGCACGCGGCCATAACGTACATGAGAGATGTAAAGTAAAAGCTTAAAGTATTATCGCTACATAACGATTAAGATCGCGGTGTTAGCGTCGCGTAAATTCACCTTGTTTCAGAATATAATACTCTCGCCTATAAAGATCGTACTAAAAATTATGAAAATTAACAAGGTGCTTGTTAAGATTGCGAGCCGTCCCGTACGAGATAGCGGTTAACGATTATAGTTTCTGGGACGAATTCGAGCAACCGTCTTCGGAGTATCGAACTGAAAATAAAGAGTGGAAATCGGACGGATCTCCGAAGATTTTCGTACGAGGCATGGGCGAACGGATAGCGTACGATCGAGGCGTCGATTCGACCAAGCACGTTGCGTCACGTTCGTTCATTACATCGGCGATAATTCGAGTTATCCGGAGATCCGTCGAGACGATACGGTTGTGCAAAGTTTGTCGCCGGTTACAGGTGTCGCGAGAGATCGCCGCTCGATATCGTTGCCGCGAACGGCTAGCAAAAGGCTCCTCCAGGATTCCTTCTTGTCCTGGCTCGGCTGCGTTTTAGAACCAGTCGATTACCGGCCGATAAAGCTCGCTTTCGAGTGTTTGCGCTCGCCCCGGCCAGCAGGTCGATTGATTCCAGTCGAATAATAACCGACGATAAGGTCCCCTCCGTTTCGCCGCGTAGCGTGCTCGTTCTGTTTCGCACCTGGACGTTCGCATCGGCTCCTTTCGCCGATTGGTCGAAACAATATTCTCGTTTGTCGCGAGAATTTTATTATATTTGATCACCGCATCTGGATCGTTATTATTAATTTCTCTCGAAGCCATCCGCGGAACGGTTCGTTGGTTGGTTGCGATTTCAAAGAAAGGCGCAGATGCGGTTTGCAGATGCGCCCGCGGAACAACCGTAGTTACAAGAAAATACGAATCTCTCGGCGTCGTTCCACTGGTCGATGGAGGGAAAGAAACAACGACCCGTTCTCCTTTCTATAATCAACCGAACAGGAAATACGACTTGTTCCAATTACGTGACTCAGCTTGTAGAATAATGTCGGGTTATGGTTAATATACGACCAGATCCGAATGCAACCACTCGTGAAAATGTATGCTGGCCTCTATCCAACAGCAACTCGTGTCTGGAGCAGATGCGATAACGCAAATGCACAATGCCCGAGCGTGATTTTGTCCGATACCGGGAATCGCGTGCCGGCTACTTTTCGCGTTTCTATGCGTTCTCCTCTCTCCAGCATGCAAACGGACAAAAATACGACGCTCGATGTGTTCGGGATTACTGCTCGGGACTCTTTTGCTCGTAGATGAAGCCCTTGACCGCTCGAGCTGCAAATTGATCGACGCCTGTGACCGACTGGTCGAATAAAATCCACGTGCCTGATCGTAATAGAATTCTTCGACGTTTTTCTCTTACTTGCTCGTCCAATTCAGAGAAACGCGAATCAACGCGTTGGCCTTTCGGGGCCGACAGTATTGAATTTAAAAAATAATACCTTCCGCTTTTTTAACGGATTTTGCAGGAAATGTTTCGAACAAAATTGAGGTTTCCTTCTCGTTGGCCTTCGTTTATACGCACACGCTTTTTCTATATTTGCACGCCACCTAAATGGAAAGCGAAACAAAATTAGCTCGCCGTTTAACGTATTAAAGTACGCGTGCAATTTTCTGAACCAATCTTACCACCACGTTTCTAGGGTTTTTCATTGGGATATCCCCGTTGATTACAATAATACACTGTAATTTCGGAATACATGATTCAACGATATTATACCATTAAACGTGAGTAAACGGAATTATTTAAACACGCGAATGCGACAGTTTGAAAAGGATCGAACGATAAATGTTTGCCACTGTTTCGCTAATTGAATATTCTAACGTTTTACGGGGAAATGCTGCGAATAAACTTCGAATATTATTATTCAAATAAGAATGTTTTCATGTGTTTGCGTTATTTGAATAATGCTGATGAATTTGAATATTACATTTTGTCATCGAACGATTATCAGGGTGCATGCATCTGCACGCATGGCGCATACAAGTGTATAGAAATATAGCGATTTGTTTCCATAACGTGGCGTATATCGCTGTATGCTGTGGCATAATATCGCGTGTGATGGTCGAAGGTGTTTACAGCCGAAGAATATAAACACGTTAATTTTTCGACGTGAAAATGTAAACAGCGTGAGAATTACGTTTTTTTAACGTTGCAAAATGAGCAAACGAACTCGCGTGGATCTTTGTGGAACTTTCTCAAAAAAGAATCGACAGAACGTACAATTCTGGTAACGATACAAGACGTGTACGGACCATTATTTTCAATTTCGATGCAAATAAACGATCGTGCACCGCACGTAATTCGTACGTTAAATAAATTTTGATTGCCTCTCCTGATCAAGCAATCCTGCTCGTAGTTTTAGCGAGGACGAGCGGGCAGCCTTCGAGCGAAACGACGCGAATCATGGCAGAGAACAGACAGTGAACAAGAAGCGATTCGCATAGCCGGTCGTTTAAAAGCACACACACACTCAATACTGGTTCGTTCGTGTATGCATCGCGCAGACCAGTGCATTATTCGACTAATTTTCTCGACTCATTAATCGATTACGCGACACGATAAAAAATTTAGTCGTCAGAATTATTCGCAATTAATGTCCATCGATCACTCACATTAATCGCTCGCGATGATTGACGATTGAATTAATCGTTCGTTCTGAACATAGAAACGTTTCTATAACAAACATAAATTCATGAACATCCTCAGATTCCAACGAGCGTAGAAAAAAAGTTGTACAATCATCTGAATTCGTAAATTGTACGTTTACTTATAATTCGAGCACGAATTACCGATACTCGATGTTCCCGAACGATTATCGAGTAATTTCGGCACCGGTCGAATTTACAGTCCGATCGACATTGAATTTAATCGGCGGCTTAAATCGTCAATCGTCTTGAACGATTAACGGCTATCCGTTTCGATCGAAATGGTCGATCGGGGATCGGATAAAAGTGTGGCCAACGGTGGCGTCGCGCGAGTGCGTGCGTGCGTGCACGCGTGTTCGCCCGTTAAGGCTGGTTGACTCCCGCTGGTCCGTTCGCACCACGCCGCGCATGGAATGACATTTCGCCGCGGCAACGTGCGCACGCTTTCGCGCGAGCCGCACCTGCCGGGGCACCTCGATCCGCGTCCTCCTCGGCCAGGTATCTCGAAACCGCTCCAAAAAGTCGAACGACGCGCCAAACGGCCGCCGTGGGAAGACGGGAGGACGGCGAAGTCGACGAGAGTGGGGTCGAAGAATCGATATCTCGCGCCTCGACACGAATCGACTCGCGCCCACCGACGGGGCTGTTCGACTCTCGGCTTTCGAATCGTTTTTGAGACTGTTCGTTTATTTATCTTGCTCCAAGACTAAGAAGCAACAGATACTTCGTGAAAGTTTTTAAAATATGTTGCAAAGTAGGCGTTCGTTGGGCTGCACCATCTCACCCTAACTTCGTCTCTTCTTTCCGGCGTGTACTATTCCAGGGACCATAGACCCGTACGCCCGAGTTATCAATCGATCGTGGATTGTAATTAGTTCTCGGCGGAATTTCCATTTACAAAGGGCAACTTTCGCGAGTTATTTATTCGGTGCTGGAAGGTCCTGCCAATCGGGGCGAGCGTGGACGTAAGTAGCAGACTTTCGACACCATCCCCCCGACCGTTGTCGCGATCGAAACGAACGAGCAATTTCGTCACTTAACAGAGCCGGGCGAATACATTCGTTCGGTCTATATTTTCATCGCGCGACGCGAGAGAATTACGCGAGGGGGGTGGGGGCGTTAATCCTGTATTCTGACAGGACTCGCGCGGCCGCGGACGCGGCGCAGGCCTTTTCCAATCCCGACACGCTGATTGTTCGGATTCAATGCGCAGTGGCATTTGGCAGTTGGCAGTTCAGGAGGTGGGCAGACCGGTGGAATAAGCTGTCAGAGTGTTGCACGGCCGATGAAAATTCTCTCCCGTGGAGGAAACGCTCGGGCGATTTCCCGTCTCTCTGTTCCTCCATCGGGCGCGCTCTCTCGCGAACCTTGCGCCCCCTCTCTTTCTCTCGACGTTCCTCGTTTCTATTTTTTTCGTTTTATTTTCATCCTGGATTCGTTTTCACGCACTTTTATTGGACGACGCGTCGACAGCAGAGGGAATAATAAGCGCGAGTTCGACGGGGGCGCGGGCGTGGGTAACCTCGACACGCGGAAAGGCAATTTTTCCAACGAGCCTTCAGACACTCTGAGGTCGTGACACCTCGAAGGTGCCCACCTCCAAGCACAATTGTCTTTTTCATTCGAAAAACAAAGTCAGATAATTTATAGAAGTATTCTTTTATTTGCTTTGGTTCACATCAAGAACATCTTTATTCTTTCTGGTTCTGTGGCACAGTGGCTTCTTTACAAAATTTTACTCGACGTCGAGGCAGGTTCCCATTTCACCTCAGATCCAAGATAAAGTCACCACCGACTCGTTCGTGCGCACGAGAGAGACCGCGAACCACCTGAAAAAAAGAAAGAAAAACAGGCATAATAGTATTCTAGCTCGTACGTGCGTTGCTTCCATTGTTCATTGTAAGTGTCTCAATCCTCTCCACCCACGCGATATATTCCGAGAGAAATATACATATTCTACGCTGCATAGAAAAGCAATTTTAGTCTTATCAATAATCCACGATTCAATTTGCTGAGGAGGATCCTCTTCCCTCTCTTCCCATCGCGCTAAAAAATCGTTCCACATCGTGAAATTTTCAAAAGGTTTCGAATCAAGTTTAATTCCACGAGCATTCGTTTCTTTACCTCGTGCAAAGGCCGAATAAATGAACCGTTTCGAAAATGTTTTAGCCCGGAAAATGAACCGCCGCGAAAGAGGGTAAAACGCGCGTAGAAACAGGAACGAAAGGAAAACCGATTCCCCCCAGGTGTAAAAAGACTGCGCGACAGCCGTGGGAGCGTTAACGAGCTCTTCTTCCGGGCGTCGCGTAGGAAAGAAAAGTAATCGAGCCTAGGATTATCGCGGGACAGGCGGAGACAGGGGCGGGGTATCGTCGGACACGGGCTACCGGAGAACTTTAATTACCGCACTTGAGTAAAGTAATTACAATCAGACACCCTTGTACGGGTCGCGCGCGAGATAGGAAAGAGGAGTCGAGTGCCAAGGGAACCGGGATTCGTGGTCTATGATTAGCCCGGAGGTGACCAACGGAAACGAGCCCCCGCGTCCGTCCTCTGTTCTATGGCCGTGCGGACACCGTCCAGCAGAGCCGAAGGAGGGCTCTTTCGATTAATTACCCGCCGTCGCGTTAGTTAACTCGAGATTCATCGAGAGCCCCGCGCGAAGAACCCGATAGTTAAGCGGAATTCGGAGAAGGGACGCGATTACAGCGTTACGCCGGGACATAGTTAACAACCGATACCGGATCGATACTGATTTCACGCTCCTCGGTGCGACTAGACACCTCAAAACGCGAAACTTCTGTCGATCGACCGCCATCTTCTTCGATGCGTTAGATACTTTTGTCAGAGATTCTTCTACATAGTATACTTGATTAGACGATTGATCGGTATAGTTAGTATCTACGTGACAACAATGAAATATCCGATCCATATCGTGTGTAGGACTTGTTCATCCCTTGTCGCCATGTACCCAAATAATGATTCATTCTGTTATTGCTCTGCATACTCCTATAATGCTCACCCTTTTATCGTTTCTCCCCCTACGTCCCCTACGTTCTCTATCAGCTTTTATCACACTCGAAGATAGGTATACAATGGTACGCGCCTCGCCCTTGTACCGCAATCGATCCGAACAACAATTATTTCCCCGCGCCTAGTTCATTTGCTCGTCGCCCGGCGCCATTAACATTGCTACGAGCCAGCGCGCCTACGCGGTAGAAAAAGAAACACGTCGTCCGCGCGTCCGCCATTTTAATTATACCGATTTTATTTTCCGCGGTCGCGAATTTTCGCAATTACCGGCGCTCCGTCGGTCGGCGATCGTAAAAAAGCGAAGGACAAAAAAAAAAGGAACAATAAAAATAAAAAGAAACGAAACTAATGGACGCGCCGGCTTTTTGTTGCGGCTTTCCTCGTCGCGCGTTCCCTCAAGTATCCGAGCGTAATTATTATCGTGGAGGAGCCGGGCCGGCTCGACGCGGCGTTCGGCACGAGCGCGAACACGACCGCAGATCGGACAGATAGAGCGCTCCTCGCCTCCATCCCCCTTCCACCCGTCCTTCTAGCCACCTTTATCTCTCTTTTTCGCTCCTCACCTTCGCGTCTTTTTCCCCCCTCGCTCGCGGTTCACGCCCTTCCTCCTCGCACTTTCGCTTTTATTACCAAGTAGCCGAGTATTCGTAGCCCGCAATTCCAGAGGGTATATCGCTCGTCGTAAACGCTGCTCCCGATCCTAGTAGCTACATCCCCGTACGCATTAAAAAAAGGAACAAAATACACGCCCCGCCGCGGCTGTTGCGACTTTATCGCGGACTGGATGCAGCGTATACGGCTAATTGCGCCAACGGCATCTCGAAACGACGGGATCCAAACAGCTTCGAGATACGGGAAAACTTTTTTAAAAAAGGAAGCACGCGTTGGCATTTTTCGTAAGTGAAACTAGCTAAGTTGTAGTAATGTTAATCCCATCGAAGAGACTCGCGTCTTCGATGGCGGTGGGAGAGTTTCTAGAGGATCTAGAGACCGCCGAATCCCCATCGCGGACTCGTCGATCGTCCTGCAATAAAATCGTCGGCGTTATATTATTATTACCGTAAAACGTCTCGGCTTACAGGTAATTTAAATCCCATCGAGAAATAAAGGCTCGCCACGTACGTAGGTACGTATGTACGGTACGATCAGATTACCGGCCGAAGCGAGGCTGTATTTGCATAAGTCAGCTTGTCAGTCAGACTGCGTGGCAACTGCACGACCCTCTTGCCCTCTCGCGGCCCGGAAACAACCCCGTGCTCCGCGCGGCCAGGAAACGGCCCGTGCTATGCGCCGTGGCTTCGTACGAATCCCTCGAATCCACTCGCCTCGCTGGACAAAGCCCGCCGATCGGAGATCTTCACTGGATCTCGAACGAAACGCACCCACGATCCCGAGAAGCCCTTTCCGGGTGCTCTTGAGGAGAAATGGCTCACGAATAGATCGCAATTTTTCGAGATTCTCTAGTCGATAGTTTGGAACGATCCAAATCTTCGCGAGGAGCAGCATTTCCTTCCGAAAATTCGTCGACGACTCGCGGGAAAAGGGGTAGGGGGGTAGACCCGTGAAAACGAGAGCCCGAGCACGGTCGATTAATCATACTTTCGTAGGAATTACCCTTGTATATACGGCGGCGTTCGCGAGGTCGAAGGGCAGTCCTCGTTCTCGTACCCTCCTCCCTCGCCCTCCTCGGCCGGCTGATCCTCGATTTGCCCCTGCAGCTCTTATACTCGAGCGGGCCTCGTACACGCGAGCACGCTCTCGGCCAGACACGTGAATTACGTAAGGGTACGTCAGCGTGTACAGTCCGGAGATTACGATATTCTCCGATTGGAGTGGCTTGACACGAGTTCAAGAGGCCGCGCTGACGGCAGGCAGGCACGCACGCACATGCACGCACCTGAGACTCGCGCGTTTTTACTCTCGGCCTCGCGGCGATCCTCCTTCGCGTTCTCTTTTTCCTTCTCGCCCGGACAACGTCGGGACGAGTTTCTTCCCGAGCCGAAACATGTTCCCTCCGAGGCCCGCGGATAGAACGGGAAACACCTCTCCGCGGGACATGGAATCGAGAACGAATTTATCGAGGGGTAGTTTCTCCTATTCGGCGATGAAACGAGTCGATACCGCGTTACGTGTTATTCCTGGGGAATATTCCGTATCGTAAAGCGAGCCTTTAAAAGGCCCTAACAATTGCTTTGCGTAACGAGTCCGATCGAGGCTCGGCTACGAGGGCAATATCGTCGTGTCAGGGAATAAGGGGGTCGTCCGGGGAATACGTCGTCGCGGGAGCAGCGGCACGCTACGAGCGGAACTCTCCTTAACCGTCTATTTCGGGGATCGCAAGAAACGTGACGTACGCTCGAGTCCATCGTTTTATCGTTCCGGTTTCCGTGACTCTCGATCGGCCGAAAGATCGGTACATCGAGTCGTCAAGATCCGCGAAACGGAACGAAGAGGATACGTTTCTGTCGTGGTTCCCGCACTGTTTGAACACGAAATGGACAACATATGTAACAGCCATCGGCGCTGACCGATAGCCACGGAGAGAAAATAAAGGAGGGAAGATGTTTGCCGAGCCATCCGCGCGATTCCGCGCACGACGAGCATCGATCGGTTCCGGTTCTTTGCGTCTCGATTTCCCGTCCTCGTCTACGTGTTCCCGGTTTCGTAGAAACGCTCGTGCGAGCGTCCACGGCGGCCAGCAAAGTCCGTCTCGCCCTAAATTTCAGGATTTTATCCGAGTCGGCAGTTACTCGAAGCGTTCCGGTGATTCGACGGGAGCACCGCCAAGGCGAGGGGCGTAGAAGGGAGCAGGGTGTACGAAGGGGGCGTGAAATCCGGGAAAGCTACCCCGAGATACGACACCAATAACAAAAATCATAAACACTCGGACCGTTGATTAAGTCCTTTCGCGAGGATCTTCGAGGCTCTTTCCCCCGGGTCGAGGCGAGGATCGTATCGCAGCGAGAGGCCAGGACTATCTCCTCGGGTTCATTTCGCGTAATACTCTCGGGACGCGGATCAGTGTGTGGGTGTACGTGCGAGGAGTCGAGTGGAGCGCGAGTTCTCGCGCGTTCGCGTCCATCGCGGCTTTACGTCGCTTCGATCGCCGTCTCTAATCCCGCCGTTACGAGCTCGATCGCGTTAATACGTATACCACCTTATCTCTTACGATTCCGTCTACGACTCCTCCCTCGAACTAGGGTCGTCTCAGATCCGGCAATTTGGAAAATACACGTATTTATTAGAAGTTATTTCGAGACATCTGGCAAGCTGACTAAAAATTTGTCAACCGTTCGGTTGAAGTCTCGTGGCATGGTTTATCGATCGCGGGCGTGTGTGTGCGTCGGATCCTCTTTGGGATCTCGGGCGAGCAAGAGTCGAGCCGGCGAGCACAGGGCAGAAACACTCGAGGCACTGTCGAGAGGGCGACTCTCGGAGTAGGCAGGCCTAACAACGCGGAAACAACGGCGTACATTGTCGCGCATCGGGGCCGTACATTACAACGACACGGGACCGAGAGGACTCTCGGCCGGTTTTCCGTATTCGGTTCTCATGTCGCGCCGGCTTTGCCGACCGTGACGAGATAGATACGGGGACGAACGCGCGGTGGACAAACTTTGGAATATTTGCGACCGGGTTCCGTGTGTGCGTATGCACGCGGGACCGCCGCGTCTCCTCGACGACCGTCCGCTGTGTACACGCGTCAGCCCGACCGCGACGACGCGTTCCGCAACGCGGGACCGGTGTGTACGCCGCGTACGGGCGATGTGCACGCGCATAACGAATGCACCGTACGGTACCGCGTGTCGAGGATAATTACATCGGTCGAAAGAATGATACGGAATTGCGCGCAGCCCGATGCCACCGGCGAGATAGCGACCGCGATGAATTTGTTACCGTGGAAAAAACACCGAGCGCGCTCGCGCGGAATTTTTTCCTTTTCGTGCAAAAGAGAGACGCGCGCGCTAGCGCGCTGTATCGTTCTCGTACACGGAACGACCGAACCGGAATCGTTGAACGGGCGCCGGCCCTTTTCCTAAAAGGGCGCCGCTATCGCGAAGGGCCTGCATCTTTTTCGAACGAGTGACAGGCGTCTCGAGTGGCGCCGGCCACTCACGGCGGATGCAGGAGACCAGAAGTCCCGAGCTCCTTTCGAGGACGAAAAGCAGATACTGGGAAGGGTGGTGCTCGACGCACGTAAATAGAAAACAAGACCAGAGGCTGGAGAGAATCTCGTGAGACGGGTCTTTTTCTATTACGTGTTGCTCGTACCAAACCTCGGTTTCACGGGCCGCGCGAAAAACCGATTTCTAATCGTGGGAAGGCGAGAGCGATAGACTCCGTTTTAAAAACGGCGCGGATGGGTTTTCCGGTAGACGAAGCAACCGGGGCCCAGCGCGCGTCTTCCAGCGCTCGTTTGCATAGCCATCGCCGCGAATAATAAATAACGAGCCGAGCGAGATAGAAAGAGGAACGGTCGTTGTGTGCGTGCGACGCGCTAGTGTGCCAGACTACAAAGCCATCTCACAATGGTGGGAGCAACCGCGCGATATCCCGACTCTGTTTCCGTTCAAATAGAGCCTCCGCGTGGCCCGAGTTCGTTCTCAAGGCACAGGTGTCAACTCCGCCGCGCTTCCGGACGAGATTTGTGCCATCGCCTTCGAGAACGAACGACCGGCCGCAGGTAGGCGGGACAGGTGCACACCGCCGGCCTTTTTCTTAACGCGAACGATAAAGACCTGGTTCCGGGTCGGAACAAGTCACAGATAAAGGACGAGAATCATGAGAAAGTCCAGAAGCAGGGTACTCGTGCAACAGGGCCTCCCAATTTGGATCTGGGATTCCAAAAATAACTGTTGCACCAAGGTTTCGACCGTAAGTGTCACGAGTGGAAAAGTTCTCGTCGAGAAAAATCGAAATTGGGAAGTTTGACGATTTCCTCGAAGAAACACGGGAGTCCAGGTCCGAGAACGGTCGATTCCGGTAATCGTTGTATAAGTTTCAGTTCCATGAGGGAATAGAAGAAGCGGAGGAACGTGTTCTCCCTTTCTCGCGGAAACGGCGGTTCTCGAGAATGCTCGATAGACAGAAGTCCCCTCCGTTTCGAGTGGGACGGTTCTCGACGAGTGCCTGCCGGAGCACACAGTGTCAATACTATCCTCCGGAGAGCGAGTTAACACCGTGGCTTTTAACCTTCCCCGAAGAGAGTCCGGCTCGATTGCCGATCTAGCTTTTACGATTCATAACTCAAATATAGCTAGCCGAAGGAAGAGGGAATCGAGGAGAGGAAGGATCGTCCAGACCCCGGACATAAACCGTTTATTTATATGTTCTACATAATGTTCGTTCGTTCGTTCGCCACCCCACGGAATTTATTTATTACGGCTGGCCGTCAGCGACGGGCTCGAGTCGCGTCGAGTCCGATCAACCGGGCTGGGCACCGTGGATCTTTGCTTTTTCGACGACTCCTTGATCGAAGACGATTCCCTGGATCGCGAGGCGACGCGGTGGTCGCGGACGGAAGAGCAGAGACGCGGTCGCATTGTCCTCGGGACGAGCAAGTCGAACGAGGACATCGGCGACCGGCAACGCGGGTTCGTAGATAGCATTACGCAATGAAATCTAGTTGTCCAGCCAATGGATCCGCATCCTCTGCCGGAGCAGCAGCGGCAGATTCACGCATCGAAGCCGGTTGCGCGCGTGATTCGAGCTAACCGGCTCTAACGTCTGTCACCGACGGCTAACCGTCTCCTCTCGGTTAACGACGTCCACTTAACGCTAATAATTATTTTCATTGGGGGCCTCGTGTACACGGGGCTCCCCCATCCTACGGGGCCAACTTCCTGCACGAACGGATATAAAAATAGAGCTGGTACCGGCTCGGGCATTCTAACCGGGCAGACGCTTCAAACGATTTGTTTTGCTGAACGCGACGGAGCCGTCCCGGTCCCGAAGCCAACGTTTCCTCGGGAAACTCTTCCTTTCTCGCCCTACCTCGAACCCGGAGATCGCGTCGGTAGCCGTGCACCGGTCACGATTCGCCTCGCGGACGGGATACGCGTCCGAGATGAGTTTTCCTCGGTGCCTGGCGTGGCGACGATGACGGGCAACGAAAGGGCGAGGGCGAGGAAAACCGTGCGCCGGATAGGCTCGTAAATTATTTAGGAGCCCGGGCCGAGGTGTCGACGCTGGTCGCCTCGATTGGCCCACGCTGCCCGATCCGGGAGAAAATTAAATAACAACAAAACGATAAAAGACAATTGTTTCTAAGTTTTATGGCCCCGGTTCTCTCGCGGCTTGTCGGACAGCTCGACGAGACGAAGGGCGTTTTATTGCCGCTCGGGGTCTTTCGGTTCCCGGCACCAGCCACCCCTGATCCATGGTCACTTTATTTAGGAGGAAACCGATGGGGCGACACGACGCCTAGCACTAGATTTTTCTTCCAACGTCTCCGACGCTCCACTTTCCTCGTCCTCGTCCACGACACGTTTGCTGCTCGACTCCGCTCCGGGAATCGCGAAAACTCTAGATCGTCGACCTCGTAAAACGCGTCCAGATTTATGCTGATTATTAGGTGGCCGCCCGGTTCAAACCGTTCGATGACGAATCGGTTCCTCGAGCAAAAGAATTCTCAGTTTTATCACAGTTCCTAGAGTTTTTTAAAGCGATCGTCGTTAAAAATAGCTCGCTAATTTTTAAAAGCGCACCTTCTCGCGAGCAGTTAATTTGAATGGATACGACGGTTCGTTAACAACGTCGAACACGGCGTATGAGGAGCGTTTCCGGCACCGTGGCAATTTTCCGTGTTTCCGTGTGCGCGCGAGCTCGAGCACGGAACGCACGGCTAAAGTCTCTCTATCATCGTAGCCGTGGCAATAAGAGAGGGCTTACGGTTCTCGCCATATATTGCGGCCACATTTTTATTTTGACACTAATAGCCACGTGGTATCGAGCACGAGCATGACTCGAGTCCGTCCGATCGTGCTAATCCCGACTCGATATTGCCCGTATAAATCCCCGAGACTCGCAGGACGCTCGCACACACGTTCTCTTGGGAGAACGAGGAGTACGGCGGCGAGAAAGAGATCGCGGATCCAATACGAAGTGGCGCCTAATGCTATCCTGATTTATCGATCGAGCCGACAACGCTACCACCGGGGCCTCCTCGAGCCGTGGAGGCGCAGAAGAGTTGGAATTAGAAGAACCTGTTCCACAAATCAACGCCCTTTCTTCTTCCCCCGGGTTCCCATTGTTCCTTTTGTTTCGACGTATCCCCGTCGCGCGTGTTGCTCGCTTTGCTTCCCGGCGACGATCGGGTTTCTCTCGTCTCCCAGCGGAGTCGTGGTCGCTGGATACGGAGATAACGACGCCGCTGTTCGACGATAAGAACGCCGCGACGCTCGCAGTATGTAATCTACGTCCGTTCGATTCTAACAGACGATTCCCTTTTCTGTTTCAGGTATGTATCGGATTGGACGCGGTCTCGTACCGACGCAGAGGCGACGTTTCGAGAACACGAGGGGAACGGGCAAACGTTCGTCGGTCACGCGAATTCGTTTCATCGAGGACGGCTGGCTTTTCTCATACGCACTCGTGAGTGAGCGACTTCCCGGCCGTTGAGCGCGTCTCAAAATATGCCGAAACGATAACCATCGAATCGCATCTCTCTCTGTTCCAACCGGATCGAATCAGTTTTGGTAAAATAGTATCACAGGGTTCTGTTTGATCATCGTTCCACACCGTTTCAAACTTTCCCTCCCGACGTATAGACGGTCGAACGAGATAAGAGCGATGAAATTTCACCTACCTGTCCTTCGGGCTGTTACATCCCCGTCCCGAACGAGTAACAGCCCGAAGGACATTACCGTGATATTCAGCGGACGACAGCGGACACGTAAAGCTCGCGTCCCCCGGCATCCAATCATCTAAATTATTCCATAAGACGGGAGCGGGTCCCCGGATCGGTGTTGCACAAGGGACGGAACCAGGACAAACGGGTAGAGCCCGGAGACGGGACGAGCAGGGACAGAAACGAAACTACGCTCGGTCTAGTAACGGCGGGAGGGAGACAGAGAGGGAGTGAAAGCGGAGGTTTACTGCTTCATAACTCGACCCGAGCACGGACAATCGCCCGTTATGATTTCGTCTGCTATTTTGACTGCTCTGATCGCGGTGGGTGGCCCCGGACAACAGAAACGCTACCAGAAATATGCTACCTCGTAAACCGCGACCCTACGCCGTGGCCTGAGCTCCTCCGTGGCTGGCACACGCGTTCGTTGCCTCTTCCGTTTCGGCCTCGCGATCGCAGACGCGTCCTCTAGGAAGAATCGACCGACTGTATACACACGCCGCGCTGTTCTCCCGATTAGTTTCTAGTCGGTGACCGTCGATCGATGGGACGCGTTCCCCAGGGGTGTACACCGGTCACCTCCGCCTCTGCTCCCTAATAAATTTGTCCGAAGCAGTCTCGAAATCGTTGCGTAATAGGTATCGATCTTCCGCGCGGCGAATATCGTTGTCCCCGCGACTGAAAGAGGGTGGTTTTCGTTCCGATGGCAATCAGTTCGATGGAAGACGAAGGATCACGTCTTGATCGTATTATATCGCAAACAACGACCAGTCCGTATCGCGTCACAACATTATTCTATATTCAAATGTAACGAGCCGCAAAGATATTACCTTAACAACGCGGACGACAATCAAGATGGAAGGCTCGTCCAAGCTAATTAATGTGAACGTAATGTGTATTCGTAAGAAAATGGATACGTGCAGATGTTCGTCGGCTATCAAGATCTTTCGGCTACCTCCGATCGTAACGATAACAACGACCCTCCAGAAAGTTGTGTGTTTGTACAAAATTTATTGTCTAAGCTTCTGATTCTTGCCATCGGTGCAACCAAATTTTTTATTATTATTCTTACAAAAAACAAATTTCAAATACCATAGTGGAAGTTAGAGAAATCATAAACACGACCGTCTCGTTTTCTATTTATAATGCGAGTCGACCGCGAACGACTGGAAATATTTGATAGTCGGGTGCATGGAGTGCTCATAACTGGTGGCTGTAACCCAGGTCACGCGTCTTTTATATCCCAGCCGGTCGGTGGTATCCGGAAGAGACGAATGGCCGTCGACGTCGACGTTTAACCTCGCCTGTCGATTTTCCAGTGTAACGTTCGCGTTTAAGCGCGTTAAAGTCACAGGTCCTGGGGTAACGACGGCTGGATCCTCTCGCGCGCGCTAAATCATCGGTTAACGTTCGCGCGTAATGCTGCTGCGAAGGCTAGTGACACGCCTCGGCCATAAAGGACGACCCACGGCACCGGCGACCAACGACGCCACGCAGTCGTCCGTCTTCGCGACAGGTTTTGCCTCCTCTCGGTTACGAACGTAACGTCCACTCCTCGTTGCACGACAGTTTCGCAAAAAACATCCGTTTTAGAAAAAAGATCCCTTGCATCGATAGTCCATCGATTATAGACACGAGATTATTACCCTCGTCTTGCGTGAAAGATAACGCGAACGGGCAAAGTTCGAGGCGCTGTTTTTCAACCAGATCTCGAATTAAATTAAACCTTTCGCGCGTAAAATGGGGTCCCCGCGGTTCGCGAAGCGGTATCGTGGAAAAGTTTCGGTCCTCGCGACAGGGTCGTTACGGGAAATCGGTCGCTCGAGACATCGTCGAGATATCCGCCGCGCGGTCGTAAGAGGAACAGTCGTCCCGCGAAGGCGGAAAGGAAGGGTGGATCGGCGCGAGGGAAATAATATTAACATAAGCTTTATCTAAATGTTAATACGAGGCGTTGTTCGGCGCGGAACGCGACGCACGGAATTGGCAGAGAGTGTCGCGGGAGGATCGGGGCGCCTCGAACGACCGAGCTCTGTTCCTCCACCCTCCGGGCGCTCCCTGTTCACCGGGGGTTGCGCCGCGATTCCGCCGCGGGCTCGAAAACGAACGCTTAAAAATGTAATAGCGAGGAGCCCCGGAATCATCGGACGCGAAAACGACGCCGGGTCTCTTTATTTTCCCCATTATTCAAATATAAATGTAAATGTTGGTACAAACGGATAGGTAAATAGAAAGAGAGAATTCAATTGTTCGACACTGAGAGCGTCGACAGCAGGGAGGCGCCCGGCACGAAATTAGTTTATAAGGAAGCGAGCAGCGTCGGGGGTAAAAAATGTACGATAGAGAGGGACAGAGCGGAAGGTGGATAAATAGAGAGAACGGACGAGGAAGGGCTCCGTCGTGCTTCTCGCGAGAGGATTCCCTCGGGCAGTACAGTCCTCTCGGCAATTCGAATTTCCATTTTCCGTGCCCGCCCTGTAGCGACCGGACAAAATGGTTCTTTTGATGTTCGCAATCGGCATGGCCTCGATAGCAGCCCATCCCGCGTTCGGCAAACAGACACACTTTCACGATGAAAGATCTTTACCCACGGTTGGCTGATTTCTCTGTTCGCTGTTCGTTTCTTCGGACGTCGAAACATCGATTTCATGCATCCCGAGCACACAGTAAATAGATACGTCAAGACAGGGTGAAAAATTTCTTTCGAGGATGCATCTATTTTGTTGTCATCAGCTTCGGTTAGTCTTCCCGAACGTCAACAATCAGCTTACCGTGTTTGCAGCCAAAATTCCAAACATCCCGAACGCGTTGCCGTGATTCGTCGGACAAGACGCGGCAAATATTCGGAGAAAATATCGAGTAGCCCGGGCCCGGGCGTCCATCGATGCATTCCACGAGACTCTTGGCAGGAAAGAGGGTGGTCCGGTAATATCGTTCTGTGTACGCGCGGTTCTCGTGTTACCCCCGACGTGCATTGTTCTCGCCCTTCGGGCCGGCATTGTGCCACGGTGGCATAGCTCGTGGAACAGCCCGAGTTGGGGTTGCACCGACGCAGGGTGCATATGCGCTGATAGCTCGTAATGCCATCTCTAATTCCATGCAAGAGCCGATTTGATTTTGGCATTAAGATAAAGCGAGTCTCTTCCCCTCTCTGTCGACTCATCCCGTGCTCCCCCCCGTCGCTCGGTCCGTTTCTATACCGACGATCACTTTCCGAACTCGAAATAATACGGGGGATGAATCCGAAACTTGAAACGCGATATCGATGCTTGCAATAACTGCGTTCCCGCTTAACCCCATCGGGGACCGGCGTGCCGATTCGCGATACAGGAAACGAATCGCTAAAACACACCGAGAGGATCCTCGAAGAATCCCCCCGACGCGAAGGGATGGCGATTCAAAGTCTGCTATTACAAATGGCGTTAAATCATTAGCGAGAGTCGAGGCTCTCAAACGTTTCAAGACTAAACTTTCGTTCCATCCCCAAAAGGACTAAAACTGTCGAGTCTGTCGAGGATTTCGAGCAAATGGAGCGCCGTGCGCGGGTGTAAAAAGAATCGCAGGACTCGTGTCCCTGCGGGGGCCGCTAATCGAGTCGACGACTGGTCCCGGCGAATGACGAAGCGTTCGGGTAATCCTGCTCGATCGCGTGCCTCGAGAGGGCGCGAAAATCCTACGTGCGATCGCGCTCGGAACGATCCTCTCTTCCGCTTGGCCTGCCCCGGACACGGCTCCTCGCGCGATCAACCGCAAACAAAACTCGCGCGGACCGAGCCGGATTCCTTGGCCGATCGAACGCCTTCGGTGGATCGTTCGCCGCGGTGATCGCGAGGGGGTCGACGAACCGCTAATTCGTAAACCGTGGCTGCTCGCGGGGCTGCTGCGGCGCGATACGGGTCCGGCGTTCGGTGTTCAGCGTTCGGACGTAGAAGCTGCGGATTCTTAGAGGGACGCGCGCGTCGACATCGTTATTGGCGATGCGGTGGGCCGGGTGTGTCGGCGTGGCCGCGACCGCAGAGGTATCGGAGTGTGGCATGGCACGGGTCAACCGCAAACCGACAACGTCCACGCGCTCTCTCGGTTCTCTCTCGGCTGTCCGCGTTCTGCGGCTCCTTGGATGGAGGCCCGAGGCCGCACACCCGCGCACACGCGCGTCACCGTAACCCGAATACCCCGATCAATCAACGACCGTCGCAAATCAAAGGCCCACGGGAGGAATAAGACAGACCGCGGCGGAATAGCGTGCATACCGCTCCCGATCCGCGGACCAGATCCATCCACTGTCCTCTTCCTCGCAATTCGAACGTTTAGCCACCCCCTAAGGTCGCTCCATTTGATCTGTCTATTCACAAATAAATTAACCCAGTCGTAGATCTCGAAAGGTACCTGTAAATTCTTAGATAGAATTTCGAACGCGCGAGGGTTTGGGACGCGAGCGATCTATAGGAGTGCAACCGGTTTCCGTCGCGAGAATTCGTCGGTCTGCCCGCAGCATGGCGTCCAGGCGGAAACGCGCCGGCAGGTGCAACACGGTAATTGCAAACGTTTGATATTTAATTATAATTTAGCGGCGCGGCGGCGGGGGCTGTCCCCGACGAAGACCCTCGCGCCGTTCGATGGGATCTCGAGATTCTCTTGGAAACAAAATAATTCCCTAATTATTCTTCCCGCTACGTCGCCCGGCGCAGCGCCCGTTTGAGTTACGGCCTTCGCTTAATTACGTTATTATTAGCTCGGCGCGCACGTGAACTTGTCGCTTCTTTCAATCAAAACTTCAAAGGCACGCAATTTTCTTTAAATTCCGCGTATTTTCCCCGGATTAACTGCGATTCTTTACGCTTTCGACGACTTTTTTTTCAATCCAAAATCTCGCTTGCAACTTGTTACAACTTTCTCCCTCGTCGTGCCGATTTCTAAGGACATCCTGCCATTGAGGGGTCGTCGAGAAGGCGGAAATCGTGGCTGGCCTCGGTTCGGCGCGGCCCCCGCGAGAAATTCCTTGTTTTAACGACTCAATAAGAGGCCCGAAACGAAGGTCCTCCCGCGAGAGGACGGACGGTCCGAGGGGCCAGCTCCTGACAAGACTCGGGACGCCCGGAGTCGTAAGTCGGCGCGAGTTTATGCATCGCGAGGCGATACCCCCGGCACCGTGCCGCTTATTATTTCGATCGGGCCGATGCGTGTAGCTGCAACACGCTCGTAAAAGCCGGACTAGGCCGGGAACGGGTGGCGGAGTAAAAGAAACTGCGAAGAGATACGCCGGGCCGCGGCATTATTATTTATTCCGTCGTAAGTCGTAAAAGGACCGTGGACGCGGATTTATCGTAGAAATATTGAAATGAGAGACACTGCTTTCGGCGTTCCGGCGCGTTCCTGCGCGTCCACCGACAAAAAGCTGACCACCGCCGACGCTTTACGACCGTTCGTTTCGTTTTATTCCAGTCACCCCTTTGGACCGCCACCCCCTTTCTCAGGTTGTTCGATCGCGAGACGTCCAACGACTCCTCGACTCACGGTCGCGATTCCCCCGCTCCTCCGCGCCAGAAGTTTCGCGATCGAGCGTGCGAGGTGTTTTCCTCCCTTCTTCCATCTTGGATAATCCGCGGTCCAAATTGGCAGGATTACTCGTTCCGAAGACTGGGCCACGTCCTCGAGATTGCCAGGATTACGCGTCGAGCGCGATCCGCATTCCGCCATGCCCGTGCGCAAATACAGGCATTATCGGGTATTACGCCGAGTGCGTATCGCGCGCGTGAAGGAATGTCGCCGTCTCGGCTGGATCTAGTTCCCGTTGCAGACACGAAGATCGTGTTATCGTTGCTTTCGGTACCTTCGCGAGTATTCTCGAAATCGAAACTGGTGCGCGAACTGCGGAAAAGTATTGGGCCCTTCGTCGCCAGGCTCCCCGAGACATCTGCCTCGCGCGCTTACACGCTTCCTATCCGGATTAATCGTGCATCTGCGCGGGCAACTTCTCCTCGTCCTCGTCTTGTCCGCCGATCGACCGACCCGATTAGCTCTCGCGAATAAAGAATCAGCCTCGAGCGAACTTTCGGGCGTTACGCCTCTCGGTCGCGCTGAAACTCCGGTGACCGTCGTAGTCCTAGATCTGTGTCAACAACTTTAATACCGATCTTTTCGGTTACAATGTACAATGGAGTTCCGATTATCCGGCACCCGGTTGTCCGGAATGTCCGAATGGCCAGCATATTTACCCCGACTATTCATCGGTAAATATATTATGGATTATGTTTCGCACAAACAAAAAAGTCACAGTCCCATGCGTTCAGCAGAGACGTCGATATTAAATAGTTGACCAATAAAGTTGACAAAAACGAATTTTTAAGAAAAATCAACGGGGGTTAGGTGCAGGAATTTTTCGGTGAAAAAAAAAATTTCAAATCGTTCTAAAAAAATTATTTTTAGGTAAAAGGGTCAGTTACAATCATTTTTGGTGAATAGACATACCCTCGAAATCCTAACCATTTTCGAGAAAAAAATTCGTTACCGAAAATATAATTTCAGGCCAGAAATGTCTCTCCGAAATTGCATGCGTATCTTTAAAACGCCATAACTTCTGAACGGATTGGACGATTTTCAAGTTTAAAACGGCAAACAACGCGTATTTTACTGTAGAATATGTAGGAATACTAAAAAATTCCGAAAAGTTGTTCCTTGATCCCGTAAAGTTAGAAAAAACCCATAAAAATGGTCCACTTTTCAAACGCCCATAACTCCCACAATAGTGAATATATTTCAATAAAATTTTTTTCTGAAGTAGAGCTCATAGGTACCTACAAAAAAGTATTAGACAACTTTTATGTATTGCGTCAAATAAAAGTATTAAAAATAAAAAACGAATTTCTAAGAAAAATCGACAGGGGGGGTAGGTGCTCAATTTTTTTGGCGAAAATGAAAAGTTTCAAATCATTCTAAAAAAATTATTTTCTGTTGCGGGGGTCAATTGCAATCATTTTTGGTGAATAGGCATACCCCCGAAATCCTACGCAGTTTCGAGAAAAAAATTCAGTAAGTGGACAAATTTTCGACCAGATTAAAAAATTTCAAATCGTTCTAGAAAAATTATTTTCGATTGCAGGGGTCAATTCCAATCATTTTTGGTGAACAGGCATACCCCCGAAATCCTACGCAGTTTCGAGAAAAAAAATCCGGAAGTGGACAAATTTTCGACCAGATTAAAAAATTTCAAATCGTTCTAGAAAAATTATTTTCGATTGCAGGGGTCAATTGCAATCATTTTTGGTGAATAGGCATACCCCTGAAATCCTTCGCATTTTCGAGAAAAAAATTCCTTACCGTAAATATAATGTGTGACCAAAAATGTTACCATGTTAAAACATCATAGTTTCTGAACAGATTGGAGGATTTTAATGTTTCAAAATGCAGACGACACTTATCTTGGTGGAGAATATTTAGAAATTCTAAAAATGTTCAAAAAGTTGTTCCTCAAGCCCAAAAAATGGGAAACCCCCGAAATGGTCCAATTTCTTCCATATTTGATTTTCCAACATTGCTCCAGTTTCGAATATGCCGTATAATCGGAATTTTACTGTATTTTATTTTTATTATCTATTATGCAGCTCTTATAGGGGGCAGCTAATAGATATTTACTAAAATGTAAACATATTAAATAAGATTCGAGACAGATAGGTGTACGATTCGAGCCGTAATGTCTTTATTACCGTGTTAGACACGCAATCGCGCGGCGCGTCAGGTGCAGCGCGACGATTTCCGGAATTTCGTCGCGGAAGCGGCGCGTTTTCTCAACGAATAAGGAGGCTAATAAGCGGCTCGCGTTGCCCCGAAACATAAATAAGTAAGCCACGCTGAAATCGTAATGCTCCCCAACGCGGCGCGGCATCGAAATTAAAATTAGCCTCGACGATGGTCTGGGATGGTGGGTGGGGGAACCGGAAGGAGGAACGGCGCGGCGCGGGGTAAGGGGACGGGGTACGCCCCTCCCGAACGAATATTATGCAAAGCCGCGAGCAATAAAAATAACGTATTGCGACCGAGAGAAGCATAAGTTTTAATCCAATATTACTAAGATAAGTCTCGACCCTCCCCCGTGGCTCGGAACAGAAAGATTTCTTTTGTGTAACGCACCCCAACTTTACATCGTGGTTATTAGAAAATGCTCTCTCTCGATGGCGGTGTGTCGCGGGAGGGGAAACGCTGGTCTCTTCCTCTCTTTTCGTCCTCTCGCCACGGTCTCGTTTCCACCCGCTTAATAGTGCCGCGTAAAGATCGCGAGATACGCTAAGCCGCCGCTCGAGAGACGGTTACGCGTTTTAACGGGGCAGGAGCTCCGGGAACTCTCGCCTTCGAGGATTCCTCCTCGCCCAGGAAATTTTCCACGCGCGGGAAAGACCTTTCGTAGACTTTGTATTTAACCTCTCATCCCCTATCGCGATTAAAAAATTACATTCCGTGTAGTTTACTTTCTCGGTTGTTATAGATCGCTGTCCGCTGCTTTCGAGGTACCGGAGAGTCGATGGAATAATTACGAAACTAATTGGAATTTCGATCTGTTGAGTTTCAATTCACTTTTGCACCGAAGATTGTACACTGGGTCAGCCATTTTAGTCGGTTTTCGGAATGTACACGGTACATATTAAATGAGCCCGCTAAATATTTGCAGCAGCGCGTCGCTCTGGTTTACGGGTTATCGTTTATTTATGGGAACGTAAAATGAAAAATGAGCGTCGCGCGTGTATCGGGGAACGAAACGGGCGTATAAATACCGGACCGTAGGGATCGGTGAGGCGAGTTGCGTACTGTTCGTTCTCGAGTGTCCGAGGCAGGAAGCAACGTTGAAAAAAAAAAAGAAAAAACTCCATCCAGGAATCCCACTCGTACCGACGCCGAGAGACTCGCAATAAAATGTATTTCGAGGCAGTGACCCCAAAGTTACGACCGACAGTGTTGGTTTCTATATTCTTATTACTCCGGTTCACGCAACTTGTTCCGCACAGATTCGGTTCCGTCGATCCACCGGTGCCTATTCGCCCGTCCAACGGCCAGGAAAAAGCATAAAGAACAAGAAGAAGGGAGACAGGGAGCGTTACACGGTCGGGATTTCTTTGTTTCTCGTCGGAGGAACGGGAACGAGCGTGAAAAGGAATAATATCGCCAGGGGTTTGCGAGAGCGATGGAAGCCAGGGGAACCCTCCTCGCGCGTTCTTTTTCCACTTCGGGCGCGAAATCGGACAAATCCAATCTGACTGACGGGATTGCCGCGATCCAACGGGGCAGAGGGGGAGCGTCGCGCGAGGGGGCGCGAAGAAAAAAAAAATAATAGAGAGAAACGGGACGCGCGAGGCCTCGTAAAAATTTATAATTTGGAAAATGCCGCTTCGGCGTCGGTTGTTGGATTTCGGGGCCGGCAATCGAGTTTATAAAGCGAGAAATCGAAAGGCACGGACCGATCCCGCGGCCAGAGAGAGAGAAACCGGAGGGCGATGGAGCGAGACGGAGGGTGGAAAAGAGGGGTCGTACGGGCTGACGGCGGCGACGACGATAACGTCGAAAGACTTTTGACGAAAATTGAAGTCGTTGTTATGACGGGAATTGCGCGCGACGACGCTTTACGGGAGGGACCGGGCTTCCCCCCCCCCCCCCCCACGGCTCGACGCTCGCAACTTTTCGAAAAAAGATCCACCGTGGGACGGGGAGCGAACGTTTACGGTCACCGATGGCCAGAAAACCGTGGAAAGACGTAAAGGCAAAACTGACAATTAGAAGCCGAGCCACGAGCGCTCGTATTATTCGTTATATCGTTTTACGACTTTACGTTCGCCGCGGGCCGCGCCGCGCGTTAAGCGGTTTATAGTTCTTTTTTTTTTTTAATTGCCAAAGGGCGGCAACGCGTTACAAGTGGACTCTCCGGCGCGTCCGTGGAGAAAATCTGTATACATTTCGTCGGACGCGTCACGCGACCCGCGATCGTACAAATTGAGCCGAGGACCTAACGATCATCGATATATTTCTTCCGTAAGAACAGTTCTCATCTTTTTCCTAGTGGTCGATAGGCTTATATCAATAAAAGATGGTCCTTTGAAACAGCGTGTGTGCTCACACACGCACGATTTCCACCTTACCGCGCCACGTACTTAGTCGAGGAGAGTGGAGCGTAACAAGTAGCAAACGGTATTTCTTTGAAACGAGACTCAACGTGTTAGCAATTTTCTAACAACTGCAATTACCCAGATACGGGTAATTCTCTGTACCCGCGGACCGTGATTTCAATATCGACCGATCGAAATCACTCGATCCGCGTCGTAACGATATCATCGATGCACTTTGATGCTGGACAACTTCGTTTATGTTTTATGTCCTTGTTGTTTATTCCATGGTTAGCGTCGAGAGCACTTGGACGACTTTAAAACGCGAGAACGATACGTTTCCCCCTTGACAAATTATACGACGACGCTGTAGGTCTTGCAGTGGTTGAGTGGAAGAAACGTGAGAGCTTCGTAGAAAAGAATATATTAATTATAATTAAGCGCGCATCGATTGCAATTAATTAGACGTACTATTTTTCTTTGAACGCTCACACGTCCGGTCGTTCCTAGATCCTGTTAGCAATCGTGTTTCGCTGCACCTTACGATTGTTCTGTGGTAATTACTTTGCACTCAAGTGACTCGTCGAATTCAAATGTCCCGCGTTAGCGTCGACTTTATTTTCCATCGATTTTTCTTCCAGTCGTTATCGATGAATTTTAGACTTTCGCCGAAACTTTCGTTTCAAATTCACAGCACGGTTCTATATCCGACTGATACAATGCTAGTCATCTCGTGGTATTTAGCAATTATGGCCTTAACGATTTACGTAGAAAAATTAAAAAATTCTACATAGTTCGATATGGTCGACTTGCGTGCTAGAAAGTTGTTAAATTTGTAAAAATGTAGAATGTAAGGATATTTTAGGTACGAGAAAACGCACGATAATTAAAACTCGAATTACGCGCGGTTGGAGAAACGAAACAAAATAATTGGAGTTCCATAAAAAAAAATAGTGCCAATTTTCGAACTTTTAATTTTTATTTCGCGATACCTTTCTACGATTTTAGTACTTTAGACTTGGATGTGAGGTTCGAAGTGGCCTGAATAAAATAATTCTTATTTAATTGTTTAATTTGAACGGTATACGCGAAGCATGCGTCGTTCCCGCGTTTTCGGCAGTGTGTTTGGACGGCGCAGAACGGTAGCAGGATGCGATAACGCAGCACCGTCGTAATTCAAAGATAGCGCGTTGTTTAACGCGGCAACAGTGGCTCCTTTGTCGAGGCGAGAGCTGAGATCGTTTCACGATCTGGTTTAAGAATTCCACGGCGCGCAAAGCCCGGTTGGAATTCCTAAGGAAAATCCGGAAGCGTCGGCCGCGAGCGACAACTGCTGCAACAACATCAGAGAGCATTTAATCCGGAATGCCGAATGCAAGAGAGAGAGAGAGAGAGAGAGAGAGAGAGAGGGGGAGAGAGAAAGAGCGTATCGGCGCAGCCCCGAGCGATAGATTCGGGCAGTGCGCGAAAACGGGGTTGCAACCCTCTGCTCGAAGTGCACCCTATCCCTCGCCGGGCCATTAATAATATACCCATATTGGACACAATTCACCTTGAAATTAACCGGCAGCCGATTGGTAAGCCCGGGCAAATTGACTTCGAAATTGACAATTTATGGTCGCTCGCTTCCTCTCCCGGTCGCGAGATCTTTTTTCTCGAAACGATCGAATTTTGCCGCGCGCCGCAACGACGATCGTTCACCGCGATCGCTCCGGGGCCCACCGTCTGCCCCGAAATTCCGACGATTCGTAGAGGCCGTACGAAACGATTGGACAAATCGAGGCGTTTCACGGATCCCTCGTCTCGATTTTCTTTTTCCCGTGCGGATGGATCGTTTCTAGAACGGTACACCGAACGTGCGTTTATCGTCGAAGATGCTCGTAAGAATTTTTTGCCGACCGGGGCGAAACGAGATCGCACGAAGGCCGCGCGATGCTCCGAGGGACCCAAAGTCCCTAAACGGCCTATCACGCGAGAATGGGTTGCAATTCCTCCACAGTGTATCGACGTGTCCCTCTTTTCTATTTATCCCGTTCGTCGGTCTCTTTCGTCGTTGGTATCCTTCGACGCGGTCTCGCTCCTCCGACCAACGGCTTCTCTCCGCCGCTGGTGCAACGATCATTAAGGCGGGGAACGATCGGATCGAAGCGTAGCACCTGGCGCGATCATCGCGAATCCCACACGCGATACCCGACCGGACGCGAATCGAGCGCAACGCAAAACAGCTCCGATCTAATCGATCGATCTGCCGCGTCGCACCCTCGATCGATCCCCGATCGTACGCCGCTTATCCGCCAAACTCGATCGATGCGCTTACGGATAAACCCGCGATAAATAACAACCGTCCTCCACGACGATCCGCGACTTTTATTTAAACTTCTCTTTGTTCTTCTCTCTGAAATTGGACATCCAGTCAACTTAAATTCGACTCTTACGCGAGCAAGGCATCGACCAACCCATAGAACGTTACATATTTTCGATACGCAACGATAATCGTCGTTACCTGGAGCCTGCCGGCAATTTACTCTCGGCTAAAAGCGCAATAGAACTTTTTACGGCGAGTAATAATTCCGCGGTAGTTGTGCGTTCCACTTTGCATTTCGTGCCCTGATCGAAACCGCGTGTTTTCGTCGATACTGGTTCTGGCGGTACACGCGGCGTCGAATTCGCAGCTCGATACGTATCTAGCATTCAACGAGGGGTAAAAATATCGGCGCCAAAGAGCCGGTAATCATTGCGTTACGGTATCCTGTCTCGGTGCTCCGTTAGAACCAATCGGGGAATTAATTCTGTCGAGTCGAAACGGAATCTGGTAGCTGCGGGGCCGCCGTGTTGCCGCAACCCGCGCGATTATTACCGATCTCCCGATCTCTCGATCTCTTGGCCAACGGAATCGTGCTACGCGACCACCGCGATTTCGCAACCGGCTTTCTCGATATCCGCGCGATTTTCCCCGCCGGAGATTCGTTCCCCGATTTACGGCCGAGCGCGGAAATTCCCGAAAGCGGCGTTACGCGTTCCGAAAGTAACCCTGGAATTTTCACGGAAACAAGATTTACGATTCGACGGTTACGGAGTCTGTGCCGATACGCGCGATCGGCTGCAAAAGTCGATCGTGGCCGCGCGGGAACTTTCTCGATCGAAATTACTCCACGAATTGAAGAAGCATACCGTATGGGGTGGTTTCTCGTAAGAAAATAGATCCAACATTGTTGTGTATTCGAAACCAAGCTAGGCGAGTTGGATAAATGTGACGTATATTAAAGAGAAAGGACCCTTGTCTCCGCGAGTGAGGAAAATGTAGACAGTGTCGATTAATCTTAGCTTAGATGCAGGCCTCACGGAGGCTGATTGAATCGTCCGACCCAATACGACTCACAATTCCTTCCAAGATTGATCTTTGTCCCTAGGATACATCTGGTATGGGATGATTAATCAAATTTGAACGGATCTGTACGTAAAAAGTATTGAAGAGCACGATTTGCTGAAGAAATGCAAGTTCCGACGGTGACCTCAAAGTCGATACCTCGTTGCAGTGTATATCGTCGGTCACCCATGATCGATGCGGACGAAAAGTTTACCGTCGGTTATCCATGACCTACACAGACGCTTGACGTGTTAATATACGGCTAGGGGCTCGATCAAAGTTGGGCTGGCTTCCTTCAAACCAGGCAAAGCTCGTTCGAATCATTTTTGCGTATCGTCGTACTGGATTCTTTACTCGTACTCTTCGAAGTCTATCAAAATCTGAACGAATTACCCGGGTGATCTGTCTTAAAGGGATCATCTTTTCGGGAAATATCGATCTGGGTCGAAAATCTGTAGCCAGAGGGGGTGTATTATGGTATTACCTTGACGGCGAAAGGGTTCTGGGACGTCCCGTCAGGTTCGTAGCGCGCGTCTCGATCGGATCGAAGGCGGAGGAGAAGAAAGGGATCCATCGGAGGTTTTCTTATTTCGCCGGTAGACTCGTACGCAAACAAGTACGTATTATGCGGGTCTAAGCGTCGGAGAGTGCGTTCTTGTTTTCGGTGTAACCCGAAGCTAAGCGGTTTAAGAGATCAACGCCGTATAAACCGGCCGTCTGAGAATCGTCTGGAGATCCCGTGCGTGAGAGAAGGCGGAGGGAAAGCGCGAGATGGTGGAAGGTATCGCGAGGAACGAGGAACGAGCGACGGGCGTGAGTGGGAGGGCGCCAAGAGGAACGCAGAACGGAGTACGAGAGATCGACGGGACCGGCGAATCGAGGGAGGATGGGCTGGGGAGACGAGGAGTTGGACGGAGGATGAGGAAGACTCCGAGCAACGAAGAAGCGAAGCGAGAGGGCTGGCAGAAAGACGGGATGAAAAATTAGATTTACAAATCTGTCCTGACTACTATGAGATTGCTCGCTTACCGGGCCAGGGATGCTCATCCGGCGGGCCGGGACGCCGTTTCTGGCGCCTGAGATGGAAATATCGAAAGAATTCGCGCCTTTCGTCGTCGCGATCAATCGTGAATCCGAATCAACGATCACGAATGGATTTCGAAGTTGATTGCACGGGTGTTTGGTATGAAAGTTTGGAACGTGTCGATGGGAATGTCGGTTGGGAGCCACTGGGAGCACATAGACGCTATATCGGGAGCGATGGAAAGGATCCCGCGGCGGGAACAACGAGTCTCGAGCGTTTTCTCGGCGAGAGCAAAAGCTTGAATCACGCGCGTACGCGTATGTACACATTGAGCGGCGTGTGTCCGTGCTAGGCGTGTGCATGGAAGCGCCACTCCGGCGCCTGCTGCCTATGAAAAATGACCGTTCCTGCCAACCGCAGCTTCTCCTCTCCGCAGACCTCGCGAGGATCACCTCGAGATCCTCTACGCGACGAAAACCCTCCAGGCGTTTCCTCCGGATAATGGATGTACGCGATACCCGTTGACAATCGAGAGTTTTACTCCTCGAAGTATTTCCAAATTTGGTCTTCCAGGATCAAAGTTTCTGAAATGGCGTCTGTGCTTGCATCTCTTTCTATTAATCGACGCTTTCGTGTGCTCGTTCCACTCACGATAGAGGAACGCTAGCGCCATCGATCGAGGAACACGCGTCACGTGGTGTGCAAACTAGATACGCGGGAGACTTTGCCTCTACTCGAACCTAACGCTTGGTGTCCATTGGAAAGTCTCGCTATTAAGAATTGCTTTCAGGAGTAAAACTTTCCAATGAATACCTCGTCTAAAGTGTAAAATGCAATGCCAATATATAAACTAAACCATCACTGATTGAATATCAACCAGAAAATGCTTTGGATGGAATATTTCCTAAAGAAGGTCGATGCATCTCCGCAATTTCTTTCCCGATCTCGGTTTTCGAGTCGCGTTCGACGATTCGGCCGGTATTTCAGCGCGCGATAACTCGTGCAAATGCGTTTAGCCTATTTGGTCCGCTCCGTCGTCCCACGCGCTGCTTTATCTTCCCCTCTGTTAGGTTTATCGGTGCAGCGTCGCTACGTATTAGCCGGTATCTTCGCGACTCGTGGGCACTTTCGCTCGCGAGGACGCGCGTGCACGCCGATCGCGAGATTCCGCTTCCCTTTGCTCGCCCCCGAGAACCAGTTCTCGAAACGTACGCTCTCTGCGGACCGACTAGACCGATCGACGCTTCCAGCGGCTAGAACTCGGTCATCGAGTTCTACCCTTCCAGCGCCGCCTCTTTTCGCAAGAAGAGGGCCCGAATAGTCTCGTGGATGCAACGAGTTCGCGAAAAAAGACTCCGACGGACGTTCCTCGACCCTCTCTCGGTGCTGCTGTTGTTCTTAACCCTCGTACGACCGCTTTGGGTCCTCTCTGACCTGTAGCAACGTTTAGCGATAGGATCACGATCGAAAGCGCGAGTAGACAAGTGACTCGGGTTCCTCGTCAAAGGGTTAAATCGTGAACGTACGATCGTTAGCGAAAAGTAGTATAGCGCGCATACGTGGTGGAACAATTGTTCTCCAACAGCTCTGTCGGTAAGAGGGGGGGCAGGGTACGGAAAGCACCGTGTCGCCGGGACGTCTTTTTTCGCGAAACGAAACGAACCACTTGCGACGAGCGTCGTAAGCACGCAGATCGGGGTAAGACGCTACCTCGATGACAGGTGTCTCTAACCACAGTAACTCTCTACCACTGTACAGCTCCAGGCCAGGAAGACCACCGAAGAGAGCCTCCGTCGGCCTCCTCGCAGCCAGCCACCTGGCCGCGGCGACCGGTCACCACCCTCAGCATTCGTTGAAGAAGCACAGAATGGACAACGGGGATTACTACGAGAACGGGCATTTGGGTGAGTGTTGCCGCTTCCTTTTGTCGATACTCGGCCGCTGGCCGTCCCCCGATCGATCCGACCGGTCGCGCTTACGATTCCGGTTACGAGCGCGCGAACGACTTTTCGAGCGTTTTGCGGACCCCGGTTCTCTCGCGACGAGACGTTCGTATTTTACTATACGGCCGCGGGGCCCCGGACTCTCCTACGTGCTCGACGTTTTATGGAAATCGCACCGGATTTGATGACAGTGTTGCAGAACGTCGGCTGGTTATTTAAGCCGCCACGAAACGGACTTTGGATCCTAAATGAGTCGGGGCACCCAACGACTCTATTCTGCATTTTTCGTTCGCCATCTGTTATTTTATTCTCGCTCCTACGTTTATTCAAATTAACGTTAGCGATTTCTCTCTGTCTGAACAATATTTTGGAACGTTCGCGTCGACCAAAATTACGATCGAGCGATCCTTGGTGGTTCCTGAGCGATCGACGACATGAAACGCGTCGAAAGATATCTGGTGGGCTCCTCGTACGCAAAGTGTGTGCTCGGTCAGAGGCGAGTAGCCCTGGTACCAGGGGCACGCACTTGATTACTGCCATCCGTATACGCGCCGGGCCACGGTGACCCCACCGATCAATTAATTAGGGGAATCAAACACACTTGGAGTGAGCAAATTAACTGCAACTGCACCGTCGTGTTGCGGCCTGTGGCGGCGGTTGCCGATACCAGAATATCGGCACCGACGGCCGGCCGTGTTTCGCCGTTTATCGAACCAAACCCCTCGACGGTGAAAAATCCTCGGAGACGCGACGGTTTCTCGATGGTGCCCGGCGCCCGCCATTCCGAAACGGCTCCCGAGAGTCGTAAAATCGCGTCGACGATCGCCGTGTTCGGAAATTGGTTAAGCAAATAATCGCGAATACGCTGGCCGTTCAATTTTACGGGCAAATACGTTTGACGGTGCAACGTTAATGAATTAATGCCGCGCGGACGAGCGCGGGGCGCGCCGAGTTTCGGAACCGCGACTGCAGTCGGGGTAAACGCGGAAACGGCGAGCAATTAATTACGGGCCCGGGGTAATTGTATAATTGTTTTACGACTGGATCCCCGTCCGGGTACGATTGATCGCCAGCAACGCGCCCCTGTCCGACTGTTGCTCGATTTTCTTCTCGAACGTCAATTCATTTATTTAGGCACGGGATAAACCCTTTGATACGGGGAGTAACAGGTGTTGGGGGGGGAAAAAAGAAAACGACGTCGATCTAGCGTTAAGAGAAGGGAATCTGTTAGGCCTCGACTTTTGAGGTAAACATCTCTGCAACATCCTATCTAAACCAGTCCGCGCAGAACGCATTTATCGCGAGAGTAACGAGTATCGCCGTGAGAAGGATTTAGCAGCATCTTATCCGCGGCTACGTTCTCGGGGATCGAAAAGAGAAGAAAGGAAAGGGAAAATCGAGCCTGGCGATGGGATTGAGACGTGTTTCGATACTATCGTTACGATTGCGATTGAAATTTACAGGCTCGTGCAGAAGTTGTGGAATTGAACAAGATACCTTTGGCGCGGAATCCAATATTTATTATATCTCGACGTAGAAAAACCCCCCCGGAATAAGAACGGCGAGTCGCGAGTATAGCTTTGTTGGTGGCTAGGAATGGCGATAGAAAGCATTATGCGATCGGTTGGAGAGCGGTACGGGTCGCATACGGTGGATTTTTTTCAATTTGGACCGGTAGGCGAGCGGCTGGCGGCTGGCGGCGGACGGCACTTGCCATAACGCAATTAATAAACTCAACGAGCGAGATCCGATCCCGATAGCGGCGGCGTAACATCCATTCGGGAGGTAGCGGGGCACAATAGCCGTGTATACGCGCACGCAGCGGCGCGGACGGCCGATACGCATCTATGTTGTCTCTACGAAATTAAAACCGATGAGAAAAATAAATAGCCCGCGGTAGAGAAGGGGCTTAGAGACGGATAGAGAGAAAAAAACAAGGGTGTGAGAGAGAGAGAGAGGGGGTGTAGACGCGGGGGTTGCTCGGCTTAACGGCGTGTGCGCGCCGCGTGCACGGGTTCTCTCGATGGGAAGTCGCGCTCGTTCCTCGCGCCTTTTTCGACGTCGCCGCGGCTTACGTTCCGCGCCGATCGTTTTCCGATGAAAACTATTCCCGGACCTCTCCAACTAGCCCCGACCCACGTAATAAACTAATGACTATCGGCTAACGTCGAGCGGTTCGCGCGCGTTCCGTTCCTCTCCCGCCCCCGTCGTTCCCTGGCTCGTAATTATTTAATGCATCGATTACCGAAATAGCATTAATCAAATTGGCCGGCCGCAATTTATATTGTATGACCTAATGCATAGCGAATCGTACATTAATGCGCAAACTAAGTAAATTATCCAAGCACCCCGGCGTTTACGCGCCGCGGGACGAAAACCTTCGGGAATTTTCCCGTCTCGCGAGAAACGGTTCCGTTGCCGTCGAGGGGAAATCTATATCCGGCAATGCGTCCCGTTTGGACAGCGACGCACCGCGAGCCGGACAGCTCGCGGTTTTCGAATCGTTGCACGCCAAAGAGGGGCTGTACGAACGGGGGTTGAACAGAGACAGGGAACGCTCGCGACCGAGTGGGTGGCAGGGTGGTTTGGCCAGTCGCGGCTGCAACGACGCTGTACTGGCGAGCGAATGCTCATAAAAGCATTGATTAACTGTTGCCGGTCGTAGGTCAGCCAACGCGGTTGGCTCGTGTACCAATAAAACCCGGTTAATAGGGGGCCGACGTCGCTTCGATATCGCGCCATCGACCGTTCCCGAGACCTCTCCACTTTCCCGCCGCGACAATTTTCACGCTTCCGAGGGGCCAACTTCTGGTTCGACGGCCAGACCGGCCAACAACGCGCCGGGAACGCGGAAAACTTGTTCTCGGTGGTTTGGATAGGAAATTTCTTTTAATTTGAAGAAAACGCGAATAATTACCTCCACTCGTGTCGAAAGATTTTTTCACCTGCTATCGTATGTCGTTTATCATTTTTTCAAATTGAGAAAAAAACCGAAGACAGATGTACAATCGCTCGGCAAAAAGTGGTCTCGTCCGCATCGGCCATCCGGTGTTCTTGTTACCAACGGCCCCGCCTATAAAGCCATAAACGAAAGACAGACTGTTGACACGTCGATGCAGTATCTTCTTTAAGTCCGTTTCATATCGGGCAAGAACAATAATAATAAAGAAAACGAAAGCGTGCATGGTAGATCAGGAGTGCCGGGTAATGAGTGGAGAGCGAGTGTTATGGGCGTTTAAAAAATTCTCGAACAGATGCGTGTAAAATTAGATTAAAATAAAGATGGACGATTCGGTTGGGGAACGTGGGGCAGTACGGGAAGTTGTATTTTATTCCGTTAATACGCGGCGCGCGCTAATGGCGTCGATCGTAATTAGCGTCGAGCGCGTTTACGAATATCAGTCGATCGAAAAACTGCAACCGAAATGGACGCGAGGAAAATTTTTTTTAATTATTCGGTACGCGTACGGTAAAATAAAAGTACGTATGAAATACTCGAATCGTTTCGTATCGTTGGTGCTTAAATGGATTTCAATGGACACCGTTCCAAAGCATAAATTCGTTTCTCCCGACTCAGTTTCGGGGGCCGTTTACCAAATATCGCGATCCAGCGAGCGATCGCGCGCGGGAGGCCGCGAATTTGCGGTCGAGACGGAGCCCAGGATCGGATATCCGCGCGAAGTAATTAACGAATCCGTGGCAAGGGACGAGTCTCGAGCGTAGAAGGACTCGTTGGTCCTCGTGCAGAGGTTCTTTGTCAGTGGACAGGTCGTCGGAGTCGACTAAATTGGGGAGGAATCCTGCGGACGGGCGACGAGAACCACTGGCTTACGTGGAATTTTCACCCTGCGGTCAGAAATTACGCGGGGCGGACACGCTCGGACAGCGAGGGACGCGAAACCGAAGCCAAAACCGAGCAGACCGGGAGATTTGACGCGAAAGTGAAATAATCCTCGCGATTAAAGCGATAATAACGTCGCCCGAGATTATTACGCGGTCCGCGTTACATCGACGCAGTGGAGAGGGACGAGCGACGATTTCCGTTTCTCCGCGAATTATGCTCGACTTCCGCTCCCAAACTTCTTTATTTCTTTTTGCTCTCAAGCGTCATCAAACATTGTCAAACTTGTTAGAATCATCCATATCCAAATAACAAAAGTTTCGTTTAAGTGTACAGCAATTTTTGTTCTCCACAATATTGCAATTTATAGGGTCTGTTGCATCGATCTAGGTACAACATAGTTGCTTAGTGCTTCGCGATGGTCAACCAAAGTACAAAGCAAGGTTTAACCAGGTACCAGGGACGCGACGATTTATCGTACGATGAGTCGACGATGTACAACGATAATCGTACTCGACAATGTACTACGTTGTTTTTTCCGAGTAACGACCAGCTGTACGACAAATCGTACCTAAAAAAAGCAGTACCCTCGCTTCTGTTTCGAATCTGAAATCATACAGAGAATCCTTCCAACCGATCGCTGAACGGCCATGTTCGTTCCTACTTGACGTTCGTCACGCTCGCGGTACGCCGGATTTTATGGTAGCTTCTTACCAGAGCGAACCATTATATTCAGCAGCCATAGACGGCTTGAATTATTTCACAATGTGTCCGTACATCGAGTTGCAACGATGTCCAGTACTGTAATTCGGCGCAGCCGCGTCCAAACGACAGGTTGTACGACACCCTAACTCCGCACTTACGATCGTATCTGTTAGCTCTGTGAATCGCTTAGGGGTGTTCAAACATCGAGAAACTTTAAATAGATTTGAAAACGGATTCTATATATTTCGAAAGTCTCGTTTTGCAAACCAACCCTTCGAATGCTCGTGTATAAATGTAGGAAGAGAAAGGTTGAACATGTTTGGAATACGTTTTGGACTTCTGGTTCGTTGGTTGTATGTGCATAAAACGGGCGGTGCGGTCGCGCGAAGGGTTTAGCCCTCGCGGCGAGCAAGCTGACGCGCGGGGACGCGAAGCGGCGCCATAAAACGCGTCGGACGCCTCTCCCGATACTCGCGGGACATCGCGCTCCGTTTCGCCGCGACTTAATTACGACGGTGTCCGCTCGTTGTTTCATCGGCCGTTTTATTTCACCGAGGCCCTTTACGATTCTTCCGCTCGCGGTTATGTTCGGATCCCACGTCGGCGACAAACACGATTAAACCCGTTTTCCCATCTAAGCGACGCGACGGCGACGCGTTCCGAAAAGATTATCAACCGAGGATCTCTGGTACTGGAAACTTTACATCGTGTTAATGTCTCGCCTTAATGGCCGGTGGATTTGGTCAGACTTTAACGATTTATCGTAGACTTCTTACGAAAATACTCGTCTTTTATTTACTTATTAAGAAACAGAGTGCAGTACTAAGGCGTTTAGAATGTATTGTATTTACTGGGCATTCGGATAGCTAAGAGATAATAGAGGTATATCGTAAATTTATGCAGGATTGCTAGTTACGTTGTCGAGTGAGATTTACATAACTCCAAGTTTGCTCGAAGATGGAATCATGTAGGTCTAATCGATGTTTCAGATAGATAAAATAATAGGTAAATAGGTAGCACCGCTAGAATTACAAGTTTAATTTTTCAATTACTCTGTTTCTTAGAATTCCATCGTGCGTTTCATAATTTACTGCTCGTTTTATAAGGAAAATCATATACTCGTCCCAGTGTAGTGTTTCGTTTCGTGCGGGTCACACTTCGTTAAGCATTTGTTACACGCCGGGACGATATCTGGGTAATTTTTCTACTATTTGTATCGAAATTTACGAGCTGTAACAGAAGTCTACATTCCCGTTTTCCCCGTGCCGGTGGATACGAAAGTCTGTATACGGAGCTTAGCCGACGAGCGCAGTCAAATATGAAAGTCCGCGAAAAAAGTCGCAACAGAGAACGCGAATAACTCTTTGTACGGAAACCCGGTATCACGTGATCGAAACTTTCGGTCGAATTAGTTACGTCGAATGAATCGAGATTAAAAGTATATTTGCCTGGATCGGTGATCGAGAAATGTTTTATGAAGTCGAGATACTTAAAGTGAAAGCAAAAGTTCGTTTTAAAATTTATGTTAAACGAACTATCGATCTTCGATGCTTTGATTAAAAATGGTGTGGAACAACAGGTACATCGTCGGAACAAACGTCGGGGGTGATCATTTGAGGGGTAAATAAAACGTGAAATAGAAAAAGCGCGGCGTTTCCGGTTTTTGTAGGAAGTTGGTTGAAGGGGGTATCGGTAGTTGGAGGAGGACGCGTTGGAGCCGCGCGATCCGGTCGCGGATGAGCGCTCGCGTTCGCGGGGCGGAGCCGTGGCGCTGTACAACGAAGCGCGGCGAGGCTTTTTAGGCGAGTGACGGCAATTTCCTGCGGTGAAAACCGAGGCTAATTGCTTCAAAAATCTGTACTAATTTCCCGGCTGTTCCGTCGGCGGCGGTGGGGGGGGGCCAGCTAGCGCGGTGTTCACGGCACCAGCGACGGTGGTAGTCAACAATTTACTCGTTAGCGGCCGGCGAGTGCCGCGCCGCTCAATTAACTCGCGAATCAACGAGCGGGGCCGCTTTGTCCGTCCGCGAGCGGACCGGTCGCTCGCGAGTATTTTTATAATTTCCACCCGGCTCCCCGGCCGCCCTCGTGACCAACAAACGAACCTCGGAAGTGCTTGGAATAATGGAGGGAAAGAAACACGGCCGACCGGGGACTCGTCAGCCCCCGCGAGAGAGAGAGAAAGAGAGGGAGACTGGTTGAACAACGGGCGGGCGCAACAAAAAAAAAAAAAAAAAAAAAAAAGAAAGAAAAATAAAAAAAACGCGCGAGGGAAATGAAAACCGACACCACGGATCGCGGCTTGTTTTCTGCCGGTTGAAACTTCCCCTCGACAGGGGTAAATGTCTACATTTGGAGGGCGGTCGGGCGGCGTTGTTCGTTTACACGGGCGCATGTCAAAGGTCCTGGTTACAACCGTGTACCCACGCGAACGATTCGCGGTTTTTTGCCACGCTATTTATTTTCTTTTCATTCCCGATCCCGTTTCGGGGGTTGAAAATACTCGTCGCGGGTGGCACGGTGACGACCGGATTCGCGGCGTTTAACCGCGCGTACATCGGTCTCGTGTTTACATCCGCTCCGCGGGTTCGATTCGAGCGTGGATCGAAGACGTAGCGTCGGGCAGGGTCGTGCGAAATCGACGCCCTGCTCTACTAGGGAGGATCGTGGATAATAATAAAAATCCCCGGTAGGCATTGTGCGATAAAGGAAACCGGTATCGAGCGGTTCCCTCTTCGTTCCTTTCCGTTGGTTTCTTTTTCCCCGAAACCTTTCTCTGCTGCCTCCCTCGCTCCTCCTCGTCGCTCCGTGTCGTTTCACCATCGCTCGGTCCCGCTCCGCGCGGCGCGAGGCTTACCTTCGGCGGTGCACAAAAGTGCCCCGTCCCGGCTCCTGGGCCCAGCCAGTCGGAAGATATTAATAACAAAATATGATAGAATGGGAGCATCCCCGGCGAAATACAATACAATGTTTATGCAGAGGATTAACCGATGTTGCGAGCACGTGAAAAAGTATCGACCTCGCCGGGAACGAGGCGGATCGGTGACGGGGGCCGCCTCGTCGAGCGGACTATTGCTATCCGCTCGCCGCGGACCGGCCGACGGGCAGATGGTTCCAAAACGCACACGGGGCCCCGGGCTCGATCCTCGCTTTTGATTAGCTCGCGGGAAAGATTTACCTTCGAGATTAGCCCCGACATCGATTTTTCGGCTCGGACCCGATCGCCGTGCGCGAACCTCTCGCTTTCACCGGCTTCCCCCTTTCCTTCGGCACACCCTACCATCTTTTCCACTAAAAATAATAGTGCCGGCGAAACGCATCGGGAAAATCACCAAGAAGCCTAACGCCACTCGGGGCTACACAGGGTTCAACGATACGATTCTCGATACCCGTCGATCTGTGTTTTTATTCGAATGGTGCGAGCGACTTCCTTCTCTGGATTATTTATTTACTTATGGGAGGACTCTTTAATACCTACAGATGTAACGAGGGAGTCTAAACTACCCTTGCAGCGATAATATTTTCTCTTGTACAATTTTTATTGTCCTTTATCGTTACGCGAATAAATTATGACACGGGGAATAAAACGATTTTATATCACATATGCGATTTATGCAACTGAAATTATAGTACATCGTGCGTGGCATATCGATACGGAATGATTGACGGTCACGCGAATATCTGAGGTGGCATATCGAGAATACAATTTAAAATTCAGAGCAAGTTGCTGTATTTTTAAAGCAGCGTTCCTCTACGATCGAGAATCCTAGCGAAGAATCGCGTTTGTACGAAGAGTCAGGCCCTTTTGGATCGCGCCGGGACCACCGGGACACCTTGTATTCGCCCCCGGGACCTCGGGCCTTGTCATCGTCGCTTTGCCCGGCCGGAGAGAGCCGAGAGACGGAGCGATCGGCGCCACTCTTCGTGACTGGAGCGAAGGGATTCCCAATACAAAAGGAGCAGAGCGAAAGAAAGGAGTTCACCAAAGGCGAATCGACGCGATAAAACCGAAGGACGCCGGGCGGGGGAAGGTTTCGTGCGTATCATCATCATTTCCGAAATAAAATATGCGTCCCTTTCTCGTCGGGTGGACCATCGGGCCACGGTCGTTGCGTGCTCGAGACAGAAGACGCGCGGCGAAATCCGAAATCTGGGCCCCCGGGCTATGGCGATCGCGCGCCATAACAGGCCCCCGCTCGGAATAGATAATTTCGCGGGGATGATGCGCCGTGAAGCCCACGATCGTATCTAATTTTACAAATTCTCGGTGCCCAGGTCGAGGCGCGGGCATCCGGAAGAGATCGAAACCGGGGAAAAACTGCGAAAGGGGGACGGGGGGAGGGGGAGGGATCGGTCTGGAATATATCGAAGGGGATCGAGAAAAACGAGGAACGCGGGACCGTTGGAAAAACGGAGAGCCCGACGACGTGGTGGACGATGACGATGCCGAAGAGGCGCGTCGGAAGACCGCTCGGGCAAGAAGAGCACGCGAAACGAGTAAAAAAGCGCGCTGGACGAGGCGGGAAGGGGGCTACGGGGGACGAAGGAGCGAGACAACCGACTACAAACCACCAGGAGTGTAAATAATACTAAGGCTGATTGTGGGCGTGGCTGACAGAACTCTAAAAACCTTCGACTATATATCAAAAGGTTTACTGCCCTCGGATGATGCTCGCATCGGATGAGACCCTGGAAGAACAAATACTGGACTGCTCTTTCGCGTGGAGACGCGTGGTAGGTAGGCTGCCGAAGAAGGGCCCCGGCCACGAGAGACAAGAACCCGCGAAGGGCCCCGAGGGGGAACGGGAGGGGAACCGCCGAAAGGTGGCTAGACGCTTCGCTCGCCTTGCGTTATCGTCGATTACGACGCTCCGCGAGAAAGATCGACCGTATCTTATTCCTCTTCGCCCTCCTTCTATCGACCACGAGGTAGCTACGTCTCAATATTCTGCCACCGCTTCCGTTCCCTCTTTTAGCGTTCGTTCGCTCCTCTTCTCGCAAGTAGACTCGCAACACCTTCGGGGTCACCAATCACTTTTTTCTTTTTTAACCCCCTAACGTAGGAATGAAAAGTAAAGTATGCCACGCGTATTCGTGCACTTTTTGTTTTTAGTTTTCAATATTTTGTCCCCTTTGTGGCCCCCGGTCACAGTTACGCTCGTATCAAACAAAGAAACTATGCCACTTCTTTGTTTCGAATTAATTCGATTTAAAAAAATCACGAACGTCAGAGCGATTCGTTTGCTTTTCATCGACGCACTTCTGAACGACATGTTCAATCGATTTATATATTCCTCCGCGAAAGATATACGAATAACTAAATTTGCAAGGGTCGGAGATTATTTAATTCGCGCGAAAATTTCACGGAGAGCATCGCGGGGATTGTTTTTATTGGGTTCCTGGACGGGCAGGTTATACGATAGGGGATTAACATATTTTTAGTACTTTCGCGTTTTTACAGCCAATAACACCGCGCGGAACTAATTTTTAACCCTCGCTCGACGGACGCGGGGTCATTTTAACTCGGCTCTGGCCATTTCCATGCCTTCGTTCGAGACGGGGAAAAGAAATAATTCCGTTCACGATGATACCTTTATGTCGGCCGTAATAATAAATGTATAATGGTATCGGAGGAGGACAATGTAACAGTTTGTTCACGAAACACAGTATTTCGCCTATCAATTCCACCCAAATGTAACAAAGTTTGTATCTTCCTTCGTACCTGACGTATCTAAACGGGGTGTTTTGTCGAAATGCGTTTCAAAGAACGATCGAATCGTGAAATCTGCTCGTCGATGGTCCATGGATGTCGGTGGAAGGTTCCGCGGTGGATAAAGCGAGGTGGTAGCGAGACAGGCAGGCGCGGTACGTCTCAATACTCGGCGATACTAGCCGAGCGAGCGATTAAGAAGAATGGGTGTGGTAAAAGAGGAAAGCGAGGAAAGAAGAAACAGCGAACGAAGGAGGAGCGAGGAGGTGTACATACCCATGGCATCCACTCTCTCCTCGGTTGTTTCGAGACTGGACGCAGGGAGCTACCTCGATGGCTGCCCGCCTGCCTGTCTGCTAGCAGCCCAGGGCTCCTCGACTCTCTCGATTACTTGAAAAACCGGATTCCTCCTGCGCGAAACTGTGTTTCCCGTCCCGTGTTTATGTACCAATACACGTCGGGGAACAATGTCGGGGGCCCGGGATGCACGTGCATCGGGCCCGGCTAACGGCGCGTTTCTCGGACGCGCGCGCCAGCTTCCCGATCGGGATCGAAGGAAGTGGACAACGAAACGGGACGGGCCACGAAAGAACCGAAACCGGAAGGAGAGCCGTCGCGGGGGCACGGGGCGTCGCGGAAGGTACTTAAAGGGCCGCGATGTCATCGGCCGTTAGCCCGGAGGGTCGGTGTTCGAGGGTTAAATCCAAGGGTTTCGAGGGAGTCGGTGTCGAGGGTAAACATATACATGCCTGAGCGCAAATAACGCGCGCGACCGGAGACGGCCAGGGCGGTCGGTCGATTTCTTCGTCGTTTGGTAAGAACAATGGCGGGAACGCGGAGGCCCCCCCCCCGGGGAGGATCCCTCGGACAAAGGGCATATTTTCCAAATAATTTCACGACGGATCGTCTCGGCGGTCGGTCGAGCGTAGCGGCGAAAAAAGAAAAGCCGCGGGAAGGAGGGGGCGGAAGGGGGGAACTGTGGTCTCTCCCGGAATCAGCTCGAGGCGTCGATCGAGGGGAACGTTTTTCCGTGCCCGCGTGTCGGCGTTATCCACGGGCAAGGAGGAATCCCCGGTCCGTGCTCGCGACGCATAACGAATTCCACCTGCGCGGACGGCACCGCGTCCATTCATCTGTCGGGGAACGGGAGACGGGGCGCGGAACGGGGGACGAGACGTAGCTCATTTAGCCCCGGCAATTTATTCTCGCGTTTTGTAATTAACACCAGAAAAGAAGTAGCTCGGGTCGTTCTTCCTACGGGCGCGAGACGCACGAGGGTGGAGGCGTCTATCGTCCGGGTCGGTGGCCGGTCGTTTCTTTGCTGCCTTCTGCGGGGCCGTTCGCCGTTCGCCCGTGCGAAGGAAACGCGCGTATCGTTATTAAGCGGGGAAGTCGGGAACCCGGTGGATGAGAAACCGTGGACGAAAGGCGGCCAGGGATGAAGGGTAACCAGAGAAAAAGCAAGATCAGCAGATACGGATGAAGGCGAAGTGGAAGAGGGACAACGCGGATAGAATGCGCGCGGATGGAAGGGCCCGCGAACGAGTTGAACGGAGACGGTGGCGAACGGGAGGAGAGAGGAAAGAACGACGGGGAGGTGGAGGATGATGGAGGCCTCTCTCCGCATGCCACTGCAGTCAGGCCAGACAGAAAGCGGTCTGTATAATTATGGGTTGTCACCTCATCAGCCACGAGAGGGGCGAGGAGGTGCCGGTGCCCGTCCGCGCGCGGACCCAAGGGTGGGAAGTTATAGGAGCGCGGTCTTTAGCTTAAATTGTGTTTTATCGCGTTCCCCTCCTCGTCGACCACCGAGTCGTTCTCGTTCCCGATTTTTCTACGCGAATTCGTCCGCGCCGGGCGTCGTCGGCCGATCCTCCGGCTCGAAACGTCTTCATCGGTCGTCGGCGCCGCGGCCGGAGGATCGCGACCGCCGCAAATAGCTATTGTCGAGGTTATAAAAATACGGGAACGCGCGTTTTAAGTATCCACGGCGATCGGAACGTGCCAAGCCGACTCTGTTCGCTCGGTCCGCGAGGCCCCGTTCGGTCCCACTCCGGGCCCTCTTTCTCTCCACGGTCACCGATCGTTCTCTCGCTCTGGTAGCGTCTCGCTTGCTCGCTCGGCCGGCTCGCTCACGGGCTTCTCTTCGTACACACGTAGCAATCTGCGAGAGAGCGCGTACACGAAAAAGAAGGAAGGGTACCGCGCGAGAAGGTACTGAGGCTAAGTGGAGAGTTTAGAGGGATTTCATTAAATCATATGGATTGGGGATAATGTATGTTATTGAGCGGAGCGTTCAAATCGCGCTCTATAAGTTGTAATAAGTCCAATTTTAGGGCCGGTCATGGGCCGGGTCTCGCAGTGGTTGTCAAATCGCTGGTGGGCGCCGATCGACGGGAGACGAACAAACGGTCGCCGAGCGTCCAACGATCGACAGTCACTGCCCGGCAAACCCGCCACTTACTCGTCAAACGGCCAGCCGGTCCGCCGAAATCACTGCCATTTAGATAATTTGTAATAAATAGGCACCGCTCATTTTCTACCCCCTCGCCTCTCTGCCAACCCCATTGCACCGTCTCTGCCCTCACCCCTTTCTCTCTCTTCCATCGCGTCCGATCCTCCCAATCCCTGTCTCGCAGTAACATCGTCCGCGACGTCGTCTTTGCACGATTGGAATCCCGAAACGATTACCTCGGGCTCGTTTCTCGCGATTCCTCCTCCTCCTCCTCCTCATTCGAGAGACGCAACCTTTTCGACTCGTGCGTCTGTCGGCGATCGTAACAATCCCCTAACGACCGTGACCGTCGACGAAGATATATCACCGGCCCGGAAACCTCGAAACACCGAAAATCCACCGAGCGAATCCACGAGCAAATATGCCCACGGTATTTGCGGCCGGCGCGGTCCTCCCCCCGGACCATCGGTTCCGAACTGCCGCTACATCGCTCGATTCCTCTTTGCTTTCAGACGTGTCGAGGATGGAGAAGTCGCCGCTCCTGGCGAACGGCTACAATCATCCGCCCACGCACCTGAGTCACATGCAGTTCATGCAACTAGGCGGACACCCTGGCGCGGGACACACCGCCATCCTGTCGCCGGCTAGTCTGCCCCATCACCTGCAGAGCCAGGCTCAAGCCCGCGCCGAGCAGGGAATGAAAGTCAACCCGAACATGTCCAACATGGAAGCTCTCGCGAGGTAAGTCTCCTACTTCGACCCTTGATTCCTCAAAAATAAATACTGGAAGCCTAGAGGGTTGACACTACCCCGCGTCGACGATCGATGCAGGCTAGGAATTTGTCGCGTTTCGGGATGAATTGGCGTAGGATTCGGAAATTGGATTTGCTCTTCCGCGGAGGCGGTCGTTCGTCCTGTCCCGGGTGGTGGTAGTAACGAAGGGCCGGCGAGGCCAAAAAAATACAACTTTAAGAGGATTTGAAGAGACGGCGAAGCCGTGGAAATCCGAGGGGTCTCGACACTGCTTGATCTTTCCCTCGTCGTTCTGCGACCGGTAGCTGAAAGTCCGTTTCCTTGGGCGCGTCGCGTTCCTTCTAGGTCGTTTACTCGGCTCGAGTTACGCGCGACCTCAACCGAGTCGCCCAGCCCTCCGCGCGTCGCGACGCTTCGCCTATCGCGAACCGATTTCGTTCGATATTCCGTGGGATGCCGCGAAAGGGTCCCCGGGAACCGGTAAATCCTCGAGGCGTTGCGGTCCCGAGACGTATATCGCGGATTAAACCACCCCGTTGAGTCGTTGTTTCGCGGGGGAAGCGCCGATTGCTAGAAACGGAGGCGGGAGGTTCTTCGGAGCCGGGTAGACGCCGAGCTAATCCCGGCATTTGTTAACGCGTTTCTAATAGATGCTGTTGGCGGTGCGCCCTCTCCTTGGAGCGCTCGCTCCCAACCACCCGGAGCTTTCGAGGATTTCGGAGACTGCTGTAATTAGTCTTAGAGCTGGTCGTGTTAAATTGTACGCTCGAAAAGGAAACGTCGAACAGCGCGTCTTGGTTATTTTTCTCTCGCGTTTCGAGCAATACCCCGACGATGGTTGTTTCGATGGTCGATGACGGGGGCAGAGACCGTGTCCTTCCGAGGCTCGGCGTTTACGTGCACGCGCAACGACGCGACGAAGGCGGCGCCGCGCGTTTCGCATTATGATTTCAGCGCTTTGCTTTTAATTAAAATGCAAATCTATCGTGGCAGAGGAGAGCAAGAGAGATCGGAAGGTAAGACGGATTACGTCTGGGGGCGGCACGACAAACACCGGAATATGATTAATTCAACGCAACCCCATCCTGGCGCACCGCCGTCATCGCCGCTGCCCTATAGCCACCCTCTGATTCAGCCCCGAGCGAGGGCTCTCCTCGACGGAGCGCGATCCTCGTGGCTATGCCAGGTCGCGCGCGGAACTTCCTTCCGGTCGAGGTCGCGACGTCCACCGTACGGCCCCCTCCGTGATCTTGGATTCCGTGTTTTCCCCGTTTCTTTCGGTTCGACGCGTCCTCGCTCGTCCGTCGAAGCGTTTTCGACGATCGATACCTCGAGTAAATTAGTCGAGAACGGGAGCCCGACAACGTCTTTTTTAATCAGCGACTTCAAAGCAGCGTCTTCGTTTCGAGAGTCGGGACAGGCACGGACGAGTCAAAGGACAAACGAAAGACGAGACGGAACGAGACGAGGACTCTTAATCAACCCCGCGGATCCACTTTCTACGGGGATATTACGTGACAGGGCTTATAATTAACCGATTCGGTTATCAACCCGCGTCCCCCGACTTCTTCCAAACGCCCCTCCATCTCGATTTTTTCCTCCTTACGTCGTTGTTTCAATCGTCGCTTCTCTTTGTGATCCACAGGTCCGGGACGGTTTGGGAAAACTGCCGAGCCGCCTACGAAGACATCGTCAAGCATCTCGAAAGGTAGGAAAGTTCAAGTTTATCTATAGTTACAACACTCGTTTTCAAAAGACGCGCGAGTTAATTGCAAACTTCAAAGTACGTTCACGGGGCAGAAATAGTTTCTGACGAAAATTTCTGTGGATAACGACGAGGTATATTCCGATATTCACGGCTTAACGATAAAACTATGGAATCAGGAAGCCCGTGTTCGAAGGCCGCGCGTGGACCCCGGAGGAACGACGACCTCTGTTTTCCGTTCGAGCGGGCTCGCGACGCGTTCGCGGTGTTAAAAAAAAAACTAAAATAAAAGGACGGATCGCGCGAAACGCAAAGCGTAGGCTTGGTCGGTGCAACACGGTGGCGCGCACTCGCGTCCGCTCGGTCATCGGCGCTTCCGATAAATCAGCATTACCGTCGGCATCGAGTGTTCCGCTCGCGCGACACGTTGAGTCCGCGCTTGACGCCGTAATGCCCGCGTGATTTGTACGGTGCGAGCACGCACCGCCACCCCCTCCGACCCCCTCCTCCTCAAATCCATCCACCGGTAGCCCCGGGTCCCGTCACCGATACGACACCAGCAACCTCGACCACCGAGGGCCGACCACCACCAACCCCCCCGGAAACCCGGCGTCACCCAGCCGCCATCAGCCACCACCGTCATCCGCCACCGAGGTTTCCCCGTGATCCTAACCACTTGTCACTTCACGGCACGCAGATCATCGTCGCGACGTGCCCGTCCATCATTCGGGGGATTAAATCATTCGACTGGGTGGGAAACGGTCGCGCGCGCGTCCCCACCCCCCCGAGAGGGTTACGCTCCTTTTCGAGAGGGAGGCTCGTCCGGAACTCTCGAATGGAAGTTCGAACGAGGCCCGCCACCGAAAGGCGCGAACCCCCCGCGGCGCAGCCGCGCGAACGCGGGGGCGAAAATCGACACTTGACCGGCCGAAACGTAATTTCCAATTCAAAGGCAATGACCATTGGTCCGTTCCCCGCGTCCCCTACGCGTCGGTGCCGCGCATCGTCAGCCTCGACGCCCTCTCTCTGTCCGTCCCGTTCTATTTGCTTTCGCGGCACCCGCGCCGAGAGTCGACTTCGTCAACCGGACAAACGCGTATTGTGATTTCAGCCTTTGACTGGTAGCCGTTCGATGGATATCGCAGGGGGTGTCAAATGGTCGCGGACCGTGGCGGGGGCGCGGGACACGGGGCGCGGGGCGAGGGTAACAGGGGGTGAATTGGCGCGAGCGCGAGAGCGCGGAGGCTGGAAGGGACGGACGGGCGAGCAACCCGTGAATATTCATGCCGAGAACCCTAGACGAATTCGGACTTGTTGCGACTGACACTGATGTAAACCTTTGTTTATCCTGCGTGCACCGTAACCCTCGATCCTCCCTTCCATCCCCAGGATACACGCACCGGTCGGCGTTCGAGCCTCCGACGGCCGAGTATTTAACTGCGAGTTAAATTCTGATTAATCGTCGGCGCCCGGGGTTATTAATTGTTTGTCCTTTTGATTCTACGAGATCGCGCGGCGCGGCCGCCCGAAATCTCGTTTTCCCTCTCTCGACCGGTCTCTCGTACCAGTCACTTTCTCTCTTTCCGCCTTCTTTCGACCCCGACGCGGCGCTCCGTTTCCGCTCTAATCCCGATGATTTGTTGCCGCTAATCCGCCTCCGACCGTCGCGCGCCCCGAGCAACACCGAGACCCGAGTTCCGTCGCGGAAGTTATTCCGCTCGTTTGTCTCTTCGCCCTGTAGTCCGGTCGATTAAATCTCATAAGCCACAAACTTACCCCTCCCTCTCCAGAAAAAATCCGATTCGCTCGGAGACCGCGGCTTTTTCGCCCCGTGTCACGGGATACGCTTGCACGAGCGACCGAAACAACCCCTTCGAGCTCGGTTTCCGAATCAGCCGAATTTACTAATTTCACTGACAAGTAAAACTTCTCTTTGTCCAAACCATTTTTGCATCGTATCGGTGAATTTCGACCGGTTAAGAGTCGAAGGGAGGGTGAGAGCGGAACCGAATCGCGGAAACGAGCGAAGCGACGGATCCGTCCGACCACCCTCGCGGCTCCAGCCGTAAACTAAGTAATATTAATGGTCTACCCGATGGCAGAACGCGTGCTAGCTCGCGCGGTATCAATGCGCTAATGTCGGCTTCCTGGCTTTAAAACTACCCCGTCATTCCGGGATAATTCGCGCGCATTGTCGTTCGCCATCCGGCTACGTCGGTTTTGCTACCTTCCAGCACCCTCTCGGGGTTCCTTATCGGCGGCTTACCCGCCGTCCGTGTTACCTCTGAAATTCTCCGTGCCCTCCCACCCTCTTCCGCAGCTTCTTTCGCCTCCGGGCTTTCTCCTCTTTTGGCGAACGCCGCCCCCGCCCGGGAAGACGTCATTAATTACGACGACGACGACAACGTCGACGAGCTTCTATCGTCGGGGACATCTGCTGGAAAATAATATTCATAAAGTTGAGCCCCGTCGTTACGAGCGTCGTTTTCTATCCATCTTCGCGCGAACTCGCTTCGTTTCCCATCTTCGAGAGCCACGCAACGACGTATCCGACCACCCCTCCGCCTTTCGCCGGCTGAATCGGCTCGAGAGGCGGATAATTCGAAAGAAAAGGAGGCGCGGAGTCACCGATACGAGAGCAGGGGGTGTTCGTCGACCGCGAAATCGTTCAAAGAATAGGGGTGAATTCTTCCGGTGACTGTTTTGAACGTTTTATTCGGAAACTTAATTTAATTCGTATATTTCTCTATTCGTGGAGTACTCTGACGAGAAAACAACCCTTAGTGATCGAGTTGTAGCGTAGAGAGAGGAGTAAAAGGAAGCGCGAAGGATCGCGGACTCGGTCCAGCGGACAGCGAAGTGCGCGACGAAACGGTTAATTCGATTCGACGATCGTTGTCGCGATAGCGAACGGTGTTAAGCCGGCAACTATCAAGCGGCACGCTAATTGCGTTCAAACGAACTGTCAGCGCGTCGACACGCACGCGTGCGCTCACGCGCGCATCTAAGCCGCGTCCCGCGTGCAAATACGCGCATTATGATTAATACCGTCACACCGCTCCTATGTCGTTTATTATCCTTGTTTAACCGTACGGCTCTAAACCCGCGCACATCGAGCACCGAGTGCCTAAGATTTGCTCATTCGCCGAGCACATACGATCGTATTACACTGTTGCTAGAGCAAACTATTAGGTTGTGCAATAAGTTCGCGTCTCTCCACACGAATAACAATTATCGCCTCTTTATTTGTTGGATTTTTTGCTGAAAACATCGTGCTCGATAAAGATTTTTTTAGACCAGCGTATCCTGTAATCGCGAAATAAATAAATAAATCGTCGGGGTCAACGTCCTGCGATTCAAATGGTTATTGCCTTTGACTCTCCGTCGTTTGTACCTTGAGCTTTTTTCTGGCAGGACGCGTATTTTGACGAACGTTCGATCGTTCTCGATCCGTGAATCACGAAAGAATCACGCGGAACAGCGAGACGAAATTAATGACAACGGGTTACGGGCCGATCGGTCTCCGGACGAACCGCGCATTAGTCACGCCGTTTCTTTTGTCTTCCATCCTCGTCCACGTCACGCGTTTCATGCGCGGATTTCACGAGATCGTTCCCGCGAGCGATTCGTAATGGCACTCGCACAATGATTTAGAGATCGTATACCAAGGACGACGGGGTGGGAGTCGCCCGTCCGACGAATCGAATCGGTATTCGCCTTTAATCGGATCGATGGTCCCGAGAATCCATCGTACACGCAGGATGCTCGATTTAAATCGATCCCGGTGGTTTCGGCTCGCGTGACGCGATTATCCCGCAGGGAACTGTACGGATCGTCTAGACGTGGATCCGTGGATCGCGCGACAGGGAATCTGGGGATCCGTAAACGATCGACAAACGCGTAGGACTCGTTCCCCGAATCGGCCCGCTCGTGCCAAACGTCCTGACCTGAAAACGGACCCTCTTAATGGCCCTCTTGCGAAACGATACTGCGGATGGTCGCCGGTTGCGCCACGATCCTACCACCGGGACCGCCGAATAAATTGATCACCCCGTCCCACTGGCAAATCTAATTCGTTGCTCCACTTATGGTTAATCCCGAATGCACGCTTCGAAATATCAGAGACGGTGAAAAATGTCACCGAAGGAAATTAAGTGACATTGGTTGACGAAGAGATCTGTTCTACCTAGCAAAACCGGTAATTCCTTATCTTCTAACATTCGAACGATTCGCTATCGAGCGAAAAATATTAATTTCGGTTATGACGGGTATAAAATGAAGAGGGGAATAGCCGTGAACGCGTACGATGCATTAACGGGCCGGGCGTCGGATCGACGGTAAATCTTTCGACTCGTAAACTGGCTCGTAGGCGATCGCGAACGGGTCGATTTGCGCGCTCGGACTCGCAACAGGGTGCCGGGCTCGCGATCGCGAGAAAAGAGTCGTCACACCGAGCCCTCGCGGACGTTTATTTTATTAACTCGATACCGTCGAATTATTTATCGTGGCGCGCGGCTACGGTCGTCCACGTGGCTGCAGTTCGGCGGGTCCCGGGCGATAATTAACGCCAGCCCGTTAACGAGCGGCCGCTTTTTACACGGCTCGCCTCGGACTATCGTGGCTTATTTTTAGGGGAACGCGCGAGGCGCGCATGCTGGCTCGAGGAACGCGATGGTTTCCGGGTCATTTGCGCCGCCGAGGGATTATTTCGATAGCCGTCGAGTCGAAGGAGGATAACGAGGAAGCCTCGTCCCAGGGCGGGAAAACGTCGTCGCGTCGCGGATGTCGTTGTTAGCGCGCTGTAACGAGCACACGACCGAGCACAACTCCGCTACGCGCGAACCAGACGAAACGATGATTAATTAAAAACATAATTAGTCGCGGTGTTCGCGACAACCCGGTTCCACCCACCGTTCGCTAATGTACCGTGAAATTGTCAAACCGTCGTGTTTCTCTTCCTTCGATCGTCTTTCGATTTTTTTCACCCCGCGACGGCGACGATCTCGTTAAGCGGTTATTTTTCCTACGTCGCGGGATCTTCGCGGGTGTGTCGAACCCGACGACTAACGAGCCGTTCCACGTTCAATTTGTCTCTTCGACGATGGAAGCCGTCTCGTTACGTCGGTGCTGGATTCCATCCACTGCACGCGCGACAGGAAAGAAATTTTTGCTTGTCTAACGCGAAAGATCAATAGATATTTTCAACGTATCGCTAGTGGGTAATACGAGTAAAATTCAGATTCGAGTGGAAACGGAGAAAAGTCTTTCTCTCGGTTGGTTGTAGGCAGTGGTTCGGCGCGTTTCGTGGAGGAAGAAGGTCCGGGTGCTAGGGGCCGCGTTAATCCGAGAAAATACCGATTCTAATGGTAAAATATCTTCGTTCCCGGCGTCCTTATTTCGACGCGGTTCCGCGACGGGGCGAGATATATTGTTATTAAATGGTCTCCCTTCGGCGTTGCACGCCAGTATATTAGGTGCCCTCGCACACGCACGTAGCGACAGCCCTTCGCGGGCGGATTCTCTCTCTTATTTACGGTCGCGGGGCATGCGATTCGGCGGCGCGACACTTTCCTTCGCGGCGGATCGGCTCGGAGCGCCGCGAACCGGTCGAAGTAAAGAAGCCCGGGAGCCGGAGAAGTTAATTAAAAAGCAGCGAAGTATGTCGTTAAATAAACCGCGAGACGAACGTTCCTGCGGTTCCGCAGCGCTACACCGCGTTTCCAGGCCCGGTTTCGCCGCCACTTTTGGTAATGAACTAATATTTGCAGTGTCCGTCCGGTCGGTGGTTTCGACGCGTACCACCAACGGGTACCTTTTGCCTCGGCGAGAATCGCGTACCCCTACGCGCGTCGAAGGGTGCGTGTGTACGCTCCCGGCAGGGCCAGCTTTCGGCAAATATACAGCCCCTACGGCTTCTCTGCCACGGGGTTTAAAGGTTACCAAACGAACCGATACCGCGAGAAATGTCTACCGTTGCTCGTCGTTAACGCGAAGATACCACGCCATGGTAAATAACGCTTCGATGTTCGAGCGTTTTGATACCACGGTTTTCGATGGGTGGTATCGATGTTTCAGGTGCTAAAGTGTTTGCTGTTATTTTATATTTGTTGACAAGCGCGGCTAAAATATTGATACTATTGGAAATAGGTGGTGGAATAAAAAAAACAATTTGGATGATATGACTTTTAGCTAAGCTTTGTTAGAAACACTTGGAAGGCATGTCTGCACGGTGTGAAAGAAATATACGGAATGGAAAAGGTCAGTGACCAAAAATTCGTTCCGTACCCTCAGACACAATCGGTCCTATACTTTGTCTAAACAAGCTGCACCCTCTTGACTTGTATCTTGAAACGCGAAATGCAACACACACGTCGATGGTTTTTAACATTGTCTATGGGGGTTTAAATCTTGCCTTGTATCGGTGAATATTGATTTGAGACCTACCAAGCTTTAATTGCACCGGACCATCGTAGATGGGTACAATTATTAGACGCATAAAAGTAACGAATAACGAATGAAAAGTAATCGATTTGCCGCCGTGATATCGCGAACGAAAGAAAAAAAGAGATTTTCAATAACGAAACTAACAGTTACGGAGGAGGCTCGGATGAATTATTTTTGTCGAGTTGTCGTTGACCAGCGAATCGGCCGCCGCGTCGAGAAACGAGCCGCGGAAACGTCGATGACAAACGAGCCGAAACGGTCACTCGAGGGGAGTAATCGTTTCTCAATTGAAATCCAATAGCAAACGGTATCAACGCCGCGCGTTCCTCGCCCCCTCGAGACGCCGTGCGTCCGTCCCGTCCATTGATCATCGGTCTAAAGTGTGTCTGACGCGAATTATGCGGAAGGAGGCGGAAAAAGTGTCGGTCGTCCCCCGGCAACAACCGATCCACGAACGTCCGGCCGGATGGCCGCGATCCTGCGCAACGTCGGTGCAGAATTTTTCCCGGAATTTAAATAATATCCTTTTATATTATCGGACGCGCTCGCTGAAAGTAGCAGCCGCACGTTCTCGTACGTTCACGCCGCGGCTACCATAAATCCGGCGTAGCGGCGTCGGAGAGAGAGAAAATCTACAATTCTAAAGCTTTCCATAAAACACTCGACAAAACGCTTCGCCCGCGGTTTTCGAGTGGCCACCGGGCCCTCACCACGTCCTCCCTACACGGTCCCTCCTTCCACCTTTTTCCGCGTCTTCCCTTCCGCGCCGAGCCCCGTTCCGCCCCCGCGAATCTGTTGAAATATGTAAAACCGTGTAACCTCTTTGATTTACATAGCAACGCGCCGGCTCGCGCCGCCGCCGTTCTTCCCTCCGTCGATGAAAAGTGCCCGGATCCTCCTCTTATTAATTGATCGTCCGAAATCCGACGATCCACTTTTCGCCCCTTTCGAAAAACCCTTCCGCCCCTTCGAACCCATTGGCTTTTCAATCCCGTCGAAAAGAGACCGGGACACATCGATCAGCGCCCGCTTTACGCGTTACACACTTTTTATTTATTATCCTTCGACCGTAGTAGAAATTTTTTCTTCGAGACGCCACCAAAATTCAGTTTTCTGCTCGTCGTCTTATGCTTGCACGCATTTTCTATATTTACGATGCCACAGTACCTCTACTCTTACAATCGATGTTTCCCAAACGCCATCGTTTGTAGAACAATTTAATCGCTCCCATTTCATACTCAAGATAATACCCCCGCCATTTTGAATAAAAGTCGACATCCGGGGAAAAGAAAAATATTTATTTACTCCGCGAGCAGGCAGTTCCACCGCAATAAATTCTTAAAGAATCATAACCGTGTGACGCCACAAAGTATCGCGTAACGACGTGTTCCAGCAGCTCCGTCGGATAAACGAAAACCTATACATCGGCGCGGAATGGTTTTTCTTTTATTCAAAAGGAACATCCTTCCGCTACATTTATGCGGGAGATAAAAGAAAACACTAATTAGCGATGGAGATATGACGTCGTGCGTGAAACGTGGTTTCTTCTACAAACGTTGCGGCTAACATCTCTTCCATCAACTTCGCACCGAAACAAACAATGATAGTATCTTCGTAATCTCCAATGTAAAATGTTGATACAATTTAAAAAAACTGTTCATAATTTTTCAGCTTGAAAACATTTCTCTGCTTAACGAGATTAATATTAATACATTGTATCAAACCCGAGGTGTAATTCACCTTAAACGTCTCTTACGTCAGATTATACAAAACAGCCGCTCTTTCGATCAACCCCTCGTATTTAATTTTATTAATCGAACACTCCGTGGAATATCGGTGGATTTTAATTTTGTTATCCTCGTTATTGCGAAACGTACGGCGCAAAGAACTCGAGCGTTAATAAAGTTTCGCGCTAACGAAATTGTAGCGATTTAAATATTTAATTACGTATCCGTCATACGAGGCGCAACAAGCTAATATAAACGGGTTGCGACGCCGCGGCCGGAAGAAGAGCGTGAAAACGAGGAGTCGAATACGCCCGGGAACGTTGTCTCACGTGATAGACGTCCATCATCGGGCACGACGAAAGCCTTAACGTCGCGGCCACGACACGTAAATACACGTGTGTATCGCCGTTGATACAACGATCATTTTTTTTTTTTTTTTGCTTTTTTTTCTCTTCTTCCACCGTCGACGGTAATTGCAGTCGCTCGCCTCCCGTTTTCCTTCACTCCCTCCTGTTCCCTCTGCTCGTGGCACTCTCCGTGGCTCGGTATCCGTGATCCAGGGCGACGGCACGCCGTTGCCACTGGTATTTCGAAACTCGCTGAACAAACAAGCGCCGATAAAAGTACCGCGGTATATAGTACATCTGGAAGTAGGGACCATCAGTCACGGCGCATCTGCGAACCACTTTCCTTCCCCCCTCCCGACGGCCCCCGGACGCCGCCCCCGCGAGTCCCCGTACTCTCCCTCGCTCTTCGGCCCCTACGGGAGTGCAGCGGGTGTCCCGAACTTCTCCTATCCACCCACCGACGCGCCGCTAAAAACCATTTGTCATCGGCGGCGTAAATATGTTCTCGGGCGAAACGTGCGTTCGACTTTTTTTTTTCTCTCTTTCTTTCTCTCCACGCCGCGGTGTTACGCCTCCGCGCGATACCAGCGATCTTCCGTTCGACAGAACGCTCGATACGCCAGCTCGTATCTCCCTGTGCTCGCTGAAAAATAGACCCCCCGTATCCAGATACCGTCGTTCAGAGTTCGATACAACCCTTAAAAATGGTTACGGAAAGGTCGAAACAAAATCAGTCTTCGTTTTCAAGAGGTTACGGTCGCGAAAGCAGGGTTTATCTTTATTTCTTGTAAGCTTCGCGTCCTCGCCGGGGGAGTAGCTTAAAAAGTTGGTCTAATAAAACCCGGGAGCCATTTGTCAAGGGGGCGCGTACGCTCGGTCCCGGAGGCCGTCGCGAAATGTATGTAAAACACATCCCGGTTGCTCGACGACGGTTCGCGGAGTCGTAACCGCCCGCGTCACTGATGGGCCGACATCTAAAATAATAAAAGTTGCCTCCGTCATTTGTCAACGCTTCCTCTAAGGACCGACTACGACTACTTCCACCGGCAGCTCGTAATTTCGCGATGTCGCAGCTGCTACCCCCCGTATCTTCGCCCTTCTTCTTCTTACTTCGGTTTCCCCGGAAGACACCGGGGGTTCCTTAATTTCACCGACACCCGTGCCACCTCGAGGACACGATTTGTCCCCGCGGCGACACGCGGAATAAGAATTCTAACGCGATCCTTCGCTCGTTTACGAAAGTGGAATATTTTTTTCATCGTGGATGAATTTTACAATTTATATCGAAATCGTAAAAATTGCAAATAAATTGCGCCCGATCCCGGCGGGGGACACGCGTACGCGACGAAGACATCGAACATAACTTAATCTCGAAGTTACGAGCGAGGATACGTTTCCATCGGCGACCAAAGTTTTTTAAAGCTCGCGATCGGTGTCGTTACGGAAACTGATCCTTAGACAGAGCCCCGGAGCGTTAATTAAAGCGAGCGTAGGAGCGGCTTCGAAGGGAAATAAACCGATGTACGGGTCCGGGAGCGGTCGAACGGTCGCGGTTTCGCAGAAGGTGACGCGAAACGAGGCTCTTCGTTCTTTATGCGAGTCCGCCTTAATCCTTCGTCGAACGAAGAAGACGCGTCTTAACGCGAAATAATAAATAAAATAATGCGCCGGTGGCGGTTCGCGCTCCGGGCAATAATCTACGGGAACGAATGTGCCAGACGACTTTTATGAAATGCTCCGAACCGTGGGCGCTCTCCTGTCCCTTTACGCGTTTGGAAAATAAAATCTTAACCCTTTCTCTCTCGGGGAGAGACCGAGGGCGCGAGAGGCGAAACGGAGCAGCGGGATAAAACCTTAAATACGACCGCTGAACACCGGGGGCCGACAATAAAATTCTCGTAAACCATTCGCTCGAATAATAATGCACCTGCTTGACCGTTACGTGGCAACCTCCCCCTTCGACCGTTTTGCGATTTCCTCCAGCGAATTTTCGCGATATCAAGAGAAAGATACTCTTTGACTACCGAGAAAATTCATAGATAAATACTCTGACAATTCTGGTAATTATTTAAGATGAAATTCACGCTGAACAATTATTTTATCGCGCGGTTGACATTCGTCAAGAGTGAGCTTGTCGGTGTACGGGCTGGAAACGCGAGGGATAAAGACCAGGATCGAAGCTGTGTGCGAGCAGCTAATCTCGAGACGCTGAGGGGTGAAAGGCAGGCGCGGAACCGTCGCGGAAAATCTCGCGGAAAGCAGAATTCGGGGGCGGAGAGGGCAGCGGCGCGAGACGTTCCCGGCATTGAAAGAATGATCGAGCACCCGTGAGGCGCGGGATAAGCGATCGCGCTCGGTTATTCCAGTTTATTTTCAAGTAACCCTTCACATTGCGCTAATGTATTTCTTTCAAAACCGCCATTCACCCCGTCGACGTTTCAATCCGGTCCATTCAACGTCCTCCACCCGTTCCCTGGCCTGAAACACTCACTCGATCGATCTAACCACACCACCGTCTATCCTGGAAATTTTCACACGACTTAATCCGCTCCCCTCCCCAGTCGAGTGACTCGTACTTTTCCGATCGGTTCTTTCCTTCCTTTTACGATACCTCTCGCGTATCCCGGAGTAATAGCTCGTTTTCCTAGTTAAATTTTTGCGAACGATCGAGGAGAAATATATCGAAGAATTAGTCCTGCTCCATCCAGAAGCGAATCGATACGTTTCACCCAGGAAGTATTCACGTTGCAGTAAAATAACAACAAATTTATCGAGGAAATGCAAATCGTTGGTCGTCCTCCCGTATAACAATCGCGATCTTTCTTTTTCGGACGATGTTTACGTAAAGCTTATATCGGGAAATTCTCCACGAAATACGCCGCTGTAGATGGACCAAAATTAATTTGCTCGATGAATAATTTTCAAATACGTGTTACAAAGAACAAACGTGGTTCTACGATGGGCCTACCCCTTGTTACATTTTTGGATGAAATTTGAGGGCTCCGCGGAATATTTTCGTTGCATCGTTCGATGAATTTCGAAGGTCCGCGAGCGTTTAGCGGTCGGTGGAACGGAGGGGCGAATCGAGGGGGTGGAAAAGTCGATCGGCGGGCGACGATCGTCGTCGAAAGGACGACGCGTGGCCACGAGGAGACGCGTGACGCGCGGTGACAAGGGGTTAGCGCATTCCAGCTCGACTCGACGGTTACAGGTTGCCGACAAAGGGAATAGGGGGCCCGGGGGGTCGGTGGACGGGGGCGGGCGAGTCCGTTTGAACCCCCGTGGATCGCTAAATATTTCATTTCGTATCCCTCGAAACGTTTAATCTCGGCTCAGGTGCGCGACGCTCGCGAGATCGCGTTGCACGGGCGTTTGTGCGCCCGACCGATATGGAAGCCATCCGTCCACCGGATACACGGCATCCTCGGGATACTTGGAAAGAGCACACGGACGAATTAATCCCCCGGCCTCGTCGGAGGAGTTTTTGATCTCTCTATCGGGCCGAGGAGAAAAAGTTTCGCGCTGACGGGAAATCCCGCGCCGATAAATCGTAGGCGTAAACGCGCGTGCGGTTATTGCTTAGGTACCTTTGTGGCTCCGCTCGAGGATCCATGGAAGTTTCATTATCGGACTCGTGCGCGAGCTATCGCCCCTTACGCCCCGCGTACACTGCCATCTTCGTTTACATTTATGATTTAATATGATCGTCCATTGTTCCGTCCCCTTTGATTCCGCGTGCTCCTCTATCCTTACCCTCGGCAAATATCTTTCTCTCGGTTCCCGTTCCGTGTGTAATTTGAACGCGGTCCATCGTCCCGCTTTCCCTTTGTCGTTTCCTTCGCTCGTCTTCGATGTCTACGAATCCGGGAATCCTAATTCTCCTGCAAACGATCCGCCACCAAATTGGGCCACGCTATTTAAGGGCTAAGATATCCGTGTCCCCGTACTCAGAAACGTTTCATAATTCTTTGGACCTTTCCAATTCCCAGACCTTGCAGATCACGTTCTATTTAAATTGATGATACGGTCATCTCTATTTTATTTTATTTTCTATCGTGACTGCGGTATAAGAGCATTTGCTCATCACTGGTCCGTTTCGTGCAGATCGAAAATCTCTTCGATAACTCCCTAATCAGGGATTAATAAGCCGAATCGGAATCGGTCGTCGAGCGCGGGAACCGCGAAGGGCGCGAGGACGGTCGAAAGCTAGGCGACGTAGGAGCACAAAGGGCGACCGTGCGCGGAATATTAAATTCGCGCAGAATTCGTGGAACTTTTCAGCGTAGCATTACGGGCCGGCTATCTGGATGATGTAGCACCGAAGTTGGGAAGACTCCTTCGAGTCAAAACCCCGGGCTCTTACCGTTGTACCTTGTCCCACCCCCCCTGCCCTCCTACGGCTCTCCCCGTTTCTCTGTTTCACTCCGGCGCTCGTTTTTCCACCCTCTTCGTCTTCGTCGGTTTCGCCCGCCGCCCGCCGCCCCCTCGTTCCACGATTTCTCTCTCTCTAGGCATAGCTTCCAGGGTAGCAATCTTTTATTATTAGCGCAGGCTTTACCAGACAATGAAACGAAAGGAACGGAATATGATATTGTAGTACAGAGGCTCGGCGGAAAGGGAAGCTATTGTCGGTCTCTTTGAATTTTAAAGTCAACGATCGATACGGCTCGGGGGATGCGCCTTTAGCCATATAAACCGCTCCGCTCGCCCCCGTCAACCCTTAGCCCAGCCCTCTTTTCTCCGCGCCTATGCTCTCTCTCTCTCTCTCTCTCTTCTCGAGACTCTACCTCCCCCTCGTTCCAGCGTCAAGTTTGCGTTTATTCGAGATCGGCGTTCGATTCGATCGGTCGAACGCGGCCCGTCTTCGTTCGAGATACTCGCCGCGACACCCCCGAGCGGAATCGTGGATCGTGGATGGCGCTGTCGGTGAAATTGTCGGCGCTAATGATAAATTGCGCCCTCGGCCCCGACGGAGCAGCCCATCCGTACGAGTGCCGAGCGTGCGGGGAATCAAATTGCAATTTGTTATTTGTAATTCCGAGTGTCGCTTAATATACTCCCGGGCCGCGTTCCTCGCCCGCACCCTCCGCGGGAACCGGGTCCCGGGAAAAGGGTTAGAAATTAAGCGCGGCTTGATGAGAAAGCGCCAAGGTGAACGCGGTCGCGCGTTGCCAGCCACCGTCACCGTCGTTGCGACGCTCGGCCTAAAACGCTTCCACGGATCTGCCGCGTAATTAAGCGCGACACCCTTTATTTTTGCCACCGACACGCTCGGCGTAATTGTTTTTCGAGACGGGGCGTCTCTGGGAAATGCGTGAACCGCAGGGGTGGTGCGTCACCGACTTTCCCGCGACAAAAAATCAACCTTTTCGTAGCGATTCCTGTTAAAACATCGATCTCGAGATCTTTCCTTGAAAGTCTCCTGAAAATTTCGAAGCCGTGCAAATGCATCCGTTGCGTCACGAGCATGATCGAGCCCGTGTTGCAAGGGAACTTGTCACGGTTCGGTTGATTTTCGCGTCTCAACGTATCAGCTTTATCGACGGCTTGCGGACAACGTCGCGTTTTATATCGCTAGCTTCTTGTCACCTGTCGCGCGAATCACCTACGATCGCCTCGATTCTCGTACGTCGCGATTTATTTTAATACGAATTTATCCTCCGACGATCGAAACACGACGGAATGAGTCTCGCGAGATCTCAAGATGGCGTCAGAAGCGATTCAAGGGCGTACGTAATTTGTTGCGAATTAAGCGAAGTAATTCTTAACGTTGCCTTCTTTTCCAAACAAATATTCAATTTTCAAGACGGTGGAGCGACCATGACGGATCGAAGGGTTCTTATTACCGGTAAGAGCGAGCGGAACGATTGATCGCAAACTCGTGTTTCGCGGTTCAGCTGCCGCCGAGCCACGGACTGCCGCGAAGCACAAAAGATTCCCGATACAAAGAGAGAACTGTAGGGAAGAGATACGCGGTTCGACGACGACGAGGGACGGGAGGGAGGTGGGGCGGCTGAGTAGGCAAATATTCGATTTTGTCTATTCAATTTTCCAGAAAAATAGTGCGCGTCTCGTCTACCCTCCGCTACGGCGACCTCGAAGCATTATCGACGGGGCCGCGACGCGTACGTCGGAAGGAGAGGACCGAGAAACGAAGGAAAAGAATAAGTTCGATCAGTCAGAGGGGTGGCAGTTACCGTTTCGGTTATGGCTTTCGGAAGCGTCGTCGAATCCTATTCTTGCGCAAACCCGATAAGCGCCCTTTTACGCGCGTATTTTCGCACACGCGTGTCACCCCATACGCGGCGCGGATCGGGGACGGGGGTCGCGCGCGTTTCGCTCTATCGTCGCCGAGCAGATTTTCCTCGCGATCGAGATACCGGTAACCGTCGATAGGCGATCGTGTTCCCCTTCGAGAGACGATGCTTTTCACCGATTTGCAATTAAGGCGGAGACAGAATCGATGCAAATATCATCTTCGAAAGCTTGCAACGCCCTTTTTGGGTGTTTGTTTCTCTGGTTCGGCATGTTTTCCTTCGATCCGGGTCCCGAGGCATGCTACGAAAGGGGATAAGGTCGAGGGCGAAGGGGGACCGTCGAGTTTATTTGCGTATTGCCTGGCGGCGGAGCATCGAGGCGTTCGGCGACCGAGAGAAGAGGTAGACTCATCGTCCGGCAACCTCCGCGTCCCTCGTGCTCGCCTCTCGCGATCGTTTAATCGCACCGATGCCGAGATACGCCCGGCTAAATGGAATTCTCGTCACCGCGCGGGGTTAGCCGAGCCAAGAACAAGGCCGAGGGTGAGCTCGAAGGGATCGCTGGAGGAAAGCGCGTAAAAACGTCGACGAGGGAGAGGAATCGGGGTAAAAACGGCGACCCCCGCGTTCGAATCGGTCCATTCGAAACCGCGATAAGCCTCGTCGCGCTCTCTCCTCGTCCCTCTCTGCTTCGAGAAGGGAGAGAGACGGGGTCCTGGGCTCCCAGAGCGACCATCGATGGCCCTTAATCGACCGATCCGCCGCGAAAGTGATTTTTATTTTCCACGAATCTTGATTTATGCGCGAATGCTTTTCGCGCGGCGAGTCGATAGGGGGGGAGTCCGAGAAATGCAGTTGGACGCGCATACGCAGCACTGCGGGCACGGTTGCTCTTCGCGAGGGGTTTGCCCTCGGCGTTATCTTTCCGTTACGCGTTGGCAGGCATATGGTCGGCCGGCTGCAGGGGTCGCAGGGACGGCGAACCGCCGGGGGGGAGAAACGACGACGACGACGACGACGAGGGCTCATAATTTTCAGATTTATGTACAAATGTTTCTGGGCGAGGCGAGCCGGTCGCTTCTCTCGTGGGGAAGATATCTATCGTAAAGTTTCGCGGAATTGAAAAATGCTTTCGAGGCTTTCTCGCCGCGCGAGGGGGCGAACGTCAGCCCCCGACGACGGGGATGACGTATCGTCCACGAGACCGCGATCCACCGAACCAAGCGGACGCACATCTTCCCGGGATAAACGATTTCGCTAACGCGAGCTGGAACCGCGCCTCGAATCGTTCCAATCTAATACGCGTTTGGCTCGTAACTTTTTCCCGGCGTCCACGTGTTGTGACGCGTCCTGTATACTCGACCTCGAGGGCCCAAGACGAAAGAGCAGAAAAAGACGCTCGTGGAGAGAGGATCCCAGATCTGGGTTGGAAGCGGAGGAGCGAAAGAACCCAGCGCAGCGAATAAAAAGCGTTTAGAGCCGTGAAAACAAACAATTATTCGTCGCAGCCGGTCGTTTACATCCCGTTCTCTCGCGTCCAACGTCTCTCAGGATTTGTTTTAATTCTCGTCATCCGAGTCACGACGTAAATTTCATCGAGGAAACGATCGAATCTTGAGGAAGCTTTCCCTTTTCACGGTGTTCGGTAGCAAAGAAGCTCGCGCTCGCGGGTCGAAAGGTCGAGGCGGATAAGTCTATCGTCTAAACGGTCGGTTATCTGGCTAGTCGATCGGCATTGTCTTCCCCCGGCGGCTCCGGAAGCCATTCGGAAGCGGAATATATCCGAGGGCGGGTGAGCGAGAGGGGGGGGCTCGAGGAATCGAGCGAACGGCCGCGCGGTGGTCGACGACAAAGGTGGCCCCCGAGAAAACAATTTAGCTCGATCAACGTTTCCAAGCCGGAATCTCTCAGGCGTCGTCTAATTAAAACGCTGTCCTGCGCGGATATAAAGTCGGAGGTTATCACCGGGCGTCGTATCTGATATCCCCGAGCGGGCTTAATCCGACTGTATTTCCAGCCGTGGCGTTTCGTGGGGCACATGCGCCCCGTCCCGTGCACGTACACGTGTTTGCGCGTATATGGAACGAATGGAAACTCGGGTAGTCTCATTTCCTGTCTGCGGGGGTCCCGCAGGGGATACATAATTAGCCGGTTCGCCCGTTCCTCGGAACGCCGAGACACGAGGGGGTAGGAAACGTAAGGAGACCTTTCGTCGAGCCCGTTCGCCTTTTGCTTCAGCTTCCTCTTCCTCCTCCTCTCTCTCCTGGCTCCTCGTGCTCGTCGATCGCGCGGGAAATTATCCCCCGTACGCAGCTGCCGACCCCGACGAATGGAAATTATTTTTCACGAGGAACCGTCCGCGCGAATCCTCCGACCGCCAGGGGTCCACTTTCTCTCTCTCGTCCGTTTCTTCCCTGTTGCAATTTCCTAAACGAAACGGGGCCGTCCCTATGAACTTGACCGCGAGCGTATTAAAGCCCGCTGCGAGACGTACAGCGAGGAATTAATCTCAATCGTCGGCGGGCCGTGGCGGGCGTCATTTATCACGGACTCGTTGCCCGACGGAGGGCTCGAGAATCCACGGATTGATATGAAGTTCGCAAACGGTAGCCCGCGCGGCCGATTCCGTCGCGACTGCTGGCGAGATCTATCAGTCAAGGGAGCAGCGAACACGGAAAATGGAAGAAGGAGCCGTGCTCTCGCGGCGCGCGCCAGGGGGACCAAAAGGGACCTCGAAACGCGCGGATGAAAGGGAGCTGTAAACGTAGATTCGCCGTGGGTGGGCTTTGTCGCGAACGAGGATTCACCCTGTACGGTATCGTCGTCCAAAGTAGCCCGGTTGGATCTTACCCCCGCTGACAATGAACTCGCGTAAACGTCGCGATTAACGCGCTACCGAGCGAACTACCCACGGGGCCAGATCCCTTTTTGCAAACGAGACCGTCCGCCTTTAAGCGCGGTATCAAATCTGCATAAGCATGGGAGCTGCTCTTTAACGAGTTCCGACGGAGGAACGGTGATTTTTACTCGGAAGCTTTATCGCGTTGCTCCGCGCCTCTCCGCCCTCGTTTGAATTTCGTTTTACATGGATACTCTCGTTTATTACTACGCGACTCTCGTACAGGCTGCTTCGATGACTTACACTCTCACTGTGAAACTTTGTTCCTTCCATTTATTTCCACCAAATGTACAAAGTACTTTTTTCATTTTGGTGATCACCACCGTCGACAAATTATATTTCTAATTTATTTGTACATAATCCGGGAGTATTCGAAAGTGTTCTTGCGGTGGGTCGAAAGAGGCGAATTAATGCCGCGAACTCGGACGGACATCTTATTCGCCGGCATCGATTTGATCGACGAGCAGAAGAAGCATGGAATCTCAGGCATCCGCTGATTGAATCGGCCCCGTAGCTCCCTCGACGAGCAGTCGCGCACGGTTTGATAAATGTTGTCCGTCTGCCGATACGTCGGATAATATTTGCGAGGATCCGACAGAAATCGAAAGGCCGGGGCGACGGGATCGAGTGTAATTCGATTCCGTCGGCCCCCTTATTCCCGTTCGTTCCAAGGAACAGCGGTCCTGACACTCGTCCCAGGTCGATCGGGGACCACCGCTTCTCGATCTCGAAACCAATTTCTACACCCCCCTCCGTTCCCACCCCGCGCGGCGCTCTGATCTTGAATTATGTTTCTCATATTTCCATCGACTCTCGCCGTCTCGTTTGCTTCGATTAGCCTTCTCTTTCCACGAAAACCGAGAAAACCTTTTCACCGTTCACCAGACAACGGTATCTTTTTGTCTTCGGACGTCGTCCAACCTGTTACACTTACTCATACCCGAATAAAAGTGTTCCATTAATATCACCAAAGAACATAGTCAACCTTGTCAGTCGGTCGTTTCTACAGATCCACGATTTCTAATATTTTTTCGATCGGTTACTTGGCCGCCCAGAGATTCGAGATAAGAAGTATTCCGTCCAGAAATTAAATTCAACAAGATCGACGACGCTCGGAGCTGCAACGACGCGAAACCGACTCGGAGAAAGAGAGTTCGACTCTCGGGGACCAGCAATCCGATCAGTCGATTCTTTTTCTTCTGCGAGTGTATCGTCTGACACGATGGAGGTTGCTCGTACACGAATGGCTCGAGCAGCACTAACTGCGAGATCACGGACCGTGAAAACCTCAAATATTTTATTCGTATTACGGTTGTGTTTTGTTCAAAGCGTCTATGATACTCTTACCGCACAATTATATCTCACTCGTTCCCCGAGTTTCTCAGTCTCTAACCTCCTTACAGACGGATCACTGTGTTTTCGATAAAACATTTCAACTCCTGTACGATCTTCTAGGGGCTTTGTTAATAAATATACAAAGTAGAATCGACAGCTATCTTAGTTGCTTTTATTTTCAATGGTTCGTGCATCATTCGAATTCCCATTTCGAAGAAATGTCATCTGTCCGTGTTTCCCGTGTAACACGATCGGTTCTGCTCGTAATTATCGTCGGAGAATGGCCGAAGTACCGGTGGCGAAATAAGGAATATCCTTGCAGGACGAAGGTTGTTTCCTGACGGGAGTCGTTAGGAGACCGAACGAACCCCTCTCGCCTCGGATGTCATGGTCCTGAGGGTGGCGTTTTCGGGATCGCGCACTTTGGATCCCGTTACCCAGGCCAGTCGCGCCACCCCCGAATGCGCGGAACCGGCTCGTTTATTATTTCGACTGGGTGGAAGTTTCCAGAGGGCCGAAAGACGATCTCCGTCGCGACGATTCGCAACTCGTTCGAATTAGGCGAACCTAAGTTGCTCATTTCTCCCCTCGAGGCAACCGTAACACGATCGCGATCAAGAATATCAGTCTATAATGATCTAGCCCTCGATCCACGATCGACGTTACCCATAAAAATGCGAATCTTCTGGCAATGATAATAACGTGTCTATATTTCAGCTCGAAAACATTGAGAAATTGAAATTGTGATTTTTCTTGATTGATAATATACTTTCAATGGTCAGATATAATTACGTAATAAAATATATTACACGTACGAATTCGTGTATAATCATATGAATTAAGTCCTCGAACGATGTAAAAACAATTTTCGTTCCCGACACTGTAGTCGTTGCGCGGTAAACGCTTGGTAAAACGATTGTCGAATCGATAAATAATAATAACAATAAACGGAAAAATAAAAAAAAATGGTCGGGTGTCAACGTCGTTCAATCGTCGCGCGGGTACGGTTCGCGAAAGTTCCCCGCGATCCGGCGAATATTCCGGCCCCGGGCTCGTTTATCGAAAAACCGGCTCGACAGCGGCATACTTTCGACAATTTGGCCCCGCTGGGCTCTTTGTACTCTCGAAATCACGACTGTTCCCGTCATTATCGGAACGCTCGTCACGCGTCCCGCGATGCTTTTGATTTTTCACGGCAACGAAAAACACGCCCCGCCCTTGTCCGAGCCACCGATCGCGTTAATGAAAAACACCGCTCGAGATGGCGGAAAATATTGGCGTCGAGCGCCCTTTGTAAAACGCGGCTCGCCGATCCGCGCGCGCAGCTACGGGACTCCGTTGCACGCGCGTTTCGGAATCGCCACGGCCGGTTTTCTTCTTCGACGTTCGCGAGATACGCCCGTTAATGAACTCCCGCTGCGACCGGTCGGTCGTTCCACAGCGTCGGGGATGGAGGATCCCCGCGGAGTTCGTCATTACCGAATCAAAATTAAAGGCAAAGATCTGGAGGAGGGCATCGCTCGCTCGTCTTATTAGTTCCTTGTGCGTTACGTTGGACGTTCAATGAACGGGACGGGGATTGATACGGTTCAATCGACCGACGATCGGACCAGTGGGGGTGTATTTAGCGCGACGTTTGTCTTTGAACCTCCATTCTCGCGATTATATGTCAAACTCTACGGTTTTAATCGAATCTTTCGCTTTTCATGGTTCGGGAGGGGATGCAACTATGGTCCTCTACGTTCACCCTCGATACAGGGTAGTTATTCTCAGTTTTCAAGAATCTACCCAGTTTTCTTCCGAGGGGGCGTCGAAGGAGATTTAGTCCAGTTGTCCATTTTGCATAAGGAAGAGGAGCAGGTCTTTCGGGCGAAGCTCGAGGCTCCGGTTGCGAGATGGAAGGGCGGCGGTCGGTAATTATTCGCGACTAGCGGCGAGCGTTTCCGTAGGTTGGAAAGGCACGCGGCCGCGTAATGAAATCCATGATGTATTAACGCGGTGTGTAAAGGCTATATGCGCGTCTAAGTGTCTACTCACGCGAGGCCAGGTAAACGCGCCGGTAAACGCACGCGGGCGCGCGTAAACGCGGCACGCAAGCGTGCAGCCCGGAACCCTGAAGACGTAGACGCGGCCGCGCAGCGACGCTCGCCGTAATATTCGACTAATTACAAATTTAATAACCCCGGCTCGTTGCCGGTTACGGCGACGTCTAAGCGAATCGGCCCTCAACCTCTCTGCTCTCTCTCACTCTCTCTCTTTCGCTTTCTCTGTCCCTCTCTCTCTCTCTCTCGCTCTTTGCTCCTTTCGACGTTTCCTCCGCCTCTCTCGCTCCGTCCCCGTCCTCCCTTTTGTTCCGTAAGCACCGTCGGGTCTCCGACGAATCCACCGTATCCTTCTTCTCGTACGAATCCGCTCCGCTCCGCACCGGACCGGCGAGGAAGCCACGAGGGCGAGGCCGCCGAGAGGAGGCGGACCCAGATACCCATCGGTCTTCGTAATCGACTCGTATTACCAATTAAAATATTAATTATCTCTGGAATTAAGTCGTCGCGATATCGGACGCGCACGACGCGTCTATTATTCGTTAGCAGTCGTCCCTCGAATTCCTGCGATCATCCGTAATTTCGACGCCATTTTTTAACCTCCACTATGGAATTAAACAAATTGTAGCAGCAAACGTGTTAAGATTGACGAGGATCGCAAAATTAGGGGCAAAAATCTTTCGCGAAGTCGAAGAAATGGACGCCTCGTGTAGGGGTGGAGAAAGAGGGCGAGAGTCTCTCCTCTCCATTCCGCTTAACGCGGCAGTAACTTATCGCTCGTAGACGCGCCACGGTATTTCTCTCCGGCTCTTTGAAAGCATTTTCTCATTAAAAAATTAAGGTTCGAGGAGGCGACGGGTGGGGTCTCGCGCGGGTCTCGCGGGCTCTCGCGGAGCCGAGGATGCTCCGGAGGGTGGTTTGCGGCGGGAGGGAGGGTCGGTAAGTGCTCTGCGGCTCCCAGATGCGCCCAATATTATGTTTAATGATATTAACTTCTTACTTAATGGTCCGCGGTTCGATTCGAGGCGCGAAGAGGCGGCCTCGGCCCGCGCGCCGAGGAGAGCCGCCCCCGGGAAAAAAAGTATACCCGGGAGAATAATTTGCGAGAGGAGGAAGACGACCGGTAGGAGCACCGACGACTTCGCGGGGACCGAGGGGGAAGCCTAATCGCCCGGGAAACACCCATTTCGTTTTCACTCGCGCCTCTCGGAAAATAAATTCGTAAATATGCGGATGACCTCGAGCGTAAAGCGCGCGATAAAAGCGTCCCTCCGGTTCCTTTTCGTCCGCTATTCTTAATTCCTTCAGCCCCCCTATGATATCCTTTCCCAAAGAAATATATCAAACATGGCTTCCAGACTGTTCGTAACAGCAGACACCTTTTGTATCTTGTTTCGTCGCTTCGTCGAACAGTGGATCATATTTTCAATTCATACATCGAAACAGCAGAGTTTTATTTTCATCGACCACTTAAAAGAGCAACACTTCCTAGTGCATCACTGGGAAGTTCACTGAGTATTGCAGGAGAAGAGAAAGAACGGTCCAGGATTAAGGGGAATGCGGTACTACCAGCAAGTAGAATGTGGACAGCGTCGAGTAATTTTGCCTCACAGTGGCTGACCATAATGTCCGACTCGATACGCCTCGCGCGGAATGTCCTATTCCCCTTGCACGGTACGCGAGTAGCGATGGGACCGAGAGAACGCGTTTGCTTTTCGAATCGATAGTCTTGCGTCGAACCACTCTGTTAGATGAATTTCTACGTTCTTGATTTAGGGTGGGATTGTAAAAGCAGCTTGTTTAAAATTTCTGTATCTGTGCCTCGAGCAATAGAGACGTTAAATAAAATAAAATAAATGGCGACTGTCGGGAGGTAAGGGTCTCGAGCGGTCATTACTTCCTTTGTTGGCAGTGTTACCTCGTCGTTGGCAGTGTTTAGCTGGGACGTCCCGCGGCATCGGCACGCGAATCTTAACGATTCCCGTCGAGCTACCGAGCAGCCTGAAGGCAGCACGAGATTAAAAGCTTCAGCTTACAGCAGCACAAGTTCCTTTTATTACGATTTTGCATTTCACGTTACATCGACTCTTTGTAATACGGCAGATAGAATCGACGTCGATTAAGAGCCTCTTTTATTCCTCGTACCTAGCGTATTTATAGATATTAATGCACCGGCGAAAGATTTTTATCGTGGTCATTCACGCGTGCTTTCTCACAATATGAATTGTACTCTCTCATTTTCCGCTCCTTTTTCCCCCCCCCCCCCCATTCTTTTCAAACTCTGAGAAGGTAGTTAAATCGTAACTCGGTTGTATGTTGAACGAAACTTTAAAAATTCAAAGAGCGAGGAAGATAGCTTTCTCTGAACCCGAGGGATAACATTCTTGTAAACTCGAAGGACATTACTGAAATTCACGACCAATCACCGGTCAAACATCTTACGCGACTTGTATCCACTAATTGCAATTCCTTGTTTCGCACTACCAACTCTTTAACGACGACAGCCTTGGAATCCCGCGGCAATTGCGTTCGAGACGAAGTATTGTTTCTTTTATTCCGCAATGAGAAATGAGGCTGTCGACCACGAAGCCTTACCTCCTTACGTAACGCTACAGTTTGCACAATTTTCAAAGTTACATCGAATTTCGTGTTTCTTTAAATGGAATATTGTATTTCTTTTTATACGGGTGCCGGCAAGTGTTATGAAGTCGTTGCAGCGGACGACGATCGATGTCTTTATTACTTTACGTTTACACGATACGCTCGAAAATTTGCTCCTTCGCGAGCACTGTAATCTGCTACGCAGCGAATGATTAATCGCGCGAGCAATAAGTCCTTTTGTCGCGCATGCAACGATCGTTTGCCTCCTCGTGCTTTCTCGAGCCGCGAGTGCAGTTTGATAGACGATGCTTTTTATGCATCCCCGCGGAAAGTAGTCTAATGATCTCGAGTCCGCCGACCTTGTCGGCCATTGCATCGGTCCACCGATAATACGTGGTCTACTTATGTTAATTAAAAGTGAAGTCGATTGAAGAAGATCCATAGTCGAAGAGCTGATAATTCCGAGTCATAAGAGGGTTAGATAGGTCAGTTAAGGTACGCTACACTCAGGAGAGGTCGCCTGAAACGATCACCATACTGGTCTCTGCTGGCCTCCAATGGCCTCTGTTGACTGTTGCTGACCAGTCCAGATACTTTTGACAATGTACAATGACTACTGCAACGAGCTCTGCTGACCTCTGCTCATCTCTACTTGCGTGAACTGGTCTGTACTGGTCTCCGCATGCCTCTGCATCCCTCTGCTGGCCTCTGTTGGCCCCTGCTGACCACTGCTGACCACCACCGATGCTTCCGACAACGTGTGACGATTACTACATGTTACTGCTTGCCCCTGCTGGTCTCTGCTTGCCACTCCTTGCCACTGCTGGCCTCCGCTGACCACTGCTGACCACCACCGATGCTTCCGACAACGTGTGACGATTACTACATGTTACTGCTTGCCCCTGCTGGTCTCGGCTTGCCACTCCTTGCCACTGCTGGCCTCCGCTGACCACTGCTGACCACCACCGATGCTTCCGACAACGTGTGACGATTACTACATGTTACTGCTTGCCCCTCCTGGTCTCTGCTTGCCTCTGCTGGCCCCTGCTGACCCCTGTTGACCCCTGCTGACCCCTGCTGACCACTGCTGACCCCTGCTGACCCCTGCTGACCCCTGCTGACCCTTGTTAACAACTTCTGCTATGATATGTATGTATTAAAACATTGTATAATGTAAATCTATGACAATAAATGTTATAATTTCAAAGAATTCTATGTGTTTTCGTTATTTTTACCGTTCTTTACCTCTCCAAAGCATTCCCATAGTTATAAGATACGTGCCACCTCTTCCGCTATCATGTCCTCCTGATAACGAAGTCTAAAATGAACCTAAAACCTATCGTTTAAAAATTAACTTTAAAATTTTTCGTCAAAAAGTCCTGAAACAACTGGAATGTCCTGAAACAGCTGGAAAGTCCTGAAACAGCTGGAAAGTCCTGTAACAACGAAAAAGTCCTGAAACAACGAAAAAGTCCTGGAACAACGAAAAAGTCCTGAAACAACGAAAAAGCCCTGAAACAACGAAAAAGCCCTGAAACAACGAAAAAGTCCTGAAACAACGAAAAAGCCCCGAAACAGCTGGAAAGTCCTGAAACAGCTGGAAAGTCCTGAAACAACGAAAAAGCCCTGAAACAACGAAAAAGCCCTGAAACAGCTGGAAAGTCCTGGAATTACTTGGAAACCCTGAATTTTTGGCAAAGGTCTGAGTTTCAGGACTTTCAAGCTGTTTCAGGACTTTCAAGCTGTTTCAGGATTTTCCAGTTGTTTCAGGAATTTCCAATTGTTTCAGGACTTCCGAGTTGTTTCAGGACTTTTTCTTAAAGTTAATTTTTGATTTTGGCAGCAAGTACGAGAGCTGGACACTTTGGGAATCGAATTTTAACCGGGAAAACGGTCTCTTAAAACTAAGGCAATGATTAGGAGAGGAAAAGGAAGGTAAAAATGATGAGAACACATAGAATTCTGTTAAATTATATCATTTATTGCCATAGATTTACATTATACAGGGCTTGAATAGTTATACATCATGTCAGAAGTTGATAACAAAGGTCAGCAGTGGTCAGCAGTGGTCAGCAGTGGTCAGCAGAGGGATGCAGTTGCATGCAGAGACCAGCAGTAACAAGTAGTAGTAGTTATACGTTGTCAGAAATACCAGGAAAGGTCAGCAGCGGTCAGCAGAGTCCAGCGAAGGTTGGCAGAAGTCAGTAGTAATCGTTATACGTTGTCAGAAATATAAGCGGTGGTCAGCAGAGGCCAGCAGAGGTTGGGAGAGGCTAGAAGTAGCCAGTCGTAATCGTTATACGTTGTCGGAAGTATCAGGTGTGGTCAGCAGTGGTCAGCAGAGGCTTGTAGAGGCAAGCAGAGACCAGCAGGGGCAAGCAGTAACATGTAGTAATCGTCACACGTTGTCGGAAGCATCGGTGGTGGTCAGCAGTGGTCAGCAGAGGCCAGCGGAGGCCAGCGGAGGCCAGCGGAGGCCAGCAGTGGCATGGAATGGCAAGCAGAGACCAGTAGGGACAAGCAGTGGCATGTTGTAATTGTTATACGTCGTCAGAAATATAAGCGGAGGTCAGCAGAGGCCAGCGGAGGCCAGCGGAGGCCAGCGGAGGCCAGCGGAGGCCAGCAGTGGCAAGGAATGGCAAGCAGAGACCAGCAGGGACAAGCAGTGGCATGTTGTAATTGTTATACGTCGTCAGAAATATAAGTGGAGGTCAGGAGAGGCCAACAGATACTGGGAGAGGCTGGCAGTAACCAGTAGTAATCGTTATACGTTGTCGGAAGCATCGGTGGTGGTCAGCAGTGGTCAGCTGGGGCCAGCAGAGGCCAGCAGAAGCCAGCAGAGGCTGTGAGAGGCTGACAGTAGCCAGCAGTAATGGTTATACGTTGCCAGATGTAGCAGATGTGATATCTGAAATGGTATACATATGGACGCTCATACATAGGAATAATAAAAAAGAATTTATTTTTCTTCAATAATTCAAATATGATCGGGGGGTCTTAATACGTGAATTTCACAAAATTTTTGTTCATTATAGTACCTTGCTTATGTTCGTCTACATACATAGGTCGGAAAGTAAAAAATACCTGGGCAGTCGAGACTTGAAATCGTATGCCATTGACGTGAGGTCGAATTTCAGTTGTCCAAGATCGAGAAGGCAAATGTGAGCCTTCCTCTCCCGACTCCCACGAGGCTTCGGAGAATCGAGAAAGAGGGCATGCGTCAGTTTGTCATTGTCGACTTTCCGTAACTCCACGAGCTCACGTACGCGTGATCTGGCATGTGTGAGTAGGGCACCGTGGGTGCTTTTCTGGCACCTCTTGCTGGAAGTTGCTTGTACATCGCAACGTCGCTCGAACGCGACCAGGCGACAGCCGTGTCGCGCAACAAAGCGTCCAATGTGACCACAGCCTTAACGAGCCCGGCCCTCGTAAAGCCGAACATTCGAGGAAACCGAAAGAAAATAATAGAAGATGGCCACGGGAGTATCGCGAGCGAGGGCCTCGCACCGCGCGTCCTTTTAAAGCGTCGTCGACGTCGTTACGCGCTCGATTCGGACAACGAGGACTCTCGGGGGAGGCTTCCGAAGCAGTCGATTCGTTTCGATGCGGTTTAAATCCCAGATTCTCACGATCCTCGATCCGTGAAACGCAAGGAACCCGTGAATCGTTCGTGTTTTAATTATTAATTAATCGAGCGGACCAAATAATTTTGTCCGTATTCTCATAGGCATCATTTCGATTCCAAGGTATTCACGTTTTACTTACACGCCCCGCAATAGCGAGTCGCGTACAAAATGGTGGCCGTTTGCATCGGTGTAATAAAGAAGCCTCGTAATAAATGATTTGTATGCATTTATTATTTCCTGCGGCATAATTGAAGCACATGCTGCGGTAATTCTTAGCATCGTCCTCCGTTATCGCGTGTTCATTATGGTAAACAACATTTTTTAATTTCCCTCATAGATAGAAATCTAATGGAGCGGGAGCTTCCCCTCCGTCCGGTCCAACGTCGAGGAAATTTGGTACTTATCGTTGCTCTTGCAATTCCGGAATAACGAGTTGATCGCGGATAAACGAGTAATCGTTCCCGATGACGCGTATCGTAATAAACACACGTTCGAATATTAATTCGTGTACCAGTGACTGATCGACGACGTTCAGAAATATTAATATCCCGAATCAGATAAGTGGAAGGCGAACGAATTTATTACCTTACAGCCATATGAAAAACCACATACGGTCCCTTAAAAAGAAACCGACGACCTTAAAATCTCACGGAGCGTTATTTATTTCTACAAAGATACTATTTTGCGAAGAGGTAACTTCGCGTGGTATCCCGCATTGTACGCGCAAAAACACGCGAGTAGAATTCCGCTTCTCCCAGCGAACTGGTTAATCCTCTGTAATCGCAGTCGGATACCCAACAATCTACATTTTTGAAGACCGGACTTGATCCTATAGTCTCAATATGTATCAACCGTAGTTTTAAAGCAATGGTGCCGGCGTACAATCTGTTTACAACAATTATATGAAAATTTCTCGCCGGCCCGGCAGGTATAAGTGGAAGGGTTATTAAAATTTACCTTTCAATTTGCATCCCGTTATTAGCGTTCACCGACAGTTCTATCGTGTAATTTCGCTCGTAAGGCAAATATAATTTGCGTCGCGGAGGGCTAACGAGTAACAAACGAAACGGAAATTTCGGCTAACGCGGAACATTGGTTTCTCGATAAGACGCTCGTTTCGTCTACCTGTCGCGATGGACGAATAATGCAGATTCGAGAGAAGGCGACGCGTCTCGACGCGAAAGACGGCCGGGGGGGGGGATGGAAAAAGCGCGAATCGATTAACGTCGATAATCGATTGGAACGCGCGGTTCGAGAGAGAGACCGGCACTTATCTTCCTACGCGCGCGGATTCGCTCGCTCGACGACTAGAATAATTATTTAATTAATGCCTTGCCCGGCCGAGCGGAGGTGGACTCGGCCGATTTCAATCCCCGGAATTAATACTAAAGCTTTCCTCTGTGTGGTTGTCTGGTTGCAGGCTCCGCGAGGAGAGAGGAGACGCCGAGAGGGCACTCGCTTTGGACCAAAAACCCAGGGACCTGAGCTCGCACAATGGTAAGATAAATACGCGTACGCTCGTTTACCGTAATTACAGTAATCGGTCGATAATACGGCGAATAACGCCGAGTAGTATCATGGACCGGAGTCCTATTATGCGAACGATGCATCCTCTTGTTCTCCTGATACGCCTCGATGTACAAAGACACTCGAGAGTTGGGGAATATTTTACAATTTTCTTTCATTACGATTCACCACAAATTAGGAAGACGCAACAAGGAAATATTTTTTATCGAGACTACCCTTTGATATTGTTCCAAAAATTGAATCGTTCGTTTGAATCGAAACGCACTCGATCGCTGGAATATTTGCCTCGTGGATATCGTATCGATAGAAGCGTCGATGCATTTTCGAACGCCATCAATTTCGTCCAGGTGTGAGACGGGACCGAGAACAGGTGATAATCAGTCCGTGGAATACGTCGCGCGTGGAACAAGTTCCCAAGCCGAAACCGAAGATGATGTTTCTCGCCCGAGCAACGTGTGGCCGAGCGTTGTCATGCAGAAGCGCAACCCGACGGTTTCCTTCGCCAATAAACGTTATCTTTCGCTCCAATTCGTCGTTCAAATTGATCAATCGACGTTGATAACGATCGCGGACGTTTCACCTGGTTCGAGTCGCTCGTAATAGAGCGCAACTTTCGCGACCCATCCGGATTGTCAAGTAAAATGTCTTCTCAAACCATTATTTACAACGCTCGATAAAGTAATCCTTAAACACGCGTTAGCTTTCTACGGTCCTTTAAAGTTTGACGTTTCAAAAATTGGTTCGAGGATCGCGGGGGAGGATCGAGAGTAGCGCGAACGGTGTTCCCGAAAGGCAAGCGACGCGGAAAGATTTCGTAGCGCGTCGAGGACGAGTTAACCGAGCGTGGCCGAGTCCGGGGCCAGTCGTTTTCTCGGTTTCTTTATTTCTCGTTGCTGGCCGGAGCGTTTAGAAGGCCCCGAGAGATTAAGTCCGATATCGGGTTACGGGGCACCGCGGCTCCGCCTTTCTTCTGATTCCCCGTAATATTTTAATCCGTCCGATCGAACCTTTTATCCCGCTGGTGGCGGGTATCCGCGCGGTCCAGCCGTGCGGAGACAAACCGGACGTTTCGAGTTCGAATCCGATCGTGTTCCGATCGACGGCCCCACGGAATCGACGGTCCCCGGCCACCGCGAGTGATTTCAACGCCGACGCGGCCCCGTCGATCGTGCTCGATCGAGCCGATTCCGCTCCGATGGTCCTCGTGGCCACGGAGGATCGACTTCGTTCCGGCTACTTGGAACCCAAACAGTTCCTCATTGGCGATTCAATCCAAATACGACTCGAGATCCCAGAGATCGTTTCCCGATCGAGACCATGAAAAATTACTCTATTTCCAGAGTCAAACGCGGTTAATGGTGCTTCAAATTCTACACCGCGATCTGGATCGTATCCATTCATCACTCTCGTGACTCTACAACCTTATCTGTATCAGTTTCCGATACCATTCGATCATCTCTCCTACATTTTTAATTATAATATCTGTCCGCGTCGGTTCGAGGCTTCGTTTTCTTCGCCGCACGTCTTGCTCTTGCAATTTTTATTCTCCCCGACGCTTTTGCATCCCATACTTGCGTTTTATTGTACCATCAGATCCTTTAATCTTCGGCGCTTTCCTTAATGTTTCCGCTGGTTCTCAGTTATACTTATCTTGTTCAAGGATAGTGGCGCCCGTGCGTGTACGTTAAGCTTTCAAGTTATTTTGTCAGACGAAACGCACGGTATTGCTCTTTTCTTGGTGTTTGTATTCCCATTAGTATTCTCTATTCGTTTTTGCGCTTATTTATAGACGGCTTCGAAAAGGTTTTACCAAAACGAAGAGGTGTGAGCTGTTTCCCTATATGTATATGATACGTTCGAGGTAAAAATTTGATGACAGAAAAATTACAACGCTTCCCAGCCCCCTAATGAACGACACGACGCATCGATATCGTTGCACGTTACTATCCACGAGTCAATATCGGTTCGAATTCTACATTCGTTTCGCGCGAGGTAATTAAATATATTTTTAACCCCGATGGAAGAAATTATCAGGTTTAATAACAGCGTATCGACAAACGTCGTGTTTCTAATTATACATATGTCGCTACCGCGGTGACGCGACGCACGTGAAAGATTAGAAACTGCCGTGAATATACTCATTTGTTAGAATAATATGACACGCGCTTGCAGCTCGCTGACGCAAGAGCAATTCTGTCAATTTGTCGATGGTTGTCTGGTCGGCTATAACCAACTGCCAGTCTCCTTCTACAATCAAACTCGGTCATAACGAACACGGATACAGCGGGATCGCGGCTATAATAAGCAAGAAGGCGTCGTGATTTTAATTAACGCATATTCCCATACTATTGTTCGCCTTTACAGCCCGCTGAGCGGATACGGCGCGCGAATTTCCGAAAATTTTCGGTATATCAAGGCGAAATCTCAGATCCCCGGCGAAAGTTACAATTCAAATAAATATTAATTATAATACTGCTTCCGTATTAATTACTGGAAAAATAAGTTCTTTGACACGACCTACGCAATCACATTATTTTTCGATCTTCTGATCTATTTGAACTTTACACTTAGATCGCGCTACTTTATTAATGTAACTATTCATAGACATCTCTTGGATATAGAATGGAGTTCACTTCCTTGTAAGTGATCCACCAATGATTCAACGGAATAGTTTGGATATTTAACCGATATAACGATCGTTGTGAACTCCGTGGAGCTCGTTAGAACCGACTGGAACCGTATTTGCACGCTCGATGCATCGGTTGGGTGTGTTATCGTTGCACGATAATATTCGTAACAGTTGCGCAACGTTCGTCGGTGCATCGTTGCGTCGGTGGTTGCACGTCCCGCGGGGCAAAGACGTTAAACAAACGTATCGAGTGGCGGGACAGCTCTACCGGTTCGACGGGTGCACGGTTTGGCCTCGGCGATGCGTCACTCGGGGCCGGCGTCGCTGGCCAAACAGTATATCTATCCACGTCAGGATTAAAATGCTAGGATATCAAATAGAAGGAGCAAGGGGAGCGGGATGATATTCGCGGAAAGTGGATGGGCCGGTCGGATCCCGGGCAAACAGAGATGCGCCGGGACAAATAAGATCCATCAACCGCGAGACGCTCGGTCTTCTTTTCCGGGAAAACGAATCGGCATCGAGAGATCTTTGCAGATTGACCATCGAGTCACTTGTCTTCCAAAATACACGCGAGACCACCTAGCAAGTTAAATTTTGCCCAAACTCGTCTCTATATTGTTTCTGAAGATTCTAATTCCTTGGATCTAGTCTAAGAGTCGACATGAAATAGCTCACTGATTTTTGCTTTTCTATTTTAACGAATGTTTAGACGTAGGGATAATCCAGGATGGGGTTGTTGCAGGTTCCTCGAACGGTCACAGTCCCGTGCTGAACCTGTCGAAGACGGCGGGAAGCGGAAGCGTGGGCGAGCACTCCGGAAGCGAGGCCGAGGCGTCGCACCGCTCGCAGGACGACGAGGACGAGGACGATAACCTGTCCGAGGATCTGGACGACGACAACGAGAAGGACGAAGGTGAGACGATTCGCGGGGAAACGCGTCCGATCTAGGCGATCGATACGCGAGCGCGGGACCGGCGAACGATCCGGTCGATCAATTAGAAGCAGCCGGACCGTGACGGTGAATTTGACGTGTGCCGAAAGTCGAAACGATGTTCCCTGTTCCGCGGCGCGCATACGTAAAATAATTATATCGAATCGACCGGACGGACCGCGTTTAAAGATGAGTTCCCCGAGACGACTGGTAGGTCAGACCCTCTCATCGATCATCTCGGACCCGCTGAGGAACGACGTTCTGGGATTCGTCTTCTCTATCGCGCGGCCCGAGGAACTCGCCTCAGCGGTTGTCAAAACTTGTCCGTCACTGCCAGATGGAAACTATCCCGGTGGTGTTTGGAATTTTTGCGCTCGAGCGTTTTTTCATTTACGCCCCGGTGTGCCCCCCTCGAGATTTACAGCGATCTGGATCGCGGTGCGTTCCGGGTTGCCTGATCCAAGGCGCGATTTTCACGAAATTTGGACCACCCACCCCGAGAATTTGGAATGTTAAATTTGCGTACGGGCAATATATGCATGGCTGTGAATTTAATTTTGTCGAAAGGATGACGCTGAAACTGTTTTGTTTCTACGATCGAGTTCTACGTATCCCCGGTGGAAGCACCACTGGCAGAGCGGTCTGGTCGTTAGACTCGCATCTTCGGTATTTAGTTTCATTTTAATAATGAAAGATGGGTCCAGATAAGAATCTCGGGCCGCGGGTCCGCGCTCGGTGCTATCTCGGCTGTCCCGCGCGCTTCGACGCATCGAGGCGTCATAATCGCGGTGATTTCTAATCGATTCGCCGATTGTCTCTGCGTCGCGCGCGTTAATTGGATATTCCAATTAGAGTCACGAAGTCCTCGCCGCAGACTTGGAGCGAAAAACGAAAATAAAAGGGGTCGCTGGGGCTCGTCGATCTTCGACGCGTTTGCTACCACCGTGGTACAAAAAATTCAATAAAGTAGTCGGGATTACTCGTTGTGTATAAAACTGTGGTAAACAGGACAGCCTAATACGTCTAATAATGCATCACGCGTACACCATGGCGATCTATTATTCGTACTTCGTTTGTTTGCACGAGCATAAAATATAAAATCATCGTTGTCGCGTTAATGCGTACTAAATTTTGTACAAAGTGGTAGCTCGATGGCTTACTGCAGATAGTGGACGAAGAATCGCGTATATTTGACGGAGGCCAAGGAACCCGTGCAGAGTCGAGAGTCGAAAAGATGGAGCGCCCGGCAGATTAGAGGATCCGGGGTGTGTACCCTCGAATTAGCGGGGCCCCTAAATTTCGGGAAAGACACGAGTTAGACGTATAAATTCTGGGGGTCGTGTTGTAGCCGCGGGGGGAAGGAATCCGTGTCTCGCAGCGTGTCGTATGCATCGGCTACATCCTACCTATGGTGCCCGGCCGCGGTGATCGAAGTAGAACCCCATCGAACGCCCGTGGGAGTGTACACGCCCGTGGAATGCAGTTCTGATTTAATGAGACGCGCGCCGCTATCTCGCTCTCGTTCCTGGAATCCGATCTGCCGCGATTCGGCCGTTTTCGTCGCGACTTCCTGGAGCTTCGATCGGATCCGTCGAGTACGCGAAATTCCCGGTGGTACGCGTCCAGCCGATTCGCGCCTCGCATTTCGTCGAATGCGTGGCGGTCGAGGTGGGGTCCACGGGGGCCCCCTCGGGGCCACGGAGATAATTGTAATGGGGCCCCGGGACCAAGAGGGACACCGGCTGGCGAAATGCGAGGGGCTAAAGAGCCCGAGGAGAAAAACGGTTAAAAGAAAGGGGCCGAGGGCAGAGGGCAGAGGAGCAGAGGAGTAGTTTACTATCAAAAGGTGCCGGCCGGCCGATGGCGCGCGAGCATTAAATCGGCCAATGGCAATAAGTAACCGAATGCCGTGGCGTTGTAGGTGCGCGCTGATAATTAAAAGACGATACAATAAAGCACGTATCATCGGCCGTAAAGCAGACCGGGACCAAAGCCACCACACGGTGTGGGCCGTACCACGAGCGGTCGGTCACTTAAGCCCCGGCGAGAACCCACGCAGACGTCTTGTCTCGGCACTCTCTCTCTCCGGAGTTCTTCGGCCATAACCATAAGGCATCCTTTATTCCGGCGATCCGGCCGGATCCTTCGAAATCCCCCTTCCGACTCCTTTCCCTCGAACGACCAAAACCATGCTTCCAGGCTAATCGTCGATAGAGCGAGAATAACGAGACTACTCCCGCCCTTTTAGCCGTCGCGCGAGACGTTGAAAGAAATGCCTAGCCGCCAACGACCCGAAACGTTTTTGTTCTTCGTGGATGGGGACGGAGGCGCGTCCTTCGTGGAATCCACCCGGTTTTCCCTACCAAATCCCGCGGCGCGTCGCGCGATCAACGGGGATAAATCGCCTCTTCACCGCGGGTACGACAAATTCGGCGCTCGTACGCACCCCCCTGCGATCGCCGTACACGCGCTAGCGCGGCTAATCGCGGCCACGGCGCCCCTGGCTCCGGTGCCGTTTAATTCGCGAATTTAATTCGTCCGCGGTGACGTTAAATCAGAGACGTGGCGAAGGGTAACAAGTAGTCCGCGCTGGATTACGACTCTCGGACACGCACGAGTTGTAAGTCTCCTCTCCGCCGAACGCGAGAGACCTCCCTCGAACGTTGTTCCACGATCCTTGCCCGACGATTTATCGGCAAAGCGGCCCCGTATACGCGCCGGAGGGACGCGGACAAAAAACTCCACCGGCGAGAGCTCATAGGCGAGCGGGGATCCTCGCGTGCCGCCATTATTTTACAACTAGAGTCGCCGCGGACTCACGGTTCACGAGAATCCGCCATTTTGACCATCGTTTTGCTTCCGTTGCAACCTTACAGACTCAGACTCCGACTCTGCGCAACTTTGTACAATATTTCTATTCCCCCTTTTTCGCGACTACCGATCTGGATTACTGATAAAACGCGCGTAGGAAAATTGCAGGAACGACACGTATCGAAGTACGTCGCTAAATGATAATGGTAGCCTTAAATTGAACGACTTCCTCTAAATTCCCGCTTAAACGCGCCGGGAAGCGCCGTTAGATGTTCCAATGTGCACTTACTTCTGATTTCATGGACTTCTCGAGTTTTCAGTTAATTGCACAATAAAGGAATCCGCGGTTAAGTTCGCCATTATCGCCGTCAGGATACTACCGATGGAGAGGAGTTTGAAAAATTGTCGAACGAATCGAACTCCATGGAGAATTTCTGCTTGTTTTTCAGATCTGTCGGACGTGCCGGAGAACCTGCCTATGGCTGCGCCCGGTTCGGAGAGTCCTCAGGCCCTGAACTACTCGCAGATCGCCTCCGCGGCGGTGGCCGTCTCCCAGGGAGGCCAGGATCCCTCGGTCTCGAGTACGGAGACCCTGCTCAGGAACATCCAGGGCCTGCTCAAGGTCGCGGCCGACAACGCGAGGCAGCAGGAGAGGCAAATCAACTACGAGAGAGGTCAGTGGCGCAGGGCTTTCTTAAGACACTCGAGGTCGCTCTCTCCACAATTTCATTATCTGCCAGCTCTCGCGGAGCCACATTAAGAGGCATTAGTCTCAGACCCGTCGACGAGCCTCGCCACCGTTCTCTCCTCTTTCCATCCTGGCTTCTCGGCTCGCTTTCTCTCTCCTCGTCGTCGTACCCCTCCGACGTCCGCCCGTTTGACGTCTCCGGGCCTCCCGATGTCAACCATTACTTTCGCAGCCTCCCAGTACTTACAAACTGACGTCGCGAACATTTACTCCTCTCCTTTCGCGTCTCCAAGAACGAGGAAACACGCTAACCTACGATGTTACGTTTAACGGTTCTCCCGAAGCTCGATGGCGGGTCAAACTTCACCCAGAATTATCTACGTTTCTATATTTCTGAGATCGATGCTCGATCGACCCCCAAGTATCCCCTGAGTTTAGAATATTTCACTGAATTTTTGTCTCGACCAGAAATGTAATTTTGCGATTCAAGTTCGAGGGGTGAAACTACCCTGCGAAGTTTCGGGTTTCGGAAGCTAGCTTCGAAACTGTGCGATACACAGAGGGAGTCTTTCGCGCAAATTCTGTGTTTGTTTACGAAAGAAATACAAAGTTCTGGCCCCGGAGTATTTTAGAGAATATATTTCCCCTTAATTAGGATCTTTTGGTTTCGAGGATCGAAGGAACGTGGGCGTGCGTGTGCGCCCGTTGTCCGCGCGCTCGTACGCGTTGAAATATCGGCGTTGTAGCCTGTAGATAAGCCGCGCGCGTCTTAAGTAGGCAAACGACCGAACCTAGGTAACGCGATTAACGAGGCCCCGCGAACCGTGGCGGCGTGTACTCGTTCGTACGCCTTCTTTCTCATTAAGCGGGTGATAGATCGGCCGCGCGCGTTATTATTAAACGCGTCCGGCTAGCAGGATATCTCTGATCGCACGAAAGAGGGAAACCGGCGCTGCGGGGGTAGGAGGAGGAGGAGGCCACGAAAAAAGGAAGGAAAAAGAAGAGACGACGCCCGACCAGCGCGCGCGATTACGCGAGGAAACCGAGATTAAGCGTCGTTTATCGTTCATCCACGATAACTCGCGCGTCTCGATGTAAATTGTACCGGTCGTTTATTCGAGATCGATCGGCCGGATCTTGCCTTCCCTCTTCCCTTAATCGAGCTCCTAAGGAGATTCGTAACGGACGTTCCAGCATCGCCGTTTCCATCGCTAATTACAATTAACGAGTTAATTATCCGTTAATCGATCCGGATCGTAGACGAAATCGTCCCCCTCGGGGCTCGTACTCGGTACGATTCGCTCTCTGTACGTAAACTCGCTCGATCGAAACGCGGAACGCAAGAAACAGACTGACGTAACGCGCTGCGAGAAGTTTCGGACCTTTCGAGGGGTCTTGACGTTCACCGAAGCTCAACTTCCCCTTTTCGCGTCCAACTTGATCGAAAATTCGCGAACTTCCCGATATACCGTCATTGATTTTGATCGCGAGGCTATAAATACTCGCCGAAAGAAGTATGGCGAGATCGTAATAATAGCAGGGGATGTAGACGGTACGGTTTAATGTTCGGTGTCGAGATTCCGCGATCGATCTGCGTATATTTTTCCAACACCGACGCGTTAAGAGCCCCGTGGTACGTTGAACGGGTTATCCTTAACCGAGATATTTTGTGAAAATAACCTTTAAAACATTCCTCGAGAGTCTGAGCTCGTTAAGGGTGCGTTTTTTCCAAATCTGGCGGACTGTGGTTCGAATCACCGCGGCCCACTTTTAGCGAGCACTCGATCCGCGAGCGCGAGCTCCTCGACGACGAAGACCGTCTAATATATTCCGTTCGAAACGGAAATGCGGGACTTTAATTACCCATTAACCGGCGCAAAGTGTCGTTTCCACGGTCGTTAACTAATGCGTACGGCCGGCTTTAACGAGGCAGAATCCTCGGTCGGGGCGCGGAACCTGTGGCCGTGGACGGTCGCGTTTTTCAGCGCGTCGGGGGCAGAAACGCGGCATTCTTTCGGGCAAACCTGGGGCGCTACGGCGCTCTCGGTGGCGAGCGTGCACGTCGCCAGGGGGCCGTCCTTTGTTCCGCTGGCGGCTGCGATCGGCCGATTAAGCCGGGACTTTAACGCGAGAGGACGTTCGGGGACCAACGGACGTTCCCCGGGCGCGTCCGTGCCCCGACACGTGAACGGCAACGAGTTCATCTGGTGCGCGTCGCGACGTCGAGATGCAGGCTTAGCGGATTCCTCGTGTCCACGTGTGCGCGTACCGAGAGTCTTACGCCTCCCTCGAAAGAAGAGGAGACGGAACAGGATCGAGGGCATCGACGGACGCGAAACGTCGATCGGAGGATCGGGACGTGCGCGAGAACGAGTGAGACAGGGTGGCGATCGACGGAGGGACAAGGGGGTAAGAGAGGGCCGATTTAATACTCGAACGAGCCAGCAGCTCGTTTTACACCAGATGGTTTTACATACCGGCCGCTATCGTGTTACCACCGCGCTCCTCTTCGTGTGGGTGCGTCCGCGCGTCTCCGCCGCTTCGTCCGCGCGGCCTAATACGCGCGGACGCGCCAACACGACCGTGGACCCTCCATTGAATACGCGAGAGACGCCCTTCTTATTCGTCTCTCTTTCCACGCCGACGATCTCTTCTTCCGGGACCACGCAGGCACCCTTCGTCAAATTGAAAAAAAAAAATCGACAGGTGATAGGTGCCCCAAATTTTTCAGCGAAAAGAAACAATTTCGAATCATTCTAGAAAAATTATTTTCAGTTGCAGGGGTCAATTACGATCATTTTTGGTGAATAGACATATCCCCGAAATCCTGGTCAGTTTCGAGAAAAAAAAATTCCTTTCGAGAATACAATGTCTGACCATGAATGAATGATTCCCCTGCAATGTCATGCGTATGTTTAAAACATACTAAATCTACTCCTGTAGCTCGTCTGTGGTCATAGGCATTGATATTTCGAGTTATACCTTGAGTCACTAAGTATCTTTGAACTATGTCTTCTCCGATTCTCCGGAAGCTTCTCCCTAATGAAAGCTTTTTGATACCTATCTATCTTAAATAAGTCTCTGTTAGATTTTAAAAGTGTCGAGTCCAATAATCAGTTCTCGAAGGTCCCTGGACCGTTTCTATAACACCTCTTTAAAGACAGTGTCGCGGGTGGTTAAAAGAATGATTATAGGCCTGCTAAGCCACGCAAAGCTACTCTGGATGCACACGTTGGAGTAGGTTTTACCGCAAAATGTGAAAGTTGGGGGTGCGTGTGTAAAGGAATGGGGGAGGAATCGTCGTTAAGGCGGTCGCGGACGCATCGAGGGCCTCGTGGCCGATCGGGAAACAAGAAGAAGACGAAGAAGAAGAAGAAGAAGAGGAGACTCGAAGCGAGAGAAGCGGTCTCTCTCCCGGTAAGTTACACGCCTTGCGGAGAACAATATGAGCTCGCCGGATCCTGGCGAGCAGCCACCGAGTAGAGGCTGCTATCTTCGATGCTGGCCGAGATAAGAGCCGGCGTGGCGAGGACGGGGGCGGCACGGGGGAGGGCGGGGGTGGAGACGGCAGGAGCCGTGCAAAAGATTGTGCGCGGCTGTTCGTGTCCACCGGATCCGGCGGAGTCCGTGGCGGGCCGCTTAAGGCCCGAGAGGGCCGAATAGAAAGAGGGGATTGAGTTGTAGCCGCGAGTGGAGGATCTTATGTAGATTCCTTGTAGATCGTGCACCCGATTCGATCGCGATCGGCTACCCGGTACCGGGTTAATTAAAATTGTACGGGCCGGACGTCTTTCTTTCCGTCTCCGTCCCTCGGTTCCTCTCCTTTTCCATCCTCCTTTGTGTCTCTTCTCATCCCACGGTTTCCACCGGCTCGATCTCCGTCTCCGTTGCCGTTTCGCCCGCTAACTCCGTGTCTCCTTCTTTTTTCGATGGCCGTTTGGTCGAGTCGGTTCGTTCCGGAGCGGCAGCAGCACGGTGGCTGCACCGGCCGGCGGTGCATCCCGCCGTTCGTAAGCTCCTTCGATTTTTGGCCGCTGCCTGGGAGGCTGCTTACGTGAAATCCTATTACCGCGAGCCACACCGCGCGACAGCGCAACTACCTCTTCTCTTGCTCGCTCTCGCTTTGTACGTGCCCTTGGAGAGTACCAGGATACGACCAGGACCCGGCTACCGAGCTACGCCTGTTGCGAGACAGCTTGGTGCTCGGTGCATCTTCGAATCCCAAACCCACCCCCGCCTCTATATCGTAAGACTCTTTCTCAAATTCGCTGTGACTCTCGGTCGAACTACCCCTCCGTTCGCCACGGTCCCCGATAAACCTAACTACCAGCAACAGGTAATTCGTTATCCACTTTTCCGAGCGTAGTTCGCGATCGTAATAATTTGTGGCAGAAATTCGTGTCATCGGGCAGTATGTTGCAAGAGTGTCGGGCGAATTTACAACTCGCCACCCGAAACGACGCTCGACGTACGCTCCGGAGGATCCCGTGCAGTTTAATTAAGTAAACCGGTCGTCCAGCGACAGGATGATTTAAACGTTCTGCAACTCTGTCGCCTGTCCTTTGTCTCTCTTGCAACTTCTTCATGACACGACTACCTTAAACTTGTTGATCGTGTTTCATTTTGAAAATTAAACCCTGCTATCTATCGGACGTCGTATCGCAAATTCACTTTTAAAAATTGATTTTGGTCGCTATTTGCAACGCGATGCTCGAGTATCGTCTCGGTGCGGTTCCACCCCGTCGATTACGACGAGGACCACAGAGAGACAAACGCAAACATCATCCTTTGGTTCTGCCTACCTACCGCGAGCTTTCGAGACGTTCGACCGGTCGTTTCTTCTCCGTCCGCGGTCGAACGCGGCCTGATTGATTTATGCTTAACCCTGCCAACGAACGACCCTCCGCCCCCTGTGCTTCGCGCGCGCAAGAGCCAGCCTAACCGAGGCTATCTCTATATCGGCCAGCGAGCGGCCATTATCGCGCAAACTATATGTACGCACACGTGTATCGATGCCACGCTCGTTTTTTCCCTCCTCCTCCCCCCGGTGTACCTGGGTATCCGTCGTTCGCGCAGCAACCAGCCTCCCATCCCCCGACGGAACCTTTCGTCCCATACTTTTCTCCCCGTATCGAAACAGAAGGGGTAGGTCTACAGGAACCACGGTTATTTCTGTGCTCGCGTAAACGCCGACTCCGATACCAGCTTCCTGCTTTTTATTCTGTCTGCCGGGAAGCGGAAGGAACGATTCTTCCGCGATCATCGCCAATACGAATATTTGTTTAACGTTCTCGTTACTCGAAACGGAGTTAAGGGGGCTGTAGTTGCATACACCTTGGATAGGATGTACGGAATATTAAAATAGACATTAATGCAACGGTTTCTGTAGGATAAACAATAGTGCGTCGTTTCATCAAAATTTCCCTCGCGATAGAAAGTCGGTGCTTGATGTAAATTAGGTTATAAACGCACGGAAGCCGGTTCGTAAGAATCGTTCGAGGAGATAGTGTTTCACCGGAGGCATTCTTTCCAGCTCGCGATGACATTAACGCGGGTAATTCGACGCGCACGCAACAATGGCGGTCGTTTTTACGGGTCGTTCCGCGTTTACCATCGAGCGGTGCCGGGACCCCGGGATCGATGCCCGGGTTTTATCGCGCCGGATGTTTGCTTTAATTAGCTTGTCCGCGTTGTCTTAGATTTAATTAAGAATGGGACCGCTTTATTACCTTGGAAACGTTCGCCTCGTGACCCTCCTTAGCGCGACGGACGCGCGCGCGCGCGCGCCTCCACGGGACTAACAAACAAGGCGGGCCAATTCGAAGCCCGAGGATTCCAACCTGGTCGAATCGATCCCAGTTATTCGATGCGTCTCGAGATCGTTCCGCAGCTGCCGCACCGAACCACCTCCTCCCCGTCGATCGGTTCCCCTGGTTCCCATTATTAGAGGAGCTCGTAATTTATTACTTTCCACCTTAATAAGCGTAATAATCGCCGCGGCCGCTGTTCGCGCGCTCGTAGCGCACGACCTCTTCGACCCAGAGGCCATCTTTAAGGTAGCCTGCACACGGTCACTCGACGGGTTCAAAGTTTGAAACTTTCACGAGTTTCGAATGATTTTTGGGAGTTCAAGCAAAATATCGGCAGGAACGAAAGCATTTTCCTATTTAAATTCCGTTCATTAAGCGTATCCGATGGACTCTTAACCTACATCGAGCCACGGCGAGGCCGAGACGCCGGGGCGTTTAAATATTTATGGAAACTCTAACGAAATTACCTCGAGGAAACCACCTTTGCCTATCGACACGTAACGGGGCAAACAAAATTCCATTATTTTTCGGAACGAACCGGAAGGATATTCGATCGTTGGTACGCCACATTGAAAAGGAGTCGCTTGCATGCATTGTCCTTCGCGGGGATCGTGATCGAAATGCATTGCAAGTGGAGGAGACGTTTGATCCGGTGATTATGGTTGGTAGCTCGAGCCGATTTTCGGAGGAGCGCGCCTGTTCGCGCGTAGAGGCATAGAAGTCCCGTAGGAATCGAAGCAACGGCGGGGGGGAGGAGGTGAAATACGAGTGGTGGTAAGAGGGCGAACGATGAAATCGTAATTCCCGAAGGCTCTTCTTCGTTTTAGCAGTCCGTGGTCTCGCGAACCGGGGCCCTTTTCCTTCTCTATTTATAGCGGCCGGGCTGGAGATACCGGTCCCGACAGCTCGGGATCGTGTATGCTTTTTGGATACTCCGATGTTCGGGACTACCAACTTATATGCTTACCCTCCCGGGGTGCGCGGCTTTACATCTGTGTTTATAACTCGAGCAGCAATGCCACGGGACGCGCTACAAATTGTCGATCCCATGTCCGGGGGAACAGCGGACACGAGGCCTCTAAGTCTACTAGTCTATTAGTCTTCGGGACTATTAATCCTTGCTCGGCGCGGACCCGGGGAACCTCCGCTTCCGACGTTCAGGGAGGAGGAAAGAACAGTCCCGGGATCGGGCCCCGCTTGTACATCCACGGATCAACCACCGTCGCTTCGAAGAAATTAAACATTCGCTCGAACCAACGTGATTTTTTTTGGAGGAGGAGGTTGGGTACAGATTAAAATTTTCATCGCAAAATAGAGTTTCGATATACTCAGGATGCTCGAGAATTAAATTGCCTGAGTTCGATACAATTCCCACAGAACCCGGTGTCAAAGAGCAGCTACGAAGAACTGTGGGGAGGATAAGGGCCCGTAGCTTTTGTGTTTCTCTGGTCCATGGTCTCGGGGGTCGTACGCGGAGGAAACGATTCCGAGTCGGAAAAGAATGCTCGTGTTTTGGTATCGCGGGGAGCAACGGAACGGTCCCCTTGGTAATCGCGGATCCATGGTGTACCGGACGGTCGTGGCCCGAACTCGGTTCGAACTCGAGGAATTTTCATAACGAGCAGAGAGGCTGTTCGGTCGGGCTACTGGCCGAGGCAGAAAAAGGGCGCCTTTAATGGGACACGTTGGCGCCCGGGTCAGGGTGGCCCCGTTGTTACTCGTTAATTCCTGCCGCGACGGAGGGCACGCACACAGCGCACACCGACCGGGGATCCGTGGGGGCCCCCGGTCCCCGTGGGCTATTCTCGCGCGAATCCGTGGAAAGCGCAAACGAGCGTGATCCGGAGGTATGCGCTCCAAACGAGAGACTCCCGGGACTCGGGGTCCGGCTCCACCCTCTCCCTTGTCTCCCCGGCGTGGCAGAAAAGTAGGAATAAAAACGCGAGACAATACGATGTAGCAGCGCGGCGCGGTCGATGTCGGGTTCCCACCTTCGAGCCACCTTCGAGCCGGGTCTGGCCCGAGAACGCGGCCGATTGTCAATTAGAGAAACCACGGGCCTCTCTTTTAGCATAAGGCACCAAACCCGCGTCCCCCCCCTCGCGCCGATGGGAACCAACCGGAGGCGAACAGGGGGGACCGGGCCCCGGCGGGATGAAGCGCGAGGGGGCAGAATAAACGGGCTTATAGGCGCTCACGCACCTCGCGTTTCTTCTTGGGGTGAGGCTCTCGCGAGGCGAACCGAACGACCGAACCGAGAGAGGACGGCGACGTCGAGGGGCAAGGAATTTAAGAGAGGGGGCCCGTTGGTGTCGGGGAGACTAATAAATTATGCCTAACGCGGCAACAACTGCTTGATTATTTATTTAACAATAAAAGGAGTCGCGGGAACCCGGCCTCGAGGCGCGCCGCGCGGCTCTCGGGGCTTCGCCGCGTCCGCGGATCGAACCGTATCGTATCGGGATTATTGTTCGCGCGCAGAAGGATTCGGCAGGAAGGAAATCTCGGAACGGTTTCTTGGAAACGATCACGTACGGGGCGAGAAGAAAATCGCGAGTCGCGCGCGGCGATAAACCCGCTCGACCTCGCCGAGACGTCACCTAAATCTCGGATTTAACGGCCCCGGGGACATCGATCCTGCTCCTCGATCGTTGTCGCCGCGAAATTAAGTAACAAAACGGACGGCCTCGCGTTCCTAACGACCCCGCGATTTCCCGGCCGGGAACCGCGCCGAGTGTTCCATCGACCGCCCCTCCCATCCGCGACGATTATAAACCGACAATTTACGAGCCTCTCCCCCGGAGTCTGCGGGAGGAGATCTCGCGGATTTTTTCCTACGTATCCGTCCAGCCTCGGGACTTTGTTGCTTCGCGGCTTTTATCGCTGCCGCCGTTTTAACTGTCTCTCGCGAGACTTTGTTGCCTTCCGAGGTCCTTGTACCCCGCGACCTTCGGGCGATTACGATCCAACGCTATTTGCTCCTCTCCCTCTATGTTACTTGCCCGTGTGATCGGCCATTTGAAACGGACTAGAGTCTCTTAAAATAAATATCTTTCGAGCTTCTGCGACTTCAAGATGGATCACGGATCTATTTCTAGGAAGAGGGTGATTTTTCGAGCATTTGCCCCCCAATGGGAAAATATTGAACGACTCTGAGGATCACCGTTTCGAGGAAGAGGGAGAAAGACGAACACGAACACGAACACGAATACGAATACGGAGGAGAGGCGGAAAGAAACTTGACCTACCGCAGTTTTAACTACCGTTCAATTATACAGTTTGCTTTCGGGTCGTCGCACGGGCGAATAAAGCGTGTAATTTACCGGCAATAAAAGCGCGAGCGACGAGAGGGAAAGAGTCCGTCGCGACGGCGAAAGAAGGAGAGAGGGGAGGTGGATCGTGTCGTTAACGACGCCGTTTACTGCCGCGAGAAACGAATATTTTGTTGCGACTCCGCGGCCACTCTCGGGGGCAATTCGATCCGCGCCGGGGCACACGCGGCCCCCGCGATCCTCTCGATCCGATCCAGCCGGGGGAACGAAGCCACGGAGACGACGGTCGCGCTGCGCGGACGTTAAAGAATCCCGTTTCGAAAGTGTCATCGAGAGGCCGCGAGTGGTTCTCTCGGTCCGAGCGTAAAAGCGCCGCGGTAATTGGCCCTTAAAGCACGCCCCTCGCCGCTTAATGCGTATAATCGCGCGCATTATGCGTGCCGCTCGCGAGACCAGTCCTGCTAATTTTCCCTCGCGTGACGTAACCGAGCGATTAGGCCGGCCGGCGCGAAACCGGCGAGCGGAGAGTCCTCGCGAGCAGGTGCTCGTCTCCGAGGACCGAAGCTGACCGCATGCTATCGACTTCCTGTCGCGCGACAATTTGCTCCCGAGGTCGGGCAACTATTAATACCGGGCTCGTGTAATAAGTTCGTTCGCGTTTAAGAATATTAACCCTGAAACGACACGATGGTTTTTCGGACCCGACTCGCGGCGCACTGCGGTCTTTCGAGTTTAGCGTGTACTTTAGGGTTATGAAATTCAAATGTTGCAAAATAATTGCTGAATTTGATATCGTATCGCGGTGACCAGCATCGATGTTTCGAGGGAGGGATTGCACATTCATGGGTTCAACGTTCTGAGAAGATTGTATCGGGATTTTTGAACTACTCGATCGTAGGAATCGTTAAGGCCCAGCTTAATTTGGGGCCCCACGGTTCGTAAAACGCCCCCGAGGACTGCGGCTTCTGGCGGTAGTCGAGGTCCGGTTCGAAAAGAGAAACTCTTACGACTTCCGACTGTCGCGACCGTGGAGATCGTATCGCGATCGCGTAGGTGCCGAGCTGCTCGTTGACGTCTTATTATACCAACGTGTTATTTACACGTCGCGAAAAAGGAGCCAAGAGCCGCGTACTTCCTTCGAAACGCGGCGCGGGACGCGTCGGTGGAGCGGAGAGATCGGACCGAGGCGGACGTTTATTTTGCGTTACCATACCGCGTCCAGCGAGGCGAGTCATGCCAGATAAACAGAACGTTTGGCTCAAATAAAGAGTTAAACTCCGCTTGTACAGCTACTTGATAAAATTACTTATCAGTTGCTTGTCGGCGTTAATTACACACGGAGTCGAACAATGGTGGATGAATTTGTGGTTAAAGAAGCAAACGGATCTACGATTAGTACTCTGTGGCCTGTAACCACCTGATCCTAGGATCATAAGCGTGTAATCTACCCCCTAGCTACCACACCAAGGGGTTTAAACCCAGAATTACCAGCCCTCTCAGCATTCGACACCTTCTCCACTCGAAATACTCTCGGAAAGAACGTTTTCTCCGAAACAGATATTGCAGCGAGTTTCTCGAAAAGATCGATAGAGTCATTTCTACCGGAGCACGTTCTCACGATTGTCGGAATTAAACCGTGCGATCCGGTTCCGAAGCAGAGCAAAGCATGTTGTTTTAGACTTCTCGCCGCAACATATAATTTAAATAGAAAATATCCGAGCGCGTGACGCAACCGCGCAACAGCTTACGAATGCAACGATCGTACCTTGGTTTCTCCGGAGTCATTAAACTTAAGCCTAAATTGCCGGTCGCGGGACGAAAAGCGATCGTTCGCGAACGATCGAGAGAGAGAGGATCGCGCGCGCGTAGCCTGACCGCGGCGAAGCGGAGACGGAAGATCGATCGTCGGGGAAGGCAGTCACGGGTCGTCGAGGGTTATTCGATAAATGCTGGTGGAATCATGCCGCTGAACGGTTTACGATCGCGAAACATTAATGTCTCGCGGTGTGCACGGGCGGTCTAGCGTGCACGCGCGTATACAGTCGTACAGACACTCGTAATAACGATAAAGATCCAGCGGGGCTCGTCGGTCTTGTTAGAACGAGAGGAAAAATACCTGGCACCGCGGTTTGTTACCCACGACTATTCGAGTACGCGAGAGTTCAACGACTGCACGAGATCGATTCGCGGTCGCGAACGCCGATCGCCAACCGAGATTTCAAACGCACGTGAATTACGCTGTTTACGGAATTCGTGGGAGTCGAAGGGGCAAACTATGTTCTGTTCGTTGTAATTACTTCGTTCTTCGCTGATTTGGCTGATAGATCGAGAGTGATTCCTGACTTTGAAGCTTGTCTCTTGTACCCTCGGGTTTCTGCACGCTTCTTAACCTTCGGATTTATACGCGGCGGAAAAATGAAGATCGTTCCTGCGGAGTTCGAACGAGTCGAAGGCGGCGATATCGTTCCAGCGGCGGTTTCTAAGCCGACGGCCGTGCAATAACTTGGCAAGATATCCCCCGGAGGGTCTGTTCCCGAAGGAAGGAAGGATTATCTTGAAACGCGAAAACGCTCTTCGCCGTATCTCCGGCCGAGTTCGAGCGACGAACACGGCCACCGAAGAACCCGCGACCTCGACGGCCGGGAGATATCGAAACTATTCACCTACGATCGACCGCGACGTACGACCGCCATCCAGCCCCGCGCTATTCGCATTCGTTCTTCGACCGTATCTTTATCCGATTGTCTTCGTGCCAGTACCCGCCGAAAGAACCCGAGAATTTCTTGCAGACGCTCGAAACCACGCTGACTGCGCCAACCGATTTTCCACCTACGAGTCAACCGCACGAGATCACCGTGAAATTACCGTATTTCAGAATCTTTGAAGCAGACGCTAACGGAGATTAGCCAAATCTTTTAAACGATGCATCGATCTTCGAATTCTGAAGATTTTTTAATAATAGTCAATGTAAGGAGGCAAAGGCAATGGCGATCGAGCGTTCCGGCGCATCGGGGATCGACGAACCGGGAAAAGAAAAAGATGACTGCCGAAACCCGAGGATCTCGATGACGAAGGGATGAAGTACCGCGGATAATCCGGAAGAAACCCGACGCCTGCCGCAAACGGCAGTAGTTTTAGTGGCCGCGCGGCGAGCCCGACTAGCTGCGATCTAATCCTATTTTCGTTAGATCCGTTAATGGTTAATGGGAGGCAAAGTGGTCAGCGACCGGAACAAGGCCTAAGTCCGTCTTAAATCCTGTAGGAAGGGAAACCCTTGTAGCCCTTAGCCAAGGACCGTAATCCACGACGGATAACTATTGGCCTCTCGTCGACTTCGCGTAACCGTGGCACGTTGTCGATCACGAAATCTCCCGTCGATCGATCGATGAGACAAGGATCCCAAGTCACCGATATCTCTCGAAAGTCGTACGATTCGCGGGATCGATTTTACCACGAGTCTGTTCGTTCTGTTCGCGTGGCGTCTTGGGCGTCTTTCCGGTCGCGCGGACCGCAGACAATTCAAGTTCCGCAACGGAGAAGCATGCCCGCGGGAGAGGACAAACTTGCCGGTAGACGGACGATCGTTACGCGTTTATAATATGCAAGGGTGGAAACAATAATATCGTCGTTTCGGCAAGAGGCCCGGAGGATATCCTTCCGTGGGCAAATAACGCAACGCGCGGGATTAATCGGCTTCCAGACGTTGAATTTATGAAATTCGCACGGCGGGAACCCGGAGGTCCGACTCTGTTCGATCCCGTGGATCGGGAAAAATTCTCGAGGTGGACGCGTCGCCTCTGTTCGCCCCGAGACGCGAACCCCGGGGGTTGTAAATTACCGAAATAATCCGCGGGTTAATTCCCAGCGGCGGTTTATTACCTCGGTCCTGATCCGTCGAAATTAAATTCGTAAACGACCGAAGAAACGCGCCTAGATCGATCCGCGTTACCGTCCAACAGACGCGGAAACGATGATAAATTGAATCCAAGCGATGGCTTTTAGAATCTTTTATTTTTATAAATTTAGAGCTCGAGAAGAGGGGTTAAAGGAACCTCATTTCTTTCCTAATTATAAAAAAATGAAATCTCTGGCCTAGTAATTAGATCTGCTGATTAACCCTGGATCTACGGATCTGTCAGATTTGGGTCAAACTTTGAAAGCATCTGCCTTGTCGAACGTTCTCGTAAAGTGTCTGTATTTGTGTTTTGTGCAATATGGACGTTAATTAAGTAAATAAATATATTCGTGAAATAAACGTTCGCGGCAGGAACGCGGCTGTGGTGAACAATTTTTGCAACTAGTTTGGATTTTACAGATTTATGACGTGTGCTTGTTTGGGAAGCATGCAGAAAGCGTCTGTTCGTTTCATGAATAAATATAATAATATCAAAATTTAATTTTCCCTCGATGCAAAAAGTTTCCAAAAGCGAAACGATCTATAAATCTCGAAGGAAATGAAATGATACGCGAATGGATACGTAACGCTCATGATCGTATACGTCATATCTGATGTCAGATACGCAGTGACATACTACATGTCCGAACGTGAATGGTCATTCACCATCGTATGGGACCGTGTCTGGATCATACTTGGTACATGGCAATATATGGAATCGTATATTGTCGAATAATGTCACATACGAACTTGCATTATCGCCCACGATTGTACAAGATCATATCTAATTGTACGCGATATCTCATGCGTATCTGATCGTATGTATATGGATTCATAGGTGCAACTATACATCACCTGTGCTTGCATCGCGATATACTTTATTACGACCTCTTTTCCAACCAGTCTTGTAAAACTCGATCTAATTATATCCGACCTTTGGAATTAACATAGACCTAGCACCTGACGCGGGCGTATATCTTACATTGACATAAACGAACGTGTATTCGAGGGCATATTAACCGATACGAACTGAATAAACCTTTCCTCCTTGTCTGGTGAAGATACGTAAGAATCGAGATTTCAGTTTTCTTCAGGTATCAGCAATACACCTGCTCAGTGTTAAATTATTCTATTCGAGGTGGTTACTATTAATATTTTTCGCTCATTTGATTCAGACGAAGCACCCCTAATAATGTCAACCAGTAGTAGGTGAAGAGGATGCATAAGAATTGCGTTGAAAAAAGGGATTTTCGTTGGGTGAATCGAAAGAAAAGGAAAAGTTCGAGGCCGTAAGGCGATACGGTTGGGTTAGAAGGCAAGCGTCGAAGGCGGGTATCGATGGACGTCGCGCGGAGAGCAGCGGGGCGCGTAACACGAAAGCCACATTATACTATTCAAACGATTGCGGGCCAGGGCGCGCACGGTTAAGTTGACATTGTTGTTTCTGAGGGTGGCCCGGGGCCCTGCGAATATCTTAGCGACGCGCAGAAGCTATACACGCGTACACGTCGTCGTACAAGCCCTCCGGGGATGCGAGCGCTACGCTGCCACCGCCGCCTCCCGTCTTCCTGCCACCATATACTAATCAATAACCATGAATCGCTCCGGTAACAGTGGCATGCACGTTCCGTTGCACCGTTATTGTTGCCGGCCCCGCAGTGCTCGGGCTACCGTGAATATTATTATCGGCGACGATCCTCGCACGAGCCTAATCCCAAACCTCCGCGGCCCTTCCTGCGATTCCTAACGAGCGATATTTCGCGACAGGTGCGCGCGACGCTCGTCGATCCTCACCGATAACGAGCCTCGATCGCTCGCGGAACGACTTCCGATCGAAGAAAAAGAGGACAAACGGGCCGCCGGTATCCGCGAATAACAAGCATAATTCACGGTTTATGGACCGACTCGCGATTAGGGATCGTCTAATTGACGCGGGAATGATGAAACGACGCCGGGACCAGCCCCACGAAGGGGCGCGTTCGTTTTCTTACCAGCCAGCCACCGGAGCGCTTTTCACCGCTGCTAACATTAATCCCTGAAATTTTAATGGCCACGAGGCCGCGGCCGAATTTCAATAAGCTCGCGCCACCCTCGTGTCCCCACACCCCGGGGGGTAATCGATTCTCGCGACTTCCGGCTCGCCGCGACGTTCGTCTCCGCTCCATTTCCACCCTCGCTCGATCCCAACAGCCTTCGAGGCTCGTCTAGGAATTCTTTCGACGCTTTTTCGACTCGCTTCTAGCGTTATTTGGTAGTGATCTAGCCGTGTAATAAAATTTGGGGACGATTTTGTGAGAATCTCGCGTGCTCGACAGCCTACGGAGGTTGTCTAGGAATCGCAGAACCGATCCACGCATGTGTAATAAAATTGCAGGTTATTCGGCGTTCGCGAAGGTCGACGGTCCAAGGGGTATCGCGAGATGCGGAGGGGAGGGTGAAAAGACAAGGAGAAGAGGCGGGTAATCGTTAAACCGAGCCGATTCGAATCGGCCCCGGGGTGAGCGCGAGGGCTGACGTTCCGTCGACGACGATCTCTAATAAAGTTCAATTATCTCCGGAAACGTTAGGTACCGAGGGAAAGGTAGAGCATACAGAGGACGATGGGGGTAGGGGAAACGCGTCTGTGCCCCTAACGTCGAGACGAGAGAAAGAGAAACCGGGAGAGATGATAATCTAAACGATCGCAAAGTGGGCTGCAGAAACGCGCCGAAATTGGCAATAACAGGGTGGCGAAGGGCGGTAGCGGGGGGCCCGGGGTGGAGACCGGGCAGGAAGGGGCAGCGTAACGTATACGCGCTACGGCGGGGCTCCGGCGCGAACTTCCTATTCTGGTTAGCATTCAAATTGAATCTTCGTGGCGGCCGGTCGTGAAGAGTTACCCCCGTTAATGGACCTCGCAAACGCTCTCAAATTGCCGGCAGACTGCTGAGACGCGGCCCTACCTAATCTACCGGCTTGATTCTCCGCGCGGCTCATCGCCCTGCCCCCCAACCCCCCTACCCCCCTACGACCACGCTCGCGAATATCGCGGTGCTTTCCACAACGCGGACAGAAGCTGCTCCTTTGCACTCCACGAACATTTTACACTCAGGGTGGATTCCTCGATCTCTTCGAACACCGAGAATCCGATAAAAAATCGAGAAACTCAAGTGTTCTATCAGAAATCTGCTGAGATTAAATTGTTAGGCATGTCTGGAAATGCCTTTGGAGTTATGGCAAAATTTTTAGAAAATAGTTCTCCTTGTTTAGATGGAAGTTTATTAAGAAATTGATGAACTTTCGGACTTGGTTATCGGTTTCTCAGACTCGTTTCAGACTGCCACTTTTCGCGCAGACAATTTTATTCCACGAATTTGTACTCGCGTCGGCGCCGAGTTTAATGCTGTAAAAGTAAATGCGAAAAAGCAATTTTTCCCAGTCATTTATAAAAAGCAACTTTTACGAGGAACGATCGAACTGAAAAACCCGCACCCATATTTGTTCGATATCCTTCAAACGATATGTAAAACAAATTTCAACTCGACAGCTTCATTTTTGTTGGAGCTGTACGAACAAAATAAATTTTCGTTTTTCCAAGATACGCGCGACGGGGGAGTAAAATACATTTTTAAGTCACAAATTAAAGGTCTGAAAATACCGAGTAACGAGTAATTATAGTCTCACCGATGTATACATTTTAAACGAACGCGCACAATTATAAACTTCAAAGCAGTGGAATGCATAATGGAACATTTTCTGCATTTTCAACCAGTTTCTTTGAGGGTTGTTTCAGCATCGATGCGTGAAATACTTTTAACAAGTAGAAACGATATCATAGACTTCACCAGTCGGTTTTCACATCGAAATACTGCGTGTCAGGAATGAATAACAATCGTACCGCTTTAAAAACGACCATCGTTCTAGTGCAAAAGGTAAAGAGCGAACGTCGAACGCTCTCGACGCGACATGATCATCCTGAATAGGGCTCGAAATCCAGGAACCATATTCCGAGGGCGCGACTAACGAGGCGTCGCTAAATTTATATTCCAAGGAACTTCACCAAATTGGCACTAAAAAGGTACGAACTCGTACTTAAATCTCGTTTCGCGAACCGATCCGCAGCGTTTTATCGCGCCGGGGGAATCGCGCGAGAAACGATTCTGCGAAATGTCCGCAAATTGGCGACGACCTAACGAGCAGCTTATCAGTCGATGAGCCGCGCGAGACGCGCGTTACGAGCCGCGCGGCTCATTGGGCATCGATGTAATTCGCGGGGCAGACGACCAGAAACGGACGAGGGGTGACTACACCCCGTCCCACGGTTTCTTTTCTTCCGTTAAACCGAATTAGCCTGCTTGATTTAAAGCCCGGAAACGTTTTACCGGCTGAAAGGCCGCTTCTTTACTTTCCCGACGAAGGGCAGGCTCTCCCCCGGGCCTCGAGCCCGACGAACCTAATCGACTCGGGTTTCGAGACGTCGATAATCGAGTTCGAGGCATTCGGAGGCCGCGACCTGCGATCTTTCGCGAGCCTCGAAACCGAGACGTCGAGGGAAAACTAGAAGTTCGACTGTGCTCGGACGAAACTACCCTATCTCTGAGATTCGAAATGGCTAATTTGCCACCCCCCTGGTCCCAGGGGGAAAGGGCCCTTCGCCAAGATGGAGAAAGGCGTCTCGGAGACAAGCTACGACCGGCTACGTCTCCGTGTAATTCTATTAGAGGTAACTATGCGAGATCCGGGCCGCCCATCGTCCGCTGGATTTAATCTCGAACCCGCTCGACCGTACGATATTCTCCCGAACCATATTTCGAGGTCACGGAACCGCGATGGATACGAGAACCTCCAGAATCCCAAATAAATCCATTTCATTTCATCTTCTTAGAGATAAATAAGCTTAGGAGGTTTGCTTGCAATTTCGATTGGTAAAAATAAGAAAGCTTCACGTATTGGAAGTCACCCACCCCTGTCCACCTTCCAAACAATGTTCCCATTCGTCCGTGCATGAACACCGTTTGAAATTAGGCAACTCGTGGATTGAAAGGAACCGTTTGCTTGTGATTTCAGCCGAGCTCAAGATGGACGTTCTGCGGGAGAGGGAGGTGAAGGACAGCCTCGAGCGTCAGCTCCAGGACGAGCAGAAAGTCCGAAGTAAGTACTCGATTTCGACTCTTGCATGCGTTTTACGCCCCGTCTCTTTACGGCCATCGGGAAAATCGCGACGCGCTTCACGGTTCGCCGATAAATCAAGGAGTCGCGAAGAGACACGCTATAAAGCGTCGACAGGGTCCGGTTGGCGAGCACGTCCTATTATTCCTCGACGAGGCTCGTGTCAGCGAACCCCGGAACCCTCGTACCAACCCTGGAACGAGCCTTTCCGCGGGCTCGCAGCGTCGCGACTTTAATGGAAGGGTTGACGAGGGGGGGCGGGGAAGACGCAGGCAAAGTCGGAGCGATCGCCGCGGCCGAGTTTGTATCGAATGTCAGTCCGTAATAGAACGGTCGTCCGCGACCACCTACTCGTCGATCCTGCTACACCCACACCCCTTTGTCCGCTCGAGTTCTGTTCTTTTCGGCTCGCGTACCGATTTCTCCATTGTGCCGCGGCCCCACCGGGGGCCCCCGGGGAGATCGTCGCCGGTAGATTCCGGGACCGTCGGCGGAATGAATCATCGATTCCACGCGGGCACGCGAAATTTTCGAAAGCACGTAGCGGACGCGAGAGCGAATCGATTCGGCCAGAGTCGACGGCGAAAGAGTGGCGAAGGCAAACGAGAGTGGGAGGGGGAGAGCGTGGGCCGGGCAAATTCAATATCACGGATTTTCCCGGCAAAAGATGTCGGCGTCTCGGCTGACGCGAGCACAATGCGAGCCCCGATAAATATGTAAAAGTCGAGAAGACCGACGCGACGGGAGGAATATCCGCGCGCTTCGGGGCGGACGGTCTGGCCCGGCGATCTGGCTATATTGCCGGGGCGGAATGAAAAGGAACAGGGTGTATCCGGGACTGCGGCGCGATGGCGCGCGTCGATTTTGCTACTCTCTTTTTTTTTCCTTTTTTCTTTTTTTTTTTCATTCCACGGTTGCGCTCGCGACGCCGGACTCCGGAGTCCGGGGAAGTCGTCGCCGGCGCGTGGACTCGTTTCGGTCGATTCGCAGGAAAAACGAGTTGCCGGGCCCCCCGCGGTAACACGAGCCTGTGACAACAGCAGTCCATTAGTCAACCAGCTCAGTGTCAATACATGAATATGACAGCCGGTCTCACGGAACAGCCCATCCATCGCTTCGCGCGCCGGTTTCCCTCGTCTTCGCCCGTCCCCGCTTCCACCCCCGTCGCCGCCCATAATGTCAAGCGATATCGCAAATATAGGAAATAGTCCGCCGCCCCCTAGGACCATACAAACCTTTATCTTTCCGCGCGAAACATCCAGGGTGCGCGTGTACGGTTTCGCCGCGTGATCGATGCTACCGGGACGGATTTCGGTGGCCACGGCCAATGGACGCGGTTTTTTTCGAGGATTCGCCGCCGCGGCGGGAACGTAAGACGATACCTAATTTGCGCGAGGCCTCCTACGGCTACGACCCGGGACGATCGATCATCCCGTGGATATTGACGCACCCGCTTGTCGAGACCACCGTCTTTCATTCGGCTAATGACCGCCGCGTAAATAAAAAGGCGCGCGCGGGACAGGCTATCGGGTTATTCCGTAAGTAATGTCGCTTTCGCGCGCGTCTTTAATACATTAAGAAACGGACCGTATTGTGCTCGATGCCGGACGGCGAGACTAAAGCGTAGACTTTAGCGTGCGATGACCCGGCCAGGGAACCTTTCCGCGATACCCGATCGACTTCCGTTCGAGGGAATCCGATTGCGCGCGGTGGATCTTTCTCAGAATGGACTTTGAGCGTTAATGACGCGGGAAATGAACTACCAAGAGCCTTTGCGTCGGTTATCACTCCGTACGCGGTTAGAGTCTTTCAACCAGGAATGAATTATTGCACAATAATTAGACTTATTCATCTCCTATCCTCATCGATTTACTTGCTACGTGCCACGAGGAAACCGGGGAACCTTTTCGACAGAGGTCGAACGGAGTAGCAATAATTATCGATCAAAGACTTTAGTCATGGCCGGAGGTTTTTGCACGACCACTTTCGAGAAGTGGGTGTCGATAGAGCTGTCTAGCAACTAGCGTGGTCGACGAGCTCATCCAGCTAGCAGGATCGTTTTGTTTCGAATCATGTTCTCGAGAGTTTCGACGAAGAAGTTATCAAAGGGTTGCAATATAAGATCAGCTTCGTGTCTTGAAAATTATGAATACAATTACGTCGATTCATTCCCTTTAACATTTCAGCTTGAGAAATAATTGTTTCGTTCCCAAAGTGAATATCGTAGGAAAGCGTTAGGGAAAATCCAGAAAGCCCGAAGACGTTATCGGACGCGTCGTAGGCTTCTGGCAACGGAGGCAATTTGCGCAATAAGGAGAGACTCGCGGGAGGGTTGGAAGGGGCCGCGGTGTTATTAGCCCGTTTAAAGCCCCGCTTGGCATTTCAGTAAAGGTTGAAATCTCCGACCCCCCGCCGGGAGGCCGTATTATCTTAGCAGGGGTTGCAGGAGAAGTCGGCGCTCGTTTCTCGTTCGTCGCGGGCCGAGGGACGTCTAATGGGACACGCGTTGCTCGCGTCGAACAATGAGACGACCTTTGCAGGTCCGTGTTCACGGAGATACGACGAAATCCCGTCGACCATGCGCGAACGTTTGCTTTCGGAAGCAAGAAAAACCAAGAAACGCGTGTACACGCGAGAAAGACACCGGTTTTTCCCCGGCGATCGACATTTCCCACGTTGTCCCCGAGTTTACGTTAACCGGATTTCGAGAGTCGTTAATCGAGGTCTTGGTTTTTCGAACGATAACCTCGTCATCGCCATGGAGGAGAGGGACAAGGCTCGTCGTCGACGGCGCTAGGATAACAAATAGAACGCGGAACGGACCGAAGCGCGCTCTGGATTCGATCCGCGACCGGAAACTCTGGACGACGTTCTCTACGGCAAAAAGCTCCACGCCGCGCGTAAACCTCCGGGACCGAGAGCGCGAACGGACCACTTTGGGAACCGACAGCTGCCCTCGCCGCCGCTTTACGGGAACTTGCGGCCTCCTTGTAATTACCCAAACCTTTTGTCGCCAGAGGGAAACACCCCTTTCATCCCTAAACCTCCCCCAACCTGCTCCCTTCGGTTTCTTTCGACTCGCGAGACCTTTGACACCTGCGTCGCTTTTCCCCGAACGCTTGGCAACCTTTGGCCACGAGACAGGAATTACGGGAAAAATTCATAGTCCTCCGTTACGATCTATAAAATAGAATTTTCTCCGTAGTTGATCGAACAGAATACGTTTCTTGGCGTATAACAAATTCCAAGGGCATTTTTTTAAGATCATAATACGCACCTTGTAATTCCCGTCGAAGATTCGGGAGCGAGAATTACGTACGCAAATTAGCCCCGCGAGGTACCGGCTAACAGCGATCGAAGCGGCGTGGAGGAGCGAGAAAAAAGTCGTCGACGGGCACGACAAACGGAATTGAAACTGTACAATCAACGGGTACGAGATTTATACGCGACGCTCCTCGCCCCTTGAATTAGCCGGGCTGTAATGCCAGGATCGGGTGTCGGTGTAATTGGGACCCGAGGGACTCTGGCCGTTTCAACCCCACGGGTTCGACCGCGCCGGATCGTCACGCCATCCCCGAGTTTTCGTAGCCATCCGCGAACCGTGTCGACGCGCCGTTATCTCCCGCGGTCGAGAAATCATTTCGTCGATGACAGACCGGCCAACGCTGACCGTCGAACACAGGGAAAAATCCTACCCTCGACGATTTACCCCTTCATCGCCCGTGTCGAGCATTTCCAATCACGGAAACAACGGAACACGGTTGAATCGTCGGGTGCGTGGAACGTTCCCTATAAACGCACTATTATCATTACCATTTTATTGATTCACTCTAAATAGAACAGCGAAATAAATCTTTGGAAACATCGTAGAATAATATTTCCTACGTGGACGATAGTAAGGGTTGGCAAAACGCGAGCGTACGAGGAGAATATTTGTCGCGTAATAGTTTGCGAACGACGATGATAAGAAAGATCCTTGACACGCTATTCATCGACGGTATTGCAATTACCAGCGATGGATCCGCGCGCAGATAAAAAAACCCGTGGACGCGTTCGCCGAGGCGTCGGTCGCGACAGCACGCAAAGGAACCCGTCCGCAATTCCGATGCGTCGAGGCGTTATCCTCGAACGAGTGGAAAGCTAATTCTCAAAAGAGCTGGCGACGGCGACAACAACAACAGCAACGGGTACGGACAACGATGACGTCGGTGCTCCCGTGCGTAACGATAGCTGATTTGCTTTGAAGTGAACGTTTACACACACCGATCTCCGTAACCCCTCCGACATTGTAACTGCGTCGAGGCTCAAGGGGTGGCAATCGGGGATAGAACGTTGGCTCGCCCTCGTCTCCGTCTAACCGTCGGGGGCCGGTCGACGTCGTTTCTCCTCCTAGACGACGCCACTGACGCGCGCCGCGCACGGAAACGTGCCGATTACCACCCTTCCTGCCTTCCCGTTTGCCTACGAATCCTTTGCGCGACCATTCTGATTCACTGAATACCGGTCCGCGAACCAAGTCACCGCCGTGAACAAACATTAGGAACCTCCGCCGAGGGTGGCCGCTGTTCCCTCCGGAAACGCGAGCCGCTGAAAAACGCCGGTGCTTTCCGGTCGAGTTGACCGCCGCTTCCGCCTTTCGAAATCTTCAACACCTTTTGCGCTCCTGTTTAACCCTCCAGCGGACTCTCAATCTCGAATTGGTAAATGGAAATCAACTTCCCTTTAAAGCATTTAAAGAATAAAGCAGCGGCCCCGATAATCCACTCAAGGGTTAATCAGGTTCAGGACGTTTGTAGGTTATTCTCTATAAAATTTCTAACGGTGAAGGTTGAAACAGAAATGCTAGAACGTTTAATGGTATATCCAAAAATTAGTTTTCTATGGAGTTTCTGGATTTGGGGGACGAAGGGGGGATTGACGTCAACGTAGGAGACCGCGGGATCCCCTGGACGCGTTGGGAATAACGTCGTGGGCAAAGGCAAATGTAATAGGCTGTAACAAAGAATCGAAAAGGGGAGGGATAGGGGGGGGGCGGGGGAGGAGTAACGGAGGTTCCAGCTCGATCGACGCTGCGAGGAAGCGAGAGCAGGTCGGGCAAAGGGTTCGACCGCTCGGCAGCCGGCTTACTACCCCCTTTGTGGCAGTTTAGCGTTTCATGTCGTATTCCGACTCATTGGAAATTGAGGAATAGAGAAGAGGCGCAAAAGGGATACGGCTTTGAGATAAAAAGAACGTCGTGTGGCGACGGTGCCGCTTGGCGACTGCTCTGTCACCGCGACCCCCTTCCGCGAAAACAAACCCTTCCAGGCCCCGGCGGCGGGGGCGGTCGCGGCCGCGCCACGACAAAGGTGTCGCCACCGATCGGGCACCCTTTTGGTCTTTCGGGTGTACGCGTCTGTCGTCGCCGTCGACGCTGTCCGCCGGGCTCCGAGACTTTTCGCGAACCCTTTTTGTCCGCTTTGTCGTCGAGTCAACGACAGTCGCGCCAGAGAGAGAGCGTAAAACGTAGGAAAATCTTGAAAAAGTCGAGCAACGCGATTAGAGGGAGGTTCGATCGGTGGACCCGGGCTGCCCGGCGGTCGGTGTTCCCCGTTGGAAGCCGATACGCGGCTAGTATATCCCAGAAGGCAGCTATATCGTCGAAGAGCCGATGCTGGTGGCTACAAGGGGGTAGGTGCCGCGGTCACTTTGTGAACTAACCTGGCTTTGCCCGCTGTTTAATTAAGTCTCGCCGAGACTACTCGTCCTCGCCCCCTTTCGCTCACTCCGTTCCTCCCTTTGTCCCTCTCCCCGTTCCTCCGGCTCTCCGTTGTGTGCGGAGAGAGCACGAGAACCCCCGCTTGATTTTGCTCTCTCCGGTGGCCCTTCAATGGCCGGGAGCCTCGTCTCTCGCTTTGCGCCCACACCCGAGCCCCGGAGACCTCGTGTGTCGTGAATATGACACTGCCGTCTCTCTTCCTACCCCCTCACTCTCTCTCTCTCTCTCTCTCTCTCTCTCGGATAGCGAGAAAAAAATTAAATCACAGCCACTGTTACGACGCGACCAAAGGGTAACCGAAGCTGTCGAGGGTCTGCCTGGCGCTCCTTCTTCGCCCCTTTCTGGCCTAGGCGCGCGCGACAGAGAACAAAGCCGACGTCCAAGGGCGGGAGGGAGGGAGGGAGGAAACCGCGACCCCGGCTCCGAATCCGTCGTCTCCTCGTCTACGTTCGAAAAGAGCAAATTTTCACCCCCTCGTGAGAGCCGAGAGAGCGCGAACCAACGCGATCGATCCCGAATTTCCCGACGATATCGGGACCCGTCGAGAATCGTTTTCCACCCCCCCAACGCCGGGGAAACGGCTTCCAGGCTTCCTCTCGATCCCGATGGCGCCGCTCCCGATCTCCTTTCCCGCGGTGGATTTTTTCCCCCTCGGTGGCTGCTCTCGCCCCCACGCACACCCCGAAGGCACGCGTATGAATTCGCTCGCGCATAACAGTGAGCTTCCGTAATATAATTGTTAATGCGCTGATGGGCCCCGGGCTGCGTTTACGCGTCGTAACCGCGTCCGTGGATGCCAACCCCTTCCGTAAAAATAGACGCGTCCCAGCCGTTCGCTCACGCCGCGCTGAACCTCCGATGCTTGCGAAATATCAGTCTTCGAATGCTTCCGTTACGTTCGAAAGCAGTCACAGGATGGCAAACAGATTCACCGGGTGGAATAAAATCGTTCGCGAGGTACGATCTTCACGATACACCGGAGGAAACGATATCAGTAATCGGCAAATTGCACGATTTTCGTGGACACGTCGAATGGCTAGGAGATTATCTTTTTAATGGATCGCGGAATCAATTTTCTCTTAAAACGATTCCCCCAGTCGATGTATCGCACCTCGGACCTGAATTATTCGTTATCTTTATCAATGATCTCGCCACTGCGCCCAGCAAAGTTAGATCGTTACTTCATGCAGATGATCTTGGTCTATTTTCCATAATAAACAGCGTCGTTGTAACCTGCTATCGCTACCCTGACGAATTTAAATTTCGTGCGTATCTTTTTCCAAAAACTTGAGACACCCCCGAGCTTCTAAACTTTCGTACGATTCGCTGGTCGGATGTCGGTTAAGTTTCCAAACTGGATCACCCGTGCTCGATCGATCGAAAAAGTTGAACGTAAGTTCTTTCGTTGCGTCGCGCGTGCTCTCGGTTTATAATCACGTCTACGATCCGGTTTCACAACGTCCAAACATGCACGCATTCGAACAGAGAAGGATAGTTTGCGACACGGTTTTTGTTTAGAATATTATGCGTAATATCGAATTGCTCGGATTCGTTACACCTAATCGATTTCAGCGTCTATGCTACCAACGTGCCCGCTTTTTCCTATCGAATAAATTTAAAACCAATTCGGTTTTCCGATCCTGCCGAGTATATTATTTTTCTAACATCCGACGCCACAATATGTAATTCCATAGCGTTTGATTAATACGGTTCGATGACTGATTGCAATTCCTGACAACTGGCACGAGGACACCAGAAATTCACCAACGACGAGCTTCACAGAGTTTTTCTAATTTCTAAAACGCCCACGAACCTACTATTTTTAGGTCGTCGAGGAATCCCTTGATTTTCGAAAACACTGGACCATAAATTAAGGTCTCGCCTGTCGATGTGTGTGGGCCAACGATGCGTTTATTGCTATTAAAAGCTGGTACACCTGGACTGCTTCCCAGAGAAAGGTGGCCGATATTTTTCAACCGTCCCCGAGCCCTTAACCCGTCTACGCCCAGAAGCAACGTTCGGTTATCCGCGTCAAGGACTGTGGAATAATCCGCAATTAACATCCACCGATAAGTCGAAAATCTGGGGTAAAATATATCCGTACGATGCTCGACTTTCGAGTCTGTCCATGGCTGACCGTTTCTACTTGCGCGCCTGTACAAGTTCTCGAAGACGAAGCCTTCCGCGGGACAATTTTATTCGAAATTTACGACTCGTATTTTCCGCAGAGTCGCCCCTTTCTCGTTTGCACCGCCATTACCGTGAGATCGTGTAATATAGATCGACTCTCCGGGGTACCGTAACCCTTGCGCGTGTTTTAACGAAAGAAACGAGCCATCGGGAACGACACTGGTCGAGAATCAACTTGGACACGGACTCTGGATGGTCGGGCGTTGACGAAAGCCCCGCCAGAGCCAGATGGGGCGAATTTCTCGGTTACCTGGCCAAGCGTTGCGCCGGCAATATTCTCGGGGTACGAGCGGGAGGAATATTCCGCGAGACGACGAGAAAAAGAAATAAAACGGGGCAGGTTATTTACGCGAGAGAGCGTGCGGAGCAGCTCCGCCGGGAAATAGACGGTGGCTCTGGCTTTTCTTTCGCGCTCGCGTACACCCGTCTAGTTACAACTTACATCGCGGTGACGGGGTGGAAACGAAGCCGCCGCGATCCTCTGCCCGACGCATCGCGCCCTCCGACAATTTATTACCAGACGCGGCGAGAACGCGCCCGGGGAACCGCGATTTCTTCCACGAAATTCCCTTTACAAGCCGTTATTAACCGTCGCGAATTTTTGCGTGGAACGTCAGTCGATCTGGTATCTTTATTCGACGGATAGAATCCTCTCGTCAATTAACCCTCTGCTGTTTGAGAACTCGAGGACCTTCTACTTAACACATCACAGTTTGTTCTATGGATCTATACGAGAAAAGAGACTTAAAATGACAGGATACGTTTTGGACAAGGGTGGAAGACTGATCTGGGAAAAACGTGGTTGGGGTAGGAAGAAATTCGTGCAACGAGTCGGAGGCGCGAAACGGAGTTCCGGTCTGGTTTTCGTGCACGACACGGTATTTCGAGCATCGGCATCCGCCGAACGACCGAATATTCGAAATAGCCGAAGGCTCGTCGCGGGCGTGGGAGGGGCGGGGGGAGAGGCGAGAAACAGAAGAGAGTACCGAGGTGTACCGACCTAATCGTATTTCATAATAACGTCGAGAGCTCGCATGTGTGTGCGAGCGCGCCGCCAGCCAACCCCCGTGATAAACAAAGAGCGTAAGAAATACCATTATGGTGGCTCGGCTCTCTTCCGTGTACGAGCATATATCGCGAGCGTGCGCGCACGCAAGCCGACGGCTTGTGTGAGCGTGCGCGTAGAGACGCCGACGCGAGAAATTTCGTTGCTGCGGAATTTAGATGAAATTGCGCGAATTACTTGAGCGTCCGTCGCGCGTATATGCGGGGCCCCCTACAACGGTGCAGCCGCACACACGACGGATACGTCTCCGATCCACGAGACGAGAAACCCTGGGCGAAAATTCTGGACGTACCTGAACCACGTACCCGCGATCTTCCGCGCGAATTAGGCAAGTTCGACGCCATCAAACCCTCATTCGCGATCGTACGCCATACGCTTTTAATCTGATATGGATGAGAGTCTCGAAGGGATGTGGATGATGCGATTAGGGTTTTTCTAGGTGTACCTTAAGCTATTTCTGAATGTTTAAGGATACATGTGCTACCAGTTGCAGACTAATTCTCGCTGTAGAGACGCTCAATTGTTGGCCATCGTTACGATCGTTTTAGTTTTTGTGGAATTTAATTAGAAATTTATTCCGATTTCGTACAATCTTTCGAAAGCTTCGAACAATTCTCTTTTCTTTATTTGTTTCTCGCTCTACTGTGTTTTAAGATTAGATTTCCTCCTGCCTCTAACCTTCATGATTTCTATTCTCTGCTCACAACTAAATGACGTTTGTCTACCACCGAAACAAGCATCAACATTCTTACAAAACTCACCTCGTCTCGAGAGAAGAGGCAGAAATTAGAATCAGCGAACGATTGTCGTAATTTAATCCGGCACCTGCCGATTCTCGACGTGGGCGTAAAGAGATTCGCGAAATCGAAAGGTCGCACGGCGTACGCGACGGTTTTTCGCGAAAGGTCCTCTCGCTTGTCCGACCCAACGCCGCCATGTTGGCATCCGTAAAAGGAGACAGAGAGAGTATCGTGGTGCTCGCGACGGAAACGGGATTTTTCTCGCATCGTCAGCGCCGGGCTTGGTCTGCGTTTAGAAGCGATTTTCCCCGGCGCGAACGAAACCTCGTATTATGCCAAATTACCCCGACGCGTACCGGCGTAAATAAATAAATGTCCATACGTAACCGGTAACCCGTTATTACGGGTCGGTGTCACCCTACTCTCTGCGCGACCAAACCCGACACCCCGAGAGCGTCGGTCCTCTTTCCCCCCGTCTACGGTCGCGATGGCTCTTCCTCTATCGTCCTCTCTCACACCCCGTCCGTGAAGCTTTTCTCGTTCATCGCGCCACGGTAACCCGCTGTGACGTCAATGCGGAGAATCACGCTAAGCCGAATTCCGCGGGCGTTATCGTTTTTGCGAGCCGACGGTGCGGTCGGTGTTTGCGGGTTTCGTCGATGTCTGCCACGGATACGCGGGGGCACCAGCCGGAGAGAGAGAGAGAGAGAGAGAGAGAGAGAGAGAGAGGCTGGTTGTTAATGCGAGGAATCCTTTGTAATATTACACCTCGAGGGCCGGGGAAGAAGCGTAAGAATCGCCGTCTACCTGAAAAACTTCTATTAGAAGACCCTGCGTGTGTGACAGCTGACGGAAGAGATGACCGCTATAAATTTGGGCGAAACACGACCATTTTTAGGTCCATTTGTACGTAACCGTACCGCGCCCGAGACGTATCCATAAGAAAACATGCTACTTTCGAATTAGACGCGGAAAAAATCGAGAAAAAAAGCCGACAGAAGAGGAGACGAATGAGGGGGTTGCGAACCCATGATCTTCGGATTGCTGGGTCAGCTGCCCTACCAACATCGCCCAACGCCGGCGTCCTTGCTATTTCGATGTTAACGACTCCTTCTTCGCGGTTTCTTGGGATTTATAAACATATTGGAACATAGAAACCCTTATGGTCGTGAAATTGTTACCGCGGAGTACTTCGTCGGAATGACAATAATTCCTTGGACCCCGGATATGAAAGAAGGAACACGACGGACTCGGGAGAGAAAGCACTTGGATTCGATATCGGGGGGGTACGTTTCGCGGGCCACGAGCATGAAAGACGACGAATCCGCAACCCTCGTAATACGAGTCCTCGTAAAGTAGCATTCCCGTGTAAGTCCTTCTGTCGGTCGGTCGACTACCATCTACGGCTTTCTATTATGCATGCGTCCCTTATTGGCAGTAAACGTGCTCACCCTCCCTTTCGGGGCCACCCCCTGCCCCTATCGTTCCGCTCCCCTCCGCCCCCGCCGCGCCCGGAATTACGGCCGTAAGCATATTTCTAATTATAACGTCGCGAGGAGAGGCCTCACGGACAGACGGAGAATCTCATAAATTATGGAGGAACGAGCCGATTTCGGGAGAGAACGACAAAGGGAACGGACCCGCTCCCGGCAAGACGACCGTTACGAAAACCGGGGGAGTAATCCGCCCCCGAAAATTTCTGCGCGAAGTCGAGTTGCCTGAAGTGGTTGTATCTAGCGAAACGTCGGGGATAGAAAGCATTCTTCTGTATACAAAAATATTCTTGTAGATTTGTTGTGTCTTTATTAATTAGGCAGATGTTGTGGGTCGAGCGCTTCGGTCGAGCGCACGATCCACGATATTTCCGCGACCGATCGAGATATCAAAAAACTACAAGAACAGCTTTTTATTCCCATTGAAAAATAGAATATTTTCTAATTGAAGAATATCTTTCTATCTCTAACCGTTCGTTAGTTACAGACGTTCAAATCGAAGGGTTCTGTAGAGGCTTGCAGCGTAAATAAAACTAAACTAACAAACTTTTTCAGCAGCCCAAGTGAACGTACTGGAGTTTTGCAGAGGCATTAAGGGTAGATTCGTGGGAGCGGAGTCGCGCGCGTATGAAACTCGACAGCGGAAATCGCGTCGTGAGGGGGTGGATGTTCGCGTTTACGTTTTGATTTGTCGTAACGGGGATTAACGGGGCCGCGCAAATACGTTCATCATCGGTCGCGTTCGCGCGTCCACGCGGTTACACGCATACACCGTCTCGCGTGCCGGCGTATGGACTGCGATCCGCTCTCTGGAGCCCATTCGCCGCCACCAATTTGGCATCGAGAATGGTCCATAGTCATTAATGGGTCGTACGCGTTAACGATTATGTTTCGGCTGTAATCATTGGACCGATTGTCCCGATCGTCGCGCTAATAAAGCGTGATGGGGTGTACCGGTGTACCGTTCGGACATCGATGACGATGACGATCGCGATGATGCTGTTCGCTGGTAATTGCTCGATCCCCGTCCGCTTACACGGAATTGCCTCCCCGTTTGTTTACTGTAAATTACAGTTTACGGTATTTGTCTATTTTTCGCCGACGAGCTAGGCTGTTGGCCCCAGTACCGGAAACGGACGAAACGGAATTGAAATTCTGGGATTACGATCGTTCTAGATCACGTCGAAAATGTATATTTTATTTAGTTGTCAGAGCTGAAATTACGTCGACAAACAGGGGGTTCATTCTATATAGAAGAATAAATATAAAACAAGGATGTTGTAGCTAGTTAGAGGATGACCAACGTCACGAAAAATAGATAATAGCAAAGGCGCGCCAACGCAAGTAGAAACGACGAGCAATGGACAGACGCGTCAGCCAAAGCACACTTAATCGCTAATATAGAAACGAAAGATCCATCGAGCCCCAGCCAACCCTCGAAATTTTCAACCCCCGAGTGTCACCGCGCAAACGTCAATCGTCGCGAGAGCGAAAAGGCAATTCGCAGACGAGGGTGGGGGTGGGGGTGGCGTTTAATCTCGAAAATTCATTCGGAGTTTGATCCAAGACGGCGGGCACGGAACGCGTTGCGGTGCCGATCCGACGATTAACAGACGCTGGTCCCGGTCGTATCCGCGTTCTCGACCCTGGAGCAGCCCCTCGAGGGGATGAAAATCGCGGGGGCAAAGACGAAGGCCAAAACGTCGAGCTAAGACGTTCGCGGTTTCGCGCGAGGGGCCGCTGCAGGGTCCTTCGGCGTAATTACGTTAACCGCAACCGCCAAACGCCGCGAGGGGCCCCGAAAATACCGTAATCCGTTCGAACCTCTGCCTCTTCATCCACCCTCGCGAGCCACCACCCCGGAACGACCGCCGACGAGTGCCAACCACCGAATATACTCGTGGTTCTAGCTTCTCGAAATCGAAGACAGACATCTAGATCGCGAAATCTAAACACTCCAGGACGCTTGGAAATTATTCCGTACGCTTCTAAATATCGGTTCATCGAACATCCCCTTGAATTTCCACCGACGGATCGATGGGGGTAGAAATACTATTTTGATGATAATTTTGACGGTTCCTAGAATTTCGAGACAATTAGTCCCCTTTAAGAGGATGTCTAGATGTATGTAGAGTGTTGGAGGACGAGTTTGCGGACCGAAGCCAGCAACCGAAGGCCCGCCGGAAGCTCAACCGCGCGCATTGAATTAGTAATACCGGAGGTCTTAGAGCCGAAGGGACTTGTAAGCTGTAATTGCATTAATCGCGGTGATATTTTGGGCTCAGGTGCCTTCGCGCCCGCCACGGCTCGTTAATAGCCGCCATTATCGTTTCGTGGCGCTCGTCGCGGACCAACTACCCCCCCGCCCGAAACTCCAGTCGTCGTCCAAGTTTCCAGAGTGCTTGGGGAGTCGCTTTGACGTTTATCGAGCCGACGACAGACACGTCCGTGGCTAACTTTTTTCCCTCGCGCGGATGGAACGCTGGGGGAGCGGTGCTCTCCGCCGAATCCGTGAAAATGGCTCGCGAGAAAACACAACATTTCCTCGAGAATCTTTGCACTTTGTATCCTTTAACGTTCTTCGTAATTTCTTTTGTAAACACGCCGGGAAATGTCACCGTCCACCCTTTGGTCGCGCGACGATCGGTGTTAGAAACGAAGGGGTTGAAAGAGCGTAGGAGCGCGAAGGACTCGAGGGAGGAGGATGGGCCAGGACGAAACATTAATCTCTCGCGGTGGCAATATCGGGCCGATGATATTCGAGGCACGAGTATTATGAAGGAGGCGATGTCATTAGTCGGGGTCGCGTGTGCGAGCGGAGAGCTCCGCCGAGCGGACACCCTTGGAGCGATTTTCTCTCGGCGTTCCTCTGCGCTGTCTCCGGGTCCGCGATGCTCTGCGCGCGGCCCTGTGTGTCCGTCGGTAGTATCGATATGCAGGACCGTGATAATCGATTGCCGCATTCCTCGAGATGGAGCGACGCTGCGCGCTTTGAATACGCCAGAGGGCCCCCGATCGTGCACGATGCATACGAACCGCTCGTCCCTCGACGCCCCTCTCTTTCTCTCGCTACGCACTTATGGATATGCATGCATGTATGGAGAGGAGCACGCACACCACTCCCCCCACCGGGTCTTCTGGATATTGCTTTTTCGTCGCTTCGGAGAATTCGTTAGCGGACCCGATATCGATGCCCGCCCGGGGGGCGTTCTTCCATCGATTCGTAGACGGGCCACTTCCGTTTCGAAATATTTCGATTCTTGCGCGTCCGTGGCGTCTCGTCGATTACAAATCTACCGCCAAATGGGACACAAAGGCGAGAGGGCAGACTAAGCCTATAATGGAAACGTGCCAACTTATCGTCAAAGTATCCGTCCCGTGGATTTTTAATGAAATCCTCTTGGGGTTGCCCAAGATGGACCGCAACTATCGTCGTGAAATTAATATTGAATGATTTTTGTACTATTGGGAACCGAAATACTGAGACACTGCCCAGAAGTTAAATGACACCATGGCTTATTATTGGATTACACTAGGAAGAGTACGAACAGCGTTCACCTTACACAAGATCTACTGTATTCTTGGAGGTTTCTGGGGATGAAGAAAAGGGAGAATCGCGAATCGAGCGAGGGTTAGAGGGGGGTGGCGATGGACGCGACGAGCAGTGGCCATCGTTTTGGAGCATAGTTGTTGCGGAGGCGGAGCGCAAGGGTCCTGAACGTTCGCACTCGCGCCGCCACTACCCTTCCCGTCAGCCCTGCCGCGGCTCGGTTATTGTTCACGTTAATTGATGCGTTATGTTTGATGCCGTTGTGATAGCCATTGTACGCGGGGTGTCCACTGATAACTGAGTTACCGACTGCTGCGGCCAGAGTGCACTCAAACCTAATTATCTCGGCCCAACTGCGACTGCCGCATTGCGTTGCCGTTGTTCGTACCCGAAATCGTGCGCCGCAGTACTCTCCGCAGCGATCGACGATCGCTCGTCCGGCTAGGCGCTACGGACACCGTCCCTTTTATCCTGGCTTCAAAAATTAGCGAAACCATCGGTGTCGCTGGTCGTAAGAATATTAAAAACATCGAGACGGAATGGGAAAACGATATCGAAATTTGTTCAAAGTTCGCAGACGCCCGTAAAAATTCAGCCCCCGATAACTCGCGGCTCTTTTTTCCGTTCGATCGAGTCGGAAGATGGCCGTCCCGGACATCTGTCCGTCCTTTCATGCCGGGAGGCTCGCTGGAGCGACAAGGTTTTTGCGGTATTTTCTAATTGTCAAAGAGATAGTTCCTCGCGACAGTTTTACCAGGTTCGCGGTACTCTTTCGGTGCGGTCGATCGAGTCGGAAGGCGACGATCGGGCCGTGGTTCCCGAGGAGAGAACGCAGTGGGCCGCGAACGACGGCGAGGAACCGAGAGGCGGTCGACTCTTTTGTACCGGAAGTTGAGCTATAAAGAGTGCGAGGGCAGAGGAGAGGGAAGGTTGACGAGAGGGGAGGGGGCGTAGGGAGGCGTTCGCCCGGAACAAAGAACAAAGTCTCTTTCGCGGCGGTGGGCCGCGGTGCGATTAGACCAGCCTTCCAATTAACCGGTCGAAGGTGCTTTCGGCTGCAACCCCCGTCGTAAACTCGACTTCTTTACGCGGCGGATCGCGGCGAGGCCGCCGCGAAACGGAAGCTCGCCACGATAAATTCCGAAAATCAATTCCGTCGCGAACGACTTCGGAGACGAGAGAGCTCCTTTCGGTACGGCGGTTCTCTCGCGCGTACGGCATTCTATCTCGCTGCGCCCTCAAAAAACCACCGTTCGCCGGCCGTTTTTTCGGTCGGGTTCGCTCCTTTTTAACGAACAATCTCCCCGTTCGGCGTCGGTTCTTTATCGTCCCGTCGAGAAATTTACGATCGACGCCGAGAGTCGCGAGAGGATCCCTCGCAAAACGGTTCGATCGCCGCGGACACGACGTCCCGCGTGGCCGCTTAAAATTATTTCCATCCAGAGACGAACGGACGCGGCCGTCCGGCGTAAACGCTCCCCGGACCGGCGCGAGTCTACCGGGTTTATGGCGCAAACGGTATTTTTTATCAGTCGGTCTTGCCATGGACACTGCAAAACCGTAAAATAAATATACAAGATGATGCCCGGGGAACACCGCGCGCCCGGTAAGTAATTGTAAATCTTTCGCGAAAGAATCGTAGACCCGCGATTAAAGCGTCGAAACGCGTCGCTTCGGAATATTAGCGTTTATTACTTTCGATATAAATCCTCGCGGCAACGCGACGTTGGAGCGTTTGCATTCAATTTTCTCAGTCCGTCGCAATTCCATCTTGGTCACGTTTTACTCAACTTTCAGACAATCGTGACAATATCGTGACTTTAAACGCTGGCGTTCGACTCTTTGGCCGCTTAGATATTAACAAAAGCCTATCCGAGGATTCCTGAAATTTTACGGCGACGGTAAATCGACCGATACGATCCGCCCACGCCGTAATGACCTACGATTTCTTCTACGAGGGATACTCGGAGGTCTCGGACCAAGGGGTCGCTTCCAGAACCTTTCGCGCGGTATTTTCGCGATGATCGCCGCGCTTCTCTCCGTTCCCCTCTTCCCTCCCTTCTCGATACCACTTTCCCCGCCTCCCACCCCCTCCTCGTATCCTCCAGCTTTCCGTGACTTCGACCCCCGCGCGCCGTACGCGAACATATCGCAGAAAATTACATTTTGTCGGTTGTAAAGGGAGCGTCGTAAAAATCGTAACGCCCGGCGACGCTGACTGCGGCACGCTGCACGCCCAGCGAAATTGCACCGGCCCTCCGCCTATCTGTTGCCCATCAACATTGCTCCACGCTTGATAGACCCTTTGTAAAACGTCATTCTACGGGGCTTTTATGCTCTCTCCTAGGCCAACCGGACCCGCGATCCTTCGATCCTTGTTTCGTCCTCCGACGAAACGGAAAGTCGACAAAACTCTACTTATTATAACTTCCGGTCGAGCTCCAGGCGAGGGACCGCGACAACGCGAGGACAGTGTCGGTGAAATTTGATTAATATTTGCAAAGGAAGAACGTGATCCCCAGAAACGTGGATCTAGCTGGCTAGAATAGCGTCGGGAAGTATTATAAAATCACTTTTTGTTCCCCTCCGTGAAGGTGATAAGCCTCTAATGCCTTAGGCGTGTATTTTTAACACCTCGTGCGATATGATATATAGGTTTTTTGGTAGTCGGAGCATAAAGTAACAGTGTTTCGTTCTGTATATGCTATTAGAACTCATCGGTACGGCTTATCAGATTCTGGCTTACACGAGGCTATTAGTTGGAAACATTCTCCTATGTGTGGAGCCACTAGATCGAACTCGATAGCGAGGAAGATCTTAATAGAAACGAGCTACCGCCTGAAGCAGTAACTTTCGATGTTAATTGAATTAAAAGTGAAATATTTTCGACCAAACTCGAAGTTGGAATTAACTTTTCCGAGTGAAATGATTGCTATTCCGTTTATTTACTGCGCTCTTTCTTGCGCAATATTACCCGATATAATCCCTTTTTGTGTTCGACGAACCATACCGTGTCCATCTTCTAGTATTCGTGCTAATTGAATACCTTAGGTTACGATGATAATAAATATACAAGATAATGATACAGTGACGCCATTATTTATTCAATTTTAAACTACCATATCGAATCTTTAAACCTGTTTTCGTCAGAAGCGCCAAAAGTGGAAGATTCATGACCCCGCGAGCGATCGATATATCATATTATATTCGTCGAGGGCGAATTTTCTCGTGTCGACGAGCGCGTGTCGCCGATTTTGACTTTTTCTCCACGTAATGCGTAAAAATGCACGCCGCCGCGGCTACTTGCGACGTATTAATGCCCATTACCTCCGGCATCCATACTTCGAAGTACGACTGGCGGATAACAAGCAACGCGATAAATGTCCGCGACGCAACGAGCCTCGGTCCGACATGAATTATTTGCAGTTTGTTGCGCGTATCGTGTGCACCAATCCCGACACTGATCGCGACGCGTTAACCCTTTCGCTGTGCCAATGCCGACCGAAAAGCGCCCACGCAGCTCGATCGTAAAACCCATCAACAGCACGTTCGCCGAGAAATAATATTTCATCATTTCGCTGTCCCCGATATACATAATTATCATTCTCGGTGGTTAGCTTCGTGCTTAAATCCACGCAGAAAAATTATTTACAAGTCCACGTACTACGGTACTCGATCCAAACGTAAGAAAATGTCCCTTCGAATGACTAAAGACACATAAGCAAGAGTAGTACACGTAACTTATACGGTTCAGTATTTTACATAAAAAGATTGCATTCTTTCATGGATTACTGTAGTTGGTTAAATCTCTTTCGTTATTAACCCATTGTTAGGAACTCCTGAGAAAATAAATCTGGAAGTTGTATTTTAATTTAAGGAATCATTGTATATCATTGTACTTTGTCCGTAAGGGGTTGATTGGTATGATTTCGAACAGACGCTGATTCGAGACAACCCTCGAACGATCAAAGTCGTTGACAGTAGCGAAGGGGTTAACCGCGTTCGAGGAGTCCCGATGGTACAAAAGAAGACTCGTCCGGGGTGGGACGGTCGTGTCGGGCGACGCTGACCGTCGCGGGCGTCCGTGTGCCCGTTGTCTCCGGGCGTCTGTGTCGTCGGGACCGCAAAGCCCCGTAATTAAACTCGGAGAGCGTCTTAGATGCAAAACGTACTTAGTAAGCGGAGCTTACTCGGCCCCCCTCCCTCCTCGAGAGTCTCTTCCGGGGTTCCTCCGCAGAGGGCTTTGTGCGAAGGGGTTCTCTGGACCGTCCGGCGGGAGAAGAGACGGAGAACCGCGCGGAAGCGAAACGGCGGAAGGGTGGGAAGGGTGGAAGGAGCGTGTGCGGTCAACTGTCCCTTTCCATCCGCGCGAAACCCTCTCTCTCGCTCGCTACGAGCGTTGATGGGTTTTCCAACCCCCAAAGTGGAACCTGCTTGTTCCGACGGCCAGTTTCGACTCCAACTATGGGATCCAGTTTCCATCGGACGACGTAAGGAGGCGAAGGATCGCGCTGAGTAACCGAGACGGGGGACTAGATTCCACGATTAAAGGTCCGTTTACACCCGCGCGTCTGTTCGTAACAATGTATTATTTCGAGCAAAAATATAGATTAGTATCAGTAAACTCGGTCGTTTCTTAAAAGGCACTCGGACGCGGTTTCCCCTTCTGCGAACGCGTCGACCCCATTAGAATACGTAATCTGCCGAGGCGAAACTTTGGCGTCCCATATGGCTCGAAGTCGCGTCGTTAAATCGTTATTAATTATTACTCGATTAACCGCGAATATTGACCGAATTAGCGCGGCGAGTATTCCCTGGAAATCGAAGGAAATTCCGAAGTGACGCGCAGTCCGCCTAACGAGGATTTACAATAGCCGCAGCTGCCTTCCTCGAAGGGTCACGAACTAATGGAGACGTATTCCAACGAATTACCACGATCCCCGCCCCATGAACATCCCACGTGCGTGTTTCTCCCAGGTATTTTCGGGATTGATACGCACCTCGTCGATTCCCCGCGAACGTCCAGCTCCTGATAAAGTAAACGGTCGGAAGCACAGTGGACGCACCTTGTTTCCGGTCAAACGTTTCCGCAAATACCCGAACCCTTTCCGTTTCGTTCCATAAATAAATTGTGAACAAGCGAGCTTCCAGTTTCTATAGCAACTCCAAATTCGTTCGAGATTTTTCGGGACCGTCCTGTGCAAATGGAGGGGGATCGCGGAGGTGCGAGACGCGGAACAACGTCGGATCGATCTCTCCCGAACGTGTCTTGGTCGTCGGGAGACGGAATTAAAGGGGTCGACGGTTCGGTAATTGTCGGCAAATATTAATAACCGCGGGAGGGTGAGGTGAGGGGGGAGGGGGGGGGGTGGTACGAGAGGTCTCGCGAATTCAAAGAGAGCGAGAGAGGAGGCCCCGTAGAGAGCGAGGCCGGCGACTTCGCGAGGGTGAACCCACCGAACCGGTTATACTCGAGAGCAAATACATAATGCCTGGATGATTTTCCTACGACGAAGGGAGAGACGGTCGTCGGGCGTGATTGAAATTCGGCAACTCTCGCTTTGACGCAATTACCGCGTCCGTTCTCGTTGGAAGCGCCACGGCAACGGACCGCGTTCGCCCATCGCGGCGACGAAAGACACGCAGACCTCGAAGATCTTGGAAAGGACGAGCGACGAGGGATCCTGGACGCGAAGAAATAGAAGAAGCTGGTCGAATCGCGTCTACGATCGCATGAAAATAATTCTGGATACCTGGCCCCAGCGGCCGGGGATTGAGGAACGGGGGGAGGGGGTTGACGTCGGTCAAGTTTCTCGAAAAAATTTCAAGGAATTCGTTACGAAACGAAGCCCCCGAGGTGCGCACGCCATAAGAAGCCCCTCTTCTCGATATCCTTCGCGGACCATCGTCGTACACCGGACTTATTCATCGTCGATCGTTCCCATCGCGTCCACGATTATATTGGATCGTCCGCGCATAAATGCTACGGTCCTAGTCATATCCGGCTGGAGCGTCCGCGGTGCTTCGGGACGTATTACGTGACCGATCGCTTCGTTAACGTTTGCTACGCTTCTTTCCTATCCGCTTCTCGGAACCGAAATGTGCTCTCCGCGTTCGATCGACTCCGGCTAGCCTCCCCGAGGTTGTCACGTAAGGCCGATTATCGGACGATAGCCCATTACTTTTACACCAGAGTGACACGTATCGCATCCGCTGCTCCCACAAAGAGAATACCTCTTGTAAATCGAGGAAAAGAATACTTCTACTCGTTGGTAATTTGATACTTGCATACGAAACATCGTATTCTCGTAAAGGGGTTCGCGAGCAGACTGGGGATATTTATAGAATTAATGAAACGGGCTAGAGGGTTGCCTCAACCCCTAAGTATAATAATTCCTGTATCTTTAAGTGTTTCCTATATCTTTGCATATTAAGTGCATTCTGTAGTTTCATGCATAAACATCCAAAGTCTAGTAAGTGATATTTATCCTCGATTATTGCAGGAAATCGGCCCTGAAAATTCCTGCGATGATCGAGCCAATCGATTCGATGTAAATTGGCCCGTGCATATCCCCCGCTATTTGCAGCCCCGTCATCTTACTTGTTGCTTAGCGACCTCCACCTGTCTACATCGTGCAACGATCGGGGCCCTCGCGCGACGGCAGACGTTCTGCTAGACTACTTTTACGAAATGCACACTTGGATTCATAGCAGAACCGCGATAGACCGAGAATAGGCGAGGAGAAAGGGGGATTCGAAGGAGGTCCTGGAAAATGTCCGCGGACAATGTACCCGTGTGGCAATTCTATATCCCCGGAGGATGCAACGCGGCCGTTCCGCGTACGCGCGAGCGGCTCGTCTCGGTCGATAGCGTTAGCCACGCGTGTAACGCGACACCGTATATCTGCTGGTAGATTGGAGACTGCGATCGCCGCTCAGGGAGGTCGGCCGTCTTCCACCTGCCATAATTCCATAGAGTCTCCTACACGGTCCCTTTTCCCTTTCGCCCTCTTGAATTACTAAACGCGTCATCGATCGACAAAGACTCGGAACGGGGGGGAACGTGGAAGGAGGCAAAAGTCTCGGAGGCGTCGTGGATTTCGTGGATCACGGCGGAAACAGGATCGCAGGATTTCAGCGAACGCGTCGTCGCGGAGAAACGCACGCGGCGAGGGTCGAAATTCCCTTTGCTGGATGTTTAATGCGGCAATCTAGGGGCGTGATAAAGTGCCAAACGAACGCCGAAAGGGAATCGCGAAGCGACCGGCGGGAGCCTCGCGTCCCGTTCGAAGCGTCCCACAATGCTGGCACAAGCCATTACATTGTATAAACACTGGTCGTCGGGCCGAGGTTCTTGCGGCGCGGAGAAGAGGCCACTTCAGAAACTGAAACGGAGGAAAAGAAAAGAAAGGCGACCGCTTGCGGTCCGCGATTGAAACGCATCCACCCTTCCGGTACTTCTGTCCGTTCCTTGCCCCCGACGCGACTCGATCCGTCCTCTCGCGGCTTTTCTCTTTTTCCATTCCGCCAGGAGACGCCGCAAACATTCCCTTTTGCGGCGCCGCCTTCAAAGAACAACTCGAATGAAGATCTCTTTTTCAACGAACCGCAACGGTCCGTTGCGCCGCTTTCTATGCCCGCGAGTACGGATCCCCCGCGGCGAGTACGCGCCACGAACCTCCTCGATTACACTTGCGGAAACGATCCATCGATCTTCCCTGCGCTTCGACGCGCTCGTCTTTAGCCTTCAAATTCATTTCTTTTTTAAACCGTAGTATGCGAATCTTAACTGTGGAGAAAAGTGTCGACGAGTCGGAGGAACTGTAGATTTGTTAGTTTATTAAAATCGGGGGTGGGTAAACATAATTAGTGCAACGTTTTCAGCAGTTATACAGGAACGTAAGTAATTCAATCGTGCAGAAGCAAATCTTATTTTTACACTGTGCTTCTTTGGATCTACTTCTCTTACCTAACATCCCCATCAAGAAATATTACTTACAAATCTATCAATTACGAACCGTTCGATCGTCACAATTGATTACAAGCATCGAATAGGGAAAGAAAGATCGAAAAAGGATATGCTTCCAAGACATATTGCGATTTCAAAGCAGTAAAAAAACGGTTAAACGCGATCGAGGAAGAGACAAGATGGCGAAGGGAACTCGATGGTCGTTTTCCAACGAAAAGCGACGATTCTCCGGTACTCGTCGGTCCGTTAAATATTGCAGGGTCCCGTGTAACCTCGTTGGCTCAGCTTCGACTCGTCGCCCCTTAACCGGGAGCGTTTCGTCGACGGGAAAAGAAGAATAACGTTCTTTGCATACTCGGATTAAAAGGCAAACAGTCCTTTGGCTCCGCTAGGAGGGAGGGCGGGGGAGGGTCAGAAGCACGGAGAATATCCGTACTCGTTGAAAGGAAATTTATGGGAATTAATATCGGTTCCCCCGAGAAGGGAGGGAAGGGGGCCAAGAGAGGTAACTCGATTCTAGATGTCTCGGGGACTCGCGGAATGCGACTCGCCGACATGCATGAGAGGGAACTTTAAGAATTTAATTCGTGCACGGAGCCGGGGGTGGTTCGCCGCCATTCTCGGGGCCCCGACATCTCCGGAAACCGCCCCAGCGAGACGGAGAAGTCTCTCGATCGAAAAGGAATCGTCCTTTTGTCTTCTCGGTCGATCGTTTTGCAATTTAACAAGACTTTAATTTATTGTACAGTGTCGCAAAGGTTTGAATTTAAATAATTACTTATCGACAATTTAATTGCAAGTGGCACACAAGTGCTATTTGGCTTTCAAATGGTTAATTTTTCCCCGAGTAAAAGATCCATGAAGATAGTTTTCGTGAAAGTAGCGGGCATGGAGGACTAATATAATTTGCTATAGAGCCCCGGATATTTCAATATTGCAAAAATTCCTGACCCCGAGGTACAAGAGTGATCGATCTGGCGCGGAATGGGCCATACGGTTCGTATCCGCGTCGACGGTCACGAGCCGAAAACGGTCCGTCGCGGCAACAAAAAATCCCCATTAAGTTGCCGTATGTCTCCCCTGGGGATGGACCCTGCGACCGGGAACGTGGGGCGAGGCGTTAAACGCGGAAACGCGATAAGCTAAAACAGTTCGCGTCGATGCGCTCCGCGGGGTCCCCGGGCGTGTCACCCTCATCGCTGTTTTGGTTATTCCGGGGAAAAATGAAACGTCATCGAGAGGAGTCCTTCGACACGGATCGCGTAATCGACGGGAGCGGAAAAAACAGCGGGGAAGATCCCCCACCGTGGGGGACGACACGGCCCGAAGGAAAGCAACCGAACTCGGCTTTTAGGCGAGCAAACATCCGCAAAGACTCCGCTGTTCGAGCAGCGTCGAAAAACAATTGATAATTACGAATTTAAGAAAAGAGACTGTTCTCCGTTTCTCACGAAATCACTATGAAAGACTCCTAAAAATCGTATTTATTTTGGTACGCTTCGATAGTCCATCGAAACTAAATGTTTGCAAAGCAATAGTTCCCATAGGCTAGCAGGCGAAAACATGCTCCATATGTTGCCAATATCCTCGGATCCACAAATTATTAGCATAAGGAGAACAACACCGAGAAGAGGGCACCATAAATTACCAGTTTTACGGGTGGCTCGCGTAATGAAGGACTTTTGTCCACCTAGATCGAACGATCGAGCCGCAACGTAGCCAAAGGGTGGAAAGAGGTTTGGTTCCGTCGGGACGAAACCGAGAATTTGAGGAAAGAGGATCGACGGACGGGGCAGAGGGTGGCGCGTACGAGCCCGTTCGATCGGATCGATCGTCTACGCGCGAAAAAGGTCAAAATAGTTTCACCCCGATAGGGACCGTCGAGGTATCCCGGTCCGTGCACAGGTGGAACCAGGCTGTTGGTCCCGTTCGAGCGGGGGCCATTTAAAAAAATAACCCGGCATTAGAAGGGTCTCGTTTTATTTCATCGGCGCGGACCGCGATTACCGCGATAACCATCCAGCGGAGCGTTTTTCGGACTGGGCAACGTCGCCACCGCCGCCTTTGCCATCGGCATCGCTGCCATTATATTTAACGCGATTCGTTCGATTCGCCTAGCCGTCCCTTCGCCCGTTCCCAATATCCGTCGACGGCCGTCCGCTAACGAAAATAATGAAAACAGAAAAAAAAGAATACACGATCTCGCCCTCGTCCCGTCCGCGAGAGCCCGACCGAGCGGAAAAGAATGTCTGCTTTTTCCTTCTCCAGGTCGGTCGGTCGGAGGAGATTTCGACGTCGATGGAACACATAATCCTGATATCTGTCGGTTTTCGGGCAATAAAACACGCGTCCCATAGAGTCGTGGCCCCCCCCGAAAACTGCCGCTGCCGGCTGCCGATAAAGAAACGGGCCGCAGATACGGATCCCCTCCGGCGCGGGAGTCCTTTCGACGCTTTGGTTCCCATTTTTTTTTTTTTTTTTCTCTCTCTCTCCTCGCGATCCTGGTCCGGCGTAATTGCCAGTCCTTGGACCGGGCAACGATCACCGAGGTCAATCGGCTCCCGTTAACCGACGAGCGTGCGCGAGACGCGTTATCGCGGCCGCAACCCTATCATCCCGCTTCATCGACGATCATACTTACCCGATAATATAATAGAAATCGAGGAAAATTAATATATGCCCGGTCGCGGCCCAACGGACACCGATTGCTACCTTCGAAACAATTATCCTGCAACGGACGCGTTACCGACACGATCGTAGACCGCGAAACAACCCCTTCGAGATCCAGCGAATCTTCTTCTTTTTCTTTTTTTTCTTTTGCACGAGTATTGAGATCGACACGCGTCGACGAGAAACTGGACGAAGATCCGCTTAGCAGAAGTCGGGCAAAAACGCTCGGCTATTACGTTTCCGCGCGCTGGACCGAGAGTAACCAGATCGGCCGGTTTCGAATGACCCGCGCTCCAGCGGAGAGTAAACATTTTCGTATTGCTGGACGCGAGCGTAACTCAAGCGCCGGTCCCATGCTATCCGGGGACCACACCTGGACGTTTCGGGGAAACCTAGGCGATTCTCGAGTCCCCGCGTCTTGGATCCGATCTCTCGACACGCGGGGGCGATCGTGTTCGCCGCAGTTCCCTTGGAGCGTCCTTTAGAAACTATTTTAGAGAAGTATCGATCGTCGAAAAAATGTAGACTCGCGATCGGTTGGAATATTTACTTTGGAGACTGTATTAAAATCGACAGCATTTCTCGGTTATCGCTGAACTTTAGAGGGGCCGTTATCGATAGCGTTATTTAATAATAAATAGGGTTGAAGAGGGTGGAGGTTCGTGTAACGCGTGTCCGCGATCGTTCGAAAATAGTCGCCGCCGCTCTTGAAAAGGATAGGCTGTTCCTACGATACAGCCAACCTAACCCTGCCAACCAACCCTTCTGACTAAATATTTTCGTTCCGAGTCAACCTTACCCTGCGTCGTTCCAACCCCTGGGGGGTCTTCGAATTCTGATTCATACTTTGGAACGTTGCGTCTTGAGCTTCGTTCTATCCTGTTACCCTCTCGCTTCTGCTCCAAAATCTTTCTATTATTTCGCAAGAATTCCGATTATCAGACACTAGACTATCCAGAAGGTCGCCAGGATTTTAGAAATTTTCTGTGCACTTTGGAAATCCCGTTCAAACTGGACTTTTAAAGTTCCCGAAAGGTGGTGAAATTTTTCGGTGAAATTGAATCGTTTCAAATAATTATGGAAAAATTATTTTCGTTTACGGGCATCAATTACAATAATTTTTGGTGAATAGACATACTCCCGAAATCCTACCCACTTGCGAGAAAAAAATTCAAGTAGATGGACAAAGTCAACGAAATTAAAAAATTTCAAATCGTTCTGGAAAAATTATTTTTGGTTGCTGGCATCAATTACAATCATTTTTTGTGAATAGACATACTCCCGAAATCCTACCCACTTGCGAGAAAAAAATTCAAGTAGATGGACAAAGTCAACGAAATTAAAAAATTTCAAATCGTTCTGGAAAAATTATTTTTGGTTGCTGGCATCAATTACAATCATTTTTGGTGAATACACATACTCCCGAAATCCCACCCACTTGCGAGAAAAAAATTCAAGTAGGTGGACTTTGTCAACGAAATTAAAAAATTTCAAATCGTTCTGGAAAAATTATTTTTGGTTGCGGGAGTCAATTTTAATCATTGTTGGTGGATAGACATACCCCCGAAATCCTACGTACTTTCGAGAAAAAAATTCTTTACCGAATATATAATGTCTGACCATGAATGAATGATTCCCCTGAAATGCCATGCGTATGTTTGAATTATCATAACTCCTGAACGGATTGAAGGATTTTAATGTTTCAAAATGCAAACGACGCGTATTTTGATGAAGAATATTTATAAATTCTAAGAATGTTGGGAGAGATGTTCCTTAACCCCGTAAAAATGGTCCAATTCCTCGTCTTTATCACTTCGTATGTATATAGGCACAGTTCAATTGTCCGACACATTTAATAATCTGGATAGTCGGTACTTTACTGTATTTTTAAACGTCGTTGTTGTTCGCACGTAATAAACTTGTATATTATAAGAATATCCAATACTTGTACCGAGATACAATATTTGGCTTTCGCTCCTTATGAAAAGATTCTATATTATGTATATTTTCCTGGCCAAATCTAGCCACGTTGGCCAAACAAATTGTCCAGCTCGGCGATAATATGCACAACGGATGTTAATAGAATAAATTACTTTGTTGTATGGAAACTGGCGCCGAGACGAAGCAGTCGCGTTCTCGGTTCGTCGGGGTACGACAGCCGACGAACGAAAGAGGATTTTTGTCCCCCCAGTAGGGCTATCTCCGGATACGGTCTATCCCGATATCGGATAAAAGAATAATACCGCAAAAGCGAAAAAGCTTTCGACTTTACGACGTTCGGGGGAGAACCGACGCTCGGGTTTAGACGCGGCTGACCCTCCCGTGGATGTTTCCACTCGCAAACTGGATTCCGATGACCGATCTCTATTTCCATATGGGTCACGGGGTACGGGGCAGGGGACGGGGAAAACTTGTCGCCGCGAAATTGATATTTGAGCGAGAAACGACCCCTGGGTCTCCACCCCAGGGTGAGAAACTCCACCGATTACCAACCGAAGTCGGGTCGATCTTGCGAAAAAAAGAGGGACGCGGAAAGACGACGGTTCCGCGGTTTCGTCGATCATAGAGAATTAGCATTCGCGCAGGATGCACGTTCCAACTATTATACTATCGACGTAACCGAGTATAATGTTATTCAGCCGACGGCTTTGTATGGATATCGAGAGACCGTAGAGCACAGATGCTGTCCGTCGGAGGATCGAGCCGTGCTACCGCGTCTCGAGTAGGTGCGTAAGAACCCCTTTAAACGCCGTCTAACGGCTGTTCCGTTCTCCTCCCGGTCCTCGAGGACGTATTCGGGCAAGATTACGCGCGCTCGTCCAGACGCCGCAGTTCATCCGCCTTCATGAATCGTAATTACGCATTAAGTGCGCGCGGACCAGCTTCCCGGACCCTCGGTCCCTTGGCCATCACCCTTTCGTACGAAACACGCTTTCCGCGGGACGATTCCCACTCCAACGCCATCTTCAATTTATTCTCTACGGAATTCCCATCTAATTCTTTCTAACTTGCAAAAGTTCGTCGAACGTCAAGAACAGGCCATTTTGGCGTCGAGAAGGATACAAAGTAAGATCAGTGTATTTCGCGTTGCGTTTCGCTTTCGTTTCTACTTCGTCGATTAAAATATATGAATTTGATATTCTTCTACGCTCGACAGATGCTCGATTTTAATACATGTTTGAATGCGCTAAATTGGAGGAATTTATTTATAGAAAACAGCTTTCGATTGAAAGTAGTCCTGTGAAACGTACGACGTCGAGTCACGAGAGCCTCACACGCGATAGATTTGCGCGTGTTCGAACTAGAGACTCTGTGGAAACCGTGGGTGAAGCCTAGGTATAAAAAAACAAACGCGATCGTAATTCTGAAGTGCGAAGATATACGAATAATCGAATTGCTGGAATTCATCGTCGATGGCCAGACGCAACCTAGTTATCGGGCGCGGTAAAATGGAACAAAAAGCTGCGTAACGATCGTTTACTTTTGCGTTTTAATTCAACAAATAAATAAAGTTAAGGGGTAAATTACGTTAAAGGCCATATATATCGCGGGCAATCACTTTTCGTTTACGGTAACGCGATTTGTACCCGGAGGCACTTACGCTGTCGACGCCAAAAATGCTTGGAAATGGTGGTCGTGCACGGTATTAATATTATTATGCGATCTCGCGAAGCTGACAAATATCGCGAAATACGTCCCGTTTTATTGATGTTCGCTGGGACGCGTCCGTAGGCCTACTTTAGCGCGTAATTAAAATGGCTACGGGGAGACGCGTTTGCTCTGTAGCGAGCCAAATTTCAACAGGTAACTTGTTAACACCTGACGCCACGTTTGTGACTATAAAAATAATTTCTATCACAAATCGCGCTTCCATACGTTTCATTAACAATTCCCAAGTAGATAAAAGAATATCGAGATTAAAAATAAATCTTATCCCTATTGCTGTTTGTACAAAAGCTGTTCAGGCGCTTTAGAAGCAAATGGTAGATCCTTGCGCCCTATTCGGAGCGTCGAACGTGCTAAATAAATGCGTAAAAACACGGAGGCCGACGATGGTCTTCGCGGGGGATCGAGAATCCGAAGGTATTATTAATTTTTCCTAAGCAGATCCCGGTCATCCACGGTATCGGCCGCGGGCTAGGAAGCAGCGGGTTGCTGCAGGTGCCGGGAATGGTCAATATAACCTCAAAATGTAAATCATATTGGTATTCCCGGAGGGTGTTCTCTCTCTCTCTCTCTCTCTTTCGATCTCTGCGCCACGAGCGCGTATTAAACGCGTACCCGGGTAAGACGACCGTATATTAGTTTCTGCGGGTTTCCCTATTGGATTTGCCCGTCGCGTTTCCCCTGATTGTTTACGCGGCCGGCCGCTAATTCCCCGGGATGGGCGACGACTTCGAAACGGCCCCCGGGAGCCCCGAAAACCGTGAACGAAATCGGTTCCCTTCGATTCGAGATCCCCGTGCGCGACACACCGGCCCTCGTAGATCGATATCGTGCCGCGGGATCGAAGCGTATCGCGTCCTCGACCCTCCTCTCACGGGCGAGCGTTAAACGTAGGCGGACGGCGTCCAGAGTCCGCGGTGCCTTCGACGTGGGGAGTCCGCGCGGACAGCGACCAGAAGGATTTCTAACCGAACGCACAGCGGTAGCTGATGTATTTTGACGTGTCCGACGAGAGAGACCGCTGTACCCCTCCCCCCGTTTCCCCCCTTTTTCTCCATCGAGCGCATTATCTAATGGAGCATTCCCTCCTTCTCCGCGAGCCACCCCCTACCTGTCGCGGATTTCTTTTGCACGATGGCGACCCAAGGCTCCGGGTTTCGCAGAGCCTCGACCAACTCCGTGGGCCCTCGCTAGCCCCCCTCCTACGAGCCCCCCTCGCTACGAAGTTTATCTTAATCTAGAAAACGCGAAATTGTGCGCTCGTGGACGTTGCAATTGGTGTCGGAACTAAAATTGTGTGCAAAGATCGTAGGTTGGTACAAGGAATACCCACGAAAAAGAATAGCTCGTGAATGTCTAAATATATTGATCTTAATGTACGTAAGACTTGATGAGCAGTAGCCTCATGATTGTGAAACTTGACATAAAGAACTTGCGACGAATTAAAGTCGTTATTGTACGGCAAGGGGTTAATCCGTTGGAGAACATTCTACTTGGACAACTATGTGAAGTTTACACAGTAGATCGAGCAAATTAAAATCGAAGCTCCCAGTGGCCGTCTTACTGTAATAGATATCTAGAACTTGCGTCCGTTCTGTTAGAAACTACATAATTTTAGTATCGAAACGATGAACTTTCCACCCAATTCCGGATGCTTCTACCCCGATCACTATTGCAATATCGGCGCTTCTATAACTAAACATACCCGCAGTAAACTTCCACCTTTTGGCGACGATGTTTTGGATGTAAACTGGTACATCGACTGGTCGAATGTGATTAATACGACCAACCTCAGAAACATTTCCAATAACGAAATCACGGCTTCTGAATATTTAACCCGACTTCTCGACTTCGACAAGCCGCGACAATGCAACGGAATCGGTAATTCTTTTACTAGTAGCACTCACGACTGCAAAACTGTGAGATTATGCCCTGATTTGTAACTTTCTAAATTGTATAGATCGGAACTTTCTCTGGCAATAACTTTTTCTCCGCTTGTAGACTTACTCGTACCGAAACAGCGGCTATACAGTTTACTTTGGAATTAAAAAACTTTACACGATCCTCCCTGGCGACTATGTTCGCTTCTCTCATCTTCGATCCGGACTCGTAACTACTCGAATCGAGCTGCGAAGCGTTCTGGAATTTCGTCGGAAACAAATTACGCCACCGTAACGTTCCATTTTCTGTGAAATACGGCGACGAGGTTGCAATTTCCGAGACTCCCGCTCCTGACTTATTCGCAAAGTCAGTCTATATAAAATCAGTCACCGTACGTTTGTTCGAGATCGCGTTTACGGGCCAAAAATTAACGCGCTTAAAATTGGTATGCAAGGGCTTTTCCTTTGTTCGAACCGTCATTATGTACCTTTGAGTTTTAACATACCGGTCTCATTAGTGGAATACTGGCTAATAATTTTAATCTTTAGTGGATATTTTCCTGTCGATCTAGTCTGAGCAAATTATTAAAACTCCTATGCAATTGTAGGCGAAAACATATTACACGAACGTTGCTGTAACGAAAGGGAGTTGACGATCGATCTTTGTAAAATAGACACCGTTTAAAGAAATCGTTGTTTATACATTTCATTTCCACGTTTCTTTCATCAAACACGCACAAGGCGGGAAAGAACGACCAGCCGGCCATATTGGTTCCGATAGAAAATTAGCTGGGAATCGTGAATTCGACACCGTTCGAGTACATCGAGTACTAAAATATCCAAAGAAAGAAACGAATCTGGACTCTGTCCCGAGTAGTTACACGGCTGTTGCGTTCGAGGCGAGGCGGAACAAACTCGCGACGAGCATCGAGAAGGAGACAGTCCGCGTTCGCGACCGAGGAACAATTGTCCAAGAAGAATCGGTGTCGCGCATCGATAGCGTGTTCCACGATCGACGGCGGATCATCCATCGGGGTTCGATTCGATAGACGATGCCCAAGGAGGGAAACGCGCGGAGTTCGTCGAGGACCAGGCGATCGAAAAGGGGGGAAAAGCTAGGAACGGATAAACAGGGTCCGATCGGAATCGTAGGTGGAAATCGGGGTCTCGTCGGGCCGGTTCGGGGCAATTCTTTGGCCGGCTCGCGTGTATCCTTAGTATGCAACGTATGCAGTCGGTTGTTACCGAAGGAGTGGTTTGCCGAGCGGCCAATGGCGAGTGCTCGAGCTAATTCTAGGGTGCCGCAGCCGCGCCATCTTTGCATCATAATGCTGCGCCCCCCCGCTTCCCCCTGGTACCCCACCGCCCGCTCCTACCACCGGAGAGAACTCTGTCGTCCCCCTTCCCACCTTCTCTCACCCCACCTCGCTTTGCTTCGAGTTCCTCCTCGCCCTCTCTCTGCCGCCCTCCCTCGATCCCCCCGCGCCCTCCTCCGCACCCTCGCGCGCTTTCTCCTCACCCTCCTGTCGCTGCACACCTATTCGACGGTGAGACAGCACCTGGACGGCGACTTGGAAGGACAGAAACGGAACGACCAGCGTCTCTGGAAACCGCGCTTCTCGAAAGTCGAGACCAACAACGCCGAAAGAGAAGGACAAAGGTGCACCGGGGTCGCCAGGTAAACGAAGAAGGGGTACCGCGTCGCCGTAGAGAGGGAAAAGGGGTTGTCTGCGCCTCGTCTACTGGGAATCAATCACGTATCAGTGACGCTCAGCCAGCGTCCGTTCCGGGGAACGTTGGGGAACCGCGACCTCCGCGGTACCCTGGTCCCACCGTACAACCGGCAACGTCGTCGATCTCGATTGCAACGAGGATCTCGTCGACGAAGGCGTCGACAACAAAGCCCAGCGTTTCAGCGAGATCGAGTCAAAAGCGCCGGGACACAATGGCCGGACGCGCCGATTCACAATGATGGAAAATAATTAAACTGGGGAGGGGAACGGCTCAAACGCGCCGACGATTCGAACCGATCCTGGATACGCGTCTGACCATGGCGAACGCCTTCCTGCGAGGTTTATTCTGAAACGCGAGTCAACGGACTGGAGATGATACGAGGAACGTGATTATCAGTCTGTTACGTTCAGAGTTACATAATGAAAGACAACGCGGATCAATTTGTAATTGGGGGAGAAGATGGTGTTGCTCGAGCAGTATCTTTCCTAGGAATTCTGAGTGTAAACCCCTTAGTACACGTCTTTGAACGGAACAACACTCCCACGTTAGGTCGCTAGAGTTGTCTCAGTATTCTCATATCGAGTCTCCATGGAATAACTCTCTATCCTCGGAGACTCGAATGGTAACCGAACCTTGAGACTCTGAGACGCCTAAGCAGAGCTGCGGGACAAAATGAAGTAATCAACATCTGCGAGGAGCAGTTCGAAGGCCAAAATTCCCGAGGTTTGCAAATTATACTGGGACCGCGTAAGGGGAACCGGTTTATCCGAGGCGGCCGATTCGTAGATCGATCGATAACTATGACCGGGCGATTGATCGACGTCGATCCTCGGTAAGCGCCGTCGACAGGCGCGCACGGTAGCCGACGAGACGATCAGACCCCCGCCTGGACGCGTGCTCGAGGTCCGAGGCCCCCTGCGCTCGCCGTGAAACCCCCCGCGGTAGAATGATACGCCAAGATAATTTCGTTGGACTTTGACCGCGCCGGGGTTCCGCCACCTGCGGGGGAACGCGGAACACTGACCGTCCTGCTAAGTCGTTTTGACAGGTGTCCGTCGGGACGGACTCGAAGGAACGCGCGACACCCAGACCTAACCCAGCGAAACCGATCGTCCGAGCCTCTATCCGTCCACCCAACGGGCCCCGTTTACGCTATCGACGATCCCCTGACGTCTTTATCGCCTCGCGTCTACTCCATCCTGGCCGTTTTACACCTGTTAAGTTTCCCAACGGGATATCTCTGCTCCTTATCTATCTATTCAACGATGTTTTATATATCTATCGCGCGAGATCGAAAGTAGCGTTGTTACGATCAGCTCTACTGTTTCCTCAATGTTCCTGATCGACGAACTAACGCATACCGGGGTAGTTAGAAATGACTGAACGAATGAACTGTATCACACTTGACCGGTCAATTGTCTTGGTTGTCGTTTAAATGTTTGAAATATTGATATTCTCGAGTTTGTTCTAATCATTTTGTATGTTTGCGGTTGCAGTGATATACCAGAAGCGGTTAAAGAAGGAACGGAGGGTGAGGAAGCGTCTGCAGGAGCAACTGGACCTGGAGATGAAGAAGCGCGCGCAGCTGGAGGAGGCGTTGAAGGCGACGGGGGCATCCTCGGAGCAAGTCAGAGCGATCACCGGTAAGCGTGAGAGCGCGTTTTCGAGCCGGCGTCGCGCGTGCTCGCTCGGGGATTAACACCGGCTCGGCGCGGATACGCGTTTCGGAGTTTCTCTCGCCGTTTACCGAGCCGATCTTTGCACCGTGAGCCTCCGGGGCTACCGGTGATCTCGGAATAAATTAATTAATTCGCCGAGGCAGAGCAAACAGCCTGACACCCGCCGGAATACGATTCCTTACTTATCCCCCGCCGGCGGGGAGATCCTTCCTCCCCTGCCCCCGCGGACGGGAATCATCGTCGCGGCTCCCGTTGCGTCTCCACGGCCCTCCCGGGGCTAACGTCGAAATGCCGCGATCTTGCGCCAACCGACGCCACCCCTCATCCTGTCACTAGCAAAACTCGAGCGGCTGCTTGAAACCCTTTAAGTGAAATCTCTTATTCCGATATACGGAGTCCCCGCGATCCCGCTCCTGCGCTCCCCGGTCCCGTTGATTAACCCTGTCAGAACCAGAGAATGTAGCGATACTAATTTCGAATGAAACGGAGCACCGCGAATCCGTTCCTCCGAGGGGTAGCTACCTGCTGCCACGAGCCACGCTGCACAAAAATGACATCCTACAGATTCTATCGCGTTCTAGATATACGAAATTTAACCCCTCGTAAACGAGTCAAGGGGTTAGATTAACTCTAGAGTTTCTATTTTGGATGCAGCGGGTAAGGAATTGACGATGGGTTGATTTTCGCAGAAAACGTGACGGTGGAAGCACGCACGAGTTCAGAGCCACCTGAGGCCAGTCCGGTGCACTCGCAGTCGCAGCAGCAACCCTCGCAGCAGCAGTCGTCCCAGCAACCCCTGCAACAACAACAGCAGGCCCAACAGTACAGAGAAGCCCAGGTCCCGCGTCCTTCCCAGCAACCTTCCACGCCCGAGAAACCTGCATGGGGATACGGTTTGGACCTGATCGGCAGCCAAGCCTCCGCCTTCTGGCAAAACTACCAAGGTCAGTGCTCCGCGACGCTCTTTCGCAAGAATTTCGAAGGGTCGTTAATTCCACCTACGACGATTCACAGCCGAGTGCAAAGGGTTAAAATCAAAATTGATAGGTATTCAGAGCCCCGGGAATCGTTGCTTTTAAGTAGTAATTGGGATTTTTGACAGCCGTATGCTAAGTACGTCTGACTCCACAATCCCAAGCTACTACGTGCAAGTTAAACGGGATGCACAATCGCTGAATTAAATAAGACATAAGTAAGAAATATCGCGTAGCAGAATTTACGACCTCGCGAAATTCTTAAAAAGTCGGGCCCCGCAAAAAGGAGACGTGGAATTTTGAGAAAGTCGTACGAATCCGAACTTCCAGGTTCTCCGTATAGTACCGCCTACGGTAATGTCTTCGTTACGGAACGAGTACAAAAGGAAGTAGATATCGCGTTAGGATACAGGGGTGGGAGAAAGGTGAACAACCACGGAGACGCGGGAAGCTCGAGGGGGTGGAAAGTTTCGTTTCCTCGAGCTCGGGAGGAGAACGAAGCGGGAAATAAGCCGCGAGGGTAACAATGGGTATGTATCGGGTGGAATTTAAGAAAAGGAGGCCCGCGGGCACCCTTCGTCGAGGATACGGGGGAGGGAAGAGGCGGGACGAGGGAGGCAGCGGCCGCGACCGCGATGAAAAGAGGGCGAGGACCCGTGGCAAGCCGCTAATTCGGATAATCGCGTTCCCGTATTAGGATCCACTCAATTTTTCTGATCTTCCGGCCGAGTGACTTCGATCCTCGATTACCCAAACAAAAAAGCGGAGGATCCGGGAGCACCGGAGGCCGCGGGGGCGCGCGAGTACCAAGAGAAACAAGGGCGGAAGAGAGAGACGGTGGGCAAAGAGGTGAGCGTCGCGTCGGTATCGTGCAAAGTAAATTATTCGAAAGATCTCGAGCGCGAGAGAGAGAGAGACGGGGAGCAATCACGCCGGGGGCAATAACAACCCCGTGTACCGGAGAGGGTAGGCGAACGCGCGAAGGGAGGGAGGGCAGTCGGTTCTGACGAGGAAACACGAGGTATTTGAATAGGGTCCCGCAGCCACCCGGGCATCATGATGCGGAATCCATTTGCAATAAACAACGGAGATTTAGATGGGGCGGCGGGGCACGGGGGCGTCGACGGTGGCGCCGAAGCGACCGAGACGACGGAGTATAGGTCGACGAAACGTCGTCGTCTGAGGTGGGTACTTACGCCACTGAGGGGACTTCGGGGCCGTCGTGTCTTCGAGTCATGCATTCTATACGAACAGCGCCTCTCATTCTCCTCCGATCGCGACAAACTCCCAGAGACACTGAATCTTTATCGAGTCGGTCCTCAGCTTCTAACTTACCACCCCCTGACTAGCCTCGAAAAACCCGCGTTTCGTAACGAGCATCGGTCGCTAGGATATCGTAATTAGGCGAAGGGAACCCAAGAGTGGTTCAAGTCCCTAAATTGCTCTGTGGATCCTACGGCAAACGGAAGATTGCAGGTTCGAGTAGATCGTAGGAGGTTAAAATACGAGTTTCGGGCGAGAATCGAAAGGAGACTGGGGCACGGATGGATGGCCTTTCGTGTTTGAGCACCGCTGCGCGTAATGCAGAGTTTATGCACATCTCTGGCAAGTAAGGAAGAAGCCGTAATTTCCCCGGCGGCCACCGCGGCTCTCGGTGGCGTTACCTGTCCCCTCCCTCCCCCCCCGTTTCCCTTAAACCTTCGCCTTCTCTCTCTCGCTCGCTCTCCAGCTTTGTCTTTGCCCCGCGGCCCGTTTCTCTCGTACGCGCGTGTACTTACGCGCGCACAAGCGCACACGACGATTCCTTCGCGTCCATCAACCAGCATCCACCGCCCGACGAGTACGACGAAGCACTCCGCCACGCTTTAATATTCAGACTATATGCAATAATTTCGCAGCAACCATAACCCCCCCCGTCCCTCCCCCCCGGACCCTCCCTCGACTGCTTTCTCGCGACAGAGAGTACAACGCCGCCTCGGTCTTCTTATTCCTCCGCGCCTTCCTCTGTCGTTCGTTTCCTCCCTTGCTGCCCGAAGAAACGCCACTCCGCTGCCGGAGCCTTCCGTCGGGACGCCAAGCGTCTCTATTTCCGCGATACCCGAATGGACGTTTGAATTATTTACTTATTACCTCCGGTTGAGTTTCTCTAAATTGTTAATTTCCTTTGATAGGAATCTTGGGTTAATTATGAGTGAATGCATAGTTACAATTTATATAAAGTATTGACTTTCGAGTAATGCACGTATGTTAGTGCTAGGCCCAAAAGTATCTCAGGAAATTGTTACGATATCTCATTTGTTTGAAAGTCGTAAAATATCAAGAGTAAACAGAAATTAATTGCTGTTAATAGCATTCCTGAGGTGTCGAGCAAAACAAATAAAATTTTCAAAGACCGAAGCATCGAGTCTCGGATCTGTAACGATATCCACCCCCCCGCGTTAACTGCGTTTGCTCCTAGTTAAGCTAGAAGTTTATATAACTTTCCTTCCTGGCCATTAACCGGTTTTGGGCGATTCCGTGGCCTTGGAAATCTTCCGCGATCCTCGGCGGTGCCCTCGCGGCCGGAATCCCGGTTAAACGCTCCGGTTAGAAGCGTGCCGTCCCCGTGCTCCTCTTCTCCCGGTCGGCTGCAGAATGTGCGTGCACGAGTTCGCGCGTCGAATCTATTATGCTCGAGAAACTCTCGACCGTAAAACCGGAACGAACCGGGGAATAGTACAATGTACGCTGGCTACCGGTTGTACGTTGCAAATTCGTCGGCGTATCGCGACGGGATATCTAAAGGCGCCGCCTAAAAGAGGGAGGGAGACCTAATCTCGCGGGGGAGAAAAGCGATCAAATGTATCCTCGCGGTTTCTCGTTATCGGTGAACCATTAGACGAAAGACAATAACCCACGCGAGAGTGATAAACCGTGACGAGCGTGTACAAGTGACACAGGAAGCCCGATACTCCAAGAGGGTGGTTATTATTCAGAATTTCCCCCAACGTTTCGACTCGGGAATCAATTGTTTCAGTTTGAAAACAACAACCTGGAGCCTCGTAATTCCTATTTTGGAAAACCTGGGCGATTTCAAGGGCTGTTCTTTCCGGAATGTTGTCGCGCGGGTGGAGGCGGGGTAGTCCGTTTGCCGGTCGGCGAATTATCTCCGGCGTTCCTGGAGCGTGTAATACGTAAAAGGCGGGCTTTGTCGTCGCGATCCAACGACCGACGCTCGACTTGCGATTTCTATATCGCCCGGAGCGTCGTCGAGCGCAGAGGGTGAGATGGGATGAATCGCGAGCAGATTAAATTCGTTTCAGTCGCGTGTTTCTCGATTTGGAAACCGAGGCGGAGGCGAACGCGACTCCGTACTTACCTCCGCGTCCTCGCGTCTCCGGTTTTTGTTCCGCTCTCGTATCCGCGCCGGTTTTTGTGTCTCCGCGTCGCTCTCCACCTCCGTGCACCTCCTTGATTCATACAATTTCACGGTCGGCTTGGCGCTCGAGCGCCTACGTCCCTGCTTCCCCTGTCTCCGGTTCTTCAACGCCCTCGCTCTCTCGCCGTGCCGTGTTCTGTTTTACATAAAGATCAGAGCATTAAAAACGCGGCGCTACACGAAATCAACCCCCTTGGCCGCCTCCCGGTCGCCCGGTCTACGTCCTACGTCCGTTCTTTTACGCTCCTCCAGGACCCTTCCCTCCTCCAGACACTCTCTTTTTCTCCACGACTTCGCTAACCCTCCGCTCGATCCGCTCGAGAGCGAGAGCGTTCGACCAATTACCGCCGCCGGGATATACGATGCCCGGTGGATCGGTTTCTTCGATGCTCGCGCGAGAAGATCGTCGAACCTAGCCGCGACGTTTGTTTTTCGCTCGGCGCCGGGGTCACGAAAGCCTCGCCCCGTCGGAAATTACTCGTTATTATTGACCGGCGCACGTAAAGTGTCGTTCTTTTCCACCGGTGCTTCGGGGGGCCTCCTCGAAACTTTGTGCATACAGCATGCGATCAAATGATAGGTTCCCCTCGCGTTATCGCCCGTAACTCGCGAGCAAATCTACCGATCCACTTCCAATTTTTTGCCTCCTCGTACCCTCCACGCGCTACACCTTCTTCTTCCGTAACGTTTCCGACAGAAACCAACGTTTTACTCTTTGTTTACACCGTTCTCCACCGCAGAAACAACATTCTGCAATTTCGATTTTTTATTTTTGCGAAAACGATGAAAAGATCATGACAACTACGACTTGCAAATATATTCTAACATAAAATATGGTACAAAGAAACGGATACACCCTTCTGATTGCACGACTCTTCTCTATTTGCAATAATGTTTGCATATGCGAACTAAATGTTACTGAGGTCATGGGTCACACGTCACCACCTCCATTAGACCATTAGATTTTGACAAATTATACCAAGACTACTCGAATGGAAAGTGCTGTAGAACCCATATAACTACACTGTGGATCCATACGCAGATACATATTTTAAAAAATAATGAAGCTTCGTAGAAGGTTGTCTCAACCCCTAAATATAATAATTTCAGTACATTCTGCAGCTATTCGAGAATTAAAATTGATAATATATCTATCTACGACTCCCAGAATTCCAACGTGAAGTAAAACTGATTTCACAAAGCAAAGCTACGACTTCTGCCATTATTTTTATGGTATTGCGTAACACGTTGCGTGTATCCCTGGGAAAACTATGTGGACGGTTCTTTGGGGTCCGGAGACTTCCATGCTGCGGAGTTGTTACGAGTCGGTACTCGGCACTTAGCGTCGATTACCGGCAGCCTCTATACTTTGTTGTAATTCAGCGTCTCGCGAGAAACTGTTGCCAAAATATATTATATCGTTACGTTGTAACTCGTTCTGGTTTTCCTCTTCCCGGATACCCGGACAACGCGTAACATTAATTCGTCCAATTTGTTGCGAGGCTCGCCGAGAAAAATTGCCTCGAACGCGAAATTACTTCGGTTACGTTGGAAGGGGGAGCCGTGTTAGGATTAATTTGTGATAATTTAATGCGACTTTCGCCCGTCGACCGGTTATGCATTTACGGGCAACAAATTTTTCAACGAACATCGATCCTCGATACCCAGCTGTTCTAATCGCTGTCTCTTAATTTCTATTCTTCGTACTGTATAAATCGATGGTAAATGGATCAATTTAGAATACGAACTTTTAGCAAATTTAATAACATGATTATTGCAAGCTTTCTTCAAAATATAAATTTGATCGTTTATAGAGAAATACAAAATTTGGTAAGACTTTTTTTTAGGGCACGATTAACGAGCATAATAGGGGCACGGCGCAGTCTGGAGCAAAATGATACGCATTCGTAGTACACCCTGGCACCCTTTCTTACTTGCAAATGTATGAACCTTGTCAAACGGCTCTCGACCTGAGATAACACGCCCAAACTATCTCCCGTGATATTAATTTACCACGAGTGCAGCAAGTGCATCGAGAGACAACGCCGAAGGGAATCCTCTTGCAGAGATTTTGGGCGTTCCTGATGGTTTAAGCAAACAAAGGACAATAATATGCGTGTAATAAAAGTAGTGCTACTTTTCACGTATATTTAAACTCGTGGATAAGTACTATACTTTCTCGCTTTGGGTCCAGAAACTAAAGATCTCTCTCTAAAACAGTAGACCTCTTGCAACCGAAATTTTTAATATTCCAGGAATATTCGTGGGTCCAGAAAGTGGAAATACTGTATCTGGACCTCTTGCGAAATGTTGAATATTCTATGAATATTCTCTGGCCTAAAGATTCAAACAAATCCGCTGGGTGCTAAACACTTGTCATTCACACTCCACCGTGCGATCCTCGAACGCGCAAACATCCGCGTTTATTCGCCGTCAACGGATCGAAAGCGTCGATCTTCGCAGGAACGCGTTCTAATTTCGTTCGGCCAGGCCCCGGGGTAAGCCGAAACGGAGAATCGCGCGTGGAATTTCGAGTCTCCGAGGACCGTGTAAAAAACCGGGGGTAGATCGAAGCGTAGCGCAACAATGACGTTGCCAACGTCGCGGGCACAATACGTGGATTTTTCGAGAAGTATCGTTCGTTTCATTTTTTCTCTCCCGTTGCCCGCCTCCGTCTCGATACCTTTTCTTCGTCTCCGTCCGGCGAGGCGAGTTGGCCTTCTTGCGACGCATTGTGCGCCAGTTAATTACGTGCGGATAAACGCGCAGTCATACCGGATACAGTTCGAAGGCTCTCCTTTTCAGAGGGCTGTCCGTGGGCCTACCGACGGAGTCAAACGGAGAAAAAAGCCCCGGGGCCCCGTGGGGGGACAAGGGCACAATGCCAACCGTTTAGGCCCCGTGAAAGGGTGGGGGCAGCCGCTGAAATTGTTTTCATTGTTCGCGCGATTTGTCAGGGTGTGTAACACGGTAGCGAAACTATTAGTCGATCCTCGAAGGCACCTACTGTGCGTCCGCGGGAACTTGCCGAGCTCCACCCCCTCCGCTTTCGATGTATCCTCGAACTCTGAACCGAACGCCGCGTTTCTTTCGCCCGGGAACGTCTCGCGGACTTTCTGATCGAGGATCGGGCATATCTTGAGCAGTTAAATTGTCATTTGGATATCAAAGGGACGAAACACCCCGCGCGCGGATAAGGGCGCCAGAGGTAATTTGGCTCAGCGAAACGCAAACACGCCGCCCGCCCCGTCGAATATAACGGCCCTGACGAGAACGCACGAATTCACACCCACGCACCGCGAAACAGCCCTTCGAGCTATTGTTGCTCAAAGCATAATGGAATCTCGGCCCCGACGTCTCCTAGTCCCGACGCTCGCGCCCGACCAACGGGGGAATCGTTCTTCTCTCGGCCGTGTGCCAGTTAACTGGGATTTAATGGCCTCGCAATTGGATTTTACCATTGCTCGTTGCCCAAGGAGGCGCCATTTCACGCTCGACGATTATATATTCGCGCCTCCTCCTACGAATCAACCCCCACCATCGATGTTTCTCTCGTCCTCGCGCCGATACACGCGCCCGCGCGCTACTCACGTCGCGATTAATCCTCTCGATCGAAAGCGTCTCTTGCTCGAGGCTGTTCGATTTTAACCCTTTGCAATCCTACGTCGAGTGTGACTCTTTTCAAGCCCAAATCAATAGAATACAATTTCAAAAAAATGTCGAAAGGGTTGGGCAGTTTGCTCAAAGAGGAAAATACCTGAACGTTCAAAGAGTGAAGCTTAAAAAAAGATATGAATAGTTGGAATATCACAAAGAATGTGAAGCGTATGAACGATAAGGATGCAGTTCTAGTTGCGAGGACATTTAATCTTAGGGGGATATTTTCTATTTAGTTTCACCCTCGTGGAGACCACCCCTGCTCTAACACCCTATTTTTAGACTACAGTTACCGAAAGCTCCTTTTTATCTCTACTCTTTGAACCCTCGCCTCGGTTATGCTCGCGTTCAGAGATGAAATTGGCACAGTGTTCCTCGTCCTCGGAACTCTGGTCCAGTTTCTGTTCGGGGGATCCAGGTTGTAATCCTGACTCGAAAAATTCTATCGCCCGTATTGCTATAATCGCAGGGGGTTGACGGTGAGAAGGGTACACAATTTACGGATCTTTTTCTCACCTCGGAGACGAGGAGAACCGTAGGCGACGGTCGTGTACCCGGTCGAAGGGACGTCCTTTCCTGGGCTTAACGAAGTAGACCGAAACGAGGAGCTCGCCCGCGGTTAATTCGGCGCGATATCATTAAAGGGACATTTTCCAGTTTTCACCCTAATCCTTGCGGAATTCAGTGAGCAAACCTGCGGCCCTTTCACGCCTGCCTACGTCCGTTATCCCTGTCTGCGTCCCTTCTCCCTTCCCCCTTTTCTCGCAGTTCGCGGTGGCTGGTTTTCCACTAATTACCGCTCCGTTTCATCCTTCGCGCGTTTGGGTTAACGCCTCGGCGAAATCGACGCCAAGACGCCCGTCCGTCGAGAGATCGACACCGCCGGAGCGCCTCTTCCTCTTCCGGGACGGGCATTTCGGTGACCCATCTTCCATGCTCCCGTCAAACATTCGCTCCATCGAATTCTCTACTCCTACGCTCTGCTTTTTTAACGTTTAGCGACCGTCTAAACGTTCTAGGAACTAACTGTTCGATGTTTGGAAAGAGATACGAGCATCGAAGATAGTTATGAAGTAAGGAACACACGAGTTCAGACCATTAAGTACCCCGTTGACAAAGAGTAAGCTATTTTTCTGTGGGATTCAAATGTGGTCCTTAATTTGATCGAGACCACAAATTTTTCTGGTAACCTCCTTAATAAATCTTTCTAATATTGTTCGATACACGAGACCACGAAAACGAAGGTGGACTGACCGACGAAACTCCAAAATTCAGACGCGACAACTTTACGTCGTACATTTCTTTGTACACGAGTTCTCTTTTTATTATCCTGGGGGTAGTTTTGTCCAAGCGACGACCAATGAAATGTTTTCTGTTTGTTGTCGCAGAGTCACTGGTACAGGAACTCGAGCTGGAGAGAAAATCGCGGCAGCACCAGGCGGCCGAGAGGGACCAAGTGAAGTCTCCTCTTCAAGGTGCGTCCAACTGAACGACCAAGGCTATTCTCGGTAAATTCGTCCGACGATGAACGACGGCGACGGTGACGTATCCATCCGCGAACGCCTAGCTGTAAGACCGACGATACCCAATCCCGCGGTACCCGGGCTCGAGGAACAGCGGACGTGGGGGGAACGAGAGCGTCGTGGATAATTCGATTTTCGATTCGCCGAGCGTCGAGTGCCGTTCGCCGGATTCGAGCGACGGCGGCGGTGGAATTTCTTGCGACAAGGAACCCGGGTAACTTCGGGATCTTTAATTAGAAAGTCTCGGGAGGCGGTCTCGTTGGCGCGGAAGGGGTGGTTTCTTGCAACGGCGTCACCGGCACACGCCGCACGGATTTCAAAACTTGCCTCGCGCCGCGGAAACTTGTCGAAAGTTGTTCCGGAGGCAAAAACCGGCGCGGCCGCCGGTAGCCGACCGCGCGATTTCAATGTTCCGCGAGGGCCCGACGTGACGTTGCACGTAAATAATCGTTTTTCTACCCGCGGCCTGGGTCCTCGACCGAGAGGCGGCCTTAACGAGTGGTCCCTTAATTGGCCGCGGCTTCGTAAAGTCAACTTCATCGCGTTCGTTTTCGGGTTTCCTTTTTTCTCCCGCCACGTTTCTTTTACTCGCTTTTTCGAGCCACCCCTCGCGAATCTGGAGCCCCTTTCCGTCGTATTCTCGCCACGATCATTTCTCTTTCATTGGCGTGGCTTGTAAATTTGGATTCGAGTACAGGGAGATTTCGTAGACCAAAATAAGACGAAAATCAAGAATACCAATTTGTTGACCGAGGCTTCGTTACAAAGTTATCAACGTTCAAAGTTCGGGTACCGACGTATCGACAGCCTTACAGTTTTCTGAGTGAGAACCACTGTCACGCGCACAGACTGTACTTTAAACGTTAATAACTCCTTAACGAAGCACCCGTTAACATTTTTCCCAGGGGTATATTCGAAATCGGTGCAAAATTTTAGAAATGCAATTTTTCCGGGCGACGGTCGATTCGAGAAGGTAGTAAAGGGACTTGGCAAGCCTTTCCTCGAGAAAAAACAATAGACGGAGGGAGGGGGGGAGGGGAACGGGGTCGGAGGGAGTAAATCGAATCCGGTGGACTATTAAAACGCGCAGTGATTTTCAATCATAAGCGACAGTTGGATAAAAAGTCGAGTGGCGGCTCGATCACAAAGGGGCCCTAAGGGCCGATGAGTCGACCGGTCTCGTATTTACGAACGGGGCCCCATCCTCGGGTCTCTCTTTCTGCCACGGTCCGCGGAATGCGTTCGCCTGGGTCCCTTTCGCGTTGATCTACGTCTCAACAGGCAAAGGATAATTAGTGAGCGGCGCCGCTTCCAACCGAGCGATCATCGAATCATTCGCTCGGCGTTTCTCGGTTCTTCCTCGTCCCCGAATCACCGTCGTCGCTCGAGATCGCGTTTCCGATCGGCAGGACGAGGATCCCGCGAGAGCGTCGCGTCGAAACGGCCGGCAGAATGCACCCTCGACCCGCTTCTGTTTCAGAATCCCGAACGGGCTACTACAAGAACTCCGTTCTGTTCACGAGCGCGACCTAGAAGAGGCTGGACGATGCCAGAAGAGGGGCAGAGCGGCTAGCTAGCAGCCGAAACGAGTAACGGGTCGATCGAGAGAGAGAGAGAGAGAAAGGAAGGGAACGAAAATGAGAGAGGGTGGTGAGAGGACGAAAGGAAAACGCAGGGAGGACGTTACGCGAAAAGTGGCGGTGAACGGAGAAAGAGACTCGATCTGGTTTCGAGCGAACGCGACCGATTAAAGCGAAATGAATCGCAAACGGAACTCTTCGACGGACGTGTGCGCGACTAAGGACGAACGTCCATATCCCGTTCGACGTCCCCGCGGGGAATCTCGCACGATTCGCGGCCAAAACCTTGAAACCTATGCACGAAACACTCAAAAGCCACTGCACCGCTTAGAAACGAAAGAAATCTTTAATACCCAACGTTCGAATACTATTTATTTATTTATGATCGCAGAAACACCGAAGTCCTTTTCAATTTTTTAGAGGAGGCGTTTCAAACCGTAGACTCGACTAATTTTTTCAAAGTTCTTAACGCGTAAATAACAGCGAAGGGTGGATTTCGTAGATGAATCGCACACTTTACCGTCTACCATTGTAAATAACATTTTGTATATTCACGTGTGTTTCCCACTTATTATAGTTGAAAAGGGAACGAGAGATTGAGTTTGTTCGTCGATGTGATTCGATTCGTTCGCTGTTGTTTCAGAGTTTCATCGATCGTTTATTTTTCGAAAATCTCGGTGAAAGACACGGAGTCGTTGACAACGACGTTGCGATTAAAATACGATAGAATTTTATATACTTTTGCTTCCAGTCGCTTCGCCCTGAACTTTGCACCCCCCGTTTAGAAATTAAGAACTACTTTCTTACGAAATTCGCAAATATTTCACGCAAATTAACCCCTTGACGTACGATTTAATGTAATTTTTCAAACGTGTACTATTTAATTTCGTTTAAAAGGAACAAGGAATATGTTGATTTTAATATATAAGACTTATGATCGTGACACTTGGCATCCAGAACTAGTAACGAGTCAGACTCGTCGTTGCGCGTCAAGGGGTTGAAATCGACCAAAAATCAAAGGTACAAAACTATTCTACGTACTTCCAGGAATTGAGTCTCCATATCTATAGAACATTTTCAGATTCTTCCAAAGAAAAAAATTTTAACAACGTCGTTTAAGAGTGGAATCGACGTTCTCGTATTGTTTTATCCGATTCGACGTAACGAAGAGCGCCGTTTCGGGTGGTTTTGGCCGCGAGTATCGTTAGTTTTCCCCCAGTGTGCTTGAACGCGAACGTAACACGTGAGAGAGACGCGCGGTTTCGACGCGAGTGCAAAGGACGTTCGGCGCCGGGACTCGGAGCAAAACCGAGAGATCGCTGTCGATCGAGTCGGCGGTAACACATATCAACGATCCGAGAATCGGTATCCCAGGAGGAGGCGTCCCCCGTCTCCGGTGAAGGCGACAGCGAGGGCGAATCAAGGACGACGACGAGAGCAACCGAGACAACATATTTCTAAAGACTGCTTGGGAGTGCGTGCGCGTGTGCATGCGTTCATAGAAGTATCTATCTCCTAATTAAACGACCGATTTCATTAGGTAATTGTGTTAAGTCTGTACGGGACGATCGGGTACGCGCCGCGTCGAGTTTTCGAGTATTATTATCATTATTATTAATATTATTTACCCGTACGGGGCGGTACACACCGGGCGACCCGATCGTCGATCCTCGAGGATCGCGGGCCTCGAGGCGTTTCCCGCCACGCGGAACGCTACGTAGCCCCGCGTCTCGATCTTTCTGTATCATATAGAGCGAGAGACGACGAGTGAATGAGGGGAGAGTGAGAGAGTGAGAGTGAGTTCGCGAGGGATCGTGAAAGAGACGGCGAATAGATCGTAGAACGGTTGAATAAAATGGATCCGACGAGTCGAGGGCGAAGGAGGATAGGACGTAGAGTGGTAGGAAAAATGCTTGAGTCGCGCGGTGACAAATCTTTTTTTTTATGGGGGGGGGGTTTGGGGACGAAGATGCACGGCAACAAGCGTGAGGAAACGGAGAAACGAGAGGATCCGTGCGTTTTAAATCGTAACACCTTATTTATATAAATAACTTAGTTACTACCGTCGATAAGTAAGGCTAAATGCATAACCGCGTGTGTCCCACGTTTGCGTCGCGATCGACGCGACGAAACGTTTCCAAACGGCGACGCCAAGCGTCGTCGCGGACGGATTGTTTACGGAAACCAGTCGCGTAACGACGAAATGTTTCGCCGTATCCGTCGATCCCCGTATTTAAGATCCATGTACAAAGTCTCTTGCCCGTAAGGTTCTTGTGTTGTAAAGTTCACATAATCATAGTGTCTAGATCGTGCGTACCGGCTAAAATGCCCGTTAAGACGACGCTACACGTAGTGAAACGAGAATTTAACCACCGATAGCTCATCTGTATTTGCCATCGCCGCCAACCAATCGATCGATCGGGGATCGATCTCGCGGCGGACGAATCGCCGGGTTCCGGATTACGGATTACGGATTACGGAAACCGCGAGACGAGCTTCGAGGCTTCGCCGATAATCGTGAACCGGTAAGGTAAAAAGTCATGAATTTCATATTGTTTGGAATTTTATATGAAATTAACGAAAAATGGAAGCCGCGTAAACGTTCTAGTTTCTTCTGAAAGCTACTTGTACCAGATATATTCGAGGGAGGATCGCGGACACGAGATAAAGGTCCCAATTACCGACGATGGGAAGATTATTTTGTTCAGACTTCCAATGTTCGACTAAAACTAACTTCTTTGAATGGTATTTTCACGAAAATAAAAGTCTATCTGTTTGAATCTTTGGTACATCGCATAACGAAATTAAACTACGCAAATGAATGTAAATCACAAAATGAAGCTATATTGAATAAAACAATTAAATAAAGAATACGTATCTCAGCCATTTCATATCTTCGACTAACAAGCTTAAACGATATTAATATTTCTAGCTGTGTCTCTTAACTTCCAGCAGCTTTCTTTTCCTCTTTCTTGGCCTCTGCGGTTTCGACTTGCCCTTTTCTTGCCATATTATAAATTCTTGTTTCCTTTCTCCTCTTTTCTCTCTTTTGTTCGTTAACTTTCTCCATATATCGTTTAAAATAACAACTTACGAACACAGAATTCCTTCTCTGACCAGCAAACGAACGCTTCTCAATGATTATTCCTTTGCACCAAACTAGTCGAATGCTCGAACTTTTTTTATTTAATCATCGTTATTCTATGTATATTATAAAAAGAACTGACAGTGATCCCGGTGTTTGGGACCTTTATCTCCTCGAGGAAAACGGAAAGTCGGTTTGCCGGCGATTCTCCGACCGGCGAGTCGGGTTAATTCGCGTGAACGCGACTCGAAATAAAGGAAAATAACACGTTGAATTTTTGGGGTGGGTCAACGGGGGCGGGTTGCGTACAGGGGAAAGAAACTCGAGGATCGGGAGGGGGCGAGTGGGGAGAATAAACCAGCATCGCCGCGCTGCTGGGTAAACGATGACGACGAGCGATTACGATTTCGCGATCGGACTTATACAATCTAGTATCGAGGCAACAAAGTGTATTCATTGTAATTCAGCATTATTACCTATAAATAAATAGTTGTTATTGTAAAAAAAAACCTCTGGTGTTTCAGTTCCCGATTAACAGGCACCCACGCGACGAGGCGCAAGGAAATCCATAATTCCTTCGTAAATTAGATATTTTAAGTTCTGAAACTCGAACCACTTCCTATTATTTCATCCTCCATCCTCCAGTTCCGTTATTTTTACTATAATTTTCCTCCACCCTCGTGCTTTCGTATACTCTTTTTTTTAATACACGGTTTCTCCGTAGTCCACGTTTATTTCCTACTGTATCAAAGGGTTACCGTTCGCGTAAATAAACAAATCAATCCGCGTTTCATCGTTCCATTCCCCCCGCTGGTGTTTATATATCTTCGACTACGAGTGGCCCGGCAACTGTGCAATTAAACTTTCAGCAGCCCCGTTTAAATTCGACCACTTCCGAGAATAAAATCTCGTTCGAACACACTCCGCGCGATATCTGCTCTGGTTTTGGTCGCGAGAATATTCAATTGATCGTGTAAGAAGAGGAAGACATTTCACGCCCACGCTTCGATTTCGAGGACGCACCGCTGGGAACAGCCTCGTACGTTCCGAACTTGTCGTTCCGCGAATACGCATTGTGCTGGATTTTATAGGGTAAGGCCATAATCATAACGATACATTCTATGGTAAGTATGGCAGGACTGCCATTCAATGCGATCGCGTTAAGCGACAGGTTGTACGAGCCCACACGCTTCGCGTGCATATTTATTTATGAACAAGATGGTCGCCCCGTAGTACGTGTTTATGTTCCGAGGATACTGAGGATTTCTTCACTGTACATATACTACGATTCAAACTACATTTTTTTTTTTTATATAAGAGCTTGTATCTAGATAACTATATATAGTATAGATAGTGGGGCGCCTGGTGGCCCCGGTTCTCCGAGGGCGGACATTTTAGTGCCTGCGCGACGGTTGAAGCAAAATATTTTTTAAAAAATTGATTCTAATCTGGTTTCCTTTGGCAAGAATCGGTGGTCTGGGCGCAGGGAACGGCCGTGGGTCTTTCGTAAGTGAATTCTCGCGTTACGGGGAAAAGCGTGGGGCTCCCGGGGTAGGCGTTCTCGTCGGGGAATTACCGGGACCCGGGTCCGATAGATTCGTTCCCCGTCGGTGAAGGAGCGCGGCCCCGCAACGTCCAGATTAGAGGCCGCGCCGGCGTCGGTAACCCTGCGACGATGCATTCTTATCAATTTCCAGCCGTCCTAACGACTCGCGGCACGCGACGCCAGCCCATTGGCCGAGCCAGGCTCCACCCTTTCGTCAGGGAATATATTTTAATAATAAATAACGACGATACGGGCAGGTTCGAGAGAGTTGTAGCCGCTTAATTAAATCGGCCAGCGAACGTCTTAATAGGCTCGCCGTGGATCTACGGTCGTCGTAGATCTCGCGACGATCGTGGACTCTGGGAATCCTCGACGACGAGCGTACGAACCGAGGGGGAGGTGAAGTTTCGTCTTTGGTCGGTGGAGAGCGGGAGGATCGTCGCGATTAAAACCGGGGAGGGAGAGGCAGAACTCGCGTTTCGATGCAAATGAAGCCTCTCCTCGCGGGCGTCTTTCGTTGGCCCTTTCGTTCCTCCCCGAATCATAAAGATAACCGAATTGCTCCACGGGTCGACTTTTTATTCCAAGGACATATTGCCCGACAATCATTCCGGCATTTGCATAATTATCGAATAAAACGAGACCGTGGCCCCCGGGGCGCTTCTAATGCCCTCAGCGCCGCGAGTACGACTAATTTCATGCTCTCGACTTTTTCCTCGGCTCTCGAGGGTTCGTTTTCCTTTGCCCCCTCCGCCCCCCCCCCCCACCCTCTCTGTCTCACGCCAAAGCAAATTTTTCTCGTTTACTTCCTCGTCCGGGCCCGGTTTCCGCGTTTCCAGCCGTGGCGAGGGACCCTCGTTCGTTCGTCGCGGCCGATTAGCTTAATTCGCTCCCTCCTCCCACGAAACGATGGAATTCCTTCTAATTAGAATCGCAACGACTCCTACGTCCACGGTGCTCTCTTTACGAGCCGCGTTATCCTACAGCCGTCTCTTCCTTCCCGATCTCTTTAACGCGAACAATTTATTGTTCGTCCGCGCGCATACTGCATATGATTGATGTTATTAACCATTCCATTCTATCATTTAAACGTTCTTCACTTGACATCTCCGTAATTATACCGTAATTAGTCAGTCTCGTACTTCGTAACATTCAATTTTTATCTTTGTTATGTAACTATTTTCTATACTAATAATTCTCTCTAAAGATAAGAATAGTTGAATTCCATTAGCCTAGTATCTAACATTGAATCTGTGAATACGTTCTCTAAACATCAGAGTACTGTCTGATTATTGAAATAAATGGCAGATATGATCCTTGAGCATGGACTTGTTATTACAAATAATAACTTGAGGAACAGAGAGGGTAAGGCAGCCAATGGTAAAACGTCTCCAGGTTTACGTTCTGATGCAAATAGGTAATTTTGAACACCCATTGCACTGAAGGTAAATAGACGTCTTCAAGGAGAAACTCGCTTTTACTTAAGAACAAGATCAAATAGAACACGTAAAAATCCTGTGTAAGTACATAAAGCTAGCCATCCATCCTCGTTGGTACCGCGATAAAAATCGTCAGAATTTCGATTTGGTCGGTGGAATTTTTTCGAAAACAAGAGGGTCCCGCGAGACTCTCGCCCCGCCAAGATGTCACCGCCGGCTAACGAGGAAGTTAAGCACGGGGCAAAACAAGTCATTTTTATCGAGGAGGGCTCGAGCGACGAAAGGCGTCCCCGATCGTCGACGCTCAAATTATGCTAAACGATTTTGCCAAACTCCCGCGGCCCAACCCCCCCCCCCCTGCCCCCCTCCTCGACGAGACGCGCGTTTCGAAGTGAGAGAGGGGGAGGGGAGAAACGCGTCGCAAAAAAACAGCCGGGGCGGATTCCGCTCCGGAAACTTTCATGACGCCGAAGAAACGCGACAACCGGGGGCAACAACGGCGCAAGATTTGCAATTGTAATTGCTCCACGGCGTCGGCCTCGAAACGCACTCCGCGGTTTTTCGCTCGTTTCGAACTTTAACTACCCGTTCGCGCGAATTCCGCGGCGCGATTTAACGACCAAATTCGCCTCGAGAGCCGGGAGACTAGAACGCGGGCAAGAAACGCTCCTCGAGCAGCCGGAGAAAGGCTACCGGAGAGCTTGCGTCAGAACGAATACTGCAACAAGGGTGGCGAACCTTCGAAGATCAACCGATAAACAATTATTCGTTGCCTTTGCATCGTGTGCCCCAAAATTCACGAAAACATGGTCACACTGTCTTTTCTTTTCGTCTCCTACACATTGAGATCTACAGCACAATGGAAGCTAACCAGAAATTAGGAGTTGCGTTCTGAAAGTTGATTTCTTAACTTCTATGGACTTTCCACTGATCCTCCACGGCTGAGATTATTATTATTTTTTCGACAAGTCGCGGGACAAATAGTGGATTTTCTGGTACGAAAAGGCAAGAGGTCGTTCGCCGAGTGGCTCGTTATCCGGCGATCCGGAGTGCAAACGAGCGAGGAATCGTTCGTTTTTCCCTATTTCGGTCACGGTTTCGACTCCGATGTACGAAGACGGCAAAGAGGCAGGAGGGGGAACGTGAGGTTTTGGCGAACGGGGTTGGAGAGGGGGCGGCTCGGTGGTCCTCCGGGTCGCCCCTTTCCCCCCATGGTTCGGTTTCGTGGGTCCCGGACGCATAATTACACCCTTGCGCATCGAGACTCGAGAGCGGAGAGAGGCGAAGCTCAACACTTTCCAGGACGCCCCGTGGCCCGACAGACACCGCGAGAGACCAGACACGAGGAATTTCGTAGTTTGATTTACAGCTGCTCTCGGATCCCGACGTTGTCTATCGGGTCCGCGGACCCGGTTTTGATTGCGCTTCCCTCTAATGGAGGGTAAACGGCGAGCCGTTCATGAATTTGTATTAGAGAATCGGTTCCGAGAGGCGACCGCTCGTTCGCCAAAAACCGTCCCCTCCCGTCTGGGGGCTTCCTCGTTCCACCGTCTGGATCCTCCAGGACCTTGACCAGGATCAATTCCAAAATCACGGCTACCTTTAACGAGCCCCTTAACCCCTTAACAATTACGAGTCTGACTCGTCCCAAGTTCTAGATCTCAAGTGTCACGATCACGAGGCCACATCATCGAGTCTTGTATATTAAAATCAACACATTTACGAATAAATTTAAACAAAATTAAAGTACGTCAAGGGGTTAAGCGGACTCTCGATCTCAACAGAATTATTTTACTCAATGTTGATTTTTATCAAATTGGTCAAACATTCAGAATCAAAGATATTTTTAGGTCGAGAGCGTCGAAACGAAGTTACAACGTCCGTCGTAGGAACGCAATATCGTACATCGTAGCGTGCACACAATAAACGCGCCTGGCTTTCAGCGCACGGCGTCCATTAATTTTTCATCAGCGTATTTATGATAGAACGCTCGTAGTGATGAATGTGGCAGGTCACACGAGCGTCCCATCAATCGTCCGTCGCGTGGCGATCGTGCCCCGTTTCTATTTAACCATTCGTTGCTCGTTATTAATCGGTAAACAAATTAAGACCAACGTAGACCCAAATTCCTAGGTCCAAGTTGCCAAAAGTTGCTGTCGAAGTTCGAGGACGTGGGTCGCGAGGGGCAATTTGTAACGTTCCGCGAGAAAAGTGGCTGAAAGCTCGATCGGCGTCGCGGGAAGGCGTGTTCTGAAAGCAGAGCATCGCCGAGCAAAGCGAGCCCCGCAAGAAGGATTAATTTCCTCGGCGTTCTACGCATTGGAAACACATAAGACGCTTCCCCCGGGGGCTGCCGTATCGCTAATCTGTTTAAATAACGAAACATCCCTCGGGGGTGGCTGGGGGAACGCGGGGCCGAGGGGGGCAAAAGGAGCCTGGTGAAAGAGGGAAGAGCTGCCGGGCGCCCGGAGGAGTGGGTAAACGAAAATCAATGCATCCGACACCGAGGCGAACAACGTCCTTTCGTATACCTAATGAAATGTACAACCTCCAACCGTCGCGAGGACGTCGTCGTGTCCGTCGCGACGCTCGGGGAGTTCTTGTCCGACGCCGGACAAGTCCTCCGCCAAACTGTCCAACTTTACCCCTTCGCCTCTCGCCTGCCCTCACCGACAGCTTGGAATTAATTTACGAACCACGATCTTTTGAAAATTATCTGAGCAAATGGTGCAATCGTTCTTTTGAAATGTTAACCCTTTGCACTCGTGTGGGGAATAAGTAAATAAAATAAATAGAAGATAAAAGATTTTTCCCCCTTTGTCTATAAAAGAAATTATCAAAGAGAGATACACGATCTTCAACTTGAGGAACTGTATATATTCTTTTACCGAGACCCATTAATTGCGAACAAATAAATAATTACACGATCGAACACCCCCCGTGTTATTTCTCTGCTATATTATAACGCGAAAATATATTTGAAACGTCCGTTATTTGCTCGCTGTTTCATCGAGTCGCCAGGTCCGTGGCAGAGATTACAGCATTACCACCGTCATTAAATATAAAGTATACGTTCCGGCCTTGAATAAAAACCGTAAAGCTTTTCCGAAAGTGTTAATAATGACATTAATGAAATAAATTGAAAACGCCGGATGACCGTGTCGGGTTACGCGTCGAAATTAGGTGCACTTACCTCCGTATCGGGCGATTCCCCGTTTAAATTGGACCGCGTCTCGACGAAAGGGAGGCTTTCGAAAGCTTCGTTTACGCCCTTCGGCCCGAATCGGGCGTTTCTTTTCGCGTCCGTGGGCTTTTAAAGCCGAGCAACGACGAGAACGGACGCCCGGGTGCAAAGGGTTAATCCGTTCGGGAAGGACGGTCGACGCAAATTTATTTAAAACCCGAAAAAGCTCGGCTGTGCCCGCTTCTTGCACGATTCTTTATCTCGCGTGGGGTGGGCTCGTGGCGCGGACGGAGAGCTATCCCGGGTGGAAACGAGCCACGAACGTGGGGACCGATGCGTTCAAAGGAACCCTACCGTGTCCCAGCGTTCTGGCCGGCTATTTTCGCGAAACAAGGCTTGAAAAATTAATTGCTTGATGGCTTTCAACGTTCTCCCGTACGGGAGCAATTAAAAAGCATTGTCGAGGCTCGCGGTGAGTATTGGTAAATAAAAAGGCAACGGTTAAATTAAACAGAGCGAATCGCGAATCGTTCCGCCACCGTATTCGACCCCCCTCTCTCTCTACACGGATTTTTAAATTACCAAAATTAAATTCTACTGGCGAAACGAGCGATCGAACATTATATTTTCATATATTAAATACTAGCGTGGTTGCATCGTGTTGTTGAAGGGGCACGCACTTTCAGACACTTCTGATTTGCACAGTTTGGTTTCGTTTTAGTCTACATTTGGTCTAGAATCGTTTCGAGCGTTTGTAATTCCAAACGCGATTCTTTGGGAGGGTGGCCCCGAGATTCGAAAGAATTCGTTCCGACTGTTCAATCAAGATTTTCGTTGCGTCGAATGAGTTTCTCCTTGGTTGAACAGAAGCAGACCCGGTCCGCGGCGAGGGGGCCCGGGTCCGGGGATCGGTTCCGAAGGGAAAATTTAATAACGAAGCGACGACTCGACTCGGAGCGCGCGCGTTATCGCCGCGGAATATCAAAACGTCTTCGCCGGGAGCTGCGGCGAGCGTAATTTCGGCGGACGGCAGTGCGCGCCGATACTTATCGTCGGTAATCCGAGTAGTACCGAAGGGCTGGAGGAGAAAAAAAGAGAGAAGACCGGAGCCCATCACCCGGAGGGGGAAGATCGTGACCGAATAAAGGCGACGCCGGCTCGGGATACCTGCCCCCGGTGCAACAGTTGGAACTTTTCGTTCGTTTCCTGTTTCCAACCGGGGGGAAAACTTGTGGCTCTGCTGCGTGAGACACCCCTGCACCACGCAAGAACTCACGAAAGTTCTTTAGCACCACATGGATAAGAAATTCCGAGAAATTCGGCGATTTTTTAGAGGAAAACCGATAGCAAATGTAATCGCAATTAAAATGTTGAATTTCATATGCAGGGTGTTCAGCCACCCCTGGAAGAAATTTAATGGGAGATTCTAGAAGCCAGAATAAGACGAAAATTAAGAATATCAATTCTTTGGTTGAGGCTATGTTAAAAAGTTATTAAAAAATTTCAAATCATTCTGGAATAATTATTTTCGTTCGCGGGGGTCAATTTCAATCATTTTTGGTGAATAGACATATCCCCGAAATCCTACCCACTTTCGAGAAAAAAATTCAAGTAGATGGACAAGTTTGTCAACGAAATTAAAAAATTTCAAATCGTTCTGGAAAAATTATTTTTGGTCGCGGGGGTCAATTTCAATCATTTTTGGTTAATAGACATACCCCTGAAATCCTACGTGCTTTCGAGAAAAAAATTCAAGTAGATGGACAAGTTTGTCAACGAAATTAAAAAATTTCAAATCGTTCTGGAAAAATTATTTTTGGTCGCGGTGGTCAATTTCAATCATTTTTGGTTAATAGACATACCCCTGAAATCCTACGTGCTTTCGAGAAAAAAATTCTTTACCGAAGATATGTCTGACCATGAATGAATGAGTCCCCTGAAATGTCATGCGTATGATCGAAGAATTTTAATGATTCAAAATTCAAACAATGCGTATTAATGGAGTCCTAGAGCCCCAGAAAAATGGGCTGAAAGAATTGAAGATACGCAGAAATGGTCTCCTATTCAATTTGCAATTTGATCGACGCGTTTCCTCGGTCTTTTCCGCTTTGTTTTGAAAATGATGGTTCGAAAGAGAGATTGAATCGCGCGGAGGAATAATCGATCGTTTGGAACGGAAGAAGATCGGAGGTCGGAGGTGCGAGAAACAGGGAGTTTCTCACGGAAGAGATTTTTCCGTCTGCACCGATTAAACACTGGGCTGACCACATCCGGCGATCGTTATGAACCGCGATGTAACGCCGGTCTGGCGCGGCTCTCGGTGCCGATCGGGGGCCGCATTCTCGCGTGTAACTCTCTCGAAACACGAGCCGTGGCAACCAGAAGAAGAAGCACAAGAAAGCGCGCGGTGCCTTGTCAAGGTCTTCGGGGCGCCACGGTTGGAAAAAACGATCGACACCTTGGCTCGAATAGTTGGCCGGCATTTAAGCCTCGATCCGCCACCGGACGCCCTTACCCGTGAGACCGACAAGCGTTATATCGGCAAACGAGGAAACATTAATCGTTTGTTGCCTCCGTCGTTTCCATCCCCGACTTCGACTTCGATATGAAGCAATTATTGCAGGAAAAACTCGCTGATTGTCCAGCTTGACCGTAAAGTCTCAGGAAAGGGAAGACAAAAGTATTATACAGGGTGTATGATCGCAAAGTATGATCTTGTTTTCGAGCTGCGACGAGTTGTATATCAAATACAACGGATTATTATCTTTGGGGCTGTTTGAAGTCCTATTAACCCTTTGCTTGCTTAGGAGTTTCCAGATCTAACCACCCCTCGAGTTCTACTCGCGATACCAAAAAAAGAATCTACGAAGACGACGATTCCTCCCCGAATTATTTATTATGATTCTTCTAATTATTTTCATCCTGCATCTTTTGCCTCGCGCCAAAGAGGTTTCCCCGATAAATGAACGAATGAGCAATGCCCGGGGCGCGGACAGGGACGTCTGAAAATTTACGCGGGCTCGTGAAATATCGGGATGTCGGGAGAGCAAGGCGGAAAAGGCTGGATCCGATGGAACGCGCGTGGAAATCGATCGAAAGCGACCGAGGAGAGTCGAGGCTGCGGGAGATTCGTACGGTGGAAGGTAGTAGTTCGTTGCTTCCTTTGATCTCTCCGTAATTGAAAACACAGTTCATTCACACCATTAACGCAACGAGCATTACACTACAATTAAGACGTCAGACGAGTCTCACGATCCGGCACTGACTTTGTGGACTAGATTAGATCGCCACGGTACATTTACGCGCGCGCACCCGGTTACGTTTCTCTCTGTACTTAATTATTTTTTTCTTTTTTCTTCTCCCCCTCTTTCTCTCTCTCTTCAGGAATTAATTCCATTTAGCGGGGAATATTCAAAACAGCGTTGAAATAATAATAGACGGTCGCATGTATATGTGCAGCGCACGCTCGCGCAATTGAGACACGGCTCGGTGCGCTTGATCTTTTCCTGTTTTTCAATAAAACTGGAAATCACGCCTGGCTCCTTTGCCGAAGCATCAAGGTTACTACGACTCATTAATGTTACATTTATTACCCGGTCGGCAGTTGCGTCTAATTAACTATTCGCCTTCTTTTTCCCGTCTTCGTTAACCGCTCCTGCACGCCCGACGCAGCGGGGGAAACGCTTTCGGGATGTGCCGGTCTCGCGACTGAACTTTTCAACTCTTCACCCCGAGGCTCTGTGCGACAATCTCGCGGACGAACAATAAGATGTAATTCACTCAGATAAAGGATTTGACATCGTCGTTAAGCCGCTCTCGAATATGGGAATTACTGACTAACACCCATCCGGTTGGATGACGTTCCAACGCGTCGAGTTTTGGAACATTTTTATTAAACGTAACTTGAACTTAACTTTCAAAACGTTGGAATTTGTATTTGAATTTGAATTGGGATTATTGGGATACTTTGCATTGGAAAGTGATGTTTTAACAACTCAGAATTCTGTAGACTGAAGGGACTTAAGAGTTCTGGAGGCTCGCGAGTTTCTGTCGAGGATCAGGAAGATTCGACGACGACGGGTCGACCACACGCGAACTCCAGGTCGACGAGACGAACCGAGAGAACGAGTCGATCGAGGATGTCGTTCGCCAGGCTCCGGTCGGATCGGACCGTGAGGGGGGAGGTGGGGTAGAAGGGGGGGAAGTCCAGGTGATCTACGAGAGTTGTACGGTAATGGAATAACCACAGGGACGACGAGTAATTGTAAGAATTAACTAATAACACGGCAGCGAAGTAGGGTCGTGCGAACGGCCCGTATCCTGGCCCGTAACCTGTCATTCCTCGATCCCTCCTCCGCCATCGAGGGATCTATCAATTACTTCGCCTAAGTGGATCCTAGATCGGGACAATAGAATTGGCCCTGCCGGTTTGTTCTACCCCGTTGGATACGCCCGGGACTCTCGGGGCTGGATCCGCCCGGGATTTGCATGCACAATTAAAAATCTTTGTTCGTCGCGAGGCTACCTGTCCTCGAAGAGGCTGGGCGAGAAAAGAGGGGAGAAAAAACCGCGTCGAGAACGAGAAGAATCCGACAATGGAGGATCGATGGACGATCGGGCGTCGAACGATCCCAGGAATCGGTCAAAATTACGTTCCCCCGGCTGTCAGCCGTCGCTTTTCTCGCCGTTACACTTTTAAGCCGACAATTCGCCCCTTGATGTGTCATTTAATTTCCGCAATAACGCTTTCGTTTCCGATTAAAGCAAAAAAAAAGAAAAAAAAAAAATTGTAAAAAAAAAAGGTAACGCCGCGAGGTACGAGGCGACGAGAATGCGAACTGTGGCGCGGCAGAGACTGGCGAATTTCAGCGAGGGAAGCAGCCAGGAGCGGAGAAAAGGGGCGCGCGATAGAAGGGTGAAAAGAGAGGACGGGGTGGAGAGAGAAAAACGACAGAGCGGTAACCCGTTGGTTCACGGGCTCGGCATTGTTTCGCGCGTACGCGAGCCCTGTCGCGGCTAAATGCCGTGAAATTGTCATCCTACGGTCACAAAGGGAATTCACTCTCGCAGCCGGTGAAATATAAACGCGTTTTTCCGACCGCCGGCCGCTTTTCCAGCCCCGATTGTTATTTGGACTGAATCCGTTGTTCTCTATCGACGCGCCGCGATTTTCCTACTTTTCCCTCCCCGCTTCGCGACCACGCGCTGCTAATATCGCGTGCAACTTTCCCCCCCCGGTGTTTCTTTTTACGCAAACGCTTTACGAGATCGTTATAATTTTTTTTTTTTTCACCGTGAAATTGATTCTCGGAAAATTACGACATTTTTACGTTTTAAAAACACGCTGCGCCGAAACAATCGAAGGCGTAGAAAGTTGAAAGTATATAGGATTATCCAAATTGAGCGTCACATCATTAAATATTTTTAAATTCGTTTGTATAATTGTTTCAAATGCAATCCTCTCCTTTAAATCCTACATAACGTTTCATGACGATTTGTTTATGAAATATAACAATACAATTTGGATAAACCATTGGCGTTCACCTCTGAAAAATTTCTCATTTTTGTTTCCACGTGCCCAATAATTGGTACGATTGTTATCTTTTTATACGTTCTTTTATTTGCATGGTTTCGAAGGGGGGGGGATTCAGGTCGGGTGCCGGAGATTTCGGGTGGAGAACGGAACGCGAAAATTACTTTCCATCTGACCGCGCCAGAAAACGAGAAGGATCCGGCTGGGCACGAAACGAGCGCGCGGTTTCGGCGTTCCTCGAAGCGAATTAAAAGATTATCCGTCGTCGACGGACAAACGTTTCGAAATTGCTTCTTTATTTCTGGGGCAATGCACGCGAACCTTTCAATCTCGATTCGGCGTCCGGGAGTGCACGATCGATTAGGGAATTTCGAAGCCCGAGACGACGTGTCCCTCGGGTCCGTTTAGCCCTCCGCCTCGTCCACCACCCCCCCCTCTGGTTTCCCCCAACTCGGAAATCCAACCGTGCGTGATCCGATGGAGTATCTTTCTCCCTTTCTACAACCCGAACCCTACCCGCTGGCTGTCCCTTTTTGTCTCAGCTTTTCCCCGGCGCTCGCGCAATATTGGAAAATAATGCACTGCATGGCGTGCGGCTCGGGCATAGCTTAAGAAAACTCTGTGCCCGAGCGCGTGACTCCCAGTTTATTCAACGTCGTTCCTCTCCTATCCCGGAAACGTTCGTCGTCGACAAACACCATGCATCGTCGCGTTCGCGAAACGTCAAAGAAAAACGCCAACCCTATCCACCCTGCGTCCATCTACAGTCTCGACTTTCGAATTTCGACGCTCGACATTTTCAAACTGAACCTATCAGATTTATTTATTCAATTGATACGTTATAAGTTTAGGGGTTAACGATACTTTATAGATCTTAGACTTAAAATCTACAATTACAATCATAGAACCTACGTAAGAAAATTTAAGCTCTTCGTAATTGTTTCGAGAGCCCAAATCTATATCGCAATTTAATCACCAAGCAAGGGACCAAACGCAAACTGGAGAAGTTCATCGTGAAACGTATTGCAATTTTTTAACGCAAAGGAGATGTCGATATTTCGAAGACCATAAACACAGAGGCTGGTCTTCCCAGCATATTATAATCGAAGTTACCAGCGAGTGTAGACGTAACAGGGTCACGAAAGGAAAGCGGTGGATGAAGAATGCGCGTCGTTGACGATATTTAGCCCCGATGCGTAGCGTCGACAGCGTCTACACGCGCGTCAAGACGATCCATCCGCGGCGTGTACGCGCAGCAACGATGAAAACCCGAAGGCAATTAAAGGAGGAGCTAACAAGCCGGAATCACTATCGTTTCCTCTGCATCTACCCGCTGAAAGGATCCACCGTCGCGTAATAAGGTACGCGATACATTCAACGTCCGCCGCTGCGTATCTTAAGTGCATACTTAGGCGGCGTAATGCGTGTACTGTATGACCGACAATTAGGTCTCCTCTTTGAGCAGCTCGATTTCAAGGCCGATTTCTTCGAGCCGCCACAGCCGCTCGCGAACGATCCAACGACAGGAAGCGTCGATCGATCCTCGATGGACGACGCCGCGCCACGGCCGAAACGTACGCGAGATAATCGAACCCGGGGAAGAACTTTTCGAAGTTTCGACCGTCGGTTACCTGGCTCGAAGGAGATCGAGGGACGGTTTATCTCGCCATCTTTCCCACTTACGTCGTTAGCGCCTTCTCTCTCGACCGGGCGAGCCGGTCGTAACCCGTGGACGCGAAAAAATTTTACATCTTCGCGGTTCTGCGGGGGACAGGGCTCTCCAGAGGCCAGCTACGGTCTCACGATCATTCGGTAACGAGCAAAACCGGGCACAGAGATATTTTACGCGACCAACAAGGGCACGAGTTGGTATCGAGCAACCAAAGTTCGGGAAAATTAAGCAGCGTGTTAAGTAATTTCTTTTTGTTCCCCCTCTTTCGCGACGATTAGACCTAAACAAGTCGGTAGAAACTCTGCCGGATTAGTGTTATTAGGAGTGTTGATCGCCGGGTCGAGCAAGCCTAAACGCGTACCCGAGACCGACAGGAGCGTTGATTACTCGTTTAATGATCATTTTTAAATCGTATCGCTTTCTCCATCCACGATAGACCGAGGAAACGTAAATCTTGTCCAAAGTTACTTTGTAAACGATTTCCAATGGTTCGAGAAAAATCGTATGAAGTAAATCTCATCGATTCGAAGGCAGAAATATAATTTAAACGCGTTGATTGCCGCGTGGTATTCGAACGAAACGATTACCGGTCGCAGCTCTTTCCACAGGCGCCAGCTACAAGATAATTTGTTACTTAATTTATTTTTTTATGAATAAAGATGGAGTTCTTTAATGCGCGCCGACTTTTATTCTTCTTTCGAATACCCATTATCCATTATTTATTCGTAGGTGGCGGCCGGTGATGGATTGCCAGTTACGAGTTAACTCGCGGAGCGGCAGTCAACGCGGTAATACGATCGAAGCATTTTTTAGCTCTCGCGATCAATCTATGATTCCATGATGATAAGCAATATCCTTGTTGCATTACGGTTCTAATGCACGGTGGGCCTCCGTGGAAATAAAAACGGTACGACTAATTACAGCGCGGTCGAACGGTGCTTAGAACACCAAGATGTTCCGGACACTTAAAATTCTGACCTAAATATGCATCTATTTTTACGAGTTACTCTATGGAATAGATAAAATTACTGATATTAACATATAATAATCTACGTATAATAGATCTTTTTGCGATCGAAATTAAAAAATCATGCATTTAAGGGTTGAATCAGTCTATCACAATTACGCTCTACAAATTATTCTATAACAGACATCGTCAAACGTAGTCTATTTTCTTGATATTAGAAAAAAAAACAGTTGCAAGCGTTCAAATACCAGGGCAGCTTGCATAAATATATTCATTTGATTATATAAAATCTCAATGAATATATATTATCGCTGTTTCTGAAGCTGCGCTATAATCGAGGCACGAATGACGAGCATGAAGACCACTTTTCGAATGGAGAACGAGGGTTACGGGGCCCCCTAAAACGGGTTGCTCGTTCGGTATCGGTACGTTGCACCCAAACAGTTCGTTCCTCGCTGTATGAAACACTTGTCACTCACGATCAACGTTCCGGGGAGATCGTTCGGGCCTGCGACGTCGCCCCGCGTCTGGATCCACGGGCACGGACACCGGGAGGCTACCGACAGTTTCCATCGACGGTTGGTTCGAGGAGACGGGGATCCCCCCGGAGAAAATTCAACGCGTCGCCAGCCCGGGGGGCAGGAGACGGGAACAGAAGGAGAGAAACGAGCGAAAGAGAGGCGATCGAAAGGAGGGGGGGACGCGACGGAGGAGTAAAAAATCGATCGAGGGTGAAGGAGAAGAGAACGATCGAGGAGGCGCTGGGCAGCTGTCGAAAGATTAAGATAACCCTAAAGTTAAGTGAACCGCGGGGTGTGTCTGGACTGTGGATTTAAGGTGATTAAAGGCACCTGATATCGAGAATTATTATACCATATATTTGGCAGTGGCGAAGCCATATTCTGACGGCTGCATAAATTTCGGCGAACTCGCTCGATCGTTCGGTATCGATGGATCGACGGTGATGTCCGCGTGCACCGAAAAAGATTCGCGGAACGACGACTCGCGGTCCGTGGAAAGTCGAGGACCTGGAAGACCCCGGCGTCTCTCAACTATCGCCGGTCGTAAGATCGTTAATTGGGGTGAGATCGCATCGAACGATGCATCGGGAGTGAGGCAGAGGTTTTTGTCACGAGCCTCGTCGTCGATGAGGGCGCACGAGCGTCCCCGGCGCGTCCCAGGAACGTGACTCCGAGACGAAAGGAATTGGTGAACCCGTGATCCCCACCCGATCAGATGATCCCGGACGACTTCGTGACTTCGTATTTGCTCAGCCATTTCCAGCACGGGCTCTATCCGTTCCGCCATCGATGCATCCCTTCCAGGATACATAATTATATTATAATAAACTGTAACGATACGAGGCCTTGCCTTTCTTGCCCTTCTGGCTCCTCCACGATTCCCGTACACGGCTCCGCCTGGGACGTTCGTCGATCCTCGCGGAACGAGGAACGAGAAGGAACGAGCCAGAAGGGTTGCCGCGAAACAGAGAGGCCACAAGGAACAACGAAGAGGGAGACGCTAATTCTTCCTGGAGCTGCACTCTACGACTCCGCTGAGGAGAGGGACCGCCGTGTCAGAGGGTCGAGTTTATCACTGTCATCTCTTGACGCCGGAGCTATGCCGTCTTAATAGGTTTAATGCCCGTCGTTGCGGACCCAGGGGCCCCGGACTCTCGATCCCCGTAACCGCTCGCGCGTACGCGTATTCTTTCCGCTTCGTGCCCCCGACGACACCCCAAGATACTATGGATTCACTGGAAAATATCGCGTTCCTACTTTCACAATTCCACCGTGATTTTATTTCGACCAAAAGGCGCCCTTTGCGTTTGAAACAAACTGCTAATTTGAATTATTTTTTAACGTGTCCTTTGACGCCTTTGATGGAAATAGTGTTCATTACTGAGAGTAGTTATATTCCCATAAGTGAATATTTGAAATAGTCTACTAGTGATCCCTCGAAATCAAAGCCTTTTACTAATTGCAAAAATAACGAAAGCTGATTTGTTAATAACATGGTCACGCACAGTCTTATGCACGAATATTTAGTTTCATTGGCGATGACTTTGCAATGTCGAGGGGAAAAAGTATCGAACATTAGCCGGAAACTACCGTGCATACTACAAACGCCCAAATATTTGAACAATCAAGTATTCAAATTGTGTTGAAGTTGTTGACTACACTCGAATAGCATTCGCGAAACGTTTGGAACCGCAGAGTTCGAATATTCGAACGGAGGAGAATCAAAGAAGTAATATTTGCACTACAACGAACGCACAACGCGGTTGTAACGAGCCCGAATATATTTACACAATAATAGATAGCCGAGCATGTTGAGATGTAAAGATACAAGTGTAATGCGCGCCTCGAGTATGTTTTAAATTCGTTACGTGTGATTTTTAAACGTGTTTACTGTTCTATGCGTTCTGTTAGCCTCCATATTTTGTTATTGATATTTTCTTATCTCGTTCGATAGATTTCTCAGCTCGCTTGATCTCGTTATTACTTGCTGGAAGCACTAATCTTTTAATGATATCTTGCACCGACTGTATTGTACTTTTAATGATATTGGTGCATCGCGTATTCGTTCTCTCACCTCTGACATTTAGTTTACCTTTCTGACGTTCTTCTAATACCGAACTTCCAACTTCGCTCGAACTGCGTATTTAACACCATCGTTATGACGTTGTTAAAATACCGTTCGAGGGTGTAATCTGTACTTCGTTAACGCCAGATTTACAGACATTGCATGTAATTTTATAGAAATCCGTGTTGAAGGGTTTTCTTTTTAATTAAAATATTCGTATCGTTACAATCAAATTCGAATTCTGCGAGTTTAAAGAATAATTGATCTCTACGGGAATGACCAAAGATAGAAAAGATTCTCGACTTTCCCGATGATGTTTTCTCTAAGACAGTTGGGGTATGGGGCCAAGAATCTCGACGTGGGCGACGTGGCGAGTATCGAGACGATTTCCAAAGTCTTCGCGCCGCAGCGGGAGGAAATAAAAAGAAAAAGTAAACGATAATGAGGGGTGGGTAGTCGTTGACAAAACGGATTACTCTAAGACGACGAGGAGGAGGAGGAAGAAGAAGAAGGAGGAACGGGCGTCGAAGAATGAAATGGCCCGGGATTCGAGGCGCTGTCCAAACAACCCTTTTCCTTAATCATTTAAGTGATTCGGGTAAGCACTCGCCTGGCGTCGAATCGTTGGTAACTCTTGTGTAAACTCAACCCTTTCTTGCAGGAGCGTCCCACGGTCCCTTCGTCCGATAATGATAATACCCGTTCGTCTCGGGGCCGGGGAGGGGAATATAAAGCTTGCTTCGCGTTCGATCGACCCTCGACGCCTCCCGTGAAAGCTCCTCAACTTCGCGACCCTGTCCGAGTAATCGCGCGGTCGCGTTCGAAAAAACAAACCTTCGCGGGCCTGGGAATATTCGACGCTCGAAATGAAAGCAAAAAAAAAAAAAAAAGAAACCAACGAGGGAGAGCGGAGTCCGACGATCCGTTCGATCAGACTTTTACGACGATAACTTTTGTTCCGTCCGCGCGATATTTTACAACGGAATCGATGCAACGGGGCATAGTTCACGGGACGCCCGAATCCGAGGCGACGGGTCGAATTCGATTAATTTTCCGGTCATTATTTTTTACGACTCCTTATCGCCGGCTCAGCCCCCATGAAGCGTAGGCGGATTCTAGAACCCGGGATTTTCCTACGGTTCGGTTTTACACCACGTGCCGCCGTCGAACCTCTACATAAACGTCGCCGTGGATCGCTTCGCCCCCTAAACATGACGACGAAGCGAGCACCAGCTTCTGCCCAATCCAAGATTATTATATGCCACTCTGTTGCGAACAGACCCTTTTACTGACCGAATTTGCGCACGCGAGGGAACCGAGCAAGTTGGAAGAAGAGGGGATCGTTAGCACGTGGCGATTTTTTAAAATAAGACACAGAGAGAGTCTATTTTTCTTTGGCTGAGACGAGTTACCAAGGCCCCCTCATATTATATATAATCCTATATTTGAACAGTTTCAAACTGTACATTTTCCTAAAGCATTCGATTGTTCCATTATCTAGCGAGACTTTTCCTCGTCGAAACAGTCTGAGGAAATGTTACGAGTTCTATGGAGGAGGCAGATGGGTCGCGATCGCCGCGAAAATGGTTGTAACGTTGGGAGGAAGCACCGAAGGGTGCCGTCTCGGAGAAAAGTCGAGTAGCGAGAAGAGCACGGCCGTAATTTATACCGGGTAACACAGTCATTATATCGAGGGTAATAAGCGGCCGAGAAAGAGAGATCGACCGATGGAAATTGAAATTTCGCGAGTCCGTGCGCAATATACGCGCCGGGCGGATCGGTCGCGGCGCGTCGTCGTCGGTCGATAATCACGATAATAGTTAATTACAAGAACGTGGTAATTCCGCGTAAATTACACAGCCAAATAAACCGATCGCGGTCGCGGTGGCTGCGAGAGTTCTTCACGGTGGCGAGGAGCTGGCACGCTAAAAGGCAAAGGAGGGCTAACGAGAAGGCCAAAGTGTCTCTCGGTCGCGATAATCGTAAATTCGACGAAGCGGCACCGTGGAAGGGTCCTTCTCTCCGTCCCACCCGTTCGCCAGGAGTCGTCTTCTCGGTTCGGTTTGACGGTAAGTCCGGGTCTCTTTGGCAAGTTCCAACCGGGCGCAGGGAGGAGCTCCGGAGTCGAGCTGGGCGGAGCCTGCGAACCACAAAACAGCCGTCGACTCACTTCGCGGCTCTCTGGCTACTATTAATTATTTATGCTGCGAGTGTTGCGCCGCTACCAACCCCGGTACGACGAGACTGCACGTTGCAACGCTCGCCGGGGCCCGGTGCAGCCGCTACCATCGCCTATACGCGTCGTTATACCTGGTACCGATCCCGGGACCGAGCCAAACCGAGCCAATCCTATCGAGAGCCACAATCGATTCGCCCGGAATAATAATTATGATTGGATTCCCCGTGGTTCTGGGGGCAGGCGCACGATGCTTCCTTTCCTTCTTTCGTCCCTTCCCAAGCCTCTGCCCTTCGATAGATCGAACACCTTCGGGGGTACCTGGCCATCTTTGCGTCGCTACGCGAACCTTGAACTCTCGGGGTCGGGGTACGGCGCCTTGCGAGAAATTGGAAAAAGAGACCAACGCGAAACAACCCTCTAAAAAATTCACGAAAATTCGCGACACGTCGCGAGACCACGGTAACAAAACGAGAGTATGGAAACACGGGGACCGTGGATGGAGCGAACGAAGACAGGCAATAGCAAGAGAGAGAGAAAGAGAGGAAGTACAAAAGGAAATAAAGGAGCGTCAAGCATTTTTCTTTGGACCGTGGAGCAGCCACCGTGTGATTACCCGGGACGAGGGGCATATATGAGTAATTTGTATTCAGCCCGATCATCCGTATCGAAATTCGAATCTACTTAGTTCTGAGAAGCCATGGTACCTCGGCCATCCTCCAGGTTCGATCTCTTCTCCCCTCTCTGTTCCTCCATCGACTCTTTGCTCTTTCTCTCCCGCGGCTCTCCCGATCCACTATTCCACCCTCTCGGGCTCCTCTCCCGACTACAGCTTAATATAATATTATTCCCGGTTTAGTTTAATGGTGCTGGGCGATTATTACGCGGCCAGAGTCCGACCGACTGGCTTCTTCTTCGGCCCCGGGTACTCGGTCCTCTCCCTCCAGCCCTTACCTTTTTCTTTCTCTCGGCTCTCCTTCGCTTTCGCGGCCTGTCTCAGGACGCACACACAGGCCGCTTTGACGGCAGCCTGAGAATGATCCTCCGAACAAAAAGCCCGAAAACAAAACGCCATTATGATTAGTCCGAAGAATGGGTGGTCCAAATTACCGCTGCTTGCATTCCATGCACCGAGAGATCGATACCTCGATCAACGCGCCGGGGTCCTACAAACTTTCTCACTCCTGTCGTTCCGAGATCTCTGTACCCTAATTTGTTACGGCGGACGATCTTTCGAACTCTCAATTTCCTCGACTCGAATATTTTTTAAGAAATAATGTCTATAACATCCCCCGTTCGTTCATTAACCCTTTGACGTAGAATTACGAGTCTGACTCGTCACAATCATGAGGCTACATTATTAGTAATCGTAAAACAAATCTATTCTTTTTCGTAGCCATCGATGTCAAGGGATCAATATCTTTCATAAAAATCAAGGTGGAATAGGACTTATGTTCGTGTGAACTTTTAATCCCTCCTCGAAGAATGCAAAATACGAATTCGAGAACTCCCTCGTCGTAAAGGGTACAACTATGCTTGATAAAAGGGTAACGCGAATTTTCGAAAAGTTCGTACCAGGAAGCGAGGGGCCGGATCGGAAGAGGGCACCGAAAGCGGTTCGCGCGTTTATGAGACCGCGTTTGAAACTCGTTATATGCCGCGTAAGAGTCATTAAGAGTCGAATAATTACTCGTATCGTTCCTGACTTGATAGATCGTTCGATCGTGGCCGGGATGACCCACGGTCGAGCGTAAGGCGAGAAACGGCCTGGCTGGAGGATCTCCGGGAGAGCGATCGTGCGAACCGCCTCTAATGGCGCGTACACGCGTAGGATCGTAATTGCTCGCGAGCAGAAGCGTCCGATGCCGCGGGTTTCGGCGTCGGTCTGCCCCGGCATCGATCAACGTGTACGTCGCAGGGACTCTCGGTTGACGCGATGGAGACCCGTCGCGATTCGATGACCCGTCCGATCCGATCGACGGATCGTTGGTCCCCGTTGCTCCGGTAATTTGCGGGGCGAGATCGATTAAATGGTGGCAAGAAGTCGGAGTAATGCATGCGCTCGGAGGCGGGTGGAGCCGCTAGGATATTAATGAAGATATTCAAATGAGAGAAAAATGAGGGGAAGGGAAGGTTGGCCCTTTGTCGGTTCGACCGGTGACTCGGCCTATGTAGATTACCCTCGGTCTCCTCCCCCTTCTTCACGAAACTCTTCATCCCGCGGCTGCGATCCTCCTCCCGACTTTAAATCTTCCTCGAACTTGCCCGTTTCCGTTCGCGGGTACGCGTGTTCCGGGGTCGTTCGCCTCCCTCTCGCGAAGGGTGGTTCTTTTAATTGATAGGCGACTCCCCACACCCACCCGCCCACCCCCATGGAGTCGAGTGGTCCGCAAAGTGGATCACCGACGCGGGGAAAGCGCAAATTGGGGGAATATCGTTAGGCGCGAAAGGTCCGCCGAGGCGAACCCGATCTGTCATTAGCGGGTTGCTTAATTCACTTGTTTCTTCAGTTTCCACTCGGATGAAATTAGAGCCGCGGCAAGGAGGCGAGGCGGCCAGACAGCCAGTCAGCCAGTCAGCCCAGTGGATGTCATTAAGAGCCTTTTAAATCGCCCTTAAGACCCGCCGGGCCATTAGAGGATCGCGGGAGGAAAGGGCAACCCTTGTACGTATCTTTTTTCCCGTCGCTACCGTGGCCGTCCTCGACTTCTCGCGGTTCACCGTTAACGGCATTTCCCGGCACGACAATCCTCGTCTACGGCGCTCTCTCGACTACGCTTCTCCAGAAGGCATCTACTTTAACCTTTATCCGGTTATAGTCGAGACTAACGTCGTTACATGCTCGTCTTCGAGCGCGTTTCTACGGTTCCGATCATACTTCACAATCTGGAGTATCTCAAACTCATATTTATTCGAGACATCTTCCATTTCGACGTTAAAAAATAATATTCTTCCGATTTAATCGAATTGTGCTTAAATACCATTACGCTGGACCGAAAATAAAATTAACGTATCCTATGTAAATACGAGCAAAAGCTGTCCGCATCAACGTAGCATGCGTACGACAAAACGATGGAAAATAAAAAAGGAAACGAAACAAATAGAAGGGTCAGGCGTACCGTGAAAACTAATGGATCGAGTCTCATGCGCGGGTTATTAAGTTTGTTTGGCCCGCAAAATAAAGTTAAAACCAAATTCAAAAATCCCGCGCCGTAAAATGGACGTGTAATTATGTTGTCGTAATTGTAATGCGATTTGTTTCGTTCGTAGTTTAAATCAAATGATACAGTAACAGACGATTGATTTACGCGGCTCTCTTCGCGAATCGAATTAATTCCACAGTGTTTGCTCGATGGATTCAAACGATGTACTCCTCTCTTATCATACTCCACAATTCTGAAGGAAAATAATCTACGTTTCCCTGTTCGTGAAATCACTCATTTCTAACCCTTTGCACTTGGCTGGCCCCTCTGAAGGAACATCCAGCAAAGAATTTGAACGTACCTTCGCAGGAAGCACAACGATATTGTTGTTTTATAGGGCAAAATGCATAACCAAAGAATGTAAAAGAAAATATGTTTGGCAGTGTCTATCGTTTAAGGGATGTCGATGCTACCGATTTCGAAAACGAACGGAAGTCGAGTGGCGCCACGCGTTTAACAAAGCGCAAGAAGATGGCCCCGTTTGTTCCTTCGTCTTTCATCCGGTCTCTGTCCCCCTTGTTCGACTCCTTACCGTGGTATATAAAGGACAAACAATGCCAGAGATCGACCGCCGCCTACCGTCCCAGTTTTAATTGATATTTCGTCGGCCGGCGAGGCCCATTGTTTCCTCCGTTTCCATTATCGACACCTTTGTGCTCCGCCGATACGGGCCAAACGTCATTTTCGCTGACGCTCCCCGTCCACCGTTGGCGATCTTATTTGTCGAGTCATTACCGAAAGATCTATATGTACGTGTATACCTGCGATGATCTACGGCCCCGAGAAGAAGATTGCCGCGAAGTGGAAACAAAAGAAGAAAGACCCTCGGACACGGTTACATCGGGCCAGATGCGCCCTCGTTTTCCCTCCCGATGGCTTCCGATTCGAAAATCTCAACGTGGCTTCCGGGGAGGGACGATACGGATCGTTCTTTCGGGAAAACTTTCTAGAGAAAGGGACCGTCGTAAAAAATTTGCCGCCGTGAAATCACGAGGACGAGAAACAGCGGGGTGGAGGCGGGGAGGTCGGATACACCGACGGTGATTAGCGGGGCGAGTAAATACGCGGGATTCGCGATAACGCGGCCCAGTCGCGGGAGGTTAAGTCCCGCGATACTCCCGATAACCCTATCTGGCGGAGTACGGTAAATCATAACCTCGGGTTATGGTTAGGCGAACTCGGTATTTACCGTCCACGGTTGCCGTGAAAAATTGCACCGAACCTAGCCACCTTCGAAGCCACCTGATCCTCGAGCCTGCTTTCCCACGGATCATTTCCTCGGTGGAACGCGAAAATCTCGAAATCACCTCGAAACTTCGAGACAATGCGTCGCGAAGGGGTATGGAACTCCTACGAGTCTTTCTTTTCTTTATTCAGAACCGGAATATAAGGTGAGGAGGCAAAGGAAAGCGAGCACAGGGATGCTTTGCAAGCTCTACTTAATTTTTAACGAGATGAAAATTGGTGATAGGAAATAGTATGAGAAGGAGAGGATTTAAACTTACAGGGGATGATCGCCCAATTTGGAGATCCAAGAGATTCTTAATTTAACTCTGAATTCGATGCAAGAGTAACTGTCTTCCTGGAGTTAGGGTTACTTGCGATCGAATCACTCCCACGACTCTTTGTGTTTCTTCGGCTGGAGCGTTCGTCGACTGGTAGTGGCCGACAGCTGTGTAATTAAAACCCCATTTGAACGGCCCGTTTGAAGCTCGAACAGTTCCAACAACAAAGTTACGCTTAAACCTCTCCACCTGAAATCAGACAGTCCCGATTTGATTGCAAGAAACAATTAATATTTAACGAGGGCTGAGTATGAAATAAGGGTTCTTTTAATCGCTAATAATTTTTCTCTAACCTCGTCTTTATTGGTTTTACCCCCCCCCCCACTACCCTTAATATCAGAATTAATCTCAGTATAATTCATATTTTCATTAAAATTTCGCTCGAATTTAGCTTCTATATTCTATGGAAATTCGAAATACGTAGATGACTATGACCACCGTGGCGAGTATATTACGAAACTCTCTCGTACAGTGTGTTTTTCGCGGGCAATCTGTATCGCATTGTGGCAGAGTACCTACGTCTCATCGATGCTGATAAATAATAATAATATCGGACAGATTTCGAGTCACGTACCCTTGCTAATTACCAGGCTCAGGATAGAACTGACTAATGAGTGGCACGCTGATCGCTATTTATCAGCGCGGATATCCTAGAGCAGGCTTGTCAAACACGCGAACCGATCCATTAGATTTCGCAGCCCGGTTGACCTTTTCATTAGGAGGATTATTATTAACTCGGAGCGGAAATCTTTCAAAAAATTAAACAGCGAAAGATAAATTAAATCACCGCTATTTAATGCGCAAACACAACGAGGTACGTTCCTTTGAAATACGATCCCTCGAGACGAAGAAAAATCTTTGCATCTGACTATTGAAATTCACATTTTCTCGATCCCCAATTTTCATCGATAATTTTCTGATATTTTGATCGATGTATACGCGTTTACCTTGCGACGATTTGCGAAAATTTCAGGAGAAACCTGTCGGTGGGGCGTTTGGCGTTTAAAAGACAGGCGCGAGGGCGCGAGTTCCCTCCTGGCGTAAGATTTCGTCCCCTGGGGCGTGAGGGTCCCCGTCCCCGAGATCTGGAAGCCACCGACGACAAACCGAGTCCGCCATTAGTCACGAGACGCGAGGAACGTAGCCACGCAATTACAGCGCGCATTAATCTACCCGGTGTGCTGATTATTAAGGCGACGACAATAAGAGTAAAGCCGAATTAAACGCGAGGACCCGGCGCGTATCGCCGCGGGAACTCACGAGTTAATTGTTGCACTCTATATGCTAAACGCAGCCGGGCCGCGTGTGCGATATCGCGAGTCCACCAGCGAGTTATGGCACGGTCGCCGCCTCCGTCATGCGAAACATCGAATCGCTTATCTGCTTTCTCTCCCGAGGAGAACCACGGCCATCGTTCCGCCGGCGACCGGCTACTCGCCGAATTAATTAATCCCTCGAATTTCGTTTCGTCGGACGAGCCTCGTACCTCTGGGTTCCGTCTGTCTCGACGTCCAGCACGCCCCGCGCGAAATTAAGATCGCGAACGTCCCTCCAGGTACAATGTTCCACGACGCTTCTTACCCCGATGGAACCATTTGACGATCTCTGGCAGCTGTTTACAACGCCCAGTGACACATCGTAAAGGTGGACAAGGCGACTCAGAGTTTTGTAAAATACAATTTCTTTTCATGGATCAACCCTTCGACGTCTAAACTTGCTTTGAATTAAAAGACAGCACACATTGAAAAGAAATTGCCTGCTCGAACGAAACTATATCTGATTTACCAACGAGGTCCAATTTTTGTTTAATTTAAAAAATATGGGAGAAGCCTCCCCTCGGGTAGTTAACGTGACAGCTCGTGATTCGGTCGTTTTAGAATTAACACTTAACTACAGTCGCGCGAGCCCAGGAACCGCACTATTATTTCTTTCTCACCCTCCTTGAAGTCATTTAACTTTAACGACCTATACTTTTCCAGTATCTTCCTAAATACCACGGTCGACCTTCCGTGTGTAAAGTACCCAAACACTCCGTGCATGATTCTTTTTCTCCTTTTAGGGACGCCTGCCAAAAAGTTTGTAAACCACTGGGTTTTTAACTTCCCCGTTGACTTTTACGACTTTTACGCGGTATTTCGAGGATAGCTCGAGATAGACGTTTGACTAGACTGGGTCTGAAGTATCTTTCTTACGAATTATGGCTGGCAGTCGGAGATCGTTCGATAGGAGCTAAAGCAAACAGGAGATAGCGAGAAAAATGTACTTCGGTGCTTGGTTAAGTTAGAGAGGCTAGCGTTACAAGACTGTAAGTGGAGTCATAACCTACGCAACCTATAACAACTACGGGATCGTTCGTGGTGGTAATTGGCTCCGACGGAGGCCATCTTGAAGCATTATTAACCTTTAGCGCGGAATCAGAAGTCATTCGTTAAAAAAATCGACAGATCGTAACATAACAATCCTACAAAGAAGACAATAGTTCATAGAACGAAATCATATTTCCAGGAACATTTTTGGAAAGGAGGGTAAAATTACGATATTTATTTCCAGTGGATTGGACAAGTTTATAACCTGTCCACGGATCCTCGAGTTAATTAATTTGTATACTCAAACTCCTTAATATTTAGAAAATATTGTATATTATATATTATTATCTATCGCAGAATTTATGATAGGTCCGGTGATGTTGAGATTTATATATGATAGTGCGTAGCTAGTAATTTCTGCTGCTCCTCGAATCACTTCGTACGCTATTTAGTTTAATATATGCTGCATCCATCATATGTCAATACTTCCCGCACTCTCTCCTGCAATTACTTTATTAAACACGAAATTAATATCTGCGGGACCTATTTATTTATTCGATAACTAGTGTGACCAATTCTTCCATCGACTCGAAGCAATAGACTTTGTTTAATAATTTCTAAAAAGAGACAAGCTTTCGCCAATCGGTTTTGTGCGAGTCCTGGAAGGATCGAGTGGTCCTGGAAGACGCGATTCGGAACGGATACACCGAGTGGTCCATATGCATCGATGCGGGAACGAATGTCCGCCTCGAGTGTCAGCCCCGGCGCGGAAACCAAATTCCGTTCGGCGTCACTCAATATTCCGCGTCGAAAACGAAGAGCCGCCGCCACGATGCACGGGTCTTTTGTTTCACGATGCGGGCGGCACAGGTGGCACCGCCACCACACGCAACAAAGAGATCCACCACGAGCAATAATAACGCATCGAGGACGGTCCCCCGCGATCGTTACGGCATAAGGGTAGTATCGTGTGTCGCATTGTACGATCGATAAATCATACGGCGACAAAATCGTGATTCGTCCCACATCCCCCGACCGATTTCTCGCTGGCAAAACCCCGGTATCGCGATCTCGTCGATCCGATCTCGACGTGACCGATTAACCGTGATTACACGCTCGTGGATTAAGTAAAAGACACGAAAAAACGTCGTAATTAAAGTAATTATAAGCTGGCCCGATACTCGAACGTTTATATCGTTATTAGTAGTTCGCAATCAGTGATCTACTCACCTGTCCTGGGAACTCGATCTCTCGGTCCTCCGTCCTCGGATCGCGCCCCTCCGTGTGAAAGAAAACACGCCGAATCGCTTTGCTTTTGTTGGCGATTTCGTTGTTCCTTCTTGCGTTCTGGAATGGTACTGAATTCACCGCGAATTGATCGCGACTACGCAGCAGTTCGAACGCGACGAGGACAAGTAGTGGCAACGAAAGTTTGTTGACGCGTTCAGGCTCCAACGAAAGGTCCTTGGCAACAAAACAAGTCACGGTTATTCGAGTGAGACACAAATAATACTAAATTCCAAAGCAAATTCTTTCCATGATGAATACATAACAAGAGTCCCTGGGCAGATGTATCGTAGAAAATTGAAATAAAATGGCAATAAAACTATCGTTTTCACACTCGACCGATCCTGTTGTTTTCCCTTCTGGTCGAGAGGAGCCGCGCGAAGGAACGGAGCGGAGTTTAAGCGGAAACGCAAACGCGTGCTGGAGGCGGGTATCGCGTGTAACGCGATATCGGACGAGTCGGAGATCCTCTTTAGCGGGGCAAAGCCACGAACGCGTAGGACGACGGAGATCGGGAAACGCGAAATCGCGGTGGCACGCACCGACGTAACCCAATAGCGCGCGTGCGTGTACCATGCCGGCGCCGCTCGAATTAACCGCTTTTAGATCGGTTTACGTTAAACAACGCGCCCAAGTAATCGGCTCGAGCCCCGCAGGGAGATCGAGAAGCGCGCGAGCCGCGAAAAAAGACCCGTCCATGGTCGCATTTCGTCCCTGCAACTAGTGGCTCGCCCCGATCGAGGGGTGCAAGCTACCCCCATCTACCGAATATCCATTTCTTTACGGGGTTCGATTCTTTTAACCGCCACGAGACAACGCTTCCTGCTTTGTGGAATACTAGGGGGTCTTTCGTGGAGCAAAGTGTTCTAAATTTGTTTTATGAGGGTGAGGAAATAGTAGGGTGCAACTGGGGGACGTATGTATCTCTAATTGACACGATGCAGGAATTTTTTGATTTCCACGAAAGACATTTGACAATTGTCGAGGTGGAATCTTTCGGGAATTTTTAATCGAGGTTAGTGTTGCAATGTAAATTAAGCAGGCGAAGGTCTGGAGGAGCCTCGCTCCCCGGCTTCAGTTTCATTACCTTCGTAACCGGGGATTCTTTAACAGCTGCACACCGATGGAACCTTGGGACTGAGGATGGAGCGCGTTTCACGATTATTTTGCAGATTGATTTTCAGGAATCTCAGGAGAGTGGACACTTGTTGGACGGGGGACCCACCGCCATCCTTTTCCAGCGACACGCGATGCTCTGAAACTATGTAACCAATAATAATAAGCAGGTGATAGTCACTGGTATTAAAAATAAATTATGTTACGACAATATAGAAAGATCGAATATTCAATAAATTCTAATGGAAAAAGAGTTTGTTTAAAAAGTCGAAACCTGGGTTCACATTTTATTTCGTTTCGCGTGTCGCGAAATAAAACGGAGTGTCGCGTGATCTGTCGAGTAGCTGAATCGCGGATGGACCGCACAGGTGGAGGGGGTGGTGTATGTAGCGAGAGGAAAGAAGAGCGTTCTCGTTACTAACTTAATCAACGCGTCCCTCGATGTAATCGGAGCAACGAGAGAGAATATCGAGCGAAGAACAGAGGGGTTCGGGGGTGGTTGGGCGGTCGGGTGGCGTGGCGATGATGTCGGCGAAGAGAGCGGGGACAGCGGGAACGGCGAGGATGACGAGGCAACGATAATTGCGATCGGAGCCGATCGGTGAAATCCTAATATAACGGCGCGGAAATGCATCGAATATAAGCGCGGCTAGGTAAGCCGTAAGCCACTAGTCCTGACGGAGAACGACGTAGAAGGGAGCAGCGGATCCGGGTGGCGGTAGGGGGAGAGAGGGCGACAGAGGTGGAGGGTCGGATGGGGGTCGAGGGAACGGGGACGGGGTGGTTGGGACGCGGCCGAGCAGGTATAACCTATTGTAATCAATATTAATTACTCGAGACAATGGAATCTCATTGGACTCGATCGTTCGAGCGGGCTCGCAACGAGATGGCTGCGGGGAAACGGCGATAGGGTGAAGAGGACGGGTGCGGCGGGAGCGTCCAGGTTATGTTTGGCTCTAACGGAGGGCGGTAATGTAACGCGCGCTTACCGCGAGTGTGAGCGCGCAATACGTACGTGATTCTCGAGAGCGAGCCTGCTCTATGTTGGAGCATAATCTATTGTTGTTGACGTTATGCGTTGTGCACGCGCAACCCGCCGCTGCTAGCAGCCTCCGCGCGCTGCCTCCGCGTCGCTCTGCCTCTGTTACCGCTCTGCCTCGATGGCTTCACCGCCATCCAACGGCTACCACCCCGTGTCCCTCTTCTCCTAGCCGGGGACACCCCCTGGCTCGATACCCCTCCTCCTCCTCTCTGGTCCATCGCGCGGGCAATGGACGCTCGAGAAACGACAACAACGAGCACGCTGACAACGCCAACGACAATGCCATCCGATGCGAGCCATCCTCCTCTGCGCTGCTCCACCGATCGAAACTCGACGCACATCGACGCTCACCTTCCCGTTACGCGAGACCCATCTTCCAACTACAGTCTCGTCATTACCGCGATACGTTGTCCCCGGAAATTAGATATTATATAGGCGATCGCGTATCGCCCCCACGATTCTTTCCACGCCGTTTTTCCAACGCACAATTTTATTAAAAACTAATATCGAACGTACGACGTGGGATCGGAGAGTCGTAAAGCGTCGCAGACTTTTCTTTAATACATGAACCCCGATTATGTAAAGAGTTCCATGCCGCAACACGGACGAAAGAAAGCAGAGTGTTGAAGAAGTCGTGTGATCGAGGAGTACGCGCGCGGAGGACGTTCCGCAGAGGCCATAGATCTTTCACGAAGCGCCGAGTCACGGTCGGCGCGGATACGGAGCGCAAGAAGCCCTGGATCTCCGGAGCAGGTTGTCGCGCGGACGAATCTATTAGCCGGTCGCCGCGACAGGGGTGTGATTACGGGGCTCGCGAGAATCGAGGAAAGTCACGATAACAGAGGCGCGAACGGGATAATCGGTAATTATCGAGCATTAATTAATTAGCCGGAAGGGTGCACGGAACTCGACCGCGGTGGACGCGGGGCGGCGCGATGACGACCGCTTTTTTGCGACGGCTCGGTCGAACGACCGACGCGGGTGGAAATTAGTTCCCAGAAGGGATCGGTTTCGCGTGTCCGCCGCTCGTCAGCTCCTCGGTGCGTGTTACGACGTTATTTCTGCCGGGCAGCGTCGGGGAACCCCGAGGGTTTCCGGCGTCCTCGGGGGTGGCAGCGATTTCTTGCCAGAGATTCGTCCGATCGGTAATCGAAATCACGAGTGGGGGGAGGCGTCCGCGTTCCAACGAATACGCGTCGACGCGTCGAAAACATCGCGAAGACGTCGGGGGGCGTCGACCCCGCGAAGGAAAACGATTGACCGGCGTTTACGAAACGCAGAAAAACGAAGGGACACGGGTCTCGCGGCGTAGGTGGTCACGTAACCCGACGGCCCTAGTCATTTTCTGCCGGTAGGTGTTTGCAAAGTAGAGACCGCCGCCCACGCGTTCGCCGGGGCAACCCCCTTAACCGGCTCGAAGGAAAGGCTTTCCTTGTAGCCGGACACCTTCCGGCGCAGTATCGTTTCCGTTTTGAAAGCGAGGTTTCAGCACGTATTACACCGCGTCATATACCGCAGACACGTGGCAATTACCGCCGCGGCGATAATCACGAAGAGGTCGTTGAAAAACCGGTAACCGAGGCGGTATCGTCGATGCGGCTCATTAGGCCCTGCCCGATCGAGAGAGCGAGACAACGACCAGAAAAGACGAGATTCGTTGCTTAGTTTTCGAGTCGAAACGCCAATTCTAATTGCAACCCCCTCGCGAGAGTAACATATCGGGAAATAAGGACGATTTCGTAACTCGGGGATCGTTTTTCACGCCCGGGATTGAGCATCCGAGGCAATAATTGTAATTTTCGCGAGACAGCCCAGGGAAGGGACGGTCGATTGTGCGTCGGGCAAACTGGCAGGTGCCAAAGGCTTTCGATTATTCCGGCTTTGATCGGAGAAAGGAGAGGAGAAAGAGGAAGAGGAGAGGCCACGTGTAATGGGGTTTCGCTACCTCCACGGTTGCCATATGCCCTCCGCCTAATTTTTACAGTGTCGATCTGCTCCCCGGGACGTACGCGCGTACACCTCGGGCGACTTCGCTCGAATTTATAGGTTTTCAGCGCTATTCACCTCCGGCCCTCCCCCCCGCGCCGGTCTGGAAATTTCAAGAGCCCGGCAAATTTGCGTTGAAATCCGTACCCTCGGATAGTTTATTATCGCTTCGCGGCGATCATCGGGCCAAACAACTGCCTTAACTCGACCGTCCACGGGCCGAGGGACGCAGAAAAAAAGAATCGTTGACCGTTACCAGACCCAACGGGAGAGAGTTTATCGACCACGACGCGCTTTTCTACGCTCCTTCTTCCACCGGACTCGCGTGAAACCCCCTCCAGACAAACTTGCGAACAACGGACCAATGAAAGTCCGCAAACTATCTTCGAACTAATCTGCAGCTACGTCCAGATTGAAAGACAATTATTCTTCTTCGAGTGGACTGAAAGGGCTACGCTAAACATGCGCCTCTCTCGCAAGTACTCGACCGACCATCGAATGTTCCAACGTCTAAAGCAGGGCTCGCTATACTGACAACTACTGGTGTTTGTAATTTGCCATAATTTAAGAGAACTAGACTTGCACATCTAAGCTTATCGTATCCTCTTGTATTTCTAATTGTCGTACCAGCCACATAAACAATGATCTGTGAGTCTGGACCTCAAAAGTTTGTCCCGACGAAAGAGTACGAAGGGTCTTGAGTTTATCCGAGCGTCAAAGGGGGGTTTTCTCGTCGGAATACGGAAACGGCACGCACGATCGACGCCATCGGATCGACGCCACGCGCTTCCTCCTAATTGGCTAACTACAGGATCTGATTTCGGGCGGTAATCGCATTAGCCCCTGACATGCCATCGGATCGTTTTGCCGTGCGAGTTCTCGCACTTAATTTCCCAAACCAATTTCTCGCGCCTCTCGCCTTTCACCCTTCCTCCACGGGTGCTCTTTCCTCCCAACTGCCCGCATTTTCATAGATTGCGATCTTTACGAACCTGAAAACGCGTGGTCCCACACGGAACGCGTAATTAAAAAGAAATTCTCGCCCCCCCTTTCGACGAAGAATCGTTTCTACCCGGGTGGTCCGTTGAAAAATTGCGTCGCGGTTCGATCCAGAGGAGATCGAGGAATTCTGGATCGTAGTTTCGTATGGCTGTGCAAAGACAACGGCGGTCGACCGTTATCGGGCGGTGCAACGACGCCCGTCGCGTCGCGTCGCGCCGATAGCATCGGGCATCGTTGCTCGTGCGCGCGGCTAGATTCGACCGCGACAACACTTTCCCGGCATGTCTGAAAACTATTAGAGAAGATACGAGTAGTTAATGCACTTATCGCGGGCTAGCTTGCCAGCCGGAGAGGAAGGGAGCAAGATAGGCGCGGACGAGCGACCGGGTTCTGCTAAATCGTTTACGCGTCGAATACTTCTCGAGGAAAATGGGAAACAAACGTATCCCGGATTCCGTGTACCAGTTTGAAATATTTAACGATTTTATCAACAAATATATTGAGGAACAACTTGAAGAACTGACGATCTTGAAGGAGTATTCTAGTTTAGATCCATTTCTTTTTATTTTAATTTCGAAATAGTAACCACGGTGTCCCTAGCGGACCTTGCAAACATTTTCAAGACCCTGTAAATTTTTTTTTCCACGTGCAAAAAATGAAGCTACCCTTCGTCAAATATTCAAATCCAAAAGAAATTCTTTCGCCCTTGCGAACGCAACGCGATGCAGCGCTTCCAGTGTCGACGAACGATGGTAAAAAGAGACAACGCGCGAGTTTGGTGACAATGAAGCTGGTTTCGCGAATTTCCGGTGGAAACACCTTTCGGGTTTCCACAGCCCCTCGTTCGCGATTGAACGCCGTGCATCTTTGTGGAAGCGGATCGTAGATAGGTTGGACGCAGCGACGGTTTCGGGGGCGATCCATGCGATCGAGCTCACCGGATCGAATCCAGCCACGGATCACGGATCACGGATTTCCGTGTGTACGCAGAGGCGGCTGGCCTCTACGGCAACAAGCCCTCCGGGCTCGGACGACGGGGCAATAATTAGAAAATCGTCCCGCCACCGAATAACCGGACCCTGTCCCTTGTCGAGCCACACAAGCGACAGGACGCGTCTATCTACGCGCACGCCCGTGGCGAGAAGAAGCATATTTTCGCAGGCTTGTTAATCCGCGAAAATACTCTGACGCGATTAATCGGCCCCGGTCGTTGCTGTCCTCGTAAAACCGATCGTGCATCGCCGCCAAACACGAAAATTGTTCCCATTTCGACAACCTATAGTCCTTCCATCGTTGGCAAATACCAATCTCGCAGACTGATCCTAATCTTAACGCGTCGACATAGTTACTGGGGGCCACTGACGCCCCAAACTTTCTTTTTTCATACCACCTTCGACGAACAAACCCCAATATATATATTTTAAAAATTTCAAACGATGATAGGAACACTGTAAAATAACAAATATAGCCTTCACTAATCAACTAACACAGTAGTCAACGTATTACAATTTTGTTAGTACCACAAATTGGCATTCGTCGAGTGAATTATACCAGTATACGATTATTTAGTAATATTTCGCCGTCGACAAAGTTAAGAATTCAATTTTAACCGGAGGATACGGGCAACAGGTTTTAATTAATCGCCGCATGGGTTTACGACCGATCTCACGGTAGATTTTATTGGGATATGTTGTTTCGGAGGAAGGATCGAGGGAGAGGGTGACGAATTTTTCGCAAGACGCGACAGAGCAGGAAACATTCGCGAGAACGGCAGGGGTTAGACGAATCCCGGGACTCGGGCTCGTTGATAATAAGGTTCGGTTTTGATTAGCACGGAGACTGTTTAACGGTTTGATACCTCGCCGGTAATCGAATCCGGACCTAATCTCTCAAGTTATAACCAGATTATTGCCTCCTCCATGCACTTGCTCTCTGCAACGTTCTCTACGCCCTGTTCCGTACTGTCGGCTCGTACCGTCGCCCACCGCCCAACCACCCTCTGGCCGCCCCTCGAATCACCGTTCCGCGCGTCTTACGTGCCCCCTGGACTAGAACGAACGACATCGATCCGCATAAAACGCGCGACGTCTCGAATCTGGACACCGAGCAGCTGCCATTCCTCCGAGAAAATCGTGAAACAATATTCTTTGACGATAGTTTATCAGTTCCCAAACTAGAATCCCGAGAAACAACTATACAGCGAGAAAGTCTCCCGCCCTCCGTTTGCAATAACCTTATTCTATACAATATTACAACAGTAGACCTTGTAAACAAAATTAGAAAAAGAATTTTAATCTCTTTGGACTAAGGAGTGAAGTAAAAAAAAAACTAGTTTGCAGGATAGAATGAAAAGCGTCGCAGTCGCGAGTAAGGCGGCGTTATTTTCTGTCGGGGGAATCGGAGCGTCACGGTTATGAGACGTCGAACGTGTTAACAAAAGACGAGGAGTAGAGAGCGTCGGAAGGTGGCGGTGTTTCGAAGAAAACAGCAGAGAGAGAGAGAGAGAGGGTAAGACGCGCGACCTTTGAGAAAAGGGTGAGAAGGAAAAGCGACGAAGAACGGCGATAGGCGATCGATCGATTACCGAGGCGGAATTCCAAGAGGCCAGGCAAATAAAAGACGCGGTCGTCGGGGGAGGTCGATCAATCGATCGCGCGATCCAACGTCCGCGCGCGCAACCCGCTCGATGCTCTTTTCATCGCAACCGGACTCGCAAGGCATTCCCAAGCCATCGTCCCGTCGTCCAATTTATATGGCTGCCATCTTGGATCGATAGTAGTCGTACAACGTAGCGCTGTTATATACACGCGCGCGGGTCCTCGTCGCAGGTAGTCGTGTTAGGTTACAGTTTTAAACGCGGCCAAATTACACGTTTGCGCGCCTGCGCGCGGGGGCACGTTTAAAATATTCCGACGTGGAACGGGCGCGGGAAAGGGCAAAATAAATGTTACGGCATTACGATGGACAACGTGCACTCGCTCACCTATACCCCTCGGCCCCCCTTTAAGACCGCCAGCAACGGGCAACGCCGACACCACCTTCGTCCTCGTCCATCCTCTCTTTCGATTTTCTGCGCTCGGTAGCCGCGCGTCTGCGTGCGTGCGTGCCCGTTCCGCGTATTTGCACGTACACGCGCGCGCGCCCTGGCCATCGGTATCTATATATCGACAACAACGTCGTTCGCCACGGGACAGAGAGGAAGAACCGGCTAAAAGGAGCAAAACCGACGCGAAAGAAGGAGCAACGCAGCCGGAGCAAGAAGGAAAGGGAGGAGAGACGAACCGGGAGGAGGAGGAGGAGGAGGAGGAGGTGGAGTAGGAGGAACAGGAGGAAGAAGAGACGGAAAAAAAATAAGTGGAAAAAGTAGCGGGCTTGATTGGTGGAAATGAATTCAAAATGGCCGACCCTCGAACCCTGGTAAAATGGCGTCGCGACCGTTAATAGCCGGCTATTGCTCGCGGAAATTTGACGTTTCTATTTGCGGGGACGGCGCGGGAATTCGAAATTCGCGCCCCGCCGGCCACGGATCCGCTCCGCGTGGACCGTCTCGGTGGCTCCGGGGACGCCGGGGCTGCGACGCAATTAGCCGTGTTTCGCGATCGATCCGCTCGAAAAAAATCGGAAAAATCGTAGAGAGCGTGCTCGAGGGACCAGAAACGCTCGAGTCCGCGACGCGAAAGGGTGCAGCTCGTAGCAGAAAGCGCGCGTTGTAAAACAAAGACGAAAGAAAGGGAGTTTCTCTCAACCCTCTTCGCCCTCGAGGCAGATTCTTTTACCTTCTCTCGCTATACCAGCGGCAGGGGGGACCGAGTATCAGACCTCTCGCTGTCTCCCTTTCGTCCCTGTGCTCCGTCCTTCGAGAGATCGGTCGACTCGTTCTCGTTCCTTTTTCCCTCCACCCGCCCTTTCTGCTCCGTTTCGCCAAGCCAGCGCGGATTCTTAATCGGGACCATTATCTCCGTGCGATCATCATCCCGAAAACTAATTCGTATTTTTTACTACGAAACCGAAAACTCATAAATCAAAGCTCGCTGCTCTTCTCCCCCCCCACTACGCCCCGGACCCCGTGCATTTGGCTCCTTTTAAGAGTTGCGCGGGCCCGGTCCCGACGTTGTAGACAATGGACGCGCGTCCATTTAAGGGATTCGAATGGACGCAATTTTCTATGGGAGTTTGTAATTATGGGCAGTTTGTTGGCGCAGTCGGGCCCTGCCAACGCACCGCTTTCTTTGTGCCCGTGTGACCATAAAAATTCTCCAATTAAATTGAAAAACAGACGCGAAACTCACCCTCGTCCCGGACTCTTGCCATCGCCGACGGAGCTTTCGAACGCGCGAGCAAACTTTACTATTTTTTAGCAACGATGGAAATGCGTTTCTCGATTCTACTATTTTCTCATTTATTACGTTGTTTCGTTCTCTCTAAACTCGGAGCATCGCGACGCGTCTCTGTTCGAAGAAACCGACCCCCGCGAAAGAAAATGAAACTCAAAACGAACTCCGCGCGATCGTCTTTCCGTAGCAAAGGACTTCGGGAGTCCGCGTTTAATTTCAAACCGTCCCCGACGAGCACGGAAAATTATCTCGCCGTTGTAGGAAGAGCCCCGGTCGTCCCTGCCTTTTGCGAAACAAAATAGCCGGGGAAAAAGGCGTCGTCTATGAGGAGTAAATAAGAAAAAAAGAAAAAAAGAGAGAAGCGAGAACGCCGGGTTCCTTTGTGTCCCCGTCAGGATTTAAGAAACACGGAAACCCTTTCGCTCTCGACGCAGTAGCGACGGTTTTTAATTATGGCCAAAGTAGCGAATAATCGATAGTAACCTGCGGCGTTATCACGGTCCGCGCCTTTGTCCTGGTAATAACTGAAGCAAATGTAATTATCCGAGCGGGGAAACGAGCGAGAGTCAGAGACGGAGGGTCTGTTGTAAAAGTACGATGAAAACTCTTGCCCTCTTGCCGTCTTGTCGCGGGGCTTCGCGCGAACTGCCATTAACGTCGAACGACCTTCCGCCAAACTCGCGACTTCCGTCGTCCTGTCGCTGAACAGGTGTATTTCCAAATATATCCTTTTAATGCAATTTCTAGTAAGAGAGCTGTTTATCCTGTATCGTGAGTTTTCGTTCGGAGAAGAATTTCACCCCGATTTGCGAGCACAGCGTGCATTTAAGAGCGTTGTCGACGCGATGGGGGGGGGAGCACGGATTATTACGCAACGAAAGGTGGAGGACGACGCGTGATGGATCCCATCCGACGACCGGTTGATCACGACCGCTTATGTTTATTTATACGTATCGTGCAATCCGCGGAAGCAATCAGAGCCCGAGAGGTCCGGGTCCCTCGAGATTTATACGTCGTAATGAGAAATCATTAGCCGCGAGGTGTATTAGATAATCACGGTAATTGCCAGAAATTGGCCAGTCGTCCTGAAGGAACCGCGAGAGCCAACCGGGACGGTCGTAACAGGCTCCGGAGCCAGGCGTTCAAGAACTTAAGAGGAGAGAATGGCCGGAGGGCCTACGATTTTACCGGGGCCCGTCTTGATAGCTTTGGAGAAAAAAACGATATTCCGAATTAAACGAGAATGGGAGTAGGATCGGTCGTTTCACGATATTAAAAATACAATGGAAACGCGCGGAATCCCCGCCGACGTCTCGATTAATCGGGATCCCGCACGAACCGACCCTAAAAAACCATCGGCGACCATCGACCTCTATCCCCCCGCGTTCCCCGAGAAACGCCGCGTGTTAACTTCCGACGAACAATTATAGATCGACGGCCGCTACGGAATCGTAGGGTATCGGATATTAAACAAAACAATAGGGAGAAAAAAATGCGAAGAAGACGAAAAAGATGGGCAACCCTCGTGCAAACCGAACAACATGTGCAGCCGGCTACGTTCCCCGGGGTTCGAGCACGGCATAAAAATCAATCACATCGGATGACGGCCGGTCTAGGCGCAAAAAAAGCCCCGAGTGCAACTTGCCGTCGACCGAAAAAAAAAAAAAACCGGGGCAAAAACGGAAGCTGAAAGCTTTATTCGAGACGTATCGTTTTCTCTTCGTTCCGCGGGCGACCGCGACCTTCTCGATATTAGTTTGCGCGTCGGAGAAAAACGAGCGCGATGGACAACGGACGATGGAGTAGGAGAGGCGTATGGCGAACCGATGGAACGGAATCGGTGAAATCGGGGGTAACCGCTATCGAGAGGCAGCGTTCGAAATTAAAGCCGCGGCTGACCGTATCTCGACCAGAATCTGCATATCATACTAGGCGTTCCCAATCAACTAATTAACAAAAAACCGTAGAACGAGCCATTAATCATCGTCGAGCCACTCGGAATACGGGCGCGTACGAGGTATCAGATTGGCGAACCCTTTCGGATCCGCGCAATCGCCGAAGACGAAGAACCCTCGGTACCACTAATTTCCGAGTGACCCTACGGCCTCTTCGTTTAATATCGATTATCCCGAGATATCGAGTTCTCGCGCGACCCGCGAAAACGGACCAAAGGGCAGAGAAATCTAAACGAAAGCTCGATGATCTTTCAACCCTCTGTGTCCTCGATTACGAAAACAGTTATTTTGCTACCCCTATATCTTATAAACAGAAACGAAGCTCCCCGCGCAATTTCCTCACCCTTGATTTCCCCAGTACTTCCGCCTGACCTGACCAAATTTGCACCACGACAGATAGACAATAAACAGAAGTTTCGTGGAAAAGAGTAACGCGTGTGTTTGATGTTCGGTTGGAGTAACGCGACATTCCTCGCGGACGGACTTAATATATGCGAGTGCATGTTGCCACGCGGTCGTTGGATTAAAACAAAGTATCTTGCATTCTCGCAGCCGCATGTGCCAGAATAAATCTCTTCTTTCGAGATGTCTGCCGCATGCCGGCGCATAAGTTTCGCGGCAAATTGCACTCCGCCCGAACCGTACAACGGTACTTCTCTCTGGACGGCAGAGCTCTCCCTTTCTCTGTCCTCCATCTTCGCTCGTCCCCCGGTTCTCTCATTCCGACTCGTCATAATTTCCGTATCGCCCAACGCACGATTCCCTTTTCGCCTCTTACGCGCCCGCCGCCGCGTCATCCGCGTCGCGCGATCCTCCAAAACGAACGATACTTCCGCCGACGCGAAAACGCCGACGAATCATCGCCGCTGCATCGCAATTATTCCGTTGCAGACAGAGTTCAAAGAGGTTAATTCCAGGACTAATGTATTCACCCCTTTTTCCTCGAACCCCGGAGATTTCGTATGTATTGCCAATTTTGCATTTATACTCCCACCTTCTATCCAATGAATAAATTCATCTCTGCGGGGCTTTCGTTTCGCGTCACACAATTTTCACCGTGTGCTCTTTCTTCATCTCCTACTCGTCTTGGACTCGATCTTCCTCGTTCGAACGCTTCCGGGTTCCTCCAGAACTGAGATTCACTGAAAACAATAGATACAGGTTCTTGAACGTCCTTAGGGGTAGACTCACCCTCGTAACCCAAACACTTCGGACATTAGGTTCAAATTCACTAACACCGACGAAACATTTAAACATGATTACACTCGCGGATATTAATTGTACACGTTTCTAACGAAACTCGTGGTATCGAGGGTTGCTTTAAGAGACAATATCGAGTAAAAATTGACAAGTTCTGCGAGCGTGGTGTTAATTACTCCGCGCGTGGAATAGGGAAGAGAGTGGAGTGGGCAGAAGGCAGGGAGAGAAAATGATGCGTATCAATCAGAGCGGTGTCTTGCCCACGCGACGCTCTTCGCCCCGGAAACATCGACGATAACCCTCGAGCAGGACTCTCACGCTCCTTGTCAACCGCCCTCCTATCCGATTCGGATACAGCCCTGCCAGCGGAGCGCGGTGCCACGGGGTGGTTCGGAGAACGGGGTGGGGTAGGTACGTGCCATTTATCACCGCAGGGGAAAAAGTGCGCGTCATCGCCCGTACCGAAACCCGGATGACTTCGTGAGACGCCTGTCAACAATATCGTTCCCTTCCGCAGGACGAACAGAAAGCCACCGCGCGCATGTTCAAACACCACGGCCAACTATCCCCCGTCTTTTTCGAAATTTCCAACGAATGCAAAATATTTGCGTCCAGCCGCGAGCAATTACCATTTTCGCCATGTTTCCAGCTCACACCGGGATGGTTACCAGCTTTCCGACTAAATAAATTCACCAAACGTAACGCTTTGGCATGTTTTAATATTTTAATACAGTTTTATATCCTATTTTCCTTGTTAATAATGAAAATTGGCCACAACGGTGTGAAGCAGACCATGCGACTGCCCTTGGCGATGTACGTGTTAATATATACGGAGTAAGAATGCAAGCATTAAGTACCGAGCGCGGGGGAAATCAAGTAAAGACGCTTCCGTTAATTCGTCGTCGATCAAAATGAATTTGGACTTGATCGAACGTAATAGATTTTACGTGAAACGTTCTCGAATACCGAGAGACGTTAATTGATCTGGCCGAGTATCGTTGAATTATATCGCCCATTAGTTAATAGCCAGAAAAAACGAACGCCTGGACGTGTTCAACAGGCTCGAGGAAAAGTCCGCGTTATCGTATAAATTATCAGCTATAATACACGTTCGTGTTATAGGATCAATTTCGAGAGATCGGTCCCGAAGTGGCTGATTTTAAATAGAGGCACGTAACGAAAAGATCCGCAGCATATATTAAAATTAATCAGTCTCGAAACAGAACGCTAAAGCGTAACATGTGAAAGTTGAAGGATCTCGAGAATGCCAGGTGTTTTCAAAATATTGGAGACAAAGAATTATCGAGCAACCCTCTACCCTTGACGATCGAATACGAAAATATCACTAATTTAATTTTCATTTTCATTCTGTTCAACGTTAAACTTCCATCGGTTACGGAGACGAAATTGTTTAGTAATTGAGTGTTTGCTCGAAGAAGCAACGGGGAAGATCGAACGCGAAACAGCAAAGGCGACAGTCGCGGGTGGTGATTAAAATTAAGATTCAAGGTCGGCTTTTAAGATACCCGGGTAGATCCGATTCCCAAAGTCAAGTCGAGTCTGCGTTGCCGCGGGGAATCGGGGGCAGACTTTTCCTTCGCCCTCGCACCCTCTGGTCCTTCTCTCTCGCCCCTCCGTGGACAAATAGTTTGGAAGCTGTTCGAAGAAGCCGCTCTCGGTATCTGCAACCAGATTTCAACCTGTCGAAACTCTGTCCGGGGAAACTTAGTCAATCTGCTGTTGCTAACTCGTCCCCGCCACCCGCCCCCGATCGACCCCTAAAGCCTTGCAACGAACTTGCCAGTCGATACCTCGAAGGTAACAGATCGTATTTCAGAAACCCCCTTCTTCTTGTCAAAGGAAGGACTTGAGAGACAAAGGAGGGGATGAATTCAATGGACAGGGGTTGGGGGTGGCATTCTGGGTCCCCTGCGAGAGCATCGAAACGACGCCGAAAGGAATTCAAAGGAGCTGGAAGCGTCGATGCACAGTTTTTGCCAGATTCCCCGACCGGAGTCGACGATTTCGGGCGAATCGACTTTCCTCGATACGGTATTCCATGCTTTGGCGATGGTTTGAAACCCCGGAAGTGTGGACGCAACCCCTGGACGAGCAAATTCAGTTCAGAAATTTGTTTGATAACCTAGCTACTGGGTATTAAACTACTAAAATATCTTTTGATTGATAAAGGAAAGTCTAGACGAGAGAAAGGTACCTTCAATTTTCTAAAATTTCGAGTGAGAATTCTTCGTAGGAGACCAGGTAGATATACGAGAGACACTAGTTGGTAACGCGAGGGTCGAGTATAGTAGCGAACGCGTTAAAGAAGAGAGGAAACGACGCGAATTTGATTAAAAAAGGAGAAACGGGGCAACGATGCAACGGATGCACCTCGGAGGAGCAAAGTTCCGGGCGGAAAACGAGGATAGCGAGGGTGTATCGGGGGTGGATGGAGGGAGAGAGAGGGAGAGTGTTGGCATACCAGGGTGTACCCGTGTTAGCATAGTTGGTAAGAGACGCATTTTTCTCGGGCATAAGCCCAGGGCAGCACTCGAGCTGGAGGGTCGTTGGTAGGGACAAGAGTAGTAGCTGCTCGCGGCTGGCTAGAGGACTCCGTGCGAACCCCTCCGGGAGGACAGGATGCCTTCCGGGACTCAAAGACATTCTCGTCTTGCAGACTGCGAAGTTTCAGCCATCCTCGATGACGGAGCCACGAAGGAATCTCTGACCACACGATATCCCGGGGGCACGTTTGCTCGACTTAACGTCCCACGCATCGCATCATCCGCCGCGGCGGCCCGGAGAGGAGAGGATCTCGGATCTCGCCGACGTCTCCGGTTCTCCAGGCTCTCTTTCTCGCTCTTTCGTTGGTCGTCGGCGCGGCGGGTTGACCCGTCGTCGTGGCAATCCCAGCCCGAAAAGTCTCCGGGCGAACGTTTTATTGGACGGAGCAGCGGCCGTGAGGGAGATCGTGGATCGTCAAGAAGCGAACAAAAAGGTTCGCGCCGCGTATGCCGGTTGCGAACGAGACGCTCGGCCGTTTCGCTGGTTTAATAATTGATTTGCATAATTACGTATGTGCATATTTATGAATTCAAAGCGTACCGCGCGGGTACATCGCGGGGCCCCTGATACGTTTTACCGGTAATAGCAATAAGTTCCTACCGGACTCGCCGCCATCCATGACGGCTATCTCTCTCTCTCCCGCACGCTTGTACGCGATAGCTATCTTTCTCTCTCTCTCTCTCTCTCTCTCTGTTTCTCTCCCGCTTTGGCTCTCCCTGGCTCTCCCTGTACATCGTTTATCGATCGCGCAACGTATTTACGGCATATCGAAATATAATGCCGCGCGCTTCGTCGACGACTCGAAACATTCGCCGAAGCCGGAGTAACTCTGCCACCGGCTTGACGGTACACGAACCGGAGCTGTCTTATTACGGTACGTTTACATTGCTGCGACAAGCGGCGCGCCGTGCCTTTTGGCAGGCATTCCGGTTCCAACGAACCGCGCGAAGACACACGACACACTTTTAATGACGAGGTAATCGAATTCGCGATTACGCGATCGAGAACCTCGCCGCGCACGAACTCGAGAAGCTGTCCACGATAAAACTATCGATATACTAGAAATTTTACGGACGATTCGATGTATCGATAGTATCGTTTGGATATTGATAGGACAAAAGTACAGTAGAGCTCCGATTATCCGGATTAAAAAGTTTAAAAATTTACAATCAATTCGAAAAAATTGTTTTTGGCTGCGGGAGTCAATTACAATCATTTTTGGTGAATAGACATACCCCCGAAATCCTACGCAGTTTCGAGAAAAATATTCAGTAGATGCGTAAATTTTTCGGCGAAAAAAAATTTTTTCAAATCGTTCTGAAAAAATTATTGTCGGTTGAAGGGGTCAATTACAATCATTTTTGGTGAATAGACATACTCCCGGAATCCTAACCATTTTCGAGAAAAAAATTCTTAACCGAATATATAATATAAGTCCTACGTCGATACAAAGCTTAGAATAAAGTAACCGATGAAGTATGTTAATAGATATTGTATAAATAGTGAATAAAGAAAACGGAGGTTTATTAATATTTTCTGACGTTTATAGCTTCGATATGCCTTAGTATTTCCGCTATATGAATTTTACAGTCAATTATTGGAATTTTTACAATCCCATTGGGTTTCAATGTTCATCTTTAGCTCATTGTTTTAATGGCATCATCGCGTTGAAAGACAATTTCTACGGTATTATTAGAAAATTTCACTAATACTTCGAAACATAATTTTGAGAAAGCGGTGCAAGAACGTCGAGAGGGGCCCGTGGAAAGAAATGGTTAGGAACTTCGATTAGAAGCATCGAAAATGAATGTACCCTTGCTTCCCCTATCATTGTCCTTGGTCAACGTTAATGCTGGTCCGTTCGATTCGATTTACGAACCGATTCCCGGGACAAACCGGTCGCGTTCTCCAACGCAACAGATTCGTTCGTTCGTGGAAATTGGTATCCTGAGAGGACCAAAACGTCGAGTTAAGGTTTCGCGAGCGTTTCGAGGATCGGGCGAAGGAAGACCACCGGGGGAAAAGGAAAGCAATGGTGAGTAGGCGCGCGAGATAACCGAGGGAAGAAAATGGAAGGAGAGAAAGGAGCCGTAAAGGCGAAGTTATGGGTTTTCGCGAGATTCGCTCGCCTCCGCCCCTAATAATGGATAAAACGATCATAAATTCGACGGAGGGCGGGGGAGTAGAGCGAGCTTTTCGGCCTCTTAGGAAATATTAATTAAAATGTAATTGTTCCGTACGGAGAGTCGGGTGCACGGGAAAGGGTTACTCCCCGTCCCGTCCCCCTTTTAGATCTTACATCGCGAGGAACCTCTTTGTTTTCGCATTCGATAACTCACCCGCGCCCGCTCCTTTTATCCTTTCCAGCCGCGGCTCCCGGCCTGAATTCTCCTCGAACACTCTTTAAACGCGAGTATAACTCTCCGCGGGATCGTGATTTATGCGCGCGAATTTCTCAGTCGACCCCCGCGACTCGACTCTCGTTCGTTCCGCTAATTACCGGAAGCCACCTGTAAATCGACCGCCCGAGCCATCGACGACGCACCGCCTGGAAATTCTAGTCCAACTATCAAAGAGTTCTCGAACGGGAGATAAGGATATCCAAAGCATTTCCACGCTTCGAAAACCATGAGACCTTTTTGGACCTGATAATTAAGCACCTGGTGCAACGAACGGTACCATCGATGGGCGATCGACGAAAAGAACAGGCTTTGTTCTTGGACGAGCGCCGGTCCAGAGACCGCCCGAGGGGATCGGAGGGGGCGGTGGATCCGCGATTGCCGAAAACAAAAATTTTTGACACACCGTTCGGTTTCTAGCGGCTGGGTTTCCGGCGAGGCCGGCTCTCTGAAGTCCGTCGGGTCGAGGTGGACATCAAAGAGAGGACAAACAAACGGGGCGGTAAGGGTCCTACGATGCGATGCAATTCGGACACGGGACACAAAGTGGTGACGTCACCAACCGGCCAGAAACCCTGTCGTCGTCGGCCATTGTGTGTTCAGTCGCTGGTTTACAAGTTCATTGCACACTACCACTTTATACGGGAACGTTGCAGCCTCCGAGTCTGCTCCGCTCTCCCTGGATCCATCTCGCTTCCCGTTGACCCTCCGCGCGTCGAAACACGCCGTCTGGCTCGCATCGATTTCCGGCCACCCCTCCCCCCTTGGGATCGTTTCCTTCCGGTGGAAAAATACCGCGAGCGTCACGACCGATCCAAGAACGTACGAACGCGCGGCTGCACCGGTCGCCATTTTGAAAGTTAAGTCGGTTCCGTGGTCGGTCGGAAGTGTAGCACGGTGCACCGGCAGCTGCCACCGGAGCCTCGTATCCGTCGATCGATCTGAACCGCGTGCACGGACTCGCCATTTTGCAGGGGCTCCCCCGTACCTCGTCGCCATTTCTTTTTTCCCCTGTTCACGCACGAATATCGGCCCGTGTCACGAATGGTCGCGAGCCAAACCGGCGTTTGATCGCCGGCGAAGATCAAGGTCCGCGGACGGCATCGCGACCTCGAATCTCCCGCGAGGAACACGGCCGTGGATCCGAGACCCTTTTTCCTTTCGTCGGGAAACGGCGGACGGGCGATCGTTCGCCGGGAAAAGCATCGCGGGATGAAACGAGAGCCAATGGCAACAGACAGATGGAAAGAGGGACGGAGACCGGGTACGCGGGAGGGCGAGAAAGAGGGAAAGCGAAACCGGGGAGGGAGAGAGAGTGGACAACGTCGAGCCGAGCGTACCACCCAATTACACTGCAGTTCAAACACATGCAAATCCGGAGAATAAGCTTTATTTGTTGTGCAAATTAGCCGCATATTGGCGCACCGAACGAACGGTTTTGTTACCGCGAGAATGAGAGGCCGGCAACGGGGAGGAGAGCGAGAGAGGCAGCCGAACAGAGAGCGAGGGAGAAAGTATCGTGGGTCAATTGCTTATTTTGAGTTGGGCCGGTGTGCCCACCGGCCTGTAAATATCACACTCCCTGCAACACCCCTCCCCGGCTACGCAGGACCCACCATCCCCCCGACAAACCCGGACGGTATCGCGCAACGAAACCATCGAAAAATATTGATAACGATAACGGTGACTAATTTTGGTTCCCAAATTACTCCGTTCCGAAGGGAAAATCGAAAGGAAGTGATTTATGGAAAACGATGGCGGTATATGCGCGTACTCTCGTCGAATCGATGAAAGGCGAAATCTTCCGGGCGCGGGGTCACTTTTATTTTACCGTCAATTCGTGGCTCGACCCTCTGGGTTTCGCGCGACGCAATCGATCCCCATAAAAATGCATGCGGAGTCGGCGGCCACGAGCGACGAACGATCCGGAAGAAGGCAAAAGGACGGAACCGCCCAGGAATTGGATTCTAATCGAAATCAATAAATACATAGACTTTTCCGCCTCCGAACAGAACCGCCTCGAGGCGGTCTTTCCGCCCGTGACGAACGAGCCAGTCTCGAGGGTTCGATCTATCCTCCGACCAGGAGGAAACCAGGACGAGGATGAGGAACTTCGCGATAGCCCCTGACCCACGGCTATCCTTCACGGACATCGAACTCGCGCATCCCGCGGGATCTCTTAGTCAAGACGCGAACGGTTCTGGATACCGTTGGCTGCGATCTTAACAGGCGTTCTCGAAAACATTCGTCACGGGGAACACTTTGGGACTTGCTTAGGGAACAGTAGCGTCCATATTGTCCAAAATTATTTCCGCAGTCGAGAATAAAAGCAGCTCTCGTTTGGATGGAAGTTTCATCCAGTGCCGTAAAAAAATTTACGATCACAGACCGGCGGAAGAAGAGTGTTTGCCTTGTTATGGATGGCACGATTGTTTCCCCGCAACCCTTCGCTCACCGTGACCGTGCCACCGAGGCGCATACTTTTCAGTCACCGTGTATGCGGGAGCATTAAGGTTACGGGAAAGCAGCGACTACGTAACAAAACGAGTTACGGGCTCTTCCTGGGCGCGTTTCGCGCGGTAAACGAGGGCAACTTCCTCGGGGATCCGTACGATGCGCGACAGCTAATTATTCCTTCCAAGGTCCCCGGAATAATTATTTACCCCGATGATAATGCAAAAGAGAACCCGAGACGGGGCTCTCGAACGTGGTCGCGTATGTTTCACGGACGCCGCGTAATTATTATCCCATCTGTCCATTGCCCGTCCCAAATTATACGCTGCAAATCTCGAGAATTTACGCTGGACTCTTTCCGACCGAGTAATTGATAGTTTGATTGACGAAATGACTAAATCAACGAAGCGTACGCCAGATGGTATCGGACTGCTGCAAAGTGCCTATAATCGCGTGTATGCGAGTACGGACAATCGAGATCGGAGGTGAAACGTTCCGGCGGACAGACTCCACCGAGAATGGGACAATGCTGCGTCAATTGTTTTACCACCCTCTTTGTTTTCCACAAATATCGATTTATATCGCGTGCTTTTTCGTTTCCACGCTGATGGGACTTCGTGCTTTAATAAGACCAAGCGGACGATAGTTTCGGAAAAAGTGTACGAGCCCGATGTGCTCGTCGGAGGTCGCGACTCATATCGTTCGCGGAAAATGTCGAGAGTCACGGTTCGAATTAAAATCACCTCCTCCGGAGCGGGTTTTGTCCTTTATCGTCGGCGTATCTGCCCGATACAAGGCAGAAAATCAAAATAGAGTCACGACCGCGTCGTGTTTTAACGATTCCCGGTCGTTTATCCAATGACTTGCAAGCCATTGTTAACCCCCCGCTCCTCCTCCTATTCCGCTTGCCGACTCGTTGTCTCTCCGTCCCACCCTACGTGCCACTCCGTTTGTCCTCGTCACCCTCCCTTCGTTTCCACCCCGGGTCGCTTCCTCGACCTCCGCCCCCGCGATCCGCCCCAGCGTTTTTTAAATCCGCACCGATTTCGCCCGTGCCGGCTTGAATTTGAATCGACGCCGCAAAATCGTGGAGTCACCAAACGTTCATATGTTAGCCCGCTGCCACGCAGGGGTTGGAAGGGGTTCGCATTTTCGCTTCTTCACCGCCCTGCCAAACCCCCCTCGACCGTCCAAACCAGCTACGCGGGAACCGCGAATTTTCCGACCCGATTCCCGCGGCAAGACGTTCCCTGCCCTCCCACGCTTTTCCGGTTCCTCCCTCGGATTCCATTCTTAGTTAGAGTTACTCGTCATCAAGCCTTACAAATTCAAATCAACACATTTTTACGTTCGCTAGGTATTCGTAAAGCAAATCTATTAAATCGTAAGTTAAGGGTAGTTTTCAGCAAAATATCGATCTCGAATTTAATCAGAAATATAGCGGCGAAGGGTCAAAGTGCTCACGAAGGTGACTAAAAAGCTCCAAGGCAGAAGGGACTCGCGATTTCTTGCAGAAACGATGTTTCTTTCGGGCCGAAACGATCAGCGTCCCCTTCGGTTAAAAATCGAGAGGGGGGTCAGAAGATCGGGGCGTCGCGGCGAAAAGAGGGCAGTGAGTCGAGCGTCGCGGCGACACGTTCGCTTCAATCAATATGCAAATACGACTGACACTAATTATACGGAAGCTCCGGCGGTTGCTCTTTGATGTTCCTCGGCCGACTGAGCGTGCCCGCTCGCCTCTCGTCTCCGCGTCCGATGAGTCGCGTAGGCGAGTCCTTGGTCGTTTCGTGGTTCCGCCAGGACCCGGGGAAAGTGAACTCGTAACGAGTTACTCTCTCGTTCGCGGAATAAATCAACGCGCATCAAGTTCGCTTTCGTTACATTCACCGGGAGGATCCGGCTAATCGATGCGCCCGTCCCCGAATTAGCTGCCGGCGATGTTGTCTCGAGCACGCCAATTAGGATGCACTCGATTAAAAGTTTCGAAAATTATCGACGACATTAACCTCCAAGAGCGAGGGAAAGAGAGAGAGAGGGGTGGGGGAGGGGGGAGGAGGAGGGAAGCTCGTTAAAACTTCCGAGTGTCGATAACGCGACGCGTGTGCGGATAATCGAGATTTCGACCATCGTCCGGTTTTCATTCTCGTTACAACCATCTCGACATCTATGCTTTCTCGATCGAATTTAAGAATGATAGACCAAACCCCTCGAATTGAAAATGGAACGTAATCTATTCGAAGCAGTGCCTTTAGCAAAGTTTAGAAATTTTAATAATAAATAAATATTGTTTCCTTTAAGAGTAAGTTTTGCGTAGGTAGTGGTGTACGTATTATCGGTGAATTTTCAAGAAAAGTAGCGGTCTTGATAAGATCATAGTCCGTAGTTTCGATCTACTTTCTCGATGACCGTCGTTAGGCGGTTGCGGTCTGTATTTTACTGGGGGGCCATAATGGAGCGTCGCGGGGCGGATAGGTGTATCGGTTAGGCGCACTCGTCGATGCGTCAACGCGCGAAATAATACCGCTTTATATGCATACGCGATTTGACGCGTAAAGCCATGATTTTTCCTACGGGGGTTCCCGGTCGCCTCGGTGTGCGTGAGTACGTGCAGGGCGGGCAAGAAAGGGCGAACGACGCGGCGAAAGAGAGGGAGAGAACGGGAGGAAGGGAGGCACGAAGGTGGTTGGCGGGCGCGTTACTACTTTACGGTTATTACACCGAAGGGCTAAAGCTCTCTCCGCGAGAGCCGCCATTCTTCGAGTCTTGAATCTAATCGTATCGGCGGCCGGGCGCGAAACGAGAGGGTACGCGCGACCAGAACCGACGTCCGACGCCGTGCAAAAGAATATAAACTCTGGTCGATCGGTTGATCCGAACCGGTAATACGCTTATCGGGAACGGATCTACGAGCCGGCGGGCCCCGTCGCGATCGAAATATGGAGTCGGACGTCCGTAAATCAAACGTAGTTCGGGCAACGACTATCGCGGCGGCTGCGACCTGCCGTTTGTCCCCTGTATTTGCATAAGCTCTATAACCGTAAAATAATGGATTAAATGAGACGGGATTTCGCGGCGTCGTTTGATAAATGCGATCCTCGAAATACAGCGGCGCGATAGGGGTAGGAGGAAGTCGTTAGGAAGCGTCCAAACACTTTCCGGGAAGTTCTCCAAACTCGGGGAAGCACGGACCCACGTCAAGGCGTCGTCGGGGTCGTCGGGAACCGGGACCTTAATCTTGCCAGCTCTTAGACAACGAAACGCTGGTGAGCGCGTGTGTGCGCCACGAACGCGAGCAAGGAACTCCTAGAACGACAGTCCGCCCCTAAACCCAGCCCGCCGCCTCCACCTTATCTCGGGAGGCCGAGTTTCCTCGGACAGTTTACCGGCGCTAATGAGCTGGCAAGATAATTAGCATTATGTTAATGTGTGACGCGCGGTGGTGCCGCCGGTAGCCTCCTACCCCCAACCTACAACTAGCTACCGGCGTAACCTAACCTCCGAGAGAGCCTCCGGTTCATCCCCCTTTCTCGCCGCCCACCCTTCCGCCTGCCCTACGCCCTCCGCCGTCTGGCTTCCTTCGAGTTTCGACCCCGCGTGCGTTTCCACTGTCTCGAGACTACGCGATCGTACTCGTTTCCGGAAGTCGTGGAACATTTCGACCACAGAGCGCGCGTATGTGCCAGCAAAGGCAATTTACCCGAAATTACTTCTTGCGTGAATTTTGCGACATCCTCTATTACAGAAAATACAGGAAGACAAATTTAAGCGATCTCGAATTACTTTTATTACGAAAGGGTGAAACATGCAACGTGTACGAGGCAAACAACAGCTGTTTTTAAAGCCACCCTCTTCCCTGCGTGGCAAGTACGTACGATGCACGCGATAAATATCGAGGACAACGCGTAAGAAATCCCGAGGCTTTTAGGATCCGGATACCGGGGCGCGATAAAGACGGGACGTTTTAAAAATTGACTCGCTCGAAGAGAAAAGAATCGGCTAATGGAGGAAAACCCGTAACCGTAGGAAAAAGCACTCGCGTCTCGAATATCCATGACAAAGCGGAGGCCGTGTTTTACATCCACGGAGGAACGGAGTCGCGACCCTTCCTGTGCCAGGTCTAATTCCATTTGGTGTACCGTGAAAACGTTTGCGCAGGGGTGGTTCGTGTATCGAGACCACTCGTGCTTCGTCCGCCCCCCCGGGTCGTACGAGCATTAAAAACGAGAAACTAAGTGTCCTCGGCGAGTAATCACGCCGGTATCTAGAGTAAACCTCTCGGAGATCTGTGGAATCGCCGGAGACTGTACGCTTACGCACGACTTGCCGAAAGTTAATATCCAAAGGGTGGTCATTCAGGGTTATATTTGCCGACCGATAGGATCGGGGAGATAGGATTGTACGACGGTCCGCGTCTCGTCCTGCGCACTTGTATACTCGCGATAACGACGACCGTTCTATCTCTCGAATCCTCTACGCCCCCCATCGCCCAATGTTTGCCCGGGTTCATATTTCATGCGACTACTTGGCCCGAGTCGATCTTCATTCGACTTTTCAATCCTCGATGAAAGATTCGTACGAGAGCTCCGGGACGAGATTCACCCGGATATCGCTCGCGAAACAAAAGCTCCCTAGGACTGGACTACGGATTAGATTTCTCGTCGGACGTTCATAAATTACGGGGCCGTTTTCATTCCGCTGAAACGGCCACAGGGCGAGGACAAAAGTCCGAGTTTGCGTCCTGCGATACGCGTCAAACTTGTTGCCATTGTCAGGAAAACGCGTTTATAAAATATTTTATAAAATCTTAATCGAGCATCAATTGGGGAAAAATTATAAATTGTCTGAGATACAGCAACTTTTAAAATGAACTCCAGATGTGATTCGTGAGTCGAACGTATCTATCATTTTAAGAATCACCGATAGGAACATTGTATCGCCTAGAGAAATAGTTCTCGAAGGGGATGAACTCTCTAAAGATTCTACAAATTTAGTCAGACCTAGTTTCTACCCTTCGTGGAAGGAAGAATCGTTGGAACGATCATCGATCCGGGGGCAGATCGGCAAACGGGAAGTGTGACGGCACACCTACGCGCGCCGTAAACCTCCGACGTCCTAACTAGCCCGGGCTAATTAATTAATCATGCGGCTCCTTCCGAGGCTCAAGTTGGCCTGCTTATCCGGAAGCCTCGCCGAGCTAAGTTTACCGCCAAGTCGCGTATCTTCGGTATTGTCGGCAACGGTTCGGTCGAGGTGTCGAATGTCTCGTACAGACGCTGCTCCTTCCATCCTTCCGTCCATCCTTCCTTCCACCCTTTCGACGCCCCCTCACTCCGTCTAATATCGTTGCTAGCCTCTGTCTATCCTCACCCCCCAACGCCCCACCCTTTTCGTCTTTGCCCGCTAGTTCTACGTGGCTCGACTTGCCTCTCATTATCTTGATTAATTGACCGATGGCCTCGCGCGCCCGTTCCTTGCAACCCTCTCCTCTCCAAAAACCACCCCCCACGGCCCTTTTTCTTACACTCATCCATCCCAATCCGTCTCCTCTCCGTTCGCCCGTCAATTGGATTTAGAATTTTCATCATAAAATTTATTTCGAATCAGTGTTTTTGAGAATATTTAATTTTGAATAAATTGCTACTTAGAAATAGAAAAAAACTCTGGTCTCTATCTGTATCTTAATTACGATTGTACCTCACACGTTTCGACTCTATTACAGAGTTACCCCTAATTCGACCATATGGATTGTTCGTAAACGTATAATAATTAGTGTTCTATTAATTTGATGTTTGTTTGCGCAAAGAAGAATCACAGATTGCTTTAAAATCAAGTCAAAACGTGAGGAAGCGAAAATTTTCCTGCGACCCCGAAACAGTTAAGATCCCGCGCGAAAAAATTGATCGACCCCGGAGGACGAGGAACGCGATAACTCGTTACCGAGCGAAGTATCCTTATTTTATTGTGAACGTTCCCGCGAACACGGGTAGACAAAAGCGCGGGAAAACTTGGAGCGGTCCCCCCAACCCCCTCCCGCCCCGGGATCGCTTCTTTCCGGGAAGATGATTCAGCCCCGCGCCACTCGCGGCAACAAAGAAGCGACCAGGTATCGGACGAGTCTTAATTTAAAGTTAAAATTAATTTCTCGGGGCCCAGGCCTCCGGTAGCTCCGTAGACTTCGTGCTGTTACGTTTGCCCGTTCTCGTGCTCGAGTTTACGCGAACTCTTGCTAGCTTTTCGACTACAACCACCGTCCACGGGGTCACGAGATGCTCCGTCGAACTTTCGCACGTTTTCGAATCTGAGAAAGTGTCGCGTTGATGCCAAAAATTAAAACACTAAATAGTAATTTAGCCAATTAGCTTAGCGACTTAAATTTTTTTAGTTTATCCTCTGATAGTTTTAAGGTGGAGACAATCAGATTGTTAGTGTTTTGTATTCTTTTTCGCTTTGTCACAAAGGATGTTTACCCGTTAAATAAATGAACACCGTTTCCTCAACTGTTTAAGGACCCTGACGCTTCGTTTGGAAATGTTCCAGGATCTGGACGACGTCTTTTAAACTGACGAACGTTGACGTTTGCAAAATGGTTACTAAGTTAATAATGTCGAGTAAACATATGATGTGAGACTGATTAAAAGGAATCTCTGATTAGCGATTCCCGGGGTCCGAAAAATATTTGCAGCCGAAATGGCGGCGGGGGAGTGAACGAGCGTCGACGGTTAAATTAAGAGAGTCAAAGGAACTCGACATAATTAAATCGCGATAATGATGCAAAAGAATATCGTTCGGGGCTTTCCCTCCTGCGCTGGCAAACCCTTCGACCGACCGCTCTCGACTTTGGTTCGCTGATTATTTTGTCGAGTGCTTTGATATCCAAGAAACAAGGCGGCCCGCGAGCTTCCCCGTAATTATCGGACGTCTTTAAGACGTCTTTCGGGGTCTTCCCCGGAGTCGCGAGCGAAACGTCGCGATTTCTTTCACTATTTATCGCGAAGGAAAAAAGAGAAAACGAGGAGAGCATCGTCGATCTTTAACTGGTGACCCAGATAAAGCAAATTCCGAATCTAAAATGTGGCTTCCTTAATTAATTATTATTATTTACTTTAGTTTATTTATCTATTTTATTCGTGCTGTGGCCCATAATTTAATGTACAACGCGTTTTATGGTTCACGGACCAGTTTAGGTTGCCTCGAGTAGGACTTGACTGACGCGTCTGTCCAATGCAGGCTGTTACTACTTGCGTTGGTAATATTTACAAACTCACGCATAAGTAGAAAGATCAAGCCATGAGCAAACTCTGTGAATTACTCGATCGTGACACCCAATTTATTTGATCGAAATAAATTCTGCAACGAGTAAATATATAATGTTGGCAAACGAATCGCAGGTCAGCAGGTTAATCGTGTAATTACTTCGCCTTTTACAAATCTACCATTCGCTTTATAATTTGTCACCGATCGATTGACGACGATATTTCAGAGTTTCGACGCTTAACGCATTAATTCCCTGCAATATTATTTAACTGCGAGCCGTGTGAGAAATATGCGTCCATTTAAATAGTCATTCATTAGGAGGGAACCATTTATTGGCCAATTCGGGGGCTGGAAAATTATTAAAATTATCAACTCTCTCGACCGTGAGTCCAGATTGCCTATAAGGGTGTTTAATTTTGTGTCTTTTCGTCACCTACTCCTTCCTCGAGTCACTCTTTCGCACCCTGCACCTAATAGAAACTCCCTGGGGGTCCAACGCGGAGGCGAGTGGATTTGGCCAGAGCGAGAACTTCGTCAAAATTCTCAGCACCGAGTTAGGTGGTTCGAATCTAGGAAAACGTTCACGAAACACAGCTCGTGATCGTTCGATCGACACTGCTGATAATCTCTGCGGCGTAAAGCTTCTGAATAAAAAGAATTTTCGCGTGGAATCGCGTGGCTGATCCGAGGGAAAAGTAGTCGGTGCGAAAAGGGAAAAATCACCGCTGGAAGGAATCACCGAGCAGAGAGCGCGTCGATTAAGTATCAGACGAGCGAGGAAAACGATTTCCATTCGATTTCCCGAAGAAGTTAGGCGCTAAATGTCTGTACGTAAGGGACGCGACCGAGCCCCGGAGAGCTCGAGGGAGCAACAGAGAGACGGGGAGAGAGGGAGAGAGCGCGAAACCCCATGCATACAAATGGTATGCTAACAAGATACATTTGTCTATGGTGGTGTGCGGGCAGGCGTTAGTAGGTGCTCTCGATGTTGTCGAGGAAGGTAACGGTGGTGGTGCGGAACCACTCCCCCCCCCTCCCCCTTCCGCTCGTGAACGTGCCCCCGTGCTACCCCCTTTCGAACCTTTCTTCCCCGTAAGCAGATTTATAGATCGATTATAGACTTCGCTTATGATTGGAACCATTTGCATGATGTAGGTATATACAGTCGGCAGCCTCTTTCTTCTATGACCTACCCTCTCGACGTCTCTCCGTTCCACCCCTCGCTCCGTTCTGCTCTCTTGTTCTCTATTTCTCTCTCTCTGGCGTTCGTCTGCTCTCCCGACCATCATGAATCATCCGCGCCAACTGCTCTCTTATGGTTTCACGCGATAAACGTTTGATGCGCGGTGAGCGATGCGTGTAACGCGGTTCTTTGCATATTCCACGTTTCGCCAGCCGGCCTCCCGATATTTGACAACACGCCGCCACCCTTCCCACCCTTCCCACCCGGCCTCCTCGTCCTTCTCGCCCGGATTCTCGCGGGGACGTCGAGGACGCTCTCCCGTTCTCACTTTAATCCGCTCGAAACAACTTTCCAGGAGTCGTCATCCCCGGAAACCAACCTTTCTTTATTTATTTCAAAAAACACTACTGACAATTTTTATCTCGATCCTTTTCTAGAAATTCGACCACATTGTTGAAAGGGGGGTTGAATTAACAATTTTAAGCCGAACGTTGAAATTCACGCGTCGGAATAGACCCTTAAAACGCGACGACGTTGGAGCTAATTGATCGGTCCTCGAATCCTAAGCCTCGTAGATGGAATCCGATAGACAGGAGCGTAAGAAGGGCTGCCTGTTCGCGAGGGGGCTCCTCCGGCCGAGGAAAGACAAAACCTGGTCCCCGACCACCCTCGTTCCCGGCTCGTGATTGATTAACTTCTTCCTTTTTTTCTTTTTTTTTTTTTTCCTTGTCCGCTCGCGAGCTTTCGACCGAGGACGACGCCCGAGAAACCGTAATTATAATTTTTATTCATTACCGACCACCGTCGGGGGACGCTCGGGCTCCTCGGCCGAGGGGAGGGATCGTTTCGTTTGATTTCCCATTTAAAGGCACTCGCTTGCGGTCTCGAGATACGATTCTTTTCGGACCTGCGCCTCCCGCGGTGATCAATATTCATTTACATCGCGAAGGGCGCTCTAAGGGATTAACCGTCTACGAGACACGCTAATCAGCGACATCGCGTGTCCTTTCATCGAGTCTTCCACGCCGCCATCTTTTTATTCGGTTCAATAAATAAATATCGCGTCCGAATATCATTGAAATGTTTAGATTTGATGTTCCTTTCGGAATACTACGTCGTTATGGTTTCTACAACCCTTATAATCGTTTGTTCATTCAATTCTAATTCAGTCTCATACTTCGTATCATTCAATTTTGTGTTTCCGTTTATCTTTGTTACGTAACTATCTTCTTGTATCTCTTTCTGTATTAACGAGTATTTAATCCCGTGAATAAATAAATAAATGCCAGATATTTCAAATTTAGCTTATCTCGGTAGCTGAATTTATAGCGACGATAACATGAAAGATCTATGAAGTAAGTTTGATATATTGCTAACTATATCCGTCAGATTACGTACACTGCTAATGGGACTAGCATGTTCAACGAGTTAACGAGAACACTAATTTATTAAAATTCTCGAGATCGAGACTGGAAATGGAAAATGCGAGGTTCGAACGACGAGTCGTCGTTCGCGTTCGCGGTCGAACAAAACGACTGTTTTATCGAGATTCGCCGACACCATCAACGGACGTAATCACCCTCGACGATTAAAAATGTTGAAAGATATCCCCCCCTCCTACCGTTCCCCATCTCGTTCTCGAATCTTTCCATCCGAGCGCACCTTGATCGCCATTCAACGGCCCGACACCGCGAACGTCTCGCGTTACCTTTTTCCCGCCTATTTTTCTCTCTCGTCCTCTTATCTCCCGGGTGTCCCCGTCCCCCACGGAATTCATTTATCTTGCAATTAGTTCCGATAGCCTTGCTCTTACTGTCCCGCGCTACGCGAAAAGAATCCCTTTCGAAACGCTTTTCCTATAAAAGAAATAAACACAGAACGAAACATTATTTTTCAAGTTACGAGGTATCACAAAAGATCAGACCCCCTGGACCGTGGAAATAAAAAAAGAAAGATGCTGATATCTTCGTTGGTTTCTTAGTAAATTATGTGTACACCTGGAGGATTGTTTAAATTAAAAATGCCCTCAAACAAAGTGATTCGTTGAATGCAACGCTTAGTTTGGGACGCGAGAAGAGTCGATGAACCGGAAGGCGAGAGTCGGAGCGATTTGGTCGGTCGCGGACTCGCGCCTCTGGCAACGATTCGTCGAGGACGATGATTCCACTCGACGCGAGCAATAACTTTAAACCGAATCGAACCCCCGAGACATCCGGGAGTGGCTTATTTGCATACCGACCTGAAAATCCCGCACCCTCTGTCATTCGAAGTCACCCGCTCGACATAAGGTGGCCTCGTGCCGTTCTCCTTCCCGATATCGTCGTCCCCCTCGACCCTCCGCCTCCTCTGCACCCACACAACCGCGACCCGTAAAAATACAAGCTCGCACCCTGCACCCCGTGGCGCTCTCTTCGCGATCGTTTAGCACTTTGGCGTAATTTTTTTCAACCCCCCCCCCCCCTCTCTGCCCCTCCCCCTGACCCCACCGCACCGGTATTTGCATAGGCCCGCCGCGACCCCCTCGAAGACGACCTCCGCAACCCGGAGCGGGAAACCACGATAAAAATCGATGCGGCCTAATCGAACCAAAACACTCGACGCTCATTATTTTTGTATTCGAGCTTCCCTACGCGTTCCTGGCTCCTCTGGGAACCACCGCAAACGACTCGCCGTTGTTTCAACGACGCGATATCGCGTGGTATGAAATTCACCATGCACGTCGTATCAATTGATACAGAACGAGATACGTGGGAAGAACTTGATCGTTCGAAACGAAAAATAAAAAAGTGTGCTGGGTTTTTGATTTTGTATATCTGTTAGTGAATGACCAGAACGCTGAATTCATGAATGAAAATAAAGATTTTGACTCAAGTGAGAAGCAATACCTATGCTTTTGATGAATAAATAAAAATTGTCACAGTGGATCATCCAGATGCTATAATAAGATACTCGTTACCTATGTACTAATTCGTAACGATATGTAACGCGAGAAAATCTGGTAGGATCGTGAGCCACCTGGCGGACGAAGTAAGAAGCGAGCATAAGCCCTCGCTACATAAAGGGTTATGTTTTGCTTTCCGAGTGGATGCTCGGGCGTAGAAAATGCACGGGAGCGTGTTTCGAATAAATTCGGCCCGTGGACTGGCGGCCTCGAATATATCGCGCATCGAGCGTCCTTTTTCGCGTCGAGAAGGAATAGGATCGCGAAAATATATCCTCTCGGAGAGAACGGTCCGAGTACTTGCCTGTAAGTCAAGGTAATGCGAGACCTCTATCCTCCGCGGAGCATAAGAGGCGTCTAGCGAAAGAAGGTTCGCTACAATCGATGGTCCATCGCGAGCTACCGTAGTTTACTACTACCATTACTCCGCGGATAACGCCCCACGGAATAAAAATCTTTATAACCTTACCTCGTTCTCCATGCGTTTTATTTCGACACGACGGGCACTCGCCTCCGATGTCTTGTCAGCCGGTGGACCTCCTCGCACGACGCCTGCCCCTCTCGTCCTGGGAGATGCTCGCGAATGCTCGTTACCACTTATCGAAGCCTGAAAGCGATATTAACCTTGACTGATAAGACGTTCGCTTAACGCGCGGCACTTTATACGGTTAAGTTGGCCTAGGTGAAACACCGTTACGCCGTACTCTGAATATTACGATACGATAACGGAAGCAAAACGTTCTTCGATTGTCCACCACTCTAGATACCGAACGCGTACCTTAACCCTATTCTACGCTTAACATTTATTCGAAGTACGACGTTTCGCGTACACCGAATTTTTAAGATTATCGAACGACGTATTCCGCGCGGGCACGTTTCGCCATTAACCGCCTTTTCGCGAGAAAGCAATATGGCCGACCATTGATGTTACTTACAAAAATCGGTGTCTTCGAATCTCCGTGCGATTAGACGAACACTACACAATATAAAACAACTGCTCGATCGAACGCAACGCTATTAGTCGACTAGTTAAAGGTTTAATGAAAGGATAACTTCTGATATCGTGCGTAGATTCCCTCCAAATTCTCCAACGACACAGCCCACTGACTTTCCAAACTCCGCGAATGCGATTCGATTAATCGGATTCTCGATTAACGCGGACGGAATGGTTCGCGCCTCCGTCGCTGCCAGTAGCGACATCTGGTGGTCAACGGGTAAAAATACGTCGCCAGAGCTCCTCCGCTGATACCCGGACGCTCGTGAACCAGCGCGGGACTCTCACGCAAAATTACTAAAACTTCAGGAGTCAGTAAATTGAACGAATTTCTGGCCATACCGTCGACATCGCGTCGACAAGGTTGTTCGCGAAAAACCGATCAACTTTGTTTTCCCGTCGCATGCTAAAGCTACTCGTATCGTTCACAACGGAACATACAGACTCCGGAAGCGTCAAGATTTATTCATTGGCAAGAGTGTACGCGTTCTCGGATACCTCCAATTTGAAATTTAATCGACACCCAGGCCCTGTCGCTCGATGGGCTAGCCAGGACTGATTGGCTCGGGCCTCAAATTCGCACGGAAAACATGTTCGAGGAATTTTCATTCTCAAGCGGGGAACACAAATTACGTCTATATTTGATTAGACGTATTTTTAGTGAAACAAAATTTAATTGGGGCATATATCTATATCGTTACGTTAATTGATATGAATAGCTGACAAATTATATTTGTAAGTTCTGTAACTTTGAGCATGGACTCTGAAAATCTGTGAATGGTTTTTGGGGTTGGAATTATATTCAAATTATACTGTTTTCCACTCGATAAGAGATAGTAAATCGTATATAATAGTTCGAAACCTTTTCAACCCCTGGCAGGCATTGGTGCAACGTGAAAGCTATAAGACGGTTGTTAGAAAGATAGAAGGTAGTTTTAGGGCTGTTTTATGCGGAGGTACGAAAGATTCGAGGATAGTTGAATCCGGCGAGGCAGAGACGACTCTTCGCCCCTCGGAATCGATTCAAGAGCGAGGACCGAAGGCGATTCCGTGTATGAAACCGGTCGTCTGGCCACGTTCTCTCGTCTATGAGGGGGTGAAATGGCTCTTTCACGCGCGCACACGTTCTTTTGAAAAAATAAAGCGAAGTAGACCGAGTTCGCGCCCGCGTCGTGTCTGTTTACTCCCAGGAAAACGATAGAGAACCGCGGTCACACGGAGGGCTGGCCACCGCGCTCGAGGAACACGGAAAGGGTGGAGGAGAACGAGATGGCGTAGGAGGATGAAGGGGTGGAGGTGGAGGAAAATGACGAAGCCGCCGGAGGATGAAGAGGAAGAGCCGCGAGAAACGAGCGGAGGTGTGCAGAGGCAAGACTCAAGGGGCTGGGGCGGCGGCGGCGGCGGGTGGCGGGCGGCGGTCGGTGGTGCAAAGGCAGACGCCTTCCCCGGTTTCATTAACCCCACGCATTCATAATCTCGAGTGTGTTGGACGTGCGAATATAGATTGAGATGGGAATGAGACCGTTTTGTCTGGCGGATACTCGAGGCGCGAGGCGAGGCGCGAGGCGCCAGGAGTACGCCGCTGAAAAGGGGTGAATGTGAAAGAGGAAGCCGGTCGACGCGCTCTGTTTGGCGGGTAAATAGGCAGTCGATTGGTCCAAAGGTCCCTCGAACGCCTGGAACTCTTTCCGCGTCTCGAGTGTCGACGAACATCCACCCGCCGGGGGATCCTACTCGACGCTTATCCCGACGATCTAAGCGAATTTTCCAGATCGGATATGCGCCTAATCGACGGGAGGACGAATCTCCGAGAGCCCTCGAACTCCAGATCCAAGGATAACGCCGCGCTTCCTGCTGCCTCCTCGGATAGAGAGAGAGAGATAGAGATCTCCGTCTCTCGCCGGTTCTCCGTCGGCCAATTTACCGTCCGGAGGTTCCCGTCGTCTGGACCGATTAAAAAGAAAACAACGACGGGCGAACGACGCTCCCGAGGTTCGTGATTCTCCAGGGTTGGTTCGAGGACGGGCCGAGAAACGAGATTTCTAAATTTCCCGTCAACTGGAGCGTAAAGTGCATCGCGCCGGGACGAAGAGTCTCCGCTGTTGGCACAAAGACGCCGCGGCGGACCAGTCGAACAGAAGAGACGAAGATCCGGACCCCCTCCGCGGGTCGGAGAGGATCGAACGAGCTCTGTACATCGTAGGAAAAAAGCCAGGGAACGCGAATTTTCGTCTCCTCTTCGACGTTAGTCGCATTTGCCCATTGGGTGGCTCGGGGGTTGCCGACGTTGCTTCGCGATACGGTACGAGACGGGCGGTTGACAGAGGAACGCGGAGGGGTAGCGGATACGAACGCAACGATGATGCCGGAAACGAAACGGAAGAGAAACCCGGGGAGCGACGGTGGCATCGCGCGAGAAAGCGAGAACAGAAATGCCTACCGGGGAAGGGAAGAAGAGAAGAGCCGGAGCAGAGAGCGGTGTCGGTAAGAGAAGCAAAGAGAAGAGAAGAGACCGACGGTTAGAAAGGGAATGAGTGGAAGGGGGGTTTCAGCGCGGGTGGGTGTCGGCAGGTGGGCAAAGAGGGTGAGTCGGAGAGACGGTAGAGGAAGAACGTAAGGGTAGGGGTAGCGAGCGAATGCACGAGGAAGAGAGGGACTGGCTTGGGGTGTGCTGTATGTAGCCGGGTCGATTCAGCCCCGGGCACTCGACTCCAAGCTACCTCTATCTGCTGTATTCCCTCTATTCTCTCACTCCCCGCAACCATCGCCACGGTGTTACCTACCGATCGTACCTCCCTCGCTCTCTTGCCCTCGCCTCCTCCTGCGCTACTCCGACCCAACCTCGTCGACCGGCCGCCTTTCCAGCCGTCCACCCTCCTGCGGTTCTGCCACTGGGTCCCCGATACAACTTCCCCGACGACTACTGCTCGTGTGTTTCTGCTATCGGCGCTACCCGGCAGTTCCGCGCAAGTGTCGCGAGCCACTCTCGTTGGAACTCGTCGGACCTTGCCGGCAAAAAGGCATCCGGGGCGCAAGGAGACAGTCACAGGCGACGAAACGACAGGCGTACCGGGTTAGGTCATACGACTATACAAAAATCTTATGGAAATACTGAAGAAATATGATATGTAATGTAAGCGAGAATGTAGAGAAACTAAAACTAAAACTCGTCGAAGCTCGGGGATACCAACGAACCCGGAAGTTAAGAATTCGCTAACCAGAAATTCTACCGACACTCGAATATTTTTATCCTCCAATTACACGACCTTGACGCTCTCCCCCGTACGTTCGTTCGAAGCGTACCGGGGACCAGGCTCCACGGTTTTCCACCCCCATTCGACTTAACCCCGTGACACTGTTACGAAGGAGGGGAGCTGAAAACCGAAATCGGTACCGTGGAACTATCGCGAGAAGAATCGAGAGAAGGACGTCGACTCCTAGTGAATGGGATCCTCGACCTCGAGAGGCGAGTACGGTTCCAAGGGTGTCCGGATTTCGTAAACGGAAACGAGCAATGGCAGCGTAGGAGTCAGGCGGGACCAAAGTCGGCCCCGCGACTACCGGAGCGCGAGAATCGTCCGAATAGGGGCGGTTCTCCAACCGGGTCCGCTCGGGGGGTGGTCGAAGTAGTCGGTTATTTGTACGCAGACGTAAGCCACCTGGCCTCTCGCGCATTGGTTTCTACGTCTGTGCCGTTTGTCTGTATGTCTGATGACGTCGGTTACGAGGCTCCACCCAAGGTGGCGGTGGATGTGTCGGGGGCACCCGTTGCCTACCTCTGCTTCCGCGGGGTGGCAGAACCAGAGGAGGGGGTTGCTGGGTGGTAGCCGTGTCGGTGTGGTAGCGACGCTGGCGGCGATGGTGGTGGCCGAACGGTAGAACCTAGATCCTGGAAAGGCGCTTGCGCGAAACCGCCGGATCGTTTATTTGTATCTGTCATTGCCAGCTAAGGGGTAGAGGAGGGAGAGCTCTCAAGATCTCAAACCCCCCTCCTTTTATTCCTCTTATTCCGCTTCTCCGTCTTCCGCGTCTTAACCCTCCCCTGCCCACGCGTTCGTCGCGACGCCATAGTTCCGCCGAGTGGTCGCGGCTACCAATTTATTTCTCGCTATTATGGAACCCTTGCTCGTACGGTTCGGTAACCCACGCGCCATGGAAATAGAAACTGGTTGGTATCACCTTTTTAAACCCCATGGTCGCCCTGTAACTGCAGAGTTAATCTGCACGTCGTTCTAAGAAATTACGAATGGACCACGAACGCAGTGGTTCGTTCTACGATTGGTCGTACTTCGAGTTGCAGTGGTAACCGTATCGAAGTACCGAAAGAAATAAAAATTTCTGAATAAATTCTATAAAGGGTGTTCCGTAGCATGTGGGACCCACTTCAGATAAAACATCCTCTATCAATGTTTGTATGTAACATAAATTAATGTACGAAACTTATGTACATAATTAAAATTATATTTTCATAATTCATAATATAAAGATAATCAAATTTATTAGCTATGCTATTCTTTTGTCGCGGGCTGCACATAGTAGAGTCAGTTGCCCTGATATGAAATACTTTTCTTATTATAATATATTACGAATTTATAGAAAATTTTATTTCCTATTAAAATAGGAGAGTAAACGAGTTGGTGTATAAAAGTACAGTCGCAAATTGTACGATACATAAACTCAAACAGCAAGAGGTAGAACAGAGATAAGATTTTCGTTGTAATTAATATTCTATAGTTTTTCCAAGGAAAGCTTTCAATTTAATCCCACTTGTTCGACCAAAACCCCCTCGATTATGAATTAGCAATAACGACTACTGTTATTAGGAGTGTCTATCGATGAGTTTCGACTGTTTGCATTCCGTTTGTTGAACTCGCGTGTCGGAATCGTGGCCCTCAGATTGCGTTATCGAAGTGGGTCGACGATGCTGCATTCCGAGAGGAGAGGGCCCGAAAGGGAGGTAATCCCTTCTCGGTTTTTATCGCCGATGGCCGATAAGAACGGGCCGGTGTCTCCGGCGGAAAGGTCGTAGGGAGAAGTTCTTTCTCGGGCTTCGCTTTTAAGTGGCGTCGAATAGAAAACTCTCAGCCAGCCGGCCGACCGATCCTGCGGTCTAGACTAAAGGGTTTTAACCCACGCTTGCCCTCGCGCCTCGCTTCTTGCTCCCCGACGCTGGTTAGAGGAACGTCGAGGCGAGAAAGATTAAAAGGGTGAAAAAAAGACAGGATCGACCCCGTTGGACGACGAGAGGAAGAGACTCGACGTCGAAAGTGTGCGCCGAAGTTGGCGTGCCGGCTTCCGGGGTAAGAAAAATACCGTCGGGAACCGCGCGATTTGAAATTCAATTAAGCCGAATTCGCTTCACGGGAAAACGCGGGCAAAAACGACGGGGCACCTTCGACAAATTCCGAATAACGAATAGACGGATGGGAAGATCTAAGAAAGAAAAATTGTTGCGTTTAATCCACCGTTGCGAAAATTCGGTCACAACACGCGAGAAACTCACGGAAAGATAACCCGAGCATCGATAAAATGTACAGTTTGCTCGAGTTTCTTTGGAAAAGTTGATAATAACCGCGCCAGGTTGATTAATCCCCGTGTAAAACGAAAATAAAAGATTTCTAAGATCCTTGAAGCGACTCCTGTCCGGCGGCCTCGATCGCGCGAAAGTCGGTTTAAGAAGTTCGTTGATTTAATTTACCAAGTAAAAATTTGCAAATTTAACAGCGACAATGACGCATAGAAAGACGTTCCAAGGTGGTTACACACGGGGCGAAAAATCAACGGGCACCGGGTTTCGTTTCCACCCAGCGACACCGAGAGACCGCTTTGATGAAACCAATTAGCTCGTTTTTAACGACGGGCCGTTACGAGCCCTCCGGTTTATAGGAGCGCGAGAGCAAAATGTCAACCCCAAACTGCTCTCGATTCCCGTGGCCCGAGGCGCGTACAGGTGTTACGGTGACCTTGACTTATAAAAATAATGAAACGATGAGGAACTCTTTTAATCGCGCCGTCCTCGATCCCCCGCCATTTTCCAAGCACGAAATCGGGAAAATCTTACGGAAATTCGCGACTAATTCTGAAACTTTACGCTCGTACTATCCTCAAAATGTATCTATGCAAACGGAGGATAAATGTTCGTAATGGAGGAGGCAAAATGGCGATCCAGAGCGCTGACAGTATCGGAATAATATCGTCGGTGCAAAATCTTGCTTGTTCTACTGCTTCCCGTGAGCGAGACCACAGAGTATCTGGAATGTTTTCAATATTCTCGACTAAACTTTGCCATAGAATTACCGTATGGAATACCACCATAGTGTCACACGTTAATGCCACGCCTAGCCTAATCGCTTAACATTCCACGCGCATTCTAAGAAACCCATCGCACCGTCCCAAGCACTCTTCGTGCAATCGTTCGATAAGTTCATTCACCTACCGTTTGCTTGAAACTTTCTCTATGATAGAAGTAACGAGACATTTTTCTTTCTATATCAGTGTCTTTTTTCCTAAATCTCGTATCTACGTTCTGTCGATACAAAAGGCTCGAGCTTTTAGCCTTTGACCTCATTTATCTGGCAAAGTAAAAAAGAAATGTTCCTTAAATAACTCATCGAACATCGTGTGTCTTTTCGAAGTGTTACTTAACGCTTAACGTCAACATTTTATCTTTTTTCAAACCCAAGTATATCAAATTTTAATTAGAATAAAACTTTATTGCGACGACGTTATCAATGATTTAGTGGACCGCGATTGTACGAAGTATCGATTATTATGTACCATCGTCATCCAAGTGCCGACTTGTATGTATTACACGTTTACCCGTACAATTTTGTTGGCTTTGCCAACAAAGAGTATGGTTACACCGGAGGAGTTCAGCGTCTTTGACAATCCATGATGCGAGTTCCGAAGCTCGTGTCCTTCCTCAAAGGGTCCACTTCGAACAAATCCTCTGATGTGTAACTTTGACCCGCTGGAACTCTGAGAGAAAGCATTCGTGCACCTATACTTGCACAGGCGCATAATAACTTTGCTCGAGTAACTTCGATTTCGTATTTACGACAACGCGGTACTTTTACTTCGTCGCGCTGAGAATCGTCGATGGTTGCAAGAAGTAAAAAATGTTCTGTTGGTAACGCGTAACGATGAAAATAGAGACGGTGTTTGTATCTGGTTGGGTGTCGAGGAATTCACAAGTATCGGTATTAATGAGTACGTCATTGGATTGGTCCCGTCGCTAGATGGAACGGATAAAGTAGCGGAGAGAGGATGGCGGAAGGTGGATCCGGCAGGACGGAGGGAAAAGAGCGGAGGCAAAGCAGAGGGAGGAGAGTTTAAGTGCTACCGAGTGTCTACCACCTTGTGGGATCGAAGCTAGGACTCACTACTCCGGCTCTGTCTGCGTCTCTTTCTCGGATCGAAGCAAGGCGGCCCTCCCCCTCCCGCGTCCTCTCGTCTTCGTCCTCATCGCCGTTCCCACTCCCCGTACCCGGTTTTCCTCCCGGTTTCCCTCTCGACCTCCACCCAACGTCGCACAGACGTCCGTACACACGACCACCGTTGCACCCGTACACGGACAAAGACTCCGAGAGGGAGAAACTCCCTCTCCCGTGCCCTCCCTGGCGCAGAGATAGACAGAGGGGGTGGGAGGAGGGGGGTGGACGTGGGGGGCCGCGAAGGGAAATCTCGCTCCTTTTCCCGTCTCGCTCCTCCGTCCTCCGTTCCTCCGGTTTCCTCTCTCTGTTGGCCGTTTCCATTCGACGGTGTAGGTAGAGCGCGGGGCGTAACCAACCCCTCTAGAATCCGCATCGCGGCACCCGACAGTCGGCATTCGTCGTGCCATTGGCCCCGACGACACTCGGAAACCCAATGGAAAGCGCAAATACGATGCCGACTTCCGGTCGGTGAAACGAATTCGGGAAACTCGCGATCGCGCAGGACTGCCACCCTGGTCTCGGGCCTGCTCATCCCGACGACGCTTTATATCCCACCCCCTGGCCGGAGATCGACCCTCGCGATCCCGTTGCCTCTCTCTCGCCACACCTGTTCGCAGTCGCATCCGAATGCTGGAAACTCGACGATTGGTCGCGGAAACGTTCGCCCCCGGTCCCATTGGACGACGCCCGTTTTCCTTCTTCCAGAACGTTCTTCTGCCAACCTTCGCGGAGGAGGAGGAGCGACAATGCGTCCGCGATCACAACTCACCATTCGATGCTACGAGTATTTTTCACATTCGTACGGGGGTTGAAAACCGAAACAATGGCGTAACAGTTGGTATTGCTACCATTATGGTTTCAGACCCTACTCTCGTCGCTACTTGTTTATTGTTTCACGTTTGTCGAAAACTGTGCGATGCATGTACGGATACCTTCGCTGTTTCACTTTTGTGTTTCAAGGATCGTTGCTTCAATTTCTTCTGTTCGATATACTTGTTCATTCGTTTAACAATTCCTTTGAAACTCAAACTCGCTGGAGAATTCTTAATCTGGGCAGAAAGCAACTCTAAGATGATGCTACCACGACGTTTCACTTTAACGTTCGGTCGAAGGATATCCGTAGCTACGAATTAATTTATTTTACAGTTACCCAAGTGAGAATTCCTGTTTAAAAACGATTTATTATTTTCGCGAATCACGATGCAACGGGGTTACCAGAGACCTGAATTGTAATTATCAGCGAGAGCGAGTCTCGACTCGGTTCGCAGTAGTATCGACGCATCATAGATCAGACATTGCGCAGGGAACGTTTTTTTTGCGTATCGTTTCTTCGTTGAAACGATAGCAATTATTAATAACGCGAGATATATCGGTAATAGCGGAGATTGCCGGGGCAAGTTCGTTCGGAAATTCGTTTCCAGAGCGAACGTGGAAAGAAAGTTCGCGATCGGGAAAGGGTCTGGCGACGTTCGCCACCGCCGGACGATTTTTTACCGCAAAAATAGGTGCACCGAAAGATGCCGGAGGTGTTGAATGCGATTGCGTTCCCTATCGATCCCGGAACAGAGTCTTCTTAAAGAGATGTAGCACTATCTTCCTCCGCGATACAACGCGATACACGGCGGTCAGAGCTTCCCCTTAAAGACGAGGAACGAGCACAGGTATGGTTCATGGAACAAACAAACACTAGGAGCTTTGTCGAGTCGACTGACAATCTGACAAATATATTTTTCCCAGCAAAGTTCTATTTCGAGAAAAAGTTGACTCTTTGAAATGTAGTAACTATTAGAAAGTGTCTATGCAAGTATAGTGGTTGGCGACTATTTGTTTCGTCACCTTGCACAAGTTATTGAAATCTTGATCTACAGAGATCTAAGAAAAATACTTTACCAACGACCCAAACTGGCAATAAATTACACTCGAACTTTGAAATTTTTCTTTCCTAATTTTCGGAAAGTTCGGGGACCACGTAGCCTAAATTTTTCCCCTGAATTTCATCTACTCCGTTCCAAGTATGTCATTCGAGGTTGTAAAACAGCAACTCGCTGAACCGAGTCTTTACGCCCTACTTCTTCTATGATATTTTACGTCTTCACGAACTTGAACTCCTCTGTTTCATTATACCAGCCATAGTCGTTAAAGAAACAAATATATAATATAAGAACAAGGTGCCCGAATTTTCATAGGTGTTTCATAGAATTTTGAAACATGCTATTTCCAAGAGATGGTCTCTAATTGACTGAGATTTGGGGGGGTAACGTTGATGAGACAAATATCGCACTGATTTACGAGTGAACTTGTTGCCTACGCCTCCAAGCCGCTACGTGTCCGTTCGTTTTGGGGTGGCCAAGCTCTTAAAGCTCTAAATAATACCCTACAAGGATCAGTCCTGGTTCGTCCTTGAACCGTTGACACCCCCATACCCAAGGACACTGCCGTCTTCGCCCCGTACAATTTTTATTACCTCGCCATATTTCTTCTCGTTACGAACCGGACGATAAGGCCAGCTGGAATTCAAGGAAAAACTTGGGCCAAACTATGCAATTGATCTCATTCTACAAGAGACCATCTTTTGTACTGGTAATAAAATTATACAAACTTCTCTTGGTGTTTCTTCGATAAAGATATAATAAAAAAAACAATCAGAATCACCGTCCATTGTACCAAAAAATCTAACTCATCGAAGAAAACTGTCGACGATTTAGATTCGTTAAACGATGACAATAATTGTCGACTCTCCTGGGCAGAAAGGATTCATCGGACCTCGTTAACCAAGCATTTTGTATTCAATTTAAAAACACCCTGTATCCAGGGTGATTAACACTCTCGCGGCTATTCTAACGCGCGACCTAAAACTGGTGGCCGAGTGCAATTTACAAAAATCTATAGCCGGTTGCCGCGGGGTTCCAGTATTAAAGTGAGAATGAAAACGAAAACAATTGCTTCGTAATGCCAAGCTTGTAACCACTTGTTGTTCGAAATTTAAATAACTTACGCGTTACGGAGATATTAAAATCGATAAAAATACTAACGAGCAACATAGTACTATCTGAATGTTCCAAATCCTTTCGTGCACAATCGAGTAATCCTAAGGAGCAAATTGCATTCACGAAATCCTAAATCCACAAGTTTAATCTAATAATTGTTTAATATATGTCAATGTAATTATTTGAGAATTTATGTAATCTACTAAGTTCATTATTTTTTAAATCTTTTAAAGGACAGTTGATTTCCATTTGTCAGCTTGGTAAGAATCAACATTAAGTAAAATAATCCAGTTGAGACCGAGAGTCCACTTAAGGGTTAAAACGAGAATAAGGTTGGTAAAAAAGGAACGGTAGGGATTGTTTCGTTTGGATGGTCGGGAATTCTCGCGGAGAAACACGGTGCCGCGAGACGAGCCACGGTATTGGATAATACCAGAGGCGGTCGGCTTCTACGAGAGAACCATCCATTTAAAATGTCTCCCTTAAATCTCCAACACCACCGGCAACCACCACCATCGCCACACCGCCGCCGCCACCATCTCCGACCTCCACCTCCACCGACTTTCAGCAGTCGCCTCCAACCTCGCCCAACCTCCTCCCGTGACCGAGCCGGGGGCCACCCTCGCGCTGCCACCGGTTTCTTCCACCCCTCACTTTTATATCCACCTAAATCCATCCATTTTAAATGACGGATATTTTCTCCGAGCGACTGTATGGATTTTCATACTTTCCTACGAACCCGAGGACCGTGCACACAACGCGAGGTCCGTTTAATATTTCCACGGTGAAGGGTTCCTGCGTTCGCGCCCTTTTCTTCGGACCTTTCGTTTCTATTCGTCAAACTTTCGCCCTCGAGTCCACCGCGACGCAAAATTTCGGGCTTCGAGAAAAATTATCGAGCCTGCAAATTAATTCCCCTGCATCGAATAGATATTCAAATTCACCCGCCGAAATAGCCCAAAGATCGCAACCGTAACTTCAGAAAATAGCAGCAAAGTCACACCGATGCTTCGAATAGCGACCGAAGTAAAAATAAAACTCCGCCCCGGGAGTTTTGTCGCGTTTCTTTTACTATTTTTTTTTTTTTAGAAATGATCCACGATAATGGAAAGATAGCGAGGGAATTTTGAACGAAACTTATCGCGAGATCGAGGAATGAATCGAGAGCTCTCGGTCGCGGACAATGAGGGACAACGACGGGAATCCCCGACAATAGGAAACGACGAAAAAGAGGTTACACGCGTCAAACATGCACATAAGCGCGGCGAGATACGGGAGAAGGTCGCGATAGGCCAAAAGGTGGAGCAGGTACTCGTCATGTATTATTGATACGTTTGTCGCCAGACAGTCTCTTTCCTGTCCCTGTGATTCCCCACCCTCGTGACTTCCACTTCGCAGACAGGGTGTGCATAATTTCATTTAAACAACGCGGTGTGCACGATTGGAAATCTTCACTGTTCGTCGTGGAAAAGTTTTTAAACGAAATTTCTAAGGGCTCGAGAGAAAATTTGAGTCGTTCTGCATTCTCAGCGTGAAAGTTGATGGTATCGAGCAGCTCGCGTTCGCGAAGCCACCGACGAGAAGCTGTTCCGCGGCTGGGATAGGAAAGGTCAGCGTGTAACCCGCAATAATTACAAGTCCGGTACATTATGCACGGTCGACCGAATGCGGAAGGAACGTCAGGTCTCCGACGTCGGGGCTCCCAGAGCCGAGTTATACGAAGGGGACGCCGCCTTCTTCCATTAATCTCGCGGCAATCGAAATTAGCATAATTGACGGAGCGGAGAATAGCGGCCTGTTCGACTCCGAAACGCCATCTCGTATAATCTCTCCATATATCTCACTCAGTGGTTTCCGATAAAGCACGCATCCGCGGGTGAGGACCATCGACCCGGACCAGACGCAGTCCACGTCGCGGACGAGCGTCCGAGATTTTCAGAAATACCTCTCTAGCCTTAAAAAACCCTTGGTAAATTCTTTCAAAAAAAACAAGTCATCTTGGAAATGAAATTAATCTTCTCGATCGCCTTATCTTTAACTTAGATTATGTCTACTGGTTGGGGGAAACGACGATTCGTTAAATCTCGCCCTCTCGTCCTTGGTCAGGGAGTTGAGAACAAACCGGTGAAACAAATTAATTGCGTTGGGGTTTTTTAATTTTTTAGATTTATTTTCTTTAACGTCTAATCTTGAGAATTGACCCCTCACTTCGAGATACCAGTTGAAAATGAAGATAACACGAACAGTGATCGTGAAGGAAACGATCGGAGTGTGTTGATCAATTTTAACGCGTCGAAGGAACCTGGCTCGGATCTAATACACCTGGTGGGACACGTAATTTTTCGCCGGCGAAGAAATTCTGCTAGCTATCTCTAGAATTACGGAGGCGGTTCATCCTCCGGATTAAAATCCTGCGGGATTTTTGCGCGATCGTGCATTTCCTCCCTCCGTTCCACCTTCCTCCGTTCAACGAGCGCGCGTCTTCTCGAGCAAGACGTATCGACGCGGATTTTTTTCCGCGTCAGTCATTTATCAAAGCCCTTCTCGTTCTCTCCGGGGCGCGCCTCCTTCGTTCGATACGCACGGACCTAGGCGAGGATTTAGGCAAAGAGAGACGAGACGGATGCGCCAGAAAAAGGACCAACGTTACTCGAGATGTGTTCCAGGGACGATTACACGGATACTGGAACCCCCTGATAAAACGCAAACGCCCACTTTGGGGTTAAAAAACAATTACACGGCTAACTCTTTGAGGTGCACGATTTTTCTAAAGAATGCATATCAACTTTTTGATGTAGGATTAAAAGCTAAGCCAAAGGTGGGACAGTTTTTAACCCACCTACCCTTGAAGAGTTTAGAAAGAATTTTGAGATTGGAGTACTGTTCATTTGATATACCTAAAAAGTTACTGACACCATGAACAGTAGTTAACCAACGTTTGTAGAAGAACCGTATCCTTGACTCGCTGCTACCAAATAAATAAATTGAATTATCGATATCCTGGTGCCCATTTTTCCCCCCTACAGTATGAACAAAAACAGTGTGGATTGGATCGAGGATTGGTGACCAACGATCCCTAGAAATCGCGATATAGAGTTCGAAACGTTGTTGCTACGCTCTTAGCGTCTTGGCCAGGTTCTGGCCCGCTGTTTGGCAGGTCCGTTCGTTAACGGTGGTAAAAAAATCCAGGGTAACGGAAGAGTACGGGCCGGCACTGATAGAAGATGCTCCCGAAGAAAAGGTGCGAGAGGTCGCGAGGCAGAGGCGGTCTCTATCTATCATTGCCTCGCGAGTTTCGCATCCATCTTCCTTCTCCTCCTCCAAACCGCCTCGTCCTCCACCCCTCGCGACCCTTTCGGCCATCACCTGCCGCCATGCTGTGGCGCTATTCCCCCGGCTTTCTTCGTCTCTTCGGTCTCTCTGTCCCTCGATCCCATTCCGGGCGTCGGTCCATCGCGAAATAGGATTCTAGGGGCGCAAAATCCGACGCGGAATCGCGACGATTATCCACGGCCTAGACGAGCACACGCTCGACTGCATAAACTCCGGAAGCCAGGGACGCGCGTCACGCGCTTTTGTTGGCCTACGTCGAAAGAGACCACATATCGCGTTAGTTTGTGTGCTCAAGGTGGTAAAAGGAACGAAGGTGGTATAGGTGAAACGGGTCAACCCACCAACGGCTTTCATAAATAATTTCTACGCGGCCAGCCACGGAGCCGATTCGAAATGGACGTCTTTGCAAAGTCACACGTACCGAGAACCAAATGCCTCTTGCAAAGAAAATTATGGCCACTCGCGATGAAATTCATTCCAGCGCTAATGTAACTTCAAATTATCGATATCGAAAATATTCTCCTGGCGATCTTATAAAAATCGAATCACATTTAACCCCTTAACGTACGATCCAATGCAATTTTTCAAACGTATACTATTTAATTTTGTTTAAATTTGTTTGGACAAGGAATGGCCACGAAAAAGAATAGATTCGTTTTACGAATATCTCGTGAAAGCAAAAGTGTGTTGATCACGAGTCAGAGTCGTCATTGTACGCCAGGGGGTTAATTATATTTACGACTCTGTGTGAAAGTGGAAAGTTGTGGCGACCTAGGCTCGAAATCCAGCGACTAGAAGATTAGACCCGAAGACGATAAGGGGGATCGGTTCGATGGTCGACCTGTTTGATTAAGAAAGTGGCCCCCGTGTGTTTGTGTCCTCTCTGGTGGGTGTACGGGGGTGGGAGGGGGGTTGAAACGTGTGTCCGCGCATATGCAAATACGTCCCTAAACGCAAATACGTGGCGTACGGAAGATAACGGGCGCCAAAGGGGCTCCAGGCAGACTCCTCCCTTCGATCGAGCACGACGATCGTTCGCGATTGGAATAAAAAACTGTCGCGCTCCAGTTTAATTTATTAATCACGCTAGGCGGCGCGAAAGGACGCGGAATATAAAAATAACGAGAGCCGCGTGAACAACGCGTGTAAATACGGCACCGAGGCGAAAAGAGAATATATAGAACGGGGAACAACCGTCGGGATAACGAGGGCGGCTTTTAATCGAGCGAAAAATACAATGTTTGCGCCGCGACAGTCGACGCTGACGGTTCAATTTCCTAACGACGCCTTAACGATCAGCCGCGTAGGAGCGGCGAAGGCCCCTCCGACGTCCAGGTAAATATTTGCGAGACGGTGTCGCGAATGGAAGGAGCATCGCCGAAACAGCTGCTGTCGTTGGAAACGTCGCGTGTAATAAGTTAAACATTTAAACGACAACCCCGCGCGTCCGGTTCTCGTCGTCAAAGCAAAAGCTGACGCGGCTAAGGGATGATTCTCAATATTGAAAAACTTCAGAATATATCGCGGAAACGGGTAGCCTCTACCTTGGACGTCGACTTATTTTTATACACTTGCTTGCAGAACATTTATAAAATTCTTTTGACTGGTAACTCTTTCTCAGCAACCTGTTTATATTTTTAAAACCACAGTCAAATAATTTTCTTCGTCGTTCACTAAAACAGAATATACAAATTGTTATCAAAGTGATGCGACTAGAAAGAGATGCATTTTGCGTGTTTCGTTCCCTTTAAAAGGCAAGAATCAACGACCCTTTCCCTTTGGTCTCCCATCCATCGAAGACGTTGACAGTTTAGGAGATATCGCGTGAACTTACGATGGAAAAAGGGGGGCCCGGAGGAACAACGCGTGGAATTTGTAATCGGGCCCGATCGAATTGGGACGCCGACTGGTTCGTTCTTCTCTATCGACGAGGTCGTTGAACTTCCGAACGTGACCATCGGGCTATGACCTGACCGACGAAGAATTCGGATATTGAGGTGGTCACGGACAGAAAGACGACAGGGGACGGGAAAGGGGAGGGGAGGATTGTTCGAGAGACAGCGGAGGAAGAGGAAAAATGTACGAAACACGTACGGGGAGGGGATAACCGTGCGATGCGAGAAAAGTTTGTACGAGTAGCCGAATATAAATACCAAAGTGGAGGTTGTAAGTTACCAGTGGAGGATCCGACGCGAGCCACGGACTCTCTCGATCGTTACCACTTCCTGTTTCGTTGTTCCGTGATCTCGAGGCGTCCGAGCGCCGCGACGGGATCGATAGAAACGCGTCGAAGATGTTTATGGTCGAGGAGTACGTGAACGCGAGCAAGGTCCAGTATCAGGACGCGATGGATGTAATCGAGGAATTCGATAAAGAGATATCGGAGACCAAGGGCAAGTGCATCGACGTAGGATGCGGCCCCGGCGAGGTCACCAAGAGATTATTGTTGCCGAAACTGCCCTCGGGGGTCGAAGTGGTCGGTAAGGGAACCGAGAGAATCGCTGGTCGATCGAAACAACTGTTCGTAACGTATGCTTGCAGGGGCGGATATATCGAAACCGATGATCGATTACGCGAGGGACAAGTACCGGGACGAGAAACGATTGTCGTTCACGTACCTGGACATTCAAACCGAGGAACTGCCGAACGAGCACGTCGGCCAATACAACAACCTGTTCTCATTCTTCTGTTTTCACTGGTGCCACAACACGGGGTATATCTCGTTTAATTTTCCTCGCGATCGAAAGTAGTAGAGGAAGTGCAGTTTAGGATGAACAGAAAATTGACTGAAAAGATGGGAAGAAATCGAATTACGTACGATCGTAGAGAAATTTATAAATTGATTGTTTTTGTGCCAAATTTAGACGGACTTTCGAGAACGTGTGGAAGTTGCTACGACCTGGTGGAACGGCCTTGACCATGTTCCCGGCATCGACGGAGATTTTCAACGCTTACGAGAAGCTGCACGAGAATCCGCGATATAAACCGTACATGCAGGTTGCGAATCCGTCTCGAAAGTTTCCTACCCTCGAATTCGTAATCGTTCATTTGCTTACCCTGTTGTCCAGGACGTGGATCGTTTCGTGCCGTACTTCCACCGATGCAAGGACCCCAGGGCCGCCTTGAGGACGCTCCTGGAGGACATCGGTTTCGAGATCCAGCACTGCAGCAGGCGCGAGAGGAGCTGCATTTTCCAGAACACGCAAACGCTGAAAGGTACAAACTCATGCTACACGGTCCAGGACAGAAATTTTTAATTTTTAAAGCACTCTGTTTCCAAATCGAATCGCTTGAGAACTATTCTGTGATACCAAATTGTTTTAACAATATGAAGAACGCGTTGCAACGAGCTACTTTGCGATAATGTATCGTTCTTACAGATCACGTGACCCCGATCAACCCCTTCGTTTCGCGGTTCCCTGATCAGGACCTCCAAGAAGAATTCATGGACGCGTTGATGCGCGAAATGGCAACCATGAAGATTCAGTTCTCGAAGAAGGACTACAGCGACCAGAAAGAACTAGGAATATTGAACAGATATCAACTTCTAGTCGCGTACATAAAAAAACCGTCCGATGCGCGTTGAATGAGTCGCCACAGATTCGAAGAAACGAACAAGGAAACAAGGAAACGAGCAAGGTCCATTTATAGCAATGCAACGTCGAGGCACGTATTGATAATGTTTTATCGTTACATTCGAAAATATTCGACGGTGCAATCATTTCCTTGATCCGTAAATTCGGTAATAATTTTTCAACCGCGTGCAATAATTATTAAATAATCCGAACGTCGCAAATATTTTAGCGTAAACATTTTGACCGTAAGAACGATATTATTTTATCGTGGCGATTGCAACAGGAAACCGATGCAAATTTAAAAACAAAATAAACAGTTGGTAACAACGTTGTAAAATATAATATTATAAAGGAGCACAGTTCAAATCCAGGCGACTAAGCGGACAAAAAAGTTTCATCGATCTTTGTAAGAAAATTGAATAAAATAAACGTATGCATATGCGTTCGTAATAGCTGTACGTTATTATAACTCAAAAACCTATAATCACCGAAATAATTCATAATCAAGAGAGAAGAAGGAACACCATCAGCGTCGGTTCTACGCCACTAAAACTTTATTATACACTATATATCTTTGATTTTACAATACGGTACAGCCATTTATAGAATATCGTTAAAACTCATATATCGTCGTATGGGTAATAGGTGGATCTGTTTGCGGTGCTTACGGTAACCATATACAGGGAGTAACAATTTCTTTTTTTTTTCTTTTGTTGTCTAACGCTTCTTTCTAAAAAATACACCCAAGTTTATAAGACGGTCCGAGAACCGTCGACATCGATCGGTTTCGGTACTAAGACGCTTCCTCGAGGTCCGAGCAACGCGATCACAATTCCCACGAAACGTTCCAAACGACAAGGTCGTAAACGGTGTATTCCACCGCGTACGTTCGGAACGTTCTGGTCGGTTCTTTTCAACGGAAAGCGATACCGAAACCCTAAAACGGAAAAGCAACTCGGAAGAATTCGACCGGCGCTTCGCGAACCGGGACCAACGGCCGTTTTGCTCGGCTCCGCGCGGTCTTCTACGTCGTCCCCGGGTACATCTAACACAGATCTATGTTCAAAGCGAAACAATGTAAATGCGTCGAAATCGAAAAATACTCCGAAACGTACGAAAACAGTCCAAAGGGGAACGCATCGAAAGGTCGTTTCGCGCGAGATCTCGCGACGCCGATAGGATGGCGGAAGTATATGTAAAAAACGGCTCAAAAAATTCTTATCTTTACGGATGCTCCGTGCCAGTTCGCCGATAGCGAGGACCAGTTGCTAAGACGTCCTGGCGTGGATCGCGAGGACACGTCGATCGCGCGGAACGCGCGGTTTAATGGCAGAAGAAAGCGAAGACGACGGAAACCCCGTCGACGTTTCGACGGGAATCCGCGTTTCGAAACGACGCAGTGTGACGAGAAACGAACGAAAGTCGAAATACCGATGTCTGAAATTCGTAGCTGATTGTATTTTAATAAAGAAATGTAAATTTTAATTGTACAACCGATCCTCTGGTTACACGGTAAAACTATACCGGAAAAGTATAGTCAGAGAGTTTGCATCAGGGTTCGAAATAATGGTCGAAGTCATCGTTAATCGTAAGGGTAATTGTATGTTTTAAGTTTTGTCCCTAACTCGTCACACGAGCGTCCAATCAACCCTGACACCTGTTCGACCTTACCCAAGTATATTCCTAAAACTCATTATTGTACAGTGCCGGACAAAACGATAGGACGTTCGATATTTTAGAACGTTTCGTCTAATAAAATGAATTATATACAGGTGGACACGGTTCTTAAATGTTTTAAAAGATGCTCTAACGGCAGAGCGGCTCGGAGAAAGCCACGAACAAAGAATTTATTTCTAAAGCACGATCGCAGTCGATACGATCTTTGCTAACAAAAACAAACGTGGCGCGAACCGTCTCAACAATAACAAATAACGTCAAACCGACCGTGAAACATGGCGGAAGCTTGATTGAATTTCGCGCATGAACAAATATTCGTATCGAAACGAACTTTAATAAAACGTGCAACGAATACGGGTGTACCGTGGAAAAGTGCCACAGTCGTCAGATTTAAATGCGACCGAAAATTGATGAAAAATTATTTTAAACACACCGACACGTAGATGTTCTTAGACGATAGGGACATCCAAGAAAATATTGAAACGTGAAAGCTTGTCTCCATCGTGGCCTATAACAAAAAAAAAATATGGTGGAATTAACGAGCAAAGGTTAGATTAATTTCGAAGTTTGTCCGAATATTAAATCGAGTAACTGTACCGCGACGAAGAAAAAGGAGCTGCCCGACGTGGGAAATTATTACTGCCGCGCTAAATCAATTGGCGGACGGCGGTCCGAGGCGTTTAAAATTACGTAAAATATGTATCGGCGGAAAATCTTGGGAACGTTACAACGAATAAATTCGCTGTCGGTCGATCTAATGTGGACGCGACTCGTAAATTACGGCTAATAGGTGAGCGCGGTTTTGTACGGGCAATTAACAATAAACCGTCCGAGCGAGCGAGAAAGAACAAGCGGCTCGTGAACGATGAAAGGACGAAACCCTTAATTTTCTCTGGTGTGTTGCGTGACGAACGAAGGAATCGACCGTGGCGATGGAAGCCGAGGGAAAACAAACTGCGACGCGTCGTTCTAATTTGCAGAGGAGAAACGCGAACGCGCCTCGCGGGACAAACGGATGAAGCGTTACTAATCGTCCGTAAATATTCCCGCTCGGATCGATACCGCTGCTTCTTACGCGATACGAAGGGAACAATAAATTTAGCTCGTACAGCTTCGAAGAATAAACCACGTAAATGGGAAGAAAAAAAATATATATATATATACACGCGTGTACGCGCCTAATACGAACGACTCGCGTCGATCGCCGGTTACGCTCCGTGTCCCCGCGATCGAACGATGGAAAGAATCACGTTCCAATGGAAGGCAAGAACTCTGAATACTTGGCAAGACTCTATACACGACTATAGAAACGTCGGAAACACAACAAGCTCGACGCCCTCGCGGCCACTTCCGCAATAATCGTTCGAAACGATCGCGTCAACGATGATCGTACAAAGATCATTGCACGTTGCACCGTTAAATTTATCGATCGTTTGTCGAATTAGCCTTCTTTCTCGTCGGTTATCGGACTAGCGTCGTTGAGCGACAGCGAACAAAGACGTCTCGCGGACAAAAGTAAACGCGGAAGCGGCCTGCCACCGCGGTCGATGGCGAACGGAAACGACACCAAGAGAACGCGCGTAAGAAAAAACGACGAGCGCACGAAGTTCGCTAGAAAAATCACATTTAACATCGACGAGTATATTCGAAGCATCGAAGAATTGACAGCTGACGATCCCGAAACGAACGAGTCGCCCGGGAGAGGAAGAAATACTCTTCTTTCTCTCGCGCGGCGCGTTCGTTCGATTCGGTTCGGAGGAAACGTTTGGATCGACAGACGAATCGAGTCAGGTACGAAGAATCGTTGTTACAAGGAGAGGTGTCCCTGTCGCGCGGAAGCCAAAGAATCAACGGGGTACGAAAAAGGACGCGCGAGATTTAAATCCGTAAAGCTCGATCCCCGCTGGGACGCTCGAGATACGCTACCACCGCGTTTCATGCCACGATATTTATGTTATAAACTCCGATCTCAGCGTTTTACAATAACGTTACGCGGCCAAGAGGAGACAGGAAATATTACAATACTGTTTCGGTGAATATTGAGTTCGGCGTCTCTCGAGCGCCCGGGAGGAATCAAGATGTCCGACGTCCAACGAAGAGTCTCGACGGTGATTCTTTGGAGGAAAACTCTTCGTTGAAACGCGGAGAGGAACGCACGATCGCGTGCGCGTTGAACGCGCGCTCGCCAGCGGAAATCTCCCCGGAAGAGAACCGGAAACGTCCCTTCGGAAACGCGCGAAAACAATGTCGAGAGGAACGTGAGCGACGCCAGACCGTTACGATCGTCGATAGGCCGTTTCAATACTACGTTACAACTTACGATACCGCGTCCCTATCCGTTATTGTATCTCTCGCGATTCGCAGCAAATTGGCAAATTTCGCGCGATAAGTTTCAGCCAGTGGCATCCAACGGAAACTCCCGGTGATGCTTTTACCGTTAAAACGGCGCAGGCGAGCGAATTTTTACCGCACGAGTGCTTCTTTTTCTTTTCCTTTCGATCGACACTTTGCTGTTTCGACGCTCAGAACTCTTCGAAAGTCATGAATATCTTGAAGCTCGGCGGTCTCGATAGATTTGGGAATGTTTAGAGTTTCGATAGGAGTTGGCTCGAACATAGGGAAGGATAGAGAGTAAAGAAAGAAGAGATTCAAGACTCGAAACTTTCAAGAATTCTAAGCTCTCGAATATATCAAACAATAATGTTTATAAAATGCTAAATTTTTAAATATCGGGTCCAAATACAGTTGGGGAACTTCCACTGTTAAAGTGTTAAGAAAATATGATATTTATCCTGCGTTGAAAAGTCGCTCGTCTGCACCGAAGCTAAGGGTGCCTGCGAATTGTCCACCGTGGACCAAACTATATACGCGTTACAGTTTCGACGTCTATGTACAGTCCCTGGCCATCGAATTAGAGCCAACCTAACTATAATCCTTGTGTTTTTATTGCATACTAAAATGACTATGTATACAGAACGGCTGGTTTATGTTTTACTGCCATTCTGAGCCACATAGAGTATTATGTGCAATACGTGGCACCGTATCACGAGTCAAAATCCACCATAAACTTGTCCTCGAAGAACTTATCCCCAAATACTACAGTAGCCGATTTGGAAGTAAAGATTACAGACATTTAACAAAATAGCAGATATAAAAAACATGACAGAACCGTGTATACATAGCATACCAGAAATAATACAAGAATACATCTTGCCTATATAATATCAATGCTTAGATAGTCAGAGACTGTATACACTCTATAGATTGCAACAACATAGACGTTACGAGAAAACACTCGAAGACGAAGGAGCCCACCGTGGAAACGTGGCTTTGGAACGCACGGATCGTTGCAAAGCTAGCCGCCATAACGAAACACGCGACATTACTCGCGACGTACAAGTAACGAATTTAGTCTCGCAATTAATCCTACGAACAACGACTACGCTATTACTGCCACCTTATTTTCGCTACTCTACCGTTAACAACATCAACAACAACAACACATAATATCAACGTGAATATATATAATATCTGTCCTCGTAACCTAGTCTTTACGTTTATACGTTAGGTACACGTGTGTAATATACATAACGCAGAGTAACCAAATACGTTTGAACGGCTTTCGAGAGCGCACGCGCGTGAACGCGGTATGTATATTACAGGAATATAGGAAGAGGACGAAACGACGCTTCGTCCTGAGCGAATACGCGACGTTCGTGCGGCAAAACGCGCGGAGAAGAATGAAACGGTCGAAAGGAAACCTTGAACGCGAACCCTGTAAACGACGGTCGACGAAAAAAAGGTTTGCTCGACCGTCGTCGCGTGCAATTTTTCTCCCCGCTCGAACGAAACAAAGAGCATACGCAGCGTGGGCTAATCGAGGAACAGATCTCACAGTCCGATTGTTCGTAAACGTTTCGCTCTCGGCTACGAAGCGTTGGAAGAATTCGCGTGCGCCGCGATACCGGAAATACGCGAGATATTTCACGTTTTTACGGTGTCGCGGCGCAAGCGAGGAATCGTTACGACTAAACGATCCGGAAAAAACATCAACACGCGCGCAATATGTATACGAACATGTGCATTGACGTATATTTGTACGTACAGAGCGATTCTTAACAGACGATCCATCGATTTAACGAAAGACGTACGTTACCGTAATTTCCTCGAATAAAAAAATTAATCAAAAAGATAGACGAAGACTCGATTTTCAAATCACCTCATGCGTGACTTTTCCTCCGCAGACTGATCGCGTAGATTCGTTGTAAGAATCGCCTTGTACATACGTACGTATATATATATATACATAAATACATATATAAATAAACATCCGATAATCTCGTACGACTTAGCATAATGTACTATAATGTATTGATTTCTCTCGCGTTTGAACGCCGAAGGTAGTCCAGCACGACTACCGTTGCTAATTAAATGTACCCGCTTATACGTGTACGTTATACATATATATATCTCATCGTCTACAGATTATCACTGTTTCATCCCGGTGAGTGTTCTCGTCGAACGAGTACACCGCAATGTACAATAGCTTTTTGCGTCTGTTCTCGTTCATGGTGGGGAATAAATGGTAACTCGCGGGGAAAATGCGTTCGCGATTAATCGAGGCGCCGGAACTAAAAGGAAACGAAATGGTAACTCGTCGTGACGCCTAGAACTATGTTTGGAAGCGGAAACTTCTACTATCTAACGCTAAGTTATCCCTTCGAGTCGGACACGTAAATGTACGATAATTCTAGAGTTAATATCTTCTTTTTTTCCCCCGTTATTCAGTTCGAATTAATCGTGGTTCCACGTCGACAAAAATTCTGTTCTCAAAAGCGAAGTTATCGAAAACTATTTCCATTTTCGAATGCCTCCAGAAACTCTGTTACAGCCTCGGACATTTACGCGGCGACAGGAAGTTTGAAACGGAAGAGACCCTACGTGGATCGCGCTATCTCGCTCTTATACATTGCCAAGACACGCGGGACCATGAACATCGTCATATAAAAAACGCCTATTCTTAAATAAATAAAGCAACGACCGTAAAACTATCCAACGATGGACAATAGTTTATCAACGACTCAGGATCGAATTCAGTCTCCAAATCGAAGGGAATTAATCTGAGCGTAATCCCTCGACGCAACGTAAACGACAGTAGTCAGGACGCCCAAAAATATCGCGATAGAAGCCAAAGACGGATGATCGCTCTCGAAAACAAAAAAAAAACTTTTTTAACTACCTGTCGTAAATGACTGTTTTTAATTAATCAGTCGACCAACCAGTGGTGCTCGTCGCCAGTCATAAATTGCTATTCCTACACACTTTATATAAATTTCACCCACGACCATGTGTTTGTTTTTTCGTTCCGAGAGAAATCATCTACTTTTCGATTGCACAACATATTTTGGAGTACCTTCGCGATAGCAAAGGTAACGCTTATCCCTCGCGTTGATAACGATTATGCTCCTCGCCTAGTTGCGCGTGTGTGTGTGCATGTATGACGTGTGCCTGTGTGCGTATACGCATATATACGTGTGTAGTCTCGTCGGTGAGCCCGAGTCGCTAAAATCTGTCGTACTTTGCAAAAAGCTCGCGATCCTCGGATACCTCCCGCCCGCCTCGGCGGGACTTGTTTACGAAATAAATAATGGGATGGACCACACGAGAGAGATTTACAATGCGCAGATAACTTTTAATCCTAAACTTGTAATAACTAATAAGAATGCGTACATACATGCTTACGAACATGTATGTACGTATTTTATTTTTTTTAGATTTTATATATATATATGTATATATATGTGTGTGTAATATCGAGTTGCTTAAAATATCGTACGATTAGAAACAACAAGGACAATGTTACCGACGTAACATTTTTTTTTGATTGTCTTCCTAGAAAGAGGCTCGCTCCAAATCAGTAATCGCTTCGGCCGCGAACACGGCCGCGGCCCGAAAACCCCGGTACAAAAACGCTGGAAACGTTCCCGTTAATATTTCCTCGTTTTTTTGTTTTTTTGGTTTGCTTTCTTTATACAATACGAACTCTTTAGCGTTATAGATACAGGCTAACGTATCGAAAAAATGTCTTTATACGGAGTACTTTCAGTCAGAAAATATATCAGATCACGCACGCGCCCAACCCAGACCAGACCTCAACGCGTCACTTATCCACTAGGCCAAAAAAAGAGATTTCATCCTCACCTCGGCGTACTGCATTTCTCTCACACTCTCTCACACTCTCCCTCTCTCACGTTTCGTGTTTCCTGAGGTCCGATTATTATGTAGCGATCGATCGATTCCTGCAACGTTACGAGTATAATATCTTTTTTTGTTTATTTTCTTTTTTTTGGAACGCGCGACTCAGTTCATCGTTTCGCTAATTAAATAACGCCTTATACATATAATAACAAGATTAAATAGTAGCACTTAGAAAGATTATTTTCTTATTTAGAATCGTGTACCTCTTCCGCGTGATCGTTCACATTCGCGCCTTTCCGAAGTTTTCGTTAATAAAAAAAAAAAAAAAGGAAAAAAAAACTCCGAGAACGTAACGGAAATCTCGACACTGGCGGTGACGTTTTGAGCGTAATGAGAAAAACAGGTGCGTTTAATACTGTGCGTAAAAAGTAATATCGATAATCGAAAAGAAACAAACTCGAGCGAACTTGTTCGCTTTCTGCCCCATTTAACTTTCTTTCGAACGCAACGCGCGCCATATCGTTCGTGTTGAGATCAAAACGATCGATCGAAGTAATCGACCGACCCACGGTATCATCGATTTTCCAAGAAGTTAAGATCTTCCGAGTAAATAGGAGAATCGTCTTAAAACGCGTTACGCGAGTTCGTAACCCTTCGAAACAGTTAATACACGATAATATCCACAGATTCGCACGTACGTACCTACAGTAGATAGTTGCAACGCTGCTCGTCGTCGTATCGATATATGTCATTCCAAAAATGTAATTCCTTGCGCGCGCTAGACGTTTGTCAAATGCTTCGCGGGCAGACGAGTTCTGCTCGTCTGGAATCCTCGCAGATACCACCCTCGTAAATGCTGCTGTACACATTTGCAAAAAAGACTTTCACGGAAGTGGATAAAATTACGTTAGCAAAACACAGGTAACAGCGTAGACTTCACCAATTCCCTACCGTTGTCGTTACACGGCTCCTCTTTTCCGGAGAAGTAACGCGCAATTCCGCTATTTTATCATCTTCACGAACCGGACACGCACCCCGGTAAAAAATCATTTACCGCCGTGGATCTGCGAATCCGTGATAACTATGTCACTTCGAGACTTGCAATGCTAAGTCGACGATCGATTGAGTCAATACGTATTCCCGCTGAGCGATTCCGGCATACTGGTACCGCCGGATGGCGACAGAGACAACTCTCCGCTCTCGTACTTGCTGCATCGACTGCTGTACTCCGCCATCAGGGACTCTTTCACCTGAAACACAAACGATAGGAGAGCCCGAGTAATTGGGGACAAATTTAGAACGCGTGTGCGAGGCGATGGATTCCCGAACCTTGGTTCTTTCCTCTTCGAGCCTTTGCCTGACCTCCTCGTGCTGCCGTTCAAGCTCCGTGCGCTTCTTCTCGTAAATTTTAGCCAGTCGAGTGCACTCGTTCACGCCCTTCTCTACAGTTGACTTTGCGACCTCTCTCTTCATGCGATCAAACTCTGCTTTGTCTTTGTGTACCTTCGCCAACTGTTTCACCTACAATCAAACGCGAACAAACTTAACGCTATAACGAGCGGAATACCAAACACTAGCGGTTTGCAAATGAAAGCTGCTTCTTGGAACGCCTAATATTAGTAGGAGAAAACACACCTCTCCGTGCCTCGTAGCCTGAAGTTTCCTCATAACATCTGCAGTCTCACGCTCCAAGAGCACTCTCAATGACTTTATTTGGTTAGACTGTGAGGTTTTCATCACCTTCTCGACCGTCACGAACAGGTTCTCGTAATACTTCTCTTGAAGATCGCGTTCCTGTTGAACGTGAGCTTTGCACACGGCCAGTAAACGTTCGCTCTGGCTTCTAGGCAGTCCTTTTGGTGCTCCACCGTTCCCATCGCGGTTCTCCAAATCCGGGCAATCGGATGGCTCTGCGGCTATCGAGCTCAAACCCACCTCGCTGGAGAAGCTGCACGATAACCACAAATTTATACGCGAGGAACGTGTATGCGGGAAGCCGTTTCAACAAGGGTTTATAACTTACATATTTCTACTCGACAGTCGTTTCACCAACTTGTTGCTCACGTAAAACTTCGACCTGTGTTTCTCACCGTCGATCGAGCCCTTCTGCGATTGCATCCTCAATTTCTCTTTCTCGTGCTTTTTCCGCAACGATTCGAGCTTCTTTTCTAGCTCTACCTTTTTCTCCCTGACAAGCTTGTTCTCCATTAACTTTTCTAAAGACTCCGCCACTATTTCATCGCTCGCTATAAATACGGAATAGACGCTAACGTTCGCTCGCGATGCAATCGACTGTAATACACTTACCGCTGCTGGCGTTCACCGGGCTTTTATTCGCGGAGGAATCGACGGCTGGAACCGCAGGAGCTGGCGTTCCCTCTTCAGCGTCCTGAGCATCGGAAGTGTTCACGCCAGCGATCGATGGTCTGCCGTGCACGTTGGTAGAAGTTGGAACGAGCATCGGCAACTCGCCCACGGATTGCAACCTCTTCGTTTTAATGGTTTCCTCCTGAAACAAAATATTCGTGGACACGTAAGTATAAATTTGCTCGGGTCGATCGGCGGCCTTCAACCGACGAACTTACAGGTGGCTTAGAGGAACTTGCAGCTTCGCTAACTTTCGGCTTATCCTAGAAAATGTTAGTACGCGCCTGTTAGTGTGTCACACAGTTAGTAAACAATAATCTCTCAACGTTTCAAACCTTACATCGACTTCTTCCGACGGGTCTTCCAAACAATCCGTAAGAACGGACAACTGCTTCTCCCTTTTGTCAACTTCGCTCTGATATTTGATCGGATTCGACAGGGCTTCGGCGAGTTCGCTCAGCCCGTCCGGAACATAATCCTTCACGATAACGTGTAAAAACAAACTGGCCAACGGCAACGGTTGGCCGCACTCTGTTCTGAGAGCAACGTGTCGATACCCTGGACACAGTCCAACTACTGGTAACACCCTGTGGCCGATTAAACGCCCCGATTCCTCGTACGCGGCGATTCTAATTGCTGCGAGTTCTGGTAATACGACCTGATAAACAGATAAACATTTTATTACATAAACAGGGTGTTCTGTTTGTTGACGGAAATCGACGTCGAACTTCACCTTTTTAAATATAAAAGGTTCCTCGTCGAATACGGGATTGATACCATTGTTCGGAACAATTCTCGTGCGGAATTTCTTTCTCACGGTGTCCGCCGGTAAACCGTACATGTCTACCTCGACATAAGTACCCACTCTTTTGTCTGTTAAAAACTGAGCTGATATCACGTGTATGTGAACCGTTCCGGCTATGATACCATCTACCGTCGACTCTGCAAAAGGGTCCAATCGCCGGTCTCTTCGCCTCATAAATTCCGGCTTCAAAAGATACCCGCAACGTTGATTATACTCGAAAGTACCCAAGTTCAATTGCATCGCGAGGTCTAACAAAAAAAAACAAAGTCAAAGAGATTACCTCCCGCACAACGCAGGAATAATTAATAGAATCGATGGAAATGTCAGCGTACCAAGAGTTTGATAATTTAATGCGACCAGCTGACAACCCGCATTCCAAAATACTTGAGGCATAAAATTACTAGAGTCAAAACGTGTACCCGCTGGATATACTCTCGATAGCTGATGCTTGTTATAATTTACGAATTCTAACGGCCTTTCCTTTAAAAGAGTCGTAGCTTGTTTTTCGTCGAACGACGACATCTCGTACATACGATTTTTTTCTGCGGATATCGATAAAATTATGGTACAGTGTAACATAAATAAATGAAAAAAAAAAATATGTAATAATTGGTGTCGTAAACAAACGTACTTTCGGCCGATTCAAAACTGTAAAAATGAACGGGTTGCACATAATTGACTAATGCTGAAATTTCCGCTCCCGCTTCCGTTTCTTTAGCACTGGCTGCTTTATCGGGTGCAGGCACTTTATCGCCCATTCTTAATTTAATATCCTCGACGTTCGATTCGTCCTCTTCCGTACTCGATTCCTCTTCGTCTTCTAAAATCGTAAATATTTTGGATAGAACTCTTCGTTCTCGTTCGCGCCCGTTTACTTCCCGAATACTAACCATCGTCGTCTTGAGCACTGTCTTTGCTACCCTGTCTTTGTTGCAGCATCGGGGGATGCGAAATATCTCCATTCCCAATTTGCTGATCGTTATTATCATCTTCGGCGTTAGGAACGTCCGGTGCTGAACCGTTTTCTTCTTCAACGGCCTGATTTATCACTCCGTTGTCTTCGCTTTCTTGGACTCCCTCTTCAGACTCCGCCGCCGGCGTTTGCTGCTTCTTTTTATGCTTCTTGTGATGATGATGATGCTTCTTCTTGTTTTTAATTATGATCTTACGTTTGAGTAAATTCGGAGGTGGTAACTCTTGACCAGGCTCCAGCTGAACAATCAACACATTTTAATCCGCGAACTTCAATGTCACGAACGATATCGGCTATGACCATGTTGTAAAATACCTTATGAGATTCGAGTGGTGCATCAAGTAACATTTCACCAAAAAATTCCCTGCAATACTGTGCTATCTTAGCTTGTTGCCTTGGGTTACAATGATTTTCAAAACTAAGGATGACAGGATACTCTGACGTTTTGAACGCGCTTTCAGCAATCGCCTCGATCACGTCTCGCGCGTAAATTTCAGGTACAAATGTATATCTGAAAGATATATTTGTTTCTACGTAAGGTAGCAATGATAAAAATTTACATATATTAAAATAGAATTTTTTCGTAAAGCCGGTACCCATGAACAATAACAGGTTCGTCAAATTTTCCATTCCAGAAGTCCAATTCCACGCATCGACAACCGGCAAGCAGACACTGACGATATATTTCTACGGAACTCTTTCCGGTAATTTGATGTCCTAGAAATATATTAGGAAAACGTTGGACACGGTTTGATTTGTCTGCGCGATAAGACGAGATTGGCAAAGCCTACGGACCTGTTAAGTATGTATTGTGACTAGAATTTATGAAGTAATGCGCAAGCGGTTGGTCCATATCATCCGACAATTCGAGTTTTGTTACAGCAACGATCGGATTATCCTCGCTCATCAAGTACCTCAGAAAACCATCGAAACTCAGATGGTCCGGATTCGCATTATATTTATTTGGTTCGTATTGACTTATAATATCTTTTGCCCTCGCTTCGTTCGCATAAGGGTACAATATTTCGTTCAGACGTGGATCCCTTTGCGTTTTGTTCAAAAAGTCAACGAACTGTGTAATGGACATTAATCTACGTTTGTTATTGCCTACAATGCTTTCGAAAACTTTCTCAACGTCCGACCGCTGAGTAAGTGATTTATAAAAGTTGAAGAAGTCTTCGAATTGAAATTTTTGCAACGATATTACGTCGTTCTGAAAACGAGAGTAATGAAATTGTCAAGTGCACGAAAAATCATATTTGCATCTGATATTTTCGAAAAAAAACACACTCACTTTTCCGGATGGAAAACCTGAAATATCGAGCGCTTTCTCGACACGCTTACGATCCTCTTTATTTTGCGCAAACATTTTTATTATGCTGAAACGACAATATATAAAGTATACACATTTCTGTATATATGCATATTAATTTTAATACACACATATATACAAATTGTGCTCACTTCTTCGCAGGAATCTTTTCAGATTTATCTGCTGTAAGTGTAAGTTTGGTATGTGCTTTCTGCAAGAACATAGTTGTGCTGGTATTGAGCAGAGTTAAATTATATGCAAGCTGAAAAATTTGCTCTGTCCAATGTTGTGCAATTTCCGCACGTGTTGTACAAAAGTTGATAAAATTCATGTTGACAAAATCAGATCCGTAACAAATCGTTACTGTCTTTTCCTCTAAAGAGTCTTGAGAGCCCATCGTTACCAGAGATTTCAATTTAGGATCCTGAAAACCATTCCTTTGTTCAAATAAGCCCGTTCGAAACAAACTTTCAAGTTTTGAATCAATGACCTCGGTAAAGTTTATATACATAAAATTATATTATGTACATTATATTAACAATAGCTTGTGTTACAATAAGCTATTGATGCAAAGCGAAACTATGCACAAAGCCACTTTATAAGCAGCATATTGATTTATAGGAAAATGGACAGATAAGAATTTGCTCTCCTTTCTGCGCAACGATTATTTCCATTGTGTACAAAGATAGGTGTGACTGAGAAAAAATGAACTACATTGAGGACATAAACTAGGTAATATTCTATTAATAGATTTATCAATACTTATCATGCGATGGTGCAGTGCGTCATTAGCATCCACGCAAAAGCATGATATAATTATAGAAAGCCAAGACACCTTTGGTTCTAACATTTACATCCGATACGCAATGATACACTGAACCAACAAAACATTACATTCGACTAGCTTCTCCCATAGCTTTACACAAAAGATCGACTTATCCATATTTGATAAGAAAAAAAAATTACAAAGTATCATCATTATACGTATGAAAAACATAATTCGATACCTTTGGTAGCTTAGCATGTTTTCCAGTTCTAGTGTCTCTTATTGTAGCGATATCCAACATTTCCATTTCATTGTGCTGATCTACCCAATGCAGGTAAAATCCCAACTTATCCACCCGCAATGTTACCGGAGTTGCTATACCAGAGTCCTGTATAATAACATAATGCACAACATAACACTGGATTTTTCTAACTGGAATTCAATTATGCTATAACCATCTCATGATACTTCGGTTATAACACGTACCTCGTCCCACTTGACAAACTTTTCCCCATCCTGCAACTGCTGGGAGACCTCGATCGGTCTAAATTGCAAGACACTGCCTGTCATCTTGTTAACCGCCATCCTGCCTGAACGATATTGCGAGCAGATTTACGTAGAGGCAATGGCAAGCGATGCAGGCTATTTATGTCAATGTTGACAATAACAAGCACGAAGACGTAGATAACCGGAATGAAGGTGACAGCGGCTGTAATGAAAACGACGTCGGTGACAACGGCAACGGCGAATGGAACGATAACGACGGCGTCAACGGCAGCGGCGACGGCACCAGCAACGACAACAATAGCGGCGGTGACGATGGTAGGTACAGTGGCAACGATGACGGCGAAAACAACGGTGACGACGACGACGACAGCGGCGACGACGGCGACGTCGACGTAAGCCTCATCGAGAACCTCTTAAACATTAGGTGCACCTCGTGAACCGCCTTACCTCGACAGGTGCTGTTGTTCGATCATCCGTGACAAAAGAGGCGGCTGTGTATCGACGACGACGTCGTCCTCGTCGCCGTCATTGCGAAATTCTGCCAGGTAACGTGTTGCAAGCAATGACAATAGGTATGTCGTGTTTTCGGTGCACATCGACGACGTCAATAGCAGTCCCGGTTGATCGAACAGTTTCGAAAAGAAAACAATAGTCACGAGACTCCCGAGCCACTGTCAACGTATCTCGAACGAAGAGAGAGACGAGGATAAAAGAACGGTTCGACAACACGTTTAGGTCGGACAAACGACAAGGAACAATCTCGCAATTAATATGCACCGCGAAAATTTTCGTACTCGCGAGCACTCGCGCACTCACTTCTTGGTCCAGAAAAGCATCCTTCCGCGCGCCCTACCGAAGACAATCCGAGCAGATCCGAGCACGACCACCCGTCACCCATCATCCGTCACCCGTTACCCTGGTCGCCAGGAGGCGCTCACACTGTGTGTTCAAAGCCGCCAGCGGATTATGCCAGAACGCACTACACGTGCGCCTTGTCGCGCTTAAATTGATTTCAACACAGAGAACCCTGATATTCAATGAATATCCACTGTTTAACGATCTTCTATTCTGATCTTGTACTTCGTCGCGAATATTCTTTTCGTTTTTCTAGTTTCGTTCGATCGATCGAAATAATATTGAGAACGCCGACCACCTGTTTTTTCTTTCGATTGTTGTGCTTGTAACACGGGCTTGGACCTAAATTATTCAAAGATTTCGGTTCCACATTGTACGTATCCGCCACGTACGTACAATGAGCCACAAAAGTGTTAATGTACGAGAATCTAATTTGCTCAACTCAATTTCATTAGTATTTACATGCAATTAAAGTAGAGTTTTTATGCTTTGAAGCGACTACAACTTTTATCAAGGCAACGACCCCAAGCATAAATTGAATATGGTTCAACTGATCTACAATGTTCCCCATGCAATTGCTACACAGTCCCCAGACTCCATCCGATTAAGCATCTATGGGAAGAACTGAACCGAAAAATGAGAAAAAAAAGCCAGTTTCGAACCAGGAAGAGTTAAGAAGTACACACAGGGTGTTTCGAAATACACGGTATAACCCGAAAGGAGATAATTGCTTTTGAGAAAGTAATTTGAAATTTGATTTAATTAGAATCTGTAACTTGCTGGAACGATCTGATTTCATAGTGTAAATCCGTTAAAAAATACATAAACGATTTCTCACACTCTTCTTGGCGCGAAGACGAAAGGGTTACGTTTTGGACCGCGCCACATTAGCGATTTGTAAATCTGGTCGCAATACTTTATTCTTTCTAATTTTGGTCTTGGCTAAAAATAAACCTACACCCTCCACGCAGAAAAAACTAATCAACTGCACCGAGTTCATTAAATCGATCCAATATTGTCCCGCAACCATTAAGCTCGAGTCAATTTGATTTAACGCTCGGTGAATAAACGAGCCATTGAGTACTTTACTATACCTCGATGAAACCGCGATATATTTAAGGTTTTAAGACATTTATTATTTAGAAAATGATGTTAAAAAATATAATCTTTTTTTTTATAAGATATATATGCAATAAGGGTATTGTAATAATATTAAATTATTATCATGTTATTATTTTTTTTTACAATTTCTCTGTTACCTGTATATTTGTAACTACAAAATTGATGTTCATATCGCTCACTTATCACCTATAATATGAATACTTACGTAATTATACTTAAATTGACATAGAAAGCTCTGCAATCTTTTGGAAGTCTTACAGCCAATGAATCTCTTAGAAAGATATGATACAAGTTAAAGTAAATGAGATTGTACAGTGTAATTTCTGTGATGTATAGATCTTAAGTTTCATTTGGTATTTGTTAACATAAAAATAAATAAATTGTTAAAAACGACTGACTAAATTAAAAAACAAAAGCGTATCAAAGTTGAAATATTATTGTTATTATTATGTCGTATTTATAGATCCATGAAATCTGTGTCATCTCTGTAGATTGGATCTCCTTTTAACAATGCAATGATCATGCTGAAAAGTGAAAAGGGATAACAAACCCCATTCATCTTTAATTTTGACTCAACCACATAAAATATACTCACCAATAAAGATAAATGACAAGGAATATAAGATAATATCCAAGATAAATCATACAAGCTCTTGCATGCCTTTTCAATTGCCCACGATTGTGAATTTCTGTAGGATCATAAACCCCCATATTACCACGAGGTACTCCAAAATATTCAAAGAGTAACCACAGTGTCATTGGTAAATTTATCAAGCCCAATACCAATTGCCCATGTGATAATAATAAGAATTCTACGAATATATGTGCCATAAGCTTTGGTACCACCCACTGAAAAAATATTATTTAAAGTTTATCAATTGTTATATAATCATCATATATAGAGATTCTGCACTAAAATTCAACTTCTGCAAATCAAACTCATTGTTTTGTTTTAAAGTACACGATCTTGTTGATCAGGCAATGCATACTCTTCCATTTTCTATCATCATATTCTTCCACAAAAGGAAAACAGTGAGTTTGATTTGCAAAAGGTTGAATTTGGGGTGCAAAACCTGTATATAAATTATGAAATTAACTATTAAATAGTCATTTGAATTGATTTATTACTATATTGTAATAATAAAAATACAACGGAATTACCAAGTTTAAGTTTGAACAACATTGTTGTGCATTTAAATAGTCACATTCTAAATCTGTTAAAGTTATAAGCTATATAATGGTGATAAGGAAAGTAATTGCAAGTGTTTATTATTAGTAATTATGTGAAAAACAACTACGTCGAGAAATTAAATGTGCCGCCACTACTACATAACAGCATAAAAACAAACGTTACATTGATAAAATCCCTAGATGCGGTTTTTAATAACGAATATGTAGGATAGTTAAGTAACAAAGTTAAGTAAATGAGACAAAAGCAATTGCATAAATTCCAATTTAACTATGGAACATAAAAAGGATACGAAATACATCAAAAGAAAAAGTAGTGAACCGGTGTTGATTAAAGCTAGTACGAATAACAGTGGCTCTGATATTAGACACATTCTAATAATCTATCAATATATTTTTCTTGTTGATCGATACACTAAAAATGCTTTACACGTACAAATTTCAATAAACGTAACAAAAAACTGAAAGTAACCGATTGTCAAAATCAACAAAATGAACGACTCACGGTGCTACCAACTATTCAGACTGCTCACAAAGTTATGTCGTAGCGACGTAAAATCTTTTTACTGTTGTGGTCGCCGCCTGGCGCCGTGTAGCAGAAGCTCTGGGGGGCGCGAGGTTTGAATAGATTACACGAATGTAATAGGAAAGGGAGACAAAGTGGAGCCCGCGCCAATTCTACGGATTAAAAGAGGTTAATGATTTCACTTCGGGAAATAGATTAGCCAATAATTTATTGGAGACGGATGTTTGGATCGTCGTGAGCTCCCCTTTGATCCCTTCTCCTAAGTGTGTAATTCCTGGAACTTGGGCCGTGCGCTATCGATAGCCGGAAACGGGCTGCGTGGAAAAGCCGATAACGACCACGTGCCGCATAGGACCGTTCTCGAGGGATGGGGGAGTGTGCCGAGGAACGCGCGTGCGAGAGTTTTGCGCCCGGCCCGAATGAAAGAAAGGACGACTGGAGGGGCCTACGTGTGGGCTGGGCCTCGACCGAACGGCAGAGCGACTTCACTTGAATCCGGAGATCGAAAGTGAACGGACGTATCATTGTAACTTAAGCGAGATCGTACTTGTATTATTTCGAGTTAGTTAATAGAGTTGAATCGGCAACGAGAGAAGCATCTTGAATTAAGAGAGCGGAAGTGTACGAAAGGGTTACAAGATTCCTGCGAAATCTTGGTTGTTTTGTTTTATATTCTTTTATTGAGTTAATTAAAGTACTATTTACGTGTGTTCAAATCCTTGTATCCATTTATTATTTTCCTTATCTAGCGATCTTCGTTTGAAACTCCCGCGTCCAAGGAGCAGAGTGCCTTAGCACTCCACGGGCAGCGTTCCCCGCCGAATTCCCTACGGAGAGTCGGAAATACGCCGCCGGACGCGCAACATTACAAACTGAATACGAATATCCCTAGTTATCAATGACATTTAAACCGAAAAACATTCTGTTATGCTGTGTATATATGTTGCACGATCGAAAAGACCGATGTTGCGTTGAAGCATGAATTTTATACAATTAAAACGAACATTTACAAGATGTTTCACTCAATACGCTAAGTTTTGTGTTATAGTTGCAGATATAAATAAATCACACATGTATATATAAACCTTTCCAGAGATAGTAAAAAATAAGAGGTAAAATATATGCAACTCCATCAACAAAGAATATACAGTTTGCTTATATTTGTGATTTGCACCAGCACGTATAACCATGCAATACTATTTTACAGACATGTTTCGAGACACACCTAAGATTGTTATAGAAGATGGATCTGCTCCATCTGCTCCCTATGTTATATACATTAGAATGGAGGATTTACTAGAAAAGTTGAAGTTGTTAAATTATGATACAGAATTTTTACCAGAATTTAAAATAAAAGCTATACATAGGTAGATACAATGATCATACATGGAACTTGAAAATTTCTGTTTCACAAATCTATACTAATAATTTGTTTCTTTGAAATGTAGGGCTTATTTTGTAATGCAAACAAATCCAGGAGAACAATTTTATACTTTTACATCGTTGGCTGCATGGTTGGTCAGAAAAATTGGCAAAAATTTCGAGCCTCCACAAGAATCAGATGATCCTAATTCTACAATAGCTATAATATTGGATCATTTGAGGGACATTAATGTACCTGTAGAATTTCCACCTAATAAACTTAAGCAAGGCAGTGGAGAGCATGCTATTTATGTTTTGGATAACTTAGCCGATGAGGCACTGAAGATACAAAAATTTCAGTGGAAAAAGTAAATTTGTTATTACATTTAACAAATGTTAGGATGAAACAGAATATTGTAACATCTCAAATACATTAATGTTTTTAGAGTAGAAATACCACCTGATGAACCAAGTAATGAACCTGATATAGAGGATGATGATGCAGAATTAATTTTAGAAAAAGTGGAAGAAGAAATGATGGCCGAATACGACGACGAGGACGAAGATATTTTACACGTGGATGATATTACAAAACTTTATGGACAAAATTTTGTAAATAAAACTTCTACAAACAAGTTTACAAATTATAGAAATCATGCATGGAAGAATACAAATAAATGCACAACAATTCTTTCTAGATTGAAACACAAAAACCTGATGATATTTTGGAGTCCAGAACAAACAGAGAAGAATGGCAGTTGGAACTGGAAAGAGTGTTACCTCAACTAAAAGTAACTATTAAAACAGGTACAGATTATTTGGTAAAAGTTTATAAAGGTAAGTTAACAACAAAAACTAGAAAACGTAAAAATTGATTCTAGATTCAAGAGACTGGAGATCACACATAGATCAAATGAAGCAATTCCGGACAAATATAACGACAAATCTAACTGGAACCAAAAGTCAATTAGACAAATTACACATTGATATATCGAACACTTTAGATAAACTAAAAACAAGAGAATCGTATTTAAATAGACAACTTGAACCTATCTTGAAAGAGTACCAAACGCTCCAAGATGAACATTCGAAAATTAAAGAACAATATCGAGACGTTAGCGGTGGTGTTACGGAAAGAACAAGAATTTTTAATAAACTGTCAGAGGAATTGGAGCATATAAAAAAAGAAATGGACGAAAGAGGTTCAAGCATGACGGACGGAAGTAAGTATTGTGAAATGTCTTGTAACACGTAAATAATATAGTATGTAAACACATTAATTATAATTATTTTGTTTGTAGCTCCACTCATAAATATAAAAAAGACGATTACCAAAATGAAAAATGAAATCTCTGAAATGAACGTTCGAATCGGTGTATTAGAATACAGTTTAATGTGTGCGAGGATACGAGATCGTACGCAGTTACAAGAAGATATGAATAACACAAACAGCATCGCGATAACTTGAGAATTTTATTATCGTCCCTGCCGTAGAATCAAACGATTGATATCATCAAACACGAAATTTATCTCTATTGAGACGTATCATCAGTATTTCTTTTTTACTACCTGCACGTACGTTTTATGCACTGTTTGTATGTACTATAATTATCGATCATTGTTAACAAGGGTCCAATGTAACATTTGTCTCTTGCATCGTCATTACAATGTTTGTATGCACGGGTGCAAGTTTTACTTGCAAAAACTGATCATTCGGTCGTATATTTTTCACAATGGAATTGTGATAAATAAAATGTTGCAACAAGTAAGACGTTTCTTTTATTTTTCAGGATTTTTTTTACTCTTGTAATAAATGAAAATATAAACAACTGATGTACAACAGTGGCATTAATCAGAGTTCCCGCTATCATGAAAATAAAATATCCAACGTTGCGCTCGCGTTTCTAACATCCGTAGCAATTAATTTAAAATACTCAGGACAAATCAACGATGCCACTCGTAAATACAAAAGCTGTTGCTCGTTAAATTTTTCAATCGTGTTTAGTATCTCGTAGGAGCATGATTCTAAGTGGGCAAATCTAACAGGCACAAAAAGGTCACGCAAATGCGATGCAAGAACAATGCATCGTAATTATGATTCAGAAAATCTGACTCAAGATTCCGTTGATCCATCAAGTTTACGATATCACTTACGTAGCATCGCGTCGATCGCTATGAACTCCACCGTTTCTAAGCTGTATTTAAAATATGAAATTTTTCTATTTGTGAATTAACGCGAATGCTACAGCAGATGTACATAAAAATTCATTGTAAACTCGATCGTTTTACAGATTCTCGGTATAATTGACAACGGGGGAAGCTTGTGTTCACACGCATTAACGAATGCGTTGCTCCACCACCCACCACCGATCCCTCCTCTCCGTGCAATATCTCGGCCTGCCTTGCTTTAGCGGGCCGTGAATGTTCGCGCAGGCCAGTCGTAGTGTAATCTTTCGTGTTCACGTTACCATTGGCCGTGATAATTTTGTTCGTGTGTATTTCAATTATTATACTTAGCGTCGATCTATGACCAGTAGTAACATGACTACGTAGGCGACGGAACACGACGAGTCCCCCAAAGAGAATCATCTAATTAGTCAGCAACGAGGTTTGTAATTAAAACGATACGACCCGATTTGTACGAGCGGCATCTTCGATCGGCCGGGTTTCCGCTTACATTGATACCCACACGCGCGTTTTTAAGTTTTCTTCTCACTGTGATGGTCGCGTGTTTCACGCGAAGATTATTGCCTACAGCCGGCGATTTTTATGGGAATTCGATGAAACCTTTCCAGCTGCTTTTAGACCCGAAATTCATGCAAGCTATTTTCGAATTATGAATTCCTACGAAATGAAATTTGATATGATACTAATAATCAAGGAATTATAACTGTGGAGACATCGCAATGAACATACAATACAAGACCTGTGTACGAAACACAGTGAGTTGATCGGATGATGATATTAAAATCACGTGCGCGTGACAATTGCTGTCAAAGTGTTAATAAGGGAATTTGAAGCAATATATCGGCATACAATTACGTCTAGGATATAATTCATTGACCGATGCATAATGTCTATCGTGTTTGTAAACAATGCTTGTGCGATATTTATAAGTTATTCGGTTCTAGTAAAAACGAAACTGTGTCGAGTATAATGATTTTAAGTATTGAATTGAGTAATGAATTTAAATAAATTTTATCGAAAGAAAAAAAAATAGTAAATAAATAATAATAAAATTCATTTAAATTAATACTGCTCATATTACGGCGATTCGTGCGATATTATCATATTTCGACTCGCGCCAGTCGTGTGTGTAGATTACAATTTAAATACACAGTTCATGTTACCCCGAGTTGCAATGTAATTAATCGAATAACGACGTGCTTGCCTAGCAAAGAAATAAAAAAAATAGAGAAAGGAATAACACGTTCTACGCATCGAAACGTAATTTAACCGCATGTGCACACGAAAGTGAAGTGCAATTCTAGAGTCATTGATTTCTATCTCTCGGATACGATGCGTTTCCTTTCCAGCCCGAAAAATTCCTGCGCTTGCACGTTTATGGCACATACCGATCTTTCTCTCGACTTTCACCGATGGTTCTACATGTACCTCGATGGGAAGCCACCATCATTTCCAAGAAAGTTGTATCAAATTATTCAAAATTCTCGACAAAGAACTGCGGTATAAAATGTAAACTAGCATCCTCGGAATGAAATTTATCGGAAGGAGTTATACACGACTATGATAAACGGATGACACATTCGACTTCGTAATGTGTTCTGCGTACATGATTAATAACCATAAGATGCATACAGAAGCGATTGAATCATCGGTTTCTTGATTTTTGTTCGTCTGTGCGAAATACTAAACCGAGAACGCATTTTATTAATATCGCTCGTTAATATTCTAGTCCATCGACAATTTAAAAAAAAAATATCAAGAAGAGATATTAATATTTAACGATACCTCTTCACCGATGTATACCTTTATATAATTTTGTAATACGATTTTTTAATTTTATCTCGCGCAAATTCATGTACTGTTTTGAACTGTCTTCTACAGTTATATACTTGTTTGGAAAGCTCGGCCCAAACATTTTCAGTTATATTTAAATTGGTTGGCCAAGCTGGCCACTCTAAAATTCTTATATTTATAGAATTAAAGAGACCATGCACGTTGAAAAATATATTTTTCACCGGCGATACGTGTTGTATACTTTCTTAAATTTATGTTGATACGAAAGAAGTGGTATCTTTTAAGTTCACGTGTAACGTTTTCGCAAACAATCGGGCGTAGCGAAAAAATGCTAATTTTTAAACGTCACGTATGTATTTTTATCTTCGTTTCATGATTAATTAATCTTGAATTCACCGAGATGTTGAACTTTGTTCATCATGCGATAATATGAGTTTTTTTTCGGTCTATGCATCTCTTTTCTCACTACTTTGCTTCTTCGATTCGAATTTATCCGATATTCTTGTCGGAGATCGATATCGAGCGGTCTGCTGATCACTGAATACGATATCGCGAAATTATCTAATTAGAGTTTACTTGTATAATAATAATTTGCAGATAAAAAGGATCGATGCATTTATACGGGTACGATTTGATAGAGAATTAAAGATATTACTGAAATAAAGAACTTATTAACCTCCGATTATGACGATCGAGCGAAATCTCCTTGATATTTGGTATTAAACTGATAATGTGATTTGTTATCGATCAAAAGAACCAAGTACACTTTATCTATGATAGGGCCTGTCTTTTACAACAAAAATATATCGAACTCGGGCCAATATAATTATTCAAAGTATAAGACACAAGTATGAATAAAAATTGAATGTTAACAAAAATATTTTTACCTTGTAAAACCGCGTACACCTTTCATTGTATTTTAATCCGATTTATCCTTCTCGCAGATTCTTGTACGCATAATCGCGAAGCCATCAAAGCTAATTCCAGAAGTAAACAGCCCCCTTATTGATCCTGATGTTCACACACAATAACTAACAAGCCGTAGATAGTATTCTCAAGGATTCAACGTTGTATATAAGAATTAACATTTAAGCAGAGTTTAAATTTAATTCTCAAGGACATTGCACTGAACTTCTCTTTTAGATAATCGTTTAGAAAACCATCGTTTCGCTTTCACTTTCATGGCAAATTAATCCGCCGCAAGTTGGCGTCACTCTGAAACATACAAGGCAAGCAACGATTTAGGATATAAAATCTTAAGCAGAAAAAGACAACGCCTCCGAAGAAAATAAATGAAAAAAACATACAATTTGTTTTTTTATAAGAATCTTCATTTTCGACAAAATTAATTTTGAAAATATGGGTAGACGCGCGCGTTTAGAAGCACAGCCCTCTCCTTATTATTAAAACTTTTATGAAATTTATTTTCTTAGGAGGCATAATATATTTTTTGGCGACGAGTAGATTTTTATCAAGCAGATGGACATCATATAAAACAATATTCATATCGAAACGTTTTAAGTATGCAATCAACAAAACAATAATCAATCTTTTTGAGATTGTTGGCATACATTTCACGTTGAACTCTGCTCGGAGATTAATTAAAATTAAGATTGCTAATCAAGTTGTTTATTAAATTAGGTAACGGTAGATGTGATGAAACAAATTGAAAAGATATTTTAATTCCAGCTGTAATACCATGTAATGTGAAAATGCTTGGCTTAATAAAACATAATGCAGTCTACTTATTATATGCAAAAGGTTTAGAATAATATCAATTTTATGCATTATGTTTATAGTATAGTGTTCTGGTGTTTTAACCTAGCCAATTTTTGCTATATTTATTATACTTTACGACGAGATTTTAAAGATTCGCGCTTGTGTGCCAACGCGACATGCGCCGAACTGTGACAGTAATCTGTCAATCGTACAAATTTTTACAGTCAATTTTTACCCCCGTTTAGACAGACCTTTCTTCTTTTAGTTTTTACCATATTGGAATTCCGAGTAGATGCGTACAATATTTTAAATAATTCACAATGTTTTTTATCGCTTCGACGTTGTTGATTTTGGATACATCTTCCGTTACATCGTAAGATAAAATTTTGATCCTGATTTGACAGCGACACGTACGAACGATGACACTTAACTGTATCACACATACAAATTTGACAGGTACTAACACAATACCATGTTTGTTAATGCTAAATATTATGTTTCGTTGTTCATAAGACGTTTTACTAAGAGGACAGTGTTGGAAGGCATTGTTAGAAGAAGATAAACGATAAATTTCGAAACACGTGACATTGATAACAAAAATTTCGATTGAAGTTCGTAATATTATTTACAGAAAAATTGCTGACTTTATGAAGTTTTCAATATTACCGTATTCTCTGAATAACATTATCTGAAAAATAATAAGTACGTCGTTACGTTTATTATGCGCATGTATAATGGGGACAAGGGCACTTAAAACTGTGATATTTATCCTTTTCAGGTCAAAATTATCAAGTACAATGTTGAAAGGTTGGAAGAAGGTTGTTATTATATTTATAATAGGTTTGATAGTAACAATTTTTGGACTGACATTAGGAATACTATGGTCTGCAATTTATACATCCATCTTAGGATCGGTAAGCATGAATCTGATATTTTCCATAATTTCTGATTCTTACATAATTAATATTATTATTTTATCACAGCAACTGCCTTTGACACCAACATCTGCAAACTATGAACTTTGGAAAGAGACTCCGATTCCCATGTATTTGAAACTGTACATGTTTAATTTGACTAATCCAGAAGCATTTAATTCCCCTAATGGAACAAAGCCACATTTTGCAGAAATGGGTCCTTATGTATTTAGGTACCACACTTATGATGAACATTCTGATTTCTATTAACATCGCTACAAGTAAGATTTCTATGTTACAGAGAAGTTGATTATAAGCTGCAACAAACATGGAATGAAAATAATACTATAACATATCAAAGGAAGAGGGTATGGCATTTTGATGAGTCTTTGTCAGCAGGGAAATTGTCAGATAATGTGACTAATATAAATCCTGTAACTGCTGTATGTATTTCTTTCTATTGCTTTATTATAAACATATAATTGTACATATGTATTAATATGTACTTCCTTTATTTATTTTTTCCAGAGTGTAGCATACACGTTGAGACACAAAAAACCATTACTTCGTGACATAACAGATAGAATTATGCATGCGATAAAACAAAAATTAGTAATTACCAAGACTGTTAATCAGTTACTCTTCGAGGGCTACAACGATACTATGTTAACAATTGCTAGAAAACTAAAAATTACAAAGATTCCAATGGATAAATTTGGTTGGTTTTATAATGTGAGATTTATTTCTACACGATTACTAAAGAGGAACCGTCCTAAACATAAAAGTTTCTTTTAATGAATTTGTTTAATAGTATCCTAACTTCCTCAGAGAAATAATTCTGCAACGTACGATGGAACATTCAACATGCTCACTGGCGTGTCTAATATGCTTGAATTAGGAATGCTCAAGGGTTGGAATTACAAAGATAAGGTTGATTACTATCGCGGAGAATGTGGGATAGTAAAAGGAACAAATGGTGATTTGTGGCCACCATTACCAGATAATAAAACCATTTCTTTCTTTATATCTGATATTTGCACGTAAGTACAATTTTCGTTATCAATAGTTCCTAACCTCTTTCACCGACCTATAAGAAAGGATGTATTGCAATCGAGACAAACTAATTTAACTTTTAATTACCAGTAGCCAACACTGTGACTTGCATTGCCTGTTTAGAACATTTACCCTAATACTATTAAACTTCTGTAAAATATACTATAAAATAATAATTACGTCATTGAAAAATTAAATGTTTCTAATTTCGATATAATTTGAATAAATATTGAGGATAATCCAGAACGTCCGATGGACGTTCAACGCGAATCAAACGGCATGAAAAATTCTTTCGATATTCAACGTGCATTTAATTCTTCCCGTTTTGTTACTTAACTAATAGGAGTATGACGGTGGTGTATGCAAATACAACGATACACGAAGGATTAACAGGTGTTACATACACCAGTGATGATACAATTTTCGATAATGGTACAAAAGTACCATGGCGGCAATGTTACTGTGAAGGAGAATGCATACCGTCTGGAGCGTTAAATATTTCGTTGTGTAAGTGGGGTGCGCCGGCATTCATTAGTTTACCACATTTTTATTTAGCAGATCCGAGTTATAGAAACAACATCGATGGAATGAATCCTAGTAAAGAGAAACACCAACTCTCGATATCCATAGAACCGGTAATTATTTCGAGACAATGTGTGACAATCGATAAATGCAACGATCGATAAACTCGACGCGTTATACTATGACCATTTTGAATTTTTTTAGAATACGGGTGTTCCATTGAAAGTAAGTGCGCAGTTACAATTAAATCTGTTGATCCAACCTGACAAATATATGTCGTAAGTACTTTTTCTTTTATGAAAAAAGGATGTAAATCTTGCTTGAATGAATTCTAAATTAAAATCAATCTGCATAATTCTATTTTCAGTATGTTCAAGCACCTCGAGAAAACATTTGTACCGATGTTGTGGTTCACGCAGGAAGCTTATTTGACTCCTAGTTATGCTAGTAAAGTGAAATTTGTCATAATTTTACAATCTTTGGGTAGCGTAACATTTTTCGGTATCGCTGGTATTGGTATTTTAATCATTTGCATCGGTGTTTTCGTGCTCATACGAAGTAACTGGAAAGGAGAAGACAATGAAGTTTTATTGTCGAGAAGTAGTACGGCCGAATTTACTAATAACGATGGATGATCGGTTATATTTCTAGGTTCGAAGTTATTAAGATAAAGAAGAAGATATTATAAAATGAACACGTTCGTTTGAATTGTTTGTGAATGTGCTTTAAAAGTATTTCTATGATTTAAATCGCAATCAAGTGCCTCATCATCATAATAGAAGCGGCCGCCAGAAATGATTAAAAATAAAAATGGCCTCGCGTATTTTAAGGATATCATGTATACACATGACAATTTATCATCGACACAGGGTTGTTGTAAACAAAGCATAGAAACTTATTTTCAATCTCTTTAAAACTATTTTTTTAGCAAATCGAATTGCGTGCGATAATCCAGGCGTGCGTGCCTGCGAAGTATCAAAAATCCGTGACGATAATTAAGATCACGTTAATTAGACTCCCAACACAAAATCATGTTAATCGAGTAGTCAGATGTATTAATACTTATAATATCATTACAGCTGTGATAACTAGAAATTTCTTCTATTGTAAATATAATAAGATTCATTAGCAATAAAAGGACATTAATTTTATATAATATCACTGTTAAGAATGAATTACTGTTTTTTAAAAAGTACCTACAACCGATTCACAGTACGCATAAGTTTCCGTATAATGATCCATGTGATTTTAACGTGAAACAACAAATTATATTTTTATACTACAGATGTCGTTACCATTTAGTTTTAACACAAAAGACAGTTATATTTTTTCGGCCATTTTTGGCATAAAAAAAAAGAAAAAAGGTTCGAGTTCAATACTGGTTTCTTTTCGATTGATAACGGAAGAAAGAATAGTAATGGATGAAATGTACTCGTAGAAACGTGCTGACCGTCAAAGCCCCGTAAAAAATTTAACGTTCCTCATTCTCGTAAAAAATTAATTCACCAGTCTTTAAAGAAACAACCGCTCCAATTGTGCTCTGACCTACATTAGCGTTCAGTACCTGTACCGGCACTTCCCGCGACGTTAAAGTCGTTAAAGTGCTTGTTCCGCGAGTCAAAACAACCGATTAAAAGCGGCAGAATATTTTCGATGTTTAAAATCGATAGCGGTACAATGTTATTAGTAGAGTGTAAAATTAAAAAGATCTTGCGAGAACATGCATGTTCCTATCCACCGCTCAAATAGGTCATATTATTCTTTTAAATGCGTGAGAACGTAAACGCATGTTTTTCGAGCGCGTGCGAGGAATTAAGCGCAAAAACCGCGTTGAATCGGCAGCGAACGAGCCAAAGGAAAATATCGAACGGCTTGAAAGAACGATATCAATTTGTTGCACGCTCGCGGCTCGTCGTGTATTCACACAAAACGAGGACACACATTAAACGGCAACAGTTTACATTGAGCTCATTAATCATGGCACGTGCGACTTTTCCGTAGGTCGCGCGCTTAGAACGATCCGAACATTGTCAACCACTTCTGCAAAGAAGCGACGATCGATCGTAAGCTTCGTTCGCGTTATTTCGCTCGCGAATATACATATAATCACGGTTTAAATCGTGAAATATTAGATTCGATAAATTCAGAGAAAATGGGCTATTGCGCAAATAGTAAAAAGTAAAGTGGTACTCCGCTGTGCCATACATTCTCGAAACTTAGAATCTTTGGCCTTGCCCATAGCGGGGGATTCAACAAAGAAGAATTCGCGACGCGGTTCGCTCATCGAAACTTCCGCAGCAACTTATGGCACCGTGAACGCTCTTGTAATTTTAAAGTTTGACATTCGTAAAGTTCGTCCCGCTGCCGTGTACCGTTCCTTTCGTTAAGAATTTCTCGTTTTCTCGGTAGAATCTGTTGCGTAAGCGCGACGCGAACACGACCGGCGTTTCGCGTTGGCGCAAGAAACAAAATTAATTACAGTCGTAAACGTCGTATTCGCGCGTGCAGGGCAAAAGGAGCAAAAAATAAGTAATAGATTTTCTATAGGCTGCCCGGCGACGAGACGATAATGTTGTATTTGTAAGACGAAAGGATTGACTCTGAATAGGTTTATCGGATGCTGGAATGATAAATGAACAGCGCGTGGCAGACGTACGGGGATGAAATCCCTGTCCCTGCACCCTCCTTAACGCGTCGACTGCGATGTCACCAGGATATGTGTGACACGTAAAATCCACAGGGAGTCGCGTCGCCCGATAACGCGCGGAGCTCGTATTTTACCAAGTCACAAATTATATTAATCCGTACTTGTGCGATTGCGTGATGGCGCTAATACCCCGACGACAAATACGGTCTCAATTCTCGATTCAATAGGACTTACATCAGATTTTACTGTCTGATTCAGCTCACCGCGGTGTTGTACCTCAGGGATGACGAACTTCTCCCACCATCAGACGTTCCTTCTTCTTCGTCGAGTGTCACGGAAGTCCCTGCTACCAGACAACCGATTCTCCCACCATTGGGTTCCGTACTGGTTCGGTGCCCAGCGGAGTCTTCGTCCCAACTTTGTAGAGTAGGTATAGTGGGGACAGTCCTTTTATCCTTGGCCAGAGCAGAAAAACAGACACCAGCGAACAGCGTTGCTAGAATCACAACAAAGGTTCTACGTTGTTATGATCCAAACACACAAAGCTGATAGAGTTCACTGTATAATAGTTCGAGTACTAGCTGTTCGAATAACACACTAATTGTTTCAGCATCGATGGGAGATACGAGCAAACAATTTACGTGACTTTGTTATGATGTTATCTGTCGTAAGAAATCTATATAGTAGAGAGAAATCTGATAAATTAAAAAAGAAGGATCTTGTAGTTTTCCTTTAATGGATACTATTTATAACGAACACCTTTGTGTTCCCTTTGCGGATGAGGATAGCTCCTTAAGCCCGTGAATGTACATCCTCGCTGAAATACGTGCACGTTAACCAGGATTGGCGAAAGGAATTTCCTGCCGGAATTTAATACTCTTCCCTGGGAAATCTTTTATTTTCGAAGGATTTCCGTAGACGGAACGGTCACGTCAGCCGCCCCGGGGGTCAAGCTCAGAATTTTCTATCGATCGAAAACAAAATCCCGTTAACGTTTGCCTTTATCGCGTATCCGTCGCGAACAAAGGCCACTCGTCGTACGATGAAAATATCTGATCCCATTTCATTGACTTTCAATTGATAGAACTTATGCTCCCGGGCGAGCAATGGTGGAATCTTTCGGCGACTGTGCTCCGCTCGGAATCGTCTCGTAAACTGGCGACAGCTCGTAAAGGTGCGATTGGAATTTAATTCTAGTTGGCCAGAGTTCGTACCCACCGGAAACTGAATTCTCAAGGGTTACATCTTGAAAAGAAGACAACGGCGAAATTAAAGGATCCCGTAATCGACAACGGCGAACGAACGCGATGGAACGTGTACCGAAACAGCGCTTGATCAGAATCACTTTTTGTTCGATCACGGTCGTGCTCGATGCAATACGGTATTTTAGATTTAATCTCGCAGTCTCTCACATAAAAGTGCAAGATGACTTGACGCAGGCCCCGCAGGGGAAAATTTAAATACGAATTAATGGCAATATCAGAGATGTTTTGAAAAGCATTAGCCTCGTTCCGGAACGTACAAGTATAATTCATAATGCGGGACGCGGAACAAATTAGTGTCTGGTAAACCTGCTCGCCGTCCACTTTCCAAAAAGCGTCTGAATTCTGTACAGTGTTTTACTAATTACGTCGTTAGGGTGGCTTCGCATCTACTGTCCACTCGAGAGTTTTATTCTTTACGGTGAATAATTAGCAGCGTTAAATATTGCGCATCCGTGTATTGGTTCTACCTCAACAGAATGTTTTCAATCCGAAAAGCGGTGAATTTACATGAAAAAATATATCGAGAATGTACAGTGAGGTTTCACGGAATAAATCGATATCGAAGGTACGTCGAGTACCGTTGACGTTCGTACGATCTCTGCGTTCCCCGAAACGATAACAAACCCTGACCATCGGTTCGGAAACACCGCGAGATTTCGAAAGAACCCAGTGATTCGAGCTCGCTTTTTAATTAAGATTTTAACTCGACGTGCTCTTCTTTACGTTTGGATAACGCTGTTTGTAGAGCGGAGTAATTTGTCAAATGAGCTGCCTCTGCTCGTTCTTGAGGGCATTATTCGGTCTACTCGGTTACTGGTACAGCTGCCTCGGTTTTCTTACAAATTTTCGGTCCTCCCGATAATAACGAAGCCCAGGAAAGGACGAAACAGCTCGCGTGGGGTTCGCCAGGGTCGAGGGAATCGGAAAACTTTAAAATGAAACGTGCCTCGGCCCCAGCTTCGGCGGGCCGCGGCACCTACGCGCTCGTTAAAACGACGTACATACCTCAGTTTCGCAGAGTCCGTCGCCGCGTTCACATCCCTTCCCCGAACCCAGGATCCTTCGTTCGCCCGTCGACGCGACGGACGCACCGCGAGACGTTGGAAATCGTCTTCGAGCACGCGAACGGACCAGAATATAAGACGCGAATCCGAGAACGGTTGCGACATCGAGAAAAACGATCGTCCCGTACGCGGTGTCTCCTTCGACGAGGGATATTCGACCGCGCTACGAGATGCCTCTTCGTTAGAAACGATAATCCGATGAGCGTATCTGGCGCGAAAACGCGACCAGCGGCGTGGCTCTGAGAATAATCGGCCACGAGCAACTCACCCTGACTTCAAATAACGAACAAAAAGTGCTGTCGTTCGAGGCGAACCTCACGGGAGTCGAAAAGAAAACATTTGGAAAACCGTCCTTTCGCATGGAAGTCATTGGCTAACATTAGGGTATAAAGTGAATAACACCTGCTCTTCGTTCCTAGTGAAATTCTCGTCGTCCTTTTAGGCATTTTTCTGTACCGATCCCTCGACCACCATGAAGAATATCCTAGCTCGGATGCGTCCAGTAATTTAGTCGAGCGACGAGTAGATACTGCCAAATAGTGCATAGAAAAGTGTTTGGATTAGTACAGTCGTAGTTGGAGGAATGTCATGAAAAATATTGTTGAAATCTTACCAGAGACGAAACAATGCGTGCATGAATAGAAGACATTCGTTGGAAGCCTCAGGTGGTCTTCAGAAAGAGCTAAAATCAGAAAATCGTATTATTGGAATATTCTTTTAATTTATCGTTGAAAAATACGACGAAATGGATCCACTGCTAAATCGTATCGCTAAATTACTCGACTAAATTTTAGCATCCGTGCACATCAAGTTACTAAATTACGCGCCGTTGGACTAAATTACTAGACGCGTTTGAATCAATCTTAATAGAGGACATAGAGAAATGGCTTTAATCACGAATACCTTCGATACGCGACTGTGTACGAACTTGTTCCTAATGGTTTCGACCAGAAATTTTCCACAACGATTTGAAACAATTATTAACAAACATTTCGAGATTTGCGAAGTTAGAATTTCGATCGAATCTGGCTCATCTTATTTAAGTAGCCGTCGGAAATATTTTCTATTGTTTGTGCCGGTCACTTAAGACGTACGACTTTGTTCCCAAACGCTTTCAGGAAAGGTTCTCGTGAAATTGGAGCGATCTAATTGGACACGCAATTCCCAAGTCTTCAATTGTTTCAGACTTATCTTTACGAAGCTGAGACTTCGCTGCTCCCCGGAGGAAACAATCCGAGGACATCAAACGAGTTGAGGGCGAATATGCCGTATCGGAGTAACAGTTTGCGACGTTAAACATAATAACGTAAAGACCGGAGCATATTCCGCGTTGCTTTTCGCTCCGCAATAGAACGATTCTCTGTGTCGATGATCTGTTTGCTGATATCGCGGAGGGACACGACCAACTCCCTCTATAATTCAAGAGATACTCCGTCATTGTTAGCGATAGTTCGCGTCGTCTGTAGCGTATAATTTACGAATCAGGCTCCCGTAGGAATTAATTCACCAAACACGGTTTAAGTCGCCCCTTTTAACCGGGACTCCCCTCGTTTCCGAAATACCGAATTCAGTTTTCTATCTCCCGCCTCCGGGTTCGTTATAACGTTCATCCGGATTAGAATTTCAATTTGGAAATACTTCGTCCGCAGATTGTTTCATATTCATTACTACGCGTACCGGCGTCCCTTAAACTCGTCACTTTACGGATTCCCAGGCTCGCTTTTCCGCGATATTTCCACGACGGTGAATTTTTTGCAATATCTCGCGCGCGACCTTTCCACGAAATTCCGCGGCTCCGCTACCCGTCGTCCGGAAATGATGCACAGGAAAGAGAGTCGGAGAACGAACACTCCACGGTTTTCCCCTCGGATAGATTGAATTTAACCGTTTTCTCTGGCAGTCGTAGCTAAGTCGTTGACGAGAAACAGACAGATTTACGATACTTCGTGCACGAGACGCTACGGTACCTGAACGAACATCGAAAACATCGCGTCAGAAATATTTCGGATCATCCACTACTGTCGGATGAGCTTTCCGTGCATACCTCATAACGAATAGAAATACTTATGATAACGAATCGATACGATAGATCACCGGTCGCCGTGCAATCTTGTACACGAAGGTAAAGGAAGATCCGAAAGACTCGGTCGATTTAGTACGATCGTCTACGCGGTTCGCATACATTCCGCATCGCAAACATACGGGGACAGTTGGAAGCCGTAAAACGCATCGCGGAAGGTACAGAAACGGGTTGTGACAAGTTTCTGATTAATTGCTCGGTTGTCCGTGCCACCGCGTACGCGTAAGATTGATAGGACAATTGTGGTTTTTTTCCAATTAAACTGACCGCGGAAGCAAAGATTGCAGGATGTTATCGGGGGATTTTCGTGCGAAAGAAGCGAACGATACCCTCGGCCACGCGTAGGCCGTGTCACGGGCCCGTGCACGCAAAGTTTATTAACGTCGGTTAACGATTTTTCGATCAACGGAATGGCGATACGGTCAATTAATAGACTACGTGCAATTGCATTACCGGAGTCCAGTCTGTAAACTACGTCCCATCGCATCGTGACGCTATATAAATTTCTGAACGTGTACACCTAGAATCGCAATTACACCTGTAAACCCGAGAGATACCGTGCACGGTATCGTTAGCTTGAATAGCCTCGATCAACGATTTAATAAACGCGAGAAGACTTGGCAAAATTGAAGACCACCTTTGCAGACTTTAATCGAGACCATTTTTAATTATCTTGCTCGGCTAGATCGTTTCACGATTTAATATTAATTTAGAAAATATACACTTCGTACGTTCCGTGTTCATATTTTATTAAATCCGTTCGAGCGGCCGTCGAAATCTGAACCACCGCGCTGGAGCGAATATTTATCGTTCCTCGCGGGCAACGGAAATCCGCGAACTCGCGTTTAACACTTCTTAATGTTCGCTGCGACTTTCCGTGACGTTCGAAAATAAACTCGGTGCGGTTCGTCGTTCGTTTCTAATATTAACTTCCGCGACGAAATTCGCTTTACCGATCCCCAAACGATTTTATAGCCCCTTGCCAGGTAATCGAATTCTATTCCAAACCTCGAGTTCGAAAACGAAGGTAAAGACAGGCCCGAAGGAAATCTGTACAAGACAAGACGTATCGCGGCGAGTAACGTTCGATTCGATCATTTTATCCGACAATCTTAATTAATTCTTAATTCCAGTTTTATCGCAATTTCAATGAAAAGTACGCCTGTATACGCTTGAAATATTATATTTCGGGCGAAGATATGTCACGCTGGTTTCGATAAAACGACCGTGTCGTGCGAAGGGGCTGTTACTATCTGTCTCTCTCGATAGGAAAAAAAGAGAAACGAAAGAAAGTTGGGGGCGTATCGACCCGATGGCGAATTTATCGTCCAGCCCGCAGGCCATTCGCGAGAGGGACTGAAGAATAGAAAAAGGGAGGAGCGCCGTGGTCTGAATCGAGAATAATTTCTTATTAGGCCGTCAGGAGTTTGGACCATTTATCAGAAGGGAAATTCGTTAGCCGCGTCGACGCTTGGGAAATCACAACACGGCCGGGCCCAAAACGTTGCCCGCGTTAACTTTTCTCCTCCCCCGTCTACGTGACGAAGTTTCCGGCACTTGAGTTTGACGCGCGTGCTGCGGTCGAGTGACCAGGGGGTTAAAAATATCGCTGGAGACTCGCGACGCTAATCGGATAAAGGACGCTGCTCCCGATGATCCCCGAACACTCGTTGGTTTATCGAGTGACGCCAATGGCGAAGGGACATGGAAAAGACGACGGGAATTACCTTTAATGCCATGGAAATTGGGGCGAAGTGAACGTCACCGGTGAAGTGGCGAGAGAAGAAGCGACGGAGGATCGAGCGGGCAACTTTCTTGCCGGAATATTATTTCGTCCTTGCACGACCGTTGAACGTTCAGCCCTGCGGGGCATTCACGGCGACAAGTTTTGTTTTCAAAAGGCGTCGAAGCCGCGAGGATGCGAGGAACGCCAGCCGAGAGCTGAACGAACCCGTGGAACAGAGTCGATCGGAGAATTTTTTTAACGGGAAAACGAATCTCGAAAGAGAAGAAAAATGCATCGCGTTAGGTCGATGATCGTCGGTTGGTTGGCATTGGTGGTGCCCACGTTGGTCGACGCCACCGACTATGACTACTACGACTGGACGATAAATTACATAGACCTATCGCGTATGGAAAGAAACGCGGGCAACTGCAGCCACTGCCGGAACGTGACTAGCGCGGACATATACCCGAAGTTCTCGGTCTGGGTGCTGATCGTGTCCCACAGCATCATCTTCGTCGTTGGCCTGGTCGGGAACGCGCTCGTCTGTATCGCCATATACAGGAACCACACGATGAGAACCATCACCAATTACTTCATCGCGAACCTTGCGGTGGCGGACTTCCTGGTTTTGATACTTTGTCAACCCTTCACCGTGATATGGGACGTCACGGAGACCTGGTTCCTGGGTCTAACTCTCTGCAAGACCGTGCCGTATCTTCAGGTAAGGCAATCTGATCGCGCGTAACTCCTCTTTTGATTAACTTGCTCCTCCCACGCGATCGTAATTGCAAAAACGCAACGTGCACAAGATGCTAATGTTCCTCCGTGTACCTTTATATCCTGCTGTTGTCCCGTAAACGTTGGAACTTGAATTTCATCGGTCTCTCTTCGGGTCTCCGCTCGTAGCTACATCCTCGCGGTGAGATCTTGTAGATAATCGTACTCTGTAAATTGTTATGAGATTTTAGAATACATGGAACTTTGAGTATATTAAGTATATTCAGTCGACATTCGGTAAAGTCCCGTAAAAATTTGCGATTCAATGGCTGACAACGTCGTCACGCTCCTCCCAGTAGTTACAACACGATTATTCTTCAGTTTTCTCCGCCGCCTGAATTTTAGCGAGGACTTGGCAGGCCGCTCTTTGGCAGGAAGTTGACATTCCGAAATAATTACGGAGCATCGGTTTACGAGGCAGCCAAAATGATATTTTGCAGTATTCTCGATCGTAATTTCTCTAAGACCTTCGGTTACGATCGTAACATTTATCTCAGATGTACGAGACACGTCCATTTTATTCGATTAATGGGTGATTTGAACGTAAGAGTAAGGAGTGTAGTAAAGTAAAATTCCGATTATCCGGCATACCCGAGACTGGGGCAATGCCTCTTACGCCTCGTTTGCATTTTAAAACATTAAAATCTTCCAAACAATTCAGAAGTTATGTTGTTTCAAACATACGCGTGAAATTTCGGAGAGAAAAGAATTTTTTTCTCGAAAATGGTTAGGATTTCGGGTGTATGTGTATTCACCAAAAATGATTGTAATTGACCCCTGCAACAGAAAATAATTTTTTTATAATGATTTGAAATGTTTCAATTTCGTCGAAAAATTTCTCCACCTACCCCCTGTCGATTTTTCTTAAAAATTTGTTTTTCATATTTAATAAACACAACTATAGATAATGCAGTAACTGGATGCTGGGTAATCGGTACTCTGCTGTATAAGGGAACTGACAAAGTATTAAAAATTAATCACGTTATGAAGCAGCTTATTTCGAAACGGATTAAGGATCCCAACGATGGCCAGAAAATTCTATTATCTTTCGATAAGCTTAATAACATGATACATTGGATGAGGCAATATTCCTTAAAATTGTTCATCGATTGTATGGTTTTTGTCAGTTTTGCGTGCAATCGAGTATCATTTCGAGTAAATTTACTTTACGGCGAAGATTTACCCGGCGGATTGTTCGAGTTGTGGCCGCGACCAATACTAAATTCATAAGTCGGCCGCGTTATTCCTAATTTGGTGTTCCAGCTTCTCCCATGTCCGTTTCGTGCATTATTTCACCGTGTGTGTACGAACACCGGCGATTCGATGGAACAGGGAGATGCGAAAATAACGCGATCGTTTTAATTCCCCCGCGAAGATTAATTTCCTTTTCAATCATCGAGTCGTTCGTATCATTGCTTGTGTAAGTCCGTCGAAGACTTCGTATCAGTCTCGAATAACAGAGCTCTTTCGCAGACACGAATGTCTTTATTCAAGTTTTAATTAACTCGATTACAATAGTCCTTCGTATAGCTAATAACCAGTGATGGAAAAGATTCACAAATAGTTTTAAACTAATGTATCGATTCTCATCGAAATGGTTTGGCGGAATCTTTATTTCCTATAATACACGCTATAGTACAAAATCGATATATGCTAGAACCTTTTTCACGCGTTATAGCTATCACACCATCTCTGTTCCCATAACTGTTTCAAGAACCGGAACCGATACCATAACAGTTTTAAAACTCTATTAATAACTAACGACGCCTGCTTTCTCCCCTCGAACCTCTAAAACCTCGATAATCCTATTCGCTTCGAAATGTTCTCAGTTCAATGGCGCGATTGGCGAGAACTGACCGTGAATCAAATTATCAATAACGTGGTCGGTATTGAAATTTTGTAATTAAAATTTCTTACCGACCGTGACCGAGGATAGGCCATCTAATAATTTGTCGACCGAACGATATTACGCTCTACGAAATCGTTCTTCCGTGTAATGAAATCGTAATCGTACGTTTTTTCTTTACCGTGAGATCGTTCCTTTTAAATCGATCAAGATATAGCGCCATTCCCTGCTGTTGGAGTAATCCTAATGCTTTAGTTCATCGATATTGCGGGAGATGGCTCAACGAGAACGATGATTCTCGCATTCGATATCGCGATGCAAACGTTACTTAAACCCTCCGAGAGTACAGACTCGTTTAAAAAGGGTGCTCGCTACTTTAATAGCGCGTCAGTACGTTTTCAATAACATGCTGGCGGGGTATGGCTATCAAGACATACCCAGTACATAATTTTTGTAAACGCGAGGCTGTTGGCTGCCATTTTTGCACCGACGCCTCCAGTTAATTTAATCTAGAAATTAAAAAACACATGTAACAAGGAATATATTTAGAAGTAAAATAGCCAATTATCGGAAGCTTGTACAAATGACGCAATTAAAGTATGGATTTATACGTTAATTGAGAAAAATATCGCGAACGGAGTTGACGTAGGCAATTTAGCCCCAGTATATCGTTGAAAGATAATTTAATGTTGCCAGCGTCCTTCACACGTGCGGGAGTCGCAATAAATTTAATTAAGCTCGTATTTGGTAAATTACCGCGGTTGAAATACAATGCTGATAAAAATGCTCGAGCCGTGGAATTTACGTGGAAAAAAAGAAAGCTTTTTGCAATTTGCGGCGACCAACGACCAACGCTATTCTTCAGATTTATTTAATCGGATGGAACTAAGGAAAGCTCTCGTATAAAACTACTCGAGGAAAACAATCTTTTTCTTTAAATATATTGCAGAAGATGCAGAGGAAACCGAGATATTTCGTATGCGCCAGCGGGAAACGTGTTTCGTGAAATGCATTATTCTACGGCGACGCATAATCGCTGTAGCTATTCCCGTTTTCAGTCGTTCGATCATCCTTACACATCTTACCAAATCTGCAAAAAAGTTGCGACAGAGTCAGGGGTTACAGACTGAGATAACTTTCAGGAATATTATCAAATATTAAACACTAAATCTGGATTTTACCAATAAATACCATTTATAAAACATTCTTGATGACGGTCTGTAGCACTTGCTGTTGAACAGATTCAAATGTGCACATAGTACACTTTTTGTTAATCCGACGAAGTTTTCTTCTGGTTTCCGTAAATTTATTATTTCAACTTTCCAACCAGTTCCCGTCGCCGGGGGTGCACGCCCCCTCTGCCACCTTCTAGTACAATTTGCGTTCGCAAATTGTGAACATTTTCATCTTCTTGCTTCACTGATATATGGGGTCTTCTTGGCTACTTTCCATTATATCCAATTCCCTTAAAACACAAGAAACTCTTTCATTACTGACTTTTTCCCTAACTTTGACACAACTTCCGGGACACTAGCTTTACGATTTACGCTCATTGCTTTTATAATCCTCCGTTTGTCACGATCAGTTAAGACCTTCCGTTCGATAGAACCGTTGCTTAAACAACTAGAAAGATCTTGTTAAATTTGTCGAGTCGTTATGTTCTACGGAACGCGTGGGGAATGTGGCTTTACGAGCCAGATTCGTAGACGCGAATGACCGTGTCGCGCATTTCGAAAGGGTGGAAATGTAACATAAGCGGATGGTGTTCGTGCTCGAAAATCAGGCTCCCCGGGAGTTAGGTCGAGAGCCAGGATTTTCCTCGAGCCAGGATTGTCGCGCGGTGTCGCGCATCCGAGCGGAATAAACATCGCGAAGGTGGCCGCGTTGGCGGAACAAACGAACGTCATAATTCGGCGTTATTCCGCTCGACGGGTCACAATGTAAATTCTATACAGCGAATTTGATGGATTTTCGATATTGGAAAATAACATTCGGCTATCAGCTCTGTATTATTATTGTTCTCGTTATCCTTCGTCTCTGACCTTTCACATTTCGTTGCATTTGTTTCGCGTAATCGTTTGCCCATTAACCGGGCATTACATTCTCGATTCAGTTTCGCGTAAAAAAATTCCAAATTTGAGGCACGCGTTCGAGATACGAACGAAGCAACGAGACTGTACAAAGATTTGAAGAAGATTTGAGGACATTTGAAGCCAGCGGAGTGTCGTATAACAAAGTCTAGGGCTCCGGAGGTGGCACCTTTTATGTGCTGAAAAATGTGTTACAAAGGAAAGAACGGAGGTAAAAGTGACTCCTAGATTGAGTACTTCCTCTTGCACATCCAGTTCAGTGCCTTTAATGGAGTAGGAAAATTTAATGATGCTTTTTTTTTCAATAAAAGCGAATGACATGGAATTTAGAAATGGCGTCAGCGTATGTTACCAATTTGCATTGCAACAAACATCAGAAATATCGTTAATGAAGAGATCGAATAAGACTGGGACCAAGTGAAATGGCTATTGCATTTTGCAAAGTGTGATTTGTTACAAAGATAACCAGACAGCCAAACAATGGTGTTACCTTCGAACTCTGAAGCACTTAACTTCCCACTAGTTAAGAATATTATGATTGATGACATCGAAAGTCTTATATAGAAGTCGGTGTGTATTGCACCCATTTGGTAGCCTTTAATATTGATAGCATAATAAATCGATCACAATCGAACTTTGCGAAAATTGCCTTGCTAAAGACTTGTTAAAGAATTATACGAAATTTATTGTACGAGGTAAGATATTCATGTTCGTCGATGAGTTAAAATAGCAATGAATAATCGCGCCTGGCGATAAACTAGATTCAAAGTAAGTTACAAAAGAGTCCGCAATATCTAGCAGATTATCAAGTTGAGCACCATTATGGAACACGTTACCGGGTAAAGCATAGCAAGTTCTTTTGCTATTCACAAACTTTCAAAGGGCTTTCGGGGTGGTTGGAATTGCAGATTCAGTGTGTAGATAAGTGGACCAACAGGTCTGCATTGTGGTTTTACACACCACCGCACACGATATTACGATATCGTTTCTTTAGAATTCGAAGTAATCACGTTAACAAGGGCTTCTACTAAGGATTTTCATTCTTGAAAACAAGATGGAATCGGGTACACCATTCACGTGGAATAGCCTGATATTAATATTATCGACTGCAGCGTCAAATCAAATTAGAAAATGAATCTCCGCGTCTCAAAGGATTCGAATACGTAGTAACTCGCGGCGTACTATATAATCGAATTTATCGCACGATGAAATTTAATAACATTACGCGAGCAACTAAGAGGAGAGGGGGGTACAGAGAATGTAATACGTTACGATATAAAGAGATGAGATACAAAGACCGTGTCTTGTATCGGAATACAACGCAACGTTACACGGTCTTGCTTTATAGCCTATTGTTAGGGTATTGTTTCAGGGCTTTGGCGTTGGCCGTACGAAGACACGTGGTAAAATGCACATGAGAATCTATAGCCGCTCGTAATCATCGTCGGTTTCGCAATCCGTTGCAACCGTCGTTAACGAGAACGAATATGATTCGTTCTCGTTAAAACGGAGCCGCTGGTAAGGAAAAGTTACTCCTCGACCCCGGTGCCACGACGTTGCCCTGATAACGGATATATTCGATTGGAAGCCCGATTGGTTCTATTGCTTGCTTAACGTAACGTTACTTGCGCCGTGCTCCCTCGCGCGTAAACTTTTAGCCGCGTTTAGAAACTCATCAATCAGCTTCCGGTGTCACGCGACGCGAAACGAAATCACGATACGGGATCGACTCGGCGTAGTTTTTCATCCGCCACGAGAAAATACGAATTTCATTCTCGAACTGCGTTAACTGCGCGACCGAAACCAATCGCGTGACCCCGAAAATAGAGTCGAAACGTTTAATTAAATTCGATGCCTCTGTTTGGCCAAGGATTCGCAATGGCGGTCGTTTACTTCCCGTACCAGTCATATGTTTGTATAGTTTTTAATTTATGGCGTAGGATTATAGTCGAGAAAGTTCGAAACAATTCGTAAAATTCGTTTGTCGAAGCACCCTGTATGTACCGATATATTAAATCTCGACGTTTCTCGTAAATTGCAATCCGATTTTACAACATTCAATCAGAGCTGCATTGAGAATGAAATCAGATTAAATCTCTCTAAATGCCACGTTACGAAGTTGCCTCGCAGTATTTTCCTAACTGTGCATCAGTATGAACATAATAATTTAGAATTATCAAGGATCGAAGAAATTACAGACCTTGGAGTTTGTCTCGCTCTCGCATTCGACTTTTTTCAACACTTTTAACATTGCAAATCCCGCTTTGGGGAACACTGGGATTCGTAAAACATTCTTTATTTGATTTTTAAGAATATCCATACTGTTGTACTATAGTATACAAAACGTTATTTGGTTTTCTGTGGATTCAAAGTATGAAGTAATGTTGGATAGAGTCCAACGTAAATTCCTAAGATTTCCATCGTATAAAATACATGATAGTATGTCCTATTTAAACCATGACTATGCTCCAATATTACACGCGATGTTCGTGGATTCTTTGGTTCTGTGGAATTCTTCACATATATTTCCATCACTATATTTTGTTATTAAGTTGTGTACAAAATTGGTTTTCAATCCGTTAATTATCGAAATAAATGAATTCTCGAGGCTATTCTGCATATAAAACGTATAGACAATCAAAAAAATGAATGTTTTACGAGGTATTTCGAACTTTTCAATTGCGCGTGTCCTTTAATCGAGGTGATCGATCGTTCCACAGTTCTGTGTTACACATTTAACGATCACTATACGATACTCGAAATTGGAATATTTGAATTGTTTCTAGTTTCTTTTTTGACGGTCTTACTACCGACGAAAGGAAAACCTCGTAACAGGTGTTTTTAATAAGAATAATATACGAGAAGTTTTTCAATTTCTCTATGCAATATGTTTCTTTTTTCTCTTCCGACTACTAGTGGTCCCTTACCAGCACATTCACAGACCCCCAGCTGTTCGCGAATAGTGGGTGAAGAAATACTGAGTTAAATAAAGAGTATGGAACGCTTACGACCTCACTGTCGAGTCTGTACAGATTTTCTGTACAGGTTGGCGCAAGAAAATGGCAAAGAATTTACAATATATATTGAATCACGAAAGCGACTTCCTAGTTTTCATTTCATTAACAAATATCTGCATGATAATCCAATGTTTCTTAACCCTCTAATCCCGAGATAGAGTTTATGGAAGTTGCGAAACTATGCCTGTTCTGACTGTATTTGTTACGAAACATTTGATCAAATAGTCTGAGTCACTCTGCTTGGTAAACTGCGATTCCATGCGAACATAAGTGACAAGAACACCGTTCGATTTACGGGTCGCATGAACTGCAAACGATCAACCGATGCACTAGGGGAGCACGTGCGTTCCGTACATCTACTTAAAACGCGATCGGCTGCATTACACTCGTACGCTGGCGCACTGTTGCGGGGGGAAATATCGTTCGGCTCGTTTATCATGGTTCCCTGCATATGTACGCGTGTACCAACGCCGGTGTGCAAACTGACATTCTGCGCTTGCCCGTGCCCGGTCGCCGATGCAGCTACACGGTTTGCACGACGAAGGTAGCTCTCAGCCGGCGACCAAATCGCATTATCTTACAACGTGTTGTTGCACACCGTTTCTGCCCGATAATATAGCTCCGGGTTCTCAACTCGTCGCGGAACATTTCTGGCCCCTCCAGGTAAAGGTGCCAACGGGACTTTTTGGACGAAATCCAACTAAAAATCGATGGTACGATTAATTGAAACAAATCAGACAATAGGTTCCTAATCAATCATTTAAAAAAAAAAAACAGCGTTACGAGTTAAAATCTGGGAAAAATCTTAGATTTTTAAATGGGAATTTTGGGTAAACTATACAGAAAAGAATCATCGTACAAATGTTTTTATGTGGTTAATCGTATTCCCCCTGAATGAACTTCCATTGACGAGTGGACGTTAACGAGAACCGTCGTCGTTCGTATCGACTCGTAGAAATCCGTACGGCGCTGGGGTTAATGTTGTTTTTAGCGGGAAAATTACCGCGCGAGGCCGTCGCGCGTAAAGCGGCTCGGCGGTGAAATTCTCGCGCGAAGAAAGAAGAGATACCTTGTGAATACCAAGGGCAAAAAAGTAGATGAGCCAACACGCGGGCGGGCGAGCGTGCAAAAGCCGCGTGTAGGTGAATAACGTTCCCGGAAACTACGCGGAAGTCAAAGAGACCGAGCATAACGAGAGAACCCGCGGCTGCCTGGGCGAATACAATTTTACCCTCGCGCTGTTTGTGCGTTTCCGTAATTTTCCTCGACCGTGAATCGGAAACGCGGATTCCATCCCTTAACGAACCGTCGACGAACGTTTTTGTTCTTAAAATATTCCTTGGAACTTAAGCACGCGTTGTTTCGGATGTTCTAAAAGCCTCCACGCCGTCGCGCGAGCAGACAAAACCCCTCAAGACGCTAAAAATTTAAACTACTTGTTCAGCGGGCGGGGATTAAAGTCCTGTTTCCAAAGAAAATTAATTGGGCTCTGCAACGATAAACACAGTGATTCCAGAAACTGGGCCAAGCTTTATACTTTTCATCGCGTTTCAATATTCTCTTTCGGGTTTTCTTTAATTAATTGCCGTACACCCCCGATGCACTGCTCGAAGAAAATTAATAATCTTTGAAAATTGCACGCGTTGCCGAAGTTAAGGGAAGTTTGCACGATAGTCACGCGTAACGCAAAACTACCAGGGAAATTTAAAGCTGGTATCTGCTACGGTTCAGGAGCTGCAACGCCCACCGTCGATTCTCGCATGAGTAGCTTACAAACGACGTAGCTGCCCGCGTGCGACACATTTTGATCCCTGCTTAGTGCTATTGTAGCAAGTACGGTCAATAAACATAGCTTAATTTGCTTAATTTGTAAATTGGCTTTGTTATCATAACGTACGAAGCATTAATGTGGTTACATCCTGTTTATACGGTCCAGAAAGGGTTCGCGCCAACAGCAACACCCTATCTGGTCACGTAATTTTTAGACCTTTTCTGTTATTTCTTGAGAAAGAAAGATCTAACTATGGCATCGATAGTGTTTCAATTATTCAACGCGGGTTATCGTAATCGATCAGTAAGGTGTCACCGAGCACGCTATATCGTGTTGATCGTGGGCGCGACAAGAGCGCGGAACGGAATGTATAATTTTTAATTTTTATGGTAATTAGAATATCATTTGCAGCCATAGCCTCGGTGAATAAAAACTGCACGAGAAGGACTTTTTCATCGATTTCGATGGCTTTCATACACACTCGCGGGGCAGTGCAATTTAGAAAAAAAAATATTTTCGAACAACGAAGGCATTCGGTAAAATTAAAGGATCACAGAATGTTGATCGAAAAATTGTGGATCTTCGAGACACTAACTTTGCGAACAAACATCGTAGACTAGATACCTTGACCCGAGTGGAAATTCAGAAATCTGATTAGGGCATCGATCTAATTGAAACGGAGTTGCTCGTACCTAACGTCTTCGCAGCATCGCGTGTAATTTATGATCAACTACTATGGTGTGACAACAAATAAATGCACGTTCGAAACATCGCGAGTGGTTAATATCTATTCAAGTTAATAATCCACGTCGAGGGATCGCGATTGCTTTATCGACCGTGTACAGAGTTAATTGATTCGGGAAAACAAAATTATTGTAGGCGATTGAATTAACAGGAACGAAATAAGTGGTCTTTCGCGTACCGAAAATACTGATTGCATACAGCCAGCGGTTCCCATCCGTTTCTAACTCCGTGTTCCGAATCCTTGCACTTTGCAAATTGTTACAATAGTCGAGCTTCTTAGAAACCAATTATTAATTGTAGTTGATCTTTTACTGGATACACGTTCTCTGTAATAGAGACGCCTGGACGAATCGATAAGAGTGCCTTTCAATTACTTCGATCCACGCATCAAGTATCAAAGACGATCGTCTGCAAGAGAAGCAGTGTAGTTATTCGTGTAATCAGATCTTATTGATCGTTAGAAACAAGATACATAAGATTTCGATCGAGGAGCAAATAGCAGGACACGAGCAACAGGCTGCAAAAAATATGAAACACGTTTCATTTATTAAAAGACTCGAAATATTTATTGCAATCTGTTTTGTTGGTGTTCTTAAACTGTTTACGACGTAAATAAGAATGATTTACCTATCTCTGTTTTGAAGAAAGCGCGTTATTTAGGGGAGATCCAAGTGAGTCTACCGCTTAAAGAAAGTAGCCATTTTTCCAAAGAAATGCACGAACGTGAAACCAAGTTGACTACGCCATTAGTTCGCTACTTCGGTACACTTTGTTCGCGACAAATGTTAGACATTCTTGAAGTGATTTATTCCTGCGGATATCAGCAAAGTGGTGCAACATAAAATGTAAAATTATTACCCAAAACTGCGAATTTCAAACACTGAGCAGAGATGAGAAACTTGGCTGTCGCGTTTGATTACGTATGGTATAATCTCCTTCCTATGAATCCACCTTTCTGGGTTTATACGAGATTATACACCAACCAATCGACCTCGACAGTTATTTTCTCATCTCTGTCCCAGAGACTGAATCAATATTACAAATACAGATAACGTACCAGTATTTTTAGATAGTTATTTAATTATTTTTAAAACTCTTCTACGGTGCATAGTGGAAAAGATAAGTGTTCTGTTCAGCTGTTTTATGGCACAGAATTTGGGCGGGTCTCCCCTACAAGCCAATCGAGTAATTGATTCTACGAAGTGGAGAGCATATTTACATATTTCTAAACGTCTCCCGGGATAGATCAGCGATAAATATATCGACGATCGCGTCGAATAGTCGGAACCCGCGGGAAATTCGCTGCCAGTCCAGATATGCGACTTTTCGCGGCGGATAAGGAACGGAAAGTCGTTCGTTCATCGACTTTTAATCCAATCACGAACTCGCGCAGCCTCGTTACCAATCAGGGGACCCCTGTGCCGGATCCAGAGTTCTATTCGATTCCCTCAACTTCCGGAAACGTATGGAAATACCGTCAGTCCTCGAAGTGTCTTAAACAGATACAGTCTAGTTGGAAGATGCAAATTGAGGTACAGATACAATTTTCTGAAGCGACCTTGCTATCTTGCTTGGTTACGTTTAGTCATTCCAAGTTACTGCAAATAGTAAAATTATCTAAGTTAATTATAAAAACTAAGTCAGATTATCTAGTCTCTGCTACGTCATCTCCGATTTTACTTTGCTGCGGCGCAAAGATGGAGATTTCCCTGATCGGTTAACAATGTGTTAAACACGTGTATAAACGCGTAACAAATAACATTGCGTTAGATTGTCCGCGCGTTACACGCGAAATGGGGAACCCTAATGGCCGAGTTACGCAGATTGCATGATTCGCGAACCGTGTAACGCGACGACTAGAGGTTTCGTTTCCTCCGCTTGTAAACGTATTCCGTGTCGTTGGTTTGGATGGTAATATTTCGAGCGCCCCGGGGCTTTTTCCCACGGAACTCGCTCGGAATCTCAAGCATTTGGGGAAGAAAAGTAGAACGGCGTTCGTTACTCAACTCCCCCGCCAACCCCGCCGAAACTGTTCGTTTCTTTTTGGAGATCAAGCGAATCGTTGAACGTACACGCGATGGGCGGTTCGTGATTGCGCCCGATAGAAGGTACGGATCTAAGGATTGAATACAAACGGAGACCACCGTGTCCTTGTAGAAAGAAGCCCCGAACGAAAAGAATTCTATATTCTCTTGTAAAGAAAGTTATAATTTGTACTTGATAATTATTCTTTCGTCCAAAGAGTTAATGTTCGACCTGAAGGAGACGGACCTTGCGATCCGTGGATCCGCAATGTCGGGACATGACCCAAAAGACACGAGACAGCTAATGATATAAAGCTTTGCGTGTCGTGAACTCTATCGCGACGGTAAAATGGTCGGTTGTACTCAGCGAGCTACTCTACCTAGGTGATATTTCACCTGGAACAACTCTTTCTCGTGACTACGTCGATCGCATGAATTTTTCAGAAGGACGTCCTAATGTTCTCTCCCCCTCTCTTTTCAGCAAACGATAATCGTTCCGATCAGGGGAGGACACTGCGACAAAACTCAACTACCAGCGATTATTGAAAAGAGAGTGCTAAAATTTGTAGTTCGTATCACTTCTAAACTTTGGTAAACAAATACAAGTGAAACGTGACCGTGATAGAAGTACGACCCCATAAATTTTAACAGAGCCTAATGATGGAAACAATGGCACCGTAAATGGCGAAATGAGTGAATCGTTTAACCTTGAATGTTACGGAGGCGGCGAACCGAAGCGTTCGGAAAGCGATTTTGGGGATCAATCCGTTATCGCGACTAACCTACCGCTCGTTAATTTAATGATAGCGGGTGTGATCGCTGGTGAACGAGACGCAAAGCGGCAAGTGGCATTGTCGCTATCGCCGACAAGTTAGGCGCGTGCTGGCGTGACGGACGCAGTTACGAGTGCGACCAGTAGATAGCCGAGATTTAATTAAAACGTGCTCCGGGCCGTCTAGCCCGGCAAACAATCGTGAGATCGTTTCGCGTCAGATAGGACGGTGTGAAAAAAGCAATGCGTTTTGTTCGGCTGACGAGCTGAAGCCATCCGTTATGCCACGGGTACCAAGCGGAATTACTCGATCCGAATCGTGTTTCTTTTCCATTGACACCTCCGCGACCCTATGCCACTCGAGAGGATTCGAAAGAGATCCTGCAGAATCCTGGGCTCGTCATACAGAGGTGGTGGAATTTTCTGATTCATGGTCAATCGTGAACAGGAAAAGTTTTAAATTCCAATTAGAACGAGGGAACCTTGAAGTCTCTTCCCGACTTTGAAGCCCACGTCTGACGCACAGTCGCGAAGATGATTAACGGAGCGGTGAACCGTTAGCCACTTTTCCCCAAGGATCCGGTGACCGTGTTCGTTCTCGTCTCACCCCCGCGCAATCTATCTGGACATCATGCTGCAGAGTGGGCGGGAACGTTGCAATTATTAAGAAAACCCGGCAGTGTGACGTATCCGTTGATTGGCGCGATCAATTCTCCCACCTCGGAGCGAAAAACGGTGCAAGCTGGCCATAATCTATTTACAAAACAATACATAATTTGTAACAATTGTATCTTGACAACGAAGAATGGGGGGACAATTATTTTTTCACGCCATTGAAATCGTTACGAAGTCCCTTTTGTTTAATTATACAGGAGTAGGAAACATTATAATTCGTGGTGAAACCGAACAAAAGTTAAATAATTTTTTCGTACTAGTCCCTGTTCCTGCCCTTTCATTGTTGCGTTGCAAATCGGTCCAAAGGCCGTTCGCGAAAATTTTTACACCGACGTTCGTGCGAGGCGAAAGATCGATCGTTACCAGCCGCGGTCGTAATAATTACAGTCGGTCAAGGATCGCTCGATGAGAAGATATTCACGGTGTAATGTAAATCGATCGCTGGAATACCGTGGTACCTCTAACTGAGACCGTTGGTTAAATGCGCCAGGGCAAATTGTTCCAAAGCGCGCTTTCGCTGGTCGTTATTGTATCCGGGGATGGTTTCCGCGCAATTAAGCCAGAGATTCAACGCTGAGAATGAGATACATACGTCCTAATTTATTCGTCGTTATGTCGGCGAAATTCAAAGTACACGGAGACGTCGCAGTTAAAGATTGCACACGGAGGATCAGTTTAATTAGGTTCTGAAGCATTGTCTATGATATAGGGTTTTCCAATAGAACTTTCGATCGTCATAATCGCCATATTGCTCACAAATTTCGTTGCAGAGGATTTTAGAAGAGTTAGTTACTTAGCAAATTATCCAAACGACTTGGTTGCCCTTAAATGGAGAAAAATTAGTTGCACACGGAGGATGAATATTGTATTCCTGACGACGAAGGTACCTACGCTGTAAAATTGTGCGAAGCAGGTAAACTAATATCGAGAGTGAAGAAAACGGTTGATAAATAATCCCGGGGAACGTTGTCCGACGCGCCACGAGAATTAGATCATCTACTCGTAGCTTTTATTTTTGCGAAACTCGGGGGTGGAAAATGATAAATTGTTCGCCGTGAGAAAGCTACGTCGTCGTAATCCCGTTGTATCAGCATCGCGCTACCAACTCGTGATAACCATTGTACAAAGAGTTCGCTAGCTGCTTCAAACCTTTTCCTTTTGCTGTTGGAATTGAAGTGTCCCCGGGGCTTGGGGGGTATACTACGCTGCTATCTACCTTGGAATAAACGATTCTTAGTTCTTCGACTAATTTCCAACAGAGCGTCTAGATTACACAACGAAAAGAAACGACTCCTGTTTCCCATTTACATAAAACGCCCCCCCCGTTAGGAGAACGAACGACTGGCCGCGTATATCGGATCTTCGCGCGAATTCCCACGTGGATTCTTTTAAGCTTAACGAGCAAACCGTTCGTTACAATTCACTCGACGCGAACAGTCGGCAGAAAATGTCCACAAATTAATTACCCTCGTCCAACGGACTTTCAGTCCATCTTGGTCTTTGCTAAATGACTCGATTCAATGGTCAATGCATGTCCAAAACTTCGGAGTAAATTATAGTCTACTTCACTTACGCATTAATTTTATAGTTTCGTGTCCGAGGGTTACAAAATGAAGTTTGTGGCCTTAAGATATCCTCGGTGGTATACCTATCCATTGCATCCATCAGTTTGAAACGTCGACGGTCGGCGGAGCGATTAGAATCGAGTTCCTAAAACAGTTTTACAAACACAAGCGGTCAGATATCGTTCGGTCGGAGGTTCGTACATAAATTCGAATTAGCGCTGCTTGCGGTAGGGTGCCTGGTGGATCGTGAATCACAGATTATCGCGTAACAGATCGAAAGTCCGGTTTCGATTGGAACTGGTCGAAGGCAGGGTCTGTGGAGAACGCTTAGTCAGAGGGACGGCTAATGTGTCCCATGGTGACAAGGTTGAGAACGTCTATGTTGCACTTGCGACTTGGCCAGCCACCGTCGATCAATTCGAATACGCCGACGTGCACGGGAGAAACTTCGTAACAAGCCCTTTGACGACAATTTCGAAATTCAATCGACAGCGTCAACTGGCGGCCTCTTAAACGCGTGGCCCACGCGAAAAGGCGTCACGCAAACGTCCGGTGGCATTAAATCGCGTAAATTCACGTTACGTCTGTGAACGAGACGCAAAAACCCGCACGGACGCGGGCTCGACGCATTTATGTAAATGCAATTTACTTAATGATCGATTCGAGATCCGGATAAGCCGGTAATTGCCCGATGAATCTTTCAGCCGGCTTGTCCGACGTCGTTTTACGAACAAGTACAATAAGAAATGTAGGTCGAGCCCTGGTCGCGAGCGGATCGGTTTTATAAATTCCAACGAGTCCTCCGACTCGAACCCGAAAACACGCGGTAGTAAATTTTCTGTCGACGAAAAAAAAGGATAAAAATGAAACGGGACAGAAGAAAAATGTGTCGAGGCGAGGCCAACGGTTTTATCAGTTTTACCAAGAAACGGGACAGAAACATTTGCCCATATTTTCTAGGCGTTCGTTTTATATTCATGATGCGTCTCTTTGCCTAGCTAACCGTGAGTAAGTTATCGGGATGGGAAGTCAAAAGGTAGAATATGTGTGCCCACGTGCCACATAAGCGTGCGTAAACGTCCAGTTATGTGCCTGGTACATCCCCTCCGTACATGTACCAGCGCGGTACTTAATAAGTGGGGAATCTAGCATGGATCGGATACCAAAAACCATGAAAAATAAATTTCTACGACCTCATCTTCGAGATACAACCCCGTTTATGTTTTAAAGGGCGTCGTATCGAAGAAATTTGCTATTGGATGCGTATTGAAATATGAGGAAATCGATAGACAGCCATGTTGTGGAATAACGTTTTTAAATATTAGTTGAACCAACGTTAGAAGTCCTGCACCCCTAATAGAATCTATGTTGAACAGAAATACCAATGGTTAAGAACCACTGATGTAAACTATTAAAAGCTCTATTATATATCCTCGCTGTATCGTCTATTTCCGATCTCCGAGGCAACATGGAAATTCTACGCGCAACGGAAATTATGGAAATGTCAGGAACAAAGGGATTTGAATTGCAAATAAGAGCGATTAATATTTTTCTTAGACATTCCGCGGTAGTGATCGAAACGGCATAAGGGTTCTTTGACTCCTGTTTAATGCACGTTGAGCTCTAATTTCCCTACGTTTTCAGTCAACGACCGCGACGAACGAAAGTCGTAATTCAAAGTGTTGTGTTTGTTTCAGACAGTGTCGGTGACCGTGAGCATACTGACCCTAGCATGCATATCTGTAGACCGATGGTACGCGATATGCTTCCCCCTCGCTTTCAAGACGACCGCAGGACGAGTGAAACCCGCTATCCTCATAATCTGGGTGATAGCGCTCCTATTTGGTAACATTATCCTCTTGCATTCCAGCGAAATACAAAGAGCGTTCAAAGAGTTCCCGGTCTTTGAGAACATAGTAATTATTTAACAATATGCGCGCCAAGTTTCATAACAATCGTTGGTTTTATAAACTTTGTCGGAGAGACTTTTGTTGCAATGTGCCTTCGGTGATGTCCTTCCACTACCAACGTAAAGAAATTGAATCCTGTCTGCAAAGAAGTCATCGATTTCCAATTAGAGAACAAAATATAATAGCGAAATCAGCAGGGAGAAGAGAATTCCACAATTGGCTTACGAATAAGCATTACGATTACAATGATTTAGAGAAATGAAGTCACAGAACTTTTTGAACGCACCTTGTACAAATATCAGATCGATCCATGTATTCGTTTGTAGTTTGGAGGGAATATTGTTCGTTGCACATTCGTCGAATCGTTTCTGAAAAACTCTCAATCATGTACATATAAAACCAGTCCGGATAGAGTCGTGTTTTAACTTGTCTTTCACGGTAAAATTTCACCAACCCATTGATAATGCGTTTGCGAGGATTAAATAAAAAGCGTAGAAATGTTCAGTTCCCATTAATGCCTATAGCTCGATACGAGCGTAGCACAGAATTTTAACTCGACGAGCTAGCGCCTGTAATCTGAAACGCGCCTCGCTGTTGCGCCCATTCCTGATATATCTCGCTCTGTTCGTCGGACAATTTTCGCGTGACTGGGTCTCAGCTCGAGATAAAAAAGGTCGATTCCTCGAATGAATTCACGTCCCAATCCCGAATACGTGGAAAACTCCGGTCCCGAACTTTTCGCAGTATTTGAGAAGAAAAAAACCATGAAAAAACACTCACCGTTTTGCGCAGATATTCCGGACCTGGTCGTGCTGCACGTTATCGTACCGGAGGGCAATCCAGACGCGATCCTGGGTATCGACTGCGACGTATCCTGGAGCAAGAACAGTCAACTAACGTTCGTCATCGCGAAGTTTATTTTCCTTTACGCCGGGCCCCTGCTTTTCATGAGCGTTGCTTACTGGCAGATCGTCAAGGTCCTCTGGAAGAACAACATTCCAGGACACAACTGTAAGGAAACAGACGGTTTATTATTCCTAATTTGATACTGTTGATTGTTTCTACTTGCCGACACCTTATCGTAACAGTCGTGTTTAACGCGACATTTAACCCCCGCGATATCGTGGGCGATTAAAACGTTTATACTGCTACGGTAAAACGACTAATTTGATCCGATCTGCAAACTCTACCTCGAAACGATGCTAAGATCGGGCATTAAGTCCGTGGGATGATTAATTATTGCACGGATTTGCAGTGCCAGCACAGGCCTCCCAGATGAGCCAGACTTCTCCGGCCAACGTTGGGAATCTCGATGGGCAGCTGCGATACCGGCGCAAGGCGGCTAAAATGTTAATCACGGTGGTCATCATTTTTGCCATCTGCTACTTTCCGGTCCATTTACTCTCTGTTATAAGGTACACGTCGATACTATACACGACTCCTAAAAATGCAACAGGCAGTTTAAACAGTTTCGACGCGAATGGAAATGTGTACAGAGTTGCATAGAAAATGACAACTATTATTACGCGGGAAAAATCGATGTACGTGTCATTTACTGTTACAGGTACACCAGTGGATTAACGGAAAGCACCTTGACAAAAGTATGGGCCTTAATATCCCACGGCCTCTGTTACTTCAATAGCGCGGTTAATCCTTTGATCTACAACTTCATGAGCGGTAAACGATCTCTGCTTTTATCATTTTCGCGACTGTATTTCACAATCTGTACCGCGGACCAATGACATCGACCAGACGCGTCTTTCTTCCGATAAATTCGGACGCAATTCTTTGAAGCGAAAGATTATCCGATCTCGCGATAGAGTTGATGAACAATGGGCTGACTTTGTTCGAAATTTTATCGACATTCGCTGTCGAAGAGCTTTCTATTATATATAAACACGACAGAACACCCTTATTAAAGCGTGGGATCGTGTTTCATTCGTGGGGAAATAATTGACAAGATGGCCGCGTTTGCAATCCAACGCAAGTAAAAGTTAACGGGGATGACTCCTCGTAAGTTAATGTTTTAATATTCGATTTAAACGTTACCGTATAAATATATGTCGAAAATTTGTCTCGACAAAGATTTTCATTTTGCGAGACGAGAAAAGACGTTATACGTACCGGGGTGTTCGTTTGAACGAAGGCTGAAAGAGGGAGAATAGGAACGGTGGTAACGGAGAAAATCAAACGGAGACATTCAGCGTGTGGTTTGCAGGTAAGTTCCGGCAGGAGTTTCGTCATATGGTCCGGGAATGCACACCCCCGAACGATCACAGACCAAATCAGCAGCTCAGCTACGCTAACACGGCAAACGGATGCCGGTCTGCTCCTCAAGGTCGTCGTGAGCAATTATGACGCGCAGAGATGCGAGTCTCTTGGGTGAAAAAAGCTCCTAATTTCGTCGCGGAGGGACCTCATGGCGGAAATGATTCTCCGCAGGAACAATGTAGTCTTGAATATTGCACTCCTCGGACTCGATCACGCTCAGTGTGAGCTATATTATATCACAGTTATTGGCTGCTATGAGGCGACCTTTTAGCCATTTCGCGCGCGCAACTGGCAGGATTAACGGACGCTTTCGAGAATCGAAATATTCTTTAGATCGATCGCTCGATACCAACGGTAAAAAACGGAACTACAGTAGTAATTTGCAAATGAGCTTGATTATTTCGCTTCTGGACACTAATATCGAGCTATGTAAGAAACTAATTAATTTCGATTTAATATTCATTGCGTTAAGAATTCAAAACAAAGGTCGATAACGAAATATTATATGGCTTGCCCTTTCCGTTTACCATTACGTCAGTTGCAGTCGGTCGACAGTGGCGCCAATATTAATCGCGTGCGTCCTACTTTCGAATTTTATAACGGTTTTCGTCTTTCGTTTAATAACCCGGACTATTCTGCTTTCATTATAATATATTACTGCGGAACAGCAATATACTCTATAAGAACCGTTCAACGACACAACGAAACTTTTCACGTTACAGGAAAATTTCGGAAGGAGTTTAGACGTGCTTTCCGTTGCTTCCAAGAAAATGGTTCTCGTATTCAACGTGGATATCTCGCGAGCTCATCTAATCCTAAAACGAAGTCCCGGACCACGATACGAACAACGTTAAAAAATAATAATAACGTTCAACGAAACACCGAAATTATACCTCTCAGTGCTATAACGAGCGTTCAACAAAACGAGAAACACGACTCGTCGTAAGTAGATCTCGGTGAATTGTGACTGTTAAACGCGTAGTATGATTCATAAGTATAATTTATTTACATGTCATTCGAGCTGTAATGTTAAGATATACGATACTTGATAATTACAAGAAAAAACGCTGCGTCCCGTCGGATAGTATTTAAATAACAGATGAAACTTGGAAAATTGATTGTATTTTGTTCCTACTTTCATAAAAATTGGTAAACACTGGAAATCTATTCCAATATGGTATTTTACTCGATGTAACAAAACATCGAATTATTTCAAATATGTTTGTTACGATAATGAACATTATTGGGGGGGAAAAAAAAAAACGTAAAACGTGAACCAAAATGATAGGCACGCATGCACATTTGCATGTAATTCTTTATAATCGAATCACATTCATGATCGTTATTGTATCTATATAATTTTCCACCTATTTACCGTAGGCGCCGACGAACCTTATATAAAAAGTTTAATAAGATATATATAATTACTACTACTATGTTATAAATATAATGCGATGTAAATCTCGTACTGTGTATAATATTCCTAAAATTTTACGTAATCTCGATAGAACTTATCTTTAATTCACTAAATGTTACATTTCTATCACGTGCTTAGATCACTTAACGCAAGAATCAATTCCAATGTTTGTACGATCGCTCATTGCCCTATCCTCTTAAACGGAAGATTTTTAATTCGATCGATAAAAGTTTTGCGTCAGATTTCCGTAAACCTCGACAAATCGAAAAAAAAAAGAGGAAAAATAAATTTAGTCACGTATGAAAAAACTTCTTATCAATATCTTATCATTCCATTCCATCTTGCCAATAACAAAGCATATTGTCGTAAGCGTAGTAAACAAAAAAGAAAAAGAGTTGTCGTGGTTTAAACTTTTCGTACTTATTACGAAAAAGTTCGATAGATGTAATCAATGACAAAATTAGTAGTTAGTATTATGTTAGCCATAAATACACTTTGTAGATAAGCTAAACCATAATAATGACCATCTTCTTTGTGGTACATGAAAATCAAATATTTTCCTTCACTGTCGTAACAGAAGTAAGGTTAAGTAGTGATTATTTATTAAATAAACGTACGTCATTCATCCACAGTTTACTCAACAAATCGCAGTACAAACGTGTTTGTACACACAAGACATAATTACATACTGACGTTACTGACCTGACTATAGTCTATTTACAATAGCCGTTGTATTAAAAAGATATATCGATTTATTAATCATTCTACCAATCGATGCTGCATGCGTTAATATTCGATATGCGGTAGTACATTTAACACTAGTCCCCTCCACTAATAATCGATCATTAGTAGACTTCGTACATGAAAGTAATTTAACAATATTGAAGAATGTGATTTTAATAGTGGCAGCAGATCGATGGAATTCGTAGCGAAACATTATTACAAATGTGAACTACGAAATATACAACAATATGCTGGAATTAGATAAAATCATTCGAAATATGTATTAGACACACACATCCAATTCCTACGATGTTTCACAAGCAACCTGTGAAAACCAATGCACTACACGTACTGTATAGTAATTTCATTAATATTACACGGTATCATTATAATATAATGCGTACTCGTACTCACGAAGATTCACAATTATGTCCTCTCGGGAAAAACATTAAAGCCTGTGCGATGTCCCTTTAAGCTGCTGCTTCTTCGATTACTGTGCTTTCGGATGTAGTGTTTTCAATTACGCTCAAATCATTCTCAGTCTTTTCCACGACTGTCTCCAGAGATTTCAGAGGAATGATATTATGATCATCTATAGTGACCTTTATCGAATCGTCAGCACTTATTTCATTTATGGGGTCCGACGTAATAATTTGCGAGTCCACCGCTGTATCAATATCAATGTCTTTAACATTCTTTCCTTCATCCTCAACCACAGTATCCGTTATTGCACTTAAATCTTCATTTTTCTGCATTTCCTGAATCTGCACAGTCTCCTCGATTGGCGTACTATCAAACGGCTCTGGTACAATATTCTGTTCATCTTCAAACAAATTGTCCTTGACCTCTAGTTCAATCTGTTGCATATTACCGGGTTGACTCGTTTGTTGTTGCTGTGTACTTCTTCCTCTCCCTCTACTGCCCTGATGTTGATTGTCCGGTGGTGGGAGAATTGGAATAGCTGCTTTCGGCCGTCTCATTGGCGCCGATTGTTGTTGCTGTTGTTGCTGCTGCGCTGGACTATAGTAAGTACAACCTTGCGGTTGGAATAATTCTTGCGGCGGTGGGGGACGCTGAGGCTAACAAATTACAAACATCCATGAAAACCTGGGTATAATAAAACACCGAAGTCTCTCTGTCATTACTATTATACCTGCACCGGCGGGCTATATCCTTGATAACCTTGATAATTTGGTTGAAATGCTGGTCCATTCGGGCCGGAAACATAATTAATTATACTAGGCGGAGCAGTTTGCGGGGAAATAAACTGCGGCGGCGGTACCAAAAATGGCGGTGGAGCATAACTAGCAGGTTGGCCATTGGGTGGCAAAGGAATAACAGGTTGTCCAGCCATAGGTGTTGCTGCGGTAGCAACAGGGGTAGTCTGCTCAAAATGACCTGGTGGATATCCTATCAAAATAAAGTATATGCCATTATATATTAAGCGACATATATTTACACACACAAACGCATTTTCACGCAGACATGTCACACAATGTACGTATCCACATACGAAAATTAGTTCTAAAAAATAAAACAATTACATAAATGCAAGAAAACTGTTCACACAATCGATCAAAATACTGTACTCTGTCTTACCTTGTGACTCTAAAACAGCTCTTGAATTTCCAGCTAGGTACATGTACATAAAGTCACATATTAATATCAAATGTAAATTACAAACGATAACCCAAAAAATAAATTTTATGAGTAATGTCGTTGAATAGATGTTTCTAATCCAGTTGATTACTTCACAGAATGCTCAATGTTTACCTTGAGGAGGAAAATATCCATGTTGACCATGTTGTCCGTGTTGTCCATGTTGCGGTGGATAAGTCTGTTGTCCCGGAGTATCGGACACAGTAGGACGTTGCCGCAAACTGGAATATCGTCTCGGTCTATTAGCTGAACCATCTTGCTGCTGAATCGATTGTTGCTGTTGCGATTGTTGTGGTTGTTGCGTATGAGACTGCTGTTGCATTCTCGGAGGTACTGCGTTAGATCTCTGTTGATTGGACGACTGTCCATAGAAGTTCTCTGAAAAAGGTTAATACGAAATATAGCATCACATAATAAATACATATATTCATTAAACACTTACTATTGTGTCTTCCACTTTGATGATACTGTGTACCATCGCTAACACTAACGCGTTTCATGTCATTTGTAATTTGTTGTTCATCGTCGTTCTGTATAGTACTATTTCTCTTATTCTCGGTGGTGATCGGACCCGCTCCGTGTCCCTTTGGTTTACTCTCAACCATTCTATTAGTGACCATATTGTTATTAACGTTTATCCTCATTCCTCGCCCGCGAGTTCTACTTGCTGCCAAGCTTACAGACTCTTGGACGTTCCTCTTGTTATTATCTCTTGGAGATGTTTTTGCATTGACCAACTTATCTGCATCACCACCAGCGCCGCTATTTCCGTTGCTACTTTGAGTATGGGATGTATGCTTCGTGTCCTTTTTCCAGGCTGGGTTTGTGGGTTCATTGGGAGCCTTATTTTCGTTTCTGTAAGTTAAAACATTTAATTAACATTTTCAATTCAATTAGGAGAATAACACGAATTCTTTTATAAAAACGTTACGCACGTGTGAACATTAGACGTGCTGCTAGATTTCGTTTTTGGGCTATCACCCTGAGTTTGTAGAGGTGGAAAGTTCTGTACTTTATTCTGTGATTTATTTTTACTACTGTACCAAGCAGATGAGATTACCGGTTCTTCTACTTGTGGGGAAGAATTTTTATTAGTTCCTAAAGCAGGGAAATCTTCACCACTTCTACTAAACCGTTTATTTCTAACGGCAACATTAGTTCCTGGTTTCCCATATGCATCTTCATCTTCCCAATTACGCGTATATTTATTAGGGCCACGTCTGCAACAAATAAAATATGTAAAAAAAACCATTACAAAAAATTGTGACACTGGTAAAGATATACTGACCCATATCTTCTTCTTCTTCTAGCTCTGGGTGGACCTTCTTCATTCCTTATATCATACCCATAAACTGCTATCAATTCTTCATGGCTCTTTGGTGCCTGTTCTTCATCATTGTATCTATCATGATCCCATCTATCTTCTTTGTCTTTCCATACTTTCTTCTCTTTGGTTTCTCTCTCATTTTGTGGCTCTGCATTATTATCTGTCACTTCATCTGCTGTTCTATCATCATGCTCATAAAAAGTTCCTCTTTTAGGAATATATTGTGGATTGCGTCTGTCTTCATCATCATCTAATTTTTTTTGAGGTTTCTCTTCTTCTTGGCCATCTCCACTTTCTCTTAGTGCACCATCTTGAGATTCAACATCAGAATCTGATGGGTAAATATCACATTCTGAATCTTGGTGTCCATCAGTTTGTTCACTGCTCTGTAGAAAAAATATACAAAAGGAGTACAAGGGTATATGCATGTTATCTTTGCTTGTATCGATGTAATTTATAAAAGAGTAAAAAATCGTTGGAGTGTACATGAATATATTTACATTACAAAGTAGAGTAATTGTTAGAATTTTTTAATAAGGCGTTGAAATACAAATTGAATGTGCAGATTAAAATTATGACAGTCCGCGAGACCAGTTTGCCGGTAAATCGAGCACAAAGAAAAGTTTCCCTAGTTCGCGATTACATACAGAAGTATTACAACAGTCTATTTAATCCGCTTAATCAGGCCTTCGGCCGAAGTTTTGATCCAGTTAAACGCAAAAAACATAATTTCAATAAACGACAAGAGCTCGAAAGATTATAAAAACTAAATAAAGAAACAAATGAAAACTGTTCCTCCGAAAGTTTCCGAAATATTTAGTCAAGAAAACATTTTTCTATCGACTAACCTGGATCTCCTTCGTTGTGTTCAACTCCTCGCAAGAGTCCGAGAGGTCGTCGGAACCGCACGACTGATTAGATTTTCGACGACGTCTCGTGTCCGACATGTTAATTCGACCGGAAGGCGGACGTTCCTGCACGTTCCCGAATTATCTTGGGTTTCTTTTCGCAAGAACGCGAACAGAACAACCAACGGCGGATGACTTTTAAGGTCGAACTAGTTTGTGACTTTGTGCCTGTTTCTACTTGGACGAGTCCTCGATCACGATTCTCGGTCACGAATCACGGACTAGACTATCATACTATCGAGAAGGCACACCAGGTTTCGTGAAACTTTTCTGGTAGAAACGATTTCGTCGGATCGCGCTGTCAGATTGATACTCGTTAGCAATGGCGGTTCTATGAACTTTCGAACACCAGGCTGGTCCGACCTCCTGGAGCGTACTGTATATACCGATTACGATACTCGATCAAAGTGGTTTCGTCTAATAGACTTGAACAACGCCACCTCCTCGTGAATTAATAAACATTATTCAAAGAGGAATTACTTGAGGATATTAAACAGAGTTCATACAATACGATATAATTGATTGCCGCGGAAATTCGAATTTTTACGCGTTGTAAACGCCACCTGCGAGTCTTTTAATCCACTGTTTGCATTACGTACGTTCATTATACTTACGTGGGTTACGGACTTACGGTGTTCTCTAAATCAGGGCCGTATACCTACTTTTAGAATCCCTAATCATTTCTACGGATGAAATTGCTCTATCGTACTGTTTCCGAACGAAGTATTGCGTGAATGGAAATTGAAAACCTGACAAATGATTACATGTTTTTATCTTTAATTGTTCTTCATTGTATTGTACACATTGAACGGTATTACGCAGAAGACTGACCACGTATACTGTTCACGTGGAACAAAGTTATTGGTATTTGAACGTAACTGAGGTTAGGCAAACGTTGAAAATTTCGTACATGTAATGTCAATCGCACGTGAAAATTGTTCATAGAAGAAGACCGTACGAAATGATTCTCTTCCATGAAGAATGAAATTTAAATTACTTTGATGGCGGACATACGTTACAGTGCCTCCTTTTAACACGTTAGAAGTACTTTTTCCGAACTACGCCGTGTCCGTAAACTATTAACATTGAAATTACCATTGTCACATACTCATAGATACCTTACATGTATACGTTGACTAAAAATATGTGATTTAATTACAATTTTATAAAAATGTGGAAACGCTGTGGTATTTGCAATGTGTTCTTTATCATAATCGCTATTGTAAATGGGCACGATTTTAGAAGTTTTGATGACACGGACCTCTTTAAAATTAATTGGCCAGGAAAAGCCAAGTCCGATTTATTAGTGAGTATGAGTATAAAACAGAAGTTAAAATGCTTTTAAATATTATGTTACCTTCGTAAAGTGATTAAATGTACATTTCTCATAGGAATCTCGGACAAATGTAGAACCATATTTTATAACAACTGCACAGAATGAACGATACAAGTGTTTGATTCCTGATACTACAAATCAAGAGCAAGATTATAACGAACCATACCATGGACTGAATCCAATGGAAATTTTATCATTTTTATTTAAACATGATACTTGTTCCTACAGGGTATGTATCAAAAAACTTATTTTCATCAAAACTTGCAAAGCATTTTGCTTTAAGTAAAACTAATATGATTTATGTAGGTTGAATCTTATTGGACATACGAATTATGTCATGGACAATTTGTACGCCAATATCATGATGATAGAGATGGGAAAAAGGTGAAAACGCAAGAATATTATTTGGGATCTTATGATAAGTTACAAGAACTGAAGCTTATAGCAGAATATGCAAAGCAGCAAGAAAATCCTAATAGGAAAAGAGATATACCAATTAAGAAAGTTGATGGTATCAATATGCCTTACGTGGAAATAGAGATGACCGATGGCACAGTTTGCAATATAAATAATAAACCACGAAAGGTTAAAGTTCTCTATGTCTGTTATCAACATGATAAACATGAACTATTTTCGGTGAAGGAAACTGTTAGCTGTGAATATGAGATCATTGTCCTTTCTCCTTTATTATGTGCTCATCCTGACTACAAACCACAAGATATAAGAGAGAACGAAATTAATTGTCTACCGGTTGATACAGCACCAACAAAACCAAGAGTTCTTATGGCAATGGAGATGGAAAGTTTAACATTGCGGCATCAAAAAGTGACGGTAAAATCACCTCTTGGGGATACTTTATTTTCAATCATTTATTTTTGACTATGCTTGTGTCGTATGTATATAATATTATTGTTTGAAATAAAATATGTTTTGTTATTTATTTCCTGTACATGGTAGTAATAAATTTTGTTAATGGTTTTTGCAAAACACATGCAATATGTTTTCAAGGAAGATTCTATATACTCTCAAATATTGTGCACTGCACTTTTTTAATATAAAACACTTGTTTGTTTTTTATAAATTTTAAGTTTGTTCACGCGTTATTCGTCTGGCATACTGCAATTAAGCCGCGTTATGGCTTGTTTTATCTTAATATTAAATAATTCAGTTTTTGTTCGTTTATTATCTATATACTCAATTTATTTTTGTTGCACAGGATGACAAGCTGCAGAAAATCTATGCGACCTTGCATGTAGATAAGGAGGGCCAGGTCAGAATATTTCGTAATTTTGGGGACAGGTTCAAGCGCTTGATGGTTCTTGTCATTTGTTATCATTAACGTATATCTCATTCTGTCCCTTCCTTTTCTACATATATTTGTTTCTTTTGAAATTACGTATCTTTCAAAGCAATGATACAGTAATATTATGACTGCTACTTGCTATTATATCTTTTGTATCAATGTCCTCATGCTTTACTTCATTGCAACCAAACTTATAGTATATTCTACATTTTTTATTGTTGCTTTTCACATTGCTTCAAGCAGCTATTGGATAGTACCAACAATTTTTTAACATTCGATGCCAAATGATGCATGTATTTTAAAAATAAATTAAACATGTTTTGATATTTGAAATCAGTTTATATAATCGTTATATAATATAATGTAAAATTTCATTTTTTTCGCTCTCATTATTAAAAAGAAATAATAATATAGCGCTCATGTATCTAATAATCTCATCAAATTGATATTAACATTGATTGCAATTGTCGCAAGGATATTCGTTTAGAGTATTCAGCAAATAGTAATTTAATCAGCATTTATATCCATTTCAGGATGGTGAGGCGCGTATTAGAGTTGAAATACATCCAGTCGACGTTATAGACAAGCATAATAATATCGATGATGCTATAAATTCATTAGCAGACCAAGGTATCAGTCCGGCCGAAGTTAGTCCCGTGAAAAATTTCTTAAGCGGAAAAAATTGTTTACATGGTGTAAGTATTTTGTTTTTTATACCGTATTCTACTTATATTTAAGGGAATAACATATAATGTGTATAAATAGGGCAATGGATGGTGGAAGTATGAATTCTGCTATGGACGTTCGGTAGTCCAGTATCACGTAGAGCGTGATAGTACAAAAACAATCGTAAATCTCGGTAAATTCGATAAGCAGAAGCATTTAGATTGGATCGCGGCTCATCCACATAAAAAGCTAAAGTCACCAGAGCTACGGAAACAACTTTCCCACTTTTATAGCGACGGAAATATCTGCGACAAAACGGGTAATCCAAGACAAACGGAGGTATGTCGCATAAAACAAGAATAAGTAAAAAATTTAACGTAATAAACGCGCATTTAATTTTTAGGTGAAATTGAAGTGCATCGAGCACGCGGCCAGTCCATCGAGTGTTTCTCTGTTTCTGCTTGAACCGAAAACGTGCGAATACATTCTGGGAGTCGAATCGCCGTTGATCTGTGATATTTTAGAATACGCCGATGAAAATGGACTTCTTAACGAAAAATTTGAAGTTAATTTCGATAAGTTGAAGACCACCGCTTTCCACGAATACGACGATTTGGACGAGAGAATAGCAAACGGAGACGACTAGAATAATATATTTGATTAACGGTTTATAAAAAAAAAAAAAAAAAACGTTTTGATGGTAAATGTAGTAGTATCAAAGTGCCAGACACTTGCATTTAGCTTCAATCTGATTAGATTAAAATTTCATTCATGTAGAATTCTACTTTTATCAGTATACAGGCATAAATACATAAAAGTTCTCGTGCATACAGGGTGCTCTTTACAATATGTTTCTCATGCAACCATTGGAATTCTTCAGACCAACCGCGCTCTACGCATATTGCCACAAATTGTTGTACGACGGCTGTTGTAGCAATATATAAAAGGTTTTTTCACTCTGTAGTCTTTTGGAAAAATAATAAAACCTTCTTACGTTAATTTCATTTCATCATCACTATTCGTTTCTATCGTATTTTCAGACGACGATATTGTATGTGAGACAACAACGTTAATATTACATACATCGAATTCCCGTGAGTGACAATAAATGTTATCATTGTCCGATGTTAAGGCCGACACCCACACGAAATTGTTGCTTCTTGTGATTTAAGAGGCCGCTAATAAGCAGTGAGGATTCTGGTATCGGATATAATCTCTTCTCGAAAACACCGCCGACGGTGGTCTCCGAATTAAAGATCCCGCGAAATACGAGATCCGCGTACGGAACGTTCACCTGATAAACAATAGTGGCGATCGAATGATGAGTACGCAAATTTGTGTCTAGCTCGACGCCGAGCTCCAGTTGCGAGCTAGCTCTACGATGATAACACAAATGCAAGCCTGCTTCGCCCACGGTACCAGAAAACGTGGTGGGTCCCGTGCTGTACCTAAATGCCATGCACATGATAGTTTGCTGGATCCCAAGTATCTTCCAACCACGAAGACACGCAATCTCCGCTCCTAACGCAATCCTCGACGTGATCGATTGCAAAAAATGTATCACCACCGTTCCTTGCTTCTTAAGTATTTGTGGATTAGCCACGGTCATCGCCACCGTGAAATCATTCGCGCGATACTCCGCACTGAAGCTCGATGCTTCGCATTTCTGTTTGTCGAATTGCGCTGACAGTTTGTATCTGAATCTACAACCTACAGTGTTTACGAGCGAGGCGGTCAGGTTCCCATTCGGTGAAATTTCGCCTACAGCTAGAGGGTATTTCTCTTTCAGGCCCACCATTTTCGTGCCAACGTATTTCGCGCCGAATTTGTAACCGGACGGAGTCACGGAGCTCAGTATGATCGAATGAGTTACGTTGAAGTGCTGGCTGAGTATTTTGTTGATTGTCAGCCGTGCTCCTTCGAAATTCTGAGGATATAGATCCTTCACCTTTATGTGAAGGTCCTCGAAACTTCCTGGATTCCCTGGCCCTCTGTCCTGCGGTTCCACGCACGGTACGCATTCTTCCTCGTTTGATATTACGCTTGGCTCCTCCGTTTTCTTCGCCGACGCGTGGGCCATACCCATCGCGACACATTAGAACATTTAAAACTGCTGTCGGTGAACTTTTTCTCGGCGCTTGTTAATTTTGTATTTTGCGCGAACATGCGGATAATGTTTGATTTTAACGCGAGCGGGTTATAGTTTCACGCGTCTGCCAATTTCAAACACGTAGCGCCGGCGTACTCGAGTCTCGATGACTCGATCGTCGCGCCCCCCGTAGTACGACAGTACTACAGTTTTCACGTTCATCCAACAGATGTCCTGCGCGATAAACCTTACAGTATTTTATTTATATTTGCGTTAAATAACTACTTTATAGAGGTTTTGATCGTTTAAATAATCTTTTAAAATGTTTCAATGTTATACAGATAAGAAGAAAAAATAACTGTCACGAGCAAATGATTTCCTGTGCTATGCAGTCAACGGGGCGTGTTTCTCGCAAGTGCTCGAACGGCCTGATGTTCCTTTATATAGGAGGACCGAAGCGAGTCTCTCGGAAGTGTGTGCTAGTGATGGCACAACTGAACATTGATCGCTAACGTAGAAATTGGTGGCAGATCTGCTCAGTGGGTGTTGTCACGTGGTCGCTTCAAGTAGCTTGTGTTCGGCTCCCGATTGCGCGTTCAAGTTCGTGGTTCGAGTAACCTCGAATTTGCACGCCTGCACGGTCGAGTCTTCACGTCGCTCCTCGAACTACCGCGATTTCCAAATTGGGGGGCAAATCGAATAGGTCAGACGAGGTTAATTTGTCGCTTCCATATACAGGCACTGCAGATAAGCAGTATGCCATGTTTTTTATAAAAAATTTCCACATAAATTGTCAATCAATGTTTTTTTACTATTCCTACACTACGTTCTTATAATATGCCATCAATTTTTATAATTTTTATATAAAATTACGAATACATAATGCAAGGTAAAGAAAGCAGTAAGCCAATGATTTTCGGTTCATTCTTATATTACCAAATTAGTACATTTAACTTAAATTTAACATTAGCACATAAACATTACGTATGAATTTTCTTCTGTGCCTCGCTATTGATTTCAGAGGAAACTTGAGTGAAAAGAAGATTCCAATTCCACACTTCATCCGGTTCTTTCGTCAGATTCTCAGTGTACAATTTCTCCGCGAGAAGAGAAAGACTAACACCGTTTAGAGACGTGAATGCAGCATTTTTTACCAAATCTGTGTCGAGTTCTTTGTATGCAGCAACCCTGTTCACATTGATCCTACGAGGTAATTATTAATGTAAAATAATTAAACGGAAAATATAGAAAATATCAAAAACGAGACCACATGGCAATACATACGTGGCTGCATTGATGTCGGATAATACACTGTCTTCTTGTATTTCATCGAAATCCGGTATAACAGGAATATCTACAAATAACGAAAAAAAAATTAGCTTGAAGATGTCTTGAGCTTTAAAAACATTATGATCAACAGGAAGTTAAGTATTCCTTGTTCAGAAAGATTCTTTTACTCACCGCTTATCGGATCGTCCTTCTCCGTCCCTCGGGAACGTTCCCTAAGAAACAGACTATCAGTGACTATGGACATCTGATTCGTTAATTCCGTTCACTATACTCACTGTTCGATGATGTTAGTGGCCCCTCGTGATCTAGAATCGAAGTGCAAGAAAATAACTATTACTGCTGAAATTCCTTCTTTCCGGAAACAACGGATATTACAAAACGTCTTACTTCCCGCTTTTTAGTTCGTCTCCCCACCCCGTTTTCCTGGTGCGCGGAGGTACCACAGGTGGTTGCGACAATTTCCCAGAGGGCACCGATATAGGACTCTCGAGGAGGTCATCGTCCGACTTGGAATCCTCCTGCGTAACGTTCTGCGTCGAACGTCTGCCGAGACGTGGTAAAAGCTGAGGAATCAAATGCCCGGAAAGCAATGTCAGACACTGTAAGTCTCCCTCATGAAACGAAAAGAAAAAAGACGTAAGGATAGAAATTTCAGGATTTACCTTCTTCGAGGTGATTTCCAAATCCGAAGCCCAGTCCATGTTCGTCCATCGAATTTTCAGTTTACGAAGGAATACAATAGTCGACGTAACCTGTGTGTCTGCGAACGGTAACCATAACAACTGACCGCTTCGCCATGCGCCGTTGAATCGACTTCGCCGTTCGTCCTATGGGTTCGCCTTCCCCCCACTTTCGCTCGGCGAGAAGCGCAAGAAACGTGACTGGAAATCTCGTACATACGCGCGGCATGCACGTAACCGGTTTCGGATTTTCAACGCTTTTCGACAACGGCGCGTCTTTTTAAAACTTACGTTAACACGGGTCGTATCGAAATCGGAGTACGCACAAACGTAACGCAGGTAATAAAATTAACAGTACTATATTTTCTTCTCTACATTACGCCATACGAAACGCTTCTAAATGCTCAAATATAACTCGTTGAATACAGAGTCGCTGCAAGCATGCCCTACAGGTATCCCGTTTCGTGAACAATAATCGAAAAGAGAAACAGCTAATAGTGCTTGGTATCGTCTATCTGCCGCTGGTACTCCTCGTTGTCGGGATTCGCCTCGCAGCCGTTATCATTGTTTGGCGGTCTCACTCCGTTGTACCTGCGGATGAAAGAGTTCCGGTCATTTTTGTTAGATACCCCGGTTATTGACGTATGGTACACTAATCTCCCTGGTCGATTGCAGGAGTGGCGAGGATATTCGATTCAAGAACCTGGAAAAGTCTCCCTTGCACAGTCTCCACGGTAGCACGTCGATCCTCTCGTGCAATATGGCCGATATCTCCGGGCTGACGAAGTTCGGTGTCCCTGCACCGGAACCGCGGGTCACGAGTTTCCTCCTGCGGTCATAGCAGCAGTGCTGCGCGGCCACGCTTCCGCTTCCTTGCATCAGCAACGAGCGCACGCAGTAAGCGGCTCCCGGTTTGTAGACGTCGAGCCTTTGTGAATCGCCGCTCACGTCGCGCCACCTGAAATACCGCTTCTGCCTCTCGTCCCAAATTTTGTCGTCGTAAAAGATGTTGCTCGGGTATTGGCACGGACAGGCGGGCAACGAAGCCAGGCCACCTGCAACGGAATCGTCCGGTTCGTGGAAAAGGCGGTCGCGACAATAGATCCCCCGAATAATGGCGCGGTTATACCTACCTAAGAAAACCTTCTCGAGCTTGTCCTTGCTGTTCAGCCACTTCTGGCAGGGGTCCTCGTTCGTCGCGTTCACGAAATTCAGCTCCTTGAGAATGTCCCGGCCGTTCGCGACGGAAGCGTTCCGCAGGCTTTGAAACAGCTTGCTCAACAGAACGCCCAGGCTCTCGTGGAACGTCACTTGGTCGTCGATAGCCGTGTAAATGGCCGAGGGGCGCGCCATGTCCGCGTAATCGTCGTTCTCGTCGAACTCTTGCTTCCTCGATCGAACGTCCATCCAGGAGGGCGTGTTCGCGTCTTCGACCTCGGTCTCATCCTTCTCTTCGTTGTCCTTAACATCGTAATCTTCCTCCCCCTTGGTCTCATTGTACAACCCCTATATACCGAGGAAAACACACGCCAATATTTGCCCCGGTTACCCCTCGAGATTGGTGTCTACCAAGCGTCAATGTCAACGTTACCGATAATCACCTGCGCGCGATCGCTCGTTCCATGGATCGGTCGTTCCCGCGGCTCTTCCTCGACTTCCGACACCGCGTTCGCGACGTCTCGATCGTCCTTCGTGTCGTTGCGCCGCGGCGGTGACAATCTTGCCCCGAGGGACCCTCGGGAACAGCTCGATCGGTTTTTGCAACGACGTCGTTTCCGGTGTTTCGCGTGTCTCGTCGGGAACGTCTCGTCCTTGTCGTCGTCGTTCGGCCTGTCTCCGAACGGGGGAAGAAAGGATCTCGCGGTAGACCGTTCGACCACGATTCCTTCCAAGTTTCGGCTCGCTTCATCGTCGCCCGGCTTCCCGAGCGGACGAACGGACTGGTTAATTATTTGCCAAAAAGAAAGAGGGGTTCGTGAATCGGTCGATCGACCGGCGCAGAGGACAGAGCCGAGGTTGCAGGCTGAAAGGTAGCGGCGGTCGTTTGCGTGAACGGTCGGCGCAACATCAAAAGAGGCCGTGTTTGGCTCGTGGATGAGATACGGGGGATCGAGCAGGGAAAAGGGACGCAGCGGTACACGCTGGAATGGAACGGAGCGGAATGGGATACGCTCGGCGATCCGAGAGACGGAACGTTTCTACTTCTGGGAAGCGTGCATTGCGAGATCGTTTCCCATTCAATGGCGTAGCAGCCTGCCGCCGAGCAGGCGAAATTTTCTGTTTACGCGGCGATGCTATTAAACAGAGTTGGGCCATTGCTCGAATATTTCACTTTAGATTAATTTATACATTATAACCCATCGATGGAAGTTCAATTTGCCCGACTCTGCTTTCGCTTTATCGAAATCGAAGTTACAAACTAACGTTTTATTATGTCAAAGCGACCCAACTTCGATATACTTACTTGTTGATCGTCCGCGTGCACGAAAGAAGCAGCCAATATCGATCTGAAGACTAGCATCCAGCAAATTAAGACCGACGCTTTCATGTTTGTCACCGACAATGGGGCCGCGCGTTTGTCATAATGCTTCCTTCGCGGGCGTTCGAACGCGTGGTATCCCGGATGGTTAGACGCAACGATGGTTCCTTTTTAGCGGCACTGATTTCCATACGATCGATACACGCGATCTATGGTCCATCCCTACGATTACTCCACGATGGTTCCTTGCTCGTGCATGCGCGATCGCGATAGACGTTGCTCCCGTGTCGTCGGCCTCTTTGTTTACACGAATGTTACGCGTCGCGAACGGCCGTCGGTGTCAACGCGACTGTCGATACCGTGTACGCGTCGCGCGGAAGAGAGACAACGCACGCAAAGGGACCCCGCGATTAAAAAACGCGCGACAAGAGGGAAGGAAGAAGAAACGCGGCGTACATGAGACACGAGGCGCGTACCGTTCAAAGGCCTACCACTATATGTATAGTTGTAAACCGGTGAAGTGTTCTGTCCCACTATAATGACCAAGTGGCGGTAGCGGAGAGGTTGCTGGAGAGGTAGCGCGCCGGATGACAGAACACTACGTCATTGTACAGGCCGTACAGTTCACGGCTCGGGGTTTCTTACTTAGCAGCAGCTCCGGAGCCTATAGGTCTTCTCTTTTCTTTTTACGTCGATCCGTTTTGCTCCGCTCCGTCTCTCTGCTCTCCCTTTGCTCTACGTCGGTCTAGCCTCCCTCCTTCCAGCCGACGTCCTTCCAACGTTCAACATCCTTAACCCTTCCAGCAGCGTACGGGCTCGCGTGGCGCGTTTTAATCGTTTCTCCCTCGTTTCTTCTCCGTTTCTCCGATCGTTGTTCATTAGCCGCTCGCGTGTTTCGCACGAACCCGACCTGATAATTACAACAACGAAACACCCTAAAGCCATTCCCAATTTTTGTTATACGTTCGGAGAACTCCATTCTCACATGTTCGCTTTTCCACCATAGGATCTTAAATTGGAATCTGGGCGAAAGTTCTCGACCGCAGCGGGTAAAAATGAAACAGGGATCAACGAAACGGGAGAAAACAAGAATACGGTATTTCCAAAAAATTATATTTAGTACTACGAAATGTATATATAAATAATTTTGTGATTCAACTGTATATTTTTGTACACAGGAGTACGATATCTACGAGTGGACAGAAACCGGAGACCCCGAAGGTGTTGCGTTCTCCTTGTATGTTGGTGTATCGTGGTGGTTCTTGCCCCCGCGAGCGTCCTCGAGGAATCCGCCCGTCGCGTACGATAATTATGTAAACGAGAGAATACGTTGGTGAGCTCGTAAGAACTTGTCATAGGCCGAACAACGCGTGTTACGATACCAAGGGATCTAAATACAGCGGTGGAATGCAATGGAACGCGTTCCGTCTATTTTTAACCGGGTGGATTCGAAAATACACCCACCGCGGATTAAATATAACTGGAGATGCACGCGCGCGGAATGCAGTACGATGGCACGCGAACGATCGGGTCGCCTGCAAATATGCAAATCCCCATATCGAAAGCGCCACGGTTGCTCCCTTTCATCGCGGAGCGCCTTATTTACTGTCCGCGTATTTTCGTTTAAATCTCTCTCTCTCTCTCTCTCTCTCTCTCTCTCTCTCTCTCTCTCTCTCTCTCTCTCTCTCACGTTCTCTCCATTTTCTTGGCGCCGCTGACTAGGAACAAGAGACTCTCGATACTCCGTTTTCGTAAAGTCTCAAATAAAACTTGGAATTATTTTTCTAAACTTTTAACGAAAAGCTGGTCGAAAATAGGTGCAACTAAAGAATAGATATCGATTACATTTTAAAGGAGAACGTTTGTGCTGTTCGAACGACGCTCATAGTTATTATTTTGGATCCTTCGCGGCTGCTGATCCGGGCCAGTGAATCAATTTACGTCTCCTTTCCGTTCAGCGCCGTGACAAACGCAAGGACAGTTAGAAAGAACGAGGATCAAATACTTTAAATTATTCTTCGGACAAATTGGCCCGGCTCTGTAAGAATCGTGGGTGGAGATTTATGCCCGTGCAACGATTCCAAAGGGGAGTGGTAACGAGAAAACAGGAAGACGCTGTGGTTGGACGATCGAGAGATACCGCCTAATCGTCTGTAATTTCCCTTGATTCTTCGCGCTCGTTGTCCCGTCGATTATGCCAGTACGTAGTGGTCCAGAACGACGAATTGCGAGTTCATTTTTAACTATAGAAGTACTATCTGATATCGCAGATGTTCCTTGTTACATCCTTATTCGACCTTCTTTTGCGCACCTATAGTACAGTATACCTTTCGAATTATCAGCTTCTATTTTACCGTAAAATAGATAAATTAGCGAGTCGAGGATGTCCGTCAAATCTCGCGTCGATTCACGGGGCGCGGAACGAAGACCAGGGGTCGTTAAACTAATCTGTTTACGTTCCACGATCCAAATATTCCAGCGATGCGATAAAACGAGAATCGCGACACGTCATCGGGTCACGAAATGAAAAAAAAAGTAAAACGCGAGAGGGGAGGGAGGAAGACGCCAAAGGGTGTCGGTGGGACGAGATTTGGAGCTTCGCGGCGCGTACCATTAGCACGGAACTGTTTATGGTCCTGGTCTCTCGGTTCCGATTCGGCTTCGTTTATTTACTCGTAGATCGTCGACGGTGGGAAAAAACGAGTTAAAAGAAACAGTATTTAACACCGGTAGCAGTGACATTCCGCGACTGCCTCTCTGCATCCAGCGGCGCCAAAGTCATCGTCTCCGGGCACCGTTACCGTCACGCTTATTTTATTGGCTCGCTCGTAAAATTTACGCCTCGATCTCGCCGCTCGAAATCGTCTCCGTCGACAAGAAAAAAAAAAAAGAAAAAATCGCCACGCCGCCGCTCGCCCCCGTCCCGTTTCGTTCACCTGGCTTCGGTTTATTCGACACCTTATCAACGAAAATAATTCCGCGCGAGATCCTGTATGTAAATAAACGTATTCGCGACCGGGTACGATACCCCGCCGAATATAGAATCCGCTAAATCTTAATAAACACCGCATAGACGCGTGAGAATGGGTGTAAGAAAAGACGGTCGTCTCGCTTAAATATTCGTTTTATTCAATCGTAATTAAAATATAAATAACTCTAACGTATCAGATACAGCATTTATATACAGTTCACAATTCGACTAACTCCCTACGTGTGTGCGTGTGTGATTATAATAATAATTTAACGACGAATACAGGATACGATACGGACGCGTGCCGATCGTTGATACGTACGATCGTGACGCGAATTTAGGAATGTTCTTATGTACAAAAGTCGGGGGACGATTGATTGAACGGGCGATCACGAAGCGAATCTGTGGGAATGACTCTCGTAACTAACGCGCAATGAAATCGTTTCTTTACGTCACGCGTGCATTCACTCTCTTTGTGCATACGTTCGCTCATTCTCTCTATCTGTCGATATCTTCCGTATACCATTGCTTCCTCCGCTGAACGCTGAAAGCGTAACGCGCGTCTGTCACCTCTTCATCCGCGAGAAGAACAGGTGACCCGTCGCGACGATCTCAGACGATACCTTTAACGACACCCGCATCGATTCGCGATCATGTCTTGGTAGACCTTGAGCACGACGTTCTCGTTGTCGTCGAAGAACAGAATGGTGGTGCCCAGGAGTTTCGTGGGCACGCAACAAGGTCTCTCCACGCCCTTGACCAGCCCCATTTTATGAACGATCCCTTGGATGGTCGCGTGGTTTGTCGGCTGCTGGTCCTGGCTCAACGGCGACTCGCAGATACCTTTGCAATAATAGGCGGAATAGCCGAGCGGAGCGATGATCGATGAGGAGAGACCGATCTCTTTGAAGTCTACGTAAAGCTCGTGCCTCGAGCACTCGGTGACGTTCTGTTGGACGGACGCGTGGCTCTTGGTTGATCGCTTCTGGCGAACGCTCGTGCGAGACGTCAGCCTTCGACGGACGCTCTTCTTCGCCTTCTCCCGTCGCCTCGCTCTTCTATACACGTTTATCGTCCTGAAAATGTTCCTCGTCGAGGGCATCACTTCTCTGCGACGACGCCCGGTGGTTTCCGCCGCGTCCTCGCTACCTCCGGCCACCTCCGTCACGGTATCCTCCTTGTGCGTCCTCTTCTGTCTTTGGAAATACTCCGACGCGTTTCCGCTTTCCCATCGAGCCTCCTCCGTCTGACCGTGCCGACCGTCGTGTCTCTTGTCGTTGTACTCGTCCTTCAGATCGATCTTCTCGTCGTCCTCGTCGTAGGACACCTCCGCCTCCACCTCGTTGTCGTTGCCGTACGCGTAGTAACGAGGAACGACCTTTTTGTTTCCTAGCTGGCCTTTCCCGTCGTCGTCGAACAGTACCAGGATCGGTTGCTTGCTGTGATGGTACTCGTTCCGCCGTGAGAACTCCACGTTCACCTGGTCCTCGAACAGCGTGGTGGCCGTCACCAGCAACCCCAGGTTCGGTTCGCCGTTCAACCAGGCGAGGACCGCCTGTTTCACATTGAATATCTGGAAACAAACGATCGTTCGGTGCACCCGGAACATCCGCCGACTCGAGCATCGACCACGAAGCTTACCTGCCAACCGGACGCGTGAGCCCCGACGTATCTGACGTTCAGAAGCCTGTGGAGATCCGGGACGTCCAAGCTTTTCTCGTCCATGACTTGGTACACCCTTATCTGAAGGAGGTCTACGTTAGAGGAAGATCCAAGAATGGATCCGTGGATTCGCCTTACTCACCAAGTAGTAAGGAGTAGTAACGGTGGACGGGTGCATGGTTCGCAAGGCGGTCCTCTTCCGATAGAGATGAAGCTCCGCCTCCAACACGGACTCGTTCACTTCCAGCCCCGTGATGTTGAAGAAGTAGAACCGCGACATGGACGTGTCTGCCGGGGAGAGCGTGTGACTTTGAGCAAACTTGGACCGGCTACGAGACCGGAGGCGGTTTACGCGGAGGGAGGCGCGATTACCTCTTTCGATGAAGCTGCGGACAACCTTGGCGTTGTACGGATTTCTACCCCGCGTGACGCCGCTCGGATCGGCGACGTTGTTGTACAGTTCCAACATGAATTGCGGCGGCACCTTGCGACGTCCCGTCTTCTCGCCGTGACTCCGAATACCGAGTACCTGCAATGGTTAACCGTAGGTAGCACTGCTAATATGTCCATTGTTTCGCAAACGTTTACGTGTACAAATAACAGAGCGTCTCGCGTAGGAGCACGGACCTGTTGCAGCTTCTCTAGAGCCTCGTCCCGGCGGGCGTCGTGATCGTTGCCCTCGTTCAGGTCGGCCAGGGACCAGCTGTCCTCGAGTTCCCGTCCGTCGGCATCGTGGTCCTCGGAGACGTCGGCGGGATGGGCGTCCGCGTCGAGGTGCCTCGACAGGAACAGTAACGCCAGTAGTAGGAACGGTACGATTCCCGTCATCGCGCTCGTCGGATGTTTCGGAATCCTCCGAACGCGGCGATCCTCGGATCCGGTCGCGGCGAATACCCCGGAATTCGACGATCGGTTCAGCTCCGGCGAGAAACGACTCCGTCGCGCGGCGACGGGACGAAGAAAACTGCGGGTTCCGTGGAGGAAGGAGCGGACACCTTCTTCTCTGCTGGCGGACAGGAGGTTTGCCGAACCGAACGGGACGCTAAGTAGCATATGGGAGGTCTTGGCTGCGAGGAGTCACCTTTATGCTATGCCGGGAGTTACCTCCCCCGCGTTGCTCCCCGCAGCGACATCGGCTTCTCTCACGGGACACCGACGCGACGCTACGCGACACGATTCAACGCGGCCCGACATCGTCGCGCGTTGACGATTCGCCTCCCTCGTACGGATTCATCTCCACGTGTACCGATGGAATTCCAAGCGCTTTGGAATCGGCTCGAATTCATACACCGAGAGTAATTATTAACTAGATTTTTCCTAACGTCCAAGGAACCCTCGACGCGCTTTTATATCGCGATACGAAACGGTAAACAAAAATATTCTTCGAGTACCTTAGACCGCTTAAAAATATAAAAATTTCTATTCGTCGCTGGAAACACGTGTTTCCGTATAGTTTCATTTTTAGCGTAAATTTCGGTTTTCGCTTCGAGAGATATCGCTGTAAGAAAATATGCGCGTAAACATGGTAATGAATATTCGAAATACGGAAAAGACTTTAAATAAATATGAGACGAGCGTGCTGAATGGCGACGTGAGAGACCGCGCGAGCGTAGGAACGATTATACGATATCTTTCGAAGGCGAACGAAACGGACGGGGAACGAGATGATGACACCGCGGGGCTATTAAAAAAAGCTCACGCTTCCTAAATTCCGTGGATTCGTAAGTGGGGAGTTATGTGGCTCGGCGGCGATATTTAGATGTCGCGAATAATCGGCCGTTTTCCTACGCGCGGACGATGACGGATCGCGGCGAGGATATCACCGTGTATTTTCGCCCACGCGTTCGAAGATCGAGCGCGACTTCGACCTCGTTCTTTTTGTTGCATTTATTTCGTACGAGCAACGCGGAATGAGACCAACGAGCCGGAGCCAATGGCTGTTACCGCGAAATTGCCCGGTGCCAATTGGCCTGCCTTCTGCAGAAATGCGCGTCGAATTCGCGGAATGCGCTCGCCTTATTGTCTCGTCGCGTTTTAACGATAGGGCGAATTCGTATGCCAAGTCTAATCCTGGTTTAGTTCCCGTGGAACCGAAACTCGTCGTCTGGCGTCTCAAGAGACCAGCGACCACGCTGGAACTAATCGTGATCCGCGGTTCCGTTCGTTGTTCGTTCCTCCGAAAGATTCTATGGCCGTTTAAGGGAGCATTCAAATCGATTTTTTTCATTTCAGTACAGTTTACAAGTATTTTTTAGAGTGCTCCCTTAAGCGACCAGAATACGGCGAGCATGGACCAATCGTAGGTAACCGTTGTTATCTTTTTTCTACAAAGTCATCGTATGTTTATTAATCATAGCAATACACGGTGCATGTAGGAACATTGAAACGGTACTGTGCGATTACGCGACGCGTAAAATAGTTTAAATCGTTATGTTCCGCTGGTCCGTTGGGTCGAGGAGGCTCCTTTGATTCTCTCTGCCCAATTTAAACGCAGGCACACTGAGTGATTTGTATGATCTCTCTCTTCGAACCTCGACGAGTCCTGTAACGATACAACGCGTGAAAATTATTTGCTTAAAAAATTCTATCGCTCGCGAATAAAAATTTGCCCATTATTTGTGATAAGCGATGTCGCGTACCTGTACTCGTGTACTTCGAATTTGGCCGGTGTGCAGGTGTGTTGATTCGAGTACAAACCGGCGACGCATCTCGATGGCTCCTTTTTGTCCCGCAGAATGCACATTTCAGTCTCGTTCCCCGGACACGTCCCGACGCACTGTCCGACGTTGATATGCTGTTGACGAAGTAACCGTAACGTGGATTACAAAGCCGTTGCGCCAAAAAAAGATAAAACAAACTTACACGAACGATCGGCCTGACGTCCGTCGTGTTCGTTCCGTCCATAATTTCGACTTCGCTGAAGTCCAGAACGGTCTCCATGTGGTCCATTTTGTGGCACGCCCCGGCGCAGCCACACTTCTCGATCACCTGGTACACTTCGTCCCCTACAAAATTAACGCGTACGTCGCATCCGTCGAGCCGCTTCCGGTTGTTACAGAGCATTGAAAGAAATTGGGGTCAAGCTTCGAGGACACGAGATACGCAAACACAGTGACGGACATAACAGATTGGATCTATCAGGCTGACAATGATCCGAGACGCGAGGCAAAATAATTTTCTTTCGAGCGACAAAGTCCGGATTTAAATTCTATCGAGACGCTGAACATTTTTAAATATTATAAAACATATTACGAATCTCTTCTCCTCGGTTTGGATTTCTTTCGACGCTCTGTACGATACGAGTCTTCTACGTACCATTCGGGCCCTTGATGCTAGACGTGCTGTTCCTCGTTGCTTTACATCCGAGATCTTCCAAAAATCACTTGTTATTGATAAAGTTCAAAAGCGCGTCGCAACGCGGAGAATGGAAAGTAAGATACCTTTAGCACAATGGCCCATACACACTCCGACATCCATCACGGCTTGATGAGGCGTTCCGGAATGTACTAGATGCGTCAAGGATTCTCGTTTACATGATGAATCTTTCGTGCACTCGCAAGCTTCTGTCACTTCGATCACGCGAACGCCTTGGATCGTCGAGACCCTCTCTAATTTCGTGGCCTTTGGACGACAATGCGATTCCGGAAAGCATCTCTGGGGCAACAAACAAATTGTTTTCTCTTTAAATGTATTCAAAAGGATCGCTGGACCTTTGGATCTCTAGTTTGTATCGAGTCTAAACTTCCTAGGGGGTTCAATAGCGTAATAAAAAAGAAAATTGACGTCCACCGGTGGGGGGATACCTCCCAGGTCTTTTGTAAGTCGAGGTTTATGATACGGAAGATTTATTGTTAACGTTTATTACTTTCAAACGCGTACGTAATTATCGCGGTACACCTTTTCCCGAACAACGATTGCCGTATCATAAACCCACGGCGCTAGAAATCGTCTCCAGGCCTGACTTCTCTGTGACCCCTCCGCAACAGGGTTTTGCACCCTGTCACCGCCAAAAAATTGATGAAATAATCTGATAGAACCTGTAACTCTCATGGCCGCCATATTTGTTAGAGATACACGGTCGCTCGACGCGTTAGAATTATTTAAAAAACGAAGCTCGATAAGTAAAATTGTGTAATTAGGGGGAACGCTGATCCTCTGCGAATAGTCAAGGGACTCTTGTCCGAAAAGGTAGCTGGCAGCTTCACAATATTGCCACTTTATCGCGGTCGTACGTTACGCGAGTCGCGGCATTATCGATGCTGTCTCAGATGGAATTTATAATATTCGCGCGGTTCGTTATCCCGTGTTCGGACGGTTCTCTTCGGTACTCGATTTCTTTCGCGACACGCGTGCCATTTAATAATCCACGCTGCGTGATAACCGACCGTTATCTTTGCGGCCAGTCGTGCCTCTCCCTTCCCCGTGTCCCTTTAATCCCCCCCCTCCACCCCCTTGGGATGATATTTCTGGCTAAGAATAATTTCTAATAAATTCCGTTCTCAGGTACATCCATCCTCGCGGTCCCAGGAACACGATTCGGGATTTAGTAGTTGGCCAAGCCGGCGCCGGATCGGTGACCCGGCACGATACGACCTTCCAAGGACGCAAAACACATATCCTCCCGTTCTGCATATCGCGTGCAAACGTTTCTCCTTCTCGGAGCTTGTTTCTCTCCCGCGGCGTGGGTGCTGCAAGATCGTAAACCAGTGATCGGGTTGCATCACGTGACGAAAATAGCTCTGTCCACGGGAACGGGGAACGAACGTACGCGGAGGGCCGTTCCCGAATTATTTGCGAACAACTCCAAACGGACCAGAGAACTCCCATGTGTACCGCAGCAAAACTTACGGCGAAACTTCGATTTCCCCGGAGTAATCGATTAATTTGCTATTCGATTTCTGGTTCGCTCGTTCCTTCGTATTTCGAACGCATTTTTGTAGACAACGTTGCTCGCGGTACGACTTGTTATAGTTATTATGTAGTGGTAAAATCAATTAAGGCTCGATGATGCCAGTAAATAAAAAGAAATGTTCAGAGTCGCGTCATTTGGCTCTGAGTCACCGTTAGGCGAGGTTTACGACAAGGCTGAGAGTCGTCGTTGGTTTTCGAAAGTTAAATACCAATATTTCGGTTATTTCCAGCACTCGGGTGGCGTACAATTCATAATAGAGCCCCGCCATAAACCTGGGAATGGCCAACGATGGAAACGGTGCGCTGTTCTCGAACGTTCCTCAGCCTCGACGCACCCCCGCAAGTCACGTACTCCATTCCAAGGTCACCGCGCTAAGGGTGCACCGGAGAGAAGAATTTTACTTGCAAGGAAAGGCACTGGGTCTGTAGTTTCTTCAAACAATCGCAACAGCTGTGACGGCGAAGGTGTTCTACAAAATTAACACGCGGGAAATAAATTTCTTTTAATGTGCATGTACTGTATTACTTATGTTTCACATGTTTTTAGGATACATACCACCAGGAGCATCGTAACAAATAAGAGTACCATTTTAAAATTCCACGACGTTCTCGAGAATTGGGCATACAGGGATCCAAAGCCTGCTGACCATCGTATGCATCGTGAGTTTTCTGATTAGGCTTTGATCTTGATTTTGTCAAAAAAACGAAGCTCATCTTGCACCCTCGTACTCACGAAAGGTTACTTTGCGTTGTGATTTTTTGACTGATTCGGTCATTGGCCCTTATTTGATTAAAAACTGTGGTTTAACTACTATTTTTCTTTGCATAAATTGGTACCGATTCGAAGTGGTTCAACTCCCATCGCTAGCCCCCCAGCCAGGGAGGCGTCTCGTCCGAAAAGGCCCTAAAACGCGTGTAAAACGCGCGTGATCATCGGCGAAGATACGGGGCGTCTCGATACGGTGTACGGGGTGCACTCGCCGTAAAAGTCGCGAAAGATCGTACGATCGCGCGATGCCTGGCGTGGCCGCATTCCAGCCGGCGGATTGGTCGATCCCGTGCGTCATAAATCTACATGACGTTCCTGCCTTTTTTCGCCCTTCGCATAGCCCTTGGCACACGTAACCTGCCGCGGCAACGTGTATCGCGGTATCTTTTTTTATTTTGCGAATTCGGAGTCCCCTCTCGCCTTCTCACTTTTTGCTCGTCCAGAAATTCTTCGACGCGCCACGTCCAGAGAGTTTCTTCTGCGTTTGTTCGCTACATGGATCGCGATCGAGGGCCGATTTTTCAACGGATTCCGCATAGAGAGCTCGTTTTTCGAGAGATTTTTTCCCCTCCCCTCGATCGACAAAACGATCCGCGTACGCGTCGAATATTTCGAGTCGAAGAATCGATCCTCGGCGACCGGTTCGTCGAACTTCTCGCCGACGACGGGCTTTTTTGTCCCGTACGGCCGATTCGCAAAGGCGGGAGAGGATCGACCCACGAAGTTTTTGCACCAGGTGCATCCCGCCAGGTATGAGTCACTGATTACAGACTTGGAATAAATTCGAATAAATCTTCATCGGGGCGTTTCTTTTTGAATTTCAAAGGCCCGATGTTTTGCGATTTTTTTCGAGCGTCGACAATTTTTGTTCGGCCCTTCGGGGTACGCGAAAGAAGTTTCGAAGCAACGAAGAAGCAGAGAAGAATGTACAATGGGGCCTTCGAGGTAAAAAATTCTTCGCTACGTAACGATCGATGGTTAAATGGCAAACAATATATAATCGACTTATCAACTCTTTAGAAAGAAGCTGTTTACCTGCACCGCGGGTTGGCTCGCGTCCCCAGGATCGTCCAAAACGTGTCGCGGACACAATTTGCGACAATGGCCGGCATCGATTTGGATAATCTCTCCCGATATTCCTGAAAAAGAGAAACAAAGGGAAAGATGCTAAAAAAATACTATCGTCAGTCGAATTGTTATTTGTTGCTAAAAATTCATGCACGAGCAACAATGTTGGGAGTATTCGCGACGCGTGGCCAACGCGGTTCAATGAAATTTCGACCGCGTCGCGACGTGTTGTTGATTGAGCGCCGCGGCGCTCCCGGGCGAGAAATGAGACGCGGTGTAAATCCGATGGCGCCGCCGGTAATGCTCGCGCGAACTCCCTACGAAATTTATGAGTTGTACCGCGTTCAACGTTGACAAGATATAAGAAGAGGGTAGAACCGTCTATAGTGTGACCGTGCTATTTTTGGCGCGAACGCGTGGGACACGCGGAATGCGAGGATTCCACGGTGATTCACGTTACCCCGGGCTTTCGCGTACACCCTCGCACCTTTCCGCGTTTCTTCCTATAAATGGCGTTATCGCGAGATCTACTAGAAACGCGAATATTCCCTGTACACTGGCTGAGTCACACGATCCCGCGGCCGTCGACGATCGAAGAAACCGCCGATACTGAAAGTACACCCTTTGTCGTACGCTAAGTCGATTTTAAATCGCGATCTTTTATTTGCCGTCGTCGAAAAGTCTCTGTATACGAATATTATCCAAATTTGGCTACGAGTTTTGTCGAAGAGCCAAACATTTCTTCCAAGACTATTCTTTCCAGTCGAAAGAGTCGGTCTCTCCGGAAGATCAAAAGTACGCGTACGGAATGTTTCTGGGTGGTATCGGCGGACAGCGGGTCACGGCGATCAACGAGGTCGCTTAATTGACAATTGATTCCGACTCGAAGGGCGGTTGTTCCTTCGGGCGTTTCGCGGAACGGTGGTTCGGCGAAACGTTAACTCTTGGCTCGCGGGAGGACGAGGATTCAGCGAATCCCAGTGCCGTCGCGGCGCTAATTGATCTTTACGAGCCCGACAAATCGAACCACAACGAAATTGATCCCGGCATCGGTGCACGGATTCCGACGGTCCCCGCGTCGCGGCTACCCGATCTTTTAGAACGTAGGAACTCGACGTCCACCACCGGATGCTCCATCCTCTCAATCGGCGTCAATTGATTGAACACCACGATATTAATTCACCGGATCGGATCCAGCGACAAGGCCACCGGCCGTTTTACCGCTCATGAACGTGGGGCGGCGAAACGAGTAAACGGAGGGAACCGTGATTCGCACTTGGTCGGTCGTTAAAATTACGCAACCCGCGCGGCGAAATTTTCACGACGTCCCCGCGTGTCTCTTGCGCCCTGCCTCACGAAATCTCATCGTTAATATTTGCTGATTCGCTTACCGTATCCAACGTCGATCATCCTTTCGTGTCTCGCGCAGCACACATGTTGCCGTACCTCTTCTCTGCGCACCCTCCCTTCGTCGCCCGAATTCTTATCACAGCAAGCTGAAACAGAAACACGCCCCGTTTGGCGACGGTGAATGAGGACGTCGTCTCGTGCGGGGGGGTGGGTCAAACAGCGATACAGCGCACTTTCGTAACGAGGGTCAGTTTTGAAATTCCTGAGATTTCAAAAAAAAGAAAAAATAGAAAAGAAATGCGATCGATGAACACGATCACCGTGAGGTACTTGAAGGGCAAGAAAAACAAAACGTGGGTGGACAGATATAAGGAAGGACAGAAAAAAAGAGCGACGAGTGCCTACCTAATGGAAACTTGACGAGGCAAACTAGGGTGAAGCCACCGAATACGGCCCACCGAGCCCTCGTGATTCTTATTCGCATCGGTACGAATAGCGGCGTACGTATCGGTTCGAACGCGACTTGACCGTGTTCGGGACGGTGAAATTCGGCGAACGCAACTATTATGTACAAATCGAGACGCACGACGGTCGGTGTGAAGAAAACCGGGTGGCGTTATTTTACTCGGCCGATATCTGTCAACGGTGGCAACGGTGGAGAAAGTTGTCGCGTCGACGCGTGGACTAATCGTGCTAATTCGTCACAGCGGTCGTTATTCTCATTTGTTGCTAGTGTCGCCCGGATGACTAGATGATACGTGGTGCGCGCAATACTCTTGGACTGGCACGTACTCGACGCATGCAAAAGCGGTAGTCCAAAGGCACAGACGCACCGTGCGATCGATCACGATCGGTTGTTGCCCACGCAGGTTGCGATCTGCGAGAAGACTGGCCGTCTGGAAGCCGCTGGATCTCGCTCAGACGGAGAGGCGTCCGGCTGACAGGCGGATCTCTATTAATCTCGTTTGGTACGGGAACGTCGGCCCGCTCCGTGACGGCTGGCCCGTCCGTCCATCCATCGGGTCTTTTGCCTCTTGCCTGCCCCGCGATCGCCGATGCGCCGACCGATCATGCTGATTTTATGCTCCGCCGAACCTGATTCATCTCGCCTCCATGCAAACGTCAACATTCCAGCCCGTCCAATTTTCCTCCCCCTTCGTCGCCCTTCCTTGTGTCTCATTTTTCTCCCCCTCGATTGTATCACCTAATAACGTTACCCGGCTCGTAAATCGGACGTCGCCGATACTGATTTCCATTCGCTAATTACAGTGGACGGCAAATCGTAAACGAAATATACGCGTCGAACTGAAACATTCGATATAATATGATCGCACGTAACGAGGAATAGATCCTAAGATCACTTAAATGGAATTAGAAAATAATTCTAAAATACCTTCACCTTCTTACAATATATTTATTGTAAACGCGTATCACAGATTACGATCAAATATTGCTGGCCTCGCTTGTAGTTGATCTAAGAAGAATTAAAAATTGCTGTCATAAGTTTCATTATTGATAGTATGACAAAATGAATTTCAAGAAATGATATTACTTCGAAACTTCTTTCCACGCACGTCTTCCAAAGGATCGAATAAAAAGAAATCCAATAGGAAGAAATTTAAGCTATACGGCGGATAGCCTAATAGTGACTGGTTGATGGTACGTTGATGCTTCAAAAAATCGTGATATATTGGGCCTCTGAAGTCCCAAAAGATCGTGAGCGTACTTGTAACGTTCTTTGACGGTCCTTGTAATTGTATCGAAAAATTTACGAAGGCATCTCTTGATCGTTATTAATGCTGTCGATAAATACTCGAAATATTCGAAATATCAGAGTATAATATATGATTTAGTGATTCATTAATTTTCAGGGATAAATTAAGTTCATTTAGACATCTTTGGATACCACATTACCTGGATAATTTTTAATTTTACAGTCTCATAAGTACTCGAGTAAGTGGATACCTCCTACCAATAGAATTAAATCAATAATCCTCCATACAAGCATAAAATAGCTACTGCTCTATTCTAACTGGATTCTTGACAATTACAGTATCGTGCTCATTTCCTGTGAACCTAAAACTGAATCTTCGAATTATCAAATATTCAAAACAATGTTTTAATATACTTAATCATGGAATACTCTGGAGGCTATGATCTCTAGTAATCTCTAGATCAAAATCAGGCTTCGTATAATATGTTACCCAGATGGGATAAGCAGATTGAACAGTACCGACACAAACTTTAGTACTCCCAGAAATTGTAGGAGGCGTTGCAATCACTGCTTCAACTTTTAACACGACCCCCCTCCAGTGTTACCAGGTCGCCGACCGGTGCCTGAAGGAAACTACCCCTCCGCTTCACACACTAATGTACCACCACGTGTATGTGAGTTCCTGCATTTCGGACAGCTTCGTGAATTCGAGGAAGAAGGCGAATGTAAGTCTTTCCTTTTTACTCTCGTAACTGAATCTGACTAACATCAACCGGCATACGACATGGAGTACGGAGTCTTGGACTCCAGGCTCTCGTCATTCCATTATAGATATTTGTATGAAACATGTTATACTATTAGATATCAGAGTGCCTAATTTCCATTTAATTCTACTTTTCTTTGGAGAGATTGAGGGCTACAGTTTAATGAACAGATTAGATACTTTACTGACGCTTCAAACTCTGCACATACGCGAGTGCGGAATGGCGGTCACAGCACTCACAGCTTGTGATTCACATGGCATACTGTGTAACTTTATAATCGTGTAGCTTGTACGTAGTGTCGCAATAAGAATCGTAACACATAGACTGTCCGCATTTCTACGTATTTTATAAGAATGTACGTTTTCATTTTTCACGGTACTTAGCATGAAACACTCATGAGTGCCTTATAGGTTATATTGTCGTAGTAAAGTGTTTCGTTTAAATATTTTGTACACGATTGTTGCAAAATCTGGTGACGACGAGGTAGCAAATTAGAAGTAATATTACAATTTTGTTTAGAATGAGTTCGAAATCGAAAGAAAGTGGTAGAAAGAGTCTTTCTCCTTGGATGACGTGTGAAAAGTGTAAAATTACTTTAACGCAAAAAGATGTAGCCGAGCATGCTACTAACTGTCCACCTAATCTAGAAAAGTGGAATCATAATTTCATTTGCAATGGTACATTGTATAGTACCATAGAACCATGTACACCACAAGGTATAGTCGCCATTGTGTTGATGCACGTACAATAAAATCTTGAATTAACAGACTAATTAATGGTTGGAATTTGTATATTTCTTGTATAGAATCGCCAAAAAATATTACTCAAAGAGAGTTAGACAACATGGTTCTTATATCTCTTTCTGCTTTACAACTCTGTGAGATTAGATTAGCAGAGCCTGTTATAGTTTCAGCCAATGGATGTGCTATTGTTAAAACAGTATGGTCGACTAAAGACAAAACTTCAACAAGCGTTTCATTGATACAACAGGGTAAAGTTTATATAGTACCCTTTCAGATAATATGTATAAGAATAAACTTCTCTAACCACATGTTTCTTCCAGCCATAGAATTAAATAATCTTAAAGGTCCGGTTAAGATCGCAAAATTGAACTGCCCTGTTAGTATTGCTAAAGAATTTATAATCTCCAGTGTTGGGAAACATTCATTATTCATGGAACACATTCATGCAGATGTAGCTGCAGAAATTGACATAGTATTAAAAAACCATAATGAACGAAAAATATTTTCTGTAGGTAATAAACTTAGCATACCTTTTTATGGGAAACAATTAACTTATAAGATTACTGAAGTTATATCAGATGAATGTACAGATAACAGTTTAATTGAAGAATTTAAACAATTAAATTTAACACAGAACGAAATATGTAATATAAAGTTTTATAAAGCACTTTACAAGACAAAGTGGACTATTTCAAACAGAGAACAAGAAAACAAAGAAAATGTACATGAAAGACATAAATATAAGATAGAGAATATCGGCGGATACGATCATATATTAGAAGACATTAAAGATGTTCTTGACATTGGTCTTGGTAGATGCAAAAGTATCTGCGATTTTTACATTAGCAAAGGAATATTATTATATGGAACTGTTGGTGTTGGCAAATCTCTCATTGCCAATGCCTTAATATCTGAATATAATATCAATTCCTTTACTATCTGTAGCTCAGATATATACAGTAAGTCCCTTGGCGAAACAGAAAAAAAATTAAAAGATATTTTCATGGAAGCTAAAGCCACTGCTCCAAGTATTATCTTAATAGAAGAAATTGATAGCTTATGTCCTAAACGGAGCACTTCGACCACGGATCAAGAAAGACGAGTTCTCGCTCAATTAATAGCACTTTTTGACGATATACAAAATACGAACAATAATATCGTGATATTAGCTACAACATCAAAACTTGACTTGGTCGATAGTTCTCTTAGAAGACCTGGTAGAATAGACAGAGAATTTGAAATTTATGTGCCTACTCCGACCATGCGAACTGAAATACTTGAAAAACTGGTGTCAAAGATATCGAACACTTTATCCCCGGAAGATATAGCAAACATCGCGTTCGTTACTCACGGGTTTGTTAGCGCAGACTTGTACGGCCTATGCACCCAAGCAGTTCTAAATGCCGTAAAGCGACAACAAAAAACAAAATCCGCTTCTGAACCGTTGAAAGTAACGCTACCTGATTTCAATCACGCTTTGAATGTAACGAAACCATCGGCAATGAAAGAAGTTTTAATAGAAGTACCAAACGTCCGGTGGTCGGACATCGGGGGACAAAGAGATTTAAAATTAAAATTAAAGCAAGCGGTAGAGTGGCCGCTGCGTCATCCTGAAGCATTTAAAAGAATGGGCATTACTCCTCCTAGGGGTGTTCTGATGTTTGGACCACCTGGTTGTTCGAAAACGATGATCGCGAAAGCTCTTGCAACAGAAAGTAAAGTCAATTTTTTAAACATAAAGGTAACACGTCAAAATGTACATCTACATCTTCCAGTAAAGTCACTTTTATCGTCTGAAGTTATTTACAGGGCCCAGAGTTATTCTCGAAATGGGTCGGTGAATCGGAAAAAGCTGTAAGAGAAGTATTCCGCAAAGCCAGACAAGTTTCGCCTTCTATAGTGTTTATCGATGAAATCGACGCTCTGGGAAGTGAAAGAAGTTCATCCTCTAGTGGAGGAAGTAACGTACAAGAACGAGTTTTAGCACAGTTGTTAACAGAACTTGATGGAGTCACGGTATTAGGAAACGTTACATTAGTGGCAGCCACTAATCGGCCAGATAAAATCGATAGAGTTAGTCGAATTCTTGTGTAATCCTAACGTTCGATGAATATTAGCGGATCATAACATTAGTCTTTCCTTAGGCGCTCCTCCGTCCTGGACGTTTAGATCGCATAATATATGTGCCATTACCGGACGACGAAACTAGGAAAGAGATTTTCGATATAAAGCTAAGACATATGCCGATCGCCGAGGACGTAAATATTCAAGATCTAGTCGAGCTTACGGAGGGATATTCTGGAGCGGAAATTCAGGCTATATGTCACGAAGCCGCCATGAAGGCACTCGAAGAAGACTTAAATGCAGCCATAATTACCAAGGAGCATTTTAAAGTAGCACTTGCAATAATTACTCCTCGAACCCCGACATCCTTAATCAATTTATACAACGATTATATAAATAAAATATATTAACTACGTGAAATTCAACTTTCGCATGCCAATTGAATTTGTCTGTATTCGATAGAATTTATCGTTCATCAAAAGATCATTCTATTGTTTTAACCACCGACCATGCTTTCACTTCAAACTGCTTCTTCATGTGGAAATTTCAACAAAATTTGCAATCATAAAATTTTAGTAACAAATCAAGCATGTCGGTGATAGTAAGGTGCGATCGCCCTTACGGTAAAAGAGATCTAAAAAGAATGATCGAAAGGTGTGAAAATACTATTGTCTATACAAGACATTGAATATTATCACCCAAAAAATTTGGCTAGTTCTAATTTTCAAATAGAATTCAATGGCACAATAGCACGATCAAGCGTTGTTCTTTTCGTGATAATGTTTGGTGTCCCAAACTGTACATATAACGGTTACTTGACCAGCTGTTTGTTTCAGTTGCGGTTGTTGTCCTCCGATGGAACCACAATGTCCACCGTGCCCCCCGTCATGTCCCCCAGAACCTATAATATGTTGTTCCCCGTGCCCCAGTCCATGTAGCCAACAAAATTGCCCACCGCCCACACCTGCTGTCTGCTGTCCTCCTTCATTACCCTGCCCCCCGCGGCCTTTTACGTGCCCCCCCTGTTGTTGTTATCCGTGCGTTACCTGCGCACCCATACCTAAGTCGGTACCCGCCCCTCCCGAATTTGGACCTGTCGTAAGAACGCGTGTCACCACCGGCGGGCTTTTCTATACCGGGACCATAAAGTATACACCTTGTACACCTTGTACACCTTGCGCACCATCTGTTTGCTGTCCCTAGCTGATCCTTTATCTGGTCTCTTCCTGGTCATGGTTCTATCACTTTGGCATCTACTGCGAAATCGAAAGAATGTACTTAGTATACTCTGTCGTAAAACTTCTCGATAGTATACTACACTGTGAAAATCCAAGAATTTTTATGTAGATTCAGTCAACGAAATTAATGGTTAAATTTGTCTTTATTGGAACACTTATTAAAAAAGTATCAAATCTTATACATAAATTAAGCGAAATGTCTACAGTTCCTTTAATTATATTGTTTTATTTAGTTCATAAAAACAAAGTTTGTACAAGTACAATGAATATGCGTGTGTTTGGATGAACGTTTGTATACGTGTTTACATAGACAATACGGTGTAAATCTGCAACGTTCAATTTTTTCAAACCATAACGAATCTTTCTTTTAGGTTGACTTCATTTTATTCATTTCGGAGACGTCTGTGCGATCTCGGGTGTACATTAAGTTTAAAATTTGTAAGTGAACATCTCGCAAATTCTAATGGAAAAGGAATCCTGCGATCTCTGTCCACGGGGCCATGTAAATAGGTCTAGCTGCACGATAACGACATGTAATTGGCCTTTACTAAACACAGAACGACACAAATCGTGCCAAGAGTATTATCCTCCCATTAAACGAATAAAGGCAGTGAGGTGAGAATTTATAAGCTAATTTTATTACTCATTCGTTTGTCAAAATAATTAAGTTCTTTATTATAGATTTATACAACCAGCGAATTCGCCGCGGGGTCTCACTCCATGGACAAATTTAATGTATCGTCCTGTAGTACAAGGTGGTTTCAAATATTTCGGAGTGCATAAATTAGTTCCTCTTGGTCCCCCGCCAAATTGTCCTGTATTGTGTCGACCTGTCCCTATCAGACCGATCGACTCTCCTGGAATAATATCATACTGCGATAGTAGATAAGTAAGTGGTGCCTTTTTCACGGTTTCTGTGGGCATTTAACCCCATGACTAAGTTTTAAAACTTTCGTATCTGGGCCCATAGCCTGTTGAATTGGGACTAAAATAATTGTACACACAATTACATAGTTTGCATATATTATATTTAACAGTATTTATAAAACATTATTATACAGATAAATTAACATAAACGAGGATATATCTGGGGAATAGAATTACAAAATTACAATACCGGAAGCGGGCATGTACATATATAGTAGGTCATACACACACACACACATTCATACGCTCGCTGTTAAATTTCCTTAAGGCGTGTTCTTACTAATTATACAGTGCTGCCAATTGTAATAAGACTTGCTAATATTGAGAGTCCTACTAACCAACTCTGAACTCCCGAATTCTAGGAGATTTGCATAAGTCACGGTGTAACTATTTTTATTGTATTTAAAAGATATGACTAATGACTATGCACTTAAATATTAGATCTTGAAACAGAGTAATAACTAAATAAAACAAACAATGCATACCTTAAAACCATGTTTAAACAAAATCAACAACTTTACATGTAAATGGCATCATTTGATTGTTAACAATATTGTAAACTTAATTTGTTTTATTTAATCTATTGTTATTTCAAGATGTAACATTAGAAAGTTCAATGGAGTCTGCAATAGTGTATGCCTTATTGAGTTCTTCTAAAGATTTCTTAACATGTTTTTCAATAAGATCTATTTCATCATTAGCAGGTACATCAAATTCAGATTTATATCTTGTTAATAAATTTTGAAGTTGTGACCACCTACACAATTTCTTGTTAACAAGTGGCACTCTCTTTGAATTAGTAATAGAAATTTCTTTACCTTCATGAAAAATGTATATTTTCATTTGGTCATCAATTACAATTTGTGTGTTTATTGCTAAAAGATCATTATCATGATCAAGTTTATAAAAATAAATTTTAGAATTTGTTAACTTAGTGTGCCAACATTCAAGCATTTCAAGTTTTTCTTGATACTTAGTTATTAATTCTACAAAGTTTACAATGAAATCTACATCAATAAAATCTACAATGAGTTGTCTACGTTTTTCATAATTGTTTTTATGTAGCAGTGCAAGCTTTTCAAAATAATCCGATTTGCAAAATATAGAGGGCACCGCATCTGGTACAAGCTTTGGACACCTTACTAAGGCATTTCTATGTACACCATTAGAAGTCACAACTCTCTTACATCTTTGAATATCATCTTCACCAAAATGAAGACTACAAACAGCAGAATATTTTGTAGGTGTCCAATGTTTCCTAGGGATAGCAGCTATCCATTTTTTTCGCAATTCCTCGTCCTTCGGAAATAAAAAAACCGAAATGTAATTATCCGATTTTAATGTGCTACTATAATTTCCCTTACAACCGGGAACACAGCAACGCCGTGGCATCGTTACTTTATAGAATTCTTCATATAAAACTACAACAAAGAATACAAAATAATTAATCGGCAGTTACGATAGTTCAGACCAGTTTAGACCTCAGATTCTAAGCAACTGTGCTGCACACAAATATAAAAAAAAAAAATCAACGTGATTAATATATCAAGGAACAAATCTACGTTGTATTAAACATTTTATTGCACTGCACTATACCTAATCCACAGTTTATTCTCACTTATCGCACAAACAAAAACTTAATAAAAACTGAAAAGTTATTACTGAGTGGGTTATGTGTACATCGTAACTGGACTCTCTCACTGTTGCCAAATTTATGTTTATCATGACCAGTGTGGCCAGATTTGGCATAGTTCAGTGCATCGATGGTGACACTAGTAACGATGAATTTCCTTAGCATTTAACGAAGTGGTGGGGAAAGCAGACATATCCTACCATACGAACCATATGTTACGCGGGTCAGCACTTGACGCAACTTCGGGAAATCGATAAAGAACACGAATGGAAGCCTTTCCTTCTTGCTTTTGAACAGCTGAAGTCCATCTGTCTATCCTTGCCTCAATGGCATACAATTTTGAATCTCGACTGCCCGCGCATTATGAGCAAACTAGATTTCGAATTTATATAATATAAATATTTGCTGTCCTTAACAATTAGAACAGATGTTAAGATATTCACGACATATATTAATAGAACCTAAAAAATAATGGATATAGAACTTGTATGTGGTTTATATCTTTGCCAAAATTATCCAGTTATGCGAAGTATCCCATGTTCTTTACATATATACCATGTATATTAAATATTAGATTTTTGTATCATACTTAAAGAATTCAGTATGACAAAAACAATGTTACTGATAAAGAAGTAATTTCGATTTCAGATTCCCATGTTAAATACATCCATGTTTATTCAAGATTTAACAAATAAAATGTATGATATTATTGTAAAATAAAATTTGTAAAAGTATTCTTGGACATGCAGAAAAACGAATTTTATTTTGTACGGTCATGTATGATTAGAATATATTCACGTGGGAAAAGTAAGGTTATGTTTAGTTTTGATCGACGTATATTTAACATTGGAAATTGAACATATCTAAAATAAATAATCAGCATGGAAGTTATGTGGAATCGCAAACAGTTGGAACATCCACCAAATGCAAGTTTTCGTATCGAACGTGAAAAATTTGGTAAAATTTAGAAGAACCTATTTTCTAGAAATAAAGATTGTAATATAATATCTGCTTATTTGTTACTACTTTCAGATGTAACAGGATTTCAAATGATCCTAGAAATGGTTATAAAGGATTTGAGTTCTCAAGAATTGTTGCACAAGGAAGCAGCAATTTTAAGTAGATTAATTTATCGTATGAAGAGTAAATTTAGAAATGACAAAGGTGTTAAAGCAATGTCCAAAGTAAACAGAGCTTTGCTCAATTATCTTTCTTTGTCCCTTGAAAAAGAATATGAAAATTTAAAAAGCTATATTGAAGCAGACGATGAATATGTTAAATTACCTAGTAAACAGATGTTAGAATTTGTTTTGGTCAGAACTCAAGGCTTTGCAAAGCTTATGGTACGCGTAGAAGAAGTCTCAAAACATGCAGCTCATTTCCTGAAATGTAGAATAGCTTTGGGTCATGCTTGGTCTGTTTCCATTATTGCATATGCTGTTATCAGTAGAATATGGTGTGTTATTCTCTAATTATTTAATAAAAATTCATCAATCATTTATAATCCAATGGGTATATTTTTCTATAGGATTTTATCAAGGCATTTAATTAAAAAGTCTTGTACATGGTATAATGGTTTATATCAATATTTAAAAACGTTTAAAGCCTCAGGAATGGACTGGCTTCCCAGAGACTATGAAATTGCAAACAATTTAGAAACATGGCTAGCATTGCCATGGATAAATGAACCTACACCAAGGTGAATATAAAATGTATAACAATAGATTTTATGTAACAAAATTTTCATAATTAATAAATTTGTATTATGTACAGTGTTCCTGATAGTTCTGGATTAACAACTACAATGTTTAAATTAATCATTCCACGCGATGACGAGTCGGACGAAGACGAAGAAATAAAAGTTAAAAATATATCAACATATGCACAGGAGAAAAATGTTATTCCTAATATTGTACCAAAGGATGAAAACAAAAACGAACTTGCTAACGACGATGCGGGAGGTATAAAAATTGAACGCTGAATATTAGGTTTTATAATAAACATATAATTAACCATAGCCTTTATTTTGCAGAAGTTATAGATCGACATACTTTCAGTTTAATACATACTGCACAGCAGGACGAATTCACTAATAACAACCATACAAATTTATCTGTAATTACCAAAAAAAAGAAACATAAGGTAATCTGTACTCAGGATAATAGTAAAAAAATTGAAACAGCAGAAGGCACAAAACCGGAGAAATTGAACAAAAAGAGAGACTCACAGAAATTATTAACATTAGAAAATGTTAAATGTAAGGCAGATTTGACAATACTTTTAAACAAAGAGTCCTACCCAGGTTTGGATAAATTACAATGGAATATGATTAGGAATAAAAGCAAAAAACTACTGAACAAATTGGATGCATGTTCTGACGAAACAAATCAGTCGATTTTATTTAAAAAAGTGATTAAACGTATACAACGTTCGATAGCCTAAATATAGTATAATTGAATTTACTATACTTTTACAGCAAACGTCTTACAATATTGACTATTTGTAAAAATCGAATAAAGAAAGACTAAAAATAAATGTTGTATATGTTATGAAAAGTATTTTATGTTAACGGTGTAAACATAAATTCATAAATAATGCACGATTAAAATGGTTTTTATTAATCAACGATATTCAGCAGGAAAATATTCTATATATTTAATAAGTTACATGGTGTAACTGCAAGCGAAATTATAGTACGTTCGACACTTTAAATTCACATTATAAAATCAAAATTATCCCTGAGTATATATAGTTTTTTATAACATCGTTAAATTCAGTGAAGCACATCGACACAGAAGTAAAAAGAATTCTGTGCAGTTTTATAAAATTGTTGCATATATGTTACGCCGTTTTCCATAAATGATTATTGCATATCGTAAACCGGGTACAAGTGCGTCCTATTTCGGCGTGGCCTCATCCATAATTTTAATCCGATATTGTACTGCCTTTTCTTCATGTTGTTGAAACAGCAAGCTCGAAACTGTCGAGTACCGCATATGTCGGCACACTCTCGGCCACACTGGTCGCACGACAATGTTTCTCCAAAGGTCCATAACGCGCATACTATAACACACGGATTACACTCACATTTTCTTGCAATTTGCTTGGCTCAAAGGAACGCATTTACGGGCACCGTAACAGAATTCCAACACTTTGTAATGAATGCTAAGTAAGTAATTACAAGTTATTGCATTTATATGGCGCGCAAAGTAACGCGTAACTCGATCAGACTTTTGTAAACTTTCAGAATTTTCAATCCAAGATGCGGCTCTCTGGACGCACGAATCTACTTTAATGGAATTTATCGACGAAGAGAGAATCTAGGATCGCCGATCGTTCTTTCTTTCAAGGTTCGTAATTAAAAAGAAAATTCTGTAAAATTAATCGTTATTTATGGCAGCGAGATTCTATGTTATATAATAAGGAAAATCACTGATAAATGGAACAGTACCGCTGCGTCTGCTTTAGGTAATGCACTGTTTGATGGGATTATCTTCTTAAAGAAGAGATTATAGTGTGATTGACGATCTCGTCTGTTTCAAAATCCTTTGACGCACCTACCGTTCCATAATTATCAGAATATTACTGTTTTTACTGATATTAAAGATATATTTATCCCGCCCATGAATTACAAATTAATTGCTAATTAATATTTCCGCATACAGATTGATATCAAAATATAGATTTCTATAAAAAGAATAATATTTTTTTCGAAAATGTAGTGACGTCTTTTAAATGAATATGTCAAACAATGCCTTAAATTTACTTTAACAAAAGTGATAACGCTTACTTGCAAGAAACAGCATCACGCAAGTACAATTCATCTTCATGATTGGTAATCCACTATTGGGTGCAACAAGTGTGTACGTACAATAAGTAGGTGCTTGAACAGAAATATAAAATTATTTTCATTTTGCGTTCGTTAGAAATTTTGCATTATTGTAGCTATCCGAGATAATAATAATTTTGACGAGTATCGAAACGTAAATTCTGAACATAATTTTCTATTATCTTCTACTAAAATAGATCAATTTTGTTCGTGCAATATTTTCTGTTTTATACAGAGTCTATTGCATTGTTAGATTGCTCTTCACAGTGTTTGATATTGAAATCGACGCACTCTAATAAAAATGGGTAAAGAAGCGATTGGATAACGCGTTATATTCAAGATGTGTACAATCAAATTTGGGTACATTGTAGAATATTTGTAAAGAGAATTTTGCAACAGAGCGTTGGTGCTTGGATGTACAATAATGATTTTGAATATGTCAACTTACCAATCCTTCACGGATGAGCGTCAGAGACCAAGTGGTAATCCAGCGGAGGACCGCTACCCCAAGATATAGACCCCCACCAGCCACTGTCGCCTCCTTCATCCTTAACGCATACGCAATCGCATTTTCTGCCTTGATATAATATTCAGTGAAATTTCCAAGTCGAAATACCATTACTATTAGACGAGTCCGTCAGTCAGTTTGAACCAACTTTGTTGAAAAAATCGGTAAGGGATCTAAAGAACCTATTTAAGTAAAAAAGAAGTACGAAGGGGGGAACGAGATTATGCGTTATTAAAATATTAACATCAAATGTTAGTAAGGCAATAACAATAATAATATGCATAAGACGACGATGCCGGCGTGGGTGTTGGAAGATATTATTTGATGTCTTGTCGCGGTGCTCGTTTGCAATAAAGATTCAACTGAAAAAGAAATATTACACGATAATAAATACTATCGATATCGAACTTTGTTATTAGACAAAGTTTAAGTGTTCTGTTGGATACAGTGGTCGAATTAATTTGCTCCTTTTTACACGTGTTCGGCCATCCCTGGGAAAAATTTTAATGGAGGATTCTAGAGGCCAAAATAAAACGAAAATCAAGAATACCAATTTATTGGTGGAGGCTTCGTTAAAAAGTTATTAACGTTTAAAGTTCCGCCCGTATTGAATTTTTTTCTCGAAAATGCGTAAGATTTCGAGGGTATGTCTATTCACCAAAAATGATTGCAATTGACCCCCGCAACCGAGAATAATTTTTTTAGAACGATTTGAAAAACTTTTTTCCGTCGAAAAATTTTACACCTTCTCGAATTTTTTTCTCGAAAGTGGGTAGGATTTCGGGGGTTTGTGTAATGACCAAAAATGATTGTAATTGACCCCTGTAACTAAATATAATTTTTTTAGTATGATTTTAAATATTTCAATTTCGTCGAAAAGTTTCACACCTTTTCGAATTTTTTTCTAGAAAGTGGGTAGGATTTCTGGGGTATGTGTAATGACCAAAAATGATTGTAATTGACCCCCGCAACAGAAAATAATTTTTCCAGAACGATTTGAAATTTTTTAATTTAATTGTTAATAACTTTTTAACGGGGCTTCAGTCAAGAAATTGATATTCTTGATTTTCGTCTTATTTTGGCCTCTAGAATCTCCCATTAAAATATTTCCCAGAGTTGACCGAACACTCTGCATTTTATTAATAAGACTTCAGTTATCCGAACACTGTTCAACTAAATATTAGAATTACTCGAACCGGGGTAATAGACGATCCTTTCCCTCCGTTTGTAATTCGTGCGCGGTATAGAAATCTCGCAGTCCAGTAAAATCGGATCGAAAGTGTTCCTAATTAACGCCGTGCGTTTCACGGATAGATCTTTTCTGTACCATTTTGTTTCCTCTGTTCTGTCGTAATAATCAACAGCCTCTAATCCTTCGATGTAAAATTTCAGAATCGGTCGCGGTTGTGCTCCGTTCGCCACGCACGTGAGATTCATATGGGTGTCGTTGTAGGACGAAACGTAGATTGTTGCGTCCGTTTCCGGCACTGTAATATAATAATCGTAATTCGAAACGGTATCGAGCATCGTCTTTGGCGGAACAGAGTCTCGAGTATCGATGTTCCCCTTAATCCAATTTAAGCGACAGAATTATATCGAGACTTCGACGCAACCCACAGAATTACCGTAAACGATCATTCGCGATCTCTTTGAGTTGGTTTCTTGAAAGGTACTGATCGTGCACGTGTATTCCCCGCTCATCTGCGCGGTGATAGTTTTCAAACGGATGACTGATCTCAAATTGGGATGCCTCAGATTCTCATCGGGATACTCGGCCAATCCGTTTATAACTCCCGCGTCCTGAGGCGGCACTATACGCACAATTAGAGAAAGTAATTTTAAAATAAACGCTAGTCTTTACTGTGTAATAAGTCCGTTCAACGATGTCACTTTAATAAGTCAACTATATTACGAAAATATTAAAATTGCTGAAGTTTTTAGTATTTAATATAAAGAAACGCTAACGGACTTGTTATACAACTTAATGCAAAATTACTTGGCGGTATCCATTGGTAAATTTGGTCCATGTTGTGGTACCACTTTATCACGAGGCCGTTCTCGTCCGATCCGACGTAATAAACGCAAGATAGATCGATCGGTCCGGTATTATTACGCACTACGAGCGGGATGTCCAACTCGTCTATCCTCGATGCTTGTGTGTCTAGAAAAATATTCCGGTTCTCAGTCGATTTTGTACGACTAGACAAATGTCGAAGAAGATAGACAATTAACTCGGATATTACGAAAGTAATCGAGGCGTAAAAATTACGTGTTTCACCCTCCGTATCGCTCCCGTTTAGTGTGTATATTTAGAATAATTCAATCGCGTCGTGAGAGCCATAGACGCGCGCAGGAAATTGTTAAAAACGACACGCGAAATTCGGGAAATAAGGTGCATAGATTTACCTGGGAATGGATTCGATATTGTTGCAGCGACCATTAGAAAAACCGTGTGCGTTACAGACAACATTTTCAATGAAGGTCTCTTTTCGGACTGATGCACAATTAACCATGCTTCGTTAAACTTAAATCAAGCGCAGGCGAAAGATTCTGCGCAGCCACGGGATTATAGTGTTCACCGAGTGCACGTTTATAACGAATGTTCTTTAACGAGAGAAACGATTTGTACTTGGAGGATATTTACCGACGGGCATTTAAGTTTATCAAAAGCGGATTGCAATTTGTACAAAATTACATTGAACAGAAGTCTTTTTCAGTATCATAATCGATCACAAAAAATACCTTTCACCGATTCAAATTCGAACAGGCGCTCTTCCTAGTTCACGTCTCCGCCGGTAGATGGCGCCGCTGCTGAATTACAGCGGCTCGTAGCGTTTATTTTGATGTATCGTTGAATACATGCATCTCATAGAATGAGAACTCGTTTCAAAATTTATATTTCAACATAAAATACGACTTGGACAATCATCTGTACAATTGCATTTAGTTTATGATCGTAGATATATAACTGACTTCAACGTTTCTGTCATTCAAATAGTACGAAAACAAACGGTGATAATTTTCATTGTCATTTTATATTGTTGTAAATTAATATTATTCTATTAACAATGAACGAAGATCCAAGAGAGGTTCTCGCTCTTCTGAATTCTTTGGGGTTCGTTGGAATCACTGCTGAACAACTGAAAGGTTTTATGAAAGGTAACAGCAATACTTTATTTCTTCGTTCATAATTGTTGTGATTTAAATATTTTAAACGTCTGTGCTAATTTGTATTATTTTTGGTGTTGTAAGATTTGAAGTTGTATAGGAAAATAAAAGAACGCGAGAGACAGCAGAGGAAAGAACAGATCAAACAGAAAATACTGAGTAAACAGCAAAGCGATATCAAGGAAATTCTTAGAGAACAGAGAAGGGAGTTTCATTCAGCAGTGAATACAATATCTACAGATACTTCTAATTCTTTTGGCGATGAGCCTCTTGTGAGGGTGAAAGTAAAGTGTTTATCAAAGGACAAAGAAAACAAGGAATCTACAAATTCTGGAGATAGTCGTATAGGTACAAGAAAAAAAATAGATATTATAAAGACAACGTCCAAGAAAACATCTGACCATACCAATGTTAAATCTACTAGTGCATCCTATGATGATGAAAGTAGTAATAGTTGCTTGAAGAATGGAAAAAAATGTCTCCATTGCATAAGACAGGATTCTTATACAAAAAAGAAATGTAAAGTAAAAACAGAGGATGATAAAATAATGCAACAGGATGAACCAACAACTTCACAACCTGTTCGTCCAATGAGTGCTCCAAATATATTGGAGTATGAACACGAACGTATTGGAAGTGGTAGAACAAAAAGTATATTGTCTACAAAAACCTCTCAGTCTGGAGCAAAGTCATGTAAGTCCTTAATAACTTCAAGATGTACAGATAAACAATTTTTCTTTTCATTGTTGTAGTCATTAGACCATGGAGATTACAACCTGAAGCCCAAAAGAGTTTAAATGTTAAGAAATCTGACCCGGTTACGCTTTATCAGAAGTATCAGCAAGAATGGAAACAGATGTCTTTTCCTGGGGAAGCTAAACACGCGGGTCTGAGATGGGCAATTCGCGAAAAAATGTTAGGTGGGGATCCTCATCCCATGGTAAGAATTTTGTACAATCGTGATCAAACGCCTATCGTACTCATCTTATCTTTCAGCCTGTTCCCAAAAAATCTGCAAGTATGCCAACATTAAAAAAAAACTGACCTCTGTTAAATTAGGACTCGAAAATTTCATATTAGGATTGGATGGATGTAAGGGACAGAAATTTTATAGTCACAATTTTCGCTTAATTCTTACAAGGATAGAGAACTATTTACTGGTAATAAAACTAAATATACATTGGCAAATACTAAACATTTATTGAATTCGTTTTTGTTGTTTTTTTTTTTTTTTATTGTTGACCAATTTTGAATGGTTTTGTCAGCTTTATACAATCTATTCTATTCATTTGGTATAATAGTTTGTCTTCGAGTAAACGTGCAGCTCTTTCGGTAAGAACCAAAGTATTGTGTTTCAGCATACTATACACATTTAACCCTAAAAAAACAAACAAGAAGCGAATATAATATAAATACAGCGACATTAAAGTTTTTTTTAACAATCAGCTTACCGTACGCAGGCATCAAGTTAACGTGATTGATAGAATCGGTAGCTGCTGTTATGTTAGTGGGCATAATATCGTTGGTATCGACGAAAAGTACCGAAGGACCCCAATTTCTATTTTCAATTAACTCTTCTATAAAACTGGGTTCTTTCGTTGGAATTTCCAAATTAGGAACAATATATAGGTCGTCCTGAGCAAGTTTTACGGACAATGTAGATGTAAGTCCCGCGACACGGGAAAAGAAGGGAAGCATGTAAAAATGAGGGGTAGGACCTCGGGGACCGTGCGCTTTGCCACCGCCTTTCCATAATGGCGAACGTATACTTCCATGACGTGCACGACCCAGTCCCTTTTGAGGCCAAGGTTTTCTACCACCGCCTTTTACTTCCGCGCGAGTTTTTGTATGCGCGTACGACTGAAATCAAATATCAATAATTGTGTTTTACAATTTTAGAGGCTAATAATCTTTATCTCATAGCTAACAATTAGCTGTGAATTAAAACCTTAATTTTTAGTTTCGTAAAACCCGAATCCCGAACTTTGTGAAGTCTCGAAACTCGAAACTTTCGTACATCTAAATCAAGAGTATGGTTCAAACTATAACAAATTTTTTTTTTATAGAAAATCAATCCATTTATCGAACATTATTAAATAAAACGAAATGTACAAAAGTATGGGATTTTGGAGTATAGATCTAAGAAAAGGCTAAGGTAGAAAATTAGAAAATAATGGTTGCAAATACTTCTAGAGAATAATAAAAATAAAGGAAATACTGTTTACTAACAGAATAATTTCTGATATAGTAACTTTGCATGGGCTAGCTACATAGGTAATCCTATCAAAAATATCCTTCTGTTTCATAAAACTAGAAAGCATACAGAGTTATGAATTCCACCTTGATGACTCCTGTATTAAACAATAAAGTTTAAAATTCAATTTATCACAAGTTGTTTGTAAAGCCTTTGCTTTCAAACATTTGTCAAACAAGTCCAAATTAAATCCTTCAAATACACATACAATAATCGGTGAATTCCAAAGTCATGTCAAATCATAAAATTTAACGAAAAGTTTCAAATTCTCGAACCTCGGAATATTTTAAGTTTCGATGGATTTCGAGCATGCCACCTTTACTAACAATGCTTAAACCAATTTAATAAAACTTTTTAATTACCACGAAGCGATACATTCTTTGCCATCTAACGTTCTGATGAATAATATCTATTCGCGGCGATGCTCCGTAAATCTCAGGATGCAGATACACTAGTCCTAATTTCTTCCTTTCGACTGTATCTAAATTCTCCAGCCAAACTTGCCGTTGTTTTTGATAAAGGAAATTATCATCCCTGTAGTTGTTCTTGAGGATGATCGGAGTAACTTCTTGACTGGTTTTCTCATTTACAACTGCTGTGCAGAATTTTACCGCTTGATGTGAATATGTTTGCAACTTCGTGGCAATATTTCTGAGTATAGTCGACATTTTAATAAACAATATTATTGTTTGTTGTGCATTCACGCGGTACACATTATTAAAACGATAACCTAAACACGATTCGTTTCCACAGTACTTTGGATAAAAGTAGGGCTGTCCCTATGTTCTTTCCCGCCCAGGTGCAAAACAATATTCCCGCCTTTATTAGTTTAACATTATTCGATTAAGAATTTGATATGCAATGTTTATTTTGACATCAATACACGCATAGTTTTAAACAATTATCGTGCAAAGAAAATTTAATTTTTGTTTTAAATAGCCTTCGTCAGGAACGGCCCTGGCAGAAGCCTATGTTTTTTTAACCCCAGTACTTACACATATCATGTAAGATGTCGCTAGAAGGTATTCTCAAGAACCATTTTATAGATGTCTCTACTTTGTATCGTTAACAGTTTGTTTATACCGTGTTGCAACAAATGATTTCAAAATATTTCTCACCGTTATACTCGTTGCTTCTTATTTTTCATTCTACGGAATTCGAATAGCAAAAGAATATTATTATGCACTTCTCATTATGTCCACGACAAAATATATTTCGTAACACAACATAAACGTGCGACTTCAAATGTTTATAAACCGCTGTAACAAGGGTAGAAAATTACTCTAAAAAATGTACGGAAGGAAAGCCTTTAAGCTTATAACAGAATTAGATTTATGTACGGATGTACAGCCATTTAATGTAGGTTGCATAATATTATGTTACATTATTTAGAATTAGCCAGTAACCAAATGTATATATTTAAATCCTAGGAAGTAGTAGTTAAGGAAGTTCTACAGGAGATGCACTCTCTTTATGATGCAAATATGCTGGATAGGTTTGTACACAGTTACAGCTATTTATATAATTTTCTGCTTGGCAAATAGAAAACATTTATTTCAGTAATGCCATTCGAAATGCTGACAATATGGCATTATTGCCATCGGTTCAGCTTAGGCACATAGCATTGACCAGAAACAAAAGATGCATTCTAGCATATATATATAACAGAATGCAAAAACTGAGAGACCTACGTTGGGAATTAGGAAGCATTTTACCCCCAGAAATAAATTCAAACTTGTTAAATGCAGAAGTTCAGTGGTTTCATACATATAACAAATCATTGGCTACATATATGAGATCTTTGGGAGAAGATCAAGGATTTAATTTAACTGCAAATATGTTGCCTCCAAAGACTCCTTATGTAGAGGTACAGAAAGTAACAATTATCCATCTTTGTTCTGGTCAAACCACTTGTATGCCAAGTAGCACAATCATGCTATTTGTTTGGTATTTTTTTAAAATACTTCTGATTGTAGGTGAAGTGTGTGATGGATTTTGGAAAGTTGGAGCTCGAAGATGGTCAAGTTATTTTATTAAAGAAGAATACATATCATCTATTGCCACGAGCTGTATGTGAACCGCTTATAAGGCAAGGAATACTCGAACATAACAGTGCATAATGTGTTCCTGTTATATTTTGTTAAAATAAAATTTGAATTTATTTTTGTTTTTCTTCTCCACATTGGAGGCAAGAGAAAACTTCTCCGAAACGCCGTATTTATCCGCGCGACATGAAAATCCGTGACCGTTATTCGTGAAAATCGTCGCATGATGTTATATCGACCTTTACATTTTAATTTCACGCTAGAGAAATGTCCTGACATAGTCCTACCCGTAATGGTGTTTAAAAATTTGTCAACCCGCATGTGCGTACTTGATTTCATTAGGTATTTCCCAAAGAAACATAAATTCCGTGCGCCAGCAGCGTGTAGTCGATTACAAATAGTTCGGAGCTCGGCTACGTACTGCTGCGCTACGTTTCACTCGGCGTTAACGCGAATTACTTGCTTGTTTGTGTTATTGCATGTTCGATATATAATCTCGTACACAAAATAACCATCGCGTAAAGGTTTTTCCTTATAACAGAAAACGACACAAACAACTTTGTTTCCCATCGATAAAATCAGTACGTTGTTCGTTGTTCTTCACGTTCCCGAAGGTGTCCCTTATTGACAGGTAAGCGTTCGCTCAAAAAGTGATTGATTAAATTTTGCATAACAATTGTCTTCTTTATCAATATTTCCTGTATTTTTACGCGTGTTCGATTAAATTGTTTATCGTTCGGTCAGATATTAGTATCGATTATAGTTAAAAATATTTCGCTCTACTTGATGGCGATCGATATAAGATCTAAGGTGTATACATGGATCGTTATTTTATTTGTTTATAAGCGTTCAGGACATATACTACGCACGATGAACGTTTATGTGTGTACGACGTATAAATTTAATAAACGCGTTTATGGAACTTCCGCGTGTCTATGAATGCCGAGTCATCAATTTCTAGCACCGAAGGGGTTAAATCATCTTAATTTACCGATCATATGCATGATCGTTTGATTCGAACAGGTTTTCTCTGCAAAATTATTCATAGTTTTATCAACGGTTCTTAAACCTTACCATTTATAGATTTGTTAGAAAGATTAATAGAGGTATCAAGTAGTACGTCTAAACGTTATTTATGAAGAGTAATTGTTCGAATAAAATCAGATTTTATTTTTTGATTTATCGTGTGTTATTAAAAAGTACTTAATCGATACGTGTGATTCTCTTGTACTGTTTTCCCCTATCGGGTTTACTCTCTATCCGGACAGTTATGCTAATAATGAAGTTTATCGTGTAAGGAAAGGAACGTGATATTTCTAATAGCGTGCATTTCATTGTTAGACTTCTCTGGACAATATCGCGCACGCCTATTCACGCGGGACAACATGCATCGTAAATTAAAGCAATTTCGAATTTCAACGTAAACACAATTTTGCCTGAAACAGATCTTACGGTTATGGTCGTTGGAACAAATACGTATAGTGATTTAAAGTCAATTTCAAGAGGTCTGTAAAACGATACCCTTGTTGGGTGCGGAGCCGCTGAATGGGTTTTTCCCAGTGGGGTAGCAGTTTGTTGGTTACAGGGCCGTACTAATTGGATTTTGGTTAGGTTCGTTTCGACTTTCACATTTGTAATAATAAATTTTGTTTTAAATAACGACGTAACTCCAGAGGGCATATAGTAGGATATTTATGTTTTTTAATATCTTCATGGTCGTCTTTTTGGATCCAGTATTCCAGTGTCTAAAAACGACTGCTCTAAACCGGTTGTGAATTGTTGGCATTCTGCAGTCAAGGTTGATATCGTCTTGGCACCCTGCAGTTTCTTCGAGATTACTATATTTGTTCCATTCAACAGAACAATAAAGGAACCTATCAAAACTATCGCGAGGAAATACATCGAATAATACATTTCTGCATCGCCATTGAGTCATGGTACTTTCCCAGATCTTGTGCAGTCAAAGTATAGTCAATGTGTCGAACTTTACAAAAATAAAGCAAGTTGTTAAATAGGAGGGAAAATTCTTTGTTGATAGGTTCGTGATTTCGTTGTAAATCACTCCCATTGTTGTGATTTCGTTCGAGCTAACCTCGAAAAGGTACCACGTTAGAATTAGCGGATCCCCTAAATGTATCTGTTGCTTCTAAGCTCTTAATTCTTCGAAATGCAGGTTCAATGGTCAGAAAGTGCGCAACTCCAAGGTGCAGCGACTAACTTGCTGATAATGGTGAGGTATATCTGTAAATTGGTTCTTGTAAACGATGCAGAGATAATACAATACCCTGAGCTTATCGCAGTCAGGTTTTTCCCAGATAGCTTGGGTACATTGGCGCCCCTCTCGCCCATTCTAACGGAAAAAAGTTTTTATTCTAATGGACAAAGATCGTTCGTAATTTTACGATAGAAATCACCGATAATATTGTTACGGTGAACAATAATTTATCGCCGCGGGAAACAGTCTCTCCTTCTGTTGGCTGTTCGAGACAACTAACAACGAATCGCACGGTTCACGACGATACGAGTTTCGTTGATGCATTTCAGGCGATCGTGCCATCGCGACGTAGGCAAACGCGGATAAAAAAGTGACGACATCCGTTGAAACGTTCATCGTTGACGAACGATTACGTAAAATTATATAATTCAGTTGCGTCGAGGGGCGCAGGATTAAGACTATCGTTTACAAATGCTTTTACAACAGACTTTATTTTTCGTCGGCGGAGAGCGACTTTTACGACTAATCGCCCCCAATTTATGCGGCCCCGATTTCGATAGGTCATTATTTTTGAACCGACACAGCTGACGGTCGGATTAGGAGAGAGCATAGATTTTGTCAATGGGCCGTTATTATCAGAGCGTTCGGTTTGTTTGTGTAACGAACGATAATACAGGTATAGGTTCCTCGTTTGAGAACGAGTGTCGGTAACTATCTTTTTGGGAAAACCCGTGTTCAAACGACCGATGATTAGATCGAAAAATCTGTTTAGGGTATTTGGAACGTCCCTTGTGGACCTTCCCGGTATCGTAACGTGGCAATGACCGATGGATATTACCGCAAAATATCGGCTTAGCTTCCAGATCGGAAATGCCGACGGAATTTCCAGTGAGTTTCGCGCCGTGAAGATTAGCCCGCTCGAAAAGAAAGTGGAACAGTGAAATCCACATCTTCGCGCAGGGACTACGTGTTTTTGAACAATCGTCCGCGAGAAACCGACACTTTCCTCCGTCGCGCGACGAATATTCTCCGCCGTTCAGATTTAAATTTCTTTAGAAGAAAAAGGAACAAAGAGGAAACGACAGGTAGGTAAAATGCGAACAGGTACAAATACCTGCGAGGGAAATCCAACGATGCGAATACGACGAAGCTCTTGGGTAGGAGATGTTTCGTGTACGAAAAAATTCGTTCGGTTAAATGTTTAGATTTGCAATGGCTCAACGAACATTCTTGAAATTCCGTACTTCCGCAACGTAATTTTTTGATTCGTTGGAAACAATTTAAGAAATAGACGTTGATGACTTCATTTAATAGCACGGTCGTTTATTTATTTATACTGGATAATTATTTTAAATAAATCGATAGTTAATTTCAAACAACGCACATTTACGATCAAAAAATTATCAGAATTGTATCGGAAGAATTTTATGATAATCTTGCGGTATGTATAATTTAAACGGAGATTATTATATTCTTAGACATTGATATCTAGTAGGGCTACTTTTGGCGGTAATTTCTCATAACATTTGTGCGACCTTCGATGTGCCTCTTCTGTTTCTAGCGAATGTTTCGTAATCGTTACTAAAACTAGCAGATTTTCTTCAAATTTTCTCGATAACGAGCCTCGAGGAAATACGTTTCCTGGTCGAGACGATATTTCGAAATCTTTACTTTGTTTTGACCGTATTGTTCGTTAAAGTTCGCGATAATAATTATTCGGATGTTTGTTCGTGACCCACTGCGAGCAGTTATGGGAAATTTTTGCGGGCTTTCCGATCCGGCTTTCTTTTTTCTAAACTTGTTATCTAAAGAATACCAAGTTAAAATCGAGTACACAGTGTATACGTGCAGCAGCTGGCCCTGCCAGAGGACGATGGGTTTTCCCACCCCTACTCTGCCCCTTTCGGAGCACGCGCGTGCGTTCGATTGCCGCCAGAGGCACTGCTGTGCACTGTGATCATCGTGGAAGGTTATTCCGCGCGTCGCCGAACGCCACCCAGTCAGTTCGTTTTTAGACAGCGCGTTGGGTGGTGTATTCGACGATACGAGTCCACATCTGTTTTTTTTTCCCCCCCGTTGTCGAAAACCACAAACGGGTCTTGCTTCCGTAAACGTTCGGGCTTCCAACCTAACGCGACGCAGAAACGGTTCCCCGTTGAACGCGAGATCTCGTTGAACGGAGTGAATCGTCCCGACTAACCTGCGAACCAGTCGAAACGAGAATGCGACGACGACAACGAAGAAACGAACATACATAGAAGAAGCAAGCCACAGCTGTGTCGGACGTGGAACAACGATCGAACCGATTCGAGTTCGAGTAAACCGTAGCAGTGGCGTCGCTCGCGAACGAACGAAAGAGAGTTCAGTCGAACGTGTACCTTCGATTGGAGGATCGACGCGAACGAATATATCGTAAAGTTTTATCGATAATCTACGCGAAAGCGTCGCGGTGGGATTCATATAAAAGAGTAACAGTTCGTTGTCAGCGCGTGTGTTGTAATCGCGGCTAGTAATTCTCCTACGCGGAGCAGGGCTAGCCGATCCATTCCGATCGATCGAAATCGACATCGAAAATGTGGCATCCGTCGAGAATGACACCGACGGAGAGAAATGTTGCAGAGAGTAGCGAGGAGGAAAAGTGTCAGGAGCGACGCGACACGGGCCACGCAGATTCCGGTTTCCTGTCCAGCGGGAATCTTCAAGTCAGCTCCGAATTGTGCGATTCCGAATTATCGAATGCTGGGACAACCGCGCCCGTGGCACCGGAACCAATGAGGGCGGACAGCGGCGTGGATCTCGGGCTCAGCGAAAGCCTGAGCCAACTTACGTTGAAGCAAGTTACTTTGAACGCTCTTGCGAGCGGCAAGGTTCAGGTCGAACCCACCGTCGAGTTGACTCCCGTCAGCTCCGTAAAACTCGAACGTCAACACGAAACGTCGACGTTGCGACACTGCGAATCTCAACGATCGACCGAAAAACCGCTCAATGAGGAACCTTGGCAGCTGTACTACACACAGGACGACGACGGCGACACGTAAGTAGAAAATTGATGCACTTTCGTACGACCATGTGAATTTTTCAAACTGTTTCGCGAATACTGAAAAAAATTCGACAGTTACGGACGGTTAGGTTCCGTTTTCACGCGAGAGCGCTTGATAGCGAGCTTATTGTCAGTTACGAAAGAATGTCACGAGGAACGTTTTATGAGAATAATACAATAACTTGTCCGAGATAATGATACAATTAATCGATTAATCGATAATTCAACACGAATGTTCTCATTATAGAATGGTATTGTACTTCGATTATAATCAAACGTATTCGAATGTTTACGTTTAACGCCTGCTGGTCTAGATTAGTGTGCGATGTATACTCGATGATCACGCGATTCGTAAAATCGTAAACTCGGTCGTTAAATCGAAAAGTATACTTGCAGTATTAAAAAGATTCGCGGTTACCGTTATAATGTTTACCGATATTCGGAATAAAAAATAGTTTGACGTGTTTGGCCGATCTATCGATAATATGCAGTATCTGTTTAACGCTTTGACGGCGAATGACGTAGCGTATACTACGTCTTTTGATTTCCACAATTAGTGACCGTTGACGCCAAACTACGTCGAAAGTTGAGAAAAATGTTCTTGGAATTGACGTTGGTTGAAACAACCGTCCGTTAAAGCGTTAATTTTCTCGTACAGGTCGCTCTATTTATCATAGGCATAGCTTCCGCATTTATTACGATGCACGCGTAGATCTGTCGTCATTTTTCGCAAAATCTCGCGTATGACTAAGGTTGTTTACGGGAAAACGAATTGAGGGATTCACTTGATAGATGTAATTCAACGTGACCGACGCATGCGCGATACCGTTGCAACCTGTAGCCCGCGATGCTTTGAAGCGACATTAACGTTTCGAAGCGTATCGATCGAAACTAGGATAATAATAGCAAACCTACGAAGGGACGTAATTCTTTCTGACCACGAAATAATTACTTCATGATTTACGTCAAAACAAATATAACCGCCTTCCACGAATCGTTAAATACGTAGAAAATTTGCTATCGTCGTGAATGTACACCGGGTGTACGTCAAACTTACGTATTGCGCGAATAATAATTTCTTCCTTATTTACGAAGAAAGTTTCCTTGTTTTGACGTTTGTATTAACGTAAAGAATACTTACGCGGGACAATTTCCCAATAGCTAACGGATTGGAAGAGGAAACTGTTACGTTGTACGTTTTTATAAAGAGATTCAAGTCCGCGTGAAAAACACTTGCGAATCTCGTTCGAAACTTGAAATCTTGAGATCTAGGGCAATGGCTCGCGATCGTATCGTCGTCGCGTGAAACGATAATACGGGACAATGTTTCAAGATAAATACCATTATCGCGTACAATTGATGTTTTTTATGAGCGCATAGAAAACATGTTGATCGGAGCGAATATAGTCGCGCGTCATCGTGTGCATGCGAATCGCGCGGTAACGTACGTGTTTTACATTGCTAAGCGCGTTGACCGATTGAACTGTTGCAACGCGAGATTTATCACGGGCTCGGGATCCATTCGATCGCGACACGTGAGGATGAGACACGGATCGGGACGATCCATGACTCCCGGCGGAATCGCTTCCGGCGCGGAAGCGCGCGCGGCTTTTTCCACGGCGAAGAACCGTAGCAACTCGCGACGCCAGCGTGATCGGAGATTTATCGAAAAGCGCGTCCGTTCGTCGCTGACGAAACGTTGACCTTTGCACCGCGGAGGGGGAAAAAAAAAAAATAGATCGCACACGAAACAAGGAAAATAATTATATCAGCGTAAAAGTGACATTGAACTGTTAGTCGGTTAGTCCCCGGTTAGTCGGGGAAGATCTTTGCCAGACGCGAAAATTATGCGGTAAATAGTAACGATCATGTTGGTATATTTAACCCGTGCACGTTTTGCTTTTTTATTTTTATAATATTGTTAAAAAAAAAAATAGATGGAAGAATTCGTTAGGAAGTATGAAAGAGTACGTTGGTATTGGCTGTGCTGGAACGGTTGTTTCACTGTTTCCTTTTCGGTATTTTTTCAGGCAGCTGCACATAGCGATAGTGCAAGGTTTCCTGGAGGCTGCGTTCAGTTTAATAAGAATGGCACCGCATTTGTGCCTTCTGAACATCCTGAATGACGACGGTCAGTCCCCTCTGCATTTAGCCGTATTGACGCGACAGCCGAGGATAGTCAGACGGCTGGTCCTGGCAGGTGCAAATCCAGCGTTGAGGAACTTTCGTGGAAACACGGCCCTGCACCTTGCGTGCGCGACTGGCGATATTGCCTGCGCGAAGGCCCTTACCGATCCCTTGACGCCGCTCGAAAGGAACTACCTTCTGCCTGGAAAGAAAATACCTGCGCTGCCGCAGAATCTCGAGCAACGAAATTACGACGGTGAGCAATTTAATTTATGGATTCATTGTAACAGTGATTTATTCCTACCTGATCACCGTTTGTCACGAGTAAACAATAATTACAGAGGGAGTGAAAGAAAGATCACCAGACAGTATAAGTTTGTTTAAAAAGGAACGATCTGCTGCATAATTTAAAAAAAGGTGTTTTTCACCTTTGGTAGAAATAGTGTTAACACGTTCGCTGTCCATGCCTCGTATATGGGTCATACCGCTGTGCTGTTGGATACGCCGCTGAGAAACCGGACAGTGAACGCGTTGATACAATTATAATCTTCGAAATACGCCCCGTTTTCCCATTGAACTTTGTTGTAACTTGAACCATTTACGAGATAATTGGTGTGCTAAAACACGTCGACAAGCTGAACCATTTGTTGAGCATTTACCAAAGTTTTTAGCGTCGTAAATTGAACCTTGCGGCGCGGCATTGTGGAGCGAAACACGATAATACTTGGAGATGAGTAGCGCCATCGGCGAACAATGAAGAGGAACGGAATACTTAGAATCGAACAATCCCATCGGCGGGGACAATAAAGAGAATCCTAGATGGTTTCGTAAAAGAGGGAAGGAAGCGCGCGTGACGCGCCTGCAGCATCGTTCGCGGAGGACAGCGAAACGTCGGGAAATCCTAACAGCTTTTACCGCAACAAAGCAACAGTCATTGGGCATCGCAGGCGCGTTCGTTCGCACAGAACAATCCTGCAACCCGCGATTACGCGCGGTTTTCCCATGATTTCATCGTGGACCGAGAGTTATTCGTCGCAATACATTCGTACGGTTGGAAATTCCGCGAGCCGAAGCACGGTATTGCCAATTCGTTGCAACCGATAGACGTCGATTGTTCGACGAACGTGGTCGTTTTTTTCAGAAGAGTCATAAGCGTCTGTTTCCGTTTGGACCACGTTCAATACGTCGACTGCCACGTCACACGGATACATTCGCGACAGAACTTTCCATCGAGTTACTAAACAAACAAATTCCTAAGCTTAGATGTCGAGGAAAATATATGTTAGATGGGCCAAACAGTCGAAAAAGGTTTTTTCCCATGCAAAGTATGCAAACTGTGGTTCTAGATTAAACCACTTAACCAGTTACTAGAATCTTTTTATAACTTTTTAACTTGGCTAAGTACTTCGGTAGTTTATATACTGTATCTTATCTCTGAGGTAAATTACTGATTGTTAAGTAATAGCACATTCTACGGATTGTCTCGTGACTCAAATACGTTTTTTCTCTGCAACACCTTTTTGTATCTTCGAACATATTCCTGTAGCATCGTATCGAAATTCGAAAGTAATGATCAAAGAACGCAACGCGTTAATTGTAGTTGACGAAAGACGCGACGTGATTAATCTAATCGTTCAATTTGAATAATAAACTTAATTGCAGTAAAGGCGATTACCTGCTCGGATGGAATCGTCGCTTTAATACTGTTTTCCGAGTTGGTATCCGTAAAAACCCCGATATTAATGAACCTATCTCCGCGAGATTTGGTACACGTACAATGTAAACAAGTCTTTATCGCCGAAACTATAATCAACACGATATCTCGTATCATTTTTCCCCCTATTTGCAAAGAAGTTTAATTTTTTTCCTCAAAGCGTTATCGTTCTTAAAATTTTTGTTCGAAACCCAAAAATTCGAGCTGTTGAACTCCTCGAGGAAAGGTTTAGTCGCTCGATCGTAATTCGTCGATCTTTCTTTCTCCGTTCTGTTCGATCCTCGTGGTCTTTCCGCGTCGATCCCGTCCCGTCTGCGTTCAGAGTCTGGTAAACAACGAAGCGGGAAAAGTTCAGCCGGCGAACGTTAACTACTTTTTGAAGTTCTGGGATTCCCCCGTAACGTCATCCTCGTACTCCATTCTGAGCTTACAGCATGGAGGCCGTGCAGCTGGCGTAACGGCCGCTTTTGGACCATGACGGAACATTAAGTTCTTTCGCAAGAAACACCGTCTTTTTGACGGCAGAGTCGCTCGGAAATCCTCTCGTCGACGTTCGAACCGTGAACTTTCTCTCAACACCGAAGCGCGCATGCGATTGTGAAAACCGTATTAAACGAATACAAATGGTCAGGGAAGAATTGTATTTTTAAAACGGTTGGGTATAGATAAAAATATCACGAGGCAAAATAACGTAGTAAGCAACTCCGCGATGAAAGAACGTTTTCGACGCGACTTTCTGTGGGGGTCAAACTACGCGTTCGTATAACTCTATTACTAGAAAGCTTGCGTGCCCGATGTACCGATTACACGTGTCGCGTACGTACATACCCGTGACGTATACGGTCCGCGTATCGATTGGCGGGAAAACGTAAACACTCGCGTGTAATTTTATCGGATGCACTCGGTGTCCCGAAGTTAGAAAGGTGCTCGAATCAGTGTTTCGTGGACGAGATCAAAACAAACGGAAAACCATATAAACGTGGATGTGGTCACCGTATCGAGATTGCGTCAAACGTAAGATTTTCGCAAATATGAAAAATATCTGCGCGTCGAGGGGTGTTGGGAATGGATCAAAGGTGCAAGACGGGCGGGCGCGTCGGTGAAACCGTCGCTAGAGAATTTCGCGAGAGGCCGGATGGGGGGGGAGAATAAAACGAGAAGCAAAATACTCCGGTCGGGTCTCGGAATACGCGCGACGACGGAATTTTGGCGCGTCGTCTGTGCGTGCGTGCGTGCACGCGCGCGTTACATCACGCGGCGCGCGATGAGACAGAAGCCACGGAGCAGATGTTTTTGATATTTAAAAATACCTGCCGGACTATTTGCGTGTCGCTATATTCTCGACTCGATTCGACTCGGGAAACCCCACAATGGCGCGGAGACCGGTGGGCGCGCGACCGCTTTCAAACTCTTCGAACGTTTCTTAACCCTTTCCCGTCTTCGTATTTCATCATCGTTCGTAATTTAAAAAAATCTTACACCAACGAAATGCTCGTCGGATGTTTGGTATTTGACAAAGACAAATTTGCAAATGGAAATCGTTAGGAACAATGTCGTCAACCTCGTTGCAATTGCATATTGTCGGTGTATCCGGTTGGATCGCGCGGAAAATTCCAAGAAACGTAATGGTTTTTCTTCGCGGTTCCGACGCGTCGCGTTTTACGCGTCTCGGTAGACGGGAATAGAAACATAAATGTTTCAGTTCGCGTTAGATCGGTCGGAACCGCGTCTCTGAGAGGGCCCTAGCGCTACGAGATCGGTAATTAAATTCCGCCAATGTACATGCTGCTGTCGGTAACGAGGCAGCGTTAATTTTAGCTGTTACTTTGATCGGTACGAACCTAGTTTGGACCGCGGGACGCCAGCCAAGCCTCCGACGACAATGATTCACCGCGTCTTCCTAGTTCTATCTATATCACCTAGAAGCATGTGACTCGGTCGCATCATTCTGAACCCGACGTTTGCATCCCTGTTAAATTTGTTTGATCGAGAAATAGAAATCGAGTCTAAATCCGAGCACGTTACGGTGCGACCTTTCTTTCTAATTTCTCGAACGATGTAAACCATTAATGAATAGACAAATTGCATGGACCGATAGAAGCATTCGATACAATCTATTTTATTTATTTCGATCTAAAAAATTCGGTATATTTGGTTATTTGGATCTAAGCCCGATCTTCGTCGACCTTGAATTTTAGCAATCGTTATCCGCTAAAAAGTTACATCACACATCGCGTGTCCGTGATTATGAAACGAAGAGACTGAAAATTTTCTAAGTTAAAGACCAAAATTGTCCTAACGATGCGTGTTGTTTTTGTTTCAGGGGAGATGTGCCTTCACATAGCGGCCTCCTCGGGTCAGGTGGAGCTGGTGCGACTTCTGTTGCGTCTCGGAGCGGATCTCGAGGCCAGAGAGGCTTTGGCGGGAAAGACGGCCCTTCACCTCGCGGTGGAACGCGGCTGCCGATCGGTGGTCGCGTTTCTGCTGCAAGAATGCAGGCCTTGCCTCGACACGCAGACGTACGCGGGCATCACCGCCTATCAGATAGCTCTGTGCCTGGACGGTCAGCTCGCGAGGGAGTTGGTTAGACTCGGTGCGACGCCGGAACCGATACCCGACTCGGACTCCGACAGCAGCGACGAGGACGACAGCGCGGCGGAGAACTTCTTGCCCGCGATCGCGAGACTCAGGCAAAACGTGGTCGGTGTCCGGGTATAGGAGCATCGATCGATCTCAGAGCACACGCTTATCAATCATGTTTTCATCTCTTCTTTTTTTTTTTTGGTCGATCGACGTGCATGCGGATTACGTAACAGATCTGCGCACCGTCGATGATCACGTTGAAAACAATACGCGCGATGTACGAATCGCGTTTCGCGTATAGATAGAGAACAGAGAGATTCGAACTCCGTTCGAGTACAAGTATTTAGCGTGTCCGTATCGAGCATGTTACTCTCTTGAAACTGAACGGTCGATTTCTCGATACATATATATACATGAATATGTATATGTGCATAAATGTCGTCGTCGAGCGCATTTAGAAACGAAAGAGAACAGAGGACAATGTTGACGTTTGTACATGGAAACAAAATCAAAAGAGCAGTCGAGAGTCTCGGAAACGTGAACACGTGCCTCTGTGAGGAACAAGTACTTCGATAACGAGCGAAACGAGTACGAATGTTGTAACGTTATATTACGACTGCAAAAAAAAGAAAAAAAGAAGAATTTACGCTTAAGGAGACCGGAGGATCTCGTTATGTAAATAATACGCGAAGTATACCGATTTTCGTTCCGCGTTGTGTGAGAATGCTGTGTGACGCCCGTACGCTTCGAAGCGTCTTAAGATTGAAAGAGTATATATGTTGAAAAGATGAGGGAAAAAAAAGAAGTATATATATATTGTAATCGAACATTCGTTATTTGATCGTTCGTTTTAAGCTGTACATACGTATATTTATGTTAGTCGAATTTAAGAGACCGGAACAACACTTCTTCATAGGATTATTTATCGAGGAGCGTTAAAAACTGTTTGCTCGGGTACTACTTACGAATAGTACTTCAGTACTGTTTCCACATGTGAACGTTTATAAACTCCCACACGCCCCGCCCTTTTGTAAATAGTCATCGTTTCTTAGTGTAATAAATGTGTCGTTTGCGCGACATTAATAACAATATTAATAATAATAGAACGATAATATTAACGTTGTTACGTAACGTGTCTACGATTATTTTTTTAGTAATAAAAAGGCCTTGGATAATTGACCATGAATCACGGAGTTTCTGTTGTCGGTGAATGAATTTAAACGATTCGACGACCTTTTACAGCGCGCGGATGAACGAACGTTTGCGCTTTAATTGCGATTATCGAATAACGAACGCGAGAAATTCGCGAGGGAGACGACGAAGGAGAACCGAAACATCTTGCGTGGCTAATTTTGCGAGAGCCGACGTAAAAATGTGGAGCAAGGACCGGCCGTTGGTTATTTCGAGTTCAGCGACGTGTAATGGTCTAGGTATTCCAAGAAGCCCGCAGACTTATTCCTTTTCGGGGGAGTTTGGTCTGCGAAGCGTACAGGTTCCGGAATATATTTGGATCTTAGCAAAGAGGGGATGGTGTACCGATGGTTTAATATAGTTTCGCGTTCAAGTAGATGTGTTCGTTTATGGCCCCGCGGGAATTTATCGTATTTAACAAAGAATCGACGTTATTTATTTATTGCGAAACGTTATATTTCCATGATATATTGTCGCGGAATGTTGAAAGGAAAAGATTTGGGATTTTTATTTGGATGTGAAATTTTTTTTACTCGATACAGATTGCATGTCCTTCCAGACATATATATGTAAATGAAACTGGAAAACGTACGATTCTAGAGATAATATAGCGGTTATCGAACTGCTCGAGGACGAAGAAAAATATGCGACACGACGAACAACTGGGATTCCCCAGTCACTCCAGTTCGCCGATGGAAATACCAGGATTCGTGGCAACGAAAGTGCTGCCAGATCGAGCAACCTTGGGCGCAGCAAAGTCAGTCGCCAAAAAGCCATTCATATTCGAAATGCGCCTACGTTGGCGAATTTTATTTATATTGCCATTTTTCCACCCGGTAGATTTTAACTTCTGCAATTTATCGACTTGTACATAGAATGTTCATAACCTTACAGCTCTCTGTACGATTTAAACGCACCAATTAGAACGCTTGTTAATCAGAAATTTACAAAGTAACGTTGGTTGCAGCGTATCAGCAGAGAGAAAAAATTTTATCAGTCAGAATTTAAGTGTTATATATTTGTAAGATTAAAATGTACATTTAATTCCATTAAATCAATTATAAGATATATGGTTACATAAATGCATACGTATAGAGAAAAAACACAATATGTAGGTCGTAATTATAACACGCGATGTACCAACAATCGACACGTAGTGAACGGGTAACGATGTAATTACGAAACGAAGTAGTTAACTGGTCAAATGCAGAGTTGGTTAGATCGAGCGTGAAGCTAGGCTGCAATTATTTGCATCCTGCGTAGAAAGACAGAAAAAGGGTGCGTTCTCGAAGGTGCTAGAAAACTGTGGGTCATAATCGCGGGAAGGCACATTGCATATCTACTAGTTTCGGAATAATCGAGGAGAGGCGCTAGTTGTCCATTTCTGGAGCTTTCTGAAAATCTGCGCCGGCTCAACGACGGAACATTCGCACGAGTCATCGCGTATATTTGCAAGCATAAAAGAACGAGTCACAGAAAATAGGACGGAAATATCACTGCTCACAGATCAAGCGTTATGGATCAGGTAAACATTCTAACAAAGTCGATCGTAGTAAAGGATCTCTTAGGCTCGAGGAATTGTAGTTTTAGTAAGCACTGTATCTGTCCACGATTTCGTTAATTGAACACGCTTTCGTCGACAAAAAAATTGTTGTGCTCTTCCCTGCTCCCTAATCTGCGATATTTTTCTCGTACGTTCCGTTGGGTCGTTTCGCGGACACGGCCAACTCCTGTATTTTAAATTGGAGGTTTGCGTTTTAAGATTTCCATTGTTCGTGCGTAAACTTGAAAATTCTTACCATCATCTTTCTTTTCGTACGCAACCTTCCGTTTAAATTTATCGTTAACGTTATGCGTTCTTCTAGAAAGAAACGATCCAAATGTCTTGAAATTATTTTGCTTGTTAGTTTCAAGCTGAATAATTCGGAAAATTCGTTTACAGGTATTAGAGTTAAAAGAAAAAGGTAATTCTGCTTTACAAGGAGGAAGATTTGACGAGGCTATCAAATATTATACGGAGGCAATTGCATTAGATGGAAACAATCATGTCCTTTATAGTAACAGATCAGCGGCATATGCCAATGCAGGAAACTATGCACAGGCATTAGAAGATGCAGAGATGACTGTAAAATTGAAACAAGATTGGGGAAAAGGTTATTCGCGCAAAGGAAGCGCGCTTGCTTACTTGGGTAGATTAGATGCATCTCTAAAAGCATACGAAACTGGTCTACAGTTCGATCCCGACAATGCTCAGCTTAAAAGTGGCCTGGCTGAAGTCAAGGCTCAGAAACAAGCAGCAGCTATGAATCCTTTCAGTAGACCGGATCTCTTTGTCAAACTTGCTAATGACCCTAGAACCAAGGGTTACCTACAGGATCCAGAGTATTTGAAACTATTGCAGGAGCTACGGCAGAAGCCACATCTGCTCCCTATGAACTTTAACGATAACAGAGTAATGACAACTCTTAGCGTATTACTAGGTGTGGGCATGGACATGTATGAATCGATGGACACAGATTCGCCTCAACCACCAGAACCTCCAAAACCTAAACAAGAACCACCTAAACCTCAGAAAAAAGAAGAGGATAATCTTCCACCCGAAAAGAAAGAGGCACTAAACGAAAAACAATTGGGCAATGATAACTACAAAAAGAAGAACTTTGCGGAAGCACTTAGACATTATAACAAGGCAGTAGAATTAGATCCTACAGAAATTATTTACTTATTAAATATAGCAGCAGTAAATTTTGAACAAAAAGAGTACGAAAAATGTATTGCTCAGTGTGAAAAAGCCATTGAAGTTGGAAGAGAGAATCGAGCTGATTTTAAATTAATAGCAAAAGCATTTACTAGAATTGGTCATGCGTATAAAAAGATGGAGGATTGGAAACAAGCGAAGGTGTATTATGAAAAGTCTATGTCCGAGCATAGAACGCCAGAAATAAAAACTCTTCTCTCTGATATTGATAAAATCATTAAGGAGGGGGAGAGAAAAGCGTATATCGATCCGGTAAAAGCGGAAGAAGAAAAGGAGATTGGGAATCAAAAGTATAAAGACGGAGATTATCCAGCAGCGATAAAGCATTATACAGAAGCCATTAAGAGAAATCCCGACGATCCGAAATACTATAGCAACAGAGCTGCTTGTTACACCAAATTAGCAGCATTTGACCTTGGATTGAAAGATTGCGAGAAGTGCGTTGAAATTGATCCAAAGTTCATCAAAGGTTGGATAAGGAAAGGAAAGATATTGCAAGGTATGCAACAGCAAGGAAAAGCGCTCACTGTTTATCAGAAAGCATTGGAATTAGATCCCTCGAATAGCGAAGCATTAGAGGGATATCGATCGTGTGCCGTTTCCGTCAGTTCGAATCCCGAGGAAGTAAGAAAAAGAGCAATGGAAGATCCAGAAGTTCAAAGTATACTACGCGATCCTGCTATGAGACTTATCTTAGAGCAAATGCAGAGTGATCCTAGAGCTTTACAAGAGTAAGGAATTCTAATTATTGTATGATATGGAAAACATCATTCTTTTACTAAAATGTAAATTTTTCTATTTACAGTCACTTAAAGAATCCGGACATAGCGGCAAAGTTGCAAAAACTGTTGGAGTCAGGCCTCATAGCTATTCATTGAAGACAAAAATATCTGTACTTGTGCATAGCTCCATGCATGACATTACATTGTCACCAAGTTCCTTTGGTATTGAGGAAATCATGCTGTTCGTTCTATTTTTATGTATTAGAAGTACGTTATTTAACCATACAGGCTGCTTAATGGCATATTCATTGTACATCTACGTTCAGAACAGCCTTTTGTCTAAGTTTCGTTATATATACATGTTATTTTCGGGCGAATGCAGTGGCCTTCTTGGTCATAGACCACTTTTTGCATTGTAAATCATATTATAGTAAATGTTTTAATATGTCTTGCAGAGTATAACTCTGTGGGGAAAAACTTATTACATAATTACAAGCTTTTACATAACTTTTGCATAAAATAATATTTCCAACTGTAAATCAGTATATCATAAATAACATAAATATCAATTATGCGATAGTATCTTAAATTTGTTATGCGGTCTAGATTAAACGAAATTATTATCTTAAACCCGATTCTCCTCGATAAATCAATTTCTGTGCACTATAGAAATATGTATCTAAGTTTTACTTTTTAAGCGATATCATTTTGATTTACAGTACTGATATTGTAGCAATAGGGAAAATAACTATAGCAATAATTACAACGTAATTATATGGTATTTCTGTGATTTATTTTAAATTAAATTCAATTTCAGAACATGACATTACAGTATATAACAATTTAACTATTTTAATAATAATCTGTATTATAACATCAGAATTTTAGGTTTATACTTATTTATATTTTATCAAGTCTTACGATCGAACAAAATTATACGTGTCGTTTTTTCAATTTTGTAGGGCTTTTAGAATTGAGAAAGTTGTTAGTAAATTATCTTTGAAGCGTTGGCAACATTTTAAACACCGGCGTGTTGTACATATATATATATATATATATATATATGGACTGATTACAGCGCGATCTGTCGTACCGGTAAAACTAACAGAGTAATCCGAAATTTGCTCGTGTGTGCAAGCTACATAACGCGTACGTACACATAGAATGGTTTAGTTCTATCGACTATCGTGACAGCGCAACAGTCGATGCATTAACATTCAACGCGACAGATTGTTGTCCCTGATACAAAACTGTCGAAAAATTACGGACGAAGAATCGAACACGGGACATAGTCGTGCACGCGAGTCGATTTTTTTCTCGACAGAAGTGCGAGAAGAACGGCGAGTGAAGGACAGGGTGCCCGAAACACAAGTTACGAACCTGATCCATCCGAAGCGCGGTGGTCCGCCGCGCTGATGGGCCTAGCAGACGACATGTTGGCTGCAGGGAGTACCTCGTCTCGGATGTTTCGGCCGCGAATTTTCTCGGGGATTGTTGAGTGAGGAGAGCGAGCGAATTCGGTGAAAGCGAGGTGTGGAGAGTGAAAAAACAAGACCACTCGAGGGTGTGTGCGAAGAGAGGGCACACGGTTGGGTTCCCCGAGTGGTGGTTGTGCCGTGGTCGTCGACGAGAAGCTCGCGGAGAGGGGTAGAGAGACTAGCGAGCAGCGGGGAGGGGGAACCCGGACGAGCCCTCGAAAAATCGAGTCGAGGAACGAAAATCAGAGAAAGAAGAAAAACTAGGAACGGATCGTGGAGGATTCTCCTCGCGGTTCCAAGTTGCACGAACAAGATCACCGGAATAGTATCGGCAGAAATCGCGAGAGCTATAGAAAAGCGAGCAAACTGGTCAGCCACGCACTATCATTTTCCCTATTTACGAGGTGCTGTCGATTCTGCGAGCCTTTTCGTTTCATTCGAACAACAACGAGCCAAGCAACGCACCGGAGCCAATCTATTTTAACTTCTCGTTGTTCTGTTCGAAAGGTAGGGGGCTGGGAGGCAAGGCGAGGCAGAGCTGTCGCGTACACGCGTCGCGAGTCCCTTCCTCCTGAAACGATTTCGCGTGTGTCTCGTGTTCACGGGCCATCACAGGAGGCGCATCGGACGACAGTGCACGTCAACCTATTATCCCAGTCCCGGTCTTGCTCCCACTCTCTCGAGTCGCTCGTCGTACCTCGTGTGTACTCCCTCTATCGCAATCTGCCGCGAGTGTGTCGCGGCCGGTTCTCGCCCAGTGTTAAACGGAAGATTCGGAAGTGGTTTCGTTGCCCCGATATATCGCTGGTATTTTCTCATCGTGTATCGGCCGTCTAGTCGTGCTTACGTCCGATACGTAACTGGCCCGTGTTCTTCCTACGAGCGGATCAATTCGTCGATCGGTGCTCCAGGTGTCATTGTGCAAACGTAAAACGTCAGTACTAGAAAATTAGACGCTGTACGTCTACGCTGAAAGAAATAACATCTTACTCGTATCTCTGTACCTCGTACTTCAACACGGTACAACACGAAGTCAACGTTGGACCAGCAGCACCGTCGCGACACACAGTGTGTATGTAGCTATGGTTTCGCGGGCAGTGAAAGAAGCCGTGAAGTGAACGTGTGAGGTGCGAAACCAGAGTCCAAGATATACGTGTACGTAGTTGGTGTATGAAAACGGGAGATAGGAGAAAGACGGCAGAACAAAGGAGAAACGAAGAAAACTAAAGACTATAAGGTCGCGAGACGAGACCGATCACCGTAACGATAGGCGGCGGGTGGAAAAGTGAGAAAGAGAGAGGGAGAGGGAAAGAGAGAGGGAGACGTCGATAGAAGGACGAAGCTCGAGTGTAAGCGCGACGGTGATAGATTAAGTATCGAGTGACAGACAGCCGGCCGGAACGAAGGAACGAACCTCGAAGCAGGTAAACGTGGAAACGGAGTGAATCTCCGCGAACCGCGGGAGAGAGAGGGTGTTACTTATATCGAACGTCGCATTCGCACGCGAGATAAACAACGCGCGCCGGTAGTGCTCGTAACCGCGAGCTGTTCGGGCTCGGGGGAGGAGTATCAGTGGTGATATTTCTTTGAAGCAAGAACAACAGAGAACCAACAGAAGTGGAAGGGAAGAGCGAAGAGGGCGAGCCGCGCGTGTCTCTCTCGTGGTGTGTCATGGGGTGTTTCGGCAGCCAGAGCAGCAAGGCCAGCCAGGATGACAGCAAGAACCAGAAGAGGCGCTCGGATGCCATTACCAGGCAATTGCAAAAGGACAAGCAAGTTTACCGGGCCACTCACAGGCTCCTTTTGCTCGGTAAGTGATTGCGAAAGCGCTTTACATTTTTTCCCCCCCCGTCGATAATCTCTCCGTTCCACGATGCAACATGTACTGACCCCTGCGGGGGGTTCGCATTATTATCGCCCGGCGTTTGTCTCGTAAATGAACAGCGTATGAACGAGATAGAAGGAAACGAACTTTCGAACAACGTGTGTTCTTTACGGGGGGATTTTTAATTAATAAAGGTGATCGTTAATTCTGATTAAACAAGGTTTGAACGGAGCTCTGGGATATTAGTTTGTTGGTTAACCGCGCTTTCGATTTCCATAAGATATTCGTTTCGTGTATGAATTTTTGACCTCGTACGACCTTGAACACTATCGTATCGCACGCTGTCGAATGCGTTTTGACAGTCGCTTATGTATAATGTGATGCAGAAAAGCTGTAATTATTCATCAAAGTAAATTACGGTTAGCTTTATGAATCGATATACAATGTGCATTGTGTACATCGATTCGGGCCATTCTGTTTCTTCTAAAAGAGAGTGAACATTTTATCTTGTGACGTTCGTGTACGGGAAGAATGCCAGGTAACGATAACGCGGTATTGGGATGAATTTAATATCGCTTCATTTTATGCGATGCTTGATTAAAAAAAGGAGCTCTTTGAGATCGAACGATATACATATACTGTGAACACACTCGCTTTGAAGAGCGAACGATATCGCCTCATCTTTGAGCAAAGCCACTGTACGAAAAGGGTATTGCCCATGCATCGGCGTTTGAATTAATTCTCATTATAGTTTCGTCGATATAGTTAATATTATTATTTGCAATGTAAACGTTCGGATTTCGATCACTATTTTGTTTCCAGTACGCGTTACCCAACATTAATACCAGAATCGTATACAGGATATGTCGAAAAGGCAAATTGGAAATTTGAAACTGAATTTTCTTGCGCGAACCTTGCTTCCCCTATAATTTGGTACATTTTGCTACATCCCAGCTTGCAAATTATTTTCCAAAAAAAAAGCAGATTTTTAATAGGAATTATCTTTTTTCGAATTGTGCTTTGATTCGTTTCGTAGATCGCGTAGGCTAGGTTAGACAATGAACCATACACGTGGAGGTTTACCTACAGATTCGGTCGATCGTGTTTGTTGCTGATTTTTTGGCAATAAAGGCGACTGCACAAAGTTTGCAAACCGTTCGGTAAACCTCGAGCGTGTCGCGAACCGGTTAAATTCGCCGACCTGTGCTGTCCTCTGACAACACTTTTTAAATCGTAAATATGTATGCACGTGCCGAGGGGGGGGGGATATCCAACAACGAACACCGGGTGACAGAGTCAACTTCGATCTGGAATTTTGGCGAGGACAGGCCACACGAACATTATCGCGATGCTCAGCAGCGCGTAATTCAATTTTATCGATTATCGTATGAGCCAGCGGCACCCACGAATATCCAGCGAGAGCGGTCGCTCTCGTCGTGTTGTACCCTTTTCGTGCACTCTCCTCGTCTCCTTCTTCTCCTTCTCCCAACAGTCGGTCTTTTTCACAGAGCGGCGGCGGCGGCGTCGGCGGCGACCGACGTGGTGCGCGCGTGCGCCCTCGTCTCGCACACACGGGCACGCACACCGTCCACTTATCGCGATACTTAACCCAACACCTAGCCATTACCTTCCTATTCTTCCGTTTATGTAGGTCGTCGTTCTAATTCGACCGTGGACGCGCGCGTTGTGTGTATTGCGTATCCGACTCGTAGCCTACAGCCAACGAAGCAACAGCTGTTGCCTGTATTGTTTCCCCGTCGTGTGCAATTACGATCCCTTTTGAGGAACGGAAACAAAAACGAAAATACTCTGCTCGCGGCGCGTTCGTCGAGGAACCTTCCGGATCCGATCGAGGAGGGATCGCGTGTAAAAAAAAATAAAAAATATTGGAACCGTTCGCTCCGCGCCCACGGATAACTATTTTCGTTCGATTTCCCTCGGACGGAACGGACAAACTCTTGATGTGCCCGTCGCGCGTCGATAGTATACGTCGAAACGATTCTTAACGAACCGATGAATCCTTTGAAGTAAACGACTGTCGTTTAACTTGTTGATCCGGGCTCCCGTAGTCCTTCGTTTCAAACCCATTAAACGAGCACGATTGCGTAACACGTTTTCCTTTAAAAAAAAAAAAAATAAAATATCGTTCTTTGTGTTTCAGGAGCGGGAGAATCCGGGAAAAGCACGATCGTCAAACAGATGAGGATACTGCACGTTAATGGCTTCAGCGAAGCGTGAGTTTCGTCGTTTTAAATGTAACGTTTAAATATATTTCAGGGAATTGCGTCCGTATCTGACTCGCTAGTCTCGCAATTCGATCCGACGAGGTGCGAACGTCGGTGCAACAACTCGATGTCCCTGAATATAGCCAAACGCCGAGTCACGAAGTATTCCCGTGACAAATCAAGTACAGTTTCTTTTCTTGCGAACAGTATAGTACTGTCTCCGCAACTGTAAATAAAGCTCGCGGCCTTGCAGCGGAGTCAAATTAGACGAAAAACATGTTTTGTTCCGGAATTAAACCTCCGCGCGAATATATTCCCCCGAAACATCTCGATACACATTTTAAACATTTTTAATTACATGCTAATTTTTTTATTCTAAAATCGTATCGAATCGTTTCATAACTCGGCGGAGTCGAGGAGAATTTAGGCGAGAAAACTTGAAGCTGGTTTATCAGGTCGCCTATGATGCATCAGAGAATTTCAATATTCAAAATGGCGGATTTAATATGGTCGACCTAAATATCAATATCACGTTGAAGTTACAAAGTCGTAACAATTTTAAACCTTTCGTATAATTATTTTCATTTTCTTAAAGATCTGAATAGATCTATAAGATCAGAAATCTTAGCGCTCTTGGATCGCTGTTTCGTACTTCACCGTTTCGAGTATTGCGCTGGTTAATTGTAACGTTGCACACGTACGATTCCAAATAGTCGATAAAACATAACCACGAGTACGAGGTTTTACGAGACACCTCCGAATGGATAAATTGATTTAGCGGTGTCCCGACACCCGCGGGAATTCGAACCGAACGCGTCTTCGCGCGGCGAGGATAAATGGCTCCAAGGTAACCGAAACGTTCGATCGCGTTCGTTCGTAATTTTTCGAGTACGCGCGAGCGCGAAAAAGATCCGCGGAAGACGCGAGACGCGGCGTCGTTATCGCGTAAGGATATTCGGTACACCTATACGTGGAAAATCAGGAACAAGCAGATAGGACGGAAACGACGTGCAAACAGACGGCTCGGCCCGCTTCGCGTGTGTCGTAAATTCTGTCTGCCACCGGTGCTGATAACGGGCCTAAAACACGCCTCGTTACTACGTTTTGCGGTGATTTCTTTTTCCTTTACAGTACCTTGTTTTTTTTTTTTTCATTCCATCTCGCTCCGTCAAGATCATCGCGCGTATCGGTGGAATTTTTTTTTATTTCCCCGGCAAAGATGCACGGCGAATTGTTTGTATCGTCGAGCTTGAACCCGATCGTTCTTCTTGGCCGCTCGATTCTAAGAAGCATTACGTGTCCGACGGGCTCGATTCAGATTTCGCTTGTTTACTATGGAAACATACCGGTAGGATCTCGGTATTTTTAGATCCTCCTCCTCCCCTCCCCCTCCCCCCTGCCCTCTAACTTCGTAACGCTTTTGCATTTTGCACGGCCGGCGGTAACCGTATCCGTTTCGTTTGATTTTCGATTGCCATTCTACCCCGGTCGCGCGTAAAATATAAACAAGGCGGCCACCGAGAATAACTCACGTTGTCTCGTGTCTTTTTCACGATCCATTTGTAATCTTCGTATACGTATCGCGGTTAATGTATATTTGATCGGGACAGTGGCAATCGTGGCTTGTCCCGCGAAACAACTTCGATTTTCGATAATTTCGACCAGGTAAATCGAAAGGTGAACAATTAACTATACAGCGCGGTTTAGATACAGACCGCTTTAATATCTTCGCTGTTTTGAATAGTAGTACTCGTATTTTATACCCATTCTTAGTGGTTTTATAGAAACGACGGTTTAAAGATTCCACGATTTTCGACACGGTATTATTTATGTTACATTTAGGTGGAAATAAATCAAGCTCCGAGCTAACTAAGTTTATCTTTCTGTTTACGCCACGCAATACCGCCAAACATGGTGACGCAACGAGCTGCGAGCATTTAACGTGGAGCTGCATTTGTACCGAGTTACCTCTGTTCGATAAAGTATATTTTGTCGCTCATAAAAATTAAAGAATGCCACTATAAGATCGATACAAAATTTAGAATAGATAGTAGAATATTTATTGCTATAAAGTTCATACAAAAATTCAACAAAATAATATTAAAGAATCATCGTGGCAAACAATTAAAATAACGAACACGGAAGGGCTTTTAATATTTTTTAAATACTCCCTCCTTTCGCGTAGCAAAATAAATAAGCGTTGAAAGTCTCTGCGAAATTTTCTGTAAAAATAATTGCAACTAGAAGTAACCTTCGCAACGCACAGGTTGAGAACCAGTAAAAATATTAAAGCGTATCTGACGGCTATAATTGAATTACCTTATATTTTAATTACACTTTATTTCAATTACAATGATCGTTAGAATAATCAGCAATTTAATTAGATGAAAAGATTGAATTATATAATTCAATGGCGGCGTAATGAAATTGCATATTGAAATACAATTAGCTGAACTCTGATTACATTTCTTTAATCCGTGACTGGTCTTTGTTTCTCCTTGCAATGCGTCTCGTCGAAACCAAATACAGTAGAATCTCGACATTTTACTACTTATATTCCCACCGTGTATATCTCATGCTTGACCTATCCTGTAATAGTCGAACTCTTGCTAGAGATTTGTATTTACCTCAAACGTAAGATACGACACTTGTTGCTAAGCGACTAACCCTTCCACTGGCCGGCAGAATGCAACGAACGAGGCTCGCGTGCAAGTATCGAGGTTTTACTGTATCTCTATCAGGTTTAACGCGACGTTCGAAACAGCGAAGATACTAAGTTGGCTTGTGTTTATTGGTCTTCGAAATTAACGCAGTCCTATTTTTATCGAACGTCTAACTCGTACAGCATGTTGACGATTCTATTCGCGCAGATGATCCTGCAATTATTCCGAACAGCATATTTGATCGGCCGCGCGTCGCTGCTCGCGATTCTTTAACGCATTACGGACCGTGGACCGTGGAAATTATTAATTCAATCGGACCGTTTAAACCCCTTTTACCATTGCCTCGCTCCCATTGCTATAACCGATTAATCGATAATTGTCCGTGTAATATAATTGAATACAAATTCGAGGCAATGGATTTATTCGTTTTCCAAATTAAAAACAAAGCGTTGGCGATAAAACGATGACGAACAGTCGAAACCGAAAGTAGGAGAGACACGGTTGGGTTAGGGAACGGGACGATGAATTTCCAAGTGCCGCGTGCGCGTTACAGCGAATAAATAGTGCACGGCATCGTTTTGTCTGCGAAAAAACCTGACTGGAATAACGTAGGCGATAAAAATGGGCGAACCTGGTGTTAGGCCGGGTCTGTCGTCGTTTTATAATCTACGATACGTCTGTACGCGACGCGGCACAAAGTAACCTAACCCAACGTCTTTTCGAACGACGACAGAAGTCTGGCACGGGTATCACCATAAAACACGAGACGCCACGGGCGCTCGCGAACGCAAACTCGCCGTTTCCACCGTTCGTGCCCTGTGCGAGCACGTACGAGAGCAGCATCGATCGCGATTATTTGCGAAACTTCCAGTGTCTCCAAACCCGACGAAATCGGTATACCTAAAACTGGCGTGATGCCGTAAGTTCTAAAATTACCCGAATGACTCGAGAACCGCTAATAACGACAATGCGCGCATATAGATCGCGCGGGCCTGTCGTCTGCGACAGTTAATTAAACGCGATCGAATCTTCCGTTTTCTCGCATCCCGTATTAAGCGTTTCCGGTGGCCGTGGATAAACGATTCGCTCGAACGACGAACAAACCCGGCACCCGGTTCCTTTCTCACACTTTTTTTCTCTCTGTTGCGCAGGGAAAAGCGGCAAAAGATCGAGGACATCAAGAAAAACATCAGAGACGCGATACTGGTAAGAATCATTCACGGATATTTATTCGCGCGATTCGTCCCGTCTTTTTAAAATTCGCGGGCCGACGATTTTTCCGCGCGTCGTTGTTTGTGTTTTCCGTTACTCACGATCGACGAACCAACAGGGGTGGATTTGAAAAATATCGCATTCGAGGGAGACTTATTAACCTCTTCACGCCCTTGGCCACATATGTGGACGTATAGTTTTTCATAATTATAGTTACTGTCAATAATAAATAGACCAAAATTTTCACTAGATTATAAAAAAAAAATCGTCCCTGAAGAGGTTAAGGAGCATAACCTAATTATTGAATGTAACAAAGCAGGGTAGCGAGATCGTTTCAGAAAATAGCATTAGCTCCACGAGTTATTTTAGAGATTTAAACCCCATCGGACATTTATGGGACCACCGCGATATTAATATACCAGACAATACGTCTTGCAGCGAGACAATGATCCCCAAATATAGGTTCGAGATTGTTACGAAATTTATCGTGGAAAATAACATCGAATTGCTTCCGCCAGTTAGCGGGCTTCATCTTTTTTTTGTCGAAACGAATAATTTTGATAATAAATTCTAATTGTTTCAACGCGTTGAGCAACTTTGTATCTCTTTACGATGATTTGTGAACGTCGCGTGACTCGAACGAGTGAAAAGCAAATATGGCCGCTGTGACAATTGAAAGTTCCCATCGGTCTTTTCGGAAAACCCTATTAGTTCGTGTTTCTCGCGTCTGGTGGAGACGTTGGTCGCTGTCGCGGCGGTCAGCATCGTTAAAACGCGACGGGGACTCATAATCTATGGAATCGCGTTCATCGTTCGCCGAAAATATCGCTACGAAGCGATATCAACGAAACGCATTGAATAATTCACACGCGAGCCTATCGGCGTGAGCTGGATATTCTCGGAACGAGACCATTTATCGCTGAATCAATACGCGCGCCTCCCTACGTGAACTCGAAACTCTTTCGAACTTGGTTGGCGATGGTACAAATTCTTCTTAACTTCTCGCCGGTCAGGAGATAAAAATCCCGCTTTGCTTCGTCGATTTCGCGCCGGTTCGTGTTGCATCGCGGGCTGCGCCGGTGAACGTGTACGATACGTACTCACGAATATATCGATCGATTCAATACCCACGGTCCGTTTCATTGGAATCGAGTAGCTCTCGTGAAAACAAACGTTTCACTTTATGTAAAGTTCTTGGGTGGCCAGGCACCCCGTCTTTCATCGTGCGTCACCGCAAATTCAATTTTCCCTCCCAGGTCAGTCCCCAGAGATTTTAGAAATGCAATCGTGGCGTTGAATCGCCGCGAACGTATTTACTTGGATGAATTTCAACGCTTGGCATCGTTTACCTCGACGAGGAGACATTTTTAAGGGCGGAGCACGCGAAACTTTGTTAAAAAGTTAGCGTCGTCCAATTTCCAATCGATTTTAACGATGGGGAATTTCGAACTTCAACGAAGAATAATTGCGTCCGGCAAGAATTCTATTCTTCTCGCTAACTTTCCAAAAGATCTGTTTGTATGCAATTATATTCTATATAGTCTTTTCTATTTAGCGTGTTTACCTACCGGTGGTAAATATTTTAGGTAGTGATTCCGCTGGCAAAAATAAGACGAAAATAAAGAGTGACGAAATTGCATTCGAGGTTATGTATGCTCGAGACATTAATCTCTAAGATTTCATCTTTTATTATTATTAGAGAAGATACGGAACAAATTTATTTTACTTTTTTCATGTCAAATTTAATTCTTTTTAAGATATATTTCAAATATTGTTGAAAATGTCTGTACATAGCGTTTGACACGTTGACTGGCACGGTGGTCACTGGTGACCGGCGCTTCAAGCTTACCAACTTCTTCCAAACATTTATAATAAATGAACTATAATACCAAAATAGGTTTGGTTGTTCGAATGTAATCGAAGAATTATTTCCGTTCACGATAACGATTGCGAGCGACCGAAAACTTGTTTCGCTCATAAATAATAATTATTGTATAACCAAAAGGTTTCCAAGTAGATATTATTTAGTCATGTTGTTTCTTCTTTTAATTCGCTTTCAATTTTACGATTATTATTATTAATATAAAGACATTCTACCACTAATTCAAATGTTGGCGCCTTATACGTAGCTTACCGCGGGAACCGTTAAGATTGAGGTTAGGTGAGAGCGTCGTTACGGTAAGAGAGTGTAAAAACTTGATGTTATTCGTGATCCCTGATCTATTATATAGTAAGAACGTAGTCTTAAACCTTTATTCGCTACCATAGCCAGTCTAAAAATTACACATTGAGCGAGTAACTAGCTCGCGCGTACACTCGATCCCATCGCTAACCGTGAGAGGCATGCAAATGTCCGTCTTAACGATCGTAAACGTCCGTAAATTCGCGACGTTACACCGGGAGACGAGTATCGTCGGTAATTTGTCGTTCGAGGCCGCGTTTAGATACGCGTATCGTGCGTAACCTTGCGATCGCTTCCGCGTGTCAGGTGAATATGATGGACAATTTTTTCCCCGTCCGTGACATTCGTGGATTACGAATGCGACATTATCTACGCGCGGCGCAGACGACGGGGGAACAAGTTTCGGGCAATAATTACGCGAGTCGGTGAAACGCGTCTCGCCGCGAGAATCCGCGGGATATATTTTTGGAAAGCTTTGATCGTTGTGTAATTATTTTCAGACGATAACCAGCGCGATGGGCACGCTAACGCCGCCCGTCTCTTTGGAGGATTCGGGGAACCAGAGCAAAGTCGACTATGTCCTGGATGTCTCGTCCTCCCCGGACTTCGATTATCCCCCGGTGAGTCAGCCAACCAGTTTCTTCCGCGCGCTGTTCTGCCTTCTTAACGTTTCGCCAACCGCGCGCTTCTTCCTAACCTATAACCTCCTAACCTAACTTAAACCTCCACAATCCGTACAATATGGGGATCAGTAATACGAAATTCTCTCGAAATATCAAATTGCAACTAGCTCTTGACTAATATAAAAATACTCGGTGATATTTCGTCACGGTTATATTAAATCGAAGAAAATAACCATTTCTCTTGAACGTAACAGGCAATGCTGTAAACCGTACGTTCGCCTTATTTTTATTTTTCACGGATGGGGCAACCTTTGATACGAGCAGGAAATAATTACAGCGAAGAGCGAAGGAAAAATATTAGCAGATGATACAAGTTTACGAACACAAAGCGTACATGCGCGAAATGACTCATGGACGGATAATTAATGAATACGCATCGTGTCATGCAGATAACGCCACGAGGAAAATAACAATCCTCCGAAAAACTGTATCTTATTACAGCGAGCGTTAACATTCTCGTGGATACGAGTTTGCACTATGCACTGGACCCGGTATAAATTGTTCGATGTGTTTCAGCGTTCGATGCAGGCCGTTTCATCTGACGTTAATTAACAAAGAAGGATCTATAAAAGAAGAAATTTGACACTAGTCTTGTTATTAGAGGTACAATTAATCAAAGTAACATAAAGCATAGGAAAGTGGCAGAATTAAAGAAAGTATATTTTTCAGGTGTACGTTACGTACAAGTCCTTTGTTTCGTTTAACACGGAACTTTTTCGGGATTTAACTACCGTGTTATACGGGGGATACCTGTATTTCTGTAGCACATCGTAGTCGCGCGGTCGATACGGAGAGATTCCCCTGAACTTTACGATGACAACGTGCAAAACGAGAATTTCTTCGTGTGAGAGTCACTGTACGGCACGATCAGTGTTTACAATGTTTACACAGCCATCGCACATGTTGGTACGCTATATAGTGGTCCTGACTATGATGTGCTGCGCCATTCCTCGCGGTGTGCACATGCACGCGTACGGTTCGCTGTATTGTTGTGCACAAAGAGAGAAACTGGTTCAGTAGAAACTGTTCGTGTGGTTAGAGCCGTTCCACATCGAATCGCACGAGATTCGACACACACCGTTCCCATTGATTTTATTTTTCCAAACTCGCGACATTCGCCGATAGCTGCGAGGATACCGATCCCGTGGTCATTTTCAGCCCGTCGAACAATGGGTCGGATTTACCGGTTCGAACGAATTAAAACGTAGATTTTATATTTATGAAATTAAGTTCTTTCGTATGATGGAAACGTTTCGGTATGGATCGTATAATTTCATAACACGGTACGATGAATCGTACGGAGAAACTAGTCAGGAGAAACGGGAGTGGGGGGAGGTAGTATGTACCATTAAAATATTACGACACGAGCGGTCGGTCGAAAGCTCGCGTTATTTGACTCGTTTAGTCATTTTGTATTCAGGGCAACAATTCTGCCGCGCCTCTTTGAAACGTGCGCTGAACTCGGCAGCACGATTTATCCCTTAAAGATCTCCCGATTTGTCGTGTATTAGTGACGCTTTCTCGAGCCCGTCGACATTCGCTTATATAACTTGGAGCAATGACACGACGGAGTTTTATCTTTCCAAAATGAAGAAAGCAAACATGGACGCCCGGTGGCGCGCGAAATGAGCGAGGTCTTCGCTATAGCATCCGTAACCGATTAATTTTTCAAGATCAAATAGAAATAAAAAGGAAACGATTCGTTTAATATGAAAAGCACAATACAATTTTCTATATTATAAAAAATATACGTAACATCCAGATGGTCAAAAGTTCAATGTTTATACTTGACAGATCAAGAAGCTCAAATTAAAATTCATCGCGTTAAACTTTTGCCCGCTATTGTATAATCGATCTTCTCTCTTTCGAGAACCAGAGACCCAGGGATTATGTTGATCCAGATGTTCGATCGTTTACGAGCGTGTTAACTTCTGCGCGCGAAGGTGTTTCGAATTTTAAAATAAAAGTACGGGGGAGAATGATGGATCGATATCGGCGTCTTTTTATTCGCGTTGCGCGTCGCCAGACAAATTTCCAGCAGTCGTTCGTCTTTATCGGCGAGCGTCGTTCGTTCAAAGGAATCTATATCCAATTATCTACAACTGTTCTCAGTTTACCGACCGTAGTCGTAATGAATTATCTGGTACAGTGGTGCACAATGTCCGGCCCCCACAGGATCGATGATTATTTATTCGTTACACGTTGTCAGCGACGAGCAAATATTTTGACCGTTGAAAAATTAGATTTATAAGGCGTTGAGGAGTCAAGGCAATTACAGAAAGTTTGGTCGCGTCGGTGGAGCAAGGATTTCTCGCGTGCCAAAAAGGAACATCCGAGATTTCGCGCGAGCTTGAAAGCGAAACGAGCGGTTTCGAAGTAGCGATACGCCGCGTCTCGAAATAAAGTCGTCGCGACAAAATAATCCGTGTGTTTTGCGTCATTCACTGGCAGTTGGCGATACGTTCGTGCGTGCGTGCATACGTACTTACGTGGGTACGTATATGTATCTTTGTGCCTGGCCCCCGCGTGCGCGAATTATCGTTGCCCCTTGTTTGTTGCGCGTCGCTCTGCACCGCGAACCGTCCGGAACGATGCATCCGAATTAATTAAATCGAATCGCTTGTACATCGTTCTAAGCGCTACACTAACCGCCCGTGGACTCGACGGACCATTGGCTACTCTGAAATATTTCTCCTTTCCGGCCACTTTCCCAATTCATAGTGAATTTAAAGCCGTATCTACCTTGAAATCGTTTTGTCTTTCTAATTTTATTTAAAACTTAATATCTGGAGACTTGTTACTATTTTTTAAGAGTAATTACCTTTAAATTTTGACAAGGTGAGCGCGATTTTTCACGCGTCTTCGCGGTCAGATAGAGGGATGCTGCACAATGGCGGGTCGTACGTACCTTTTTGCTCGTTTCGTTCGCGTCGTTCGACAGTCTGTGTCCAATTTGTCACGGTCGTTCGGCTTTTTGCTGCATATCTGGGCGCCGCTTGTCGACGATACGGAAGTTTATTTCGAGCGAATTCTGAACCGAATTCGACCACAGCCCCGTCGCGAGACGAGCTTGCACGGTTGGACGTGCGAAGGTTGGGACTCTGTTCACGATAATCCATCTTCCATCATCGGGAACAACTTTTCCAAATGAAATTCATCGAATCTCTATTATTGCAAATTGAAGTAATAAAAGAAAAACGCGTAGAGTGAGTTTCTCTGTAGCTGTACGGGCTCATCTTCATTTATTACTATCAAACCACGTTTATTGATATAACTTTAACAATTACGAATAAAATAAATCTAACGATGAAATTTTCCTTGTGTTTACGTTTTGCTATTGTTTACGATCGCACGTCGCACATTTAACTCGTGCCTCGTAACGGAGAGATCGAAGAACCGGGGACGTCCAAGTTCGTAAAGTTCGTCCAATTTGCTTTGAAATCGAGAACGCTCGGAAACTGGTCCTTTCGACGAACAAAAATCCATAGTTTCCAGGAAGTTTCCAAAGGACACCCGATCGGGCGCGCTTTGATGCCAGCAACAACGATATTAATTAATTTCCGTTACCAGTTGTCCATCGACGTCCGTAGGAATCGAATTGCGACAAAGTCCGCTCGTTTATAATTCTCTCACGACTAATCAATCGTTATTAAACACAGAAAATTGTGCTGTTTTCCATAGAAAAAAAAAAGTTAATTTCCTTTCGATATTTCCGTCGTCACGGAAGCAAAGTTCGAGCCAAATATTTGCGTTTTTTTTTTTGATAATTAACGAGCCGCGACAGTGGTGCGCGCCAAATCGTACGCTTATCTTGCGAGTCATCCACCCACGAGACTCTCGAAACGATGATTTATTTCCCATTCGAGTATCGCGCGTCCCGATATTCTCGAAACCTTCTGCCGCGGTGTTCGAACGATTTACTAACAGGTACTCGCGATCGTTTGCTTCCAGGAGTTCTACGAAATCGTTGAAACCCTTTGGAAGGACCGGGGCGTTCAGCAGAGTTTCGAGAGGAGTAACGAGTACCAACTAATCGACTGCGCCAAATAGTAAGTGACATTTTTTCGTACCACCGCCGCCAATAAGTATTTGCGTCGGAAAAGTCGCTTCCTTGACGAGGAGCCAACGTGCAAACGCGTGTTTTCCTTTGCATCGAGCTCGACGGTAAAATTACCGTTTCAAAGTTAAAGTAAAAAATTGTTGTACAATTGCATAGCAAAGATTCAAAAATTGTTGATCGAAATTCGAAATTTCGTTTTTAATATTCGCGTGTTGCCGTGCTCCGGTGCCATTCGTTCCAGTTCTAACTCGGAAACGAGGTCGAACCGGTCCCGTATTTATGCGAACTTTTTTCCCTCGTTTCACCGTGTTGAATTCACCCTTGAAATCATGCCCGTTACGGTAATAACGATGCATCCTGCACGAGGACAACTTAGAAATTATTATAACGTTAAGTGTAACCAAGAATACACGCGATACAAAGTAGCAGGGCAGCCGTTGACGCGGGTCTTTGATAAAAATAAGAGGGTAAAGTTATTACCTGGCTCGGTCGCGTTAGATGCTCCTGTGCTCGGGCGCGAGCTATGGCTATTCTAATCTGCCCCGTTGGGGTTGATATCGCGATCACGATAAGAAGCACGAACGATAGCGTTTACGCGACGATAATGGCAGGGACCAGCGAGTTTCACCGCGATACGCGAATCGTTCGAATCGATTCGAACATGTTTCGAGGCTTGGTACGTCTCGAATGTCTTGGCGAGTTTCACCGCGATGGTTCCTTAAATTTCGCGCGTACAGAAAATAGTAATCTCGCGGAAGAGAGCAAGTCAACGGCTGCGGCGGTGTTATATTTTCGGTAACGTAAACCAGAACTTTCACGACTCTGGAATAAACATGGATCAAAATGGACCCCTCGAGCCCGCTGGGAGAGGGTTAAAAGCTTCGCGATAGAATAAACGTCGTGCTGTTTTCGGAACCGTAATATTCGCGTGTATAGCACCGTGTAAATTTGTGTTTCGTAATAGCTCGGTACGATTATGAACAAACGTTCGTATTCGAGCTCGTTTTACTTTCTTTTCCAGTGTTTCGATATTATCTTTCAGAGACAGGTTTTCGTGGGTCGTTGGTATTTATCGGGGCTGTTTCTAATGGCGTCGATTCGGCGGTACCGGAATCGAGGCTGCCTGTGTCCCGAAAATCGAGATTCCGTTCGATATTTTCGCCGCCGGTGTGTTCCCCCTTTCAAACACGTAACTTTATAACGGCCAACGGACCCGATAAATTTATATAAATCAGCAGAAAAAACTGGCCGACGCGGATCGTCCCCGGTCCAGCAGGTCACTTTAAACGTGTCCCTTTGAAAATTACATAGGCGAGGCACAGGTTGTTGCACTGGATCGTGGGCAAAGGGGCGTAAATCTCGAGTGTAAACACGAAACTTATCCGCTAAGCCAACAAACCGGAACATGTGACTTCGTTTACCGTCTATCAATTCGTCAAACACTTTAATTAGAGAAAAACCGGCTTTTATATTTCGCCACACCGGTAACGTTGCCGGCGATCTTCGAGCGTAACAGCCATGATGTCATTACTCCGTACGTGGCGGACAAACGAAAACTCCGTTTAATTCGACGAACAATCGCTATCAATTATTTCTGTTCCCATTGAATTCAACGATCGGTGAAACGGTAATACGATGAGCTTGAATATATAAAATGAGATCATCTCGTCGCAACCATCCGATGATATTTCCGTATAACCTTAATATGAGGTACGGTTTAAAATTATATTAGAGGAAGTGCAGCATATTTCGAATACCAGCTCGTTCAAGATGCATAACAAATTACAGCAGAGGATGGGGAAATAATAAAACTCCATCATATCGTGAACCATTAAACCTTTATATTTCAAACTCTCGGTAAAAATAACAAATAAGGCATAATTAATTGAGAGATGAAACGAACTAAAAATAATTTAATCACATTATTCTAAGATCTTAGAATCAGTGTGCAAATAGGTAGATTTATCGAAGATTTTTTTATTCAGTTTAGTTATTATAATTTCGGCAATGAATTTTTTTCTCGAAAGCACGTAGGATTTCGGGGGTATGTCCATTCACCAAAAATGATTGCAATTGACCCCTGCAACCGAAAATAATTTTTTTAAAACGATTTGAAATTTTTTTTTTTGGTGAAAAATTTCACACCTTCTCGAATTTTTTTCTCGAAAATGCGTGAGATTTCGGGGGTATCTCTATTCACCAAAAATGATTGCAATTGACCCCCGCAACCGAAAATAATTTTTTTAAAACGATTGGAAATTTTTTTTTTCAGCGAAAAATTTCACACCTTCTCGAATTTTTTTCTCGAAAATGCGTAGGATTTCGGGGATATGTCCATTCACCAAAAATGATTGTTACTGACCCCTGCAACTGAAAATAATTTTTTTAGAACGATTTGAAATTTTTTTTTTCGCCGAAAAATTTCGCACCTTCTCGAATTTTTTTCTCGAAAATGCGTGAGATTTCGGGGGTATCTCTATTCACCAAAAATGATTGCAATTGACCCCCGCAACCGAAAATAATTTTTTTAGAACGATTTGAAATTTTTTTTTTCGCCGAAAAATTTCGCACCTTCTCGAATTTTTTTCTCGAAAATGCGTGAGATTTCGGGGGTATCTCTATTCACCAAAAATGATTGCAATTGACCCCCGCAACCGAAAATAATTTTTTTAGAACGATTTGAAATTTTTTTTTTCGCCGAAAAATTTCACACCTTCTCGAATTTTTTTCTCGAATTTTTTTCTCGAAAATGTGTGAGATTTCGGGGGCATGTCTTCACCAAAAATTATTGATATTGATCCCTGTGACAGAAAATAATTTTTTTAGGACGATTTGAAATTTTTTTTTTTTTGCGAAAAATTAGGCACCTACCCCCTGTCGATTTTTCTCAAAAATTCGATTTTGATTTTTTTGTCTGATTCTCTACGAAAATGTTTAATACCTTTCTATATGCCCATCAATACTAATTTAGTGGATAGTTTCTAAAAATTTAGACACTTTTTACTGCCTGTCGACTTTTCTCAGAAATTCGTTTTCTAAGTTTTTTAGTTATTTTGTTTAACGCTCTACAGAAAAGTTGTTTAATACTTTTTTTGTGTTCATAAAAAATATGTGAAAATTTGCTTCGCTTCGTTTTACAAACGTAAACTCGATCGAGAAGTAACGATAGAGACCTGAAATATGTAACTTAAACAGAATATAAATAAGTGTAGTGTAATCCATTGACGAGTTCGAAAAGAAACTTAAACAAAAGCTTCCTGCTCTCGTGAACGGGAAAGGATCTTTATTGTTGCAAAAAGACGCAAAAAGCTATGTTGTAAACAATTTTGAATTTACAGTTTGGAGGCATTTCCTCGCTCAAATATTTCACCAATAGATTATCACCTTTACCGAGATTTCGATTACTTTATTCAACATGAAACATTTAACACGCGGCTACTTTTAGAAAACCCACCATCTCGCTTCTTAATTTAAACACACAAATTTACAAATTATTTCGATTATCTTGATTTTATTGTATTTTTTTTAAATCGAGTTGTCGAATAATCTGTCGAGGGACTTTTTACTGCTCTTCAAGGTTTCCAAACAGATTTATTGATAGAAGAGAATTGATGGCAACACGATTGGAGACTGCTTTCCACGAGAACCGTCGAAACGAATAAGACAAGAGAATCTAAAGGAAACAGAAATAAATTACGTTCGATTGATGTCTAGACTGTTAGAAATCGACGAATTGAATCAATTTATATAAATTCGAGTCGTGGATGCCAAGTGTATGACGTAGCTACACTTTACTTTTGTCTATTTTTTCCGGAGAAACTATCGAGTGAATATTAAATTCATATTGGTCAATATATTCGGTATACGTTTAAGCACTTTCGGTAATTTTCACGAGGACCTCCCAATAATGGGAACCAAATGAAAAAAAATGTTATACAACGTGACAAAAGCAATGAGAATGTAATTATATTCGCACATCCGGGCCGCTGTGTATAAAAGCACGGGAAATCCGACATTTGGTATTCGTCGATCAAATAATTTCGTGTTTTCATACGAGCATCGCGACCCGAACTCCCGACAATAATTTTCGCCGTTGGAAGAATATTCGAGAATAACCCGGTCACGTTCCGGGTTACTGCATCTCGTCGGTGTTTGTGTGAATTTTTTAAAGTTCACTTTTTTTCCCTTCGATTCTTTCTCGTCCCCATGTGCAGCGAGAGGAACCTTTCGATAAAAATAGCGCGCCGTATTTTTGGGAAGCACCGCTTCGTATATAACGGTGTCATTCGCGCGCTGACCAGAGAGACGCGAGATCGGTTGTAATCTCGTCCAGTCGCGTTCGTTAAACGCGATTTTAACGCGATCCGGGCCAGAAAATACTCGCCACCAGGATCAGGAAGAACGAACGAGCCTCTAAGCGTTTCCAGGAATTGAAACAGATATTCGTAAATTGTCTCCATTGTAATTTGTTCCCTGTAAACTGGCCTCGATTCTGTATTTAGGATTATTATTTCTATACAAATCCGTCGGAAACCCGAGACACACCCTATTATTTTCTATAGAACACGATCGGACGCTATTAGGTTAAATATAACGCCATCAACAGGTTATCTATTAACGCTCACAAATTTTTACAGCTATTTTCGATACCGTTTGCTCCAATTTGGTTGTATAACCATGTCGTGACTTGTATCGTCGTCACGTGGCTCTATTTTCGCTATAATTTTCGTGCATCTCTGTACCTCCATCATTTTACCAAAAACAACGATGATGCCTGCTGTTTGGTTACTCGTTTCGTAATAATAAAAATTACAGTATATGGAATCTTCGTTTCACTTTATTTTATATAATTTTATCGTATCGATGATCGATATTGAATGAAATCACAATTGTTTTAGTCGTCGAGTAGCGTTCTTGTATCGCGCGATAAAACAAACATGGCGGCCCGACGGTGCTCCCCGAAATATCTCGAATTTGAGTCATTGTGTGCGCGGTGGATAAATATTTGTTTGGCGAGAACGAGAGATCGCGATACAACGGCGATCATTGATCGTTGGTTCGGTCATAGTCATTTCCTGGACGAAACAATGGTTGTATTTCGTGCGATAATGTTCAGGCGAACAGTCTCGAGACGCTATCATTAAGATCATTTTTAAGCGAGTCTATTATATTGTCAGTGTCTCGAGACGCTATCATTAAGATCATTTTTAAGCGAGTCTATTATATTGTCAGTGTCTCGCGCCGAAATGAAAATAATTTCGACGATATATTCTAAAACGGGATAGGCTTGGTAACGAAGAGGAAGTGGAATAGAAATAAACGAAGATCGGTTGTCCAATTCGGTGACCAAAGCGCGAAAGACTCGTCAAACTGACAGCTTGCATAATCGGGATACCGAAATAATACTGTTATTGTAAAGGTATCGATATTTCGGGTACCGCGAAAGTCGATCTCCGTTACGAAATCGAATCGTTTTCGGACGAAAATGGAAAAGAAAAAAACGAGGATTGCACGCTGTTAGAGCCGTGTAACGCGCCAATTACACGATGGACTACCTCGACACACCTTAAAAAAGGAAACACGTGTCGCTATATATAGATGCCGGGATCAGTGATGCTGGCACACGTAGTTCATGAATGTTTAGGTCGATAACAATATTCTTCCCGTGGCGTGGTAACGTCGGATAAAAACGAGCTAATTTTTTTCTTCTTTTTTTTTTTTTTTATCGTCGTCAGTAACTTTCGACGGCGGTCTAAATATAACGCGTGAAAAATCAATGGTGTCGTTCGCCGAAGTCTTTGACACGTCTCTGAATGTCTTCAACTTTTTACTCGACGAAACTTTTCACGTACGACCGACGATCACTGTCCAACGAATTAAAATCTCTTTTCTGCTCTACGATACATAGCTGGGCGTTTCTAGAAACAGATTTGCTGTTTTATTCCAAATTGGTAAGCTGTATTTATGATACAGGCGACGCCATGACAGTTTTTCTTTCGAGACCGTGTTAGGTGTCAAAGCAAACATCGTGATATTCAAAAGATGAGTAAAACAACCACCAGATTATGTTTTGTAGTTAGAATATAATTTCGGTTCAAAGTTCCGTCGCTGTTGTTGTACGCCTGTTAGATGATCGTTTGGATGAAATTGTCGGGATACCTGGCGGGTTACGATGGTTTTGGAGAACGCGACACCTGCGTCATTCCCGTGGTGCGTACTCGTATCGTTAGAAATAACATTGTCACAGTTGACCCCAAGGTCGGGCGGAGTTACATGCCGCGATAACGAGAAAATCGTTCTGCTGTAGCCAGTGGGTCACGACCTCCTTCCTCTTTCAATTCTCCGGAGGTCGATAACCTCATTTCTGTCTGAGCGCGCCAATTTCATGACCTACCTTCTCGCAAGCCTACACACACACACACACACACACACGTACACGTGTCCTGTTTGCCCCGTACGTGTGTGTGTTGCGTGTGAAGCACTTTGCCCCGAAAATCAATTCCGTCGATTTGTGGTTTCTCAAATTTATTCGAGGAGCCAATTTAAGGGTTACTTGCGCCCGCTCGTCTGGAGAGGGGGCAACGAACGGAGCCTAATTGCTCTTGAGACCCGCGCGACCTACGAATCGTGGCCGCCTCTCGCTTCGCTCAACAGTCTCGGCTCAAAACTTCAGCCGCTGTTAACAAATATTAATTTTGGTTAGCCAGCGCGCGGGGCTCGGTCCTCTTAAAATAGTGCGGATATTCAAGTTGGCCTGTTTCTATCGGGGCACCCTGTACGATCGCCGTCAACCGACTGTGGAAGGTTGCATGCCGTTGTCAAAGCGAAAAGACCCACCCCTGCAGGCCCTCGCACGTACACACCTGTACGAGCCTCCGTTACACACACGGGCAGGCCAAGTCCGCACGTACGATTGATGGCGAGCAGAGCGGTGGCAGTGACCCATGACCCGGATTGGAAACTGGGTGCCAAAGAGGAGGCATACCCGGCGAGGCCGAGAGGGCGAGGAGTTGGGGTTAGGATAGGACACCGACGAGGATCGATTTTCCCTCTTCGTGCGCTCTATCCACCCTAGACACCAGGCGGGGAGGGTCTTGGATGAGAGAAAGAGAGAAAGAGAGAACGGAGGGTGCAAGGGAGCCAGGAACGGAGAGTTCTCTCCCTTCATTGCCCTCGACGGCCCACCCTTTTCCACCAACCACTTCCGCTCTCCATCGTACGTGTTATCGCGACGCTTTCGATGGCACTGCTTCTCGTCTTTAGATATTCTACAGCTTTCGTTTTGGACCGAGAATTCGACGACACACAGATAACCTATTACGATCGAACCAATAGTAGTCATAACAAGCTTGTCGCGATATCGTTCCTGGATCGAGGAAGAAGCAGGAATACCCGTTTTAACTCTTGAAAGTCTCGAATCATCTTGATAGATTCCCTTTACGCGGTACTTATTCCGTCCGTTCTTTTCTCTGTTTCAGTTTTCTAGATAAGGTAGCCATTGTTAAGCAACCGGATTACACCCCCACGGAACAGGTAATCGTCTAAGTTATTTCCAACTGCTAGCGCGATAAGTCCTTTCTCGTCGATGGTGGATACCTCGTCACTAGACTGCGGATCTTTATGCAAATTCACATTTTTATTAATAGAATTAATGAAACGGAAGCTTCGCAGAGGGCTGTCTCAACCCCTAAATACAATAATTCGTATCTTACTTTAAGTATTTCTTATATTTTTGCATATTAAATGCATAAACATCCGCAGTCTATTCATCACAAACTTTCACCACTTCATCATAGTGTTAATATTCTTGTAATATTCTTGGAAACAAACGCGAACGGACTTATTGCACAATATAGTGTTGAATATAACGAGTTTGGTCGCCGTTCACTGACGGGATTCTTTTCAACCTGTTACAGGACATCCTCAGGTGTCGAGTCCTCACGTCCGGTATCTTCGAAACGCGGTTTCAAGTCGACAAAGTAAACTTTCAGTAAGTCCCGACCGATACCACATCGCTTTGCTCCAGTGTCGTCTAACTATATATAGTCGACGTATTACAGTAACATCGGCCGACGGTAAATATAACGCGAAGCAGCGACGCGCATCTCATCCCGGCGTGTATTACAGAACACCGACTTACGTTGCACGCGCAGCGAAATCCGTTAGCCGCGTTAACGCCTCCGCAACTTTATTATATTTCCCCCCTTTTTGCATCCGCTCTACGGACCTCCGATCCTCTGCTCCACATTGTCTTTTACGGGACGGTATTTATTGGTCCCCGTTGGAATTTCATCCAGTGCGAATAAATTGCGGATCGAAACTGCGATTCCACAATAACGACGAGAGGAAAATAAAAATTACACGTCGAAGCCTCTATATTTTTTAAAATCGTATTGCAACAGTAGTTACCAAAATTCAACCGTCGAGAAACATTAAAAAAGATATTCCCGTTCCCCGCGGTACGATCAGAGAATTTCAATCGTTCGTCGGTCTAATGTTACGTAAAACGTATCGTATCGATCTATCATTCCGTACACGAACATTGTAAAGCAACTTTCGATTACTTTTACAGTATGTTCGACGTCGGCGGTCAGCGGGACGAGAGGAGAAAATGGATACAGTGCTTTAACGACGTAACGGCAATCATATTTGTAACGGCGTGCAGTAGTTATAACATGGTACTCAGGGAGGATCCGACGAAGCTCAGACTCAGAGAGAGTCTCGATCTCTTCAAAAGCATTTGGAACAATCGGTACGAACGCTAATGTCTTTTTTTTTTTTTTTTCTTTTTTTTTTTTTCATTTTTTCATCTCGGCGTGGAACACGCGAGAACAAAGCGAGAAAGTTGGGCGGTACATCACTGGTGTGTTTCCTTTGTAGGTGGCTCCGCACAATTTCCGTAATTTTATTTTTAAACAAACAGGATCTATTGGCGGAAAAAATAAAAGCAGCGAAGCACAAATTAGAGGACTATTTTCCAGAGTTTGCGCGATACCAGACGCCGTCCGAACCCGGCGTGGTTGTGGATCCCTCGGAACCACCTGACGTTATAAGGGCCAAGTACTTCATTAGGGATGAATTTCTCGTAAGTGGAGTCGTACTCGTGATTAGACGTTCTCGCCCGTTCAACGGGGGACGCGTTAACGTTCCGTTCGAAATTTCCCTTTGCAGCGTATAAGCACAGCGAGCGGCGACGGCAAGCACTATTGTTATCCGCACTTCACATGCGCCGTCGACACGGAGAACATCAAACGAGTGTTCAACGATTGCCGGGACATTATTCAGCGGATGCACTTGCGCCAATACGAGCTCTTGTGACTTCGTTCCTGCCGACGTGTCCTGTCATCCGTTCGCATCAGAATCACGATCACGCTCCGCCTCGATCCGATCGAGGGCGCGAGGCGAGTCGTACAGCGGCCGATCTGAATAAATGTATCGCGATGTACGGCGACGGCGCGCGGTGGTCCTCGTCGCGTCTCTGAAAACCGACGATCCGTTCAGAAATCGAAACGCGTCGACGGAATCCGCGCGCAAAGGAAACGCGCGCGCTAGATATATCGACGACTGCGCGCCGATCTTGTTCTTCCTCGGCGGTGGGCTCGAGGATAAATATCGTCGCGCCAGCAGTCGGGTGTCTCTAGGGGGGGTTTAACCGGAAATAAATCTGTCTCGCAACTGAGAATCCAGACGTCTCTTTTTGCACAGAATCGCTTACTAATGTCTCGTTTGGTGTACAAGCAGATTGATTACGCCCCCCGCGCATTCTACTCTCGCAACAATCGTTTTCGACGGAAAAAAATAATCACCCGGGCATTTTCCGATCGTTACTCGACTACTCCCATTTAGGTTCGACGAGGGTGTGCCGAACGGCGACTTTTTCGGGAGAGACGGAGAAAAAATGATGAATGTTCGTTGCTGAGAAACACGTGCAATTTTACCGATTACCTCGTTAATTTTATTCTTATTACGCATCAATTCGTTGATAAGAGAGCGAACGAATGTTTTAACGTCTCGGGCCGCGATGTTATGAAGTAACGGCTGTTCTCGTCCGGCACACTCGTCGCAGGTTTAAAATTAATCATTATCGGATTTAGCGTTAAGAACGTTTTCCTAAGACTTAGGTGATTTCTCCGATAATGTTCTTGCTGTTGAACGTTTTCTTTTACTCATTTTTTTTGAATCTCTGTTTTTCCTTGCCCCGACAATTTAATTACGATCTCCGTGTTTTATTTTATTTCTCTATTTTTTTTTTCTTTTTTTTTTTTTTGTTGAAAATTAATTGTTTTCTTCGACTTCCGAATCTCGATTTTTAAATCACATCGGCCCGACCCGTAGAAGTCTCAGCCGCACCTTTTTACAAGAAGAGTATTTTGTGAGATTTTACAGTATTTCGAAGAGCGTTTTAATTGTATAACTATGTATCAAATATGTACAGGGTGACCGTCCACGGATTCATGTTTTTATGTGCGTTTCCTAATGGATCGAGATTCCTCACCGATATCGTTTTTTACCGATTCTTTTCGTTCCATTCGAGATACTTTTAATTCGTGTACTTAGGCACACACTGTCGTTGTAGCTAGAGTGTCGTCTACGTATGTAAATCCTGAACTGTGCAAGAGATGTGCCACGTTGGAAAAATTCGTTTTACACGTACACGTTTTTGACTAGCGTTAGGCTCAAAACTTTACAATCAAAGTATGTCAATGTAAACGTTATAAACATACAGAGATATAATATGTTGCTTATTTATTCGACTACGTAATGTCAAGCTCCCGCGTCTCATTTCCGAACGATGCTTCATGTCCTGAGGATATATATTATATACGATCGCGTGTACAAATTTTGATCCGAGCATCCGGTAATCAGTTTTGCCATCGGAACTCGTTAGGATGTAAATGGTTCTGAACCAAAGTGCGATGTGCGAATATTTCTTATCTCACGTGTCTTTGCAATTAAATTCTATTCGACGACGCTATCTGGACACCCTGTATATGGTAAAAAAAAATCTCCTATCGTTTTCGTTTTAATCTTAACCGTTTTGTTTCCTTTTATCATTCGACACACCGTATCCAGAGGACAAAGTGCTTGTACGCGTGTGCGAACTGCTTCAAAAGTACAGATGTGTGTGTATGGGTGTGTGTATATACACGCTATTATACGTATATAAATTAATGAATTAATACATGTTAACAAGAAAAGGGAAAAAAAAGAAATAATTCATCTGTAACGCAACGCTCTTCTTCCTCGCAGCGCGTTCATCCACGTACATGCACTCTCGTGTTGCTGGATCAACCGCGGATTACCGATCTATGTAACGTCTACTTTTATAATAGGTAAACGAGAGTTTAACGTCAAATTAAACCGAGTAAAATAAGAATATACGAGTAAGCCGCGTTCCCAAAGGTTCATATAACGCGACCGTACTACATTGGGGCAGCTGGTATTGCTATCCTTATTATCGCGAATGTTCCGGACATTTTTTAATAAATTCGTTCACTTTCAAACTATTATTTATTTGGTTTCTGCAGAGTGGGGGAGAAGCGTACTCGCAAAACGTTTCGTGAAAAAAAAACTAACGCCATCTCGTCTCCTCTTTTAAGTTCTCCTTTTCGCTCGTTTGCGTCGTCAATTGTGTTCTTCGTTTTATCCAGTAAGCCTGAGTATAATACAGTTTTTTAGTTCGCTCAACGATAACTTTGTCCGATCGTGTTTCGCGGGATTCGGCCGTCGAAACAATGAGGATAGAAATTCCGGAAATTGCATAACGGTTACTCCGTACATACTGACACAAGCCCACTTCCTCGTAAATGTACTCTCGTGTAATATCAATGTATATGGGTCCGTGTGCATACGTATATATGTATACCTATCGTACTAATTACATAACTGACAAGCCATAGTTTGTAAAACGGTATTTATAACTTTACGAAGTGTTATTTTTACTGTAAATCTGTAACGACAGATGCGAGAGAGTGTAAGGATGCGAGGGAGAGAAAGGAAGCGAGAGAGAGAGAGCCTGTCTTTGAGCGAGTATTAACTGTCGAAACTTCCGTGAAACTTTAATCGTTCACCCGGCACAAAGGACGAATGAATGCGTATCATCGTTTCATGTATGCTAGCGAGTACGAACGAATAATTGTGTAATTAGTATTGTCGCGAGTATTCATATACTTTCTTTCGTTTCTCTCCCTTTTATAAATATATATACATATATATAGACAAACGCGTTCGTCCTAATTTCGACTGCTTTATCCAGCGGCGTCGGACAACCGAAAGGAAAAAACAAGAAAAAAAAAATATACGGTTGGATTTAACCCGTTGAAAAAAAAAAAAAAGCTGCGCGTAAAATGGTCAAAGTCACGTAAAACTCGATTGTCCGTTTTTCGACCAGCCGCAATGCAATAACACACATACACATACGAACAGAAACACACGAATGAAAACGGTACTTGGTATTTTACTTGTTGAATGTGAACGAAATTCGTAAATGTAATTATTAATCGACTGTTGTGTGCGCGTACGCAAGCGAAACAAAACGGATACCGAATTAATAAACAATTTACGTGGCCACGATTATTACCGATATACATATACATATTGTATACATACGCCGGATCGCACAAGTTTTTTTTTTCTTTTATTGTACGTACAATGTACCAGGCATGTGAATATGTACATGTAAAAACTAAGCGGTGCAAGTAATTATTATTATTATTACTATTATTATTATTATTATTATTTGTAAATACAATAACGGCAGGTTCGTATGGACACAAAGCAATGACGTATCGATACTTTGACGAAGCTGATTACAAAATTACGCGTGCGTCTCGCGATCGAATAAAATCGTATGTACGCCGTACGATCGGACACCTATTTGTATAAAGAATATTAATACTTTGAGCACAGTTACGATACCATTCGTATTAGTGTCACGAGTATATCGTACGAATATTAGTCTCGATATCGATCTGAATTCTCCGCCATTTTGTTTGTTGAAATTTCAAGCTTTCTGTTCTACGAAAGAACAGAGAGAAATTTTATTAAAAAAAAAAAACACTCTAGCAGAATGCTTAAACGTCGCTGTGCTCATGGTGTTGATCGATTCACATAGCAATTTGAAACGTACAAGCCCGATCAGTATTCTTAATATTTTTTCATCGCGTCGGTTTTTAATCGATCGCGCGAACACACGACGCCGAAGCAAGTTTTGCATTTAATATAACCTCTCGAAAGTTGTCTCGGCCGTAGCCACGTTGAAATTATAAATGAAAATTTTCGTTCTCCTCGACGCTTGCGAGAGATTCGAGCGGGCCCAGTCGTAATTTTAGATGATAGATATATCGTTCTCTTTTTACTTTCCGTTCTCTGCGATTACGATCTCGTTGCACGAATGGAAAAAGAAAAATCGTCGATGAGAGCACGGTGCAGCATCGTCGTCCACGAAGCTCGCCGTTCCGTCGCGTTTCGCGATACTCTTTGTGGACCACGTTGCTGAGAGCATTGCCTTAAGAAAAAAATGATTAAAAGTAACCAAAAAAAAAGGAAAGAAAAAAGATAAAAAAAATATAAGCGAAAGTCAAAGTAGACGACTGGGTGTGGTTGGAATCGGCGTAACGAAACAACAATAACGCGAGATCCCGTGCGTTGACGCAAACGTCGCTGGCGATAATTGTCGATGAAGATTTGCAAACTAAGCAACGTCCAAATTGAACGAGAATTAATTTACATCGAACCTGCTCGGTTGGTTCGCGGATAAGAGTAAAGAAAAACAAATTTATAAATCGCTGAGCGACGATTATCTAGCCTACGGAATAAGTGAATCGTACACATTTCGGGAATTTTATAAATTTCGATTCGTTACGCGTTTTTCTGACGAAGCCAGAGAACGTCTGCGAAGTAGATAAACAAATACGCGTTTTGCGCTATGTTCGCGTTTATGTTAAGAATACAGAGTCATTTATTGTGATCGTCTTATCGTTACACTGTTATTCGATAAAAAATTGTCTTTACACAGTCAGATTTTATTGAAGCGGATGATGTAGTTATATTATTATTATCATCGTCGTCATCGTCATTGTCATCGTCATTGTCATCGTCATCGTCATTATCATCATCATCATCATCATCATCATCATCATCATCATCATCATCATCATCATCATCATCATCATCATCGCCTCATCGTCATCGTCATTATTGTCGTTATTATTAATATCATCATTGTCATTGTGATTAGCGATTACTGCTGCAATCATTGTTAAAAAGCTACGTTCGGGGAAAATTAGATACATCTAATAATATTATGATCTAGCCACATATATACTATATGTTTATATATATGTGTGTGTGTATTTATGCGTATGTACATACACATATCCATATATATACATGTATTTATTTAAACGACCACGATCAGTGCAGATGTGAACCAACGTGAACATTGTAACATTTGTATTTCAACTGTGGTTGTCTTTTAAATAATAGAAAAGTGTTCGTCTTTCGTAAACGTAGTCATTTATGTTGAAAACAAAAAAAAATATATGAAACGTCTATTTTCTGCGTTAACGAACGAAAAAAATGAAAGGTTTTTCGTTTCTACGGTGCGAGTTCGTCAGAGCCCGGATCGTGGTCACGCGCGATGGCGTGTAGTTGATGCAATAATTTGCGAGGGAAGAATTTTTTAACGTTATTTACGAACAAAGTATATCTTATTACATTGGCCCGAGAACCAATAGAATCGTTAAATCAATGACGCACGCGCGGACGTACAAAGAGTCAACCAGTTCGCTTTAATAAATATCAATGCACTTCCCGCGCAATTCTTATCTCTTTCGGACGACTCGAGCACGAGCTACGGATTCGTATCGATCGATCAGAAATTGTGAATTTCATCGTTTTCGTTGCCTTAAAACGGTCATAATTGTTCAGAATATTTCCTTTGGCGACAATTGTGCCCAAGTATCGCGAAATGCAACGCCAAAAGAGAGAAAGCAATTTTCTTAAAGACTAGCCCTTAGCATCGTGTCCTTGTCACTCTCGAGTCGCGAACAGGCAATAAAAAACATACACGATTAGTATTTTCAATCTGTAACATTCGCGATCGTTTGTGTTATCGTGGTTATGGACGTTTCACGATTGTGGATCGTGCTGTTCTGTACAGTTTTCTCTCGACCGTTTTGTTGGTTCTTCGTACTTCGTTGGTACTCGAGAATGTTTGCTTTATTAGGAAATTTAGAAACGCGAGAGCGGATCTTACGTTGCGTACCGGTCGATTTGTCATTGATTAGAACGAGGCACGGCGTGACCTTTAATTCTATAGCTGGGTCATGGACAATATTCCCAACGTAAAGACCGCGGTTGTCTTTTTAGGTTAAACAAGAGGAGGAAGCTGCTTGTGCCTCGAGCGGCGAATAGAGGGAAAAAGTGGAACCACGCGAAATCGACTCGTGTCACGTTAATCTGTCGTAGTAATTTTTATGAGAAACTATCTATGCGTGCACGGTGATCGATCATAGGTACTATTCGAAATCGAAACTTTTTTCTAGTCTTCTTCGTATACTGTTTGCTGGGATCCAAATCGATGTTAGGGAGGGAGCTCGCCATCTAGATCAGCATATCCCGAGTGGAACCGAACTTAAAATGTAGGACTCGATATGTATAAACACATTCTAGGGTATCTTAGATAATCGTATCATTCACAAATCGATTTTTGCAAACACGAATGGCCGGCCATTAGTGGCTTAATATTCTCGAGTTTACGTATGCTCGTTAGCTCCCATATTTTTAATCCGTTTCCATCTGAGAAGTGCTCATTCAGGTAGTAACCTCATCTCGTTAGATATAAATAGAAGGTTTACTTAACGGGGGATATAATCCAATTCGAATTGGAGACTGGCGAACACTTTATAGGTAGAAAAAGATATTTGAACGGACACTGGAAATCGATCGAAAGGAGGAATGAATTTATCGTAAATCCTAGATAATGAAAAGAACGACAGGATCACATTCATTAAAACTGTTCGTGCGTTAGGTGTACTTTCACGTAATAATGGACGAGAGAAAAGAAACTAAGGTGGAAGAGTTACCAAACTCGTCGATAATTACGTCCTCCCTCCTGCCCCCTAACCCCATTTCCCGAAAACCCGTGTTTTCTCTCCTAATAATTCTTAATGAATTCGTTGTTGCGTGTCTCTTAGGAAATATGTTTAGGCGAAAACTTAAAGGATGAATAATCATCAAAATGCAGAAAGTAAGGAGTAACCGTTGAACAGTAAAACGCATTCGATAAGCGCTGATTATACGAATTAAACACGTCGAACAAAAGAGAAACGGGAAACTATACACGCGTGATGTAAATGAAAAAATGATTACACGAGAAATTCGTTAGGAAATGAAATTAATGTTGTCCACCCCATGATCTCCCGTCGTTAACGGCGTGACGATTTCTCTTGTGTTCTAAGATCTAGACTAACGAATATTCATGAACAAAACTGCACAATAAAAGATACAAAGTCGAACACGTTGCGTACGATGCAATCAAATGAAATGATACGGTTACCATACGAATAAATAGGCGAGGGGATATTGATCGCCCGAGATCGTTTCAGTTGCCGAGGCTATTTAAGCGAGAATCGTGGGGTGGACGTGTAGTGTACATGATAAACTGATATACATATAAATACATAAATAAATATATATATTATATATATGTTATATATATTATATATATTATATATAAATATAATTCACCGAGTTAATGCGATTGAATGACTACGCGTATATGTGAGCCGAACGTGTGTCGCGGAGAGAGAATGACTACGTACGACTGTCGATGTGTTTTTAGACTACAAAAGATAAAAAAAAGGAAAAATATTTCATTCTCGTTCTGTGATGATTGTCTGAATATGATGGGGAAAAACGAAAGAAAACGTTTTCGCGGATCCGTGCTGATCGAATCGATTCGATCGGCGGATAATTGAACACGCTCGACAAGTTGTACTGATCGCGTGAAGAAGACGAGACCCTTTGGACACGCGAATCCGTACACACTGTTTAAGAAAAGAGAGATAACGCGTAAACGTACACTGATATATCCGAGTGCAGGGAAGAAACGGTATGATTTGTACACTGTATAACTTAGCCGTTTACCATTGATTTCAAGAAATGTGTATAAATTATTATGTGTAATTAAACAAAAGTCATTTAGTAAATTCTAAGAGTATGGTATATTATACAAAATTCTGATCATAATGTGCGCGTGTGCGTGCACATGCACATATACAACAAAACAGAGGAAAAAAAAATGAGTAAGAAAAGATTGCGAAAATTACAAAACCAAACACTGCAAGGCCACTGTATTATACATTTGTGTAACTGGAATAGCGATGGTACAATTATGAAGATTATAATGATACAATAAACACTTGCCGTATGTCTTATATACACACAAGCAAATACTATTTACATAAATCATACACGTTCTTTTCTATAGAAGAAATTCGAGTAATTTTTCTTACAAGTTGATTCAGTTTATATTATTTGTAACAAATTCATAGTTGAAAGTACACGCTGTTTATAAATATTGAGAGATTATCAGGAACTAAAATAACATATTAAACGGTTAATTTGCGAAAAGCTTCGGCAGGTCTGGTATTTCGTACGACGTAGTATTTTAGTTTGCTCCAGCAGCCATATGTCTTTTCAAGTACATGAGTTGCGTTTTCGATTCTAACGAAGATAATTGGGATACGTAGGGTGCCATTTGTTGAACATGATTCTGATAATCGGAGCCTATAAATTCACAAATATTAATATACCGATCGCTGTATAAAAATGCAGAAAATACGTACCCATGCTCCTTTTCTTTTGTCCATAAGTGACTTTCCCATCGAAATCATTTAGTGGAACTTTTATGTCTGTCCCAACTTGCTGAATCGTGACGTTCAGATGATCCTCGATCTCGGCTAAATACTAAGAAAGAACAAATTCATAAAGATATCGACCATGGAACTTGCATTCCATTGAAACTTACGTTTGGTTCATTGTACCAGACACAGCAACCACCCTGATTAGTAAGATTAGTATTCTGACAATTCCTCCCGCGCATAGGACACCATTCACCGTGATACCATACTTTTTCTGGCACCTTGCTGACCAAAGAAATAGCCAGACCCATTCTTTCGGCCCTACCGACTCTACCAATGCGATGCACGTAGTTCGATTTTTCATCGGGTAGAGTTATATTGATCACTAGAAAGGAAGTTGCACGATCAGTTGTATGGAAAAGTTATGCATACATGTGTTAAATTTAAATTAAATTCACATACTGAAAGGTAATCCTGAGATATCCAATCCTCTGGCTGCAACGTCGGTGCAAATTAAGAACTTCACTTCTTGCTTCTTGAATTTTTCCAAGTTCGATTTACGTTCCGGGGGCTTTCGATCACCGTGCAAACACACGCACGAGAATTGATTACCACCGGTCTGTTTCAAATACCGTTCCAAATTATCGCAGTCCATTTTGGTTCTGCAGAAAATAAGAGCTCTGTCCATATTGTGCTCTTTGATAGCACGAACACAGTATTCACCCTTTAATATCTTCACAGCTTCCGAAAGTGTCTCTAGAAAATAAATTTTAGTTATACGAGCAATGAAACTATGTACAAAGATATTATATATCTTATAACACACCGGGATTGTTGCTTCCAGGTCTTATATCGTCTCTGCTGTGTACGCCATCGGTTTGTATATATTTTCTCATATTAGTCCAAGTAGTATCTTTCTGTGGATCCACTATCACAACAACATGATGTACTGTTTCAGGTACTGCATCCTCCCCTTTCAAATCTACCCATGTTGGAAAGTGCATCAACCGTTCCTATACAGCATGCAAGTTTTTTTTATAAATCTTTCTATATAAGACACATGTAAACTATAATTATAAATACTTACAGCCATTTTTTTCACTTCAAACGCATGCAACGTGGCCGAACATACTATCATCTGTAATCGTTTCCCGTCTGATGTAATTTTAGGTATTTGTCTGTGCAAACGATCAATTAATTCCGTGTAACCTTGTTTCAATAGACCATCTGCTTCATCCAAAATGAAAAATCTGAAAATGCGTTATACGATGATTGACCGCGACAAAATCAGTACACAGTATGTAAAGTAAAAATTATGTACCTGCAATGCGTTAATGCCAAATATCCGCCTTGTATTAAATCCTCTAAACGTCCTGGTGTTCCAACCACAATATCCACGCCAGAATTTAGTACAGAAATTTGTTCTTTCACGCTCACACCGCCAATAACTAATAATTCCTTAATGACTGGATCTTTCAAATCTTTTTTAAACTAAATAGAAATATTTAATGTATACCTTTAAAGCAAGACTAATTATTTCGATATGAATAGTAACTATTGCAAGCTTACTTTTTGGATTTGATTAAAGGTTTGTTCAGCAAGCTCTCGAGAGGGTTCTATGATTATAGCTTGAGGAGCATTGCATTTTGGTTTACCATCTTCTTTACTTTGAGTCTGACTGCTATTTATTGGATTTTCTTTTACCAATTCTTTAGGAACCGAAGCGAGACCTTTGTAATCGTTTGGAGGCGGATGTTTAAATGGCTGTGCTCCGAAATTAAAAGACATTTCCGCGTTTTTCAATACAACAGCTGGATAAAATGTTTGAGACTTTTGTTGCGCGTTTAGAGTGAATGCCACACCCAAGTGTACACCATCCTTTGAAAAGCTGATTTCACCCCTTGATAAATCCAAGTAACATCCAATTACATTGTGCATCCCAAATGCCTCTCCATAACTATCAAATTGTTTTGCATTTGATTTTTTACCAGTTCCACCAAAACCAAAGCCAAATTTGTCCGTTCCTAAATCCAGTGAGGCCTATTTTGCAAACATATGGTGGTTACAATTTCTTAATTATCGAGTACAAACCATTGATAGGGAATCAAGGCAATTTACTTGAGACATAGACCAGCCAACACGGCATAATCCTTCATCGGTTACAGTAGCTTCATAGAAAAACTTTTCATTGCCACTGATGCCTCTATTTGCTCTACAACCATGCCACTCTTTAGGCTCTCTACTTTGGCATCTCAAGCCATCTGGAGTTACTGCTAGAGCTTTACCTCTATCAAATAAACTGAGCAGCCAATGAGTAGCTGCAAACAATTACGGTAATAATTTTGTGAGGAGAACATGTTGTTATTAAATTTGAAAGAAACATACAAGCTTGAACATGTCCAGTTGAACTCTTAGTTTTGCCAGATTCAAAGTCCTTTAAGGTTTCCCATACAATTTGCAAAACCGGTAAACAAAATGCACCGGTCTTTCCACTGCCAGTTTCAGCAGCCATTAATACATCACCACCACCTAAAATTAAAGGAATGGCTTCGGCTTGCACATCTGTTGGTAACCTGTAGTTTAAAATATAAGACAGTGTATAGAATTGTTAATTTAAAATGATCTGTCAGCAGTCTATAAAATAATTATGCTCTATTTACATCCATTCCATTTCATCGACCGCCTTTCCGATTTCGGGCAAAACACCCATTTCTAAAAGAAAACATTAGTGGTAAGAAAAATGTTTTGATACCCCTGTCATTGCACCAAAAAAAATATATTTTTAATTACACTCTTTTTTCTTTTATATAATTAATAATATTTACCCTCGAATGCTGTCATTATTACGTTTCGAATTCACGTCTTTTCTTAATGGATAAAACCTACAAATTCACCGGCTTTCCTCCGTCAATAAATACGTACATTAGTGAGCATAAGTCAGTAACAATGAGTTATAGCAAAGGCTGGTTCAAATATGTACAGTAATTTAGTATAGTAACGAGTGATAGTTACTATTATATTGTAGTAGAATTAAAATTAAAAAAGTCTTTGAAGATTGTACGAATGAAGAGAATGCTCTGCAAATTGCTTTGGAAATTTTCGAAAGTTCTCTTTGTAGGGTGTGTTGTCTTTTATTTTCTCATTCTTATACATTGATCTAATGTTACATGTACATTTCAGTTACATATCAGTCGATATTAAATAACAAATATTTTGATAATTATTAATGAAATATGATAAGGTTTCTTCCGAAGCAAAGAATTATTTTATGCTGTTTCCAAACTAGCCTTAAAGCATTCCAAGCAGGGGGGTAGTTTTCTCTGGGCACTGGCGTCTGGTAACATTGCCTTAAAGTCATGTCACTCGTGCGCAGTATGCTACAATATGCCACGATGTTTCGTAACATGAATTAGTGTATTGTTTTGTAGTTGTAAGTCAGAGACGAGTTTAAGATGGGACGTTTGTTGCTTTAAAAAAAATAGAACGTTGTAAATGATACCCTCAACATACATGCCTTGGAGGAACACAGGAATTATCGCAGAAATGATACTAAACGATATTTTTTCTTCGCTTAAGAGATAGCACCGTAGAAATGACTCCGAAACGGAAGGTACGTGCATTTTGTACAGGTTATAGAATCGTAAGAATGTCGTTTATATTTTGGCTTATCAGCAAGCTCGATAATGATAAGCGTAAATAGAAAATGCTAGCAAAGGACAATATCCATGCAATAGTACAGTGGTGGATAGAGGTATAGGCACATCGTGCAATTTTACATACAAACACTTATAAATAACTACCGAACCGATTGTTTATATAAATGTTTGTTGCGTGTACGTTTATTTATAACGTCTTACTTGTTTATATACCACAACAGAGCTATGTAATCAAACTACATAATATGTGATAAATAAAAATGTGTAAACATGTAGTTTACCTACAAGGATTATCAAAGATCATCTTGGTAGTCACTTTGGTCAACACTATGCAGTGAATTTTCAAAAAACAAGAAACATAGGCAGAAAAGGAAAAGGAACTACTGCTAAATTTATTCCAGTAGATATAAGTGTTTGAATTGCATGCTATGCCTATACCACCTTTGTCCACATTTTTAATCAGTTTGAGCATTAGATAAATTTGGTGAACTAATAAATATAATTGATGATCAACAGACCACCAGCTCAGAATCTACTTCGACAACTAGCTGTGGTTCATCGTCCAGCAATTCTTCGAGCTCGGGCAGCGAATCCAGCTCATCCGATTCAGAGAGCTCTAGTAGCTCTGTCAATAGTCAAAAAGCATCGGACACAGAAAGAACAAAAAAGAAACCGCCATTTCCTGCCGGCCACCATGGCAAGACTAAAACTGATGCAGTTATTGTCCCCCCCTCTGAGAATAAAAACAAAGAGAAAATACCGCCCAAGTCTAGATCTGCGGAATATTCGTCAGAATCGGAAGGCTCGCCCAACAAAGTGAAATCAGCGAAAAGAAAACCGCCGGCCAAACCCAAAGCTACAGCCACGGTCGCCCCGGTCATTAAACAGCAAAGACCGTCAGCGAAGTCGGCGACTGCCACTGGACAGCAAAAGAACCCACCAAATTCTAAACCCGCCGGTAACAAGTCAAACAAATCTACCGGTAAACCTAATTTTACAAAGCTTCTTGCAATCGTGTCTCTTCGTTGCTGATCCGTATTTTCTGTTCAACAGCGTCCACGAGTACCAATGGAAAAGGACAAGATAAATCTGCAAAAACAACATCCGAGCCTGTACAGAAAAAATTCAAGAAGAAAAGTATATTCAGCCCAGAGAACAGCAGCGAAAGCGACAGCAGCATCCCAGCTAAGACTAGTGTACCGAAGCCAGCGAACAATCCTGCTAAATTTACGAAGAGTCAGCAACCTAAGGTGAAGTCAAACGACGCGAAACCGAAGACTGTTACTCCGATCAGGTCTAGTAAGTAGCAGAAGATTCTTTTTCTCGCGTTCCAGATATTGTTAAGGTATGTTAAAATAATAGCCTTGTTTTATTAGGTTTATTAGCAAAGTCTGCACAGCCACAAAAATCGGACAGTTCTGCGAGTTCGAAGAGTTGCTCGATAGGATCAGGCTCTTCTGGCTCCTCGAATAGCAGCAGCGATTCCGAGTCGTCGGAAAGTGTGGCGAGTCCTCAGCCTCGGACGAAGAAGAAAGATGCTCCACAAAGTACGGCGGTAAACGCTATCGCGAATATTCCGCCTAAGCGGCCGTCTGCGACTGTTGCGCCTGTGAAGCCACAGAAATGCACAAAACGACAAAGTAAAAACATAAAAATTACAACGTATAATTGTACTTCATGGAATTTTCGAATATTCTATGTGAAATTTCGTTTCGTTATTTAGACACGGTAAAAACGGAGGACGAAGCCGACGCGTCCGCGAGCGAGAAAGAAATGGACGAACACGGGGAGACAACGGGTGTTTCGAAAGCAACGACCAAAGGCAAACGAAAGCTGCAAACGCGAAAAGGGAGCAAGTTGCTTCAGCTTCAAACGAAGGCAGGCAGTGACTCGGAGTCGGACACAGGTAAGCAAACGAGACATCACAGCGTGCGAATCCCATTACTAATTAATCTGCTACACCTTGTCCATCTCCTTGTGTGTTGAGTTTTTGTTCAAAGTATGTTGTTTGAATATTTCTTTTTAACTTTTGCTCTTTACCCATTCCGTCATCCTGTACAATTACCAGTAACACGTTTATATTCTGTTTGATTTGCATCGTTTGGTCATGTCCTTGGTGTGAATTTCTTACTTTCATTGGTTTTATTCTTTTCGTAAGTTTGAACGACGTTGTTTTAAAAGTTAGATAGCACTAATCAGTTGTTTTTCATACTTCACTTCCAATAAGTTCAGTCCCTCCTGTCGACCTTTCGCTGCAACACAACACCTATCAAGTGTTTACGCTATAGGAGAATAGTTTATTCGTAGTACCGCCGTTCTCTCGTAGTAAATGTCTCTAGACACGTTCTTATCGATCGGGAATAAAGCAAAAATAAAGATACGATTCGGAAGTAGCGTTGAATAGAGTTTTGAAAAGAGGCGGTTAGAGAATTATCTGCAGGCGGTGGATTTAGGACTCTATGCTGCCTCCTTAACACAAAAAAGCAGTATTTGCGGTTCTGGATGGATGGATTGGACATGTATATATTTATATATGTGGCTCGTAGGAATCCAGTGGTCGATGGGACAAACAATTTCGTATAGAAAAAAGCATGTGTCCAAGGTGTCCTAAGATGCAGATACAGTCTTTTTGCTTACGGCGGCAGTATGGTTCTCAGGTACGAAAACGGTAGCGTGTAAGCGTATCCTGCAAATTCCGCTGATCCGGTGTGATTTATCGAGAGTAGCCGAGAGCAAGAGGAGCACGAGCAAATCGCCTGTTAAACGCGCCGGACCTAGCACAGCCGCCAGACACGCTTCCGGTGCCAACCGTGTACCGCAAAACAGCGGCACCACGAACGCCAGCGGCGGAAGATCCGGCCAAGGAAATTACAGTCGAGCACGCGTCACCAAGGAAAGAGAATGCCCTCTGGCGCCAACGTGCGACTCTCGGGGTCACCTGTCCGGGAAACTCGAGTCACACTTCACCCTGGAGGCTTGCCCCTTGTATCATAACACGACGCCGCAAGCTTGCATGTAAGTTAACATCTATCTATCTATCCCCAAGGTTGTGCAACGAGAGGATCTACCTGCATGCTTTTGCATTAAGCACTGGGTATACTTGAGCGAATGGGTTAGCTATGGGTTCTTTGCAGAGAGTTTTGCAAGGAGAGGAAGAAACGCGAGGAGGAGCGGAAGAAAGCTGTAGGCTGCCTGGCCAAGAAGTCTCCAAAGGGTGTGCACCAGACGTCGGATCAGCGCAACTATCAGCTGAAAGTGAGAGACTCGAGGAGTAAATGGAAAGGAAGTACTGGAGATGGGAATGAAAGCGACAGCGGTAGCGAGCTTCAAGGGAACGAGAAGGATCGTCAACCGAGGTTGACGAATCTCACGCCGGATTACGACCTGAAATTATTTATGGAAGCGCAAGCTATCGCCAGCGAGAAGATTGTAAGTTGAAGCTTGGACATTGTATCTTCTTATTTTGCACGCTTAAAAACATTTATACGGTTCGTTGTAGGAGAAAGAATTGAAGGAATTGGATTACGATGGCGAGAGCAGAAACGGCGGCGGCACGCGGGTCATCGAAATGGGGAAATGGGAGATGGAGGTGTGGTATCAGAGCCCGTATCCCGAGGAATTTAGTCGGGCCCCGAAACTGTATTTATGCGAGTACTGTTTGCGATACGCGAAGAGTCGTCAGGTGCTCAGGAGGCATCGAGAGAAATGCTTGTGGAGGCATCCACCTGGTCACGAAGTATACAGGTCGGTAAATAGATGCAAAATTCTTGTCCATGTTCCCAGGCAAAAAGGCTAATTTAATATAAATTTTGCTCATGTTTGTGGCGCAGGAAAGACAAGATAGGCGTGTGGGAAGTCGACGGGAAGCGTTACAAGCAGTACTGTCAGAATCTTTGTTTGCTAGCCAAGTTTTTTCTGGACCACAAAACGTTGTACTACGACGTGGAGCCTTTCCTCTTCTACGTGATGACGATTGGCGACGCGGAAGGTTGTCACACGGTCGGCTACTTCAGCAAGGTGAGTCTTAGCTTCTCTTTTCTAACTGCATGAGAACAACAATGGATGCGATCGGTGCATATAACGTGTCCCTGAGAAAGATGCTTCTTGGACTGATCACGGAGCGATGATTGATTTACGAGGTCGATAATTGTACATTTCAAAGAAGTTACTAGAACTGTATATTTTTATTCACATCGATGCAACGGGGCGGGGCTAACAAACGATAACTTTTTCCGTGTGAATTTTAATCATCAGCTTGCGCAATGTGGCACATTAAGTGACAAAATAACGTACAGCGTAGCTCTATCTTCTTATTGCAAAACTGTTCGTTAGGGGCATATTGTTATATATTGTTTATCGGTGCAGACGTATAATATAAAGTGAGCGTGTAGAAGGGAAATTATCGAGTTTCTAGAACATTCGAGAGCTAATTCTTTCGCGGTAAACGATATACTCGTCGCCCATTCCCGACGTCGTTTGAGAATAAAATCAAGCAACGTAAAAAAGAAAGCTTCTTGAGGCGTTTCTTAGTGGCACGGACCTCGTTGCCACCAGCTTCTAACATACATATTAATGCGAAGCACGTGCCTGTACGTGCGAGACTGTGTGCGAACGACTACGTCCGATGTACTTGTGTCACCACTTGCGTAAACGGGGCCCACGTTTACGCAGGAGGCATTTCTCGTTCGACACTCTTAGATATCGTCAAAGTCGTTTAAATCGTTCAATAACATAACCTCCATCTTGTCTTCGGTTTTTTTAAAAATGTTCTTACATAACCTTAAACTCTAGTTCTATGCATTGGTGGAAAATAGCTTTCCGAAACGTTGGAATTATTTCGTATGATTTCTTTTGTTTAATATCTATTATATGTACTATCGTAAACTGATATGTAGTGTCTCGTGAAAAAAATCAGAGATCGAAGTCTCGTAGTTACAAAAGTAAGGTTAATTTTAAATTTCGGGGGAAGGCACAAATCGAGCTACAAGGTTTGGCTTTGTATCTTGACGAATAGATAATAATAACGCAATGTAAAACATTTATTTTTTTGTTTTATCAGTGGGACATAGACAATTGATACTAATAGGTACATATTATTCATATTACATCTCGTTAAAGTCACTTTAATCGGAAAAAGTCTTAGATATACATTGGCAGAAGCAAAACAAAAGTAAACAGGCTTCGTCGATATTCGAGCTCGTATCAGATTACACTACGCGGGTCAAGGGGAGTCCCTGCTCAGTAGCGTGGATGACCGTTCCACTTGACCAATGAAAAACGACTCGTAGCCAACCCGAGCATCGTTGCAGTTCAGCCAGAAACTTTTGGCAGTCGCCGCGTGCATCTCGAAAGACGAAGAATGTACAGTAATTTCCAAACGGCTACGTTGTTTTCTAAACTTTTGTCCGTAAGTGTATAGCCGAGCGAATCTCGTTACTTTTGCTTCTGTTTCGCGGTTTACCGCGACCGGTAACGGCGCAGGGATCACGCGGGCAAGGGTGTGTATCGGCAAGAGGGTGTCTCGTATCTCTGGCCTCTGTTCGCCCGTGCACTCCCGGTCTGGTCGCCCAGGAGGTCGGTGGGAGAGAGCATGAGCGCTACGCACGCCTATTTACTGCGGAACAGCATCGCCGGAGTCGAAATCTTTACCGACGTTCAACGACCTCTGACCCTGGCAAGACGCGCCAATCCTCGCCCTCCCCTCCCTCGCGCCCGCCTCGCTGCGGGGGAGGGCGACGAAAATTTCCTTCGGAGTCGAGCAAACGTTTACCCCGCCGGTTTCCTTTGTCTTCCCCGTGCCGACGTGACGTCTTCGAGAAAATGTTCTTATCCTTACCAGGGGTGTGTACGTACGCGAACCCAGCCGGTTCGATAGTCGTTCGTCGCTACAGACTCGTTCGACGTGGCGCGTTTCCAAAGCTTTTGGTCGAACTCCCTTTACCGCGGTCACGCACGGCGCTCGGACGTTGCCGGTATTTTGTAAAATTTAATTAGTCTCCGACCCCTCTCCTCTCCTCGACGCGGCCACACTCCGCGTTAGAGGTCCTTTACCTTAACCCTTTGCGGTCCTTTGTCGAGCTGGACTCGACTATTTTCTGATTCCTGTTGTCTTATAATGTAATATGATTAAGTCAAGGTTTTAAGGTTAGGTCGATTTATATTACACTTTTGAAGCGAGGATCGTTCCCATATTTTCAGCAATAGATGTAAGATTAAATAATAATTTTATATTATTCTGAATTAGATTCTTATTTTCACGACAAGGAAAGGTACATAACCTATATTTCTTCAGAGTAAAAAAATTTGTTTGGCAGATCTATGCACGTAAAAAAGTCTTCCATGCACAAACATAAATGATCGAATCTGATAGATAAACATTGTTACTAAATAACATTTTTATTAGATAGATAACTTCTTCAATAAAACTTTCAAAATAGAGTCACAGATGGCACTGGACTAACATTACCAACCTAACCCTTTTTTGATCGTTCGATTGACTTTACCCTTTGCAGAGATTGTTTTTCTATCAAACGGAACATATCTAGAGGGTCCGGTATAAAGATTTCGTTGGTAAAAAAATGAAAATTAAAATTGGTACTGCGAATCGTGCAGTGCCACCGAGGGTCGGCGGCGATAATTTCGATATCGATCACCCGTCGGTGAAATTACGACAAAGGGCCTGGCGTGTTCTTACCGGGCAGCGAATTGCATTGCACACCTTACAAAAGGGCGTACCCCGCGCGGAGGTCGTCGCTTCCTGCATCCGCAGCGGCGGCGTCGGCGTCGGCGGCACAGCAGCAGCAGCAGCAGCAGCAGCAGTAACGCGGAGTCAAAATCTTTATAGACGTTCAATGACCCCGACCCTGGCCAGACGGTCGTGGGGTGACGGTGGTGGCGGCGACGTAGAGAGAGGGATGACGGGGGTGGGCGGGGGGTGGCTCTGGCGTACGTACGCTATGCGCTTACGACGTGCAGTGCCAGGTGGGTGGCTCGGGCGAGCGGGAATGGCTGGGGGTACGCCGATGGCGGTGGTGGTAGCTGGAAAACGGGGGATGGTGGTTGCAGAGGACGCCGGAGAAGGGATGGCAGGGCGGTAAGGGGAGGAGAGGGCGTCGCCTGGCATCGGGTCGTCAACCTTTCTGCGGCACTGCGACGTCGGGGTCGTTATTATTTCCTCCTTCTCCTCCTCTCTGTTACGTCTTCCCGTCCTCCGCGTGTCTTTTTCTCCGCGGCGTCGTTTCTTCGTTCACCGATCTCTTCTTAACCTCGCTTCTTCCCGATGTCTGGAACTTCCTCCGTTTCTCGACGAACGTGTCACCTAACCCTCCCCCCCGGACCCCTTTCGCCGCGTTCTTTCATCCCGGTTTCCAATTGTTATCGGGCGTTCGACGTCTCTGTCTCGTCTGGCGGCGTTTTCTATGGTCGGCCGCGGAAGGTCGCGCGCCGCTTTGAAAACGATTTTACGCCCCGGTTTTAACGGATTCGACCTTCGACGTCTCGCGGCGTCGGGATTTCGATACGTTTTCACGATCGTTCCACCGTCGGGCGTGTTCGCCTTTCCCGTCGTCGCGGGGCGGGGCGCCGCGCGGGGGGTGTAGAGAAAACACCATCGAAAGGACACCGTCGACGCGTTCGCGAAATCGATCGACGCATCCAGCGGCGTGGATGCCGACTCGCGTCTTGCGGTCTCCTCTGGCCGACCTCGAATAATCCCGAACGTCGGCGCGGGGCGTTCGGGCCGTTGACCCGGAGCGACGCGGCCGTTGACCTTGAGTAATCCGTACGTCGACCCCGCGGCGTCGAGGGGGTACGTTAACGGCGGGATCTAGACGGCGACCTTGAGCGATTGTTACCGCCGACCTTGAATGATCGCGCGGCGCGAGCGAAACCGCTCGAGTTTTCGAGGGGGAGAAAGAGGGGGGAAAAAAGACCTAGGGGGGAAGCCTGCTCTCTCTTCTGGTGAATTTATAAATTTCGTTATTAACGCCGCGCCGCCACGCCTCCCTTTGCCGTATTAACGCCGGGCCCTCGTTCGTCCTGCGCGCGACGTTGAATTTTTATCAATTCCGAGCCAGCCGAGCAGAAATCGTGAGAGGGTCGGATCGACGCGTGAACGTTTACAGCTTCCGGCCTGCCGGCCGTAGACGCCGAACGGGAAGCGACCGCGACGAATTTTCGAAAACCTTGGACGCGTTACGCTTCCTTTCGGCTGCCCCGCCCAACGCTCGCTCGAGCAACGGCCAGCGGTTCGTTCGAAACCGTCCAAACCGTTGCAACGGTCGAGGCTGGATCGTTTTTGGATTTTATTCGTTTGGATCAGTTTTTAAAAATTCTACATCGAGTCTGGGACCGTGAAGGGTCAAGAAATGTCCTTTGCGTGGGCGTAACGATTAAATCAGAGATACAGACAGCTCGCTATCCTGCTTCTGTAACTCATTAGTAATCCGAGACACCGCCGGTAGCGTGTCGGAGATAATACCGGGGCTCGGTTCGAGCCAGTGAGTTTCAGGAAGCGGCGGGGATAACTTCACGACACTTTGAGAGAAAAATCACGGACACGATGAAAGAAAGAACGTTCCACGTCTCGCGACAAAACGGTGGCACCGATAAATATAAGATTTCTTAACTTTTTAAACGACTAGCTTTGAAAAATATGCCCGGAAATACGTCAGTTATTTACCACGTCGCTAGCAACTTTTCTGTATTTTATGAATCATTGTCAATAGCGTCTAGTAAATAAATAATTTGCACAGCGGCGCGATAAAATTGTGTTCCCGTGGAAAGATTTATCTCTCGGCGCGATAATGGTTCAAAACAAACTGCAGGAAACGTCGAGGAACGGTTACTGCGAAACGCAGGGAAAACAGTTCCGAGGAAGCTTTGAAAGAAATTACTCCATTGGAGTCTGATCAGACTCCAGACGACAAATATTGCATTATAACTAGTAAATGCATAACACCTGATGCCACGAGCTTTTGTGTACCTCTCAACCGTCTCACTGTGCGTGTGTCGACGCACTGGTATTGTTCTTCCCAGACAATGTGTTCCACATATTGTGAAGTAGAGAGACAGTGGCAGTCCGTGAGAGACTCGGTGCAGAGACGACGCGCGACTTATTACGATCGAAGCAAACGAAAATTTGTTGAAATTTAATACACGTGCTCGTATCATATTCAGCGACTTTCAATGAATTTTATTACATGTACGATTAAAGAATCTCCACACAACGGGAGGGGCTTCAGAATTGTACGAAAAAGAGAACTCGATTCTTTTAACCTCCAAAATTAGATTTTACGCTTAACGCTGCGTTTAGCGCTCGCTACAGTGGCGACAGTTGCTCCATCGCGGCGTGTTGTATTTCAGACGGTCCTCGTTCTCTCGAGCCAGGATCGAAGTTGCAAATTTATAAACGAGCCGACAAGAGGCTCGACAGAGGGTCGGACGTTCTTCAGAAGCGTAGAGCAGAGGGAACGCAGAGGTATTCAAACGCGTTGAACGGCCGGAAAAATTTGTAAAAAGTCCAACGGAATCGTGGGGATAATTTTTCTTCGGTCGAAAAAATCGATCGTTACTGATTAATTTTATTTAACGTTACATTTCAATCAGATTTTGCCAACTTTCGTAAAAAAAAGCATTCGAACTGTATTTATTTAGTCTACGAGTCGCGGTGCAGTCGTAAACTAGTTTTAAAAGCCCTCTTGTTCCGATTCCGTTCTCATGGTGGCGTGGCCAGCCTTGGCTGAGGCTTGCCAAACAATCTCGGGATTAAATACGTTTCTGCGGGACACTTATAATTGCTGTTTACGACATGGACGATAACGGCCGGTAATCATAATGCAACACGGCTTACATACGAGAAGTCGTATTCCTTTGGATCCCCGAGAGAAAAAGGAGAAACGCTTGTCACGTGAAATCCAGACGGAACCGGTTTTCGGGGCCATCGGGTCCAAGATACGCGCAACGTAGCCCTGTCCTGGTCCTGAAATCCTTGCGCCTTCTGCTGTCCGAAGGATCAGCCGGCCTGTTCTAGCGAAACCAGAATTTCGATAGCCTTCGTTTTTGATTCTCCGATCATCGTCTGCGTATCGGATTATACAGGCGATGCGTGTAATCGAGAGGATCCCTCCTTGTACGCGCGAATGCTCCTCGGGAACCATGTATCGTAACGCTGCAACGATCTTCTAACGAAACGAGTTGCATCATCTCTTCGCGAACAAATTCCATCCGGGGATAAAGACGGTAGACACGGGGCCCGTTCGTTTTATTTTTCGAAACAGAATTCGTCGAAGGGATGAGATAATTTTGGAGGTTAGAATCGGTGAGACGTAGAATCTATTATCTCCCGATATTTTATCAAATACACTCGTGGACACGTATAGTAGATTTCAAAGACCGTTGTGTCGTGGGAATCGTAGAAATGTTCAGTTTTCGCGTACTCGTGTATCGCTACGCACGCAGAAAGACAGGAATTACGATATAGATAGGCAAACTTGTTTCCCGTTAGCGGCGATACTCGAGGGCCACGATGACTTCCTGTAAAGGATTATGGTTTCGTATCGATATGCAAAAACTTGGCTGGAAAAAACATTCTTAGGTTCGTTGTTTCGTTAAAAAATTACGAAAACGTCCTCGATTGATGTCCGATTCCTAGTCGATGGTTCGTGAGTCTCACGGTAGGTGTCGCCTCTGCTCCATGGGGGTTGTCGTATTCATGATATACGTTGCAGAGCCCAGCGACGTGTCGACGCGAAAGTTAAGAGGGTCTGGAAACAAGAGGAACTCAACACCGTTTGGAAACAAAACCCCGGCAATTAACGCGTCGATGAAGATGTATCTGCTTCCAATATATCCCCCCGGGAGCTCGGACGAGCGACTCAAACCGGCGGCAAGACGCGAATATACGCGAGCTGCGAATACGCGGCGTGTCCCGAGCAAACGAGACGACAGCATATCCTCTTACGTAGGTATTCCAGACAGGATCCCGCGCGAAAGAGGTGGGATTCAGAGGGGGCGGATGGGGGGGGGGGCACAAGGGGGAGAGTCGGAGAAAAAAACGAACGGCAGAACCGAGGAACACGACACGCATGTCGAACACACCGGCACCTACACCACAATACCCTTGTCCTTTCGCAGACCCATGATACGGATGAAAGAGTATCCTTTAAGAATGAGACGAGCCTCTTAAAAGCGAGAATAAATCTGCCAGGCGAAATCGACGTATTCCAATCACGTTCCCGTCGAATCCCCCCATAAACCTCCACGTGCACGGGTGTGTATCCACAGTCGAAGCTGCAGGCTGGAAAAGTGACTGTCGCGTTCCACGGCCCACGGACCGATGATCCGTTTCCACTCCCAATTTTGGTGTCGTGGCTGAAAGTCAAAGTGATTTTATGTCGTACAGAGTGATTCTGGGAACTCGAACCAGCTGTATCTCTCTTCGCGACGAAGGTACCACGAATCGAATACAGAGAAACGTTTAGTCTCGCTATGGGGGAGTGGGGGGGACTATCTTTTATATAGCGTTCTTTTATCTTGTGCTACAGGAAGAAGGACAGAGTCCTTCGTTGGATCATTTGTACTCGTATTTCGTTCTACTCTGCTTCAATTAATTAAATCGTTCCTTATCTCATAACATATAAATAAATTAATTGTAATTTGGATAATAATTTTATTAAGATATTTAAACATGCTGAAAATCATGAAAGTAAGCGTATTCCGTCGGAATATTGTTCGTTGCCTGGGATTTTGAACGCGGTAGATAACGGGGAGTGTTTGGGTCTAAAATTAGTTTCCGGTTTGCGAAATGAATCCCGAGCCGCGGCACGGCGGGTACGACGTACGCTCTATAAACGAGACTCGATGAAAAAAAGAACCAGACGACGACGATAAATTCGCCGTAAGAAGAGGAAGCGGCTGCGAAGATCGATGGCTGCGGGAAAACCGGTGAAAATCAGTAGACGGTGTATCCGCGAAGACGCGACGATCCGCAGCCACTCAGGCCTGCTCGTTTGACTAACTTCCGGTGGTGCGCCAGTTAGCCCGTCACGAACCGTTCCACTGTATATGGTCCTGAATAATGCATACAGAAATGGAACGGAGCGGCGTACCTTCTAGGAACGAGGAACGACCGAGGGGAATGGAGAGAGATATGAAAAAAGAAAGGACGAATATGTAAAAGAGACGTAGCGAGAAAAAGGATTAAGGGTAACGAGGATCCGAGAACGATCCGGTCCGATGTGTGTAACGCAATAAATAGACAGGACTCGACGGAACGTTTATATCTCTGAAAGAGAAGAGGATCTGGCAAAGCGTGTACGAAGACGAATGAAAGCAAGAAAAGGACGCGACGAACGAACGAGAGAGAGAGAGAGAGAGAGAGAGAGAGAGAGAGAGAGAGAGAGAGAGAGAGAGAGAGAGAGAGAGAGAGAGAGAGAGAGAGAGAGAGATAGCGAGGGGATGACGGGATGAAAGAGGTAACGAACCGCGTCGGCGAGGATCAACGCAGGAATTCAACGAATGGATGTAGTTCTGAAAATTGTCGTGTTTTTTTGTTCCACGGTTCGAGCAGCGAGCGGGGCTCCCTCTCGCGACGATTTCGACGAGCGTGTCCTCGAGTGGGGCGTCCCGGGTACGAACGAAAACGATTTTTGTTGCGGTTCGGCCGTTAACGCGGTAATTGGAAACCAAAGGAGGCAAATTTAGCGAGGCGAAGTGGCTGCCTGTACCCTTTCGAGGAACGAGAGGACCGTGAAGAGCTCCGGGGTGTACATAACGCGTAAATAGTTGGACTCCTTGGCGTTTATATCCGAACGCTATGTAAAGAAGGAAAGGATCAGACAGAGGGGTACCTGAAGTGGCGAGGAAAACGCGCGCGGATGGTCGGGGCGAGGCGCTGAGCATAAACGGCAGAGGATCCCTTTGAGCGGAGAGAAATCTGATTTCGTGGATAAATTTATTTACTATCAAATTTCTCAAAGGAAAGTCGTGAATCCAATCGAGCCCCGGGACCCAGGGAAAAGGGAAACAGAGGGGTGAGGGGGGGGGGTGAGGGGCGCGTGGAAAAAGCCAACTATCGCGCTACGCGGACTCGGCGCGAACAAAGGCGCCGGACGAATCGACGGTGATGAAAGACAAATCGCGAAGGGACAGGACCCCGGGATCGGGGGCGCGAGCCGGACAAAGGGAAAGGCAGTTGGGGGGTGTCGGTCAATTTTCCTTAAAAATATCCCGCAGACGCGACGCGAGACGGAAAGGAGGCGGAGAAGCCGAAGGTGGCGCGAAAGGGTCCGCAGGGTGGCGGAACAGGAAAGGGATGACGTAGGGTAACACCGGGAGTACGAGGACGAGTAGTAGCGGAGGTCGTCGATACGATACGCGGCGGCCTCTTGGAGAAGAGGTTGGGGTAGGCTCGCCCAACCCTCCTCCTCCGTATCCACCTCGGTCGAACTTCCCCTCCGCCTCTCCTCCACTCCTCCCTGCAGAGCCTCCACCCCGCGGCTGGGCTCGATCGATGCTAGACAGTCCTGTTCACACGACCAAATCCCGCCGAATACACATCGTTCCTAGAAGTTGGGGTAGGGTAGCGCCTAGCTCCTAACTCCGGCTCCAGCCTCGACTCTAACCTTAACCCCACCTCCTTATCCTTCCCGTCGTCGTCGTCGTTGCGAGTTTTACTCGAGCTTCTCATCCTACGTCGTCGTCTCTCTCTCCCTCCACCCCTGCCCCCCGCCCTCTTTTCGCGCGTACTCGACCACGATGTCATTATCCGCGTCGTGTCTCGTGACGGAGAGCCGCAAGTGTACCGTGGCGGTTTCCAGTTTCCCGTGCCACCTTCGCGGGCGGGCCCCTCGTTCCCTCGCCCTGTCGCGCGGACCAGGAAAAATCCACGTGGCTGGTAGCTTCCTGCTCGGTGCCGGCGCGCACGCCGTCGACGCCGAGAGTACGTCGCCCCCGGTGCCCGCCGTGGAGATTCTTCTCGGACGTTGCTCGTCCTTTGCCTCTCGCGGACCTTGACCTTTGTTCTCGAGGACGGAGACGAGCTACCCGGTTTAACCCCTCGGTTTCCACGAACCGACGGTTCCGGCTCGGGGTGACGCTCCCGCCGGGGTAGAAGGAATACAAATTGAGGGGCTCTTCTACCGTAGAACGCATCTTTTTATGCTCTATTTGGTACCTTTTTTTTTTGTAAAGAAACTATGCAACTTTTGTCGTAAATTTTTACAACGTGAAATAGTCAAAATTAGGGATCCTCCTAACTCCCTTAGACCATCAGAATTGCACGGAAAGGTTCTCGATATTGGTGAATATTTCCCGTCGCGCGAACCGGGGACGTTAAACTCGTTTTGGCAAGAGAGCCAATTTCCGGACTTGGAATTATTTTATAACCGTGTAGTCTAGTCGATATAGTAAATAAGCAACGACCGAACGGCGGTCTTAAATAAGCTACCCTGGGAAGTTTCAAAGTTTTATTTATTAGAAATTGTGGGATTAAAATGGCGGATATTTCTTAACACTTTACATACCCAATAGAATATATAGTTTATTTTTGTGACAACCGAGTAATAGGCTATCAGTAAAGTGTGCAATTGTACCACTAGTATGGTAAATAATAACCAGCTTAGTTTACAATGAAAAATTCCCAAAAGCGAGCTCTTATTTAGCGGAGTAATTTTAGAAAGATTCAGTCCCAATGTTCGTAAAAACGAAACTGCCAGAACTGTTTCAAAATTCCCATCGCGTGTCGTGTGTAGTTATCCTCGCACGAGGTATCTCTGCGTTAGCGCGAAGCCGCGTTACACGCGGAACACCCGCAATTATACGACCACTAAATAGGAAATTAACATAATGATGGTCGTGGCACCGCCCCTTCGCTACGTAAAACCCGCGAAGACTCTATTCGCGGCATCGTCGGGTCCCACAGCGACTCATGCGACCCGTCACGTATGGTTCACGTGTATCGTGACTGAATACAGGTCTGTCAATTTACACGCTGATACGTTGAAACGTTTGCACCTGTCCGGGTGTTTTTCTAACCGTGACTGAATACAGGTCTGTCAATTTTAATTTTGATACGTTCGAGTGCGCGTCTGAGGTCGCTTTTGCACGCGAGAGATGTAATAAAACTTGTCGCCGTACGAACAGAAAAGCCTCTTTTCGCGGAGCAACGTCGCGATAGGGAATAGTAAAAATAGGGTTTTTGCTTAATTTCAATCTTCGATGAGATCGAACAGCTATTCTAAGGGAATTAAACAGCGTCGATCGTAAAACTTGATCTTCGTCCTTGGCTCGAGATGATCGACACCGTTTCGTCGAGCATCGACTCCGTCGACGAAAATACATCACCGATGGGGAAAACCCGTGCTCCTAGTGTCTACCTAAGCTACCCACCCTGCCCGGTATCCCATTGCTTCTAAACGGTATTAAAACGCGCTTAGATCGCCCCGACGTTCCCTCTTCCGAATTATCCAACGTCCTCGTTAACAGTCATCGATCGGACATATCGATCGCGGGGCTTTCCCTTCCGCAGTGCGGCGTGATTGCACGAGAGGCCATTGTTCGAGCAGGATATCGAAAATTTCCGAGTAGGAGTCTGTCTACGTTCGACGGGCACGTGGGACGTCGACTACGCGGCTTCCCTCGCAATTTTCGCATCCTTCGTACAAAATTTCATTCACAAACACTTGTAGCAAGCTTATAATACTAAAAAAACAAAACGAAGAAAATTCGACAACCTCCAAACAACTGCCTCCATTTTACATTCGATTCGAACAGATTATTTTCCAACCTGGTACGTTTGTTTTCTTTTTAACACTAGAAAGACTGAAACTTAGTATATACCTAGTTAGTTTGCAGTTAGTTTGATAGTTTGTCAGTTAGTTAGTTAGTTTGTAGTCAGTTAGTTAGTTTGTCAGTTAGTTAGTTTGTCAGTTAGTTAGTTAGCTTGTCAAAATGACTATTGTGAAAGAATAACTAATGTGTAAAGAAATTTGTTTAAAATTAATTTTTAATATTATGAATTTAGGGCGCAAAAGAAATAAAATAAACAACTTGTTAGAACAAGTATCACTGCATAATGATTCGACCAACAAGTACTACTTTAGCTCATTGAGAAACTGCAACTTATCAAGTATACGCCCAATTCGACAATTTATGATGTACTTGTGTGTTATCATGTGTCGGTAATCGAAAAAAAAATGAAAACTGTTATTTCAATACAGAGCCGATAATATAAGAAATTTACTCGATTCAATAATAAGAGTCATTTGATCATTTAAAATTTCCCAAGCAGTCAAAATTACTGCTTCTGGGCAATATAGGTATAATACATATATATGGTGAGGTAACTACAATTATTAATAAACGCATTTATATGTTGTACAAAAAGTCACAAAATTCTAAGAAATTGTGTCATTATATACATAATTGTTTTTCTAATTGATAATAAGTTACAATGACTTCCTTGGGCAATCCAGTGTTAAATAAGATAATTTTAAAGAACGACAAGAAAGACAAAGTTCTTCGTAGTCGGGTTAGACGTTACGCGTTTCTCCATTCTTCTTTCGCGGAACGGAGGTCCCGTCGGATTGATTGGTCGAACAGAAATCTACAAGGGGTCCCCGGAACCAACGGGGAACGCTTGGGCTCCGGCCAAAAGGAAAGGTTCGAGAAAGAAGAGTGGAAGGGGGGGCGACGTCAATTAATAAGTCTGCGCAGAAATTTTCGGCCAGGGAACAGCCTGAACGAAGACCTATCGAGGATGAGGCGGAGGAGGATATAACCGTGACGATTTCTCTTTGGTGCGTCGAGGATAATCCGCGGGGCTCGTTCGACCCTCCACTTTTCGTACTATCTGCCATTGATAAATTTACAACGTCCCTCGGGACGCGGCCCTCGTCTGGCCACACGGAGCCAAGAAACCCGAAGGGACAGGCTACTCGACCACGCTTATTGTTTTCTGTATTTCTTCTCCAAACAACCGCAACGCGTATCAACCCTTGGACGGTGGGATAACAGGACCTCACGACCATCCACCGATCCCGTAACTTTGCTTCTGGACGTTTGTTGGCTCAAGAAATTAGTCCTTGTTGCTTCTGCTATGATTTTTATTCTCATCAATGCAGACGTGTACAGAGATTTTAACACAACATTTATTTTCTTCTGGTGTCTTGAAATAATTGGAACAATTTGTCGTCGATCGTACTGTTATGCTGTAAGCTGCAGGACTCGTCCAAATAGTCGTCACAATATTAGGATGATTTTTATTGGGAAGGGTTCAAGCACTCTGACAAAGATATCAGAAGTCATCTTCTTGCAAAATCAGACGTGAAAATGAGCCCAGATAATTTTTGGTTTAGGTACAGCCAGGTCAGGTCTAGGCATATGACGCCATTTGTTTTTACCTATAAAAGAGTCAACAAGTAATCTACTTAGTGTATCGGTTATGACTACCTATGGGGGCCTACGCCATGACAGTACGAACCTGGACGAAGTTACAGAGAAAATAGTTTCACTGGCATTTCTGCATTTCAAAGAATCCGTTCCACGAAAACAGAAGTTGTTCCTTGTTACTTTCTAAGATTGTTCCGAGTGTCCTCTGCATCTGGGGAAAGAAAAGATGAATGAAGAACTCGGGACCACAGTATGTGGCTTCCCCTTGAAAGATGGAAGAATTCCGGTCAGATAATCCGGTTCTACCGCGCCATCATTACTTTTTTCCTTTAACAGACAGTCTACTAATTCTAGTATTTAGCCGGCTAACAAACTGCGTTTTTGTATGACCGGGACTACGAGACAGCGGGGCCATAAAATCTGTTATTAAAAAGATATTCCCGTTTAATACTGATTTTTCGATCGCTGGAAAAGGTAGAGTTCCCTTAGACTCTTCTGCTTTCGCCCGCTGGCGAGAGCGACCATGACTCAACGTCCACCGAGCAAACATGATGCCGCGGTTTTTCATTCGTCGAACTCTTCTGGAACAAGGACACCGTCGGCGTTTTTTTAGAGGCGTTCTTGTCTTCTAAACGGCCCCATCGTTTAAGTGGAAAGTCACGGTTCGTTTTTTAGATTTCAACTTCATTGTATCTTTAATAACGACTAACGTCTTGTAAAACCTATTGTTCGAAAGGTCCGCTAACGGTTCTCGCCTGGCGTCCAAGACGGAATCCGTGATTTTCCTCGATCTTTCTCGCCCAACGTCCAACCATCCCCAATAAAGTTTATTACCTTCAGAGATATTCATTTCCCTAGCTTTATTATATTGGTCCTTCGACGAATAATAAAACTACCTTCACTTACAAAAATTAGATAAATACGATTACTAATTACGATAAATGAAAATTCACCAAAGCGGTGTTCGACAATAATCCTCGCGATCCATTTAGTGTTGCCTCACTCGAGCTCATCCGCAGTCTGGTATTGATTCTGATTCGTGCAAATACGTTGCATTAGGATGCCTCAGAGATTTTCTGCTGCATTTTTAATTACCCCCCTTGTAAACGGTGTCTTAAAAACTTAGCGAGCACCGTGATTGTCCGTTGAACTCTAGAAAGATTTCCAAGCGAATTTCGAAGGAATTTTCTACGCTGACGCCTAAGAAGACCATACGAAACTTCGCGTACACCCCGTATGTTAAGAGGAACGCTTTGTTCGGTATAAAGAAAGTGGAGGAGGAAACTCGGTGCATCTAAATATAGAAGTGACCGTCGCGAGGAGCTGTATAACCTTTAAGCGACGCTCACACCGTGTCTCGAGCGCGATCGAAGAATTCGCGAAGCGACCAGTGTCCGAACCGAGCGACGATTAATCGGACTCGTAACGGATCTGCGCCAGTGCTGTTCAAAGACAGTATGCAATTGAAAATTCTCCCGCCGAATAAAAATGGACGCTCGGTTCTCACGTATCAACGTGTCGTTTTTCTGCCCCGGCACGTGTTCACCCTGAGAATCAACCTTATGGAACGATTGTCTTATTATATTTCGTTTAATTTACTTTGTAGCTGTTTTATTTGTCCTAAAACAAGTTTGACCAGTTTACACGTACGGATAGCGCACACGTGTTTGTATTATTTTTCCCCCGTTCTTAGTTAAGTTTGATATGCAAATACATACCTGAAGAGGGTTCCGAGCACGAGGCCCGAAACCGTCGTACGAATAAAATGCTTGATACTTCGTTGACAAAGTGGCCTGGAAATAATTTTATATGTTATCCATATTATCATAAGGAATCATAAATGTAACCACAACAAACGTAATAAGTCGAATGTAGGATGAATTGATGACTGATACAATAGATCACGCACACGTGACAGCGGCCGTCAAAGTGTTAACGCTTGTCCGCCGTCGAAAAGTCAATAATATAAAATAATCGCTCCAAGCGAGCCAAAGTACGAATCTTTTTCTCGCGACGATCGATTGGGCGTTCTTTTTCACTACCGAAAATTGCAGAGTTTCAAGCTCGACGAGAGAAAGAGACGGAGACAATTATTTTATTCGCCTTAGTCGCGCAACCGTGCAGACGTTCGTTCACCTACGCACAATTCTTTCCACACGTACGCCGGCCGTGTGCAATGTGTTTATGAACACGCGAGGAACGAGACAGATACAAGGTGTTCCACAACGCGTGGCAACGTTGGAAAAAAAGTCTGGGTTAATAGCATTAATTCCGACAGCTGCGCGTTAAAATGGTAAAAACTTAACCAAAGTCTGTATGAACCTGCGATCCGTTCGACCCTGTTTCCAAGTTAATCCGAATGCGAGCCTGTGGCGCTCGTGTCGTAAAAAAAACTGTCGGTTAGCGATAGACATCTGCGGTAACCAGATACGAAGGTTAACTTTCTAAGGAAAATTATCTTCGTTGACACGTTTACGCGCGTAAAAATCGCGACGACCGTTGCGAGGAACGGCCCCTGTAGATGGAGGATGCTTGGTCGGTCGGTCGTACGCGTTCCGATGCCTCTGTCGTCGCGCGTGTGCTCGCTCGCTCTTGGCGTTTTGCACTTTATGGCACGACGATACGCAGAAAAGGATACTGACCGATTGGGAGACCTTTTACGATCGACGCCACTCGCCGTTGGTGACTCCTTTCAGTGGCTACGATCGATAACGCGCGCGCACCGATCGTTCCCTGGAAGAGACGAAGTTACGCGGAAAGCTTATCATTCGGCGACTCCGCCGCGACGCGTATCGCTTTGTTCGTGTTGCTCGGTGTCGCGGCGATCGGGAACCGAACGCCGTGGAACGGTCAACGGGACGAGGAAAGGAAGAGGATTCTTCGTCGCGAAAGGGCGCGAAGATTTATTTTATAGATGAATTACAGTATTATTTATTCGCGTCGATGAAAAACGGTTTTTGCAAAATCATACTGGAAAGCGTACGAATGACTAGGCATACGCGATCGTGAAATTACGTTATCGCAAATTATATTGCATTATCGCGGAATTATGCATAGCCTGCCTAATTTATTTAAGCAACTGTAACGAGGAAGTAGACAATTACAACAATCTAACGAGGGAATCTGACAGTTGTTCCACCGGAGATTGCGATGATATTCGGAGGGGTGAATCCACGGATCGGACGACGAAACTCTGTGGAATATTTTGTTTCGGTTATTCCAAAGTTAGGCGCTGAAGGTTCATAAATGAAATATTAAATTTATTCCAAGCATTTTAATTCGCTATTAACCCCTTGCACTATCGATATTCCGTCGATCGACATATCGAGTTTCAAGTTCCGATATTAGGTTAGGTACAGATTTCTCCCGAATTTCAGTGCAGTGCAAGAGGTTAATCGACTAAGATCGTTCGAGTATTCGAAGCAAATTTCGCCGGTGTCCGTGTTAACGAGAAACGACAATCGTCGCTCCGTTAATGTCGCCCGTTAGAAACGCGCCGCGAACTTTCCTCAGAACCCGATACGTCTGTTCGCGATAAGTGGCTCGTTCCTCGACGCCCGTCCGGAAGGTCCCGGCGTGTTCGGAATTCCTGGCCGAAGGAAATCTGAAATCCGAAAGCCGGGGATGGACTCGGCTATTAATCGCGCGGCATTCGCGGTTTTCCTTTCCTTAAACGGAAAACCGGGACACGGTTCGTTTCGCTGAAACGTGACTCAACCCGACACCCGTCGATCGATCCTCGTCGGGATAAGTTTCTGTCGCCGCGACGGAACCTCCCGCGAACGAACGAGAAAAAGACGGATAAAAGAGCAACCGGGGAGGAAAAGCAGAGCGCGCGAGGGGCCCTCCGGTTGCGTCCGCGCGTCCAAGGTGGGGACGTCTCGACGTCCCTGAACGGAGCTGAGACTACTGGCCCAAGGACGTCGCGGGGCCCAGATTCTCGTATTCTCCTCTCCTTCTATCCGCCGTCTAGCTGCTCCCCCCCTTTTCCTTCCGCGCCTGTCCCTCTCTGCTCGCCGCGAGACGCTTCTTCGTCGCCGGTATAAAGTTCAACGGTGCTGCTCATCCCATATTTTGTCTCTGGCTTTTAGCAGTTCTCCGCGACGAGATTCGCCTATTCGACGGTCAGCCGACGGGGCCCGCTCGTAGGGCCCCGAAAACCTTTTTCTTCTTCCATCCACGGCTCTCGCTCCTCTCTTTGTCCCTCTGCCCGTCCTTTTCCCTCCAGCGTCGAACACGCACGCACACCATGGCCGAGTCTTCTCCCGAGTCGTGTGTCCTTCGAACCGTTGCTGCCCCACTCGGCAGTTAGCAACAGCACGGTTGCGACGGCCGGAAATACCGGGTGTTCGAGTTGTACCGGGATCGTTCTTCGCCGTCGAAATGGGACCGTGGGGCGTGGAATGATTAACGACGAATTCTACGCGCGAGTTGGCCTCGACCACGGCTCGACGAATCTCCGCCAGCGTCCTAACCTCTAAAAGCTTGAATCGTACGTAATCGATCGGTTCTCGTACGATCGAACGAGACTTCTCTGGGACCAAGAACATTCTTGTAGAACTTGCACCCTAACGGTAATCGAATCATTTATTTACACGAAGGACACGAGCCCGTCTAGTTGTATAAACCCTGTTCATTGCAATTATTTTCACGCGTCCGTGTCTCACGTGTATTTTAAGACACGTAGAAAATCGAAGGCTCTAGTCCATAATGAGACGACTGCGAATCGCAGTGTTAGCGAGCTGTCCTGAATTGCAGATCATTTCCGAACGACCTTCAGCATCGGATCGCACATCATCGATAGAATTTAGAACTTCGTTGGACAGGGTTAGGTTAGGTTTGTACTCTGCTTCGAAATTAACAGCAGACATCTGACGCTGACGTAAAAATCATAGAGAAATTGCGAAGCAAGAAACTAAGAACCATATCGAACGCAAGTCGGTACGTTCCGAATCGTTAAATCGTCAAAGAAACCGGTATTCCCACAGTAAGGGAAGAAATTGCTCGACCCAGCAAGATGTACCAACAGCGGTCGAAGAACTATTCCACCAACTTGGAGATAAACCTTCTGCTCGCTTACGAAGGACAAGAGAAATTGAACGGGCGCCATTTTCTACGATTACCGATCGGATTTGGCAATAGTGGCCATTTTAAATGGCGGTCGACGCGCGTGCAAGCTCGACGAGCACTTCCCCTTTTGTTTCGCGCGTTTTCCGAAATAAATACCGTCGCGATTAAAACGAGACCTTCGAACTGAATAATATTCTCGTATAATCGGATTGTAATAAAACGATAACATATCACGCGATTCGAAGGACGGACATAATTCGCCCCGTAACGGCCGAACGGTGCAGCTCGAAATACAAGTAATCACGTCCGTACCATTGCTATGCAGAAATTAAATTCGTTTCGAAACCCAGATTCGATGTACGCCGCAGCTACAGTCGGTCACGCGAGACTGTACACGCACACATTCGATACAACACGAAAAGCCAATGCAACGATGCACGTTCTAACGGAACTGTTTTATGTTTACAGCGGGGAACCAAATATTAACGTCGATTTTCTCGAATCGGATTCCTGGCTTTGTTCCTATCCAATTTTAAAAAGAACGGAACAAGTTCTGCGAATTTCAAAAATTCATCGAGCATCGTCCAAATGTAATTTCACACGAAATTTATCTAATCTCTGGCCAGGCGATACGCACGTCGCTTTTATAGGTATACGCCCACTTGGGTGTCACGGTAAAAAATACGTTGTCGAAAACTTGACGCGACGCTATACATGGTGTACCACTTAAATATATCCTCCATTTAAAGTTACGAATAGTAAAATCATTCTGTATCAAAGCAATAATAAAAGTTCACATAAGCATCCGCCCTATTGCATCATCTGTAATATAGCCACTCGTGTGATCTGACTCTTGATCAGAAACTGAACTAGTATAAACTGATTCTACTAAACTATTCTGCTCGTTTTCCTTAAAGGAAGGTTTTTCCGTGTAGCCAGATAATTCTTCCACGAAGTGGATAGGTTATGTAAGACCTGACGCCTGACCGTACGTCTTCCCCGAATTTAAAACTGCTGGATTTTTATTTCTGTAACCATTTAAAATCATTTGTGACAGAGGAGCATCACTTAAAATCGTATATAACAAAGGAGCCACTAAATATAGCCATATCCGACCTTGGTTATATAGACGCCCATGTGTTTAAACTACCGTATCCGATTAACGCCAGATAAGAACCGTTTCAACGTTTCAACGGCAAGTTACCGTGCGGCTCGTGAATGTCACGGGGCTAGTCGATGCTTACGTATCGCATACAGGATGATTCTATTAACTGGAACGTAAAAAAAATCATCGAGAAAAGTTTTGTGTTATTTCTCTCCTATTCTATGATTCAATTTTCCCCAAATTTTAATAATATACTTTCGATACCATCGCCCACAATATTGAAATTAGAATGTCTTCAAAGATCAAGTTAGATGGGACATGCTGTATATGAACACATTGGGCTAGTCAGGCAAGGGGTTAAAATAATATTTGGAACGTTTCACGCTCCTCTGTCGCGGGGTAACGCGTTTAATAAAACATATTATGGGCTTCTTGAACGCCGACCGTGGTCGGTTCGAAAATATCGTTAGCCCATTGTGTTTTCATGTGACGAAGGTCGCGACGCATTTTCGTGTCGCTGCAACGTCATAACGCTCCCAATATTGTGTCTGCCGCACACGCAACCTGTCTGGGCGGACAAAAATATTATTCTGCGTTTCCGCGTAAACACGTCCGTGTTCCAAACGTTGAACATATGTACGCGGACGAAAAAGTCGACGTCCTTTAACCAGGGACTTCCATGGAAGCTAAATACCAATGCTTGTAACATTAGTGCCTTTATAACCTCCATAGAAACTCCATAGAAATAATATTTGTTTCTCTTTGGTATATCTTTTCACTTTCCTTGCAAGACATAACCTATACGTTCATTCCTAGCAGACAAACTCAACGTTCTTGTTATACTTTTCGTCTAGGGGATTTTATTTCCAGTATACTAGATCGGTCTTCGCGTTAGAGATGCCAGACACCTCATTCCACTTTCTCACACCATGTTTCGGAGGGCCGACAAAGGCATACTGACACATGCTCTCTTTTTCGATCCTCCGAAGCTGCCCGAAGTGACTTCGAACCGTCTCGTGGGAGGCGAGAGAGGAAGGTTCACATTTCCCTTCTCGTTCTCGAACTGAAATCCGACCCTCGCGTCAACGGCACACGATTTGGAATCTCGACCGCCCACGCATTTTTTACTTTCCGACCTATGCAGGCTCGCATAAGCAAAGTATACCATAATGAACAAAAAAGTTTCGTGAAATTCTCAGAGCTCGCGTACGTCGTGATCTGGCATAGTACGAGAAATTGAAACGAGGTGTCTCTAGTAATTCTGTCGATTTTTTGGTTCTATTACAAAACGGTATATCAGAATAAACATTACGATTAAATTATGGTATACATAAATGGTTCCCTTGAACTTTTCGTTCGATTATATGCACTTTCGTTCGCAGTTTTAAAGGTTATGTCTGCGTTGTCATGTTTAAAGTAAATTTAAGCATCGAACGCACGGTTTACGATAGAAATTTATTGCTAGCGACGATGGATAATTCTGAATCATTCTGGTTCTGTTTCAGGAAAAGAACTCTTTCCTCAATTACAACGTATCCTGCATTCTGACGTTACCGCCTTATCAGCGCCAGGGTTACGGCCGGCTACTCATCGATTTCAGTGAGTGCAGATTATTCTCTTCTTCCTTCCTTTTTCACGCACGCACGTTCGCCCGACCTTGACGCGTCCAAGGGGACAGGATGACGACATCCTCTCGTACGAAATCGAAAGGATAACCGAATTAGGAGCCAGAGTTTATAGGAGGAACCGCCTCCGCGGTTTTCGTGGCTCGGTTTCGTCGACGTTGCGGTCGCTACGATTGAAAGCCATCATTTGGCACGCGCCGCAAAGAATTCCTCGATCACGATCAACGTGAACCTAGATTTATTCGGATAAAAATGAACCGATAACTGACCAGCTACGGATACCAAGCATTCTGTATCATTAATATCACGTTTAAGAGGATTTCACTCTAATAATCTCTCGTCACATGAAAAGCACCGTGCCGAATAATTGAACATTTATAAACGTTTCAACATACAGAAAAGAGAAACGAGTTTTAATCGGAACAATGGAAAAATAGAAGTAACATCCGTGTTACGTGTATTAAAAAACCATGAATGAATATCACCCTCATAATATTACGTCGAGTTTTATCCAGAACGTTCGTGGTATCGGTTTTAAAAATCATATTTTTGTGAATGGGCTTTACGGACAGCCACAAGGTATTCTGAGAGTTAAATACGCATAACATGTATTATCGATCTGCCACAAAAATGTCATTCGGTCGTACGTTATACAGGAACGTACCGACGCCAGCGTCCCAGCATTTTTGAACGCCTGATAAAACAAAAGTTTTATCATTTTTATCATTATTCTCTGTTGGAAAAGGTAGGACTATGGGACGTGTGATTCGAATGAAACGACAATAATTACTGATAGAATGTACTTTTTATTAAATGATATGTCTAAGAACTCTTATCTTTCTATAATAAACACCATTGAGTTCGTAGAACCCATGGCTAAAACTCGAGACATATACAATCGTCACTGGAGATGATTTTTGTAAATCCAACATTCTCATTCGACTCGTTTCTCGTTTCCATTCTTCGATCGTTATCACGGGGGCGAAACCCGGAATCGTTGGCTCTCCGGTACCAAAAGATGAAAGGCGGAGGATTCGAGAGATCGAGATGCGCCGGGTGGTTCCCCGCGGCCTCGATCCGCCGATCCAAGCAGACGTGGAAGAAAGGTCCGTTCTCCCCTCGTTGTCCCCTGTTTACGCGTCTGCTGGAAACGTCGCGGAAGAAAGAAAACGGGGTTGAGAGCGGCGCGGGGGACGCGGTGGAGTAGTGTGATACTCGTCCCCGGGAGTTACGATCGTCTCCGCGACGTAGAAATGCTCGCACGAAAACGTCTGCCCCCCCACCCTCTCGTCCCTAGTTTCCACCCTTCTCGCCCCCTGGTGCCCCCCTTCTCTTGCTACTACACCGCGAAGAGCGTAGAACGTTGATAATTAAACGCGAGCTTTTTGCCGTGACGTCATTTTCATTGATGCCGACGAGTCGGGCGGGAGTGTGGGTCGCGCGCGTAGGGGTAGCACGGCGATCAAGGGAGAAGGGTGCACGGGGCTAGGTGGCTGGGGTTGTGGGTCGACGTACTATGCGGACGGAATCGTCGAGAATCGTAGTCGGGGGGCGGCGGTGGTAGGGGGAGGTGGTGGAGGACGGTTTGGAGCGATGGTGGGGGGTGGGGGGTGGCGTAGCCCTGGCGGGTTTTCCGCAGGGGCTGCCGCGGCGCGAGAGACGCTATACTCGGTTTGTCCCGGCGTTGGTGTCGGGCGGTGTGGCCGCGCGGCGGGATCGGATCGCGGTGGTAGTGGTGACGGGGATAGCAGTGTGTGTAGGCTGGAGTGGAATGGTTTGCGGAAAGTGCGACGCCCGGCGTCTCGCCGCATCGATCGACCCCCACGGAACGCCGCGGAGTCGCCAGCCGCCGCTCTCTCTCTACCTGCCCGTTGGCTTACACGCGCGTGCACACAGACGCGGACCGGGATACGTCTCTCGCGCACGGGGTGTGTCCGATGCACCTTGTTCCATCGAGGAATTCCTAGCGAGACGCCGATGCCGGAATCTAGGGCTGTTCGGGAAAACTCGACGGCGAGGACCGTTGACCTTTCGCTGCGTGGCTCGCGGTGTCTGCTCGTCGGACTCCACGGACCACGTGGTCGCGGTACGCGTGTCCTCGCAAAATCATGGACACGTTAGGCCAGCAAGCAATTGCTTCTTTTTCCACTGGAAACGAGAGACGGATTCATTATGAACAACAGGAAACGACGGTGCACACGGTTCTGGGAACTGTCTTTGCTATCTTGGATAATATTTTATGGGTACAGGGTGAGGCACGAGAACTAGTCCCCACCATTTTTCAGCCCTATTTTTCCTTCAGTGTCATCCGACAGTTGAATTCTTCTCGACGTCGCCTACGATACTATGAAGTTAAAAGTACCCAGTTTCACAGGTCACCAAAGGGTCGTTCGAGGTTTTGGGTATTGCTTCGAGGCTTTCGAGTGCAAGCCGTGTCCTTTTGGAAATGTTTTTCGCCAGCGTTGGAGTGTCTGGACGCACTTTTACACTCGGAGGCCTCGAGCAGTAGCAACTCTGCGGACTAAAGAGATTGTTAACCCCTTTGCACTCGGAACACTTGCGTCGCTGGCTATCCCGATCCTCGACGTTATCTTCGATTCGAAAGGTTGTTACATCAGTGCTATCGAACGAAGGCACTCTAGTCTTAACCCACTTCGTGCCCGTACCCTTTGGGAACGGTATTCCAATTCCTAGTTGCTTTACAACGCTGCCCGTCATCTTCTCGCGTTTACTGCTTCCTCGAACGATCTCCGACACTCGATAGCTGCCACCTAATCCTCGGACATTTACACATGTGTCCAATGTCAAGGGTCCCGGTGTAACGAGAAAGCCATAAATTCTACGAAAGTCAAACCAAGTCGGGTTTAACTATAGTTTGGTCCAATCTTTCGATCCAGAAAATTGTTCATTATTCCAACTAGACCCCTTTACTTAAGAAAGGTACCGCGTCAGACACACCCTGTACACCCTTTCCGGCCCTTGATCGAGCCAGTGGGCTAGCACAGGTCGGTCCTATAGCGGTTTCCACCTGGTTCGATTCGAACCGGCGTAGGGCTCGCAATCGCATGACCTCTCGTGACCTCGCCCCACGAGTGCCTCGTAGGGCGTAGGATTGGCAGGGCCACCGACGCCTTTTTCCTCCGCGTAGGGTAGCCACACCGCGAAAGAGGAGGAGGCGGAGGGAGACGAGAGAGTCCATGAACCTTCCCCGACCGGGCTGCTGTCACGCCGATCCATCCACCCCCTCCCCCTCCCTCCCTTCCCGCCCCTGTCGGTGCCGCTTCCTCTTCAACCCTCGTCGCCGTTGTTCTCTCGTCCTTCTAGTCAACGCGCTCTCCTCTTCCTCGATTCCTCCACCACCACCGCCTCGGAACCACCGACGAGATCCCGAAAGTCTGCAAACTGAACGCGTAATGAATGCGCTCTGCCTATTCCCGTAGCTATCGCCGGCGTCGGAACAGAGACAAGGAGGAATCATGGTCGCGTAGAACCGAGCCGCGCCACGTCGTAGAAAGAGGAGGTGTGGCGGTGAAAGAATCGGGAGAGGGTGGCGGCGGCTGGTGCAGAGATAGAAGGTAGACCGTGTCCTCTCCTGGTCCAGAAAGCTGGAGAAGAAAGAGGAGGCGGAGGCGGAGGATGGTCGTTGAACCCCTCGGGCTCCGGGATGTCCTGGAATAAGCTCGACGCAGGACCGGTCCTCTCGCGGGCTACCTCTCGGTTTACTCTACAAAAGTCTTCCACCGTCGTTTTTGTCCTCACCCACCCCCCCTTTTCCCGACACCTGGGACTACCGGCGATCTCTTTCATTTCGTTTTCTGGGGACGCGAAACGCCCCGCTATCGTCTCGATCTCGATTATTCACGTAATGAGAATTCCGCGGTTATTTCGGGAGCATTGCACCGCCGGATGCTTCCGCGAGGATACCCCGGGACCAACGGTCGTCGAACCTCGCGAACCTCCTGACGCGGAAAGTCTCCGCGCGAACGGCTGTGAACCTCGTTATCGACGGACTTTGTCGTTTCACAAAAAATTATTTTCGTCTGCAGGGGTCAATTGCAATCACTTTTGGTAAATAGACATACCTCCGAAATCCTACGCACTTTCGAGAAAAAAATTCTGAAAGTGCCAAAACCTTCGGCGAAAAAAAAAATTTTCAAATTCTTCTAAAAAAATTATTTTCGACTGCAGGGGTAAATTCCAATCATATTTGGTGAATAGACATACCCCCGAAATCGTACACACTTTCGAGAAAAAAATTCTGTAAGTGCCTAAACTTTCGGCGAAAAATAAAATTTTCAAATTCTTCTAAAAAAATTATTTTCGACTGCAGGGGTCGATTGCAATCATTTTTGGTCATTACACATACCCCCGAAATCCTACCCATTTTCTAGAAAAAAATTCGAGTATGTGCCTAAATATTTCGGCGAAAAATAAAATTTTCAAATTGTTCTAAAAAAATTATTGTCGTCCGCAGGGGTCAATTGCAATCATTTTTGGTGAATAGACATATCCCGGAAATCGTATGCATTTTCGAGGAAAAAATTCCGAGAGACAGCCAGTCGACTGCCACGCCTGTTTTTGCCACGCGTGAAAAATAGAAAAAGTTCGACGACGGTGTACCTGTTGTTTTACACGTGTACAGGTTACACGTATCGCTGAGTATAGGTCTGTCCATTTAACTTTTAATGTGTTCGAACGCTCGCGCCTATCCGGAGCTGCTTTCGACCGTGACTGAATATAGGCCTGTCGATTTAAATTTTGATAAGTTCGAGCGTACGCGCCTATCCGAGCAGCTCTATAATTCAAGTACAAACGTTCACACCTATGTAAGGTTATTTCCATCAGCGACCGAATGTAGGTCTGTCATTTATTCATACGGAGTTCATAAATTTATAAATTCCCTATTGACCGGATTCGTTGCTTATTAAAACCCCCAGGCACTTTTATAGTGAATTGCCTACATCTTTCAATACAGAAATTAACGGAGACCCTGTATAAATTCATGAATTTACAAATCGTTTATAAATAAATGAACGAATTTCGTTTGCGCTTGTATGAAAATGTTTTCGCGGTGTTCGACGATTGTGTATTTCATTTTGCATAAGTGTATACGTTCCCTGTGCGTTTAACGCGTGTTTTCCATATCTGCATACGCTATAAACGCGTAAAGTCCATAGTACGGTCACCGGTGACTTATCATCGTCGTGCTTGGGAACGTGGTGGGGATAACTTTGTAGCAACCCGTAGGGGTGGAATTTGCAACAAACCGAAAGACATTGCTGCAGTTAGGCGTACGTTCGGTTTGATCGTTTGGTTGCACGATCCGCGGGAAAGCCAGGCGCTCGACGGAGCCGAAATATCCTCGGATCGATGGGCTCGCGTGCCTTTTTAAGTGCACCAGCGTACCAATGCAGAATCAATACAGACTCGCGCCTGCTTCTCGGGAATGTAACGGACGACCCATATAAACCCGGAGAAATTGGTTTAGTTCTCGTGGCATCGATGACCGATTCGATTTATTTAATTAGTCGATTAGTTAGCACGGTCGTGATACGGGAAACCTTAGACGCGAATCGAACCAGCTGGCGTCCAAGCTGATTGCATTTCTCGTTCCTCATTGACGTAATTGAATCGTTAGTTTGCAAAACTGGACCATCTTGAAAATTAATTTGAGAAAGGGATTCTTCGTCTGACTAAAACTTTTGCTTATTTTTCATAATCTTATGATGCAAGAATTAGAATCGCGCCTCGTGAAGAGGATCGCGCGAAGCTGCCCCGATTCGAAGTTCATTCACGAGTTCTCGGATGATCCTACGGTCGGCCATTTTTCTTCGATGCAGGATACTTCAAACAATCGAGGCGGAACGGACGTTCAACCGGACTTCAGGAGCCAGCCGGACATCGGCAGTGCCGTATCGTCGGGGAGTTCCTCTCAGAAACGATACTTTATACTTAAAAATTTTTTCTCCCGTTACCATTCGCAACGATCGAAATTACGACATTATGAATATTCTCAATTGCATGAAAATTACGCAAGTAAAAATTCCTAAACGAATCAAATTTTGCTCGACTCGAGTTCTTCGAGTGGTTCAAAGGGACGTAGTTTTTGTTTTCGACGGGAACGGGTGGTCCAGGTTGTCGAAATTACTTTTCGATACGGCACTGCGCCGCGGCGCTTCATCCTTCGCCGGTCACTGACACCAGAAATGGCTTATAGCGGTGGCGTCGATTCACCGGCGGTTACGTGTGTCCGTGCGTGTGCACGTATGCGGGCGCACCGCCTCCTGTACCTATGCGGCTTCGACGGCCATCGGTGTGTCTCGCGTAATCGGAATTTCATGGTCCGTTTAATAGTCCGTGCGGAGAAGGACCCGTGTATAAGTCCCCTCCCTCTTCAGTATACGACGGGGCTCGCGGACATACGTCTTCCTACTTGCGCGATATCGTACATCGTGACTCCGAATTTCGCGATTACGCAACACTTACGGCACGCGAGCTCGTGTTCCTCCCCCTCGTTCCACCATTGGCCGCTTTTCGTTCGACTAACTGATCGATAAACGACGCACGGGGAATCACCGATTAAAACAAGCTCTCCTTTTTGGTACCCTAAAAGCATTAAACGCTTCATTTTCGTTATTAACTCGGAGGAGACTATTCTCTGATCGCCTCTACCTAACCTCGAAACACTCTTGCGACATGTAGTATCAAGTGGAATCGTTTCGATATAAATTTTATATAGAAAGATCCTAACAGGTTCTGCCTTAGACGCTGAGTCACTTAATAATCGATCGAGGAGCTTATAATATAGAAATGGAAAAGATGATCGAGTGCTTGCGAGAAAGGTGTCGAGCGTAGCCCTCTGCTGGCGAGTAGTGAGCACGATAATTGTCTCTCGTTTATGGAATAAAGAATAGAATGGGGTTCTTCTAGCCTCGAACGAGAGGACAAAAAATTAGATGGTGCTTTTTTCGATTATGATTTACGGGGGTACTTAAATGGAGGAGCCCGGATAAAAAAAAAGTCCTCTCTGAAGTAAAATCGTGGCAAAAACAAATTACGGTTCGATTCTTAGGTCCGACGAACGTTCGTGCAAAGGTTTCACGAAAAGAGGCCCGTATCTATTACCTTGTAAGCTTCCCAGCCCCCAGGTTTACGACACTTCGTACCTATTTAAATGCATTTGCTAGACCGATGCAGCCGATCGAAAATAACCGTTCGAGTCATAAACCTGGTACTCGCCGGAGCCTCAACAGCCCAGTGAAAGTTCCAACTGTCCACTTAAGATTACATTTTCTGAAGACGGTTATGCTAGGTATCCGACAGCATAAGTCACTGTTAGGTTACGCAACGCTCCACCACCAATCATCGGAGAAGAATTCAATTCTTGTCTCGAGAACCGTAACGAGTACAATCTCCCATTTACCATAGATCGTGACGTAATTATATTACACCGTAACGCGTTCCCTACTGGTGGATCAATTTTGACCCAAAGCTAGTATTCTTCCCATAGTCGTGAATTTTATGTCTTTAACTCTCAAACGTAAACCAAATCGCGTATATTACACCGTAACGCGTTGCCTCCCGGTGGGTCGATTTTGATCCAAGGCTACTATTCTTCCCATAGTCGTGAATTTTATGTTTTTAACGCTTAAACGTAAACCAAATCGTTCGATATTTTTGAATAAATCGTCGCTGCGGCACGAGATTGTGAAAAATAGGTTCGCCAGGCTTCCGGCGCGCGATAAAGACATTAGAACGGGTTACGGGAGTAGAAAATGGCAGCACGACGGTGCCCCGATTGCGATCTCTTTCCCCCCGTTGCACGATCGTGCGGTCGCAATTGACGCGAAAATACAGCCGGCCCCCCGGCTTTCCCGTCGACGGGCCGAGATGACCAAACCGGACGTTCTTTTGCGCAGGTTACTTATTGACCAGGGTCGAGAAAAAGATTGGCTCGCCCGAGAAGCCTTTATCGGATCTGGGCTTGATCTCGTATCGCAGCTACTGGAAGGACGTTTTGCTGCAGTACCTCTGCAACTTCGGGGGCAAGGAACTCTCCGTTAAAGGTAATGTATTATTTCGAGCGCCCCGGCGTCGAGGACGTCGAGGACGTCCCGACGCAATACGAGACCCACCACACCCCCCCTCCCGGTCCTGTTTCGTTGCTCGTTTCTCGCTATCGTTCCGTTCGCGTGTCGTCTTTTCAGACATCAGCAAGGAGATGGCCATCGACTCGTACGACATAGTCAGCACCCTGCAGGCCCTCGGTATGATGAAGTACTGGAAGGGCAAGCATATCATTCTGAAGAAACAGGTAAGTTTCTCCACCCCTTTGTGATTCTAATTTGTCTCGAGGATACACGAGGGGTTCGCTACGCTCGCGTCTCCTCGCCGGATAACGCTCGTTTTTAAACCCCTACACGTACACACACCCCTCGAAGTTCTCCTCCACGAACGATCTCGTGTCATCGTGTGTCGCGTGATTTACGCAAGGCGGTTCGCTCGAGAAAAGCTCGTCGACGACGGACAACTCGTAACGAAATTACGAGCCCGAATGTCCCGCGCCCTTTCGAAGTTACGCGCGCATAAATTGCAGGGGGATGCGAGCGGCTTCCGTCGCGAAAGCCACCGAAGGAGGCTTTGTTGCACGGCGTGCGATCTTGGGTAAGGTACAGTGGCTTCACTAGGTGGGCGCAGAGGGTGTATGGGGCCCCATCGAACAATGGCTGCTCGATCAGGGGTGTGCTAATTTTTCTGTACCCCCGTTTTCATAATTAAACACGCAATCACAGTCTCTGGGGATCAGACCACTGTGCGGGGGTTGAACGATATTTCTTTTTTTTGGCTCGATTTTGGAATACTTTGCCCGGAACGATTTTATTTGGTCTTACTTTGCGAGGGTTAATATCGAAACAAATTCATCACTATATCAATAGTTTGTTAACCCTTTCGTTCCCACTGCCGGCACCATGGCAAACGCATTTCGAACCGTTCGATCGTTTTCGATTTTCAAATTTGTGAATATATTGGTTCGTTTGAATTTTGCATAAACGGTGATGATAAAAAATGCTCGCGATAAAGTACAGTGTATTCCCATCGATCGCGTGGACGCCCTTTTAGCACGACGATAAATGTTACTATAAATGCGAATATAAATTTGGAAAAGTATAACATCCTTGAAATATTTCAGGTGGATTTACGGACCAAAGGCAAGAGAAAGGGTTCACGTCGTGTAATACAGCTTTGCAATGCAAATTATCTTACGTACTTGCAATAAAAAGAGAAACGATAAACTGTGCTCGAACGTTTTCGTAAATCGATCTTTTGTGATTTTATATGGACGGAAATACAAATACCTTCTCCTGTGAGTTGTCGATTATTTGGGAATGAAAGGGTTAAACGTTTATTATTTATTTCCGTTGTCTCCTAACCAAACCCTTCGTTTCGAATGCATGGAAATTTAGAAACGATTAGAATTAAAATTGGAAAATTCGTGTCGCCGTTGTTGTCGTTACGGGGGTGGTTTTAACCCTTTGTAAGCGATATACTGGAATTACGATTGATTAATGTTATTAATACAAAAGAACATTAGTGAGGATTCTGTGTGGTCTGGTAGAAGGGGTCCATGGGGAAAAATCAATCCTAGTGACGCCACTGGTAAGGTGACCTGCAGAATTTCACGCGAGCATTAACCCTTTCGCGACTTATGGCCGCTACAGTGCACACGCCTACGAATTTATTTAAAAATCATCTCGCGATACCACGAAGCTTCCAATAAAACAAAACTAATATATAGACTGCGGATGTCTGTGCATTTATGAGAAATTTTCATTCCCAAAAAACTACAGAATTCACTTGTTACACAAAAATATAAGAATTATTATATTAGGTCGTCCCATAAGTTCGTGCCGTTCAATATTCTGTAATTGATGAGGATAAAATTTGTAATCTAATAGAAAACAAAGAAAATTTGTCAGTTGAGGTGATTTCTGAAATTTCAAACATAGTAACATCAACAATTCATAGAAATTTGAAAGAAATAGATATTGTGTCAAAGTTCGAAGTTTGGAATCCACACTAGCTTATGGAACAAATATTTCTGTTAGCATATAATAAAACCGAATCTTATAAGATATAAAATATAACAATCTCCTGTCTTATTAGTGGATAAACAATTTGAAAATGTCAACGTTTTAATGAAAAGCGTTAAACTAAATTTGAATAAAATATCCAGCAAGTTTTGGAGCGACGATACAATGGCTTTGCCAAAAGAAGAGGAAGGAGTTGTTGAATGAAAAGAGGTTTACTATTTTTCATAAAATTCCATCATATGTTTAAAATATTACTTCAAGTTGCAGTAGAAAACTCGGCACGAACATATGGGACGACCTAATATTTAGGGGTTGAGACAACCCTCTACAAAGCTCCGATTTCATTAATTGTATTAATAAAAATATGAATTTGCATAAAGATCCACAGTCTATTAATATGAAATAGATCAACTATGAATATAAATTTTCGTAGGGAAACAAAATTGCCCTAGAGTTCCTAGTCGTTCGCGTTAAATAGAGTCCTCGGAGTGCGAAGGGTTGAACACCCCGTGTATGAACCGAGACCACTGCATCGATTTTGCCTGATATACTGTGAGCTCTGAGGGGTGGTTTGCCAATTTAGAATTTTTGTTTAAAAAGCATCTTGCTTCCCAAAGGTTTTGATAGAAAAAATAAGGGTTGGGCATCAAAGGGTGTGGTACAAAATCTTTCCATTTTCGATTCAACCGACTTTCATCCGAATCAATAATTTCCGCGATATAGTCGAGTTCCGCGCTAATTTTACGCAGACTCTGTTCGCCATTTAACGTAGGCTGCCGCCTGTCGTGAAAGGGTTAAGTTGTATTTGCCTTCGGGAACTCGAAACGCGACCGTAGCGTCGGAAAAGTTCGCGAAAGTTAAAAGGAAAAGCTGCTGGTACACGGTCTATCCTAAAAGTTTCCGAACTTGAATGAAAATCGCTCTCTCTCTTTCTCTCTCGTGAAACGATAACTTCTGCTGTCGATCATCGAGTATTCCTTTTCTGCAAAAAAATATAAGATACACGTTTCGCGACGTCCATAGAAGCTGTCGATACATCCACGACACACGCCTGCTTCGAGACACGGCGTGAAAGAAGGCGATCGAAAGCCGCACCGAGTGCTCGATGTCGCGTTGAACTGCTTTTCTTGTAATTTAGGAAATAAAAAATAGTCGCAGAGTGCCAAATCAAGCGAATACCACGGGTGACTGAGCGCTACAACACCTTTGGAAGCCAAAAAGTAGCACGCATCGATGACCAGGGGCGTGGAACGGGTGCACAGCACACGGGACCGCAGAAATGTTCGAAATTATTTGAAATTTGTTCCGAAATACCGACCCACCTCTGCGGCTCGATTTCTCGTTTATAATTATTTTTATATATTACTAAACCATAAGGCGGAACTGTTCGAAATTGTTTCTTCAAAACGCGATCAAATTCTCGTTTACGATTATTTTGTATCCGGCGAGGCAAACGTACAGAAAGTATGGGCGGATCGTTTCATATTTATCACGGTTAAATTCCTCGTACGGTGGGACGAACGTCCAAAAGAAATTATTTTGTACGACGGGTTAGGTTAGGCTTCGTTGTTACACGCCGCTGTGAAAATGAAAAAAGTTCAGGTATTTTTGGGACAAACCGTGTACAATGATTCCAAAAGACGTCGACGAGCAGCGTTCAAGAGCGTCGCGGTGCCGTTTTATCGCCGCGATCCCGGTCCGGGTGGCCCGCGAAACGGAAAATTCTCGCAGAAGGTCGACCGGCCCCGTCGGTGTAAAAGCGAGAAAGAAAGGTAAAGGAAAAAGGGGGAAAACGTACCGGTGGAGAACCGTTGAAATAATTTCAGGACGTGATCGACGACTACAAGGAGAGGGTGAAGAGACGGGGGCCCGTCTACAAAGAGATCGATCCGGAGTGTCTGAAATGGAACCCCTTCCAGCCTCCCAAGACGCCCTCCACCTCGAACTAAGGTTCGCTGCAAGCAGGAGCCTAGAGTGACGCCGACGTCGGCCTTCCCCTTCTCCGTTGATTGTCGACCGAGGGCGGTGGTCGATCTCTTTCTTCTTCGTCGTCGTCGACTTCGCCTTTTCTCCCCCACCCACCCCACCTCGTGCACCTACTCCCTGTTCCCCTCCGCCCCCTGCTGCTCCTCGCGACGGTCTCTCGCTCGACCGTTCCTCTTTTGCCTTTCGCGAGACACCGGGGGCCCCGGAGAGGAAGCCACGCCGCGTGGATTTCACGCCCGTAACGATCGTGCAAAATCCGCGAAAAGCCTTCGAGGAATTCCTCCGGACCGCCCTTTAGGAACTCCCGTGTTCGTAGGACGTAACGATTTTAAGGTCGATCGACGAACGGACTCGACCGCCAGGAACGACTGGCAGCGCTACGCCCGATAGTTTCGTGGAAACGAACTTCCTCGCGTTGCAAAAAGATGCGTCGCGCGACTGTCCGGTGCAACAGTCGAGTCCCAGTAGTCGGAGAGGGAACAACGACGGAAAGAGAGACCACGGGGCAGGCTGACCCAAACGTAACCTCTATGAAACTCTTCTGTAAACGAGGAGCAGAATACACAATGTCTTGTGTGAACGGGGATCTATAGTTGTAATACTCATGCTCGTTTTCCTGCGATTTCTCACGGAATATCGATCGCGTCCCATGGGAAACATTCGACTTTGGGTCTCCCGGGGAGTTTGACCGAGTTTCGATCCGTTAGAGTCGCTTTGAAGCAATTTCGGAACGGCCAGGGAGGACTCGTTGCAATATGTCGCGTTGCACGGGGCACGCGACGAGCAAGAGATACGTTATTGATCACGCTAGGCCAGGCTAGGTGAGGTGCACGGTTCGCCTCGAAACGGAGAAATTTAGCCTCGACGGTAGGTGCAGGCCTCGGCGTCCTCGGTCGAGCCGTTCGAACGACGTGAAAATAACTCGAGAGCTATCGGGAGTCAAGGTTGAACAGGATCAATTTAAAACGCTCGCGATACAAGCCCCGATCGGCGACCGTTCGAAAACGTTTTTAAACCGTCGACTGCGAAATTGTTCACGGACTTCTGCGAACGACCGCTCGGTTTCGCGAGCGTTCGTCGATGCGTGCGTTAAGCCCCGTCCTCATGTCTGCGGCGCGTGGCGCTGAAACCACTTGACCGTTTAATGGGTTATGCTACCCGCACGTCGACGAAAAAATAATATTTTTCGAATAAAACGAAAGTCTTGAACCCCACAAAATAATATAAAAGAGAGCCTGGGTGACTTAAAAATAACCTATTCTCTTCTAAATGTCTAAGTTTTCTGAATTTTTACAATTGCTCTGATGTAAAACCAGGTACAGGTTATGGGCATCGCCATTTTGTTTCCCAGCATCTAATGCGAACATAAGAAATAGTTTTTAATATATAGGCTTCGATCGAGCCAATAGTTTAGTCACGAAAAATTCGTAAAACGTAACCTCTCTTTCGACGTCGTAGTGGCATAACCTCTTAACGCGTTTAGACCAGTTTCGCATCGTGGGTAACGTCAGCGTAAAACCAGCCGGCACGTCAAAGTGGTTCTGTAAATAGTACAGAAGAATATTTGTCGCGACTTTAATGTGCCGACCGACTCGACGCTGACCCATAATTACCCATAACGCGAATCGACCATAAATCGTCGATGGGGAATTTTAATCGATTTTAAACGAGAACTCTTACTGACTTTCATTCATTTCATTTTTGTATTCGAAATCCACGGACAATTCGTTGAAAGAATTGCCCCCTCAAATGTGCAGTATATTATAGGTTAGATGTGTGGGATTGTGGCTTAACGCGAGACTCGACCACTAGACCAGTGTTTTCCAAACTTTTTAATCTACGTCCCCTCTACAAGAAAGAAAATTTCTATGTTCGAGACAAGTTTCGACGACTAATATATTGTTAGAAAGAAGCGTTCAAGTTATCCACATTTCTCTACGTGGCAAATTTTCTTTCGTCCCCCTCCTCACTTTGAAAAACACTGCACTAGACTGTCCGTAAAGAAAAAGATTTTTATAGCGACAAATATTCTATCTTCTTTGTAAAACACTATGCAACATAGTCCCTTGTAATATAGCTACGTTTCTTAGTTTTAAAAATGCTTTTAGATAAATGTTACGGGCGATATTTGTTGCGTACAGTACTCCCTCGCTTGCTCGCGACGGAATCGCCCCCCCTAGCCCTTGTTTATGTGTCGTCGGCTCGGACGGCCGGTAGCCGTGTAATTAAAAACCCCTTTTCGAGCGGCCCGTTCGAGCTCGACCAGTTCCAAGAAAAAACATGGCGGTCCCGGATTGGTTTTCGGGAAGCGAGACAGTACTGTATTCGGCGGACTCCTGAGTCAAACCGTCCTGATATCCACGTGGCAGACAGCGGACGTTTAACGTAGCGAGGAGATCTTGTAAAGAGACGGGTATCGAATGTTACACAGACTGATGAAAAGAATTTCCGGCGCTTAGCCCTTTGCGATTGTAATATAATTCGTACACGTGTAATCCCCCCCCCGTTGATAGGAATTGTTTTTAGTACAGTAATTCCCAATCTTTTTATACACAAATAGGATTAAATAAAAAAATCAAATAAGAATTGATGTTCATTTTTATTGCATCGTCAAAGATATTGGTACACAATGGTTCTAAAACCCTTTAAGAACCAAGATGGCGTTACAACGGTTATGAACGAGATAGGTTCTAGTTTCTATCGATACAAACGTTTAACGTTCTAAAATGCGTGGAACAATATTTACAAAAATACAATTATTATCGACTACGCTCGTTATGGAAAATATGATCCATCGCGTACCACGCGCGCCGAATATGCGTCGACTTTCGTGTCCGATCCAATAACTGTGCAAATATTTTTCCGCGACGAATTTATCGCGGCTGGATGAAAAAACAAGCGATACAACGACGATAGAACGTTGCTCGAATCTCTCGTGCCCGCAGCACGTTGATTTCCCGTGAGTAATTGCGATACTGTGTTTCCGCGGAATCGACGCCGAGCGTCGAATTACTCGCCTTTGATTTTACGCCTCGTTAGCGTTCTATAAATTATTCTCGTTGTTAGGTTAAGAACGTTCCTTTGTCGCGTTTTCGGTCCGCCAGTCCATGCAACCGTTAGAAGCTGTGCGGCAAATTAATACGCACTGGGACTGTAAAGGGCGAGTAAATACATGATCGTAGCATGTTAGACGATTTTATTCATAGAAACACGCAACATACAATATACCGTCGAGCTTCGTTGATACGTGAATTTCATTTTTTGGTTAAGAGTACAGAAATTCAAGACTTTAAAATTTCGCGACCTGTCGAGCCATTCAAGAACTTCTGGCAGATATCGAATAATATTAAAAGCCGTTCGAAACCTTACAGTCTTGAAAGTTTCGAGTCTCTTTTCGTTTAAATTCGACGTTCGTCGCTTTATGCACAGGGCATACTTAAACCAGAGGTGTCAGAGAAGCATCGACGGACTCACACGTGCCAGATCACGCGTACGTTAGCTCGTGGAGTTTCGGAAAGTCGACAAAGGCAAACATGCACTCTTTCTCGATTCTCCAAAGCTGCCCCGACGTAATTTCGGACCGTCTCTTGGTAGTCGAGAGAGAAAGGCTCACTTATCAATTTTCCTACAGTCTTCCGCTGGCCTCTGCTGATCGTTGCTGACCACTCCCGATACTTCTGACAATATATAACGATTACTACAGGCTACCGGCAACGTCTCGCGGTCTCTACTGGTTTCTGCTGGCCTCCGCTGACCACCGCTTATATTTCTGACAACGTATAACGATTACTACTGCATTCTGCCTGCCTCCGCCGGCCTCTGCTGACCGCTGCTGACCATTCCTCATACTTCTGACAAAGTATGACGATTACAACTTGCTATTGGTCGCCCCTGCTGGTCTCTGCTTGCCACTGCTTGCTACTGCTGGCCTCCACTGGCCTCCGCTGACCACTGCTGACCATCCCTGATGCTTCCGACAACGTATAACGATTACTACTTGTTACTGCCTGCCCCTGCCGGTCTCTGCTTGCCCCTGCATCCCTCTGCTGTCCCCTGCTGACCCTTGCTGACCACTGCTGACAACTCCTGGTACTTCGTGCAACGTATAACGATTACGACTGGCTACTGCTAGCATCTCCCAGCCTCTGTTGACCTCTGCTGACCACCGCTTACATTTCTGACAACGTACAACGATTACTACTGACTTCTGCCAACCTCTGCTGACCGCTGCTGACCACTTCTGATACTTCCGACAACGTATGACGATTACAACTTGCTATTGGTTGCCCCTGCTGGCCTCTACTGGCCTCCGCTGACCACTGCTGACCATCCCTGATGCTTCCGACAACGTATAACGATTACTACTTGTTACTGCCTGCCCCTGCCGGTCTCTGCTTGCCCCTGCATCCCTCTGCTGTCCCCTGCTGACCCTTGCTGACCACTGCTGACAACTCCTGGTACTTCGTGCAACGTATAACGATTACGACTGGCTACTGCTAGCATCTCCCAGCCTCTGTTGACCTCTGCTGACCACCGCTTATATTTCTGACAACGTATAATGATTACTACTGACTTCTGCCTGCCTCCGCTGCCCTCCACTGACCGCTGCTGACCACTCCTGTTACTTCTGACAACGTATAACGATTACTACTTGTTACTGCTGACCCCTGCTGGTCTCTGCATGCCTCTGCATCCCTCTGCTGGCCTCTGCTGACCCCTGCTGACCCGTGCTGACCACTGCTGATCTTTGCTGACAACTTCTGATATGATGTATATGTTAAAGCCTTGTATAATGTAAATCTATGGCAATAAATGATATAATTTAACAGAATTCTATGTCTTCTCATCATTTTTACCTTCCTTTTCCTCTCCAAATCATTGCCTTAGTTTTAAGAGACCGTTTTTCCGGTTAAAATTGGATTCCCAAAGTGTCCAGCTCTCGTACTTGCTGCCGAAATCAAAAATTAACTTTAACAAAAAGTCCTGAAACAATTGGAAAGTCCTGAAACAGCTGCAAAGTCCTGAAACAGCTGGAAAGTCCTGAAACTCAGAACTTTGCTAAAAATTCAGGGTTTCCGAAAATTCCAGGACTTTCCAGCTGTTTCAGGACTTTCCAACTGTTTCAGGACTTTCCAGCTGTCTCAAAACTTTCGTTGTTTCAGGGCTTTTTCGTTGTTTCAGGAATTTCTAGCTGTTTCAGGACTTTCCAGCTGTCTCAAAACTTTCGTTGTTTCAGGGCTTTTTCGTTGTTTCAGGACTTTCTAGCTGTTTCAGGACTTTCCAACTGTTTCAGGACTTTCCAGCTGTCTCAAAACTTTCGTTGTTTCAGGGCTTTTTCGTTGTTTCAGGACTTTCTAGCTGTTTCAGGACTTTCCAACTGTTTCAGGGCTTTCCAGCTGCCTCAAAACTTTCGTTGTTTCAGGACTTTCTAGCTGTTTCAGGACTTTGCAATTGTTTCAGGACTTTTTGACGAAAAATTTTAAAGTTAATTTTTAAACGATAGGTATGGCGGTGGCGATTTTAGGTTCATTTTAGACTTCGTTATCAGGAGGACATGATAGCGGAAGTGATGGCACGTATCTTATAACTATGGGAATGCTTTGGAGAGGTAAAGAAAGGTAAAAAGGACGAGAACAGATAGAATTCTTTGAAATTATAACATTTATTGCCATAAATTTACATTATACAATGTTTTAATACATATATATCATGGTAGAAGTTGTTAACAAGGGTCAGCAGTGGTCAGCAGGGGTCAGCGGGGGTCAGCAGGGGTTAGTAGGGGACAGTAGGGGACAGTAGGGGACAGCAGAGGCCTGCAGAGACAAGCAGAGACCAGCAGGGGCAGGCAGTAACAAGTTGTAATCGTCATACGTTGTCGGAAGTATCAGAAGTGGTCAGCAGCGGTCAGCAGAGGTTGGCAGAAGTCAGTAGTAATCGTTATACGTTGTCAGAAATATCAGAAGTGGTCAGCAGCGGTCAGCAGAGGTTGGCAGAAGTCAGTAGTAATCGTTGAACGTTGTCAGAAATATAAGCGGTGGTCAGCAGAGGCCAGCAAAGGCTGGGAGAGGCTAGCAGTAGCCAGTCGTAATCGTTACACGTTGCACGAAGTACCAGGAGTGGTCAGCAGTGGACAGCAGAGGCCTGCAGGGGCGAGCAGAGACCAGCAGGGGCAGGCAGTAACAAGTAGTAATCGTTATACGTTGTCGGAAGCATCAGGGATGGTCAGCAGTGGTCAGCGGAGGCCAGTGGAGGCCAGCAGTGGCAAGCAGTGGCAAGCAGAGACCAGCAGGGGCGACCAATAGCAAGTTGTAATCGTCATACTTTGTCAGAAGTATGAGGAATGGTCAGCAGCGGTCAGCAGAGGCCGGCGGAGGCAGGCAGAATGCAGTAGTAATCGTTATACGTTGTCAGAAATATAAGCGGTGGTCAGCGGAGGCCAGCAGAAACCAGTAGAGGCCGCGAGACGTTGCCGGTAGCCTGTAGTAATCGTTATACATTGTCAGAAGTATCAGGAGTGGTCAGCAGCGATCAGCAGAGGCCAGCGGAACACTGTAGGAAAATTGATAAGTGAGCCTTTCTCTCTCGACTCCCAAGAGACGGTCCGAAATTACGTCGGGGCAGCTTTGGAGAATCGAGAAAGAGTGCATGTTTGCCTTTGTCGATTTTCCGAAACTCCACGAGCTCACGTACGCGTGATCTGGCATAGCGTGAGAGTAGTGCACCCGGTGATGAATCTGGCATCACTGACTGAAACACCATAGAACGTGGAGTTCTTGGCCCTCTGGTGACGCTCGTGGGAAACGTCGATGCAGATCTTTCGAGAATTTCGTAGGTGATTTCGTTTTGCACCTTCGACCGGGTTTCTATTTCCAGCGAATCGATGGACCGCTTTCCGATTAATTGAACGTGGCCTTATGTACATTTAACGTTTCGATGATTCAAAGGAATTTCCCCAGGGTCGATTCTCTCCTCGATTTTACAGGCCCGACCGTGCTGTTAGACACAAGGCGAGATCTAACCCAACCGGTTCACCGAATACCTCGATCTATTTTATTGCGAGTACAAATACTAGACGATCAAGATGTAAAATAAATTACCGTGACATCATTACGTATTCGTAACGCTGTTTTATACACCGCCGTTAGACGAGATAGCAGACGAAATAAAACTTTTATTGACACTGCTTATTGTGGAGCCTTATAACCGGTACAATTTAAAGCTCGTTAATACAGTTTTGTGAATGCCCCATTGACTCGCAATGCCTCTTTAATTTCTTTCATGCGCCCGAGCGTGTCTCTTATACTTATGTTCTTTTTTGCACACCTAACCTTCACGACGATGACCATTGGCAATTGAACGTAACAACGCATGCAAACTATTTACAATGCGATACTTGTTGACTTAGCATAGTAGTTTAAAAAGGAAATAAATTTGGATAGGGTTCGTGAATTTTAGTAAGGTTACAAAAAATAATTACTAAGACGAAGGGACGGAAGATATAGGTTATGCAGTTTACAGTTGTCCGAAATCAAAGTTCTTGCGGTGAATACGTTTACGTAGGGGACCGTTAACATTCTTTAAGACGAAGCAACGCGAAACGTTCTCTCGATCGTATGTAATTTTGGTACGTGGGTGGCGCTGCTGCAGATTTCGTGATTGGAAGCTTACTGACCGAAATAAAAGAACATAAGCAGCCCGCAAATAGGCACTTTTCGACGCTCTGGGGCTTCTATTGGAACCGAGCAAAGAGGCGGAATAATTGCGTTACTCGAGCTCCTCTGTCTCGGTTCGTGCCGCCACGCGACCCCACGTAACGTCATTATCCCATTAGTTCGCGACATTTCGAGGCTACACGGTTCCTCTTCTTCGCTCGTAGAGAGAGAAACGATACTAACAACGTATCGGCCACGCCACCTAACAACAGGGCGCCGATTTAATTTTATTTGCCGATTAAACGAGTATCGAGCGCTCAAAATTAAATAGCGCCATTTTACCGAGCAGCCATTAACCGTGTTACGTGAATCGATCGAATTCTTCGTAACGATCAAACGATTTGATTTATACGTTCCCATTACTCGCAGTCTCTAATAGTTTTGTAACAGCATCCTCATCAATTCTGAATCTCTGCAGGTTCGATATGTTATACGCAATAGATTCTTAACAATTTAACGAGTAACGACCAAACTATTTATATGAACAAGAAATTTGATAGAATATTAAAAAAGAAACTGAATTCTGAGGATGTCACAATGGTACAAGGGATTCTAATGCATATCAGACATCTTCGTTGATCCAAGTTGCAACATAAATACGCCCAGCTTATTAATTTTATAGTAGACGTTGACATCTGTCGATTACGTATCATGAATTTATTATCAGTTTATTTCTGTTTTGTTTCTGTGTTCGTGCGATCGCGAATACGTTTCGTTTGCCATTGTGGTGTTAGACGGAGGTACATTGAAAGGCACTGAATCCGTCACGAGGTCACGGCACATATATGGTACTAGGTTCACGATTGGTCGAATGATATTGGAAACGACACATTCTACCAATTGGGAGTCACCAATGTCGTTCCGCCAATCGGAAGACTTCACACCTTGCGACAGATTCAATGCCTCCGTACTTATCGATCAAGTTTCATGACTTTATTATTAATTTATACCAGTTATATCTCGCATTTGCTTTGCCGCAGTTACCAATTCAAAATGTGCATACACATTTACAGATTGGATAATTTGTGATTGCATAACCTCAAAAAATGGAAGCCGCAAATTTACAATTCGTATCATTCGTATTAACCTCAAAAATATGAACGTCAACGTGCTGCACACATTTATAGATTGAATGGTTTGTAATTGCATAACCTCAAAAAATGGAAGTCGCAAATTTACAATTCGTTTCGATCGTGTTAACCTTAAAAATATGAACATCAACGTGGTGGCAACCGAGCGGGGAGATGGTCGTCCGTGATCTGAAACCGAGATAGCGAACACTCGAGCCTCCGTGATTCGCATACACATGCATCCCCGAAGGTGTCGTTTCTTTCGGTCACGACGAAATATGGCAGCAAGGCACAGTCATATGAATTGCGCTCCAACAGGTGCCGGGTATCGAGTTCACCAGAGCACCTGATGAAGTACAAGTAACATGCAGCCTCCACAGTTCTTTTCGCCACCCGTTTTCTCGTCTCCTTTTTCGCCCCCCTGCCACGACTCGAATCGTCGCTATAAAAAACAAATGATGATCCGATTTCGCCGCAGCGCGCGCTACTTCAGGTACCTGACTGACTTGAGATGGCACAGCCTGAAGTACCCGAGTAACGCGTGTTGCGAACGACACGTAGTCACGTTGCCTCCGTGAAACGATCCTTGACGGCGGAACGACGACACCAGCGCCACACGGCGACGACAACCGTCTTGCGCTTCGGGCTAAAGATATTAATTGCGTGCAAAAAGATGTTTGTCCAGCGATAGCGGCCCGCAAAAAGCATGTAATAACGGTCGTTGCGATATAAGGCAAAACATAACGAGAAGAAAAAGAAGCTTTGCATCTGATCGGCCGTACGAAGCTTTCATTGGCCGTGGTCAGTACTAGGGGGGAGGATGGGTAACCATAATAAAACCAAAACTGTCGAGCTTGTTACGTTGAGGCTTCTCAATTCGTGGCGACATATAATATTAATCGAAACAATCTCTTTGCAAGCCACATTCCTGTGGTAGTTGCAACTTTTAATGAATATCGTATGCATCGAAACGATAGCGTAGTAAATGTTGCTGGTAAGCACGTAGCTGGGTTGGAAAATTCCCTCGATTCAGCAAACGATAACATTGATTTGCATTCACGGAAAGCAACAAAGTACCGTCAAAGATTGACTGTACTTACGTATGTAAGCCAAGAGCCCCGAGTGACTTTCTACAAAGTGGCATGCAGGTTTACCGGGGGAATGGACACGGGAGTCTAGAGCTAAACCATTTCATACAAATAAATAAACCTTAATAATAATAAACGTTTGAATAATGTTGGAATGAGAATAAATATATAGCACGGATCGTCGGCGTGCTATTTTAACATTTGCAATGTAAAACAACGATGGAGTTGTTCTTTGAATCTAGCGGCGACGTAACCTAACAAAGAAGCGGAAACGGACATCTGAATATTATTATGTACCACCGATGAATGATTTCCGACAACGATCCCGTACTTTTGCAATTTAACGGATATTACATCGATGCGGTCAACAATTCCGAGATGAGATCAGATTTCAATTAAATTTCTCTTTTGTCTCGTTCGAGGCATCATCCTTCGCGAGATCGATCGACAAGTCGAAATTCATGTGCAATGTGCATCGTTGTCAACCGTGTAGAGGTTAGGACTCGATCGATATACCCTCTCCAATGGAAACTATCCGCGCGATGGCTCGTTGCACGCTGACATTATTGAGAAACACCTATCGACACGCGCATGTATGTGCAACGCGATTCTATTACTTATTCTATTCCAGTCAGATTCTATAAATAGATTTAATCAAAACAATAGCATTGGAAGTGTCCAGTACGTCATTGGAGATACCTCGAAGTCTTTCAGAGGTCTGGTCGAAGTCGTGATAAAACTCTAGAAACTCTGAATGATTTGCCTGCTGTCAATACGTAATTGCTACCTGCGTTCGTTGCATTTTGTTCGATGGAAATTGCAACTTGTCACGCAGCCACTATCGTCTGGCAAGGATAGACAAATTTTTATTTTTATTCGCTGTTCGAAAGTTGCGATTCGACAAGAATTCTGACCATCCGTGTCGTTCGGTAACAGGGACATTTAATACTGAAACTCAAGACGTCACCTGTCATGGTAAAACGTACGTCCCCGGTGGTCGATATTTCGACCGCTTGAAATGAGATGTCGCGCAACTGTACACCAAACGGTTCACGCGAGCGTACAGATCGAACGAAACAACGGTATCTCTGCTTTATTTTTCTTCGTTCGGAATCGTATAAACGTCACGAATAAGTTGCCTCACCGATTACCCGCTGTTCGAATAAAATTTTGTCCATCTTCGACCAGCGAGCAGCGAGACCCGCGGCGGACAGCGCATCGTGACATTGAAATTTCTGCCATTCCCGTTGGCGGAGGTAAAGGAAAGTCTCTGTCCCCTCCCACCCGGTCCGTTCTCGCGCTGCCTCTTTCGTCGTTCTTCGTCGACGAGCGACAATAATAGGCCGGGAAACGAACGCGGAGCGAGGGGCAAGACCTCGATGAATCAAAGCGAAGAAGCCAGACAGAGGGAGGGGAAGAGAAGCGCGACAGCGTCGGAACGAGATAAGGGGAAAGGATCGAATGGATCGTAGGGCACGTGGTGGGGGACGAAAGTCAGAGGGGCGAGGGGGGACGGAAGAGGGCAAGGTTGCGAACAGACGACCAAGAGGCAACCGCTGGTGGACGTGCATACACAACGAAATACGCAAATCGTCAATCATTTTCGGTACTTTCCTTAAGAGGAAAATAAAGCTAAAATTTTCCCTAAAAATTGATTGTTTTAAGCTCACAGAATACAGAGAATATATCTGAAGACACGCAAAGGGAGCAGCTATAACCTATAACCAACACGACTCGACGTGAATCGAACTTTAAACCAGTTTGCTACAAACTATTAGGTTATGTAATAAGTCCGTTCGAGTTGACGCCGGCACTTTATATAAACTTTTTACCGCATAACCAGACGATTACTAGCGGAAGATACTGTTCGCAACTTGATAAATTAAAAGCAGCCGTACAAACGTAATGGCCGTCGATCATATTTAGAAAAGGATTCGTTCCCCGTCGTATCGCGTTCTAGATTAAGTGGTTTCTGAGCTTCTCGGTAGATACCTAAAATAAAAGAACGTTTCTGCTTCCGAGATACGATCGTCGTTATTTATACTCTTTATATTCTTGGTATCGAAGTTGCCAATTTTTTGCGTCAATGCACACAGAAGTTGGTTCCTTCTTTCCCATAGTTTCTCTATTTCCTGGACTAACCGAGAAGGAGACACGCGTATGGAATGCAAGTGTCACTGGTCCGTGCAACGTTCAAGGACTCTTCGTGCATTCCATCGGCAAATTCTCGTCCTAATCGAGCCTAAATACCGACGTTGCCACTGAATATAACAACACTCTAACGTGATTCTCCCAGATAAGTACACTTTCTAAAAACTTGAGCTTTGGGACTCGACGAAAATTGCTGGATTACATCTGCAACGATATCGTGCCTTTCATCGTCGATGTAGTCACGTTATCTGACTAATTAGTGCATTACGTTAAATGTCGGTTCCCAAATAATCGAGATAATTGCAGAATGAAACACGGCGGATCGCGAAAGTATTCCAAAGTTAAAAAATCTGTACAGAATAATTTGTGATAGATACGAACAAGTTCGGAAAGTAGCTTGGCTTGAAGTTGTGCCTTTTCAGCGGCCAGCTTTGTACACGTTATCAGATTGCCTTTAAATTTTATCGACTAACCTTGACGAACAAGATATTTTAAAGCATTAGAAGCATGAGAGACCACATTAGTATATCGATTCGACGTTGGGAGTGTGGGACTCCCAGTTTGGAATAACCACAGCGTGGGGCGTAAAAGTCTGAAGCTTCGAAGCCACTAACTAGGGGGCCCAAGCACAGATGGACAGCATAAAGCAACTTTTAGTACTCCCAGAAATAGTAGGAGGCGCTAATATGCGTGATTGTTATACAGAATGCATTTTTTTTCTAGAAAATGAGTAAAATTTCAGGGGTATGTATAATGACCAAAAATGATTGCAATCAACCCTTGCAACCGAAAATAATTTTTTTAGAACGATTTGACAAATTTTTTTCTCGCCGAAAAGTTTCAGCACCTACCCGAATTTTTTTCTCGAAAGTGGGTAGGATTTCGGGGATATGCCTATTCACCAAAAATGATTGTAATTCACCCCAGCAACCGAAAATAATTTTTCCAGAACGATTTGAAAGTTTTAATTTCTCCCATTAAAATTTTTTCCAAGAGTGGCCCGACACCCTGTATAATATCAAGAACACTAATTTATTCAGATAAACGTGGCGCCTAGAAAATGTCCCAATATCGTGAACAGGAATCTGTCACATGAATATGCAAATACGTTCGAATATTTTCTATAAATTATACTCGTTATGTAAATAACATCGCTATAAATAATTTTAATATACACGCACAGAAGTTCGTTCACGCATTTACGGATCTTTGTACCGCTAGATATTGTGGGGAGAGCTTCAAACTTTGCTTCGACTTTTAACATGTGACAATGGCCCCCTGGACACGACGACATTTGGTAATTTCAACGTGGGGTGTCCCAAACTCCCAACGTCGACAACACCACAATACTTTTAAAACATTTCAGCCCTTCGTCGCGACCAGATTGCTATACGAACTTTATTTTAAAAATATTTTCATTCCAAACGACGCGTTATAATAACCAAACATTTTACTAGTCAGCAACTGCACTGCCTATGCCCTTTCAACCGCGCAAAAAAAATCACGCTTTGTCGTTTGCATGCCTCGTTACTCGACGAGGAATGCATCGATCCATTGTTAACCGATTCAATGGCATTTCTCTGCTATCCCCGATTCGCGCCTGTCTCAGTTTTATGGACGACACCAGAAACGTTTCTACCTAAGGACGTCGTTACTTCGTACCATAACCTATCTAGCATACAAGCGATCGTAATCCCTCAAACTTTATGAAGCAGCATTGAAATCTCTTTGATTATTTTGCCGATGGAATTTCTGGTCAAGGTACGCAACATCTGCTGCAAGCTTCGCGCGATAATTAACTGATCGAGATATCGATAGAAATATTTAGCAATAATTGCAGTCGAATCCTGGTATTTATTAGAAAAATCAATATTTGTGTCACTTTTATTTGCCGAGTATTTACCAGCTGCGTCTGGAACCCACCGTTCCGAGGCACAGATGCTAAAATTAGAATAACCTCCGCGACGATACGGTAGCGGTCACGAGCGACGAGCGTTCGACGAAAAGAATCGAAAAAGAAAGATCTTTCTCGACTTCGAACATCGATCGTAACCGGAAGTTCGTGGCGAAGACCACGTAGCCGGCAGCAGCCATTGGATGCGTGGGGCGAATCTGTGTCGCGTAACGACCGTTAAGAAACTTCCGTTGGTAAGTACATACGGCGCGGATGAGTCAAGATTACTCGGAAAAAAGGCCACCTAGCGCGTAACGCGATACCACGTTACACGTTTGACTGGAAAGTCGATGCATTCGACGAAGAGAAACGTTCCAACAGGAATTCGTGACTCATCTAACGGCGATGCGTCGCACGACCATTTTCGCGACTCCGTCGATCGTTACGCAGGCTCTTACGAATCAAGATTTAAACGACAGAATGTCTCGCAATTAGAAGGGAAACCGAGCGAATCGAAACAGAACGAAGAAAACTGTACGCTTTGATCCAACGAATTCGTTTGTGAAAAAGAGGGTGTTCGTTAAATCCGAACAGCCGTTTAATCTTAATTTAGACACTTGGAATAGGTTAACGCATCGACTGCCGCGCCAATGAAATTATAGCGTGAATCATAGGAACGTTCGATACTTCAATGGCGCGTCTGCTGTTTGACAGCAGGTTCACAAGTGACCATCGTGGCAGCAAACGTCGTTAGTAAATTATTCAATTTTAAAGTTACATTCCTGTCCGTTAAATCAACGTGCTGGTCTGTCGTTACGCTATCTACATCCTTTCGTAATGAGTCATTAAGTATGCTCGCCGGATAACTGTTTGTTCGTCGCTTGTGAATCAACCTAGTTATCCGAGAACCGATATATGGATTGTTAAACAAAACCGATACGATTACAGGCAGCATCGCCGGGTGTAACCCGGAACTCGAGACAATGCGAGCACATTTATACTCGACCCTCTTTGGCATCCGACAACTTCCAACGATACAAAAGGCAAAATTAACGACATCGATTCCGGTGTCAAACTTCTTTCCTTTCGCGCACGCTGTTCTGCACTTCTATGGAATCTAACTGATTTTATCTCCACGGAATATATCGCGATATTTAACGGGGGAATGACACCGTTACGCAACGAGAACTTTGAATATACAGGGTGTTCGACCACCTCTGGGAACAATTTTAACGGAACACTCTAGAGAACTGAATTTTTTTCTCGAAAATGCGCAGGATTTCGGGGGTATGTCTAATCACCAAAAACGATTGCAATCAACCCCCGCAACCGAAAATAATTTTTCCAAAGCGATTTGAAATTTTTTAAATTTGTCGAAAAATTTCCCACGTTCTCGAATTTTTTTCTAGAAAATGGGTAGGATTTCGGGGGTATGTGCAAGGACCAAAAATGATTGCAATTAACACCCGCAATCGAAAATAATTTTTCCAAAGCGATTTGAAATTTTTTAAATTTGTCGAAAAATTTCCCACCTTCTCGAATTTTTTTCTAGAAAATGGGTAGGATTTCGGGGGTATGTGCAAGGACCAAAAATGATTGTAATCGACCCTTGCAACCAAAAATAATTTTTTTAGAACGATTTGAAAAATTTTTTTCTAGTTCGTAGAAAAGCATAATAATTGACAGTGGCGAATAGAATGTATCCTTTCTATACTGAAGCGAACGTTTGCTACAAACAGAACATGCTCGTATAGGCGTTTACCATACACGTTGGATTCCCCTGAAGGCTTACGGGCGCCCACAACGCCCGAGAGAATTACCAAGAAAGTCGACCACATCGCGCAGCCTTAGTTTCTTTCGAATAACCGCAGTGCAAATTTGTGAAACGCAACGCTGCGTTCTCACGTGCGAACGAAACTTTCGCAAATTACGCTCGAAACGTGTAAAACGTAATTCCCGGCTACCAATATTTAACCAAAGCCAGTATTAATATAGTTGGCGTTATAGAATTTTTTCTCTCGACGCAGAAACATTCTTGTATCGTTACAGATGCACGAAACATGTGCCGTGTATAAAAGGTAGGATCGCGTGTTGCGGAATGTACATGCACACCCACACGTTCTATACGCTCGTGTGGTGAAACGATATTTCTGCGCCGAGCGGACAGATGTGCTATTGCAAAAGGAAGAGAATTCCATACTCGTGGCAAGAACATTACAACATCTTCCAAAGAATACATTCGAACGATTCTAACACGTTCACTGCCGGATCAAAACCCATATAACATTCTGCAAAAGTAAAATTTTGATTTTGGACCGTTATAAAATTCACAAATTCTACCCAAATTTATTTCCCTCGCAGTCGTAACTCGAGAAGTAATTTTTCTAGTATCATGAATCCTGTCATTCGTATATGGTTGACGTGGCAGTCGAAGTGTTAAATTAGTTAAAACTTACTCGTACGAGACGTGGAAGGAACACTCGATCGTAACTCCAGATTCGGTGAAGCATTTTATTTGCCTTCACGTCGAAGAACGAGTCAGCAGATGGGACGTTCCGATAAGATTTTGGTGGGACTCCTTCCCATTATCCACTCGAGGTTCAAAGCGTAGCTTATCTGCTACGAGGAAACAAACCGGAGCGCCGCGAATACCAAAAAGAGCTATCGCCTCCCTCGTAGGCTCGCCGATATAGGCGTGTCGCGATCGATAAAGCGATACGAGCGATCGTCGGAATCCGATCTCGCCTTCGACGATGCAAAACGGATACGACGATCGCGCCGACTTCGAACGACTTCGTTTCGCGCGAAACTGCGCGGTCGATTTTAACGGACGAGCGCGGATTTATTTCCAGAACGCGCGGAAAAAGAGAGAAAAATAACTGGCGCGCGTTAAAAATAACCGTATACCTCTTTTCGCGCGTACCGTCTGTCTCCTCACCCTACCGCGTTCGACGCCGCTCTCTCTCGCTTCTTTCAGCCCACGGAATCTCAAATATGGCAGGGGGCGATCGCACACACAAGCACGGCTCGAGAGGATCGCATGAGCGAAATTCGGTTCGTGTTTTCAAAACGCCCGTACTCTCTCGACTTTCGAGAGCAAGATCCTCGAAATCTGCACACCCTCGTCAGGAAACCGCTTTAAACTCAACAGCTGAATAAGACTGATTGTTGGCTACACAGAACCGTTAAATCGAGAAGCAAGAAGTTATTTAATGAAAGACAGTCTCGAGTGGTTTTATCGTTAGCCCTCCCTCTCTTTCTCTCCGAGCCACGTACGTCCGCCCGCATTCTTTGAGAATTACGCTCGATGGAAAATTAGCGATTCACGATCGTCGAACAGAGAAACCCCCGGTGTGACCGGTTACCGAGCACATGTGGGAACGTGGCTTTAGACCGCGCGCGTCACTGGCGAATTAAACGATACCGCCGATAAATGTCTTCGTACTTACTCGGGCAGATTGAGTCGATGACCCTAACGCACAGATAAGAACGGTTTTAATACACTGCTGAACACTGCTCGATCCGTTACACACTGCGACCGTGGCGAGAAAAATTCACGAACGAGCCGCCTCTCCGTTGTGCGTATCGTTAATTTTTAAGTGGCCGGTCGGTCCGGGCCATTGTCACTGAAGTCACAAGTCCATCGAGGAGCACACGCGCGTAGAACTAATCCAAGTTGAAATTTACGCAACGAACGAAGAATCTCTCTTTCTCTCTCTCGTGTCTGCCCTTGAAACTTTTCGTCTACGTGCCTGACCCTCTTTACACGGCACTGAACCGAACTGTCCTTGACGGTCGGAACGGTTCAACGATGGCCAGCAGGAGCCGAGCAAACGACAGAGGAGGCCTTAAACCAAAACCTGCTGGATATGGTGGGGTCCTTAACGAACGGAGTATGGTGGGGCGCGATGGAGACTAGTCGGCGCCACTGGACCATCCTGCACGGATGGACGCCCATAGCCGATTGTTCTTCGATCTTACGAATTTCAAGGACGTCTACGCGAAACCGGCTACGAGAAAAAAGAGATCTAGGAATCTTCCTTCCTTTCCTTCTTCCCCGCCCCTCCCCCACCCCTTCTGACCGCCGTGCTCCCCTCATTCGGCGGCTTCCCCCACCACGAACGTGTACACTTTTTTTCACAGCAACGGTTGACGTCATTGGGATTCGCATGCCATTTCCGTTCGCTTTGTCCAGACGGGACTTTACGCACGTATCGAGACTACAGAAAAAACATATTTGGGGACAACCGAACTCTGCCTCTTCAGTTCTTTAAGTCTTTTAACCTTCGAAGAATGGGGGGGCTTCGGGATACAACGACCGAAGGTTTTCGAAAAATTATACTCCTCCACCCCGTAATAACTTTTTGCTCGTGACATGAGCTTAAAATTAACTCGTTACTATTTTAAAGAGTACTGTCCACTAAAAGTGAAACATTCAAGAGCATCGCGTTTGGCTAACAGAGATAGATAGTATAAACTGATCGAACCCTAGAGCACATTCAACACCGGCAACATTCCAATTAGATGTTCACTCAATACTTGTTCTATCTACGTGTATCCTGAACGCATCGATTACGGCCGGCTTCTGTCGAGCAGCGAGCGTTTCAAGTACACGCACGGTATCGATGTGTACGCGAGAATGTAATCCGAGGAAAGAAACGCGTTTTATTCTGGTCGTGCTGTATATAGTTGTCCTGCATTCTTAGGAAAGTTACGCATCTGGATGAGCTCAACGCCCATAGGCGATCAATTGGCTCCCCGTAACGCAGATTTGAATGAATCTCGTCCGATCGAATGTGTCAAATATTAGAAACGCTAAAATGAGATAATTGAAACGAGTAACCTGTTGAGAGACGAGCCTACGCCCGATTGATAACTTTGTAAGAGTATTTGAATACTGGTAACTTTCAATCGCGAAGTCCAAACTAGCCCATCCAGCAGTCAAGAACAAAATACTCAAAACTGTACACTCGAATCGTGTTAAAAAATCTCGTTCATTAAAGTGTTAATGCAAAAATGATAGATCCTCGCACCTTTTGCTCGAATTCCACTGGAGTTGAACCGCCAAACTAGACCCGTACGAACACGTTTCACAGACCACGTCTATGCCCCGGTTAAATACTTTGCCCGGATAACAAGAATTCGCGGCTGTGCGGTACGAGACCAATTGGAAAATCCAGGGATCAGCAATCTCCCTGAAACCACGAATCGGCGGACCACGAACGTCGAGAGCAGCTGCCAGACCGAATAGGAGAGGGCAAGTATAGGGGGCTGAGAGGAAAAGAGAAAGAGAGGAGAGAGACGTTTCACCGCACGAAATGGAAGATTTCCCGATGACCAACGCCGGTGGTGTCCAGTAATGGATGAATCGTGGCGAAGAGGCAAAGCGAGAAACGATCTGCCCGCGCGTGTGTGCGTTGTGCACGTCGAGCAAGAGAGAAAGAAATCGGGTGTATGGATACCAGAGGGACAGAGATAGCGATGTTCGAGACACGGTCGGGTGGAGGGGGGGTGCAGACAGGGGCGGGGCACGTCGCGGAGGGCCCCGCGCTGGAGGGAAGGAGGTAGGAGGTAGGGGGGAGAAGGGTGCCTAGCAACAGGCCTGCCGGCAGCCGGGCAGAGCAGCGTGATTAAATAAAACCAGCGTCGGGCACGGCGACCCACCAGGCGTTGACATCAGCGCACATGTACAGGAGAGCCTTTTTGAGTGCTCGTGAGAGACTCACGCACGAGTCTACGCACCAACACGCCCGACTATCGGTGTGCGTACCACGAGGCTGTCCCGGTACCGAACGAACGCACGTTAGTTAGAACCGGCGAATTCCCCAAGCCCACATGACTGACTATTTCGCCGGCTGTCCCGGCTCCTCTAACTTTCAATTCCAACGGGGTACTGTACACTCTCTTAATGCCCGGTCTACGTTTAATTCAGCTATTCCTACGATTTAAATGATTTTAAACTGGAAAGAATTCTGGCAGCTGTCGAGCGATAAGATGGAAAGAAGGGAGCGGCGTTTGTTCAGAGTCTGTCGATGGAATAGATGCGGGACACGCGGTGCCTGCTCGTACATGTGGGTTTTGACATCCGGTGGTAACGCGAAAGGATATGGAAGTCGATGGCTAACAGAACTTGCGAAACTCGAAATAAATGAAAACTGCTGGTATAGAATGAACGAACTCTTTGCTGAATGTTCGAAATGAATAAAGGCATGACACACCGAATAATCGAAGTTAATTAATGTCCGATTTTGATAATTACGCGAGCGAGGAACACGACGTCCAATGTCTATAAATATCATCAAAATATTGACTTTTCAGGGTCCACGCAATATTTGCACATACGTGCGATTTCGCGTCCAAGTGTCGAAACGCGAAAAGTCGAGTTACGGAATAATGTAACCGATTAAGGACGTCGTGACTTTCGACGAAGGTCTGACGCATTCACCCATTTAACCTTATAAAGTTTCGCACCTTTCTACGCCAGATTTAAACGCGAAATGACTATAATCGAACGTGATTGTTTAGTCAACGATCGTCAAAGATTACAAATATTTGTTATAAACATGACAACGCCAAAATTTGTCATCATAGTTTAATAAAAATTCATAGCGGTAGTAATTTGACATTTCGATACGATGTTCTTATCAAAATAATGATCTCATGTGTAATTGTTGCAACGACTGAATAGAGTACGTTCTCACGTGTAAATGCATAAGCATTATTACCAACCGTGACGAACATATGACACATGTCAAAGATAAAATCTGCTTTCGTATTGAATTCTAATGACTAATCCTGTTCTGTTTTTCACTTTTATTGTTTTCCCGTTCGAAAACAGACATGTTTAAAAGATGTCGTCACCGCGAAAGGTTGCTCGAAACCACAGTTGAATGAAATTGTTATTCGGAAAGGAGTTTTGAAAAGAAAAACAAGAAATATATTTTCGCAAAATGTTTTTCACGCGTCTCGAGCGTGCACTGTCATTTTAGTGACGCTAATAAGCGAGCGCCGACACCTGCAATAACAGAGCTACCATGAAAATATCTTTTATCGCGTTTCCGCGAGGACCGGCAGAAAAATTGAAAAGAATTTAAATGTTTTCAACGCGAAGAAATACCGACGACGTTTGATAATTAGCCGACGACGAAGAATGATGGTGGAAAGCGCATGCGCCCGCGTATTAAAAAATTTGCAATGTATTCTGGAAATTATATATTTTTATAAGCATCTATCAACGTTCGGGACGAAAAAACATTTTCCCATCGCATAAGAAATTAACCGGATGATCTTCGATGTATAAAATTTGCCATTTGTAAGATCCGTTTGGATAACATGCATCAAAGAAAAATTGTCGAGCGCAAATGTTGAACTCAGGTCAAAAGAATTTATGCTATATAAAATGAAACACACACACACACACACGCACGCACATACAGCGTCTCGTATTTTCGTCTCGAGCGTTTTGGTTTTTTGCTAAATTTAAAATGTTACGTAAAATGTACGCGCGATACTCGTGCTGCGCGTCAGAACGAAGAACACGGCTGATAAAAGTTTTCGACGAAGAGTAAAGGGGAATAACGTCAAGAGGAAACGACTGTTAAGCCGTATCGTGTGTAATCGTGCATCGAAATAATTCCACGCGTATAATACGATCGAGCAATCTCTTTTTTAATATTTCCATTCTGTTTCGTACGCGTCATATTAAATCTGCTTGATTTACTCGCGTAGACACTCGATAGTTTAGGAGATATTCAAGAACAAGTATCGTGTTTTGCACACAATGCATTAAGCACCATTGACTATATATTTTCTCCAACCGAGTTGGTCGTTAGCTCGATGACTGAGGCCATAGCTTTGCAATTTGGTGTCCCTACGTTCCGAATCCCCTCCAAGTTACGCACACTTTATCCTTTCGCCTCTGTTGGAATTTATACGTCAAATGGAAAAATTTCAAGTCGACGGAACTCAAAGCACTGATTCGAAAAAAGCACAAGTTTTATCGTTAAGTGTATCGTGAACTATCTTATAATTATTTAACACTTTTCCCTTCTCTATCCAACTGCTATGTTTCGTCAAAAACTTGGACGACAGACTTGGCGTTATATCTCACCGAGTATCGATACAACACGATTTTTGCCGGACTTACGCGATGTTGAGAAAGTCGGCGAAGTAGCTTACAGTCTCGAACATGGATCGACGTAACGTCATTAATTCTAAAAATAAACGTCGATTCACGGTGTACTTGCAGAAGCGAGGAAAAATAAAAACGATTGGTCTAAAAACGATATGGTACATTCCTCTCTCGAATGACTTTTACCATCGAACCGATTTGTACGAGTTCTCCGCTTCGGGTGGCTATCGACCAATTTAAAATTAACTTTTACCGACGACCAAGCAATGCAACTTTGATACCATCGACGAAAGAAGCCCATTGAAATTGCAAGTTCGTGCCAAATGAAAAAAAAAGGGAACAATTTACCTGTCTGACGTGCACGTGGTTGTCTGATCTCTTCCGGTGAAGTGCAAGAACGAGGTTAGCCGGCGGCGCAGCACTGTTACGCGACGTTTCCTCGTTTCTGTTCGTTTCGTCACATCGATCGATCCGCGTTTTCATCCGTCGAATAATTCGGTCGACGTCTCACCAAACGCAAAAAAAAGAAACTGCTTGCCATCACTTGACGTTTTTTTTTTTTTTCAATTAAAAAGGTCGCTTTCGTTTCGTAAGCCGAACCGGAATGCGGCGTAACCGGCGCAAGCCGGTGCACGCGTGACAGTCGCATCTCGAAATTATTTTCGACGCGACTTTTACCCCCGCGTACTACGAGGCCGGCTGCTCTCCGTTTTTTTTTTTAATTCTTTTTTTTTCGCTCTCCCCCTCGTTTCCTTTAGCTCCTTCGAACTGCCGCGACGTTTCACCATCTGCCGACTCGCAAAACTTTCACGAAAAACCTCGACGAACTTAGCTCTCTCGTTCCTCCTCTCTCAACGTATCTTTCGCTCTTCGATCTTTCTCGCCCGCTACTTCGCGATCAACGATTCAAGGAGAAAGAAATTTCGAGGGAGGGGAGGGGACGCCGGAAAGCAAAAATTGCTTGTCGCGATTAACTTGCGAAATTTCGGATCTCGCAAAAACTTATTACGAGATGTGCCTGGTGTGTGTGTGTCTCTCTCATGCACGCACACTCGCCAACACGCTCTCTATCTCGTTCGTGGCCGGTGGAAATGGCCGCGTATTTAACACGTCACCAAACACTCGGCAATTCGCTCGCGTGCCGATATACGTGGCAAAAGCGAACCGATACGATGCACACTTACGAATTCCAAGACGGGCTGAGGACTCTCGACGATGGTCGACTTCGCCGGTTAGCGAGAAACACGTTGCGGGGGGGGAAACCGGTCGGTTCGAGGCGAGTCTCTCTCGTGAAAAAGACAAAACGAAAAAAAGAAAATGAAAACCCGATGCGAGACAACGTTCCCGATGATAGGGATGCGAAATCAGAGAAACGACGCGGATGGGAATACGGAGCGACCGAGTGGCAGCGAGAAAATAACGAAGACTGGATATCTCGGTGGTCGGAGAGAGCAGAAGGTTCCCCGATTCGAGAGCGAGCGCAGAACGATGTGCGAAAATACCTCTTTCACGAACAGCCGGCGACGAACTGGCCGATTGGCCGTTGCACGGGGCGCAAAACTGCCGGTCTCTTGCAGCGCGCCGCTACTACCCGTCCTGCACGATGTAGACCCCACTGGGCGGCCCGATCCTAGACGAGCGTGCACGAGGCCGATCGGAGCTAGCCGAATTCGACCGGAAGCCCTCCCGTACCGAGAACCGCCGAAGCGCATCGAACCTTTGTACTTTCCGCCCATCTCATCGGGAATTCCTGTCCGGAATCGCCACGGTCGATCCTTTATCCGTGCGCGCAACCACACGGCACTGCCTCCGCGAGGAACGTCTGAACGTCTAACGCCGCGGCCACTGACCGCGTTCCACCAAAATTTATTTATTTTATCATCAACCGAATCACCCACGCTTCGTACGGCACTACGCCGCCTGTGGTCACGAGCACCGACAATACGCGATTCCGTAAACGACCAGACATCGAAATTTCATCGAGGAAATCGTCGAAATCATGTTTCAACTCTTTGAGTCCCACCTTTTTTAGTCCCACCTCGAAATATTGCGACAGCTGCACGCGCATAGGTTTATGTTTCCTCTTATTCACGTAAAGCAGTTGGTAATATGTTACGAATGTATTCACTTGTGTTGTTAATTAAACTATTACTATTTTTTTATGTTTTTATATTGTGTGATACCTTTGATAAAATTTCAATAAAATTTCTATGCAACATGAGTCAATTTTATTATCTGAAATCCTGTATCGTTGGTTTCAAAAACTCTTGGAAATCTCGTTCCCTTATTTATTTATGATTTTCTGCAACATTCGTTGAAAGCAGATAACGTAAACTGTTTTTTGAGATCCGTAGGATTCTCGGTAAATTTCATAACGCCGTGTCGTAATTTCTAATTAATATAGTCGTAGATAAACATTCTCCGCTCGGTTTTATTATTAGTATAGATTAACATCGAGATTGCTCGGAGATAAGCTTCGCGCGAAATAGTTGCCGAACGATAGGAAACGCGAGAAAACGCTGAGATTATTTTTCGCCGTACATTTTTACACGGAAACCGATATCGTCGGTACAAACGTTTTTCTTAGCCTCTCAGGATTGTCTCAAGGTCACTTTGTGCGCCTTAAATGGAACGGCACGAAAGCGCAAAGAATAAGAGACGCAGCTTCTCGCCGATGGAACAAGAAACGCTGAAGTTACCGCCGCCCGTTTCCTCGAATATCGCGACACCCGACATTCGGTTCAAGAACATTTTCGATCGTTTCGGAGGAAGGATTCTTTCATAAGACGATCGTTTCTTTTTTTTCTTCCGTTTCGAGGAGTAACCTCGTAAGGTGGACTCGTTGAATAGACACCGACGAGGTCGTCGTTACTGGAATTCTATTTCTGCGACAAGGTGGGAGCGTGCTGCAAAGAGATCTTTCTATTTATTCCCGAATCTATCGATCAAGAGAATTGTTGCGATGCAACGCGCACACTCGAGGACTTAGTTTCCCGAGCACCGGCACTTCGATATTCCGAGAACGCTGCAGTACACGTACAAGGGTATGCGCACAAACCTTAGACGTTATTACGCGATCTTGTGCAATTGGAAGCGCCCGGCACCGGCTCCCACCTTCATAGAAATTGCAACGTTCGGGAAATTATAACCTACGGGTCGACCAATATACTAACAGGCAATCTAGAATCGATCGGTCCCATTAACGCTTAAATATTTTTTACATTCACGGTCCAATATGTTTTTACAATTTCTATTCGGTGTGAATGGAAAGTCCTGAAAAATTCACTTGTCGCTTAGCCCAGTTAATCGTACCATCGTAATTAATATTAACGGTGTTCGCGATGGTGGCGTCGAACGTGGACGTTGCTAGCTCTTTACCCGTAATTCCGATATTTTAACCGTTACTTGTTTCCGCGTAGCAATGCGCGCCTCGAGGAAAATTTTCGAACGCTTTAAAGGCTTAAAGACGGCGTTGCGTGTCCGCGGCCACGTTCCCGCACGGCAAACAGTCGATTCGTGGCGTTGCAGGGACCAGGGAGCGGGCAACCGGAAAATTTTAAGCGACCACCGCGACCGAATTTCGATCGAAACGCTAAATCCCTTCCCCGTTCGAACCATTCCGAACGTAGGCCAGTCACGATGTCCAAACAGAAACAAATAAATAGCAAAGTTTCGAAATTTGGCAGAGAGGATTGCAAACGTACAATGCCGAGCAAAAGTTATCGACCACAGGCTACCATCCTGTGATCGTAACGTCTCGTCGCTAAACGAATTCAGTTGCACGAATAAATAGGAAACTTAACGTCTTTTCGCATCGTTAGTATCGCGGCATAACGTCTCGATCGTCGCAGCCTGCATAACGAGACAAAAAATTCCTTTGTGCAACCAATTCGAGATGTAAACGAAAAAAATCTCGTCGACTTTATTGGCTGGTTTATTAACTGACACTCAATGAAAACGTTTCAATCCTTCGCTTCTCTTTAAACTGTCCGCCCCCTCTTTCCTTTGTGCTAAAGGAGTTTTATATTATTCGCTCATCGTTTGTATTTCCATTTGCGTTCGATCTCGGACCACTTTAAAAGCTCCCCGATAATTGGACGCACGATCTTCTCTAGACATATTCATCCTTTTTCTTTTTTCTCTCGATCAGGCTTCGGAAGCACGTAGCTCCTTAAAAAATCTTCGACGTTCCGTCGACGTAGTCCCCGTGTGAATTTTTACGCTTCCGCCAATGCGTGGCGAAGTTACTTCGACCTTATAGAAAGGCCGATGGTAATGATTAAACGAATGCATAGGGGTAAACAGTACAGTGATCGGCCGTTTATGCAACAGCGCCACAAACTGCAATCAGAAAAATATTGGGAAAATGAATCGGTTTGGAGGTTATGAATTTTGTCCCGAACGCCTATGCACTCCGGTCATACCGTGGCGCAGCTCGATAAACGTCGCTGCCGAATTGAAAAAAAACCCGTGCCCGTTTACTTTTCTTTCGTTCGCTGAAATCAGATCTCCGTCGACCGGGCTTAACGCGTTCGGTTCGCGATGGGCGAAGAAAATGAAAAAAGCTACCGTGCCGCGGTGGCCGGCGAAGCCGCGGCGTGGTAATTTCATTTGGATCCGGTGGACGTCGCAATTTCAGAAACCAGGTGGTATATCGTTTGATGTGTATGGACTGCGACAGTAGAATCGCAGAGATGGCTGGCGATGGTGGATACGAGCTAGACGGGGAGGAGACGAGGATGACTGGAGGCAGATAGTTGACAAGGGGGTTGGGGGGGGGTGGGCCTGCGGCGGGGGACGAACGGAGAATCCGTCGAGAGAAAGCGAGAAAGGGGACACGAACGGACGACGAGGAAGAAAGAAAGGAGAACAGACAGAAGCGCGGAGCGGAGAAAGAGAACGATAATTTCCCGTGGAAGGGGCACGTGGGAGAGAAGCGGAGAGAGTAAGAGAGAAGAGGGAGAGACTGACTGGGTCCTTCACCCGACGAACGAACCGAACGAATAGCTCGTCGCTGGTGCTGCTGTTGCTTGCGTTTCGCTCGCCCGCTGGACTTGCTTGCCTGCCAGTCTGCCACGGGTACGATTATTATCGTACTGATCTGGCACAATGCACCAAGCATTACATGCAACGTCCGTACTGCCGTTATCCAGGTTTCGACACCGTGCGCGACTGCAGACCCATTACGTTCGTGATTAAAGTTTCGAGCAGTGACCCCTTACGCCTGGTGTCTTTTTAGAGAAGCTTATCCAGCCCGTGTCTCGTTTAGTAATTACTCGAGGGGTACATTATGCCCGGTATACACCGTACGAATACTCCGTCACGATTATACGTATAATGTCTGGGGGTCGGATAACGTTTTCCATTTGTCGCGTTGCAAGCAGATGGATGTACGAATAGTTTATCGCTGGGGAGACAGGTTCTCTATTCCGAGAAACGATTGGACCTCTCAAAGGAAGATTAAGGGCTTACGCAAACACGTCAGTACACGCGTTCACGTTCAAACGATAGGTCTTACAACGCGCCTATAGAATCTGCCGAGTAAAGCTGTCGCGCGAAAGAGATACCGACCGTTTCTGTACCAACGGTTCCCGAGTGAGCAATACTGTCACCGAGCTTGTCTCGCGTGCACTATCGCGGTCCTCCTCTTTTAAGGACAGCATTCGTTAAAGCACAAGGGCACGTCACGTCGTGAATAACGAAAACGCCCGCGTACACCGACAGCGTATCGAGACATACTTTGTCGAGGCGTAACGTCGACGGCCATAGGTAGGAAAATACACCTTGTTCCTGCGAAATTATATCCCCCCGCGATGCAAACCGGCCCTTTAAATTCTACCGCGAGAAAGTATCGGCCGGGCGGCCATTAATTGTCACGACTGCACGAGGAATAAGTATCGCGCGAGAGCTGGTAAAACGAAGCACACGCGTCCCGTCGTTATGCAAACGATCCGTTTCTTCGTTCGACCGATGATTCACGCGTCCATCGTGCGAATTAAATCAGCAACCTCCACCGGCATCAAAACTAGACACGCTCCGTTTCAAATCGCTGATAGAGCAGACCGGAATGTCGCCTTCGATCGATAGTGGCGACGGTATCAAGAATCGAAACATCGACGAGGCGAACAGAAACCGTATATCGTTGGCTGATCGAATGCAGGCGGCGTCTACTCTACTTCCTTAGTGCACGAGCAGAAACGCGAATGACCCCCATTGCTCTTTGAGCGATGCTTCGCGCTTCTAGGTCGATTTTCCGGTAAATACGCTCAAAAGGAACACCCGGGCAATCTCGTTGATTGGTTAATGGCAATCAAAGCTGAAATTTGTACATTAGGCAATTATTTGCTCTAGAGACTGGCTATTACTAGATGCATCAAACGGCGGTACGCGGTACCCGCAATCTCTCTTTCATTTCATTAGCATCCATACACTCATGCACACGTACTACTTTTTGTCGATTTACATCCATCAATTTCCCTGATATAATTAACAGGCGATCAAACTTTACAGTCGTTTCGATAGTTTTTTCTCCCGGGGAAGCGGATTTTGAAACGCCCAAGCCGTTCTTAAATCGTGCTTTCTTATCGCTCGTGGTCTTTTTCGTATCCTTTTCTATTTCGGAACTCCGCGTGCGAACGAAACGCGCAAAACGATTCCCTTCTTCTCTCTCTTACCCCCTTTGTTCATTATTCTTTATTCTGTGTTTTATCTCTCCTTCTCTGCCCTCCCGTCCTCCCCACCTATCTCTCTCGTTCTCTCTCTTTCCAGCCACAGCAAATTCGCATCGGCCATCAGCCGGTGCCAATAACGTACCAAGGCAGATGGGAGATGCGGTGAGGGTTTGGTGGTTGGCCCGACGGCGGTGGGGGAAAGGGATGCTATACTGTCTGCAGGGCCGTGCTCGTTGCTCCGCGCGCCCGCCGTTTCAACGCACGACAAATAACGCGTGAAATCGGGCCACGGATTTCACCTGTTTTCTTCTCTCGATAACGCGACGCTGCAACTGCCGAGTAATCGTACGCAACGCGGGCCGTCGAAAATTCGACGAGAACGTTTATAAAAGTTTATCTCGGTGTCGATCGTTTCGCGCCAATGGGCCGGAAAAAATTTGTAGGTAGTTACAACGTCGTCGCGCGGCAGCTGCTCGGTACGATGATAATGCGAAAACTTTCACTCGAATAAGACCGAAGCTCGGTTGAAAAATTCCAATCGACACGTTTCCGTCGTTCGAGCGGATAATTCAAAGTCAAGTGCACACCGCGACTCGCTACGGGAGTTAATTTGTCGTGCGTTTGAGCGCGATGATCGTACCGCCGCCGTCGCCTCGCCTTTGAAACGACGCCTGCACGCGTCGCGTACGCCGTTCCCGTGTATGCAACTTTGTCTAAATACATGCGCCCAACACCAGCACGTTCTCTGCGAACGCGGCTAGCTGACCGTGCTGAAAACATACGCGCAAGATATATTTTACTGCCAGCCGAGCCGTGATACCTTTGAACTTTCTTTCACGGAATTATTGAACTTTGATCGCAACAATGTTCGTAAATATCGCGATTACGTTCGCGCAGATATTTCGTCGGAAGAACGTCACGCTATTTCATTAGCGTTGTATTAATTTTTCGATCCACGATTAAAAAATTTCTTTCACATTCGTTGAGGTCTTCGATTTCGAAATGTTGAGGAATGCAGTGTCGCCACCTATGAGACCGATCCGAATGGGACTCTCCCTCGCGACTAGAACGTTCGCTGTACTCGATGACGTTACATGCCTTTTTCATTTTGTAAAAGTTGCACCACGTAGACTTAAAATATCATTAAAGTCATAATAAGTCTACGAATACAGTCGTGTTAATAGTGGTTTTTACCCGAACCATAACACGAAATACATATGCGTTTACTCGGTGGAAAGACGAGCGTCGAGAGAGCAGCATGTTAATTTCAACGCGTCCGGAGGCCTTGAGCGTCTATAATTACACTCTGTAAAAATGAGAGAAATTCTTTGCAAGTCATTCATTGTTTCTTTGTCGGAGGCATTTCTTCGCGCGTACCGACCGTAAACCCTCGAACCTATCCAAGATTTCCAACGATGCGTGGCGAGTTAGAGGTTATCCGTTGAGTCTTCGAATATTTAACGGACTTTCGGTATTGTCGACGCAGCCCGACAAATCCTCCGTCGCTATCGTTAAAACCGTGATCGATGTTTTCGCGAAAGATATTATGGGGATAGGTTTGGAAGGAAAGGAAACGAAGAAAGTATGCGCGACGAGGTCCGAGCTAACCTCTCCAGAGCCTAAAGTTCCCCGCTGCGACGTCTGGCCCGATAATTTTTATTATTCCTCGCCCACGGACGTCATCCTTGTGCGTAGAACCTTCCACGAATCCCCGTCCATATTTCCACCTACGGTTCCCTCTTAATGCTCTTTAATTAGGGGCGGACACAAGCAAATATACTTTCGTCGGCTACGAGAAAGCCGTTTACATACTTGAAGGCGATAATCCTCGGGACAAAGACCAGCGTTGATTCTTTTAACGATTCATGGTCTTAAACGATGCTAATAATTCGTGTAAAACTCAAAAGACACTTGTACAGTCATTGTGGTTTCAACGGCCATTGAAATTTCTTCGTCGAGCATTAAACAATTTCTCGTGAAAAACTCCGATCTTAAATACCTTTAAATTTTTTGCGAACACACATTTTACATATGTAAAATTACGCTAACAACTCTTGTTTCATTTTGTAAAATATATGCTGACGATCGAATGGCTTCTATTTTTTTTTCTGTTGCAAAAAGAAATGTTAAAAGGGTAAGTACCCCAAAGACGATAGGGAGCAATGTTCTTATCTTATTAACACCGCTTTTTTCAAGCTCGAGTGTAATATGAAACGATCGTCGCGATGCCCGTTCTTTGGAACGACCCTGACAAAGTCTGACTAGGCGGCCAGACAAGCGCGAGACAGCTTAAGCGTATCGCGAATACTTTAACGGCTTTTATATCTTTCGTGTCGTGATATCGGACACTCACAGGGACATAGATACAAGTATCAATCTACAACTTAAAAAATCACCTACCTCTAATAATTGTTTCGTTACGTGAACATTCCTAAGAATTTATTGATGTACTTGAAAAAATAAGGCGTCTCGAAGAACTCTCTATTTAAAGGCTATATAATTAAAATCGAATTACTCCCCTAATATCTACTCAATATCTTCTCGAGCAAATATTCCATAAAACTTTTTCTGCGAATCCTGCGTCATCCTGATGACTCACGCTACCGAAGTACGATCCTCCGAACCTCGCACAGCCAACTCGACCGAGCCTCTCTTAACAAAGTCTTTTAAACCCGGCTGAGATCTCGGAACGATCGAGAAACATAAATCTCTGTAAGCAAAACAATTAACGGCGAACGTCCTCGCGCATTGACCGGTCAATCTTGGTAGACGTGCATTCTAAGTCGTCTGGACACTGCAGACGATCAGAAACGTGCCAATTTCTACGAGGAGGTGTCTATAAATAGGACACCGTCCACGGAACGATACGATTTCCCCTAAAAATTGAGAATTCTGCTGCTACGAATCCACCTTTCGCTTTGCCCGGCCAGTTCCGTCACAAAACGACGACTATGCGATGCGGCGGCCCGTAGTTTAGACGTCAGTGATGAACAAGTAGGCAGTATGAACCTGCGGTAGCGTACGAAGAGCCGAAAGGGAGGAACGAGGCGACGATGCTCGTAGGAGCCAAGCACGAAGAGGAAAGGAGAAAGAAACGCGGAGATAAGAAGAGAGAAATGAACAGAAGCGGAAAGGGGCAGGGTGGAAAGGGGAAGTAAGAAAGAGTGGAAAAAAAAAAAAGTGAACATTGGCAATGCAGTGATACGCAGCGGCAGCAGTGGCGCCGAAAATGCAATGCGGTGCGCCGGAACGACGGCGTCGGCGTCGGGCGTGGCGGATAACTGACCTCGACTCGTCTAGCCCGGCCGCCCCTGACGCCCCGCCAGCTTTCCCCTGTCCCTCCGATGCACCATCGTGCCACTGATCCCCCACCACGGCCACGCCGAACACCACTACCACTCACAACCGTTTGCAACTTTGCTACTGCTACATCGTCCACCCTTGTCTCTCTCGCGAGCTTTCGTTCCTCCCGTCCTACGGTCAAATGGTCGCGTTACCCCTCCAACGACGACCTTACTCCCTCTACACCTGCCTTACACCCGGTCCCCCACCCCTTCACACCACTCTCGTATCGTCTCTGTTCGATTCTTCTCTCCTCCGCGCTTGTCTACTCTTCTGGCCTCGTCTGGTCTGGTCTGGTCTGGTCTCGTCTCGTCGCGGTCTTCCGCGCCCCTGGCAGATCGGCAGACAGCAGTCTGACTGTCTGGTTGCCCGGCAACGCGCCGCTGCCCGTCGCCGTCGATGAGAGAGGGTGAATTCAGCGATAGTTACGTGCTGCATCCTGCACGAGCAAATGTTAGTACGAGGGACTCTGCGGAAGAATCGAGGGTAATGGCATTGTCGGCTAGAAGGTAGAATGCGGGCTCCGTTGGCAAGGGACGGTGAATGATTTCGCACTTATCGAAAGTTTCTATTCTTTTTCACCGAGCAATAAATGCAACATTCGCCCGCTCGAAGTCTGCGTCAACGGCAGAGGCGAACGATACTCGACAATTTCTAACTCTAATCGAGAAGTGACTAGAGTCCCGTCGAACCTGATCTCCAATCAAATATTATTACCATAGTTACAGTAAATCGGGGGTTGGAAACAATTGTTCTTGAATGTATGAAAATAGTTAAAACAAAAAGATAATCTTAGAAATTTAATCCCTATTAGACAGAGTGAACGTGTGAAAGTCGCCAACGTTCCTGCTTATAACCTATAAAGTCCGTCGTTTTAGTCAAAATTACAATTTCCGCCGTACCTGAAGGGTTACTAACCAAAACGATATATTACTCGAAAATCAGAGGTATTATTGCCCCGGGGGCCAAAATACCAATGCTTTGGGTAAAGCATTGTTATTACAGGTAACGTCGACGAAAGGTACTAACGGTTCGCGTCTTTCTAGCGGGGTTGGATTAGGGTTTCGTCAAATGTGTTCAACGAAAGTCTGCCATCTACCGTGAGTAGGAAGAAATTCTTGGAATCGTGTTCTTTCTTTTCCTTTCTGCATTCTTGTGTGAGAAATCACTTTGCTCGAACGAACATCGACAAGGTACATGCAACGTATGTTTCGTGAATGATACCTACGATAACACAACACACTATATCGTCAAGTATTCGTCAATGATCGAGCAATACAAAGACGATTCATCGATAGATAGTACACGCAATGAATATCGATCTCTAAACTTTATGGACACCCAATAATTACTAATTACGACCGAAATCCTTTTTTCTTTTTTTAAATATTATATCCGTGCCAATAATTTTGTGACTCACTGTATGCATAGAATGCATTGCGAACCGAAATTGAATAAAAAATAACGAAAATGTATCTCTACCCTCGCATACTCGGCTAAGCGTTGCAACAACATTCCTTTGTTAGAAACCAATTCCTTGGCCAATAAGGTTCGACTGTGTGTGACTCATAACACAACTGTTCAGTGACTCAGAGCCCCAGAGGTTGCTAGCAATGTCTCGAGAAGACGTGGCATCGAACCTGAATCATGAGCATATCGCTAGAACCATTGGATACCTGTTCCCGGTACTCGATACAAAGGTATTCGACCGTCACCGCTTTCTACTCGATGCACATTGCAAAATTGTAACACAAAACCATGGAAATGACGTATAAGAACGTTCCGACGAAGGGTACCAAGTTCCTCATAATCAAAATTTAATGATATTAAAATATTACAATTTATTCGGTATAATATCCTGGTCACGCGGCAGGAAAGAATGATTAAAACCTGAAAAAGGCAGCACCTGCAGCCTACTCGACGACCCAAATATCTTCGAATTCACCTTGTACATGGGATGTTCCTTACAGTCCCAGTCACTTAACAATTTATTGCACAGCTGTTCGGGAAGATCTCGTTTCGTAAGTACTTCGTTTCCTGTAAGAAACACCCTTTATCGCGCAGAACAATCGCGGTGTGGCCATAAGGCTATCATTAGGCCCTTTCTTTGCAATTTTTTACCTGCAAAGTGCGCAGGGATTATATTCGCGTAATTACCAGAGAACAAAAATGTTTTAAACGAAAGTATCGAGCGAACAATATCGGACCTCTCCTAGATAGAAAAAACAAAGTTGCCATAACCTACTAAATAAAAAACCGGACCCAAAAAAATTTTGTGCCTAAATTTTTCGATAGAAAAAAAAAATTTCAAATCGTTTTGGAAAAATTATTTTTGGTTGCGGGGGTCAATTGCAATCATTTTTGGTGAATAGACATAACCCCGAAATCATGCGCATTTTCGAGAAAAAAATTCAGTACGGGCGGAACTTTGAACGTTAATAACTTTTTAACGAAGCCTCCATCAACAAATTGGTATTCTTGATTTTCGTCATATTTTGGCCTCTAGAATCCCCCATTAAAATTATTCCCCGGGGTGTAATCATCATATAAAAATAGATTTGAAGCTTTTGATTTCTCTAATTCGATGAAATCATCGCGAACGTTCGTCGAATGACTTTGGCAGCTGTTCATCGAAATGATTACAAATCGGTACGTTCGCGGAATGCAGTTGTTTCGTTGTTCTGCATTCTTCACGTATGTATGTATGTATATTTTTGTTGCAATCGTAGAAAAAAATGAAGGACGATGAGTTACATTCCTTACGTAATTGTTAATCTCTTTATTGTCATTTTAATTACGATTAAATATTCGTCGTTTAAGTAAAAAATATCATTTTATTTGAAATACGTCGGAAATTTGTTATTATAAAGCGAAACATTACCGTAAATGCTAAAATTAATACTAGTCATCAAAATATTCGTACAGTTTAATCAGTTTCAACCTTACGTTACAAATGATATTCTTACCAATAATAATGCTTATTTTCATTAATACCTTAACTGTACATTAACGCTTTGCAAAAAATTACATGTCTCGTATATGTAAAGTATTTTGTACAAGTTAGATTTATCTATCGTGTAAAATGAGTGTATTTTTTGCTTATTTTGCATTCCAATGAATGATCGTGGTTTCATTCTTATACCTTTGTATCAGATTCACCGGCATACTCGCGCAATTTCCTACACATGTGTACATACTGTGATATCGGTATGAATCAAAACATATGCTCATAACTGTACAACCGGGGGCACAAAACAAGTTAAACATTAACAATGTTTCAGATCTATTAAGAAATTCGTTTCGAAATATGTCTATTCGTATAATAGAAATATGACACATATGTTTCGTTTCACGATGCCATTGTAACATATCACATCTCATTAACCTTAAACGTGATCTAGGCATTTATAAAATTATATTTTGCAAGACACATGAAAGAGATACACAAATGTGAATAAGCTTTACACTTTATCGGGTGAAGTTCATACATATCGTTCATTTTGTTTGTTTAAATACATACACACGATCGATTTGTGTCCGTGTTGTATTCAATTCTTATTTACGTAAAGTCTTGTAAGTTTATAAGCTAGACGATCACTAAAAATTCGTTTCCGTAAATTACATTACTTGCTCTCCATGTTATATATAAGAAAACTCACGTCTGGAAGTGATATCTCGTAACAGGATAGTTGGAGTATTAAAAATGTAATTGTAAAATCATGTAACCTAACACAATTCAGTTTACCATAAGAGACAAATCGAATAGCACACGTTCGAGAGTTTTTTTTTTATAAGAGGGTAGGGGGGTGGATTTAATAGCATTCCATTGTAAGGTTGTCTGTGTAAATAAAATGGAAAGCACGAAAATATATAATCATTCTGTTCTTTTTTTTTTTTAATGTTTACTACCTGCACGTTATCTACAAAGTATGCGTAATGTTGAATACCTTTACAATTGACTAGATATATACCTAATGTAATAGGTAATCCGGATATCACTCTCCATGGGGACAAATACGATAAAACTATGCGTAAAATTACTAAAAATAATTAAAAGCACGTAGCGTGAAATGAGGTTCTTCGTTTCGTAGTAATTATTCGGGGGGGGGGAAATGTTCGCGATAAAAAAACTGTGTCGCTAAATGCATTGCTTCTGTGTAAAATTAATAAATTTATTTTACAAGAAGGGAACGCTAACTGTTACCTTTTTTTACATACTTTGCAAAGGAATGTGTAGATAGTAAACAAATACAAAGTATTGAAAACTTTTGTAAATACATTTATACACCGTAACACTCACCATTTTACAGTAATCTTGTGTCTTTGATACCTTCAAATGTATTGATTAATCGAAGGATCCTGCAAGACTTTTGCTGTTTATAATTTTGACGTTCGTAACCTTAGTTTTACAACGAAATGCATCAACGATACAAGCGTGCAAAATTTCGTAAGGCATGAGTTACGGGTTTTGACGTGTCCGCGCTGCAAAATGGAAAAATTGCATTAGAAAAAAAAAAAAGAGAACAAAAAAAAAAACCGTTAAAAATGATACTTTCACGTACCTTGTAACAGTACTATGAAATTCAAATAATTGTTCGGGTTGCGCCGTGGGGGAGCCACCTGCGTTTTGCGAGGGCATCATTTTGATGGCTTCTTCTAACCATTTCGATAACAACTAAAGAACAGAACATCGTTTTAAATGTAAAATGCATGTTAAATTTAATTAGAAATGCATCGCGTGCTCCGTACTTCTCTATTAGTCAAAGAAAGTTCAACAAAAACGTCCGCTACGTCCGACAACATGTACGCTGGTAGTGAGAATACGGATGCATGGAGCAGTCTCACGACTAACGTTTGTCCTTTTTCTCTTAATATACGTTGTACCAGTACTTGTCGTGTCGTATAATCTGATCGCTTCTTGGAAGAAACGGAAACACATCAATATTTATACAGTAATAAAGATACAAGATATATTTTCTCTTTGATTACCTCATAATTACGTCCACAATGTACAAGATCGTAAAAGAATTTCATTACCGAAACGTTTGCGTCTCTATGATCTAAACTACAGGCCATTAAGGCACAATCAATTATACTTCCTATTATAGCCGAGTGTAATAAGGGAATAGGCGCCCTTTGAAGGAACCTATTGTTAAAAATAAACGTGTTTGTACGCTGAAGTAATAAACGCGTCGTTTAATTATGCCATAAACGTCGTGGCTACGTACCTAGCGCATAATCTAAAAAGATCGTCCACCGTATCAGGATGATTCTTTAGTCCATCTTGTTGCTGAAGGATATTAAAGGTAGGCCCAATAAATGCTTCGAGCATTGCTAATAAACCAGAGACACATTCTGAATCGGTGGCGTATTCGTCAACTAATATCGAACCAAGGTATAAAAAGCAGCTGTGTTGATGCGCTGCGTATAATTGCACGATCTGAAATATTCGTAAAGAGTTAATAAAATGGTATGAGACTTTAATTTCTAAGCGATTGAATACCTGTTTTACGAGTGGCTCGAGAAGATGGGCGGAATGTTTTCCTACACAGCGGACAGCGAATCTCAAACAACGACAGCATCTTTCCATCAATTTAGCGTCATGTTGATATGCCGTACATACGTTTGACAATATCGGCCACATCTGTGTTCAATAATAAATCCCTCATTATCGCGCGAAAACGCGTTAATAATTGCGAAACTTACTTCTGTGACCGCGCTCTGACACGGATGAGGTTCATTAGGATACTTAATTCGAAGTTCAGTATGCCTAAATATAGCGGCTAATCTATCTAACCATATCACAGGATCAGTCTTTGTTCCTATTTCAATTGGAATTCTACGTTCCATAATTTCACACAGCGGTCTAGCTTGGAACCAACACAACTCCTTCATCGCTTGGGTAATTTCTTCGCACGGTAAACTAGACATGATTAATGCAACACCTATCGCAGAATAAAAAAAAAAAGATATCCCACTATGTTTTTTTTTTTTTAAGAAATAAACACTTTAACGAATACTTTATCTCACCTTTGAGTAAACCGATGGCTGCGTCGTTACTGATAGCAAAACTGTCGAGGGAACGTGCAATTTGCAATAGTCCCGGGAAGTGCGACGCCATATGCAACGGACAGGCTGTGCATATGCTCAGTAACGCGCTGCAAGCCGCGCTTCCTAAACCTTTTTGGCTCAAGCAACTCAAGAGAAAGTTTAGAACAGGCTCTACAACGATAATTTTTCATTAACGAACAGAGCAAAAAATGTATCAAAATACCAAACGTGATCGCTAAAAATTTTACCCAAAGACTGAGGATGATTATCTATCCATTCACAAAGTTCCCCTAGTAAAAGGATACTTGTGTGACGCACGGCTATGTGTGTGTTTTCAGGTAAATTTAAAATAGCTTCTACCACTTTTGGAACTACGTCGTTTTCTTTTCTGCAAATAAACGTTATTATAAATTTCGAATTAAAGGGAACGTTCCGTGTAAGCATTGTACCGCGCGGTGAAACTAACGGTAAAATGTTTTTTGCAACCGCCTGCATTACAAACAACGCGGCTTCGGTCGAATCCCACGTGGGCACATGGTTGGCTTGGCCTTGTGGGCCTGGACCACCCGTCAAGGAGGAAAACATTTGACGGAAACAGTGACTACTTCCGACAACAAACACGACATCCTTTATTAACTCCGAGACACGATTTCTGAAATCCGCAAACTCTTCGCCGCCAGCACCCTCTTCTACCAGACCCAGCTATCGAAAGAAATTTACATATTTCATGTTAGTATAAAAAAAAATGTTACAGCATTTTAAACGTGATTACTAACATGATCTGGTTCCATTTGACAGTGCCTACATAACGCCCCGATTAATCTCTCGATGTGAGGTCGGAACACTGCATTAAGGTCATCGCTGTTTTTTTGGTAGAGAATTTCCGATAAACGGTACCACAGATTAAAAGTTATTTGTGCTACCTGATACGAATAATACTGTTTCAGTAATTGCTAGTAGCGATTGGTATTAAACGTGAAAATGAATATATACCTCGTAATCATGATGTCCAACACATACCAAGGCAAGGTCAAGGATTTTGATAGCATAATGTTGCTTTCCTCCCACGCAGCCGCTTATCATCGTTTCCAAGAAAGTTTCAGCTAATTCCGTAAAAATCCGGCAATAATTTATCGACCTAAACAGTATTTTTTATAATGACCAAGTAAATATTTAAGGTAACCTTCAGTTTTCCTGTGCCCTCTCACTACGTAAAAAAAGATTGAAAGTTTACTTGTCCATGTCTTCGTGCGCGACGGATAAATGGTACGGCTGCTCTAAAGCCATTACGCTAGTGAAAAGCCATAGTTGCAACTGTTGTAACTGTATATTCGATTCGCTATTATTATCACGATTGCTATTACTGTCTTCTTCGAGTACTTGTAAAATTACGCATATGCAATCAGCGGCCGCTTCGTGTAATTGAGATCCAATCATGTGGTTTCCAAGTATCTGAAAAATATGTATATCGTCGTATATCTTGTTCGCGTTAAATACAACCGTTTAAGATACTCACTTGGAGAGTATACACAATAACGTCGCTCGTAGGTACAAGGGGTATAGCATGCACTGCGATCCAACTTATAAAACATCTAAGAATCGTAACGCGAATTTGTACATTATCTCCACCATTTTTTAAACACAGTTTCTGGAAAATCAAATACACGTTAAACGCGTCGTGAAACAGAATGAATTTAATTTAAATATATCTTCTTTCTCTACCCACCAAAAATTCTGTTACTGTATCTACACTTGCATTTAGTTCAAGTAATATGTGTTGTCTGCGATTGGCTCCTAGTCTGTACAATTTAATTTGAATTAAAAATTAATTTAACAAAATCGAAATATTTTCGTAATGTGGTATTTTTTAATTTTTTGTCTATGATCTTTTTGTACCTAAGAGATCGTGAATTTACTTCCTCTGGTAATACAGTCATTACTTCGAGCAGTGGCCACAGACTAGTTGTGGACCCACCAAATCTATTAATTAAGTCCACAACCGGTTTTTGCCAAGAAGACATTTGCAGTGCTAGATCTGCCAATGCTAGGCATAACTGCAATAATAATTGTCTTGAATTAGAGGAAAATAGACATGTAAATTGTCTGCTGAATAAAATATTATGTAGCATAGGAACCTGTGTAACAATAGCTGAATTTGTATTTTCATTAGTTTGTGATATGTGATTCATTAATGAATCTCTCAAAGAAATGTGAGCCTCTGCAGGTAATTCTTGGAAGCATAGTTGTATTTTTGTGCGCATTGTTTGTGCAGCAAAATAACAAGACTGAACATCACGCTTCTGCTGCAACATTTCATCCGCTATCTTCCATGCAAACACCTGAAATAATATATTAATATCAGAACAATTACATTACAATTCTTTGGTATATGTATCTTTGCGTCTGAATTCCGTGCAATATCGGTCGATAATTACAATTTAGTGAATAACAATGCACAGTGTAAGGTTAGAAACCGTTTCATGCATTAACATTTTTTAATTGCTATTTTGTACAGTCGCTTTATAGATATATAACAATGATTGCACGATCAACGTAACAATAGCGCGAAGAGCACGGGAAATATATAATATCAGAAAATATATGGTAACGCTGGTTGAAAGACCGCTAACGAACAGCTTACCGATTTTTGTAATTCGTCCAACCATTGAGACGTTTTCCCTGGCCCCGACGGATTCGAATTATTATACAATGAATACACAGCCTGGTAAACAGCTTCCAGGTCAGGTGGTGACTCCATACTTTAAAAAATAATCCTTTTCCCTGTAATCTCCATACAGTTAATTCCCACTGACAACAGATCAGTCGCGTTTACTAGACCTACATCCAACCTATAAGTCCAACCTGTAAAGCCACTAAAAAGTTCTCGTTCACGCTGTCAGCGCATATTCTGCTTTATCGACTTACAACAAATGATTTTCGCTCCTTAAATTCTGATTGAACGGAGTCACCTAAAACCGCGTACAACGCGGAAGATGTCCGCTGGTAAGGAAATGTTTCTTTTGTCTATCCTGTATGTAATTTCGTTTACGGATAAATAGCTAGATTAAAAGTTACATAAACTATCGAATCCTTGTTAAGCGGAATTTTACTAGGAGAATTGTTGTGCACCAGCAAGGATTTCATTCTTACGATTTAACGTTTTATTACACTTCGATGAAATTCTAGACGCGATTACGAGATATACTAATGAATTTAAATTACGAAAAATAGTTATCTTGGCCGCGATATTTTCCACTAGGCATTTGGAACTTGGAAATTCTTAAATTGTTTGTAATATTAAACACTTTTAAACGTCCCGCCGTTTTCACGTTATCTGCAGAGTGTTTCACAGGCGAATACGTGTTTGTACGTAGTACGTACCCCGCTATAGCTGAGAAATTTTGGTTCCTAGTTTTACACCACCCTACCATGAGTTCTACATGATCTGTGGGAGCAATGCGTCGGAAGTTTATGACGCTTGACAGTTGGTCAACAAACACAAGAAATAACATTTGAAAAAATACAATGAATGATTACAAAATTCCGATAATCGAACCGACTATCGATTACACGAAGGTGCAGACGTTGGTTTAATATCTTTAATATTATTCGATGCATAATCGATCTTTTGCATTACTCTTGGACAGTTATATTTTCATTTTTTTTTAATTTCAGGTTCCACCAATCAACCAAAAACGAACAATATCGTTCATAAATCATTTCATTGGGCATACTGTAACATTCCTCAATAAATTTGCATTGTCATGCGAAGAGAGATTATTTGAATTTGAAAATAAGTTACAAAGGATAGAAGCATCGCTAGAAATTTTAGAATCCTGGGTATGTACATGTGTAAGAATTGAAATCTGAACGATTCAAAAGGTTTGCAATTTAAATCTGAGTGTTTCTTGCAGTTGTCATCTGTTCCTAGTTTGGAACAAGATCATCAGGAGACTGAACATCCTGTGGAAAATGAGGACGTTAAAGAGAAAGAAGAAACTGTATCCAAGATAGATGAACCTGATAATGTTACAGAAGATGAGCCTAGAAGCATACAGACTGAGCAACAACCATTAAGCAAAGACCCACGTTACGAGGGATATTTCAAGTTGGTACATTTTGGTGCACAGAAAGAAGCAGTTAAATTAAAGATGAAACAAGAGGGATTGGACCCATCTGTATTGGAGTAAGTTTTAAATAAGTTTTGAAATTTAAGCTTGTAGCAAGACGTGACAATAAAAATTGCTGTAAATGTAACTTTTTAAGTATTATGACATTTTTAGAGGAAGTACAGATAGACATATTAACATAAGTACAATACAGGTGTCCCTCGAGTTACGCGGAAAAAAATTGCGGCAATGCTCGAGTTTTTGAAGCAATATTACTTAAAAAGAAAATATATAATGTTTTTAAATAAAAAAGATAATGGGTATTATAGGTAACTCGAGGGACACCTGTAATATAATTTTATAACGAAATGATACTTTTTAATTTCTCTTTCCATGCAATGTCTATGTCACTTTTCACCCTGCAATGTATTTGGTATGTTTACATAGTTTTGTTTTGTTTTATTTTAACAGCAATTCTCAGCAAATAATTTCTAAGAAACAAGAAGAAGGAGATTAAATACTTTGTTACGTTTATATGTTAAGCATGAAAGATATTTTTGCATTATAAAATATAAATTGATATAATAAACAATTATACAAATTTCGAAAGATTTATTTTATTTCATATTAAATACACATAGAAAGTTAATGTACATAACTTCACCCTAGAACTGGATCATTTGTCCCTAAAAAGAATATCGATGATAATTGCTCGGTATCCTAAAAGAATCTTTTGATGATGATTGAACACAAGATACTTACCTTCCTTTTCTTATCACCACCTAATTCAAAATGCTTGCATCTTTTAAGAGGAATTTGTTTCCTGTACTTGCACTCTGTGCATTCCATTCTTAAGACAATTTTCTTTGTGGTTTTTGCCTATAAAAAGTATGGAGGATCGTTACTATAAAATAATATTTTTCACTCGCATCAGGAGGTGTAAATATAAATGAACTAGAGTTGAAGTAACGTCGAATAATAACTGATGAATATTTTACAAACCTTCTTTCTGAATATAGGTTTGGTTTGACCACCAAATCCTTGTTGTTTACGATCGTAACGTCTTCTACCTTGCGATGCATGTCGTTCTTTGCTTTTTTTGTACTGTGTCACTTTATGGGGTTTATGTACTTTACACTTTTTGCAAAAGGTTCGCCTTTGCTTTGGTACGTTCACCTGAAATTATAAAAATGAACATTACATTAACGATAATTTCGCGTAACTTTTGGGTTCGGTTTCGCGTAAATATAGAACTAAACTATATAATTTAAATTATGTTATTCTTTAATGTGTTTGTTATACTTATCTTTCGTTAACTTAGAAAAATAAAGTAAATGCTATATAGCTCATGTCACTTTTTGAGGTTATAATAACACTGATTCAACAGTTACACGATTTCACGGAAAAGTAAAATATTTCATTCATTTTTCAGCAAATGAAATCTATATCACAAGACTGAACCTTAGAAGCGACATTGCTCATGGATTACATGCATAATTTTAGATGAAATACGCATACTTTCGATCGAAGATTTACCTACCATCTTGGATGTTTAGGAAGAAAGGGAAATGTACTTTAACCGGAAACTGGCATGTATACACATAATGCGCATGCGCATGTTATTATACGTTGTATAAAATTTAGAGATGTAATGGTTTTTTTTTCATTTAAACGTATAAATATTAATTTAATGCTTAGCTTGATACCAATCTGTAAAATTCACTTCATATAAAGTCATTAGAAAAAAGAGTACAACTGTATTTAATTCCTTCAAATATAAAATTTCAATTGCATATACGCCATTAACAGCCGGCGTCAAAATCGGTTTAACATATAAGATGTCCAATCAATAACACCAATTATGCTATATTTTTTTTGTTATCTTTTGTTTACGATTATTAAATAATTAATTATTTTAACAACGTAACGCCATTCCTGTGTACCCAAAATGACAAAAATTAAAAGAACGATACATAAATTTATAAAATACAAACACATGCTACTAAAACATAACTATACTTCTTCCGCTTGAGCTTTCTTCATGATGTTACACATTAATGATGTAATATCGTTATTTAAATTATTTTGTATCGGGCATGATCTATTAATTCCAATCTGATTATCAAAACTATTCGAACATATTTTCCGAGATTAAAGACTGCACTATATAAATATAAATTTTGGGAATCCAGAAAGTAGTACATTTGGTATTAAATTTTGGGCGACAGCTGTGCGACTGCGTCATTCAAAAAGTCTGACTCTTTTACCTATAGGATAATTCCCGCCACGATGTCCGGAGTATGCTTTCTGACAAGAAGCGATCCGAGCCATGAATTTCGGATACACGTAAAAATAATTCCGTTTCCCCGTATATAATTTTTCTTTTTCACGGTATATTTATCGATTTTTTTCGCGAAGGCGGCGTCAAAAAAGGATATAAATGTTTCTCAGCGTCGGAGCATATTTGAATCGAGCGACTTAGCCTCGAACCAGACGGCACACCAAGGCCACGAACTCTCGAACCCCTCGTCCTCCGCAGGATTTAATTTTATTTATACGTCATGTGGACGCATTACGTGAAAAACGTTCACAAGAAATAATAAAAGATTACGTAGCGTTATTACGTTCCTAATTGGGCGCAGTGACACGTCCCGAAAGGGCATTTGGATTTCAACCAATCAGACATTTATCGAGTTTCAAACCCGCGCCATCTTCATTTTTGAACAAAGCCAGGTTGGAGGTGCTAGGAGCGAACCGAGACCGGGTAGTAGTCCGCTTTGCGCTATTCGCGCCACAGTCGTCAGTACACGACACTCTCCACTCCTGACTGGTTCGACTCTGTCTCACCCTCCTTTCCCCTCTCTCTCTTTCTCTCACTCCCCCCTTTGCCCCTTGGGTTTTCGCCTGACGACGCTGCACTCTCGGGCATTTCGCCGGAAACCGACGCCGCGCGAGGACACTGAGTTTCGTTACGTGTACACACGCACCCGCTCTATCTTTTTCCACCGTTTTGTAAGCGGACACGCAGGCATCTTGCCCAACGCGCACGTATCCACCATGAGCACTAAGGAAAACAACGAGGTCGTTGTCGAGAAGGTGACCGAGAACGACAAGGCTTCGGGGGACGCGAAGTGTGAGATCAAAGGAATCAAGAGGCCGGCCGAGGTGAGCAGTGTCTTGTTTTTTTTTTTTCTGTTTTCTACACGATTTCTCGAAATATCATTTACATGATCAATTATCACGATTAGTACGTAACCGTACACGTACACACGAAATGCACGTATGTACTACACGCCGGCTTACACCACGCTTCCGCGCCACGCTGCTCGATCACGGCATCATCTACGATTTCACGAAAATCATCGCATTCGTAATGCACGGAGCCGATCGTAACTTCTCCAATCGTGATCGTTCCCGTCGTCTGACTTTTCCCGCTCACGGAGCCTACGCGTGGATACTCGTTGCATTTCATATTCCGTGGAAACATGCTCTTGAAAGTTTGTAAGCGATATCGTTGTACTCTCGGGAACAAACTGGCGGTGGGCGGGCAAACGAGTAGCCCGTTTCAACCGATCGACGACGCGGAAAATGATATAGAACGCCGGCCGGCATTTTCCATATTTTCGTGGTGTTGGGAAACATAACTGTTTTCCCTCGTTTCCCCCCCCCCCCAAAACACTCCCATGCATGGTATACGAAACGCGTGATGTTTTTCCAATTCCGAGTCGAGGGACGCCATCGTATTTCGCGTGGCTGCCACGAACACGATGGTTCATTCGGTTGATCACCCCTGTCTTTACAATGCCGTCTATAATTACCGATCTGGATTTCACGGTACCAGCTAATATCGGAATTGACTCCGTATCATTCGTACCGTGTTAATAAAGTGAATGCAAAATTCGGGCGGGATCTTTGGCTACTAGCGCCATGTGCTCGTTTCGTATGCTTTCGTTATTATACGTTTTTGTAACGTATTAGGTTACGCGACGTTTCGAAAGGGTTCCGTCGCGCGTACGATTTACAATGCTAAGACAATATATCTACAAGATGGACGCCATTTTTAATCTAGAATATCGGAGTCATAGGTAGGAAAAGCGAGCATCCCGCGCATTTTTCCGACCGCCGTCGCCACCACCACCACCGTCGTGGGTTTCCATTATGGCGCCCGAAACCAAGCCCGCGTTCATTGTGCTATCTCACTCACGCTCGTTCCATCTTCTCTCCCTTCCTTCATCCTCTCGTCTCTGTTACTGTATATCTATCTCTCTCTCCCTTTCTGTGTCGTAATTGATCGATAATTCGTTGTAAGAGGGTTAATCGTGTCCGACGGACGATCGATAGACCAACACATATCTCTTTCAAGTCGACGTGTTGCTCTGAAATTGTTTACCGATCTGCGTGCATAAACACCGCACCGAAGGCTTCCTTCCTCGCTTTGCTTCTGTCTCTCTCTCTCTCTCTCTCTCTCTCTCCCCTCTTGTCCTCGAGTCCACCGGTGTTCGACTCACTATCTCTCTTTCCCTCGAGAACCCCACGCGCGCAGCCAGCGGCAACGCCATGTATTATATACCCGTGTCTCTCCTGCCTCCCTATTCTTTCGTAGTATACCGCGCGGCGTTACAAACCTTTGAGAAAACATTGACGCGATTTTTCATCTTAAATCGGAACGTCGTTCAGCGTGTCCTGATAGGAGCAGCTTATTTTTAGTCGATAATACGCGTTGTACGACCGTCTCTATTATGGGAGTCGCGAGGTGAAACTCGTTGCTGAAAATGCCGGTATCGCTACGCTCTCGTCGGCACGTATTGTAGAAAGTTCGCGGTGTGGCGTCTTCTTCGCGTAGCGGTAAGAGTATGTCACGTGGAAATCACGATCGTGTACCTCTTTCTAAACAGATTGTACCATATCGTTATCATTATTTCGATTTATCCATGTTTGTTTATACATCGGTCGAAAAGCGAGAATGCAATAACGCTTAGCTACTCGTTTTCGTATTACGAACGTTACGACGTATTCGTAGCCGTGAAATTCATTTTCAGTGTGCCGATTGATATACATATATGTATATCGTCGTTGTACTCTGGTTACGTAGTCACGTAGTAAATTCGTTAACATTATCTGGTACTCGTAGACACCCTGTGACGCAAGCGCATATGGATTAATGGGAACGTGGAAGGAGAGGAAAAAGGCGGGAGTTACGAATGGCTCAAATTTAAGCGTACCAGTTTGATATCGTGTATTTTCTGCCAGACCTACCAGTTCACCAGCATGAATCATAAAGTTACCACATTTGACATAATAAATTTCGTATAAGAGATTAAGATGATTTACGATACTTCGTAAATGGCCGAAACAAGTAATGATCCATAAGTATCACGCGAACAATTCATGGATCGTTATTGCATTATTTTACGCAACGTGTAACTGTTTTGGTATTTTTCGATCGGTCTTATTACTTCCAATATATTTAACCTTATTCGATGGTGAACTTAATAGGAGAGACGTTCGTTGCAATGATCGTTAATTACGTGTTTATTCTCAGCTCGAATTATTATTACGCGTTCCTTCTATGTTTAACGACTTCCAACTAGTTCTTTCCTCTCGAATGGGCAACTATGCTTTTCATCGACGAAACGGAGACGCGACGCTTCTGTTGACTCTAACTAACATGGTCAAATTAATGTGCGTTACAGAAGAATTATATAACGATTATTCATGGCTTACCCGAACGGCCGAGAGAATCGAGCGAAAATGAGTCTGTACGATAGGTTATGAACGTTAGGTTATCTGCTAAGACCTCGTGATTAATAACAAGACGATAGGTAATCGTGTCTGTGGGATAACAGGCGGCATCGTCATTTCGTGACCACTGGCGCCTGTACGTCACTGTCACTTACTGTTCGTTGTGAACTATCCGACAACGCCATGAATGTATAGCGGCCGTAGTTGCCAACAAATTCTAGTTCGAAGAAAGCGCGTCGAGTTTCCAGAGAGACACATGAATTACAAGCTATTTTTTTCAGTTCTACTATATGCCACGTATGTAGTACTCCAGTGACCGATACACATCCCGTTTGTGTACCATCGCGTAATAGTTTGTAAATATTATTAAGTCGAGTATTCCCGTTGCTTTTACCAGCACGATCAACTACAAACGATATCGATACTTTATGCTTAGTCTTCTAGTTTATAAAGCGAGATATTACGTTTCTTTGATAAAGATGCTTGATAATACGAGACGGTTACCTTGAGGCGACGCGAACCCGATGATACAAACTTTTAACGTCCGTCGATGAGAGAGTGCCGGAATTCGTTTATTTCAGCGTACGCGCGCTTTATTTGCTCTTGCAATTTGAAATATAGATCGCACATTCTTTTTCCTTTCTTTTTCTTTCTTTTTTTTTTTTACTTCATACTTTATTTCAAACCATAGCTGCTTAGGCTCTGCACGATACCCGGGCACGCTGTTTCGTGCTTCTCTTTTCCCCACTCTTCCCCATTCGTCCGCTTTACGCAGCACGAACACATCCCTTCTACAAACATGTGTCGTAGCGTCTGCCAATCCCTACGCTTCCCCCCTCCATTCAGTCTTAGTCGATTCCTCCCTTTGATTGGACGATGCAGTTCTGCGAGTTTTCTATGCCCTCTTTCCTCATGCCGCCAATACACACGGCGCGCGTGTATACCTTTACGACGATCCACCACCCCGATCTCGAGTAACGCTGTATGAACACGAGTTTAAGGTGTAGCGGCATTTCGAGGATCGTGCAATGTCGCCGTGTATATTTTTTTTTAAAAACTGTCCCGTTCATTTTCATTTATCACAACCGCGATTCGATATATGCCTCCATGTTTATCTTGCGCTTCTCGTCCACGCAACTTGATAAGATCGAATCTCAACGAGACCAGCTCCTATATTAAGAATAAGTAAAAAGTTACGAATACAAACACGCGCGCGTACGTTCTGTTTAACAGTTTGATAAATTAATGAAACAAATCAAACGTTTAGCGAAGAAAAGTGAAATAATATAATTTTTATGAAAACATAAGGTTCCTCGTTAACAAAAAATATTAATTTATTAAGGTTTTAGTTTTACAGGCGATCGTGTGTTTGTTTCGACTTTAATTATGCCCACGCAGAGGTGTATTTTTTTTTGTTTACTGCTTTTAATAGTAGCCTTTCAGTACCTACAGTGTTCTCTAGCGAATATAATTCCCCCCTATCGTTCTTTGTGTTTTCCTGTTCCGCCATATTTTAACGGAAGGTCCCCTCTACTTTTCTTTCCATGTCCTTAAGTTTCTTGGCGGGAAGGGAATCCTCTTCATCCGTTTGTGCTTCCCCTCCTCTTTATCTTTCGGTCGTTGTCAGGGTTTCCCCTATCCGTGAAGTTCTCCCACTTCTTTCTAGAGCGATTAACTTCGAGTATACGGAAACGGGTATTCCAAACGGAAGCGGTTAATTTCTATTTTTGTTTACGTTAGAAAAAGTACAAGCGCGTGAATATTCCGTCGGTGTATACATATAGCGTGTATTAAATATTGCTAAATAATTACCGAAAATGTAATTCGACGATTTCGTTTTCTAGGAAAAGAACGATGATACAAAGAAACAGAAGAAGGAGGAGAACGGCGACGGAGAAGTGGAAGAAGAGGAAATAGAAGAGGAGGAGGTGGATGAGGAGGAGGAAGTAGACGGCGATGGCGAGGAAGACGATGACGATGACGACATGATACCAGAAGGCGAGGAGGATTTAGAAGAGGGCGAAGGTAGGCGAATTTTTTCAGTAATTTCGTGAATCTGTGTTATCGGCGGGATTATATAGGCTCGCGTGGCACCGCGAATCGATATTCCCCGCTCAGGTAAACACGCGTTTCACCCGTAACTTTTCCTTTTTCTGTTTGCAGACGAAGAGGAGGACGACGTAGAAGGTGAAGTGGAAGAAGTGGAGGATGACGAGGAAGACGCATAATGAAAAAAGGGAAGGAGGTATGTAAGTAAGAAAGGAGGAGGTAGGCACATGGTGTCGTCGTCGTCGTTGTTGTCGATCTTCGGCAGTCTTCTCAGCAAAATGCTTACTCTCATATTGAGTGGTTGGTAGCAATGTTGATAATCCATCGTGCCCGAAAAACCGTATTGCTGGAACCTCCCGACCTACAAATAAAAATTACCACCTCACCGGAGTTGCGGTGGGCTGACACGCATTAGAAGCAACCGCAATTCTACTTGTCTTGGCTCTTCGCAATTCTGGTCGTCTAGCCATCACCAAAATGCTATTAGGTAGTTTGAATAGAAAACCATACATCCGCCGTGAGGAACCAACGAACGTCGATATTCCGTTTAATATCTTAAGTACTTGATCGCGCAGCCGTGCGCGTCCACCGGGGTACATTTACAAAACGTTCCCAAGGCGGATTTATCGTTTTATACAAACCACCTACTATCTGGTATTTGCCATCATCTGGCTTTCTTCGCGGGACAGTTTTATAACGGAAACTTATTTAAGATATAAAAAAAAAGCTCTATTGTATTTAAATAGTGTAAAATGAACATTTGTGGGTGATTTTTTTACATTTGAAATCAAATTTACGTTTGTAGTTCGACGAATGTCTCTCACCTTGTGCGCGTGATTGATTTTCCTTTTCTCGATCTATACGTATATTTGCAATGGATGGCGTTGCGGGAGTGCGAGCGCCTGAAAATAAGAAAAAAAAAAAAAAAAAACACTGAAATTAATCAAGGGGTGCGTGAAAACAAGAAAAAATAGGAAATTTATAATTGAATGCATAAAGTCGAGAGGACACCCTTTTGATATTCGATGTATACTATACCGAGAGGGATTTTAAATAGTCTTTAAAACTGCTTCGTACTCCTGTTTGATTCAAAGAAACAAAACTGGGATTAAGGTTAATGCAACGCTCGCGCCGGGTAGTGTGGATGTGTAATGTGTGACTTTAACATTGCATAATAATTATACATAGCATGTATAAAGTTATGGAATAAGAAACATTTTATTATTAACGATAATATTATGTAACGTAATGTAATGTGGAGAGAGGTGGTGTTACATTTTAGGCTTGGGGCACAGAATAGGGAGAGAATCTTTATTATACAAGGTGCAACTACCGCAGGGTAATATATTTTATTTCTTTGAAGAAGCTATTCCATTTATACTCCATGTAAGTTGTGTTCACGTAGCAAACAATTGAGACTTGTCGCGCAGTGCATTTCAAAAATCGTTGAAAATAATGCCGAGTAACCGACGAACGATTAAAAAATCCACCGCTCTCCCTATTCGATTGCTCTTATTCGAGCGTAATTCATTTGTATTGTATGTACTGTGGTTTTATTTTGACTTTATTGCCATGGACCGCTTATGAGCAACGATTCGTTGACTGTCGCGGAACGAGTGACAGTATTCTTTACTACGAATTAATTCTCCTGTACACGGTGATCAGTGTCTTATTAATTACCATATCACCGTGGAAATAACCAGACGGTGTGACATAATTTTTTAATGAGTTTTCGCTATTCACTGATCACCCACGACAGAAGGATACTCTTTGCGCCAGAGTCGGTGGACCGTTGCAAATGGGGGACTGTCCATGTCACCACTTATTTCGGGAGACTGGTAGACAAGAAAGGGTGAAGAGACATTGCGGTTACGATACCATTGTACCATAGCTGCATAATAAATAAAAGTAACGATAATTTGAATGCGAGACGATGTCCCACGTTTTAATGTACAAATATTTTCGAATGAGATAGTTAAATAAAACACAGTTAGATCAGAGAAAATGATTCGTTCTCGTGAGTAGTAATGGGTTTTACATCCGAAGACAAATTACAGAAACGGCAGTGTTTAAGAAAAAGAAAACTGCTGTTTATGGACTGTATCCTGCTACACTGAATCCAAAGGAGATGGGATGGACCCGTGTAACGTTTACACGATAAAACCAATTTATTCGATTTGTTACGATAAATAGGAACAATAAAAGTCCGAATCGTAAGTCAAATGCGTAAGGCGTAATTAGCAGTCTATCAATTGCGTACAGGCCATACCATCTCCGTAACTCTGTTATTCTATAGTTTTATACACAATCCGTTGCTGTATTTACACGTGTTAACTTCAAGATAGTACCTTGACGATCACGTTGACAAAGAACTATCTTAAAGTACAGGTGCCTGAGCAAAAATAAGTACTTTAGCGTTCATAGTATACAATGCATACACGATAAGTATAGGTCCATTTAATTTTATTAATATCGAGCCCCGTTTGCAACATGTCCAAAATGGAATAAAAGTTACTCGCGTTTTGCACTTGGTAGCCAGAGATCACGGGACTCTTCTCTGCTCGGGTGCTCAACGTGACTGAAAATTATTTACTGGTGCTAACGGGTCTTACAAATCAATCAGGCCAATCGCCCCGATACCGTTACATCCCTACGTTTGTTAGGTAAGCATTAAAAAAAAAAAAAGGAAAAAAAAACTTGATGAATTTTGGTAAACGACACCTGTCACGGTTAAACGTAAACGAAATCTTAGGCTAAGAATTTGGTTTGTGTGTTCATAAGTCTTGTTCAAACTACTTTTGTACAGGATACCATCGCATCATCACTTTCGACGTAACAGTAACCGACACCACAGACTATATTTCTGCCCATTCCATCAGAATTGAACTTTCATTGTATTTTTAAGTAAATACATTTTGGAAAACAACACAAATGGTTTTTTATTCTTCACGTATTTGTGAAGGAACGAGTCTTCTTCCCTACAAATAATTATATTTACGATAATTGGAACAATTTGTTCCTTTAACGATACTTAGGATAACGATGTTTTTACTTATCTTGTATATACGTACAAATTAAGAATTTATATCTGTGTAATGCTGTGTAAATACTAACAAGCAATTTGCAATAAAACGTGTACGTAATGATATGTGATACATTGAATTAAATATTTTTAAAGTTTAATATTCATGTTTATTTACACATATAATTGTAAAATTTATAATGTACTCTTAGATGTAACTTTATATGTAGTAAATGTATGTATCTACGTATAGTTTTATTTGTATCAGATATTTTGTTTATAAAATATCCTGTAATTATAGTGATTTTAAGGTGATGTTTGGTAACTGACACTGGGATTATTACAATCGCGAGTATTTGTGTACATAAGAATCTACGATGGAAAAAATATAAAGTACAGATGTAACATTTCAACGTTTCTTTTTCCACGTAATCGTAAAATTACATACACATATCGGTCCTAAGTTCCGGGACAGAAATTTGTTTAATGATGAATCAACGTACCTGGACGGAACACACGAAGTTTTCGAGAGTAGAGCATTACTTGTGCTTAGAAATAACTCCTAATATAAAAACTATATTTACAAACAAATTTGTAGCAAATATAAATGTGTAAAAAATAAAAGACAAACATTTGTATATGCGTACAAGACGTGTAAGAAAGAAAAAATGTTTGTTCAGGGGTGTGTCTTACTTAAATACGAATTATTTGTACGAATACTGCATGCAGATTGTCTTCTACAATACATAATGTATTTTATTCACTATGAGTTTTATTTCATATAATTACGGTCCTTTTGTCGAGACACTGCATGCATGTCGGAGCGTGTAGATTTCGGTACACTTTGATCACAGTCACAGCACTTTATATATTAGTAAATATTTTAATCCGTTATGTTAAAAAAAAAAAAGAAATTATACAAAAGTATTCACAACGTTTAAAACAAATGACCAACTCGAGATAAAGTTCGTAAGGCTACGCCGGAGGTAACCGCTAATCTTCACAACGATGTACGATAGGCGATGAAATTTTATCACAACCAATGTTAATTACTCTTGCAGTATATTACTTACAAAACATTCCCGTTCAGCGGATCCCGTTTTATACAACGTATCGATTCACCATGTTATTAATACCAATAAAATTTACAACTCTTTAATCGTCAATTTGCCGTCTCGGTTTATACATGCTATTTAAAGTGCACAGCTCTTGGATGGTGCTGTTAGTAATTCGCGTAAAACTGTCCGTCATGTTACTGCTTTCTTCGGCATTGCTCACCTCTGTGTTTGCTCCTTTACTAGTCCCAGGCTAAATTTAATAAGGGTTTATTTTCACGATCGTTGTATATTGTTGAAACGATTAAGCATAAATTTGTTAACGTTGCCCGTACCTTGTTAGTATCTGAAATAGACAATCCGCTGGATAAGTTCTCAGAGAGAGCAGTACCAAAAGCGGCGAGTTCCGCCGAATCGAGTTGATTCAGGCTCGAGTCAAAGCTATACTGTTGACTGTCCATATCTAAAACGCTCGTGGCATCTGTTGCTTCTATTCCACCTGCTGAATACATCAGAACACGTGAATTTCAAAATGGTGGTAAGACGCTACACCCCATAAACTGCTTATATTACCAGTGTTGCTTAACGTTTGCAATCCATCTTGATAATTGGATATCACATTGTTTAATATTAATTGTTCTTGCGATTGTGCGTGTAACGTATTGTGTACATATAAATATTGTTGTGGAATTTGAGTTCCTGTTGACGGCGGTTGCATCAGATGGCTGTTTGTCGGTTGATACTGAGGTGACAATTGTGGATGAACAAGAGGCGCGTTGTATCTGTATTCCAATGGCGATGGTGTGCGACCAGGAGACACCTGAGGCCTGTACACATATATGCATTTGTGTAAATTATTTTTCTGCACGGTACTTTCAAGTTGTAAGAAAAGATCTGAATTGCCTCAGAGTCTGCATCGTAGACTGGGACTGTGGAGAGGTTGTTCCTATGGGGTACAATGGATAAGACCCCCCACTGGCGACCGCGCCCCCATACGGAGTTATCCTCTCCATCGGTTCCGGTTTGATAATGTTAAAATCGTATTGAATCGGTTGATTCAACATGGCAGCGTCTATAATCCGATAAAACAAATAAATAGTCTCATCGACAAGCTCGACATCTTGTTCAGTCTTGGACATTGTTTCTTTACAATGTGACAACGATATTCTATAAAACAATGTTAGGTTTCCATGCACGCTACATTAGAAAGGAACAACGTACAAAGATTACACAGAGAAACAAATATTAGCCAACAAATGCAACGTGTCAAAGCAACAGAGAATTAGTTATGAAGATGATGCATGCAATTTTATATATTTTCACTCCAAAGGTCACTCGAAAAGAAAAAAAAAAATCGTACTTCGTATTGTAATAAAAAATACAGTCAACATGATTAGAAAAAATCAGCAAACTAAACTAATGTTGTCATGTCGTACCTGCGAGTCTCATTATACATTATTCTTTCAATCTGAAATTGATTGGGAGCGGAATAAAAAAACACGATATTTTAATCATCAAGTAATTGTACATGTATATAGATAGATATATTATGCATATGTAAGTCATACAATATATAGATATAGCTTTTCCTCTTTAAAAGAATTAGCTTATAAAAATTTGTATTACCCATACAAATATTGCACATTGTTTCCGTTCCTGTAGTAGTATATTGCTGAGTTTTTAAATACAACACTGTCGTAACGAGAGCAGAGTACTTGTATACTATTAAAACTTACGCTATACAGCCATATTTTTTATAGTACGCTGAATTTATCGTGTCAATCGATATAAAAATATCATCGATTCTACGTAATTACCGATAATAATTACAAAAATACAGTTTTCTTTTTAAAATGTACAAGGCCACTGCTCTCCAAACATTCAAGTACAAATTTCAAATGTTTATACAAAATACGTTCTTAAAAAAGTATAAAATAAGATTCCTCGTCAGTGTGTGAAAATATATATGTATATAGTATTTCTTAATATAATGAGAAATTCTAATCCGTGAAAAAGATATCTTCCTTTGCACAGTGGGAATCCCCAAACGATTGTTCCGTGTCGTTTGTACAGACAATTAGGCACTGTTCGATGCGATTCAACGCACGAGATATTCAGCAATATATGTAGAGAGCATTAAAACTGAGCAATTCCCAATGCGTGAAGGAGATTGGATTAATTCTGTGGTTAGTACATGATGTAATTTAAGAACGCTGAAACATTGATATTTTGACAAATGTAAACTTGCGTTTCATAAAAATACCGTAAACATTTTCCAAATGTACAAGATATATTCCAAACCTCCGGAACTTACAACAAATTCTCTATATCCGTTAGAACAATCATTACAACAAATGGAGCGTAACAGGCTCCTATTAAAAAATGCACAAAATGGTAGTCGTTGCCGGCATCGCCGAGACAGCTTTGCTATTCACTCTTCTTTTTGTATAAAGTATGTAGCAAAACGTCAACATGAAAATTAGTTATGGTAGAGAAAAGTAGAGTCAGCAATTCGACATAATGTAGCACAATGGAGTTTTTGATCAATTTATATAGTGCAACGATGGCCATTGACGCCATTGAAACCCCATCCCCGGCAAAGCTGTAGAGTTGAGGACAATTTCAGAAAAAATACTCACGCTTTTCAGCTTCTGCCTGTACATGCCTCAATACTAGCGTATTTGGACTGTTATTAAACTTTTGTCGCTTTCGCCTTAACGAATCAGGATCATCTATAAATGATTGCACATTAAACCATGCGATTTATAAATGTTACGTTAGTTGTTCTGAAGACAAAATGGCTTCACAGATCTTGAGAATCTCGTTCTCACTGTTTAAATATCGTGCCCGCGCAAATGACACCTTTGGCTTAAAATACCTATTCGTTACAAACAAATAAAACGATCTCTCTTCCAACTATAAATTAAATGCCTAATCTAGGACTAGAAAACGTAGTGATGCGTATAAACTTGAGACACCATACAAACTTAACAACATGTTATAAATAGTAAAAAGCAATATATGTATAAGAAGATAAGTGTAAACACTGTAAAATTTGACTAGAAGGGACACTAACTCCTTCGATAATAAACAACAAGTTTCGGCTGAGTTTGTGTCATCAGCGATCGTTTATGATGCGTATGAAAGACTATGGAAAAAGAATAACAATTTGTACCTCGACTAGAATAGTGTTAGTTTTGATCAAGGTGGCGCGACGATACCTTGTCATTTATATGGCAAGTATGATGTGTTCTCAAAGTTTCTTATCAACAATTTTTAATACATAACACAAATACACCGCGGAGTAGCGTGTGTACAAAAACTGCGAGAATTCGAGTTGCAGAAAATCGCAAACACCAAAGTAACAGATTCGATGGATCACAAAATATTTACCACCTTTAAAATATGTCAACATGCCATTACGATATTGGTTTAAAAAATGAAAGATGGCACTTTAAAGTGGAAGTACTCTATCAAACGTTCTAAATACGAAAAGCAAATTATGTTTCCTTCTTTTCTGAGAATATCTTTCCGCCTTCTACGGGGCTATAGTAGAAAGACATTTCGTCAAATTCGGATGCCGTTGCATGTGGCGCCATTGCAGTGTACAGTGCATAATGTTCAGCCTCTGTTAACTCCATTCCGTAAGGTGGTGTCTCGTCACCTTCTAATCTAAGGGACTTAACGCTAGTGGTACTTGTAGCGCTAGTCCTTGGATTTTGCAACAACGATGCATCCGGCATATTGTTCCTGGTTAAATATGAAATATTTCCTGGTGTGTTCAGCAAAGTGTTGCTGTCTTTGGACGCGTTCGAGATAGAGTCTTTGTCTTTCTTTATTTTCTTAGCGAATAATTTCGAAAATAGTCCTTGCTTCGAGCTCTTGGGCAGTGTACCGGGTAAGGAAGGTAAATTTTTGTTTGGTGCTTCGATAAACGACTCGGGTGATGTCTGGGAGGATATGGGACGAGGTAGAAGAGGCATGGAAGGCATTTTTCGGATACGTTTAGGAGGCAATGGCGGCAATCTCTCCTCCGTTTCTTGCGTTCCATCTCTCTTGGTAGTTACCGGTGGCGAAGGACAAGAACGATGCAGATCTATTTTCGGTATAGACACATCTTCGTATTTTCTCTCGATCGGTACGTCTATAAACTCTACAGGATTTTTCATAGCCATTTGCAGACTAGTGTAAGTCTGATTATCGCAAACGTCGATATCCATTGGCTGATCGGTCGGACTCTGCTCAAAGGTCGCCTGCACTAACTTTGCGTGTGTATCGGCATAAATCTGATCCAGTTCGGCTACTTGGGTCAACAATTCATTGAACGACTTATTGCAATCCTCCGTCTCGGTTTTAAAGTCTGCCTCGTTGTTTTTCTCTTTGAGACACAACTGACCTTTTTGTACCCATTTACCTACTTCGGAGTAATCGAACCAGTCGGACTTATTTTTAGGAAGTTGCGAGTTTTTTAATACGTTTGCATTAATAGCGACAGTATCGGATTTAGCGTGAGTTAAAGTTCCTGAATTAATGCTGACTGTTTCTTTGTCTACAGGGTTACCGTCGACTTTGTATATTCTATTCATTTGTTCGTCTTCCGTGCATTTTCCCGTATGGATCGGTACTTCGTTATTCTCGTAATCTATTATAGTGTTCTTTAAGTGATCTGCACTTTGCGCGGTATTTCGATTGATTTCGGTACTCCCGTTGCACGAGTCTAATGTATTTCTCACGTTGTATAAGTCATTTAAAGCGCGCAATGCGGAAATTTTATTGTTAGACTGTTTTATATCAAAATTATTATTATTGTTGTTGTTAAACTCATCGATATTACGTGGAAATTTTGGTGCAATGTTCGATAGCAATGCCGATTCGGTGGCTAAAATTTTACCGAACGTGCTGTAATCTGTTTTTTTCCTGGCAAATGCTCTCCGCAATGACCAGAAAGCAGGCCTACCTGCGCCAAGTGGTAACATCTCAAACGGTAGCGGTTCGCTCGCTACGCCATCCGATGGTCTTCTAAGCTGAATGAAGACTTGTACCGGCTGCTCTACTTGTTGAATACGGTAGGTAGGTGTTCTGAACGCGATTGCTGTCTATTAACACAAATTGATCCTACGTTCAGCGTATCGTTACGATACAAATCATTTTACAATGCAAACACGATACATACTTGTTTATGTACATGAGTAGGCTGAAAATCACCAAATCCCTCCCAAATCACTTGGCCGTCCTTCTCCTCGAAAAATCGTACTTGTATATCTTCCTTCGCAACTTTCTCGCACAATAAAATCATTTCCATACCACCAGCGACCGAGGCGCTGCAGTGACTGAGCTTGCATATCACAAGATCCGACATTGCCTCTGAAATATTTCATATACAGACAGATAATTGAACAAAAGTTGCATACGGATAATCGTTAACCCCTTCCCGTACTTTAACGAGTCCGACTCGTGACAAAGATTTGGGCCCAAACGGAAACAAATCACAGCAAAGCAGTTTAGTTGACGCCTGCCGTTTGGGCCCGGATTTCGTCGAGCTAAATGGTACGGGAAGGGGTTAAAGGAACCTTACTTTTATCAAATATAGGATCGGACACGACTGGCGGTAGCGGTACATTGAATTTTGCTTTCTGCGATCCTTGTAGAAAAACTTGAAAACATAATCTCACTGCATTTAAATCAATGCTAGTGGGCTGTCTCTTATGTTCGAAGCCAGCTGTTGAAGAATCATATACAGTTGCTTGTTATACTGTCTCTCTTTGTTAAATATATCACATATACCATATTTTCAACCTACTTCGAAAAGGATCTACACGAATTTCTTCTCGTATTCTAAGTGCCTCCTCAATGTCCTTTTTCTTCACACATTGGATACCAAGATTGGCAAACGTGACTGTCATATTTTCTGATGAAACTTCTACTGTACAAACACCACGTTTACAAGCTTCCTTCCCAACAAGGTTGTGAGGATGAGGTCTGTGCGGTTGATCTTTTGTCACGCACGACACTACAACTACAGCACGGCCTTTGTACCCCACTATCTACACCGAACAGTACTTGGTTTTATACACAATCAATCTTTCAGAGATATTTTTATTCTTTCTGTACTCACTCTTATGCTAGGAAATGTTTTGTTTTCCGGTGTACTATTTACACCAGGTATACTACCAGCAGATCTGCCTTCACACTCATAGCGAAAACGTAAAGCTTTGCTAGCTGGCTGTTCGATTATTTCAACGTATGGCAATAGCCTGTCGGTATTCATCTCCACTGGCTGTTGATCCTCCCTTCCACTAGACTCCACAAATCCAGGATCGGTAGTTTGGATGACTTCAACTGTTCAATGAAATTGTTAAAAGAAAAATTCAAAAAATGCAACAAACACGAGACCACAAACAAACCTATCAATACTTACTGACATCGCTTATATTTATATTTCCATCGCTCAAACCATGGAATTGCTCCATGCCTATTAGTGGTTTGTACATTGAACAGTAGCCATCTGGAAAATAATTTTTCTTGTATTTTCTCGAAACGAATCGAAGAGGTTCGTTCTATTTATTAATACGCATCGCGAACACTTATCGAAGCAGGAAAACCGAGAACACTCGCTTCACAGAAATCCCATCTCGCAGCATCGCGCCAGAAAAAAGTTTCGCGCGCGTTTTATTAAAACGAACAAAGATACAAAACGGTAGCGATAGATACCTAGAAGAAGACGAGACGATCGCGCGAAGAGGAATCAGTTTCTCGATCGATTCATTCGGTGCGAATGAAAACTGTGCATTCAAGACTGTGTATCAAACATATTCGTGGAAAATGTGTTTATGTCGCAATACGGGGCGACGATTAACGCAAACCGAGTTAGGCGTAATTTCCTTTTATTAGCACCAGCGCGAGAGGATCGAGCGTGGAAGTTGAACGAGCATCGACGGAAGTTACCCGTGTCGTGAACTCTTAGCGAAACGACAGCTGTTCACAGGTATACTTCCAGAGGCACTGCAACACAAGTGTCCCAAGGGAAGAGAAACGACGAGATAGAAAGAGAGAGAGAGAGAGAGAGAGAGAGAGAGAGAGAGAAAGAGAGAGCAGAGGACGAGGAGGCATGCTACGCTGATCCAATCATTATTTTGGGAGAGCCTAGGTCTGTACAAGCCGTGCAGCTATAATTAAACTATCGTAGGACAATGTGACGAGAAAGACTTGCCTGCAGCACGATCGACATAGTAAGTCACTTTCTTCGGACTCGAAAGAAAAACACGGCGATTGTTTTTTTTTTTTTCTTGTCGAGCGGGGATCGCTGAATTTCCGCGATGTCTTGCTAAAACGAACAGAAAACACGTAAAAATATATCGAGTCAACGATTCAAATGTGTTTGATCGCGTAGGCGATCGCCGCTGCGCACCACACGACTCGCACGCGACACAAAAGCGTGCACGACCGTGACTAGAAACGAGACTTAACGCGACACAACATTTCGCCCGGACTTTGCATCGGTACTGGCATGCTCTTTCGTCGCTTCCGACGATGTAGGAGCAAAACGATATACATATGCTCCGTGGATACGCGCGAGTACGCGCACAACTCGACGCGAATCTACGGTTCTCACGGCCAAACGGTTTTGAACAAGCGAACCGTGCAGCACATAATACGTGCATACACGGTTTTTTTCGGTATATTTCTAGAAAGTCGAATCTTCCGCAGAATTTTATAAATACCGCGTCCTCCCGTTCTTATTATCTCCCTAATTTTGCAAGCAACCGAGGCGACGAACAAAATCGAACACGCAGAGATTTATTTGCCACGTTCGCTCGGATAAGTTTTTGTTCGTACAACGCGAGATACGATATATAGATAGTCTATAATTTAAATTTTAAATTATATTCAACCATTAACCAATAACAAGTTCTTTATCTTTTATTTCTTATTTGATATTCCGATCTAGATAAGAATTTTGCCCAATGTGTCGGGCTATCGAAGTCTGGGTCGAGGTCCATTGGGCGTTCGGCTCGATGGACCAGGAAACTTTCAATTTTAACTTGCTCGCGTTACACGTGTATTAAATTTCTTTATTCGAGTATTTTCACGGCCCATCGTTGGTTCAGTATCCTCTGACAAGGACGTGCTAAATATTTTAATATTTGTCTAAGGTTCGTTGAATTTACTTGTGTATAGATTAAAATTCAGGGACGTATTGAAGTTCCTCGGTACCTAGGTACTTTGGCGCGCGATGACTCATACCGACACGTCACATGATTCTGTTTTATCATGCGAAATCATAGGGGATTAGGTAATCGTAGATTTGCTCGTGAATATAGAAAACACTTCGATTCGTGTGTAATAAAACATTATGAGGAATTATAAATGTCCATAGAGTTTGCAGAATTTCTATCAAATCGAAGGCTACGGTTTCTCGGTAAACTTGGATCGTTCCCTTTGGAAATATTTCAGTCTGTCGTTGATAGAATTGCATTTCTGCGCGAGTTTAAGTTTATCCAACGTTCCGCGGCGTGAATCGAGTCAACTGTTAACAGTTTAAGGTACACTCAAAGTCAGATCTATACGTTATATAAGTTCTAATCGTTTTCCGTGTCGTAGGTGTATTTGATATATACGATTCCAGGAAACGGTATGTTCGGGGCACGTAGTCGCGCGACAGTTCGCATGCCTTGTTAGAAATAATTGAACTTATCGAACGGGCATCGCAAGGTTGTTGATGAGAAACGTACACAGGCACACGAAAATGTTCGAACGATAACACATTCACAGCGACGAGCATAACCGGACATACGTTATGGCATATGAACAAATATTAACACTGATTTCGATGTACAATGTTCTATTACAAATTTATTGATAATATGAACCAATATTCCTATAAATTAATTCTGCATTCCCATCTACTGGAAGAAAAAACCTAACCCCCTTCAACTTATGGCGGGATTAGTTAATTAGGGGGGATAATCCGAATGCTTGAAAAAATAAACCAACGAAGTGGAATGAAACATTTTCACACGCGTTATCGTTCTCGAGAATCTCAGTTTTGTGGTTAGGATGAAATTAAACGCGGGATTTCATGAGGATAAATTACCTGACATTTTCCATAGATGGCGTATCGAACCATAACAATGATCATGGATAAATTGGTACGAAGGATTGCAATTTAGTCTTTGCTTTTTTCTAATGTATACGTTCCTCTGAATGCAATAAATAAATCTAAAGATTCGAATATGAACCCGATGGAAACTCGAGAGAAGATCGTTTCCGTCGTCGCGTATCATTTCCGAACGGAAAGCGACGAAAGGCGAGTGGCGATGCACTTTTGTCGCGCTACGGGGCAGCCAGTTTCGTCTCCATGACGAGGACAAACAAACCGTGCATTGCTTTTGTAAAGACCATTTAATCGAGAATGCCGCAAGCGATGCCAGAAACTGCGATCACGCCGAAAAGTCCATGCTCCCGGGGCGCATCGACCAGCTACAGGGAGGACCGTTGCCGCTTTTTTGTGGAAAAGAGGCTGCCACGATGCGTACGACATAAATTTCACACGTACTCCCAGCTTCCCGTAAGATGTCAGAGACCTAGCCCGTATTACCGTCCGCCGAGGACCTCCTTCCGACTGGCCGGCCTCGGGACGATCAATTGCACGTCCTCGATAAACACGGCGAAAAGCTGCCCGGAAAATGCCACGTGCGGTTCGATGTTTCGCGTGATCGGTACGCCCCCCTGCAAAAAGAGCTTATCCTTGATCGATCTCTCGCAGTCGGTAATGGAGGCAGAGAATGCTGACCTTAGGTAAAATCGCCAACGTCATCGGATACGCGAATCTACGATAAACGCCGAGATTCTCGTTCGTCCTTTTCGAGACAGTTAAACGTGTAATTTTGTCGTGGTCGTTGTCACAGGTCGGACAGTAGTTCAACGTTGGAGAGGCTGGAGGAGGGGCACAAGATTTACGCGGGAAACGACAGTGGTATAGGATCGGGTATAAAAACCTGGATGGACGGTTTCGCGTCGTCGGAGTCCGAGGAGGGGGGCTCGCAGCTCTTCAAAAACCCAAGAAAAGCGGCGAGCTTGGTGTTCCACGTGCTCGTGCTGAACGCCTGGAGGCGCAGACGCAGCGAGGTGCTCTATCTTCGCGATACGATCGACGATCTGGACCAGGAAATCAAACACCTGCATCTGCAGATATTCGTGCTGCGTCGGTTGATCGACACGGAGAACAATCGTGTCGGTAAACTGACACACGAGGTTCAATACGTTAGGGAGCAACATGACGAAACAACGAAAGAAAAGAACACGTTGAAGACGGTAAATTTTGCAATATGGCGCGTAACTAGCTTTTGAGACGCCATTGAAAAAGTCGTTTCGGTAAAGAATTTTTTTCTCGAAACTGCGTATGATATCGAGGGTATGTGTGTTGACAAAAAATGATTGTAATCGACCCCCGCAACCGAAAATAATTTTTTCAAAACGATTTGAAAGTTTTTAATTTAATTTTTTAATAGCTTTTTAAAGAAGCCTCAATCAAGAAATTGATATTCTTGATTTTCGTCTTATTTTGGCCTCTAGAGTCTCCCATTATAATTTTTTAGTTCGTTAGTACTTCTCAGGAGCTTCTTTATTTGTTATTGGTCTGATTTTCGTTCGTGTATTCGTAATTACAAGTCATTGTACATTTACAATGTTGCCAAAAACAACAGGTCCCCTGTTGCTCGTGTTACGAAACGGTAGTGCGACGGACAGACGACGAGTGTCAGTTATACGTGCCTATAGCGTCTTCTGGCCGGTGAACGCGAGAGTTCAATGACGTGTATCTATCTGGGGGGATGACGCTAGCGTAAGAGCTCGCGACACATGTTTTGGGGCCATACGATAACTCGGTAGCCGAAAGAATGGAATTTTTGGAGTTCCTCGGATCATCGAGCCAGGGGCCTCCAATAATTTTGGCACCATTCCGTGGTATTTCTCCCGCGCAGAAAGCAATCGTTCAGCGAAATTCTAACCTTTTTATCATTTTTTGTATCGTTTTAATTCCTTTCGTTAACGCGACGGTTTTGCAATTTTCGTCAGAACGCGACACGAATTTTCCCAAGGCGGACTGAACTTTCGCCGATCGCTCGATATATGAAAGTGCGTCGTACCGAGCCATTAATTAGCGTGTGCGCGGTACACGCACGCGCGGAGCTGGCACTGGTCCAGTGGCTAATTGTGAAACGAAAGAAGAAACTGTATCGTATCGCCGGCAACCGTTGGCGCATCGGAATAGAGAAAACTGGCGGATCTTGTTCTAGATAATTTCGTGCGTTTACGGAACCGCGCTACGCGGTATATATTCTCACGAATTGGATTACCGTTCGGTTGCAGGAAAAGGAGAAAATGGCGGAGGAGATGACGCGTCTGAGCGCTGTCTCGGAAGAGAGGCTGGTCGCGGCGGAGAACGTGCGAAACGAGCTGCTAACCGCGCAAAATCAGATCCGTGGGTTCGACGAGCAGATCACTAGGGACCGGGAGAAGCTGTTGAAGCTACGAGAGGACAAAAGATTGCTTCTGGAAAAGGCTAGGATTCGTTCTCTTTGTACACGATTCAAAGATTTTGCAAATTTTGGTACCGGGTCGCCCCTTTATTTTTTTCGCTGTTGCCTTTGCTGAGTTTGCTCAAAAACCGTTTAAGGATGAAAGTCCAGGCGCGTAGCTCGGGCAAATGCGATCGAACCAGGTGATAGTCATCGATGTTTGCGTCCACGGAGCGTAACTCGTGCCATTGCTCGCAAGTTTCCACTCCGTGACGATGCGAAAATTGATTACACAGAATGAGTCATTGTTGTGCTCGCCGGAGACGAGTCTGCAAAGAGGGTGAACCCTCGTAGCGAATTTCTATCGCCTTCTACGAAACAATGACTCACCCTATCGCCCTTCGAGTTCAGAGAAACGATGCTAATCCCTTGGATCGACCTGTTTCCCAATCCTCTAAATCAATCTTTGCAATATTTAACTTTGAGTTCTCATCTGGTAATTCCTAATTGCAACGAAATGATTTTGTAATTATAATTCGTGGAGTAATGCAATTGTAACTTTGGGATCGAAGTTTTGGCGAATAACTATAGACCAAGGATACGAATCGGAAATTAATGCACTTGCTGCTCGTGCTAGGTAGGTCAACGCACCGAAGGTTGCAGTGCAAAGTTGAGTCACGCCTTTTCTGCTTCATCGGTGACTCAATAACGTGTAATACTCCTTCCGTACCGAGAAACGGGGATCGATACCGCTCGACCTATTAACTCTCGACCGTCGTGGAATAGTCACGAAAATTGTTATAACGTTATCGCGAAAGGTTCACGCTATAGAACTATTCGTGACATGGATCTTGATAGACCAATGAAGTATCGATCGTTCGCTTTCTCGTGGCTCGTGTTTGAATAATTATTGCGCTCGCGATACTCGGTGGAGAAGTTTGAAATGTTAATGGTACGCTCAGGTGACGATCTGCGAGACGTTGGTCACGGAACAAGAGGCTAGAGCAGAGAAGGCGAACTCGGCCATAGAAGAGTTGCAATTGAGATTAGCTAAACAGATCGCCCTCAACGAGTCCTCGCAGCAACAGATTCAACGATACATCAAGTAATATTACCATAGACGAGGTACACGAGCAGACCTTACACCTTATGGACAATCGTGGACCAATCTGACTGCCTTATCGACCTGAAATTAAAAAATAAAAATTACATTTTTAAACGCGAAAAAAAAATTTTTCAAATCGTTCTGAAAAAAATATTTTCGGTCGCAGGGGTCAATTACAATTATTTTAGGTGAATAGACATACCTCCGAAATCCTACACACTTTCGAGAAAAAAATTCGAGAAGTTGGGAAATTTTTCGATAAATTTAAAAAATTTCAAATCATTTTGGAAAAATTATTTTCGGGTACGGGGGTCAATTGCAATCATTTTTGGTGAATAGACATACCCCCAAAATCTTAACCATTTTCGAGAAAAAAATTCGAGAATGTGTGAAATTTTTCGGAGGAAAAAAAAATTTTCAAATCGTTCTGAAAAAATTATTTTCGGTCGCAGGGGTCAATTACAATCATTTTTGGTGAATATATATACCCCCGAAATCCTACACACTTTCGAGAAAAAAATTCGAGAAGTTGGGAAATTTTTCGACTATTTAAAAATTTTCAAATCGTTCTGGAAAATATATTTTCGGTCGCAGGGGTCAATTTCAATCATTTTTGGTTAATAGACATACCCCCGTAATCCTAACCATTTTCAAGAAAAAAATTCATTACTGAAAATATAATGTGAGGCTAGAAATGTTTCCCTGAAGTTTTCCAATTGTCTACTCGTATACCTCGTCTGTGATATTAGGATCGTATCGATCATCGATTGGGCTATATGGGTCTTATGCAAACGTTGCGTTCGCAGGGAAGTGAAAACTAAGGAAGACGAGAAGTTAAAATTGGAAAAACGCTTGAAAATGAGCGAGGACACGGTAAAATCCTTAAACTTACGAGCAGTGGTCCTAGAGGCGCGACTGTCTGATCGCGAGACAGCTTTGTGTCGTATGGAGGAACTATGCAATTCGCAACAGTACGTTTATTTTGTAACAAAGTGGTTAATAGACGATATGGCGGCTCGTAAATAGTTATTTTGAGGCTATGATTTTAGAGTGGAAGTGAACGAGTTGAGGGAACGTCTGATACGGCAATCCGAAGATAGCAGGTGGTGTAGCAGAATGTTGCAAATTGCTGGCACCGTTGCCCGCGTACCGGGGGTTATTTTGCGTACTTTGTTGTCAACCACGAGTCCAGCATTGACTTCTTAAGGTAGTTGCAATAGTCTAACCCTTTAGCGACAGAGGGCGCTACGTTTATAGCGGTTTTTTCGATGAGAGTGATAGAATTTTGAATGGAACAAGATAATCCTGCGTACACTAAACGAATCAAAGTGCTGGGAACGTAGTTCGAGCTGAACACTAACGTTGTTAATAAATTTTAATAATTTCAACGCGTTGAGCAACTGTGTGCCTCTCCACGATGACTTGTAAAGTACTACTGAATACAAATGCCACTCGACTCGAACGAGCGAGTAACAAATATGGCGGCCGCGACAATCGCAAATTCTATCGTTCTCATTGGACATCCCCTATACACCGTTCTCATTACCTTTGCATGTTAATTAGGTGCAGCTGTTCGGGCAATACTGCACCACGTTTTAAAGTTTTCTTTGAAATGAAACTTTAATGTTGTTTGAGAAGTGGAACTTCGAGGTTGATGACAATGATCGTTCGGAACGGAAATGCTGGACGCGAGTCGAGGGAGGAAGAGTTGCATTGAGACTCGGAACGAGGAAGGTCGAGAAAAAACGGACAACAGTTTCGAAACATTCGCAAATTTGCCGGCATTTTGTATTTCTCAAATTATACTTTATTTTTGTTTATTTTTTTTTTTTTTATTTCATATACCTGTCACTACGCGAGACTTTGTACTAATTATATATAATATATTGAATCGAGAGGAACGGAGAAACTTGGGAATGATTGGAAACTGTGCAACATTTCCTTGCGGACGAAATAAATATCGATATCGTATGCCGTTTTTAATCTATATTTTACACTTTGTTTGTCCGTGTAACATGATAAAGTGACAAAAATAAGGTACCGTCAGCATTCCTAGGCGTTATATAATCCAATACGTTACAAAGCGAATAACAAATACATTTGCATAATCGATAAGTATATATGTACACACAATCGTGGTTAGTGCGTGTTTTACATAACGATTACGTATACGGATTTAACAAAAAAAAATGCTCACGGTATATTATTTTTTTCAAAACACGTTACAATAGACCGGTTAAATCCTAAGTAACCCACGTACGTGTGACACAAGTACGACGTGTCTGATCACATTTCTCTTTATTGTGTACTTAAGTACCAGATAAAATTATGATTTCTCGTTTCGTTTGGTAACAACATCGTCGTCGTCCCTGCGGCGTGACGCCTTTCGCAAAACACTTCGCCATTGCGGCACGGGCATCCCCTGGCTCGAAGATAATCAATTTTTTTTCAATGGAAGATTCGTTTGTTCGTTTATCACAAAATCGTTTCGTGCACGAGCGCGTTAAGTGTAGCATGTAATTCTCACTAGTCGACCTAAAGTATCATTTATTGCGTATTATCAATCGCGACCAACGTATTGCTCTTTAATTTTCGAGACTGAGAAAAACTCGCTGTCCCTATCAGAGATAAGAAAAGAAAAACGACGCGGTGTTTATTAATTCGAAGTATCATGAGGTTTCGTACTACGTATACGCACTAATCAACAAATCTCTCGGACGATATTACGTCTACGGAGAAGCCTAAAGCTATCGTCCTTCGTCTTTGGTTCATTATATATTGCACGAGTATTCATTTTTTCGTTTCTTTATCGGATAACTTGTAGCGAGAACCGAAGAATTGCGTAGCGTCGATATGAGAGAATGAGTTACGTCCTCGAGTATGCATGTTACTTTCCTTGCCTCGGTGTTCACCTTCGTAGCGCGACGATCGAAGAGTATATATTCCTTTATCTGCGTACGAATCAAAAGAATCTGAACACGGCTATTCCCGTCTACTTCAGCGACTACAAAAAGGGGAAACTAGCGCGTACTCGAAGTCCACCGTTCGCGCGTAAGAAAATTTACATTACTTTTTAAACTACAACGAACCTCGACGCGATAAATTGAGCAATTTAGATGTTCCGTGTGAAATTGCTCTTCCGTATCACTGTTTCGTATAAAACGTTATCGCGAGCCAGTAAAAATATCAATATACAGTTCGTTTACGTTCTCAAGGATCGTGGATTGTTCATTGATAGTCATTCGGCGGTAAACGTAAAAAAGGACAATTTTCAAAAATCCCGGCTGTTCGCGTATCAAAATGTGCGACAAGTGTCGTATTTGGTTTTTTTCTCTCTGATCCCGTGAAATGGGGAGAGGTCTCGAAACAAAACTACGTCGTCAAGACGAACGAAAATCGATAAATAAATAACTGGTTCAATACCATAACGGTTGAGGACTAGAAACGATTGGACGTTGAATCTTTCTTTTTAGATCATACCAAAACCCTCGGTACCTTCGCTGATCGCCAGCAATAATGCTCGTTCGAAGTGATCGTAACACTCGTAATCGGGCAAGCAGAGTTGATTGAAGCTGCAAAGAGTCAATGTAAACGTTAATCGTCGAAGACATCTTGCGTCTAGATCGATGCAGGGACGTACCAAGTGTGTGCTGTTGGCAAGTTAGCAAAAGTCGGTGCGGCTGTGATCTGAAATTTCGGGCTCAGCTGTTGAAATCCACCGGGCGGTAATTGCGAGCAGCCCGTGGTGAATTGCAGTAATCGGGCCATCTCCTCCTGCGTGAAGTTACTGACCGCGGTCCAGAACCAATCCAGAACTCGAAGAAACTCCGGCGAACTTCCGTTGGCTATGTGGTGCGCGCGTAAATCGGCCACGCTGTACTCGCCGGTACCGCACAACAGTAACTGCAACGAATAATTCCTATGCAAGCACATGGTCGAAGACATCAAATTGATAAATACAGTCACGATTCACAGTCTGCGTACCTCGAGTTCGTTCTCGTCGAATATTCCCAAAAGGTTGTCGGGAATGAGCTCGTTCAACCCGCGTAGAAAATGCTCCACCTCGTTTCTGATGGAACTGGCGAGCCTGTGTTGCGCTAGAGCGTCCAAATAACGTAACTTGGTGTCGTTGGTAACGCGAACCTTGCTACCGCCAGGAATTAATTCGGCTACCTGCAACGGAGAACACACGTAGTCGAGCAGATTCTCGGGATGAGAACATCGTAACGTACCTTTAATAATTGACCGTCTTTGTCGTACTCCTCCTCGACGAAATACAATTCCATTTCCTCCACGTCGTTCTCGAGAATGTACTTTATCTTACTCAGATACAAGTCCGGGTCGTCCTGTTCGAAGTACTGCTTGCGGTGAATAGAAATTCGAAACAGAAAATTACTACGGCGTTTTCTAAACTCTGTCTCGTGAAAGTTATTCGAAGTTCTATCCTTCGACCAAGTGGCTATTTTTAGTTCCTGTTTCTTAGTGATTCGCTCCATAGTAATTGTTTTACCTTGTAATGCACTCTGAGGCCTATGATCTGCGCGAGGAAGGATCTCGTGAACCTCGCGCGGACTAATTGTCGATAGAAACCGCCCAGCGCGGACTCGTAGAGGCATTTGCCCACGATGCGACCCGCGAACTCGTAATGCTTCAGCTTGAGATGCGTAGGCCGTCTGTTGTTGGGATGCACCAGTGCCTGCGGCGATTCACCGAAACAGGCGAACAATCCGTTTCCCGGATCGAACAACGAGGCGCAGATCAATTCGAACCATTCTCGTCGCACGCCGCCCCAATCGAGACCTGAAATCGCGAATCAAAGATGAACAAAAGAACACGAGAAAAGCTACGGTGTTCGCCTCCCCCGGATAAATTACCAAAAATGCGACGCTTTTGTACCTTGTTCGCCTTGGAAGGTGATCTCGAAGTTTCTGCACCAGTCGCTCACAGAGAATCCTTTGGTGGTTTTCATGGACTTAAAAAGAGAAGAAACATAATAGATATTGAGATAGATCGTCGCTGAAACTGGTTTGCTTAATTTTCTCGCGATTTACCGATTCCAACAGTTTGTCCCGTTGCACCTTCATCGAAAGCTTCTCGTGATAGTGCTTCTGATGATGCTTTCGCACCTCGTGATAAAAGAAATCCTGCTTATCCGCGAACGTTTCGCTACCGCCTATGTTCTTCAAAAGGAACAACGTAAACGTGGCGGCTATTATGTCTCGATAGAGGGAAATCAGTTCAACGGGCGGCTGACATCCATCGTCGATAGAAAAGGAGTCGTAACCGTTGTACTCGTTGTTCGAGCAATCGAAATGGAACTGTAAATTACACGATTCGAGTTATTGCACCGCGACGAACCTAAGGCCTCGCGGACTCACTTTGGTCGAGGGGCAGAGCCTGAAAGTAACGAGCCTCTTCGGTATAATTCTCAGCAAATACTCTTTGATCGTGAGCTGCTTCGGCGAAATGAAGCAGACTACTTTCTTCGGCTTCGAGAATTTCTCGCCCTGCATGCCCAACAATTTCGCCGCGTAACATATATCTGGGTCCTTCGTAGTGACGTTACTGTACACCATTCTCGCGACATCACCTGCGATCAACAGTTTGCAACGATCGTAAAAACATCCCATAAAAACGCTCAAGTCGAATAAAAATAAATCAAAACGTTTTTAGCCTTCACCAGGTGCGTTCTAACGCACAGATCAGACTAAAATCGTTCGAATTTACTCGAAGCAAACATTAGCAAGGGATTAGGTTCGTACTCTCGAGTACAATGATGTCGAAATCGCCGTTGTGCAGCTGCAGCCCAGTCAAGCTGACTGTCGCGTGATAGCAGCCACCTTTGGGGAAGCTGACTTTCAAACAAACCCTCTGACTAGGATAATCGTAGTCCAGCTGTATGCTACAGTTCGTGACAGCCGACATGTCCGACACGCTACCGATCTGCAATAAAGAAAAAGGGAGACGATCGTTGAGAAATTAGGGGCAGCAAGGTCCGATCGTTCGTTCGAGTCCCATCCTTGCCTGAGTAATATTCACTTCGTAGCCCTCCGTGGGCTTGTCCCCCGGCCAGAATACACACAGATTGTCATATTCGTCCCGTGGCTCTATCGTCATACTGTGGGGGATCCCGGCGGTGCACACCACCGTGGAACTCTGTCGCACGAAGACGGTCTTGTTCGGATCCGGAGGACCTGGTGGATCAAACAACGCTGTAGGATGCTCGACGATAGAGCTGTATATCGCGAACACGTACCGGGGAGGAAGTTCTTCAGAAACGGGCTGCCGTGAACGTGACACGAACCGATAAGCACGGCTATCCGATATTGTCCAGCATGGCGGACAGTAAACTTCACCACCGCGGTGTTCGCGGCCAAAGGATCAGTGCCACCAAGCTCTATCAGGGTGGCTATCCTTCGCGAACCTTCCGTCACCTCCACTATTAAGTTGTCCTTGTCGCAGATCGGATACGGCTGCCCGTTGCGTTGGTAAAACTGTCGGTGAATCGCTCTCGTGAAATCAACGTTGGGCAAAAGTTTCGAGAGACAGTACTGTGCATCTCAAGCACGGTCAACAGAAAGATCCTTTTTAGGATTTGAGAGTATTCTTGCAAGCAACAAGAGGGTAGTTTGTTCGTTCTCGCGGATAAATTTTGAGGGAAAGAAATAGTACCTTTACGGTGAACGTCATCGTTTCTCCCACGAGCTGCGGCTCGTCCCATTCAAAGTGAACTCGACAGTTGCTCGGTAGCAAATACTTTCCAGTCACGTACTGCAGAAGGGAATGTTTTGCCTCTGGTGCTAGAGCCGGCTGTGTCATAGCAGCCAGGGTCACTAACCCCGCCACCGACACAGAAACAACTAACATTCCACCTGACGGGGCATAGCATTAAACAGATATCACTTCTATAGCCCTACAGCGAACGCTGTTTCATTAATATGTTTTCTTTTTTCCCCCGGTTCTAACGAGTCGTTCAGACGAACGGCTTATGAATATTGGAAGTCGACGTTACCCCATGTCCAGGCGTCCTGGTGTTGACTGTTCTTTACAACGGCGCTCCACAAATCGGCCTTGAGGGTCTCTAAATCCTCCTTCGATGTGGGCAGCGTCTGTCTGGCCTGTATCCATCGCTGTAGATCCTTGCCAAGAGCCGCCCGTGCCGCATTATCCTCCACCCAGTACACGTCCTCCAGAGACATCACTTCCATCTGCATCAGTCTAACGAAACAAAAACAGATCTATCCCCCCGGTCTTTTCTCTGCCAGCTCTGGTCAATAAACACAAACGCTACGGACGTAACCGAGCTGTTTGCTCTGCCTATTGTTACCCAAAAAATGCACGTCCACCGCGATTTCCGGGTAAATAAGAATTCGACAGAAAAATGTAAGCGTTAAAAAAAGGTCTCGTCGATTTAACACGTTGACTGCCAAACGAAATCCCTAAAATTAAATTTTGCTTTTAGACAATTCCAAACTAGCGTACCAAGAATTTCTCATGGAATTTATTTTTTGTAGACTCGTTAACATTCAAGGTATCTACCTAGCTTTATTTTCTTCGACATCTCATCTTGAGATTTAATTGTTTTAACTCCTTGGTGAAAAGTCAATGTGTTAATTTAATATCAGCGACTGTTGGGTGGTGTTTTCATTGTTTACGTAATTGAGTAACGTTCGGTGAACGAAATTTTTGGGATAAATTGCTCACTTTTGGTAATAGCTGTGCAGGTCATGATCTATCAGCCACTGGCGCAAAACGAGCCTCTGTTGCAGCAAACGTGCGGCGCGTTGCAAACGTTCCTCGTCCTGCGGCGGCAGTTCCGGTAACGCCTCGACCTCGCCGCAGCTCGCGAGGGTTGAAATCCCTGCAAAATTTCAATGGTTTTTTGATTCTCTGCCCTCGTTCCCCACGCAATCACCGAACGCAACAACGAATCAACGAATCCATGCGAGGTAACGCCGATTGTCAGTGGCGCAATTAACAACTTTCGAACTACCTCGGGGAACAGAGTGCTTTGAAACATCGGATTTTCTATCGAAATAGAATTTTATGAGGAAGCAATTATTAGGGAAATTCCGTCGCGCCACCGAGACGAGCAATTATCGTTTCTTTTTTTTTTTTTTAATTAATTGGCTCATAGGAATCGAGCAGATAGCGACGCGTATCTGTGACAGAAAACGGGAAGCGTATTGCAGATAAATCCTGGTTCTTCGCGTCCGCTTTCGTCGCGTCGTCATTCGTGACGAACCGTCGAGAGCTGCCACACACGCCACTCAGAATGCGCTGCGCGTCGTTTTTTGGTCTGCTGTGTATTTCCAGGTACATCGGTGTCGTGCTCGCGATATGCACCGTGAGCAAACACGAGAAAGGTGAGGTGACATTTATTCGAGTTCGTTCGTGCGACCGGTGAGTCAAAGGAGAAAATGAAGTGTTCCATTCCAACTAATAATTTGACATTAGAGCCAGAAGACCCGTAGATTCCAATTACTTTGATATCGAGACTGATCCTAATTCAAACATTTAAAAAATGCACAGATCCCAGCGATCGTATACAATGCTCGAACGTCACCATGAACGAGGTGCTGAATCAAACGTCGACGGACGTGTCGGCGATAATGATCTTCAACTCGAATCTGCGATACATCTCCAAGGGAGCGTTCGCGAAGTACGCGAGAAGCTTGCAATCGTTGAACATTCACAAGTGTGAGATGCGTGACATAAACTCGGACGCGTTCGAGCAGCTGTCCAACTTGAGGAAGCTCAGCCTGCCCCTCGACAACATAACGGAAACGAAGGTGGAATGGTTCAAGGATCTGGTCTATCTGGAGCAACTGGATCTGTCCTTCAATCGGATCACCGTGCTCCAGCCAGCGATTTTTGCCAAACTGCCGCTCCTCAAGCGCCTCGACGTCAGAGAAAACCGTCTGACATGCTTGGAACCGACCGGGTTACCAGGAGGCATCGATAAGCTGTACTTCTTTGGGAATCCCCTGACTTTCAGGTGTCGTGGAAAGGTAAGAATCATCTAAAAATGATTGTTTTTTCTTAAATGGAATGCTACGTTGCTCGTTGGTCGATAATGGAGGTCTGGAGGTGGTTTTCCATCGAGTAAGAACGTTTCGACGTGTTCAAAGTATCGCGATCGAGTTATCGATCTCAGCGCGAGCCTGTTTAAGCCTATCGATTTGCCTACAGCTGACTCTGTGGATGCGGGATCACGGCGTGAGCTACAAGACCGAGCACAGCGAGAAGGAGATGTGGTTGGACAAGCTGCTTTGGCGCTGCGCCATGGACGACCCGGTCGTTGCCGAATCCGAGGTCCTGATGAAAGAATGCGTTATCCTGAATCTATTCAGCCAGCTACGAACGGGCCTGAGCACTGCGGTATCCTATCCACTGTCCGTGTCCGCGGAGTGCGCGAACATGAGGAATCTTTTAACGAGATGCATAGATAACGAGACACGGAAATACACGACGAACACCAATGGAAACATGATCAAACAACTCCTGCTATATTTGCGTAGCGCCAAGTCAGTTGTCTGAGAACCGAGTTTGTACATAATTTCTAATTTACCGGCTCGCGCTAAATTGTGTATGTTCCTACAAGATGTTGGGAGTTTCAAAATAAATATGTTTGAACGTTGATGGTGTAGACGGTGTGTCTTGTTTTGATCCTTGCGAAACAAACGGGTGCAAAGAGTGTTGCAACTGGGCAGGTGCTAAGATCAAAGCTTCTATCAAGCGGCATTTCGTTCGAAAATCGTATAAAAATGATTCGTCGGAAGGATCGAAAAGAACACAGAACGTTGTAACGTTAAAAGCGGTCATGGCGCTGCTAATCAAAATGACTACGAATACAAACTTGTGGTATGGACACGTGGTAAGTCCACATCGATCGACGGTAATTTCTTTAGCCGACGTGTTTCGACCCCCTTTCACCGAAGCCCTCTTTAAACGCACAATTAGTCGAAAGAAGAGAAACGGGGGATTATATTTTAATTCGCAAACTAAAATTATTCCCTCTAATTTCAATTTGTCGTACCGTTTCGAAACCAAGACGAAGTCCAAACCGCTGGAAGGTCTAGCGCAAAGGGAGTGTAATTAATCCGGATATGCAGGAGAGTAATTAGCATAAATTACAAATTATACCGCGGAAGTACGTGAAAGGGACCGTAGGAAAACATTGGAAAAGCAAGAGATTCAAAGTCTGACCGCAAAGTAAACGAGCTGTTCCCGGGGTCTTTTATTTCCTCTCACGTGTTATTACCTTGAACTCTATTTATTTTAATTATTTTCTCTTTGCAAATGAATAATAAATGCGTTTGGTGGTGGTTAGCAAAGCTGACAATTTGAACGTGGGTTGTAAAGCCAGTACTTCCGGTCTTTTCGATCCTGCCGCGAATCACGGAAACAGCCAGCTCCTTCGTCCGTACGGAAGGGATTGATATTCGTCTAGCTACTCGCCGGAAGTATTTATTACTCGTTCGATCAGTCGAGTGTGCGTAAACATCGCTAATCATCAGGCTAATTGCCCGTCCGCTGTGGCGTTTACTTACCGGAAGAGGCGCTGCCGCTGGGCCGCAGCGACATGCCGATGGACGATATCTCGTCGGCAAAGAAATCTTTGTCGCGTTGTCCATCCCGACATCCTCGATTTTTGTCCGGCATAATTCCTCCCACGATCGGTCCCTGGCTCGGTCAACTTTTTACCCGATCAACGAACCATTTTCCGTTCACCGTCGCATCGCTCGCTCGTCACGAGGTCCGTCTTTCGCCGAAACATCAACAGATTTAACCCCTCGTCCACGGAAAAAATGAAATTACACGGGGCGCCTTCTCCGACTAAATCCTACGCGGACCGCGGCGGGATGAACAATGGAAGCGGTCGCGCCTCGTTTTCGGCTCGACACGCGTACGAAACGAGGAACGGAGCCATTGATATTCGCGCGATACGTGCAGCTTTTCCTAAACGGTGAATTAACATTTCGCGACGACGACGCTGGGGCGTGAGAAAAATAAATGATCGAGGACCACGCAACCGTTGCGAGACACGTTGAAATTTCATGTTGGATCAAAACTGGAAAATATTTCGTTTTATTCCCAAAAGACTCTCGAGACTTCGATTCTTCCGCCCATTTTATGGATTCGAAGCGTTGATATTGAAGAAATTATTCATAGGGGGAGGCGTGTACCCGCGGTCGGTGTTCGATAATATCGATGAATTATTGTTGTCACGTTGGGGAACGCGTCTCGCTGCGGGACGATCGGGAACAAAGGTGCAGGTGCTGTTTTATGAAATGTCGACGCGGCCGTGCACGAACGGAAACAAAGGGCAGGTTACAGCAACGCGGAGAGAAGCATTAATCACACTTCCGTGACGAACAATGGGGGGATTGTGTCTGCTAACGAAATGTAATTAATTTCAATTATTGGTCGTACAGAGCTTGGGGAGGTCACGGAGGAATCGCGGGGCCGAAAAGACGACCTTGTTCGTTCGCGTTCTCCGTAACGACGAACAGTTCCTTTCCGTGTTATCTTTTATTGCCATCGGTTGGTCGTTAGCCGGAGACCTACCCGTTTTACGTGGCCCACGAATCACCCTGCTCGATCAGATTTGCGTCGCGACGGAGTCCTCGTAACTTTCTCGTTCCTCCCGCAATATGCCCGTCGTTTATTTTTATTTACCGAGGCAATTTTACTCGAACGATAAAATGTAAAACTCTTATTTATATTTAATATCTTTCCCCCCCCAATCTCTGTCGTACACTGGACTGTTTGGAAAACTCTTAAAAATTAGAATCTCGAAGAACGAAGCACTTCACCAGCGAAAGCGTTTCCCTCGTGCTGTTCTATTTTCGGAGATATCAAAGTGATCTTGAATTTTTTAAACCGTAGCCCCCCCTCTACTTTCCGTAATGCGGATAAAAAGACGAATTTAACAACCTGTAAGGTGACCCTGAGGCGACTTTAATAAATCACGATAGACGATAAACGCGAGTGGCTTACGATATTAGTACTCCAGATCGCAATCATTCCACGAGCACATAAGTTGAAAGGAATACTATATGTTTCGAGAGTGAAGGTCACTTTGGGGTCACTCTGTTCGCGGGCGATCGATTTCGTCTTTTTATCGACTCCGCCAATGGGGAGGCTGCTATTTAAAATGTCCAAGAATAAAGCTTCCTACAGGATTCGTTTCTATTGTTAGACAGAACAGAGCTAACAGCTTGTCATTACACAATACTCGTGTATTTATTAAAGATATTTGAGAATTCACTGTTCGTGATTCGTAATGTCGTTGCACAGAAGTTACAGAAGTGATCGACGTATCGAAAACAAGTATCCAAGTCGTTTACGCGTATTCCAATTAGGAAAGTGGTTCGTAATGCATTGGGATAACGTTACCAGAGGGAAAGCCTACAAAATAGGTATTTTAGGGGAGATATTTTATCCAACGAGGCTACGTAGTGCCGGTTTCCGGGTTCGCGGGGGTGTTCAAAGCGCGAACAATAATTCGGTTTAGCGCATGTTGGCTGGAAAGTGGAAACTTTCCGAGGACTTTCGGTATCGCGAAGTTTAAGGGATCAAGCTTATCGAGGCGGGTTAAAGTTACAGAGAACCAGGGGGGGGTAGGAAGTTACGATAGCGATATTCAGCCGGTGTGTTACTTTTGCCCCCGTTGACCCAGATCCGGCCAGTTCCCCGCCGCCGGAGATTGATGGCCGTTTTCGACGTTTCTACGTGTGTCGCCTGCTTTCGGGCCGCCGATTAACGACGCCAATTAAACGATCGCGGATCGATACGACGCGCGGCCGACAATCTAATCAACGACGACGATACGTTACTATGAATTAAACGTTAACCCCCCACGAAAGCGGGTCAAGAGTCCACTCGGGGTTATCGTACCCGTGTTCTCCACGCTCATCTCGTTTCCCGGAATTTATCGGCGGTCCGTGTACCGTGGCAATTGCCCCGCGATAAAAAGCGAATGACGAAATCTATGCACGATCCAGGGCTCCATAATCGACACGCGCCCCGTAAATCTTACGAAAATTCTACAAACACCCTTAAAATCGTGTTAACCCTTGCGTTTTAAGAATTCGCGTGTATGAAACTCAACGATCGCGATTTCGAAGGCGAGAGGAACAATGCGTCGAAGAATGTGGCGTCGAATTCTACGTTCGGCTGCAGCGAAACGCGGAATGCAATCCGCGCGTATCAACTTCGACGATTTTGCGTACCATAAATCGTTCCCGTAACAATGTGTGGCCAAAACCGATAACAGTGCCCGGAGCCTCGATACAGATACCGTGGACGCGCTAGGTAAAATACAAACCGCGTGTGGAATTTTTTCAATTTTTCTCCCGTTCGATTCCGCGACGTGGAAAAGTTTAATCTTTTACGATTACGAGGGCCTAAATCGAGAACTGCAGAGAATGGATCGGCTACTTCGAGGACACGAGTACATATTTCTTTTTAATCGTTTCAGAAGCGAAGGGTCGATGTAAGATTTCGTGAGAAGGAAATCGCTGAGAACATTATTGAGAAAACGTGGTTTATGGAACTGTGGACATTGATGGAAAATTGCGACTCGCACAAGTGTGAGAATTAGTTGTCGAGGGAGCAGCTTGTTGGATTATTAATAAATAATCATTACAAAACTGAATCTAACAGTGAGAAACACTGTCCATTGTCTGCATACGAGGGCCAGGGAAATAAACATGATGCAGGCAATGGTTTCTCTCCTTTTTAAGTGGACGCAAGATTTTCTTTTAGTTCAGTTTTAACAGAGTAAAGACGTCCTTCCAAACCACAGAATAAAGTTTCATCTTTACTAACAAAGCCTCCTGCTTTTTCACCCAATTCCAATACAGCTAATTGAGGAATCGAAGGAAAATTGTTGGTCCTGCCAGGAGCAAGGTAACGGAAGATTCGACTTTCGAACAGCCGTGATTTCAACCCATTTTCATCTTGTATTCCTTCAACTCGTGATAAACTAACTTCTGATCTTGTGACGATCGAGATCAGCGTTTCGCGGATAATTCCTGCGCGTTGTCCCTGATTCTCCATGTGTAATCGGCTCACAGTCGAGTCGAATATCTCCGGGTATCCCGAATACGTCAACCAGAACGACAAGAGAACGATGGAAGAGCCGATAACACGAAGGCCTCGAGATTACATCGGTTATCGAGAGAAGCGAGCAACAAAGGCGCTAACGTGTTCGGTTCGATCGAATCTACCGACAGTCAGCAAGATTCCGAACACGATATCTGCCCATTACTCCCGATATTTGATTCGTTCCACGGGCACCGGATACTCCCAATTACTTTGACGGCCGTGTTTTCCGTTTGGCTTCCCTTATACTTCGCAAACAACATTCGTCGAGATAGACTGTTTCTAAGAAATCACGCAAATGATCTTGTGGCGTCGACCATGGGCGTCGTAGGAGGATATTTTATGTTTTCTGTATTTAACCCTTTGCGCTCCGAATTATATTTGAATTTTGTTACCAGCAGCTTTTAAGTGTTTTATTTGAAATTTACGTTAGCTAAAAAGCAGGGCAAATTTAAACAAATTCTATTAAATATCTGTTTTATTTACATTATTGTTGTATTTTTTAATTTTCAAGTGCACGATATCTCCATGGTTTGGACTTGAAAAAGTGTCGTGTAGGATTTGACATAAGTGTGCAAAGGGTTAATATTTGCCAAACTTGATCGACGATTTGGGGAACCCCTGTCGTAATCATCGATAAGCCTTATCTGGAGTACCTCGTCTTAGAAACGACGCTATTCATCGTCTCGACAATCTGTTAAATTAATTATGTGCTAATAAACTATCGAGTAATTGGAGTAATATTGTCTGATGTTAACTGTTACTCGAAATAGAGTTTTTTAAAATGGGGGGGCTGATTTGATTTAAGAACTCGAGGCAGATTGGGTTTCAAAAATCTCCGGACAAAGCGTAGGTGGAAAACCAGAGACGTTTCTCTTCCGGGCAAACACGAGACACACCTAACGACTCCCACTCGTCGGTCGCTGGGAAAACACACCCATTTCCACGTCTTAGAACCGCCGACGCAGCGAACGTTATCGGAGGACACAATAAACACACTAATGCGTTTGAGCACATTTAGAAATCAAGGAAAACAAGTTCTGACATGGCTGAGAGTGTATGTTCGAGGCATACGACACAAAACCTTCATTCTTCATCGACTGTAACGCTTCGGGATAAAAATTCTACTCCCTTTTCTCATGGAAAACTCTAAAAATCTTGACTGTTTACAGTGGTTTTGATTCGATGAACAGAGTTCGAACGAGTTCAAAAAATGAAACAGTACACTTTGACGAATCGTGACTCGAATCGTACCTGAAGGGGGGTTAATTAACGAAAAGAGCAGCGTGGGAACAGGGCCGATATTTCACAGCGTGTCTCGTCGAAAAAGAGAGATGACGTCGCGTTTTAGCGGGCATTACAGGACTTGGAGGGATAAGCGTTCCATTAGCGATTCGCATCGGAGCCCTCGAGGAGACGGGATGAAGATTTCAAAGGTAAAACGGGGATACGTGCTCCCGCGAGATCCCTCGGACCTTTCGTCCCCCCGGCCACTCGGGTTCCGTTCTCCGGTTTTTTCCCTTTTTTTCGTAGGTCGAGCGAGGGATGAAAAGGAAGAGAGAGAGAGAAAAAAAAAAAAAGAAAAATATGGCGCGGGTTACAATGAAAGAATCAACCGCGAGGCACGGCGACCTCGCGTGGACTCTTGACCTTTTCGAACGGATATCCTTCACTGGCATTACTTCGTGCTAACGATCCTTTCGGTGCTAAGAGGGGGCGTAGGAGGAGGGGAGGGGAACGAGGAGGAGGTGCAGGAGGCCAGGGAAAACCAGGGCATACGTATGTCATACATTCTCATGATTATGCATGAGAGGGTTGCCGGTATTACGAAGGTGGGACAGATCGATTCCGCGTTTTCCGTGCACGCCTTTGTGTCTGCCGTGCCCGCGATATAACCGCGCGAGGAATTTCCAACGTTTCAACCCTTTCGCGGATCGCTCCGGAGCTGGTACCAAACGAGCAACCCTCGTGACACAGTTTCCAAACGCGACACCATACCGAACCTTCCGCCGCGGTTCGACCCTCCTCCACTCGCGCTTGATCTCGTAAATACCTGCTAAATACTTTTCGAAATATTTCCAACGCGCCCACAATTTTATCAAAAAGAGTAAATCTCTTCTCGCGTAACCAGACACGTCGATCTTCTGGACAGAGACTATCTTGAAACATCTAGGTGTTTTTGCAGTAAAACCGCCCATTTTTCTTCATTGAGAATCGGTAGACACAGATGGAGATCGCTTTGACTATCGATTCTGATAAAATTGCTGTGAAAATATCAAAGATGGGTTGAACCATCGCGGTCTTCTTTCGCGAGAGGGCAAGAAAGCAGGTCCCCGGGGTGACGAGGTCCGGTTGAAAAGAATCTTTTCGAGGACCCTCCGGGATTAGCTCCGCACGGCGACGATGAAAAGACGCGAGACCGTGAACGCGTTCCGGCAAGAACGAGCGATTGTTTTCGGGCTAATTAAAGTCTTGGTTGGAACACCCGCCCCGGGGCGGACGCCGTGCTCCAACGGGATGACTCTCGCGAAACGAACGAATTGTCTCTGAAGTTTTGGGACAAGTGCGTTCTATTAACAATGCCCCTTTATGCTTTCGATTCATTTTTAGACTCGTGTTTCGGATATCCTCTGGAGCAGCGACTCATCGCCTTATTCTCCCTACGGGTTCCATTTTGGAAGTCAAACGGGGCTACTACGTGACGTTTCTCAGAATAATTACAATATCAAAGTTGATATTTTGAGGTGCAAGGTGCAATTTCCATAAAAGATTGTATAAAGTATTTATGAGTTTTCCTACCTCCGTCGCTCACAGCGTTACGACCGAAAGATTTACAAAATGGCGCAACGTCGTTTCTAACACGTAGAGCGAAAAAGAAATTTTATTATCATGGTTTATGAGATCTGGATCGAAGATAGGGTTAATGGATTCTAATGGTGTGTCATTGAGTGTGCAAGAGTATACGTAAGCTTGCTAGCAATCCTTGTTACATGGCATTTGAAAACGTTAAGATCGAGACCACTGTTTGCACACACGATGTCGCGAGTTTATCGAGATCGGATTGGAGCATATTAACATGCACGGCGTCGTTAACTCGAAGATATAGTTTAAGGCCGTTCGCATAAAGCAGCTGTTTAGCATTGGCTAGATCGTCGCAAAGGTCGTTGATAAAAATTACGGGATGAAAATTGCTCCGAATGCGGGCACAATTTGTTAATACGATCCAAACGTGTATCATTTAATTTCGTTCGGTAATTACGAAAAGAAGGTAACGACGCGTCGAAGAGGAATGGTTTCAGCGGATCGGTACTTTTTTCACGCTCGATTCGCCGTTACGAGCGTGGGAGATATCTCACGGAAGCTCGAAGCGCGGCCAGGCCGTTGGAAATGCAACCGGAAGATCGCGAATTCCGCCCGGTTTTGGCGATTGTGCGATGATTAACGGGCCAGCGTCGCGGTGGAACGTAATTGTTACCCCCGCGTCGCACGCTCGAGGGAAGATAACGTTGAATTAGCGTTACTTCGCAACGAAGCCCCCGATTAAACATTCACATAATCCTCGAGATCACGAAACAACGTCGATCATTTTTTTCCACGCTATACACACGAGACTCGCGGGGCAATTTGCACGATCGTTGGACGTTGACAAGTCGTACCTAGGGATAGTTATCAACAAGTGTCGTGTCGGAGACAAAAACAGATCGATAGCAAGACATCGACGACTTACTTTGCTTACCAGCCACTTCGACAATTGCACGAAGCCCCGATGCACGCTGGAATTTTCCCCGTTTTCTCCCAACAGACGCATCGAAATAATTTGCTGCGAATAACAAATACGAAATCAATATCGGAGATAATAACTCGTGCCCTCAAACAAGCTTTTTAGACGAGGTATTTTTTGTTTAATTAATCCGTATCGCGTGGTTCGGTGCATCCTGTACCAATCGTCGATCGATTCGCACGAGATCTCGTCGACGCGACGGATACACGGCCGAATCTCCGTCTCCGGATCGGATTTAATTTGCAATTCTCTGTAGTGTGTAATCAAGCCCGGCAGAATGGTTTCCAACCGTTTAAGTCCTATCCCATTCTAGCCGGGCTTTCCGCGCCATTTCGTCGACGTTTCGCTTTAGTTACAACCGGGGCCCACCTACTCGCGATCGCGTTAGCAAAACTTACGCCACCAGACCGCGTGGGAGGCGTCGTTAGCTTCCCGATAATTCTTTCGACATTGAACGTCCAGCATCCTTCTTATTCATCAAACTTGCATTTAAAAATATATTTTTTAAAAGATTTCATCGCTATAAACCTTCCGTTTTTTGACTAGAAATTGAGATTATTTATCATCCACTTTCATTCGAAAAATCCGACCAACGGATCCACGGATGGATCCAAGATTTTCGCGACGAGTGAAATTTGCCCCCCCCCCACCACGTCGCAATTTTTCTGCACAGAGGGGAAAGGTTAAGGCCGCCAGGACAGATCGATACTTTTCCCTTGGACGGTGTTTGCGCGCGAGAGTTTACACGCAACATCGACTTCCGGGGAATCGATTTCGCGCGCGATATCGACACGTGGCCCCCCCCGATCGATGCGTATTTGCCAAATGACCGAGGAAGTAGGTTGTCCCGCGTTTCGCTGTTATCGTTCCGTCTCACGCGATTACTCGAATGATTCACGGGCGAGCTTGCGCCGTTGGTCTCGAGCCCCCGAGCACCGCCTGAAATCTCCCCGTTACGCTTCGTTAATTTTTCGTTTATCGCGGATGCTGGGCATAAATTACGGACCGGCGACAATGAGAAAAGTCACGCGAAGATAATGTCCCCGGGACTCACGGTGACTGTGTATCGATCTTAGCGTGCCTTCGCGGCTACAAGGTTCCGTTGAGAAACTTTCTGGAATATTATCCTTTTCTGTTTGCAATTTATTTTTACGCATCTTAAAATTGATCGACGAATTAAAAAGAATGCAGATATAATCGACATAAAATCGATCTTGCCCGATGTACAGATTAATATCTAGTAATTTTCTGTTGATATCAGCGATAGCCTTGCGTTATGCAGTTTAAAACCACTCTTTCTGTTTCCATACAATGTGTTGCCAAGTGACTGGCGGTATCGAACGCTCATAAATATGAAAGTGAATTTTACATGGGAATGATTGATTTTAGAACCTACGTTGAGCAGGAACGAACGAGGGCCTGGCGATCGCGAGGAGAAATTTTAATCCGCGGCTCGAGAATTCAAGATCTTTCCCTCGAGGGTGCTTCCTGTACTCGCGAATTAATTCCATCCCCCCGTTCCGTAAAACGGTAACTGGCCGTAAATTTGAAACGTTACGGGATACTATTGTGCAGTTGCTCTTAACAGCGCCAGCGAGGCAACTAATTGCGTAGCGTAAATTAGAATCTGCATACACGCACGCGCGCTGGGGCAGGAGCTTGGCGGGTCAAATTTGTAATGCGGGGGACATAAAGTTCACGAATGCTGGGAACACGCGAAAACAATCGCTATCAAAGGGAACAAGAGGATCGAATTAGAATACGCGTCTTTGCTAATGGACTCTAGAAAACAAAATTCATTTCCAGATACACGATGAACACCTTTCTGGTTATCCTGACCAAAGTTCGGGTTATAAATTTCTTGAATCGTGGGAGGACCACGTACGACGCACGAGGGAACCGTTTCAAAGCGAGAGAGAGAATTCAATTATCGTTTCGACAATTTTTCTCGGAGTCTGGAAATTCGAGCGTCGCGGCGTCGACGACGCGGGACCGATAAAACGCGTCGGGAAGTTTTTACCCCGGCATCCGTCGAGCGAGACTCCGCGTTAAAGTGCCGCAATGCAGGATGTATTCGCGATGCTCCGGGCGATCTCGCGACTTTCTGGTCCGAGCGTATCAACGACAACCTTCAAAGTTCACGGATGGCGGCGAAGGCGTCGTGACGTCAACGTCTTCTTTTTTCTGTACGAGACGTAACACGTTCCGTGACCTCTCCTGGACAACGTGGCGAACACGAAGTTACACGCGGGGGGCAGGCCTCGCCGACGACGAGACCGGGGGTTCATCGAGCACAGTTTAGAAATTCAAATAGAACCGACACGCAGAGGGCTCGGAGAAAGGAAAAAGCTCCTCTCGAGACGGAGCCCTCAGACCGTGTTACTTCCCTCTTGGGGGAACTTTTAACTGCATCGTTGAACTTTTGGGGCTTCTACGAACGATTTCCTCCCCCCGTTTTATGGGGGCTAAGCTCGACGCCTATATATTGCACGCAGAAAGGAAGATTCGACCTTTTAAAGGAGTTTCCCCCTTCGTGTTGGGGTCAGACATCTTCTCTTTTAATTTAACCCTTTGGCGATTCTGTGTCAAATATTTGTAATTTAATATAATCAAGGATATTCTCTAAACTCTAGAATGCAATTTTTATACTGATTTTTGGGGGTGAAACTGATATAAAATATTTTTACATTACTGTTGACAATTTTTTTTTTTTAAGCTCCGGGGGATCGAAACTCGAGACCTCAAGAGTCAAAGACAAGCGTCTAAGCCACGCAGCTACGGAGGACTCTGTTTAAACAAATATATTTATTATAGATTACTGTGCAACGTAATCTATCTTCCCCCTTATACATGTTTAGTGAAATCTACGTACCTTCAAAATCATAAATATTATAGGAATTCAAGGAAGATCTTTGTTTACGAGGAAAAGATGCAATGAGGTTTCGGGCGCTACTTTATACTCAACGATTTGTATCTCGGTCGAGTGTTTGCATTTCGACTTACTATTTCAGAGACTTTTGAATCCTTAAACGTTAAGTGCAAAAAAAAGATCGATTTTCTTTTCATCCGAAACACAAGGGAACTGATTTTTTATTCTCCTTGCAACACGGAGGCGGGTTACTCGCAGTGGAATCCGGAAAATGTTCGACGTTTCCCAATCGAAAGCTGCGACGAACGAGATACGCGAGTTAAATTAAAGATTTCATGGCTCCTCCCTCGCGACAAATATTTCATTTCGCGTGAAGTTTGTCCAAGAACAAAAAACCAGATACAATAACGAAGGCACGGCACGCGATCGGACACAATGCATTTATGCGGTCAGAAGTTTTCTATAGGAATATTGTGTGGTCCTTTTAGCGTGGACAGAATAACGCATTCAGGGACCTTCGATAAACAAAAGTACACGTTATAACAAAGTTATGCGCGTATGAAAGTATGATATTTATACAGCATAAAGGAACAGTCAAGAGCTGTTTGCGGCGTATAAAAGCTCGTGTGTAACAAAAACTGGGCACACAATGTGCGAGCCGTGGAGCCATTGATATTTTTACTCGTACGCGAGACATCAAAAATTTTATTTCGATGTACGTGTAAAAAAAAAAATATTCTTTTTTTTACGTTACCATTCCGTTGTATTCAAACAGTCTCTATCAAACCGCAGCCTTTATTCCAGGAACAAACAAACGAGAATTCTAAAAACGTGTGCCTCGAACGAATTACCTCGTACACGTACTTTCGCATAATTTCGTGTTTCTCTCGTGCATCTTGCTCGTTGCAGTTTCAATCGACGTTCGAAGGTTCCCGTGACGCGCAGTAATTAAAAACTGAAGCCGCGCGGGCTCGTTCGCGTGCGGGACGAGCAACATTTCCCAAGCAGAATTATGTATAATAAACGGGGCTGCGATTCAAACGGGATCGTCGGCTGCACGATACGCGAATATCGCGTCGAAATGTAAATCGAGCGCCGCGAGGGTGCCGGAGTAGGTTCAGAGCACGCTTAATTAGAAACGTAATTCGATGTTCTCCGGGGCGAATCATCCCGTGCATGGGACGAGTGCAAACAATGTTCCCCGTCTACGAACTTCGAACTACCTCCATCGAATAAGCTTCAATTTCGCGGCGACGATCGCGATCGACGATCAAAACATCCACGGCAGATTTTTGGAAACCTGTTAGATCACCGTCGGCCGGCGAACCCACAGCGAAAACAAATTCTCACGTTGTTTGATGCTTCTGAATGCAAATTGTTATTGTTAGACACTTTGACACTGGGTTAGGTCTGGGTTTGGATTCACCTGTTAACCCCTCGATAGCTAGTAATTTTTCAAAATGTATACTACTCACAAAAAAGGGTAGATTTGTCTTATAAATGCAATATGAGTTCGAAAACGTGTTGATTTTAATATGTGGGACTTCAGAATGACAGAATCTTAGGATAAATATTTACTTAGCGGACTTTGCCCCAAACCTGTTTGCTTGGTTCTGATATCTGGGGAAAAAACTATTCCAAGAGGACTTTCTCACCCTCCCTCGATTTATATTCCTCCCCAAGATTAAAAACCCCCGGGGGGGAAAAAAACAGATTCAGGTCAAAGCCGTCCACGTACGAAAACACGTCGCAAAAAGGGACACGAGGTACAGAAGCATCGAGAACCGAGGCTGATGCTGAATTTTTCGAACACCACCCGAGACACGAAGGGTGGTCGAAGAGAGAGTGCACTTACGGGTTCGAATCGACTTTCTGTCTCGTCACCTGCAGGCGGTCGTGTGGCAGCTGGAACCTCGCAACGAAAAATCGCCGGCCGCGGAGGGGGTGGTAAAACGCGGTCGTCTAAAACGTAAATCGTCTAGCACTTACGAACACGATACGCAACGATTCTCTACTTTCGTCTACGAGGCGGGATAGAGAAAGGGTTGGCTTCGAGAAGAGGTCGAAGGCTGAAGCGGGGAACCGAAGAGCACGACGACGGGGGTTGTCGGAAGCGAGGGGGGAGAAACGGCGCGGAAAAGGTGCAGGAAAACGGGGCTCTCGGGGTCGAAAAACGCGATGCTTCTACGCGACCGACGCGGCGCGTCTACTAAGGACCGAGTCGGCCAGTGTGTCAAAGGGCCCGCGTACGCGCGAGCAACGGTGTCTCGTTCACGGTTTCACCGTTCGCGGGTACGCCGTTCGTCCGGTGGTTCACGCGAACGCGCATAATGCCCGCGATGGTTCCCGACGCGCGTTCGATGTCTGCCCGCGAGCGAAAGGATCCCGCGACCCCCGCGGTTCACCGAAAAGGTCGTGTTACGTTGTCCCCGTCGGGCAAGCGGCGGCTCCGACGATCGTTTCAAACCGAGAGCGATGCGACTCGACGATCCGCTCGCGCTGACTCACGCTAGACGACTGCATGCGATACGATTACGCGGCCGGAGCCACCCTCTGCCACCCGTTCGCGTTCGCGTTCGTTCGTTCCTTCGTACTCCCCACCCAGCGGGCCACGCCGCAAAGAACACCGCGCCACGCCGACCACCCCCGTCCTTCGCGTCTTTCGAGCCCCTTCTTACTTCTTGCCACGCCACCACCACCGCCCCACCCCTTTTCCACCTGGTTTTTATGCGATCTCGCCACACCGTTCGCGATTAGAACGCGGAAGGGGCGCGTTACGACCCGAGCCAGATACGACGGGATCTCGTTCCTGGAAAATCTGCGCCGCAGGAAAATCGAGAATCGATGGAGGAAGCGCGTCGAGAGGCTCGGAGATTCTCCGTGGTCGTTCTAACCACCGACGTTACCTACGTAATGGCTTGGAACATTAATGGGGACCGTTATTCGAGCTACTCTTAACCGTGCTTCTTAAATCGCGGGCTTCGAACACGATTTTAATCTTTGCGGGTGCCCGGGTGTTCGAAAAACGCGGGAATCTGAAACGACGACGAAGAGATTTGTTCAGCATTCAAAACGATAACTTTTCACCACTGTAAAAATGATTCAAATCGCGGAGCTCTTTTGGCTTCTTGCCTCGTCGATGATGGCTTTTTTACTCAACAATGGCGAAGGCCATGAGAGTCAGAACCGGCCCTCGGGCTGAAACGACAACTAATTCCGTTCTCTAGGGAAGCTTGAAATATTTCACGAAGCAATCGTTCGGAATATCGATGAAATGATCGCTTTAGGAAGATCGAATATCTCACGGAGGAAGCGTATCGAGAGGTTGGATTCCCGGATGCGTTTCTAGGTCGTTCCAAGTACGCGAACCCTTCAACGAAGGCTGATAACACTGACGACGTAACGGTTCGTCGGATCGAAACGTACGCGGGGTATGATTAATTTAATAATACGGTTTGAAAAGAAATGTTTTCGAGTGGGCTTCTCCCAACGGGATTGAATGCAGACGTCGAACCGAAAATTCTATGGCCCCCGAAGTTTCCCAATAATTGCAGCGCACTTGTCGTCGAATCGAAACGAAGTGCTCTCGTTCGCGTTGGACGCCCACGATATATAGTCGTGTCGAATCATCAGCGATCTGTGATCGATACGGGATCGGGCCAACTAGCGAGGAGACCGCTCGCTGACGGAACGGAATCGTTACTTTGCACTCGACAGTCCAATCTCGCTTTCTGCCACGTCGATGGAAACGCGACACTCGGAAAACCTTCCAAGATCGACGTTTCTCGCGTTAGATCCAAGTTTCCGGTCCCGACACCATCGAACGTACGAGCAATTAGTCGCGAATCGTAAATTTCCTTTCCTTAATTTCGTTCTTGGAGGCATCGAAGACAAATATCACCAGTTTCGTTACCGTTTCGATCATCACGGTAACAAACACAGCGATACTCGTCGTTCCAGTTCGACAAAAATGACAAACGAACCGAGAGAGCTCATCGAGCGTCGCCTTTGAGACCGTCTCGTCCCCCCGTTACGCATGGAATAGCAATCCGTTGGCGAGAGATCAGAAGAAAGAGAATGGATGCGGTGAAATTTCGCATTCTGGCTCGCCAAGTTTTTTTCCCACCGTCAACCTTGATGCATCGGCGAGATTGGTTCTTAACTATTCACCGGTATCCGGTCGTTTCGGTACCCACGACGGGGCCAATCGACAGGGAAAAGTCATTAGCCAGTCATTGTCGGTATAGGAAATTGTCGTACGGAGGATGGGGCGCAGTTTCATTTAGGACGACGTGTTTGGCACGCTGGGGGACGTTTATTATTCAGCATCGAGGGTATCGGGCAATTACGGTTTTACCGTTTATTGGTCAGCGTTGGTACGAGATGCTTTCAGCCGCTGGCTGGATACAGTGACGGACAGGGCCGAAAAACTACGTTGCACGTGTACGTGTGGTACACAGAGACGCTTGCCAGCCCGCGAAAGGGGTGAGCAGGACACGAGCATCCCTCCCACCCCCTCCAACCCCCAATGGACCGAGCGCAAACAGCGCGCAGTGACATTGCCGCAGCTGGGGAACTTCCTATCCGTTCGTTCGTCCCACCAATAACAAGGTACAAAAGCCTGGCCTTAGGTAGGACTCGCGCATGCGTACGCGTTCTTGGCACCGACCGGGGCCAAGACGATAAAGGGTTCGGACACTGACGCAGATTTATCGGGCACCTCGGTCGCCTCCGGCTCCAGATACGATGCAGGGAACATGCGGATGAACGAGCGACCGAAACGCCTACTTTCTGATAACCGACGCCTAATCCTGTTGAACGTATTATTTTTCGGGGCTGCTGGCAGGTCGATGCACGCCAACGACGGACCCGTAACTCTTCCGGAAGTTCGTATAATTATCCGCGGTCCCGAACCCTCTTTGGCTCGTGACCTACCCCCCGGAGTTCTGTTTATCTTTGCACCCCTTACGGTCGCCGAGAGATCAAAGCCGGATTCGATCAAAGGGGAAACGAGGAAACTGTTTTTCAATTTCTCTACCGATCCAGAAATTTCTCTTTACATTTCTTGGCGTTCCAGGCAAAAGTCACTCTCACATTGTATGGGAGCATGGAATACCATAACAATCCTGTTCATCTAGCCTCGCGCTTCTAAATCACTCTGAAATTCGAGTAAATACTTAAAAAAATATGGCTGCCAGGTGGGAAATTATTCACTAAAATAGTTTTAATAGGCAGACAGAAAGGTATCAAACATTTTCGTAGAGATTCAAGCAAAAAAATCGAAAACGAATTTTTAAGAAAAATCGACAGGGGGTAGGTGCCTAATTTTTCGCAAAAAAAAAAAAATTTCAAATCGTCCTAAAAAAATTATTTTCAGTCGCAGGGGTCGGTAACAATCATTTTTGGTGATGAGACATACCCCGAAATCCTACGCATTTTCGAGAAAAAAATTCGAGAAGTTGGGAAATTTTGTGACGAAAATGAAAAGTTTCAAATCATTCTAAAAAAATTATTTTCAGTCGCAGGGGTCAATTACAATAATTTTTGGTGAATGGGCATACCCCCAAAATCCTACGCATTTTCGAGAAAAAAATTCGAGTAGTTACCTAAATTTTTCGGTGAAAAAAATAATTTCAAATCGTTCTAAAAAAATTATTTTCAGTCGCAGGGGTCAATTGCAATCATTTTTGGTCCTTGCACATACCCCCGAAATCCTACGCACTTCCAAGAAAAAAATTCGAGAAGTTGGGAAATTTTTCGACAAATTTAAAAAATTTCAAATCGTTTTGGAAAAATTATTTTCGGTCGCGGGGGTCAATTACAATCATTTTTGGTGAATGGACATACCCCCGAAATCCTACCCACTTTCTAGAAAAAAATTCGAGAATATGTGAAACTTTAAACTTTAATAACTTTTTAACGAAGCCTCCATCAACAAATTGGTATTCTTGATTTTCGTCTTATTTTGGCCTCCAGAATCTCCCATTAAAAATTTTCCCAGGGTTGGCCGAACACCCTGTACATCTAATATTACACGTGCTCCTATTAATAGCGTTCTTATCTTCGTATTTTTACATTGTTCGCTCTCGGGGACTTTACCCCAGAGTTGTACGTAGTTCGAAAAGATTATTGGAATTATCGTAAGAAAAATTTATTGCAATGCCATTTTACTCTGATAAAATACCAAAGATAAAGAATAGACTGGATTCCAATCGTGAGAAATCCAATTCTCGATAAAGATTTATTCGAACGGAAAGTTTAAGTTGAAAAATGTTCTTCAGGGTTGAGAATAATAATTCGACGAAGAACGAATTACTTCTAATTTTTAGTTGTTATTTGGAACGTCTATCTTGATACGAACGTTATTCCTGTCTGTGATATACGCAACTGCACGAAGAGACGAGATGAATCGTACGTGTGCACAGAGTAGATGTGATCGTACATTCCGCGGAATTTCGCGCTGCTCGCCTCGAGTCTTTGAGATGTTAATGAATTCCGGGTCTTCGGTGCGTCTAGCCAAAGTAATGTATAACGTTTGCACGGTCGAGCGGAGGTATACACTGATAGTTCATGTTGGAGGACGATTAATGCATCCCGGAAGACCGATAACTTTGCAAACGATCGATAGTATCCGGTGCATCTTCTCGCAGAAAATTTGACTGTATGCCAAACAATGAATTCTGACGTTGGACCGTACGATAATGAATTTGTTGCGTCTATACGATGAAACGGCTCGTCGCGATTGTTTCGAATATTCATCGACAAATTTCTCGCGATTGTTCAACGATATTTAACGTTAAAGAAAGTCGTAAAATATACGATCAATATGAAGCAATGCTATATAAACTTCCTTTCGATTCCCTTCTACGTCGATAAGAATTCTACTAAAAAACTACCTACGGAATGTTACGCAATATTTGATCATCCGTTTGTTTATTCGAAGAACATTTACGAATCGGTAAAATGCGATCGCGAATCTCGTTGGATGATCGTGATTTGTCGAGTGATTCGCGATAGAACGTTCACAAAGCAGTATAGAGTTAGCACATCGGTCAATTGCAAGTACTGACCTTCTTCTCTGAAACGATGCCGGTATTGTTTAAGACCGATCTCAGCAAGCCACTGATCCGCTTCGGTGAGATCTCCGTTGTTTCCATTTCCGGTGGCAAGCATCAAAAGTTTGCCAAGGGACAGTACCATGGAAAGGGCCAGGAACACTCCCGACAGTACGGTCGACCATCGTGCCATTTCCTGACGGTTGCATCTTCAAAAATGTCATAAACTTCTGTACATCGTGACGCACCGCGTGCATACAGTTAACAGGTTATGTGTCGGTATTGGAGGTTATGTCGCCGCGGTGTTTGTAAACAAGTCTGTGTCGTTGAATGTAACTAGACGGTAGTTTATGTTAATACGGCTTACCACATTTTCATAGGACTGATCGTTTTCACGCGACACAATTGACAACGGTGCGCAGTTTTATGGAGAAAGAACGTACGTGGTCGAACAGAATGAGGATAACTGTAGATGGAGTGACAGTTGGAGGACACTATGAACATCCTAGGGACTTCGTGCGCCGGTGGTTCTTCTAATACACGGAAAATTAACTTTGCAGCGTCGTTAACGTTGGTCGGTATTAAACGCGTCTGTCTCTTATTCGTTTTACGAATATCGTTTCATCACAGAGATACGAAACAAATGTTGCTAGCAATGTTTTTTCGTGTCACGCGAATCAAGAACTTTCTAGCTTCGTTACCACATCCGTGTCGTTACCAACGTTATCGATTCAGACTAGAATATACCTCCAGCGTTCCTGGCGTTTGGAATTGAAACTAAATATAACGAGAATTTAAAAATATAACCTACGAATTTAAAATTCCATTACAACTATAACTATTGCTTGATGTTAATTAATAATTATTGCAAACAATAGGTACGAAAATATGGACAAATTCGACGAGACTGAAAAGTTATACGAATAGACCTTTCGCCTTATGGACATTGATGACCCAATCTGACTGCCATAACGAATTATTTTTTAACCCCTTCCCGTGTCATTTACCTTGAGGAAATCCGGGCCCAAACTATAGGCGCCAACGCGCGGTAAACAGATCAGACCGATACTAAACTGCTTTGCAACAGAGATTACAAGAATCGCGACCGACTCTTGTGGCGTACTGATAGAGACTAAAACTCAATCACGATCGTGATTTGCTGTCCGCGAGCCTGAGAATGCGACCGAAATTCGCGTTGTTCCAGGAAAGAGAATACCCAAGATACATACGTAGCCGTAAATTGATCGCCAATAAATAATGGGCAAGTCTCGTGCTGTAACCGAGGCCAGCAAAGGAGGCTGCGTTAACGGTCCACGGGAGGGATCGCAGCCGGCGTGTAGACGCCGTGTCCTCGACATTGTGATCGTTACCCTTGCACGTCGAATGCGACCGAGTTCTCGGTTGCACGGCGTAAAAGTCGATATATCGGACGGTTAGAGCAAGAAATATCCTTATAGTGTTGGCCTCCATTCGACCGCGGACACCGACCGTGGTTGAACGGGAGAGGAAACGTTTCGAGTAATTTACAAATCGTAAAAGTGATTGCAGGAATTTGTACGTCATTGGTATCAAATTGCTTCGCGTTGGGATTTAGCGTTAACTAAAACGGGTCGAATGTCCCGGATGTAACATGCTCACCCTCCATTAATAGTTTATACACGCAATTCGTTAAAAACAGGGAACAAAAAGAAAGATTTCGAGGTTAGGACTTTTCGTTGGTTGGAGGGAGATGGATGTTCTAGTTGCACTGCCCCGTTTGTCGCTTCGTAAATCTAACCACGTCGTTGAAAGCGGTTATTTGTACGTAGATATGTATAACCTCTAAAAAAAGTATCAAGTTCCATGTTCAAACTTGTTCGACTACATAATACGTTCGCGCGGGCAACATATCAATAATTGCTTTTTATAGACCGTGGTAATGGCCTAATGCTAGTTCCTGATAGAGTATTAAATTCTATGCCCCGGTTGAAATTAATTAATGCCGTCGTTAAACCGTCGACCAAGAGGTTATCCACCTGTCGGGTGGAGATTCAAATTACGAGCGAAAATTATGGCTAAAAATAGAGCAAAGCGTGCCCGGTTAGTTATTAAGCGATTCATCAAAACTCCGACAGATAACAAACTGTACAGCCTTGTACGGAGAAATAATTACGTAGCTCGATTTCACGCGACGGTGTGCTCTTAACGTGTCCGCTCGCGTCAAGTTTCGATCGGTGTACAACTTTGTCACGGTAGATAAAGAATCGCGAGCATGCAACCGTTTAATCAGCATATCCGATTACGTGCGTCGCAACGCGTTCGTTTTAGACACGGTCGAACAGGCTGATCGCAGCCCCGCATCCAGCGATTTTCAATCTTACGTCAGCGAAACATTTTTTCCAACCTCTCGAAAGTGTTTCTATACTCGCATGGTAAGAGAAACCACTAATTATCACGGCGATGCGAACAGAACGGGTAGAATCAATGTGACAGAATTGGATCGCGACTTCCGTGGCGATCTGTTCGCCGCGCGTTGCATTCCTTCGGTAAACAAGAAGTGTGCACAGAATTGTGTTGACTGCCGAGTCGACAGTCCGGTTCTGCGTCGAAGGTGTTAATCGTATTATGTGCGTGCCAGTGTTCCGCTTGTTTACCGCCAACATATCGAATCAACAGGTCTCGAGAGAAATAAATGTCGCAGTCATCGATCGCGAAGGAGTTCGCGGTCAACGATGACACACGTTCGTGCGGTTAGGTCTGGATTTTTCGCCGGGCGAGTTTACGAACCAGGAAATCGATTCGGGTTGCGTTTTGACTTTCTCGACGAGCAAAACGAACAAGCGTTGCACCGCGGGGGGGACAATAATGTTGAAAACACTCGGTACGGTGGCCTTGTTTGCTACCGGTTGAACATTACCAGGCGGCGAGGTGAGAGGTCCTCGATGGTAATTTAGCAAACGGCCGAGCAGCGGCGCTGTGTTGGTGCATTCGCGTTGTATGCGCCTTGTCCGGTTGCATACTTTACGAGTTCCCCTGTATGGTCACGAACACGGGATACTATACCACGCCACTATACCTCGCTTTGACAGCGACGAAATGTTTATTTAATACATGGAAATTCCCGATTCTCGGTTCGCGTGGTGTACACGGCCGCCTTCGGTATCGTTGGTCCGGCCCCGCGAGTCTCTTCATTTTTTTTTCCCCCCTCGTGTTTTCCCTCCTTGCTCGTACATTCTCGACCGCGTAAACATTTTTCCTGTCGAACGGGACACGTATGAGATATATTCTACCTTCTCGTGGTATGCGTATGCAACTACTGTCGCCGCGGTATCGCTAGCCGACGTACAGTCTCTCATACTGAAAATAGTTCACCATTCTTGATTATGCACCGGTCGGAATAAATCACTACACTTGATAGAGTTGGGCAAATTTTATTCGTAACCTAACTTCTGTGTACGTTCCATTCGTACATTCATTTATACATTAGAATCTATTCACGAATTGTGCATTATGCCCCAAGTTCCCACAGGTGAAAGATTAGTTACCCAATGAAGGTTAAGGCATTTGTTTCGACAAGTGACATGTCCGATGCAATAGAAATTTTTGGTGGGCGCCATATTGAATATAGATCCCGCCATATTAGTGAATATCTAGTGTGCAGTGACAATTGGACTTTTACAGAAGAATGTGGGTTATGAAACTATCTATGAGAACAAACGATAGACAAAGCAAAACGAAAGGTCTTAAACCTAAATAATAAATAGCTTGTTACGCCTACATTCCAATAGTGTTGGAATCATAATCAGTTCTTTAGACGTTACGATAGGATCATGAGTGGTAAATTGCGCGCCAAAAATTTAGACATCTTCTCGAATTTTTTTCTCGAAAATGCGTAGGATTTCGGTGGTATGTCCATTCACCAAAAATGATTGTTACTGACCCCTGCGACTGAAAATAATTTTTCCAGAACGATTTGAAATTTTTTTTTTCGTCGAAAAATTTGTCTACCTATTCCAATTTTTTTCTCGAAAATGCGTAGGATTTCGGGGGTATGTCTATTCACCAAAAATGATTAAAATTGCCCCCTGCGTCCGAAAATATTTTTTTTACAACGATTTAAAATATTTTTTTTCGGCGAAAAATTTAGGTATCTATTCGAATTTTTTTCTCGAAAATGGTTAGGATTTCGAGGGTATGTCCATTCACCAAAAATGATTGCAATTGACGCCTGCGACCGAAAATAATTTTTTCAGAACGATTTGAAATTTTTTTTTTTCGGCGAAAAATTTCACACCTTCTCGAATTTTTTTCTCGAAAATGCGTAGGATTTCGAGGGTATGTCTATTCACCAAAAATGATTAAAATTGCCCCCTGCGTCCGAAAATATTTTTTTTACAACGATTTAAAATATTTTTTTTCGGCGAAAAATTTAGGTATCTATTCGAATTTTTTTCTCGAAAATGGTTAGGATTTCGAGGGTATGTCCATTCACCAAAAATGATTGCAATTGACGCCTGCGACCGAAAATAATTTTTTCAGAACGATTTGAAATTTTTTTTTTTCGGCGAAAAATTTCACACCTTCTCGAATTTTTTTCTCGAAAATGCGTAGGATTTCGAGGGTATGTCTATTCACCAAAAATGATTAAAATTGCCCCCTGCGTCCGAAAATATTTTTTTTACAACGATTTAAAATATTTTTTTTCGGCGAAAAATTTAGGTATCTATTCGAATTTTTTTCTCGAAAATGGTTAGGATTTCGAGGGTATGTCCATTCACCAAAAATGATTGCAATTGACGCCTGCGACCGAAAATAATTTTTTCAGAACGATTTGAAATTTTTTTTTTTCGGCGAAAAATTTCACACCTTCTCGAATTTTTTTCTCGAAAATGCGTAGGATTTCGGGGTATGTCTATTCACCAAAAATGATTAAAATTGCCCCCTGCGTCCGAAAATATTTTTTTTACAACGATTTAAAATATTTTTTTTCGGCGAAAAATTTAGGTATCTATTCGAATTTTTTTCTCGAAAATGGTTAGGATTTCGAGGGTATGTCCATTCACCAAAAATGATTGCAATTGACGCCTGCGACCGAAAATAATTTTTTCAGAACGATTTGAAATTTTTTTTTTTCGGCGAAAAATTTCACACCTTCTCGAATTTTTTTCTCGAAAATGCGTAGGATTTCGGGGTATGTCTCTTCACCAAAAATGATCGTTACTGACCCCTGCGACTGAAAATAATTTTTTTAGGACGATTTGAAATTTTTTTTTTTTTTGCGAAAAATTAGGCACCTACCCCCTGTCGATTTTTCTTAAAAATTCGTTTTCGATTTTTTTGCTTGAATCTCTACGAAAATGTTTGATACCTTTCTGTCTGCCTATTAAAACTATTTTAGTGAATAATTTCCCACCTGGCTGCCATATTTTTTGTTTCAGAACCTCCACACCTTGGAATTCATTTTCTAGCTCTATGAGTATGAACTTGTCTTCTTACCCGTCGGTTCTATTATTATTCACATGCACATTGTTTACTAATACGTAAAAGGTCATCATTCCTCAATGTATTAAGTTCTTTAATTCAATTTCGCTTTCGTATCTGTATTTCGTTAGCAACGTTTCATAGATTTGTCGCGGAGTGTATCCTAATACGTCCCGCGATTGGACTGGTAATTTTTCATTCACCTGGTTCATCGTTAGATTGGCGTGCACGCCGGTGAGTGTTGCCAATTATTCGGTATCGAGAACAGTCCCCGGAATTTCACCGCGACGAAACCCGTATCGCAGTCGGGGTCGACACGGTTGGCAGAAGGGGCCCCTCGCCAAAAACCGAACGACACGCTGACAATTTCTTCTGGCAGGGCGATCGAGCATCGTGGTATCGATTTTCGTGATTCCATTCGATACGATCGCATGAAACACGACCGAATTGAGCCGGAAGTGGGCGCGGCGGCCACCGGCATCCTTCGCGGTGAGCTCGTTTCGATAAATGAAATCTCAAGCCTGTACCGATTATTAATACACATCCAACGATCCGTTTCCACTCTTGCTGGTCGTGGTTTAACGGTCCACGAATTACAAACTATCGATAGCGTAATGATGTCGCGACACGTGCCCCAGAGCGATCAGCTCGCTCTACCAGCCATTATAACAAACTGTACGAATAATTTCCGATCGCTGTACCCACCGGTGTTTCCGATTAGGAACGTGCACATAAATTCCATCCGACGTTACGAACGAGTGTCGTATGGATCGTGGAAGATATCTCTCACAGTGTCGACCGACGACCACTGGTACACGTGTATTTTAATTATCGCTTCAACTTCCAACGTTTTGGTGGGATTTGACGCGGGTAATGAATCTTAAACACGGCTCGCCGAGTATATTAATTAATCGGTATAACGGTGCACAAAGTTGGCCGGGATAATGTTACGATAATTTACGACGACCGCGGTAGATCGCAGGTGCTCGAGTGCGTATGGAACGAATAAAGTGGATCACCTTCGTTGAACCAGACTTTGCTCGTTCCCCGCGTCGAATTATCCTGTTCTCGGATTGGTATCGCGAGCGTAGGGCTCTCTGATTTTCCTTATCGAACTCAGAAAAAGTCGAGAATACAAGAACCGTGAATAATAATTTCTGTACCGATTTCTATCGTTCGCGCGAATCCGTAATTCTATTGTGGCTCGCGTACATTGCTCGCGAATAGCGATCTCCAAGAAAACCTCCACTATATTTAGATCCGGGGGAGCGCGAGCAATTCCAGAACAGAAATCGTTTCTTTCGGGAGAAACAAGGCTCTCCGCAAAACTTTGAACGCGTAACGTGTCCAGAAATATACCGAGCAACGCTTGCTGATTTGGTTTCTTTATCAATCCGAGATAATTGGCACTGTTCGTATCCCGTACTGAATAAAATTTATTTCTGTTTCTCCTTTGTGGCTCGATCCCTGCCACGTATCATTACACCTTCCCAGTTCGATTTTATCGGTCGGTACCTTTTCTCGTCCGTAAAGATAAATCAACTTCTTGTTCCAGGGAACACGTTGTTCAGCGAACGGGTCCTCGCATGTTGCTTTTAATTTACGACACGACTCGCGCGCTGTCGCAATTATAACGCGAGAAATCAAAGACACATCCGGCGTAGATTATCGATGATTACACCTATTAGTTCGAATGATCGACGCGTTCTATCCTGGCCCCGTCTGTAATCTCGAGGGACCGTGGACTCGCGGAAGGTTAACGCGACGTGGGTGGTGCGGTGAGAAAAACGAGAGCAATTTTTGCGATTCGTCGTGCAAAACCGAAAGAGAAGTGTCTCCCGTCGGGGATCCGGATTGAAAAAGTTCGGGGTACCAAGGGGGGGCAGGGTCGATCGAAATTGATTGCAAAATTGGATCGCGAACAAAAGGCTCGGGACAGCCGTGAGCCGGTTCGTTCAGGATGTAAGAGAGCCGGTCGTGCAAGAAATCTACGTCGTTTATAGAGGAAGATGATGAATCCATTCAAATTCAATTCGCTGAAAGGGCATTCTTGCCAGCCGGACGTGCGCGAGTCGTTCCGATGTGTCGCACAGAATCGCTTACCGATCCTCGCGGCGTCATTTCTTACGCATTATTGTCGCTAAGAAGCTCTCACCGCGAGTATTTATTATTCCCTTTGTGTCGGGGGGCCACGGGCAACTCCGTCCGTACTCGACCGTAAATCGTTACCGGTGGAAACGTGATTTAAGACCTTTTAAAGCCTCGTACGGCGCGTCACGTCGGTTTTAGGGTATTTATTGCGGAGCCGTGCAAACGAACCGTGCAGGATCGGAGATCGGTAATGATATCGAGACGACACCGGCGAACGGGGTCGTTGCTCGGCCGTTTCGTCGTTTTAAGGCCGTCGCCAGGCACATGCAAAAACATGCGAATCGTTACACGTAGACGATCACCAGGCCCGCATCGGTCGAGCCACCAGATTCCGAACACTCGACTCTACCGATCGACAGTGCAATTCGTACAGCATCTGTACAGCATACTTTTCTGTATCACAAAATTGGAAGATTACTGTTACCCCAGAGTTAAGGGGCCACTAACCTTTTTAATTTCGTTTCTATCTTGGAAAAATTTTAATGGGAGATTCTGGGGGCCAAAATAAGACGAAAATAAAGAATAACAATTCCTTGATCGAGGCTTCGTTAGAAAGTTATTAACGTTCGAAGCATGCTGAGTGAGAACCACTATTACTGTTCTACAGACGGAGCTTCAAACGTTAATAACTTTTTAACGAGGCCTCCATTAACAAATTGGTATTCTTGATTTTCGTCTCATTTTGCCCTCCAGAATCTCCAATTAAAATTTCTTCAAGATAGTCGAACACCTAAAATTCTGACCAGCTCCGAACTGTGCAGAGTGGAAGAGGAGAGCAGGATCATGGCGATTGAACGATCGAAGGAGCATTGATTTCGGTGCGTGTCTGGGCTCCAAGTCGTCGCGTTGCATACGTTCGCGGCCTTAGGCAAAGCAACCGCGTTAAACGCGCAAGTGGGTTAATGGTGTAGACCGCGCGAGCGAAGGCTGATACATATGTAGACGCGCGCATCTCGCGATACTCCGACAGTTGATGTTGATGAACGATCCCCTCCGGCCTTCGTCGATCGTTGCAGCGTCGTAAGGTTCGGGTTCAGCTGCGCTTGCAACCGCGCCGCGGCGAACGGCCTCGCTCCCCCCACGGGCCACTGCCACACTTTCGTGTGTAACGACCGGTGTGCCGATGGTTTTTTAGACCCCGTTCGAACATTAGACCGAAACTGGAGCACCGAGAGCGACTTCGCCGAATCTAGGAAAGTGTACGCCGACCAATTTTATCATCGATCCATCGAACTCGCGCCAACGATCGGGGGGAACCCCTTTGTCACGATCTTGAAAGCTTCTCGATCGGTCCCCACGAGCCTCACGACGGAGGTGCGGATATTTTTACATTCTGCTTAATTAGCCGGGTCCCGTAAAATCCGGTGGCAATTAGAGGCTGGTCGCAGGACGCGTACGCGAGGTTAACGCGGCCTTAAAGCGTTCCTGGTGCGCGACTCCGTTTACACGTGAAATTAGCGGTTAGAATGTAAGTAGGAAAGGAGACTAATGTCGCTGTCGGTAACAAGAAAATTCCCCGGCGATCGTTCGATTAGAAAGTGCACCCGCTGAAATGTAAATCGCGGTGCGCGCGTCAACGCGGGAACGATGCCGTCGTTCGATGGGAAGCCCGGGAATATTCCGTGCTTTTTAATCGTCTAACTTTCTCAATCAGGTTCCACGTAGAGCGCACGTTTTGCTTCTGCCTCGCGTAGTTGGACGGGTTGTTTTCTGAAAAGGAAAACTATCCCCCGTTCCCGGGGTTCATCAATCCTCCGCGACGTATAAAAAAAAGAACGCGCCTGTGGGTTCGCCAGGAAATTGGGTACCCCCGATCCACCTGCAACGCTGAACGGTACAGTCATGCTCTAAACGTGCTTTCGAGCAACTATCAAGGTCTAGGACTCGGAATTATTCGGTCAAGGGTCTTCCTTATCATCAAGGATGGGTACCATCTTTTTTTTAATCACTTGACTCATTGCTACTCGATCTTTCGCGAGTGGATTCGACCAGAGTGATCCCTCAGGGCCCAACAGTGAAGGATAAAGTGTTTCTTCTTCCTTCCATTTAATTAATTCTCCCTTCCCCGTTAGGTCCGTTAATGACTCTCAGTGGCGGAGGAAGAATGGAGATAGATCGTGGAAACCCAACCGTGCATTATTGTAATTGGTTCTAAAATAGCTGGCGTAAGTTGAGATGAATATAACGGCCAGAGCAGATGGAGCAACAGACGCTGTAGTTAAATACAAATAAAACGAGACGCGTCGAACGTATTAAAAGCGTATTTAGTACCCGACAAGCGTTGAGATTAGTTGTACAAATTGTACCCCTCGTCGTAGATAAACTTGTAGATTGTAAACGTCAATTTAGCCCGGAATGGCGCGACGCGTATGGACTGATAAACAACCCCAGCAACGTTGCAAAGAATCGAACAACCATTGCTATAAATTTTCTTTCTCGATCGAAATGTGTTCGTACAGCGATCGTTAGAACGCCGGGAGCTCCGATTTCGGAATCGCCTCGAGTATCCCTGTCAGGGGCGGACTTTGATTGCCTCGGAAGCAGAAAATAATCTCATCACCGGTCATTATCGAATCCCAAGGAGTTTACGATCCAACGAGTCGTTTTAACGACGTCTTCGCAGCGTGCCATTCAAGTTCGATCTTGGCCATCGGTTAATGAATACGGTGCAAATCGAGCACACATCCTCCGGTTTCCGATCACTCGCGACGCGAGTCACAAACCCGATCGGTCGATCCACAAGGAGAGATCTATCGAGATAGATTTTTCATTTTTTTTTTATTCTTTCCTAATTGTCCCGTATCTTCTGCAAAAGTTCGTGCAAACATATGTTCTATTCGTCCTTGTTTCCCGAGTTATGGCGAGTTTCTTCTTTAACACGTCGTGTTTGTTAAAGAAGCTCTCTAATCATTCATACGCGAGACCAAGAGAAAATGTTTGCAGGATACAAAGTTGAAGTAGTTACTGAGTGAGATAGGCATAGTTCGTTAATATCTTTCGAGATAGTTATACCAACGTGCAACTCGTTTTTTATTGTTTGCACATGACACCCTGAGACTGTTTGATTCTGACAAAAGATCGTCGCGTTTGGTATGGCCGTGGATCGCGAAGGAGTAGGAGAAACCGTAAGGCGCACGAGACCCCGTAACAATGATCGGATAGAAACTTGGAACGTGGAGCGTGTGGTATCGGAACAGGTCTCGGTGGCACCATTAACGGGCGCGGGACATCCCTTCGAAGATCGGAAAAGTCCCGGAGGCCAGAAAGGCTGGAGGCCCGTTTCCGCGTGGCCGTCGAAGAAGAGGTCGAAGACGAAGAATAAGTCGTCTGTTCTGGCGGAGGAGGAAGAGCTGGCCTAGAAACGACGGTTCTCCGATCTCCGATCGGAGTTGGTGGGTTTTCAGGCTTCTTCTCCCCTCGGTGGGTTCTCTCTCGCGTCCAGCTGGCCCCCCTCGTTTGACCGACCGTCGTCGACGACGATGGTAATGGTAAATGGCCCGTGGAGAGGCTCTCCGGTCCGCGCCTCCACTGGAAACGGGAGCACGCCACGTGAAAGTAGGAAGGGGAGGCTATAGCCGGACCGACGTCGCTTCGTGCGCCTCAGTCGTTCGTGGACCTCGAAGGACGATAGAGGTCGAAGAGGGCACGCTTCCTCCTCTCTTCTTTCCTCTTCACGGCTTCGCCACCCGTCTGCTCTCCTTCCACGAAGCATCTTTTTCCCGCGCGCCAACGGCCTTATCCTCCTTAACGACCCGGTGGCGAGACACCACGAACGTCCACGCAATAAGATAATCGCACGCAGACGTCCGCCCACTGCGCACCGAGAAAGTTGTCTCTTTGTATACGTCCTGTACACGCTGGTTTTACGATCGTGGCAAGAGCCATCCGAACGGATCTACGTCGACAGTATACCCGAGGATGCAACGTCACGTCTCCCTCGTCGTCGGGATCGTCCTGCTGTGTTGCCTCCAAGGTCGGTATCGCTTTTAACCTTCGCGCGCCCACGATCCACCGATCGTTCCGCACCGGTGAAAGTCCGCAACAGGTCGCAGCCTCGTTTTCGTTTCCACGGCCCCCCCCCCTCGCGGTACCCCCTCGTTTTCCGCGACCTTAACGCCGCCGATCGGGGCCGAGAAATTGATCGACGACTCCGTTTCCCGCGCCGTCCCGTTTAATTTCAACGGTTTCACGGTCGGCTAATTGAGAAACAAATGAACTCCACGCGTTGCACCGACAGACGTGGGCCCCCATTCGTTACAACGCCCGCGAACCGCTCCAACGGCCACGGGCAGCGGAACCGTTCCCTACGGATCCCTCCTCGGATGCCTAACGGGTGATCGATAATCGCGCTTAAGTAGTTACACGGCGAAATATTAACTCTTTCGTACCTGATCGACTTTCGTTGAAAGATATTTCTCGTCTCTTTGTAACGCGTTCAGTGCCGTGACGATCGATCCACACCTGGTAATTGTAAACTTCAGTCTTCGCGTAATGATTCGAAGAAGTGGAAGATCCACGTATGTTACGCTGAAACGCGATTTTTGCTTTCAATCGCGATCGACGGTGCGCGTTATTCGGGCGGGAATTGATCCCCGTACGAAGTGGGTCAGTTAACCGACCGCAAAGTTCAAAGGGCCAACGGAGAACGAGGGAAAGCGCGAGGAACGTTTTAACGAGTTAACCCGAATCTTACGGAATTCGCGCGATTCCCAATTCCAAGTGAATTATAATACTCGCCACGCTGGCTTTTTCCGGGAACTTTCGTGTCAGTTTTTTATGCCTTCGCGAAGACGCGAATTATTCGCGTGCTTGGTATTCGATAGTTTTTAAGGTACGTAGTTTATTTCCATGGGCAAGGTGTGTTTGAATGTTAATCAATTATTAATATTCTCCTTCCGACTGGTTCGAGATTTACGTACTCGTTCCTTCATGCAGGATGTATTAACAAATATTAGTGTAAAGTGGAAAATGTGGGAATGTGTGTTATCTAGCAGTAGTTACAGGCAGTCTTGATGGGTACAACACTAATCCTCGATAAAGCTCGCTTTTGATGGCAATTATTTACCGTGGTTTCGGTGTGATTTTATTTGAAAGTAAAGAGATTGGATTCAACGGCTGGAGAATCCTCTATATGCTTTCTAATCGGAGCATTTAGGTTAATATTCGCGGAGAGCGACAGGTACACAATCGTAAATAGTTCGTAGACCATTTTGTACTGGAATGTTCAACCCAACGATTGGATTTTTACTTTTCTTGTTACTTCTTCTCATACGATTCGACGTTTGAGTTATGCACAAACCGTGTTTCGTACAGATTTTATAACCGTGTTATCAGGGTGATAAACCATTACAAAATGCAGTCTGGAGTTGCAATTGTAATAGTTAATCGGATTAAATTTTGCTCGCCTCTGTCGCTGACCCGTATGTAGGTCAGTACGGTTTTGAATCATGGTTTAGTCGAATACAGAACACGTATCTTCTATATCTGCAATCCGAAAGATCTTTCAGGATCAAAGAACGTGGCAACCATGAACAGTCTGGTAAAACCTCGCGTATGGAAAACTGTCCAGGAACGAGCAGTCCATATAATATTAGCACACCAATTTTCCTCATCGCCTTATTGATTTTTCACTCAAATAACCAGAGTTCAAATCAAAATAATTCGATCACCCAGGGGTTAGAATTTCGTCGAAATAAATGAAGTTCTGCCGTACTTCGAAAGGACAGTAGAATATTTTTTACTATGGAAACCTATCGAACAAGTTAACACACTCTGAATATGTACAACGTTACTTAATAAATGCTATTTGAACTAATAAAATTGATATCTATTCATAAAATATAGAATTGCAACTCTTCGAGTCGAACAGCTGAGACTTGGGGTCATCAAAGTGTTAAAAAAGACACTGATCAACGAAGTACGATTGCAATTGCATGGCGTGGCTATCCGACGATCGTTTATCGATGCATTCGTCGCGATCGAACGATAGATGAACCGCGGATGACCGATATGGCAGCACGTGTTCCGGTTTGGTCGCGTGACTCCGGCCCCGAAAAACGTGTTCCCGGTTGCCTTTTGATCGGGCGTTGCACGCGCGGTCCTCGCGCGCGAGAAGCAACAAAACCGACTCCTTCCGGAGCGACGCCGATGCTCCTGTATCGACATCCAGGCTCTCCCTTTTTCTCTTTTTCTCGGCAAATGGCTTTGGTCGGAGCACCCATTGAATTCTCCGCAGGGAGCCCGGTATCTCTCCGCGGCCAAGTGCGATGCTCTTTCAACCGGAGGGGGCACCAGGAGGGGAGGGGATAAAAAAAGGAAGGACCGAGATGGTTTTTCGTTTTAATCTCCCGCACGCTCGCAACGGCTCGTGCACGAGGGCGAGTTCCTTCCTCTTCCTCTCGCATTCTGCGATCCTCCCGGTGCCGTACAGTGGCGTCACTCGATCCGATTTACAGATTTTATTACGCGTAATCGACCCCCATTAAACAAACTTGCCATTCAAATTAAAATATCGAGCATCGAAGCTTCGTCACTGGATTAAATAAAAATTTCGCCGCATTGTCCTTTTCCTGGGACCAACTTAGGAACAAGTAGAGTCGCAAAATGGCGTTCCCCGCGCTCGACGATCGAATTTCCATCGCCAAGAATGAATATGGCACAAAGTTGTACAAAATATCCGACAAGACTCGCGTTTATCGCCACTTCATCGGGCCTGACTTTCAATTAATCCAGCGAAAGAAACCCAAAGAGTTTGTCATCGTTCTCTCACGGGCGCTCTCCGATCGAGCATTTCTGCATTCTCACGCGCTGAGAACGATGTCGTTCCGAGATCCTATAATCTTTAATCCCCCATTCGCAGTCTTCCGCCGTTAGGGCGTAATGGGCCTTCGCAGTCGCATTACCGCGAGTATGCAAAGGGTAAAGTTCTCCTTCAACCAACGCGCCTCTATTTTACTGTTCTCCAACCTCTTTTACTCCGAAACTCGCATCATAAAACGTACCGCGACTTCTCGATTTCACATCATTTGCAAAATTAGCGTAGAATATTTAACCCCTTAGCTTGCAATGAACAAGACGTCTCAGAGACGCGATAAGTCTACTTGGCACGCACAGTTGGAAATTAAATCGTAAGGCAAGTGGTTAACACGTTGACTGCCACACAAAACTACGATTTTAAATAATTGTAAACTGCATAACTTAAAATCCGTCTTTGCTACTTATTTTCGTACGTTGAACTTCGTCCTATACAAATTTATTTAACATTTCAATTTCAATTTCAATTTCAGAATGAATTGTTTTAGTTCCATAGTGAGAAAGTCTTGTCATCCATATATGGGTGACGTGGCAGCCAAAGTGTTGAAGTAAATATTGTTGGATTCCAACACTTTATTTAAGAAAAGAAAACTCGTACAATTACGTCGACTGGAAGACTAGACACTTTCTGTCCGTTTTTCGGTATTGCAGGCGTTTATGTGTTATTGGTAGAGATGGGTAGAGGTAGGGACGATGGTCAAGGGTACGAGGTTCAGGATGAGTAAGGATTAGAAATCTGGACTAGGATGTTTTGGATGAGTAATGTTTGCGAGGTGACGGAGTGGTGTTTGGTCGTGTTGGTCATCCAACAATATTCTTTGCCACATGCAAATTATAGAGTGCATCCTGAAGAAGGTCACTCGGAGTCGAAACGCGGAGGTTTTTGCACGATGTCGTTGCTCTCGTAACCGGAAAAAAAGTGTACCGCTGTTCTATCAGGGAGCAGAGCGTTCGAGGCGTTTATAATTTGTGACACGACAGGCCTGTCCGTGCCGACGCGCGTAAATTTAGTATGCTAATCGTCTACTAAAACTCGCTCGTTCCGTCCAGTCCAGGAATTCGCGATTCGGTGGCAAAAACCAGTCGAGCGTCCTCCATTGGTCTATTCGCGATATCGTCGAGAAGAATTACGGCACGACGCCTGGGCAATAATGCGATTGCAATAGCGAATATAACACGGGCGTAAATATAATATGCTAATGTCGAGAAGCTTCAGGGAAATTTTAATCCATTTTATGGGGCCCTTCGTCGAGATCGTGATTTCCTAAAAATCGCGCGGTCAGGACGTTCGACGTGCAACACACGCATGCGTTGATCGCTAGATCGCCTCCGTGTACAATGTGTTTTATACGCACGATGTTTATTAAAACCTGTTTGTCTATTTCGACGAGCAGCACGACGAAAATAGGCAACATTTTATAACGAAACCAACGCGTTGCAATTTGTTCCATCGAACATTCTGATTTTTATTCGACAAGTAACGAGACAAACGGTCGTGTATCTTTTATTCCGTATTCAATATTTCTAAATGAAAATATTGAACGAAACTTTTGTATTTTATTTATCTACTATATATAGATAAATCATTTAGATTTTGCTGATCTTTGGTATACCAGAACGTCTTCGTTCAAGTCGCGAGGGCTCCGATTGGCAGACGGCGTGTCGCCAATCGGGATCCAGGACGTGTTTCGCGACTTGTCTCCAGCGAATCTACACGTCCCTGAAGTTTGCTCCAATTTTTTTTCCTTTCCTCGGTGTATATTTTTACCCCGACGCTTGTACATACGCGCGGCAGCCACGTGATTGAATAATGGCACGCTATAAACTCGTTGCACGCGTGTACTTACGTACGCGCACGAGAGTGGTCCGAGATGTAATAACGGACGACAGAAGAATGGGGAAATTTATGCGAACCTCCGCGGGGGGAAAAAAAAAAAACGAAAGAACGGTCCAGATGTCCCCCTTCTCGTGGAATTTTTGCGACCTCGGGTAGAACGTACCATCGAGATGTATTATCAGTCGCGTGAAGTCTCGGAGGTGAGATTCTTCCATAAATTTTCAAAGGAATGCAATTTTTAACTGGTTCCTCGTTACCGATCGAATCGAAACTCGGCTCGGAAATATATAAATCTGGCCACGTGCTGCACGACACGTTCCGGTCGACCAATTCGGAATAATAGAAACGGAAATAAGTGCAGCGCGGGATGACACAGTGACATCTATAATATAATTGTTACACGGTTTTACGGAGGTATAAAATTATTCGAGGCACGGATCGACCAATCGAATCGGTATAAATAGATTATTACGTATTTTCTTTTGTTTTATAAAGGACTTAAATTGCAATGATTATGTAAAATAGGTTGGAAGTATATGCATACACTTATTGGAATGTGTAGGGTGGACTTTTTGGAGCGACTGTACACGCCCATTGGCGCACACAGGGGGGGGCACATGGAGGCAATTGCTCCCCCCATACTGCAAATACCATTTTTTAAAGACAAACTTCGAACGAGGATACTCCATTTTATTTTATTTCTAACAGCAACAAATGTTAATTCGTTTTCACAACTCTTTTTCATCGCGAGTTTTTTTTGTCGAGTCCAGTCGATCGACAGAAATATAGAATCATATCTGGGACTGTAATACGAGCACTACCGTTGGAAAATAAATTATTATCAATAGTATTGCCGATAAGAACATATAATATGCCCGAGCAAACGGACATGCCCCAGTTGTCGGTCACTCGGCGCAGTTCTTTTTCGATATTCTGAAAACAGGTTGTATTTGACGATAGCTGCGAGTTTCGCGGGATAATTTGTTCCTTCCAAACGATCATAATTTTTCTCTGGTTAGCATACGTAATATCATCTTCGTAGATTTCATTACAAGCCTCGAATAAACGTCCCCTCTTAAAACAAAACATCCACGGTGATTTCGTATCGTCTGTCGTGGAACAATAGAAAGGGGGGTGAAATTCGTGCAATTTAGTTTCGATCGAATGTCAAAGGACACGCGGTACCCCTTTGACGTAGCGACGGTTTGCCAGCGTTTGTTCTGATCGTGAATCGCGTCACGTCGATCCGATTCCTCGGTATTGAAAACGGTCTGGTCGTCCGGGGAGTCGCGAGGCTGCCTCAATAAAAGATGATCTTCTAAAAGCGTTACGGTTTCGGTTCACTGACTCCTCGACGCGTTCGGATTCCTCGTGACCCGGTTACGTGTCGTCCCTCGGGAAAAACCGTCGTCGTCGCGGACGAGACCGACGCAAAGAAAACGGAAAAGGGTACGGTGTGTTCACTGGCTCTTACGCCGTCGTTCCGTCGACTATGAAACGCATTTTCACAGTCGAACGACCATCCGCGTTCGACGTACCGGAAGAAGGGCACGCCATCCGCCGCCCACCCTCGCGCCAGTCGCGATCTTGCGTTTATTAAAATATGGATTAACCAACCACCTGATGATCGAGAAGAAACTTCGTCGGTCGAACCGGCGAGTTAGTCGGAACAGACTGTCGCTTCTAATTAATTCGTTGCACGACGGCCACCGATAATTACGAACGATTACGTTGCCCCGTAACTCGTCGTGTCTTTCGATCGTGATCTTCTGAAAAGCGGGAAACGCTGCACGCGTGCCAATTAGCGTGAGCCTGTTCTAATTGCATGTATAACGGACAATCCGTCGGTCAGACATCCTGTTCAGCGGTATTCAAAAGGAAATTCAATTACCTCGTACGCGTATCGAAACTGTAGCGCGGGGCGATCCACTCTGCTCGCCATCGGGCGGCCATTTTTGATCGTGAGTCGAATTTGGTAGATTTTAGGGGTATGCAAATGCGCTTCCATCGTTCGAATATGCAAGTTTTGCACTCTATATTCACCCCTCTGCGAATCAAACGCAGAGTACGAGCACCTAACGCGATCTATATGGAATTTATTATATCTTGAGCTTAATTGTACATGAAATTAACGTTGGAAACTTGCTGTTTTTTGTATTAAATTTGTTGGTTATAGTTTATTTCAAAAGACGAGAGCTGGTATTTATTAGCGAGTTTTCAGCCGCGTCGAGCAGCCTGCAGGGATTTCGTTGGTTTTCGAATGGTTCGCGTAACGGGAAACGTCCTTTGTAAAAATGGAGTTAACGTTTCCAGGGACTGAACGCATTCTGGTAGAACGATTCCGCCGATCCGGGGTCCCGGTACGCGTCGGGGCAAAGTGTTCGTGCCTTCCATTGTAGCGTCGGGACACAGCGTAACGGGAGGGCACACGAATTCTGACGGATCGTCGATAAATCGTTCGAGCGGCTGAAAAATTCGAACCGTGTGAAACTTTTTCTTTTACTTTTTCGACCACTCGACTGCCTGCGATTGGAAACGTCGCTCGACCACGCCCCCCGTGCGAGTGTCGTGTTTTTTACCGCGTCCTTCGTCATTCCTTTCTTTCGAGAATCGTGCGGACGTTGGTTACCGTTACTCGAAAATGCTTAGAAAATATTTGTACGGCCTGGTTCTGTGACATCGAAACCGAGGCATGCCGCTACGTTTCTTGTCCCGCCACTTACTTTCGGTCGTTTCGATTGCCTCCAATTACGTGGCGCTATAATAATCGTTACGGCGATGCAACGCCAGAGTGTTCCTTAAATGGATCAAACAGTCGAATTTAAAATACGATGGACGTCTTAAAAACAAGTGACTTGTAATTGTAATCTCTCCGCTGAAATATTTGGTGCAAAACGGTATAAAATGAACGATAAAATCGGAACAATTGTACGTCATTCATATTAATTTTTTAGAGAAAATCAGAGAACATATAATATTTTTTTTTCACGAAATTTTCAAGATCTCCAAGTATTCCCATCAGCTTTCAAGCGGTTCTCTAAATATTTATTTGTCAATTACGATGTTGCTTTTGATTTGCTGAGCTACCATTCGTGCAATAACTCTCGACAGTTCTAGATACAACGAGATATTTAGGCCTCCTCGCGGAGAGCATTCCTCGGAGAGAGTGGCATAGAATTCTAATAAAGATACGCCTCGAGGTTTCTGTTGCGTATCGTTGCGTGTAAATTCAATTAAATCCAAACGTTCGACTCTGGGGAATATTCGCGTTAAACGAATTGAAAAAAAAACACAGTCGGCAATTGGAACACTCTTCCGTGGAATCGCTTTCTTTAATTTCACGAACGTTTTCGACGCGAATCCGGTCTACTTGCGGAATTAACAACCCCGCGAATTAATCGTACGAAAGCATAAACTCGGATTATACTTTCAGCGTTTACGCTTTGAACGTTGCTATTTTCTAGCGTGGATTTCTCAATTCGCGTTCGAAGAAGGCCGGCATCGATGTAATCAATTAACGCGTTCACTATCTGCGCTGGTGATCATGAATTCTACTGAATAGTCGACGATATTTTCAATAAAAATAAATACTCAATCTTCTTCTTCAAACAGTATCGATTATTGAGGCCCACAAGTGGGTCAGTGGACAGCGAACGTGAAAAAATATTTGCTTCATTAGTCTAGATTGTGTTTTGCATAAATTGATCGCATCCACCGCGAAAGATCGACTCCCATAAGAACGATCTAATGGGTGTTTCCCCGGCGTTGCAACGCTAAGTGTACCCGGGCTATTAAGCCTATAACCACTTGATCCGGAGATCAAGAGCATGTTATCTACCCCCGGCTGCTACAGCATCAGGGTTTAGGCTCGGAATTACTAGCTCCTTCGACACGTCGTATCGTCCAAGAAAGCTACTTAAATAACACCATCTTGTTTCCCAGCACAAATTAATTGTAACGATCCTCTCTCTTAGCTCTTTTTCGGTCTGGTCAGACTTTTCGTTCGCCCTTTATATGCTCTCATATATTCTTCAATTACCGATGCAGATTGCATAGGAGGAACTATTTCGATGCTTCCAGGTTCTCAACACGTTGGCTGCCATTTTAGTTTTCCATTTCCAGAAGTATCTTCGTTGTTCGTTCTTTTGACGTACCTATTAGGTATTAGTCTTTCTCAAATTCAAAGCATCGGTCACCGGTGACCACCACGGCTCTCAAAGCGATAAAATATGATTCTGTAGTTGAATTCTCGTGGAATTGGAGTAGATATATTTCGAGAGTAAATCATGGTGATAGACTATTAGACTATTTTCATGGCGTTCGCGATCCTCTCGGTGCCATCGCTAGTCCCGTCGCGTAACAGCTTCTAGTTGTAACCCTCGCGCGAAAGTCGAACTGCTGAGTAAATCGCGGCGCGGAGATGCGTGAGTACGATTTTATGCTAAGTGGAAAGGTGTCCGTGCACCATCGGGCACGGAGCACGCACGGCAGATGCTATCGGAACACAGTTTCCTCGTCGTGTGGTCACCCGGGCATTTGCGCGGCTCCTAGGAAACGTAAATTATTCATTAAACCCGCGGAACGAATCTGAGTCACGTTCTCGTTCGCCTTTGAGCGTCGATTTTTCATCCCGCTGCCCGACAAACCATCCACCGCCGCCTCCAACCCAGAAAATCGACTACCCCCCTTCAGCCAGAGTCGAGGAAATCTAAAATTTTATTCTTAGATCTCCAAAGAAATCCTTAGCTAGCTTTTAACTTAAACTTCATCCTGGTAGCAGAGATGATTAGCTAAGAAAGCTTGCGACTCGAAGGACCACCCCGTGATGGGGACTAAACCAGACGAAATGGTTTTCTATTATTTATGCAATATCACTTGTTGCAACGAGTTAACTTCCTATAGAAATTCCAACCAGGTTCGATGGACCTTCTTCCTTCATTTTTTGTTTCTCTGAGGGTCAAGTCCGTTTTTCTAGCTATCTCTTTCAGAGTCGATTCTTCTCGTACGCGCCGTTTCGTTCGCACAATGAGGCCCCGTGCCGAGTTTAATGGAACGTATCGGGGAATCTAGTACAGCCGACAGAGTCGGATTCACTAGTCACGGCGCTCTTCTGGCTCGATTTTTCTCCGCCGATGGACCATTTGCTTCTCCAGCGTCATCCTATCCGACGCGAGATTTATCAGCGACCGTTGAGCGACTGCGCGACGTGCGCCGTATTTAATTATTAATTGAACGCCAGGCAATCTATCTTGCCACGGTTCGTTGAAACTAACTTCACTCGCGTATAAAAGATTTTTCAATAACCCTTTCCCCTCGGACCATCTGCGCCGCCATAGCCACGACCAAACGGTAGTCTCAAACACTCTTGCCACACGAATATTACAAATTTGGGATTCCCTTTTCCTATACGCAATTTTCCAAAAGATTTTCGACGCGTCTCAGCCTCTGTACTTGAGTCATCAACCTCCGTGATCTCCGGTCGAGACCTCGAAACGTTTCTTGCGCGAGTTAGGCGAAGCCTCTTATAGTCATTTGGCCTCGAGTCGCGGAGAAATCTCCATGCGAAGAAAACGTCATCCAGGAAGTGATGCATGTTCCTCTGCGATTCCATTCTCACGTGTTTTATAATTGCCTATGTTTCGAACGAAATTTAGTAAACGTCTTGATAAACGAGACGACCGTTACGAGATTATCTCTCATAAAAAAAAGAGAATATACGACGCGATACGTATGTACGTATGTAGTACCGTGGTCGAAACGGTACTCGCTCGGGGTCGGATTTCAGTTATAAATTCGCGGCGATTGCGGCGTGGCGGTCCCCGCTCGCGTTTCATAATTCAAGATCCGTTTCCCGCGGCCGTTATTAACGAGTTCTGGTCCCTCTCGGTCCCAACCGCGCCTCTGACCAATATTTAATACGTCGATCTCTTCGTGCTCGAACCCATAAAACGGAGGGGGTGGAAAGCGTACGTAATTGCCATTGATTAAATTATCCGTGCGTTTCGTTAGCGCCCTACTTTCTTTCTCGGACGTTCGAAGAAAACGTCACATCTATTAACGCCACGACACGGCCTCACGTTTCACCTCGCGCGACTTTCCCGAGGCTCGCGATGAAAGGCTTTCGAGTTCGAGCCGTTTCTTAATCAACGGATCTCCGAGTATCGAGGTCTGAACATAATCGATTCGAACCGTTTCCATTCCGAAATGAGACGCGAGCGTTGATATTATCGTAATTTATTTATCTGAGGCGATAATCACCGGGGGATATTGGGTCATTGAGGCAATTGAGTGATCCAAGTTGGAAAATTCGAAAGGTGAAATATGGAATATAAATATGGGTTTTATAATCGATTTTTCTAAAGACGTTGAACAATCTTTCGTCGTCCAGAAGAGTGGAGATTACGAAATAGTAGAATCACGTGCGGAAACCGCTGGTTCGAGACAGTGGTAGGACGAGATTCGCGCGTCAGGTCTACGAAAAAAGGACGCGTTGACAAAGAAAAGACACTGTGATCCTAATAACAGCAGGGATAGGCGCGGGGTTATTATTAGTATCCAGGTTTAGACGCGCTATTAATACGCCAACCTGTTCGACTCGTTTCTCGGTCTACTCCTGCCAGTCAACTATTATTTAGTCGAACGTGGCATCGAGCATCGATATTTTCGATAAGATCACCGTACGAGCGACGTACGTCTACTCTGTGATAACCGGCTACTTTATTATGCAACGTACGCAGAGCGACGGCCTATCGATGGTACCTGTTCGATTAATAACCAGTCGTTGCGCCATATATCGTGGTTAAACGCGATAGTTCCTATTGACAAATGTTCCATGTCATTGGCGTTCGATTTTGACCGCATTGAAATCGGCCATTGCTGCCACGAACCCTCAACAATAATTTACTAGGCGCAAAAATAAGCTTTAAATAATCTTCTATTCATGGACGTCGAATTTCGAAAGTTTTACCAAGCAACCGAGTTTAGAATATTTATGGGAGGCTTGTTATTAATGGTAGGTCTGGGTTAGGTGGAAAACATTAATTCTCTGGGCGGGGCAAATATTATTACAAGCAAATGAATCTCCTCAAGGTCATGGTTTTCGATATTTCAAGATCACCGTCGTTTTTCCAAACGGGATTACACGTTTCCGCCATTACGGTGCACTCGGGCTAACGCCGTGGCAAACACAGTGATGCATCGCGGCGCGAACCTCGGAATGACCTTTACTATTTCCCGCGCTCAGGATCATTCGAAAGTCATGTCGCGATAGATCACTTTGGCATCGGTTATACCTAATACCGTAATAAATGCGCAGTCCTGTTTCTCCTCTACCTAGAGACGATCTCGAATGGGGAATAGGCGATCGTGATACTTGCGCTCGAGGCACTCTATTTTCAGTAGTTTTCAACCCGAGTTATGCTAACTAATAAAAAAGAGAAAACACGTCCGAAGTTTCACGGATATTACACCTCCCATGATCGTTCGTTGTTCCGCGTCGATGGGTCGTTAATCATCTTTGTGTATCCTCCGCGAAAGATCGCTATCTGCTCGGGGGATCGATCGGTTCCCCCGAAAAACGAGAAGTCACCGTTTTAATCATCGATCCGACGAGGCCGGTCCCGTCGATTTGCTCCTGGCACCTTTTTCCCATTATTAGATTCTCCGGGGGAAACGCGAAGTCGCGGCGAACGACCATCGATCAAAGGAGCCTGCGGGGTTCGAAAGTCAACCTCGAAGAGCTCTGGACCGCAACCTGATCCCTGGATCCGCGGAACTCCTCGATCGATAAACCAGTCGACTGTCCTTTCGGGAACAACACCGTTAGCGTCGCTCGATCCATACGACGCTTGACTTACTTCGCTGACCCGAAGACCCAGTGGACGTGTTCCCGTGAATTTCAAACGATCCCCCCCTCTGGGAACATGTACATCGAACAATGCCACTTTTAAGGCAAATTTAACTAGTTCTTCATCAATGGAACATCTAAATCTTTTAATAATCCATTTACTCTGATACTGTTCTATTTTCTCAGTCATAATTGTCTTTCTATTCTAATAGACACCATTTTCAGAGACTCTATATCGAGAGGTTCTCTTTGCATTTCAAATTCCAAATTAATGTTCAAGTCTTTCGGTACCAAAATGGCGGCAGTGGAGAAACGGACCAAGGAAGCTCAGTTTCCAAAGAGTTACCAAACAATATCGAGTACCAATCTTTTGGACGAAATGATTTGAAATAATTATCGATTGCAGAGATCCTCCGCGAGTTCGCGATGAATTCGATGAGCGTAGATGTTCAGTCCAGCATTACATCGAGTCGATGGTCGTCCGTAACGATATGCGCATAAAAGATTTCGTGTACTCTTGCCCGGTAAAGTACTCGTCGGGTATTTACGCCCGCACCGTAACGATATGCTCGTCACGTTTTTTCTTCGACTTCGAACCATTCACCGCGCTAAAATGCGAAGGCTCCCCGGTTGGCGAACCTTCTCATCGCCATCTTCTTCCTACGGTAGAGTTTTCTGCCCCGTTTTTCATCTTTGTTTCGTCGAAAGTTAAGGAATACGAGCTTTGGGGACCAATTCGATGACGTGCTCGTTAAAAACGATACGTATCGGTTCTCAAGCAATGGAAGTATCAGACAGGTGTCGAATTAAGTAGTCACGGAGAATCTCCATAATACGATACTCCGTTATCCGCTCTATTGTTCGATCAGAAGCCTTACAACCTAGCGATGGTGTATTGTTTGGCAGATCTTTCGTTTCTCGATTATTATCTGTGTCTTTTTCCCATATATTCCATTTGGTAATCTCGTTGGACCCTTTCCACGCAACATTCTTCGTAATAACTTTCTTAAATATTAGTTAAATCAATGTTTTTCTCTCAGACATCTTTAGTTTCAATTCTAACAAACTTTTTATTCAAAAATGAACAAATCTATCCTCCGCCAGGTCTGCATCCTCGTTTAACTTATATTAAACAGAAAAGGATTCAATTTGAACACCGTCGAGATTAAAAGACCGATAGAGTAACGTTTTCAGGCGTTCAACAATAATATTCAAATCGATCCATCGACCTGGAAAGGCGATATGCTATCTCACGCATCTATTGCTTGGATTTTTTTTTTTTATCGCGATTCGACTGTAGCTCCGAAGCAACGGCCACGGTACAATTAATATTCGTTATTCGATTGGTAAAGAATGAAAATTTATCGAGACGAACAGGAGGCGACAGCCGGAGGAGCGAGGGTAGAAATCTTTATTAATGGCCCGCTGACGTTGGCCGGTTACGTCGTCGTTTTATTTCCTGTGGGAATTGTAAACAGGTATCAAACTCGATGTAATTGATACGTATCGACGGTTGCATGTCTCAATAGGTATCAAGCGGGCCGTAATCATTCTACTTGATGGATTGATACAGGGGAATCGGTTCCCGACGTCGGGGTGCGTCGATAGTATCTAAACGCGTCTCGGTTCCGTCGCTAGCGTCCAGTAATTTCTGCATAATCGCGGCCAGAGACCGACGAGACTTTTTCCGAATAATAGATGATGAATGCGGGACTGTCCATAATGATTTATTCGCAAACGTTTACTCGATCGAACCGTTACTCGGACAAACCTTTGTTCGTTCTGCACATTTGCGATAAAAATTGCACGAAGAAGCGTTATATTCTTGAATTTTTAACAATTTGGAAATTAAGAGGTAATCTGAAAATTCTATAGTGACCTCGCTGAGAGAATCTGCATTCTAGAAAACAGTAAACCTCGTCTCTCGTACGTTTAGTAATTATTTGTATGCATTAGTGTCGTTATTCCCGGGTCACGTGCATAAAATAAATGGCTGTTATTAAGAGAATACTATTGACTGTTCCGGTACTCATACAGATGGCAAGGCACGAGGTGGGGATGGATTAACGATCATTAGCGAATAAGAAACACGAATGTGTTATAATAATAACGAGGCACGCAATTATGGAGGTCGGTTGGCCTTGAATTAAAATCCCTGCTCGACTTCCTCATTCCAATTAACTTCCGTAGCTCTCAGTCCTCCGATCATCGCCCTCGTACTAAAAAGCTCGAATTTAGTACGGTAAAATCTCGATCGGAACATCGATTACTCGAGCGTCGATTTATCTACGATCGCCGTACGGTTTAAATATTTGTTATTTAATTAGCAGCTTTCAATCTCCGGAGATATTTCCATCTGTTCGAATTATCCTCGATTCCGGTTGGATTATAGAAAATCGACGATCATCGAGATCGTTTCCAATCGCGTAAGATCGAGACGCCTCGGCATCGGTGACCATTAACGACAGTCGCCTCGTCAACGAAGGCGGATATAGGCGATTTCAATTTACAGGGAACGTCGATGGGAGATTTCTAAACGATCGTAACATGTTCCGTTTCGAAGCGCAACGAAACGAACGAAAGATGACGCGTGATGTTAGCATTCGCAGGGACGTGTTTAGTTTCAGTATTATCGGGACGTGTCTATCCCGGGCTGTCGGTTTCACGCTCCAGTTTTCCGGTTTTCGCGCGTCAAATGATTTCACCGGATTATTATCAGAAGGAAAGGATTAATCGTCGATGCGATGACTCGATTAAGGGAAGCTGAGAAAGAAAATTATTTTCCCGACAGTTCGATCTGTTGATTCTACACTCCCCGTCGTTGAACGTTGTGATCGCGTAACTTGCCATCCGATAAATGGTCGTTCGTCCGCGATAATGATGTTGTTGCCCCACGCGGTGTCCAGTCATCGGGTGATAAATGATCGCGTACGCGGCTACCGCGAAATTAGATTTGCCTACGGACCCGTCGTCCATGTTTTACGCGACGAAGGACCGTGAAACCCTGGCCTAGACTCGTAAGTAGGTATGGAGGTAAGGTCGAGGTCGCTTTCGTGCTCCTTCTTCTCGGTGAACCGCAGAGAGCCGTTGCTGTAAATTAATAGCCGCGTCCGCGGCTGAAAGCTTTCGCTTCTCCTAAGCCAGTATCAATGAAAGATCGGGATCGTCGACTCCGCGACGGGGAGCACCGATTTCGAAACGCCGCGTCTCCACGAAACCGGTCGCGTTCGGTCATAAGCCGCCGCGCGACACGAGAAAACGAGAAAGATTCAGAATTTTTTCTCGCGGTATTCGATCGAGAATACGATCGTTGGCTTTTGTATGCTGTAATACGGATAAAAATCGGTAAGTAGGATCGAGGTCGCTTTCGACGCGCCGGAACCATCGCTAACGAACGACAATGATCAAGGTGATCTCCTGTTTACAGTTATTTGTACACAAATTATGCAATATATACTTTCTTGCTCGATAGACATCCTTTCGATAAAGTTGCCTCGATCGCAAGAGAATAGAACCGTAACCCAAAAAGGTTCCCATTATTACCAAACCAAAATTGAATGTATCGTATGGTCGTTGAACGTGGTAAACGATTTTCTAACAGCCGAGCCGATTGCAACCGAAATATTATATGCAACGGTGCGTGCGAGCGCGTCGACACAGGAAACGAAGCGCGTTAGAAATTATGGAGCTGTAAAATAAACACACCGAGGGGAAAGTAGTCTCCCAGAATTTCTAAAACGAACGGTTAAATTTGTAATTGAGATACGATGACGTCGTGTAGCAAGAGTTCAGATGTTTATTACCCGGCAGCGAGCTCGACGTTAACGATTCCCAGGCTTTAACGGGCACCGTTTCCGACGCAATCTCCATTTAGATTTATTTATATGCAACGTCTCTATCCTACCTTAACAATATTTCGAACTTGTGGTTAAATCCAATTTATATTTTCTTTAAATCCAATCGAACGATTCGAGACCAGAAATCATTACTATTCGTCGTACGAATACCTCTGTGTAAAAGTGAAATTAATTTAATTATTAGGAGGACCACCACCGATCAAAGATTCATAAAAATCTGCAATTTATTTCGTACAATAAATTTACGAAAAATTGCCTGTTACACATTTAGGTTGTACGGTTTTTTTCAAGATTTAGTAATTTTGCGATGCATTATTCATGTCGGGACTGACCATTCGCCTGCTCGTAGGGTAATCGTGCTCGGTGTTTTTCCTTTTAGCGGCAGGAGGTTCCGTTTCACCGATTAATAAATAAATAAACGACCGGGACTCGAAGGCGCAAAAAAGTTCAACGATCGGCTGTGGCGTTACGGCCGAGGGAACGCCGACCTTGGTCGATAATTATCTTTTCTCTGGGACGCGGTGGCGCGTTTCTCCTTAATCACTCAATATTCCGTCCCTCTTACCTCGTTTTACTCTAATTACCTTTAATACGCAATTTCCTTAAACGCTACGTGCGCGTATGATTTACCGTACGCTTCTCACGCCGCCTCCCCCCTCGTCCCCCTTTCCCCACCAAACGCGTCCGCGATTCAATGAAAACTCTGACGAGCATCGCGCGGAGGAAATCTCGAATTACATCCGAAGGTTTATGCTCGAGGTGCTCGCAGGCCAAGCATCCTTATGGGATTCCACGGTTTTTATTGCCCAGAAGACTTCTCCACAACAGCTTCCAAACTTTCTGGAAGCTATCGTAAACTATCTACGATAGCACTCCATTTGTTCCGACCAGCGATCATCGAGTACAGGGAGAATTTATTTCTCACGAAAGTATAAAGATGCATTGGTTTAATTGCAATCATTATGCATTTGTGTCGCTCGGTGGAGGTTAATCAGCGACCTTGTACTCGGTGACGTAAGTAAATCGCTATGAAAACCCACTTAGCGATTTAGTCTGCGAGAGGGTTGCAGAGGGACGGGGTTAAGCACGCCCAAGTTTCTTCGTTAAGACCAATTAAACTCTGCGTTGCGATACAATTGCATTACATCCGCGTAACGACGTAATTAAACCGATGCAAAAACAGAACAAAATCCGCTGTATTCTTGCAAAGGCCGCCACTGAACATCAGACATATGCTTTCGTAAGAAACATAAGTGTTTCTGGTAGATGGCACAAGTTATTTAACGGTCGTCGCTGGTATTAATTAATAACTGTATCGTTCATACAATAGGGGATTTTTTATTCCTTCCCAGCTATTAATACCTCTTTCGATTCACGCTCGGATAGGTGGATCCATTCTCACGGGTCAGTTAAGCAAGATTTCACGTTGATTCCAGCATAATTAACCTCCGAATAGAGCGAAGCATACTAAGCATCGGGCGAAAAGGTTCACCGGACTATTCTAATCGGAATTGTTCGCCCGGACGCGTCGCGATGATCGATCCCGAATTGTTGGGATTTCAGGATGCCTGCTCGTCGCCACGGAATTGCCATTCAACGGAGAGTTTGTGGCGAGAGGTTCGACGAATCCGGTAATAGGCTGCCGAAATTCTCGATCCCCGTCGTCGTCCTTTCTCCCGTTATTCGAAACCACGCGGTCGCGCTCTTTGCGCCGAAAAATTCCATTCGGGTGACGCGCCAGGTCGAACGCCTGCGCCCGCAAGTTGCGCGGACCGTCGCTAAGCTATCACGCGTGCGCGCCAAGTTGCGCCAAAGGCGCATCGTTTGCGCTAGCGGTCCAGTCACGGTGCGCTGACTGGTCCCGGCCAAATATTATTCATTCACGCTTCGAAGCATCGAATAACATTCGGAAGATCCATGACCGCGAGGCGATCGTACCGTAACCGAGGCGTTAACGCAAATTCGAATCTAACTCGAAGCGCGTGTCGGACTTGGCGCCTTGAAATGCAGCCAGGAAACGCGCGAAAAGGAAGATTAAAATTCGAAGGGAAACCACCGTGACGGCGGAAAATGAAGACTAGTTTTTGGGCCCAGATCGAAACACTCTTTTAAGAAAAATGGTTGAAACGATTTTATATAAAAATTATTATCGTAATCAGCTTGAGAGGGTTTTAATAGCTGATGTCGTTCAGTAAATATTCTATTTATTTCTGTATTCCAGCCGTACGAATGTTTTAGTCGCCGTGGGTATTGGATACGAAAAGGTTCCCGTCCATAAATAAACGAACGACGGGGACAAAAGTAAACGCAGGAATAAATGGAACAAACAGCGCCGTGCAAGATCTCTCGTTGCGCTTGAACAAGCATCGCCGGAGCAATTCCTAGCGGACTTGGAGAGATAGAACGAGCGTCGGGCGCGATTCGCTTAGGCACGCGAAACACGGAAAGAAGGGAATCGCACGCGACTCTGTCCACGTCGATTGAAATTTCCGTCGGTCGGCGAGTACGAGACACGCACCTCGGCGATTTTCTGCCCGTCTTCGAAACGAACAGCCCGTACACTTCGGAATTTTCGCGCTGCAAAACAAATTTTATCACATTTACATACTTTTACGCTCCCTTTGAATTCGTAGGCTCACGAAATAGCGCGAAATAGATCGTCTCGAGTTAAATTATAGCTTCAGGAGCAATTATTTTCTATTTGAACGATGAGAACCAGTTTCCTTTAAAATGGGAACGTCTCGTGATTAATAATGGGCACTTCGTTAAAAGATATATAGAAATGTCTTCGATGTAAATATATTTACGTTCCTACCTAATATTATAAAATGATTGGTGGACCTTGTGAAAATACCTGCACCGTGGAATTCGCAAAAAAGGAAATGCCCGTATCCGCGCGCGCAATAATTTACATCAAAAGTCTACATTTTGTAATTGCTTACCATAAATAACTTGCAATCTTTTCGCTTTCGTTTCCGAGCCACTGCGTTCTGACGCGGAATCTCTTAAAATGTGCAACGTTTCCCGTGTGGTTTCTTCATTTTTTACGGACACATGCCCCCGCGCCGTAACGGTATCCGAGATTATCGATAACGCACGAATTAAATCATTTTCGTTTCCCGCGAGAGGATTTTCTGGTTTGGATTTCTTGAAATTGTCTGCGCCGTTTGTGCACCGCCCCCGGGGGCTCCTTTAGAAAGCCTGTTCAATCTGGTAGAAGTGCAGAATTTATGATTTCTGAGCCGTGCAGTAACAATTTATGGACGGAAGCCACCACGTTGCACCCGGGAACAGCGTTTAACATAAAATAGAACCGCTCGTCTGCGGTATAATTATCAAACGCGTTTGCATTAATTTCATATTCCCTCGCAATGCAAATCGACTGATTAAACCCTCGATATCCGCGTCCAAAAACCTCATTAACTGAAACTCACAACATGTTGCAAAAATCGATTACAATCATTTGCAACGCGTTAAATGTCTCGACGATCTATTTGTACAATGTCCAGTGCCTGGCTCGAAACAATTTCCGGACACAAAATCGATGGATTCCGTGACGTTCTCCGGATCGGCGATCCGTCACGCTGCGTGGCGTGGATCGAGAGGAGAACGATCGCGACGAAAAAACGCGTCGAAGAACGGGGAAGAAAAAAGAAGGAGGAAGGCGACGCGCGATGGCGTGTGCACGTTCCTCGTACGCGTCGATCGATCGGAAAGGTTTCTCCGATCTAACGGATCGAGAGCCACCGGTTCGAGCGCGCGCGCCCGTCGATGCTCGCGGGAGATCGAGCGATCTGGGAGGTAGTTTTTTCGCCCCAGTACTCCACTTACCAGCACGCCACTTAAACCGAACGGCGACGATTTATGGAACGCGACTCGTTTGTCGTGCTCGTTCGCGATCAATGCGACACACATACCGTCGTTTTTTGTCGATCGCCAGGGCCACGCGCCCAGCCGTGATCCTTCGTGTCTCCGAGACTCTCGACGGTTAACGTTACTTCGATAACGCGTTTTTTCCCCCCCTCCTCCTCGTGGAAGACCACGATCGTGAACTTCCGCGGTCGATATCCGCGCGATACCGGTTAATAAAGTATCGCTCTGTATCAGTGGTCGCCGTTCGACCGTCGAGATCCAAACGGATAGAGAAAACCGAAGTCGTTTAAAAATTGTTCTATCTCAAAATTACGATAAGATCCATCGTCTCGATTCGTTGTGAGAAGCGGCTGGATATTACGGGGATTGGAAAAAATGTATAAGTAGTCGAGTCAGGGCCGAGCGGATAACAGTGGCTGGAATTCGAAGGACGGCGTCGTTTTGCGGTCGTTCGATAAAACGGACACACGTTTCGCATTAAAATCGCGGGACAATCTCGTTGGCGAGATCGGGTCTTAATGCGTCACCCGTCTGTCGCCGTTTATCTGCCTTTACACACTGTCCCGATCGTAGATACGAGCGTTATCAAAACATACTATTCCGGGCTGCAAACCGACTGATTGCAGCTCGGTCGACCGTTGCTAATCAAAACTGGTTCCGCGTGTGACACCGCGCGGCGCCGTTCGAGAGGAAGATCGCGGGGTTCGTTCGACGAGATTTCGAACGAAACAATGCTCATAAATGCTAATCACGCGGTAACGGTTCGGAGGCAATCTTGCCTAACTGTACACGCGACGACTTCGCGTTTTCGTTCGCCGACAAAGAGGCTAATTAAATCCTGAATTTGCGATCTCGAAACGAGCGTGAACAGTTTCTAGGTATATTTAGACTGTGGCCACTGGGGGGGGGAAAGAAAATTACATTTTCATGTGCACCGATACTTGGAACCAAGATCGCTCGAGTCTTTCATTTTGAATTGATCCAACTATTGTTATATTGAGAATGCAGGAACGTTGAATATTCGTTAAAATTCTTTGTTCCATCGATTGGTTCAGAGAAAATGCAGATGATAAATCGCACGTATATCCCAGCGCGTCATCCTCGTTTCTCCTGCATCGCTGTTAAGCCGCTTCTTTACGACGTTATCCGAACAATAGCGGCGGAAGAAACGAGATCGTTTCGCGGAGATACGAAAGTGGCGACAATAAACGTCCTCTCGAATCCGAGATTCTTTCGTACGGGAACGCGCTCGAACAAAGTCGCAGAAATGGCTATGCTCCAAAGGTAGAAACAACGTCTAAAATTGCAATCGTTTAATTTTGACCAAAAGGAGGGCAAACGATCTTGAGTATTATTCCTTAAAATTGCTTCTAAGGACGCGTAGAGACACGCCACGAGAGAATTTTTAGCATCGTCCTTCGCGTGGCTGACGAACCGTACGGAGATGGAGCCGAAAAATAGAGGATCGAGTTTAATTATCGCGGCTCGCGTGCACCATAACAGAAATAAAGGCTCGTTAATGCAACGCAACGCGGACGTGTTACGGGACAATGCTATGAGGAAGACGAGATCGTTTCACGGTGATAAAGAGGCTTGGCCGCGCTGGGAAGATCGACCGTGGCAACGTTAGCGGAGGCTGCACGAGAACCCCGGGAGCCGTGATCAGGCTGAAACCACGAGTGCACGAACGACCTTACCGCGATTTTGACGCTATCGATTGCGAATGATTTACGCTGCCCTCGCTCACGCCCTGCTCGAGATACCGCCACACGCGATCATACGCGGCGCTGCATCGTTGCCCCGGAATTAATGGATTACTCTCGTTACGAATGGACGCGCTTCTGCCCCGCCTTTTCAACCTTCCCTCCATGATGATGCACCCGGCAACTCGATCGTGGATACGCTGGATTCAAAGTGATCTTACGCGGATTGGTCCTCAGAGTCAGAGTCTCGCCAAAGGAGAAATATCACTTTTTCGTTTCTTTAACACGTTGACTGCCAGACCAAACCCCGAAAATTAAAAGGAAAATTAAATTTTGTTTTCAGACAATTGGAAACTAGCATACCAAGAATTTGTCATGGAATTTATTTTCACAGACTCGTTAAAATTCAAGGGCCCTACCTAGCTCTATTTTCTTTTACATCTAATCTTGGGAATTAATTTTTTTAACTCCTTGGTGAAAAATCGTGTCACCCATATCTGGGCGACGTGGCAGTCAATGTGTTAATAAATTCACGATCTCCATTCATTCTATCTAATACGTTCAATGTAGGGAACCTTCGAAATAGACAATACAAATGCAACAATATCAAGAATCGTTAACTCGAAGCTCCCATTTGCTTCTCCACACTTATTTGCCAGATTTGACACCAAATAAGTTTATATAACCATCAAACGAACCAATAGAGATCATAATAGACAGCTATTAGAATTCGAAGTAGATTTTTTTTAAAAACGAGCATAGTTTGAAACCGGAGATTTTCCAGGAACGACCCCTCGCGATACGAAGTAGGAAGGAGTTCCACGGGCGAGGGACATCCTGGGAGCCTAAGAAACGTGACGCGTCGTGCGCGCCCTGGCCAGAGATAACCGATCGCTGGCGTGCGGTACAATTTGTCAACCCGCCGGAACGTATCGTCCCCGGCCACGGAATTCATAAGAACGCGCTCTTGGAGCCAGGCTACACCCGCGATTCCGGTGCTCGAGGAGCTCGGTGTCGCGCACGCGCTCCACGGTAAATCGCATGCGTCCCGTGCAATCGTTTGCATCTGCATGCCGCGCGAGCGTAATACTCGCCGGACGTTCCACCGTTAATTAAGTCGGACACGAGTCTCGCTTGTCCGCGGCGTTTCTCGTTTCTCGCGACGCGATGAATCCTCGCCGGGTATCTCGTTTCCAGGGGACCGAGCTTTTTCCTAGCCGGTTCGCGCGTGTCGGTTTAATTGACACCATAGGGTTACCCTTTGACTACGAACGACGCCGTACCCTGTACCATTTATCACCCACTACCTAGCCCAGACCTAGGCCAGGGCTAGTTCAATGTCTACACGATAGAATGTTCTATTTAGAGCTCGTCTAGGTCTGAGTTAGGAGGCCTGGGTAGTCGAAGGTCCACGGTTGAACCCTCTGTGGCTACGAATACAGAGTACAGAAGGTTCTATTTAGCTCGTATAAGCCAGAGAATAGTGGAAGGTCCATGGTTAGTCCTTTGACTATGAATATCGTCTATAGAATGCTCTGTTTAAAGCTCGACTACATCAAACCTAGCCTAGACTAGTTGTCCTCAGCGCCTAACTCAGACCTAAGGGTAGTGTTGCTGTTTGCTATACGAAGAATGGAATGGTCAGTTGAGGAGCGTACATATAGGAACAGCACTTGCGAGAGAGACAAGAGCATAGCCCTCTAGCGGCACACTCGTGAGGATCCCTGTATCGCAACCGGAAAGAGTTAGCTTTTTGCTAGGCGAGAATCGAAGTTTTTTGTGCCTCCCAATCAGAGGGCAAGTAGATATAGCCAAAAAAGTCTGCGGTCGTCGGGCACAACCGCCGTGAAAACGTGATAATCTTGGTCGTTGGATAAGCAAGCGATCATCGACGCTAACCACCGTGCTCGAATGGACATTTTCTCTGTGGCCCGGCGAGTCAGCCACCGTGCTGCAAAGAGTTAATTATCTTTCCCTCGAATCGAACGCTCTGTCACTGCGTGCCGTGTGCGCCGCGAACCGCAACATCCATCCAGTCCATCTAACCCAGGCCCGTTTTTCTGCCCGTGTCTCCGGGAATAGCAACCCGGCGAAACAAGAACAAAAGCCCCGTCCGGCACATTGTTCGTTTTATTTACGAGCCGCGGCTTTATTCGTATCAAATCGTTCCGGTTCGTTAAACAGATCCTTATTTCATGTTTCGGGCGGGGAGGAAGGACGATGGCGGAGGTGTAGATCCGTCGTTGGTCGTTCTCCGAGCCGGGTACGGTTGTTGTTCGAAAGAAAGTCTGTGGACCTTGTCGCTTGTCATCCGACATGACAGCGAAAATCACATTACAGATATTTCATTTTTCCGCGGTGGTTCGATAAAAAGGGAACGGTACCGTTAAAATATTCTCGTACCGACCGTGGCTGGCAGGAACTCCAGCATCGGGGCGAATAAAAGACGATGGAATTCCTCTCGTTATAAAAAATACCAAAGTCATAGAGCCCCATTGTTCAGAATGCCAGGCACTTGTTCGCCGGGCTCAAACTAGCTTCGTCTTTTCATATTCCTGGTGCAGTTTGCATTCCTCCGATTCCTCCGTCACGATCTCCGTGATCGTAATTACAATACGCGGATGCAATTTTGAATAAATCTGACACAATGTTCCTAGGAACATAACGAATTTCGTAATTATGAGATAGAAATTACGTCGTTCTTAAGCAGAATTTAATACGAGTCTATTACGCGCTAGATATTGACACAGACGTTCCATTTTATTTCTTTACGCGGCCGACAATGCAGTCTTGATACCTGTTAATTGCGCTCGCGAGGTTGGAATTCTATTTAACTCTCCTCTAAGCTTTTCTAATCGCTCACTGGTATCTTGTCGGTTGTATCAGCGAATCCTTCGGATTCCTCCGCCCGATTGCAGCAGACTTAACGATCCCTCGTAGAAAAACTCCTACGGAGAATATAACGCAAATTTCTCGCGTTATACGACGCCGTATACGCGACCGTGACAACCATAATACTCTACAGACTCGTCCAAGACGGAAAGCTGCACCCTATCAAGATCGAGAGTCGCTCTAGAGGGGTTGAGTTTTGAACAAAGTTCCTAGAAAACGAAGGTCCCCGTCGCGTGGATCTCGAAACGGACCTGGTAACTGGTTTTGTGGTCAGCCAGGGATGAACAACATGAAAAAAATGAGCAACACGTAAGCTACGGGTTGTTCCGCGAGCCGGACGTCGGTTCGCCAAGTGGACTTGTCAACGGGCGACAGAAGGAGGTGTCCGTCACTCCCACGAGCGCGATTAAGTGAATCAATTATGCCAATAAGGTACCACGTCTGGCCGGAGGGGGGCGATTGGCGAACAATGCTGATCGAATTATAACCCCGTAGATATGACGCGCGCGCGATCCAGCGCGTGCATGCATGCTCGCGATGCACAATGGATGCACGCCACTTCCAGAGAGAGAAAACGGTACGGTGATAAGCTACGCGACAAAGAGAGAGAGAGAGATACGGAGAGAAATATGCGGGTCGGTGAACTACGGGAAGGATGCTGCTCCTTGGATTTTTCGCCACGAAACCGGAGACGAGGACACCCGGGACACCGTGATCTCGAAGATCGATAACGAGGAGCAATTTATTCTTTTATTTTATCTTTTAAGGGATACCCCGAGGGGGCTGGGAGAAACAGTCGCGAAATTGCCGGGAAATTAGTAGGTTGAAACGAGGACTCTCGACGCTCGGAGGGATCCACAGTGAAAATGAAATTAGTTTCCACCCTTGTTCTCATCTTGAGAATTAATTTTTCCAAGATCCTTAGTGGAAAATCTACTCATATGTCAAAGAGTAGATAGATTTTTATGAACGAATTGGGATCGAGATAGATTACATCTTACTGTTGGTACGGAAGTTCCGATATGCAACAAAATGGCTACTTGCTCCGCGAAATTAGTAGGTTGAAAGGAGGACTCTCGACGCTCGAAGGGATCCACAGTGAAAATGAAATTAGTTTCCACCCCTTATTCTCGTCTTGAGAATTAATTTTTCCAAGATCCTTAGTGGAAAATCTACTCATATGTCAAAGAGTAGATAGATTTTTATGAACGAATTGGGATCGAGAAAGATTATATCTTACTGTTGGTACGAAGTTCCGATACGCAACAAAATGGCTACTTGCCTCGCGAGATAAAACGATACGCATTGTAATACTGGGGGGGGGGAGGGAAAGGGGACGCATTCTTCGCTGGCGCGCATCTCTCAAAGCGCGCCGCGAACATCGCCGCTATTACAGTCTTTTTCCGCGTAATAATCGAGAGAGTCGGACCTCTCCTTCCTGCATCTTCGCGGGGAGCCAGGACGCTAACAACCGAACACGGGGAGAGATAAGCGTCGGTCGGGTCTACGAGCGTCCGTAATTACGCCGATTACGATTTATCGATAGCCGGGTATCGACCGACACGACCGCGGCCGCGTTGTTACGTGCGTACGGCGACGATATCTAAATTGAATTTCCGGTCGAGCGCGGAACCACCCCCTCGCGGTCCGTAGATCGCGTCGAGGGGCTGATCTGCTTTTAAATTGAACAAAAATCGATATCTCCGAGTGGATCGTTTGCAACAACGAGAAGACCTCGACACTCGATGCAAGTTACAAAATTGTATAAAGGAATACGTAACTGACCCGTAATCGTAGCGGGTGGTTTACACTTTGCAAATTCGAGGGCAGATCGAGCACGAAGATTTGTACGGGATCGTTGGTCGAAACCGGACGTAACGTTGGATTTTTCGAGATCGCGGAAAAGCAATAAAACCGTTTACGAGCGGAGAATTTATTTTCGACCGCCGCGTCCTTCATCCTTCCTCCCGTTTCGAGCAGTCCCGATCCAACGTGTACCATTTTGCCAATCATTTCACATTCGCCTCGTCTTATTAAAACATTTAATTACCGTGTTATTCGGTGCACGATATACGAGCGTTATAATTCTCGAGCGGATAAGGGCGCGATCGTTTAAAACGCGCGAAATTTATCGGCGAGGATGTTCCGTGCGTCCTTCGATTAGTCGCGTGATCAAGTCCCGGTTAAATTATTTCCTCGACGGTTTCGCGGCGGCGTACGCCGTATCGCGAACCGCGCCTCGTGGTTATCTTTAACTGTACCCCTCGATTTTATAATTTGTTACATATTATGCGGAGCCGGGCGCAGAACGACCGTAGTAAATCCCGTGTGCTGTTGACCCGACGATCGCTGGACCGAGACCAACCGAGCGGACCCGCGGCCGTAGATATACGCGAGGAGGGTCAGCAGGAAGCAATTAAAGTTTCGACAGAATCTCTCGGTTTAACGTTACATCCTCGCGGGGGGAGAGAAAAAAAGAAACAAACTCGCGACTACGATTTCGAGACAGATATTCCAAGCGATGGATCAAGGATCCTGCAAGCTTTTAGATTTAAAACAGAATGGAACTGTAGATCGACCTGCACAGGGGACAAATTCTATTTAAAATATGGATTTTTGTGTTACGATGTAACGAAAAGCATTTACAAATAACGTTATGCAACCTGGATTGTGCGATAGTTCTCGATATTAATTGCACTTTCCTTTTAGCTACGATTTTTCATCCACGCTACCGTGCAATTGATCGATCGCGTATACGTGGAATTTTCTACGGTCCGTGGTTCCATTTCATCTGGCGAAATTTGAAATGAAATGGCGCAATCGTGGTTCGGCAATATCGGTTGCATCACCGATCTATAATATAATACAATATCAAAGTAACGTTACAATCGAAAAGAATCCATGATTGAATGGAAAATGTCGGGAAGATATGCTTGGTAATAATTAGTCATCGATATTGGTACAGTTACGATGAAAATGGGTTGAAGATCAAAAGGAATGACCAACAGAGAACGTCGTGTGCATAGATTGACACGAGTGCGTTTCGTTGTTCAATCTAGCGTAACGAGATAACGCGTGGACGTCGCAACGAAGAACCACGTAAATCGTAAAACGAAATAACGTGTACTGTTACTTCAGCTTATTACGAGCCAACGAGGCTAAACCGTCAGCCTAGCATCAGCGTAATGACATTATTTTAATGACGGACCAAACACGCGCACGCAATTGCCACTGAAACAAAGATCCTCGATGCACGCGTTCACCGTCCAACCGAGAGTCTTGCTTTCAAGACGTTGTTTATGGAATTAAATCTACCTGGTCCAATTTCTACCACGAATTGCAACCCACCCGGTGTGTCTGTTGGACGTAAACCAAAGTGGTTTGAAGCTTCATTTGGTTCAGCCACGGTCTAGAACGGCCACGGGGTCTACTTTTACCAATTCGATGAAGAAATGACTTTCGACACCTTTAAGAGGAACAAACGATGCTAATAAATCTCGTTTTTTGTTTGCAGATTTCGTAACCGGCGCCTGTCCCCGAATATGCCCGCCGAGCGGAGAGCCGGTGTGCGGTAGCGACGGAGTGATCTACGCGTCGCAGTGCGAAATGCGGAAGAAGATGTGTGGAAAGGGTGAGCCGTCTGTTTCCAACCGTAATAATTAGAATTACCAGGTAAACCCGAGAGGTGCAACCGTCGGTCGATTATACAGTTGCTTAACAACGTCCGTCGGGAGTAACGCATCGCGAGGCCGCTTATCGGGGGACGTACGCGTTTCGTTTCCTCGTTTCGAACGCACGAACGAGCCTTAAAATCCGTACTCGAGGCGCGGTCGTTAATGATAATCTATTAGCGTCGAGCGTTGCTTGGTTTTGCCTTGTCTCGGGTTCATCGGGACGGCATCGAAACTCACCGACATCTGGGGGGGGACCGGGCACCAGTAATTATCGGTGCTTAACAAATTGCATAGGCGTGACCGTGGCTACGGAGAAGACCGCCTGCCTGAGGTCATCCGGTAGCAAGTGCGAGCATCGTTGCTCCGGCGATCAGGATCCGGTATGCGGCACCGACGGTCGCACGTATCTCAACAAGTGCATGCTGAGGGTCGAGGTATGCAGAGTGGGCATCGAGCTGTCCCACCTGGGTCCCTGCAACAACATATCCGCGCACAGGGAGAACTGCCCCGTCTCCTGCGAGTTCGCGCCCCTCGACGGACCGATCTGCGGTAGCGACGGGAACGTCTACAAGTCCACGTGCCAAATGAAACTTCTCACCTGCGGGTATGTATCCCTAACCGGTGTTATCTCAATTTTCAATCGATCGAGCTAAATTTCTGTTTAAACGACCCTTCGTTAATATCTGAACCCTTAAATATTTCAGCAAAAGAAAAAAATTTTCAAATCGTTCCAGAAAAATTATTTTCGGTCGCGGGGGTCGATTACAATCATTTTTCGTTAATAGACATACCCTCGAAATCCTACCCAGTTTCCAGAAAAAAATTCGAGAAGGTGTGAAATTTTACGACGAAAAATAAAGTTTCAAATCGTTTGGGAAAAATTATTTTCAGCTGCGAGGGTCCATTGCAATCACTTTTGATGAATAGAGTTACCCCCGAAATCCTACCCATTTTCGAGAAAAAAATTCGAGTAGTTGCTGAGATTCGATTCTAATAACTTTTTAACAACCAACCTGACCACCTGCCATTTTTAATTTTGGAATCAGTGGCCTCAAAAGCCATTATATAGAGACTTAAATACACACTTGAAAGCTCCTAATTTTGCCCAATTTGTACGAATTCTACGAACAAGAAACGCATCATTTGTGGGGTAACATTAGCGACTACGTAAAATTTACAAAATCGTGGTCCTACCCTTAGGGACGAGGTATCAATCAAAATTAAAGGGTCTGTCGGTCCTTCGACTAACGAAGGGCCGAAAGGATACACCGTAGCCTCTCTTCTTACAATTCTTGGAACTCGAACCGGTCAAATGAGTTTTTAATTGCATAGCTAGCGGTCACTCCAGGCGACAGTCGCCCCAAAGAAACATTAAACAATAGCAGATTGATGGAAGAGGCACTACCGTATACAGGGTGTTCCATTTAAAACAATCTAACCTCTAGAAGACAAAATTTACTCTATCCCGTGCAACGTTAATATCATCCCCCGAGTCTTAACATATCTGCAACGATCTGACCGTAGACAAGGTGTGGTGCGTACGAACAAAAAGCACTGCCAGACCACCAGACACTGTCGCGAATCTTGTTGGCGCGGTGCCAAGCCAGCGTGCGGCAGCGACGGGATCCTCTACTCGAACACCTGCAAAATGCGAGCGAAGAATTGCGGGTAAGTAGCGGCCGCGGATCCTCGAGGATCGTCCGGTTTTCCCCGCGACACGCGATACTCATTCCCGACGATCGATCGTTTAGCAAGCACGTGTTCGAGGTGCCGATGTCGTTCTGCGTGTCCCGCGAGCGGACGTCGGGCAGCCAGCTGAACGCCTGCCCGCTGGACTGCAAAAACGAGCCGGACACGGTCATCTGCGGATCGGACGGGAACATCTACAGGAACGAGTGCGAGATGCAGATGCTCAACTGCGGGTACGTAGCGCGTAAATTCAAATACCGTTCATTCGGGGGTGTGATTCTATGGGGAAGAGATTCATTTTGTCGTCAATTTCTAGGCAAGCTAGGCGAAAGGTGACGGTGGTGGACTTCGAGAAGTGTCGACCGCGTTTGACCAAATGCATGAAGCAACAACAGAGGTGCGGGAACGACGTGGACCCAGTTTGCGGCAGCGACGCGAACGCGTACCCGAATCAGTGTCACCTGAACGTGGCCGTGTGCCTGTAAGTGCATTCTAGAGGAGACTTCATTTGTAATTAGAAAACCAGGACTTCCGGGACCTTTGCGTTATTTCTACTAAATGGGGGACGATGTTTCAGAGATTGACTTGCATAGACATAATAAATAGTCGTTTTATATAGATGGGTTTTCGACACGGTAATGTTTCAGAAAGGGCATCCAATTGGCTCACGTCGGCGAGTGCACGACCTTGAAGGAGACCGAACACTGCCCCGAAGACTGCAGCGAGGTGCCCGAGGAACCAGTTTGTGGAAGCGACGGGAACGTTTACCGGTGATTAAGAGCGTTATTTGGATTCCAGGACCGTCCAGCGGCCGTAGAGTTTTAAGAGCGCGTGAATCACGAACGGTCGTTAGAAGCGATTGACCTTCGGAGTCGTCGTTTAAAAGACCCCCTCCGGGTCCCGTGGTTGCGTTCCCCAGGGCGTTCTAGAACTCTGCGGCGACGTTGGACGCGTCCCGCGGACAGATTTGCGTTCGCGAACGGGTGATCGAGCAGTGTGCTTGTTTGCGTTTAGGTCCCTTTGCCATCTGCGGCGCGAGACATGCGGTCAGAGGGTGGTTCAAGTTCCAGCGCAACATTGTCGTACCACCGCGCTTTGCAACCAGATCTGCAGCGGGGAGCGCCAGTTTGTTTGCGGTTCCGACAACAAGCTCTATCGCAACGAGTGCGAGATGAAGAGGGACAATTGCGGGTGAGCGAACGACAGTGTTCAAACACTGGCTATTTGCGATTATTAGGATGGTTGAATAATCGACAACTCGGTTACGCGAGGGAATGATCGATTAAATCTTGGTTTGTTTGATTTGCCCCGTAGGAAGCACGTGTACGTGGTACCGATGAAGAGATGCGTCCAAGGCTTTCTGTTCCGCGGTTGCCAGAAGATCTGCCCGCCCTATTACGACCCTGTCTGCGGCACTGACGGAATGACCTACAGCAACGAGTGCTTCCTGGAGATCGAGAACTGCCGCAGTCGAAGCCTAGTTACGAAGAAGTACCACGGCGTGTGCGGCCAACCGACGGAGGAGCCTAAGAATTACTTGTACTAAATCGATGGATTTCTAATTGTGTCGAAATCTATGTCTTTCGAACCGTTGACGATTTCAAGACGACTCGGGAATATATTTCAGAGAAACGAACGTAGAAAATCGATCGACTTCCCCGTTCGTCTTGAAACGAAATTCGATGAATCTCGCGAACCACCGCGGAATTTCACTAGCAAACCGTCTTATCCGAGATGAAATTTTATCGAGGAACGAGCATCTCGGGGCATGATGCCCGTTGATCGACCGCGTAGAAGATAGATCGTTTGTCTCCACGATCGACCGCGTTGCGACCGTAGTCGATTTGTCGACGAATTTCTCGCACGGACCGTCCCCCGTTCGATCATCGATCGGACCCATGTGACCGTAGTTAACAGACTGAAGCCAATTCTGGCGTCCATCTGTTTCTTGTAAGCTCTGAATTTTTATTTCGGGGTTCACGATCGTAGATTGGAACATCCCGACGCACGCAGCATCATCGCGATAACGAATTTCCCCGACGACAGAGATCCATCGTGCGTTTTACCCGCGTCGCTCCTTCGATACCCTCGCCACGCGCTCGCCGGTACAATCATTCTTATTTATTGTAGTATTATTATTATTAATTATTCCATCGTCTTTGCATCATTTTGTTTATCGCTATTTGCTACGGTAACACGATAGTTCCAAAACCCTACCCCCTTACTCTAATTCTAAGGAAATATTTAGCTATTATATCTCCCCTCTGACATGTGATGTGTGTTCATATTATTATTATTATCCCTTATCATCGTATCCTTAATTTATTATCGAACATGCGACAATCCACTCTGTATCGACACTAACATACATGCTTCGAATGTCAATAATAAACTATATACGTATATTTTAAGGTAAAGGGGAAGCATTTACTCTATATCCTGTTGAAAACCATAGACGAGGTAATACGAATAGACCTTACACCCTATAAAGTTTCCTATACCAATTACTACCATACCGACCTGAAAATACGGGGGTGATTCTAACGTTCTCTTTCCATAGATGGCGGTCAGTTGACAAACTATTCACCGAATTATTATTGTAATTTTAGAATTATAAGAGTAGACCTTTCACCTAATGTATTTTTTCGGCCCGTTTCTCTGGGGTCCCGGGACCCCATTACCATTTCCGTGTCACTCGCGACGTTACCGACAGATTCGGAAATGAACACAAGAGAAAGTGAAACAGAAAATGAAATTACCGAAATTTTAGTATTTTTTAACGAAACGAAAGCTGAATTTCATCGGAGTAACCAATCGATTAAGATTATTAAAATACGTAAGGATGCTCCTCATTTATAAGTAAACCGCAAATCCTCTGTTTTTTATTTCAAATTGTAATATATCATTTATTTAAAAAATAACTCGGCAAAAACGTATTCGCGACTCGAAATCAGTGATATTAGACCGCATACTAGGACGAAGGAGGTATGTGGAACTAGGAGAAGAACGCAGCCATTAGCTCATATTATTTGATATGCAATTAATAATTATATTAATTACATAGCAAATAATATGACCCGGGTCTCACCGCGAGGAGGTTGCTGCGTATGGAGACCCGCCCTAGCCTCGCCCCAACCACCCTTCCTTTGGCGAGGAATTCGAATACCTATCCAAGAGAGAAGCTATCGAAAAGTTGGAAACGAGCTACGAAAGGAGAGTTCTTAAAAGAACTGCCCAATCGAGAGACGAAGAACCTAACAAAATGTCAATACATGTGAGATGATACACATGTTTTCTAAAAACGAAATTGAAATGTGCAACTGCACACACGAACTCTGGTGAAGAGATCGAAAACCTAACGAAATGTTGATACATGTGAGATAATCACATGTTTTCTAGAAACGAAATTGGAATGTGCAAGTGCACGTACGAATCCTGATTACTAAAGTATCAATGTGTACTTTATTACTAATTGTTCCTTCTTAAATAACACGACACTCGTACAAAACGAAGAAAGGATCCTGAAGATCCAACCAAGAAATGTGCAACTGCACGTACGAACCTTGCATATTAGAACGCTAATATGTATCTTAATACTAATCATTCCCACTTAAATTTACGCAGATGTTTCGGTAATATTTAATAAACGACAGGAGAACGCTTTTTTATCTTATAATCTATATACATTTGTACTTATATTCTAACACAATCAATAGAAACAGGAAGAAATACGAGGAAATATATTCTTCTTGGTATCTTCATCGATCCCACGATGTTTTTCTAAAACATACACTCACATACAATAAATATAACCAATATAAAACGAAGATATGACAAAATATTTTCTTTTTGGTGTCTTGATTAATCCCACGATGTTTCCCTGAAACATAAATCAGACAATAAATAAAATTGTATGAAATATTTCCCTAAGAGCGATCAAGATGGAATCCGTGCACCATTTCTAATTCCATTCTTCGATGATTATATATTCTGTAACAAGAACTTGTTCGAAGGATTAATAGCTGAAATGAAAGTGTATTAACGAACACAGAAAAAAATAATTATAAAAGTGATATGAAATTAATATTCGAACTAAAGCTTCCGCGAGTAAAAATTGAAATTAAAAAGTTTAAAAACATAAATACTACGTGAAATTGAATGAAAATTCGTCTCAATGTTAAGATAAATACGAAATAGATTGAAAATTTTATTCATTTGTCACCGGTGATTTTACTTTTCGTTTCCTTTATGAAATAAACAATTTTTCAAGACGTATAAGTTGCAATAATTATATTTGACTGTATTCGAAACTAAATTAGATTCATAGAGAAAAAGCAATAGCGAACGAAAATATCGATTCTACGCGGCAATTAACTCTCAATATGAAATTATCGAATTGCAATTTGCATACCCTTTTGATGCAAGCATTCTATTTTCCATCGATTAAAACAACGATCGCGAACAAACTTTGATTTATGCAAAGAATACAGAATATTTATAAAAAATTAACTATTTATAAATAACAATTGAGTTGCAACGATTATTATATCCCGTAAAAATAACTCTAATAATGAATACTTAGTGATATAGATATACATATGTATTGGAATCATAAAATTAATCATAATATAGCATTTTTAACTAAAATTACAGATTTTAACACGTTATAAAGACTAAAACAATTGGTCTATTTACAATAGTATTTTCAAGCAGTATTTCCTTTGACAAATATATAGAGAAAAAGATATATTTCAGATAAACGTCCACTCGTCTTAAATTCAAACAACCCGCGAGTGGACCATTCTTTCTTTCGCAACGCTAATTTATAAAATAAAAAACTATACGCGAATGGTGCTTGTTATTCGGAAAATGTACCATACAGTGTTTCTTTATTAATTAAATCGCGTGCACCCATATTAAATCATACGCAACACTAATTTTAATGACGACGTTGAGCCATTCGAGGCTTTGTAGAATCTCAGCTTGCTTTTCGATGATCCTGGTGCAGTGGCCAGCGTTTTGGCCAGCTTTTGGGCATTGAATCGCAACTCTAATTAATACAAAACGCGACAAGTAAAGATCGCAACGCTAATTTATAATATAAAAATTCCAAACGCGATTTATAACAATAAAAGCAACCGTGAATGATGATTATTCGCAACACTACCCTGAAAAGTAAACGCGAAAAATAGTAATTCGCAACGCTAAGAACAAACCGATCGGTACGTTCGCAACGCTATTCTTAAATAACGATAAAAGCAATCGCGTATGGAATTCGCAACGCTACCCTGAAAAGGAAACGCGAAAAATAGGAATTTCGCAACTCTACGAGCAAACGCGATTATTGTATATTCGCGACTCTATGTTTGATGGAAATACATTTATGTTTCGCAACGCTAATGCAAATCGCGTTGCCCAAAAACGCTGGATCAGGTGCTGGCGTCTTCGGTTGTAGCTAGAAACATACATGCACAAAATAATCTAACTACATCAAGCTACTTCAAACTACAATAGAGTGGCACATATGGGGATGAAGTTAGACGTTTTAAATGTCGCAACACTACGGGGCAACAACGCGATAAATCAACAATCGCAACGCTAATTTATAATAGAAAAATTACAAACGCGATTTATAAGAATAAAAGCAACCGCGAATGGTAATTATTCGCAACGCTACCCTGAAAAGCAAACGCGAAAAATAGTAATTCGCAACTCTAACAGCAATCGCGTTTACTAATAATTCGAAACGCTATTTTTAAAGCAAACGCCCGGTTCCTAGGTTTGCATAAAGACAATCGCGAATCGTATTTATTCGCAACACTGATATATCAACGCGATAAATATTTGTTCGCAACTCTACGAGCAAACGCGAACATTGTATAGTTATTCGCAACTCTAACTTTAATCATGGGCTATTGGTACATGTCCATAGACATGTACTGGCCACAAAATAAACTAACTACTACTAGTACTACAATTGGGGTAGAATTTGGGCATTGGAAATATCGCAACTCTAAAAAAAAAATCGCACGATTGATCAAAGATCGCAACGCTAATTTATAGTATGAAAATTGCAAACGCGGTTGATGTCCATCATATGTATAAAAGAGTAAAAAAGCAACGCGAATCGTGATTGTTCGCAACACTACCCTGAAAAGGAAACGCGAAAAATGGTAATTCGCAACTCTACGAGCAATCGCGTTTATCGATAATTCGCAACGCTACTTTTAAAGCAAACTCCTGGTGCCTAAGTTTGCATGAAAACAATCGCGAATGGTATTTATTCGCAACACTACCCTGAAAAGGAAACGCGAAAAATAGGAATTCGCAACTCTAAAAGCAAACGCGATTATTGGATATTCGCAACTCTATGTATATCATAACCGCGAGTTATGGGGAAGGATGGCTGGCATGTATGGTGCAATCATGTACCATCAGGTACATGCATACGTGAGCCAGTCAGAAAAATAAACTAACTACAACTACGGACGAGTTAAGTGACAAAATAGTAAGAGGAATGACTTTCCATTTTCATCCGAGGATGAAGATGAAAAGCCATTTGTTGTAGCCCACTCTTGAGACAGTTTGTCAGGGCCTCTTCAGCTCATTGAGAGCCTTTTCTTTCTTCGGCGGTCCTGCCGATGCCTGGAACTTACTTAAGACCGGGCTCGAGATTTCGTGCAATACGTAGTCTTCCAACAATATACGAATTGTTGAAAGAGCATACGTGGTCATCTCGAGCGGGACGAACGTTTCGAAAGGGACCTGACCACGACCGCGAACGCGAGAGAGCGACTTTAAGAGTCGCGCGACTCGAGGAGTCGAAAATAAAGCCGAAACAAACAGCACAAGTGCACCGTTTGAATCAGCAAGATTTCTACTCTCGAAATCGTAACTACAGGAACAGAACTGCCACGCGAAAACGCGCCTACCCGAGTTACTAATGTGGACAGTCCTGCCCTGACCCTACCTACTTAGATTAAGCACACATACCAGAAAAGAAGTTACCTACCTACCTAACGCTATATTTAAAAAAATGCAAAACTCAGTCTCTCAAACAAACACTCCACGGTTCTCATTCACAATGTCCGGGCGCGACCTAAACTAGAGAGGACTCCCCGGGGTTCCTCCGACACCCGGACATGACTAACTTCAATCACACTCTAATTGTGTACGTACCAGTTTTTGCAGTGGACTGACAAAGCTAGTGCCCATTGCGTACTTTTATTATTCATGTAAAACATTTTAATATATCTAATATAGTATTTATTAAAATATACTCTATATATGATCATATAAGATTGAAAAGCTAATTCATTATGCATTTTACAATATCATTGACGTGTATGCAATACGAACAATTGCCAAGTAAATAATAACTATGAGTTTAATATTATTATTACGATTCTTATGAATCTAATGTCAAAAAATTCTGTATCTGAATCGTAATAAACTTTTGAAACGATGTACTTCCACATCCTAACCACAAACACACATATGTGGACAGTACATCGTGCACGATACACTAGCATTGTCAGTCGCACGGATAAATTATTATTGTAAATGTTACAAACTAAGTCATCGTGCCCCGTTGCCTTCGCTCGTGCAAATAACACTTGGGCATGTGCACGAACTTAGGCAACGAACACGGAAAAGTATCCTGAAAATCCTGACTAGAAAAACTGGTTATTAATAATTAACTAAACGGTATCTATTCTCAATTAAAATGACTCGACTTGCTCTATGTAATATATCAACAACAGAGTACGTTAATATTGAAAGATATTATTATTCATGAAAAATTTGTGACTGAAATTTAATTGTGCAAAATGTAAGACTTTAATAAAGATCTCATGATAAAATAATTTACTTTGCAAATTGAAATAAATTTGATAAATTATTATGCAAAATATTCAATTAACCTTGGTCGATTCTGTCGTCAAAGTAAATTTTTTAAAAATATAATTAACATGCATGTTCCTTTGAGTTGAGAATCGACCAGTCGCGAAACGTCTTCTTGCACATAAAATACATCATATGATGTATTAATCGATAAAACGAATATTTAATAATTATATTAATAATGTAAGATATTTTACTGAATCGTACGATTAATATAATGTTTTCACATTATATTAATTCATACTCTACTCAATTATATAATTCATATAAAGTTAATAAACATATTTCATATATTTGATCAAAATTGTGTAATAATCATATTGTGTAATATTTATTGATAACATTTAAAAACGCGAGTGCAAGAAGACCCTAGCCTGCACTAAAAATATACAACTCATGGGTATTTTTCATACCCGAGGTCACTTAACTCGTCAAAAATACTAAGTATACAACTGGTCACCCGTGTTGATTCGGATCTTTCATCCTACAACATGGTTGGGGACCAGAGGAACACAAATAGCATGCAACTCACCAATGATGAACTTGTGCCTCTGGGATGACTGCATAATGATGCTGCTGTTGCTGCTGCTGCTCAGTGGAAGTCATCAAAGACCCCTGCATGCTCCTGCTATAAAGAATAAGAAAGCAATTGTAATCTATTGTTAAAATTGTAGAGATTTTTACTTAAAAATTTCAAAGTATAAATTTATACTTACGTTGTTCGCTCGTGGTCCACTGCCCGATACCCCCCGGGTACTGCTACTGGTTCCCAGGATCATGTTCAGAAACTGTAAGAAAACTGTAAGAAAACAATTAGAATCTATTGTCGAAACTGTAGAGATTTTTAATTAAATATTTCAAAGTATAAATTTATACTTACATTGTTTGCTCGTGGAGCATCGCCAAATAATCCTCTTCCGTGATGCACTGATTCTAATTCCGGTAACGAGGAGTTTAAATGTCAAATTGAAAAAATAATTAATTTGATTGAAAAGTATTTAATTAGATTACCGCGACCGAAGATTAAAATCGGCGAACAAATGACTCTATTATCGCGATTGAGAAAACAAGGAGAGCCACGATGCTCTGGAAATAATTTAATACCGCGTAAGAAACACTGCTTCTATTCTCGCGTTTGCCTAACATCGCGAACGATAACGTACTCGGGGTCACTTTGCCCCGAGAAACAAACTTGTTTGCTACGCACAATCACTGAATCTACCGGCCGCATTGCGCTCGGCCAACAAATTTCCTGGAAAGAAAAGAGCTGAAAAGAAAGGGACAGGAGACAAGAAACACAACAAGCACATCTGTGCTTTGCCTATCGATTTTCTTATTTCTTCTTACAAAAGTTCGTCAACAGAAATACTGCTTTACTTAATACTACTGTATGCATAGTTTACCACGTAAAAATTCAATGCCACGAAGGCGAAATATTCTCAATCAATGAGAATTTCAACGATAAAATATTATCTACGAAAATAATTGCGTACAAGTAATTATTCAATTTATAAATATTATATCACCAAGTTTCATCATTAGAGTTGTAAGCATGATTATGTTTGCTTTCTCGAACGTCAGAATATCCCGTAATTTTTATAAATATTCCGAAATTTGCAAGAATTAAAGTTCGTTGGTTATTTGTGCTCGAATAGCATATTTCAACGCCGAAGTTACTACATTTTCTTAAACTTGCATCGAAATATGTATGCAAATTGCAATTACAACAATTCATAAAGAAATATGAACGATCAATTAAATAAATAACACTCGGAAATATTTAATCGCGATCAGAATACAGGTAAATATAAATTATTTCAATTTATCGTCGATATCTACCGACGCCATTTCTGTATACTTCGATATTATATCGAAGTGGATAAAAGGTTTGTCAAAGATTTTCATAATTTATCTTAACAATGGCCGATTATCAAATTATTATCATGCTTGCAATGAATGACACAATAAAGAGATACAAGTATATAAATATTGATATGAATGTTAATTTTGGTTACAATTGTTTAGAAGTTACCAATACTCCCTCCAAAATTTTTCGACTCGTCCGCCATCTGTTATGGTGTCGTTTACGCGCCAATGAAACTCTCCATGGCGTCGAATTTCAATCAGAGACTGCAACAGAAACGAAAGAACGATGCATTAAAGTACAAGAACGATTATTACAATTAAGTAATGATTAAATCGAAACCGTATTGCAAGAGATCGTGGAAGGATAAACAGGTTAGAAATACGCACCTCGGTCGCGAAACGCCGATACGTCTCGACACGTCCTGCTATGTTTATTTTCAAAGTACGAATGATGGCCGTCCGCTGTGCTCGGCAACGCTCGGGAATTAGGTGGCGGGGCGGGGGGAGCTCCGATGTCTCACGAAGCTTGTATTACGAACCCGAGAGATACCTCAGCTAGAAACCTCGGATAGACTGATTTTAGGAAATTATTTACAACTTTAACTGATCAAGGAATCGCGAATAATTCGTATTTTTCAACTGATATGCATTTACACGACTAGCTGCTGCCTATCACACTAATTCAGTGAGTTGCTCAACTGACCGCTATCCATGAGAAGAGACCGCTAAAATCACCTCCGAATTTTCACGTCGGTATGGCAGTCAGATTCGGCCACGAAAGTCCATAAGGTGAAATTCATTTCTAAATCTGTTGATAACATTGCGAATTTTACACGAAAATGGTAATGGGGCTTCGAGACCCCATAAAAATGGACTCTAGAATCTTTGATGAATCAATGAGAATCAAAACTAACCTACTGAAGAAACTCTATATTTATGATGACCTATGCAAAGCGGATCGCAGCCAATTTGCTAATATTATTTAGATTTCAATTAATAATTGCATTACCCAGCTAAGAGCGATACGATTATTAATTAAACGATAAATAATATTACCCAGGTCTCACCACGAGGAGGTTGCTGCGAATGGAGACCCGCCCTAACCGATTCCCAACCACCCTCCATTAATAAATATCTTTTGTGATGAGAGAAGAAGCAATAAACGAAATCGCAACCAACGAAGGAAACAACCAACGAAAGAGTTCATCAACAAAACCGAGAAATAGACCAAAATATTGCCTGCCTGATATAATTATTAATATAGAGAACCAAAGTCTTGCCTAACTATAAATCTAAATTCGTTTACATCCTACCTATCTAATCATCTAACAAAATGAAGCAATATCAATCAAAATTGTAACAATTCTTAAGTGTTACTTCTATAAATCTAAATTATTGAAACATAAAGTAAGCAATGTGAAACAAAATACATGAAATACATTCTTCTTTCTTCTTTCTTCTATTTATCCCACGATGATTTCCTGGAACACAAACGAAGCAATATCAATCAAAATTGTACCAATTCTTAATTGTTACCTCTATAAACCCAACACTTCCGTAGGAATTTGGTCTGTAACAGAAACTTGTCTAATAGATTAGTAAGAGAACAAACAAAACAAAACAAGTAAAACTACGAATACTACAACTACAGGCAAGTGCAGTGAGAAAGTAAAAATAGTACATAATAAGCGAGGTTACTTTGACTCTAAAATGTATTCGTCGCGAAATATCTTCTTGCACGTCAATTTAATGATATATTTTAATAAGTAAAGAAAGACTTTGGGTATCTTCGATATCTTTCGATATCGAAGATACTCAAAGTCATCAACTGAATTATGAAAGTGAATTTAATTATTGAAGAATGTAAAGAACAATCGGAAGCTACTAATTTGACACTGATTCTAAACTGAATATAATTATAAGTATTATAAGAGATATTAAAATCATGACTCTACTTTCGATCGATATTACGATATTTGTCATATTGAAAATTGCGGCGTGTAAAAACATCGCACGCTTAAATAAAACGCGACGCGACACGTGCTCATAGCGTGCAGTGAGTGTGGGTATCAGATTGATCCCCCCCGGCCTTGATTATCAGAAAAGCAAGTCGCGCCCCTGACCCACGTCGATCGGACCTCTCTACGTACAACCGCCGGGTCCTGGAGGACACAGGATCACAACAGGACCCGCTTAGTACTCGAGAACGGATATGGGTCAGGGACTCTCGCCGGAGGTCATTCTCTTTTCCGTATAAAGAGGAGAATATATGCGCTCGGCGAGGCCCCACTTAAGCTGAACCAAGCTGCACCAGGGTTGAAGCGGTAAGAGCTATCACACCTAATACACAGGCGTCACATGTTTCATTCTATCAAACAGAGGTGATCGAGCATAAAACTCTCCGGTCCTTTCGGTCGAGACATAATCTCGGAAAGCGAGAACCAGAGAACGAGCGGACGAGAGAAAGTGAACTATTCATATATGTATATGTACTCATTATATATTCATTTTAAAATTAGTGTCAAATTAAAAATGAATCTACTATGACATTTGTCATCTTAAAAATCGCGGTGTGCAAGAAGATTATAATTTTAAGCAAAAGGTACTAACTACACTTGCCAAAGAAAGCACGTATACAACCAGTTGTTTTACCCCTTTGCCTTACGATTTAATTTCCAACTGTGCCAAAAGCGTCACCAATGTTTGGCCCGGTAGACTTATCACTTCTCTGAGACGTCTTGTTCATGTTTGACCTGGTAGACTCATCACGTCTCTGAAACATCATTAAGCTAAGGAGTTAATAGGAGGTTTTTAAACACTTAAAAATGACCTATCAACCTATCACCTAGCTTAAAAATAAAAATTCATGATATTGGATAGAAACAAATATAGTATATGATCGAAAACAATGTTACATTAATATATCCTGCAATATTATACATATCGAAGCAATCACATAAATTCGAAGAAATAAATGAAGTTGAATTCACATCAAACAAACAAATAAAAATAATAAAATATAAATAAGTGGAGTGGACTTACTACTTGTTGTCAGTACATAGGGTAGTTACCAGTGGGTCAGCTGTAAAGTAAGAAAATATTCATATTATAGCAACGTCAGTTAGACAACCAGGGCAAAATCAGTTCAGTGAAACGAAATTGGTATCAAACGATAGAATAAAGGAGGGGAGAGAATTTTTAAACAGTTCTTACCGTAGTCATCACCGTCCGGCACTGGTCAGTAGAGGTCAGTAGTGGTCAGCAGTGGTCAGTAGTGGCAGGAACGCGAGTCAGCACTGGTCAGTAGTGGTCAGTATTGGTCAGTAGTGGTCAGCACTGGTCAGCCATGGTCATCGTTGGCCAGTAGTGGTCAGCAGCGGCCATCAGAGGTCAGCAGCGGTCCCCGGTTCACTTCTGGCTATTTGCCCACTCCCGAATCCGCGACGCGACTGAAGAATTCTTCGCAGAGACCCTGCTTATATGATTAAAATGATGAAAGGGTGGGGAGACCAGTCAGAGCCAAGGTTGAAGTTAACAGGTAAGGCTGTCTTGTCTACAAAGTAACTATTTCGATCGATCTCACCTTTTGACCATTTCTGGATCTTCACTGGACCGCTGACCTTGATGTCAACCTCACTGTTGACCACCAGTGACCATAAGCTAGTTGTTTAATCAACGACTCATTAAAACCATCACAAAGTCGAAGATTAAAGCCTCCTTACGAGGATTCCCTTACAATTTGATGCATGATCTTTTTAACATTTTGTTCCACTTTGGAAGAGTGTATCTCATGTTATAAGACACTCGTGATACAACAATAGCCTTCATCCCACTAACGATAGGTCTATTCTTTACCTCGGTTAGGTATAATAGGTATACATGTCCTCGTTAGTTGCGAAACTATTCACTAAATTAGTATTGATGGACAGACAGTTGCAACGTGTGCATAAATACATCGAGTTGACTATGGGGAAAGGATTGAAATTCATTTCTAAATCTGTTGGTAATGTTGCGAGTGACACGAAAATGGTAATGGGGCACTAGAGCCCCAGAAAAATGGGCCGAAAAAATACAGTGGGTGAAAGATCTACTCGTATACTTAGTCTATGCCGAAACGTTGTTCGAACTTTGCAGCAGTAGATACTATGGCCACCATAAGGAACGTACTGGCGAGCACCGCCAGACGGCGACAGTAATGGCGATTCGTGTCACCGCCAGTAGATGGCGCCGATGTACGCTGATATTGACAGGTGCTGAGAGAGCATGGCGGCCAGTGTTTACGACAACTGATTGCGAACGATCGAATCCGCGGATGACCCGAGTGTTTCGCGTATTATTAACGCGATCCTCCCTCCGGTGCAGTGTCTTCTTTATCTTTGAATCGTGCGTCGTGGGTCCGTTCGTTTCGCGTTTAAACAAAGGCAAGTGTACGGTCGATCCGGCCAGTGAAACGTGTGCCCTAATCTCGAAAGTTTGGGATCAGGTGGTGGATTTGTCGTTGATACGGGAGTGCTTTCGTAGCGGATCACTGGAATATTGCAGCGTTCGTCGTTATCGTAAGTACAGACGATTACTCTTTGATTTATCCTCGACGCAGTACGATCGATGAAAGCGTGCTAGAATGGGGTTCCGTTTCGTTCAAGCAATGTTTAACAAAATTTGATAAGCAACGGACAGGAGAGGCCATCTTTGAGCCTCCCCGAGTGCGGTGGTCATGCCGGCGAAAGAGGATCGCGATTACACGAATCGTGTTACATAAAATGCTGCCGTCGGATGACACACGGGATGCCTTAGATAATCGTTACGGGCTTCCTACTTCCTGTCCTTCGACCGTCCACTTTCTACACGAGTCGCGTCCAACGTTCACCGACACGAAAATAACTCCTTTGACGCGAATACGTGTATTCGTCTTAGGTTTCGAATTTTCGGTACCGCCGTGGTACTTTCACTCGCGATTGGTTCCGCGATAATAAGTAACGTCATGTGCGAACAAAAAAGGCACGTCGATCGTGCAAATATTTGTTCCGGGCCGCGGAGACAGTTTTCGTTTCTGTTCACGGCACCGACGCTGTTTACTCGTGTCGGTTTATTTTCTGCTTCTCGAAACGCGTGATGTCCCAGGTGCAACCGAGGCGCGTTGCGTAAGCGCAAAAATGTCAAGGAAAAGTATCGACGCGCGAATGAAATTAAAACGTCGTCGGCGTCGACGGACGTGCAAATTCCACGTTGGAACGGAACCACGAAACGCCGAGTTATCCCTATTCGTTCGTGGAGCGGAGCTCAGCTGAATTTTTCTTCGTTAAATTACGAGTGTTTGGAAATGATGTAATGCACGGTTCGCTGCGCGCGCCGAGCCAGAATCTTCTCTTCTGTTTACTTCATCTACCTTTTGTTATCTTATCATTATCTCGCGCGTTAACGACGCGACCAGTGGCACTGTTTTATCTGTACACGAATGCTCGCGAACGAGCATGAAATCGTTCGTGCATCGGAATTAGGATTGCAACGGCCGGGAAAGAATGGCCGTTGAGCATAATTAAATTTATCGATCGCTCTCGTCTGGCTCGTCGAGCTGCGGCTCTGGGAAAACTTGTTTGCGAATTCGCGACGCTCTCTCTCGCAGCGCCGTTTCTTCTTCGTTTTTTTTTTGTTTTCTCTCATTTCGCTGTCACCTTTTCTGTTTCGCGCGCATCTGTCCCCGACAACCTTTAGGAGAAGAGCATCGGTGCAACGGTCGCCGGACCTCGCGAAACAGAGAAAAACGTATATCGATCTCGCTCTTGGAAAATTACGTAATCCCGTCCGATAACCCGTCACGGCCGATTAACTTGACAAATTACAGTCGCCAGTAACTGTTTTCGGATGCAGTTAATCCGGCCAGACGTTTTCGATTACGCGGGCCCTGGGACACGAACGGACGGTTTCAGGTGTACAATTTTTGTAGGTTATGAGAACACGTGTCGAACGTAAGAGTTCTTTTCGCCTCTAGCGTTGCTAAAGTGCAGCCGAGGCTTTGTTTTCCAAACCTAACCTATGAATTCGCGTTCATCGAGCTATTCCAAGGGTGGGAGAATCGTAAAAAGAATCGAGTATTACGCGTTTCGTTTCGTGCAGGTGCCCGTTGCGAATTTGTAAATTCGATCGCATGAATCGTCCGGTTTACGGTCAGTGTTACGCAATTCACGTTCGAACGAGTTTCTCGATGCAACGTCCGCGACGAACGAGACAATTCGTCTCGAAGTGGCGCGCGCGTACGGAATAAAAAGAAGGAAGATGTCGTTGTCTGTTGCGAGGGAAAAAAAATTGGTCGTTTCTACTTGAGCCTATAAGCCGAACGGGCGCGCTGGCTGCGACGAAGGACCAATGGAATCAGCCTCGGCCAATCCCGGCGGCACCTTGCCTCGTTCCTGCCTATTAAATGAATTTCCTAGCGAGTTGACCCCGCGGATTGCTCTCGCGCTCCCAATTGTCGTGTCGTCGCCGTCTGGCCGGACGTTTGCACGACTTGGTTCGAGGTTTCCTGGCGCGAATTAACATCGCGAAATCCGCCTTGATTCTTCCGGGCATTTAACGCCGGAGGATTAAGCAATTAACGCGGTAATATTAATAATAGGTCGCACCGTTCGCGTTGATCAGCGTTTCTCAAACTTCGCTACTTCCGTGGGCGCCATTGATGAACGAGAGTCCTTGGCGGGCTCTCGAGAGGAATATCAAATCATTTATGTTTTCAGAATTTCTATTCAATTTCAGCGATTGAAACGTTAAGCTAGAACGTTACTCGAAGTTTCGTTCCCTTTTTTGGGGATCTCTTGGGCAGTAGTTTCTGTACCTAACATAACCTAACTCAGGGTCTGTTCCTTTTTCCACCAATATTTTCCTACAAACACAAGTTGTGTTCTTGCTGTTAGAATTTAGTGGCTGAGACTTTTTTGCCAGCGATTTATTGAGTTGTCGGGCATTAAACTATAACTTAACATTTTGGACGGTGTCCAAGTCTTCGTCGGAAGATATGTGTGTGTTTTTTTAACTGCTCGGAAAGATACACAAGATATTTTATGATGACCGAGAATATTTAAATAACGTTTAGTTTATTTTATGAACCAACTGTGAAACAGAGAGGATAAAATTAAACGGAAAGAATATTTTTAACGATCTTCTAGGTTATGGTTCTGGGCGGTGAATGGAAGACCCTGGTATTTGTTACGAATTAATCATTCGTAACAGAGGTGAGCGAAATTGGTATCCGTATGAGAATTTCGAGCAACGAATCGAAGATGAACAAGCGTTCGTGCGTTAACTCGTTAAGTAAAAATAAAAATTTCAATTACGAAATGAAATATACCGCAACGAGCGGATAAAAATTTATGCGTTCGATCGATTAAGCGTCACGAGCAAATTGCTGCACGTTGGGTCTTATTGATTATCTATTATTCGAATAGAATGTTTCCCATCTCTGATTTATGGCACCACTTAACTTAACAAAATTTGCCAAGTCAGTGGTTCTCGATCTTCCGCGGCGGAATACGCTGTTTCTCGTTGCGCTTCGTTAGTCGATCATGTAACACGAGCGAACGGACGAAGAATTCGATTCGTTCCAGCGGTCGGGAACGTTGTACGCGTAATACCGTCATTACGCGAGATTACGCGAACACGACGAATCGAGACGTGGACGATGGCCAAACGATCGTTACGTACCGAAAACTATACTTTCGATGGACTAGACTTCCTACAACGAATAAAAGATACCGTTGTAAAGGTAATCGCATCCTGTATTTTGCCACGAATTTCTCATTTTTAGGGCGCGATAAAAACGATCGGGACGACTCCGTAGAGCCTTTCGGCCGCCATTAATGCAATATGGCGGTCTCGTAAAAGAGACACAGCCGGCTATCACCGATATGTTTGAGTTGAAAATTATTTTTAATAAAATTCTGCCCTACTCCGACGAAGGCGAGCACGAAGGAAGACAAATTACGTTACATTCCTGCATGCATTCATTTAATTAATTATACACGAGGCTCGAAATGATCTATTGTGTTTTAATGGCCGTGTCACACGCTCGAACCTTGAGCGTAAGTCGAGGGAATCGACCTCGAACCGGATCCCGGATCCTTTTTTTCCTTTCGGGGAAGGGTAATATGGGATTAAAAGGGGTGGCAGGTCTTGCGTGTCACGGTGCAAGTCCCATTCTGCGCGCTCAAACGAACCGAAGTGCGTTCGCCCGCGTGTATTCACCGGGTCTCGACGCACAAGGGGCGACGCAGGGAGGGGTGGAAAATGTTCGAACATTTGGGCAGTTAAGAAATTTCCATAGCACGCGAATAATTGCAATTAAATAATCGGTGGAACTTTGGTATTTTCGGCGAAGCGCGAAACAACCGATAGACGCGTGTGCGACGAGCATGCGCCATTAGCTCCGCGTTGCCCGAAAACACATAAAAGCGGGATCGATGGACGGATATCGCGCAAGAAAAATTCGCTGAACGCGCAACGGCGCACGGCGTAGCGGCATTTTTCACGCTACTCGCGGGCGTCGGGGCGCACACGTCCCGACGGAAACCCGTACGCTCGACGAAACACGTTCCCCATTATTTTCGTGTCTCCTACGATCCGCTTACGGAAGAATTTTATCCCCATTCAGTGGTTGCAATTGCAATAAACACACCTTAATATTTTTAATCGTTTTAACAACGCTATCGACGTCAGGAATATCCCCGAAGTTTTTATGATCGAATGTGCTATTTGCAGGGGTTAAAATACCATTAACCGTTCGCGTTTTGGCGCGAATCGATCGATAGCATCGCGCTTCGGATAGAAACAACACGGAATTTATACGTCGGGGAACTTCCACGCGGTCGATACGCTTCACGTTTCGCTTATCGGCGACAGAATTACGGAGGAGTCTCGTACAAACTGGAAACACGGGACCAACGCCTACGTAGACCGCCGTAAGCGGTTCTCGCTCGCTTCCGGTCACGCGATTGTCACCGACCCTTTAATTAATCGACACACCGAACGTCCACGAATGCCTAAGAGCCGGTCTAATCGATTTACTTCCACCGCCGTTTCGTCGTTCCGTCCTCGTTTCTTTTTTTTTTTTTATTTCCAGTCGGTGATTTTTGGGACTCGACGATAAGGAGTCCACGAGCACGGACGTTATCTTGACGTCGACCGGGAGTGTACGGGACGGTTTATTTTCTTGCCCGAAACCGGAAGCCCACGGGGGTGCACGGCTACCATTGTCACGGGGCCCCGGCTGTTTATCCTACGCGATAGCCTATCTTATCCACGAGTCCTTTTACATTTACTGTCGCGAGAGATAAGAAAGTTTGGCCGTCTTTAAGTTTCCATGATCTTTTGTAATGCCCCGATACGATAAACAGCGACATAATTACGATCTCTTACTCCGTCGCGGTCCTCGTTTCATTTACGACCCCAATTACGTTAGTGGAACCGTAACTATAATGGCGGTTGAACCCCGTGGCTCGTTAGGCGAGAAATATTCCACGAGCGGTAACGTTGAAGTTCAACCATGCTGTTACGTTCGTTATTAAGACGGTCCCTGGGCCATCGAATTAGGGCCAAACAAAATTTTCAACTCTCTCGATGCTTTTAACGGGATTACATGGCACGGTTGAACTTTAACAAGATCGTTCGTTAAGTACCAATATTACTGGTCGGCCATTTTGAGAATATTAAAGGAAGAACAGCTTCGTTGTTTTACGAAAGGTAATAATATTTATTTATTTTCCGTAGATACAACGAGCGAATTTCGACCAACTTTGGCAGCCAATAATGTTCGAGCGATTATTATTAACGATAACAGAAGCGTTAGTCGCGCGCTTTTCCGATGGGGGTCGCCGCGGCGAAACGGTCGAAAGCGCACGGAGCGACAAACGCGGAGTGCTTCCGGTGGAAATAATTTGCCGCGGAGCAGTCGACGGTGTCTCAACCGGATTACCAAGATTGATATCAGTAATTTTACCACGGTAATTAACGCCGCTTCCCGATGGATTGTACAAGGATTCGCGGCCGCGTTTCTCTTTTCCGGCAGAGAGGCCCCCGTGAGACAGAGGAGCAATTAATTACCGTTCTCGTTAATCAACGCAACGTTGAGTTTCACGGTCTGCTCGACGATATAGCGATCGAGTCGATCGAGTCGCCATCTATGCAATTATTTTCTAATTTCTACCAGTCAACGAGTTTTGCATCCGTTGGTTTTGGAACAGCTCAATCAACATCTTCGTAGTTTTTATTCAACCCCCCCACATTCACCGGGGGAAATATTGGCACACATTTCTTGTTCGACGTTTCGATAATTTATGAACCGTAAATGTTTAGGTGCCGGCGTCGTTGAAGTATTGAGGTAGTCTATTAATATCAGTTTAACCAATGCAAGAGAGAGAGAGAGCGTGGCACGACGAACTCGACTGACCTTATCCGCGGAGTTCAACGTTTTCCATATTATCAGGAACATCCTTTTCAGTACGTCGAGGCCGCAAATTGGCGTAAAGTGCTCGCGCCGGGCGATATAACGTCGTCTTCGTTTCGTTTCTTCCTCCTTCTGGCTTCTTCTTCCTACTCCCGTTGTCACCGTTAGGCACCGCGGCTCTGGCTTATCGTGGGTGGCTGGTTTATACTCGGTGAGTCAACACGGGTCGAAGGCACTATTGTGGGGGATCCTTGAAAAAAAATCGAGGCGGCAGTCATTGTTCGGAATTAAGAATTCTCGGCCGGGCTAATAGCCGATGGGAATCACGATAAACTAACGGGGCCTACGACGGGGCGTCGGTGTCGCTGGAACACGAGATCACGGTTTCAAAGCCTGAACTTTAATGAATATCAATTGATTCGTCTTCTCTTCTCGTTTAGGAGCGTCGTACTGTGTCCGAGCACGCAGACGTGAATCGGGTTTACGATACGGACGTGACTCCCTCGATTCGCTTCGGATTAGACGTGTTCTCCATTGCACCTTCGCTCGGACATCCTCGATCTATCGTCGAAAATGTTTAATTAATTTTACTTTGTCCTCCATTAGAAAATAGATGCAAAAATGCCTGCTTTAGACGACATAATATCGAGTGGTCAAGGAGCTCATATATAGAAGTAGATGGTCAGTAAAATACATGCGAGAGTGCCAAGTTGAACGTAGCCCTCTGGTGGCGAGCGCGGGAAGCGTCGCCACAGATGTACGTTCAACAATAAACGAACATATTTGCGTTTCGATATTCGTGCGAATTTTCGCGGACTATATATCTTAAAATTAGAATCTATCGCTGCAAAGTTTCGCGAAATTTAGGAAACCGTCCAAAATCTCCATTAGTTCCGTACGAGGGCGCCCCATTTACATTCGCGACTCCCCAAACACATCTTCGCGCGAGCATTGAAATTATTCTTGCGTGCTTAACGCATCTGTATACTCTGATACTTTTATTCAGGATATTTGTCACGCCTGTAATTAAATCTTGAAAATGTAGGCGAACCACGGAGAATTTCCCACCGATAATTTGTATGCTTTGCATCGAGAGTCGTTGAGCGTTTCCTTGCAAGGCTGATCGTGACAAATCGGATACACGGCTCGGTTCAAGACTGCTTTTAAATGTGAATTTTATGTTATTTTATGTACAGTTAAACACGGTGACTGCTATGTCACCCGGATGTAGGTGACACGTAAAATCCGCAGGGGGCCGCGTCAGTCGATTACGCTCGACGTTCACGTTTTATCATATCTCGAATGATATTAGTCCGTATCTTTGCCAGAGTGCGAGGGAACTAATTGAAACGCGATAATTATAATTTATTGGAAACATTTTAACGCGCCGGCTACCGCGTCGCCCGTTTCTGGCCGACAGATTTATTCGCTCGAATTAGAAGTGCATTTTCTAACTATTTACCCAAACGATAAACAAAATATTAATGAAAACAATAGGCCTGACCCATCGAAAACAAAGTTATTTATCAACAAATATTGCGTAGGGCCCTGTCGAAGATCGATTCGTTACTGTTTGTGGAAAATGTTTCCAACCGCGAGACGTCTAGCTTTACAGCTTACGTTAAGAGAGGTTAGGATTACTGGGCACGAGGTAGAATGACCGAATGCAGTGAATCGTTTCATTAAATTATTCGTGCGTTGCGTTCTAAAAACCGTGACCTGGTGGGACTCGTAAATTTAACCTAACTGTCACCACGTTAAATATATACATGTGTCAATCTGCTCTTGCAGAAGAAGTAGAAACGTTCGATTCGTGCACGGACCTGTTGGAACAGAATATCAAGAAGGGTTAGGTCCCGATCCAGGCGTTTTTGCGCCTGGCGTGTAAAAGCCGGTATAAAGAGGAAGTGCATAAATATTAATCGTCGACCACCAGCGAACAAAATAGAGCGTTAACGAGACTGTTTCGCCCGGCAGTCATTTCCATTGCTGATCGGTCGGACGTGCTGTGTCGACACGCGGCGCAAGCAAACATCGACTTTCCGTTGGAGGCGCTCACCGGCAGGGGACGACAGAAAGCGGTAGCAAAAGAAGAGAACCAAGACACACGATGTCACGCTGCTTTTCTTTCCTCGGCTTTTGTTTTTCTCCGACATCGACTGGCGCACGCGTGTGGTCCGTTCTAGAGCCAATTGGCTTCGCGCGTTCGCTCCTTTCTTTCCGTAATCGAAAACTGAAAACGGAATATTTCTGCCTGTCGTCTGGGCGCCAATCGAGGTTAGAAAGACCGAGAGACACTAAAAAATACTCTACGGCGACTGTAAAGCTATGGGGGTCCCAGGCGTTGTCGATAACACAGGCATCAATATGCAATCGATATCGATTGATTGCATGGTGACATCTACTGTTTCCTATTGCAACCAAACAGTACTAGAAGCTTCTTTTGTTCTTACTAATGGGGTTTGACCACGGATTCGCGTGTTTAGGAACGATTACAAGGTAGGACACGAGGGTAAAACCACTGACACGTGTTTTACCTTCGACGACACAGGGTAGAGTCTTTTATTTTCGTACAGTGAACTGGTAAAAATGATTCAGTAGTACGATAGAGGTAGGTTACGAACAAGAGTGAGTGAGTGAGGCCTGTCCTGTTCCTGCCCCCCAACGATCACGGACTGTCTCTTTCGAGTTCTTTGTTTCGATCGTGGATCAGAGGGCGTGTCCCGGTGCGAACGGATCGATTTGTTCGCGCTAAAGATAATTTATCTCGCGTTTCGCCCGCTATACGGGTGTATTGAAACTCTCGGGAGATTCAAGGGTCCGTAAAAATATGAACGAATCCGTCGCGCCATCCATCTTCGCCGAACGGAACCCGTTGTCGATGGAGAAAATGTCTGTGGAATTCGTAGGTGAATTTAACGTCCGCGGGAACGTGGCGGACGTGACTGTTTGACGTTAGCATCGCGCTCGTAAAAAGAACGCCCCCATCCGAGTTTCGCATGACAATGGCCTGGGTGTCATTCGAACCTCCCGACTGGCCTGAACCCTCTTCCGTTTATATCTAACTCGATACGCCATTTTTTTTTTGTGTTTGAACGCGCCAACCGAGAGGTTAGGGTGTCTGTCGTTCGCAACCGTGGACTCCGACGACGATTCATTTCGCCCTGGATAATCCTTCTGTCCTCATCCTCCCCCTCGCAACCCTTCCCCGCGTACGAAATTTATCCGCGAATTTCAATTTCGAGCGGACTCAGGGGACGAGCATCAAATATTTACGTTTCCCGTACTTACGGGAGTCGCGATCAATATTAATTCACTTCCTGGGAAGTGGGAGACTGCAATGGCAGCTCCTGGGGCACGGGGCTAGGTTTTATTTTACGTCTCTCTGTGTCCCGAATGTCGATCGTGTTTTGCTTACTGCAACCACTGATATCCGAGACAACGATATCTTATACCAAGTGTATATTGTCTTCCGAACACCGTTCTTTGTTTATGCAACGAATAAATAATGATAATATCGGTAACCTTTGCCCCGCCACCTCTCGTTCGTTTCTTCAATCTTTCAGTGACGAAACACGACACCAGTGTTCTCTGTCTAGCGATAGAAATATTAAATGATTCGAGCACTCGTTCACCGGGGAAGCTTTAGGGGCACGATGCTCTGGGCAGCTCGCTCTACGGGGCACAGGCGTCGAAAGCCACCGTGAACACCTTCTTCGTCGTGGCGTACCCCGGTCACCACGTGCTCCCCGATTCAAACACGGCGGCTGCACACCTGTCGGAAGGTCGTCGCGTCGCCCCGGGACGCGTTACCCCCGCGACGTTCAAAGACCCCGCTCTCAGCCGTCATCCCCCCTACCTCCTCCTCCTCCCTCGTCTCTTTCTCCGTCTGCATCCCCCGCGCTTTCTTCGTTTCACGGATGAGCAAATAATCAAGCGACCGTAAGGTAAAAAGGTGAGCGCGTCGGCGCGAGAGAGACGAGCGGAAACGTAGGGAACGACGCGCGAACGAGCGAGCGGAGCTAAATCGTCGCGATGAAGGGGCGGGCGGTGGAGGACCGCGGGCCGGAAGAGGGGGGGGCGGAGATCTAGAGAGCGAGAGAAGTGGAAGAAGCTCGTGGGGGGCACGGGGCAAGGGGGGTCGGCTCGCGCGCGGGCACGGGCAGAGAAACGGCGAAGTGAAGTTGGTCCGTGGGGCCACGCAGGAGGGAAAAGGACGAGCGACGGAGAAGTGCGTGCGCGAGACACAGTGGCTGCTCGCGTACAAGAGACAGTCGCCGGCTCGCCGCAAGGCTGCTTGCATCGAAGAAGAGTTAGAAACGGGTCCCGTGCGCCCTCCGTTTCGATCGCGCCTGGCCCCATACCTGCCCTCCCCCCTATCACGCGCGACGGTGTTCGAGTTATCGAAGAGGGCTCGACTAGTCGCGATCTAATATCGGTCACGCGAAACGACAGATAATAGAACAGTGGCGTCTACGTGTGGTTGTGTATGTGCGCGCGCGATTCAGGAGCGTGGTAAACGGATCGTCGAAGGTAAACGATGCACAAGTATTTGACCAAGTATCGTGGAGTCCGAACGATACTTCCGGGGGGAAGATGATTCTTTTTGTAGAAAAATCTTTGTGCGTTCGCGAACGATCAAATATGCTGTTTAAGAGTTAGTCACGGGGAATATTAAACATTTTCTGTCGATTGTTATCGCAACGTCTTTGTCACGCAAATTAGGGGAAAGTGTATGCTTCGTGCCAGGGTGATTACGTAATCGAGCAAGGGGCTGCTTTTAACCTTTGAACTCCGTGGGCCACGCACGGCTCAAAGTGGACCGTCCGTGACCCGTGTCGAACATTTCTGTTTTAATTATATTTCTCGATTACTATCGTTTATGGTTCCTCCATAACTACGATCGTTAAAGAATTGAACTTAATTTAAAAATGGGGGTTTTACGAAGAAGAGACATTGTTTTCCTGCCATAAAATTCTTTTCGACATAAACATGCCGTTTTAAGAAGTATTTAATCCCATTGTTAATCTAGGAGCTTATAACAAAGCTCATTTTCAGCTGCTATCTCGTTCCCGCTATTTATGTTTGCCTTGGAAGATTCTGAACGACGTCGGTCAGCCTGTTTTATTCGCTTATTGTCCCTGTCATTAAGCATCGTCTTAGCCCGAGGGCCAATTCAAACTCCCACGACCTCCACCATGGTTAAAAAAAAGGGTAAAGCCTCAATTGAGGAGGCAACACAGGGAACTTCTCAAACTCCGCGCAAAAAACGAAATCAACCAATTTCTTCTTCCGCGTGTCTTCGGTTGCGCCATGAATCGAAACCTAACGGGCAACTATGGTGCATCGGATTTTCATCGATCGATCGTTCGCTGGTGTACGTGGCCTATATTGCGTTTTTCATATCAGTGACTCACGAAGAGACGTCATATCGGCGGAGTCGTTGATTTTACTCTTTGCAAACTTGAAATATTCAGATATCATATTTGGGAGGGGATTGGAAAATTTAAGAAAAATTGAAACTAATTGCACAGAGAGTGCCATGACCACCATGGAGTTAATCGAAACTTTAATAAAATGCTACTGTTCGTGTCTCAGAGATGAAAATCATTTTCAGTATTTGCTGATAGGATACGTTAACAGATGACTAAGGATCGTAACAGCCATTAGTAAAACAATGTAAGAAAGTAGGAAGAAGGTGGAGGAAGCGAGATCGCGTACAAATTGTCTCATACGTTAGGCAGCGAAGATGAAAAATACATCTCGGTTTCGTATCAATTAGAGATATTTCGGGACCGTTTCCTCCTCCGGGAGGATGGAACCGCGTAATCAGCGTGGCGGGCAAGAACCGTTGAAAATTAATAGCGTTATGGTTAGGAGCGCGCGCGATGCCCGAAGCCGAACCGAGGCGCAGAGGTTCCTGATTGGTGCAAGCGGGTTCTACGAGTCGCTCCGAAAATAATCGTCGTATTTTTACACACCGTCCCTTTATGCCCACTTCGCTGCTGCTGGAAGCCGCCCAAAGTGGCGTTAATTCGCTGTGAAGTAATACCCCGAAGATGTCACGCGTTCGTCGTCGCGACGAGGGACGGTAATTGCGCGCGATCAATGCGAAAATTGTCCGTCATTCGCCGCGTTCCGACCACGAGCAACCTAAACGCTTCCCTTGGACACCAATCTTACTTGTCTCGAGATCGTTTCAACGAGGATTCACAAAATAAGAAACGCAATTATTTAACAAAATGGGAGACAAATGTCCGATCGAATAAAAGTCAGGAATAAATTGGCGAACGTTGGTTTTATTGGTTATCTATTACCCGAATAAAATGGCCGTCATTTGCCGCGTTTCAACTACGAGCAACCTAAACGCTTCCCTTGGGCACCAATCTTACTTTTCTCGCGATCGTTTCGACGAGGATTCACAAAATAAGAAACGTAATTATTTTCCTAAATGGGAGACAAATGTCCGATCGACTCAAAGTCAGGAATAAATTGGCGAACGTTGGTTTTATTGGTTACCTATTACCCGAATAAAATGGCCGTCTCTGGTTCGAGCAGCGACGTCCTTCCACTCGACCGTGATTTTCGGTTCGCTCGCGATAAGGATCGACTCGATTTCCGTGTCATTAACGCGACAATGGCGACCCTCGTTTTCCCCCCGTAACGTCCGAGAGCCGTCGCGGTCGGCGGTCTGTCTGATTTTCGATAAACGTCGCTCCCGCGTGGCCTTATCGCGGCTTTCCGTCACCACAAAACTTTCGCCGACTGTTTGCTCGCGTTTCATCGCGGCACAATGCGTCCCCCGTCGACTGGAAACCGCGTCGAGACGCGTGCTCGCCGAGCTGTCGTTCCCGCGCTTCCGACGCCCGGGACAATCGGGCAACGCGAAACTTTTGTTTGTTTCGATAATTAACCGCTACTCCACTTTTACACGAAATTTCCAACGGGCACACGATCGTGCAAATAACCATAACCAACTGAATTGGTCGTCATAATTTTACAAAAGAGTTCGAAAGAAAAAACGGTTCCAAGATTGATCTGTTATCCTCCTCAGCGACGAAGGGGAATACATTAAGTAACATACGCTAACATAAACGTGGTAGCTAAGTGGTTAAAGGAGCATTGGGGAACACTGAAAGTTGTAGGACATACGTTGATTGGATAAGCTGATATAGCTACGAGATTCCACCGGGAGTTGGAAAGTTTGCGTCGTGGGAGGATCGCGGGGGGGCCACGCGTGTCGCGGGAATCCGAAGAACGACCCTGATGACGAGATCACTCGATCGATTCGACTAGGAGCGTACGAAACGCGAGCCAGACGAATGTCTGTCGTTCTTCTCGTTCTTAGCGCCGATCTTTCAGCTCCGAGCTGTCGCGTGGCTTCTTTCTTGTTACTCTGTTATTTTTTATACGATCGAGTCGCGTTCTTCGAACGGTTGATCTTCGACCAGCGACAACCCGTTCGCACGGTGATTAGTACGTGTTAAATCTGGCGAATAAGCTACTTCTGCACGTGTTTTAGTATTCCAAATATGTTGTAGCTCCTCAATGTTGCAAATCCCTCAATTATCGAGTATCAACCGCAGCTGTACGATAAATTGTTTGGCTTGCGGTTTCTATTAACCCTGTACTGCACGCGTGAGCTTTTGAAACGTAAGAACCCACCGAAACGTACCCCGTCGTCGCGGAGGATCGTCGATCCGTCGATCGGTGGCGCAGGTGAATGAATCCTCGTTCTCACGATTCGCGTTCGCCTCTTTAGCCTGTCCATCGACCCTAACTAGCTATTTATATACACGAGCTTCTTGTCTCTGTGGTCGTGGCTTCTGCGTATCTACGCAAACGAGATACACGCGCCAGCGAGGCGATCGTGTGCTCATCGCGCGACGACGAGTTCGCTCGCTCTAGCTATGGCTACGCGTACGCGCCCAATTATAAGCGTCACGGATATCGATACGCGCTCTCGAATACAAACACGCGATTCTCGCCGTCCCCTCGCCCGATACTTGACCAGTAACGTATTGAGACCTCAATTTGTCTTCCACATAAAACTCTTCAGTTACAAATTAATAAAAGGACGTTTTTCTTGGGTCACGATACAGTGGAACACGGCTACCGAACTCGTACTCCGCGGGTCAACATTGCGTTCCCCCACCACGTCCACTCGACTCTCGCTTGCGCCTGCGCGGTAACGCTAACAGTCGCCGGACGAATGGTGAGGGGACAGTGCAGCGACAGTGAGGAGACATTCTCCAGTCTCGACAGTAAAAATCATCTTTCCAGTTGCATATTAATGAAAATTATTAAAAAATGAACGTACTAGGGGTGGGATAGTCGGTGTTCGAAGCATTTTCAGCCGATGGGGATCCTCTTGGTGGATCACGGCGACGTAGGTTACACGTAGGACCGACCACGCCTCGTCTACACGGTCAGGTTTTGCTACTGCCTTTACCGCCGGTTCTAAATCCGTAGCAAAAAGGAAGGAGCGCGTACGACCGTATAACGGGCAACGTTTCGAGGCTCCAGTCGCCGGCGGTGAATCGCGAAATTGCGCGCGATTAACGAACCGTACGAAAAGAACTCGGCGAGAACTCTTTGTTCCGTCGATCGACGCGTCCGACCGCCGCTTTCTGGCTAAGTTCGTCGGCGGGACCAGAGGGGTGGGTGGCTGTCGGCTATATTCGTAACGAAAAGAAGAGACCAAGGCGGCGGGTCGCGCGACAGGGTCCACGGACGGGTCGCGAAATGCACGACGACGTTATCGATGTCTCCGTTTTCCGGGAAGCTTCCGTGCTCTCTTGTAGTACACATTTCAAAAAGAACATACTATATTTGTATCGAATGTTCGCCATACGCGCTCAAACGAAAGTCAAACATTTTTAATTTAAAAATAAAATGAATATTCTTATACAGGGAGATTCTAGAGAGCAAAATAAGTCGAAAATCAAGAATAACAATCTATTGATCGAGGCTTCGTTAAAAAGTTATCAACGTATAAAGTTCCGCCTGTAAAACGGCGGGCGCGTGACGCATCGACTTACAGTTTTAAAGGTTAATAACTTTTTAACGAAGCCTCGATCAACAAATTGGTATTCTTGATTTTCGTCTTATTTTAGGCTCCAGAATACTCTGTGTACGATTATATCTAATTTTTGTGATCCCAAATATATTAGTAACGATCATGTTTGGCTATGAAGATATTTCGTAATGAAATTGTCGCGTTTGGTTACGGGATCGAAAAGGAAACAATTGCCGTTGTTCCGTCGGTCGAATCACCTGTCGATAGGCGTCGAAAAAGGAAAAGGAGTAGGATAGGGACGGCCGTACGCCATGTTGGACCACCGTCGTCACTCGCCGAATATGCCCGGCGCATAATTATGAGGGCGCAGCTGCGAGATGGCACGTACACCTTTTTTCAAAACTACCGCTATGCACCTCGGTCACGCGGGTCTGCGTATTCCCGGCGTGTATCCAACGCCCGGCGCGTCCGTGTGCGCAACACCGGGGACCGGAAGCACCGCGATATGGCATCCACCGGCGTCGTTTATGGCCACTGGACATCGCCCCGATCGGAGACATTCGTAACGGTCGTTTCGATCTTATCGCGATTCGACGAGATAAAGAGGCGACTCTAGTTTACTACTTATCGTTACTCTAACCGATTACTACCGTTTAAATCCCCATGAAGCACCGTCGCGATTTGTTCTTCCGGTTGCTATAATTGACTGTTAGCTAATCGACGGACTTAGATAGTCGATTGAGGAGCAATAATGGAAAGTCGGTCGAGCGCTTGCGAGAGAAACGGCCCCTCTAGCGGCAAATACAGAAGGCGACAGTATTATAATTAACCAGTGCAACCGTGCGTCTAAATCGAATAGAATAATGCTAAAAAGCGAAGAAGCATGACTTGTAGGGATTCGATGAAAGAACGAGAGTCGAATAGGATAAGAGGAGGGGCCGCGAGGAACCAGAAACTCGGCTCGATAGCACAGATGATAAACGTACTGTATCGCGTAAGAGCAGAAGCGGCCCGTTGTTCCCGTTGTACTCATCGTGGAATAAAATGAACCGGGGCGTAAATAAAACGAGTCGAGATGGATTACGCGCGTAACGATCCGTGGACAAAAGTATCTCCAAGTTCATCGAACTAGCCGCTCGCGGGGCTGGCCGATACGGTCGCAACGACTGGCCAACGTTCGAGCGTTTCTCGTTCCATTGAAAATGCGCGATGCGCAACGCACGGCCGCGCACGCCGGAACACTTTCGCGCACTGCGCGCCACGCGGGTCCCTTCGACTGGTTCCACGACCTCCCAATTACTCTACGATCTTTTCGAAGTATTACGAGGTTACTGTAACAATTTTTCAGTTGTTACGTTATCATCGTGCCACTACTTGAATGCAATAATAACGAGTATGGAACAGTAACTTCAGAAAATAAGTTTCTCTTCGAGTAAATCCGTAACAAGGTAGATTTAGTACCGAACGAACGACCCATTTCTCGCCAGTGCTCGACGCGTATCCGCTTTTATCGTGGCGATCTGACAAGAGTCACGGAGCTAATCGATCTATGTAAAATAGCGGGACGGCGTGTCGCGAAAGGAATTAACGAACTACGGGGCACGGTTCGCGGAAAACTCGTTCGCCAATTAGCGATCTACACTGGACCAGTCCGGCGTGAATTTTCCCATGGCTCGATCCGCGCCAATTGCGTAAAACCCGACCGGTTCGCGCAATATCCTCGAGCACCGCTCTCGTTTCACCGTCTTTCTCTTCTCCCCCGTTTATCTCGCCGTTATCGGTCGCCCCGTGTAAATCGTCATCGATGGAAGTTCCGCGATGTTTGAAATGCAAACATCGTCGAGGGTGCAGGTGCATATCCTCGGCGAAAGCGTGCGTCGAAAATCAACGCGGCTATTAAGCGCCCGTGGCCGATCAAATATTCAAAGTGGCTCGTCCCGCGCGGCTCTAATCTGCTACCCGGTGTAATAATAATGAAACGAACGGAGGGGGGCCCCCGCAGGAAAGACGGCGAACGATAACCGTCCGATAAGGAGAACGCGTGGCGGCGGAACGAAGAATCGCTGCTCATTGTCGGTCGCAGACCGGATGGCGTTGCACTCGCCTAGTCGCGCAGCCTCGACTAATGGTCTCCCCGCGTTACTCGTGTCGGTGCACGCCGGTTCGAAGTTCAAGGCCGTCTCGTGCATCGAGTCGTGTAATTACACCGAGGGAAACCCGCTCGTGGAAAAATGCGATCGCCAAGAACCGAGGAGGCACGACGTTTTTATTCCCTCGACCATCATGGGAAAACCCGCGGAAAACGGTCAAATTTTTCTGAAACTTTAACGAGGTACGTATCTGTTTCTTCACGGAGTGGACCACCTGGATATCTTCATTAATTATGATCGCATGGGAAAACACGTGTTTCTTAGGCCAGAGTTACAATGAAAACACCCTTTGATGGATCCCAACGTTTGTTTTAGATAAGTGTAGTATTTTTTAGAGTAGAAAAGTCGTGTTTGAGATCAATAATACGAATTTTGGAGCGGCTTCCAAGCGTTGGATGATTTACTGGAGGAAGAGGAGGATGGGGGTCTCGCAAACTCGATTCCCGCGAGCCTCAACGCCAGGAGACGTAGTCGAAGGAATTCCTTCTTGTTGTTCGCGGCAGCATCGTCCGCATCCTCCCCGGGTCTTCGTTTTAAACGCGAATTCTTTTTCTCTCGTCAACGCTCGCGGCAGCTGTCAGCGACGAAGCCTCCGAGCCAGCCGCGGATCGATAATTCAGCGTTCTCACGAGCCCCGATCCAAAAGAGAAGGAAACGAATGGACACGGCCGAGGAGAGAAGCGTCGAGGGGTCGTCGGGGAAAAAGTGCCCTCCCGCCACACGCTAATTTGCATCGGGGATACGCGTACGCGCCGGGAAAGAGAAAGAGGATCCCTTTTTGCCGGAGCACGTATCAACAGGGGTATCTAACGGTGAACGAGGGTCGAGACTCGTGGGGTACCGATAATGCCCTGCTCGAGAGCCTCCGAGTCCCAAGCGTTTTGACAAAATTAAATATCAAGCCTCCCCTGTCGTTCTCGCGGCTTTCTTCCGTACACACTTAACCCTTTCACGACCAAGGACCCACTTATGACTTGCTTAAACTCTTCTAACACGCGACTAAGCATATAGATCTCTGACCCGTTTGTAAAAAAATAATCTTCTTGTCTTGGAACTTTTATTTATTTTTGGGGGGGGGGTGGAAGTTGTTCGTCTCCCAGAGGATCCGGGGCTCTTTATCGAGAGAATATAATGTGGCTGGAGTGAAATTCCACGATAGAGCGGGGATCGATCGATCGCGGGCCCCCCGGCGTCATTTTTCTCCGCGGTATTATTCCGAATCGAAGTTGTCGTACAGGATGCAGGCGCGTCAAGATTACGTACGTGCCGGGAATTCTGGGATACCGGCGACGGTATCGGAACCAACGAATTCTTCCTGTCGTCTGTTGTTCGCCGATCCGCCGACGGCTTTTGTGGAGGGAACTTCAATTTCCCAGAGAATCGACCGGGCATACGCGGCTGCAAACGAAATAGGGAGGAAAATATTAATCCTTCTTCCTCCGCGTCGGGGCCCGTGCAACTGCGTACGTGCCGCGGAGCTGTCTGCAGTAATGATTCGTAAATTGAACTCCCAACTTGGGGGAATTTCCTCTTAATCTGCTCGTACCTTTCTTTTAGATTATTTATTTCAGGGATGATTTTTACAATGAGTCGTACGTGATTCGTAAACTGAACGTTTTTACCCCTTTCAACTTGGAGATGTTTCCTTTCAATCTGCTCGTTGTTTTTAGCTAAGTCGAACATTTCTATTCCTCGCAATTAGGGGAATCCCCCTTGGAGCCAGCGAAGCATCAAAGGCAACGATTTCCGCTATACAACAGATGAAAGTACCAACCTTGGAGTGGTGTTCATTTTAAGAATCGACTCTGTGTTTATTCCAGAAGTAGCATGAAAATTAACGCACGGTTTAGGCAAGTTTAATCCCACCAATTCTGATCCAAATAATTGTGCGAGTGATCGTTACAAAGTCTCGATGGGGGAGCGTTAATTTCGAGCACAAATGCATCGATGGTATCAAAACAAGTGTCTGGGTGCCGTTATCGGCGCCACGCCGGAATCTTATTGCATCTTAAACGCATTTCCGTTCTCGTTTCACGAACGATTGCGCCGGATGTATACTTCCTTCTAGTGCCTGGTCGGAGATAACGCCGTGGATCGATGGATAAATCGAATTAGGCTCACAGAGGAGGACGACGTACCTATTGGAGCTGCGGCTTCTCTGTTTCCCATTAATTGTCCCGTCTCGCTGGGACCAGCCGATATCGAACGCCTGCGAACGTTACTCGACCAGAATATTACGGACGACAACGATGAACCAAAGCGTCTCTGATTCCACGAATCCGCGAAACTTCCCAGACGACGATCGTCGACGCGAATTCCCCCCAGAAATCGCGTATCGTCGATCGAATCGGTAATAATTCTCTTTTAAAACAGCCACGGAAAGTTTACCTACAGATCCGCTGTCTGATAATTCTATCCTCCGAAAAGGCGAAACGTGTTTGCGAAAGCAGATTCGCGCCCGGGAGTTCCCTCGGTCGTTTAACCCTCCGCGCGACGTTACTCTTGCGAGACAGGCAAATCCCATCGCAGGGATAATTAAATTGTCTACAAAAAGGATTAATTAAACCTGGGCATTTCGTTTGTCCACGTGGTAATCTTATACCGAGCGACGGATCGTTAAATCCTGGATATACTCGCGTGAAAGAAATCGAATTTCTAGCGTCAGAGTTTCGGAGTTCTCATCAACTCCCGTCGAGGAATCGAACGCGTGGATCGAAGTTTGTTTGTCCCAGTGCGCCGTGAAACTCCTCAACCAACCCTTACGTGGCCGACCAAAACGTCCACCGGGGTACCATCTGCTCCGATATAGATCAAATATTTAGCGATAGTTTCGAGCCTCTTCGTTATAAATGGTCCTGAATTAGTCCCAGGATCATATTCACTCTTTTATCTGTTAGTACCCTGTAAAAAATAAATTATTAACCCCCAAAGGGCTGAGAACACCATGATGTTCACAAAATTGAATTTCTATGCATTTCGAGGCGTACGCGACAAAAACAAAATGGCTCCTACGCAACCCCTTTGACTATTACTATTGGAAGTAAGGAAATTTCATCCAAAGCGGAATATGGAGCAAAGATCGATGGTTCCAGCGGCTAGTTGACTGTTCTCGCGACATCTTGGCGTCTAACGATTTTCGATAGGGTCGATATGCATCGAGTTTCGAGCCGCGAGCGTTTCTAGTCGGTCGAATCCGCGCCGTGCCCGGACACAGGTAGCTGGAAATTTTCAAGAGCCTGCGGATAGGTCACCGGCCTGGGCTTCTGGCTGTCGCAGAGCGAATACATATTCCATTCGTACTTGCAGGAAGCCACGGGGAGGGTTATATACGAGCGTAGGCTCGAACGGGGTTGCGGCAATTCCGACGAGCAGCACTCGAGGGGTTGTTCGGCGCTATCAGAGGGCGAACCCGGGGCTCGGGGGCCACTCGATAGCGCGTAGTTTCGTGTTATTGTGTTGCTCGTGAAAATAGCCGGGCGAATTAACCCCGTCCTAGGGCCGAGACGAGCGGGTTACGATTGTTTTCTCAGCCCACTCGACGGGCGACGTCGAAACACGTCTAGACACGTGCTCCGAAAAACCATCGGCGTTTCGCGGGGTAAACGATCGACGTCGAAATTTTTATCGTCGTTCCATCGACCAAGGACTACAGCGATAATTATTTCCACCCCTGATCTCTCGATTCTAACAGTCGCGAGTTCTCACGATCTTCTTTGTTCTCCCCTTTTGTTACCTGGCTCTGTGCAATCTCGATTCCTGGAATCGAATTCTTGGCTTCCTCTCTTTACTCTTCTCGCGAGTTGTGTACCCTCGCTGAAAGTACTCGTACTTTGCACGATTACATCGAAGAAGGATCGTCGTTGCAGGAGGAACCTGGAACACCAAGGGCTGTAGAGCTCTCGAAGAAGGTTTTGTATGGGGACGTGTCGCGTTTTAAATGCAAATGGTCGCCACGGTGAACGAATTCGAAGTCGAAACGCGCGCGCTGGCCGGCTACTGGCCGGCTACTGGCCGAGAATCGCCGTCGAAATTGATTCGGATAGTTCGGCTAACTGCGAAACTAATTTCGCAAATGGTACGAGATTCCCCGGGACCGGGTTGCAAATGAACTTGCGGCCACCGGCGCCCGCTGGCAGACGTTTGAAGTTTCTTGGCTTGGATATCTCGCCGGCCGGTCCGAATTACGCGCGGCTGACTCGCGGGGGAACACCGTTGCACTCGTTTCTACCAGCCATACGCGAACGATGCACCTTCCAAAGCATCGCGAGCCAATATGATACACGGTTCCCACGCGTAAGAAATATTAACAAGCATTTCTAGTCGCTGGAAACTAAAAAACATTGTTTTTCTTTGGTTCTAACGAGGAAAGAGCAAGCTCTTCTATCGATTTCCTCTAACTAAGTCTACGAATGTACAAAGTTAGAACAAAATTTGGGAATTTCGATTGGAATGTACAATTTTCTGTACCGTAATAGGCCTAAGTGTAGCGTTTAATCGTCTTCTATAAAGATTTAAGGGGTGTTCATCGAAACAGGTGATTCCAACCGAAAGTGCGCTCCGTCGTAGGTTAGTGGAGGACTCTTCAGCGAGGCTCGTTGAGCAACCCTTATCTTACACGCAATTTGTGCTTGCCCCAATTGACTCCTATATGGAGTCATTTGCTTAATAAAACTTGCGAGACGCGAGTTATGCGCTCACTCCTCCAGCGATATCATCTGAAGCTTCCCAAACTTTAATGGACCTAACCACAGCTTCCAAAAATGTTAATTTTACTACCCTCTCGTTTGCAATGCATATTTTAAAAGGAAAGAGAGATCGAATATTTAGAATTTGCTAATTTTGTAGTGGTTTAACAAGGACTTAAAAATCCATCAGTTTTAATCCCAGGCTCAGCCATTGAAATTAACAAACTAATCGTCCTGTTATACCCCACGAATATTCTGTTTATAATTTTTTTAATTAAAGCTATTGATGCATCTATGTACCCCAGTAAAGAACTTCTGAAATCTGAGATCCGAGTGAAGACTGTTTACCCTTGCACCCTTTTCGAAGACGTTGGGTAACGGGACTTTCGACATCGCCGGGGCGCGTACCCGAAACACGAGCCTCTTCCGCAAAGGTTAAAGGTGGGACTCGAACCCTGGTGCACCGCCCTACATGTGGGCACGTTCGCGGGAAGTGCATGAATAGAGCAGTCAGTCTCTCGCCAAAGTTTGTATCAGGAAACACAACCCCCTGCGCGAAAGCGTTCCCTCCTTGTACAGAGCGAACGGCGCAACTTGCTCCACTTTCTATAGGTCTCGCCCGAACAAAAAGAACCCGACAATGGGGATGTGTATTTAGGGTAACCGTTTGATGCGCTTTGCACAGTACTCGAATCCGACTCGCGGCACAAAAATTTAATAACGCGGTTCCAAGCTACCCCCCAGATTCTAACTTTTACAACCTTACAAGGTTCGAGACGCAGGAGATGGTCTTGGACGACCCCAATATTGTACATAAATTTATTCTCGCATTTTTAATATACTCTATATTTTTAATACACTTTTGTCTCAAGTGCTGGTGCAATTTTTCCATGTACAAGTAAATATACGAAGCAAAATCAGGGATGAATATTCGAGCGAAACTCGGGTCGCAAGGCGCGATGCTGTTAATCTCAGTTTCGATTCTGGGGCTATGATCGTTCCTCCCCTGAACCCTCCGCATAATACGAGCAGCAACGGTGGTCGGTTCTCGCAGGAGAACTCGCGGCGGTCGGACGTTAACTTCGCCCCTGGCCGTGCATCCGTGTGCGTGTCTATGTGTACGTGTGTGTACGACGAAGGGTAAAGAGGGGGGGGGGGGGTTTGCGAACCGTATCAGGATCGAGGGTAGGCGGCCTCGGCATCGAGGGTGGCCGACAGACAGGGACGAAGGGTGAGAGAAAGAGAGAAATAGAGTGAGAGAGAGAGAGAGAGAGAGGCTCGACGGGTGAGTCTAACGGGGGAAGGACGCCGGGCGTCGCGGCGCAGGCTGCCGCACCCAGCAAAGCGCCTGCTCCCCTTGAACCGGCAAAACGTATACCTGACGCAACCGAGGAGACGTCGAGCGCGCGTCGTTCTCGCGACACGCTGTTGCTAGGCGCTAGTTTTCGATCGTCGATTTCACCCGGGTCGACCTTTATCACGCCGCCGTGCACGATCGCGCCGTCCACGGCATCCGGGACAGCCAAGGTCACCGGAACTTCGCGAATCCGCGGCGAGTTTTCAGGGCCTCCGTACCCGGAGTCCCGCGAGTGCGACCCCTGGTGCATCGTCAGTGTCGTGCGGACCCCTCGTCCTTGTCCTTGTCCTGGACAGTGCGCGAACCCTCTCGACCAGCTCGATCGTCGTCCTTTTTTTTTTCCCCACGGATTCTTCGGGGAAGAGCGACGGAGGATCGTCGCGCGGACCCAGGAAATCGCCGAAGGTGAAGTACGAACCCAGGGGGGAGGGCGACGGGGAGAGGAGGAAGATTTCGAAGCGCTGTGTCAAGGTTGCACGACCTTGGTTCGGTCAACGACCCGCCGGCGTTCGCAAAATCGAACGCACCGGCGAAATTCGCGAACGACGCCGTGCCGAGCGCCGATCGTTTACGCGTTTTAGTGACTACGGTTGCTGGCTCGACGCACGCGGCCACCCCGGAACTTCCGAAAGTTCCTCGAAAGTTCGACGGCCCCGCGAATTTTAGAATTTTAGGAACGCTGACGATCGTACCGATCTACCTTCAAACCGGAAATCGGTAAATTCGACGCGTTGACCTTCGAATCGCAACTTTATACGCGACTATGGTATTCGGAAGTTTATCGTTTCGTGGGTTGCAGCGGTCACCGGTGACCGACATGGTAGACTGTGTTAATAAACGTTCGTGGAGCTTTAGAATTTCGGTTTTGTTGTCCATCGAGGGGCGAGAATCGTGGGTAGCGTTCGTACTGCACGGAGACTAATTACCGAGCCGACGGGAGCAACACTGCGGTGGTCTGCGGAGACTGCAGACAGACGTGGGTGGTGTCCATCTTGAAATAGGTTGCATACCTTGCCGGGAGTCGCGCGGTCCTGTTCCCGTAAATTAAATTCGGGGGGAAGGCGTGGGGGCTGCCGAAAAAATTCTTGATCGAACGTGCTCGAGGGTCGATATTACGGAACACGCGTTGTAATCGCGATGGAACGGTTTCGATTGTCGGGGGATCCAGCAACGACCGACGAACCCTGAACTTTACTTGTACCGGCATTCTCGAACTATTCGACAGCACACGCGTCGAACACTCCTGCTATGCGTGTGCTCGCTTCCGAAACTTCACGAGCGTTCGCGGAAAACTGATTTTCACATCCCATTCGCTGCGTATCCGCGCGTTTATCGGTCGTAGAGAGTTCATCTCGGAAACTTGGAAGCGAATTCTTTCTCGCGAGCCTCCATATGGTCGCCATTTTATTTAATTCTTGAAGAATTACAGTAGGATGTTCTGAGTTGATTTTTGTATGTTTGGATAGTTTATTCGTGTCTCCAGGCTATGTAGATTCTTTTAGGTGTGATACTAGTTTCGATAATCCCGAAGAAAATATCGTTAGAGCCAATAAAGTAGAGAAATTGAAAGAATTGCATCGTGCCGAGGAAACGATTCGATCCCTCGTCAAATATCGTTACTCCTAGCGGTAGGGTGGACCTTCCGGATATCGAATTTATTTTAGGACGATAGGAGGGACTTTATTTCACGGGCGCATCAAATTTCATACCAATCGGCCTGTCGGGTCACGCGATACCTTGGAAAATATTACCTCGAGGAAAACAGCTACGACATTTGAAAATACCTCGAGAACTAATAATTTTTAAAAGATATGCATTTACATTTACAAGGATGCAATTCTCAATTAAACATGCCATTTCAGCCATTTACAACCTTCAGGTAAAACTTCTGTCGTGTTCAATTTCTCAAATTTCAAAAAAATCTAAAAATTACACTATTCTAAGTTCAAAGTCCCAATCTCGATTTCTCAAAATTCCATTTCCAAGCCCCGAAAACGCCAAAAAAGGCCCCTGAATCTCCCCAAGAGTGGACCTCCGAAAATTTTCTATAAATAATTTTTTCCCCGAAGCGTATTGTGGCGTGGCGCGAATCATTCTCGCGGAAGATCACGTTTCGCGAGACCGTTCATTATTTCCGTCCCGCGTTTCCGTTTCATTTGCATTCGACAAACTCTGCGGCTCGTACCGGCTAATTGCAACGAACGTTTCGACCGGTCGCGGGCACAGATCTGTTCGAAACGCAGTCCCCGGGGAATCGTAGTCGAACGACGGCCTGCACACCGGAAGTGTTCCGTGTTTACGTTCCGTCCGAGGGAATTTACGCGACGTAGGCCTGTGGCCACGCGAACGGGGCCAACGGCGTTGCGGTCGTCCCTGCAGGAACTGCAGCCAAGGCGGTGCCTACCGCGTTTGGGATAGGTTAGGTCCGGTCAGACGCATATATAGACAACTGCACGCGAGATCCTTATCGGTAGAAGTTCCCTGCAAACGGGGCTTCCGACGCACGAGAATACAAAGCGACCCTTTCGATAAGAGACCGCGACTGCCCGCCATGTTGCCTGACAGCTGACATTTAACTCGCCATAGTTGCCCCTGAACAGATTAATCACCCCCTAAATAGCTTCCCCGCTCTTCCGCTAGCTCAAAAAATACTACTTCGCAAAATAAAAAGTTAGAAACCAGCCATTTTTTTGTGCATCAAATGGAGGAGCATTAATGATACTTAAACTAAAGAAGTACATATATCTGTAAAAGTGGTATAACATAGGCATTTTCGAGCACTTTGTTCTTTAAAACGGGGCCAATTTCTATCAGATAGCCGATAATTATACTGTTTACCCCCATAACACTATTGCTCCTGGCATACGTTCGCTCCCCGACCTATTCTACGGAGCATTCGAACAGCGCTGCCAAGTCTTTCATCCCTCGATACTTCGCCTAACTCTTCTCTTCCGTCGTATTTCACTCCGTGCAGTAACTCGTTGTTTAATTCGAGGCTAAATTTAAGTAGCAACTTTACGGTTCCGCTCTGCCTTTTACGATATTTATTCCGTCGCGTGTGTTTCTCCTCTATTATTGCCTGATAAAGACGTTTATTATGCGGTACGAGACTGCGGTAACAATCGTTCGGAGATAGCATAACTTTTTAATGCCTTCAGCCTTTGGGTAATTAAGATGCAGCTAACAAATTACATTATCAGGCAACTTCTACAAACCTGTAGAAACTTGGATGGAAAAATCCTAAAAGAATTGTAAATCCACGACGACGTAAATCCGACGTGGATCGCGGCAAAGGGATAACTGTTTCGAAACTGTCGATCTTCGGATACGTCGGATCGACCCGGAGGAACTAGCGCGAGGACGAACAATTCGTTCCGCATCTCGTAGATCTTTAATGGACACGAGGCAGACGGGATAGAGTCTTCGCCCGGGTGCACCTGTCGCGAAGTATTTTCCGCGAACGTATCGATTCGAAAGCGTCGGCGATGCAACGTATGCACCGGAAAGGGAAGAAACATCGCCGTTGAACGGTGGAAAGAAGGCATCGGAGAGATCCCATTCGATCCTGCAGCCTTGCGCCGCGCCGCGACGCCCCCCTAAATCCTAGCTACGGAAGGAAGCACTCCGCCGCGGAGAATACGTTTCCTCTTTCGTACGTACGTCGTGCTCGATGCAATCGCGGGAGTGAATCGACCGAGGGAAAGGAAGACGCTACCGCGGAAAAGCATTCTCGGACCTTCGCGGGACCTTTTCACGAACGTATCCGATCACCACGAAGTGTTGCCGCGCAAACGGTATCGATGAATGCAGTGACTAGTGGTGGGTGATGATCAGTGACCCACGGTTTCGAATGAAGTGGTTTTAGGATGATGGTGGAGCGTGTCGAGGACCATCTCTTCATGTATCGACGTCCCGTCTACCGGGTCTTCCAGTACCTCGAAACCACCGAGTAAGTATACAATCGCGGATTCTCTCATTCGACGATTGGCAAGTTTCTTTCAATTATGGCTATTTACGAGTTCGATTCCCCTTAATAATACTATATAAATTACGGAGAATCCATCTTACAGCCTTTCAAAATGGCGTCGTTAACAAAATGTTCAATTTACTAATCTGGGGTTTGTTTTAAGAATCGTTACTGCAGGTGAAATGAATTTGATAGAAAAGGGTGAGCAGATTAAAAGCAAACTCCCCTATCCCTTCAGCGGTCTTAAAAGACATGCACAATGACAGCAATATTTTGTAAAACGTGGCCATAACACTATCGTGAGCTAAATTTTGCGACTAGCTGCAGCATGATTCCCGAAGCTGTTCTCCGATAGGGCAAATAGAAGCCCGTTCGAGCATAGGAAAGCAAGCAGAAATCGCGTTTCCCTCAGCCATCGGATCGAATCGAATCAGCATAATAACGCGGGGCGAGAGCTTTTGAAAAGTTCGCCAGGAGGGGTCGACTGTTCTCTCCTTAGGAACGCCGGGGCATCCAGCTGTTTGGATCCTCGTAGCCGCGGAACAGGAGTTTAAACAAAGGGGTTGGCTTCGTTTGAGGAGCAGCCAATGGCAATTCGCGCGCACAGAGCCTTTGAAAGTCCCTTCCGATTCGTGAACGGAGGTAACGCCGCGAGGGTCGGGCGCTAAGGCGAGCAACAGCTTCTTTTTCGTTGCTGTTACGTCGATAAGGACGCGGTAACCATGGCGAGATTGCCGTCATCGACCACGTACTCACGGTAACCGTTGCTAATTGCCGCCATTAACGAGACTGGCCATCGCCCCCGTTGGACTTAACAATTTTCGAATACGTCGGGGTTTATTAAATTATCCAAGAATTTTATTCCACTTCGCGATAACAACCCATCGACGTTTGCAACCACCTGGTTCCTACGCAGGAATTAATAGACTATCAATTCGCGATATTGAATCTATCAACCCTCGAATAGACTCCTAATCTCAAACACCCCATTAGCGTAGAGGAAATACAATGATATCGTCGCAATTACGATCCTCCGGTACAATAAATCATCCAAACGTTCGCTCCAAGATCCGATCCAAGATGGCGGCGTAGAATCTCGTTCCGCCGGCGTTATTTCGCCGATTACACGTTTCGCTGGTTGTTTCTTTTCTCGTCGGGCGGAGGAGTCACGTAAAAACTATCGCCGGGAAATTCGGTCCGCGGTGGTCGTGCCGGGTCGAAGGAGAGGCGCGTGGCAAATGAGAAAAGTTTCGCCAGACCGTGGCCAAGAAGTTTTCGAAAGACGTCCGGGGCGATGCCATTCGCAAGTGGCTCCCGGTGGTTTCAGCCCCCGAGATTCGTGCCCGTCAGCGGCGTTTTCCGCCGCGAAAACTACTCGAACACCGATACCCTCGCGGGCAAAGCGATTCCTTTGTCCGCCCTTCCTCCCCGGTTCGGAGTTGTTAGAATTCTTTCAGGGAGAAAATTAAAACAGCACCGAGTCTCGAATATCCCCTTTGTCTCCGGATGCTCTCTCTCGAGATCCCTCCCGGGGGACCACCGATATATTCGATACAATTTATTCCAGTTACCCTCGAACGATCGTCGCGGGAACGAAATTCCACGGGAAACGAGCACCGTCGTTCCATCTCTGGAGTTCGAAAATCGAGTTGTCGGGGGGGGGGTCTCTTTCCGCGCGCGGTCGAGGTTCAACGAGCTTTTAAGCCCAGAGAATCGTAATTTTAGAACCTAGAAGGACCACCGTCGTTCCTACGCCGCGTCTGGCCTAAGCCAGGACCCTACGACCGTCTTTCGGCGCGGAGAACGTCGACCTTCGGTTTTATGGCTCAAGCCAGAAGGGATACCCCCTCCGAATGAACCTCGAATTAATTGTCTGCGTTTTACGAACTCTCGTCCACGGGATCACAGCGAAATTTATGCGAGAAATGAAAAAACGATGGAAATTTTTGTCCTTGGTGAGAATTTCAAATGTCGCGGCCTACCCTATTGGTCGTACGACGAGAGTGTGGGCGGAGCTAACGAGGCGCCACCCTCCGCTTGCCAACTTCTCGCGTATGCACAGTACAATTTTCTCTGTAATTGAAACGAAGATTTCAAAAGGAAAGTGTATAGTCTTTGAAAAGATTATTAAAAATGAATGGTTTCAATGATTTTTGCAACTGCAATAGCGCAAAATCTTGATGAGAAGCTTATAAAATAATAAAATGTTAATAGCAGCGTAGATATCACGTTTTGTATAAACGTAGCGGCTATCGTAGCGCTGATGACTAGTTTGCGACGCTATGTATCTCGTTTGCCACGCAGAACGCGCTTCCTACGCGAGCAGATATCAAGCAGACAGCCTCGAGACTTTTTTCAGATTATGGCGAAACGCGTGGAGCCCCACGGAGCGCGGAGGTTCGTAAAACTCGTGGATCGTCTATTGTTAACGTTCGCCCTGTCTATTGTTAACGTTCTATCCTTCGCCTAAATGCCATTAGGCAGCCGTGGACAACCTTTCACGCCGTTTGCTCGATCTCTCGCGCCAACTGACTCGTCGAACTTGTATTTTCCGCCATCTTTCTTGTCTGAAGTTTAAAAACACAAGTACTGCTTTCCTCGTAAAGAACATTTTCTTTTGGGTGAATTCTATAAATAAGAATAGTAATACGAACGATACGGAATAGGAAAATATATGCATTAAGCTGCAAACGAAGTCTAAGATTCTACCTTTTATGCACTTCGGTTTACGATATCGTCTCGTTTTACACGGTTGTTATTGCGCATATTTTCTTATTTATAGCATTTACCACCGAAGGGGATCGTAAATCGAGCGATAGATTCCGCTCTGCCTGGAAACGAGTATTCTTTACAAGCAAAAAAAAAGGTTACATCCTCGATTTGTATTATCGACGATGCTTTATATTCGTCGTAAAATGAAGAAGATGGAATCAGAGTTCTATCGATCGTCTCGTTTAGTCCGGATTGCCAAGCAATTACTTTCCCGAAGAAAATAAGACAAGATTGGAACGTGGCACGAACCGTGCAGCAGGCCCAACAGTGGTGCACAACCTTCTTCCATATTAAAACAGACAAAATAATAATCGAGTTAGGTACAATCCTACAATTATTTTGTAATAGTAAAAATACAAGAATTTTTCATTGCAAAGACAACGAGTACGATTGGAGGAAAGGATCGGTCCATCCAAGGGCCACTCCTTTCTCACGAGAAGCTCCGAATGCGCTTTCATCTTGGATCAAATCACCAAAGAATAGCGAGTGATCGTTCGGACGAAACTCATGAACGTTCACTTGCCCCGTACAAAGAAGCTGCGAGCCAGTAAAAAGAGACTGCTTAATCAATAATTGCCCGACAGTGTAACGTGTGTCGTCTTAAATTGCTTTAAAAATAAACACAGAAGATGAAGATCATCACGATACAAAGAACCATTGCACTCTGGAGTTATAAAATCTTAAAAGGATACACTCGTTATTTGAATTTACATCCTGCATGGTCGTAGATACGTTCTCGGTTCGTTAAGATAGGCACGACTATAATTCCTCCTTGCACCCGATGGTATGGATTAAAACAACTTCCGAGATCGATAAGATAAATGGAACGTGGAAGTTACAACTCGTAAGCTGTCGGGAAAGATTGAACTTGCGGGTCTCCTTTAAGCTAACAGGATAGAAGTTAGCTTTCTTAAGCTGCTGGGATAGGTGGAACTTAAAATTCTTTCTCAACTCGGGAACACCAACGGGGAAAAGATTGAGGAAACTCCGACGTGGGTGATCCAAGTACAACTCCGGGTCTCTTTGAACTCTATGGGGCTAGTTTCCCCTGGAATCTCATAAAAACATACTGAATAATTCATTTATATAAACGCTCTTCTCCTCGTGATAGAAAAATGTTAATTTGCCCAGATTGCCAGGATAGATAGGATTCACGGTATTTCACTGACCCACTGAAATTCTTTGATCGACTTGGCCATTCCCGACGATGGACCGAAACACGAGAAAACCGGGTCTACGTACAATTTCGCCCAACTTCTACATTTACTCTGTATGAATCGTGCAATCTGTTTGATCAGTTTCTATGGTTCCTGCCGGGGGACTGAAAATTTCAAGCGACGTTGAACAGCAGTAAGTGCCCCGCTATGGAATTCATTCCTAATTAAAATGCTATCCGATAATGTACCTCTACCGGCTGGAACACTTTAAACAGGCCACCTGAATAACTCATTTAGCTTCGTCGACGGACAGATATACGCTTCGAGACAAACTTCCCTTGGTTTCGACGGCAATTTCATACTGGAATTTTAAACGCTGCACGAAGAACGAAATTATTCATTTTTTGGCTCGAAAATACTTTCCTTGGCTTCTATTATATTTGGTACTAAATGAAGAGATAAAGTCGAGTATTTCTATTTCAATATTCGAACTGTTTCTAACCCACGATTGGAATATATGCCCCAGAGATCGTCTCTCGATCCTCGTAAGTGGGCCACAAACGATCTCGCGTCTTCCCAGAGAAGTATTCCTTTCTGACAGCCGCCGTACGCGCCAGCTTGCAACTCCTGCTGGCGATAAGGTCGACTTATCTCGAACTCCAACGCGTCTCGTATCGTGGCGGGTGGCTTCGATATTCTTTTTTATTTCGAAATGCGAAAAATTGTTTTTTTTCATCCGATTACGCGAGACTGGTCCCTCGAATCTTAACGGTGAATAAAAATAGAGGGAAACTGGGGGATCGTGCGTCTCGCGTCTCGCGTATGAAATATCACGTCGATCGGCGTCTCCAGGCAGTCTGTTCGCGCGACCCGGAGCAACCGATTTATTTGCGTCGTAGGAATTACGCTGGCCACGTGATTTTTCACCGTCTGCCCACGCGTACCAGCTGTACCAAAGATCGTAGATGGAGGCAGAAAGGGATAGAGCGACAGGAGAGTCGAAAGAACGCTCGTGAAAGAGCCTAGACGAGCGGAGAGAACGGCAGGTTGTTCGAGGCGTCGATCAGTTTCCGTTCGACGGCGAACAGGCGCGCACACGAGCGTCCTCGCGATTAAAAAACAATCGGACCGGAGGGAGGTTTCATTTTCGTCGGTGGATACGCGCGAAAGCGTCGCGACGGACTTTGAACCCGCGACGTCGGAATTAATATCGTCGTGGTAGCGAAAACGGGAAGAGAAATTATTTGCGACCTAATGGTTCGGTAAACATCGTTCGTATCGTTTCGAATTGATCTGTTTTGCGTTAAAAATAAAAATAAAATGGGCTGCGGTTAAACGCGAACCTCGATTATCGTCAGTAATTGTTTTACCGCGATTGTGCCCGCGACTAGAGAATTAAAACACGATTAGTATCACCATTTGAGGGGACTAGGTAAAAAACAATTGCAAAGAAACGATTTAATTCCAACAGTGATACTTTTATGTCGCGAGAGATGCGTCGTTTCCGGTAGAATGGAGGTTGTCTCGCGTCGGAGGATCGCGGAGACCGTGTCCCAGCGCGCGATTCGATTTCGTAAGACGAGATCCATGCGACCGTTCCGCTAGGCGGGCATCGATCGTTCTGGATCGGGCTGGAATCGAGTTACGCGAAAAAATCCCCGAGATAGGCGCAGCGACTATGACGGGGCTCGTCGGGGATCTCTGTAAATCGATCCGTCGATTGGCCAACGGATTTCCTCGCAGCCGATATTCCTCCCTCGAGAAACAGCGAACGCGGTTATCTGTGTCGACGAACGCTCTGAACGATTTCGAGGGTAGCTGTCGGTGAAAACCATGCTGGAATTGGTGGAACGCAAGGCCAGCGTGATCTCGTGGCCGACCTGTCGCGGCCAAAATCTCGGCTCGTTCGACAAGGATCCCAGAGGGTTCTTTTTCCTGAAGCGGGACAAACGATGGAGGAGGGAGAACGGGGGGTTGCTGTGCTCCCTGGGGCAGCTAGGATGCAACGACACCTACAGCCCCGACACCCTGGGCACCTGGAAATTCCACAGGGTGGCCAGAACGAGGTAAAACCGTCGTAAATGGCGGACGATGGGAATTCGAGCGATTCTTCTACGCGTCGTCGTGCCTAGAATTCTTAGGAAATCTTAGAGAATGGGCATCGTACACACGTGAATTATTACGTACTGAGATACGGAGTTCTGTTCGGAGATAAGAAGATGGCTGGTGTGTCTGATTGGCCACGGCGTAATCTCCTTCCTGCGAACCCAGGCGGGTCTGCTCGAAGGAGATTATGCCAGGATAGGTCCAGACCCGCCAGTCGAGTATATTGGTTCCATTGGTTACTCAATTTCTAAATTTGTAAATGTATTTCACCATAGATCCAAGTATTTACTATCGAAGAAATTGAATTGCACGCGTATAACGTTGTTTTATATTGTCGCACTCGCGCTGGTTTACACGGGAACCCTTCGATCGAGATTCCCCCGGTTGAACGACCGGGTTCCGTGGATCGTCTTTCGCGGTAACGAGTCCCATCGACGATCGCCATGATCTATGCCCGGTGCTCGCGTTTTTCCGCGACGACGCGCTGGCTGGTAACGACCGTTCGTGCCTCGTTATTCCTCCGGACGATGCAAAAGCGCAATAGAGAAAGTAATAGTGAAAGGTAAGGTGCGTGGGCGAGAGTCGCAGGTGCGTGGTGGTTCTGATCGCCACGGGTCAGGGCCGGAGAGGACGTATCCTCTCCCTTTCACCCCTCCCCCTTTCCAACACCCTTTTTTTCCACTCGTTCAGGTTGAGTTTGCCACGCTAAACCACCCCCCGATCGAACCCAGACAAACTGGGTCGTTCGAAAAAACAATTTGGGGGGAAATTTACCTGGGGAAAAGGTTTCTGAGATAATATCCTACACGCCCACTTTGCAAGGGTGAAAGTAGTCCGCAAAATTGGGGCGCTGAGAAGATTTTTTTAAATCTCCACCGATCTAATTAACGAAACGACTCGAGGAATTTTAAATTACAAGCGTTTATAAAGTTCTCTGGGGGGATGGTAATTTTAATATTCCACAAAATGGCGTCGCGAAATTGAATCGAAGTGGATAGTTGCTTCCGTTAAAGTCTTGCATTGCAAAGGGTTAACGCGCGTTTGTACGGGGGAACTTTTAGAGGTAATGGATAGAAGCGTGGCGAAGTTTCGCGCGTCGTTTCGTTCCACGGGCGTGAAAACGCGGGTTTGCTTGCTAGGAGGTATAGGATTTTTCTCGCAGCGGCTTAGGAACGACCGATTACCTCATTCCCAGCGTCGACGTCGTTCCTACGCCGCGTTGTACGCCACCGGGTGTAATTTATAAGCGGCAAGCCGCTTTAATAGCGTTACCGCCACCTAGCGCGGCATGCTACCCGACGATATTCCGCAATAAACAAATAAGTCTGGCCGCTGTTCGCGCTTTGTAATTATCGCGACGGAAGCCATTTAATATGTCGCGCGCAATTGAATTAATTCGACCGATTCACCGAGCCGCGAAACTGCCCCGGAAAATGAATATTCATCGCGCGACCGTTTCCCCGCGGAAAAATCCCCGGCACCGTCGATCCTCGATCGACGTACAACGATCGTGATCCCCGCCTCGCTCCAAAGTCCTTCGACGTGGCACGAAACAATAGAAAATAAAGAGAACCACGGGAGAAACAGTATTATTCGTTATCGATAATTATTACTAAACATTTATGCCTCGTTGGTGGTTGGAGATCCAGTTAGCGTAAATATTTATCTTGTATAGAGCTGTGATTCGATCGGGGAATCCGGGAGTCTCGAAACATTCGAGAATCTTGACGATCGAGTGTCGTTTCGGAACAATCGATACGGTATCGTCTCGAATATCGAGATTCCAGGGATTCCGGGATCTCGGTTCTGAGAAGTCGTCCCGATTCCTCTCGATTTTTCCTACGATTCGACACACATATCGACGGAGAAGGCTCGTGGTTCTTTGCGCGAGCACTTCGTTCCTGACCGACGGCATTCCTTAGCCGGACGACGCTCGTAATATACATTTGCATTAATAGCCACGATGCAAACACACTTGCTGGAACAGTTCGACGACGTTTTCGCGCGTCGCCTTTTTACGGAACCAAAACACAAACAACGTCGGGGATCCGTAAGAAAGCGAAATCGCCATTTTTAAATCACCAAAGCTAGCTTTCTAGCCCCAGTTTAAACCGTGGAAAACTCAAACTTATAATACAGGGTGTTTAATGGAAGATTCTAGAGGCCAAAATAAAGACAAAAATTAAGAATATTCTCGATTGAGGTTTCGTTCAAAAGTTGTTAAAAAATTAAATTTAAAAATTTGTCAAATCGTTCAAAAAAAATTATTTCCTGCTGCGGGGGTCAATTGCAAACATTTCTGGTGAACAGACATACCCCCGAAATCCTACGCACTTTCGAGAAAAAAATTCGATAAGGTGTGACATTTTTCGATGGAAAAAAAGATTTCAAATCGTTTTGGAAAAATTATTTTCTATTGCGGGGGTCAATTGCAATCATTTTTGGTGAACAGACATACCCCCGAAATCCTACGCACTTTCGAGAAAAAAATTCGATAAGGTGTGACATTTTTCGATGGAAAAAAAGATTTCAAATCGTTTTGGAAAAATTATTTTCTATTGCGGGGGTCAATTGCAATCATTTTTAGTGAACAGACATACCCTCGAAGTCCTACCCACTTTCGAGAAAAAAATTCAAGAAGGTGTGACATTTTTCGATGGAAAAAAAAGATTTCAAATCGTTTTGGAAAAATTATTTTCTGTTATGGGGATTAATTACAATCATTTTTGGTGAACAGACATACCCCCGAAATTTTACTCACTTTCGAGAAAAAAATTCTTTACCGAAAATATACTGTGTGGCCTCTAGAATCTCCCATTAAAGTTTTTCCCAGGGGTGGTTTTTACACCCTGTATATGATAATACTGTTCATTCCTAAATAACAACCAGGGTGGGCTGGAAACCTCGGGAAAGAATCTGCATGGAGAATGTATCGCGATAGTGAAACATCGTACCGAAATCTAGAGGTAGTTCAGGTCGAACAGAGGATCGCGTTTCTAACTATTTTTCACGGCGCATACAAATGGCCGGAATAAAGTGCTTCCGGGCGTGCAATACGGCCGTTTGTGATTTTAAATGGGACCATTAAATCCGAGGCGGTTCTTCTATTTTCCAGCGCGTTAATTCCGAGTAGCCTTTCAATAGCTTCATAACTGCGATTGAATGACGACCAAATGAAATCACCTAGCCGACATTTTTCAACGAAGGACGTCTCCCGCCGCGATTACCAGTGGTTTACGGAATGGAAATACCCGCTCGATTTAAAGGAGCCCTCGAATCCTTTGTGCACAGACCCGGTCAATCGCGACTAGTACAGTAGAACCTCGTTAATTGCAAAAAAAAGAGGTTCGTTCTTTGCTTCTATCGAAATTCATGCGATTAAAAGGAAGAGCATAGATCTGAAGTATCCGTTTCTGTATAAAATTCAGACTCGACGATCGGCTTTTCAAATATTCCACAAATGCAAAGAATTTGAGTGCATCGCGATCGCGAAAACGCAACCCGTGGATGAAACGGCGGATTTTTTTCATACCGCGAACATTACTCAGATTTCTTGGTTGCTCCTCGAGCTCCACAATGCATTTCCATCGCTTACACTTCACCTCTCGCGTAAGGTCTCTTACGATCGATCTGCTTTTGTCTCAAGCGGAAGACTTCCACTTCCAGCTTCACTTGTTGCTAAGTAACCGCCCCTTCTGCGATGCAACGGTTAAGGTTCACATGCAAGCATCAGTGTTGTTCCACTGTGCTCGAGAAACCGAGTCGAGCATCGCTTAGCACGGAGATTCGAATTCAGTCGGATCCACGAAACTTTCGAGCACACTACACAACCTCGATGATCGTGCGAGAACCTTGTTTGTTGCGTTGACAAATGGCACGAACGGTCTAGAAAAATTTCCCTCGAGAACGAACGACACTTGGGAGTCATTCGCGTACAATGACTTTAAAAAGTACTGAAACTCGAGCAAACAGCGACTGTACAGTGATTTATCCATGATATTTATACTGTACTCTAAGTGTGCAGGAGCTTATGGGACTAAAAATCGCTTCCAGTGAGCAAATCGCCGCCATACCTCGTTAAAGCGTCTGCTCGAGACGCTTTATCGAGGTACTATGAATGTACCTTTCGCGTTAGAGATGCGTCAGAAACGAAGTTAGAAAGCGGAATTATGGGACAGTGGAGATAGACAGTAGAATCTCGATAATTGCATGAAGTCACCGTAAGCAACGTGTTATTAATAATTTATACAACCGCTTGCATTCATTCGGCGCAAGATCAACGCTCGCGCGAGTTCATTCGCGGCGCATAGTTTAGACCAGTGTGTCTCAAACTTTGTATCGATCTAGCTTTTCAACGAGCAAACGATCATTAAACATCTCAGCTGTACTCAACACGTTCACTGTCTATGGCCCGTATACGAGTCACGACACCATGCTTTTGAATATACCGCTAAGAGACCGGACAGTGAACGTGTTAATTCACAACGAGAGTGCATTTAAGTTTCAAAAAACTACCTGATGCACTTAATATGCAAATGTATAAGAAATATTTAAACATACGAATAATTCTGTTTGATAAAATGTTTCCCCAATATGAAATGCAAGTCGAAGGAAACTGTTTCTGGTTTTCTGTGATTTCTGTGATTTACAAAATGGACGTCGAGGGTCTCGCGAAGCCCAGTTTGAGAGACGCTGGTTTGGACAACGACGTCGAATCGAAGACAAACGGAGGAGGCGTTTTATTAGGTCATCGCGAGTGACGTCACCGACGTCCAACCTTCCTCGTGGAAAGTATGACGGATTCGCCTTCGAAAGTCGTGATTCAGCCGGGTATATCGATCCGATCAAGGTTATCGGAGTTTCGTCCGACCGATAAGAAACCGTAGTCCCGTCTCGCTTCCGTTTCGAACGGTTTTCGAGGCTCGCCACGCGGCCCCGGAGTTCGGCAACTCGTATTTAAGAACAACGAATACAGGTTTCGGATTCGTTCGTGAACCCAGCGACGACGGGGAATCTGGTTAGGCGCTCGGTCCGGTCAACGTCCCAATTTACTCACGCGTTTCAATCGCTAGCCGTCGCGTCGCCATTGCAAAATAAAGAAACAGCCTCCGTGAACATGTTTCGTTCCATGAATACAGGTACAAGAGCTCGAGAACGATGACGACAAACGCGACGCATTAATTCACTATTATTATTCTTACTGAATCCTTCTCAAGAAATAAAATTATCGAATAAGTCTATATTCCCTTGACCCTTAAGTGGACTCTAAGTCTCAACTGAATTAGTTTACTTAATGTTAACAATTATTAATTCAAACTTGCGGCTGCAATAGTCCAGTTAAGATTTAAAATAACTCTAAATCGAATGGAACGCGAAGAAGTCAAGCTCCAATGTCTAGAGAAGCAGTGACGTGAGCAATGGTTTACGGAACGAGCCTAAAATTTCGATTCGTCGCTCGGAGATAAAACCTGCCCCGGCTCTGCTAGCAGTCTGTATAAGCGAGAAACGATTAGTGGAAATATCGCGTCGCGATCTTGTAACGTCTAAAAATACCGAGCGACAATCACCCAGGAGAACGCATGGGAACGGCCGATCCGCGGACAATCATGCTCGCGCGATGACGCGTCGAATTCACGCGCCGTTAAATCGCCCCGATGGCGAAGATGATAGAAAGAAATACCCGTCCCGTATAACAATAACCGTGTTTATGATAATGGCGTTTGTCCGCGTCGGTGTGCGCACGAAGGCGGCGATTACAGCGTTTGTTCGTGTTCGAACGCGTTTTGAAAGTGTCGGCGACGGGTTTCGCGCGCTCGATACCGCGAAAGGTTAAGGGGAACGCGAACAATGTCGAGTAATTTCTGCTTAGTCGCCAAGTAGCGATCGTACCGATCCCGGTGACATTAATATCGACATGTGTCGCCGCCCACGCATTGTATCGAGCCATCGAACAAGTAAGTTGTCGTTCGGTAAGACGCGCGAGACCACGACACTATCGAGCATCGAAGCCGCGACTGTCATGCTCACGTGCTTTTGTTTACGCGAGGTCCTTCGAACGTGGGAGGCCGTCCATAAATTCACTCGACACCCCCTCCGACTTTGCCACCCTCGAACAAACCGAGCGTCCCTTTTCCACGGAATTATTTACGTCGTCTTTAAACCCGATCCATCGATTCGAGCGTTATCAGAAAGCGATGTTCCGGTATTAATCGTGCCTGGACACGCTTGAAAGCGGCTCGATGCCGCTGCAGTGTTTAGAGCACGCAAGCTTCTTTGCGTCTCGCGTATTATCCGCCTCTTTGTCGACGGCGAAAATTCCGGGACGGTTAGAAGGGGCTGAGAGAAAGAGAGAAAGCCGGAAGGTTTCAGAAGAAATCCTTTTCCTCTATGGGCCGGTGAATAATTAATACTCTCGGGCGAGCTTCGACGTTAAGTTGAACCAGCGCGCGCCGAGGTTTTATGAGATAATGCATAATTGACGTCCTCGTTGCCGCGACGTCGACTAAGCCCGGCCTCTTCGCCGTTTTTTCCTTTTATCTTTTCCATGGCAGCCATGAGGGGATGAGCACTGGCGTGGGAGATGGAGGTGGAGGCGGCGTTGGCGGCGTGCAGGGCAGCGGCGGCGGCAAGAACACACCGCCCCATGGATCGCCCACCCCCATGGACAAGGCGACCCTCAAGGTCCATCTGCCCAACGGTAAATTAAAAACTATTTTACGCTCGAAACAAGCAACCCTTATTTAAAGTTACAAAAGTAAAAAATATAGCCCTATTTTTCATCGTGATCGTACAAGCCAGTTACGCAGACTGTGATTTTTCCCAAGGTGGTTTCAACGTCGTCAAGTTCGGCGACGCCATCGACGTGAGAGGCATCATCTCTCTGGTGACCAGTCGATTGGCAGTTGGCACGAGGCACTATCGAAATCTCTACGCCATGAGGCTGCATCATCCCGGATCGGGAGAGAGCTACTGGTTGCACCAAGACACCACCATGTACCAGGTTCGTCGAGCCTGAAAATAGAAAACTATGTTAGAACGATTCTTTAGGTTGCACAAACGTAGAACAAACGAGGAATTAGAACGTTTCTGAATGTTTGTCAGGTTCAAGAGAAGTACGAGAAGAAACACCCCCATTGCGAGTGGAGGTACGAGCTGAGGGTACGGTACCTACCGCAGAACCTGAACGACCTGTACGAGAAGGATAAAGTGACGTTCTATTACTACTACGATCAGGTACCTTGTGGCAGAACTTTTTCAACCCAATACATCGTACACTTGGTAAACCAGTGGTGTTTAACCTGATCCACTCCCCAGACCTCAGGGTAGCATATTAGGTTATTCCAGTAACTCGTCCAAGGGGCTAGACCCCGGAAGGGTCATTGTGGGAGTCAAACAATAGCGAAGGGGGTTGCTTTTCTAAGGCTACGGGGGTCGAGCAAGGGTCAAGTACCACGCCACGATCTTTTTCTGGCTAGTGCAAACACCTCGATTCAAGGTTTAGACGAGTGAACAAATTTTAAGTTTCGTTGGGAACGACTGCAACCCCCCAAAATGGCGGAAGGTTGCATTCGTGGTAGGTTCTGTCCTCGGGGAAGAGAGGGTTAATTACCACTGTTTTGAACAAAGGAATCGAATATGGTCGTTGTCGTAGGTACGAAACGATTATCTGTGCGCGAATCACGCGGCCCTGGACCAGGACGTGGCGGTTCAGCTGTGCTGTCTGGAGATTCGTTACTTCTTCAAAGACATGCCGCAAATGGCGCTCGACAAGAAGAGCAATCTCGAGTACCTGGAAAGAGAGGTACAGCGGGATGAAAGATAATCGTCATTTCGCCTCGGTTTTCGCTAACAATCGCCTGTTGTTCGTTTCGCAGGTCGGTCTGCACAAGTTTTTACCGCGATCCGTGCTGAACGGAATGAAACCAAAGGCGCTGCGCAAGCTGATACAGCAGCATTTCAAGAAGGTGGCCGCGCAGTCGGAACTGGAATGCATGTTCAAGTTCTTCGATCTCCTGAGGGCGCACTACAGATTCGACCAAGAGAGGTTCATATGCGCTCTGGGGGTGAGTCTGCATTGTATTCGCTGCTCCAAAGAACTCGGAAGACCCAGCGACGTTATTTGCACTTTACTCTTCTCGTTTTCAGTCGAGCTGGTCTATACCCGTGGAACTAGTCATCGGGCCGGATTTAGGCATATCTTACATGGCCCACAGGGGTGGAACGGTGGTAGGTTTCTCGGTGACTCCTCTGACCCGACCTGTTAACCGGAAATAATAAATTAGAGATAGAAAGTAACTTCACGAGGCAAAACTAAACGTGTCCGCGTCCTTTTATTGCGAGAAACGTCCCGGTTGACAGGCCAAAGAAACGTTTCCCAGTGTTTCACCGAAGGTGTGTGTTGTCGCAGCCAACGAGAATGGCGGAGTTCTCCCAGATACAGTCCATACAGACGCTAGCGTCCGACTGCAAGGAACACGCGAAGGCGTGCATCAAGTTGAGGGTGGCCGGGGCGGCGGAAACGCTCAGCATAACGTGCTCCAGTCTCGATCAAGCGGAGAGTCTCGCCGATCTCATCGATGGATACTGCAGGCTGGTCACCGGAAGCAACACCTCGTTGTGGAACAGAAAAGGTACCACTCTCCCTACCGGGGAAACAAAATTTAAAAGCCCTGAAGAGTAGCATGAGAGAAAGAAAGAAACTTTAATTACTTATCATTGAAAGTTGAGCTCGAAAACAGTATCCAAAAGCTGCCTTATTTTTCAGCCCGTCACCCTGGCGTAAACCCTTAAAATTATCAAGATGCTCGAGTCTCTTCTTAACGCTATAGTTTTCGAAGCAAAGAATCACGATGATCACACGATCGATACTTAGAGAATTTTTTTTGTTTTTTTTTATAGTACCTGAACAAATTAGAAACGTAACGTCGATACACGTACTCACACGCATCGTACACAGAATTTATTATTCGCACGTTACCTCCCCTACCCCCTACCCCCTACCCCCCCTTTTACGTTCACGGACTATAACCAAGTTTCTAATCGTTTACACTTCCAAGCTGCATCGTGGAAAAACTATCCCTGTCCATGCAAAGGTTTGTAGTTTTTTTTGAATGGTCCCGTAGTTTATCGTGTTTGGTGCTGCATGAACGTCGCGATAAATGGGCTTGCGTGATTATTAAGAACGCGATGTTGGTTTCGATGTAGACGCCCATCCGCCCAAGTACAGACAAGACGGCACCAACAGTCCGGAGAAGAACGTCAGCAAAACGGGGACCATATTGTCCGAGGACTACGCGGAGATCGTGGACGAGGAGGGAGACTATTCGACGCCAGCCAGTAAGCCACCATTTTGCACATTGGAGAATTCTTTCCATGAAACATATCTGGATTTTTTAATAAATTTTACCGTAAAAAACTCTTAAACTACCCGAAACACGACAGAGGATCGTAGAACAAGATGGCGCCTACATTATTCGCCCAATAAGTCCCATATAAAATTGGCAGTATTTAATATTCCAAGTTAATGATATTCCAGTGCGAAGAATCACATAAATGTGTTTCCAATCGCGAATTGCAGCTCGAGATTACGAGATAGTGAGGAACCAAGTGGAGCTGGGCGAAATAATCGGCGAGGGTCAGTTCGGGAACGTGCACAAGGGTTCGTACAAGGGCAGGGACAACCAGACCATAGCCGTAGCCGTGAAAACCTGCAAAGTGGACGCGGATCTCGCGACATCGGAGAAATTCCTCGAGGAAGCCTGTAAGGAACCTGCTCTAGACTCGATCGGCGGAAAGAAAAACCGTTCTAACGCGCGAAAATTTCAGACATAATGCAACAGTTCGAGCACCCTCACATCATACGACTGATCGGTGTATGCTCGGAAGCACCGATTTGGCTGGTGATGGAGTTGGCCAGGTTAGGCGAGATGAGAGCTTATCTGCAATCGAACAAACAGCGTCTGGACCTAGCCACGCTGTTGCTTTACACGTTTCAGCTGAGCACCGCCTTGTCGTACCTCGAGAGCAAGAAATTCGTGCACAGGTAACGGGACGAGCAAACGATTGAAAGTTACGTTATCGGTCTAATGACTAATTATTTGCAGAGATATCGCCGCGAGGAACGTGCTGGTGTCCGCCCACAATTGCGTGAAATTGGCAGATTTCGGGCTGAGCAGATGGGTGGAGGATCAAAGCTACTACACGGCCAGCAAGTGCAAGTTACCGATCAAGTGGATGGCCCCGGAGAGCATCAACTTCCGGAGATTCACCACGTCTTCCGACGTCTGGATGTTTGGTCAGTTTCAAAACCAATGTTTTTACGCCTCCGTTACCGTTTGCTTAAGGCGAGGGTAAAGCGTCTTTGTTTTACTTGTTCAGGCGTGTGCATGTGGGAGATTTTGATGCTGGGCGTGAAGCCGTTCCAAGGTGTGAAAAACAACGAGGTGATCCGCAAGCTCGAGAACGGGGAGAGACTGGCGCTGCCCAATCACTGCCCCCCGCGATTGTATTCACTGATGTCTCAGTGCTGGAGTTACGAGCCTAGCAAGCGACCAACGTTCAAAGAAATCAGGGAAACGTTGCAGTGAGTATGCCTGACCAACAGCAATCGCGTATTTTTAGGTATCCTCCGACGATACCAAGCTTTATCGTTCCGATAACGTCGATCAACAAGTACGATAGTATTCAAAATGTGGCTGATTACAGAACCGATAAAAACTCGATCAAATATTATGTTCTCAAACATTTCATATACTTTTTAAAATAATATTAGCGAAAAGAGTTCTAACTTTGGTTGTACAAATTTTATAAGTTGGGCATTGTTAAAATTTTCAGTGAGATTCTGTTGGAAGAGAAACATCAACAGCAGGAAACGATGAAACGAGAAAACAGGAGAGTTCAAGCCATGTCTTGGGGTATGTAGGGAGAGGAACGATTAACTATGCAGGGTGTCGCAAAGTATGCACAGTGGGACACCCGACGCGATCACCTTGAATTAATTGTAAATTATGCGTTGCTCGAGTAAAATTATTTGGACCGCATCGGCGTATTTCGAGACACCCTGCGTGACGATCTTGGACGTTTCATCAGATGATCTGTCGTGTTTTAGGTGCAGACGACGTACCGCCGCCGAAACCATCGAGGCAACCGCAAAACACGACGGACCAATCTCAGCTAACGGCCGCGGCGCCTGTTTCCACCTATATCGTGGCTCAAAGCCCCGAGGTTCTCGCGCAACTTCTCAAGGACAATCAAACCAGGGGGGTATGTCCCTCCGTGTACACGACACCCGCCTCCCCCTTCAACACCTTGGCGGTGCAGTTCCAAGACGAAGACCAAGTCTTGACCACCGCCCTGGTCTCCGACCTGCCCTTCTTCGATCCGACCATCTCCGAACCGTCCGCCTCCCACGACACCCATTCCGGGGACTCGACCCTATCCGACACGAACCTGGACTCGCTCGAGTCCTCGGACGTTCCGTCCCTCGTGTCCAGCCTGAACATTTCAGAGACTGCACAAGCCCAATCACCCGCTGCTAGCAAAAAGCAGCAGAAGGTTAAAGAGATGCAAAATTTGTACGCGGTCAGCTCGAAAGTGGTCGGTAGCATTACAGGCGATCTTTACTCGCCCGTGCAGAAGTTCACAGCGTCGAGCGGCGTCCCGGTGACGACCGCCGCGTCCGGCTGCGGCGAGATCTACGGCCCGGTGGCCAATTTCACCCAGAGCTCCGCCATCGTCGGCAATCTGAGCCAGAGCCCGAGCGTGGGCGGTAACTTCGGCGAGAATCCGGGCAACTTCGGGCCCGGCAGCCTGAACAATATGGCGTCGGTCGGTCAGCCTCAGATCGCCACCAGTTACAGTCAATTCCCCGGCGCTGGCGCGGGTCAAGTGTTCGGTGTAGGTCAACCGGTCGGTCAGAGTTCACGCGCGACCGTCGGTTCGTCCAACGCTAACGTGCCCACGTCCAACGCGGAATGTCTGTACGGTCCGGTGCTCAAGTTCCGCGCGCAGAACGCGCCCGACCCGATGTCCGCGAACGCGCCCGTCGTCGGCTGCGTCCAGAATCCGCGAGGGAACGTGGCGCACGTCGCGACGACCGGGCAGAGTCTGCAGCCTCAGCCGATGATGATGCACGCCCAGAATTACCAACACCAGCAGCAAATCTATTCGAACATCAGTCATCCGGGGCCGCAGACGGTGTACCTGTCGCAGTCCCAGCACGCCCAGAACATCCAACGTCAGAGCAATCCCGTGCACTCGGCTTCTTACGTGACGGCGCAACACTCTGGCCAGCAGTGCCAGCCGAGCGGCGCCAACCCGATTTACACGGGCCACGCGACCTCCGTCACGGTGGTGCAGTCGCAGAAGGTGCATCCGGGTCACGCGTACGCGCAACAGATCCAACAGACTGGAATAGCCAGTCACGTGGCCAGCTCGCAATCGTCCAACGTGAATCAGCAATTGTCGTTCGGCGTGCTGGGCCCGGGTCATCCGGTACAGCCGCAACCGTCCACCGGTATGCAGCATCAGCACCACGTTCATCCGTGCACGTCTAGCTACGTGGTCGTCGGCCAACAATCGAGCGTCGCCGCTCAGTGCAACGTTACGAATCCGGTAACGAGCGCGTCGAACGCCACGCAGTATCTCGCCTGCCAGCCGGGAATCGTTAAGACTAGCGCGCCCCAGCCGGCGACCGGTGTCGCGAAAATCACCACGTACGTAGCGCAAAAGCAAGACGAACAGCTGACTAGCTCCACAGACGGTACGCTCTCCGGATCTCTGATATCCTCCGCTGTCAGCGACAGCACGATGTCGTCGAGCAGCTCGATGACAGAGGAGGCGCATCAAGACCAGGTTCGGCTAATGCCTCCTAGGAATGAAACAAATCGCATCCTCCTATCTGCAAACAGCATTATGTACATTGATTTCATTTTTTTTTTTTTCTTTTTTTTTTTTTTGTTACTCGGGACATTCTTGCACCTAACCGACAACCACTTGTGTCGCGCGCGATGGACGTGCACACGCTGCCGCCGCGAAACTTCCCGGCGCCTTCGCAATTTTTGGCGAACCGAACCTTTTTCCGTGCATACGAGAACGTTTCATTAAGGATATTGTCTTTCTTGTACAGAGCGAGTCGTGGTTTGCGGTACAAATGGTACACGATCACAATCTTTTATCTTAAATTGTACTTAATACTTTAATGGCCGCGTGTAATAAGACCGTTGCCCGTCACCACTGATATTAGGAATATTATTACAAGGAATTATAAATGTAACATCGACAAACGTAATAAGTTGAATGTATGATAAAATGGTGACCGATGCAGTAGATCACGCACACGTGACAGCGGCCGTCAAAGTGTTAAGTGATCCTAATAACAAAGAATACAATTCTAAATAAAACGAGCGTATGTCCTTATAAAAAAAAAAAAGCTTCGTTTCTCTAAAAACAGCGGAGGTGCTTGAAACTTTTGAGCAGCAATGTGTATATACGTACATACGGTAACCCCCGTTTAATTGTCACCTCCGTAACTGCAACGGAGTCATCCCCTCCGCTGTTATCGTTCGCTGCACGCAGGGTCGAATCCGCCAATGTAAAATAAAATATGTGTATCGCTGCATCTTCGCGAAAGTGTTATCGATGGATCGGTGAGAATAAGTACAATCACGACCTTGTTCTAATTATTTTTAATTACTCGTAATTCGAACAATGTGTAATTATTAATGTTCCGAATTACTTCGTGTTTGGACTCGTTCCCCGTTGGGAGGATCCCGCCGTACCATTAATAACGCTATCGTGAACAAAATAGCGAGGCAATACGAACGATTCTATTTTACATTTACAGATTTAAATGGGCACTTGGTGACAATGCACGCGGGGTTACGGTATATGCTTTTTGGTAAACGCGGTAGAACTGTTCGGGATCCCCGTTTCACATCCGGATTTGTTCCTGGAATATTCCTGGATTGGTTCCTGTGATCTCGAACGGCTCTAATCTGCGGAACGCTCGCGCACGCTCGTTTGTGTGCTCACAGACACACACACGCATACACGCAGTAGGCCTTTCTACTTTCGTTGCGCAAAAAAAAAAAAAAAAAAACTAGGCACGATGTTTCGTTACGGTTGAATTATTTTTTTTTTTTATTTGAAGTTTGGTAGGCTAATACTTTTGCATGAAGAATGGACATGATAATAATAATAATAATAATATGATGTTATATACATACATATATATAACATCTTGAGCTGCATGTGACGAGTGTGATTGCACTACTCTCATTCTGAAATTGTATTTTTGCATCGAGAATTATGCATCTCTTTAATTTTACCGTGTATATATATATATATGTTTATTGAAAGAAAGTCGAGACAATGAATTTACCGAAATCGACGATTGGATAACCGACACGTGAGAAATAAAAATCAGTTTGTCTCGTTTCAGAGAGCTGTGCAATCACAGCTGTTGGACAGCGTTACAGAAAACTTCAACAGCGGCATCGACGACGAACAAAAGCTGCTTGAACAGCGGCTGTTGCAACAGCAACGCCAGTCGGAAGAGGACAGTCGCTGGTTGGCTAGAGAAGAGGTGTGCAAATTAGTTACGATGCATATGATCCTACAACGCTCTTATAAAATCAATTGTTTATTTACTTTAGTCAATGTTAATATTGCAATATCCATTTCTATCTGTTTAGAAACGTTTATCTATCGCGACAAGCGGCGATGAAAGTGCCAGTCCTCCGGTTCCTCGTTCAGTCACCCAATCACCAAATCATGAACAGCACAGCACCAATACTGGCTCATTGGGTTCTGACAAGGGCACTGATAAAGTGATCGTTGTGAAGGTAATGGACTTAATCATCATACTATACAGGCTGTTCATCCATGGGAAAAATTTTAATGGGAGATTCTAGAGGTCAAAATAGGACGAAAATCAAGAATACCAATTTCTTGACCGAGGCTTTATTAAAAAGTTATTAACAGATTAAATTAAAAGGTTCCAAATAGTTCTGAAAAAATTATTTTTAGCTAAGGGGATTAATTACAATCATTTTCGGTGAACAGACATACCCTCGAAATCCTACGCACTTTCGAGAAAAAAATTCGAAGAAGGTGTGACATTTTTCGATGGAAAAAAAAATTTCAAATCGTTTTGGAAAAATTATTTTCTGTTGCGGGGGTCAATTGCAATCATTTTTGGTGAACAGACATACCCTCGAAATCCTACCCACTTTCTAGAAAAAAATTCGAGTAGGTGCCTAATTTTTCAACGAAATTAAAAAGTTCCAAATCGTTTTGAAAAATTTATTTTTAGCTAAGGGGATTAATTACAATTATTTTTTATGAATAGACATACCCCCGAAATCCCTTCCACTTTCTAGAAAAAAATTCGAGAAGGTGTGACATTTTTCGACGGAAAAAAAAATTTCAAATCGTTTTGGAAAAATTATTTTCGGTTGCGGAGGTCAATTACGATCATTTTTGGTGAATAGGCATACCCACGAAATCCTACTCATTTTCGAGAAAAAAATTCGAGAAGATGTGAAACTTTAAACGTTAATAACTTTTTAACGAAGCCTCCATCAACAAATTAGTATTCTTGATTTTCGTCTTATTTTGGCGTCCAGAATCTCCCATTACAATTTTTGCCAGGGTTGGCCGAACACCCTGTATAGGGAGGCTCGTGTTACAAACAAAGCGGTAGAAATTATTTGTGTTCCCTAGAAAATGGAGCCTACTCCAACCGCGGATTTGGACAGAACCAACGACAAAGTATACGATTGCACTACGAGTGTCGTCCGTGCCGTAATGTCTCTGTCTCAAGGTGCAATGTAACTCTCTAACGCTTACTTTATTACATCTGTGAATCTCGATTTAACCGAATTATGACTACAGGCGTTCAACAAAGCAAAGCTGAACAATACTTGGAACTAGTACGGAAAGTAGGCATCGAGTTGAGAACACTCCTATCGTCCGTGGACGCTCTGATGGACATATTACCCATATCTGCTCATCGAGAAGTAGAAATGGCGCATAAAGTTCTCAGCAAGGACATGGCGGAACTGGTGACCGCCATGAAACAGGCTCAGAAGTACAGCGCTACTACTTTGGACGCGGAGTACCGAAAGTAAAATTCCAGAATCACCGTGTATATATCCCGGTGTAACGAACGAACGGAAATATTAAGGGTACGTACAATGATTTCAGACGAATGTTATCGGCAGCTCACATCTTGGCAATGGACGCGAAGAACTTGTTAGACGTGATCGACTCGATACGCATTCGCTATCCGTACGTGGACAATCAGATTTGCCAAAAGCAAAACGACGTTAGCGTCCCGCAGGAATCTGCACCGGAAGGTCGTATCCGTTCCAGCCAGTCTGGCGAACAGTTTCTAAGAAGAAGTCAGTCGACCGAACGCCAAGGCACCACGTTCAGACAGAGCCAAAGCGGCGACCTTCTTCACAGAATGGGCCAGTCGGTCGATCGTTCTCTGCAGGTAACGCACCTGGACCTAGCAACAAAATTTCTCATCGTTAGTAAATCACTTTTTACACCGTTACCATAGACACACGAATCTTTCTCCCCTGTTTAGGATAGCCAAAGCGACGTTAGCAGCGGCTCCAGCCTCGAGCGAAGGCATCCTATTGTCACGAACAGTCTCGAACGTAATTCGACAACACGACGACAGATGGCGACGAATAGCTTAGAAAGAAAAAGACCATCGTTATCGTGTAATATCAGTCCTATGAATAATTCGGTGAATCTGCCGCCAATGGTGCCGGTTACCTGTAATTTAGTCCAAACAGTAGGACCTGTAATTCATCCAAGTCAGACAGTCGCGACAGGTATTAGTCAACAATCGGTGTTTGGTTCTAACAATAAAACGCCAAACGAAACTGCGACAAGTGATAGCTAACAACGAGGTGCCTTGTATTAAGGTAAATTATACACGTGAACAGTGTCCCGTATGCAACCTAACCCGAGGCATGCGTTCGTTAATTGTATCTTTACCGGTTTCAGGAATACTTCGAAGAGATATTAGTTTGTATGTACATAGACGACATCGTACAAGTTACCCGTCTACATCTCGCGCATGACTCAGCAGCAGGAGATTTAGTATTTGTGCTTTATAGCTCTTTTTAACACTATACAGACTTGGTCTAAACGTACTTATAGATAGGACAGTATTCGTTAGATGTAGCAGTAGAGGAATTATCATTAAAAGTAAGTCACAGCTATAAAGAAAATCACTCCAAAGCTTTAGAATTATTGTTAATTTGTTATTGTATAACAACCGCGTATATAGGGTGACGCAAAAGGCACAGTCCTCAAACAGAGGATTGTAATCGCACTCAATTCTTCTTTACAGCGCGTTTCAGTTTCCTCGAACGTGTCTCGACTTTATTGAAAATGAATTCTAAAAGAAATTGCAATTAACGTTATATCGTATACGATCCAATAATCCTAAAGATTGTCTGATTGCATCACTCTATAGGTAGTTGAACAATTCTATATATATATTATATTTATAAATATATATATATATATTTAAAGAAATAGTTCAAACGGTAATATTTCGCGAAAATTTAATTTCATGTAGAATACGATCTTACGGTATTGTTTTCACGAATCCATAATTTAATAGTCTATTTCCTGCTAGGGGGAGTGATTACAATGTAAAATGGGACTGAATGTTATTTCTATTAGGTAATTATTTAGCTATTCATACCGATTTGTGAAATTTATACAGAATGTTTTATAAAAAAGCAAATCATTCTTCAACGGCAAGTCAGTTCCTACAAAATATTTATAGAAAATTTCATCTTTGCATAAGAATAGTATTGACGCCTTGTCAACACAGTGCGCCTATGCATTTACGGATCTATTAAATATTCCATAGATGTAAAGTATTCCATTTTTATAGAATTTGTTAACGTTTCCGTTCCTGGGAAGGTTTTTAGTTTCGTATCGAAGTGGCATTTTTTTTTTTTTTTTTATTAATTTTCCGAATTATTTTTCATGCCGATCGATTGCACTTTTATACCATTCGTTATTTTACGACACTCAAGGTTCTAAAAAGTAATGTGCCAAGGCGTGTGTGTTTGTGTAACCAGATAGAAATTTCTATCAAGGGGGTTGGAAATGTACAGTTACACGTTAATGAATTTTTATCCCAGGAATCTGTAACTTACGATTACAACGTTTGACGCTGCTATTGTATCGAGAGCATAAGATACGTTTCTCTTTGAACTACGTTAAATGTATATAAATAAATATTCGAAATTTACATTATTCAAACGGTGACGTTGGCAATCGAGTTGAATGTTACTTTCGGCGAGTTTTATTAATCGCGAAAAAAGAAATTAATTTGTAACCGATTAAAGAAAAAAAACTTGAATTCCAATTACCAAAACTGCATTAAAATATTTAAGACGTTTTTTAATTTTCAACTGTACGATGTATTAAAATATTTATACTGCCTCCAATATTATAACATTTATCGTATAAGGTATAATTTTCTTTTCGATTCCTTTACATTGTATGTAATTATTACAACTACGTCGTAACGAATATCATAATATGTGATGACACGATTAAAAGTAAAAAAAAAAAACTCTTTTAAACCAAATTTACTGTACGCCCAATTTAATGCGATAAAAAAAAAATATTACAAGCCTACATATCTTCGTGAAAGATTCGATTGATCGCCCTGTTGATGGGATCATCAAAGTTTTGGTAAATTTATTCGATCGCTTGTATTTACAAATTAACTAGGAAACAAATATAAAAAAGCTTATTTTATTTTAACATTAACGGCTAAAATTGTTCCGCAATCACGTTATATAATATTAGATTTCGTAATTTATGACGAAATGATAAATGTACGAGTCATTTGTAACTAATAGTGCTGGTAGTTGTCCTTCGAACTACAAACACAGTTTGCTAAGAAGGAATAAGTATCGAAGTTACGGCAGTCTATCATGATTGAACGTGTTACTCTTCACGATTAGATGACGAATGATAAAAGTAAACACAATGCGTAATAATACTTCGAAGATATTTATAAAATTGTGTAAATGTAACTATGTATCATGATCACAAGCGAAATAAACGGCGCGAATGATTTCAGTATAACGAACAGTTTCAATCATTTCAACTATTTACCGAGCTTCGAGCTATAATACTTAATACCATTAACTATCGAACATCTAGCATATTTAGTTAAAAGAGCGTTGACATTTAGTTTGGTCGTTGACAAATTTCTGAAACACAAAAAAAAAAAACTTATGCAACAAAGAACGAAAAAGGTCCTGCTTCGTTCTACGAGCATGTTACATACACAATGTAAGGTGTTATTTCTTGTACTGTCCATTTATCTTTTGCTTTGAACAGTTCATTGAACCTCTCGTTAATATTATTTGACAATACTGTTTCTGAGAAAGATACTACTTCTTTTTTCAATGTTGAACTATTCCACGTAACAAGCGCTATACCGCTCAAATATTCTTCCTTTGATTCCATTTCTACATTGAGAAAAGTGCTATTTGAATCTATACTTTGTCAATAAATTTCATTTAAATAAATCGCGTCTTACTTTCCGGAGTACCGATTTGCCATGATTCCATAAATTGCTTATACTCGGTTACCGGCGAGGCGATAAGTAGAACTTTTGCCAAGGATCTACAGCATTTCTCTTCGCTGTATCTATAATATTATTCTTTGTAGCAGCAATATAAAATAAAAATCTATGTCATATATTCCCAAAAAAATTCGAATACCTATACAAACGTGTTCCATCTTCTTTCGATTCGTTACTTGTTTCTGTATACTTGGCAAATAAAAGATCAAATACAGGCTTGGGAATAAATTCCTTCAATGACTCGTATGTAACTTCTTTGTCTACCTGATTTAATTCCCAACAATTTTCATCGAAAAAATCCAACATTAACGTTAAACATTTTACTTCAAATTCGAATGATATCAGACGATAATACCCTTCAGAACAATATAAAACACTGTACAGAGTATATTTACACTCAAGTTATAACATTGGTGTATACCAGGGAACATTAATTCTTGCTCTCTGGAAGGAAGTTACCAGCTTTGGCAACAACTTGGGTACTTTCTTCTTCAAATAAATGTCTTGATATCAGTGTTGAGCACAAATTAATGTTTTCCCGGTTTGTATTAATGTTATAATTTTTATGTAAATTACAATATAAAAAAACCAATGTTTTAGAAAGAAATATAATACCATCGATATTAACTATCGAATATTCATTTAGTGCTTGATACAGTTCATCTTCGCTGGCTTGTATTTCATTTTTTAATTTATGCCAATCATACAAAAGTTCTTGAGCTATTGTTGATTCATACTCTATTCCTTTGAAAGAAGTGGGTTCAAGCACGCTAAGTAATTTCTCTAACTTGGGCTTACAGTCCTTTACCTTGATTATTTTGGAAATTTATAAATTACTAATTTACACATGCATTGTTCCCATTTAATTAGCATACCTCGTAATACTTATGAAAAACCCCTGAGACATTACAAGTTTTTATTACGCGATCCTTTGTATTTGTACTTGCTTGTTTGGATAAACTTAAATTTGGTATTAATATACACGAATTGGAGGTTTCTGCTTCCTTAATGTCGTATGTTTGACTTTTTGTACACAAAACAACAGAATCTTGCTTATTGCCTTTAAACATTAAACTGAAACACTGCAGATAGTAACAAGATACTGGAAGATTATTAACCCAACGTTAGTCGCGCAGGTGATACGAGTTCGACAATGCTAAGGTATTCTTATAGGATTCTCATTCGCGCGACTAAGCGGGAGCCAACAACTTAAATAAACACATACCTATTTCCTACTTTGATAGTTTCCAATAAACGTTCATCGAGTTCTAATAACTTTATGCGAGTTTCTGAATCACGTTCCGACATAGAATACAATATTTGGGTCACATTTTGCAAACTAGACTCTTTAATAGCAGCTAACTCTAAGGTTTCGCGTACTTCGTCTAACCTTCGTACACATCTATAAAAATTAAAAGAGTCTACCCATCTATCAAGCATTTGTTGTATTTTTTTCTTTATAAATGAAATTTCATAACAATTTTAAAAACAACGGATCGCAGTATTTTGAATATTTACCCAGCACGTTCAGCCTCCATCGTCTTGAACTTTCAATGCAATTAAAAGTACAGGTTAAAGCAAACTAACCTACCATATAAATCGTGTCACTTGAATCGCATTGACAAAACAAGCAAACTATCGACAATAGCAAAAGTTTTATCGAACAACTGTGTTTTAACGGAGTAAAATGTTTGGCAAGTTTTACGATTCAAGTTTTGATCTTATCCAATCGTGGCGTCAAATCAAACTGAAGATGGAGTAGTTTCGACTCATCGAGAACTGAACACGACATTGCTAGTAGCCATATTAATTGCCATTGCTCTTATTAAGAAAACTTTATCGTGAACGAAAAGACTACATTTTATAGAAACACATTTTCCAACAAGGTATGTATAATTTTTTGTTTTTACGCGGTACGCGGTGAAAAATACGTCGTTCCAATTTTGTCATCCCAAGTAGTTGCAATTGTTAGCACACAGTTTACGCTAAACGTAACAGATATTCCTTTGTTTTCCTTTTCACGCATGGTCTCCCTCTCATGATTATTTCTCCATTAAAATTTTTACAATATGTTCGATTACGGGTATACATCGACGTTGATTCATAATATTTGTGGTTAATATTGAATCCATTATGACGCGTTATGTCTTAACGTTCAGAGTAACCTTTACGTCTACACGAACGATGGAGTAAAAACTGACCTTGCATTACAATTAAGGAAATGTGTGCGGATTAGGACTCAATGGTAACATAGTTGCTCAGTTTTAAACAAAAATAATTACATCTTTCATGATTGAATGACAATGCATTAGGTTGGTGCATATGAAATGTCATATTATTAATAGACCATCATATATATTTTTCCTTCTTTAAATAAAATATTTAAAATCTAAAATTGTAATTCAAGGAAACATTTCGTAAACACTGACTTGATAGAAAAATCTTTTGAAGTACATATTTCGTTTTTCTACACAACAGAATAATTTACTTACAAATAATAACTTCCTTCGTTTTAGAAATACTATACACCCAATAAAACAGAAATATGTCGAATGATATGAATATGCAAGCCGGAAAGGTATGTTTTTCTTTTCTTAAAATATTATGCATGCCTAACTTATGCATGACAACTGGGATATGTGAAATGTATTTAAAAGAAAACTACTCACAGTTATGATTGGGCTGCTATCATGACTGAAATTTCATTGATTCCTCTAATTGGAAAACAGGAAAATTATGGTAAACAATTTGTTGATTAATGAGAATTTTTCTTTGGATCAAGCCCAATGAGGAAGAAACTGTCAAAAATGCAGAAGAAGAAGAAGGCAGTTCACCTATTGACCTGAATGCGGTATATATTTCTGCAAATTAAAATTTTGCTGTTTAATGATTTCTTTTTTTTAATTTTTTCAATAATTTTTTAAATTATTTTCCCTGTCTTTTGTTACTAACAATAGTTCCCATTGTAGAGTAGTTAGAATTACCAATGTAATATTTAAAGCCATATCTACTATAACATAATGTATGTAATGAACTAAAATTTTAGGACGAATTTGGACAAATTTATGGAGGATGCGAAGGACCAGACGCGATGTATGTGAAACTAGTGAGCAGTGATGGACACGAATTTATTATTAGACGTAAACATGCTTTGACTAGTGGAACCATAAAGGCTATGTTAAGTGGTCCCGGACAATTTGCCGAAAACGAAACCAATGAGGTTCATTTCCGTGAAATCCCGTAAGTTAATTTTTTACGATTTTAAAATAATATTTCGATATATTTGAAAACTATATAGGTGTATCTATATATATGAAACTATCTTTTACTTACAGCTCTCATGTATTACAAAAGGTTTGCATGTATTTTACTTATAAAGTACGTTATACGAATAGCAGTACCGAAATACCGGAATTTCCTATTGCACCTGAAATTGCATTAGAATTATTGATGGCTGGAAATTTCTTAGATTGTTAAGATCAATTAAACAATACCGGTAATTAGGAGCAATTTAGTTTTAAACTTTAAAAAAATTTTTTTCTTATGATTTTACTTTGAGGTTCACTGATGCATCGTTACGATATTGAATGCAATGTTGAAATATTTAGTGTCTTATTTTTGTTGTTGTAAAAAGAAATAATTAAAGTTTATCAAATGGCAAAACTCACAAACATAAATTCGAAAATTTCTTAATACTTATCAAGTGCTAAACATTTAACAAGCATTGTATGAACTTCAATTAACAAGCAATTAAAAACTCGTTGCTTATGTATAGGAAACAAATTATAATTGACTGCATTCATCGCATATTTCAATGATATAATAAACTATCGTATTCTGAATACTTCTGCATCAAAAATGTTAATATAATATTATAAATGGCATCGAATCGGTACATTGTACAGTAGCAGAAGTCTTGTGTTTAATAACATTGTGTATTGTTATAATTCCATAGTTATGTTTTTCCATTACATTTAAGAATATTTATTTTTTTCTTTTTCTTTTATCAACATCATAAATTATTTCCTGTACATTATTCTATAGCAAAATTTGTAATATCTTATACTTTGCAAGGAGAAAGTGATAGCATGTAGATTCATAAATAACACACAATACACTTAGAAAATAGTTGAACTACAAAATTGAAATATATTATGTGATATATTGTAAGACAACACGCAACACAATAATCTTTTACAGACTCTTTATATTTGTGTGCGTGCAACTGTACTTTAATATAATTAATTATAAGAATGCGAATTGGTTGCTGTTATTTTTCACTGTTATTTACCTAAACAAACAAGACACATAATTATAAATAAAGATTTCTCTATTTTCTTCATAATTCAACAACGAATATTATAACATTTGAATCAATTACAAATTTTCACTTTACATATCGGTAATTGTAAAGTCAAATATGTACAGTATTTATATAAATATACATACAATTAAATAAATCCATTTATCACAAAAAATTTTATAAGTTTCAATCCTTTTTTTCTTCCAGTATTTAACTCACTTTTATTGTAACGTTCAGTATATGAATATACTTATATTTCGTATATATTACGTTATGTATCACAGACTTATTTGTTTCTCGTATCCTTTTCAATGTCTTTAAATTTTGCTTCCAATCGTTTGGCATACGTTGCTAATTTATATGCAGCTTGTTCCAGTTTAGTTACACTGTCGTCAATCTCGTTGATGTTATCCAAGATCGGTTGCAATTTTTTATATTTTTCGTTTAATGAATCTAAAGATTGAGCTACGCTGGAAGATATTGTTTTCAATTCGGTATACTTCGCAATCGTCTCTTTGTTTAATCGTTCTAACAAGCGATAGTCGGCGTGAGTAGAAGTTAGTTCTTCTTGCAAATATTCACCGGTTTTTTTAAACATCATGTTGGCTAAACGACTTAGATTTGGATCGTGAGGATCCAGCGCCTCGAAGCTACTTGTGCTAGTTGAAAGTGTAGTTCCGCGTTTCGGCGAACCACATCTTGAATTGCGATCTGTTGCTGAATTTTCGGTACAGGGCGGTTCGATTTGTACGTCTTCCCTCGTCAAATCTTTAACCGATGTCATGTCGGATCAAAACAAATCGCACTAAACAACTTCACTAGCTTTGAAAACACTGCTAACAAATTAGTCTTTCATTCATTCACTAACTACTCGTTTCAACGTCGCCGCAGACTAACAAAAAAGCTGTTACTAGTTACTACCTACCAACCATACGACTGAACTAAAATAATGCTTAGTAATGTGTGTACCCAAGGCGCCCTCTATGGCAAAACGTCCAAGCTTATCAAGAAATGGCGGCCCAAGTATGTGCAATCGAAAAATATTTTTAATTATTGTTACTAATATGAAAATAAAAAAGCTAAAACCGATAAAAGGAGTGTATCCGAGAAACATACGATCGCTGTATACCAATGCAAAATTCATAATAAAATAAAATATTTTCTCTATTAAAGAAATTTCTTTCTTTTTATAGCACCTTGGTCTACACAATTAATATTTATTGCAACGGATCGCAGAATTTTGAATATTTATCCAGCACGTTCAGCCTCCATCGTCTTGAACTTTCAATACAATTAAAAAAACAGCTTAAAGCAAACTAACCGACTATATAAATCGTGTCACTTGAATCGCATTGACAAAACAAGCAAACTATCGACAATAGCAAAAGTTTTATCGAACAACTGTGTTTTAACGGAGTAAAATGTTTGGCAAGTTTTACGATTCAAGTTTTGATCTTATCCAATCGTGGCGTCAAATCAAACTGAAGATGGAGTAGTTTCGACTCATCGAGAACTGAACACGACATTGCTAGTAGCCATATTAATTGCCATTGCTCTTATTAAGAAAACTTTATCGTGAACGAAAAGACTACATTTTATAGAAACACATTTTCCAACAAGGTATGTATAACTTTTTTGTTTTTACGCGGCACGCGGCGAAAAATACGTCGTTCAATTTTGTCATCCCAAGTAGTTGCAATTGTTAGCACACAGTTTACGCTAAACGTAACAGATATTCCTTTGTTTTCCTTTTCATGCATGATCTCCCTCTCATGATTATTTCTCCATTAAAATTTTTACAATGTGTTCGATTATGGGTATACATCGACGTTGATTCATAATATTTGTGGTTAATATTGAATCCATTATGACGCGTTATGTCTTAACGTTCAGAGTAACCTTTACGTCTACACGAACGATGGAGTAAAAACTGACCTTGCATTACAATTAAGGAAATGTGTGGGGATTAGGACTCAATGGTATCATAGTTGCTCAGTTTTAAACAGAAATAATTACATCTTTCATGATTGAATGACAATGCATTAGGTTGGTGCATATGAAATGTCATATTATTAATAGACCATCATATATATTTTTCTTTCTTTAAATAAAATATTTAAAATCTAAAATTGTAATTCAAGGAAACATTTCGTAAACACTGACTTGATAGAAAAATCTTTTGAAGTACATATTTCGTTTTTCTACACAACAGAATAATTTACTTACAAATAATAACTTCCTTCGTTTTAGAAATACTATACACCCAATAAAACAGAAATATGTCGAATGATATGAATATGCAAGCCGGAAAGGTATGTTTTTCTTTTCTTAAAATATTATGCATGCCTAACTTATGCATGACAACTGGGATATGTGAAATGTATTTAAAAGAAAACTACACACAGTTATGATTGGGCTGCTATCATGACTGAAATTTCATTGATTCCTCTAATTGGAAAACAGGAAAATTATGGTAAACAATTTGTTGATTAATGCTAATTTTTCTTTGGATCAAGCCCAATGAGGAAGAAACTGTCAAAAATGCAGAAGAAGAAGAAGGCAGTTCATCTATTGACCTGCATGCGGTACCTATTTCTGCAAATTAAAATTTTGCTGCTTAATGATTTCTTTTTTTTAATTTTTTCAATACTTTTTTAAATTATTTTCCCTGTCTTTTGTTACTAACAATAGTTCCCATTGTAGAGTAGTTAGAATTACCAATGTAATATTTAAAGCTATATCTACTATAACATAATGTATGTAATGAACTAAAATTTTAGCAAGAAAGTGGACAAATTTATGGAGGATGCGAAGGACCAGACGCGATGTATGTGAAACTAGTGAGCAGTGATGGACACGAATTTATTATTAAACGTGAACATGCTTTGACTAGTGGAACCATAAAGGCTATGTTAAGTGGTCCCGGACAATTTGCCGAAAACGAAGCCAATGAGGTTAATTTCCGTGAAATCCCGTAAGTTAATTATTTACGTTTTAAAATAATATTTCGATATATTTGAAAACTATATAGGTGTATCTATATATATGAAACTATCTTTTACTTACAGCTCTCATGTATTACAAAAGGTTTGCATGTATTTTACTTATAAAGTACGTTATACGAATAGCAGTACCGAAATACCGGAATTTCCTATTGCACCTGAAATTGCATTAGAATTATTGATGGCTGGAAATTTCTTAGATTGTTAAGATCAATTAAACAATACCGGTAATTAGGAGCAATTTAGTTTTAAACTTTAAAAAAATTTTTTTCTTATGATTTTACTTTGAGGTTCACTGATGCATCGTTACGATATTGAATGCAATGTTGAAATATTTAGTGTATTATTTTTGTTGTTGTAAGAAGAAATAATTAAAGTTTATCAAATGGCAAAACTCACAAACATAAATTCGAAAATTTCTTAATACTTATCAAGTGCTAAACATTTAACAAGCATTGTATGAACTTCAATTAACAAGCAATTAAAAACTCGTTGCTTATGTATAGGAAACAAATTATAATTGACTGCATTCATCGCATATTTCAATGATATAATAAACTATCGTATTCTGAATACTTCTGCATCAAAAATGTTAATATAATATTATAAATGGCATCGAATCGGTACATTGTACAGTAGCAGAAGTCTTGTGTTTAATAACATTGTGTATTGTTATAATTCCATAGTTATGTTTTTCCATTACATTTAAGAATATTTATTTTTTTCTTTTTCTTTTATCAACATCATAAATTATTTCCTGTAGATTATTCTATAGCAAAATTTGTAATATCTTATACTTTGCAAGGAGAAAGTGGTAGCATGTAGATTCATAAATAACACACAATACACTTAGAAAATAGTTGACTACAAAATTGAAATATATTATGTGATATATTGTAAGGCAACACGCAACACAATAATCTTTTACAGATTCTTTATATGTGTGTGCGTGCAACTGTACTTTAATATAATTAATTATAAGAATGCGAATTGGTTGCTGTTATTTTTCACTGTTATTTACCTAAACAAACAAGACACATAATTATAAATAAAGATTTCTCTATTTTCTTCATAATTCAACAACGAATATTATAACATTTGAATCAATTACAAATTTTCACTTTACATATCGGTAATTGTAAAGTCAAATATGTACAGTATTTATATAAATATACATACAATTAAATAAATCCATTTATCACAAAAAATGTTATAAATTTCAATCCTATTTTTCTTCCAGTATTTAACTCACTTTTATTGTAACGTTCAGTATATGAATATACTTATATTTCGTATATATTACGTTATGTATCACAGACTTATTTGTTTCTCGTATCCTTTTCAATGTCTTTAAATTTTGCTTCCAATCGTTTGGCATACGTTGCTAATTTATATGCAGCTTGTTCCAGTTTAGTTACACTGTCGTCAATCTCGTTGATGTTATCCAAGATCGGTTGCAATTTTTTATATTTTTCGTTTAATGATTCTAAAGATTGAGCTACGCTGGAAGATATTGTTTTCAATTCGGTATACTTCGCAATCGTCTCTTTGTTTAATCGTTCTAACAAGCGATAGTCGGCGTGAGTAGAAGTTAGTTCTTCTTGCAAATATTCACCGGTTTTTTTAAACATCATATTGGCTAAACGACTTAGATTTGGATCGTGAGGATCCAGCGCCTCGAAGCTACTTGTGCTAGTTGAAAGTGTAGTTCCGCGTTTCGGCGAACCACATCTTGAATTGCGATCTGTTGCTGAATTTTCGGTACAGGGCGGTTCGATTTGTACGTCTTCCCTCGTCAAATCTTTAACCGATGTCATGTCGGATCAAAACAAATCGCACTAAACAACTTCACTAGCTTTGAAAACACTGCTAACAAATTAGTCTTTCATTCATTCACTAACTACTCGTTTCAACGTCGCCGCAGACTAACAAAAAAGCTGTTACTAGTTACTACCTACCAACCATACGACTGAACTAAAATAATGCTTAGTAATGTGTGTACCCAAGGCGCCCTCTATGGCAAAACGTCCAAGCTTATCAAGAAATGGCGGCCAAAGCATGTGCAATCGAAAAATATTTTTAATTATTGTTACTAATATGAAAATGAAAAAGCTAAAACCGATAAAAGGAGTGAATCCGAGAAACATACGATCGCTGTATACCAATGCAAAATTCATAATAAAATAAAATATTTTCTCTATTAAAGAAATTTCTTTCTTTTTATAGCACCTTGGTCTATACAATTAATATTTATTGCACATTAGAACAATACAAATATATGCAGATATATACAGATATAGAATATCTGTATCTATATCAATAATGATATTCAATTTTTGAAATTAATACAGGTACATAAATTATATGGCACAATAATTTAATACTAAACATCAAATATTTTTTGATTCATATCTGAATGACTATTACTTAAGGAACAGATCGATCAAACGTATTTATAATAATTATAACCATTATATCCTCTGGAATTGATTTTGAAAGTAGAAATTATTGCATGTACTTAATATTAGATAAATATCAATCTACCTTGTGCTTTGGTCTAAACTTTGGTAACTAGACACCACCATGGCTTACATTTGAATAACATAATAAAAAAATAAAGTTTATTAGAATATTTAAGAATGTTTAACTGGCTGATCAGTGATTATGGTTAAGATTGGTAACCATTTGGATTATTTTGTTGCCACTTCCATGTATCTATACCTACAAGTTGTAAAATTAACAAAAAAATCTTTCATCGCGCTAAAAGTACCTAATTGCTTGTATAGCAACTTACACATATCATCTATATTTTTCGTGGCTTGCCAATCTAATTCCTTATTAGCTATGCCAGCATCTGCATAACTGGCAGCTATATCTCCTGGTCTACGACCAACTATTTTATACGGTATTTTTCGTCCTGATGCCTTTTCAAATGCATGTATAACTTCAAGTACAGAATAACCCTTTCCAGTACCCAAATTAATTGCTTTAAATCCAGTCGGATTACGAGTTTTTTGATAAATCATTGCTTTTACATGGCCTGCTGCCAAATCCATAATATGAATATAATCACGGACTCCTATAAATTACATGTCATAAATTAATCTGTTTTTTGTTTCAGAAAAGTAATTTTATCAAGCCGTTTACCTGTTCCATCAGGGGTATCATAATCATTACCATAAACATATAGCATTTCCCTTTTTCCAACAGATACTTGAGCAATATATGGCATTAAATTATTTGGAATTCCGTTAGGATCTTCTCCTATCTGTCCAGAGGAATGAGCTCCAACTGGATTAAAATATCTTAGAGATACAATTGACCATGCCTAAAAACTCCTTTGTGACAAATATTTAATTATATTGTAAATGAATAATAAAGGAAGCATGGTACCTTGTCCGAAATACACAGATCTTTTAAAATTTCTTCAACCATGTATTTTGTCTTTCCATATGGATTTGTGCAATTTCCAGTATTCATATTTTCACCTAATGGTAGCTTTTCGGGAGTTCCATAAACAGTGGCACTACTTGAATAAATCAAACGCTTTACATTGTGCTCTATCATAACTTTTAACAAATTCAGTGTCCCACCAACGTTTGTTTCATAATATTCCAGTGGTTTCTCACAAGATTCACCCACAGCTTTCAAAGCAGCAAAGTGTATGACACAATGAAAAGTATACTGCAATACAAGCAACAATTTCAGATACATGTTTCAATCAATGCTCAACAAAATTTTTAATTGTACCTCTTTAAATACATCTCGTAATTCGTTGATATTTGTTATATCACAACGAATAAATGTTATTTTTTTGTTTGTTATTTTTTCAACTCTCACCAGACATTCTGCTTTTGTATCATTATTTCCTACAAGTAAAAGATAAAGCTATATTCCTATAATTCATTTTCTAGCTATGAAGAGAAATATATACTATATATATTAAATATATAGCTGCAACTAGAAATACTTATATAAAATTAAGATTAACAGATGTTAATATAATTTTATTTTGGGCTCTTCGTACTATCATAGGCCCTTATTTTCCTGTTACAATTAGATTTGTTACTCCTCACCTTTATAAGCATTACTAAAGTTGTCTATTACCACCACCTTAAAATCTGCTTGTAATAGTTCCAAAACTGTGTGAGAACCAATGTAACCAGCACCACCCGTCACCAGTACATTCCAAGATTTGTTTGTCATTGTTTTTTCGTGCTGTTCTGATTATTATTTCGAATATATTATTCTACAGTTATTAAACTTCTAATTTAAAAAAAAACAAACTAATATGTTAGAGACCATTTAGTGCTAAAGATGTGCTAATGCTACTTAAAATGCAAAGAAACAGCTCCATGGAAACTTTAAATAATGTCTATACAGGATTATTTCGCGTTTTATGCATGAATCATATAAAATAATAAACATTCCTATGTTTTATTTAAAATTAAATTCTACAAAGTATAAGTTCTTACCAAGTTACATTGATAATATTGTTCATATATACAAAATACTACATATTATAAAATATAGATGAAATAAGTACATAATTTAATAGTAATAAATAGAAAAATTACATATTATTGTAAGAAAAAATAAGTATTATACCTTAATGTTTGACACGTAAGCAATGAAGCAAGCGTGATATCGGCAACAGGAATACTATCTTTATCGTCAAAGATTGATAAAAAGAATTGTATTCGATCTTAAAATTATGTCATTCTGACACGTCATTATGTTCTTGACGTAATTTGATAAGCGGGAATGGTACTTGAAGTAGAAATAAATGCAGAAGTATACATTTTTCATTAAGTGTTTTCAGGTTACAATTTTCTCGCGCGTTATTCAGCAACGAAAATTTGAAGAAACTATGTTGTAACAATGTAATAATAGTTATTCGCGTGTAAAATTTGAACATGTACGAGTCATGTTATAATTAATATTTTTTATATTTCATTTTAAAATTCATATTTCAATGCACGTATATGCAACAAATAAATTAATTTTGTATATAATTTGTTTTTCTTTGACGATTACAAGACGTTCCTCCGTATTTCTTCTGATGGTTCATTCTTTTTCTCAGACTATTGTCGATATTATTCTTAATTCTCATGTTCTTATAGAAGAACACTGTGCGAAAGATATTCTTGTCGTAATCGTTTATTTGAGGTTGGGTCGGTGAATATTTCCTCCTGCTTATCTCAAAGTTGCTGGTAATGCACATATTTGTTACGTTGGTGAAAATTTCGGAATCATTCTGGAAAAATTATTTTCGGTTGCGAGGGTCAATTGCAGTCATTTTTGGTCGATAGACATACCCCCAAAAGCCTACGTACTTTCGAGAAAAAAATTCGAATAGGTAGACAAATTTTTCGACAAAATTAAAATATTTCAAATCATTCTGGAAAAATTATTTTCGGATGCGGGGATCAATTGAAGTCATTTTTGGTCGATAGACATACCCCCGAAATCCTACGCACTTTCGAGAAAAAAATTCGAATAGGTAGACAAATTTTTCGACAAAATTAAAATATTTCAAATCATTCTGGAAAAATTATTTTCGGATGCAGGGGTCAATTGCAGTCATTTTTGGTCGATAGACATACCCCCAAAAGCCTACGCACTTTTGAGAAAAAAATTCGAATAGGTAGACAAATTTTTCGACAAAATTAAAATATTTCAAATCATTCTGGAAAAATTATTTTCGGATGCAGGGGTCAATTGCAGTCATTTTTGGTCGATAGACATACCCCCAAAAGCCTACGCACTTTTGAGAAAAAAATTCGAATAGGTAGACAAATTTTTCGACAAAATTAAAATATTTCAAATCATTCTGGAAAAATTATTTTCGGATGCGGGGGTCAATTGCAGTCATTTTTGGTCGATAGACATACCCCCAAAAGCCTACGCACTTTCGAGAAAAAAATTCGAATAGGTAGACAAATTTTTCGACAAAATTAAAATATTTCAAATCATTCTGGAAAAATTATTTTCGGATGTGGGGATCAATTGAAGTCATTTTTGGTCGATAGACATACCCCCGAAATCCTACGTACTTTCGAGAAAAAAATTCGAATAGGTAGACAAATTTTTCGACAAAATTAAAATATTTCAAATCATTCTGGAAAAATTATTTTCGGTTGCGAGGGTCAATTGCAGTCATTTTTGGTCGATAGACATACCCCCGAAATCCTACGTACTTTCGAGAAAAAAATTCTTTTCCGAAAATATAATATGAGATTAGAAATGTTGCCCTGAAATTCCATGCGTATATTTTGGAAGATTTTAAAATAAAAAGAATTTTAACTCTAAAATTCGTAATGTGGCTTATGTCTAATCGACTTAGAATTAAAAGTCCGTTAGATGCTAAGGAAATTCGTCGTTAGTAGTGTCTCTGTTGATGTACACTGCCTAACGTACGTTTCTTCAACTTGTGCCCCTCTATGTGACGCATAAACACAGGTTGTCGGTGACGTTAAAAAGCTTTGGAAATGTTTCACGTTGTATCGGATAATTAATAATTGATCGTTTAATTTGCGGTTTAACATGAATTGCGACCACCGAAATACCACACGATGTTAGAAACAGATTCCACAGTTTCACCTTAAATAATATTATTAATTTTCGATTGCATCGTCGGAAAAAATGGCTTCTGGTAAGAGCACCAGAGAGGTTTTGTTATCTCTTATCGATGACATCGAACTAATAACAAAGTAAGGCACAAATGAGCTACGAATATTCGAAATTATCGCGCCAAATAGTATAATTCTATTGTTATGAACCTTGCATCGTTTTAGAGAAATGATAGAAAACACAATCGCTCAAAAGCTATCGAAACTCTCGAGCGAGGAACACGCTCAGCTGACTGAATTACTGATTGCCAAAGACGACGAGTTAAAAGCGACTTTGAAACGTGCTGCTGAACAGGCGAAAATTAATTTAAAAATGGAAGCATTAAAAGTAGAGGTTGAAAGGCAAGATCAAGATATTCGGCAATTACAGCAGCAATTAAAAGAAGCTGAACAAATTCTAGCTACAGCTATTTATCAAGCAAAACAAAAGCTACAATCCATTGCTCGCGCCAATAAGAGGCCAGTTCCCTCAGAGGAACTGATCAAGTATGCACACAGAATAAGTGCATCAAACGCTATTTGTGCACCACTTACATGGCAACAAGGAGATCCTAGGAGACCATATCCCACGGGTGAATTTCTTCTACTTGTGTTTCTTGTCGATTTCTGCCTAAGCATCGAATAAGTCTGAGCATGCTTCTCATAGATATCGAAATGAGATTGGGATATCTTGGACGACTAAGTGATCTTCCTTTGAATGGACAGATGTTAGGTTCCCACCCTGGAATACCAGCAGATTTGCACAGAGCTGGGCATCCTGTGGGTGGTAAGTTGATAAAATCAATTCTATACCTTTGTATTGAATTTTATTTCTTAGGCACACACGCAAATCGATGTTGTTATTTTAGAACCACCAGTGTCACAGGCCAATCAATTTGCATGGCATCCTTCTGGCGAAATTCATATGTCAGTGAGTGGTCAAGGAAGTGTTGCTATGAATACTCATAAACAGGAAACAGAGGATGTAGAAGTTATGTCTACAGATTCTTCAAGTAGTTCCTCCAGTGACTCTCAATGATCACTGATTTATAATGCTAGAGTATGGACCAAGCTTTATTTACTTGTTATTAAAGAGAGAACTACATTTTCTACAAACAACTGGATTTTTCAAATGACAAATTTATTGTAGTGTATAGTGCTTTTTATACTATTTCTGTATTTTTATTGTAAAAGCGTTACATGGATTTAAGAAGAATTTGCGGTAAAAAATTGTGTAGCGATTGGTGGGTATAATACATTTCTGGATTCGTCTAAAATACAAAATAATGTTCTTGTATCGAGCGTGAATTATCAAGCTGCAAAACGTGTATTTTTTTTCTTACCGATTGCACTTCGTTTTTGAAATTCGTTTTTTGAAATAGAATATTTTGGTCTGTAAACGCGAGTCCGAATAGTTCGCAATCTGCACGGACTTTTTCTATGTCTCTATACAATAGAATCTCTTGTAATTTCAATCCCGGGAATGTCAATACTTTGCTATTATATCCTGAGCTCATTATTTGCAATGCTGTTCTGAAACGTTCGTTAATGCACGAATATTTTTTAATTATCATTCAAATCCGATACTTGTGCTTGAAAACACAACAAAATTTATATACTTTCTTATGATTTGTAAGTTGGTTACAGCCGCGCAGACGAGCAAGGGAGAAAGTTGTTGAATCAACGAGCAAACACGCGCGTAATTTTTCAAGTACCAGGCGAATGATATTTTCATTGATAATTGAACGTCTGACGATTTTCTAGAAAAATGATGAAAATGTTTATCTTGAAAAAGAAAATATTAATCACACCATTTATATACCTTAAATCGCTTGGGAGATTTAATGCTCTTCTTAAAGCTTCAACATTACCCATATTTAAAAGAATGTACAACGCTTCCATTTGCTGTTTATCATCGTACAGGCTCAACTTCTCCATACATCTATCAAGTTCTAGGCAATCTCCTTTGTCATTCAAATCATTGTCATCATACAGGACAAGCAGATGAGTTATACATTCAGAAAGGTGTTGATAGTTCATTTTTGGATTAAATTCGTAGATACTTCGATCGCATAATCTGCAATTGTTTCTCGACGTGTTCTGTACTGCTGTATCATGTACTCTTCATCCTGCACGACTCTGAATAAAAAAATATTGACCGTACCTTTGCGCAGAATAAACTAAAAATCGAACGATCATTTCGAAGATCCGAATACTTGTAAAAATATCAATCCTTTGGATCGCAACGTCTTGTCTAACCGCCCTCAAACGATCGAAGATAAAATCGTATACTATTATCCAATCGACGTCGGATCGCGTAGCTATTCTGAAATACGCCGCTAAGTTCTATCGAGACCGATGTGAATCCATGTATCGTAAGAAGGGATCATGATTTTTAAACACACCTGGTGAACAAGTATCTAATCGTTGATAACAATACGGGTGCAGGACGCAGTTGATCGGGATCGGTCATAACTAACCCGGCTGCTGGACGACCGAAGCATTTTACAGTTTTCATTGGATCGGCCTTTGGTCTTTTATTTGCCTTCGTGCTCTCGTCGATTTCGAATCTATGTAGCAAACCTTCTCTCTCTCTCCTTTGTTCAGAAAAGGGTAAATGTTAAAAGGGACTTACTACGATTCTATATCTATATTTCTCAAAATAGTTGCCAAGAATTGAAGATATAATTATTAACAGGGCTGACTTACATCCAACGTTCCTTCTCTGGGCACATTAACAAACACGTTCCTTGTATAATATCAGTCATTTTGTAATGTTCGATAAGTCGGTGCTTGCACTGTCAAATAACAAAATACTGTTGTGCATTGAACATGCCAACGTGCACGCTTTGGCCCTTTGTAACGAATTTTACGTTGACAGGAATTGACTAACTTCATGCACATTGGTATCGTGTAGTAAAAGAGTGAACTTGGTTTACGAATGTCCACCATTTGATAAATATGTTTACATGCGTGCACAAGGTTTCGAAAAAGTGAATACATGTCATATGTGTCTAATTAATCTTGTCGTTGGTAATCGCATCTTCTTCTCTTGTTCATGTTATTTAAACTTTGTACCATATTTATATAATAATTATCGTTTTATATTATAACCTATAACCGTTAGGTACTTATGACATATGTATCATTGTATTTTAATACATTTTTGTACATTATGGTTTAGAACAGCTGTAGTGTTGCGTAAATACATATGAGTTGGCTATGGAAGAGATTAAAATTCATTTCTGAATTTGTTGGTAACGTTGCGAGTGACACGGAAATGCTAATGGGTCCCGGGGCCCTAGAGAAACGGGCCGAAAAAAATACATTAGATGAAAGGTCTACTCGTCTACCTCGTCTGTGGTACTACAGACGAGATTTGGGGATGATTTTTTTTACGTTCACTATCTTTATCAACTACGGTGGTTGGGTTCGACATGGTTTCCCGGGTAACCATTTTTTAATATAGAGTGCGCTTTAAAACGCGGTCGGTACTTCAGTTTCATAGGATGGTAACACCTGTCCTATACTACTCGTCTGTGACGAAACAACTCGTTTTACCGCAGTATTTCCTCACACATTTAAAAAGCAAACGATAAAGCATTCTCACGTTCTCGCAATGTGAAGTATTATCTCAATATATGGAATGCAACGCATATGCCTTACGAGCGTGTGTAATGATCTTTACGAAAGCAGTATATTCCTATTTAGCATTTCCTGTGCTACGTCGCTGTCTTAAAACTTCCATAAACTAATAAATTATATTTCCAATTACGTGTTTCCTTTTTTTAGAAAACGAGGCATTAATTTTCTTGAGATACAACGCCGCACACACGGGCGAACGAACATAGATATCCACTTTGTTTGTTCATTAATATTAATTGCTGCACGGTAAGGAACTTGAAGCGTGTTTGTAACTTTACGGGAGTAAGTCCCTCTTTTGTAATTATGACCTTCGTTACTGTTCTTTCTGTTTGCACGTTATAGTGTGGGCAATTTCGTTTCACGAGGATATCTTAAATCGCAGGTAACTAAGACAATGATCTACCCGGGACTCTGCGAGAAATATTTTTCTGAAAGTGAGAAGATAACAGGCGCGTGTATATGTATAACGTGCGTATGGTACAACGATGGAGGAGGAGTCACCGAAAGTGATCGAGGGGAACGTTCTTGCGCGTCCTTGTGGCTTGTACGATACTTGTTGCGTTGTCATCTTCGTCGACACCGTTATTGCGTGAAGGTTGATGATCTTACGTAAACTTTCGTGCGTCCTTTTCTATTTTCTTTCGCCTCGCGTCCTATCACCGACGAGTTACCTTACTCCTCTCGCCGTTTATATTTGTATTTCTTTTCGTCCCACGCTGCGATCCAGAGTTCTTGTCTAGACTATTTTTTTCTATTCGAATCGACAAACATACTGGATGATACCGAAACTCGTTTGGCAAGTACGTTTTCTCGAAAGTGAATCCTGCGTATTGCCACAACGACGGAGTTTATTCTTATTCTATTTTTTTCTTTTTTTTCTTTTTTGTGAAATATCCTGTTTTAAGAATTCGTTTCGTCGTACTCGTGGCAATTCTCCTTGTAAAAAGGAGAAACTAGTTCCGGTGTTAAGTAAATTCATCTTCGTCCGTTACTTGTCTACGCAATCGGAGAGCAGCGTGTTCGCGTATGTCCATGTAAGGCAGACCGGGGTCGAAAGTAACAGTTTGACTTTGGAGCATGTTTGGAAGAATCACGGACTCGATCTGAAGTAGTTTGGAAATTCTATGACGTTTAAATACTCGGTTGAAATGTAAACGAATCGCGTCATTCGATTTGCGTCAATCTCGACTAGTTCCTCAATAATCGCGCGGAAGTATTTAGCTAAATTTCGTTGCTTCACGCATGTTTTCGAACGGACTTTTCGGTGATTCACGTTCACGGGAAACCTGAGCGACCATCGTCGTTAATGTCTTCCTAATCTGCCATAAACCGTTCATTGTCACGCATTTCTACGTACGAGCTCATCGTACGCTTTCAGCAACAGCCGATGCGTGTCAGTGAATGCTCAAGTATGACACAGAAAACAATCGTTGACTTTTATTCTTTTATTCTCTACTTTTAATCGTTTATTATTAGTTTTTTTTTTTTCACTTTACGTACAATGTAATGAGACTGCAAATTGCAGTTTGCAGTCGTCGATCACTGCTGGTTGCAATACCAATGGCAATTATACTTGGAGAATATAATTCCTACCGACTGCGATTAATCGTAATCGGTAATTGTTAAGTAGATTACATTTTGCGCAACTACGGTTTGCTAGCTCCACGTGACTATCGCTAATATAGACTGTTAGAAAGACGATTGTTAGACTGGATCCTCTGGAACCAACACTTGCGTAAGTGTCTATAATGTATTTTACAATATTTGACTAGCTACTTTCGCTCCCTGTTACTTTTCATCCCGATCTACACTGCTCATATTTTTCTGAAAACGCGTGAGAATAATGCATAACGTTTCCTTTTGTTCTACGATTTTATCATCGTCGATTACTGTAAACGAATACGTTGCTAGATCTGCGACGAATTTTGTATAATTTCCTCCTCCTCCTCGTGACCAAAATTTCTTCCAAACGCACGGAATTGCACAACGGTGTTACGCTACCATCGAACATCGTTCGCGTAATTTAAATGTTTTCTCTCCGTTTCCGCGAGATGATCTGATATCTGTTCAGACGATTAAACGATAGCAAAAAATCTCATTGTTTCGATCGAGCCACGAGGATGTGTAATTACACGCGATTACCGAGTGTCCATTGGTGTTGTACGCGTGTAGAAATTATCCGTGTTTAAAATAAACGTCGTACTTGACGTCGCGCGACTCTATATTAAATCGTAACTTTTAATCGTCACGGTAGATCATTAATTATGTACGACAGAAATTAAAAACTATCAGGCACCGTGTCACGTGGCACGCGCTACCGGAAAATCCGTGACACGTATGCCTGAATGATATCCTGCGTCAAGATTACGCGAAAAAATCCATGTCCGATCTGCTTTAAGGACGCGTGGCAATTAACATTGCCGTTCGGCGATCGATGTCTCACGTTCCACGCCGCGGACGTCAGAATAAAATGATTCTCGTTATCTGAAATTATATGGACGAAACAGTATCGTACGATTAACTGGCAAAGTGCTAATCCTGGCTGTAAAACGAAATATTTCTTATCGCGTTCCATTAGACAACACGGTAAAGTCCATTTGGCGGACTTAAGAACGAAGGCGTAATGCTCGATAAGTAAAAGTATCCTTAAAACTGTTATTCATTTTTAGAGAAATATTAACACCGTGCTAGCCGAAGGTGATGTAATCCTAAAATAAAAGGTATACATTGGGGATGCACGGTGGGGGGAATCCCGTCCGTTAAATCGAGATGTTACGGTATGATTTCATCGGAGACGAGTGAATCGTTCTTCCTCGTAGCCGAGTTTTTTTTTCTACAATTTCAACGTTGTTTAAATATTTGTGTTATTCGAGGAATGTTTTTTTTTCAGGATGAAATCGAGGCGTGCCTCGTGTACGCTGAATACTATGGCCCGTGTCCTATCAGCGCCTGAATGGAAACTCGCGACGACAGTTATAAATACAACCGCGAATGCATCGACGCGTCCGACACGTTCCTTGCGAAATTGAAATCGTGCCCCGTCGGGCAATAACTTTAACAACGTCAACGAAAACGCGAGATGAAAAAGAGCCACGAATCCACCGTGAAACGCTATTGTATTCGATCGAACGTCAGCCTCGTCGTACCGATTTTCTTTGCACCGAACGAACCCGACGCGCAGTTTGTTGAAAGTTTCACGCGCGTCAAAAGGAAAACCACCTCGGAATGTCATCGATACGGATTGACGCGATCGGGTACATTGGTGGGAATCCCCATACGCCCGCAGGGGGAAGAACGAGCGCGAATGGACGGGATACGCGCACGGTGGCGTTGCTCGTAACTCGTTCTGCACGCGTGTTAAAAAACTGGGTAAAGTGGTAAAGTAACAGGACCGTAGACGATTCGTGGGGTACGTGTGACCTCCAGGGAATTCCTCTATAGAGAGACGTACGGCGTTGCATTGGTCCAGTCTTCCTTAAAGCGTCGCCGATTTTACATACCCAGTCAGTGCGCGCTAAGGACGAACACCCGGTGCACGGAAGACGCGAGAAAAGAATAGCGGCGCAACGGAGACAGAACGAAGCCCCGTGTGTTCCGTCGTGACCGATTTTCTTTTCATCCTGCAACTTTCGTTTCTTTGAACGATCAGCACCATATTACGCGCGCAACGCAACGAGGGATTGTGACACTCGTCGACACAAGCAGTATCCACGGTGGAAACGGCGGAATTCTCAGTTTCACCGGCCCCGATCGCGAGAACAAATTCTTAAGAGCTTCGTCGAACGCGCCGGATTCCCAACTATACCGAACTTATCGATAACAGTCGAGGATTCGTGGCTTCTTTCCGAGAACTTTCAACGAGACGCCGGTTCTGGCTCGAGGGGTTGACGTAGTCGTCGCGTACACTGCTGTCGGATCCGAATTTAAAATTCTACGTCTGTCGGGAGATTTTCTCGCCGTACACAGATTAGATAAGGGAGAAAACACGTCGCATCTGTTTCCCAGCTATTTGCCAAACCTATTTGCCAAACGCGTCGGCGTGTGCACGATGCCTGTGCAATTTTCTACGCCGATGAAAAATTTTCACCGCGCCCCGCGGTCGCATTGAAACCTAACCGCGAGTCGTGAGAACGCCGATTTCGTTCGCGGGCCGACACGAGCCGGGATAGGACCTGTACCGATTCGCGCGTGAAATTTGCCGATACACAACGATGACGTACGGTAACGCGATACTTCTGCTGACACAACTTTCCGTGCTGTTGCACGGCTGCAACGCGGGTGAGTGAAAAGAAATAGAAGAAAAACGACCAAAGCGAGAGCGTTAAACCAGCACGCGTGCAACGAATTCTTTCCGCGTTAGACTTTCTTTTAACAAACTCGAAACTTTGTCGAATACATTATAATCCATCGTCGTTCTTTCTAGAAACGATCATAACGGCGCACAATGATTTCGAATTCGGTAACATCGATCCGGAGATAGTAGACGAGATAAATTGGAGGGAGCATCCCTGTAGGAGGGATTGCAAAGACGGTGCACCGTCGATGGAGTGCAATTACGTCTTTAAATTGGAGACTTACAACACGATGAGCAAAGCGTGTTACGATTGCCCGTTCAATATCACCGATTGCTCTCGGATGCACTGCATCCCGGCGGACGGGATCGGTAGGCCGATTCTGGTGGTAAATCGACAAATGCCGGGGCCACCGATCGAGGTACGTAACCGAAGGATTTAGAGATTCGCGTCAAGGCTACCGACGCTCGATGGAAATTTTTCACTCTCGCGTCCAACGAATACGCGACCACGGTCAATTTTTCTTCATTTTTTTTTTCTCTCTATAGTCTCCGTTTCTGTATAAATATTTCGACGCGCATGCCTGTTTTCGTTTATTTCGAAGGATTTTCCTCGCGAAATCGTTTCCGATCGTATCGCCCGAGTGGAAATGATATTACTCGGGCCACGTGAGCCGGCACCATTCGCGATATAATAAATACGCCGCCGACGGGAAAATTGTCTTCCCATCGCGGAAATCCTTGAGAGCCGATTTGAATAGAAATCGAATTGCGCACAGCGCGGTTTGTTAATGAATACCGGCGGTTGTTGTTCGCAGGTGTGCCAAGGCGACAGGGTAATAGTGGACGTAATGAACTTGTTTCATTCCGAGAGTACCACGATGCATTGGCACGGGCAACACCACGTTAAAACACCGTACATGGATGGTGTACCATACGTGTCGCAATGCCCGATACTGCCCGGATCGAGTTTTCGGTATGATTATATTGCTACAGAGGCAGGCACGCATTTCTGGCATTCGCATCTAGGTGCGGTTCCGTACGATTCGTTACAAATTGTTGCTTAACGGATTCAACTAACTATCACGACGAGTTCTGTTATCCGTTCTTCGCAGCTTTCACGCTGCGATCTCGCGCGCGGGGCCAAAATTTGAACTCTCGCGGTACGATAAAAAAAATAATTACACGCATTTTCGAGTAATTTCAATTCTGGCCCGCCGCGCGACGTACCGAAATTTACAAAGTTTCTAAAACTCGAATTCCCCTTTAGGTTTCCAACGAGGCGACGGAGTGTTCGGACCGTTGATAGTTCGCGTGCCTCCCGGCGCGAACTGGCATAACAGTTTGTACGACGTGGACGATCACACGATACAGGTGTTAGATTGGACCCACAGGTTGGGTATCGATGTGTTTTTGAATCATTACCACGCGGGCGGGAACAACAAGCCGCCTAACATATTGATCAACGGTTTGGGCCGTTTCGCGGTTACCAGAGGCGGAAACAACGTTTCTGCCGCGACGCCGATCGCTACATTTGTCGTCAAGCCGGTAAACGTTGAAACAAAGTCTCTGTTTGCGTTTCCGTGATCAATGGAAGATTTCACGACGGTTTTTGTATTCGCAGAACACGAGGCACAGGTTCAGGCTTATTAACGCCGAGTTTCTCAATTGTCCGGTCGAGTTGTCGATCGACAGTCACACTATGCAGGTGATCAGTTCGGACGGGCGCGATATCGAGCCGATCGAAGGTACCCGATTTACACCTTAGAAGTTACGTTGATTTTACGAACAGATCGTGTAATGATTTTGTCCTTTAGCCGAGTCTCTGGTAAGCTATGCCGGCGAGAGATTCGATTTCGTCGTTAACACGAATCGTAGCGTTGGTAACTATTGGATGCGTTTTCGAGGATTGATGGATTGCGACGAAAGGTTCACCAAAGCATACCAAGTCGCTATATTGCGGTACGAAGGCGCGATCAAAGAGAATCCCGAAGGTGACGTCACCTACGAACGCGAGTCGAACGATTCCCTGGGCCCGGTGTGTTATCGCATTTAATTATTAATTTACTAAAAATACGGGGATCGTTGATAACTGACGATGCGCGTCGATTCGTTTTCAGCAAATAAACGCTCTGAACGAAGGTACCGAAACGAACAGGAGCGTCAGTATACCTTTGTTGAAAGCTATGGACGAAAACGACGAGTCCAACACGTTGGAACCCGATTACCAATTTTACGTGTCTTACGATTTTTACAAGAAAGATAATCCACATTTTCATCGCAGTAAACTGTACGGGTTCAACCAAGGTATGCTCATTACTATCGCCTGGGATGGTTTCTTAAGGTCCATTTATCCCGAAACAAACCAGAACCGACATACATATTCGTAACAGATATTCTGACCGGTTCTCGTAACTATTTCAAGGCTAGAAACCGATATTATGACTGTTTTCAACCCTTGGGTCGAGACACGTATTGGTAGTGTTTTATCACTATATCTAATTATTCATTAATAATACACATGCAAAGCCTGGTAACTGAATACGCATTCCGTTCCATTGCATAGTCGTAAAAAAACCTACTTCGCAGCTATGTAAACGAGACTCGGTGCGAGCCTCGTGGTCGATCCGTTGGCAATGAATTTTCAACGAGCTCGGTCAATCCTCGTTCGACGTTTATAATACTGAAAAAGGATAATTACAGTTTCTGGAAAAATTAATAGAACGCGATCAGTACGTGCCCCGATGATAAAGTGGACCTTAATTTGCACATAAACGTTCTGGTTCTCAACGCGACATTGAAATACATTTTCAGTAAAAACTGCAAAGCGGGTTCTCACGCCGCAATTAAATCATATCTCTATGAAGTTACCGTCTGTGGCTTTATTGCCCCAAAGAGATTCCATCGATACGAGTGGGTTTTGCAACGAGAGCACGGTTCAGGGCTGCGAGCAAGATTACTGTGCGTGCACTCACGTGCTACAAGTGAAACTCAACAGCGTGGTGGAACTAATTTTGGTAGACGAAGGTTAGTACCGCGGCGTTCGTTTAATCCGCCTTCCTTTTTAACGTTAATCGACGATGTTCCTTCTTAGGCTTCGCTTACGACGCGAATCACCCGTTCCATCTCCACGGATATCAGTTCCGCGTGATCGCCATGGCCAGAGTCGGCGAGAACGTCACCGTCGAAGACGTAAAGAAATTAGACAAAGAAGGATCGATACAGAGAAACCTGGACCATGCTCCGCTGAAAGACACCGTAACCGTACCGGATGGTGGTTACACCATCGTACGATTTCACGCTAATAATCCAGGTATACTTTACATACAATGCGCACAATTCCAAGTGCGTTAAGAAAAATACCATATTTCCATTCGCTAAACACTTTGGGAAAGATTCGTTTAAGATAAAGCGGATTATAATTTATAATATAAACAAAGCGCGATATGAGCTCGTATCGTTCATCAAAATGGACTTTTGCTCTTATTAAATATAGGTAATGCTAGGCATAATCACTGCGATCCAGGCAAACGAAATATGTTACTTCTCTTAACGCAGGCCGACCTATTCTACTTCTCGCTCTTAGTATAATTTACAAGCTGTGTTTCTTCAGGTTATTGGCTGTTTCACTGTCACATTGAATTTCACGCCGAAGTCGGGATGTCGTTGATCTTCAAAGTTGGCGAGCATGAAGACATGCTGCCGGTACCGCGTAATTTCCCTAATTGCGGTGATTGGCAACCCGAGAACGCGCAGCCCATAGAAAACGCTGTGACCGATCCGTCGAACGGGCCGAAAAGACGCGCGATGGACACCACGAACATAACGACGAATGAGATTACCGACGACAGTAACCAACGATTTGTCAAGTTGATGATCCAAGTTCTAAAAACATTGCGAATCTCGTCCTCGACGCACACATCCGTCGTTTCGTACTTTCTGCTTTGTTTCGGTATTTTCGTCACCGTCGCTTATAGACCCGTGTAAGAAATAAATCGTTCGATCATCTGTAGTAATTTATTCATCGTTTCGCTACGGCCGACCGAGAAACGTTCGAAATTATACAGGGCCCGACGCGACGCTAATTTCTGCATAGAATTTTGGTACCACACTGCAACAATTAATATCGATTAGTTGTTCCGAACGTAAGTAAGCTGACACTGTGATCTTGTAACAAAATGTATTACCGCATTGCCCTCTTTTTACCAGTGAAAAAGTCTAGATTTAGGGTCGAACATGTACGCGTCAATAATAGATACGTTTCAGTTGTTGGTCTCGATTGAGAAAAACAAATACAATAGGTATTTGCATTTCAATATATTTCATTTTATTTAGTCATGTAACGCCTACACTGTGATATCGCTACTAATGTAATAGGTTTTATCCTTTAAGAACGTATCGTAAGCGCACGCGCGGCAATCTCCTATTTTATACGACGAAGAGTATTATTGTATGTACTGTACAAAGCGAGTGCATTTAACAATATGTATGTACGAATGAATGGTTAGTTAAATTTTGAAAGTAATTTTATTTTATAGACGGCTGGAAAGTTTTGTATAAAACATTCCATGAACATATTGTTGTAAATGTTAACTCATAAACAGATGTACTTACTTTACACGAAATTATTGCGCGAATTAATTTATACATCCATTGTACATTTTGTAACAAGAAAATTTATACAAATGCAAATGTTATCTTTTTAAATTATCTATGAACAAAACCTATCAAACGTTAGTATACATTTCTTGCGAGCTGGAAGGTGGAATAATCGTGTAACAAGTATCTTTCTGAGGCGGTCGTTGCAGGGGATGAGCTAGTAACTTAGCCATATTATCGTGCAATTTAGCAGCATTCCTTCCTACTTCTAATATATACGAAAAGTTTGTTGTTTCTAATGTTGCTAACTCTGCGTAAATTTTTTCGCACGAATTCTCTGAACTTGGAGGTTCATGTATGTATAACACATCTATGAAGAAGTACGGATTGTCCGTAAGTCTCTCCAGAAACGTTTTGCCGGTGTAAACTATCGGGACGCAATACGATCTAGAGTACATCAAAATTACTCTGTTGACAAATGTTGGCACTGTTGTACCCTGTTTCTTTGGTGGTGTAAGCAGTCTGGATTGTATTGTCGCAAACATTTGACCGAGACAATAAATCTGCGGATTTTCCTCCAGCACATCTTCGTTAATAGTATCTAACAGATTGACAATTGTCTTAATGTTGTTGGTGAAATCACAAATCCAGTGCACACCTTGAGTGTTTAGAATCATTAATGCATATTCGTGGCTAGATTGAATGGACGATTTGATGCAGACGAAATTTTCCACGATCCGTTTGATCATAAACAAAGGCATGTACTTGGCTCCTGTGGTGAGTTTAAAAGGAGTGCAATTCTTCTCTCTTATGGTGTCAATCACGAACAAAATTTTCTCGGGTAAATTCATTCCTGGCAAGTCTCGCACCATCGTGTCATCTTCATCGGACTGGGTCGGAAGGAAACAGGATACGCTACCAACATTGCTCGTCTTCGATCTTCTCTCTTCTTCCGAAATATTAGTCTGCGTTTCATCTTTTGTATCTTGCGTATCTAACGTATCTTCTTTCAACTCTAACATCACCGATTTGTTGCTATATTCAGGAAGGTGTTCAAAATCGAACAAAATTTTGACAATCGACACACTCTAACCTAACTATAATGAAATATTTACAGTCGCTTTAAATACCACGACTCTGGACGATTACTAATACCATGTGTGCGCTTGAACAGACCTCTGCTGGAGAACCATACGTACTGTAATTTTGCCCGCGGTATTTAATTCGATTTCTGCTGGTTTCCCCTAGGCTTCGGTCTGCCGCCCAACTAACACTGGCCTTAAGCTTGTTTTCACGTACAGTTCAATGCCACCAGATTTATTTAGTTACTTTGGTAATATATTAGCTTCTAGAATATTACGCAAGGGGCCCCTTGTAACACATTCTGCCGTTAGATGTTGCGTCTATTGTATACCTCGTTCATGTTTTAGCTTTATTATTTTTTTCCTTTTATCTTAGGGATACTTTATGTACGTAAATAAATGATACTACGTTTGAATGTTTAGAAATTAGTAAATTAATTTCATTAATTGGCAACGTTCGTGCAAGTGCCAGTAAAACTATGCTTGCTTTGAAAGATTACGGTAGCAGCGACGAAAACAGCGAGGCAGAAAGTGATAACGAGAATGCGAAAAGCGAGGTTAATTGTAACTCGGATACTAACGAAGTATCAACTGTTGAATCCCCTCCCGTAGGAAAATTAACCATGGCAGTTAGTATGCAGATTTGCTCTGCGCCTGAAGTAGTACCAACGGTAAATATTCGTTAATACATTTATTAAACGTTGTCATGCAGTTTGACGAGTCGTATTAAAGTTATACAGATTACTTAAATAATTCGCAAACATTTCCATGACAGTTGCGACGTAATCATTAACGTTCGATTCAACCGATGTATCACAGGGAACCGAATTATGCGTGAGGCATATAGATTCAACCACGGATGAAGTCATGCACAACCCTAAGTTTGAAGAACTTTTTGCCCCAGACATTGGACCAGAGAATCCTTTTAAGACACAGCAGCAACGCGCAGCGAAAAATATGCTCTCTGGATATGTAGAAAAAGCTCATATAAGTGAATTTCAATTTGAAAATCAAAGAAGAACTTTTGCTAGTTATGGTATGTAGGAATGACATACATCTATCTATAGTAGTTCGTATCAAATGGAATTATTTTGTGTTTGTATGAATAAACATGTTTTCTGTAGGCTATGCACTGGATCCGACTGTGGATGGTAGTGCAGAAGAGGGTAGAACAATTATTGGAGCAAAGGAAGCAGCAGAAGAGTGTGGTGCCAAGACTGTTTTTGAAAGTACAATGTTAAGACCTTTAGATAAGAGAAAACGATGTAGAAACAATGATCCAGCAGATATTGAAGGATTTCTAGGTCCATGGGGAGGATATGTGGATGAAAAACGAGTTATAAAACCAACAGATGAAGAAGCTGCTGAACTGGAAGAGATACTAGCCAAAAGAAACAGAAGGGGTAAACCAACTGAAGAGAAACCTCTTGAAGAAAAGACAGTGCTGCATAGTATGTTGATTGTAACAATAACAACTCTTTTATATTTAAATGTCCCTTTTAAAGTTTTGGCGACATATAGGACAAAATTGTTTAAAAATATTTTCAGTTAAAGATAGTGTGGATTATCAAGGAAGATCGTTTTTACACGCGCCTCAGGATGTTGGCGTAAATTTGAGATCCGAGTCACCTCCGGATAGGTGCTTCCTACCTAAAGCGCAAATTCACACTTGGGAGGGCCACACCAAAGGGATTTCTCAAATTAGATGGTACCCGCGCACGGCACATTTATTACTTTCATGTGGTATGGATTGCAGAGTGAAGGTGTGTATATGTGTAAGGCTTTTGCAAGAGGAACAATACTAACGAGCATAATCTTTTGATTTTTCTATTAATGATATCTTAAGTTTAGTTATGGGAAGTTTATAAAGAGAGAAGATGTATTCGGACTTATTACGGTCACCGTCAAGCTGTGAGGGATATAAGCTTCGACAACGACGGGAAGAGATTTTTGTCGGCGGGATACGATCGTTACGTGAAGTTATGGGATACGGAGACTGGGGCTTGTATAAGTCGATTTACAAGCAGAAAAATTCCATATTGCGTGAAATTTAATCCAGACCCGGACAAACAACATTTGTTCGTGGCGGGTACCAGCGATAAAAAGATTATTTGCGTGAGTTATAAATACAGTACGCGTACGACTTCGTGCGGAGAATTTTATAAATTTTTATTTCTACGAGTAATAATAAATTACACGCGCGTTACAGTGGGACGTTCGTTCCGGCGAAATAACGCAAGAATATGATAGGCATTTGGGAGCAGTGAACACGATAACGTTCGTGGATGAAAATCGACGATTTGTTACAACCTCGGACGATAAAAGTTTACGAGTTTGGGAATGGTAAGACCTTATTTTTTAATCGCGAGATGGTTGGATAATTTTGCAATTTAATGGAGACACGTATTATACAAACATCTGCTTTTTTTATACAGGGATATACCAGTCGACATGAAGTACATAGCCGATCCCTCTATGCATTCCATGCCAGCAGTCACGCCTTCTCCAAATCAAAAATGGCTCGCGTGCCAAAGTATGGACAATAAAATCGTCATATTTTCTGCGTTAAACAGGTTCAAAATGAACCGTAAAAAGACGTTCACGGGTCACATGGTTGCTGGTTACGCGTGCGGATTAGATTTCTCACCTGATATGAGGTAAGATAATTACTTTTAACGAAATCGTTCGTGTAATACAGGCTGCAACTTACGTGCCCGATTTCCTTCGAAGCTACCTCGTATCGGGAGACGCGGACGGGAAATGTTACATTTGGGACTGGAAAACCACAAAGTTGTACAAAAAGTGGAAAGCTCACGATGGCGTGTGCATTGATGTACTGTGGCACCCACATGAGCCCTCGAGGCTCGCAACAGCCGGGTGGGATGGAAAAATAAAGTATTGGGATTGAAAGTGTCGTCGTCTACGTTTTTACAAAATTGTGTACTTGTATTTTATATGATATATATGTATATAGATTTATTTCACATACATACTTTTAATCTTACCGCGGACAAATATAAAGACATGAGACCATAAAAAAACTGTTGTTGTTTTATCGATTATTTTGTTTGTAATTATCTTACACCATCGTAGGTGTGTAATTTTCGTTTTTTGGAGATCGTGTTGTACTTTAACGATAGCGACAAGTAGTCGACGCAGATCGAAATCGACGCGCATTATTAAACGCGTTCTATCTTGTCGTGTGAAATGCGACAGTTATAGAAGTAACAACCCTGTACAGTCACATGGCGGGTAAGAAAATCAATAGTACGCGAGTCACGATGTCTGCCAGTTTCGTTGCGTGCGTCATTGCGAATTTAATGTTTTGCGTTGTCATATCAAAGCTGTAGGATTTAATTGCAGAGCAATCAAACATTTGTTTAACATGCTTTCTTAATAAGCTTGTAAAATTTTCGCAAGACAAAGTAAAAGTACAAATGCCCCGTGATCGTGAACGAAAGCTCATCGAGAATCGTTGCTAAATGGAAAGGTAATGATACGTCTACTTGTATAGGTACGTATTTTTGATTCCCTCTAGTTAATCATTCGGCCCAAAACTTGTCTCGAACGATTATAATTCCCATGTGAAAAATATAAAAATGTTGTTTTTGTAAATAAAAATTCTGTTTAACCGCGACAGGATCATTGTAAAAATGGACGGTCCTGGATTGGGATATTCGTATCATCTTCCTTCTGCAGGATGGAATCTCAAAGTTAGAAACGTTCTCTCACAGTTCAGTGATCTTTTTAGCGAGTTTAACAAATACATTGCACCTGCTTATCATCATGATCGATGCGAAAGGTAATTTAACGTTAAAGGATAACTTAATGTATATTACGCGATAACGTTAATTTCTCTCCGCAGGTCAGTACAAATGCGATTGTATTCTATGCACAAAAGAGAATTTGTTATGGTGTTTGTTGCTTTCTTCGCCTGTTTCGGATTAGCGGTATTTATTGGTCTTGCAGGTAAGCTTATACCATAATACTACTTTAATAAAATAATACACAGATACTATAAAAAGAGTTTTTTTGTTTTGTTTTTTATATAGGCCCTCCCATCACTTCCACGAGCGAACAGAGAGCTCATTTAAATGGCAGCGAAGTGGCTACCGGTCCTTTTATAATGAAAACTCCTCTACTATCCGCGTACAGTCAACAATTGTGGGTCATTGGGAAATTACTGACGTCTAATAACGATGGTATCGGAGACGCGTTGGAACGAAAGAATTTGGAATTTGTGGGTACGATACGAAGTGTAATGGTTATTAAAATTTTGCAGATGAAAGATACGACAAAAGCTTTCAAATCAGCATCTCAATAGACGGTATTACCGCCGATCGTAAGCTTATGCCCGTTCTGTCTTCGGAAACTGGCCACAACAGGTAAGCAACAGTAACCGAGACGGAATTTTGCAAAACTTATGCTGTTGATATGTACGTTTATTGTCGCAGAACCAGGCGTTTGAAATGCGAAAGGCAAACGTGCGAGGAGATCGTAGTAGCTCATCTAGGATTCCTCGATTACAGTTACTACATTATTACCGTTCGTTTCCACGGGCTCGAGAGTTTCCACCAGCGTTATAACATACGCGAACTTACATTCTACGTCAGTAAGCACTCTACACGAAATAATAAAACATCGCGTCATAGTAGTTCTCTAAACTGAGACGATCACGATTTAGAATGTTCCCGTTTTGTTCACAGTTCAAGAACTACAATCCAGCGTTCACGGAGTTCGAGATTTGGTTCCGTTTTATCTTCCTGTTGACTGCGTTTGGAGTTATGGTAAGGGGTAGCTGTGTCTCGCACGTTGCTTCGCGCGAAACGAAATACCATATAAACTGTGTTCATTTTTAGTGTTGGTTTGGACACTCTCTCCGAAAATATCCGCTACATGACTGGTCGATAGAACAAAAATGGATCTCTATACTCCTACCGTTACTGATTTTATACAATAGTAAGAGTGCATAATATCCAATCGACTTTACTACTTTACGCAAAACTAAACTTGTCCCGTGTTTATAGATCCATTGTTCCCTATGACGTTCTTGGTCAATTCTTGGGTACCCGGTATGGTAGATGCAATTTTACAGACAACGTTTCTCTGTGCAGTTCTCATGTTCTGGTTATGCGTTTACCATGGTCTCAGACAGGTAAGACTTTCTTCGGTCGTACAGGGACATCCTATATATCATCGAGTAAAGTAAAATTATGAATTAATTTGTATTTGGACAGAACGAGCGGCGCCTCATCACTTTTTATTTACCCAAAGTTCTGGTAGTGGGTATGTTATGGTGTTCGGCGCTCATCTTGGCAACGTGGCTTCGTTGCACGGAACTGGAAGATCCCACTTATAATTACGTACTCGATACGTCGAATTATTTTGTAAGTCACCGTGAGACTCGATTACATTCGACGCATAAAACTTTTAGCGAGTAATAAATGTGTGACACGATTGCAGGGTTTCAAAGTGTTTTTCTTCACGGTAGGAGGCTTTTACATCGCGTATCTGCTTCTTTTGATATTAAGAGCGTACAGCGAATTACGATCCATGCCCTACTTCGGTACGATCAATTTACTAACGCAATGTCCAACGACGAAGTTACGTTTGTTAATATAATTTCTTTTTATAGATCTTCGTTTACGTTTCCTGACATTGCTTGCCGGAGTCGTTTCGTCGGTTTGCGGTTGCGTGACTGCACGGCAATTTGGCGCTGGTATTTTCGAAGACAGTTTTGCTTCTCGTCTTACCACTTATTATCGTTCCTCGGCTCAATTTATGGCTTTGTACGGTCTCCTGAATTTTTATTTGTACACAATGGCTTACGTGTACGCACCTGCGCAGCAACAAGTGTATGGCCAACGTAAGTAGTTTGAAGCAACGTAGGAGAGTGGGAGCTGTACGCAAATGTGGATGAAAAATCTTGCATATTTTATAAATTAATACTTTATGCTTTAGACTCTTCTATAACGAAAGATAACCCGACATTTTCTATGATCAATGACTCTGACGAAGACGTGATTTATGGATCGGATGAAGAAGTGACGTACGGATCGGACGAGGATAGCCGACGGCCTTTAACTCGTGCACCACGAACTGCAACGACTAATAACAATTATTAGCCGGACCAAATCGGTGTAACACGAGTGAGGAACCATCGATAGAAATATGTTGTAAAATAAACGATATTGAAACCAAAAATATGTTCCAAGTGAGGACGAACAAAGATTTGTTCATTGTTTGCGTGCGTACATCTGTGTTTGTACATACATACGGTGTAAGAAAAAGAGCAGAATGACGCGTTAGTTTAACAGTTCTACACATATGACGTATGATGTTCCAGGTCGATACATGAAAATGTTAATACAATACATTGTATATCGTTTGCGTATGTTATTCGAGGCAACTCGCATAAAACAGTTGCTCTTTGTGTATTATATACTTTAAACATTTCCATGACTTTTAATCGATTGTAATCAACCATAACAGATTTTATCGTACCATAGTGTGATAAGAACTGTAACTCAAATATATATGTATATAACAAAGTCTTGCGACGATCATACGTCATTGCGATTTGTAGTTTTTCGGCGTATATGAAAAGGACGGATTTATTGCATCTATTAATATTCTTGTAAACGACAACGTGCAGTAAATCGAAGATCGCGGAAGGAACGCTGCATCGCGTTGTTTATAAGAAAACTACTTTTTTATATTACGAAGAGTAATTGTAAACGTACACCGAATAACGAATGATTAGTTTATTATATTGAGTAATTATGTATAATAATAACAATCTCATCGATTTCAGTGATCTTGAAGTATGGGAGAGAGAATTGGTCACCGAGTGTTCCAAAGAAAATTATTTGTCGCTCGCTTTTATTTTTCAAGATATAATTATTAGACGCCAAAATTTATCAGGTCAGGTCGTAACTCGAATGTTTGTGATAATTTCTCGAAATCGAATCGAGTTGGGTCGAAAACTTGAAAATTTGTAATGTGGGGCGAGAGGACGATCGCCCCTCTCTAGATCCGCCGTTGTTAAAATTTTGAATTGCCTATTCGCGACTACTCTCTTGTAAGCTGAACCAGATCCACTCAGACTATTACGAACATAAGGTAATAGTCTTATTGTTAGTAGATCTAGTTACGTTTTCAAGACAATAAAATATATCTTGAAAACTAAAAATCGGAATATGTACGGTGACGTATCCCTTACGACATATTTCAAGGTCGTTGGAATCTGTGAGATAGTCGCTATTGTAGATAATTATCTTATTTTGTTATACCTTTACTATGTATCGATCAAAGTTACCGAATGTACACGTATTATTAGTAATTCCGATGTAAAAATCGAATACATATTGTTGTTACGATTTAATGGTAACTTGAAACTTGTTTTATACATACCTACTTATCGACTACATTTTAAAATTTACGTGTTGCTTTGTTATGCAGAATATTATACCTTGTGAATACTAAATTCTGTGTCGCACGTAAATCTGTGTTATTTGTTTCAGCCGAGATAGAGTTGTCAATCAGGGTGGGCTGATGCAGTCCTGTGCGGATGTAACAACCTACTTCAAACGACCGTTAATCAAATATGGCGGCAGTGTCATAGACACGGTGTAAACACCACCTGTGCATAAGATAGACATAACGTGCAATGAAAGTGTGTATTACACGACACAGTCGGTCGTTGCCTATACTTCGCTATAATACCACATATTTAGGTCTATTTTATACTTCACCTGTAGTGCCAGGACTATTCTACAGTTTGTTTGTGATGCCGGTTTACGACGAATGCATCAGGTTGTATTTTTGGAGGGACGATTCTAGTTCGCATGCGTCGCCGTTAGATGGCAAGTATAGGACGGTCTACTGCCATATGCAATTTTACCGACAGTTAGAATTTCTTTTTATCGGTCGATTTTGGCGATGACATGGCTGCTGCCATCTAGCGATGAAAATTTATTTAAACGGGGCGTGCTCGCTTGGTTGCGTCATAAGAGAAACTGATTTTCCTAGGTAGTCGGCCATATTGACTCGCGCGTAAGAACATCGAAAGCAGTCCCGTATTCACCGTGTTAGCGATCCGAATTAAATGGTGCGTTACTATCGTGTGAATTTTATAACGTGGCCGGATTATTCATGAGCTCTGATCGTTCGTCGAGAGAAGAATTTGGAAATATCAAGGTACGTAGAGTGTAATACTCGTACGCGTGAGGGGACTATTTGAAAATGGTGCGAATATGGGCCGTGGCCGCATCCAGCGTCGCCCCGCGATTCGACGGACCTGCTTCATATTCGTAGCCGTCGGCGGAATTGAAACGAGAGTTGTTTATGTGCTTACAGTAGGAAGTACTCTGTTACTGGAGCGAGAGAAAAAGACAATTGGTGTTTCGACCCTGTGTGTTGTTTTTCGTCGTACCTTTTATTCGCGATATTCGCGTCGTGGTGCGTTATTCGAGAAAAGATCGCGTCCACATCCTATAGGTAAGTTTACTAGTTTTGTGATTTCACCTATCACCTTCGACGGCACGGTGTAACGAAGTTTCGTCGGATTTCACTAAAAAATATTCAATATTTTCGAGGTATCAAGCACGAGAAATACGAGATATTCGTATGTTTTCTGTTGTATGTTGAATACACGTATGTACGTCAGTATGCATTCGTAAATAGAAAAGTTTATTGTCGACAAATTTCCGTTGCGTGACGATTGGTTTGAATCGTATTGCATTCCGAGTGCCCACGAATCTACAAATTCAATATCGCGCGAAGAAAGTATAGTATTCACATAACCTGTGGTAGTGTCAATTCATAATTGCACGTATTAGGAAAATGTCTTCAGTGATTTCACGTAGTTGCAATGCAATATTTACGTGCGTTGTAACGTGTACTTGATCAAAAATTCACGGAAACATCTGTTTGGCCCGGTTGACATAAAATTTTTGATACAACATACTAATGTAACCTGCATGTACATAATTACATATACTATGGCGTACAGCATGCGATAGTGTAATATTTATTCCATTTAAAGTGACGTTATACTTTCGACTGCCTGGAAATGAAATTCTTTATATGTATTCAACAATTATTTCCAGATACGTTTGCGTCGAAGAATCCGAACGAGCATAGAGTCAATGTAGTCATGATCGAACCCGTAAATACATTCCTCGCGTATCGAGTATCATATTTCACCGGAAAGAATATCTTGTACTCTTGATGCACGTAGGATCAGCGATACCCAGAGACGCGCAGAATCAGTTAAAAATCGTTGGAAACGGTAACAAATAAAATATGTCATCGTTAGCGTATTGAGAATATTCGACGAATCCGAAACGAACGGTAGATGAGTTTACTGTTTGTAATTTATTTCTACTACTATTCCCGCTTCAGTGTGACGACCCTGAGGGTAGAGCGATTCTTGCGAAGTGTGCCACATGCTTGATACTTTGCCGTACGTACCGCTCTCTCCTTATACTTGGATTAAACGAAGAATGTTTTACCATGTTGACTGCCATGGTGGTCACCGGTGACCGACGCTTAAAACTTACAATGTGTAAGTTAGTTCTTGATACTTGACAAATTGTAAATAACGATACTGTTATCAGGAATGCCCTAAAATAACAGGTAAACCGTTGAATTATCGAATATTTTTATTTTTTATATTATAGTTTGAATAAATGTCAAGGACAACATAGATATGGAAAACTTAGCGTGGCAGCCAACGTGTTAAATGATTTATGGAAGCTAAAACCTTCTCGACCACCTCGTACGTTCGTGACGGTCCTAACAAGGTCCAAGAGTAAACACAATTTTCTCGCTAACGCTCGTTACGATCAATTAGGTCAATTATGCAATTTGTCGCGGAGATGCCAACTTTTTCGAAAGACGCATTACCCCAGTTGCGCTTCTACCCACTGACAATCGATGAGGAGCTTTTCTTGATTCAGTTTCCGGTGTTTCAGCATTTTTCTTGCAACTCGAGACCCCGTCGAGTGCCCTTCGTGCTACGCTGACTGAAGTTCGCCGGCTGAATTATTTAACGGAAGAAAAGTTCGAAAACTAAGATTAAATAACGTTTTGTGACGTGCGTAAGCCGATTCGATCGAGGTACGAAATTAAGGAATATCTTAAACGTTACGTGGGAATTTCAAATGCGTTCGAAGTATTATCGTGATAATCGTTTTATGATACGTATTGGCAGAGATAGGCAAAGGCGCGGATAAACCGTGGATAGATTCCACTGTGTGTTCAAGATTATTAATACAAACGGGTGTAGTGTTAACCAGGGCAAGGAAGTGTACTCACGGCCGATGCGTAGGGAGGTGTGGCGTTGATAGGAGGTGATGCTCGACATGACCAAAGTTACAATGAACTTGGGGGAAACCGAGCTTGCTCGACAGTGCAATACGCCGTGTATTCGTAACGCGCCTTTCTCCTGCAGGGGACGTGCGTGCTCGTGAACTATGACATTAGTACCGGTGGAAAACTGACCAACGGATTCATTGATTTTAACCTCTTTCTCAATTACCAAAATGCTCTGATAACTTTGTCGAGCCACTGGGCGCGGCACTGATCTTGATTTATTTTACGAGAGCCAAGTAAAACATAAATATTTACCATCCTGTACAACGTAAACACACACCGGAAAAAAAATATATAAACGATTAATAATAGATCGAGTAGCGAGTAACCACATTTTCTGTGTGCTGATCGAGTTCTTTTTTTATGATAGCGTTCTTATCGAGTATTATTCAGGCTAAATTAATAGGCTGTATGTTTGAGGTAGTAGCCAGGAGGCGACAACACCTGTTAGCGTAGTATAGCGTATATCTCGTGCGCGCTTAATTCACGTGAAACTTTATTGTTCAGGCAGCTGTTTACGTATACCTGTCTCCCGTAAACCAATCGCCGGAAGTATTGATAATGCACCGGTGTGCGTGTACTACATGCAAAATCTTGAAAGCCGTACGCGAATAAGGCGTGGCTACGTGTTCGTCACGTGGTTGCATAGTTCACAATACTCTGTAAACTTGGGGATCCGACTTTCGAAATGTTCATTCTTATTTACATGACAATTTCCCCATGAGCCCGAATGCACTGTACGCAAGATACTTTTAACAGTCTCTACCAGAGGTATCGCAAGACAGATTTCAAAATTTTAACTTGAAATTATTTTAATAATTATCAAACAACATAATAACTTTTATTATTTGATGATTTTTAGAAACTGGGACAAGCTGTAACGTTTTCCTAAACGAAGACACGACAAATTAATAGAGGGAATTCCTCGTGCGGAGTCATCTCTCGATGACGTAACTTTTTTTATTTGCTGCTACAGTACACGTGCAATTTACGCCTGCACCTATTTTTAAAATTGAATCATGCGTTTCTTAGAATAGTGTTAAGGCGGGGCCATGGAAATTTGTTTGTATTTAAGATGTGGAAACAGGCGTGACAGTAAACGCGTTAAAGAATGTTTCGAACGAATTCCAGGGCACTGTTGTGCATCTCAGATATCACGTTCTTCGTTCATTGTTCGGGCCACGGTCTCGCCACAGTTTTACGTTCGCAATTAGACGACGTTCCATGGCTCTTTTCGTGTTCGCGGATTTGTAGCGTGCGTGTCGCGCTCGTGCCCGATTAAATCATGCATGTAATCAGAACGGTGCATGATTTCTTTCCCTTTGCTTTTTCTATTTCCGTCACGGCCGCTTGGCGCATCTAATCGACGACAGGCGTGTTTTCTCCGCGTCGAATCTTCGGTGCGCGGGTGGGAATCGCTTGTTCCCGCGGATTCTTTCTCGTTTCTTTTTGCACGTCGTCGAACGTGAGTCGCGTTTTCACGGGAAACGGACGCTTTCGTTTCCCCCGGCGAGCGGAAAAAAGAGCAGGGAAACGAGCAGTGACGCACCCAGGGGAGCAGGGAGTAGCGCAGCGAAGTATTGTATCTCCCTCCTTTATTTTTTTTATTTATTAATGGGAATTCGACCCTCTTTGTGCAAAGTAACAGAGACAAATATTAATGAAAGATAATAATTACGTAACACGCATAAGACTGACTGGAATGTTCACTTAGGTGTTAAAAAGATTAATTAATGAAAATCTGTGGCACGCTGTATAATTATTGTCTTGACTGAAATAATATCGAGGCGACGTGTATTTAATTTTTAATTGCACCGCCATTGTTGAATTTCTGGGCGCGTCACTGGAATCAGGGACGCGACACGTTTCCTTGGCGAAACGCTTTTCACGAACGAGCGGATAAGTCCGGCGAGCGAGCATGCAACGGGAACAAAACGATTTAGCCATGAAAAAGCAGAGCGCAATAGCACGCGGACGGCGGTGTATATGGCGCTGTGGCGTTACGCCGGGACACGGCCAATTATCTCGGTTTACGTCGGGGGAAAAAAGTGCTCGTAAAAGACCGCTATTGTTATTGTACAAAATCACTGCGAAAGACGTGCTAACGAAAAAAGAATGGCACTCGTTTGTGTAATTCATTCGCGTTCCTACGTAGAAATTCTATAGGTTTCTTTTGTGGGTACGAGTTAAAAGGAAATCGGCCTATCATCGTTTCCTTCTCATTGTGCATACGTAGAAACACGTGCGCCCATTGTTCATAAACGGGATTAGCCCTTTTGTTTAACTTTTATCACACAAACACCGAAGTATCGGTTCCGTGATCTCTGTCGAAAATACCTTCTTCTCAAATCGTTAAAAAGTTATTAACAATTAAATTCAAAAATTTCAAATCGTTCTGGAAAAATTGTTTTCGGCTGCGGGGGTCAATTACAATCATTTTTGGTCATTACACGTACCCTCGAAATCCTTCCCACTTTCTAGAAAAAAATTCGAGAAGGTGTGAAATTTTTCGATGGAAAAAAAAAATTTCAAATCGTTTTGAAAAAATTATTCTCGGCTGCGGGGGTCAATTACAATCATTTTTGGTCATTAAACATACCCCCGAATTCCTACGCATTTTCGAGAAAAAAAATCGGGTAGGTGCAGAAATTTTTCGACAACAAAAAATTTTTCAAATCGTTCTAAAAAAATTATTTTCGTTTACGGGTTTCAATTACAATAATTTTTGGTGAATAGACATACCCCCGAAATCCCGCGCATTTTCGAGAAAAAAATTCAGAACTGGTGGAACTTTAAACGTTAATAATAACTTTTTAACGAAGCCTCTATATTAAAATAACATAGTATACGTGTTATAAATGTAGGAAGACACGAGATAAAAGTGAGAAATTGTTTTCCGCTCTGTTTTAAACGCATGTAAAACCGAACGTATTGAATCGAATACTTTACGAGCGAAAGTGTTACGAATGCAACAAAATAACAGCGGCAAGGATAAACGTTGACAGGAATGGTAACGTGGAATCGTAACGCGATTTAACCCGTCGCGTAAATATCGAAAATATTACAAGAGTCAGTATTTTGTTGCATCGAAGCCCCGCCACGCCCTTCAGATTCTTATAAATTATAAGTGCGCAGTGAGTCATGCAGGACGACGCGTGACACGATCGAGCCGCGTATTGTACGTTTTTGCTCTTGGCTAGCTCTCGAACTTTTAATCTACACGCGCGTAACAACCCCCCCGTGCACTTGTGAACGAATCCTCGTGTAAAAATACGCGCGGTACTCGCGGCGGCGGCGTTTAATTAAAGCACGAACCGTTCGCTGACTCTCGATTCGATAACGTACGGATCGGTTATTCCTCGTTCCGGATGCGTGTAATCCCCCATTAATTCCGCCGTCGAACTTACGAGCAGGGATGGGCAGAATTTTCATTCGTATACAAATTTCGGAACGACGAATAACCTGTTACTCGTTACGTAAAAATAATTAACGACGAAGTTACGAATACATGTAGTGATCGAAACAATTGTACAAATTTAAAGAGGCAACGTACACGCACGTATAAAATTGTTCTCGTCTCTGTTTACGAGTCGAAGCGTTTCCTCGTCGAATTATCGCCGCTGTTCCACGACGGGGCGATAAATTCACGCGCAATCAAGGAAATGAGGCTCCTGTCGCGACCGGGGGGGGGGCCCGACGCGAACGAAGAAGAATCGGTCGGTGAATCCCCGGTTGGGCGAAAATTTATACACGTCGTTTTTACAGCTTTGAGCCCTTTAATTTCACGCATCAAAGAATCGACGCCTGCCCTCTGCGTCTCGTTCCTACGGCGCCCCCAGCCCGGCTCTTATCTTCTCGCCCCTGTAATCCCACCGCCATTGAATCTCGCGACACAGAGGAAGACCTACCGGTGAATACTGCTGGTGCACGAGCGACGAAAGAAAAGGGTTGGAACGACAAAAGGAAAAATGCGGGAACACGCCTCCCCCCCGAAACCTCCCCCGATCACCGAGTAGACGCGACGCGTCTGTACCCGGCGATAAAAAACTGTCCCAACTGTTGGCTGTACACTCGAATGCAGATTCTAGTGTCAGAGGGGACGCGGAAATCACCGCCTCGCGTAAGGGTTTCGATTCTTTTAACGTCTCGGCGTTTCCACTGGCGTCGTTTTGCCGCGCGACGCCTTATTTCGATCGGCTGTAACAGAGGGTGAGACGATACAATAATAATAACGTCTTTAAAACAGTTGCAGATTTGGCGAAATGAAACGAATAGAAAAGATAATTTGGTGCCAGACTGTTAGAAGACCAACTCAATTGTATACGTAAGGAAGAGCAAGCTCTATATAGGATAACAAAGGATTAACATAACGAAAGAACGGGTGTTTCAGTAATTCTAGCAAAGTATTCTAGCGTTCAAACATTAAAGCCAGTACATATTTCAGACAGTATCCGGTGTCTCGTTTGTTCGTCCAAACCTTGAAGAATCTACAAACACGGACGCGTCCCTCTGGTTATTCGTGTCAGCGTACGGACGAGAGTTTTCTCTGATCGGTGCTCGTCGGGAGGCGGAGGTGGTGTAATCATCGAAGTAATAAGCAAAGTGCACCGCTGAGGCATGTTTCCACGGTGCATCGCGAATCCACGAGTCTTCTGAAAAAGCGGTTCGGCGCAAGACGGGGGGCGGCGGAGGCGGAGGAGGAGGAGGCCTCTTTTTCCGGTCCTATCAGCCATCGCGCGGCTGCAGTTAAAGCGCATACAGCTTCGCAGAGGCTGTTACGTGCCCACGCGAACTCGGCCAAGTCTCCGCGCCGCGTTTCAGCGGGAACGTTTGTTGGTAGTCGTCGGCCGGAAAATTGTCAGCCAGCGCGTATCCGGCTGCGACGACGCGGTCACGTCGATCGATCAAACATTCCCCGAGGCGGTCGCGCGTACTGTATCTCCGGAAGGGCTGGATTTTCATCGATCCCGCGCGACAATGTTGCACGCGAGAGCTGTTCCCTGTTCCTGTTCCGCGACACTACGGCGACCGTGCCGGCGATTTTAAACTGTCCGTTGATCGAAACGATCGCGTCCGCCTCCGAGCGCAGGTTCATTCGCGTGCTATCGGCCGCGGTTACGTAGCGCGACTGGGTTAATAAACTCACGCGCGTATGTAAATCCGACTCGTTTTCCAACGACATCCTCTCCGGTATCTCTGCCCTCCCTTCGCGGATGGACAGGTTACTGAATAAGGATTTCGTCGATCCGTTAACTGATCGGGCGCGCGCACGATGCGTCGAGCCCGATACTCCAGATTGAGATACCGTAGGGTTCCGTTAACTGGAAAATACGATCCAATAATGGCGAGTCGAGATCCACGGGTTCAATCGCCGTCCGGTTTCTCGCTACTTACGGCGTCCAGGGACTCCTGGATGCGAGACGCCCCTTTGGAAATTGTTTTCGCCTTGCACGTAGAGCACAAGACCCTTCGGGGCATTCGATTTTAATGAAGCATCATCGTGCACTGATAGATTCGATCTTCCTAACAGCAGAAACTCGATAGTTCTTTTAGATGTTTATAATTAATCTTTCATCGTTGCTTTTAAATATCTACGAAGCTTTGAAACACGCTGTAGTTTATGGTTTAGTAACGCACGTTGCTGTCGGTATCGCTAACGCTTGTGCATTCCACGTGAGAAGCTTTCTACTCGCTCAATTCCCATTTCCCTCGAGCGAACGTTGCTGTTTCAAGGATAATTTATTCTTTTGATTCAATCCGCTCTGTTTATTCGGATTTTCTATGGCTGTTATCCTCTTTAGAAGCTCCCAAACGTTTAGCAGTAGGATAGGGGGGCTGACCCAGCAAATCCGTTAGATGTATGCACTCGTGAAAAGCTATCTCTTCGATCGATATTTCTAAAAATTTTCTGGCCATGACCTATTTGGACGAAGCATATTCTATAGAAACATTCTACCCAATAATGAACCCACTGCCCCTCGCATAATCCCTGGTGTGCAGATAGGTCACACATTAATGCTCAGAAGCGAGCCAACAAATGCTGCGCTGTTGTGCAAAATTGTGAATTATCGGAGTTATCGTCAGCCTTGAACTTATTTCGACTAAAAATAAGTCGGAACAAAAAGTGAACCACCAATGCTTTTCAGTCGCAGCGGTTCGTAAACAGCATTTGTTGGAATCGTGAATCACGCATAACTGGGTGACGATTCCACTTAACCGATTAGCAGGATTTTGCAAACAATTCGTAAGAGTTTATACACAAAACTTTGCGCAGATGTTTAGAAGGAAATCGTCGGACTACCTTAATATGTAAAATATGCAATCGACCGTTACACACGGTGGTGGGTCGATAATACCCAGGGGTGAAGAGAATATACGACTATTTATACGTCACTCGTTAAATAAAAATAAAAGTATCAATTATAGGATGGAATATGTCACAACGGGCAGACAAAAATTTAATTGCTCTATCGATTAACCGTCACGAACAAATTGCTATACGTTGGCTAGTACAGGTCGAATATTAAGCGTTCGTAATATACGTAGTCCCGTGTCAGTTGCCTAATTTACAATTCGAATAATTTCCGAAGGCGAGCCATCGGGACAGTGTTTTTTTTTTTTTTTTTCTCCTCGATTTTCTATTTTTAAGTCCCACCGATCGACGGCCTCGAAGCGGTGTTCCGCGCCGCGTCTCGAGTGCTATGAATTCTTTCATTAAAGTCGACGGCTCTTTAATACGTACGGAGGATGAGAGATCTCGCGAGGCGTGTGTGTACACGGTCGCGTGGGCGTGTGCCGTGGATCACGCGACCCTCGTTTACAATCAGCCCTTTGACACACGACCAAACGAGGCCCACGCGTGTTTGAAAGGATCTCTCCTCCCAACGACGGAGAAAAAGCGGATTCTTTCAGACCCGGGTCGGCCTATTCAATGAGCCTTTAAACTTTAAACTGACCCGTTGGCGAAACGTGGATCGCGTCTCGGAAATCGAGCCTCTCGTTTCGACGGATCGTATTTGATCGCTCGAAACAAATCCATTGTCTTCGCATTTTCTTGAACCGTGGAATCTGTAAAACGTGTTCTCAAAGCTTCTGAAAGATACAATGAAATTGTTTTCTGCTATTTACATTGCTGCAACAATGAAAGATAAACTTATAAAATATAAGCGTGTAAGGAATGTGTAGCATTGGCGAAGCCGGGAGACTGGTTAAACGCGCGGCGTTCGATATTTGTCCATGATCTCGAATCGAACGCTCGAGTTCTGGAATGTTGTTGATGCAGTGTTGTCTTCAACCCAGTTTGCCCGGCTACCAATTCGATTCTTTGTATTATTGTATACATATAATATTGGCCACCGTCGTCATCGCGCTTGTTAATCTGTGCATTACTTCATCCTGTTAGCAAAGAGCACGGTAAAGGACGCCTGCTTCTGGCGATGACGGCATCGTGCTTGTCGAACTTGCAACGACACGAACGGTTTACCAATTCCGCGAATTCCACCGTGATTTCTATGCAACTAGCGCGATGAATCAGTTTTGTTATTAGAATCGAGTCGTAAGCATGCAAGGCATTCGAGATCGGTAAACAGTAAACACTGGGATGAGCGCGATGACAAACACAGTGTTTTAGCCTCGACAATAGATTTATGGACCTTGATTGTACATACTTTTATCGAGATATTTCACGGGAACGCGTTCGAAAGACCCTGGATCGGAGGATCGTTGACAAAATGCGTTTTGTTTTCATTTGCATAGAGCGTTACACAACGTGCCCTAGGAGGAAATTTATGTAATTACTCTTTTGTCGGGATCGGTTGCGTGGTCTGCGTAACGAGATATTCGTTTGGAATTGAACGCTAAACCGTGATTTCCGTTCCGTCCGATACACGTTTCTCTCTTTGTGTCTCTCAGCGTTCGTGCATGACTCACGCGCAGCCTCTGGCCTATTGCAAAAAGAACTTGGAATCGCCACAGACAGATCATTTTTTTTTTTTCCCCCCAGCCAACGCTCGTTCGTCATGCTAGGCATTAATGGCGTTTGAACAGCATCCCGGTGTACGGCTCTGATTCCGTGCAATTGAGGTTGAATTACTATTTGTCTGGGTGACCATTGCATAAGGCTATGCCCGCTCTACCTCGCTGTAGTCGATTTGAATAGTCCAGTCCGCCGGAGCGTGTCGGTCAGGGTCGCGCGAGTTACTTCTTTTTACGGTTCTTTTTCGTGGCCGTGCGTCTCCGTGTAAATAATTGAAAGCGCGAAACAGAGAAAAACTGTATTTATCGTTCGACCTAGCGTTCTCCCCCTCTGTGCTCGCAGCTGTTGATCGTCCGGATTATAATCGGGACCCTTTCGTACCTAACTGTAACGTACAGATGTGCAGATGCATAGTTATAAAAACTATAATCTTCTCCTACGAATAATATCAGAAAAGTATTCGATGGAAACTGTTCGATATAAATATTGTAGAACGGCGATGTATGAGCACCGATACGATCAGTCAACGTTGGCCTTCCAATGATCGATACAGCGTTATCGAGAAATTGTAATTGTTATCGACGAGGTGTTCCAAGAAAACGAAAAGTTACTTACGTCGTCGGAACTTTTAACCGGCGAGTACGCGGCTCCTTAGAACACCACCGAGGCCCCCTTGGCACGCTACTATCGATCGTGAACTTAGACGATACTTTTATAACGACCGTCCAATAATACCTGCGAGCGATATTTTAAGCGCGACGTAATAAGTATCGGCGTTTCATTGACTCCGTATCGAGACATTGCGCCCGGCGTGGACAGCGTTCGTTCTATCTTGAAGAAGGGCCAATGACCTGTGGTAAATGCACACACGCGCTTCCATCGTACGTAACTGCAACCTGTCCACCAAAGTCTTACGAAATCACTCGTCGTACTGTTCCCTCTATCATTTTACCGCTCCGCGTGCGGAGATCTTGCCCGATAGATCTCGCTCGCCTCGTTATATCCTCGCGCCATGGCATACGAGGTTCGTTGCCGGAGTAACGAGGTCTGGTTACGCGAATATTTATTCAACGAAATCTTCCAATATGTTCATATATCAACGTCCAAAAGCGACACGATGCGAACGGTGGTTTTCGTTCTTCGTAACGCGATAGGAAGTCTGACAATTCCGTTAATGCGTCGGTGACGTATGCACAAACTAAGCCATGACACGTATAGAGAAGTGTATACTTTCCTTTTGGAACATTATCACACGAGATTGAAAGTTGCGTCGTACCTGAGAGGCGAAGGATCTCAGTTTAGTGGTTTTGGCCATGAAATCACGAATTTTCCCCACTATGCGTCGGCCTTTCACTTTGGACTTCTCTTTCGGAAATAAGGAAAGAAATCGCAAGGCGAAAGGTCTCGTAAATATGGCGGCTAGAGAGAGAGAAAGGGAGGAGGTTGACTGTAATATAGCGTTTAGTCAAAAATTTAGATTGTTAACCTTTGGTCAAACTCTCTTTATGCGTTTAGTAAGTCGAGAATATAGTATCACTCGATCTGGCTGTCGATCTACTGCGCTATATAATGATTTAGATCTCTGGTTGTAAAGATAGAGGGACATTCGATAGGAATGGTTTCAGTGTATCGCGATCGGTCGAGCCGCGCGGTTAATGGTCAAGTTCGGATCAGCTCGTTCTTTTTTCGCTAATGAGATAGAAGCCACAGTGTTTTACGGAGAGGGTACGCGCAGTACTGCGAGCCCCGAGCAAATATTGATTGTTTCTCTACATGGCACCCTTTAGTCTAGACACAGGATCCATACTCGAATATACTGATACCGGCTCGCGATCTTTTCTCGGCGCAACACCGTTCGAATCATTCAAAGAATCCATTTGATATTTAATTCGTACGATTTTTTTTAGCACAGGGTTGAAGTATGCCGGAAGAACAGAAGTCCGCTGGTGGTCCGCCGGAAGTAACAGCAGAAAATGGGACCGGAACGAACTCCCCTACGAAAAGTCCAGTTAGCAAAGGGAAGACGGCTGTTGCGAAGATCACCCTGCTCGATGGGACCGTAAAAGACTTCCACATCGACGTGAGTTCTTAAACATCTCCCTGACTCGTCCGCCACGCTCGTTCGAATTTACATTTTATTCCAGAGGAAGGCGAAAGGCCAAGACCTGCTCGACATGATTTGTCAGAGCATGAATCTGCTGGAGAAAGATTACTTCGGCCTTATTTACGAAGACAGACACGACCCACGGAACTGGTTGGACCTTGATAAAAGGATCACGAAATTTGTGAAAAGTTTGTATCATCGCTCGTACGTCACGCGACATTATAGGCATGAAATTAATGTATTTATGTTGAAACGCAGACGAACCGTGGAAATTTAATTTCGAGGTGAAGTTTTACCCTCCAGACCCGGCTCAGTTACAAGAAGACATAACACGATATCAATTGTGCCTTCAGATAAGAAACGACATTATCACAGGACGATTGCCGTGTTCGTTTGTTACTCATGCTCTTCTAGGTTCGTACTTGGTACAGTCAGAAGTCGGGGATTACGATCCGGACGAGCATGGACGTACATACTTGAAAGATTTCAAGTTTGCCCCGAATCAGACACCAGAGCTCGTAGAGAAAGTAATGGACCTGCATAAAACGCATAAGTTAGTTTCGTCTATTGATCGTCGAATTTATTGATCGATAAGGAAAGGTGGTAAAGTTACGTTTGGGAACTTTCAGGGGCCAAACACCTGCTGAAGCTGAGCTCCATTATCTCGAGAACGCGAAGAAGTTAGCGATGTACGGAGTTGATCTCCACCCCGCTAAAGATTCCGAAGGCGTTGATCTGATGTTAGGTGTATGTTCGTCGGGCCTTCTTGTCTACAGGGACCGATTACGAATTAATAGGTTCGCCTGGCCAAAGATTTTAAAGATCTCTTACAAGAGGCACAATTTTTATATAAAAATCAGGCCCGGCGAATTCGAGCAATTTGAATCCACGATTGGTTTCAAATTGGCAAATCACAGGGCGGCAAAAAAATTATGGAAGGTTTGCGTAGAACACCATACTTTCTTCAGGTGAATAACGATTTAAAAATTGCGTGGATGTTAAATGTGTATGAAATTGAAAGGTGTTGCTAAATACGATTTTAGGCTCATGAGTCCAGAGCCTGTGAAGAAAGTAGGTTTGATACCACATTTGGGTTCTCGCTTCCGATACTCGGGAAGAACTCATTACGAGACGAAAAAGACTCCTATCGACAGACAGCCTCCGCAGTTTGAAAGATCTTTGAGCGGACGTCGCCCTACATCTCGCAGCATGGATGGTAAAACCACTTTTGTCATTCGTAAACTTTATTCAGCGTCTACGTAGATATGAAAATATTCTAACGGACTAGAGGTGCCGTTTTCAGTGCTTTTATTATGAAGTTATTAGATTACATTAAGTTTTTGATATAGTGTGACTGCCTTACACAGCATTAGGTGGGCCTAAACAGGTTGAAAGTTATGGTTCAGAACCAAGCAAGAGACATACAATGAGTTATGAACCTGAAATGATCCCCGATATGGAGCATATAGATCAACGACCTAGTCCGATTAAAAAACAAAAGGAAAAGGTAAAAAGGGATATACTTATTATCGGTTTTTTTTCAACTATATTCGATATAGCGATAGTTTGTAGAAGATGCATGAAATCGTCATGCAAATTGAAAAATTATTTCATGAAAATTCATTTTAAGGGACGTCTGATTTTATCTGCGGTCTACGCTTTCAAACAAACTTGTTTTTAAAGATATTACTAATTATTTAATCTCACTGTTACCATGTGATTTTTTGAAATATTACGAAGAAATTGTAGAACACCAATTGGATCACTCGAAAGACAAAGAGGATAGAATATTCGATTAAAAATACAAAATTTATTCACTGTGCACTTTTTCAGATTAAACAGATAATACTTGTAGCCGTGGCATGTTAATGATTTATTGTATACCATGTATTAGACATGGTTGTATGCATTAGATACTTTATTACATTCATTCTGGAATTGGTGAGAAAAGTTATGTAATTAAGGTGCAAGTTAATTGACCTTAACTGTTGAATTAAATATGAAATCTTTTAGCGCTCGACATAAAACTTGCAATTGATACAGTTCTGTATGCATTTAGTTAATTAATTTGTATGAGATTCGTGAAGATTTGAGATATCCCCACGTAGAAACGCGTAGATTTTACAAGACATTGTCTTTATAATTATTGTTAAAAGTTGAACACATGGCATTTGTATGGAATTAAGTAATTTCACAAACTTCAATTCAATATTCACGTCCTAGTGCATCAACCATAAAAACTAACTGACACCTAACTAACACCGGTAGCTCACACGCAAAACAAGTGCTGGAACAACATCAGCTAGCAGTACCAGTAGCCTGGAAGGAGAATATGACGCAGATCGTGGCAAAAAGGTATAGAATTTTACCTGGGACAATACTGTCATGCATTTAACCACCATATTTTAATTTCTATTAATGGATGTGACCATTTGGTGTTTTCCTTTTTTCAATGCATGTTGCTATTATTTTTTTATTTTCTTTTATTTATTGAAAGAATTATACGGCCATCGCCTCAAAGCTGAATAATCAAGTTATCTGACATTTAATGTACGGTGATGTCACACAAGCATGCACAGGTGCAGAAAGTTATGCAAACATTTTCGCAAGTTATGTTAACAATCTCCATAGAATGAAACATTTAAATTTAACCGCGCTAATGCTTATAACCGCATGTAAATAATAATCATCGCAAGCAACATCATGTTACATGCAGTAACGGTAAACAATAAAATCCAGAGAAAAGTTAGACGTTGTTACTCGAAAGTAAATTCTGCAGGAAAGATCTAACAGACCAACGACTACATTTTTTGAGAGCGCAGACCGTACTTAGTTGTCGAGCATGAAACATATGCCAAGAGAATGTGAAAAACATGTAGTTTAATTGGTAGCTTAGCGATAGACCATTTTCGTGCTTATTGCATGTAGCGATGTGTGATTATAAATTTACTTGTAGAAACCGGTCGGAGGAATCGCTGTCCTACCGCCCGGTGGTCTATCTAAGAAGAAAAAGGATAAGCAAAATGAAAATGAAAAGGAAAATCATAATGATCTCAACAATTCTGATTTGATTAATGAAAGTGCTATCCTTGACAACAACGACATAAAGTCGCCCAGTAAAAAAGAATTGAAAAAGAAAGATAAGGAAACGCCAGAGAAACGTGATAAAGATAAGAAAGAGAAACTAAAGGTAAGTAAATTGTTCTGCTATTGACGTGCTATGCAGCGTGTTATAGTTAGCGAGAAAGAGTTTAGTTCGTCGTGGTCGTTCTTAGAACAAGACATTTTATGCGTAAAAACTGATGATATTTAATGTAAAAAATAAGTTCCATTGAATTTTACTTTGATAAACACAACGGTGTATCTGTATAATGATTCATATACATTCCATATTATAAGTATATATATACACATACATAATCCCAAATTACAGATATGCACGGCTATTACTTTATTTTTGTAAAAGAAAAAATAGCGATGCATCAATATGTAGTTCTCCATTAGCTTTGTTAGTTTATTTTTTTGATACATTTATAAAAAATATATATATATATTAGACTATGGCATGTTTCTGGTATTGCATGTTTTTGTTTATTATGAAAGAGTCCTGTCGGTGGCTTCCTATTTGGCAAAAAGGAAAAGGATGCAAAGCAAAAGAAGCAGAAAAAGAACAAAGAACTGGAAGAATCGTTGGAGAAAAGCGATACAGAATCGAATCTGTCTACGTTAGAGAAACAAGTGAAACCTTTGACCGAAACATCGAATATCGAGAAAACGAGAACCACTCCGGAATCCCCACAGCTCCCCAGCTACACAAAACCTTACGATTACGAGGAAACGGAAACGTCCCCAACAAAGAAACCATTTACGCCGCACGGATTTTCCTACGAAGACAGGCCAGCATCACCCGGAGTTCAAAATCAACAATCGCCAACTGCTGCGAGTCGTAAAGCTACAGGCTTAGCTTTTAATTACGCCCCGGGCGAGGAAAAAAAAGTAGCGGAATCAGCAGAAAAAAGGAAAACCAAAGAAACGGATACTAATAAGCCCTTACCGGGATTAAAGACCCCGGGCCTTAATTACGTGGAATCCGCGGGATTAAAAGAGCAGCAAAAAGCCACATGTCCACCAGAAACTGATAAAACTGCATCAGCAGCTTTTATTGCCGTTGAGCAACAACAAGAGGGTGCTGATCAACTACCAGTTACAGAGTCCATCCCGGAATACCATATTTTGCCACTTCCAGACGGTACTAAAGTTATTGCAGGTGTTATTTATAACAAGGATGGAAAACCTTTGGATCAACATAATCTTGGCCCGGAAGGTAGTAAAATAATAAATGGGAAAATTTGTACGAAGGATGAAAATCCAATAAAAAAAGCTGACTTCGGACCCCATGGAATTTATATCAACAATGGTCTAATTACGACTAAAGATGGCAAACCCGTGAACCAAAAGTCTTTGGGCGTTGAAAGAAACTTTGTTAAGGATGGTATTATACGCGATTATAATGGGCAAATAATTGACCAGCATTTATTAGGACCGGAACACACGCTGGTGAAGGAAGGTAAAGTTGTGATGAAAAATGGAAAGCCAGTACAATACAGTCAGTTGGGCATAGATGGGACATACATAAAAGATGGTCTTATATTCACCCCGAATTCTAAACCACTTACTCAAGGTTCATACGGTGTAAATGAAAATTATATCGTCACAGGAATAGTACTTGATAAAAATGGAAAACCTCTAAATCAGATTGCAGTTGTACCCAATGAAACTTACATTTACGATGGTTTAATTTATGGGGAATCGGGAAATGCCCTTGATAATGGTATTTTGGGTCACGAAGGTCACTATATAACGGATGGAAAAGTTTATTCGAAAGATGGTAAACCTGTAAAACATGAATCCTTTAGTTCAGACGGATCTGTCATAAAAGATGGTATAATTTATTCAAAGGATGGAAAGTTTTTGAGTCAAGGATCTTTGCTTCCTTGTGGTGCTCATTTGAAAGACGGGAAAATTGTTGGTAAAGATGGAAAAGCGATTAAGCATGCATTTTATAAACCTGATGGCAGTTTTATAAAAGATGGTATTTTATATGGCAAAGATGGTAGACCTTTAAGTCAGATTCCTCTAATAGCTAGTGGAAGCTTTATCAAAGAGGGCATTGTACATGGTAATGATGGCAAGCCATTATCACAGAATCTTTTCAAACCTGATGAAATCATAATTAAAGATGGTGTAATTTATGATGTGAACGGCGTAACGCTATCAGATGCTTATCTTGGGCCGGATGGCCTTTTGATAAAAAATGGAATTGTAATGGGGAAAGATGGTAAACCGGTTAAACAAGAGTCTTTTGCCTCGAATGGAAGTTATATAAAAAAAGGTGTTATTTACTCAAAAAGCGGTAAACCCCTTAATCAAGATTCATTGATACCTGAAGGTGCATCTATCAAAGATGGTAAATTGTACACTAAAGATGGAAAGATTATGAAGTTTTCATTCTTCAAACCAGATGGAAGTTACATCAAGGATGGTCTCGTATACGGTATGGATCGTAAACCTTTAAATCTGTGTTCGGCCCTTTCGGAAGATAGTCTCATTGCAAATGGAGTAATCTTTGATTGCAATGGTACGCCTTTGACTAAAGATGTCTTTGGATCTGATGGTTCATACGTTGCTGGTGGCATAATTTATGGAAAAGATGGCAGAATAATTTCAGACGGTGTTTTTGGACCAGATGGTAATATTATTAAGAATGGATTGATCATTGGCAGAGATGGAAAACCATTGACTCAAGATGACAAGGGACCAGACAGTTTAGCAGTAAAGGATGGAAAGGTTGTTGATAGCCAAGGAAAGCCTAAGAATTTAGCATCCCTTGTCCCAGAGGGATGTTATATTCGTGATGGTGTAGTTTATGACAAAAATCAGTGCCCTCTGAAGCAAGGAGCTTTTAAACCTGATGGTAGTTACATCAGAGATGGTCTCATATATGGATGGGGTGGACAGTTGTTGAATGCTGGTACTGCACTACCTGGTGGTAGCTATATCGACGAAGGTAGAATTTATGGAAAAGACAGGCAACCTTTGAATCACAGTTCATTTGGCACCGACGGAGGATACATTCTTAATGGTTACATTTACGGCAAAGATAAAAAGCCACTTAGACGTGGAATGTTTGGTAACGACGGAAGTTACGTAAAGAATGGTTTGATACACGAACCAAACGGGAAACCACTGAATCGAAAACAAACAGTGATTACTGTTACGCTTGTTCGTTACGGTTTAGTATGTGGCAGTGATGGTAAACCATTGAAATCTGGCGATTTTGATACAAACGGCAGTATTATTAAAGACGGAAGAATTTATGATCATACTGGTCAGCCTTTGAATTATGATTCTTATAAAAATGACGGAAGCTTTATTAAAGATGGTCTCATTTGCGGAAGCAATGGAAAACCAATGTCTCAAGGTAATCTACCACCAGAAACTAGTTACATCAGAAACGGAAAGATTTATGATACGAATGGACAACTGCTTACACAGGAAGCATTTGGTCCTGAGGGTTTGAAAGTGGTACAGGGGGTTGTTGTGGATAAAGCTGGTAACATTTTGAAACAAGGAAGTTTTGATGGAGAAGGCAATGTTGTTAAAGAAGGCATTATTTGTGCACCCACAGGCAAACCTCTTGACAAATATTTCACTGTAATTACTATTAGTTTAGTTCGTAAGGGTCTGCTGTGTGACAAAGATGGGAAACCAGTCAGGCAAGCACCATTTGCAAATGATGGAAGTTACGTTAAAGATGGCAAGATTCACGACAAATTTGGTAAACTAATGAATCAAGAGATCTTTGGAGAGGATGGAGCATTTGTAAAAGATGGTATGATCTTTGCTAACACTGGACAGCCTCTAGACAGTGATACTATTTTGAAGGAAATAGAAGACACAACGAAGCCTGTCTCTTTAAAAGCGAAAAAGTCTGCGGCTCCGAGCACTGCTCCAACAATAGTGAAAACGACAACTAAGCAATCGGTGGTAAAAGATCAGGAAGGCGTGACGCAAAATATTGAAGAAAAGATTGAGGATCTTACACCTGGAGGCACAGGCCAAGTAACGGTTTCCACGCAAATTAACAAGGTGATACAATTTTTACAGTAATATAAAATACTATATATAACAAATATAAACTACTTTGCTAACTGCAAAAGGTAAACAAAAAAATTTGCAAGTTTATGAAACTTGTTTTACTTTTTAATATTTAATAGAGGGAGAAGAGGAACCATGACCATACAGATTATTTTAATAATTATGCATTTGTTTAAGCTCCTCTATTCCCCTCACGAAAAATTTCATTAAATATCAAAATGGTCAAGTTTATTACGTTTTTTAAAATTACAAATCATTAATTTACTGTATTTTAATGTTCATTAAAATACTTGAATATTGTACTAGTAATCTATTTAATAATTGTATGACATGCATTGTAGATATTGCAATATGATCCTTAGTAGTTGAATATTTGTGTATTGCATGCAGTAAATATGTGTTATTTATATAAATTGCGATTAAAATATACAAACAAAATATTTATAATCATCTTGAAACCAGTGCATAAGGAAGAACAAAAAATTGAATTCATTACACTCTTAGTGTTTTCTTCTAATGTTATATTTGCACATACGTTCTTCCTTTATTATAAGACATTAGTCACCTTGTAGTTGTATTTAGGCAGAGGCACCGGATGATGGTAGAGCCCCATACATGACAGCAACTGCTGTTACTACACGCACTGCTACAATGCTTGAGGACCTTGAAAAGAATCAAAAAACCAGTCAGGTTTGTACTGTTATAAATTATTAGTATATCGTTACATTTTTCGCATACTTTTGCATATCGCCGTTGTCACAATGTATTTCTCTATAGAGCTACAATTATTTTTTTATCATTTTTTTTTTTACATTAGGTAGAGGAAAAGACTGTAGCGCATACAACTGCAACCAGTGCAACAAGGCAGGAGCAGAGAGTAGTAACTCAGGAAGTTCGAACAACGAGTCATGTACTTTCCGGTGAACAGGTAATAATGTATTTAAAGTTTAAAAACATAAAAAGCTCACCACTAATGGATGAAGCATGTAATCATTTATGTAAATTACCACATGTCATTATACTTGGTTGATTCTAACATCAAATCATTAAAATATATCGCGTTACATGCTAGTAATATTGATCATTGCACATTCATTTTAATACTTTTAATTTTATGAAAAGTTCTCATAAAATCGTAAAGCTTATGATTTCTTTACATTTGGAGCATACAGATTTATTTCCACTTTAACATACATATATAAATAAATACAAATTATACACACATTCGATATACATATAACATAATCATACAATATATTTAAACAAAGGAAGTGGTAGTACTTGATCCGTTTATAATATGATTAATTTATAAAATTTAATCCATGCTATTTTCATTTGTTTATTTTTTTTATTTATTTTTGTAATTAATTTTTACCGGCTTGGCTAACACATTGCATGGTGTAGCTGTTCTCTCGAAGGCTCAGTACATCCAGTTCAAGCAGTGATGATTCAGGTACTCCAATTGACCTTGAAGATGATCAACCAGCTTTCTACAATCAATATTATCAGGTAAATCTTTAGGGATGGAATAATCATGTCGGACAATTATCAAGAGCCTTCAAAAAAGGTCTTTATTGATATAAGTACAGATTATAGTATATTTTTGGAATCAGTCTGTAGATGGATCTTCATCAAGGTACATGTTTTTCGTGTTCTTTTGATTGCACAGTATAAAATGTACTGAAAGCATTTCTAAAGTGAATGACAATTGTTGAAACGATGCTATTAATACTAACTTGCTCATACAAAACGCATATATTGTTTAAATTATTTAAGATACATTACATAATGCTCACATACATAATTACTCATTTCATAATGGTGCTCATTATTTAACATTCATGGGAACATAAAAAGTAACATTTACAATAACGACATAAAAAATGTAATGTTTTCATTACCTCGAAAGCACTGGTTTTAAGGTATAATCGGTAGTTTATACAATTAACATAATGGCTATAATAGTTTAATAAGACCTTGGTTCGCAGTATTTTATCTATATAACTCTATGTAAAAGTTGGGCAAATTAATTTGTAAATTCGTTTGTAAATTAAACCGAAATTCCTGGTGAACAGAGCCGCGAACGAAAGCTAATTTACGAATGAATTGAAAATTTGTATTCGTTATTCGTGTATAAAATTTGCCCATCTCTGCTCTATACATATATGTATAACTGTGTGGTATCGATGTAACATATTATTTTATTTTAAACGTACCTTTTCATCCTCGTTTCGCTTAGACAAGAAATACCATTGTTTAAATTTAATTCAGGGTGATCCAGCTGGTGTTATGGCAACTGAAACACTTGTTTACAAAGGAGAACCTGAGAATAATGTAACAACTACGACAGTTCCATTAGTTGCGTCCGAAACTAGGAAAGTAGCTGTCGAGAGTGAAGATGGTTTGTACAGTGCAACTGGAGAAATAGTTAGTTCTCAGACAATATCCAGTAAAACTCGTACTGTTGAAACAATAACGGTAAGATTTTATATTTCTAATATTTTGTATTTAGCTTGCTACGTATAATAAAATTGTTTTTTTTTTTTTAATTTTATTTTTGTAGTACAAAACTGAGCGAGATGGAGTAGTAGAAACTCGCGTAGAACAAAAAATAACGATACAATCAGACGGTGATCCAATCGATCACGATCGAGCTTTGGCGGAGGCGATTCAAGAAGCCACTGCAATGAATCCCGATATGACTGTAGAAAAAATTGAAATCCAACAGCAAACGGCGCAGTAACCGATTTAAAAAAAACATTTTTGTAAGAAATAAAGGGCACTCTTTATCCAAAAGGTATAATGCTGATAGTTCTAAAGAATAAAAAATTTAAATGGTATTCACAGTATCATGCGTTGACATGTATTTTAACGATGCATGAGAAACGATCGAATCGGATGATGTCATTAACTGCGTAAGTATTATATTGTCAAAATTAATATTTTTCGTCTAAGAATTAGAAAATTCTTATAGCGAATGTTACCTAATAACATGAGCTTGAACTTGATTAAAAATCAAGATTTTTACGGAAAGAAACATCGATGATGTTGCTTTTTGAATCGAGGTACCTTGTACCATAAACTACAGTGTTCATATTTAGATTATGTATTGTTTACATATACAGGGGCATACATATGTATTATACGTATCGTGTATACATAATTATGTATTCACGTAAACAAAAAATGATTTGTTCATAATTATATAAGACAGAGTGCCCTACAAGCTTACATTACTATTCCATAGCAAGTAAAACCATGATGTTCATGCGATGTCTCGCGTGACGAGTATATTGGTGTCACTCACATAAAAATTTGTTCAAACATACACTAGAATATTAATATTAGTAAGCTTCGTATTTTTTTTTAAGTTTTTGCAGACTTGCTTTCTGTTGTAATTGAAATTTCTATTTTTGAAACTTCATCCGTCAGTCTAATATAGTAAAAATGAAAATAATTTTAAACAATATTGCAGTTGAAAAATGTTTTGAAAAATTGAAAATATTTAAATATATTATTGATATCTAAACGGATTATACAACTATTATAAACGTGTATATATACATACACATGGACAAATACAAATAAACAGTATAACAAAAATTATAACAATTACACGTATAGTGTGATTTTATGAATCTGTTGATACAAAGAAATTTCTCAAAGATGAATATATGGAAAGTAATAGCGAAATATTTATAGTATATAAGTGACCGACATACAAAAAACTTCACGTCGCTTTCGTGCGATTTAAATGTAGCTTCTCTGCAATACTTTTCTGTATAGTTTCGTTATTTGTGACATATTTTTTTTTTTAATGAATGTTATGTGATGTTCATTGTGCGACAAAGTCAAAGGCCTCTAAATATAAAATATTAATATATACAGAAAAAAAAAATATATATATACATGTACACATAAACAGCTATGATTATTTGACGAAAACAATAGAAATCTACAAAGTTTCCAATAAACTAAAGTATTATATAGTATCAGCAATGTAAAACAGGAATAAAGCCGTGTTGTTCGCATTGCTATTGTATACAATTTTTATTTAATAATTTAAAATATGCATTTGGGAACTATGTAGATTTTGTTAAATTATATACTTCAAGAATGATAAGAATTATTAGTATTAAATTTAATATTGATAGGATAATAAATTATATGTATGTAACTTCATGCCAAAAGCTATGATGCATTGGTCAGCGTATATGTCTAAATTTAGCTGTAACTTTTGTAGTTTTAAGACTACAATTTCATATAAGATTTCGTTTGTTCAATAGTTAATTTAATTATTTTACGAAACGTGAGAAATTATGCTAAGAAGGAGAGAAGGCTGATAACCTGAATCTACAATAAAATTATTAAGATTTAAATCACATTTCTTTAAAGAAATAAAGCTATATATAAATATATAAATTTATAAATATTAGAACATACCGCAGCTTCATATACTTATGTATGAATAATATGTATATTGTATGTATATGCGGCAATCGTGAAACAGCATTAAGATATGCATATCACACTGTACGAAGCTTGTTTATACCTTTGTTCTTAAAAGTGTTGTTCAAACGACTATTACATGTACATTACGCTTGCATTTTTGCACAAAGCATTTATTTTGTAACGCTAAATAATATTTTCAGGTGTTAATTATAAACTAATCTTTTTTACTTTTCTACTTTTTACATAACCATAACTGGATTAAATGTTTATATATCTACTAGTTTTCAAAAAAATTTAGACTTTAGCTGTTTACGTTCATTGTATCTTTCCTAGAGTAAATAATTTCCTCTTACGATATAGAACGATTATAGCGTATGTAGAACAAAGGATAAATCACCGAGCATCTACGTGCGATTTGCATTTTGTCTTGTAAGTTAGATTTGTTATATGCTGGCAGCTAACGTTCGAATGTTATAAAATATACTGATTCAGTAATCTCATTTTATTTCGTAGTATTAGCTCATATTTTAAGACATGCTCAACCATTGTATTAGTTCTTTTTGTTCCCTGACTATTATTTGTGAGCAATTCATATACGCAAATTTCACAGATCGATTTTAATGTTTCGTTATGACAAAAGGCAGTAAAGTTACGATAAAGAAGAAATTGATTTTCTACTTGTACCTTTTATACCACGTAAGATTATAATTTATATATTTGTTTTTATTGTATCTAACATTCCATGCTTATAGTGACTAACAAGTATGTATGTATTATAAATGCCTGTGTCATTTAAAACTTATTTATTTAATTTTTCATAAAACTATAATTATCATAATTTTATACTAGCTCTGCTTGAAGAAATTGCTATGAAGTTACAAGCTCAATTCATAATGTGAACAAAATTTTCTTTACCCCGTATTAGATTCATGTATTTATATTTTAGTTGGCATATCAGGTCAAGCATTAAAAATAATATATGAATCTTCAAGCAGTGTACAAATGTAGTTACTAGTATTTTGTACTTTAATACTTCTGTTGTTCATTTAGCGGTAACGTAATAATTATAATATTATATACTTAATATTATACTTTTATAACGTCATAATTATACTGTAATAGTGTTTCGTGCATAAGGACATCTGCATATTAACTGTTTAACTATGCACGTTTTGTTATATTTAAATTGAATTATTGTTTCACACGCATGAACTTCAATATACTTTATTTCAGTTCTAAAAAATGTTATGTTACATGCACATTTATATAATATAAATATTGCCTCGGTGCTAGAAAGTTGTATAAAATATTATTGTAATTAGTTTGCCGTCAGCTTTTTACATAGTTTGCCATATATATATTTTTTTTTGCACACCTTTATTATAGATTTTATTTTTATTTTGTGCACGACTTTCCAGCATGCAGGCAATAACGAATAATTTAAATAGTAGTTATTTAATATAATACGTATATTATAAAAAAAAAAAAATTAAACATCAATGAAAAATATACAATGAATTATAAATAATTTTCTAAAAAAAAGAATATTAATAAATAAGAACACATCTAATTGAGAGAATCTGTTTTCTTGCATGCATATACGTATAGTATTCAATATTATACACAATTATGATCGTGTAATGCTACATGTGTAGTTTGTTATTTTTCGAATTTGTTGTTGTAACGTTGTAAAAGCGAATAATGGCAAATGTATTAAATGTTATACAAGAAATTGTTCTATTATAATATGTTGCTAGATAATTTAAATTTCTGGTAATTTAATAGCTTTGTTCTTTATCAATGATCGCACAACACGAGGCTGCTTGGTTTTAATTACGTTACTCCAAAACGGTCTTGGTGTGATATGACCGTGTCTTATAGTTTTTGTACCTGGCGCTGAATTAGTTGTAACAATCGATTTATCATTGATAATGTATATACATATTATGATAAGCAGAATAGATTTTCTGTTAATATACCTGTTTTCCAAGGCGGGAATATTTGTGGTTGCATTTCGTCGATAGCTGATGAAATTGTAATAGATAACTTTGGACCAGGATGTTGAAACATTGCTCTAGACATTGACTTTTTAAACGCCGGTGGTAAATTCAGTGAATCTAGAACGAAGAAAAGAATTACATCTATAATGTAGGAGCGTTTTTATATAAAGGATCTGAATTATGTAAAATCACTTGTAATATCTTCGTCTAACGTGGTTCTAGAGGACTTTTTCGTTCGGTGAAGATGTTTCTCCATCTTAAATCTTTTCATAAAGCATCGACATATATCCGTCACCGTTTTTCCATTTAAATTTCCTGTAAATTTAATAGATCTTAGAATAAAATGCAAATACAATATCCGAATGCGAACGCACTTATTGTATCATTATTGGCGATAAGATTTTCTTTGTATCTGTAATGCCGAGTTACAGGATTGTCCTGCAAATACAAATCTCTTAGAGAAATCAAGGCACTTATAGTTTCAGTCAGATCATCGATATCGTCGATCAAGTTGTTTCTAACATCTAAAACTTCTAATTTACTCAAGTCCTTGATATCCTTTAAGGATCTCATTTTATTACCAGAGATATTGAGCACTTTTAAACAAGTCTGAAAACAATGTCACAGGTGTTAATGTAATGAATTATTTAACAATTTTTCGTGCGATAACGAAGACACCAGAATACTGTAAACTTACGGATAAAGTATATACGCTTCGTGGATCGAAACATAGCAATTCCCCAAGATTAAGCCTTTGATTTTTAATGTCTAAAGTAGTTAAATTTTTTAAACATTCGAGCCCCTCAACTACGACTATATTATTGTATCCCAAGTACAGCGTTTGAAGCTTTTTAAGGGAATCTAAGTTCTCTATTTTGCTTATTATATTATGTTGTAGATAGAGGTGAGTCAAATTTGATGCAAAGTGTAAATTTTCTATCGCCGATATATTGTTATTTTGTAAGTATATCACTTTAAGGTTTTTATAAAGACCAAAATTACCCTACAAAACGAACAATTATGTGCTGATATTATCAAGGCTCGTATTACATGCTGCTATCTTTCGATAACGATAACTTACAATACTGCTAATAAACATATTACTCATACGTAAGTGAGTCAGCCCGTACAATTCTTCTTTTTTGATTTTTTTGCTGAGGGATTTGCTTAATTGAGCTTGAGAACATTTTTTTTCGATGTACTCGGTAGTTAGTCTCACCATAATTACGAGATTCCATTAAACGACAAATGTAAACATGAAAAATCGCACGACGGGTTCATAATTGATCAAACATTACTTGAAATGGCGCGCGTTTTGCGCATGGTATCATTGCACATCGCTTTTTCCTTATCAAACAAACGACAGAGAAACATTTCGTTTTAGCGCCATCTAGAGTAGTTTATAAATGTTCCGAAGTCGCGCGAAGCGCTGACCACACGTAACATGTGGCTCGTGCGGTAGGATATGTCTGCTTTTCCCACCACTTTGTTAAACGCTAAGGAAATTCGTCGTTACTAGTGTCGTCGTCGATGCACTCGATTATGCCAAATCTGGCCATACTGAATTCTGAATCTGACCACATTGGTCCGACGATGAATGCATTACGACTTTTCATACTTTAAACATCGTGGGGTTATTAACGATGCCATAATGGATGTGGATTTATTAAGGCCAGGCACGGTGCCTATTTCACCCGATACAATTCTGTGGTTTGAATTTTTATTAAATCCATCGTTACTGGAGCAACATTTATCTAAACCCTTTCCTGGTAAATAGTAATCTAACCTTAAATGTCACATTTAACATAAATAGCACCGAATGGCTAATAAAACTACTGCCTAAATTACATTTTCACTCTTATTATAGACCCCTCTGCCACAGACTTGATAATAAAATTTATGACAATAAACTCTGAACAGAAGGAAAATGAAGTGAAAATTGTCGATGCAGAGGCAAATGAAGTAAAATCTAATACTACGAATAAATGGACTCACAGAAATCTTGCTTTAAAGATTCTCTCGTTAAAAGTGGCAGCACACTTGAAATGGGACTTAGATATATTAGAGAAAATGTTACCCTTGCCAATACAAATGACATTATTGCAAGATCTTCTTTATATAACATCAGATTTAACTGTTGAAATACCTAGTGTACCTGAATTTTCAATACACACAATTTCTGACCAAGTTCTGTTCACAATGGTTCTGTGTCACAGGTGGCATATAAGAGCAATTATTTACAGAGCCTTGCATAACAAACAATCAAAGCAACAGTTCCTTCATATGTAAGATTTTAAACATTTATGATCTATGGAATACATTTCAAATCATTCCCCTTTTTACTGTACTTTTATTTTGTATATCAGTCCAGGGATTCAGGAATCAACATATGTACCACTAGGTGTAATAGATGATATAATTAGAAAATTAGAAGCACAAGCATCGAATAGTATAAATGTTTTAAATAACGTCTTGGAAAATAAAGACTTAACTCCAAAAATGTTATCCTTTGATACTTTTCAAATGCTGACTGAAGACAGCACAGAGATAAAACAAAATTGGGAAAATATGTATCCCATAAAATTAGAGGAATTCAAATGCCAGGTATCATTCTTATAACATATTATTCTTAGAGCATTATATTTGTTATTAAATTTTTAACATTTTTATTTAGATACATTATGATCTAGCAAGGTTTCATTTATTAAAAGAAGAGTATCAGGAAGCAAAGCGTCATATCATGCAGGCAAAAGAATTATTTTATAATTTGAATAACTTGGAAAGTAACTTGTATTGCAAAGTTCAGAAGAAATTTTTAGATGGCTGTTGCATAGCATGTGAAGTGCCTATAGATGGTATTACTTCAAGTTTAACTCAACAACTGCAAACATCGATCAAGGATCAATACAATGTATATACCTTTGAATATTCACTGAAAAAAATATTTGTATGGAGGATTTTAACAGCATATTTCTATTACAGAATATATTACAAATTTTACAAGCAGATAATATTACAAGAGAAATTCCACAAGTTTATAGAGATAATTTAGAACTTGATATCCAAGGAGGATCTGTTAACAGAAAGCTTATAGTAGCTCGTGATCTTTTACTTCAAATTCAATGTTTGAATCTGGTTAGAAAAATTTTGGACGGTAGTATTATTCTTGGCGATTATGTGACGGAAATACGAGAAGCCGGTTCCAAAGGAATCGACGTATTTTTCTGGGTAACATGGTTTTTCTTTTTGTTTAAAACAATTTCTCATTATTCCTTCATTATTCATATTATATAAGGATCATTTTAGGCTCTTGGAAATGTTTTAGAAAAGACATCCGATATAGATAAAAAACGAATTTCTCGTTATTTACTTTATCTTGTACATACGAGCAATATCGATGGATTTGCTTCCAAAATACTCGGTGACCCTTTGTATTTAACATTATTTGATGAAAAGGAATTAGATGAAATTAGGAAATCAGTCACTGACGAAGAACTCGAGTTACCCGATTTATTGTTAAAAAATGACTGGGGTGTACAGTTAACGACATACTCTAGTTAGTACATATGAATATTAATTAATTATACGGATATGATATAACGATATGTTATTCTAATTTCAGAAAGCACAAGAATAGAGATGTTCGAATTAGAACAAAAATTAATACAATCGTACAATACTACTGAAATTCACGAAATATTGATACATTTAGATGGAAAACATCGAATGAAACCTTTATGGCATGTGAACAGTTGTTGGGAATTACCTATTCCATTACAGAGTGTTGTAATGTCTCTTCCTAGGGGCTTTCTTCAAGATTATTCATACGTATTGCTAGCAAAAAGTAGAGAGCTGGTAATGTCTAAAGATTTTGAAGGGGCAATTGAAATTTTAACGGTGTTAGAGAAAGAAGCACAGCAACACTCCCAAAGCGGTAATACGTTAATATTTAAGTTATGTAAATTGGTAAATTGGGAATGTCTTCTTGTTGAAATATGGAGGTGTCTTCATGTATGGCCAGTAACAAATATGTGTAAGCATCTTTAATTCAATACTATATTACAACGATCGAGATATGTAAAGCATAAAAATACTATAGGTGATACGCAAAATTTGGTTACAAGGTGTAAACAATGCCTTGGAACACTACAAGCAACAGATCAAATTATTCCACGACAAGAAATCATTGAATATTGTACTGTATTTCTTTTAAATATGGCCGAATGGGATTATCTTACAAGTCTAGAGAAGCGCTGGAGTTACACTGAGTTTGCAGCAGCTGTTAGCAGTGTCTGTCAAGATATTGTCAAGTATAAGGGAAACCGAAAATTTCCAAGAGAGGCATGGGATATGGGTCAGTTTTATAGATATTATACAATAACGTATGTTATAGATTCTCATGAAATATTAAGTAGTTTTATTTTTAGTTTTAGTTGCGTTCGGTCCAAGCAGGGATCAACCTCAAAAACGTAGTAACAGCGGTAGTAGCGGAACTAGCAGCGGTAGTGCTTCAAGAGACGTTATTGCAAGTATAGGCGGTACTCTTAATAGATTACGCGAACCTATGGTTCTTACCGTTGTCATTTCATTGTTAGCACGTTTACGCAACGTTCTGCGCGATGAATCTAGTCTTGAATTACATACACAGTATCTTTCTCTTTGGCCAGCTGGTGTACCAAAGTAAGTATCCATATATTGTAGAATTTATATTATTTTATAACCATATACAAATGTTTTGCAGTGCTAATTCTTATAACATTAGAAGTATTGGGGAATTATTATTTCAATTGTTAACACAAGCTCTGAAATATTATCCAAGTAATGTTTGTTGGTTAAGATTGATGGGGGATCTGAATTTTGGTATGTATTAACAATTTTTACAGGTTTTTGTATTTCATGTTTCCGGTAAGTTTTTCCAATAGATCGAAGCTGAGGGCTCGTTTAAAAATTTCATTTTTTATTCTGTATTAAGTTTTTGAAAGATACAAAATGACCTGGATAAAGTACCGCGATGACTTTTAGGCCATTTCAGAGTCTTTTTAAAGACGCAATATTTTTAGTTTTAGGATATTACGAGAGCGCTATGAAGTGTTATTTAGAGGCTATTATGGTAGCTAGCGATCTGTTTAGTCAACCGGTACCACGTTCGCAGATTGACGATCTTGTTTATAGACGCATGATCAAGTGTTGTGCTCATTTACAATGTTACACTCAAGCTGCCGTTTTATGCCAGTTTCTGGAAGAGGTAGATTATTCTTTAGCATTTAAAATGGTAGCGAGTGATCAAAAAAGTTGCGCTCCGGCCGATGCTATGGATGCATATTATCATTGTATTTGGGACACCACAATTCTTGAATATCTTATACATTTGCATACGAAGCGTGGTGAACATCATAGAAAACAGTTGGCGGTTAGTGGTCGTACATATAGAGTTTCCTTATTTCAAAAAGATAGGGAATTTATAAAAATTATTATTTTAGATTAAAGTAATCGGTTTATTGGAATTAAATTCCAATAATAACGAGGAGATACAGCGGGAGGCAGCGAATATTCGTAAAGCAAAATTTTTGAGGGCATTGGCAAAACAGTACGTTTATTAATAAAAAAAAATGTATATGTACAAAATTTTGTACCACTGTATAATAACTTTTTACTACTTAAATACATCGTCTTTTATATTTACAGTTGTAACCGATAATTGAAACAATCAAATCTCCCACCATTTCCGCGTTTAGCTCGTACCAATCACAGCTATTTGTTTTTTACTCTAATCGATCTGATGAAACGCGAAATTAACGAAATAATTTCATTACGTGCAACAGTTTGGTTAAACTAAACGAGATCATATTAAAAAAATGTTTTTAAAAATGTAAAATAGTATTTTTTTTTCATTACACAAAAATGTTGTAACAGATTCTCCAAGTGAGTCATCTACGATCAGCCCTTATCGTTGAATACATTGTCGCGTTGCGTAGCACGATGAGTGCATATTACCGCTGTACATAAACGTATACATAAATAATATTTGCGTATTAAAAATACAGCGGATGAGAGAGGCCGATCATCGAAGGTAACATACGACGATAGTGGAGTTTGACAAATTGCAAGCAACGTGTATCAGTATAGTTAAAAGTGTACAGTTCTCGCGGTGTTCAGTCTTCGTAAACACGGCGCCATGATGTTCTCGAACGCCATAACACTGTTATACGACGTTTCGTTCTTTCTAAGGATAAATATCTGTAGCTGAAACTGCATGCGAGAAACGGAGTAAATAAATATCGCAGGGAACAGTTCGCTACGTTAGAATAAATTTTTAGATACTCAATTCTGGGTGAGTACGCGAGAAAGTTTCGAACGTTTTCTGAAATTCTGAACGTTCTCTGTTAACTATTGCTCATTGCAAATACCCCGACCGCCACGGAAACGAGATTGAAAGACGGAGAGAAGATAAGGTGGAAGAGAGAGACAGAAAGATTATGTACGCTGCGAGTGGCGATACTGTATTACAAGAAAATTTGCTTAGATGTTTATCGTGTTCGTAGAACTGTTGTCATTAAAAATACGATAAAGTCAAGGTGTGGAATCGATAAATTCGCGGATATTTTTAATTGATTGTGATGGCGAGAGGTTGGCGTCAAGAATGTGGTAACAGGAGTGGGAGATTGTAGTAAAAACAATGCTGGATCGCTAGGCCATTGTACGTAAGTGTGTATGCAATTTTATTTCTGGTTAACTTTCATTTTTCTTTCATGTGTTTTTAAAATACGCTTTCCGACGTGCTGCTGCTACATGCTTTTTATTCTGCGAACTGTACGAACAGGATTTTAGAAACGTCTAACCTCACATATAAAACAATATTTGTTTCTTTGCGTCGCCAGCATTATTAACGCCTTTGTAATTCGAAACAGACAGATTTTAACAGCTACCTAGTATTTCATATATAATTTTATCATTTTTTAACCAAAGTAGAGAGTAATAGACGTACAAGAGATATTTGTGTCAACTATATTAGGAAATTCTAAATCTAGGGAGCTTGATAGATTGTCTTGAATTACAGGTTGTTTAGGAACAGAAATACCATAAGAACATCATAGAGATAGTTTACATATTACAGTATTTTTAACATGGATGATGAAGAAGGATCATCAAGCTCTGGACCTATGTCTTCGTTGAACAGTTTATTTTCATTTACTAGTCCTGCTGTGAAAAAGTTGCTTGGTTGGAAACAGGGTGACGAAGAGGAAAAATGGGCAGAAAAGGCAGTGGATTCTTTAGTAAAAAAATTAAAAAAACGAAAAGGTGCAATAGAAGAATTAGAACACGCTTTAAGCTGTCCAGGAACGCCTAGCAAATGTGTTACAATTCCAAGAAGTTTAGATGGTAGATTGCAAGTTTCACATCGTAAGGGTTTACCGCATGTAATTTATTGTCGAGTGTGGAGATGGCCAGATTTGCAGTCACACCATGAATTGAAACCTTTGGAATTATGTCAGTACCCTTTCTCTGCAAAACAGAAAGAAGTTTGCATCAATCCTTATCATTATAAAAGAGTGGAAAGCCCAGTACTACCACCAGTTCTGGTTCCTAGACATTCAGAATATGCTCCAGGACATTCATTGTTACCATTTCAACAAATAGCAGAACCAACAATGCCACACAATGTGTCCTATTCTTCTAGTGGATTCAATGCTGGATCCACTGGTGGTGTAAATCCAACTTCACCTATGTCTTCTGTTGGGTCTGTTCCAAGTCCAGGAAGCACAACATCACCAAATCCACAAAGTCCATATGGTACTAATGGATTACCAGAAACTCCACCTCCAGCATATTCCCCGCCTGAAGATGGTTCACAACCTGGACAATCACCACCACCTGATCCAGTAGCAATGGATACAAGTGGAACATCAGAAGTAGCTCCAGTGTGTTACCAAGAACCGCCTTATTGGGCCTCTATCGCATATTACGAATTAAATTGTAGAGTGGGTGAAGTTTTTCATTGTCATTCTCACTCTGTTATTGTGGATGGTTTTACAAATCCAAGTAACAACTCTGATCGTTTTTGCCTTGGACAGTTGTCTAATGTTAATCGAAATTCTACTATTGAAAATACAAGAAGGCATATAGGCAAAGGAGTGCATCTGTATTATGTAGGTGGTGAAGTGTATGCAGAATGTCTCTCTGATTCTGCTATATTTGTGCAATCTAGAAATTGTAATCATCATCATGGGTTTCATCCTAGTACAGTTTGTAAGATTCCACCAGGATGTTCATTGAAGATATTTAATAATCAGGAGTTTGCTCAGCTGCTTTCACAAAGTGTTAATCATGGTTTTGAAGCTGTCTATGAATTAACAAAAATGTGTACAATAAGGTAAACTTTATAATAATTTAAAAAGTTAATATTTAAGAATGAAAATAATGATGTATCTATAATAACAATATTTGTTGCAGAATGTCCTTTGTTAAAGGATGGGGTGCTGAGTACCATAGACAAGATGTTACATCAACACCCTGTTGGATCGAGGCACACCTACATGGACCCTTACAGTGGTTGGATAAAGTGTTAACACAAATGGGTTCTCCTCATAATGCTATAAGTTCTGTGTCATAATTTGTGTTTCGTGTTTAATTGCAAGGAGAGAAAAAAAATAGTGAAATGTAGAAAGAAACCTGATGATTCAAGAGCAGTTTTTAATATTACATAGTGCGATAGTAATATAGACATCATAAGAGATTTAAAGAAAGAATAATGAGAATGGTAAGCAAGACAATGCTGTCCCAATATGAGACTTATCTCGTGTCTGCGCAACGAAGAAAATTGATAATATAATTCTTATGAAAATAAAGGATTGCAAAAGTCAATAAGTATTGAATGTGATCCTTGATACGAAAATTTGAGAGATCACGATGTACGCGCAAAAGCTGTACAACTTTTGGCTGTTACATAGGGAGAGAATTATAGTAAAAGATATGTCTTAAATATATATGAAAAATCATATTTTTCAAATCTATTCAACTACTTCTAATACTTTATTTTATATGGAAAATTGTTGTGGAAATATTTGCCAGCGCTATATCATGAATGCTTCGCTAGATTTGTTTTGAGTCTTTTTTTATCATAGGTGAACAAATCTACCAATATGGAACGAAGATAAATAATTACCAGTCAATAAGGAGAAATAATTCAGATTTCAATGATATAACATTTTTAATGTTTACAGTTTTAAACAGAATACGCGTGCTTTTAAAGCATCTGATTTATGCCTAAACAAGCCTTAGACTATTCAAATTTATTACTATAAAGACTGTAATCTAAGGATTATTAATTTCGATTTTACTAATAGTAATGCAATTAATATTTCAATATAGACATCAGATGCTGATCTCACGTTGACGTTTGAAAGTTAACTGCATCCGATGACATATTGGAATATTAACTTTAATAATGCAAATAAAGAATATTTTTTGTGCAACGTTCCCTAACATTCATATAATGTAAGCCTTTGGATGTAGCCTTATAAGAAACTAATGTGACAACTAACACAGAGTCATCTACCTACTTGCTACTTGTCAGATTTGAGAGTAATATAAGAATTATATATTAGCTTTGCACTTTTCAGAAGTGTTTGCAAATTTCAGACTTTGGCAAAGGTTAATGTACATACAAAAAGTATAATAATTATATGGCATCGTGTGCAATTGAAATAATTGGTGTTATATTTGGTACAAAACGATGAAAATTTTATAAGTAGAATTCTGAAAAGTGCCAAAATCGTATGTATGTGACGCTCTTTATTTAAACTATGCCAAATCATATTGAATGTTACGTGTATTAATTTTCTTACGAAAAATGAATTTTTTATAAAAAATATTTACTTCAAACAGAATGTAATTCACTTCATATATTTTAATGACCGATGTACAAGTTCTATAAGAAGTCTATACAACATTGTGTGTAACAATCGCGTGTCACATACATTCGGTAATGAGCTAGAAAGGTCATATGAATATTTAGTTCGAATTCAGTGAAATCCGAGATACCGAGAGGACTTTCACATGAAAGATTTGGTATTAATAATGGTCTTGTCTGTATCTTTTTATGTATTTATGACAGAACATTAATTCCATGATATAATTGTTCGCAAACACCAACTCCTTGTTTAATTTTTGCATGAAGATACACAGGTATTACAAAGCACAAATTTTACTTAATATTTTAAAAGTGATTGCCTGTGGCATAATGTATATTCCAATGATCTTCTGGCTTGCTGATAAATTCATAACTATTCATCAGATTACTTTTATGTATATCCTACGTATATTTAAATTATAAGTATGAAGAAGGTATACGGATCATATAACGCTATCTAAGAGTACTTGAGAACTGTGAAACAGAAGTCACTGCCGCCTGTTGTTACTTATTTGTCGATATACCTAGCTGTGATTCTTTGCTACCAAATTTAACAAATTGCGCGTGGGTGATCAACGATGATAAATGTTTTTTGCTTCGTCGAATTAACGAATGTAATAAAAAAAATAATTAAACCTATGAATGCAAATCGTACAAGGAAATATGACAATAACCCGTTATGAGAAAAATAAGACGATCTTATACACGGCGAATAAAAATATTCAATCGGAAGAATATTTATCGTTCCACTTACCGTTTCTTCGTGATCACTTGTGAAATCAGTTTAGTTGAAACGAAAGAATATTTTTCACCGAGACCACCACTCTAGATAATAATTGGTGTTGATGAAATTTTTAAATATGTACACCGATCGAAACAAATGTGAAATTAATGTTTTAGGTATGTCGAGCTTGTCGCACTCGTAACGAGCAACAAATGCTTTATTGCAAGATGTATGTATAAATAGTTACATATATAATACCTATACTTGGAGCTTTTACTCTTTGTTGGTATTTCGATTTCTTTATTAATGCAAGCACAATATATTACGAATCTCGTTTCCAAATCACCTGTTAATCGCTTCTTCGTTGCTACTCTTTTTCAGATTACTAATTGCGAGAAGGCCTGGTTAATGTTACACTAAAGAACTATAATGCTACGACTTATATACTTAAGTACATACCGCCCAAGTTGTGCCTTGGATGCCTTTTACATTCTATACACGCCTTATAATATTGTAATCATAAACGTATTAAATTTAAATTTATTATAGCATGTAACATGGCGAATGGATGCATTGTTTGCCAAATAACGCTTAAAACATTGCAAAATGTTGTAACGTTATATATAAAATCTGTCTTCTATCTACAGCCCTGAACTCTAAACGTAGGGATATATTTAAAAAATATAATAGTTTTCCAGAGAATAAATGTATTTATATACACGTGAACGTATATGAATCGACTATTTACGAACGGTGATTTGGAAAGGGACTCGTAATCATCCTAGATGTCAGTCAGTGTAAATAAATTTTTTTAGCTGTAACAACAAGTACATCTTCAGAATTCATTCCACATTATATATCATTTAGACCCGATAGTTGCGGGCGTTTTCTTCGCTATTTCCTTTGCGTTTCTTTGGGATGTCAGTGTCATTGTGTATATTACTCTAGACGACGATGATAAGAGGCGTAGTTACCTGTCGCGATTCAGAAGTACGATATCGTATGACGTAATTTTAGTTGTAAAATTCTAAAGATTGTCAACCGAGGACTCGAAGATACGGCAAAACGCGTCGAGAGACGCATTCCTTTCCTTATCCGTCGCGATATTTATCGTTCGAGCATGTACGACAACTTGTACCGTTTATTATGATCGGTGATACGATAGAGCAGGTACAGTTTCACGAAGCAATCAGAATTACGATATCGTACAGCTTTACTGTCGTTATAAGATTACGGAAATCGTTAAGAGGGGACTCTGAGTACATTAGAATATATCGTAAGGTGTACTATCGTTTTCTCCGCCTGTCTTTCGATACGAAACGATCGGTTCTCGTTGGACGATGTTAGTAACCTTCGTTTTGTGCTACTGTATCTGCATTTCTGATAATTACTGTGTTATGCAGCTACCGAGTATAAATAAAGAATATTTCCTATCTGTGTATCTATGTGCAATGAAAAAATACTGTAGTTTTACTGGTCTGAAAGTAAATCAATATATACAATAATCCGTAATATCCTCAATAATTCCCGGCATTTTCGATAGCTTTATATCCCTACGTTTCATTGTTGTATTTTACAACGAAGTAGAGGTAATCGATTGACGATCAAAATTAAGGATCTACTAATCGATATATTTTGTGTTTAAACGACGAAAGAAAGGGCGCGATTTTGAGCAAGTGTTCCTATAGGTCGATTCAGTAGTCGATACTCATTGGTCTGTTTACTGACACTTATTGGGATTCGTCGTTCTCAAACTGCGTTTTGAATTGGTAACGGACATTTCCTTCTTTCTGTGTTTGCCTTCCGATGGTATCGTATCAGTATTGTGCGTGGATAAGTGATCGTGTGTCGAGTTCGAATAATCGTGGAAAAGTTATTTGGTTCAATGTTACTGATTTCGTTCGGGCAGAATGTTTATACGACGAGACGCAAATAGTTGGAAGTTTAGAAGATTATGAAAAATTAACACAATTACATGGATGAATGTGACTTGGTAAGTTCCTATCACATATCTATCGTGTCATAAGTTCATATTTATATTTGTAAACTACCGTCTTTTGATCGTCCTTGTCGTTGTTTTGAAATTCCATTATTTTAAAATGTACGTTTTAACATTAACAGACACGAAAATGATATATTCGATTCATGATTTAAAGAATTTTGTTTTCTTTTAAACGCTGATGGCTCGTGATTAGTTCGAAAATTCGTATGTATGTTTCATCGAAATATTTGAGGTTCGGATGCGTATCAATGGTATCGAGATATTGTACAGTGAATTACAAAATTATTGACACACGTAGGAAGTGATAGGAATATAACCTCATTAAAACTTTAGAGTCCTGTCTAGATTTATTTTCTTTAACATTTTACATTAATATCCTAGAAAAGTTTTCTGTCATTGATTTAAACGAATAATTTCTTCCTGATTGAAATCGTATCTGTGTTTAGTATTTGCTTCGAGATACCCAGAATTACAACGGCACGTCGTAGTATCGCCACTTGAGCCAATGTCAAACATAAACATCTGTGACGTATTTATGGTTTCGGCTCTGCGATACAATATCCTTAAGAAAATACCTACGTTGTTAGATTCGTTGACCCCGCTACGTGCGTCTCGTTTTCGAAAAGGCGATGACGAATCATTTTTTATTAGAAAACAGAGTAATTATTTAGACGTTTCTTACAACCACAGCCATGTGTAGTCTTGTGATAGGAAAAGAGAACTCCGCACCACGTGTAGTCGTCCGCGCGCTAGAGTAGGATATTAGATCCGGCGATAAAGAAGGTTAGGATATAAACAAGTGGAAAATCTTTTAGTATTCTTGTATTATATCGTGTATCCAATATACATTAAATACTTTCCTTACAAATATTCTACCGTTAGGAACACTTGCATCATTAAATTCACCAGTATCAAGAATGGAAATAGAATATCAGACGATCAATCTTGGAATGAGATTAAGATAACGGACAGCAATAAAGAAACTGTGGAATTTAAAGCACATTTTAAAGACAGGTGTTCTACCCTCTAACTTCTCGAATTTTTTTCTCGAAAGTGGGTAGGATTTCGCAGGTATGTGTATTCACCAAAAATGATTGTAATCGACCCCCGTAACCGAAACTATTTTTTCCAGAACGATTTGACATTTTTTAATTCAATTGTTAATAACCTTTTAAGGAAGCCTCAATCAAGAAATTGATATTCTTGATCTTCGTCTTATTTTGGCCTCTAGAATCTCCAAGGGTGGTCGAACACCCTGTATAAGTTCTTTTGATCGAGAGACAAGACCGGCTGTACACAGCGTGCTATCTTTTTGTCGCGTAGGGAACGAAGGGGGAGAGAAGAGGTCGACGAGTCAGTGATGCTCGGGGGAAATGATTTTCGGCGGTGGCGCTACGGTTGGTCATTTCCATCTCCACCGTACGCCTCGAGCACTGTCTCCGTCACTGGCAATTCCACCCCCTTCTCCGTTTCGCGGGTACCGACGCCTCCGCACGGCGCCGATCAATAACGTCGTTCTCGGCGACGCCGGCGTCGGGAGCGTCGCTGCGTGGAGGCATCCGCAAGCGATCGACGTGTCGCCACGAATGTTGTACACGGCCGCGATCTGAAAAGGAGCGTCGCGCGGGGTGAAAAAACGTCTGGGCATGCGACCGACGCATTTATCGCCGTTTACCAGAACGCGACTTATGTCAAGGAACCGCAGCAACGGCAACGTTCGCAGCCGGGATCAGAGTGTTTCGGGACGGGACGATCTTTAGGACCCACCCAAGAGCGAGATGGCCAAGGTGAGTTTTTCCAGTAAAAATAAAACGATCGCCTGGTCTCTCGACGGGATCGAAGTGAACGTAACGCGATAGTGCGCGTTGCTCCGTACGATCGTGCCAGACTCCGTTCGTCCTTGACGATCGTTACTTTATTATGCGCGATGAACGCCGTAACGCTTCTCTGTCAACAACTGTTGCTGATTCTTGGGGGCAGGATCGTTTCGCTGGCGTAGATCGGGCTCGATCGTTCGTCCCGTCGATCTCTGAAAAAAATATTCCGCCGTCGGGTCAGGTGGATCGCGAAACGTAACTCGGGGTTGGCTGTGTGGACAGTGGTCGCGGTCAGTCTCGGCAGAAAAAGTAGTTTGGCGCCGTCATGATCAGCCGGACTGCGGCACATAGTCAACCTCGATGGTGGGGCTATGGGGGAAGCGACCGAAACATCGCTATAGCAACGACCAGACAAATATTTATGCATTATCGTGTTTACGGTGCACGTTCGAACGATACGCGAGCCATTTACAGTCCTTCGATAATCGATTCGACGATCGAATCCGTGGTCCAGGGCTTCGATCTTGACCACACGCAGGCCTAGCACGCCCGGGGGGAGGAGGGGAAACGAATTTATAAATATACCGTGATACACGTGGAATTAATGGTCTCTAATTTTAGTGAATGAGAGAGCTTACAGATACGGAGCTTTATCGATAGATACGCAGCGTTTAGACGCTGGATTGTGTCTCATTGTCGGTCAGGTACAAAACGTTAAAAACCGTAAAACACTTATTTAACCGCAGCAGTGCGGAAACCGTGACGATCAGATACCAGCATTTATTTGTACGTTCAAGAAATTTTCGTAGTGGGTAACCTATTTACAAATGAAACGTTCAGCGTTATCTTGATCCGACGATACCGGCTAATGTTTCAACGACGACACGATAAACGTTTCGTTTCTTTCTGGTCGATTCCGTCAAACGTCAATTACCAGCACAATGCAGAGTACCTACATACTTACGTGTCTCGTTCGTCCGATGCACGTACGTTTGTGTCAGCTATGCCGCGAGTTTTTGTGATCGATGAACAGGCACATACGTGCCTCGTATAGTCAACGTGGAGTCGGTTCCCGTTGTGTATCGGGACAAAAATATTTCCGGTAAATCACGAAAAAGATAAACACGTTACCTCGAACGACAAATTCAATACAATAATTTGCATTCTTTGCTTTCTTTCATCGTAGTACGTGCTTATACGTCGAACATTTGTACATCCTTTATTCAGTGCAAGACTGGAACGATTCATGCAGTACTGTACACGTAGTTTTTATGCCAACGGCGGTGAACGATAATACAGTAAAAATAGCAATGTTAAATAATTCTTCAGGCTGCTTTAAATGTCAAACAGTCGATCCGTGTAAAATAAGGTTCTACGGCCATCTTTTTTCGACCCTCCGCGAAAGAATCCCAGTATGGAAAATAATAAAAATTCACGAAGTAACTAGTTCCTCGAAGTATTGAGAAACATCGTTAGCAGCCTGCCACTAATGCAATTGTATTTGCATACGTTGCTCGGCTCGAACGAATTTTTAGTACTCGGGGGTCACGCGAAGGTCATAGTGTCGTAGGTCGTTGGATTCGCCTTGAAACGGAGACGAAGAAACATCGTCGTATTTTTGAACGATCAAAGAACGATAGAAACCTACATTCGGTCGGTGGAAACAAGGAGGCGGGCCGCGAGCATCCTCGTGCAATTTTTATACGCCGTGAAAGTTCCATTGAAGCCGTTTAAACGGAACTTATTAAACACGTTCCATATCTGTCTCGGTGTTTTTTACGGCTGGTTTCGATGAATGGCCAAACGCGTACCGAGTGTGACGGAAAACGCTTGGAAAGCAGCCGCACGGGGAAACTTTCCTAGCCTCGTATGTAAATGTTACGGTCACGTTGTATAACTTCGTGAACGTTTTTAACCGTCCTTATCAATTTATTCCGAACGTTCGATTTTTTTATGCGATCGGTCGCGTCGAGTGTCGGGGCACCGTGTAACAGAATCGTCGAACGCGACGGGCATAGACGAAGAAGAGCCACGCGAACTGGTTGTAAAAGCGGCGTCCGCTGACTGACCCATTATCCAGCGAAGGTGCTTTCTTCGTAAAATTTTCACCGTGTTTAACGGTCCTCCGGAGACGTGCTCGTTCGCACAAAACCGGTACACGTGCAAATAGACCATTTCTAACGCGCGCCGACTGCGAATTAACAAGTACGCGCTCGAAACGGCCCGTTCGTACGGATTCGATCACTTTCCTACCTCGAGAGGGGTCCGAGATTTCGACTATATTTAAAAAAATTACAATCAGCCGTGAGGCAGAGATTTCACGTACCACGAAGCTAATGGTACTTCAGACTCGGATCGGTACTGCAGATTCAATTTTTATCTTCTATCGATCATTCTTACGATTCAAGGAAATTTTATTTAGCAAAATTCAACCATTATATTACTAATTTTCTACAGCTATAAGTCCAGGGGGAAAAAGTGATCCGTTTGGAGAGGGATGACTCGGAAATCGTTCGAATAAAAATCGCGTTAACCGGAATCTCGCGGTTCTCCGCGCTGTGTCTGCAATTTGTTGGACAACTGCATCCAGTCTGAGTGGGCCTATATATATAATTCGTATATATAATAGTTGGCACGAAAACACGACGAATCGCGGCCAACTGTATTATATTTCTGTCTAGGAGAGAGAGTGCTCGTAGATGATATCGGGGTGGCTGGACCGATAATGATCGTCGGGGGCTTTTTTTTTTTTATTCGCGTTTCGGCCATATTTCAACGTCTATGGTTTTTCGCGCGTCGCGGAACCGCGCTCGATTTACGCGCGATACACAGACCCGACGCTCGATTCGAGTGGTAAATCTATAACGCGAACAAAAGAGCCTTTTTGATGAATTTTTTTGTCGGTCTGAACGATCGTACACTACTTTCGTAATAATCGAGCGTTATTATTCGTTTTTCTCAAACAAATATTGGGAAATATATGTTAAATAAATTGAAAACGACGAAGACTTTTAGTACATTTTTTAATATGTTTCTGGGGTAACAATTCGTTTTGAAAATTGATAATGAACGCGTTCAACCGTGTAACCGTTTTCTTAAATTAGAAGAAAAGAATGTTATGCGAGCGTGGAATGGCCAGGAGTTATGACGAGTTGAAGAAAAATGCGTACAGCGCGCGCTATAACAAGGTCTGACCCATTCCGGTATTTATTAATGTCACAATTACGTTTCCACCGTCGAAGTCGAGTATTGGGAAAGGAACGATCATCGTTTATCGCGTCTGACCGTAGCGACAACGTGACGTTAAGTATATTTACTTAATGGCAGTTGAACCATTTCCAATAATTCGTTATAAACTCCAGAAATAGAGGCTGGCCAGGGGTACCCTTTTTGCTCGTTTCGTGCCCTCGATTTATCCTTCGTAACGCCGACGCGCGATTAAGAATCGACCTGCGTGATCGGGTAAAAATACTTGCTTGTGTTTAGAACGGGTGAACTTGCGGCGGAAGAGTACAATAAATAATCTATTGGCGCCGGTTTAACGTTTCCGACCGACGTATGTTTACACAAACTGGAATAATTAAACGAAGAAAAACTTGGCTCTTCGTTAGTTTCGATGTAGAAACGCGATGGTGGTCGAAGATAAAGAACCCTCTTTGAACACGAGGACATAATGTGGTCTGAAGAAACGAAAATTAATTGCTTCGGATCAGACAGTGACGAGTGGAGTTGGAAAATGCGTAACGAACAGATTCAGGAGCAAACCATTCATCCGATGCTCAAGTTTGGAGGAGGACACGTCATGGTTTAGGGTTGAACGACCAGCGAAGGCGATGAGCGCATCGAAAAAGCGAAGAGAGGATGTCTGTAAAATCACACGTATAACCGTACCGCGAAGTATTTTACCGAAATAAAGGATGAAGGTGGCGGACGTCGTTTTTCAGCATGAGAACGGTCGGAAATGACACTAATTATTAAACAATGGGTCGATGGAGCATCGGTTTGTTCCCTTTAATTGGCAAAATCCCGCGACCTAAATCTCATTGAACAGCCTGATGGGGGCTTGCTCGCTAAAAAGCAGTTATTACGAACTTTCCGCGTACTCCAACGTACGTTACTGCACTGTGGACAGATGTGAAGACGGCTTAGGAAAATGTCGGAAGAGAACAGAGTAAACATCTTGTTGAAAGTATGCCAGAACGCGTCGGAGCTATAATAAAAGCGAAAGGAGGCTGTACAAAATATTAACGTTACGGCTTATTATAGTCTCGTGTTCTATCAAATAACAGTGACGCGTTACGTTATATTTAATTACATAAACATAGATAGTTTTGTAACACTCGTTACTTAAAAGTGTTCTACCCTTATATCGTAAGGCGCCTCCCATGGTCGCACCCTTTACTTTGTAAAATACTTTGTTCAGCAAGAACACGAAACTTACATTTAATTATATCCAGGAATTAGCAATTCGTTTTTATTTTTTCACGTAACACACATCGCCGCGAAATGATCTATCAACTCGTTCTTCGTCCCCTCCTCGTCGAGTTCCAAGCTTCAAAATGGCGGCCGCTCGAATGACCGCTAAAAAAACCGCATTGTTCGAGGGACAACCGTACAACAGTTTTGTTGGAACGATCCCTCGTCCACGCGTGAGAGGTTGTCGCGTACATGCGTACGTACACACGCGGCATTGCATGAAAACGCAGCGAGTTGGCCAGCCGAGGTTAAGGAGAGGCCTTTCAAGGTCCTACGGCGATTTTTACGCGACGGGAAGTAGGAACGGATGTGTATAAAGGTCGACGAGGACCGGTTGCGTGGCACCGCGACGATTTCGATCCTAAAATCGATAATGTCGGGCACAAAAGGATCAGTTCAACGCCGTGAAATTTCAAGCTCGCGACACACGCGTAACGTTCCAATTAATTGTCGAGTTTGCATTGCGCGCCTCGTGTTTCAGCGGAATAAGAATTATTCGTTTCTCTATCGCGATCGCATTTCCAGTGACGCGTTACACCTTCGCGGGACCCCAGGACAAAATGGAACAAAAACTTTTGATCTTATTTTAGCGGGACAACTGTTTTTATCAGAGATTCTTATTCCGCGCGTGAACTCTCCCCCTTTCGCGGCGTATCGTTGCATGACTGTTGGGGGAAACCTTCCATTCTGTATTCTGGGCGTAGATCGTCGGCGTTACTCACGTTTTCCACGTAAATTTAGCCGTTGTTATTACAAATTTAATATGTTACGTTAACCGAAGTTATTATTGCGCCGTCCATTCGGTGTCCTCTCCGATCGATAGGCAAATGTCTTTTTTGCCTGTATGTTAATGCGGCACTGTGGTTTTCCGTAATGCTGTGGTTACGCGTACGGCACGTGACTCCGCCGACTAGATTATCAAGCATCGGCGATTCGATCTTATCAAACATACAGCGCGGGTAATCGTCGGTGAAAGTTGTCTCCGATATATTCTTCTCTCGTTCTAGCTAACTATTCCCACCAGCGAGCTTTTCCGTGAAAACAGAAATTAACGGTTAGAATTAAACTCCCTTTTTATTATTCAGATCGTCGATGTAATTGGGTTGCCCGGGTGGCGTTTACGACTGTTTAAAAGCATTCTTGCAGCTTGTGAGGATATTGGAGATAGGAGTATAATAGTAAATAGTAAATCATTGGCGACTAATTTCTTTTATTCTTTACAAAAGTCTGGCGGACTCTCACACCTGCTCGTCGTTTGCAGCGACATTGTTTGCACAACTTAATCAATAATTGATATTGGTGAATGCTCGCATTGGAACAGATTCAGTCTTTTTCTCGTTTCTTTGGCATTTTATACGCGTCGAGGCAAGGACGAAATATTTAATCGGTAATTATAATATTTTGTTTGGATGTAATTTCAGCCGCGCTATCATAAATTGAGGGCATCCATCAACTGCAAAACGCTATCATACGCGCTATTAAAAATTCACGGTGCCGTAAACGTTGTTATTTCATCTGTTCGAAACCTATTTAGTAGTCGCCGCGGTACAATTTCCCACGTTATGTTATTCAGTGTTTCGTTATTAAATAATTCAACGGAATAATTTCCAATCCTATCACAGAGCAAAAGGGAGTATAATCGGGGCTGTGGGAACTTGCAAAGGGTAAATCACCCTTTATCATGCGTAATAACATTAGCCAGCGCTTTCAAAGGATATTGTTAAAGCCATTGAAGCAATATAATATAGAGATATACAGATTTAAACGAGAAATAGAATTACTATTCGATCAGTAGCGACAATACAAAGTACATTATTTACCGAAGAAAATAGTACATGAATTTTTATCAACTTATATTTATATATCTAACCCATTTACCATAGGTTATATTATTTTAAATACAGTTTAATTTATTTACTAAACAATTACTTTATTTTGTAATAGCCTGTACATCCTCTTCTTCGACTTTCTACACCCGCGCCATCGCTGATGGCGAATAGATTGCTGCGTTCGATTGGCGTCGAATGGGCCTATGCTTTGATAGGCACCAGGTGCTCAGGTGGTCGTCAATTCGCGATGGAAAGACCCAGTGAAGTCAGGCCCCAGATGGATGAGTTTCTTTTCCATGCTGAGTTTCTAACGCTGGGTTTCTACGGTGTATAAAATAGGACTAAAATTCAGCAGCGTTGGTTAATAGACACGCGGCAATATTCGAAGAATTTTTTGAAATCTTTTCGTTGCTCGGAAACGCTCTTCTGGCTGCGTCCGTTTCTAAGAAACGGACGGTACCACCGACGTCGATTTCTCTTTCTTTTTTCCTTTAATAGTATACGAATAATAGACACGCATTCCAACCGTACAATATTCGTTCTAATTTATACACGCGTACAACAGTCACTGTTCTACAGCGTTGGAAAAAACGCACGTATGTTTTATTCACCGTAAGAACGCAGCGTGCGAAACACGCTTGTCCGTTTTATTCGCTGTAGAAACGCAGCATGAAAAATACTCGCCTAACCGAGGCCTTACGAAGCGCAATGCGACCAATCGAATCAACCGTGTCTAACGGTTCCGCGATTCGATTCGAAATATTGTAAAAGGACCGCCATTTGTACAAAAAATCACCTCCCGGTGGTTATTATCGGGATATTTGACTTTAACTGCAGTGAACTTATGCACTACTTTAATCTCGATATCGATTTTTTACTTTTCATCGCTTCCTAACCTCCATTTGACTTTGTTCGTTCGAAACGGTGGCGTTCCTTCCTTTTCATTGTTTTACTTCGTTTATTCGAAACGGTGGCGTTCCCATAGAAATTTCGTCTACCGTACCGACGGGGTGGGTGGTAACATTTTGTGGTAGCCTGTACAAATCTTCGCCGACTTTCTACGCCCGCGCTGCATGAGATCGCGAACAGATTGTTCCGTTCGATTGTCAACGAAGGGATCCGTACGTTGACAGGGACCGTTGACCAGGTGTGCGTCGCAGGTAGACGACGTTTTGTCAACGGAAAAAAACGGCGACGGTGTCAACCTCGTAACTGAAACGCCAGCCTTGTTCCCGGGTGGACGGCGTTCGCGTTGTACAGTCCCCGTCGCGCAGGTCGGCCGCGGCGCGTACACACGGATTCACGGGCCGGTGAATGCAGAAACTGTGTGTTTCTGAAGAATAGTAATCGTCGTTACAGAGTGTCAGTTCGGTACGCTCGTCCGTTCGCCGAGGTGTGTGCACGCACACGTCGAAACGCGTACGCGTGTGTAGTGTCCACTGCGCGGCTGTTTAGGTGCGCGGATGCTCGGTGGTGGCATAGGTAGTACCGGGGGATCGGCGAGCGAATCCGGAACGTTTCATTGTCGTACACGCGGCGGGCGCATCGCGATCGTGCCGCTCGTTATCGATCCGTTCTTCTCTCGTCTCGGGTTTCCCTTCTACGCGTTTAGGGGACAGTCTTTCCCGCGTTTTTGTCCGCGTTTCGGAAGAAGGTTCTCGAATCGACTGGTTTCGCCGGTGCGAGTGGATCGAATGGGGTGAATCCGTCCCGTCCCGTGACTCGGTTCACGGATAGTAAGATTTATTAATAGTCGGTGCCGTCGACCAACCGTCCGAGGCGTTTTTTACGCGACGAGGGAAAGTGGTGACTGGCACTAGCTGTGGATATCGAATCATAGGGCGGCAAAAGTGGCGTGAAGAGGAACGGTGATCAGCAGCCGATTGTTGTGAGTCGAACGCTTTTCTTGTTCGCGTGACTGGTCGTCGTTGTTGCTTTTGCTCGCGAACGAAAACGGAAGGGGGACGGGGGGGTCTCTGTGTTCGTGCACGCTTTAACATCGCGTTAATTTCGGTGCTGCCGGGGATCGCGATTACGCAAGCGGGACGCCCCGTGACGGTTAACGATGCGCCTCTCGAGGCTCGCAATCGGGTACGTGCGAACGTCGCTGGCCACCGGTGAGATCGTGTCACGACGCGTTCGACACGCGCCGATCACGTCGAGACCTTCGAACTCTGTCTTATCGCCCGGACCGTTTACGCCGTACAGTTCGAACGTCTCACGCGTTCAGACGTCTCTGGTCGCTCGAGCGCACAGGTGCGGTAATTAATTCTATTCAAATCGCGACAAGCCGGAATTACGTAGCTTACGGGATCATAACACGCGTCACGTGTGCCAGTCGGTCGCGCGGAGCGGATCGAGCAAATTGCAGGTCGACGTTGCCAAACGGCGTCTGCGACTCTTGCTTGCCTAGTCGGCCAAACGGAATTGCGCAAAAGTCCCCGATCGCTTCCGTTTTTTTCTCTTTCCTCTCGTTTTCGTTTGACATCGACGACGACATCCGGCGCGCGACGGTACCGCCTCCCGTAATTTATACATATATAAATTCTAAAACGACGTCGCCTTTTAGAAAGTCTTTCTGGTTTTAGAAAGCGTTCCCGAGTACTTTTCAATCTCCGACGCCGATTTCGCCGATCGGGGAGGACGAGCGCCGGTGCAACGGGCACCGACGACGAATCGGAAGACGAACGTTGATCAGATTACGCGAACGGATTCTTCCACGGGCCGCACAATGGTTACCATTGTCCCCTTCCCGATCGTCGTGAATCAAGGATTCCGCCGTGATTCCGTTACAGCGAGAAAAAAAATCTAGACGAATGTGCTCCTAATTAACACAGTTGCCCCGTCTCGCGTGGAAAGAGAGATAACGACCGGGTAGGCGGCTCGAATTGGCGCGAATTAAGGCCTAATGGAATCAAGTTATGCTCGGGCCTGGCCTTTGCCCGTCGATCCGCGCCACGTTTTCGCGTCGGTAGCGTTCGCGACGGAGCCGCTGCAATATTAACGTCGATTCGTTCCCGTCGATATCTCCTCGTCGGCCCTCTTGACCCTGACATTTTCTTAGATCGATGACGAACGTTTGGCGCGAGCATCGATCGATTTCGAATCGCTTAACCGCTTCGCGCTTTGTCGAGAAGAAAAAAAAGAGAACCCGACCACGTCACGCGTGTAGACGGAGGAGCCAACGCGCGTCCGTGTAACGTGATAATGCATCGCTGCTGAATAATTTATCGTTTCTGTGTAAAAAGTCGCCGTCGTCGGTCGCTCGGTGACGAAATATCGCCGGTTGATCGATGATCGGCGCGATTTGCGTGCGGGTACCCGCGGACGTCGAGCAACATCGGTTCGCGGTAAACTCGCGGGCGATGTAACCCAGTTCCCAGTCGCGGCGTCGTTCAACAGGGTCGTCGGTGAACGCACTCTGTTACTCTAGTGGCTGGTTCCTCCACGCTTTGACCAGACCATCGGCATTACTATTATTAGGAACGCGTTGACGTACGGCGTGAGTAACGAGAATATTCGGTCAGCGAGCCACGTACCGTCTTAACGTTTCATAATTGAATTATTTGCACGCGCGAGTCCGTTCGATCCTTGGACCCATTGTCTCGTCCCACTCGACGCAGTTTCGAGCGTATCTCCTACTGGAACACCGATTCGTTCTTCGTTCGGTAGAAATGTTATTTTTCTAGGTGGCGCGGCGGTCGTTTAACACTCATTCGAACATCGTACACTGTTATCTTCGCGCGTGGAATCTTTTTTTAATAGGATTCCGAACCGATCAAATTGTCAAACACGCGGTTCCAAATATATTTCTCTAATTCGCTGTAGGGCGCCCCGTTCCATCGGGTTACGCCACCGGAGTTGCACAGCCTAATCGCGTTTATTAGAGCTTCATCGGATCGATCTTGCGAGCAAATACTCGAAATACCTGGCGTTCAAGTTCTGATAGTAACCATTGTCTCGCGTGTTGTTTGCGCATACATCAGACACTCGCGCCGAGTAAACCTACTCGAACGATAACAGCCAACAACGATCGACCACCGACCGATATTTTCGTTGGGTCACGCGTGTCCTTAGGCAGAGGGTCGCAGGAGCGTTGCTCTTATGCATCGATGCATCCGAAGATGCATTTCCTTTTTTAAAACGGAACTCGATCCAAGTTGGAAACAATAGGGTTTTTTAATACATCGGTTACTTTTAGAGCTATTATACGAGAATCCCCCCTTAACGCGGCGGACCACGGCTAAAATTAAATTAAAGCCAACTGCCAGAGAGACACTTCTGATTCACCTCGGGACGAAGGGTTTTATTTGGAGATGGGCCAAGGGCAACGGACTCTTCGCGCGAATCTTCGGGTCAAGCGTTTCGTTTGACCTTGAAAAACAGCGCTCGTTCCATTTTTTTCCCCCTTAATCCTATCTGGAATTAATTATAAAAAAAAAATATATGTTTAGAACGATTCGCCCAAATCGAACGTCCGAGTCACTTCCGTTACTATGAAATGTAGGAAAAAATAAAATAAAATGCGTTACTTAACGGAACAAAATCGAAGAACATTTTTAGCTTATCACTAATCAGTAATAGAGCCATGTTAGCTCTCGATAAATTCGTATTATCAATTATCGCTTAACTTCGAATTCATAAGATAAATATATAAATAAATTAATCTCAGTCCTTCGATGCTGTAAGCTGCAATTCAGAGAATTCAAAGGCTATGAGTTATAGAAAAATGCTAGAATCTAGTGAACTACGCTCGATAAGTATGAAAAAATCAATTCAACTAATATCGTTCTTCTTCGATCCCCACTTGGAGGTGTCATATGGTCACATGGCACAATCTTCCCACCGTTGCTTCTCGGTGGCGACGTTGCACAATTACACAAAGCTCGTATCCATTGTATTTCGATTGAATTAATTATTAGAATAATCAAGCTGTCCAATTAGCTGAAACGTTTGAATTTTGTAATTGAAATACAGTGTAATTGAATTACGTGATTGAAATGCAATATAATTTGGCGCAACAATGGCGTCGATGGTTCCTGGTTTTCAGGAATTCGAGCACAAGCTTTTGCAAAATTAAATTTTTTTAAAGGTTCACGATATCATGAAATCATTGGTACAGAAAGGATCAATTTCCGTCGATCCGTTTGAAGGACGGCGCCGATACATCGATCCGAAGTACCGTTCCCACCGGATTTAATTTGTTCGCTGGAACGCGATCGAGCCCGCCTATATTCAGTTAACGCAAGCTTCAGGGTTCGAGACGGTTCGACTGATTAGAACATTAATGGAGGAATTTATGGCCGTCTCCGTGAAACGCGTGCTTTGCTACGGAACGAACGAACGCGTGAGATAGTCGACGATTAGCGGGCGCACGCGTACTTATCGTTCTCGTTTCTCCGATTGCAGAACGTAGGGGAGAGCCGGATACCGGTGCCACGGGCGGCACGACCATCCTTCTTCCCGAAATCGAAAATACTGGGAACGCCGACGCTGATACCGGGGCATCGACGTTCTTTGGTGCTCTCGGGATGTTTGCAGTTCGTCGACGCGGAGGACGAGTCAACCACGCCTAAAACCAAGTGCGTGCCACGGGCCGTATCCACGCCGACGATAGAAGGTAAGCGTCTAATCTACGAGTGTCTAAAAAGGCTCGTCTGCTGATAATTCTACGCGCCCCAGAGCCAGCAATCTAACAACGACGCTTTCTTTTGCAGATTCGGGGCAGAAGACGTTCAAGATATCGCCTGTGTGGGATATTGACAAAGATGACGTGCAACAGTTGGTTCACTTTGCCGAGGAGAAGAGCAACTTTTTCAGGTATACCGTGCCACGTTTTTACTACGTGTCTCGCACGTGTCTATCCGTCTGTTTGGAGTCGGATTCTGCAAATGGTATTCGTTGTCCTTGCATTCACCGTTAAACACAATTAGACCCGAGTCTCAATTTATAATAAAGAATTTAGTAGTCACAAACTAAAGTCCTTTAAAGTATCCAAAAATCATATAAATAGGTAGGGCCAAAAGTCTCAAAGAAAGATTTTATTGCCGCGAGAAATCACCCTTTGCGCGGTTCTACCGCCATTACCGGAACACCTTGTACACCCGTCCAACATCTGGGGATTCTGAAAAGTATTTTACGGCCCCCGGATTCAACCTGACTCGCGTCGACCGTAAGAACGTCGGAGGATTCCGAATGCAAATACCTGCGCGGTCTGCGAGGGCGTCGCGTACGGGGAAAACTTACCTGGCGCTCGTTCGACGTGTCGTTGTTCGCAGAAAACATTCTCCAAACAGATGGGTAGAACATTCCACGGACGGTAAAGCGGTATTGTCCCGTTTGGTTGTTTACAGCTTGCTCGAGAACTCTCAGCTGAATATGATCGAGGACACTGGAGAGAGCTGCCTCCTGGACTCGTCTTTGGGCTCTTACAATGACAGCGCAGTGAACGCGACGCCGCACTATTTGATGCTCAACAAGCAGAACTCGTTCGAACACGACGAAAGTCTTGGTATACTGACCCCCGACCAGATGGCCGACTTCACAGTCGCGCTAGAGTGCTCGAGAACACCATCCTGCGAGAATCTTACGGGATCAGCGGGCTCGAGATTAGCGTTGACGCGTGCGTCTGCGTCGAGACCGTCGGTGGACGTCGAGCCGACCGAGGAGGCGTCCAGCGAGAGAACACCGTCTCCGGAGGAGCTTCCGCTCGACCCCAAGCCCACGGAACCCGTCCGCGGCACCGGCGTCCCGATCAGTTTCGTCACGTCCGTGACGAGCATCACCAGCCTCGAGGCTGGTTATCAAGGCGACGGCGAGAACTCGAGGCCAGCGAGCCGCGGAGCCGATCCGCCGTCCGTTGCGCCGCCACCGAATCTTCCTGCCCCGTGCAGACAAGACCCGATGACGGACTCGGACTTCTTCACGGAGAGCGACGCCGACGCGTACGAGGAGATCGTACGCGGCGATAGGAAGGCCCAGGTGATCGATGGTACGCTGTTCTGCGCGCCCGGCGGTCGAAGATGCCCGAGCTTCACCGGAGAGGAGATGGACTCGAGCGGAATTTACTCGGACCTCGATAAAAGACACGACGAACTGCAAGCCCCCGAAGAGCCCGTGGACAAGAACGAGGATCATACGCCGGACACCATCGACACGGAGGTCTCGCAGAGAAGTCAGCCGTCGCCGGTTCACGCGGAGGTTATCATGAATTACTTGCAGGCGAGTCGATCGTTTTCACTGTCGGGTCATTTGGTGAAACTGCGCGTTATGTTTATTTAATAGGGGCCATAGACGTAACGATTTGTTCCACGGCTACCTGAATCATATTGGGTTGAGTCATACGTAATTGCTGTTCCTTCGTAGTTCATTTCTATTTTAAAAGAGTTACGAAACAATTACTATTCGGGAACTTGCACGACGTTGTACGATGAATGTTGACTTCCCCGTTACATGTACTAGCGGCTCTATGCTTTCCGACTGCTGTTCTTAGACCGTTGAATCATCTAAGATAAGATAAGCACGGCAGCCGAAAGGGAGATGCAGGTCATTCGGAATTCCCTACAAAGTTTATGGCACGCTACCTGGGCCGGCAATTACTATACGACTCGACCCAGTAATTACCAAACACAGGTGGTGTTTGGGTATATAGCAACGAACTTGTCTGTTTATACTACAATTTATCCCTACTAATTCCTAGTAATGGTGACTCGAGCCAAGTCTCTGCGTTATTTACAATGTCAATAACGGGGCCTCGCTAACTTGCCTTTGCCATTTTTCTTAGAACGACAAATTTAATGCAATTATTGAACTCTTTTATTATCGAGTGGTTGTTGATAAAATAGTAACATAGCGATGAAACTTTTCAGATTATAAAAATTAGGGTCCTTGTTCTTAATTGATGCCATGATAGATAAATATCTCCCACTCTGATTAATTATCGATACAGATGAGTTGCAACTATAGTTGCCAGTACGAGTCCAACACGGTCGTGTCATGCGTTAGATTGTACAACTTCTACACACTTTACAATTATCGTTTAAAAAGTCGTATCAACGTTGATTGTACGAACAAATTATCGTTGATAGAACTCTCTTTGAACGATAATTGTAAAATGTGCGGGGTGTTAAATGGCAATACGACGCTGCCGTGCGAGTATCATTCCGACACGACGTGTACGACTCGCAGAATAAATTATTACATCTATGGCCTTTGTGAATTTCATTCGAAGTAAATATGTACACGTACACGAGACTCCGGGTATAATATGAAGATTGTTCGTGGTGGACTCTTTATTACGGTGACACTCTTTTCTGCCATGCATTCGCTGCACAATGTAGCCCGCGGTCACAGTGTCCCATAGCTCTCTCCCCACTCGTTCATGCGTACACACACTTGTTGTTCCCAACGTGCGTACACCACATTTACCACAATGGCTTCCCATACCCGGGTTAATTTATCGATGCTCCGATTTTCATAGGAATTAGTTTTCATCAGACGGCTCTTGACCATCAAGCTCGCAAGGGAACCCATAATACGTGCGCTTGTTTAAACGGTACACTCTCTTTATAAGTTACGTTGATGTTTCGCGGTAGGCTGTGTAACGTGTCCTCTTTTGCCAGATTCGAAAAACAGGTGGTGACTACTGCAGATAAAAACGATATCGACTGCTTATCTCAGACACATTCTCCCGACAACTTAACGTCGTCGTCGAAAGTTTACCCAACGAGACACGCAAAACACACTTACGAGACGACACACGGAAACATATGTACGGTTTGTTGATATATCGTGCGATCGATGATGTTTAGGTTGCTCCGAGTCCTTTGAATGCGTCGGCAGAATCGAACGGATCGATGAATACCGCCACGGAGGTCACGGTGATCCAGGTGGAGAGAAACAATGACAATATGCGGTCGAAAGGCCAGAGCAAGGCCGACACGGTTCCTTTGAAGAAGTACAAAATGCCTAAGAGGAATGTGGTCTCGAAGATCAAGGCGATGATCGAATCCGGGCCAAAAGACGAGGCGGAGAAGGAGGCCCGGCGGTCGCAGAGGTCGTCTAGAAAGGGTGGACGTTGGGACGCGGTCATGAGTAAAATCGAAGCTGGCAAGAACGAGCAAAGAACGAGGCCGGTCAGGAAAGAGGTGAAGTCGAGGGTATTGCAGAGCCTCGGTCAGCCATCTTCCACGGGATCGACGCAGAAAAAGGCTGGCGACGCTAATAACAATAACAACAAGGACAAGAGGTGAGAGATCGGTCGTCAATCTTGCGATGTCCGAAGGTTTACGTTTATTTAGCATTGCTAAGAGGTTCGTTAATTATCAGGAGAATACGTGGCCGTCAAGAAATGAAATCGCCGATCCAAGAAACTGCCAGAAGCTCCGTTCGTAGCTCCTTGAGTGATCTCAGTACCGGACTCGGCAAGGACGCGTCAAGTAAGTTGAATTAACGTCCATATTCAGACGATCGCGAATTAAATTAGAATCTATCCGCATCTTCTCCCAATGTTAATAACGATTATAACAATACGGTGCGTTGCCATTGTCGTAATTTCATTTAAATCGTGAGAGTGTTACGCTCGTATCTCGAGGAACTCGTTGCGTTCACGGTGTATTGTACGCTCGTATAGGTTTAGTGTGAGATTGATGGAGAGGTAGATTGCGAAGTTGTAGTGGTAGAAACCGTGACGGGAAGACCTTGCGGAGAACGGCGGAGCTTGAATAAACATGATGCCAACCGATTTTGCGATATCGAATTATGTTCGACCGCATACCATGCGTTTTTTCGCGAGAAAAAGTTCCGACCGCAAAAGGTCAACAAAATGAATAATCGGTTGTGCACGTTACGAAGAACATTTACGTTTCGATTTAACGATTTCGATCGAGGAAGGGCAGCTCGAGACAGTAGACGTAGAAGTATCGACGCGGGCATGGAAGAACGCGCATGCTCTTGCTATTTCATACTGATTTTTCTAATCAAGGTATCGATAGTACCGACCGACCTCCAGTAACGTGGGAACGCGGACCACTCCTTGTCGCATTGCTGCTTTAAGAAAATACCTAAATCATCCTTAGTTCAGGTTTTGGAAAGTTCCAGAAAATAATTGTTTCAAACGGTTATATAAAAATTCCGGTAGACAATGTTACGAAGAACTTAATAGTCAATTTATATCGGTTTTAGTTGAGCAATTAGTTTCTTAAATTAATTAAAATTTCCCTGCTCAACTTTACATAATTATTCGATTACGTTAGTAATCTATGCTCATCGGAGAGTTACGTAATTTTATAGCTATTTTTATATATTTATCAGTGAAGAGGAACAAAATAATAAGACTGAAGAGTTTAATTATAGTACCGCGAAATTTAAGCTTTCCATATTTAGAAGAGTAACCTTTCTTTACGATATCGAGCAATAACAGATATCCGAATAACTCTATAATTAATTGACATTTCCGGTCACCAAGTTGTGGTACCCTCTTCAAGACCAGAATGTTTCTATACGATCGCTACAAAGATATCCTGAGAGCAATATTCTCAAATGAACGTTTCAAATAGCTTACACACATGCCTAAAAGGGGGTGTGCCACTTGTTACCCAAAATCAATCAAACAGTTATTCGACCATCTGCCGTTACTCTACATTACCAACGAGGGTGGCACTTGGTTTTCAATCTACGTTGCAATGCCAACAAGAAAACTACAAATCTTGAAACGTGTATTTCTAGTAGGTTACTCCACGTCGTATCCGTTTTAACGAGGTTAGTTCGCGTCGCGTCGATCGCCGTGTGGCATGTAAATACGTAGACACAGGCGTACACGTCGTGGCACGGTCAGGCTGTCGTCGATTTAAAGAATTCGTGTTATCCTTGAAATTCGAAACACGAAACACGAAACACGCCGAATCAATTTATTTCTATTTCCCTCCCTTCCCCGGAGTGCACGCACGCGTCTTCGGTTTGTCGGCGAGTGTCGTCGATCCGCGCGTAGGTGGTTTTCTATCCGCAGAGGGGGCGGGGTGGTAGAACGATCGTGGGCGTAGGAGGGTGTTTATGTATCGACCCGTACGGGGCGCGCGAAACTTAGACGTCGTAAGGAGCGAGGGCGCCGGTGCCCCTCTTCCGGCGCCACTGGGCAGTTTCATTTCCATTGGATCGAGTCGGGCCGAGCTGCCGCAGCCGCGACAGTGGCAGCATCCAGTCGGCAGTCCTCGGCGGACCTCGTGCACGCTCGGACCGCTGTTTATGCACGCGCGTTGCATTTCCGGTCCTACTCTTCCTTCTCCTCCTGCCTGTATCCGCCTCTCTCTCGCTCACGCGTACGATCTCCGTACTCCGTGCCCCATTCGGTTGACCGATTTTATCGAGGGTACGCGGATAGTTTGCGTGCGCTCGCGACAGAGAAAGAGTAGAGAAGGACACGAGCGAGAAACAGCCGGTGGATCGTCGTCAGTGAATACCGCAAGGTGACGGTGCAAAGTGCATCGAAACTGTGCTTCGTAGAAACCACACGTTCGTCCGACGAACATCTTTCCCGTTTCGTTCGTTCTTATCCGTATCGGATCTTCGACTCGACCCCGGATGGGCGACGTATAGATACCCGCGTGAACCATATACGCGAATACACTCGACGTGACCTGATTCCACGACGTGTCGCGGGAGCCCCCTCGTCATCTCGCGCCGACACACCGGAGGGATCGATCGAACGAACATCACCTCGGATCGTCCGGAGCCAAAGATTTCCTCGACGTTGCCCCGGCAATATGCTATCCCGTGAAACGCTTCGAGGCTGGATTATCTGCCCCTCTCTGTAACTCCCGATGAAAGTTTACCGAGATACCGTTACCGAAAGGTGCCTTTCGGTACGTTGTCGCGCTTACCGCGGAGACCCGGCGAACGAAGGAATAAGAGGGATTCGCGGCGGATCCGTCGCGTCAGCCACGGTCCTAAACTCTCCTCGTGTACATTAGCAGCTTCACGACTGACGGAGCTTACGTACGGGTCAACGGCACTAGTGGTTTATTTCCGGCATTGCCTTTCTTCACCGGCCATCTCCTCTCCGCCGTGGTGCGTGTGCACGTCCTTCGCTCGACCACGCCGGTGGTTCCACCGTCTGTCCCCACCCTTTTTAGACAGGTGCACCCGGCGACCACGTGCGTCCCCCAAGGCCGACGACCACCGCTACGACACCCGGTCCGATCTACCACTTACGCAATCGACATCGGAATCAGATGTTAAACCCACATGGGCTGAGGACACCGCCGTCGATCGCCACGGTGAAAGAGAGACACGCGGTCGCGGGACCTGGAATCGGCTCGCGATCGAACGTATCGATCCGGTGCTCGTGTTGATCCCTCCATCGAATTCCACGGGCCGGACGATCCTAACGGTTCGCGCAACAAAATCGCCAGGAATAAAGGTTTTCCCGCAAACATGACCGTCGATCGTGGCCTGCGATCGCGGCGTCGAACCGGCCGACGAGCATCGTGCTTGGCTTCCGAAAACACCACGGGTTGAATATTGATTTTAATCGACGAGGGAATGACGGTGAAACCACGGTGAAAGTGTGATTTCAAAATGGGGCAGCAAGGATCGAAGGGTAGGCCGGCTCTTCGGACGGATTTCGTCAGGGACTCGACGAAAATGCGGCTGGGCAGCTTCAAGAGAGGTCAGAATTTAGCGTTGTACGAACCCTACAGTTCTCGGAGCTTTAAAGCTTTAAACCTCTATAAATGCTTAGTATTTAAGACCAACGTTGTATTAAGTTTTAAGAAGCTTTCGAGATTCGAGGAGGACATTGTTGATTATTTTAACTCGCGCAGAGAATATTCGAGAATATTTAAATTTTAGGCGGTTTTGCACACCGGTGCGACGAGGGAGACGCCTCGTTGATCCGTTAATCTCGTTTCACACGGAAAAAAAAAGAGGAGGCCCCGTGGCTATCCGCCACCTGTCTTTTTCTTCGTGGTTCATTTAACGCTAGAAAGTTCCAACGACGCGAATACGGGCGACCGAGTGGCTCACGGCGGTTGCATAGGCATTCGAAAAGGTAGATGGGTCGAACGGTTTCTCTTAAGCGAGTCTAAAACGTTACGGGGAAGGATCAAAGGTACCCTACTTACACACCTTGTCGCGGGATTTCTCTTTTACGTTGTTCATCGATCATTGTTCCCCGATGAGTTCGTCGGAAAGTAGCTCGGGTCGTTATATCGTCCTCTCGTAAAATATTAATAGCGATTGATGATCTTTCGTAAGCACGCGGGCACACATGGGGTCGGTTAGGGTACAGGCGAATAACATAAACAGTCGGACCGTACGGACGCGTTTGACTTCGACGATCTATATCTCGGTCGATCGTCTAGGAAACGAGATGGAAATTGTTTCCTCGAGTGACCTGTTTAATAATTTAAAAATACAGTAAAGAAAACTAGAGTTTCAACCGTATAATTGAATAACAGGATATAAAATAAGCTATTGCTAAAATGAATATTTCAGATGCATTTCCTTTTTTTGAATTTTCAATCACCTTAATGAAACATACGTTGGCTGACCTGATTCTTAACCCTTATTTTATAAACGTTTCGTAGCTCAAGTCCTTCATTTTGTTTCTAGTCGCAAGATGCACACCTCTGCTCGCGTAGAAAACGATGTCATAATCGTCGTGTTAAATAATAACGCTTCGCGAAACGGTATTATTCAACGTGCCAAAGTACCTAAAAGAGTTGGCCGAGATATTTGTCGCTTTTACATTGTACCATTCGTTTACCTGTCCTCGTGGGCAGTGCTATTAATTCCACTTAATTAATCGACGGTTATTACCGTTTAAAACGGAACGAACGAAAATGATTCATGGAGCATTATGAAAGTGTTTCCAAATAGCAAGATGATGGATGAGATTTCGACCGGTGAATGTACATATCCGAGTAGGTAATATTAGCTCAGACTGCAACGAACATGATCGAAGTACTGTTAGGCACCCCCGGATATTTTATTGCCTTCTATTATTGTTACCAAACGTAATGGCGATCGCACGAACGATTAAACGTTTCTATGAAACACCCGGTACATTGTTTTTTGCGTTCAGAGGTTATAGCCCCCGAGGATGATGATCTCTTCCATTTTTAGACCTCAATTGTCACGCGTTATTGAACGCAATTGAACAAAATTTATCATCTTACCTCCGTTTCTCACCGACGAGATTCACACGTACAGCCCTCGGTTCGCGCGTGGTAATGTTGCTTAATATTCTTAATCGTCGTACAGGACAGTGTCGAATATTTTCCGCGCCAGTTTCTCGCACATGCGAGATTGATTCGAACCATTATGCACGCGGGCGCATACGATGGCCGTTATGCGAGCTCGTAGGCAACGGGCTACGTGCGGCCTGGTGTACATAATAAACGTTTTCTTTTCCTCGTTGGCATAATCGACGAGCTACACGGTTCAAACTTAGCGCACCGCGGAGGATCCGTCTCGCTATTAACGCCTCGTCGAGCACGGATTCCGATGATGCGCGAAATGTTATTAAAGTGGCTACGACTGATGAGAGAAACGAATTTCCACGGTCGATGAACCACGCGACACGTAATGCCACGCGTCATGGTGACTATTTGTTGTTCTCGCGATTCCCGGTTATAAATGCACACTCACACACGAGACACTTCCATTTATAACACTCGACCAATAAAATATGCATGTCAAACTCAAGCGTTTGGAAAATGAACAAATGCATATAAATAGTTGATCCACCGATCGTCATATTTTAATAATAGTTAGCTCCGACGCTTCTGTTTGGTCCCGTAAATGTTCAGTGGGGTTCAAAGTCAGGATGTGGCAACGGAACAGTGTACAATGCCCATTGTAAGAGTTTGAATGCTTTGTTGTACGTGCGTAGATACCCGGGAAACAAATAAGATTATGGTAGTTTTTATCTTGCGTGCAACGATCGTTGAGATTGTCTGATTCGTTTCGTTCTATATTTGCAGAGAGATCGCCAACGTCGGTGAATCCACCAAGAAGACTGGTAGCCAATGGACGCGGTAGCCAACAGAACCGTGTCAATAGTTTCGAGAGCAAGAAGAACTGCGTAGAAATGTCGACCATCAATCTCGGTGAGTGTCGAGGGGCCGGTAAATGCGCCCCAAATTATGCGACGAGTTCGCATACAGTATCGAACAAAAGTATTGGCGCGGGCAAGCCTGTATGTAAGTCTCGAAACTTACTTGAAACGTAAGTCTCAAGCCTCTAAATTAAGCGTACGACAAATTGAGAGACACAAGTTCATTGGTAAATACTTATTGCAGAGAAAGGTACGAGAAGGATCGAGCATAGCAAATGAAAAGCGGGAAACAACGGTAGCTGAAAGAAAAATGCTATTTAATTTACTCCATCGAGGAAAGTCGCATTCAACGATTGGCAAAATCTTTAATTGAAATCGTTTTACTATTGGCGGTAAAAAGGAAAGTGAATAGTACAGGATTCTGTTGAGTTATGTAACGAGAAGTATTATCGAGAGTTGAGAGCGACTTTTGTTCAGCGAGTATTGTACACGTTGCAAGTGTCGAGACCTTTTTCCAACATCCTCTATAAATAAAGCCTCTGTCTTTACAGTTTCGGCGACACGAGCCTTTTAGTCTTCGGGAGACGTTGGTCTGCAACACTTTTAGCATTACACACCCCATATATATATAAATGTCTGTTCGCTGATTGAACGGAGGAAACGAAAGGTCGAGGGCACCGCTGCGTGCTTCCGGTTGGAGACCTAGTACGACGAAGAGAACACTTTTTCTCTGAACGCCTGCCCCTATGCAACTGTTCGTGCTCGTTCGTATCCGCGACAACGTGTTCTATGCTTTATCTGCGTGTCGATAGCGAACTACCGCTACCAAGGTTCTATTTTCAGTGAGAGGCGTAGCATTGAAAAGTATTACTGGCAAACGGCCATGCTGGTTTCGGCAAATAGATATTACTGCGTCTATCGTTTCGTCGTTTACCTAGAAAATGTCTATCAAATAATGTTCATCGTTCCTCGTCAACCCCTTGTACAATGACGAGCCTGACTCATCAAAACGTTCTTTACGCTAAGTTTCACGATGACGAATAGGGTTTTCCAAAGAAAAGAGATCGATGGATCTTTCTGCCTAGAATCTCAGCGATATTTCATTTGATTCGCATAACCTTAGCGCCGTGTGCATTTTTTTAATGGCTGGTATTCCTCCGAGTCAATTATTTATACGATCTACGCTACGAACAACGCCTAACGTTAACGCTTTCTGCGTAAATTTACGACCGAGAAGTGAAAATGCATCGAACGTCCGCCGGCATCGTGGCAATGTTTACGTTTTCTTTCGCAACTTTTCCTTGAAATGGAAACTTCGTTCTTAACAAACGTAATACTCGACCGTTAATTCGTAAAGCGATATACGATGAATCTAATTTAGGCGAGTTCTTATTTCGTTGTCGCCGATCGTACGATAATTGGCCGCCGTGGGCGTACACCGGCGGCGTCGTCTTTGTTTTCGAAGTCAGGTAAAAATCGTAACGGTAGGGCGTCCCTTTTGCCCGTGGCGGAGTGTACGATTTAAACCCCCTGCCGCCACACGAACGCTGCTCGTTGTTCCGGCAGTTCCTCGACAACTCGAAACGGGAAAACAACGGCGTTGCCACTCAGTCTGCCGGTTCGTTTTGTCCCGTGCGGGTCGCTGAAATATTCCGTCCCGCGGACGTGATTTGTGACCTACGTGTTCCCGACGCTGTTTCGTGATCGGCATTATTAGCGACGACCCACCGAACGTGGTTCGCGCCCGAACGACGATTACGATAAGCGAGCAGCCGGTTTCGATACAGACAGTGTACGGTTCGTATGACCGGAATATCGAAGCAGCAATGGTTTCCTCGTACCATCGTAAATATTCTGGTATTTATTTATTTATTTACTGGCGGTCCTGGTACGCGTACGACGCGTGACCCAATTTCTCTTTGTTTCTGGGCTGTATTTTCGCGTCGAACGACCGTGACAGCAAATCGTAAACGAATTACCGGAATCAGAAACAAATACCTGTACTTCTAGATAATCGTTAAAACTGTATATTTGTAAGGAAAAGAATTTTTCTAAAGCTACCCTAGTTTTCACCGTGAATATTTTCTTTTCGTCGTAGAAACATAGTTTTGTCGTACGTTGCGTGATATAGTTTTACTACGAAAGACTACGAGCTTGTACAGACGTATTATTTCGCGCGGACAGTGAAACGGTTCGCACGAACGGTACTCGTAGAGTCGAGGATACGTCATTTAAGGCACTGCCGGTGTCCGCGTGTGTGTAACGTGGTCTCGTTAACGCAGCGAATTCTATTTTTTTCAGAGAAAAGTCCGTCAGCTACGCGAAAGCCGACAATAACGAGGAGATTAACAACCACCATCGCAGCGAAGCAACACGGTTCAACGACATCGACGAAAGGTATATCGACATTTTCGCATCTTCGTCGTTTTCTTTTACCGTGTTCGCGGAACAACCGCGACAACCGTTTACCGCTGCTCGAGAAACGTTTCCTATTCTCTTATCCGGTCGAACAACAAAGGAAAATTGAACAGAGTCGGCAATTAAATATCGTTCTCTAATTTTCCGCGAAGATACGATCTAACTTGGTTATTAAATCGTCATCGTGGATAGAAAGTGTAACATAATAAATTTGTTGGGTCACATTATTTACATTGAATGGGGATTATGTAACATTACGGAGTCAGTGTAACAGAGTCTGTGAAACACGTTTGTAAAACGACTCTTTCTTTTAATTGGAATCTCATACAATACTGGTATTCTCATATTTCTCAATAAAAATGGCGATGTAATAGCTATTAGATCGTGTGCATTTTACCGAGAAATTGGCGAAAATGATACAAGTTTTAATCAACCTTTTGCGTACGAACCGACCTAATAACAGTCTTCCGGTGGGACTGCATATTTAACTCGTTCGTGCTCGATGCGTGAAGATATTTAGATCAGGTAACATGTTGAGACTGGCCAATGGTCGCCAATGATATCGCAATTAATTTCATAACAAACTAACTTGCTCAAAAAATTCAGTATACCTTTCTTCAGAAATGATAAATTCCTTTTTGCAATGATTCTGATAATCTCCTCTAACGGCCAATTTTCTTAAAAAAAAAAAACTTGCAGCGGTTTGTTTGCAATAAGAAATTCTCACTTGCGCTAATGGCGGATTAATTGCACCGCGGAACCTTTCTTTTAAAGTAGTAATCGCGGTATAAAAAAATGGCGTTCTTTCCACTATTGTGCTCGGTGAGGATAATACTACGAGGAAACATCATCCCAGCGTGCTTTCTAATTCATTGACCGCGCTACTCCGACAGTAGCTAGTTTCTAAAAAAGTCCCACGGTCATTTTGCGGTGCGTATACGTAGAAGCGTTTCTCCGCATGCACGAGGACGCACACGTGCGTGTCCCTCCTCGTGGTCTGTCGTTTCGAAGAAAGTCGTAGCTTTCACTGGTCCTCGGATACACTAAACCCTGTTCCCCGCCTTATGGCATCGGTTTTCGCTCGAAGCTGCTGAAAAAAACCCCATCGATCTGTCGATAACAGGTATCGTGGAACGAGAATTGGGCCTCTTCTGCATTCCTTCTTCAAGCCCGATTGTTTTGCTCCACCCATTATCTGTGTTTATGGATAATTTTAGAACACGAGTTCTTTTGTAGAAATTAAAACGTATTTAAGCATCTGATACATGGCAGATACGGCAGCCATAAACTATTCCACTATTCCCAGAAGCATAGAACGTATTAATACACAGTTAAGTAAACAATGTTATAGAAACAATACCGCTTTAATCAAGTGTTGCTGAGTATACATAGATCGATAATGTGTTCCTTCGACGTAGTTTTATTAATTTTTTCAAGGCAATTAAAAGCATCGTAAATTTTAGATTCTTCGTAACGTTTTCGATCTTTTACGCAATTTCTTTGGTATTTTCGAACGTCCAACGTTCGTCTTTCGGATTCTTGTTTTCCCTCAAACGAGGGTTGATCATTTCTAGCGCGTACCGTACGTGTTTATCTGGAACAAATTACCGAAGCAAAGATTATTATCAATGACCGTCTGCGTCCTAGAAACCACCGAATTGCAGGTCGAGTTTCTACGAGTCACGGTCTTGCACTTCCTTTCGTTTTAATTTATCATTCTATTAATCATTCATGAAGAAGCCGGAGAGATAGATCGATGGCCAGAGCGAATCGTGGAAATTGTTTCTCGCTGTTTCGACGAGTCGTTGAACGCCGAGAAATAAAATAATTTCAAGCTTGAAAATTGAAAGGAGCATCTCGATTGTCGAGGTGTTTCTAATTACGGACGCGTTACGAATGTGACGAAACTCAGATATCGACGACTGGAATCGCAAATTGTCCTCTAAGGTCCTGGCGGAAGAGCGTTATCCGATCGTCGATCACACGGATCATTATCCTCGAATTACTATACCTTGGACACGTATTGTCTCGTACGTATACGGCGAACCGTCTACCATCTAGGGTTGACCAATTCCAAATGGAAAAGCGAATTTATTCGGAGCACGGGCTCCTTGAAATAACTCGTCGCGATCGTGCTCGCTCGAGCGGCCGTCATTATCTTCGTTATCCTTTCCTTTTTCTATTAGCGGAATGACCGATTCCGTTGAAACGAACCGCGGGTCTTTAAAGTACTTCTCATATTTACGACCCATGAAATCGGCAGGCGGAACGATAAATAAAGTAACAGGCGTACCCCGCGCGGCATACTCGAATGGGTTCCCGCGTGTTAATTCTGTTGAAATAATGGAATCGCTGTTTTTCTGCACCGTGGAAACGTTGATCGGAGACTTTCACGGGCAGGTGGAAAAAAAAAAAAATTAGGTATATTAATGCAATTATGGAAACGTATGCGGGCATTGTGGGTCATATCGGAGCCGTGTGTATGAAGCGCGTAGAGCGCGTGTCCGGTCGGACACGGTTTTCCGCGTGTCCATCGTCTTCGTCTTCCTCGAGGTTGCACCTCGATTTCAAGGTGGTGGTAGGAGTGGCCGAGAAGGAGGAAGGAGGGATATATCGCTCCGCGAGGCAGCCTGTGGCTCGTGCTAATTCAGTCGAAGTGCGGACTTGGCCAGCAAATCGTTACAAATGACGATTCCGATTACATCTGCTTCGCCGTTTATCGTTCGATCGTCGTGATCGAACGATTCGAATGCGCCCGCTCTTCTTCCAGCTCTCGTACGCGCTAACGCGAATCTAATAGGGGAGATCAAAAAAAAAAAAAAAAAGAAAAAAAAAAAAAAGAAAAAACGATCAACGGAGCAATTACGCGACGCGAAAGAATCAACATTCCGTTACATTTATCCGAGCAAACAGAACAGAACAGTGTAAGATCGCGATCCGAATAATCGCCTCGAAACATATTCGATGCGCGAGGGAGTTCGTTTCGTTGCCGGAACAGTCGTTCGCCGGCGGTGTAACGTGTAGATCCGCCGTCCAATTATAAACAACAGTGGAAGTGATAAATACGCGAGTATCGCGTGGCTGCTCGGGAAATTCCCCGGACGAGACGTCGATGTACCAGTTAAAAGGCGGTCCTCGAATTCCCTTCGTCTTCTAGGACCATCGTACGCCTGACCTTAACCCAGAGTGTCTTCATTGACTGGGACCCTCGGTGCTCTTGAACGCCCAAATAAAGTTCATCGATTCGACGACTCGAGTTGCTTTATCGTTCTTTTCTTTTTCTCCAAGCCCCTGATAAAGGATCAGGCTCGAGAATCTCGCGTGCTTTCACGTACGTCGTCGCGGTAATAATGGGAGGATGAACCAGCCAGTGACGCAGTCAGGCCAAATAATCGACGTTACGTTTTAACGCGCGCGTGTCGCGTATGCGAATTTTCCGCGTCCAGCGACTTTGTCGATCGCGTTTTCACCGGTTGCCCCGGTACGAAAGATCCTGAAAAACAGGTAGCCCGACTTTCCAAGACCGGGGATCTCTCGGCGGTTTTCTCTCGTCGAACGAGTTTTCCGCGCGACTTTCTTCGATACACCTAAATCTGTCGCGTAACATGACTGGCGATAGTCGATTTCACGGTGCGTTAGAGCGGTTCTGGTGTCCGTCGACTCTCGTCACGATGACCCGTTCGTCGTCGCGGAACGACCGTGGACGGGACCACTGTTCCACGCGATAACAGCGGCCGTCACTCGATGAACGATGGAGAAACAAAACAGCTAGAACGATAAATGAGCCGACCACACGGTGGAAATAACGAATTTCACTCGCGGTTCGAAGAATCCTAATGGTGATGGGCCCGGTGACGTTGGTTGCAGATCGTGAAACCAAGGAGCACAGTAATAACTATGTAGTGACAAGGGCGTCCTTGGAGACGCGGGACCAGGCCGCACAAACGGACATACCCTATGAGGCGATTCACGTGAAAAGGGCGGAACAAGTCATACAGGCCCTTTCCATCACCGTCAAATATCTGGCCTTTCAGGTACGTTCCCTTCGATCTTGCTTTATCAATAAGAGCAACGTTTGCAGTTACAAAACTTCTGTCATTACTGTTCGATCCACCCCCGATAACTTTACTAACACTCCTCTGTTTTGATCAGTTGGACGCCTTTTCTACTCCAAAGTTAAAAAAAGATTTCGAGAACATGAAGACGGAATGGATGTCGTCGTGCTCGGAGATCGAGGAGCTGAGATCTAGAAACCTCGGCATTGAAGAGAGGCTCGAGTCGGAGAGGGAGAGTCATCGAAGAGCCTTGGACCAGCTTCGCGAAGATCGTGAGTCTTGCCAAGAGTTTTATTTGCGTTTCTTTCCGACTCCTGGCTCGTTACGGTGAAAATTACGGTGATGTAATTTGCGCGCACATTGCGGCGCCAATCGTTTGTTTGTTTGTTTTTTTATGTAGCATTGTATTCGAATCACGATATTGTAACGACTACCGTTTCGTTTTGTTTCATGTATGCGTTGCACGCGACGCGTGTCTCCAGCTTCCAGCCACGTATCGTACGATAATGATATTACCTCTGTAACGAGCATAATGGTCTCGATGTCGGTGACGAACGACGAAGGTTTCAAGTGGAGCAATTGTTAATTAAAATCCGCGAGGCGTTCGGTGCCCACGCGCAGCCCGGGTCGCGTTGAATAATTCGGGCATAAAATTTTCAAAAGCGAGAACGCGCGCGCTCCAACTTCACAAACGCTCGATTTAGTGGCCACGTAACGTTCATCGAGGTTAATTATAGGTTGGCACGTTCGACGGACTTAATCCGTTCACTCCCGTCTCTCGCCCCGCGACTTTGTTTTTCTTCCGTTTTACAATCTGTCCCGTCTACGTCAATCATCCGGGTAGAAAAATGTTTGGCAATTATGCGCGTTACCGAAGATCGCGACGGTCTCGACGGCCTTGAGGTATATCGAGAGGGTTGGTCGCTCAATCTTCTGGTACAAAAAATATTTATCGTTCGCTGTGGGTTTCAAAATATAATTGTTGGAAAGCCATGGAGCAATGCACCGTTAACTTTCCTAAGATTTGGGATCCAGCAGTGAAAGTCACGCGTGCAGGGTAGCGTGGCTTTTGTAATAGAATGATTAGAAGAGGAAAAAGCGAGATGGATATATTAAAACTGTATTAAAGAGTTCCCAACCATATGTTAATACACCCCATTCTCATATTCAGAAAGATGTTACCCTGTATAAGTATAACCATTCTTCTTTCATCCATTACGATGTGGAGTAATATTCTACTTAAGATCAGAGCTTTATAGAGCTATATGAATAATAATCTTCCCACTTATATGCGTCTTAACGACACTTGCGTTTACTCAGATCGTCACGTTTCTATCCATTATGCTAGCTGCATATTTTTAGTCCCCTATCACCGAACTCGAGCAATGATTTTCAAATCATTATCGAGATAGCGATGCACGTCGATTTAAAAGATTTGATTCCGTTAATCGTAATACTTTTTCTAAAAAAAAAAATTATGTTTATTTGGCTTTCACGATTACTTTCTACCATGACTACGTAATTATTTAAGTACCAGATTCCACTCCACGTAAAGCGTGTAATTATTTACCTTATAAACACGATGTTATTTTTGGTATTTCTCAAGACTCGAACTTGAAACCGGTTCATTATTTTTATAAATGGTCTAGCAAGCAATTTTTCAATGCTGATGATTTAAAGGTATTTGTAAAGGTAAGCACTGAAACCACATTTACGCTTGCTGCAATCGAGCTTGAACATGTATGCGTTTCGCGTAACGACAATATGCACACTTACAACGTCCCTAAATGTCACGTTATGGTATTATGGTGTTTAGCACCTTCGGAATTTACACGAACCTTGCTCGTGCATTCTTTTTATGCCAGCAGTCGTCGTAAAGATACGACGACGGAAACGTAGTATTAAGGATATAAAATCTTGTGCCTTCGCGACTATCATTAACGTTTCGTTTAATGATACGCCGCTGCTTGCCTTTGCATCAAATTCCACCCTTATCTTGTGTGTTCAACTAATAGTTTTTACGACCGGGACGACAAATATTTTTTACTCCATGATAATCGGAGCGACGTAACCCCTGTGACATACTTCAAAGCTGTTGAAAACAATGAGGCCATCGCCATTGTACGTAATAACCAAATTCATATTGAAAATGAAATCTTGGTTTCTTTAAACCAGGCATACCGAATCATAATTTTATACTTTACGTTAATAAAATACCTACACTCGTCTTGAACAGAAATAACGACATTCAGATTCGGGTCGATGCGGGCCCAGATAGTAACTCAAATCAAAGAGTCAAAATAAAAAGAAAATTCTGCTACGTTTGCACTAAATTAATTATTTTCCACCAGTGGAGGCACGTCATGCGGAGCAAGTTGCTACCTTAGAGACTGCGCTGCAGGAGGAGAGGCGCAGGTGCGAGTTGAGGCTACGCGACTCCTTGAACGAGGCCGCGAAGGAACACCGAGCCGCGATGGTAAAGCTGCGCTCGGAACAGGAGGCGGAATTGTCGCGAAAGGAGGCCGAGTTCAAGAGAAGTTCGGTGGTGCACGATCAAGGGGCCGCGCTCACCGCGGAGGTCGAGTCATTGCGATCGGTGCTGGAGCTGAGAAGCCAGGAGAACGCCACACTGAGATCGGAATTGGACAACATCAGGCGAGAGATCGAGGACAAAGAGGCTTTGCAGCAGCGCGCGGACACTCTCGAGGCCAGATGCGAGGACTTGAAGGCGCAGCTTCAGTGCAAAGAGGCTTTCGAGAGGCAGCTATCGCACGACAACGAGGTGCTGCACGAGTCGATTCATCAGGTCTCGAAGCAGAACAAGCGGCTGGCGCAACGAAACGAGGAGCTGCAATGGCGATTGCGTCAAAAAAACGAAGTGGTGACCGTTCTTGCGAACTTGACGCCTAGGCTGTCGCGGTCCCTTGGCCCGGAGCACGTCGAGCACAGTCTTTCAGCGGACAAGAACGGTCCACAATCGTCATCCATGGTGAAGTTTATGGTGGAGAAAGGTGACTCGGTCTCGTGGACGTTGGAGATCGACGACGAGTTCTCGAAAGGATCGGCGGATGGATCGCCGACGGCGACGCCGCCGAAAATGGCCAGACCCGAGGCCGCGACGTCCGTGTCGCGGCAGGGATCGCTTAGATTGACTTCCCGTAGGCCTTCCGTGGACATGAGGGCTAGATCGAAAAGTATCTCCGTTACGGATTCCGCCCGTGTAGAGGAGTCCCCGTGGTCGCCGACGTGCAACTCCACGCCGATCGCTCGACGAAGACCACGGAGCGATCCGTCTTCTTCGTCCTCGTCCACCTCCTCGTCGTCCTCCTCCTCTTCCTCGGCAGCTACAAACTCTTCGTCCACTACAAATTCCGCGGTGGCCGTCGCTGTTGCCGCCGCCGCGGCAGCTGCGGCGGCCGCCGAAGATTGCGGCGCCGGTCAGAGACCGCAGGAGGCCGGCGGCGAGGCGATGATCTCCGAGGAGGCGTCCGCCACGAGCAGCGAGGACGAGTTGTCCACCAGCAGCGATATTCCTCCGTTGCCGATACAGTTCGCCTGGGGTAAACCGATCAAGTAACGTTCCGGCCGCCCCTTAGCTTGTCGCGCGATATTGCTTCGATCGCGAACGGCTACGCGATTCGATCGTAACAACAAGTTCATCCGTGTAATCGCCACGGTGTCCGGCGGCAATTGCCCCGACTATTTCCAAGGATAAACGACGTCGAATATCCTCCGCGCGGAAACGAACGTTTTCTCGCGGTTCTTTCAAACGTTGTACGCGCATTTTTTCTATTACCTCTCTGTACCTGTAACTTGTACGTATGATCGCGAAGAGACAGGGAAGCGTATAGCCGGTGGAGGACACTGTACCAACTCGTAAATTAAGTAACGCGCGCAAACTAACGGAAGCATGTTTGGATAGCAGAAATTAGGCTGGACGTACATTGAGTGCAGGTGACCGCAGCGCAGCAAACAATATTGAAAACGATATTATACTTTTCTTTTTCTTATTGGACACCAATCGTTCCATCGATAGAATTTTTCGATATTGCATCTTTGAAACCCATTTAACTACGTTACAATCTCTGTAGTAACGACGACCATTTATGGCAATTGAACACAGCTTCCTCGTGCGTAGTACCCCTTTGACATTGTAAAGTGTGTGCCTAACGTGAATTTTATGAACAAACATATCTGGATAATTGTGACGACGAAAGGTTCATTCGAAGTATCGAAATTTAATTATAGACGAATAACGAGACACGGGGGCGGGTACGAAAAATGTCCCCTTACTATTTAAATCGCGCAAAAATATGCGATGTTTTACATCATTTGCAAAATGCTAAGCGCGTCATCGTGAGTTCAATGTGTGTCTCGTGTCGAGGATCCAAACGAGAGGGTTCGATAAAACTATAACTGATCGACCGTGCGTGTCCTTACGAATTAACTTGAGCTTAAATACGATAGCTTGAGCATGCCCTAAGGAGTTCGCTACGTGTATCTTTTCCGCCGACTAGACGTACGTTTTCGATATCGTTTCGAAACGATTGTGGATCAACAGCGAGATCAACGCGAGGATAAAGAAGTTAGTGTTTGTTCAAGCACGTAGATTAGGGATGATTTTTACGGTGTGGCAGGGTTTTCAAATTATGACTGTTGCGTTAACCACGATTGCTGAGCTGACTTCTTCTATCTTTGCATCGACTCGGCGTTTTCTCGAATCCAGAAGTTCATTATTATATACGAGAGATCGCGCGGAACGGACGGTCCTTTGCTTCGCTAACCGTATGTTGTACCGATATCGTTTTAAATATACGTATTTTATAACCGCAGAGTATATTTTTTGCGATCTTAGGTACTAAGGGAGTTTCGTTCACTTTTTTCGAATGAAGCATACGAAACGAATGAAATCAGACAGCATGGATTCGATTCTGCTGTGCACGAAACGAAAATTACTTTGTCCTTTAGGATAGAAAAAATGCGCGTAAAAGTTCGGTTTATTCCGTTTGATAATCTGTCGTCGGTTTCGATGATGGATGTTTACGGGCTACCAGCGATTTACGAGTCCCACGTGTATTTCTCTGAACCGAAACGAATCGGGTCTCACACTGTTTGTTTGATTCGCGACACTTTTACACATGTCCGTTTTATAAGGTATAATGCGTTTATATTACATCTGTACATAAACAACAACGATGTTTATAAATTAATTAGTCTTTATCGCAACCATTGTAAATAGACAACGACCGTCAGTCAAATCGATGATCCTGTCCTCGAGAAAAGAGAAACGTCGATGAGCCACTCACTGCGCTTACGAAGAACACTAATTCGTCGTTGATATGCAGCTTACCGAACAATACGATTATCGTGGTTCGTCGCATTGAAATCGATTACTTTTCCTGCCCCTTTACCCGTCTATCGAACGTAACGTATTTTACATTGAAACAATGATTTTTTCGTAACGTTGAATTTTTATTTCGACACTAATCACGACGATGTATTATCATTCATGATACATTATCGACATGGAAAGAGGAAGCTGATAATATTCTTAAAGTTACATACGTTTTATTGCCAAACGCTGATGAAATCGATGCAATTTATCTGTAACCCCCCGTTTTACGTACAACATCAGATCTACAGATGCTAATGGTATTTCAGGTACCACTTGTTAACCGACTGCTGCATCGAAGGATAGTCAGTCACTGAATAAACAGTCGATTAATTGAAAATGAAACTCCGTTCCACGGACAACTGGAAAAGTATGTTCGGTAGCAGTAGTATAGGAATAATTGGAAGGTGTCGAATATAAGAAAAAAAGCAAGTATTATTCGCCGAGAAGTGTGTTCTCTCTCTCACATGTGCTGGCAAATTCAATGTATTATATACCTATCAAATAAATATTATCTGAATTAAGATAAATCCTCTGGCGGTTCCATCATTCGATGATTATTTACATTCAAACGCTTTAAGAAAATCAATTCTCATTCTTCAGTCGTAAATAAGAGTTATTTTTCGGTTCTGTTTCAATTATAGAAAGAACTGTTTTTTATACTGAGCTTAGTTCTCGAAATAATAGAGTTTGAAGATTTTATTTTTCTAGCTTTTTCAATAGAAATAACCAATTGTCATAAAACGATTAACATTGACTTAAATTATTTGCCATATCTTCGTCAATTTGAAAGATAATGCAATGAGATTTGGAGGAAATATGTAGGAAACAATGAGAAATTTAATTATGCATTTTGCACAAAAAAGCATAGATGTTCTTGCATTGAACTGTATAATTTTTAATTAGAATTGTCATCTGTTATCGTAGGCTTGCCACGAGATGTCGTTCGTAAATGTTTGATTCGCGATTTGTTTTCCAGTTCCCATTTGACGGGGACTACATTTTGTCAAAGGTTGTACTTATTTCCGTGTATTGTAAAGTTATTTTATTACTGACATGCGTTCTTATGGCACTTCATAAAGAAGCCAATACAACCAAGGAAAAGAATAGGTTATTCGATGATTATTTTCAGTCCTGTTTACTAAAGTGTCAATTTGCGTAATGGAGGGTTCAAAAGTGGAAAAAAGATTAATATTAGACGATTCCGATGCAAAACCTCTTGAACCCATTTTAGTAAGGATTGACAAAAGTGGATGTGCACCTAATGACATTGACATTGATAAAAATGAGGTATTAATGAATATTGGTTACCCGTCTTTTCCGAAAATGTTTCTTGGCGTTTGTTTGACATGTTTCTAACATGGACTTTTGAATTTTTCAATAGTTTAAAATTGGTCGTGCGAGGGACAACGACGAAATTATTTTAGACACAATGATATCTAGAAAGCAGTGTATGTTTAGGTGTGAAGGAAACGAAGAATGGACCATTAAGGACATAAGTTCTTCTACTACGTTTCTGAACGATACTCCTCTGATTTTTGGATCGAGTCAAAGGATCTATGATGGGGACATTGTTCAGTTTAGTACAAGCAACCAATTTAGGTATATGTTTACTCTTGTTATCAAAGAAGAACATAGAAGTAAAAGACCTAAGTTGGAAGAACAGATAATGGACAATGTTTTCATAGAGCAAGAGACGTTTTCAAAAAATCAGGAATGTCAGAAAAGAGTTTTAAAAGACAAATTAGAGACAAAACAAAAGGAACAAGATGAATTGAAACAGCAATTAGAGCACCTTTTAAGTCAGCAAAATGCTACAAAGGAGAACACTGAAGATTTGAAGAAACAAATTATAATATTAGAAAGCAAAATAGAAAGTGGTAATGTTCAAGAGCAGCATTTGCAAGTGATATATGCCGAACTGTTAGAGAAATTAGAAAACGAAAGAGTACAATTTGAAAAACGATTAAATGATGAAAAGCAAAAATGGCAGGAAGCATTGAACGTTAGTAAACAAGAAAAAGAAACATTAGAAATTAAAATGAAAGAGCAGATGGAAAAATGGAGGGAAGAACAACAGGCTGAATGGAAGAGTGTTATGGAAAACAGAGTTAAAGAAGAGAAAAATATACAAACTCAGTTATTAAATGAAAAAACAGTCTTGGAGGAGAAACTAAAAGAAATTGAAAAAACTTTAAAAGAACAGGAAGCTAAAGCAGAAACAGTACAGAATAATGGTATAATTTGCTATATTCACAATTAGAGCATTAATTATGTAGGTGATATGTAACAAATTAATTAATATTTTATTTACAGTTGCAGGACCTTCTGAAAATGTTAATGATAGTTGTATACTTTTAGAATTTGTAAACAATCCTTCAGAATATCATATCTTTGATACTATAGATTTAACTTTGCCTACTCAGCTTAGTATAGATAACAAAGAAAGAGAAAATGTACTTGATAAAGTTAGCGATATAATGAATGAACAATTAACGTGCAGCGTATGTTCAGAATTATTTGTGGAAGCAACAACACTAAGTTGTATGCATACATTCTGTCAACATTGTATAAAAACGTGGATCAAAAAACGAAAAGAATGTCCTGTGTGTAGAGCACCAGTGGCATCAATGAATAGGTCAATAGTTCTTGATAATTTTATTGAAAGCATGTTAGAGAATTTACCCACTGATCTCAAAGAAAAGAGGAATGAGGTCGTGGAAGAAAGAAAAGGTAAGCAGAAAAAAAACAGAGGGTTATAAAACGGAATTTTAACATTCATAAATCTGTTTAAATTTTTTTAAATTTATGTCTATGACATCTGAATAGGTATCATCTAAAAAAATTTTATAATGTTTTAGCAATGAAGCGTAAAAAGAAAATTCGTTGAAACATTTCTACGAAAAAAGATAACTCGGTCTTTGCAAAAATGTCTTCTATTGATACGTCCTGTTTCTGTACGTTTCATCATCAAATGATACTAAAATAACGTTACAAATATTTAAATGTTAATATTATAAAGATAAGGTGTAAAAATTAAAACATACAAATAGATGTATCTTTTATTTTGTACTATAAACTTTTTAAAAAAAGACAAATGACAGATTTACTATTTGCTAATTATTAATTTTAATATATTCCACGTGAAAAAGAAATTCAAATAAATCGATAAAGTATGGTTACAGAAAGAAAAATAAAACTGCCCTTTACAGGTGCAATCTAAATTACTGCGCACACGTGTCCATAAGTTTTTATTTGTCGGTATATTTTTTGAATTTTAATAATCGAATTCGAAGAATATGCTGACAAAATTTTGACCATTAACATCTAGGACACTGTATACGAAATCATCGATTGATAACTTGTGGGAAATTACTATCAATTGTAATTTTTGGTTCCCTGATAATTAATCTAAATTTCGTTAACGAAGTCGCAACATTAAAACTGCTCTACGGAAAATATGGTTTGGAAAGTGTTTTACGTTGAATTAATAAAATCAGAGTTCTTTAAATTATTTTATTAATGAAAATATTAAATTCACTAGCAAGATACTAAAGAATCTAAATCGCCATCTAGGCGTGATAAATTCTAACTATTTTTCTGCATCGTGTCTTGTATCATTGAGGATGCAACCTTTACTAAAAATTCAATTTCAGGATTAGTTCGGTATAACTCGGTGCATTCATCGTGGTTCATCGCTAATTGGCTGTACCATTTTACTGCCATGCTGCCACTGTTCTTGTAAATAGATTATCAATCTAATGATTAAACCATTTATTAAACATGTATCATTGTGTTTTGAATATGAATTTTAATGCGTGTAGTTTAAATACAATGAGTGCTACGAAATCAGAACCGTTAACAACATCACCATAATTTAACGTCGTAATAGGTTATCAATTTAACGAACAAATTTTTATGAAATGTATCGTGCCGTTTATGAGAACGAATTCAGATTCATGTGAATAATATTTTGTGCGTTGTTTAAACGACACGTACGAATCTATCAAAATCCAATGATACATATGTACGTAATAAATAATATAAAACGTAAATAATGCCATCTAGTGTTTCAGCCACGAGACAAATAGAAGCCTATCTAAAAGAGAAGAGAATGCGTTTGACGTTCTGTATTCCCCTCAAACGGAACGAATTATTGGACCTTTGCATAGGTATATATATATGTGTGTAATCGTAATAGCGTGAGATTCCATGAAAATCTGCCTAGCATCGTCTCATCAACGTGCGCACATATGAAAATACGACTTTCAAGAGAGTTGCGAGTGTGGTACCGAACTATACTCTAAACGTCGCGTAAATGGCGAAATATATACGACGACACTAGGGCAAAGTGAGATCTTTTCGTTCGGAGGAGTGCTTTGTCAGTCCGTTGGTCCGATCAGATTTTTGTGTCGCTGACGGACCAAGTACGACGACACGGTTACGTTGTTTTTCGAAGTGGAAAACGACACGTCTTTGGAAGGATGGCGACCTGACCCCTTCCGAATAATGGAATACTGTGCACAACGGTACGTTTCCCCGTGTAAGCAGATCGTATCTACCAAACTATATGTAATTATTTTTTATGCATATCGAATGTGCGATATGCACCTGCACGGCAACAGCTACTCCTTTGAATTCCCTGAAGGTTACATGGTGTTATTACGATAGTGTCACGCTCACAGCCGTCGTCATGACAAATACCTTTCTTTGTACTTTAACGACAATTCACGATTTTAATATCGGATATGTGACCACGTGTCTGTCGTCATTGTATTCGTAAACGTTCTGCGATTCACGATACGCGAACGTGATTACGCTTTATCACGAATTATTTACATGCTCGGATTTTTCTAGACATTGTGTGTTTCGTTAGACAAAAAGGAGCTTGGGAGGGAGAATACTACTGTCAATGTAATTCTTAATATAGACATATCACAGGAGTCTTGTGCATTTATTTTTGTTGCCTTTGTGTTCTTAATTGGTCTTCCCATGAACCAAACACAACTTACTTTTGATATTATCTTTATCATCTAGCATACAACATAGCAACACAACTTACTTTTGATATTATCTTTATCATCTAGCATACATGTTAATTCAATGTAACTTTATGGATATTGGACTTTTAACTTTATCATCTCTGTTTTATTTTCAGATTGTCAGTTTGAAATACGTTCAATTGGTGCTATTAAGCTTACAAGGTAAATTTTATTAATGAAAAGAGATTAAATCTAGTTTATACATTTAATGGTACATAATAATAATTATCATTTGAAATTTAAATTCAGATGACTGATGTTGATCCTGAAACTTTATTGGAATGGCTTAGTATGGGCCAAGGAGATGAAAGAGACATGCAGCTAATTGCTCTAGAGCAATTGTGCATGTTGCTGCTTATGTCTGATAATGTTGATCGATGCTTTGAATGGTATGCAATAAATGTTGGAAATAATTTATTATGGGTACATCGTTCTAATAATAAAATCTGTTATTTGCATTCTAGCTGTCCTCCACGCACATTTCTTCCTGCATTATGTAGAATCTTTTTGGATGAACTTGCACCGGATAGCGTTTTAGAAGTAACTGCTCGGGCTATTACATATTATTTGGATGTTTCTGCAGAATGTACTCGCAGAGTAGTAGCTATGGAAGGTGCTGTAAAAGCTATTTGCAGTCGCCTATCTGGAGCTGGATTAGGTTCCAGAACTAGTCGGGATTTAGCTGAACAGTGCATAAAGGTATTCAGTCGTTTGACTGTTGTCAACTATGATGTTAGATTGTACTAATATATATCATCAATATAGGTATTAGAACTTGTTTGTGCAAGAGAAGCTGGTGCTGTATTCGAAGCTGGTGGCCTTCCATGTGCCTTGTGCTTTATTCGAGAGCATGGAGCTCGTGTCCACCGGGACACATTACATTCTGCGATGGCTGTAGTTACCCGTTTATGCGGAAAAGTGGAACCTCAAGATAAATCATTACCGGATTGCGTTGAAGCTTTATCGACGTTACTTAGACACGAAGATGCACATGTAGCTGATGGAGCGCTTCGTTGTTTTGCATCGTTAGCTGATAGATATTCACGGAGAAATACAGATCCGGCTCCATTAGCATGCAATGGATTAGTTTCCGAACTCTTACATAGGTATCTATTTATGTTCACAATTTCTCGCAAATCACTTGCAGCATTGCATATGTAACATCTTCTTGCAGGCTATCCAATGCCGCAGGGCCTGGCACATCTATAGCAGTTACTTCTGGAAATCCAAAAACACCTCCCCCTTCTAGTACCGCATCGACGATTCCTGCTCCAGAAGCAAATTCTTGTGCTTCTGTTTCTACTATAATTAGTCTTTTGTCAACACTTTGTAGAGGATCACCTTCTATAACTCACGACCTCCTACGTTCCGAATTACCAGATGCGATCGAAAAAGCTTTAAAAGGAGACGAGCGATGCGCTCTCGATTCTATGAGATTAGTCGATTTATTATTGGTTTTGCTATTCGAAGGCAGGTCGGCGTTAGGTCGTAATACAACGGGAGGTCAACCAGGCCCTTTGTTACCACGATTCAGGCGTATGGACAGTGCCGGAGAAAAGTCTCATAGACAATTAATCGACTGTATTCGATCAAAAGATACAGACGCGCTAATAGAAGCTATAGATTCTGGAGGCATCGAAGTAAATTTTATGGACGATGTTGGGCAAACGTTGCTCAACTGGGCATCCGCTTTTGGAACTCAGGAGATGGTTGAATTTTTATGCTACAGGGGAGCAGATGTTAATAAAGGTCAAAGGTCGTCTAGTTTGCATTATGCTGCTTGCTTTGGGAGACCAGCTATTGCTAAAGTATTGCTTAAGTACGGGGCGAATCCTGATTTACGCGATGAAGATGGGAAAACACCATTAGATAAAGCCAGAGAACGCGTTGACGAAGGGCACAGAGAAGTGGCAGCTATATTGCAATCCCCTGGAGAATGGATGTTACCGAATCAAGAACACAGAAAGCCAGAAACGGAAACAGAATTCACGGAACCAAAAGGTGATCCCGAAATGGCACCAGTATATTTAAAACGGCTCTTGCCGGTATTTTGTGCGACATTTCAATCGTCTATGTTGCCCAGTGTTAGGAAAGCCAGTTTAAGTTTAATTAGAAAGATGGTGCACTATATTCAACCAGAATTACTTGTTGAAACATGTGGTTCTGATAGAACAGGAGGTTGTGGAGCTATGCTCGTGGAAGTGATTGCCAATGTGCTGGATAACGAGGTAAGATTAAAATATACTATGCTGTACTATAACGAGTTACTTTTATATACATTTCATTAGGTTCTATGAAAATAAATACAAGCTAATATTATTACAATCTTAGTTAATGTGTTTTAGAATCTTTAGTATTCATGCAGGCAGGCAGGCAGCCAAACAGACAATACTAGTGATTTAGTTAAGATTGTTCACAGGAGCTTGAGTTAAAAACACCATCACCACCACCTCCGCCTCTCAAGCCGTTAATTGGCCAAAAATTGCGTTGCCTCTCGTCGCGCAAGTCTTCCAGTTCCCTGAACTACATTGTTGATAAGACGGTAACGTCTGTTGTATATTTGCCAGTCGCTAGTTGGAAGACCCCTTGTGTCCCTTACATGCTATTCGTGAATCCCAGATTTTTTTTACTGATTCCATTAATAACTACGCAAAGATTTCATTTATTATTAACATTAATGCATTTATTATATAATTTATAAAAAAAAAGCGTGAGATCTAACAAACATAAGCATGTCTTACTCCTGTTCTGACAAAATGTCTTTTATGATGTCAAATATATTTTACAATATCATAAAAATATCCACAATATGTAGTGGAGAAACTATTTTAACTATATGCATTAATACGTACAAAGCCCAACGTGCAGTTTATTCTTTAGCACAGAACTTGACATAAGAGGACAGTTGGGATACAATAGTTTTTTAATACCAAAAGTCAAATGATAATTGTAAATAAGCTTCTCGTTGAATTGCGAGCGAAATTGTTTTACAAACGGGCGTAAAGACTGTAAGATTAGACACGAAGCTGGTTGTCCACTTCTGTCGACTGTCTGCCTGCTGCTGATAGGATTAATGGGCATTTGCTTGTGATTTCGATCAGTCGCGTAATTGTTTTGCTCACAATTAAATTTGTGCTGTTATTATTCATGTACCGTACGTCTTATCAAAACAACCATAAGCAATCTAGACACTTATGTAGTACTTATTTCATATTAAATCGAACAAGCAGGACCAGAAATATTTGTTTAACATAACTGGATTCTGATACTAATTGTATCATTGGGGGATCTGTATCTGAAAACATTTTTTTTTTTTTTCATTTTAATCTCGATAGGAGGATGAAGACGGACACTTAGTGGTTTTACAAATGATACAAGATTTGATGATAAAAGGCAAAGATGAATTTCTAGAACATTTTGCACGTCTGGGAGTCTTTTCGAAAGTGGCCGCATTAGCTGGATCGCAAGAGATCACGCCGGAACCGGAAATCGAAACGAGTCAGTCCGGAGAAGAGCAAAGAATGGAAGATGCGAAAGAGCTTTTGGTCGGAAGAGCTTATCATTGGAGAGATTGGTGCATCTGCAGAGGACGCGATTGCTTGTACGTTTGGTCCGATGCAGCAGCTTTAGAATTGTCGAATGGAAGTAACGGATGGTTCAGGTTCATACTCGACGGGAAATTAGCAACAATGTACTCCAGCGGAAGCCCCGAAGGCGGAACCGACACCTCAGGTGCGTTTTTCTCTTTCTACAATATCAACGCGAGATTCATCACCTACGTATCATCCATATTGCCACTTTCTTTCTTGTCGAAGTATTCCGTTCACTTCCTCACACCCTTTGTGCCAGATAAATTGGCCCTTTTCGGATCACTTTTTATGTTATATCTTTTTCATTTGTGATTAACTTCCGCGAGGGGAATAGTTTAGTAAATAACTGGTTTTACTAACTGCCTACAGGAAAAGGGAGGAATACAGAGTCCGTTGCCACCGAAGGTAGGTACATAACATGTTCAACTCTCCTAGATGCGCACGCTATCCTTCACCCTTTGGTGTACACCATTGATTGCATGAGTACTCCTTTATTTCTGCATGACCCCAAAACAGTTCTCTTGTCACAATATTATTCGGTTCATTAAAAATCTTCACACGGCTCGTAGTTATCCAAACTGTATGAGTTACTAGACATATGTATATTGCAGAGAATCGTGGTGAATTTTTGGAAAAACTGCAAAGAGCGCGTAACCAAGTAAAACCAAATTCGGCGAGTCAGCCTGTGCTGTCGCGTCCCGGTACGACTCGACTGGTCGTAGGAAATTGGGCATTATCCAGCAGAAAGGAAAGCGAATTGTGTATACATAATAGCGACGGTTTGCAACAAGCAACTATTTTAAGAGAAGATTTGCCAGGTTTTATTTTTGAATCGAATCGAGGTACAAAGCATTCCTTTACGGCAGAAACAAGTTTGGGTATGCAAGCGTGCAGTTTTTAATTAATGAATTTTTCATTATTATGCAGTAAAATCGATCCGTAAAAACGTCATGTTATTGTTGGTTTCTAGGTCCAGAATTTGCAGCAGGTTGGGCTGGCAAAAGAGGCAAGAGATTAAGATCTAAGATCGAGGCCATTAAACAGAAAGTTAAAGTACAAGCTCAGGATATTTATGAACGTTATTTCAAGGCTGCTCAGGCACAGCCGCGCGGAGTGGTCGCTAAACTGGGAATAATTGTTAGTCAAATAGAAAAAGCTTGTCAAAAGCAACAGTCTGGAAACCGCGAATGGCGTAATATATTACAAAGCGCGCTAGAGGAACTTAAAATTTTGTTAAACGAGGAAGGAAGAGTGTCTGCGTATGAGTTACATTCTAGTGGTCTGGTACAAGCATTGCTTGCTCTATTAGCGGCTCCACCAGGACCACAACCACCAACGTTGAGAGCCACGAAGCTCAGAATGCAACGAATAGCAGTATTCAAAAATTGTTTCCACACGGCGGACATTAATAAAGAATGCAACTCCGCTAAAATTCTAGTCCATAAATTGGTTTCAGTCTTAGAGTCTATTGAAAAATTACCCGTGTATTTGTACGATACGCCAGGTTCCGGTTACGGTTTACAAATTTTAACTAGAAGATTGCGTTTCCGTTTAGAGAAGGCAGCTGGCGAAAGCTCTCTAATAGATAGATCTGGCCGGAGTTTAAAGATGGAACCGTTGAGCACTATACAGCAGCTAGAGAATTATTTATTAAAGATGGTAGCGAAACAGTGGCACGATCACGACAGATCGACATTTACATTCGTGAAGAAACTGAGAGAGGTAAATAGAATTACTTTCAAGTATCAGTACGACTTCGATGAGAACGGTTTGTTGTATTGGATCGGTACAAATGCAAAGACTTGCTCCGAGTGGGTGAATCCCGGACAGTACGGTTTGGTTGTTGTTACATCGAGCGACGGAGGAAATCTGCCGTATGGTCATCTCGAAGACATTCTAAGTCGCGATCCATCGGCGTTAAATTGCCACACGAACGACGACAAGCGCGCGTGGTTTTCAATCGATTTAGGCGTTTGGATCATACCCACTGCATACACATTGAGACACGCCAGGGGCTATGGCAGGAGTGCATTGCGAAATTGGACGTTTCAAGCATCGAAGGACGGTGTAAGATGGACTACTCTGTACGCTCACGTGGACGATTCGTCGTTGAATGAACCTGGCAGTACAGCCACTTGGACGTTAGAGCCGCCGATCGACGAAACGCAAGGCTGGCGCCATTTACGGTTACAACAAATTGGGAAGAACGCTTCCGGGCAGACGCATTACTTGTCCGTGTCCGGATTCGAAGTTTACGGCGAAGTTACCGGCGTTTGCGAAGACTTCGGACGTGCAGCTAGAGAAGCGGAGCCTGGAGTACGGAAACAACGGAGATTAATCAAGGCTCAAGTAATTCGTCATTTCGTCGCTGGCGCTAGAGTAGCTAGAGGCTTGGATTGGAAGTGGAAAGATCAAGATGGTGTGCCGCCGGGTATGTGTGCAACGATCTATCTTAATAATTAGTCAAACTATAAATGCAACTAGCGTTTAGGACTAACAAACATTTTTTCTTCGTCGTTCCAGGCGAAGGAACAGTAACAGGGGAATTACATAACGGTTGGATAGATGTAACATGGGATCACGGTGGTTCCAATTCTTACAGAATGGGTGCAGAATTAAAGTACGATTTAAGATTAGTAGGTATCGGCCTTGATACAGATAGCGAAACGAAAAATAAAAGCGGCGGTGGAGTTTTAACAGGACGAAAGTCTAGTAGCACTCCTAGTTTACCAGATTGCACCGATACCGCAATGCGTAGCTCGGTAGCGTCGACGGATCAAGCAGCAAGCGCGGACAATCTGGCAGCTAAGGTACAATTTAGAATATTCATTGTTTTGTGTGTAATCGTAAGTGTGCTCCTCTGATTAATTTTCACGTAAACACATTGCAATGTGCTATTGGTTGAAGTAGAGAGAATCATTTGTTTAACGTAGTTTTAATTTTGCATTTACGACGAGCAGCAGGCTGCTGAATCGATAGCAGAAAGTGTGTTGTCGGTTGCTCGCGCTGAGGCGGTTGTTGCTGTAACCGGTGAAGGTGGGGCAAATTCAACGAGTGAATTGTCTGTTGTATTACATCCAAGGCCTGACACTACCGTGACAAGTGATCTGGCAACAATCGTTGAGAGTCTTGCCCTTAATACTGTCCGTTCCGCCAATAGTAACAGCAATCGTGCATCTAGTAGTTCAAAACCACTGTTTGCTACCGTGCGAGGGAATAAGGTGTGAAACTCGTATAATTGTTAATCAGATTATCTTGTTTATGTAGAATATTAATAATATGTTTAAACACACTTATAGCAAGGGGCAAGTTTAATGGGTTTGGAAGCTGCTGAACCACTGGACCGTGTCAGAGAAGGAGCTGATAGATTACGCAATAACACTAATAGCTTTTTAAGCGGAGAGTTACTTAATTTTGTGCCTGTAAGAATCAGCGTATCGGGCGAATCGGAGGAGAACTCATTGAGGATTAAACCCGTTCAAAGACATCACTCCGGAATTGCTGATGGTAAGATGGTAGCTTATTGTTGTTCCGCCTTTTTCTTTGTTTGAACAAAATAATTATAACTTGAATAACTGTTTATTATTTTCCCCCTAAAATAATGTATTTGTTTTCCCTCTTTGTTGTTATTTACTTATTGCGTTTCCACCGAACTAGCTGCCAAAGAATGCAGTCGGGACAAAGAGGCTAGCTCATCGACGCAAAATACAACAGGAGGGTGTCCTGTTGTTGTTACCAATCCCATGTCTGTGTCTGTCCCCAACCTTGCTTGTTCAGATGCTAACAATGCTTTGGAACCAACAAGTGCTACTGGTTTATTGGAAACTTTCGCGGCAATGTCTCGGAGACGAACATTGGGTTAGTGGCCATGTTCTACCATTAACAGTATTTGCATATTAATGTTACAGTTTTATCGAATTAACTATCTTAAAAAAATTTTTCTGCTGTTTTCTGTACTGTTTCTTAATGGATCGATTCTGTAGTTATGTAATTTGTTGATAAAAAGAAACTCTTCTAGGACCTACAGGCGGACAACACATTGCTTCCAATTCTAATACTGGTTCTATTTCACGCGGATCTGCTTGCGTATCGACTTTAGTTCGACTCGCTCTCAACTCTAATTTTCCTGGCGGCTTACTGAGCACAGCTCAAAGTTATCCGAGCTTGACCAGCAGCGGTCAGGTAGCTGGTAGCGGTGTTACAACAACAACTGGACCTGGCTTAGGACAAGCACTAACAATGTCATTAACTAGTACAAGTAGCGACAGCGAACAGGTAAAATTTAGTACACGATAGGAAACGTTTTATGGAAATATATTTTAGAAATTGAAAATTAGGATTATAGAGTTCAATATGGAAAATTTGATTGTATATAATGTAATAAGCAGTTATGGCTACAGGTGAGTCTTGAGGACTTTTTGGAATCTTGTGGAGGTGTTGCAAGTTCCAGTGTCGGTGGAGGTAGGGCAGGAGGCGGACCAACCCTTTTGACCGAATTAGAAGACGATGACGACGGCGTTCTCGAAGAAGAAGAGGATAACGATGAGAATGATCAAGAAGTAGGTCGAGAAATTTTATAAATCGTTATACGATGAACCAAGGTGATCACTTTCAACGTTGAATTATAGGAAGATGATGAAGAGAATGAAGAAGAAGGAGATGGCTGCGAAGCTGATTACGAAGAGGTAATGGTAAGTCGTAGCCTGTTGGCCGCATTTATGGAAGAAGAAACCCCTCAAAGTAGTAAGAGGCGCGCCTGGGATGACGAGTTTATTTTGAAACGTCACTTCTCAGCGTTGATTCCTGCTTTCGATCCACGACCTGGACGAACAAATATTAATCAGGCATGTATAATCGTTGGAAAATATTAGAATTTGTGAAGACTATTTCCTTATTATGAGATTTTATTTATAGACCACAGATTTGGAAGTTCCGTCACCTGGCAGTGAAACTCAATCAAGCGCGCGCGTAGGATCATTGCCTATGCCGAGGCTTGCTTTAAAATTGAAGGGCCCAGGACTTCCAAGCGTGCCAGACGTTGAATTACCACTCACAGAACCACACTCTAGTATCTTTCAAGCTGTACAGGAATTAATGCAATTGACAGAATTAGGCAGCCGGCAAGAAAAACTACGAAGAATATGGGAACCAATTTACACGTAATGCATTTATCCTTTAATTAAAAATACACGATTCATAATTATGTATTCAACTTGTACCATTGTCATTACAGTATAATATATAAAGAAGCTAGGGACGAGGAATCGTCCGGTAGGGCAACTCCCATTGTAACACTGTATTCTCGCAATACAGCTCAAAATTCTTCAGTATGTACCGTAGAAGATGTATTGCAACTCCTACGACACGTTTACGTATTAAGTACTACTCGCGACGACTGTAAACACATCGATTACGAAGAGTCCGAAGAGTCAATGTGTTGGGTTCATCCAGACGACTTTACTTCGAAGAAAATCACAAATAAGATAGTACAACAAATTCAAGATCCTTTAGCACTGGCAGCTGGAGCGTTACCGAACTGGTGCGAAGAATTGGCAAGGAGTTGCCCGTTTTTATTACCATTCGAAACCAGACGGTTATATTTTTGTTGCACCGCGTTCGGTGCATCGCGATCCATCGTGTGGCTTCAGACTTTAAGAGATGCTGTCCTCGAACGACAAAGAGCACCTGGTTTAAGTCCGCGACGCGACGACAGTCACGAATTTCGCGTTGGCAGACTTAAACATGAAAGAGTCAGTGTACCTAGGGGAGAGAAATTACTAGACTGGGCGGAACAAGTACTGAAGGTAAATTAATTCCATAGCATTTGTTATGAAACAGATCAAGATCTAACCAAAACCTAACCTCGTTCATCGTATGTTTTATCTCGTGTACAGGTACATGCAAGTCGAAAGAGTATATTAGAAGTTCAGTTTGTCGGTGAAGAAGGAACTGGTCTTGGACCAACATTGGAATTCTTCGCGTTAGTCGCTGCAGAGTTGCAACGCAAAGATCTAGGCTTGTGGCTATGCGACGATGAAGAATCACCCGATACGGAACAGTCTCGAGTTTCCGGAGAACAAGTTCGACCTGCAGGTTATTATGTGACTCGACCAAGTGGATTATTCCCGGCTCCGTTACCGCAAGATTCCGCGGCTTGTGATCGTGCTGTCCGATACTTCTGGTTCTTGGGTGTATTTTTGGCGAAAGTTCTACAAGATAATAGATTAGTTGACTTACCGTTGTCCCGTCCTTTCTTAAAATTAATGTGTCACGGAGATATTACGAATAATGTAAATGAAAAAATTGGCCTTACTGGTGTCACGCAAGAAAGTATGTCATCCAGTATGTCGAGTAGTTTCATATCAGAGGAGGGTGAAGCCGATGCAGCGTACTCGACGTTAGAACCTTCCCCATGGTATGCTGGTTTATTGGACATCGACGATCTCGTAATCGTGGACTCGATAAGAGGTGAATTCTTGAAAGAAATACAAACTGCAACTTCTAAACGCGACAGAACGTTCTCCGACGGTCGTAGCTCCGCCGACGAAGACACATCTCTTTATATTACCCACACATCTGGAATGTCAGTGCCTATTGAAGACTTGGCTCTAACAATGACATATTCTCCAAGTTCTAAAATCTTTGGACACGATCAGTTAGAGTTGGTGGAAGGGGGTGCAGAGACTTTAGTTACTATGGAGAATGCAAGAGAATATTCTGAAAGGACAATTAATTATTGTCTTGATAAAGGAATTTCTAGACAACTGGAATCATTCAAATCCGGCTTCTCGAAGGTCTTCCCGATGGAGAAACTTCATGCTTTCAGCCCAGAAGAAATAAGAGCTATGCTTTGCGGAGAACAAAATCCACAATGGACCAGAGAAGATTTGCTCAATTATACCGAGCCAAAATTGGGTTACACGAGAGAAAGGTAAAGTGTAAATGTTCTATTTTCCGTTACATTATAATTAATGGTTTTGGTTGTGTTGCAGTCCTGGGTTCCAGAGATTCGTCAACGTTCTAGTTTCACTGACTGGTCCAGAGAGAAAGGCTTTCTTACAATTTGCCACTGGATGTTCAGCTTTACCTCCTGGAGGATTATGTAATTTACATCCAAGATTGACTGTAGTGCGAAAAGTGGATGCTGGTTCAGGTGGTTATCCCTCTGTTAACACCTGTGTTCATTATTTAAAATTACCGGAGTATCCTACCGAAGAACAACTTAAAGAAAGACTCTTAGCTGCGACTAGGGAAAGAGGATTTCACTTAAATTAATCTTGTTTCTACCGGGGCAAGGTACTGCGACGATAATATAATCAGAAATACTCGCTCTCAAAGTGTGCGAATTGAACTTTGCTTAACAGATGGGATCGTGCAATCTACGTACGTAAGCAGAGTTTGGCCTTGATGTTATTTGAAAAAAACCTAAACCAATTGTCCAATAGAAATCAGTACAGGTTAAAAGAAAGATTTAATATTAAACCTGGAACGGAAACGTGTATATCGTATAAAATTGTTCGAGTCGACGAGGGTTTTCGATGTACCACGAATATTTGAGCGTGTAAATTATGTCTCTAATACACTTCAAAAGAAATCTATAATGCAACAAGATATCGTCGTATCTCGTTGTCAGTCCAAGATTCTTTAATAATGAACTACTTCTTAAATCTATACAATAAAATTTATTACATAAATAATAAAAGAATTACTTTATAATTCGAAATGTTTGGAGGTTGTCCGTTCCAGGTGTCGGTCATATGATATAGTAACGAGTTTTGTCCAATACAATAGAAATTGTATTTTCTCAAGAAACGTAATTCACGCGAGTGTTTTCAAGTATATTTGCTGTCCTTGTGGAACAAGAACTTTACAGTTCCTCATTTTAGAACGAATGTTCGTACTGTCTTCTTTGTGAAGTATTGTTGTGCTTGGAAAGTGATTCATATTATAAGAAAAAAGAGGCACCTTTGATGAAAATTTCTATTTTCTTTATCAAAATGTCTCTGCGGTACACATACACGTCGTTATTGAAACGCGCGAGATGTAAATCAAAATTGACTTGTGCAAAGTGCTAAGTTTTTATTAATCACAATGAGAACGATGTTTTTTAGCATCTAGACCAATTTTCACAGCTTCAAATGCTTGTCCTTTTAACCAAACATTAGCGCATCACCATCCTTATAAAGACGCACGAGTGTCTTTTTAAATATAAGTAAAAAAAAAAAAAAGGCAACAAGAAAGATAAGAAGTATAAACGTTTTGATGAAAGCATTATGAAGATTGGCAAGCTGAGCACTCTGCATCTTTGTACAATATGCTACTTAATGCTCACTCGATAATTATAATTATAGGTGGAAATCAGTATACTTGTAATAATAGTGTCTAGAAGAAAAGATATGAAGATAATATAAATGTGAAAAAAAGATTGATTAATAATATCGATATGAGAAATAGTTACTATTACTGTAATATAAATTATTATTGATTCTTGGGGAAAAGAATAAAAGAAAAAAAACGTTATAAAGTACATGGTTTTTCAACATAATTTGTTACGTGTTTTATACAGTCTATGAATATAAACGCATGTATTTAACATATTCCCTCGCTATTTAGAAAAGATACGCATTTCACTAGATCCCACATAATATATGATCTACATATACGTCGTTAATATATTGTACATTAGACCTATTTGTGTCGTTTTAAAGGCTTCATAAGACAACCATGGTTTACATTATATATCGTGCAGAAACTGTAACATTTATTTTTACAATTTCGCGGAATAAGGTATGCGTTTTTCGGAATCATCATTCCTTGATTTTAGTCACTTTTTTTGTAGCACATTGTTTGCTTCTGCACGTTCCTCTTGTAGCTCGTTGGATGTAACAGTTAATTTTGATCTTGCAACATCACTGATCGAAAGTCCCTAAAATTATATAATCGTCAAGTTACCTTTTATTTCTAAAATATATTCGGTTATTAGATGCTGTAAAAAATATTTACTTGTACGATTTTATATTGTCCGTTTTGTATATTAACTGGGAAAGAGAACACAATATCCTTTGGAATTCCATAACTGCCATCAGACAGTACACCCATGCTGACCCATTCTCCTGGTTTGGTACCCATCCACCAATCTCTCATGTGATCACCAGCTGCTTTAGCAGCTGACATCGCAGATGACATTTTTCTTGCTGATATTACAGCTGCACCACGTTTTTGAATCGTTTCTACAAATGTAGTGTCCAACCAGCCATTATTATTCACTGCTGCAGGTACTGGCTTGGTGCCAGATTTAAGGGTCACAATAGCATGGGAAGCATCAGGATATTGGGTTGAACTGTGATTACCCCAGATAATCACATTCTTTACTTTGTCAACCTGTTTGCAAAACGTAGATTCTATTAAGTTACAAACAATTAAATGCAACATAAATGACGCGAGATTAGAATTACCTGTACACCCAATCTAGATGCTAAAGCTGCTTGAGCACGATTTTGATCCAATCTAGTCATAGCTGTAAAGTTTTGTTTTGGGATTGTTGGTGCATAATGTGAGCAAATCAAAGCATTTGTATTGGCAGGATTGCCAACAACCAACACTTTAACATCTTTTCGAGCATGCTTATCCAAAGCTTCTCCTTGAACTTTAAAGATTTCTACATTAGCTGCTAGCAAGTCCTTTCTTTCCATTCCTTCCTTTCGGGGCATTGCTCCAACAAGGAAAGCAGCAGCAACATCTTTAAAAGCTTCAACTGGATCAGCTGTTGGTATAACTTCTAAAAATAAGAAAATAATCTTTTGCATTGTTTCTAAGGTTCATATTAACAGAAGTCACACCATGTAAATTTGTCATGTTATCTAATCTCAGTGTTGCGTAATAAGTACATGTTGCTCCTGTAGTTAACATTATTATATTGCTAAAGTAATGATAATATTGAAATATGTAGTTGCATATTATATTTTAATTATCTAGCCCATTGTCTTTGTACCTCTTAAAAGAGGAAGAGCTAAATCTTCCAGTTCCATAACTACCCCAGATAATACTCCCAACATAACTGGAATATCTAACAAACGAAGATTGATCGGTTGATTTGGACCAAAAACTGAACCAGCAGCAAGCTGGTACAATAGAGAATAGGCAATTTGCCCTGCCGCTCCTGTAACCACCACATTTATCGGATCACTCTGAAAAATAAGAAAAGAGAACAATTTAATTCCGAAAAGGAGTCATTACGAATTTAGATAATTTCTTATTCTCCATTAATCAATAATCCTATTAAAACAGGTGGTTAAAATGAGCGAGAATGGTGAAAATAATTAATGACCGTTAAAATAAGATCGGTAAACATTTTGAATGACTAATGAAGGTCAACCGTAGGTTAAGCGAATGGTGGACGTAATATAGATTGTAATAATATTATAAATTATTTTTGTAATATAGAAATAATTAATGTACTGCACTCGAGGCTTACCATGTTTCGGCGTTGCTTGAAGATTGCAACTGGCAGATAATAACGTAGAAAGCGATCGAACTCTCCAGATCTACTAAGGTCAATTAGAATGATTGCTGTAATAACATTGACGGCGACTGGCCTGGAAGATAGATTCGAATTCGAACTTATGCCCTGGAGGCCAAATATTACAGTTAACGTATTCCGTATTTAGCCAATAAGAATCTGGTAGTATTTAATTTATTTATCATTAACTACAGTCACGGAATATATAATTGTCGGGTTACATAATAGGAACAAAATACCATGTAAAAATCAATGTTTTATAACAAATAATCTGCAAGTCGGATTTTTGTCGTTATTTTCGCATATGCGTTTTGTTCGATCGCGATCAGCGATTACATCTGTAACAAGAATTATCGGGGAATTGTTTATTTCAAGCGTATTGCCGTATTGTATACATAATTTATAAGCAACATTTAGTTGCATAATATTTACAGATATTGTATAAGAGTTCCAAAATTTATTTAAGCGCAATGTCCAATCCAGGCATGTGGCGGCGCTTTCCGCATTCCTCATCAGAGGGCTACGAATAACTAGTTAATTCTCGTAAGTTCTCGAGTAGCATTTTAGTCCAAAAGTTTTTGAAAGCAGTTCTCGGTCTCGAGAGTCCAACAGTGCTAAGAAATTAGATATGGATTAAGGAACAGGCTAGGGGGTCTAAAAAACGTGTTTTTCATAATTTTTTTTTCATTATGGCTCGAGAGCGAGAAGTGCTCACATTTGTCTTTTCTCTCGACTCCCTCGAGACGGTCCGAAATGCATTCGTGTTTGCTTCGGGCAGTGTCGGGGAATCAAGAAAGAGGGAGAGTGTTAGTTCGTCTTTGCCGACTCTCAGAAACTCTATGAGTTCACGTATACGTGATTAGGCAGTGTGTGAAAGTGGAATGATGTGTTCCTGGTGCACTGAGTGCACTGCACTGCACCCAGTGCTCGGTCTGGTGACACTGGTGCAGAAGCAGCACCGTACAGCGGAATTGTGTGGAACATTGTGTGCGTTCCGAGGCATAGGTGCGTTTTAGGTACATACGGAGGTTACTCCGATTTTGACAGATTTCGATCATGCCAATTCAAATATTCAGTTGACAACGATTTGACGATTTATCCATAACTAAATTTACATCGTATTCTACTTTGCGTATATGTATAGGTTACGATTTTTCTTCTCATTGTAGTTTATATTTTTCTCTTATCGTATATCGTTTCTTACTAGTTTATATCCTTGTATCGCGGTAAAATTGTTGTGTGACGACATGAAGCTGCATACAGATGTATATGATAAGTTGTATTTGTAAGTCTTTTTATCTATAATTTTTAACGCAATTTAAGTAACGAACAATTGGATCAAAAAGTCTGTCTGTTGACACACGTACTCCATTATCAAATAATTTTTTTTTCAGATACATTACACCGGAAAAGTTCTACATAGAACCTATTGGGACTAAAGTGTTACTTGTATTTGATAGAGTGAGTCAGCAAATTTATACTCAAGGTAATTAGTGATATAACTTACGTTTACTGTCACTCAAACGTTAATTGTTACCGAACGACTTCTTTTATGTTTCAGCTGGCACAGCCAGTCAAATCCCATCGATTGCAAGTCGTAGGAAAATATGGGGCATAGTAGGAACCATAAGGCTGTTAGCAGGCCGATATCTTATAGTCATTACAAATGCCATAGACATCGGAACCATAGCTGGGCATCAAATTTACAAAATAGTTGCAACAGAAATTATACCTTATACGAAATCTTTATTGCATCTCAGCGAAAAGCAGCAACAGAATAACGCTACCTATTTAGAAATGATCAAATCTGTGTTGAATACACCGTACTTTTATTTTAGTTACACGTACGACCTTAGCCATACCATGCAAAGACTTCATAATACGCCACCTGAATTCTTACAGGTTAAGATTATTCGTTTAATTATCGTTAAATAATTGTTTGTACTTTACAATCAAAGTGCATTGCTTTTGTACCATATATAGATGCCACTTCATGATAGAGCAGATCTTAGATTTGTATGGAATGCTTATCTTTTACAAGATCTAACTTCAAGGCCTGAGCAGTACAAATTTTGTCTGCCTATTATCCACGGATGTATCCTTACTGGCAAGAAGTACCGTAGAATATACTCTCCCCTGTAATTTAACGATGCTTGGACTTTTCTTAACACTTTTTTACAGTTATATCGTTGAACACTCTCACTGTGTCTGGCAGTACATCGTTTAATTTATGTATCGTATCTAGACGAAGTATCCACCGTGCTGGAACAAGACTGTTTTCGCGCGGTATAGATTCTACCGGTAATGTCTCAAACTACGTAGAAACGGAACAGTTAATTGAATTCAATGGGCATCGTATATCTTTCGTACAAACGCGTGGTTCCATTCCTTTGTTTTGGCAGCAGACCCCAAACTTGAAATACAAACCTACGCCTCAGTTGAGCAACCACGAAGATCATCAAACTGCTTGCGCTCGACACTTCGAAGCTCAGATATTTCATTATGGGAAGCAAATTTTGGTCAATTTGGTAAGTGGTTAAGCAACTGGTTAAACTAACTTTAACTTTTACTTGTACATCAAATATTCCTTTCTTACAGATCGATCATCGTGGTCCAGAGGCTACCCTCGAGAAAGCATACCACAACGTAGTACAACGAATTAACAATCCGGACGTTCAGTACGAGAGCTTCGATTTCCACGCCGAATGCAGAAGATTAAGATGGGATCGGCTGAAGGTTTTGCTCGATCGGTTAGCCCACGAGTTGGAACAGATGGGTTACTTTTTCCTTCTGGACGACGGAACGTTATTATCTGCCCAGGACGGAGTATTTCGTACCAACTGTATCGATTGCCTCGATAGAACCAATGTTGTTCAAAGTATGATAGCAAAGAGGGTCGTTAACGATGCGTTATCAAAATTGGAGATTCTTAGGAGAATCGAAGATCACCCTAGCGTAGAAGAACATTTTAAACGGGTGACTATAATTTATTCAGTTATTTCCGTTGCGATTTCCCTTCATATTAAATTTTAATATACCATTACCAGATTTGGGCCGACAATGCTGATGTGATAAGTATTCAGTATTCAGGGACTGGCGCGTTGAAAACAGATTTTACTCGAACCGGGAAACGCACTAAATTAGGTGCTATGAGAGACGGCGTGACTTCGTTAACAAGATATTATAAAAATAATTTTGCCGACGGATTTAGACAGGTATGCGATTATTGTGCCTAGAAAATTGTTAATTTGTATATTTGTGCAAGATTACTTTTATTATATTCGTTTAACAGGATTCTCTGGATTTATTCTTGGGTCGTTACATCGTGCAAGATGGCGAATGCACATCGGTTCAATGTCCTTTAGACAGTGAAAGAAACTGGCGTTACGCCACATTCCCCTTGGTACTTATCGTTGCATCGTCGATGTTGGTTGCTCATATCTTTCTCCCTTCGAGATACACCACCGAAATTTTGTTATATATGCTATTTTGGGGCGCCATGGTGGGTGGTACGTTTGCAACCATTATTCATCACGCCAAACAATACGTGAACAAGCCAAAATTGCTCTAAAAGGATATAATTTCAAATAGCACATTTTGTGTAACACTTTCCACTTGTATTGGTAAGCGTTACACGCCCTTTGTTATTTTTGCTGTTAAAATTTTATATTTTCGTAATAGTAGGTGTTAGGGTTTGTTTCGAAATTTTGTAAAAAGAGTAGCAATCCGTTTTTACGGATCCGAATTTCGCACATACGTATCGCATTTTATTTCCAAAAAGTTTATGTATGTAAGTGCTATAATAGAGGGGTAAGCGTAGGCGAAATTAGGGAAACGTGTTTTTATTGATGTACATAGGTTTACACCGTAGTTGATCATATTAATTGATTATTAAAGCTCTCGCTTTTCCCCATGAAAGTAGAATAAGCTACGGGTTGCTAGGGACACTCGTTCCTTTGGATTAGCTTACAACTCCTACAAGGAAATCGTGTAAAGTATTGTTAAAGAGCCAAGCTGTTAGTTTTCGACAGCATTTGCCTGACTATAAAATCAATCCGTGTATAGTGCTTGGTACTTACCGTCCACGAATGACTGTTTGATCTTTCGTGCTAAATTTTAACATCGCAGGCGTGTCGGACCGTATGTAAAATCCATTTGCAGTTTAAACAAAATTTATCGAAGGTTAACGATAAATTAACATTGAAACGTTTCGATGGGAAACAGGTTTTTAGAATGTTATACGATCTAATGGACCGTTCGTAATTTGCGAGTGCCACCAGACCTAGTCAGAAAGCGGATCGCGTTTATAGACACGCGAAGACATGTTGCATCGTGTGTGTCATGACGTAGACGTACAATTATCGAACAAAAGTGTATGCTTTTAAAGTTGTACTCTACCGTAAGCCTGTAACAATCACGAATTCCAATCCCGATTAGTCCGTCTAATTGTAACTGAGAGATAGATAAAACGTTTTAGCGGAGAAATATTTTTTAATATTTAAGAAGTGATTTTCGTACCAAGATACCTATTCAGTTGGTATTCAAAATGCATCAATAAAATTAATGTTTTCTCTCTTGCAAATATATTACTGCGTTTCTCACGACACGTAACCGTTAGAAGCGAGCCTAGTTGAGGTAAGATTAATTTTAACGAATGTCTTCGAACAGCACCGTATACGATCGCTTGTTGTTCGTTTATTTTTTAACCCAAAAGTGTTTATCTGAAAATACTTCGTTCAGACTCGTCCGAATCCCTCCACGTGAAACCTGATGGTTTGGATCGTTCCATTTGCTATGCAGGGTGTTTCAGAAATACGTGTGAATAATTAACTCATTAAGGGTTAAATCCGATCGAAAAATGGCTATCTTTGTTTTGTAAATAGGTTGAGTATATTATATCAGAATAAAACAAGTAAACACAGGATGTAAATGAACGGTAATTATTGTTAAATACGAGGAAATCTACGTACGGGTACGGAATATTTTATTTCAACAAAAGTTTTAACAATTATTTTAATAATTCCAAGACAAGCAAAAACTTAACTCCTCTGATTACACGTGAAGTGTAATATCGTTTAAGTGCTGCTACAGGCTAGGCTAACGTGCGTTCACATTTGTTTTTTTATTTCTTTTAAAGCGTAGGGGGGAAACACCCTGTATGCTCGATGGAAATTGGAAATCACGCGCGGCGACAATGTCGTTTCGCGGCTGACTTGAAATGCCACGCCCGCGGGTCTCTCATTTATCCTCTATTGACAGAAAGTGGAGAAGGAAAACAGCCGGCCGATGTCATTTCCGAACCGAGGTAAAACTTTCCGTGGCTTTGAGCCTTTGACAAACGGCCGTCCGTAATTGGATTCGTTTTATAAAGTTCCAACGAAACGTGGAGCTTTTCTGCTATTAATTGGAGATGTAAGCGGCTCGCTGCCACAGCGACGCCGGTCCGGACTCTCGGGGTCTACGAGGTTGATTAATTTGATTCAATTACAAACTGCCGGCAGATCCAGGGCATCGATTTTATTACCATTTCTCTTCCCGTCGGGATCTTAGCGTTCGATGCTATGCAGAAGGGACGGGGGGGTGGAACGGGGGGGGGAAAAAAGTTCACGAGAACCCAAAGGCCGTTTTATCACCCGTGCTTTTGGTCTGTTCGTGGATTCCGTTCTATTCTCGAGAGTCTGCAACGCGTGCTCGTTGTTACGACGCAAGGTTATGTTCACCCAACGAACCGTATTGCGTCTCCATTTACGAAACTAAGCTCCCCAAAGATTTTTTGATCGAAGATCAAAGGTGAGTGGAACTTTGATCTTGAGATTGCGGTCCGTGAATAGGAACGTTATCGCGTTTTACTTGTATCTTAACGTAGTGATCGTAGTAGCCTTTCTTTCGTACGTTTTTTGGCGGGAAAACGTATTTGCTTAGATCGAAAGAATTAGGAACCGTGCAAGTTTTTAATTTAGTGGGGGGATTTTAGAGGCCAAAATAAGACGAAAATCAAGAATATCAATTTGTCGATGGAGGCTTCGTTAAAAAGTTATTAACAATTAAATTCAACAATTTCAAATCGTTCTGGAAAAATTATTTTCGGGCGAGGGGGTCAATTACAACCATTTTTGGTGGATAGACATACCCCCGAAATCCTACCCACTTTCTAGAAAAAAATTCGAGAAGGTACAAAACTTTGAACGTTAATAACTTTTTAACGAAGCCTCCATCAGCAAATTGGTATTCTTGATTTTAGTCTTATTTTGGCCTCTGGAATCTCCCATTACAATTTTTCCCAGGGTTGAAGAGGAGAGAAGCTAGTCATACGCGTGTATCGTATTTACGAAAATGACAAAGTAGGTGCGGTTTGTGAAACAAGATGGACGACGTACGTCGGTCAACAGGTGACGCGGAGTGCGATTAAGCTCTAAGGTAGCCCTGTTATATCCGGGCTTTGATCTGTCCCAGCATTTACTCCTCCCTCGGATATCGGGACTGGAATATATCCAATCAGTGCATCCGCTATTGTACTAAGAATTTCCAGCGCGACAGTAGGGTTAGAACCCCATATGTCCACAATGGTCGGAAGCCTTTCGAAACCTCTATTGTCTCTACAGGACAGTGGGCGCGTTGACACATTCAAACTGCTTGCAGGACCCGCTGTTCCGCCATTAGTGCTGTCCAAGTACCTTGAAATTCAACCCAGACAGAATTCCTTTTCTTCGTACCAATCATTGAAAACATTTTGCATTCATCATTTTTGTATCGAAACACATTAACCGGGTGAGTAACATCGTCAGTATTTTACGTTTATTTTTAAATAATTTAAAACTCTCCAAAAATCGGTCCATATTTTCACCACCCTCCGTTCATGCAAATTTCCTTTTGAAACCTCCCAATAAAATGGAGATTCTGTTAATAAAAAGACACCAAGCCTCGTGAATCATTTCAGTTACACGTAATAGTTCATCCACGCAGCCGTTCGACGTATTCCTCTGCACCCTCGTTGGATCCGGGAACGCCTGTCTGGCGATGGTAGTCCCAATTTGGATAACACCGTCCGTAGAGACTCACCGCGGCCGCGACCAACGGGCGATCGAGCATCGTTCGACGCAAGGATTTCCACCATTTTGCAGCCGCGGAATCTCCCCGACGCTTTATGCGGTTTCTGTAAATTCTGAAACGTCCGGAACGGTGCAATTTGCCGGCGCTAGGCGTTTCGCGCCGCGATTCCACAGATCGGCGAATCCGTCGACGGTGGATCCGGGCCAGTGTACGGGCACACGTGCACGCGTATGCGGTGTGTAGGTACGTAAGTCGGTTACGTACCTACTTACAGGCAGGTTCTGTGATACATGGAGGTCGCACCTAAATTTCCCTCGGGAGTCATTCGTCTCACCGACCTCTCGGCAACCCTCTCCATTTTCCCTCTGTCTCTCACCCCCCTCTCCTCCCGTTTTCTCTTCCTCCTTTGCGCCTTACCGCCCCGTTCTGTGTCTCGACGATCTTACCACGGCGTTTTTCTGTTTCGAACGTTTACGGCTACCAAAGATCAAACGCGTCTTTCGCAGGAACGGGGCCGGGGGTGGTTTGGACGTCTCGCTGGTCCCGTGCATTAAGATGATTAAAACCGGGTTGCGTTCGGTGGACGAAATATCTCCCGATGTTTTCAATCTCTCTTCCTTTATCATTGTTCTTTGGTTGAGTACCACTCGTCCATAAAAATCGAGGATCGCTTTTACGCTGGAATAATTTATTAAAGGTTGGACCCTTCTACTTTACAATTTTTTAATTGATTTTAAATAACTTGCGATGATTTGCTGTTGCAGGAAGAAGAAAGCAACCCTAGGACATTGAATGGCTGATCGAAGAGTGTATATAGTCGAGAGCTTGCGAGAGAGAGAGTAGCTGAGCGTAGCCCTCTGCTGGCGAACGGTGAACTATTTTACACCTTTTAAATAAGCATCTATACCATTAAGAATTCACGAATGAGAATTTATTTACACCCCTGTACGATATTAACAGAATTCCACGTTGAAGAAGCGTTCGTTGGCGTACGTTCGCCAAATATATCGACATTTTCTTCGAGAAACATCTTGTACAAACGCCACGGTGGATCAGGGGAGCGTCGAAGGATTAAAACCGCCCTCGTATTCCGGGCAGAAGTCGTCTCGAATATTTTCGCGCGGTGGAACGGGCGCGTCGTCGTTTCTTTTTCCGCCCGGCCACTGTCCTTTTCTCACTCGTCCCTCGCCGCCCCTCATAAAAGTTAATAAGCCGGGCGTAGGGTAGGTTCGTCGATCCCGAAGAAATTGCGGGAGACCAACGCGCCTTCCCCGCGACGTTTTATGCTGCTGTTCTATTCGCCGTTACGACCGACCTTCCTCCCGTAACCCACCCCCTCGACGTTGTTCCTTTGCCTTCCACCACCCCCCCCTCTGGTTTCCTTGCCGCGTCTCTTTGTCGCCCTGTCTCGCGCGTTTCTTTTACTGCCATCCGTGTACGTAACACGCTGCGGACGTCCCTCGAGAAAGGGTGACACGCGTAAAAGCAGACGAGCCCGTTCGAGCTGGAAATCCACTCTCGGGCAAGCCACTTCGCGTTAATGACTCTCGAATGCAACGAAATCTCCGCGGCTGAAAGTTCACCGGGAAATTCGACCAAAATGGGAGGGAATTCAGGACGCTGGTGTTGTAAAAGTTAGGCCCCGGGAGTGTCTTGCCCTGTGGGCTAAGGAATTACCGAAAGTTCCAATAAAGGTCCTAATTATTGTAATATATTGCAAATTTTTCTTACAATAAACTTTGTAGAAATTGTATTTTTAATTTGTCCACTTTAAAAGGAAGACACACGGTATTGTAATGGCTTGTTGTTTGTAGGAGTCCTGGACGCCAGGACATTGAATGGCCCGTCGAAGAGTGTATATATAGAAATAGATGATCGATTAAGCGCTTGTGAGAAAGGTACAGGTTGACCGTGTCCCTCTGCTGGCGAGTGCGGGTATTCCAATTTTTTAGTAAGCCATCTGACATAAATTCTAGCTACGCCACTGATATCGCGAGGGGAATTCCACTGCACCGTGTAGACACATTACTGCCTCCTTTTTTCTTTTCCGTAGTAAAATCGACGTTTCATGCGGTTTCACGAGGCTTGGACGAGACATTGTTCTCGGAACTGGTAGAATTCAAACCGACTGCACAAATGGGTTTTTAATTACACGACCGCCGGCCACTCGAGTCGACGATCGTTCGAGCTGAAGAAACATAATCAGTGGGTGGAATGATTCCGTCGCGAGTACTCTTAACGCAGATTGATGCAAGAAACGAGGCAATAGTCTGCTGCTAGACTCCTTCACCTCTTAACTTCCTGCTATTTCTTGCTTTAAAAATTCGAAAGAAACCTCGACTGGTAACGTTTCCAACGCTTGTAAATATCAATATATATCGATACGTTCGATGGCGTTGCGCTGCAATAAAACAGCGTAAAATGAAATGTACGAAACGTCAATTACGTTTGTTTCATAACGCGTGAAGCGGTCTTGAGTAGCCCTTGCTGTGCACCAAGCGTAATCATTAGCGCACCGTCGCGAGTTTGTAGCGTCTGGAAAGAAATGTTTTCTTAATTGTGACCTTTTTGTGTCTCGCGTTTTATCCTGCGAGCGCAAAATGGCCGACGCTAGCGCTCGTGCCACAGACGAGGTACACGAGTAGACCTCTCACCCAATGTATTTTTTCGGCCCATTTATCTGGGGCTCTAGAGCCACATTACTATTTTCGTGCCACTCGGAACATTATCAACAGATTTAGAAATGAATTTCAATCCCTTTCCCATAGTCAACTATTACACATAAACGAGATAAAAAATAGACCTATCGTTAGTGGGATGAACGCTATCGTTGTACCACGAGTGTCTTATAACATGAGATACATTCTTGTAAGAAGGCCTTAGTTTTCGTAATGCTTTCAATGGGTCGATGATCAACAATAGCCATAGCTTATGGTCACTGGTGGTCATCAGTGAGGTTGACATCAAGGTCAGCGGGCCAGTGAAGATCCAGAAATGGTCAAGAGATGGGACCGATCGAAATAGTTTCTTTGTAGACAAGACAGTCTTACCTGTTAACTTCAACCTTGGCTCTGACTGGTCTCCCCACCCTTTCATCACTTTAATCATATAAGCAGGGTCACTGCGAATAATTCTTCAGTCGCGTCGCGAATTCGGGAGTGGGCAAATAGCCAAAAGCGAACCGGGGACCACTGCTGACCTCCGATGGCCGCTGCTGACCACTACTGGCCAGCGCTGACCATGGCTGACCAATACTGACCAATACTGACCACTACTGACCACTACTGACCAGTGCTGACTCGCGTTCCTGCCACTACTGACCACTGCTGACCACTACTGACCAGTGCCGGACGGTGATGACTACGGTAAGAACTGTTCAAAAATTCTCTCCCCTCCTTTATTTTATCGTTTGATACCAATTTCGCTTCAATGAACTGATTTTGCCTTGCTTGCCTAACTGACGTTGCTATAATACGATTATTTTCTTACTTTACAGCTGGTCCAGTGGTAACTATCCTATGTCCTGACAACAAGTAGTAAGTCCACTCCAATTATTTATATTTTATTGTTTTTATTTGTTTATTTGATGTGAATTCAACTTATTTATCTATCTGATTTTATTTGGTTATTATGAATGTTCCTTTTCTCTGTTTCTACTTCGACATTGTTTGTCGAATTTATATTATTACTTTGATATGTATAATATTCCAGGATATAATAATGTAATATTGTTTTCCATCGTATACTATTTTGGTTTCTATACAATTTCAGGAATTTTTATTCTTACTTTCTTGCTCGAATTCTCGTAATATTCTGCGAAGGTACTTTGTTCGATTCTTTCGTTTCGTTCGATTCTTTGGTGTTGATTCAATCTGGTGTCTCGATCGAAGTTTCTTTCGTTACAACGAATGGTCGTTTTGATCTGTATAACATTGTGTCGATTCACGTATCCATATTTGCTTCGATGGCTCTGATCAATATAAGAATGATCGTTTTGATATTTATAACATTGCGTCGATGCACATACCATATTTGTTTCGATGACTATGATCAATATAAGATTCTTAGTTTTACCTTTCAGCTTAAATTCTTGTAATATGTTGCTAATATACTTTGTTCAATTCCCTTTAGTTAGGTGATAGATCATTTTTGAGTGTATATTAAATTTCCTACCATATCTCACTAATCTAAATATTAGTTCTGATTTCAGTCCAAATTTGGATTAATCGGAAGGACATCGAGGGACTTTTAATTCCCAAGTTGATTACTCGTAAGCTTCGTCGCCAGTATTAAAATTAACGTCGAAGCCTTCTTTATTATACGTGTCTTCGCGTCCTACCAAGCAATTATTCAATAAGTAGCTTCTCCCTCGCTCGTTCCCTCGTTCCTAGCTACGATCACCGCTGTTTCATCGATTGAATCATGTGATCGGCCGTGTGGCTGGCCCGAAAGATCTAATCGCCTTCCCTTGGTAGCTAGATCCAGGGAAAATGGTACTCTGCTGGAAGGTGTGGTGTATCCGTATCCTGCGGAAACGCATACCTTCCAGCGGAAGTCGACACTGAAACAGAGGTACTCTCTCTTTGTCAGACAACTTGAGTCGGGTCCTTCGGGCTCCCGGCGGGTTGCGTTGGAGCAATGGAGACCTTAGATTCGGAGTCGCAGCCGTCCGTTATCCTGTAGAGATCTAGTTAGCAAGGGCAGTAGGTTCGATCCTCGGATCCGCCGCACGGTTCAGCGTCGCGTCGCGTCGCGTCGCGTCCCTCAAATTAACTTCGTCCCCCTTTTTAACCAAATAATTGCTTGGTACAACTAAATCAGAACATCCAAGTTTCCTTCTATCGACCGAATTTTAATATCAACTTGACCAGACTCGAGCTTCGACGTTAATTTTAGCCAAGTAATTATTCAACAAGTAGCTTCCCTCGACTCGTTCTCTCGTTGTTCGCTTCGATCACCGCTGTTTCATCGATCGAAACATGTGATCGGCCGTCCAGTTTGTCCGAAAGATCTAGTCGCCTGCCCATGATAGTTCGATTTCTAGAAATAGAAATCAATCTACCAAGGGCAGTGTCGATTCGACCCGACGATCTGCTGCACGGTTCAGCATCGCGTCGCGTCGCGTCTCCCATAATTTAGCTTCACCCCTTTTCAAACGAAATAATTACTTGGTGCAACTAAATTATAAGGGAGATCGATGGAACTTTGATTCCATCTATCTCCCTTCGGGTCTCCACTCGCAGCAACCTCCACGTGGTGAGACCTGGGTAATATTATTTATCGCTTAATTAATAATCGTATCACTTTTAGCTGGGTAATGCAATTATTAATTAAAGTCTAAATAATATTAGCAAATTGGCTGCGATCCGCTTTGCATAGATCATCATAAATATAGAGTTTCTTCAGTAGATCAGTTTTGATTCTCATTGATTTATCAAAGATTCTAGAGTATAGAAGTATGTCCTTCATCGAATGTATTTTTGCGGCCTATTTTTATCGTGTCATTCACAAAGTTGCCAACAGATTCAGAAATGAATTCTAATCTCTTCCATAGTCAACTCACATGTATTTGCGCAACACTACAGCTGTTTGCCTATCAATACTAATTCAGCTACGATGCTAAAATCACCTCCGAATTTTCAGATCGGTATGGCAGTCAGATTGGGCCACGAAAGTCCATAAGGCGACAGGTCTACTCGTATATCTCGTACCCGTGCCTCGCGAAAACGACAAACTTTAATACACTTTGTGGGATTCCCCCTATTCCGGCGTCTTCACTCCCCCGGTCGTCGGCGGAAATTTCTTCGCCGGGATTATTCCACGCGACGATTGCTACGTGACGAAACGAACTTAAAGCATTTCTCTCTCCGTCACTCTCGTTTTCCCTGGCTGCTGGTATCAATTCAAAAATTTAATCCGCCTCCACGCTTCGACCGGGCCTCGAGAATCGTACCTCGATACTTTCACGGTTCGTCGACTGAAATCGTTTTTAAAGTTTTATGAAACTGTTACCATTTTCCCCGGCGAAACATTCTAACGGTGTCGCTATTAAAATCAATGGATCGCAATTTCAATAATACCGTTTAAGCATGCCTCCACGAAGCTTCTGGCGCGGAACGGCCGCCGGCTAATTTATTATTCCAGCGGGGGAAGGGTGCAAAACGGACGGGCCAGATGTGCCCCATCGACGCAAATTACGCGACCCGCGACAATATTTCTCCAAAAATTGCAACGCGACGCCTACCCCCAGCCCCTCGTGTCACTATCGCACGTTTTATTAGACATTGCAATAACGTATGCATGAAACACGAACGTAACATCACCACAAGAACGTGCGTTTCTTATTAATTTGTAATCGTCGACGAGAGCTTTGATTAACTATAACTTAAGAATATTCCTGTTCATCCAAGAAATTATACCACCAATAATTAGAAACGTTTCAAGTTTCATTGCAACTAGAAAGTAAACGCGAGTATTCTTCGTATCCCCAATTATATTAGGCGTTTGGCCAGACGGTTTCGTTGGTGTTTGACGAAGAGTAGTTAGCGACGGGGCCCCCGTTAAAACCCGCCCGAATCGGATCGAGGCGATCGCGCTTTTAAATTAAAAGTCAATAGGAAGCGCGGATCGATCCGTCTGTGCATTATGAAACGATCTCCACCCCCGATGGTTCGCGGGGATCGACGTCGATCGTTTCCCGCGGAACGTTCGTAGATTAGCACGTTTCGGTGTGGCTTTTGGCTTCGTTCTTGCACCGTCCCGGTAATTTGTAGGCGACGATCCCTCTCCCGGCGCGGATTCATGAATTAAACAACGATGGCCGACCGAGTCCGTCGTTGCGTGTCGAAAAATATAGGATCCGCGACTCTTTCTCGCCGGGCGCGTGCATTCTCTCCCCTATCGCGAGGAATCTGAAAGGCAACGAGAAAAAGAAAATTCGAGTACCTCCTAATTGCTTCATGGGAGACACTGCACCTCTATACTCTTGTTTATATTATTTTTTAATTTGTGTGGTCCATCGTCTCTTGTACTCGCCATCAGAGGGGTCGTTCCTCTCACAAGCGTTCGATCCACCTTTTATTAATATATATGCACTTCTTCACCTACTTCTAATATCCCAGTGTCTTAGACAGGGTCTGCTGGGACCCCACAAATTTCTATAAATGCACTAAACAAGATATAATCTCGAGATCTATATTTCGACGCACCATTGTTGATTAACTATTACATTTCTATTCCGTGGAGATTCTCTATAGCTAACTATTAGAACAGATGAATTTGGAGCACTTTTAGTAGCGTGTGAGAGAAAGCCACGTAGAGAATAACTTGCATTACCAATATAATAATAAAATATAACAGTGCTAAATGATTTCTACGCAAATCTTGCATTTTTACGGGGTGGAATCTTTTCGTGGCCGAGCAGGGGGATGATTAGGGGAAGAAACTAGAGCGTCCAAGCCAATTACCCGCGTCCCTCCCGCGCAGTGGCCACAATTTTCTCCGTTCTTGGACCCCCCGGCAAACGAGTGTCCAACGGCGAAAAACACGTGTCGCGGGGCTCAGAAGAGGGGTGGTTTATCGCGTGTTTTGGGGTCGGTGGACGTACGGGGACGGTAGAGGCAGGCATCAATTTCCAACGGGCCGATCCACGGCGGATATTCGCGAGCCGTATCGTTTATTTTGATTTGCTGGATTCGTTATCTGCGGTCCGGTACGCCGCGGGGGCTCGGGATTAAGAGATTTCGACGGGGAATTTATGGCGTTGGCTTCTTCGCTGCTGGGACTTCATAAATACCGGCCGGCCAGGTAGATCGAACCTCGACCCTGTTTCGCAGCTGGCGGATTCGTTTCGTCCTCGTACGCCGCTGCCCGGAGTTGTTTGTTTCGATCGTGGTCGGTGTAAATTGCACCGTAAAAGGGGATGTTACCAAGATTGAAAGGGTTGAGGGACTACTCGGAGGGGATAGAGTTCCGGTTCAGTCTCGAACGATCCCTCGATCTCGCCCTGATTCCTAATCTTTGCCTTCGAAACTTCTAGGTGGATTTGTTATGATAAAATTGTATAGATTTATTATTAGCAACGCATTTAAGTAAATTGCACCGTAAAAGGGGATGTTTCCAAAATTTAAGGGGTTGAGGGACCACACGGAGGGGATAGAGTTCCGGTTCAGTCTCGAACGATCCCTCGATCTCGCCCTGATTCCTAATCTTTACCTTCGAAACTTGTAGTTGGATTTGTTAAGATCAAGTTGCATAGATTTATTATTAGCAACGCATTTAATTAAATTGCACCGTAAAAGGGGATGTTACCAAAATTAAAGGGGTTGAAGGACTATTTGGAGGGGATAAAGTTCCGGTGCAGTCTCGAACGATCCCTCGATCTTGCCCTGATTCCTAATCTTTGCCTTCGAAACTTCTAGGTGGATTTGTTAAGATCAAGTTGCATAGATTTATTATTAGCAACGCATTTAATTAAATTGCACCGTAAAAGGGGATGTTACCAAAATTAAAGGGGTTGAAGGACTATTTGGAGGGGATAAAGTTCCGGTGCAGTCTCGAACGATCCCTCGATCTTGCCCTGATTCCTGATCTTTATCTTCGAAACTTCTAGTTAGATTTGTTAACCCTTTGCACTCCGAATTATATTTCAATTTTGTTACCAGCAGCTCCCAACGCCTTTAAGTGTTTTATTTGAAATTTACCTGTTGAAAATATCTGTTTTATTTACACTGTTCTTGTATTTTGTAATTTTCAAGCGTACATCTCTTTGGTTTGGACTTGAAAAAATGTCGAGTGGGACTTGACGAAGGAGCTGATGAGATAAAAATTGATGTCGAATCACAGTCGACATAGGAGTGCAAAGGGTTAAGATAAAATTGCATAGATTTATTATTAGCAACGCATTTAATTAAATTGCACCGTAAAAGGGGATGTTCCTAAAATCTAAGGGGTTTAGGACCTAACACGGAGGGGATAGAGTTCCGGTTCAGTCTCGAACGATCCCTCGATCTTGCCCTGATTCCTAATATTTACTTTCGAAACTTCTAGTTCGATTTGTTAAGATAAAATTGCATAGATTTATTATTAGCTATGCATTTGTTTTCCTTTACGTAGGATCGTTGATTTTAATTAAATTGCACCGTAAAAGGGGATGTTCCCAAGATCGAAGGGGTCGAAACTTCTAGTTAGATTTGTTATAATAAAATTACATAGATTTATTATTAGCAACGGATCTGTTTTCCTTTACGTAGGATCGTTGATTTTATTCCGTGTATTTTGGTATAAACTGTTATTATCGATAGCCCCGAATAAGTAAAGCTCATGATGAAACTCGTTTAATCGGCACATTTTACGTGATATTTGCTCTTATAATATTCAATATCTATTTCGATGTATTTTGGTATTAACCGTTACCGTAACAGATAATCTTTAGATAAATATCACGGATGATGAAATTCGTTTGCCGGTTCTGGCCATTGAGATTTTATTGGATTATACGGGTAAACAACGGTTAGAGATCGTGCTAATATTCGAGTCCGATTCTTCGTTGCGCAGTTTGCGAATTACAACAATTAAATGAAAAACAGCCGAATATTCGAGGGCCATATACATAAATATAAAATGAGAGAACCTTCTGTTAAGTTCGTTCTTGTATAGATAAAGCGTTTCAGAGTTTGTTTAACGCTAGATTTACAGGCATTGATTGCACATATATTTATTGATACCTTTCACGTTGACGATTATCTTAAAATACGATTTTTCTTTTAACTAGACTACGTATTTATGTCATTGCATCAAACAAATTCAACAGAAGTTGTTAAAAAATAATATTTACCGCGTTCTGCAATTTTAAACATGGAATCTGGCATCTATAGACTATGTATTCGTGCCATTGCATCAAACAAGTTCAACAGAAGTTGTTAAAAAATAATATTTACCGCGTTCTGCAATTTTAAACATGGAATCTGGCATCTATAGACTATGTATTCGTGCCATTGCATCAAACAAGTTCAACAGAAGTTGTTAAAAAATAATATTTACCGCGTTCTGCAATTTTAAACATGGAATCCGACGTACGTCAAATTGACGGGTTCCGTAAATCTAGTGTTAATCATAAATATCACTCTACATTGTTCCGTACTTAATTTACCAACGAGCACCGTCGACAGGCGAAAGCAGAAAATCATTTCCACGGTCGGTTCGCGAGTCATGAATTTTCGATGCACGGTTCGGTGAGCCGTGTTTCACCTGTCTCGTTTACTTTGCACCCCCGTCCTCCGCAAAGAAACAAAGGGATCGGACAAGCGGGCCGACAAATCGGCGAAATTAAGGCCAGAAAGCGCAAAGGGCGTGAACGTTTGAACAGAAAAGGTCGTGTTTGCCGACGCGAGCAAGGATACATCTTACAGAAATTTTTCTCTCGACGTTTTCCACCGTTGCAGTATTTACTTGCTCGGGAATCGGGTCTCCCGGAGCGGAATTATCTGGGAGGCAAGATCGACAAGTATCGAAAATCGTTGGAATAAAAGGGAAATGTGGAACGCGCTCGAACGCGACGGGTGGTGGCGCGGGAGGGCGACGAGGACGGCGGAAAGGGTGCTTTGAAGTAATTAAGCAAAGTGCTGTTACAATTAATACGACCGTGCAGGAAAGGAACCGGTTAAAAAGCAAAATGTACGTGGTAAAATCGACGAAACACGTCAGATAAACGGAAAGGAGGTTCTCGCGCGGTTCTATTTTGCTTGCACTCGAGATAAACGCTTCGAGGTATTCGAACGATTACGTTCCTGCGCGATAACGATGACTGTGGATAAAAAGAAGCTCGTTTTTAAAAACTGATACAAGTATTTTAAGAGTTCGTCTTTTAATTAATTGAGGATAACATTTGCCAACGATCCTGCCGCGTTGAAAACACCGAAGTTATGCAACGTTGGGCGCGGCCAGTGCCAGGATTTACCATTTTGGAAACACCGTGTATTGTTAGCATTACTGTTGTTTTATACTTTTTATATTATACCTCTCTATCGGTTATGTAATTGGGAATTACTGGTTCGTTGATATTAAAAAAGCGAAACGAAACAAAATCTACCTTCGTAAACAGAGGCAACACAGTCTAACAAACAAACAGGGGAAAAATTCATAAAAAAAACAAGTTTTCGCTCGCAGTGAATCACGAAGGGGAGGGGAGTAACTGATATTGACTATTAAAATGGGAGGAAATAAATGGTAAAAATCTAGCCAGCGATGGTAAATGTATTCGAGCTGTCTCTGTACAAATTTCTAAGAACAATAGAAAATTGTATCGTTTTTATTTGTTGGAGTGTACGAGCACGAAGGGTGGGTGGGGTAGTAACTGATATTTGCTATTAAAATGGGAGGAAATAAATGGTAAAAATCTAGCCAGCGATGGTAAATGTATTCGAGCTGTCTCTGTACAAATTTCTAAGAACAATAGAAAATGTATCGTTTTTATTTGTTGGAGTGTACGAGCACGAAGGGTGGGTGGGGTTGTAACTGATATTTGCTATTAAAATGGGAGGAAATAAATGGTAAAAATCTAGCCAGCGATGGTAAATGTATTCGAGCTGTCTCTGTACAAATTTCTAAGAACAATAGAAAATGTATCGTTTTTATTTGTTGGAGTGTACGAGCACGAAGGGTGGGTGGGGTTGTAACTGATATTTGCTATTAAAATGGGAGGAAATAAATGGTAAAAATCTAGCCAGCGATGGTAAATGTATTCGAGCTGTCTCTGTACAAATTTCTAAGAACAATAGAAAATGTATCGTTTTTATTTGTTGGAGTGTACGAGCACGAAGGGGGAGGGGGTAGTAACTGATATTTGCTATTAAAATGGGAGGAAATAAATGGTAAAAATCTAGCCAGCGATGGTAAATGTATTCGAGCTGTCTCTGTACAAATTTCTAAGAACAATAGAAAATGTATCGTTTTTATTTGTTGGAGTGTACGAGCACGAAGGGGGAGGGGGTAGTAACTGATATTTGCTATTAAAATGGGAGGAAATAAATGGTAAAAATCTAGCCAGCGATGGTAAATGTATTCGAGCTGTCTCTGTACAAATTTCTAAGAACAATAGAAAATTGTATCGTTTTTATTTGTTGGAGCATCGACGCAGCGGTTCCTCCAAATCGAATGGAAGGGGGAACCGTTCGCTGGTAATGTAATAAAATGATTGGATCTGCGGTACGTTTTAACGAGCCTCTACCTGTTGTCCCCGGTTCCGAGGAATTCACCGGAGTCGCGAAACTGGAGCAAACAAGACCGAGGTAACCGTGTGCAGGTGGCTGATCGGTGGAGAAATTATGGCGGGGGGGTAAGGGATCGGAAAAGCCTTTTAGAATTTGCGGTTTCGGTCGGTCGACGCTCGAGGAAAATTTGATTCTGATACGCTGTTCTTCCTGGTAGTTCTCTTTTTATCGCGATACGGTGACTCACATTGATACTTTGCTCGGACAGTATAGCAAAAGAGACAGAAGAGACTTTTACAGTCGATTATAGGTTGATTGTAATAGCCTGTAAAAAGATGAAATTATTTTTAATGTTATTCCCGTCGATATTAATGAATCTTGAAGCTGATTTTACCGATTTCGCTTATCGCTAAAATTTGTACGGCATATTCGTGTGACGTGCTCGTTATAAAAGCGATTACTCGTACGGAGATGCGCATAAATTCGATCATTATTGCTGTTTGCTCGTTACAGCCACGGGCTACATTCATGCTCGTTGTAACCGAGTCCAGTATTTATGCATTCCGAAATATTATTTTGCGGTGCAGTTTAGAACGCGGATAGTCAATCCTATCGACTATTTAAAATGAAAATTACGCGTGTAAATAGTACTCAAGGTGACGGTGTTTACGTGTTGTCAAGCAGTATCGTTGAAATTATTGATAACTTATTTATGTTCGTACTACCGATGAACACACGCGAGTTATATTTAGGCTATCGCTCGTCGATGGTCACACGGCTCGAAGTATAATAGATTAATCGTGGATTTGAATCCAAAATTACGTTACAAATCGAGGCCAAATATTATCGTGTGAAATGTACGCGAAGTTTAGAAACTACTGATAAATTTTGTTCGTCGAAGATCGATTTCGATCATCGTTCCAGATAAACACGCGCATAAAGGATTTTATCGTCGATCGAACAGTATCGCTAGTCAGTGTACCGGAAGTCGTGAACAATAATGTTTCAAGTGTTTTTCAACTCCAAAAGTTTTGATTCTTATCGGACTGGAACGGTCGTTTCTGTATCCCGACGGTTTCGAACAACACGGTGGCTCGTCCACGCGTGAAAAATTGTTTAGTCGCTCGATCCTCTGGTCCCCACCAGCGATCGCGTGTGTTTTAGAGCGTGGCACGATCGGTGTTAAGGTTACGATATTTTTTGGACACCGTCCAATGGTCGTTTCTATGAATACTCTGTCTCTGAACACTGCTCGTCGACATTTATAGCGTCAGGAAAGGTTATTGTATCGTGGAGTAAATTAGGGGATAGTTAAGGTATAAAAGATACAAAATCGTGTTACTTTGTAGAAAACAATTTATTCAATTTTCATTTAAAAAATAGAATCAATATTCTTAGGCCTACTTTATATACTAAATAATTGAACATCTCTTAGAAACAGTATGTAGAGAAATCTCGTCGTATGATCGTCTTGGTACATTTATTCAACCATTCGATTTTCATTTAAAAAATAGAGTCAATATCCTTAGGTCTACTTTATATACAAAATAATTGAACAATATCTCTTAGAAACAGTGTGTAAAAAATTTCGTTGTATGATCATCTTGGTACATTTATTCAACCATTCGATTTTCATTTAAAAAATAGAGTCAATATCCTTAGGTCTACTTTATACACAAAATAATTGAACATCTCTTAGAAACAGTATGTAGAAAAATTTCGTCGTATGATCATCTTGGTACATCCTTTAGATGATCGCCACGCATTAGTTTGATTCGTTATCGTCGCCTCGACAGTCCCGTTTGTGGAACTTGTTCGGAAGCGTTTCCGCGGATCACTTTTATCTTAAACCGCGAGATCTCTCTGTTTCCGTGTTTCCCCGTAAATCCGCGCGAAGTTTGCCCGCGACTTAAAACTCTCAGCGCGTTGATTCGAGCCGGGCAATTATAAGCGAGACGAGAATAAGTTTCAGTTGACGCGAGCACGCCTCTGTTTGCCCGACGCGGACACGTCGAGCGCCCGGAATAGCGGATGGTCTCTTTGCTCGCTGTTAAAAACACGCGTCACGTTTCTGATCTATTGCGTAATGACCAGGCGCGTATTAACCGCGATATCGGGTCCGTTTGCCGACTCATTTTTCATTTACCACAGTCATCGATATCGTCCGGCTACATTTTGCTCGAATCACGCCGGAACACGCGTACCTCGCGACAGATAAAACGATCCAAAGGAAAGACCACGTCAACGCTACGTGAGTTGGGAATAGGGCACTCGAAATTAATCTTAATAACGATAAAATTCATTTCAATGTCTCTCTGGAGTCTTTTAAATTGAACAAAATATAATACAAAATGGAGCAGTCGAAATTAATCTCGATGACCTCAGATTCATTCATAGTATTTTAACGTTTCCATTGGGTCTTTTAAATTGCATTTTAAAAGCAGCTCCAATGCTACCAACCTGGATAGACCTGGGTAGTCTAAGCCTTGCCTAAGCACAACCGCAATAAATTAGAAATTGGACCTGCAAATAAACAGATAACATCGAAACCAGCAAGATCCATCGATCTAATAGTACAATTCGATGGCTTGAATAATACAGAAAAAGAATGTATCCTTGTATCCCCAAATTGTTTCGTTACGAAGAATCGGCTGATTGGCATCGTAGGAAACCCTTTACGTAATCGTGAATAATATCGACGACCCAACGTTCGTAGTTTATCGTCCGCTGGCTGCGTGGACTTGGATTCCCCCCCGAGGAAACAGCAGCACTGTCCCGCGTATCTGCGTCAAACTTCGTCGCACGTCGGCCAACGTTGGTTCCACCGACGAACCGACGCGAGCAGCGGCCAATTAATAGTCGTTCCTCGAACCGACGTTCGTCAGAGCTTGGCGGACCATCTGAAAACGTAGTGCTGCGCGAAACGAGTCGTCGACATGCTGGTCCCGCGATCACGATGCGTCCTGGTGTGTTTTTTGGCGATGATCGGGTCGTGCACGGCGTGGAACGACACCGAAGTGACCGCATCCAAGTTCAGGATCCTGGCGGTATTCGGACACATGGGCAAGAGCCACTTCGACGTTTTCAAGCCTCTTCTGGAGGAGTTGGCGCGACGTGGCCACGAGCTTACGGTGGCATCACATTTTCCAAGAACCCAGAAGGCCATCGCCGCGGAGCCGCTGCCAAATTACAAAGACGTCAGCCTGGTGGACGAGAAGGTGCAGGTGTTCGTGAACGTGGTGGATCTGCGTAACATGGAGAACAGTGTCTTGAACGTCGTCAGGAATCTGTACTCCTTGTACTTGACGGGGAACCTGTCCTGCGACATTGGACTGAGGAACGTGGAGCTGAAGAAGGTCGTCGAGTCCGAGAAGTTCGACCTGGTGTTGACGGAGAGCTTCAATACACATTGTTTCATGTCGGTGGTGCACAAGACCGGGGCACCTTTCGTGCAAATATCGACTCATCAGCTGATGGACTGGGCGGTCGAGCAATTGGCGGCCTCCCACGAGCCCAGCTACGTGCCAGCGATGTTCAGCCATCTGCCAAAGCCGATGAGCTTCCTTCAGAGGACGTGGAACGTGTTGTCGATATCGTTCGTGACCACTGTTTACGATACTCTGTTCAATTGGCGCGATCAGTCCGTGGCGGAGAAGTATTACGGTCCAGGGCTGCCCAGCGTCAGGGAGATCGGTAAAAACGTGTCGTTGATGCTGCTCAACACGCATCATTCTCTGCACGGTGCTCAACACTTTCCCCCGAACGTAGTCGAGGTGGGCGGGCTGCACATACCATCGAAACCGAATCCTCTGCCGAAGGACATCAAGAAGTTCCTCGACGACGCTCACGAAGGCGTCCTCTACTTCAATCTTGGCTCCATGGTGAAAATGGCCACCGTACCCGAGGACAAATTGAACGTACTGCTGAACGTGTTAACCTCCATACCCAGGAAAGTGATTTGGAAGTGGGAGACCGACGAGCTGCCCCTCAAGTCGAAGAACGTTCTAGTGAAGAAATGGCTACCGCAGTTCGACATCCTGAGTAAGCAAACATCCTTGTTTTCCATCGCTCTTACACGCACGTAGAGCTGTTTTTGGAGCAGACATCCTTTTTGATAGAGGCTGTCCCCTTGAAACTCCTTTTTCGATGTTAATAGTTCGATAACGATCCATTCTGTGTTTGACTTTCGAAAATCAACAAAGTTTTCTTTCATCGTGAAGAAAGATACGAGATAAGTCGTTTGTATCTAATCAAGCTCAAGGTTAACATTTTTAACACAATTCTTGCAATCTAATCTGCCCACTTTGAAACCAATTAAGTTTGGTTTCGCAAAGATAGAGCAGTTATTCGATTTGTTTGACGATGAGAAGAAGACCAGGTCACAGGACAGTCTCTTTGACCTACGTACGGAACGTTCGGTGACATTTTCAGGCCCAGTGTTCCGGGATTGACATATCACGCGGCAACACGGTGATAAAAGTCATCCTTCTATCGATATCATCTACTACGCGAGGGGGCAATGACTCGTGGTATCGATATCGGAGCGCGTAACGCGCGTTTTGTCGGCACAGGAAGCAGGAATCGGGTTTCATCGGGTTTCGATAAAAATTGAAACGCAGGCGTTTCAGAATTATAGGTATAATTTTCACAAGCCAATATCTGTTCGAACGAACGTTTTCGAAATATTTAATTCCATTTTATAGAAACGGACGAATCATTTTTCATTCCGAGAGATCGAATTTCACGCGAAACACGCTCGTGCAACAATGTAGCAGTTTCGTAGGCTGCTACGAAGCTGCGTAGCGTTAATAGACGATTATGATAGATTACGACATTCGCCTTGAGAGACAAGAATATCTTTCTGTCGACGATAATCGATTTCTCCGTCGAACGCCAGCCCCGGCAATTTATTCTTTCTCCGCGCCGTATCATCGTCTTTTTAAGAGATTACGCGATGACAAAGCAAACTTTCCGTCGGCTGGATTTTCCAACGGAATCCACTTTGGCGTACTATTAAATTTCACTCTGTTTCGTTATCTTCAATGGGATAACGAGACTGCGTAAATGGGAAAAATGTTTTCCCTCGGAGGGGATGGGGGCGAGGTACGCGTTAAATTTCGTTTTTTCGTACGCACTGATTTTTATACTTTCCCATCAACGTGCACGAGTGTTTTGATTCCGCGAAGAAACCAGTTTTAAATACAATCTTTTTCGCTTTTCTACTGTTAACAGAATTTCATACGAACGACTGAATTTCAATTAAACTTTGTATTTCAATTCTCGTTACAAGGTCTGATTAAATTTCGAGGGAATTCGTGCCGCGGATAATGATGGCCGCCGAAATCCGGTTTTATTGTTTCTAACGATTTTAAAAAAAATGGAATTAAATTTTGCCACGAACAGATAAATATTTGCTCTATGTTTTCTGATAAGGATTATTAATAGAGAAGGATTGGATTGTAAAATCAATATCTTCGGAGATACGTCGCCGTTATCCATGCCCGCTGATATCGTATCGTTTATCAGCGACGAATTTATTCGAAATTTTTCCGATGCCCTCTTTCGTTTCCTTTCCCGCGTATCGGAATGAAAAAATGCACAGTGATCGATTTAATGCACTCGTTACCGGCCAAAGATTCGCGACGCTGCATCGTTACGCAACGTCATGCGAGTTGCTCGTTTGCGAGATTAGTACGTCGAACGACGTAAACAATGATTCATCGCGATCTCCATTGAAAACCGCTCAAATATATTACTTAAAATTACGCGTGTCGCATCTGAAACTTGTTGTCGTGAATCAATAATTTGCAAATCATCCATGAATACTAAACACTTGACATTTAAACGCAATAATGATACTGCATTAAAAATCGCTACGTTGGTTTCGCGAATGTGAAATGTATCTTTCCTGGAGAAACTTTTGCGATTGATGGTATTTCCCTTCCGGGCATCCGCCAAAGTAGATTTGCTCGATCACCGTGATCTACAATTTAATTGCAACCCGAGACCGATTGAGTGAATTAAACATTAAGCTTGTTAAGACGGAATTAATCTATCGGTGATCGGAATGGTTCACTGGGTTAAGGCAGCCTGGAAAGCAGGACGAGTTTCGAGGGCTCTCCTAATCCCATTTTCAACGAACCGTTTTTCTTCCAGCTATTTTTAAAAATCTCCCATCTCACGTGACGTTCAAAGTTTAGCTCAAAATAATTAGATTTAAAATGATACGTAGATACAAACCCTCACGTGTAATTCTTCAAGAATTTCAACAATTCGAGGAGTTTCGAGGGCTCTCCAATCCCACTTTCAACGAACCGTTTTTCTTCCAGCTATTTTTAAAAATCTCCCATCTCACGTGACGTTCAAAGTTTAGCTCAAAATAATTAGATTTAAAATGATACGTAGATACAAACCCTCACGTGTAATTCTTCAAGAATTTCAACAATTCGAGGAGTTTCGAGGGCTCTCCAATTCCACTTTCAACGAACCGTTTTTCTTCCAGCTATTTTTAAAAATCTCCCATCTCACGTGACGTTCAAAGTTTAGCTCAAAATAATTAGATTTAAAATGATACGTAGATACAAACCCTCACGTGTAATTCTTCAAGAATTTCAACAATTCGAGGAGTTTCGAGGGCTCTCCAATCCCACTTTCAACGAACCGTTTTTCTTCCAGCTATTTTTAAAAATCTCCCATCTCACGTGACGTTCAAAGTTTAGCTCAAAATAATTAGATTTAAAATGATACGTAGATACAAACCCTCACGTGTAATTCTTCAAGAATTTCAACAATTCGAGGAGTTTCGAGGGCTCTCCTAATCCCACTTTCAACGAACCGTTTTTCTTCCAGCTATTTTTAAAAATCTCCCATCTCACGTGACGTTCAAAGTTTAGCTCAAAATAATTAGATTTAAAATGATACGTAGATACAAACCCTCACGTGTAATTCTTCAAGAATTTCAACAATTCGAGGAGTTTCGAGGGCTCTCCAATCCCACTTTCAACGAACCGTTTTTCTTCCAGCTATTTTTAAAAATCTCCCATCTCACGTGACATTCAAAGTTTAGCTCAAAATAATTAGATTTAAAATGATACGTAGATACAAACCCTCACGTGTAATTCTTCAAGAATTTCAACAATTCGAGGAGTTTCGAGGGCTCGCCAATTCCACTTTCAACGAACCGTTTTTCTTCCAGCTATTTTTAAAAATCTCCCATCTCACGTGACGTTCAAAGTTTAGCTCAAAATAATTAGATTTAAAATGATACGTAGATACAAACCCTCACGTGTAATTCTTCAAGAATTTCAACAATTCGAGGAGTTTCGAGGGCTCTCCAATCCCACTTTCAACGAACCGTTTTTCTTCCAGCTATTTTTAAAAATCTCCCATCTCACGTGACGTTCAAAGTTTAGCTCAAAATAATTAGATTTAAAATGATACGTAGATACAAACCCTCACGTGTAATTCTTCAAGAATTTCAACAATTCGAGGAGTTTCGAGGGCTCTCCAATCCCACTTTCAACGAACCGTTTTTCTTCCAGCTATTTTTAAAAATCTCCCATCTCACGTGACGTTCAAAGTTTAGCTCAAAATAATTAGATTTAAAATGATACGTAGATACAAACCCTCACGTGTAATTCTTCAAGAATTTCAACAATTCGAGGAGTTTCGAGGGCTCTCCAATTCCACTTTCAACGAACCGTTTTTCTTCCAGCTATTTTTAAAAATCTCCCATCTCACGTGACGTTCAAAGTTTAGCTCAAAATAATTAGATTTAAAATGATACGTAGATACAAACCCTCACGTGTAATTCTTCAAGAATTTCAACAATTCGAGGAGTTTCGAGGGCTCTCCAATCCCACTTTCAACGAACCGTTTTTCTTCCAGCTATTTTTAAAAATCTCCCATCTCACGTGACGTTCAAAGTTTAGCTCAAAATAATTAGATTTAAAATGATACGTAGATACAAACCCTCACGTGTAATTCTTCAAGAATTTCAACAATTCGAGGAGTTTCGAGGGCTCTCCAATCCCACTTTCAACGAACCGTTTTTCTTCCAGCTATTTTTAAAAATCTCCCATCTCACGTGACGTTCAAAGTTTAGCTCAAAATAATTAGATTTAAAATGATACGTAGATACAAACCCTCACGTGTAATTCTTCAAGAATTTCAACAATTCGAGGAGTTTCGAGGGCTCTCCTAATCCCACTTTCAACGAACCGTTTTTCTTCCAGCTATTTTTAAAAATCTCCCATCTCACGTGACGTTCAAACTTTAGCTCAAAATAATTAGATTTAAAATGATACGTAGATACAAACCCTCACGTGTAATTCTTCAAGAATTTCAACAATTCGAGGAGTTTCGAGGGCTCTCCAATCCCACTTTCAACGAACCGTTTTTCTTCCAGCTATTTTTAAAAATCTCCCATCTCACGTGACGTTCAAAGTTTAGCTCAAAATAATTAGATTTAAAATGATACGTAGATACAAACCCTCACGTGTAATTCTTCAAGAATTTCAACAATTCGAGGAGTTTCGAGGGCTCTCCTAATCCCACTTTCAACGAACCGTTTTTCTTCCAGCTATTTTTAAAAATCTCCCATCTCACGTGACGTTCAAAGTTTAGCTCAAAATAATTAGATTTAAAATGATACGTAGATACAAACCCTCACGTGTAATTCTTCAAGAATTTTAACAATTCGAGGAGTTCAGAGCTGGCAATCAACGCGTTAATGAATCGATAGAGACGTCGAATTCATTCACAATTTCCAACATCGATGGTTCGATAACAAGCCAAACGAGACATCATTTACCAAATGAGACGAGTGGAATATTCAAATGGTACGAGAATATATTACCGCGGTTTTTATCAAATTATCGTCGGAGAGGGAATAATTTATCCACATTTCTCCGCGCTAACAATGCTCCTTTCGTGGCTCGGCTCGCGATGCTACCGTGGAAAACACCGGCTCGAGATAATATTATTATTAGCGAGGGCTGGTTCCCGGCATCCCCTTCCCCCAGCATTTAAGTCTATTCTTTTTAAACAACTGCGGACCCGTCCATTCACCGACGTTTACGTCGATTTCCCGAACAACGGTTTTCAATGTTTTTTCATTCATTCTGACCGAACGATTCGAGCAATTTCACGCGCGAACGGGAACGAATCGAGGCTATTTTCAGTGCGACGTTGACACGCCGGTGCATACATTTTTTTCCCCCCATCGTTGGCAATTATTGCGCGAGCAGCTTAATTATTCATAGAGAGCGTTCGTCGTACGGCGGAGGCCGTGTAATAAATTTTCCTTTTATCGTTTCTCGATGGCTTCGAATTTTACATATTACGATCGCGAAGTCACGTGCGGCGCTCGAAGGTTCATACGAGTTTGATAATTGTCGTTTCACGAGCGAGCAATCATCGTCGTTTCTGTTCGTCGTTGCGCGGGGCATTAATAACAATAAAAGAGCGAAAGAATGGACCGGTGCTCGAGAATCGAAATATTGAAATTCCGCCGCGACGATTCAAAACTAATCGAGGCCCGAGCGGCGGGAATCGTTGCGAAATATCGAAAGCGGATTTCGAGGCAGTAACGTTTTCGAGAGCGTGCAGGTATTTGCTGTAGAGCCGACGTAGCGAGCGTCAAATAGTTTTGAAACATTCAAAGAGGCTCGCACAGTCGAGGGGCCTCTTCGATACCTGAAAATGATATCCAACCATTAACGCGTATACCTCGTATCGATCATTGCGTATGAAATTGTTTTCGAATCGCAAAATCATCTCGTTGCCCCTCACGATCAGCTTCTCCACGCTCATCCTGCTCCCCTTCTGACCTATTTACGGTAATTTGCGAATAATAACGTCAAAAATACTCTTTTCATCGTGATATCATCGCAACTCGATCGAAATATTTCGTTATCAAAGTGCCTCGAATATAAATCGGGGGACACGTTCTATTTTCCTCATCGAGATACGAAGCGTCAAATTTTTTAAACAAAACGAGTTCTCCTCGTAAGCTCTGCTTACTCTGGCAAAATAGAGTTCGAGGCAAGAATTTTTTGGCGTTGGAATATACAGCTTAAATCTAGATCGCAAGGGGATGGCTGGAAATATTATTTAAACCGAATCTGGGATACATTTGGCGCCAAGAAAAAAACAGTTCTGGGGGGAAAACGTTGCGTAAACAGATCGAGACCGAAAACGCTTAGTCAGTAGGAGAATAAAGAGACGGAAGCAAACCGGAAAGATGCTCGGTCAGCACGGTTCGAGCAATTAGTTTCACCGTTGATGGATGCTATTTTTGTCCTATCAACGATCTGGTCGATGATCAGAGTAATTCGCGGTTTCACGGCCATGTTCCACCCGTGTTTCGTCGCGGGGGAATTTCTTCGGGGTGAAGACGCGGTCCCCATCCACTCCTGTTCTGAATACTTTATCAGTTCGTTGCGGCAAGGACGTTTGTTCGGGCCAGGCTGGAGGCTGTTTGGCCAAGGACCGCGGAAATTCTCGCGCGGGTAGTTTTGCGCCACTCTCCGGCCTTTGACGAGCAAAATGACTTTAATTAGGCAACTTGCTAACGACCTGCTGGCAACATAAATCACCGCTAAACCTGCCTCGGACAAAGACCTGACCCCCGTGTCGTTCCCGCCGGTTCTTTCGAACGAACGTCGCGTTTAGGCGCCGGTAGTTCGAGCCTAAGACTCGTGGAATCGATCATAACCCTTATATTTTAATATCTTTGCTTGTGCTATATGCTAGGTTGATATTAGATTTGTTTAAATTGCAAAAGCGATAGTTTCGTTTCGAGGAAACACGAGACCATTAAAGGGTTGAGATAATTTTAGCTGATCGGTCGCTATTGTTTCCATCGTTGCTTTATCAGTTCTACGGGCTAATTTTAGTATTCTAATTTTAGTGTTTAGCTGGCTATCAAGCTACGACTTTGTACTACCGAGGTCGTGAGATAACATGGAACATAACTTCTGTACTATTATTAAAAAGGCATGTTCTACCCTCCCCCCGTGTGAATCTTAATGTTCTTATTTGCTATTGATTATACGGTACGAATGGTAATGGGCAGATAAGCTCGAGCTTCTTAGAAAACAGCTTGTTTCTTAGAAAAACGGAGGAACAGAGTAAGAATCGTTTATTTCGCGTCTTGTAATTTTACTGTCGATAGAAAACGCGATTGCTTGGACGTAATTCCTGAAATTAATGTTAAATTATCAAGATGATACGCGCGTAGATGGTTCAGGAAGGGGATGAAGCGTTTTAGAGCCCAGGTAAATTGACCGATGATCGTACACCGTGCGTCGCGTGCTTAACGAGAGAAAAAAGATCGTTGTTACGCAATGTAAGCCGCTTTTACGTGTCATAATCGGTCACGCTCGCGACGCCAGTAATCGTGTTATTCGAAACACTTGCCGAGCACATTTTACATCCATCAGCGCACAGATTAGACGAAATTATTTGACGAAATCACGATCCGTGCGCCGGTTTATCGCGACCGATAAACGCCGCCTTATTATTAACATCCATTAAACTAAATTACTCGAAGTTAAGCTCGATCAAACGACAATAAGCGCCACGACCCAACGTCGATTCTCGATTCTTTCGCAGAAATATTGTTTTCAGCTTTGGAGAAAAGCACGTATCTCGTATTCCTTTGCTGTAACGTCGATCCACTGTGAAAGCTTGTTTCCTGAAACCGGTACGAATCCATTTTTCTCGCTTCCTTTGTCGCCGGTCTCGATCTCGATAAGATCGTGGTTTCGAGCACAACGCACGCGAAACGGCGCCACGATTTACACTCCCCCCCAAGTCGATCGTAACTTGCCCTAAGCGTCGGTCTCGCGGAACCGTGGAAATCGTTAATTCGCCCCTGGTTAATTGCGCCCGCCGTGACCCTTCGACTGCATTTTTTATCGTCCCCGAACCGCGATGCATCGCGATAATTTCCCGGCGTTCTCTCGATCGAGGCTCGCCCCGTAACACGCAAGAGTTTGAATACTTTATTCCAACGAATCGTCGGAACGGTACCGAGGATCACGACAGGTTGATAAATCGACGCGGACCCGCTGTTGATCACGGTGCCCGTATCCACGACGTGTTTACGATCGATTCTGTCAATACGCGTACCATCCGCTAATGTAATTGACTTTAGAGGGAACGATATCGTCGGGCCACGAGGATGCGTTGACACGCAATGCCCTCGAGTATCGCGTTTTAGCGGCATAAAATCGAGGACGAGATGGGGGCGGAGGGGTGGATCGCGTTTGGTCCTTGGGTAAAAGCGGAATCGCTCTGCACGGGTCCGCTTTTATTCGTCCCGGTATCCATTAAGGAATAGGATATACTTCTTTGTTACTTTTACGATTGTATTAGATCGTTCGGATCAGACGGTGGCCGCGGGGGGATGGAGCATGCTAACTCGATGCGTCCGCGGTGATACATCGGCGAAATTACGGATGCGAATCGATCGCGATTCGATTTGTCTCGTGGATTTACGTACCGTCGGATCGACATCAACGATTCCGCCAGCGTTTCGAATTAACTCCGCGGGGACGTTGCGTTCGTTTCTAAGATAATCCTTTTCCTCGGATCCAAGCTACCTTACGATTTGTCCAGAGATAAAATAACTTTAATATAATTCTACGTTTCGCTTTAAAATTTATTTATTTCAGGCTGGGCTAGCTTTTTAATAACGATCCCGCCAACGTCTCGAATTTGCTCCGCGGGGACGTCGCGTTCGTTTCCAAGATAATCCTTTCTCTCGGATCCAAAGCTACCTTACGATTTGCCCGGGGAGATAAAATAACTTTAATATAATTCTCCGTTAGATTTACTTCTCGATAATGGAGCATATTTATTTGACGTTTAGACCGCGGTGGAAAAATAGCTGATATAACGAAGATCGACAGTTTATTCTGTTAATCATGCAAACGTTGGAACTTGTCGTAGCAGTTTGACGAGGTTTTAATGTCAGAAGTTCTCGAAAACTGTTGCTAGTACCTTCGAACTCCGAAACGGAAGCTACGTTTTCGAATTTTTCACCATCGACGCGTTGAGTGCCGACTGAATTTTTCATGCCCTTTGATTAGCGCTGAACGTCCCTCAGGCGCCCCGGTTCATCCCCAAAATTTGATAAAATTCTATTCTCTCGGTATCAGAAACATTCGATACATTGCACACAATTTTCCAGTGGTCACCGGTGACCGTCGTGGCCTCAACTTTTTAAACCAAGTTCAGGGCATACCTCGACGCTTTTCCATGGAGATTAAAAAAGACCAAATCGATTTAAAAAAGGAATGCAATTTTCAGAGATACAGTTTTCCGTTGAACGTCCTCCGTATAGTTTCGTCGGTCAATAAAATTTTTTTTACCCGCTCCAATACTGCAGCGACGCGTTCCGAAAATTGGAAAATAATTGCTCGTGCAGTCCCGTTGCAATAAATTAACGCAGTTCGCGGCTCGTCCCTCGAAGGTGCCATTTCCCCCGTGGAATTTCATAGACATCTCGTCGTTCTTATTACCGGGCCGACGAAAGCTAAATATCAATTCCCGTCGTCGGGCATCCGTGTCGTAAAACGCGCGGGAACGTCCGCGGGAAATACCACCGCGTTATTTCCTCGTTACGGACGCCGTAAAAATGTCTCCCGCGGCGCGTCGCGGCCGTACGGAATCTCCGGTCAAATCACGCGACCGTCGCGATACCGATTTTCTCCACAGTCGTCAAAAATCGAACATGGGGACTCAAAGAAAATATCCTGCATCACGTAACCTCGAAAGATGCTCGTCGAAGTTGTTACGAGCATCGAAAAATATCAAAAACCCTTGTAAACGAACTTTACGTACCAACAAGACTCCAAGTTAAAATCTTTTTAAGTTTTGCACGCGAATCAAGAATCAAGCAAGAGTTTTCGGCTTTCAATAGTTGAAATTTCATAGTCAAGATTAAGGAACATTTTTTCTTTTATTTTTAGTTCAGAAATTTGGTATTAATATCCCAAATTCGAGGGACTCTCGTACAAATTAAAATCTTACTAATTTCAAATATTGTAGTTAATTTGGACTCTCAGATCAATTTATATTTTGCTATAAGAAGTCGTGCAGCATTTTTATTTACTAATTTATGAGTTCCACTGCGAGAGCAGCGTCGTAAAAAGACAAGCATCCTAATTTGTCTGGAATGCCTGAGCCCCGGGGGCGTCAAGACGCGTTCAAAATCGCGACGCCTGACGCAAATCCGTCGCGTACGCGTCCGTGCTCGAAACGACGGTGCGTGGGAGGGTGGACGTAATGGAATTTGACATTAGGATCGACGCTGGGGGTGCGGAAACGCCACCCTCGACGAAACGCAGACTTTTCGCGACGAAACGCAGAGGAAGGGGGGCTGGAATTTTTCAGGCATTCGACGGGATTTATTTAATGTCGCGTTCCGGGAGCGTCCTTTCTTATTATACGGGGACGCCATGATTCTTTCAGGGGAGATAGCGTTCGCGAGCGACCCGTAATAAGCTCGTATCGCCCCCCTCAAAAATGTTTCATATTCCAGAATGAAATCTAACGTCGCGTATTTACGAAAAAGAGGGACTCTTCGCTTCTCGTGGCAGGGAACCAGGAAGACCACGGCGTCCATTTTACGGGTCGAACGTGGACGGAATTTTCGCGTCTGATCCGCCGATGCCGGGGAATTTATTTCTGGGGGAATTGTGCAAATAACATTGACTCCGTTCCGAGAGAAAGAATCGAGAGGGAACGTCTTTGGCGATCAAATATGCTTGGTGTCGGGAAGAATCCTCGAGGACCCGAACCGCTATCGAAAAAAGGTGAGAAGGCTGCTCGTTCCGCAGCCTGATCTTCTGCAGATGGTGTCACCAGGTGGTGGAAAAATGCTGGTGACCTTCGAACGGGGTTATATCCGCCAGCTTCGGTCCTCTAAGCGTCTATTCCCTGAAATATAATCAATGGTTGACAGGTTCCATTTTCGAGGGACTCTCTTAACCCTTATCCTCCTGGAATTTCAGTTGGGGTCGTATTACAAATTTTAGATATTGTAATTAATTTGGACTCTCAGACCAATCGATGATCGACAGGTTTCATTTTCGAGGGACTCTCTTAACCCTTATCCTCCTGGAATTTCAGTCGGGGTAGTATTACAAATTTTAGATATTGTAATTATTTTGGACTCTCAGATCAATTTATATTTTGCTGTCAGATGTAAAATAATTTTACATTAGTCAAGAATGTTTCAAGGATCTATAATAACAATTTTACTCGAATTAGAAGTTTATAATGCGAGACTTTAATTTTATTTAGTTCAATTATGGGCAGACGATGGAAATTTGTCGTTTTTGTTCATTGGACAGCGTTTGAACGAATTTCTTGTGTCTTTTTCGCAGGTCATCCGAACGTTAAGTGCTACTTCGGCCATGGCGGGCTTCTGGGCTTGTCCGAAGGGACGTACCACGGGGTGCCGATGATATTGATGCCCCTGTACGGCGATCAGTATCAGAACTCAATGTCTGCCGCGGCCAGGGGGGTCGCACTGGTCTTGAAATACGTGGAATTGAGCGAGCAGTCGCTGAGGCACGCGTTGGACGAAATTTTCAACAATACCAGGTACATTTGTCCCTTTCGTTCGCGTGTTAGTACAGCGCCAATAGATTCGAAACACGAGGGATGGAAGCAGTGAAAGGGTTCCGACTCCCTCTGAATTAATTGTGTTCCCGCGACTTGTTTTACAAATATTGACTTTGCCAAAAGAATACGTACAGGGTTCTCAGGGGATTTCTCAAAGTTCTACGATTCGATGCTTTATTTTCCAGATAATTGAATTTGAAAATTTTGGGGTCTCTAACAGAGTCTCGTGGCCACTCTCGAATCGATCAAGTGTAGAAATATAAATACTGAGAGATGATTTCGTTGCAAGAGCGACGCAAGAAGCGGGGCGTCGCGACGGTATCGGTTCGAAAAACCGCGTTCGCCGCGGCCAAAGAAATGGAGAACACGGAAAGGGGTCGAAAGGAGAGGACAGGGGGGGGGGATCGTGGCAAAAAAAGGAAAGTCGTATAATCTGCCCGGATATTTGGTCCGTTGAATATCTCACGAACTGTCCGGGCGCTCGGATATCCGGGAAGTGCATCGTCGTTGCAGCACAGGCGGCTCCGTTAATCCGTAACGCGGCTCACTGGCGTTTTTCCACCCCTTTCCCTGCCCTTCTCCAGCCCTGTCACCCCTTGGCAACGCACCCTTGTCTCTTTTCACCGACACCACGGGTGGCGAATCCATGGCACGCGTGTCCGGAGCGACGCTTGACCGAATTTTAATTTAAATCCATTCCAAGCCACGAATTCCGGGAACACATCGTGTGCAAATCAATTATTATTACACGTGAAAAATTCAATTTTCTTCGATAGTCCGATCATCGGTGGTACCAGTTGCTCGCACTTGCCCGCGCCTAATCGATTTCAATATTTATTCCAGAATATCTCGCATTCGAAAAATCCCGGTGTACAAAATATGCAATTTTAGGAAAATGCAATCGGACTGTATCGACTTTTTCGCTCCACGCTTATTTCCAAAGCCTCCATCGAAAATGCAATCGCGTCCCCCCTGTCCTATCTACGCGTCGATGTTTTCTTTTAATTTATACAAAGCCGCGTTATATCTTCTTTCTGTAAATATCAGCCTCTATACTCTTCCCTATTATTATATTCCATACACCGTGAGGGGTCTACACCCCCCCAATTAATACGTTATTGGCGTCCCAAGAAAATGATACAAATCTGCCAATTGATTGAATTTAATGAAACTAAAATATTGCTTTCAATTTAAAGCAACACTTTAGGCCAGCGATTGCATTTTCCTCGTAATCTTTTCGAAATTCATTCCTCGTTTATCAACCCTCGTTCGCCGTTTCCCTGTTTCGTTCCCTTTCCTCGCGGTTCCTGAATTCCAGACGCGAAAGGTCCTCCAGGATGGTTTCCTCGTCCATCGACGAACACACCGCCGGCTTCGGTCTGTCTAGCCGCATCCGGGTCGGTCGCATGGGAAATTTCACGGCCGCTAAATGTTTCACGGCGCGGATCAACGCCGCGGCCCGATGATTACGAAGAGAGGCCGCCGGGCTGAAATTAAATTCTACATTATTCAATGCGGCCCACCGGATAACTTGTTAACCGCGCCACCCGCGTTCCTGCAATGCCTCGACGTTCGTCGTGTTTACGCGCTCCGCGGATCTCTGGCTCTTTCGCCTCGCGATAATTGCTCGTCCCTGAATATTTCAGGCCTCGACGCCCGGACACTTGCCACCCAACCCGCGTCGTCGCCCCCCCGGAATCACTGCCCCCAGTTTCCAAACGCCTTCAAAAACCTCCCTTAACGACTTTGATATAATTTACTACGATGATACACTCATTTATTTTCTGTATATACAGTGGGCCATTTCTTCTTTACGAGCTGTATTTTGATTAAACTTGGGAACTGAACAATATCGTTGGGCAGAATTCGAACCTTCTATATTACAAAGTGTCAGAGTTTCCCTTTGCTTCAAGAATTTAATAATATTTATTCCCTCACACGGCGACTTGCTCGATCAAGCACTTGTGAGAGAGAAAAGACGATCGTCGCCCTCTGTCGGTGAGCGTCTGAACTGTCGTCCACGCTCCTGCAAAAGAACTCTCGCATTTTCGACCGATTTCCGCGCAAGGAACGTCGCGATTCTCGTTGAATTATTGTGGAAATCGATGTCAGATTATATTAGGTTTAATTCAGAAAGATCTTCGTCTCGTTGGAAAGTGTACCTCCGTGTAACAGTGTCTCTCCCTTATTACCGGCGGCTTATGATTTAAGGGCGATTTAATTACGATGCGCCGGCACGCGAGTCACCGTGTCGAACGACGAAAGCTGCTTAATAAATCAGAACGGATAGGAAAGCGTTGGCAGTTCCGCGTTCGACGTAGCCTCGGTACCCGGTAATTACGACAGCCTAGGATTTACGAGCTCGTCTTGGACCTTCGACAGAACGTTGCTGGGTGGTGGGAGTGGATGCCGATCCGCCACCGCGACGTGGCTGTTGCGATTGTATCCCCCGTTACGCGACGCCTTGAATATTAATTAATAAATAGACGCGAGCGGCGTAATTGGACGATCGCGATTTGCATCATCGCGGTTACGTGATCGAAATATGGGAACGCGTGGTCCGGGGTCGTTTCCACAATTCCATCGTTTTACGAGAAATCAATTCCTCCACGCTCTTGCAATCCCTCGTCGTCTTTCCTCGCGAACTTTTTTTTAGTGGAAAGAAAGACGGTAAAACAAAGTTTCCTGCATTAAATTTATTAACACTTTTAGACAAAATTCCGGAGAATATCGGCACACGAAAGTTCTAAAATTGTTTTTCCCCAACTATATAATCCAGTTTTGGTTGAAAAACCTTTTCTCGAGCAAGGAAGGTTTTTGCTTCGAGGTGAACGGTTCGAGACCATTTTTTATTGGAAAGAGACCAATATAATCGCTTTGTTCTTTGATCAAGCGATGGTGCTTGGTGTCGAGTTCGCGTATATCGAACATCGGGGTAACGACGCGTTGAAATGCGAGAGGGGGATTGGCGTTAACCGATCTCGGGCGTTCGCGTGAGGCGGCGCAATTGTTAAACGCAACGTCTCATGCACGAGTGATATAAAATTAACGAACGATTTGGAAACAGCGTCGGGGTCTGCTCGTTGTCGTGCCGCGGGCTACCGTTGCGCCCGTAATCACCACTTCCCGTTGATTTATGGCGGTCGGTTCTTGCGTTCCAGGCTGGGGCCCCGGGTAAGAAAGTCGTCGCGGATAAGCGTGATAGGACCGTTTCGTACGGTGCACCGCGATACAGTAATACACTCGACGAAACGTCCGTAAGAATTGCTTTGCATAAAAGTGCCAAGAATTTCGATAACGATCTTAAAGAAATGATAAAAAAGGCGTCTCTATACCGGAGAACCGCTCCTTTGTCTTGGCGATAACGTCGAAAAGTATCACAGTTGATCGAGTCTAGCCCAGTTTGCAGGCATAAATTTCAATGCTTAAAACCTAAAGGGTAGTTCTCTTGGTCCGCCATTGTTATCGAGCGCGCCTTTGAGGATCTTGGATCTTTGTGGATTTTAAACAGTAGATTGTTGGAAAAATAAGTCGACCACCGTCGTGGACCCTGGTCCTTTGATGGCGGAAACGTTCGATGGGAAAACGCGAACGCAAACGATCGCGTGTGCCCTAAGGATCGAGGCAATACGACCAACAGGATCGCGAACCCCGGGGTCGAGCGGAGTCAAAGTGGCTGCCGTCTGTTCCCGTTCGTCGGTCGTGAAGCTTCACCCTTGGCGCTCGGGGTGATCAGTACGATCTTAAAATCGCCATAACCGAAGTTATATTATCGTCTGCGGTTCACGACTTCTTCGGGGAGAGAGACAGATGGCTCGGGAACGAGAGAGGCTCACGACCGGGGCGTACAGCTTGTTCGATTTCCTGATGGCCTCCTGGGTCCCGCGAGGCGACGTCAAGTGCCCATTCAATTCCCAAATATCTCTGCGCATGATTGCGCTTATAAGTCGGATTCGACTCGGGGGTCGTTCGAAACGCCATTAAACCCCGTACATCCGCTATTTAGAAATTCATTTTCCTCCGTGGACTCGCTGGAATATACCGTCCCGTAATTATTTAACGACGGTCGAACGCACCTTAGACGCCATTTTTGGCCTTTGGAAAATGGGTGGATGCATTTTCGAGAGAAATAGACGCGTTAAGAAATGCATTTCACTCTTTTTTTTTTAGGTATCTCGTTATCTTAATTTTTTAGATTTCACTAGTCTTCGTTCTTGGACATTTGTCTTATGAGTTCCCAAAGTTCCAGAATTTTTTGAGCATTCACAAGTATATCTCCTTGCCACCATGCTGAAAAGCTTGTGGAACGCTGGGAATTATTCAAGTACATCGTCGTCGAAGCAGTCGAACCTTACGTTCCCTTTTCTGCTCGCAGAACGACGATCATATCGCGTTGTACTTTCATGGAGAACCGTGCGATTCGAGGGTTCTAAGGGTCTGGCATAAACGTCGCGAGAATTTCGTCGAATTTTATCTGACCCCGGAGATACGTTCTCCCGCGGTTCGCGTTCCACCTTGGCCGTGTAATTATAATACATTATCCGGACGAGCTGGCGCTTCCGTAAAAAAAGTCGTCCCTCGTCCAGAATTACGGGCGAAGAAACACGATTTTCTGTGCAATTAGCGTACCTACTTCGGACTGCACGTACCCTCGTTAATTCGCCTCGGTTAAAGAACTGCCGGAGAAAGTCGTGTTTGATCACCTGTCCTCGCGCCGACAATCGTGCCAACCCTCGTCTCGTTCCTCGGGCTTCTTAGCGGTGCAACCGAATTCGGTGTCCGACTGCTTTGCAAGACGTTGTTGCCAAAAGGGTTGGCCAAAGTAACTGCCACGGTTAAGGGTTTGAGAAATTTCTTCGAAAACAAATTTAAAAAAAAAAATTTCTAGATCGTTCTGGAAAAATTATTGTCGATCGCAGGGGTCAATAACAATCATTTTGTGTCAACAGATATACCCCCGAAATCCTGCTCAGTTTCGAGAAAAAAATTCCTTACCGAAAATCTGATGTCTGACCATACATTGAGATGTTTCACTGAAATTTTTCAGCGAAAAGAAATTTCTTTAAATCGTTCTGGAAAAATTATTTTCAGCTGCGGGGGTCTATTACAATCATTCCTGGTGAATAAACATATCCTCGAAATCCCACGCATTTTCAAGAAAAAAATTCTTTACTTAAAAAAAAAATTCTTTATTTCAAATGTTTAAAATATCATAACTTCTGAACGGATTGGAGGATTTTAATGTTTCGAAAGGCAAACGATGCGTATTTTAATGGAGAATATTTAGAAATTCTAAGAATTTTAGAAGGGGGGTGGTTCTACCCAGCGTTTCTCTGTAAGTAGTTCCGTAACTGTTCCAAAAGGGAAGCAAAGTTGGAAAAAGGCAACAATTACTTATGACTGGAGCCAACGGGAGGGTCGCAGGCGCGCGTGTCGCGGTCAAAGAAGACGTTGTGTGCCGTGTGGCGCGAGCTACCCCGTAAAGCCTGCAGTCGTGAGGGGGCGAAAGAGGGTGGTAGTCAAAGTTTCGGCAGTTTGTAAGGAGGTACGAGACACGCCCCTGCTCCTCCGCTTCTTCTTCGGTTACGGCCGAGGGATAACATAGTGCAGCTCCGTCGTCAAGTTAGCTCGACACCCTTTCCTCCGCGTCCTCATCCCCCTTCGCGCTTTGTCCCCGGGTTTTTCGCCCGGTTCTTCGCTCCCTTCGTCTATCTTTTCCCGTTTGCTCTTCCCTCTCGCCATCCCCGTCCGTTTTATTGCCCTGTTGTTCCCGGTCCTTATTCTCCCGCGAGCGTAACCCTTTTCGCCCGACGAGTTCCAAGGTTCCTCCTCGTTTCAGGCCAGCGTTCTCTCGTCGCCCGGATTTATTCGAGGGGGGGGGTGGCGAAATGTGACCGGGGATTCTTATTCTCCGCGGGGACGGGGTGATCTCCTTTCCGCGAGGCCACACCTGCTCGCTCGTAAGGGACGCGTAATGGTCGACCCGGATACGAGGGAAACGTAAAAAAAAAAGAAAGGGTCGTCGGTGGAGGAGAAACGCAGGGGAATGGAAACGAACAAGAGCGGAGACGCTGCGTAATGACGCGTGGAACGTCTCCGGACGAGAAAGTAATTGGACGGTGGGGGGGGGGCGGCTCCGAGAGTCGCTCCGTACTGCTTTGATGAATGGGGGAACGTTCGATAGAGCACAAACCGTAGCACCGAAACTTCGTGATGGATGTTTCTTAAACCGGGGGGGAGGAGGCTTGTAAAGAAATTACGATCCCCACTCGATCGTCCGACGGTTCTGAATGGTTCGCGTTTCCGCGCGATGACGCCGAAGAATAACTTCCAACGATCCGGGAAACTGCATTGTCGTTGAATAGACTCCCCCTCTGCACCGGAAGCTCGCTGTTCAAAGCCCTGGGAACAGATTCGGGAATCGTATACAGCCGCCCGTAATTGCGAGGATCTTCCTTCCTTCGAGAACTAGTTTATAGTTTATGGAGACCGTTCCGATAGGCGTGACGGATCCATTATTCGTCAACTGGGTTAATTATCTCGTCGTTTTTTACCGGGAAATTTAGGTTCTATTTTATTTACCAAGATAGTTTCACAATTTTCTTAAGTATTGCTTCCTCTGCTATTAGTAGGTCCTTTTCGATGCATAGATTGGGAAATAAAATCTAAAGCGTAGGTTTACTGTTTCTTATTCATCGAGCACATCGTGAACGTGGTAATTAATAAGCATTATTAGAATTTCCAAGGGGTTCTTCGATTATTTTTAAAAAGAATTGGCGTACAGACACGCGGTGGGGATGGTGTTCTCGCTTGCTATGGGATATCAGGTGAATTTGTTGAAAGTTAGCTCGCTTCGGGGGCTGACTTCCGGGCATCGTTTCCCGGGACGGCCTCGCGTCGGATTAAAAAGTTGCTTATTTGCAAATGGAACTTCCGCGTCTTCGGTATTGTGTTTACCGGGGAATATATTCCGTTGTGGGGTTAAAGTGAGTTTGCCGAGTATAGGGCGAGAGAGAGAGAGAGAGAGAGGGGGTGAGAAGCAAAAAGCTGGCTTTCTGGGATCCGGTGAATTTCATTATTTAAGTTACGTGTACGGGTACAAGTGTTTGAATAATGCATTCAGCGCGATGCACACCGAAGCCGCATTTAGAAAACGCGCTAATACAGACGTACACGTCCGATGGGACATTTTTCTAAGCCTCCATTCGGCCCGATCCCTTCGTCCAGGTGCAGCGAACATTTCTATTTGCAAATTATTCGTGTTACAAGAATATTGTATACCTGTTTGATAATTCACATGTGTATTATGACTGTGTCAATCGTAGATCAGTTCCTTCGAAACATCGTCGAGTAATTTTAATCAAATATTTATTGTAACGGTTATTTGAAGTCCCTTTTCCGTACAGAGTCCTAACGAGGCCTGGAAAAAGGTGCCTTTCGAACGAAAATATTCCCCTGATTTCGCAGGGTTCTCTCGGCGCGGCAAACGAGAGATTCCCGACGAGGCGAAAGGAAAGCCTTAGAATTGAATTCGCCGGGGAATTTTTGATTATTATAAGATCAAAGACGGCCCCGTCGGGATTACCTGTGTATCGAGCTTAATAAGGAGGGCCGGATGCGAGAACAACGACGGCGAATAAAATGGAAGGCAATATTCATCGTGCCGAGTAGTGAAAGAGAAACCCCGCCGCAAGATCAAAGTCTTAGCCCTCTATCCGAGATTTTCGATGCGCCTGTTACGAGAAAACGCCATCCTTGGCAGATGATCTATTTCGATTCACCACGATTTCTACCACTCCCCAAAGCTCTCGAATTAAAAGATGCTTCTTGGAACACCAATTTGCAGCTCTGCAAATAACAGGCTGGTATCTTTTGGATAAAATTGTAAATGGCCCCAATTATTAACACGGTTCGAATAAAAAAATCTCCCGATCGTGCGAGCCAGACGCCCGCGAATTAAGTTATCGAAAGCACGATGCGTGTACCCGTGGATTACGCGAACGCAATTCTACGTTGTGCACTAGAAACGCGTTAAATCCCGCTCGATGGCACTCTAATTTTTTCTGCAAAACTAGCGCTACATGTAACGATAATCCCTCGACGAGTTGCCCCGTGCTCGTCGAGCCTGTTCGATGGAGAATCCGCGATAAGTGCCGGAATTATTCGCAATACAGTTTACGGTTACACGTGTTTTTCATCAGAACAACACGCCTACGCAAAAGCATTCGATGAACTCGTTACCGGGGGAAAAATCGAGCCAAATATCCCCGCGGGGCAACGTGCCTGGAGATTAGCTATTTTTAATCATTTTGAAACGAAAACAGCGATGGACAAGAGTAAAAATGCAACGTCAAGAACGAAATACTCTGAATCGTTTTTAAAACTGTTTTCGAGCCGCGGGGTCGTTCCTATCTCGTTGGAGCGCGATCCTAGCCCAGCATCGTCCGGTTTTTTTCCGAGCAGAACCGCAATTTTCCGTGCGTCACGTGTCCCCGTCGAACAGGCGCATCCGAATATCCGAGGCACGGATAAGATTTCCGGATTTTGATCTCGTTCTATCCACCCTCCGTCTGTCGTTCTCGCTGGACGTTGAAAATTTCTTCGCAGGATCCCTCTTCCCCTCCACCATTACCCGGTCGACTTATCGAGTTACAAAGACGTATATCGCCGGTGAAGCGATTGGATTTTTCCGACCGCCGTCTAGCACCCGTGGACCCCCTTCCAGGGGGGTGTCGAGATCGGTTTTACACACAGGGTGTTCCAAAATGCGCGCCCTGAAATCAAGGGGTGGGGGGAGAATTCAATCCGGAATGGAAGAAAATCCAGAAAGTAAAGGACAGCTCGTAACTCCTCGAACGAGATTCAAATTTCACGAAGGGGCGAAAGGAGACGAGTTTCCCCCGATATTTGCGGATGAATCGTAAAAATATAGTCTTCCTTTCCTTTGGGTAAAATGTCTTTAAGACTTTATTGTACAATTGAGTTTCTCATAGTGTTCCTGACGTGGTCCTCTGAGGTCAACGATTAAAGATATATGAGACTCAAAACATTCGCCAGTATGGTACCCGGATGTCGCGTTGTTTCCAAGGTTGGGTCGCGGAAATCTTGGCCCCGTTAAAATGGAGGTTTTTCCTCGCGAGTTTGGACCGTGTTCCCGGGTACGTTTCGTCGCGACAGTGTAAACTTACCCCGAGGAGACGACAACGAGGGTGGAAAAAGGAGACGTTCGGGGGTTCGCTTTAATCAAGGAAAGTTAGCGATGACGGAGTGAATTTCGATCGATCCGACCGGTCTCCGGTTGATTTTATAAAGCCAGATATGGGCCTGGGCTCGGGGGAGGACCGTCCGGAATCAGCGTAATCGAAAGATGGCGGCATCGAGCGACCGCGTTATTAAACCGACCCGCTCGACAGCGATTTTTCTTTCGACGGCGGATAGTCGCGATGTCTTCCAACCTCCCCCCGTCCCCGGTAATTGATTCGAAGCGTTCTGTTTTCGACGGATCACCGCTCCGATGATCGCCGCGAGTTTAATACCCATCGATCCGATCCGACTCGCCCACTTATGTGCGTCGACGTTTCGACCGGACGAGCAACCCCGTTCGTCGTAGACACGGCAGAGGCATAAATATCATCGGGAATGGAAATACCGTGGAAGCGAGCAATTTCCGCGTACCGTAAATTCCCGCCTCGAAAAATCTGACAATGCCCCGATCGGAATTAATATCGTATACGTTCCGTGGGAGCCTGATTAATCGACGCGCCGGTAATATCGGATCCCAGGGTCTCGCGTCTCTTGGGACCAGAGAGGATTATTTCGCGTCACCGTTAAATCTCCCAGCATAATACGCACCATTTTTGTTCATTTTGCCGCGCGTTCCAATCACGGGGATACTTACGAGCGAACCCCTCGGCGACACCGAACGATTTCGACGAATGCACGCTAAAGAATTTAGCCGTATCGCTTTTAAATCGTAATCGACGGATATATCCACTGTTTACAATTTATAGCTATTTAAATAGAAGAGGTGGCTAAATTATAAACTTTCGAAATCAATATCTCCCGAGTTTTCTTCCTAAATTCATAAAAAAGAGCTCCCTTACAAATATATCCGAACCCTCCAGTAAACAGAAAAATAATTTCCTCGAGCAGGGTTGGAGTAATATTATCGTGGGGTCCGTCGAAGGTTTATCCTGGTCGGTGGATTAATTTGGAACCACGGCGTATCGTCCAACATCGTAATCGGATTTACAACCCGCCGATGCACTTTGGTTCGGTTTCCGACAATTCGTACGTTTTCTTCGTGGGTCGTTTCGCGGCGTGTATTTTCCCGATCTTATCGCGTCTGGCAACGAGTTTCGGTACAACAGGGGGGTTCGTGGGGGGTTGCGTCGAATCGCGAATACGTAGATTTCGCGCGTCGTGGCGCGTCGGTGCGCGATAATTTACAATCCGGTGCCACGGACAGGCAAAAGTTTATGCATCCACGCTCGCTGCCAAAGGTCCCGCCCACCTTTCGAACACGAAATACTTATTTGGAGGAGCGGGAATACCACCCGCGGTACCGTTTCGCCGTTAAAGATTGCCGTTGGCCGACGTCTGCGTGCTCGTTCGCTTAAAACGAGTCGTTTCCCATCGCGAAACGGGGGTCTCCATCGATTACCGAAATTACGGAAACGTCGTCGAGAATTACGGTCCCCCTCGGGGCCGGAACATTTTACAAAATTTTATCATCCCCTTCTGCACGATCGATCGAGCAACGATACCTGATTATGGCAGTCTCTGTATGCCGCGGACGCGAATACGTTCAGCAGTGTATCACGGTGACGTTTACGAGCTTGCGTCGTCGAATCTGAAGGGTGGCCCGTAAGAAACGGTGCCTTTTCGGTGTTTCCTGTTCCTCGAATATGTCTGGAAGATTTGTGCTGAGTCGAGCAATTCTTTTTCCTCCTCGGTAGGATTTCATATTTTAATCGAACAAACAAAGGGAATTAAATTTCGAATTAACTGGCGGGCGATGCAACGAGTTCTAACCAGGAAATCTAGTATTTTCTCGATGCCCTTAGCGTTCGTTACGACTTGACAAATTTCTTGGATGGTCCGGGCGACGACTCGAAGCAATTTCCTGGACCAGGAGCTTTTTTCCCGCTCGTATGTTTTCTTCTTCCCGTGCACGAACAGGCGACGTTTCGGTATTATTTTCGGTCGCGGGGTCCCGGTTAATACGCCACTGGCGAGGGGTCGTCCGATAGCTCGGTGTCAAAAGGCTGGTTACCCTGGGAACCAGTTAATCTTTTTCTCAGCCCGTAGGGACGCAAACCGGTACGTGACTCGCGGGACAGAGAGCCCGGGATGGGTAAACTTTTATTAAAAATCTAATTGGATCGGAGCTCGGGGCCCGAGGGCCATTTCACCGGAGGTTCCTTCGTCCCGTCCTCTTCCAACGCGAGCCTCGACCAGGGCACGGATAGACGAGCTCACATCTCGTTTTTATTCCGCTATATCCACCATTTTGTATCGGCTTTCGAATTATCTCAGGGCACGGAACCGACGATCGTCGAGTCCTAGAAAAATGTATCTCTCGTGGAGGTACAGTGGGACGTCGGTTAACCGGGGTCCACTGTTTACTAACACGATTTATTTTCATCGACGACAGCTTCCATTTAGAAACCTCTGTTCGATATTTTATTCAGGAAGATCAAGTGTGAAACTGTCCTACGAAGGTATCGATTAACCAGTGTCCTGTATGTATATTTTAAGGGGAATTCTATTTTGAAAGTAGGTTCGGAAGTCCTACGACCCAATTAACTCTCCCTCCGGCAGTATTTTATATGGAATTTTGCCTCCCCGCTATTAGGAGTGCCCGATAATATGCATAATCTATTATACCATAGAAATGATCCCCTGAAGTACGACCTCTAATCCATTAATGTGACTTCGAGAGAGACAGCACACTTTATAACGTTTTAAATAATTTACTGCAAGTTTTAAAACGTGCATCTTTCATGTCACGTTGTAATATTTATCAGAGCAGGTAGAGAAAATGATTTTCCGTTTAAGATTTATTTAAAGCACTTAAAGTAATGTTTTTCAACCAGTCTCGCGAATAAATGAAGTAGAAACGCGTGGGAGCTGATTGCAGGGGAGCGTGGAAAGGGGTTAATTAGAGAGGACTCGCCGGGTACGGTTATCGGAAACGTTGGCTCGTTAGTTAAAAATTTGTCGAATCGGGCCGCGAAGTTACCAAGAACTTAGTGCAAATTCGTCACAGCTCCTTAGACCGAGTTCTCGTAGACTATACCGGATGCTGGATTTCATTAGTTCGGAACAGTTGGTCACGGGGCGACGATGACCGACGATCGGACCAGAATCTATCGAATCGATAATCATTCGATGAGAGAGCCTTCTAAAAACACCTGACTCGAGTCTTCGAGAAGAACCTCTCCACATTGGGAACAATTGGTTCGTTGATAAAGATTTTTACAAACAAGAAATGGTTTGTTCCTTTTTTTATATCGACAGTGTTGAGCCCCAACACAGGTAGCTCCAGAAGGTCGTAGCAGCCGAGCATTTTTAGGCTCGGCAATTACCACTCTTCGCGACCAGTATTGCCCCATAAAAACTTGACCTTTCCAACAGCTGCACATCACGTACCCATCACCGCAATAAACCCATTACCTGCTAGCCCTAACCGAACAACATTTCCCAAAATATTTAAACATTCAAGCTCCGCCTCAAGACCATTTTCAGATCCACCCTCACAACACAACCGACCAATCCTAATTCTTACAATCCACCTTTCCCCAAAATATCAGCAGCCAATCCCAACCTTAACCTCCTCGACAACGACGCTAACACACATCCATCAGGGCAGAACTCAGACAGAACTCAGACAGAACTCAGACAGAACTCAGACAGAACTCACCGAGAAACAGCAAATACCACTCACTACACTCTACGATTGTATATATATTGTTTTATAGTAAACATTTAAAACATTGTTACAAAAGGTGTGTTAACCTCAGTCTAAAATCTTATCACATCACGACTCTTCGTGCATTAAGTTGAACGAGGAATAGCGAACGCAAACGATCCGTTGAACCACGGACAGATCGTCATCCTGCGTCGCAACAGACAGAAAATGCAATAAAAGCGACGCAGGAACGATTTTTCGAGCAGTTCGAAAGCGCAGAGGCCATTTAATCGAAACAATACGATTCAGCCGCAACTTCAACGCCACCGTTTACGCCAACACCGTTTCTACGGTTCGTGCTTTAATCGTGTCGCGCGCTCCCTACCCAGGAACCACGTTCGAAAATTAACGAGCACGTAGGCGAAACGGATATCCTGTCCGCGTAACGCGCGAGCGACTGTAATCGAGGATTTAAACGTTGTTTGTGTCAGGTGCGAATGAAACATACCCGGTGTCGGAGTTTTCTGCTTCTGGGCCAATTAGCTGGTCGCCATGCGCGCGCGCGCGGTCGTTTCAGCGGCTGTTTGTTAAGCGTTTCTGCGGTTCGCGTTACAGCTGTATCTCGTTCCGCGAAATAACGCGTCGATAATTCTGTTCGTCGGCCCCTGCCGCGGATACGGCCTCCCTTTCGACTATAATTTCGCGACATTTCGCGTCACAGGATCTTCATCCCCCATTCTACGCCCGTTTTGATCCATGAAAACTCCTTATTCCACAAAAATTTTCACTCACATTAATAACAATAATAGTGAAGAATTTGCAAATACAATAACGTACAATTTTAGTTATCATTCTATAGTGTATAATACAATAGCATCTTTGAATCTGAGAAAACGAAATTTGTAGTCTCGAATTGATTGTAGCTGATGACACCAGTTTAATCGACGTTCCATCGATCTTATTTCGATCTAAATACCCCTCTTGCTCCATTAAACTATCGCAGTTACGCTCGCTGGGACGTTAGCTCGAAGTAGCGCGATTTCGTGCGTTACCTGCGCCTAATGTTCGTCAGTGGCGTTCGTCGTAATCGCTACGCGATTTGTAATACGTTCCTAAATTTATGGTTTATAATTTAGAAGACTGCCGCGCGCCCGGAATCCTGAATAATGCTCCCGAAGATGGGGTTGTACGTGCGCGTGTTCGGTTACCTCGGCTAATTGGGAGAGAAGGAGGTGGCCTCTCGGTTCGCCGCGATAACGTTGCAAGTCGGAAAGTAAGTTGGTAACGTGGCGGGCGACGAACCCCGCCCCGGGAAATCGTAAAGTAACTTCGAAGGAATTACGAGGGGACGAAGATTACTTTCCCGCGCAGCGCCTCGAATTTCGCCGACTTCGCCGGCCAATATAACGCATGACGAGACCCGACGAGAACTAACTTTGAAAAATTCCTTTTCCCGCGTGGAAATTACTTTTACACGGGGGCAGGGGCAATCCACCCCTTTTCCCTTCCCTCCTCCCGCGCCGGGGAATATTTTAATTGCGTGCACCTGCATATTCAGCGGCCCCGGGACTCCGTGGCTCGGAATATTCGTGACTCGTTTCCGGAGAATTTGCTGCCGGGCGAAGGACCCGGTGGGCGAGATCCCGATAACCGGAAGTCTCATTTATTATGCGACGACGCCCTTTGCACTCAGCACCCGCTATATAATATATTTTATACACTTCCCAGCACCCGCGAGGAATTTACCTGTTTAACGGGGGAAAGCCAATCCCCAAACTCCGCGGATCTTCTCCAATTAATCGTGTCTCCTGAGCATGGTGGTTTATTTATTTATTGTATACACGTAACAAACCGAGGCTGCGCCCAGAGTCTCGTAGTGGACTTCTTCTTACAGTATACGTGCTTTTACTGTCTTCACTTTTATTCTTAAATGTATGTTATCTCAAGAAAATAGAGTACACTGTCTTGGAAAAGTACTAAAACTTTAGATGCGTGCAGTTCCGAAACTACTAGTGTTTTATTAATAATTAAGCCACTGTTAGAAGCGGCAAGGCTTCCCCTTTAAAACGCTTTTTGGTTTTTGACGATCGGACTTCCCGTTTCGGAGATATCGTAATTTATGTAAAAGGTAATTTTTTTAATTCGACTATCTCTGTCCTCGTCTAGCAGAGTCGGACCTCCTTGTCGCACGTGCGTGGGCTGACCGACCTCGCGTACGTGACTGTCGTGACCCAGTTCCGGGCGTAGTATTTCCAAGAATTTACTACGCACTGTTTACTATCTACGCGCGCGAGATGAATGAACTCGCGCGCGCGCAACAAAAACGTAAACAAAGCTTCGCGGACCCTTATATCTCCGTAACTAGCCACCGCATCGACTTGAAACTAAAATCGCTATATCTCCGGAACTAATAACGCTATCGACTCGTACAAACGCTCGTTTTAAAGGGTATTTCATCCTCTATCCGATGACTATAAAAACTACCACATTTTATGTTGTCTTTTATGTTTATTTTGCAATTTACTTTGACGTGACATACTAAAAGAAGTTTCAGCAATTCCTATCGACTATACGACTGGATTATTTATGAAATAAAATTCGTATTCAAAGGGTGTTTTTCAAAATTACAATTATTGTCAAAATTCCATGAATATCATTGACGTGGGGACACTTAAGTTATTTTTTCTTCGATAAAGAGCATGGACACGATCTGATAGAGAGTACTACGCGAAATTTCAACCAAATTCTCGAACATAGTCGGCCCTTTCGAGACTCTAGCTGTGTACGATTCGTAGGGGAACAAGTTGGAGGATCGTATCTTTCGTCAATTTAGGGTCCCGCGTAATTGATCGTAGACTTCAGCGATTTGTCCAGATGGGAACAGGGTGGAGTTCCTCGCAGCAGGGGCGGCGGGGTCTCCGTTATCGGAAAACGAGCGAAATTATTTAGCCCGGTAGAGTCTGAAGGCAGATGTCGCGAAAGTTACGCGAGGAACCATTTCTAACCCCATTTCTGAGGCCGACTTCGTATCTCCGGGGGATCATAATTCCCGCGATATCTCGGATCGTTGTCGCTCGGCCCTGGGCACACGGACGCGTTACAAACTTACTTTCCAGGACTTGTAACTGTTATCACGGTGACTCGGGGGCCTCTTCGTTCTCCGCTGAAACCAGCCCGCTTAGAGGATTCTAATTGCACCGGAGAAAAATAGCATTCGACTTAGAGTTAGCCATTTTTATAAACTGGAGAGTAAAATACAATCGATCTAGTAGCGAATTCGACCTTCCAAGCGTCTGAAATTTCTTCCCTCAAGGTCAATCGAGGGGGCAACCCCCACCATCCTACTCGTTCAGCCGCCCTATTTCCCGCCCTGTAGCTTATTTTAGTCATTTGAAATATTCTTGAGCGTTTATAATCCCTAAAATCTTCGAGATCCTAATGATCAACACCACCGAAGAAATCCAGCGATACGGTAAGGCAGGTAATTTGTGGCTCGATTCGTCACCGTGATCGCGTTGGAGGGTGAGCGGTAGTGGCCTTAAGGGGCCGATTGATTCGTCGGAACAGATCGCCCATCGGTTGTAACGCCGTCGGGCGAATCATCGATCGTCGATCAACGTCCCTCTAAAATTAAATGGCCGCGAAACGAATGTCTCCGGCTCTGTACACTGTTACGAGCGTTTCGCGCGTCGCTGTTTCGATCCGCCGTCGGTTCTCGCGGCAATAAATTAATTCCCTTGGCGCAGCGTTTGTCTGACACCATCCGAAGCGCCGTGACGCGGTTCCCCCCGTGGACGGGGTTGGCGCGGCGTCGACGGAAGGGACGTCGAACGCGCTTAAAATTGATGGTTAATTCAAAACCACCGCAGGCCTGCGACTGAATTTGACCGAGGCAAATAACAGGGACGACCGTGGAGGGGGCGGGGCGGGTGGGGGGCCAGGTTGATTCGCGGCCTGCAACTGTAAACACGAATAATGGAGAGTACCGATTGGTAAATTGTGTGCTCCCGGTCGTCCGATGCTGGTTCCAAACCCCCTCCCTCCCACCGTTTTCCTCTCGTTCTGTTTCCGTTCGCGTTTCTCCAATCCACCCCCTGTTATTTCTCGTTAGTGTTTTTTTCTCCTTCGCGAGTTTGTCGCGAGTTCCTCGCGCGTTCCGGCCTCGAATAATCCGCGCCACCGAGCGTCCCCACTCAGGAGAAGGCTGTTTTCGTTGTTCGTTCGATCGTGACGTCCTTTCCCCGGGCATCGTCGGGTTTCTCATCGATATGGAAAGGGTTGTTTCCGGGTGAACGATAAGCGCGCCGTTAAAAGCCCTCGGAGATATTTATAAAGTATTCCGTGGCATCTTTTTCCGTTCGCCGCGGTATCGAGTGGTCGATCGATCCCTCGTATTTCATGAATTATTCAACGTACCCGCGGCATTGTGCATCGGGCATCGTTGTTAACGTCGACGGTGACTTGTGCGCGAGAATATGTCGCGTCGGTTCCGCTTAAACTCCGACGGTCCAACGTTCTTGGCACCCGTCGAATCCGTTTCGTCGTACATACGTCCTCGATCACGCTGTTATTTAAATGGCCCGAGACTTCCCGAACTTATACTACTTGTCAAAAGTTCTTTTTGGACTTTGTATATTGGGATGCAAATACTAGGAGTAGTCGTATTCGTTTAAAACTATTCTTGCGTGTAGTATTTGCTCGAACGTACGTCTAAACATATTTCAATTTCATAAAGATCAGCAAGGGGGTGCACCTTTTCACCTACTTCACTTTCATAAAAAAACTACATTTACTATGTCTCGTTCTAAGTACGTAGAGTTTCACAATCATAAGGCTACATGTTGTCGAGTCTCATATGTTAAAATCATCACATTTTTACATTTATGAGTCATTCAATGGTGCATTATTCGAGTAACGAATTATCCAGCAATCCACGAAGTTTCTAATTCCCCAATAATAACCTCTTTTCCAGATACACGGAGAACGCAAAGGCGCTGTCGAAAGCGTACAGAGACCGTCCCTCGTCGCCCATGGAAACAGCAGTATGGTGGGTGGAGCACATCGCCCGTAGCAAGGGTAGTCCATACCTGAGAAGCCATGCCGCGAACATGTCGTGGTGTACGCGCAACCTCGTCGACGTGATCGCCTTTCTGGTCGTGGTCCCTTCGCTCGTCCTGTACTTAATATTAACAAAGTGTTCCTCGTCCAAGCGGAGGCGCGAGAGACGCGACAGCAAACGAGCATCGACGAAGAAGAGGAATTGAGGGGTTGCTCGGCGCGGGTTAAAAGAGCTTCTTCGCGACACGTTCAACAGACTGTCCCCGAAAAGTTCGATTTTTATTTCGGGTCGTGGGACGCTTTATTCTCGATCGCCGCGATAAATTAAATCATCAACGGGACCTGGCGTACTCGTGATCCTGATTACCAGGGAACTCGAGACGAGAGTCTCGGGCAATTCTAGCGGACGCTCGTTCCCGTTTGGCTGTTTCGTGGACGAACCGTTGCGGTAAGAAAAAAAGCGAAAGAGGAACGCGGAGTCGAGCTCTAAGGGTCGGCGAGGAAAACGAGCGAAAAGGGGTTGGGAGGAGAGAAAGGGAACCAGCTTTGCGGGCATTACTCGGTATTTCCCAGGTGGCCGAGTCACCGACTGCGTCAACCGGCTTCCGCTGGCAACAACGGCGAAGAGAACAACGGGGGAAGAAGGGGAGGTTGCATTGGTTGCGGGGTGGGTAACGGTTCCGTGGAGAAGACGTACTCGTAACGCGCTCCAAGACGAAAGAGGGTGGACCGCAGACGTCTGCGACGACAACAAAGATGGATCGCGTCTGCCGTCGTCGGATTAAACGCGCGAGGATGGTTCCCCGTCGGTCGTACCCTCGCCCCGCAGCCTGCCAGCCACTTTCGTCGTCGCGGGATTCCGTCGAGCCGCGCGAGGAACGCGTAACCGGCTCATAAAGATACAAGCGGGCCGATAAACGCGCCGGTTCTCGTACCCGGGAGATAACAGCCTACGAAGGGACGCCATTGTCTCTCTTTTCAGCGATGAGATCGGTCAGATGCCTAGCGATATTCCCGATCGTTCGAGAGAATCGACAATTGGGACGCCAGGTGGAAACATTTGCGTTTCGAACCGAATTTAAAGATAACTTGACAATATCTAATGTTTGAGAGACATACATTATTTGTTCTTTTTTTATCTTCACATAAATATTCTTCGTAAAATTTCGACAAGGTATACATGGTGCTACGCGTTCCACGGTTCTTGAACTATTTAAATGTTCCCGCTGGAAAGACAACAATTGTATTAATACGTCCCTTGTTGCATCTTTGTTTACTTTACTTTACTTCGTGTATATATGTACATTCTTTTCTGTTCCTCCCTCCTATTCCCGCGTTGTATTTACACCGTGGTGTTCTGTATTTTGTAGTCGAGAGTTTTCCCAATAATAATAACAATAATGAAAAAAGTTCGCTCAAAGGCATCCACCACAGTGGGGAACATTTCTCTTTTAGTCGAACGGCATTATGCTCTTTGCAAACTATAGGGAGCCATAGATTTGTTCGACGGATAACGGGGGAAAAGGGAGCAAAGGGAATCGTCGACGAGGCTACGATTTTTCCTTTTGCGTATCAAATACCATTACGCCGAATAACGTAGCTTTTAATCAATCTGATGCTATTTATTATAATTCATACAAATAGAGGGCCCTTATTTTATATTTAAAAATGTCAAATCTTGCGTCTCAGACGAAAAATAACGCAGTGGGCGTGGCCTATCTTCAAAGTGGAGGGGATCGTGGTCTCGAAAGGCTCCAAGTTGATTTCGTTCCGACTGTAGACTCTCCAACGATTTGCACCCCCTTTTCTCACGTTTTTCTCCACTTTCCTGGAACAAAAAACCTTTTTGGGGATTTTTCTGCACGTCCTTGTGGTTTCGACGGAATAAAATAATTTATCGACCCGAGACAGGGTAGTTTCGCGAGTGTCGGGGCGCTACGTTGGCCGCGTTATCCCCCCGGTTGACCGGCGGATTTTCAATTACGTTCCCTCCGTGTGTATATAAATAAATCTTTTCCAAGTTTTCTTCGTTAATGTTTGCGCCGCCGGTGAAATATTAAAGCATTCGCTCTTGAAGCTGACGCATTAATCGTTGCAGCGGTTCGACAGTCGAGCGAGAAGCGAAAACCGGGTCACTTTTTACCCGCGGTGAAATCTTTTATCTATACCGGCAAGAATAAACTTTTGTACCAGATTTTTATCCCTGTACTTCGAACCACGTTCCACCGATGAAATCCGAAACCTTTTATCCGCAGGTAAACTAAACACTTTTATACGAATACTTTAAAATTGCATTTCCCAACGAAATGCATAATATTTTAACAACTAAAAATATTATTCGCGTGTGGAAATTATTATCATTGCATGTGGAATATCTGGAATGCTTGGCCCAAAGTGCTAGACAATTAATTAGTAAATTATCATTTCTCAGTTCCTCCCAGAATTCGCGTAAAGGTAAAACCCTTTTGGAATAGCCAATATATCATCAAACAGCGAAACGATTAACTACGAAATTGTCCACTGTGCTCGTCCAAGACAGAAAAATCGATGGACATTCGAGGCTCCATATCGTTCTCTGGCAAAGAAGCAACAATAGGGGTTTATTAACGTTCCCCCAATCGTGAAAATTTCGATATCCGCGCGTTTGGCGAGACGGGAACGTTGTAGTCCGGTTTAATATTTCGCTCGCGATAATATTTACCGATGGAAGGGATGATCCGGGCGCGGACGAAAGTTCGACGAGATCGCCTCAAAGGGAACTTACCTTCGCGAGTCTCCCCGGACGGACAGGAAGCTTTTTAAAAAGCGTTTCGTGGCCCCGGGGGAAAGTAGGGGCGCCGGGGCGGGGTGGGGTTGCTGGCGGCCAGAGAACGTACTTCCGGGCGATACAGCAGTTTTTTCACGGCGTAATGGAATGTAAAGTTCCCGATTAAATTGCGTCTTTAAGCGATCCTCCGCCCGGCGAGATATTTTTTGTGAAAATACAGCCAAAGTAACGGTGAAATATCGTTAGCGTGTCTTTAACGATCCCTCTCTTGGTTCGGGACCGGGCATCGGCTTCCAGAAACCCATTAACGGTTCGAGACACTGGCGAAAACGCGAAACCTCGTATAGTCGATGTCGCTAAAACGATTTTTTGAGACTCTTGATGAAACGATCGTGAACACATTAACCACGGGTGATTTTAATGATACAGAACTCCTTCCACACGTGTATATCAAAAATGTGATTAATATTTTTCTAATTAACCCGTTGCAACACGTGCAACCGGAGGTCCTGAGTTTCATTTGCACGTAAAACTCAGAAAGGATCGTTCTAAGAGATGAAACGGTCTATCAATTCTATAAAATCACCAGCGTGCAATTCCCACACTTAGAATCCTGGTCGTCGACCCAAGTATTTAAAGATTCCAAAATTCTTGGAACATTTCGATCACGATCCGAGCCTGATCGTATCACTTGGGTGGTTCGATGCATTCCTCGCGCGGAGGATCCTCCCCCGAGGACCTTGAGTCCACGAGTAACGGGTCAAACGAAACAAGATTCGGCTGTCTGTCGCTGAGCGTGGGATAGGTCACGTAATTCCGAGCCACTTTCGTTCGGTGTCGTGTCGGTTAAACGGGTACAAAGCGACGGGGAGAATCGGTCGGTGAAAATCGTGGGAACCGTTAGGGTCCTGCGACGCTCCTGCGAAACTCCCCCGGCGTACGTCGCGTTTCCGGTTTGTCGAAACGGGCAATTTTTTACTCGCTTTAGGAAACGTTATACCGCGAACGAGCGGGACGAAATTCGCGTCACGAGGCTCGAATTCGGGGCGAAACGGTTTCACCTTTCGCTGCCATCTGTACGGATCATTTTTCGAAATCCTTTGCGACTCTTTCACGATTATTTTTCACGAACGCGAACCCGTAACGTAGCGTAAACGGACGAAATAATTTTGTTGGTAAATATGAATAAGAATAGATAGATCCGATCGAGTTTATTGTTTATCGATATGTATGCTGATAATCCTGAGCATCCCTACGAACGCCAGGAATTACGGGACAGCCGGTGGTACGCCGACGGGGATCGCAGTCCCGAGGTAATCTTTCGGCGTGATTTTAGGTCAGGCGATCCGGATATGTTCCGCGAAAGCTCGCGCCAGGTTCAGCAAGAATCCGGATTTAATTAAGCTAATTAAATTCCGAATGCGCGTGCGTTTCTACCCGTGGCGGGCGAATAACGCGTAACAAGTGGATGGAATCAACGAAATTAACCGGAAGCAAAGGGCATACCGGTCGTGTCCGTGTAACCGTACAATATCCCCTCGGGGGGTGAGACGATATTTATTCATATTTCGTAATACGATTCCGTCCACGACCGCGGGAGTAGAATTCCAATATTTACGCGACCAGCAATCTAATTTAAACGTAATTCCTTCGCGTTCCAATTTAAACACCGCGATACCTCCTGTTTGCCGGAAAACTGAGCGTCGAGGGTCCCGTCTCTACCTACGTCGGGGAACTTTTCCAATTAGAGCAACGTTTTCCTTCAATTTCGTTGATTGACTGCGTCGTCGTTGCACACGGTGCGTCGTCATCGACCATAAGACTGTCCGTTTCGAACACGCGCCGAGGATCCGCCGGTTTCCACGCGTCTCTCGACGTTTGCGACTTCGATCTTGTGGAAAATTGTATAGCAGACTCTGGAAACGGTATATGGACGCTAAACTTAGAGCTAAACCTGACCAAACTATTTTGGGATTCACCTTCAAACCAGGGTAATTCATCTTGAAAAGCATTATATTTTTCTGCACTTTCTGCAAGTGCTTTGAATATCTTTTATAATTTGTGGAATTTTTTTGCATCACTGAATTTATTTGACTTTTATAAAATTTTCAAGGTGTAATGGGTTGATAGATAAATGTTCCGTGGAGTTTGAGATTGAAGTGGTCGAACGCCCATGGGCGTTTGCCGCGAGCGTGAATCGATCTATCGGGCGCCAATAACAATAAAAGGGTTAATGACTCGCAGACGAGACGGGAACCGTGAACCCGTGCTGGTTCCGCTGTCTATTAAAATGTAAATCCCGATCCGGAGTAGGGCAACAGGTACGCGATACACACCGGCTGGCGCTTCCTCCGTTTTCTTCTTTTTACGCTCGCGTCCCCATTTCCGATTCTGACGCGTATCTTCATCGGTATTTCACGGCGAGCTAATCGGCAACTGGCGATCATCCGTGGCGATATCATACGGGGCAAAAGAAACAATTTTAGAGACCTCTTTTCATCCTCCATCCTCTACCAAAACTCCTCTGTTTTCATTAGATTCGGAATTCGAAATCCGGTTGCTTAATTATATTAAAATTCTGTATTCATCGTTTACCCGTGTGTTTCACTTTTAGAGGGAGAATTTTATTACAAATGAGACCTAATACAAACATCTGAGTAGGCTCGTATCTCCTTGGAAAATAAATTATGGCGACTGGAAGCCATTGAAACCTCAAATCCTTGAGTGGAACATCGAAATTCCGATTCTTTAAGCGGACTCTCAATCTCAATTGAATTATTTTACTTAATGGAAATCAACTTTCCTTTAAAGCATTTAACAAGTGGAGGATTACCACAATTTTCAAATAATCACATTCACATATATCAAACAATTATTAGTTTTAATTTGTGGAGTCCACTTAAGGGTTAAAATTCGGTAGACATCGTTTCCCCATATATCCCAATTTTAAATGCAGAATTTTACTAAAACTAGAATCGAATAAAAACCTATGAGCTAGCAAGTTTGCAAGAAGGGAAGTGGGGGAAGAGAGACGTGCCGTTTCTCTACCTGTCCCCACCACCGATCAACTCTGCTCATGGTCTATCACCTTGGGAATAGGTTCAGTAAACGATCAGGGACTCTCGAGCGTACACAATAACATTGCGTCGCGATCTCATCAGCTCTTTACGTTCAATTTTCTGGCTATCCCGTGGTCGTTTTTCGGTGATCATTAATTATTAATATTCCCATCGTCCGTGAGATACGCGAGAATTGACTGGCAACAGGTGCTTCTTCCGTTCGGTTTTCGACGAACGGATCTTTCTTTCGGTAAAAGCGTTCGATGATCGACAGAACGTGGGCGTAATTTGCGGGAATAGTTGGCGCGATGGGGGGCAGGGTGGCCCGTAAACCGTTGCTTAAGCCATTAAAGGCCAACGTCTCGCGAAAATTCAGTTCGTTAACCGAGGACCGAACGACCCTCGACCGACCCCGCACTTTCAAGGAGTCTCGCTCGAGGAGCCCCCAGCCGAGTTCCGGGTACTCGCGTCGATCTCATCAAGAAACGTTTGTAGAGCGAGTAAGCTACTGCGGTCACCGAGACCACGCGTTACTCACGGTCCCACGAAAAGGACTCGTTTCCACCCAGCCACCCCCTCGGTCGTCTTCCGACCGACGGCATCGACTCCCTTCCCGTCTGTTTATTCGAGAAACGCCACTTCGAAACGGGGCCAAAGGAACACGGGTCGAGGCACTCGCCAACGAAGGAGCTGGCCAAACCGATGGGGACCAACCAGAAACGATATTACCCCAGGAATTCTCTACTTCCGGCTGGTATGTACATTTCTTACATTGTATTCTCGTTCGTTGGAAATCTCAAGGATTTTGTAGTTTCTTGTGTATTGAGAACGTCGATATTAACAATCGATGGATAGGAATAGAATTATCTCGTCTGGTCTCGTTTTATTTGCAAATACTGAAATGCTAGTAAAAGTGATTCTCTTGGTTCCTCTGGTTAACCTCTACAAAATCACGTTTTTCGTGTTCTCAAACTCAAAGAATTTCCTTATTTTAACATTCCATTGGAATAACATAGATGTTTGTTCATAGATCGCGAACGATTTAATTCCACCGTAAATTGTACGAGTAACGACCAAGAAATTTCGCGTTTAATTTTTGTATAACCGAGACTTGAGCGCCAACATTGACCCGACGAGTGGTTGGATCTGGACCAACCCTTGGAGGTCGAGCAGTCGAACCGTGAGGAGCTTCGTGTTGGCTGGTTGTTAGCGTCGAATGGAGAAGTTACAGATTGTCGTGGAAAGAGTCGCGTGCATCCCCAGCTCTCTTCGTCTCTCTCTCTATCTCCGGCGTTCATCCCCCGTTTCTGTCGGTTCCACCCTCGCAGTCTGTTGGTTAGGGTATAATTTGCGGGACGCGTTAAAGCACCTCCGCCTCCACGGAGCAGTTTTACGTCGAGAGATTAGCTCCTTTTGCCCCGACCGACGAGATTGCAACGTTTCGCCTTACTTCGCGCGGAAAAAACGATCCTCGTTCGACGGGAATATGGCTTCGACGCTTCTGCCTGTATACTCTTGGCACCGAGAGATTTTTTCTAGCGACTGGTAGGTTAGAGAACCGCTGTTCTGGACTCTGAAACAAAACCAAGTTACCGATATCCGCGCGGGGAAAGCCGATATCGGTCACGCGTAAAACGCGTGTCTATGTTCTCTATGCAGACGCACGTTTGGCGTCATAGTTTTCATTACGACGGGATTAGGGTGGATGTGCTAATCCTGTTCTACGTAGTAAATTTGCGCTGAGGGGATCGCGCGATCTGTCGATTTTAATCAGGCTGCGTAGAAACTTCTTCGAAACGGAATAGTTTGCCAGATATTAGATTATGAAGGTTATTGTAACTCGTAAACGCGTGAATAAGGATCTCTAGAGTATGTAGAGGTCCGAAGTTAGCAGCTTTTCTAGCTGAGAGCCCCTGGATCGAGGAAAACAACAGGGTTGATCTAGTGACACATCGCCTTCCTGAAAAAGATCGTTTCGAAACTGCTGTTGACATACACGGGATTTCATCGTTTCGCAGTTCGATGTTTGAACGAGTTGCTGGTACATGTTCAGTCAAAAGCAAAAATAATACTGTGCATTGCTGAAGTATTTTATTTAGTCCGTCGAATTTGTTCCTTTTAATAAAAAGTGACACCAAGAATTACGGGGGTAGTAATTCTGTAATGATACGGACTATGACTGTATTCTGGTACGATTTGTCACCCAAAGGAAATCATGGATCGCGTCTGTGTCGATATTTTGAATAGACATTGACTTCCGATGGCTGCCAATAGGCTGAAACGCACGCTGTCCGTAAGACGATTCTATAGAAAGCGGTTTGCAATTGCGAAGAGGTTAATCGTTCCATTAAACGCGGAATAAATTCTAGGAAATTATTGACAAGCCCGCGCAGCACGATCTCCGTCGATCGCGGACAATTGAAATCGAAAATAAATATGACTGGTCGAAGTAACTCCAACAAGCCGATTCAAATGAATATTTAAACGTTCCGAACGTAATGATTTTATTTAAACCAGCTTGTTGAAATTACGTTAGTGGTCGAGATAAATGAATACGACAAGCATCCTTCGGGTTTAATTGAAAATAAATATTCACCCCGCGTGGGTACGTTCTCGCTGCTATATTTCGTATTTTCGTTTTAAATAAAATTTGCTCTGTTCCCGAGCATCCGTGCTCGATACTGGCCCGATTACTATCGACTCGATTAGGCTTAGATCGAGAAATGGGAATGCTTCGAAACGGGGCCAAGACGAAACGAGGAAATTGTTTATATCGAACAGAAATGGAACAGTTTTCGAAATGTACGTTAAAGTTTACCGTTGTCACTTCCGCCCCGCCATTTTATATCCCCCTCCCCCGCAGTCAGCTGGTCGCGAGGCGACACATGCACACGCTCATGGACGAGAAATATTAGGTCGTCCCGTAAGTTCCTGCCGAATTTTTCTACAAGAACTCGGGGAACAATATTTCAAACGCGCCGTTAAATTTTTATGAAAAATCGTAATACCGTTCTCCTTCAACAACTTCCTCCCCCCGTTTTCCGCCGCGGTCGTTATACCGATACTATAAAGCTGCTTTAAATTTTCATTAAAAAGTTCGATATCGTTCCTCGGTGTCTCGATACTCTCAAATTTTTTGCCCACTAAAACCGCGGCTCGCGTAAATAACTCAGCCTCGTTCCAAATCCGAACTAAAAAAAGGATCTCTATTGATTTATCCAAAACGATATTTTCTATCGAGTTTGACGCATTGAGATTAATAAGATGTTAAAGAAAATAGATTCAGATAGGATTTGAGTATCTCGAGGCTGTAAAAGTAAGTTCTACGATAAATAGTGATTAATTTCCAATCGTTTAAAATCAAAGTATCGTTTTCGTGGACATTTCGAGGTGTTTGGTTGAGCAGTGAACGCGTTAAAAAATATATAATCTGGTGTTTTACTTAGACTACGCGTTTGCCTCGAGGGTTCGGTTATATCGGGGGTGGCGGAGTTTCGTCACTTTATTGTAATACACTGGCAGGATCGGAGGATTTATTGACTGGACGATGAAACGACGATACGTCCGTCCGCCGTAGATGGGTCGTGCGACAAGACGGTAACGGTGGGATCAATGGACCACGGAATTTTTCGAAACGTCGTTAAATCCCCCGTGTCAGCACGGCTACGGAATCGATTTCTGGGCTCTCTGAGCCTCTGGCTATTTCTAGTATCGAGGATATCGAGCTCGTCGCCCTCCCCCGGAGTAAGCGACTTAGCCGCCCGTAAGCGACGAAACGCGTCGCCGTGCGATTTTATCCGCGAACGACGCCTCCATTTTGACTGGCCTCGAACGGATATGGCTACGATATTGGAAACTCCAAGTAATCGTCTCGAACTGTTCTCGAAACTCGCGGACACCTCGATAAAATTGTACAAACACACACGATCGAACGATTCTTAAAAAGTCTAAAATCATTCATTATTCTATCACGTTTTAATAGGGTGTTTCGATAGTTGTTCGAGCAACGTAGTTTTGGGTAAAGATGATTCTGCTGTCCTCTTAGTGTCAGTTAGCAAAATATTATTAATTTATTAATCGTAGATCGGTGGACTAGTCTCGAATGAAAGTCGATCCAAAGGGTTGAAAACGCGTCAACGGTCGTTTCCATCACGGGCTGTCCTGCCACTGGTTCCCAACGGTTACAAAGTGCTAGCGAATTCGGAAAGTTGCCACGCTCGTTACACGCGTCCATCGATCTGCAGCTGTAATAGTCTCCATTCCCTTTTTCTATCGTTCGCGCATCCAAATCTGAGTTACGTCGCCAATGATCGATGGAAATTTAACAGCGACAGCTATTGACGTGTTCGATCACCAAACGAGGATGGATCTCTCGGCGTTATTACTTTCCGGCCTTTTAATGGACAGCGAAAGAGTGGCAGCTCCTGTACCGAACCCGGATACATTATCAAACGCGTTCATCGATTTCGTTTTACTCGCGTGGCCTTGAACCCCGGTCAATGGACCGTGACAATGGTCCTCGGAGTCTCTTGGCCCCGTTGTACCCTCGGCCAGCAAATTATTACCGAAATTAAGGCAACTCTTCTCCGTTTTGGGATCGTTTCTCGAAGCATTGGATCGGGACGAAATTCGAAGAATTAATGAGAATAAAATAGCCTCCATTTAAGATCGGAATGTCACAGAAGAATGTCAATTATAAAATAATTGCTTCGAGTTCGAAAGAATGGAACGTCAATGTCAATGTTTAAAATAGGTCTTGTAAGAGCACAGTAGAGAATTTTAAGTATATCACTGCATAAACATCCACAGGTTATTTTTCCCCATTACTGAATTTAACAATGCGACACTCGTTTATCGTAAATTACAATTTATTTAACCCCCATTCCTGAAGCTTAACAAAGTCGATAAAAATTCATCGATAGATCGTATCTTCGTCGCGTAATAAATATTTACTGCGTTGGAATAGTTTAGGGATGCATTTGGTAATAGTCACCGCGTATCTTCGCGAAGGGTTTCTCGCAATTAATATCTCCACGGGCCCCGACCGGTTTTCCTCCCCCTCCCCCGGCGAACGAAAACAAGATACCGGCAATGCGGAGTGAAAAGCCAGCAGCAGCGTAGGAACGCGAACAAGAGCCCGGTCGAGGGGGGGAGGGACGCGTCTGAAAGTCGGCGGATGACGACGTAGGAGGAGGTGGAAAACCCGGGGAAAGATAGAGAGAGAGAGATAGAGAGAGAGATAGATTGTGCTTCCGGCCACCAGGGAATTACTCGGTCGAACCGCTTCGTCGAGTTGAAAATCGTAGACGAGACACGAGAAGTAAGGTCGAGCCGTGAAGCGTAGTCTGTTACATGTACGTGCAGGGGATGCAGTGGCTCACAGCGAACGAAGCCAGCCGCGTGTGTATCGAGGAACCGAGAGAGGGTGACGCCGTAGGACCGAAGGGTCGAACGAGGAAAACAGCTTCGGTGGGCGTAGGCGGCGGGGGACGCCAGGGGGGTAAGTGGGCGAGGATACAATAAAAGGAGCCTGTCCTTGCTTCGAAGCTAACCTCTTCCTCGTGTCTTTGCCCTCCTCTCCTATTCCTTGTTCAGACTTCTCCCTTGCTCCGTCTTCTTCTCGCCGTTTTCGCGTACTTCGTCGTCTTCGTCGTCTTCGTCGACCTTCCTTCGCGACTCCCTTCTTGGCTCGCTTCCTTACTTCCTCGCGCCCGTTCTCCGGGCTTCCCCCCTCCTTCCACCGGGTCGTTCGCGCTGTCCCTTTCTGGTTACACTCCGCCCCAAACTTGAATCCAATTTTCCACATCACATCCCGCAAAAGTTACTCCGCGGCGCTCGCCGGGGCCAGGAAGCAACGCGACGTAGCTACGACGGAACATTTTTATCTTCTCTTTGCTCCCGGAGTAAAACAATTTCGGAACATATTGCCCGCCACGGCTCCGACCTTCTCCGCCCCCCTCGCGACCGGCCCTCTTCCCCACCACTCGGTTATTTGACTCTCATGAAAAACGTAATAACGCGTGTCCCTCGTCGTTCTCGTCCATCGACGAGCTCTCCCCCCTCCGAAACGGGGTGTACAAACAGAAGACAGCGCGCACTTGCTCCCTTCAACCCCTTTGGGACGCGAAACGAAACTGCTCTACGTGGTCAGAAAAAATTCTAATCTGCGTAATATAGTCAGATTGTGTTTCGTGCACAACAACCCCTTCAACCCCTTCGATGTGAGACAATATGGTTCATCGTAAATTACAAAGTATCGATGGTTCTCGTCGGAGAACAGCGGTTCGAGATTTTTGGCGATCGTTTAACGCGCTCGATTTCCGGTTATTCGAGAGCCCACGCGTTTTAAAACGCTCTCGTTCTCCCTCCCGCCCCGTTTCGTTCTCTTCTTTTCTCCCGCGGAGCGAGATTACGAATGCCCGAGCGGTTTTCTCATTTAAAGCTCACTTTCCTCCGCACTTAATTAACGCGCGGCATCAGAAGGCAGCCTGAATCTGTTTAATTGTCTATTTAATTACGCTGCTCGCGTTATAGCCCGACGTATCAGTGGCCCGGGCTCCGACCACTTAATCGTATTTTCGCCTTCTTGTAACAATACACGCGTTTTTCACGCGGGCAGCGCTAAATGGATGGCTCTTTGTTCGAAAGGATTCCCATTTAAATGATCTTAGCCTCGATACGAGTGTCAAACTTGGATCAACAATCGTATCTAGCTGTTCCTTCATCCTGTACTCGTTTTTAATTCCGTAATATAGGGTGGTACATGTGGGTGAATCTATATGAAAAAATGTGGAGTGACATTTTGTACAAGATTTACTTTTTAAATGCATCGACATTATGTGTTCGTAGAGGTCTAAAATTCTAAGGAATAAACATTGAAATAAACACTACTTCTTAATCAAGAAGTTCTTTACAAATCCAAAAATTGTTGGAAATGTTAAAGAACAGTCAAATATCAAGTATATCTATTTTTCTTCTAAAATAAAGCTTTTCCATTTCACCCCCTTCATTAATAATAAATTTTCAAGAATAAAATATTTCGTAACGCTACAAAAATGAAGAGTATTTTATGAACAACCAACCGTTTGGCTCGATAGAAGTAGCTATGGTTGGTTAAGAGTTTCACAGAAATTGATTACGATAATCGTTTTTAATACCGTTTCAGCGTCGTTATGTGGGAAACGTGCCCCGATCTTGGAAGTCCCGAAGCCAGTAAAAAGACTACTCCGCGAACGTAAGAGGTAAAATTACTTTGCCTTATCCTCCCGGTCTCGGTGTTCTATTTTATTCGGTGCAACAAGAACGTATCGCGGGAGACGACCGGTCAGGTCGCGGACGTTCTTCTTTTCCCTCCCCTTTGGCGAACCCCACGGTGGCCGGGTCGCCATTTCGCGTAATCGCCGTTAATACGTTGTATTCTTTCGTTGTCCGTGAGTTTTTCGCTGCGGCGAACGAGGGGAACGTGATCCAGTTCGAACTGTGTGTTCCCGGCAGAGAGGGCAGATACTTATCGCGGCGATTACCGTTATTGCACGAACATGCCCCCCTGTACCAGCCACTGGCATAACCCCGAGAAGAGCTTTTCCGGACTTCGGGACCACTTACAAACTTGCGCGGGACGTTTTCAATGGAGATAAATGAAAATGAGTTCCTTCACCCCGATGGAGAGGGGAGGGGGGAACGAAATCGCCGACCGAGCTGCCTGCTGTTCAATATGTATTAATCGAACATTAAATTTCCCGATTCCCATCGACGCATTAATATCTGTCCGCTCGATATTGTTCGAGAAAACAACGCTCGATTCCGGTCCCCGTTTCGACGCGGATAAAAAACCGTTCCCAACGGCCCGCGGCCGTAAACTTTCCTTGATTTATAAGGGCAACCTCCACGAATATATACACCTGGTCCGGTAACCAAATAACGAGATTTTATAGAAACTTTTACCATTGTTGCAACGAGTCTTTCACTGTCTCGGAAGAAAGTCAACCTTGTCTCGATGGTCTCGGTTCTTCCAAAGTTTGGGCTGCGTAATTTAAATGGATCAATGCAGGGACGAGGGTTAACAGACCTTCGAAGGATCTACATTTACACCAGACATTTCAGTCTCCCAAAAAAATTACTGACAAAGTTTACAGAATATCGAGGAATTAAGGGTTGGTCCGCGAGTTTCCAGCGAGAAGAAAAATCCTTCCTTTGACTCTTGTCGCGTAGAAATCCCAAAAAGGGCCATGAAGAATTCCATCGACGTCTCCTCGAAAGAGAAAGAGAAAGAGAAAAGTGACGATGGAAACCATCCTCGGTGGGGGAGTATAGGCGTCGTCGCGTATGCGAGAAGCGTGCGAGATTACCTTGCAGACGCAGGCGAGCAAATATTGGCTTTTATTCGAGTCGGTTATACGGTGCTTATGCGCCCGCGAGTTTACCCCTTGCCAGACCATTTTCCCGCGACGACTCGCGTCCTCCTTTCAGCGCGTCGGATGGCCTCGTTGATTGCATAATTACGGGACGCCGACGATTTGTTTCGGACGTCGACCTCGTTGGGATTTTCCGCGGACGAGCCTGGTACGCGAGAGACGCTCCTTAATTCGATTCCTCTTCCGCCCCCGCTTTACGGATCCTCCCTCCCGTCGACGTTGAATGGGAACTCTTTCAGGGGATTCCGAGGTGTATTATATCGCAGGGATCGTTAACGACGCGGAGCGCCGTGACTTTGCGCGACCCGATTTAACGTAATTAATGTTCTTCGGAGGACGGTAAATTGATTGCAATATGAATCGATTCCCGCTCCGGCTCGACGTCGCGTTCGCCTTTCTTCCAGCCTGATTTAATTACACGTTTTCCTCCCAGGGGGAGACCTCGCGTTCCTCTCTTTTTCCCTCCGGTCGTCCATCGTTCCTCGGTCGATTCGCGCCAGAGGACACTCTCGGAAAATAAAAGGTGGAAAAAGGAGCAAAATGCCCAAGTAACTCGGAATTGCCGCGTGCGTCGACCTCGAGGGACTCGTTCGGGTTTCGAGGACCGTCTTTCCGCCGCGACGCTTCCTGTTTGCCAGGGGTGCGTGGGCGGGCCCGAAAATCCCGTACGTTTCGTATATTTTTAACGGTAGTCCGCTCGGTGGTGGGTCTGAGCAATTTAGATTTAAATTTGGGAAGCTAGAATTATGTAGTAAAGCTTCGATCACAGATATTTCAATGGCTACCAAGTATACCCCTTTGTTAGCTTCTCGAGTTTCAGTTCCCTAAAATGGAGGAATTGCAGGGCCAGGAAGGTCATAGTTTCATCCCTGCTTGCGTTATTTTGTAGACATAGAAATCCATTTCATCTTAAATATCGATGGTGGTTGTCGTGTAAAATTTCTAAAGATTCCGTTCTCTAAAGTGGGAGGGCCCGCAGAAGAAAGTTTCACAAAATTTAGTGAAATTCAATTTGTGTTATTGAAATCTCGACGGATCGATAGGTGAAATTTCAACCCGTTTTATGGGGCCGGATTTTATTTTATTCGTCCTCCAGGAATCCATCTATTTTCCATATCGCCAAAGCGGAGACCCTCCTTAGAGAAACGTCGATAACCTTGAAATCTCGTCAAACACGGCAATGGGGTGGGGAAAAAAAGAAAATGTTTGCTTATCAGAATATTTACCCCCCTTCGACGCCAAGAATCTTCTTTTGCTTTTTCTCGCAAAAATAGCGGTGGCATTCTCGACGCTCGCGAAGCGAAAGAAAATCCATTTGGAACAGTAAATATTTATCGAAAATGTCAACAAGAGGGTGTTCGCGGTGGTCCGTGAATTTAGCGAAAGGAAGATTTCTTTTTTTAAATCGTGGACACGAGAACAGGTGTACAACGCAAACGAAAAACGAGTCACTAGTCAGATTTCATTTCTACGACGTAAACTGTGCCTTCCTGTAAAAAATTCACGAAAAACGTCGGACGCAGGCTGGAGTAGAACATATTTGTGGTCTACGGTTCAACCTTATTTTTTATAAGTAATTTTTTGCTCCCCTTTGCACGAGGAACTTGGCACATTTTGGAATATTCTACACGTTTACGAAAGCTTTTGGACTTTATGCTCGTTGTTGCAAACGCTGGGAAAAATACACCGACGCGCTGACGAAAACTATCGAATACCGATTCCGTCGATATTGGTTCGCCGATATTTACATTGGCTGCTGCTAAACGGTTACTTTTAATCCGGCATTAGACATAAGGGTCCATTTGCAATTCTAATTACGGGAACCTTATCTACGCCAGCGCACTCCGGCCGATAGTTCCGCGATCTCGTCGTTTACCTTTCCCGTCGTACCAGGCTCGTTCCATCTCCCAAAGCACGACGAGGACGCCGCGACAATCGCGATATTAAAGGGAATATCGCGGCAGGGGGGGGGACCGCGGGGGGAGGAGGCCCAGACAAATTAAAAGAGACTTTTCCCGTGAAAGGGATCCCGTCTGTCGCGTTGGTCTTTCGAGCGTGTCCCGACGTCCGAAAGCAAAGAGACGGGGAGTCATTTTCACGGAACATCTTCTTTACTTGTTTCTGGAAATATCTCGCCGATCAAAAATGTACGTTTCGTGCTCCTTGGGAATTAACTAAAATAATTATTTCTATTGACTGATTTGTTTTTGTTTACTCCAAGGGATTGCAATTCGTTCTAAAAGTCTGTCAAATGACCCTCCATCTTAAACATCGATGGTGGTTATCCGAAGATTCCGTTCTCCAAAATGGAGGACTCGCAAAAGTGAGTTTGACCAGGTCCAGATGGAATCGTTCTCCGGGGGATTTAGTGGGCTCGAACGTTTATTTAGTCGACGACATTATGCAAGGGGGAGTCTCGGTCGAAATTGAACGAGACACGGAACGGTTCTCGCGGTCGCTGGCTGGACGTCGTCCAGTCGCGAAGATAAGAAACGCAGCGGTTCCCGTCTCCGCTCGAATTAGGCAGCGATCGGTGCCAAGACCACCCCTCCCCCGCGTCGTGGCTTCCGCGGGGGGCGTCGAACGTGCCTGCGAGGAATCGTTTCGCGATGAAGGATACTCGGAATCGGGAATCGCGACGCGTTTCGTCGCGCTGCCGTCTTCCGGGGCTATCTGTTTCTGGCGTCGCGGTATCGAATATTCCCCGGCGGGAATTCCGGCACGGTGCTTTTCCACCAGCTGCCTCCTACGTTTCCGGCTTCGTCGAAGATTTCGGTGTCCCCGACGCCGCGGCTGCCAAAACCCTGGAAAGGGAAACAACGATAAGAGCTCGAATAAGATTGCGTTCGGGGACGGTGGAATCGCCGCGAGACCTCCATTTTCCAATTTGTGACGCGCTCCCGAAAAATTACCCCTGCGATCTGTAAATTCTTCTGGAGTTGGCCAACTCGAATCTCATCCGCCATTCGAAGGTCCATCGTCTCTTGATTTCATCCATAAATAGAGATGAAAGGTTATTTTCGCCAAAGTTCACGTGTAATTAAAGAAAATATTTTTAAAAGTCATTAAAAAATTGCTTCGCTAATAGAGGCGAAATTTTCAACGAGATTTTTGGAAATTTTAGAGAGTACGCGTATCGTTTGTTTCCCCATAGAAAATACCCCAGCTTGAATAAATTAAATTTCAGCATCGTAATTCCCGTTGCTGTAAAATACCGAACGCCAACAACGAAGGAACCTGGGGGGTGTTCCCTTTAACGTAATACGTTTAGATCTCTGATATTTTACTTTCCAAGTGCAGCAATTCGTGCTCCGCGACTCGTCTGCGAAACTAAGTTTCCATTTTCGTGCCCTCCCCGCCTCCGCGCGCGGAAAGTCCGAAACTCCCGGGGAAGACGCATTCAGTTTGACAGAGGGAAAGACTGTGAAACATGCGATGTAAATAAATTCTGAGGGACAGAATCCGCTTCAATTATTACATTCCTCGCAGCTTCGCTTCTGTACGCGTCCTACGGGAATCCGGATTCCGCACGCGGGTCGCTCGTATTCCCCCCAGCCCCTCGAATCGTGCGTTTCTACCCCCAGGCTGCGTCCGAATTCTTTGGGATGGTTGAAAATATTAAAAAATATTACGCCACCGTTGCTTGTTATACAGAGTGTTCTACGTGCTAAAATAAGACGAAAATCAAGGATACTAATTTGTTGATTGAAGCTTCGTTAAAAAGTTATAGAAACATTTCCAGCCACACAGTATATTTTCGGTAAAGAATTTTTTTCTCGAAAGTGGTTAGGATTTCGGGGGTATGTCTATTGACCAAAAATGATTGCAATTGACCCCCGCGACCGAAAATAATTTTTTCAGAATGATTTGAAAACATTCTTTTTCGCCGAAAAATTTAAGGGAAACAGGTCAACGGTATGGTCAGACATCTCGGTAAGGAATTTTTTTCTCGAAAGTGCGTAAGATTTCGGGGATATGTCTATTCACCAAAAATGATTGTTATCGACCCCCCTAACTAAAAATATTTTTTTTGGAATGATCTGAAATTTTTCAATTTAATTTTTTAATAACTTTTTAACGAAGCCTCAATCAACAAATTGATGTTCTTGATTTTCGCCTTATTTTGGCCTCTAGAATCTCCCATTAAAATTTTTCCAAGGGTTGGCCGAACACCCTGATATTTATTTTTGTATAACACATAAAATATTAATAGCGTCATAACACAGCAAGGATTGTAAATGCTTTCTAACGTTCAATGGTTCGCGTATGCTCGTATTTGAGATTAATTACAAAAGAATTAAACGATAAATAAATGCTTGTACGGCAAGTCTCGCGAGGTTTTATCGACGTTTGATGGGCACTTAATCCCCTAACGTTCTCGTTGCATTCTTAGTGTCCATAGATTTGGTATTACGAGCGTGATGTGGCTGTGCTATCCCGTTTACGTCTTTTATATCCTTCTCGTCGTGTTTTGTCAACCCCGCTTTAAACTTATAGTTTCGCGGATCCCTGGTGGCTTTCTCGTTCGATTATTTCAACGCGGTTCACGGTCCCCGACTTTCTTCTCGATCAACCACGTTTCTGTCGTGTATTTCCAGCTCTAACTGCTATCGTACGTTTTGGCTGGTTCTTTGGAAGCTCCTTGCCCCCAAGATTTACTCCCTTAATTTACTATTTTGTTTCAAGTCATCAGTTTCTACGGTCACAGCGAGGGTTCGAAATTAAATGTTACACTCCATTTAAAGAATTGACTTTTTAGTGTATATTAACGCGTTAAAGTTAAATATTGTGGCTGTTTCCACGCATCGACTTCCGTGGAGACGTTTCGAGACGTTATCGAAGGTATGCGTTGTGCCCACCGCCTCCGTCTGTCGTCGTCGTGTTTCCGTCCCGCCGCCCACGGCATCAGCCACGCAGCCCATTCTATCCCCCGTCGTCGTCGTCGTCGTCGTCGTGGCCGAGGGAAATTTCTCCGGGGCCGATATTGGTTTCCGCGGTGCACGTAATGTCTCCCGACGATACGTACAGCCCCCGAGCGCGGGGGTTGGGGGCGTGTTTCAGCCAGGAAACGTCGCGTTCCACGGATTTCGCGTTTTCTCGTAGTCCACGGAACAGATTGCGTTCCCTCTTCTTCTCGCGTTCAACCCCCCCTCTTTCCCGACCCTCCCGCGCCGGCTCCTCCGCATTCAATTTTCGAGGATGCATCGCGGTGTTTGGCAGCGCTCCCTGCGGCCTCCTCCTCGTTACTTCGGCGATGCAGGGTGAAACGGGGGGTGGGGGGAGGGCGAGAATGCTGAGAAAAGGGGGTTTCTTCTTCGGCGCCGCGGTCCCTCGGCCGGATACTTTCTATCGTGCGGTAAACGCCGGATGCGGCGAACTCGTAAGAAGCACCGAATTGTTCTGTGGCCGCCGGCAGATTTATCGAGCCACGCGGTCTCCACGACCACTTCTGCTCGCCTCCTTGGCACGATCGACTGTCTAGCTGTTCTTCAATTCCGACTGCGTTCCCCGTGCCCGATTACGGCCTGCCAACCCTCGCTGATTTATGCCCCTTTAATGCCGACAGTGTTTTTTATTTGCCTCGCGCTAATCGCCCGTGGAGGAATCATAGACTAGGAAAAGCAGGGGAGGCTTCTTGAAACATTTATTTGAGAATAAAGGAGAATTTAAAACTGTTATCGATCGGTAGAAATGCATAGAATTTGAACAAATAGCCCCACGAGTTATTTCGTATGTTAAACAATTGTTTAATCTCACCATTGTCGAGTGGCGATAAAAAGCCTATTCTGTTCCCTGATATAAACGAGCCAATATAGTGGCGATTTATTAAATTTTACTAGCAAATTTTCTATATATTATACAGTAGTTTTCTTCATAGATAACACTAGCGTTTAATTGAATATATTCAACTTCTGGCGCCATTAGAATATTTCGCCTGGCCGGTAGTAGGCGCGACCTAGCGGCGGAAAGTGAAACTGCCGCACGGGGTAGAACGCGTAGACTGCGAAAGTTTGGTGAAGTTGCAGCTTGTGTTTCGATCGTTATAGATTATTTTATTTCCTGCGGAGTGAATTTTCCAAGTGTGAAATCGTTATTGTTTGTTTTATTTCCTGCGGAACGGCGAGAGGTTCCAGAATCGTTTCGTCGCACTTTCATCGGTGGAAGCCAAGGTACTTGAAATTTGACATTCGTAACCTAAAATTTGAAATCGATTAAACCACGTGTCCGCGACGAGATCGAACGAGGCAAAAATAATAAACGACTAACGTAATCCGGATCAATGTTTTGTCAGAGCTCGGAAAAAGCGAGTTTTTTAACGAGGTAATCAAACTGCGAAGCGCGAGGAAAAGTATTTCAGAGTGTGCCAATTTTGGGTTTGAATTTTCCGAGATTCGCTACACTTTCAGAGATATCGGTAATATCTTTTCATAAAACTCTCTCATAGCCTCCGAAAGTTGTAAAATTCACTGAAAATTAAAGTAAACCATAACCTTAACCCAATGCTGTACATTTTTGTCATTGGAATTGCTCTTGTTTTTCACGATTACGATATGGCGGTAAAATATGGAGATCCATTTTTCCAAGATGGCGGCCACTTTGAAATCTTAACAAATACGAGAAATATGTTTAATATATTATTTCTATCTCCCAAAGTAGGCAAGTTATTCCGTTCTAGGCTTATCGTTCTATGTTTTCCGTAATTAGTTAAAATTTAACAACGACCACGAAAAATCACGATCGAAATTCGAATTCTCGGGCATAAAAATCGAACGGGGGGGTGTACATTTCCAGCAAAAGTGTCTTTCCTCGTGTTCACCCTACGGATATCCCATTTGACTAAACTCAAATAAAACTTTCGCCTTGCGCAACTATCCGGCGCTTACTTTTGAGGTACGCCCGGCCATTACACGGTTCGCGAGCTCTGGAAACATTTATCGACTGCCGTGGAAACGTTCGAAACGCTGTTCGATCTTACTCGCTATAGTTCGCGCGTCCCCTACGGGCAGAACACTTGCGTCAGACGTGTCAGACCTCGGAGGATCTCGAAAGTTACAAGTTCCCCCGGTATTCATACGTCTCCTCCATTGTCCACTTTTCTTTAGCTGTCTCGACCTGTCCTTGTTTCCCTCCGCCGTGACGAGCGCGTCTCCCTAGATCCCCGGATCAGAAGAATCCTTATTCCTCGTGGTTGTAAATTTCTCAGATAACCGCAGTTTCCACGACTGTACCCAGAGAACCCTCGTCCGCGTAATTGGACCGTCTCGAGATCATCGAGATCGACGAACAAAAGAATAAATCATCAAACGTTCCCCTTGACTCTTGAATATTTTAAAAAACAGATTATAAATATATTTTATTTGCATTCCTGTTCGTCGAGAGCGTTCATATAATTGGACAGTAATACAATTCTAATTTTCTTCTCTCGGTTTGCAATATATTCGGTGTTTCAACACCCACGCGTCGGACACGATGGAACCAATTAAAATTACAAAATGTGTATCGAGATAGACAACTACGTTTTACATTAATTGAAATCATAGCTTAGTTAACGTTTGGTTATTAAAAATAATTTTCTTTTACAATATTAATTTCCTACTCTCAGTTTACAATATATTTGTCGTTTCAACAGCAATTACCATCAGTAGACTGCTCTTTATGCAAATTCACATTTTTATTAATAGAATTAATAAAACGGAAGCTCCGCAGAGGACTGTCTCAATCCCTGAATATAATAATTCGTATCTTATATTTTTGCATATTAAATGCGTTCTGTAGTTTTTTGAGGATTAAAATTTCTCATAAATGCATAAACATAAAGTCTAACCATCAGCATCCAAACGTTCGACACGGTGGAACCAATTAAAATTACAAAATGTGCATCGAGATGGACGACTACGTTTTACATTAATTGAAATCACGATTTAGTAAAGGTTTGGCGCTCAAAAATAATTTTCCAAGCAAATTGTCCACGGCGTGGAGGTTCCCCCGTTGTCTTTTCGCTCCTGCGTTTAACCTTTGGCCCCCTTACCCCCCGTTTCTCCAATCAGTTCCCGAGATCCTGTTTCCAGGATTAAAAGAAACCCGGGGTAGCAGAAGCCGAACTCTTTGCCGGGTCGCGAGCTCGGAAAGGGCCCCTCTCGAGCCCTTGCCTGCGTAATTGGCACTTTGGAGCCGCGTGAGACCGACAGTGGGTGTAATAAAACGCGAAGGATCGCGCGGGGGGGCGGGGGTGGGAGGGCGAGCCACCGTTGAAAGATTCATTGCTCGCTGCCAGGTCGTGCGGTCTTTGAACCGAATTTTCTCGGGCAGCTCGCCTCCAAACGAGGCGCCGAATTAAACGATCGCCGCCGCGCCTCGAGGATCGATATAACGTTCGAGATCTCGGTTCGATTTCGAGTCGATACCGTCCCGTTCCTTCGAACGCCGGCGGGAAATATGGAAATAAGTAACCGGACGGGAGTGTCTCGTCCCGAGTTAACGCACCGATAGTCGCGGGGACGATGGACTTTATGGTAATAACTCGAAGGGTTGCAACGAAACGAGAAGTGGTTATAATACGAATCTGGAAAGGAGAACTTCTTCCTTACGTTTATGGGAAGTTTTAATGTTTTCCACTGATACTTTTGCATGGTTTTCTTGTTATATTAGACAGTGGTTGAGGATACTTGCCTTGTTCTATGGATATTGTTTAGTATTGCAAAATATTATTGGGCAACATTTTCGCGAAACTTGAAAGTGGTTTTAAAATGACGGTGTAATGGGTTTGTCGGGAAAATGGGGGAACGTGGAACGAGAAAGGGATTAGTTCCTTCCATAAAACTCGACGATGCGTTTAAAATATCGCTCTCTGGTACAAAATTCAGCACGAACACATGGGAGTTTGAAATAAAACACTATGGCTTCTTAACGAGTGGGGGACAAAATTAATATTTATTTACTGTACGAGCAAAACCCCATTAGTGTACGGGAGAGGTAGAGAACAAAATAATTTAATCATAAATACAGGAACGTGTTTTAAATGTGGGTTTCAAAAAACAAAGGAGCAGCTCCTGGCGACTTTTCGAAGTCGCGCTCGAGTCCTTTCCTAATCCAGAGGAGGGAATAAAAAGAAGTCGGAGCAGAGCGTAGGAAGGTCTTCGATGGCCTGAATACCTTAATTGATCAAAGAAAATGACCCGGCTATCTTGATTCGAATCCCGGCTCGGTCGATCCGATAACCTAATTCTTTTTTCCTGGCGAAAGAAACGACTCGGGCATCGATCGCGAAAGGTTAACCCGTCGAGAATCTCGTTAGAACTTGTCTATCCTCTCGAACGTCTCTCGAAGAGATGCTCGCGTCAATCGATACCAGCCATCGACTCTCGTTCACGGCGACTTAAGGTTTCTGCGAATCTTGGTCTTGGTCTTTGTCTTTCGCAGGCTCCGCGATAGAAAATTCCGCAAGAACTCGAAATCTCTCTTTGGCGGTCGCCGCGGCGGGCAAATTCCATTATTTCCAAATATTTGAACAGTCCAAAAGGGGGTTGGACGGATGGAATACGATCGCAGACGCGCGGACGCGGACGACAGCCGGAATTCATTTATCGCGAGACTGCAGGGCACTTAATCACGCGACCCTTTCCGTCGGTTTCATTATCCCCCGCGCCTTATCGTTTCATAAAGATATTAACTCGCGAAGTTGGCTGGCGCGAGTCGAGCTTTACGAGGATCCCCGAGGCGTCTTATTGAAATCAGCGGGGGCAGAAAATTTCACGGGACGACAGTCTGCCCGGGGAGGGACCAACAGCTGCGAATTAAACGATCGACGACCATGGATCCGGTAAAAAACATTGATGTGTTTGGCTAATAAAATGATAGGAATTTAACCCTCTAATGTGGGTCTCATGATCTGATCTTGGGGGATGATTCTACGTCGAATATATGGAATCTAATTTTTTAAAATCGACTTTGAATATTCTCTGAGTACCTCTATATTATTTTTTATTTATTTGTTTTATCGTGGAACAAACAAAAATGTTGATTCGTTAGATTGATAAAATGATAGGGATTTAACCCTCTAATGGGGGTTAGAATATTGACTCAAAATTTCCACTTCATGCGGATTTTATGATCTGATCTTAGGGATGATTCTAAGTTGAATATATAGAATTTTTTAAAATCGACTTTGAATATTCTCTGAGTACCTTTGTACTTGTGTTACGATCGAATGAATCATAATTCGTTGTCCTGTTACGATACTATCTTTTGGGTTGGACCCCCAGTTTCATGTCTGTGCTTATCACAAGTAGATTGATAAGAAATTTTAATATTTCAAAGTGGCTCAAATCTCGAAAAATGATAATTACTACACTTTCGACCCATTTCATCAAGTAAAATCGCCCCGAATTAAAAGGGGCCTTGATACGATGAAGGTACCAGTCGTTTATGGAAATCTTTCGCCAAGAGAAATAGAATTACCACGAGCCTGATAGCCCAGGCAATAACACCGTTAAAAATACACCGAGGGCTCTGTTTCTTTTGCCACGGATAGAGAAGACACGTTTCCCGTCATTCGTGACGTTTATCTTGGAGATTGGTGTCCTATATAAAACACCACAGGATCGAAACTAAGAAGCTCCGTAATACCGTGGTAAACTTTCCGATCCATTAAACTTGCTCGCGATACGTATCGAGAATCGGTTCGTAGTTTCGGGGTCCATGTAGCGGGTATTTTTGTTCGATGGAGCCTCCAGAGGGGAGTGGGAGGGGATGGCTCGCGTCGTCTCCTCGTATTTTTCATAACTTCTGCCCAGCCACCTGGAAACTTCACCTGGCGTACGAAACTTTCCTATATAATCGTAGGTAGGTTTATTCGTTTCCCGCGAATCTGTATGTAAAAATAACTTGTTCGTACTTTGATTACTCCCGCAACTTCGACACCTGTCCAGCGAAGTATGAAAGAAACACCGACCTCGCTCGAAAGTTTCCGCGGTGTATTCACTGGAGGTACTAAAACCACCGTTCTGTTAAAACTTTGCATATTTTCAGATTGGCATTTCCAACCGTGCTATCGAGCATCCGGGAGTTTCTGGGCTCTGAGGGCGCGTTGTATCGACGCGACAGATGCGTGAGTAAACCCTCTTTCGGGGGGCTTTTTTAGCACGACGAAAAGTTAAAATGGCCTGGCGGCGTGGCGCCAAAGAAATACGACTGAAATATTTTAGCGAGTATCCCTCTTTCGTCTTCGAGCGAAGTGAATCAATTTTCGAAGAAACAGTAATATTGGAAGGAATTATAAACTGGAAACTCGCGATGGGTTCGATCGATCAACAGGTATTCCGTATTGGACCAGCGATAATCTAACTTGGACTGATAAACGAACGATGGGAACAGGCAAATTTGATTATGAAAAATCACGAAACATAGCGTTCGGCTTGTTTTTTCGATGAAAGTTGCAATTTTAATTGTACAGTCAAATCGAATTCGATTTGAATAATTGTTCGATCGAACGAACGTTGCGAGCAAATCGTTATATCGATTGAAGTTATTCGTGCAGTATTTCAAAAAATCAAAACGCAATTTGATTCAATAGATTTTATTAGGTTTTTAACATAATTTACTAAATCATTTCAAGAAGCTCGTTCTGCATAGAAAATACGATCTCACCTCGATCGGGCTTCGATTTATCCGAGTCACGTGTCGCGACAAGATTCGTGCAAACCGTAATCTAATTAAATTCGCTAAGATACAACGCGTAATTGCGATTACACGATAATTGCATAGTTATTACACGTCTTCCACGCAATTAGGCGGCAATTACGCGTAATCATGGCGCGGCAAATCAGATTACGTTTTGCCCTTCGAGGTTCCTCCGTGGGAAAATCAGATTCGGTTTTCGTCCAGGGTTTTCTCGATTCCGTTCGACAGACGGAAACGCGAAATTTCCAAACTCGACGGTTGATCTATGACCTCGGCCCAGATTCTCTTATAAATGCCTCTCACGGAAGATCCTCGACGCGGATCGACGAACTTGCAGCGTTCGAGATCGTCGATCCCCGCGGCGCATTGTTTCGCCCGGAACGCGACTATTCCCGGGGCTCTCTCAGGAAGCGCGCAATCCCCGACGAACTTCCGGTAATCGTGTGCATTCGTGAAGAGCCCTCGTCGACGGTAGTCGAGGTGGAGAACGGAAGACGCGTCGAGGAGGACAGAGAGAATCGCGAGCGCGAGAGAGAGAAAGAGAGTCGAAGAGACGGGAACAGTTGAGAAACCGAGAACGAAAGAAAATGGTGGGTGGTTGGCGAGAGTTAGAGAGAGAGAGTGACTCGGAAGAGGAGGAAGAGGAGTGCTCGGGGAACCGGTTGCAGAGGCACACGCAGCCAGTGCAACTGCATACGTGCAACGGAGTCGCTTTAATCGACGCGGCGGGTAATCGTCGCTGAAAGTAATTTACTCGCACGCGTGCCGCTGACAAAGCCGGCTGCTCGCGACGCTCGGTACACATTTTAAAATCTAATTGAAAATCTAATTAAAACCGGCTCGAGGACGAAGGGCTAACGGGACATCGACGTACAGGTGCGAATGACGTTGGAATTGAACCGACTCCGGTCCGTCCCCGATCGCCCAGAAACCCGTTGACGATCGATGAAAACATAAATGGCCAACGGGATAATCAACGTCGAACGAAATATTCCGTATCGCGTACTCTCAGTTTCCACGATGTTTTCTGAAAGCATGGTCGATCGAGGCTCTTTTCCCTTCGGTTTACATTTTGTTTCTCCGCGCCGCCAGTAAGCTTTCCAATGATTTATCCCGCTCCGTGGAGCAAGTCGAGTTTGGACGAGGGTCCGAGGTATTCGAATAATTTACTATTCGGATGTTTGAGTTACTCGAACCGAGTTCGCTGCTTCCCGGAGGAAATTGGAGCACTACTCGAAAGTACTCGTTTATTTGCTTTGCACACAGCGGCATTTCTATTCACGTTAGAGTTATGTTTCGATTTTTTAAAATGTCTGTATGTGTATTGGGAAGCTTGTTGGAACATTGTCGCAGAATTTGAATTTTTATTCCGAGAATTCAACAAATACTTAGGATAGCACAGCACTTGTGGGAAAGAAAGGTTGAGCGTAGCCCTCTGCTGGTGAACGCAGAAACTATCATCACAAATAGCCCCTTTTTTACTGTACATTTCTATTATTATTATTGGATGCCTAGATTTCATCAGAGACGAGACTATTTCTGAATCTTTCATCAATTCTAAATGAATCGACGGAAAATATGGGGTACGAACGAGATTCTATGGTCGTTCGAGATCAGTAGGTTCGAGTTTCGAGCGCGTGGCTGAAGAAGCCAGATTCCGGGGTGCGACACGACCCAATAACCGTCGTCGGAGGCGTCGCGAGGCAAAAGGACGCCGATGCTCGGAGCGGGGCGAGCCTCGATGTCGATTTAGCGGCAGAAAATCGGGGCCAATAGGGCGTGTTAGCGGTGGAAGTGTTCGCAAATTGCCGGGAATTTAATTAAACCGGCCGGAAGAAAGAAGGCCGCCCCGAGGAAAATATCGGGGCAGGAACACGTACAGCGGCGGATTATTAAATGCGGAACGGTACACGGGCGTTGCGAATCAAAATTTAATTAAGAGCAGACGCCTCTGGGAAGCGATGCACCGGTTAAGAATGACAGGAAGTGGCCTCGGAAAGGAGAGCCGGGGATATTGCGTTATTCTTAACTGTTGTCTGGGCTGTTACCTGGCGGTGGATGAAACTTCGTTCGTCGAAAATCGGTGAACTTACCGAGTTCGTTCTCGAATTTTTTCACGTTACCGTTGACATTTAGCAAAATGAAATACGTCGGATAAATAAAGTACATTATTTTTTGGGAGGGAGAGAGGATGGTGTTAGTAAACGGATACTTTGGCAGCGAATAAAATTCCTTTAATTAATATCGAAATTCGAAATTACAGGGGAATTATACGAAAAGTTTCCTCCTTTCGTAGTTATTTTCTCGGTGGAAAGTTTGTTGCATCTTTAATTATAATTTAGCCACCGATGGCTGACTTTTCGCGCTGCGAAGTTTGTTCGTGGATTCTCCGAAATTGGAGGCCGTTCGAGCGTTAAAGTTCGGTCGAGATAAGATCTGTTAAGAGAGTTTTAGTGTTTTAGTGTCCGTTATCAGGGACGAAGCAGGATCTTGTAAAAGAATAATTTATTTTCTGAAAACATCGACTATATTTAAACATCGACGGAGCGAACAAAGTTTCTCTTATCAAATATTTAAACGTTCGACTGACAGGATTTCCGCGCATCGGTTTTCATCCGGCCTCGATGATAGATTTTTTGGTAATACCGTTAAAACACAGGCGCAAACGTGAAAATGCCTGGACGGAGGCAGGTTTAAATACTCGTGCATAATAGAGGGCTTGGACAAATGCAGAAAATGCCACATCGTACGAGGAACAATAGGCCACGTAACGGGGGTGATGCAAAATACCAGCAGCAACGTAGGACCACCTTCGTAGCGACGAAAATAGTGCAACGAAAAAACGGGGAAAAATACTGGACCTCGCGCAAGAAAAATAACCATACAGCGAATATTTTTATAAACCTGAGACAATACTTGAAAACGAGGAATATAAACTTCAACCGCGACCGCGAAACGCACACAGCCAAAACAGACGTTAATGCAATATTCATAGACTTGGATTTAATTCATGGATTAATCTATCTTCGAACGATCAAAGTTGAAATTTATAAAACATACAAACAAGATATAATTATTTTGCTAATTATATCAGCACCGGGAGTATCGTTACACAATTTTTAAAGAGATCTAAATGTCTCGTGCTACTCGTAGATACAGGGTGACCTAAATATATCTCGCTCGCGATTTCTTCGCAAAAATCACAAGGTAGAAGTAATTGTCCAAGTTAAATATCAATTTTTAGCCTCGCAATTTACTCGCAGCAGTCGCAGGTGTAACTTCCAAGAGTCATAACCGACGCATTCACACTGTATCCACATTTCACGCATGAAATACTGTCCCCACTCTGCTCCTTTGTCTTCCCTGTAATTCAAATTGCACCACCGCGTACACGGCGTTGCAATATTCCGAATTACATTCATTTACCGTGTTCCGTATCAGCAACATTCCATTGAAACCGAAAATTTCTCGTCCCCGTTGTATCGACACGAAACGATACGATTAACATACAAGTTCGTAGGTTAAACCATTCTAAAGTTTCAAGATCGTTCATATATATGTATCACAATCTTAAAAAAATTTGTAGAACTTCCGTACGTCGCTATAATAATTCCAAAGCTCCCTGAAATAATATCCCAGCCCGAAATGGCAGCTCGCGATCAGAAAATCTCGGAACTTAAGCGTCGAGGCCGATACTTGACTCGCGTTTAAATTAATTCCGTGGTCCGTGGGCGTGATTCACTCCGGTTGAATTTAATATTTGTCGAAGGACTATCCTATTATGCCGTCGTCGGGAAGGTAATCCCGTTCGCGGTCCAACGATAACATTTCGTTAACCTCGTTTTCGCGATGTTCGTCGAAAACATTGGTACCTAGGTGGTACGGAGATGATACAGAACGAGACGCGGATGGTACGCTGGCAATTTATATTCGCCACGAGGCTGTTATTTCGCAGCGGAAGTTTGAATATCTTATAAACAGATTACGATTAGCGACTCCGCGTCGGTCCGTTTCCGACGAACGACGAACGGGGAGTTTTACCGTGTTCGCGGCAGTTTCCAACGGAGGGACGAAAGTTAGACCAGAAATTCGCTAATCGCCTTCGACCAGCTGCGCGCGCTAATTAACGCGAACAATCGCCGGTCGGACAGTTCTTCGTGCCTTTCCGGATCGATCTCCATCGACGTCAATATTACTCGGGCGGCCGAGGGGCGGCGGCAAACAAGACCCGAATTCGATTATCGTTTGATAAAGACGAGCGCGACAATGGCCGGGAATGATGTTAAATGGATAGAGGATTCTTGGCTGATCGGATAAATTGAAATAAATTCGTCATAAGCTCGGCCTGGCCACCAGCCGCGACCGCGCCAATTGGAAACCCTGTGAATTATTCGACGTTACGATGAATGGCGACATCATAACCGGAATTTGGATCGTTACCGCCAGAAACCAGGGGGAAAACCCGATACGCGGTTCCAAACGCCCTTTGCGACGATTTTTATTATTTTCGTAATATTTAATAGTTTTAACCGAGCACCAACATGACTATTGACTCAAAGAAATATTACTTCAAATAAAACAGAATTAATTTTTATTATCAAAGAAAGCAAGATGGATCCTTTGGATGGATCTTTTCCTAGAGACACGTCTAGTTCGTATCTTCTTTTTTAAAATCTTTATTTGAATGCAAAGTGTACGAAACGTGACAAAATTTCCTTAGAAATACAGTCGGGTGGAAAGGTGTTGAAAATAAAAATTCTGCTATCGGTTCTTCTCTTCACAACGAACTCAACACTTAAATTCCCGGTTAATTTCCGGTATTTGTAAATCATTTCGTTTCTTCGTTTTTGAACCGTACCGATAATTACTTGGTACAATCAATTAACAGATGAGTCCCTTTCCCGTTACACAAATAATTCGAGATTATTAATTAACATTATAGACCGAAGAGGATTAAACGGAGATTAGCCGAAAACGTTATATTCTTGTGCCCGTTCAAAGACTAGATTTAATTAACGCATAACTCGTTCGGTACACGCCGATACATTAAATTATCATCGAATCATCGAATTACTCCGCGCTAAGCAGATCAAGTTTAATATCAACGAGGTTGATAAATAAAACGGAAACAAACAACGATCGCGTATCACTAATGGCATGATTGGTGCAAAGATTTGGATCACTTGCATCGAATTGACTTCTCTAAACACAGCGTTAATAATCCTGTTAAATTTTCATGAAAACCAAGGATCGTTGACTCGAGTAACCAACGTCGTTAGTTTTTACGAATCCATTCGCGTTTCGAGGGTTGAATTTCGTGGTCCTGCAAACATCATACCGCGTTAATGTTGCCCGCTGGTGCCCGTTAACGAAACGAATTCGGTTGTTGGCTCCCTTTCCCGTTAAATATTTCACCGACAGACTTAGGCCGCGCTCTGTTGCGACGCGTACGCGCGGTCATTGAATTCCCCCAACTTCCGTAATGAATTTCACCTGGACCTGGTTCGCCCCGGAACACGAAAGACGCGCGCTCGAAAAGTTATTCCCGGTAATTTTGCGGCTCTATTCAGCCCGGCGTCGAGCGCGGTTCGGTTCTAATTCGATCGAGTTTACACTCGCGACGCCGTTGAAGGCGTTAACTCGCGACATTTTTCCAAAACCACCCCTCCTCGTTGCGTTCGCGGCGAAATCGTGCCGCGAACGCAAACTTTCGAGGCAGAAGTTGCGGGGAAACGTCGAAAAATATTTGTAATTTGCATTTTTGCACGCGCAAAATTAGTCCAGAGATACTCTGAGCCGTGAGATCATAATTCAATATTGAGTTTGCATCAGATAGAAAAGATAATTTGCAATTTTTTTCGCGACGTTTATTTCCTAGCAACCGTGGCCAGTAGTAATTTTCAATCGTCGCGAGCTGAACAGAGACTCGTTAAAAGTTTATACGTCGTCGGGGGAGGGTTGTCGAGGGGGGTTGCACGTCGCGTGGGCCACGTAGAGCATCGAGGTTCGTCCGCGCCTTCGGTCGGTGAAGACCCCTTCGAATCTCGATGGCGCCGTATTTCACCGCTGGCATCCGAACCCGACGGGGTCACCGGTGCGCGAGCTTCGTGGGCGTCCAGGTGCTCGAACACGAACGAATCTTGCAGCTGGTTGCAACGATAGTCAAGAAAAGCCAGAGCTAAAGTGCTTCCCAGCTTTCCAGAGAGCGCGCGTATATAGCTCCCGCGGAGAGGCTAGGTATTCTTATGGCTGGCTATTTTATCTGATCTGCTTCTTACGGATCGTGTCGAACGCTGTATTACTCGATGCTTTTCTCTGTCTGACGCTGTCCATCAAATGACAGAATCCTACACAATGTACAGGGCGATTCTCCTGCAAGTAGACTCGAAAGTAATGTCGTCCAAACTTAATGGCGATGATTGCATATAATTTTACAGTCGTGGTTCGATGAAGAGGACTCTATTTGTGAGAGAGAACATACACCTCTTAATCCAGGTACTATTGTAAGCCTTTCTTTCGAGTCTACTGACTGGAGAATCGCCCTATACATGTTGTCATCTGTCTGCTGAAGACTTTACGCTTATTCGTACAGCAGAATCGATGTATAGGGCGATTCTCTCACAGATAGACTCGAAAGGAATGAATGTATGAAGAGGTCCACTGTAACAACTATTGCAACGAAAACACACCTTTTTATCAAACCACAACTGTAAACATATGTGAGATTCCTTTCGTGTCTACTTTTGAGAGAATCGCCCTATACTTCTCATCTTCGTCTCTCTGTTGGAAGTTCTACTCTACTATTATTCTCGTTCATGTTAATTTAGGCGAGAATTTTTCTTCCACCAAAGGTGTAGACACGTTTCTTGACCGTCTGCGATCGTGTCGGACTTAAACGTACCACTTTCACGTAGCCTGTTCGTGAATGGAAGAGTACATTCTGCTATTCGGAATTCTACGTCGTGGAAAATGTTTTTGATACGATCGACGTCCGTTTCCATTGGCAAGACCATACGTGAAACGCATGTCAGCGAGCCCAGAACCATTTTGCTGATTCTAGAACCGTACAGAATTTTCTAGATTGAGATACCAGCGAATATTCTCTTGATTATGGCACTTTTTTAAATATTGAACGGACGATAGATTGCGTTTTCGAATAAAATTCAAACTGCTGTTAAAAAAATTTCTGACGCACGAAATAGGTACGCGAAGTCATTAATAGACAAAGCGCTCGTTCGATAGTTCCGCTTTTAATGGCGCGAGAGATTCTCGAATTGAGGGGGATTATTTTTCGAAAACATTTTTGCAATCATCACGTTTCGTAACAGAAGTTGTTATAAAATTGAGGGGTTCCGTCAAACGGTGTGTACGCAACATGAAAATGGAGCAATAACACCGAACTTTTAAACTAATAAACACAATTCGGTCATCGAAAGCTTTTAAATGAAAAAAAAAAACAGTTGATGCCATTTTCTGTGTTGCTGCGTTAAAAAAAAAACCATTAAATATATTTTTAACAAAAAAGCACCGATACCAGTTGCTTCAATACGGTCTATTATAATATGTATAGTCGTTAAATAAAGTAGAGTAAAATAAAACGTAACGAAATAAAATATTCAGCGAATTTTATGGTTACTCGAATTTATTCCATAACATCCTATTGTTGCATACGCAAATAGAAATTTGTAAAAACCTGCGATTGTTACGTTAAAGAAAATACATTAAAAATAAATGTTTCAGGGCACAATACCGATTTAATATTTCATCAATTTACCGCGATGGACGACCAGGGATTTCTTTTATTCCATTTTCATACCATATTGAATCCAGCTTTCTGTATTTGTTAAATATTTCTCTTAGCAAGAATCCATTGTACAGAAATTTTGTATAGAAATTCTGTACAAAGACCTCTGCAACCTTCTAGAAACCCTTCTGCGACTCGCTTTGGTGGAATCAGTGGCTAAATTGTGGGCAAATTATGCTACACAATTTCTACGCATAATGTTACTCTGCATATTCTGTTATAGATGATTCTGTAATGGACACCCGTCAGTTTCGTTACAGTAAACGGTCGATTCCGTACACTCGATATACCAATCGATTAAATACTCGAATTTCGTTCTCTCTCGCCGACGAAAAAATCGAGTAATATCGTTGGTCGGTAATGGAACACGGATACCGATGAAGGATCGTTGACTATCAAACGCTAAAGTCCAATATATTGTTACGGCTAACATACAATTAATTATCGACGGGCATACGGGAACTGCGGTGAATGATCATAGAGTGAATGGCCGGCCCATATTGTTTGATCATTTGCGTCGTTAATTATTGGCTCTGCTACATTCCTCGGTATTGTCTCGTAACGCACGGTGGATCATTCCGAAAGGCACGGCCCAACATTGTTGCTAACAAGGGAAGCTACGCGCACGGAATAATTCGGGACAAACGAAACCCGAACAATGTGGTCTGTCGTCGACGATCGACGAAAACGACGCCAGCGTGAACCGCGGTGCTCTCCAACCCTTAATAAATGGAACCCCGTATGGGCCGTTTCGTTCGTTCCCATTGTTATAAATTTTTTCCCCACTCGCCTAACATCCCGGATAAATTATTTCGAGCCCCGGAAAATTCGTAATTAGACTCCATGAGCTTCTCATACATTGTTACCGTAATGAGCACTCCTACCACCATTCGTTACGTTATGGTAGATTTTGTGCGTATCAAATAATAGTATTTTCGATGTTTAAATTGTAATTATTTTTGCCTGAAATATTCGTAAAGTAACAGGGTTGTTTCCTCTTCTCTTCGAAGGGCTGGGATACGATACTTTCCCTCTGTTATATCGTATAAATGGGGGGGGAAAGTAAAATACGTGGCTCGTAAGAATCGTGATACGGTAATCCGGCTCGCCCCTCCGGAACAAATCGTCCGCGACGGGAAACATTTCGGTCCATCAACGGGGAAAATAATCAGGGCAGGGGACGAGTAATACGGTACGGCTTGAATGCAGACTTTGTCCTCGACAAAATCTGCCCATTTGCGTCAAGAGAGAGAGAGAGAGCGGGTCCCGTCAACGAAAACGTAGCTTATATAACTCCCGGCGTTCATACGGCGGTCCTAGGGGTGTATTGTGAAGCGGGCGCTTCCATCTCGACGCGACAATGGAGACAACCGCGCGGATGATAACAATTAATCGTCACGTAGAGACTACGGTCCCGTAACTCGCTGTTGCGTTTTGTCCAGCGACGTATCGACATTTCTGACGCGGACGGCGGCCCATTGTCCGCGAAATATTTATCATCGCGATTGCGGCGAAAATAAATTATAACCGGGCCCCGCCGCGAAGACTGGATTTTGTTCTTACTCGACGCGGCGATGGAATCGATCCGGCCAGCGTATCGATTCTCGAGCACCGCGTCGAGGCGTTAAATTTCGACAAGTTTCGCGCGTTTCTACGGTTCGGTCTTGCAACGTTTTCGTCGCGGGCGGCTCGCGGATCCTCGGGGTAGTTTCCACGATGATAAAGCGAAAAATATACGAGCTCGTCCTTTTTGTTTCGGTAACTAATTAGTAACGCGAGACACCGTCGGTCGCGTGTCAGAGATAACGCCGTGGCTCGCTGCGAGCCAACAGTTTCGCCAAGTGTTGGGGTATAACTTTGTGACACTTCGTGAGAGAAAAATCGTGACACTTTGAAAGAAATTACGGGCACACTCGAGTAATGCTTCGAGAATATCCGACAGTGTCGTAGTATCTGCCGCGAGTATCAGTTCGCAACTTTTCCACGAACAAAGTTAAGCTCGACTTCCGTGTACGAGTGAGAATAGTCACTCTTTAAAAAAATATTTATAATAAACGTGCAACTGATCTTAGCTCTTTAAGCTTCCCGTGTCGTACAATACAAATTTTTTAGAGAAAATATGAGTGTCTCTTGTCTTGAACTTTCAATGGTTACAAAATGGTAATTGCTTTCTACGTCCCCTTCGTCGTTTATAGCGCAATCCCACGAATCTAAAAATTAAACAGTGATTAGGCTTTTCCAAGCGTCGAACACGAAAATTGAAATTCGTTTCAGCACGGATACGTGTTATGGTTGTTGCCGCGCGCACGTTATCGCGTGTAGATGCACGTGCGTTCACCTTTCGCCCTCGCGTTTCTCAGACAAAGACGATTTTCTTGCATTCGTCCCGCCGTGAAAACTGGGCGACGATAAGCGATTACGAAACGCGCGCGTAACAGTAATGGCGACTCGATTAGCGGGCGAATCGATACGAGTCGTTCGAACACCAGAAACAGGATCGATTTCTCCCCTTCATAATTTAATATTAACTTTCTTTCAACAACAGAGCTTCCATTAGGTATTTTATTATAGGATCACACTAGGGGTGGATTTATATTTTATTATTAGCGTTCGTCAATCGTGTAATGGTTTTCCAGAAGGCAAATAAAATTTGGGTTACGGTAGGGTTAAGGGTGTTCCGTGCGGGAACCAATGCTGGGGTAAATCTGGTTAGCTGCAAGGGTAAATTAGAAGGCGGTGTCGTTACCATCCTCCCCGGCGATAATTTCTTTCCATAAAACGTAAGTCGCGCCGTCGATTATCCCCGCCGAATTACCTTAATCCTCGGCCACACACATAATTCCCGATAATTAATCGATTTCGGGGTAACAGCCTGAGAGGGCAAAGTTACGTTTCATCGATACGCGCCCGCGCCCTCGTAAAACGTTTGCTGGAATTATCTGACCCCCCCAAAAGTGCAGGAATATCGGTCACCCAGAAATTGCACCATGCTCGCTCCTCTGGAAAATTATTTTGTTTATTTACGAGTTCAGGCGTTGGATTAATTCGTAATATTCGTGAAGAAAGTTCGATCCTTGGGGTTCGTCTTACGAGCGCGTTTCTTTTGGTAGCAGCTGGCTTCCGGCCGCTGGTCCGTGACCGAGCATGGTTGTTGGTTGTTGGTGAGATTCGAAGCGCGGAAATTAAAGCGCGATAGATAGGCACGAGTTGCGGAACGAAGGTTCAGACGAGGGACGTGGGGGGGGAGGGAAAAGCACGCTGGAGAGAACGAAGGCCGTAGAAACAGAGAGGACGGTGAGGGGCGTGCGAGAGAAACGGAATTAGAGACGAAGGGGGGAACGAAGGGGGTGGAAGAGGAACGCGGGCGTTAAATATGCATGCCGGGTAAAGCGGCAACAATAGAGGACTTCTCTCGTCCCTCCGTCGTTCGCAACCCTCGCCAGAGAGAGCCAGAGAGAGACGGGGAGAGATTGAGAGCGAGAGGCTCGCAGTTGATCGCGCGACCCGGGCGCAAAACACACCCCGCTAATGGCACCCCCGGCACTCTCTGCTCGTGATACCCGCACCCTGGCAACCCTCTACGGGGTGTTCCCTCCGACAGAAACACCTAGAATATTTTCCAAAGATCCGTCGTCCAAATATAAACAGGCCAAAATAATTATCGTTCTCCCTTAGGGATTTCTCTTAGGGATGATTTTTGATCGGCGAAACAATACCGTGGAAAATATGGTTCGCGTTGTTCCATCGACCAGAGGGGGGCTTTTTAAGTCCTTTCGAGCATTTGCAGTTAATCCTTGCGGTGTTCGGAGTCTCCGGTATTACGTATAGTGGTTAAATAATTTTGAGAACTCACTGTACAATGGAAAATTTGTTTAGTTCAGCTTAAGTCGGCTGTGTCTGCTCACTACTCTGCATTACTACTTGCAGTTGCGTTCGTGTTTATCAAGCATTAATTACCGTGAAACAAAAGCGGCGGTAGACTACGCAAAGTCCTTGTAATGGATGGAAAATGTGAAGCAATACAAAAAGAATTTGTCTTCGTAATGTATAGTCTCCGGCAAAAGACAACTTGTATTTTGTCTGGACACCCCGATATACACAAAATGTATGGGCGAAACTGTCCGGGAGTGATTCTACGTGGGAGAATAAATCGAAAATGTGGAAGAGACTCGTCCATCGAAGCACGTTGCTAGCCCCGTCTGACCAATACTTGACATTTCAACTTGCGCTAAAGTTTCGGGGAGCATCGACACCTGTATCGCATTAATTCTCTATAAAAAACAGTAGAATCAACAACAAGCACCTGTACCCTGCAGTCGAAGTTTACAAACACAAGTAGAAACGTCGATTAATGATCGGACAAATATTCAAACTCGATTCTCTCGAAAACTAAGCCTCATCACGAACAAACTCCGTTACACGATTTCGATTCACTTTTCCACGCAGACGTTCCACTCGATCGCAGTATTTTGTTTGAGATATTCCAATTAGGGAGCCTCCGGAGAATGTCGATGTTTCATCTCTCGGGATCGTCAAAATATTTGCTCCTTGGGGAACGATCGAATTTTCTCCTTTGACTATTCATCGTGTTATTCTAGTTGCTCGAGTCGGAGGAATCACCCGGTATGCCATCCCAGCTATCCAGCAACACTCGCCCTCCGCCTCTCATCCGGTTCGTTGCTACAGCCTTGCTCCTGCTCTTCCTACTCTCGGCTCCCTGATGCTCGACCTTCCTTCTCCCTTCGCCCTCGGTTACGCTGTTTCTCGTCGCCCTTTCCCCGTTTCTCCGATTGTCCGTCTCCCTTTCACGGCAGCTCGTTTCGCGCCCTTCGTCCCCCCCCCGGTTCGACCTACTGTCTTTTTAATTCCGTTTCCGGCTCTCCGCGTCTTTTATGTCGCGCGATGGCTCGAGGGCCGCCGTATCGAGAGCGCGATTCGTTAGAAACTCGGTCGCGCCCGATAATGCGGTCTCGAGCGTGTGTCAGGGCGCGCGTGAAATTCGGCGGCGTGGCCAGCGAGCTGCAGCTCGAGGGCTCTTCCGTTCTTGACACCGTTCCGCAGACTCTGTGTCCGTTTTTGTTCGCGTCGTTGCGCGTCTCGACGTTACCCTTCCGCTGGATCGCTCTAGAATTATAAATCCATTCACGAAATTTAATCACCACCCCTCTGTTGCATCAACGATCGCAACTTTCTTTACTACCTGCGCGTAATTCCTCGCCAAATTTCTAGACTCGAGAAGGTGGCGCGAGTTCAACGGGATACCGACGGGAATAAAACGGAATTATAACCCATAAAAGCACAACTAAACATGCATTTTATCGGTTTAAAGGCGGCAATCGTCCTCAATATGTCTACGAATAATTGAAAACGTACGAGCCGGTTCGAGGAGATCGGACCCGGGGATCATAAATATCGGACGATAAAAATTTACGACTTCGTAACGTTTGCGTTCCCGAGTCACGCAACGGGTTCGAGCATCGTAATCGCGGGGGTGGAACCGCCCCCCGAGAACGTTTCCACGCGTATCGCGGCGTGTATCGTCGGGCGCGCGAAATCGCAGGTTCTCGATTTCCCCCGGCATTCGGCGACTTAATATCGAGCCAGGATGGCTGCTGGATTCGAGGAAAATCCAAGGTAATACCGCCCCCCCCCCGTCGTTACGAGGGATACTTGGGTACAAAGTTTGAATGTTGTTCTCGGACAGATGCTCATTCGCGAACGAGACTAGCCCAGGGCTCCGGGATCTCGTCTTGTTCCCGTTCCAAGTTCCGTAGCTTCCGGTGTTTAGCCCGAGTCTTTTCGGGGGAACCGGAGGGGGCGGAACACTGCAGCCTTGTCCGGAGTTTAACTTCCGACGCTCTCCATTTCGCGCCGTTCGCGTCCGATCGAATCGCTCACCGTCTCTGTTTAATTCTTTTTCTCCGTCTACATTTTCACGTTTTATTCCCCATTCGTTCCGACGAGCTTCCGTGTTTTGCCCTTGCAATCCGTTCTGGGGGTTACTGTCAACCCACGAAGAATAAAACCCTATCGGAATGGACAGTCCCGATCGTTAGGTTCGCCTTTACTTTCATTAAATCGTGAATTATATGGGCAGGGGTGATTCTGGGTGGAAAAATATATAAAAATGAACGAGTAATATTTTTTCGTTCGAGCTTCCTGTTTCGAGATAATTAAATTTGAATATTGAGCTGGCGCGTCTGACCATTCGTATGTTTTTCTACTTGCGCTGGTGTCAAAGTCGTACTCTATTGCACGAACACCCGATAAATTTGCAATTGTTTTCCCTGTAAATGGCCCACGAGACAGATTACCAAATCACATATTCCAATAAACTTCTGTTCTATCCTTACGATTCGTACTTTTATTAAATCGTAAACTATGAGGATGGAGGGTGAGACGAGCAGGTTCAACCGGGACAGAGAGTGATTCTGCATGGGAAAGTAAATAAAAAAGAACGAATAATATTTTTTCGTACGAGCTTTTGATTTCGAGATATTTAAATTTGAAAATCCAAGTCTGACCATAACTCTGTTTTTCTACTTACCTTTTTGTCAAAGTCCTACTCTATCGCCTGTATGCTCGATAAATTTGACATTCCGGATAATCGAAACTCTACTCTGTATAATAAAAATTTCACAGTAGTATCGTTGGACCTGTTAATTTAACTTTGAAGGAATCGCAGGACGTCGAGGTTCTCCGGTTACCGCCTCGTCGAATGGCTTCTCGATGGCGACGGGTAAGAGTTTCGGAAAGAACCGGTGTAATATTTAGACATCCAACTAATCCAAAGTTAATCCGAACTTGGATCGTGCAGAGAGAGAGAGAGAGTCTCTTCGAGATGTTCTCGGATGCACGGGGTCGCCGTCGGAGCGAACAAGCACCCGATTGTTGCTCCACGAACGGATTCTGCCAGCTGGTCGTAGGACGAAGTGGCCAAGCAAGACACGCTAAACCTACAGGAAACCCGACGGGGGAGGGATATGGGCTGCTTGAAATGCGGCCGGCGTTCGCGTCTACTTCCGATCCATCTGGCTCAAGACGGGCGACAAATCGAGTTACCGCCCAAGAGCCGAGACCAAAGAGCCTTGGCAGCCCTTCTTTTCCTTCCTTCCTTCCTTCCTATTCCCTCGCCATCTGGTCGCTTCCTCCGCCAGTCGTAGTTACCCGGGGCTTCTTTTCTTTGCTTCTCTTTCGTCGGTCCTGCACGAACGTGGAAACGCTCGCTACCCCCGGAGAAAAGAGACTCCCAGAGAATGAAAGTCGAGCCACGCTAACTCTGTTTAGTGTTCGAGATCGCGAGTAAAACGAGTTGCCAGCTCGTTAGGCGGTTCGAGCGCCGGCCACCGAGGTTCCCCCATCGACGACGATATCACGTTCCAGGAAAGTAGGCTCCCGGGCGAATTAACCACCTCGAACTACCCTCCCCCCCGGTCCCGCGGTTCGTTGCTCCATATAATTCGACCCTTCGACCGGTTGTCCTCTCCATCTTGCCTTTCCCGTTTTCTTCGGCCGATGGGAACGTCCAGGGACCGTCCCCCCGTGATCTGGTCAACGCACGTTTCATCGAATAAGGTATCACCGTGAGTCCGAAAGTTTTACGAAGTTACAGCTCGTCGACGGGCACCGGGAGATGGACTTTGCCAAAGTATTTCGCTGCTAAGTGTTAAATTAATTTGCGATCGGGCTCGTATGCGATCACCCATCGAGTTAGATTGATTATTTGTTACCTGTCAGGGTTGATCGAATGCCTCTTGCCTCGTAATCGTTAACGTAAACACGCCCACGTGTTGTAGAAAGAAGCGAGCGAGAGGAATCTGGAGATATTGAATGTGGAGCACTTGTGAGAGAGAAAGGTTGAGCGTAGCCCTCTATTAGCAAGCGCGGAAAGTTTCGACACTTTGATCGAATCTTGTCTGGTTGAAATGTCAAATATAAATGGTTCTGTTCAGTCTCTAATCGTTGGGAAATTTCAGGTTATACGTGTCTCCCACGTAGGTTTATTAATATTGTAGCTTCTGGATGAATGCAAAACGTGTTACATTTGGGAAACAAAAAGCGTTTTTGAGGCGCGGCGAATTGATTGAATAATTATGCAGAGTCGAGCGGGAAATTCGTCAAATTTTGCACGCTTCTTCGGACACTTTAATTAATTACTCAGAAGCTAATTGGAATTTCGAAATTGGACCCTCGCCGAAACCCACTCGATTCTTTTCGAAGGCTCGCGTAAAATTTCGTAATTTCGCGTGTAGCTGTTTGAAATTAACCCCGTCGCATCCAACCGGTCGCCGCTCGAATTTATTATTAAAATAAATAACTACGCGTGCTAAAATAAAAGTAACGTTTCGACTAAATTGGGGGTCGATCTAGAAGTTACGAATTTCAAAAACGAAAACGAATCGAGCTTTTTACATTCGATATTATTTTCTCTGAACGTTCATTTTAATTAAAAAAATAAAATAGAAATCTGAAGTACTTCAGGGACGAATAACTGGAAAAATATCGTGTCTCCGATACGGTGGCGTTATATTCTCGTAAAGGGGGTCCCGTTGGTTTTGATTCGTTGCATTTTCACGGACAGGGAGTTCCGGTTTCGCGAAAATAGGAGCGAAACCGCGGGAAAGAAGAACGCAGCTAGATGCGAAGGCGATGATAACCTTATTTAGCGTCCCAGATCGCGGGGCAAAATGAATTACCGGAGGCGCGGCCGGAATTCCCACGGGGTCGCCATATCGCGTTCAACGAGAACGCAGTGTTTCTTCGAGCGAGAACCTTCACCGCGGTTCCCGGTTCTCGGTTGGCCGCGATCGAAGCGGAAAAGAGCGTAAGTCCGATGGATCTCGTTTCGTCCGTGCACGGGCCACTCTTCCTCTTCTCTTTTTCCCTTGCTTATATTTATTCCTTCTTTTATCGGGCAGCTTAAGAGCTCCCTGCTGATAGACGCCTGGCTCCTGCAAAGAGGAAACCCAACCTGACCCGATCTTTAACATATCAGCGACCGATAACATGAACTTTTCACAAGATTCGTTTTCGTTCGACGAAAATTACTTCTTCGACGATGTTTAAACTTTCCCTGCGCTTTTATACTATACGTCGAATCAACTTTGCGTGGAGCAATTTCCATAGTCGCCTTTTCTTGTTTCGTTTTTCGTTTTCGATTTTCGCGGGAGGAATATCGTCTGTAAAGCATCGCGAAAACTTACGCAAAGAGGAGGCGCGCGCTGAATCTCAATTAGCGTTGTTATCGTTCGCGAGTAGTCGAAGCATAATTTCGTTTGGAGACGGCTGAAAGTAGCGTCGAATCGAGTTTCTTCGCGGCTCGATCGTCCCTTCAATCACTAAAACGCGTCGTCGACCATCGAGAGTAAATTACGCGCCCTCGAACGCTAAACACTACCCCTGTTCTTTCTTGGTTTCGATCACGCGTCGAAGCCACGTGGAAAAGTAGCAAAAAGGTACTGGTCTCTTGAATCGCGAAAGTGAGAAACACTGAGATCATTCAGACGTCAAAATACCTAGTTCTTCTCTCACAATTAAAATAATTTCACGAAAACGTTTTGGAAATATAGTTTCGGATTTCTCTCGATGATCCATCGGAAGTTTCTCGTCCTTCGAGGGCCGTGTCCTTCGAGCCAGGAAAGGGTAACGCAGACGAAGGGAGGAGGCGGGGTGGGGCCAGGCAGCGGGCGTGTGTTTCGTTTGAAAATTTAATTTCTCTAATTAAAGTGCTGGCGTGCTCGGTACATCTCGTCCACCCCCGCCGCCGCTCCCTCGACCCTGTCCCGGATGCGGGCCGTACCTGCGGCCTAGCTTTTTCCCCGAGTCACTCGTTTCATTAGGCTAATGAAACTTTTCTTTTGACGAAGGCTGCGCCAAACAATTTCGCTCGACGAATCCGACGGAGGCGGCGGCCGTTGCGGGTCACGCATTTAACATCGCGTCACCGGCAGTGTCGACCGGAAGAGACCCGGTGTTTTACGGTTAATTAGCCCCGTTCGCTCGGGTTTACTCGTTACATGATATTTCGAGAAAATCCGGGACACCGTCGGATCTTGTCGCGACAAGGTAAACGCGTTGGCGCCAATTTTTGTTAATTTCTCGCTCAACGATTTCCTGGAAATTTCACCCCCTTGACTGGAGGGGGATTCGTCGTGAGGAACGCCCAAGGTTTTCGTAGAACAAATCTAGGATAATTTACTCAAAAATTACGGGCAATAACAGGGAACACGAACATCGATTATTGGGGCACATTTGTCTCGCGAATATTAGACAATCACACGTTGAGATCGGTAAAATAAATTTTGGAACCCTGTCGAAATTAAAAAAGGCAGTACATTAAACTCTAATGCACCAGAGGGGGGATGAATTATTTAAAAAACTTTCCTTTCTGTAAGGGGGAATTTAAAATTCCGTTATTCGGAAATGGAATTTGTTATCGAGCACGATAGAAACGCGGAGACCACGATTTTTGCGACAAACTCGTGGGTGTTTCGTCGCCACGCGGGGGGGAGGATCGTTGGTCCCTGCACGGATCGATAACGGGGGCGGACAGGATCAAAGGGCAAGGGAGGGTTTCGTTCGACGCTCTCAGCCGGAACGAGGAAATCCATTTCCATTCGATAACCGGATCTCGAAGACGTCGCGACGCTGGGCGACGATCGAACGAGATGTTGCAGCGTCGTTCGAGCGATTATCGCGATACTTGGCGATGCAAAAAATTATTAAGGGCGCGCTGGTGACCCGAGAGGGTTCGGAATCTTTCTCGCGATCGGGACGAGAAGTTTAATACGAAACGAAGACCGTCATTTTCCCGGAAATATTTTTCTGTTCCTCGCAATTTATTTCAACAGATTGTTCCCAAACCTTTTAGCGTGTCCTATAAATTTTATTTCCCCGGGTAGTTGTGGAATTTAACAGTGGGGAAGTTACGCTGTCGATCGAGACTTGACGCCTCGGGTTTTTTACACTTTGCAATTTTTATTAGATTCCTGGTTTTGTTTTATATCTTGGAAATGATTTGTCGGACCGATGAAATGTTTTGAAACGTGCGGTCCGGTCGTAACAACAGTTACTTCAGATGCATTAAACAATACGTTGCTTGTGGGGATCGAAGAAACAATACATATCTGAGCCACCACCGCGTCTCGGTTGGATATTTCCAGGCATTGTATAAACATTATGGGGCAGCGTACGAAATCTTTCGGTTTCCTCTCGAGATCAGCTTCAAATTCCGACGAAGAAAACAACGCTCGAGCTATTATTCGCAACGTTGGTACAGCTGCAATTTAAACAAACGTCTGTTATTTGGATTCCATCATTTTCCAGATATAAGTTGTTATCGGACAGAGTACGACGATTTTACAAAATATTCTTTCGAGGGTTTTCCTATTTCCCCGTTGACGTTTTGTGGGCAAACAATACATTCACAGAAATCTCAAACTGATTTATATCCTCCTCAGATACTAACATACAAATGTTTATTTGACCAACGTTGCTTTAAAAAAAAATAGTTTTGCTCGCATTAAACGTTCAGCTGTTCCATTTAATTAACAATAATGCTAGCTAAATTTGTCTGAATGACTGATGGTATAAATTTTAGTACAGTCAGGAGCAATGACTATTAGTACTAGTTGTCCAACGTTGTTGTTACTCTTCTTTTTACGAATGCAAGTACGAGTTTAATTAAAGAACGCGGTGTCCTGTTTTTACAAAAGTCGAGCAATCGTTCCCGGGGAAAGGAGGGAACACTAATTAATTATTCGTTGAATTTATCGTCGAAAATAGCAGTGGGGGTAAACATCGGGTAAAATGCGAGTGTTCATTTTCAATCGAGTCGCCACGTTAGCTGCGAGTCAGCGATAGGAATCGTTCTCTGCGAAACAAGCAATGAAAATCGAATGACTCTCGGCCCCCCGGTTCGATCGTGAATCTCGTTCGTTTCATCTGCCATGGTTTCCCCTCTGGAATTTGTAACGGTGCAGGGACCACGATCGTTAAAACCCTACATCTCTTTAGAGCGGTTTCCAGAGACACATAGAATGGCGTGATTCCGTTGGAATTGTTTGGTACCGGGCCGGGTCCGTATTGTAACGTTGCATTTAAACATAATGGAACGAGAAACTCGATGGATACTTTGGAGCGTTTTATATAAAATTATATTCATTGTTTACGAATTGATATGACAATAACGCGGGATTGGCGTCGAAAGCAATATTAATTATACAAGAGCACCGGGTCCCATTGAAATTTATGAACACAAAAGAGAAACGAACGGGACAGGGAGCAGGGATCACAAAAGAATTCATTTAATACGATTGAAAGTAATAATTATCGGTTGAATAATACGTACGAAAGATCAGAAAATCGAGGAGGGCACCGGCCAGGCTATTCATCACGGGCATTGAAATTTATTATCCTTTAGATATGCTAATTAATTACTGTCCGATGATTAGTGCTAAGTATGTTTTTTTTTCTTTAAAAAAAAAAAGCGTACCGAGGTTGTGTGTAATCCCAACTTTTAATTATACCGTCTGCAACTTTGTTTCGCGTTCGCTCCACCGAAATGCTATTTGACTTTTCCGTATACCGTACACGAGCAAAGTGTCGTTTTTTAAATTGAAACTTCAACGGAAGGCAACTGTTTAGTTTGGGAACTTTATGTATAGGGTGTTTCACAATACCCGGTGTGAAATCAAACAATGGAATTTCGGGCGAAAGAGTAAAAAATATAACGCGAAATAACATTTTCCTTTAGGGGGTGCTTTGTTCTCTTGTTCTGCATGGAGATTCGAGCTGATATTTATCCGTGGCGTTGGGGAATTAAATTAATATTTATTTTAAGGTTTAGAAATACTTTGGTATATTAGTTTGTTCATCAGACTTCAACTTCGAAAAGCTGCTAATTATATTCGAGTGTCCATGGTCGAGGGTTTTCGTCGCTTCTTTAATTCATGGCCAGTTGCGAATGCAATTAAACAGGCACGGGACTTCATGCTATATCAATAAATTACAAGTAGTTGGCAAACATTTTTTAACGAGGTTCGAATCGTTTCAATAAATTCGAAAATCAAATATATCGACAATATCGAGCATATTCTATCATCGTCTGTAACTATTTAGTTAAGGTCAGCGAATTAATTCAATCACATTGAATTCTACAGCAAATGAAATTAATTATACTAAAATATGAATTTGTCCGATTTGCGTCGGACCGTTTTGCCTGGATTATTTTCACTCGCCTCGTCCGTTTCACGGATTTTCAATTTAATTATTTAGCGCAGTTCTAGCAGTCGAAACGTTAAAAAAATCAAGCGAAATCTCGTAGAGTCAGTTATTAACTATTTCTAATTTCGAATCTTCGTAAAAAAATAAAAAGAAGAAGAATCGGTGCCTTTGAAGTCGCGGACCGGAAGGGACCCTCGAGCGTCAGCTTTCGCAGCATGGCGTCTTTGCGTTCCACGCTCGCGGAACATCCAACGACATGATTTATGAAAAGAATAGCGGCGACGCCGACGACCGGGCGCGACAGTTTTCATTAGCGAGGCCCGTTTAATTATAAGCCGCGTCGCGAGCGCGAAATTCCACGTCGTCGTCTACTTTTCGACACCGTCCGCCGCCTTCGTTTTATTCCAACCGTCTTCGACCACTTTCCTCTTCGCCCCCTGAGCCCGCCGCGGCCCCCGGACGCGTTTTAATTAATTCAAGATTACGTCGACGGCTATACAATAATTCTCATTCGTAATCGTTGTGATCCCAGCGAGCTTTATTAAATTCGAATAAAACTGAGGGAAGACCTTTGAAGATCTTTGAAAACATCGAAACATTGAAATTTCAACTTTCATCAACAATTTTAAAGAGTTTTTTTTACGAATCGATTTGTTAATACCAGAGTACGCCATCGACGGTTTTCGGGGTTCCTCTTCTCGCGGAGGGCGCGTCGAGATCCGTTAAGACGCGGAGGAACCCTCGACACGAAGAACCCTACAGACCCGTGACCTCGTTTAACCGGCGGAGTTGTGTTGAGTAATTACTAATCCCCGCCGCGATCATTTCGGCAACTCTCGCCCTTTAATCACCCTCCCGCGAATTTATCTAATCTGTGCGCCGTGAGAGCTTTATCTCGCGGAACGTTTCGCGCGCCTCGTCGACTGTGCTCACAGCCCACGGTTTCCGCGGAGTCGATTCGTAAGCCCTGTGCTTACGGCGGAACTTGGAAACTCCGGGGAAGCTCGATTATTAATGTCAACGGGACCGTTGATGCGTTTTACGTTCGTCCGCGTCGAACGAATCGCCACGATTATCACCCAGTAACAGACCACATATGAAATCGAAGCAAGAATTATTTGGAAATAACGGGGAAACTTCGTCGAAGTGTTTTCGATGTCTTAAAAATTGTATCCGGTAAAAATTTCGTATTCAAATGTCGACAAATTACGTACGACGTACGAATAGAAATTTTCGGGACTTTAATGTGCCCCAATTTTCCCTTAAATAATTGAGATAAAAGAACGAACAATTTGGGACGATTTTCGGTCGTGCAGTGGCGTCGCAGCATCACGACGGAAACCGGTTTCTCGTTTTTCTATTATCTTTCAATTTAACTGTTTACCGTCGTTTCCAGCAGATGGTCGCATTAACTATTTCGCTATTAAATTATTCCGCCTTCGTTTCATCGAGTACAAAATTGAATCTTGTTTGGCGCAATCTCGCTTTTGAAGCCACTTTCGGCCGCCTATCTTTATCCGGCCACTTTGCTTTCATTAAATCCTGAGCCAGCCATTTACCGAGCTCGAAACGCGCAAGGCTACCGCGGACGTTTATCGCTTCGGAACGATTGCACGTGTTCAGACAAATCTCTAACAATAATCGCATTGAATAGCGTTCCAATCAGGTAAACAAGCTTGCTCTGTACATTGTCCGACGATAATACAGATTCAACGTGATTTTACACGTAGCTACCTGGGTTAATTAATGTCCCGGTAATTACTCAGTTCGCGAGAACCGTGCTGCGAAACACCATGCTAGTCGGAATTCCCTATTTTGAGGGTGGATGAAATTGTTTAACGTCTTCCTTAAATGGTTCGAGGGGGGGATGTTAATGAGCCACGTGCTTTTAATCGTCCTGGAACAGAATCGAACCCCTCGAACGTTTCCACAGCTTCGAATACTTAAAGAGTTACGGTAAATATTTAAACTTCGTTAACTTAAACAGTCTCGTTGATCGTTGGCGCGAGGAGGAGTCGATCAAATCTTGTTTTTACTAATATTCGAAGTGAAATATTCAAACCATTAGGGCAGGAATTCGTAAAAAATATAACTCCAGATCAGTGTGTATTTGATCTTTGGTAATGCATAGTTATGGAAATTAATTCGGAAAATTGAATAGGAAGACGTAGAAGCTAATAAACGGGGAACGTTTTCAGGACATTCTATGCATCCAAAACTTTCGCAATATTCCGGATGTTCGAGACACTCGAGCCCTCCGAGATTCTTAAGAATTTGTAAGACTTTCGATCTCAACAATTTGCAAAACGTCTCCGGGACTCCTCGAGTCGAGGAGACTCGAGACGTCTCGAAATGGTTCGGATCCCTCTGATCTTGATACGCATAACGCGACAGGTCGTACGCTTTTCGAGGCGCAATTCCCCTAGTTAACAAGCCGGGCGTCCTTTGGCAAGTCTGTTTCATGGGATTCGAGCATTCCTAACTCTAAAATATTCTTTATTTTTTGGTTAGAGGATTCTACAAATGATACTACAGTTTCTCTGCAATTTTATTTATTTCGTAAGCAAATGTACAAAGATATTGGGACGTCTTGCAACTGTTCATGGGATTCGAGCATTCTTAACTCTAAAATATTCTTTATTTTTTGGTTAGAGGATTCTACAAATTATACTACAGTTTCTCTGCAATTTTATTTATTTCGTAAGCAAATGTACAAAGATATTGGGACGTCTTGCAGCTCTCCAATGAACGTAGAAATTACATATGATAAAGATGAACGTTGGAAGACGAAGGATAAAGTTGATTACTGGTTGGCCTAGATTTGATCCCGGACGTAAAATATTCCCTTCTAACTTCGGGAACACGGGAAGAAATTAGAAACGGGAATGGAACAAATACAGCGTTGGATATCTATCTCTTCATAACCGGCGCAACCACACACCGCGGGCAAATCTCCGGGAGCTTCTCGCTTTGGAAGCAAACTCCGAACTAAATTAATTTCAACAGTAAGCGCGTTTAAAGTCCCTTTCTTCTGAGCCCGTGACCCGGGACCATCGCAGCGCGAAATTTCACCGACCCGTAGCCCCGGAACGCCGCATTCCCGCAATTCAATCCGCTGTCAATCCTTTAAACCCTTACGTCGGGAAAATACGCGGGGATTCACGGGGCTCGGCCTAATATTATAAATCCCCCGAGCGGGCAGCTCACTCGCGATGCATCTTCCTCTACGTATTAATTTTCGGACGGCTGCACGCCCCCGGCGGTCTGCTCCAGGCTCCCTCGAAACCTCTGCAGCCTCCTCAGCGACCGGGATACGTTAGTTTGCCCCGGAATATTTCGACCGGACCTCTCTGAACGCCTGCATTAGCAACAGCAATAACAAATGGAATCCCACGCAATTTTTACAATTTATTTTAGTGATAATATTTTTCAGTTTTGTTTTGGTTGTGTGCCATTTCAGTCTTCACGTGTACATTTCAATTTGGTGGATTCTGCTCCCCTATTTTTTATATTTATTTTAAGGGAACATATATGTAAGGATATTTTTCAAATTTCACATTTGAATTTCTGGTTGACGAGCCTTTTCATTTCGAGACTTGTGCGTTGCATATTGATTTTTATTTCTGAACTTAATTGTATCACTTTTGTATGACTTTGTTCCCCTATTTCTCACATATCCTTCCATAGTAGTATTTAACATTTATACATTTATAGGAAATTTTAAGACACGAATTGTTATATTTAGGGGTTGAGACAACCCTCTGCAAAGCTCCTGTTTCACTATATCCATTAATAAAACTATAAATTGCTCGCATAAATTCAGTTTAAACAACTTTCAGTATACCAATAATTGCATGCCAGGGTGAAAGTATTTTAACCTTTGGAAATCCTGCGAAAGAATTAGGCCCGTTTTTAGTTGTTGGAGCCACCCCGTGTGAATTTCAGGCGAGTTTCGCGGCGCGTCTTGGTCCGTGTATTAATTTTCGGGGCGGCTGCGCTCGAAGGCGCGGATGTTGGTTTCGGGGGTAGGGCGGAATATTTCAGCCGGACGCGCAGCGTACAGAGCCACTTCCGTTGGCCGCGCGGCCGACTGGAGAACACACCGTATTTTCGTCTGCGTCCCCGACCGCCGCCATATACTCGATTAACGTTGAAACGAACAAAGCTTCGGACGCGGCCGCCGGGACAGGCGTCTCGTTAATCGTCGACGTTAATAACGCGCCACGGTTCGTCGAGCTTCGAATGCACCGTCGACGACGCTCGACGCGCGTAGAAACGTCGTTGTTTCCATCCATGGGCGTCATGACGAGGCACGGTGCTCGAAAATTACGATTCAGGCGCGAAAAAGTTCAATTTTTTACCAATTATTTTACTTCAGGTGTCGTTAAGTTTGTGGCGAAATATCGAGGACTATAGCGGCTGAAACTCGAGTGAAACTTGCGACTTGTCGAAGTTAATATTTCCCAAATCTGGCGAGTTTCCTCTGCGGTTTAATCTATCAACGGGGCGAAGTCGACGGGGGGGGTAAACGGTTCGATAAACAACGGTTGGGGAAGAAAATGCGAGTCGCTTTTCTTAGGGCGGCTGAAAAATCTTCCTTAATTATCCGGAGCCGTTCGGGATTAAGGCGCGTGGAACGGCGAACGGCTCGATAAAGCGCAACACGAATAAGAAAGTCGCTGTCGGCTTTATCCTAAAGGACGGGGACGGCTGGAACGTAATCGACGTGACTGATCCTGTTGCGCGATCGGTAAGTAATTAAGAGAGGTCGTTTAGGGCTTAATGGAACGGAGCGACTACGGAAAGATCGACGGCGAAAACAAGATTGAAGGAAATCGGTCGAGTGTACTAAGAATAAACTCAATTACTCCCGCTACACCGAGTTTCACATTTCCGTCGTTTGTAGTATTCTTAAAAATCATGAAGAACGGTTGTACCTGTCGATGATTAAGCAGAGACTCTCGGTGCAACGTTACACGAATAATTTTATTGTTATTTCTTTCTGTGGGGCTCGAAACTCGACTTCGCTTGTTATTATACTGATATACTTTCGATCAGGCTGTGAGAGGCAATGCACGAAATTTGAACGCGTGGTAAATAGGCGGTGGTAAGTCATTGGCGTGTCTAGCAGAAATTGAAGGATTGAGGCGAAGTTGTGAATTGAATAGGAGCAGTTTACGGAGATACGGAGGAAGCCTGATGATAGTATTTTATGGGTAAGACAACAGAGGTGTAGTATCCAACGTTGGTTCGCGGTTAGATGCCCAGACAGACGAGGGTACAGGGAGATGCGATCGTACTTTCGTATACAATATGAGTAGAGACAACGGTTCTGAATACGTTGAATACGATCTGAAATGGTAACGTTCGCGGAACCACGATATAATACATCGACGCTGAATCGAAAGCACAGGAAGCGACCAAATGGCCGATGAACCTTTCAATTTGTTTCAATCTCCATGTAAATTAAATCGTTACCGAAGCCAGAAAACTCACGTGTCGAATTTAAATTTAAGAATCTTCACCCCCTCTTCGAACAGAAGACGCTTCTCCACCCTCGATAACATCACAGACCTAAATTTGAAAATTCTTAATCCCTCAGATTTAAATTTTCTTAACAAAATCACAAACCTAAATTCGATAGTCCTCGACCCTTGTTCTTCTCTGAAACATCAAATTTGAATTTAAGAAATAATGGCTCGTGGGCTCATTTCCCCTCCCGGCATTATTTTCTCCGCGGAAGCATAATTTACGCCAACGCGTCCCAGATTTCCAGTTGATCGGTCGAGTTCCTGGAGGCTTTCGCGGGAAATCAGAGAGATGCAGAACGAGTGTAAACTTTGAGTGTCGTTCCGGAACGGGGCACGTCGATCGAGGGGGTTCGAAATGAATCGGTCCATTAGGCGTCGTTCGTCGAAAAAGTCTCGATCGCGGTATCGGTAAAGATTTCATTTTCTCGGGGGGCGAAAAGGAGCGGGGTGAAGGCGGCAGGTGCGGCGGCGATGAAATATTCCGTAGGGTCGCGTCGCTCGAGCCCGGCAAGGTCGCGTTACGCGAAACGACGGAAGGTCAAGCGACGTTTCCGGTCGCCTGTCGGCCCGCGGCGCTCCGCCTCTGACCTCCCATGATTTATTCGCGTCGACGAGGAGACGCTGAAAAACGGCCGTTGCAAAATTTAAGAGCCAGTCGACTACTCGCGAACCGAAACGTTCATAATTAATCGCGAATGCACCTAATTCCGCAATTATCCTCGCCTTACCACGTACCGTATTTAACTCCTCGTTTCAATGAGACCCTGTTGGAAATTCGAACCTTCTGAAGTTACTCTTTGGCTGACCTTTAATCGAAACTCTATTTCTGAATCTATCAGACGTACGTACTAAATTCTCTTTGCTCAGTTTTAATTTTTAAATGACTCTTCCACTTCCTGAATGTTGCATTTCTCTTGGTCCCAACATACCTCATACTATAAAAAAACATTAGGTCTGAATTTTCTCGAGAACAAGGCCACCCAACTAAGAGATCCTTCGAAGGAAACCAGTGGTTGCCATTACAAAAATCTGTGGTATAAAAGGATAAGACGCCAAACAAGGGCGAAGTCGCGTAACGATCTCGAGACACGATTATAGCGCGTAAGGAGTTTCTCGGTCGTGAATTTTACGCGGTAGTCCGTTCGCGAAATAGAATTTCCGGTTTTATTCGGTCGTAATCTGACGAAAATTCGCAGGACACGCGGCTTATCGAGGGTCCGCGCGCTCGAATCGATCCTCCGTCCGCGCGTTTTATCGCGCGTAACGCGTCCGTCGGGGTCCGCGCGTCGTAAAAGAGTAACAGGCGGATAAAAACCGAAGCGCGAAAAATCGCATCCTCGTCGATTTTTGTTCTCCGGGCGTACCCTGCCAGCCAATTGAGCACTTCCGGCTCGCGGAGCCCCGACGGAACCCATCGACTGCGTTGTTGTTACGCAACGAACCGCCCCAGGACGTCTCCGACGGTAATCGCGTAGTCTAACGCGATCCTTGGTCGTTAACAACGTAGACGATTAAGCGGACGTCAGCCACCCGCGCCTGCGAGGACGCAGCAAGCGGAGGCTGCGTGCTGATTAATGAACAGCTCTTATCGAGCTTGGAAACGTTAGTTGCGCGACCGAGATACGCCTGGAACGGACGCCTGGGAAATATCAGGCCACGATTTCTTCAAAATCATATTCAAACGATTATGGAAATTAAAATATCGAGCCTGACGAGGCCTCGAAGAAATTTGCAAATTTCGGTGGGCTCGAAGCAAACGTAATTTAAATTCTATTTGTCAGCAGTTTGGGTCGAATCGCGTATAAATCGCTGTTCCAGATATTTGGGAAATTTTTCGACTCTACCGATCGACGGGGATTTGCAAGTCGATGAATATGCAAGCTCGAATTTTTGTCCATTAAAATCTCGTTGAAAAGTCAGGTTTATAATCAAATTACGAGTCTCTATATTATTTATCTTCGCTGTAAAAATATCCTTTCCTCTTGTACGCTTTTTGTAATATGTAAATTGAATTTCTGCGATGGATATATGTGCAATCTTTTTTATACCGTCTATACTAGAATTTTATTCATAATTAAGCCACTGTTAAAAGCGGCAAGGCTTCCCCTTTAAAATGGCTTTTGGTTTTTGTCGATCCGACTTTCCGTTTTCGAGATATCGTGATTTATGTAAAAGGTAATTTCTTTTAATTCGACTGTCTCGCTGTCCGGCTCGCGTATAATAGCCTATTCACGCGTATTAAAAATCATAAAACTTTAGACGCGTGCAGTTCCGAAACTACTAGCGTTTTATTAATCATTGAACCGCCGTTGGCAGCAGTGAAGCCTCCCCTTCGAAACGGCTTTTGGTTTTTGACGATCCGACTTACCGTTTCGGAGATATCGTAATTTATGTAAAGGGTAATTTTTTTAATTTGAACTATCTCTGTCTCCGTCCGACGCGTCGCGCTGGACCTCTCGCTCGCACGTGAAACGTGACTCTCGTGACCTAGTTTCGGCCGCGTAGTATTTCCAAGAATTTACTACGCACTGTTTACTATCTACGCGCGCGAGATGAATGAACTCGCGCGCGCGCAACAAAAACGTAAACAAACTTCGGACCCTTATATCTCCGTAACTAGCCACCGCATCGTCTTGAAATTAAAATCACTATATCTCCGGAACTAATAAAGCTATCGACTCGCACAAACGCTCATTTTAAAGGGCATTTCATCCCCTATCAGATGACTATACAAACTACCACATTTTATGTTGTCTTCTATGTTTATTTTGCAATTTACTTTGACGTTACATACTAAAAGAAGTTTCAACAATTCCTATTAATCGTAGGACTGGTATGCGACACAAAATTAATTTAAATTTGTATACAGGGTGTTTCCATAATTACCGTGTCATTAATTAGTTAAATAATTGTTTCCCCCGGAATTAACTACGGTATCCACTTGAAAGAAAATTCGTTTTCAAGAGCATTTTCGAAGGTGGTAAATTTAGGGAATTCCCTGGAATAGCTTTCGTGTAAAGTCTGGTCAATTTTCGAGACTTTGGCGAATATTCCTCATCAATGTGAAACAGCACTAGTAAGTGGATGAGTCGAAAATCTCTATCTCTTGACGTGCTTCGTGAGACTCGGATCTCGTTCGATCACTCGTTTTCGCGACGGTAGGTTTCTGTTTGTTTCGCTAATAATAAGACGAGGCGATTCCATTGTCCCCGGGACGTACGTTTCCCCCTCGCGTGCTAAACTCCCGGAGTATATCGTCGTCGAGACAAGGCTGTATCTACGGGCAGCCCTCGAGTCCCGTTCCGCGACGAGCGGAGCGGAAAACGACGCCATTAACCGCGCCACATCGTCTGAAGCCTTTCAACGGGTTTCTTGGAGCACGAGCCCTCTGTTTCGCGGGACGCCTTTGTATCGAGAGGTCGACCCTCTCCCGGGGGACTCCTCCGGCATAATAAATGTTTGCCTATCCCGCTGGTCCATCTCTTATTGCGACGGGGAACAGGAGGGGAAAAAGCGCGCGGTGCGGAATGTCAATAAGGGAACGGGAAGTAGACAAACGGGAACGTCGAAGTTCCCGTGAAAAATAGGGATCCTCGACGACGGAGTAATCGCCCGACGTCGCTGGATCCTGAAACGCGAAGTACACGCGACCAGCGACGCATTTAAAAGTTTCAAAGGGAGCAAGGACCGAACAAGTACTCCTAGAATTAAATAGTGACGCGAAACAAGGGTTCTCGAGACGTTCGTACTGTCGAAATGGTCCACTGCCCCTTTCCTGGCTTCTAAATTTTAATCACTGTCCTTGGATTCATTTTTTTAACCCTCTGTTGTGTATCGTTGTATATTCTTGTGCTTCTTTAGAGGGCGGATTCGATACTTTTGAACAGCGAAACATCAGATCGAACGAAAGGATTTAATGGTTGATTCGTGAGTGTAGAATTTATTCTTTGCCCAAGTTTCAGTCTCGCGGGGCAACGAGGGGGATGAGTTGTCAGGTTCGTCGTTTCTCGAGGCGGAAAAGCGGGGAGGATAAGTGTGTCGAAGAGGGTGACCTAGATTCCGCGCGAAAACGTCTTGACTGTGACTAATTATAAGAATTAACGTCGCTCAGCGGAGAACCGACGGCACGAGAATCGGAGAAGAGGAAACGAAACGGCGATACGTTTAATCTGTTAGCGAGGAGGGTGAGTTCGGCGTGACGAGACGCGGGAGGAGGGTGAAACGAGGGAGGACGGGGAAATAAAAGGTCGAGGCACGGGACGTTCCACACTGAATCGTTTCGACGACTGTCTGGGAATCAATGACGTTTAATCCCTTCGTTTCCAAAAGAGTAAAAGGACACTGAATGTTCGTCGAATTGCTAAAATAGTTTGACGCTCTTCCCACATTGGTTTTTTGGTTGGTAAAAGTTCTCGTGAAACTCTTTCTCTTGCCATTGAAATATTTAAGGGATGTTACAGTTTTCCAAATGTTTATTGCACATAATGCTTACTATCCTACTTTAAACGAATGATTATACCAGTAAAACTTTAATCATATGTTACTAAAATTTATACGAGGTGGAAGGGACCTAATGCATATTTAAAAAACCGGAAATGTAGGTTGCAATATTCTATTCAGTGGCTGCAGAGGGAATAGCTCAGAGTCCCGACAATTCAGTGATATTTGAGATATTTTTTTTTCGCAACGTACGAAGGTTTCGATTAAAAAAACAAGTTCTGTGGAAAGAGTACATTTTATTCGCCAATCTCCTTCGAGAGGTATATACACATTGTTCAGCGAGTTTCCAGTTACGTCGTTCCGTCGAAAAAAATAATAAATATCGAAACCCGAAAAAATTGAATCCCACCCCAGGAAATTTAGTTATTTTGTCAAAGGGCGGAAACAGGAATTAGTTTATTGCGGGCCAGACACGCCGGCACTTGCTTTGCATACGCGTCAAATTTTAATCCGATCGATTTACTGGCTTCCGAGATACGCCAACGAGCTTGAAAAATGTGACTTCCAGAAAAAACGAGCACAGAGCTTGGCGCACAATGTGCTGTTATATAGGGTGATTCCAGAAACTGGGACAAGTCGTAGCTCGTTTCCCCATTCCCGGGGTACAAAAAAATTGATACAAGGGAAAAAATTGATGACCATTTTTTCGTATTTCTACCAACGCTACTACGCGGATAGAATCAGTAGAATAGAGAGGAGTAGGATTCGGAAACTCGTTCGCGCGACAGCCCCCAAATTCCCCTGGATGGTGGGAAAAAGGGGGTCCCGGGTGCCAAAAGGGTAGTCTTTTATTTCGGGCGAAAAGTAAGCCCCGGGACGTCGTTTCTTGCGCCGTAGTTTCGAGGCTACTTACAGAAATCGAAGCCAAGAGGGTGGGGTGTCCGGGCTCGGTCGCAAGTACGCGTGAAATATTAATGGGGAAAGGCGAAAGAAGTCGATCCTGAAGAAGAAGAGGGCGAAGTTGCGGGGGAGACAAAAAGGGGCCGACGGAGGTCGAAACGGAATGGCACGCGACGTGGCCCGTGCTTCAACGAACGAACCCTCCTCTTCGACCTCCTGGCCTCCCCGGGTCCTCGACGAGTTCCGCTTTAAAGATAACGAAGCAAGTTCTTCGCGGAATAAAGGTAGGTAACCGTCGCGCGGCACCTGTCGAGTGTTTGTCGAGACTGTCTCTGCCAGGGCGACGAGAGCGACAGGTGGCCACGCTCCCTCATTTCCCTCTTTCCCTCTAGTTTCGACCCTCCGGGCGCTGTATCCACCGTTTCCCGCGGTATTACCTTCATCCGTCTTTTTCTCCCGCCTCCCATCGCCTCCACCCAACGACTCTGCTCGCGAGTCGCTCGGGGGTGTGATTTAAAGTGTAAACTTAAATATTACAGTCGGCGTCGTTGTGCAAATAGATTCGATATTAATGGAGCTTCGTCGCCTCGCCGCCAGAGAGGATCGACTTCCGCTTCCTTCGCAGTCAGGGTCACTCACACCCCGCCTGGAAACTCACGACGCTTTTCTCTCGTGGCTCCCCTTAGGAAGATGTTAACTAGTATATTAATATAGTACTTACCATCGTTGAAAGTCTAGTCGATTCGCAGGAAGACATCTTCTTTCGATAATTTTCGTAATTATTTCTCGGCAAAGTATGAACTTAGAAGTAAATCGATTTTTATGATAAATGGAAGGCAGCTCGAAGGTTTCAAATTCAGTGTTAAATTTGGCTCTCAACCCGCCATAGTAGAGTTGAAATTTAGTTCTATTATCGGTCGAATGTTGGTGAATTCGAACAGGGCCGTAAGGGTGGAATAAAATGTAACGTCTTTAGAGAAAAATAAAGGAAGCTTTATTCTTTACATACCATAGCAGGCGATACGAGTCGATAGCGCGGCGAGGTCCCCGAGGGCCTCGGTTCGGTGACGTTGCCGTGCTCGTCGACGGATATAAACGAATATCGGGAGGAAGATCGGGGAGACGTGGGTACAAGAAGTACGGCGAGTCGATAGTGGGTCTTTCCAGGGGTCGTATAATACACGCACTCGTCTCTCTGGTTGCTGTCACTCGCGTTGGCCGGGACGAAGCCGGTGCCGTGGTCGCGTGGTCACGCCAGAATCGACGCCAGTTTCTGTAGGTTCATGATGGTCTTTGCGTCGTTCGGTTGCAGCCTGAGCGCCTCGCTGTACGCGGCCGCCGCCTGCTTGTATTTCCCGTTCAGGTGAAGAATCGCGCCCAAGTTTGTGTGACTTCGCGCCTCGTGGGGCCTCAGGCTGGCGGCGTGTCTGTACCAGACCTCAGCGTCCTCCAGGCGATCCGCCTGCCTCAGCGCCGACGCCGCCGCCATCGACAGCTCGTAATCGGATCTGGAAAGTTCCGCCGCGCGTAGCTGCTCCTCCGCAGCCTCCGATAGCCGCCCCTGAGACGTCAGGAACAGTCCTGAAAGCAAACGGGAACCGGACGAGTTTACCTTCTCCGATCCAACCATCTCCGTCGAAACCCCCCAATACCACGAGAGTCTCTTTCCTCTATCAAGTGGCCATTCTGGGCCCCGAATTTCGGAAAGATGGTATTGATTTCAATATATAAGACTTGACGACGAGTGTAGTCTCACGATTAAAGCACGAATGCTGATCCAAGATTCTATCGACGCCCTAAAAATTTCGTCGGCATAAATCCCCCGGTGGGTCCGTGATGTATAGCGCGTTCTTCCACCGCCTAATGACGCGTGCCGTTAAAAGAGATAAACCGCGTCGTTTTTTGCGCCTCGAAAACTACTACTCCACCCGTGACTGCGGTTTTTTTCCCCCGCCCGTCGAGTAGATTAATCCCGGCCACGAAGGTTCGGGCTGAGCGATGTCCCCGCGACGCCTCGCGAGAGGACTCGACGGATTTTCGACGGGGACAAAAACGGAGTCAAAACGAAGATCCCGGAAGGAGACGAAACGCAACGGGTGGAAACTGGAAACCGCGACGCTTTTCCCACCCCCCACCCTTGGAATTTCAATACCCGTCGATCGCGTCCGATTGCACGACGCCGCCATTTTTCATTCCCCCCCTGGTAATCTTCTCTATATTTTCCACGCTCGCCGGCCTTTCAGCATCCACTTTCCACCGTTAGGGAAATATTACACCCGGGTATTTACGGCGGATCCTTTTATCATCCTTATTAAACGACTCCCGAAGAATCTCGTCCATTGTTTCTTCATCCTCCCGGTTTCGACAACGGAGGGGAATGGCTAATGCCACCCCCGCGACGCACCGAGTTCCCGGTGAATCAATTATACCGTCGTTACAATGGACCAAAGGATGAATCGGCCACCCCAATTTGCTCCGGGAACAGCGAGGAGCACGCTCTTAAGGGGCCGTATTTCATTGCTTTAATAATAAACGAAGCCCTCTTACCGATCCTCCCGATAGTGCTGGGCCAACCGCGGAGAAAGAGACTTCGATTCTCGTGCTTATCGTTCTATGATCGATTCTTTCCTTACCCCTCGAGTCGCCTGGCTCGCGTTCGTAATTAGAGAAGCTGCTGGTTACACTTACCGTAATGATGGTGGACCCTCGAATCGTCCGGCGCTAGCCTGCGGGCCCTCAGGAACCATCTCTCGGCCTCCAGCACGCGGCTCGACTGCGGAAGAAACCACAAACCAGGTTTCAATAATTGGAGGGTCGATCAATCGGGAACGTACCGCGATGAATATCGAATACGACGCGAAATGAGACCTTAAGGGTCTACTTAAGGGCAGGATGTTTGTTTAGAAAACCGCGCCTAGGCAAGATTCATTAAAAAATATCGATATGCTTTTTAAAAAGTACGATGGAAAGAACGTGGTTCTGAAAACAAAGACTCGTATAAACGCACCGACGAATAGTTTAATTTCATTCGACGAACGAGTACTGCAGCTTTATTTGCAATTTAGAAAAACGCTAGAACGCATTTCGAAAAGCAACTGGTGCCACGAAAAGTGCCAGCAACGTTGATAAGCGCAATCGAAACTCTCTACGTGAGAACGAAACGAAACCTTAGGTAGTAAACCGATCGATACTCGTGAGCACACAACAAACTTGATCCCACCATTGTTGACAACCACCCACGCGGTGCCCTAATGGTTTGCCAACGGACTACGGTTTCACGAGTGCTATTGCAGCACCGGTTCCGCAGCTAATTAATCCTGCACGGGGCTACAAACTAATGCAACTAATCACGTTCGCCCTAGAAAAACCGAATTTTCCGTGGAATTAATTGTTCCCAATCTCGATGCTCCATAAATCATGTTCCTCGCGTATTTAACGAAATTTCAGTTAAACGTAAGCACACGCGGGCACAGTCCTACAGACTCAAACCATGCGACTGATTTTCGAACAAGGTAACGCATGCCATGCAGGCTGCTACGAGTAATAATGAAATTAACCAGATCTATTTCATTGCTTGGAAATTAAAACGTTCATCGAGTCAAAATTGGATTTCTATGGTAGACATCGACAATGCGATTCAGCGACAGGTACTGTGCAGAGCAGATAAGACTGTGAGCGGGTGGAATGCGGGTACGATTGGATCCTAGTGGTATGGTCACGCCTCTACACACACACATCCTCGATGGTCGTTCGTTATTGGTCGAAACGGACGTATTCTACTAAACCCAGACCTACTTCTATGTCACAGCGTGTCACCAAATGTCGAATGGTCGCTAGAGGAGCGTCAAAGGTGGGGATTGGGTGGAGCGTGCGGGGTACCCCTCTTGCCCCTCTCTCGTCCCACTAGTCGTCTTTCCAGCTCTGCACAGTAAAGACCACAACTCATCATTTAAGTTCAACAAACAGAACAACGGACGATTTCTATTTCTATTAACCTATAAAATTAATTAATAAATTACTCAATTCGTAATCGGTTTCAATATTTTCACGGGTAGAAATGGCGCACGATCGTGGGGTCCCTTCGTATATCGTTCGAAGGTAAAATTCATTCGCGACGTAACATCGACGACATTTATTGATCAAACGTTCAATTACGCTCTGCATCGTTTACCCGGTATTGATTTTTCATTGACCCTTCCGTTCGACGCGCGATGCGCATCGTTATTTACGCGCGCATCCGTTGCGCAAAGGACTTCCTGTTGCTAAAACACGCGTTACGAGGTAAAGGTAAAAAGCTCCACTCCGCGCGAAACAGGGTCGAACAAATTAAGAGCGACATTTCGGACGGTGTTTCGCGAGAGTAGTGTTTCCCGATCCTCTGCAACTTTCCTTTTACAAATGCGCCGTTGTTTTGTAGAAAAAAATCGCCAACGGAATTATTTACCTCGAGAGGAATTTCGCCGGGTCCGCGTCGGATAGAATAATCCCGTAGGAAATGGTATCGGTGTTCCTCTATTTGCCGTTCGATTCTCCTTGATTTATTATTTCAATCGCGGAGAGAAATATAATTAGACCACGAGCTGGGTGGGGGAATATATTTAAATTAAAAATTGATTTTACTTTCGAGACCGTTTTCGATCAAATGGAAATGTATTTGTTGCATGACGAATCCCTTATTTGTTCGACGTATTAAATCCTAGCGTTGTTTGCGATCAACGAATCAATGTTTTAAAAGGTTTAACGCGGTTAATATTTCTCTGGCCGTGGAAATATTACGAAGTCGCGTCGCGTAGATGCTCGATGCCCGTATCGAAACGCTTACGCAACAGAAAATTCCCATACGTTGCCCGGCACAGCAACTCCCAACCGCTTTATTCGAGCATGATTCATCATGTTATGCGGGGATCGTCGAAATATTCCCACCGTGTTATAAGAAACTACGGTCGGTTTACTCTGCACGTGCACGGAGATCGCTGGTTAAGCTCAAACATACGTGCACTGCAACGATGTTTAGCTTTCGTAAGAGTACCTAAGCAGTCATTTTACGCGACGAGCGGAATGCTAGTTGTTGCTTGCGAATGGGAGATTCGTGTAACAACGGTTCCCCCAATTTGCCACGCCTAGCGCGAACTTTCTAAACAATGTCTGGAATAATTGCAGCAGAAAGTGACCGTTACTCGAAGAACACGAGGATGAACACACGCTACCTAGGCGACTTTGCGTTTGCAAAACGTTCTACACGAGGACAATAGCTTCAATGTTAGAAATAATAACGACGCTGGTTACTCATACTTGGTATATCGAGTGTGCAGTCAATCCAAATTGTATTCGTACACAAAATTTGTTTCCCCATGAATTGAGCCATTGTTTTTGGTGTGGATCCATTTTTGCATGGATTTTGATATTTAAGGGTTTAAATAAAAAACTTGGAATGATCACAGAAGTGAAGCTGCGTTCATCGCGACCAGATTAGGATTTTTGGCGTTTTATTATTGTTGCGTACTGTTTATCAGTTTTGATGGACCCCTCACAAGAAACTGCATTCAATAAAAATGAATGGGGGAAAAATTCATATGAAACTCATTCACAAAGTATGAGTACAGAGTCGATGAAAGTCGACAATCAAAACGAGAAGCAATCGGTAGGAAAGTTGCGGGTAAAAAACGGGGATCGAAGGTCCGCGATGCGCGGCTAATCGATCGAAAAATATCTGCATTCGCGTTTGATGTAAGCAAAAGGTGCACGCCGTCGGGGCGTTTCGCGAAACGAGACACGTACCAGGGGGGCGCAACACAGCGCGTCCAGAATCGCTCTCGGCTCAGTGAGCGTAATCGTCGGTCGTGTTAGATATGTTTTTGGGAGAAATACCGGTTTCCGGTCAACGATTGGGCCGCTCCGGAACACGGAACGGTCAGTGGATCGAGCAGAATCAGCTTAACTGCTGTTTCCCGTCGACGGTTACCTTCGAAGCCGCCACCGATTCAGGTCAGCCGATCTCCCGTCTGGGCCTATCCAGTTCGATCCCGGTCGCGGCAAAATAGTACTAACTACTTACGTGCCGAGTCGAAGGTTTGCTAAGTGATGTGGGTCGGGACGTGGTCAGACTCGCTGAGGGGCCCCGCAATCCCGGTTATCGGTCAACCCGGGAGTTATCGCGCCTCGTACGATTACTCTCCGGCCAACAAAGACGCCATATTTTATTTCTACCGCGTATTTAATTCCTTAGGGTGCAAGGCGACTTGACAATTTTTAACCAAAACTTGACTTTCAAGTTCTACGCGAGAAAATTGTATTCTTTAGTGGTCTTCGAGCTTGAACTATTTCCACAGTAATTGTATAGAATAACTAATAATTATTTAATATATGCCAATGTAATTATTTGAAAATTTATGTAATCCTCTATGTAAACCCTTTAAGGGGGAAATGAGCATTAAGTAAAATAATTTATTTGAGATTTGAGAGTCCACTTGGGGGTTAGTGTATGGTATGCACCGATCAGTGTTTCCAAGCATCGATTACGAAGGGACTGAAATAATGTTAGAAGCATTCGAGGTATTTAAGAGGCATATTAAGATCGATAGATTGTTAGAAGATAGTAGGAAAGAAGAGTCCCACGGAAATGGCAACAACGCAAAGAGGAGGACGATTAATCTTGCAAGAAGCATCGAATAGCTGTCGTCCGACAAGACAAATTGCTGTCCAAGTGGAAACATCGGCTACTGTTACAACCGTGCGACGAATTATCCAGAAAGCAGTACCTCCGCGACGACCAGGGATAAAGAAGTCGAATTTAAAAGAGCATTCGTTGCGGTCCAACCAGAAAAAGTTTAATATTCGGGGGGTAATTTCAGAGAATCGACTGCAAAATGTAAACACTGATTATTCGAATGGCGATCGTTGGCAATTTTATCGATTTTCGAATAATATGGCGATCGAATTTATTTCTGCTCGCATCGAGTTATAACAGAGAGCTGTTTTAAATAAAAACACTGGAGACAAAATTCTAAAGGTACCAGAATGAAAGTTATGTTTAAACCTTCAGTGGTTACTCGCTTTTTGGACCGATATTCGAGGCAAATCTACTTCGTTTCGAACCAAAATGGAGGCCTCGAACCGCAAAATTCCACGCGCGATTTCTCGTTAGATCAAGGGTGAGGTGGAAAGTTTCTCGATATTCCGGATTCTGGGAAAGTAAATGAAATAAAAGGGTCCGTGGGAACGGGGCGGATAGCGGAACATCGCCGGGAACACTCTTCCGGACAAGTTCCGTGTTCTTTGGCACGCGAACTCCGCCAGAGATTCCCCCGCGGCGTTTCATTTTTCCACCCCCCTTCTTCGCCCCCCGTGCAGCGGTATCGCGGCCACGAAATTCCGCCGAACGATATCGGTCGGGCCGCGGTAAACTCCGGAAACTGGATCGCAGGTCTGATGAAAGGGAACCGATCTAAAGCCGGCAACTACTTACGTTTCGAGCCAAAAGTTTCCCGTAAGTGATGTGGGCCGGCACGTGGTCAGGCTGGCTGGCCAAACTCGCCTGGAACCACCTCTCCGCCTCCGCGTACTGTTGCAGCCTCGACAGCGTCTCCCCCAGCAGATTGTAAACGCTCTGTAAAACAGGGTCGATCGTCAGGTTTCACGCGGTTCGACCAGCAACGTCGGCCATCTTTCTTACTCTTACTCTTAGCGTACTCGACGGTTCGAGAAATATCGAGCTAAAGTATTCTTCCTCGCGAAAGGGAAGAATTTTTTTTGTAATGTATTAATATTTTATTGGATTGGTGGCCATTTTGGTCCAGAATCTTTTGCCATCTTTGTTATAAATGGTCTCATCTTTGGGTGTAAAAAGTTGACATCGTCGCTTTGGGATTTTGTAAAGACTGGAACAAGTAGTAATCCTCTACCATAGCTTTTGACGAGTTACTAAACTTGTGCGAGGTCTGGTATTATCATGTCAATGTAATTATTTTAAAATTTATGTAATCCTCCATTAGTTCATCATTTTTTAAATGCTCTAAAGGAAAGTTGATTTCCATTTACCCAATTCAGTTGAGATTGAGAGCCCCAGTTAAGGGTTAAATATCCTTCCAAAATGAGTTCCTATTCATCTAAAGTTCCTCAGAGTTAATATAAACACTCTTACATTTTCTCAGATCTATTGATACATTCGACAAAGAGCAGAACGTCGCGTAAAATAAGCACGTATCAAATAATTAACTCCCTACGCGCGGCTATTCTTTCCAGTTAGGGGATGGCGGAGTGGCCAAAGTCTTCCTGTCGCTTTCGGGGACGAGCGACGTCGAGGCTACAATTAATATCCGACCGCGTACGATAAATCCGCAAGGAGGAAAGTAATTGGCTCGGCGGATGCCGGGCGGGGGGATCAGTTTCAGAAGTTTTCTGATTTTCAGGACCGACGGCTGCTGCTAATGGCCGACGAAACTCGGCTGGTTCTCACGGACGCACACACATCGAGACGCGGGGGCGTCGTGGACGTGGCCGCCACGCGGCCAGACACGTACGCCAGAGGGTGTGCACGCGAGGATAGGAGCGTACAGACGCGAACAAGATGGGAACACAAACGACTGGGAGCGTTACGGAACGACTAACACCGAAAAGCTTCTCTTCTCGCGAGCCGGGCTTTGGCCTCGCGTCTCGGAGTTGTAGGCTAAAACTTTTATGATTTTGTTCGTGCCGGGTGCGCGGCACCCCTCTCCCGGAAGCACCGAACTACGGGGAAAGAAAGAACGAGAGAGATCCGCGGGAGAAAAATAGGAAAGGGAAAGCTTGAATGGCCGGAGCGGAGAAGACAAATGGCGGTGAACGTCGGGAAGGAACGAGATCGAATATCCGACCGACTCTCGTCGGACCCGATTGCTCCGTGATTCCCAAGGATCTCGGCGCCGTTTCCGGGGAAATACTTTCCCGGTATCCGATCGGGATGGAGTAATCTGTATCAAGCTCGCGGGAGAAGCGGCTGGATTCGTACGAATTCGATCCACGGCCAGCCAGCAAGTTTATCGATGATTTATCGCCGAGTTTAGACGACGGTTCGGTGGTATTCGATTGTAATTTACCGTTTTCGGGATGTTCGGGATGCTGTAGTACTCGTTTAGTTGTTCTGTTATATTTTGGATTTTCTGAAGTGTGTATATTGTCTTGGGAAGCCTCCAGGGAATTCTATATTATATTGATGCGGAATTTGAACCTTCTATTATGAAATTCCGAGCGAAGAATTCGGCAATATTTATGTTCACGATTGCTGTTGCAGGAGGAAGCGAGTGAGACAGCGGGAGAAAAGAAAAGGAAACGTGGAGGAAACGTCGCCATGACACTGACACTAGACGTACTTAAAAGTGAATTGCAAGTGACCAGAATTGCTGTGTAAATCCACCGACGTAAACGGTTGAGAAAAAGGCGACGCGATTACCGCGGCGGTAGAATCTCTTAATTTATTTAGTAATCTGTTCGTGTTGTTTCCTACGAAGCGAGAGCATAGAGTCGTCGAGGATTTCCTCGTCGGAATGCAGCCGTCTTAGAAGTCTCTTTCCGCACATGCGGGTGCACGGGTCGGTTGCAGTTGCGCTCGAAAGGTGAAAGCAATTCCGCGACTCGACGAAAGTGGCCGGCGTCGTCAAAGAATACGGTCACACCGAAAGGGGTGCGACTACCTCGCATTGTTTCGCGTCATTATTCTCTTGAACCAGTTTCCATGGATATTACGCCCCTTCGCGCGGACACGAGAATCGCCCTTCGATCTTCGAAACGCCTACGATCGTTTCAATTTTGAAGTTTTTCGAACCCCTTGACAACGATACGATTAGAGGTTGAAAACGGAGACGTAGCGAAAAACGGAAAAATGTTTCTAATTTACAACCCGGATGTCTAACAGTTCGAAGAGCGTTCCCTCGGACTAGCCGGGGGTTGGCTGGTTGGAGAATATTTATCTCGTAGCGGGAATAAATGAGTTTTCCAGCGGAGCCAGGGGATCGGGACGCAACAAGCTCTGAAAAATTTAAAGACGGTCCGCAGGAACCGCGAAAACTCGGCATCGCGCGCTAATGCGCTCGAGAAAAGTAAATACGGGGTCGAAAGAATGCGCCCCGGGAAAGTTTAAGCCTCCCCCCCCCCCCCGCGCCTCCCGTGCGCGCGAGAGGTCTCGAAACTCCATTGTGCGGAGTCATTATTCACTTGGACTACTTTTCAAGAGTATTACCAGCCGCCGCCGCTTTCAGCCGCCCGGAATACCGAGCGCCCCGTGGTCCGAAAGACGCATGTCTTTTACATGCACCCCGTCATCGACGCTATTCTTCCCGCGAAATCGCGTCGATAAGCGTACGATCATCCCTGCTACGATCCTCTTTGAATTTCCCTTAAACGAAGCTTCGATTTTTGCGTCGATAGTATCTAGAAATTTTAATCCTTAAATTGGGATCAACTATTCAAACGTTCAAGAGTTTTTGAAGATTTGCAAATAATATGAAATATTAAGAAGAATAATTGTCCATTGTTGCTCCCCCCCTCGAAACTGTGGGCCTTCGAAGGCTCCCTGCTATGTAAGGGAGACGTGTTTTTCCCAAGTTTAGTAACTCAAGTACAAGTGATGAAGTTACATTACAAAGTTTCAACCCTCCGATGGAATTTGCGAAACCGTTGGAGTACGAAGGAGTTCCCAGAGTGTTGTATGGTTTTTTTTACGGGATAGATTGCGTTACGGATAGCGACAGAAAAGCAGAAACGAACCCTTTCGTCGGTGAATGTCTACTAGTAAAACTTGGTACATTGTTTGGAACTAATTAGCGACTGAAGAGTGGGCCATTCTTATGTACCAGGTTTGAGAGAGATTTAATTATTCTTCCACGGTTTCACTCATGAAAAATCGACGGAGAACATCGGACCTTTGTAACAGAACACACGTATGTATGTATTTAGCTTGATGCAAGTTTCGCGTGCCCGTCAGTACACGTCGCTTCAACTAGCTTCTATCGAAATAATTAATTGCGAGAGCTGCGTACATCTCCACGAAGCGCCTGATCATGACTCCGTGACGCAACACGGTCCAATAGCTTCGTAATGGTTTAATTGAAATTTGCAAAGAGCCCAGGGTAGCTAAGCACACTCAGCCACAACGAAGAAACAAAGTTGCACGGTGTATGAAATCCACAGTGTCGGGCGAGTTTCACGATTTTCCTCTTACGTTCGATCATTACTGGCTCCAACTACTTTTCCCATCGTACGCCCTAAACTATATTCCTCCCCTTTACCTGGACTCCCGAAACTCTTGCTCGTATTCCACCAAACACGTTTCGACGATACGAGCTCGAGTTTACGACCCGGAAAACGCAAGACACCGAATCGACGCCCATTGTTCGACGAGTGGGTGGTTCCTCTGCAAAAAATTAGGCCGTGTAACGCGTTTACAGGATGTTCCAGCGACCCTGTACCCGTCCTAACAAGGAATTCAGAGCTCGATTCGCTGCGTCGAGTTTCGCTTCTGCCGGACGAGAGAACTTTTTTCTTTTTTTTTGTTATCCAACTTCGCGATATCGGACGAAAGGAGCGCCGCGACGCCACTTCTCTCGGATGAATGGTTAATCAAGCCCGCGGAACCCGATTTGCCAGCCGGCGGGAGAGAGCCCGGTCGTCGAGAAATTAACAAAACATTTTCCTGGAAATTTTCGAATTTCTCGAATCAACGTCCCGTCGACTTCTGGATTAATATCACGGTCGGCGAATAATTAATTGGCCGCGCGACGCCGCGCAGGATACGATTATGCCAACCGGGGATGCTTGGCACCGTGGAGTCGCCAATGTCGCGTCGCTCGAGATATTTTAAATGTATTACGTTCTTTCTCCGCGCAATTTGATATTTGTAATTGGAGCTCCATCTTCGAGACACCTGTTGTCGGATGTTAACTTTTATAACAAACGATTCGAATTGTTAGAATCGTCAGGGCTTTGGGGGAGGAAAAACTACGAGGTGTAATTAAAGTTTGTTATAAATTGACGGGAAACGCTGAGATTATGCTCGTAGCAGCGAAGTTCAGATTTTCCTACAGACTTCCTTCGAGTCTCTTGATTCTTATTTTCTTCGACGCGATGTAATAGCGATCGTTTCTTGAGAAGATGTTGCGAGTTTGCAACTTCTGGGGGGAGAAAAAAGGTGGTCGGTAACTCGCGAAGCTCGGGGAATAGATTACGCCCGAAGAATTCGCGATCGATTTGCCTACGATCTTCTCAGCGACACGTCGTCGAGCCAGTAAATTAAAATGCTGAAGCAATCTACACCTGGGGTACCGCAGACCTGTATTTTTTAATTTCAAAGACTCTGATCGTCTGCTATCAGAGCACGGTGGATTTAAGTATTAAACAACTGTCTCCTCGTCGCAGAAAGGATATTTTAAGGAAGAAAAATTCTGCAATTCCGACGCTCGAGGGCTTCTTCAAGTAATTATAAATCTACAATGCTTCTCTTGAATTCATGAAGCAAGGTTGTCTCTTGTTTGGTGTAATTTTCTTTGCGTCTCGACGTTTCTTTAGAAATAAAATGTCCGTTAATTAAACGTCCATGGTGCTTCTGTTTGCAAAGAAGTCGAACGATTCCGTTTTAACGAAATCCACGTCGATCGGGGAGTGTCTTTCGGGTTCGTCGCGTGGGATGTTCGCGAAGCGATCCGTGAATTATCGGCTCCTCATCGACAGTCGATGCTCTCCGGGGTCGGCAGAAGTTCGGCCGCGGTGCCGGTGACTCGGTTAATTGGACGATAATTACGCTGGAAGGTTTCGTGGGCGGCGTATCCCAGGATCCTGGCAATCGTCGAAACGCGGAGGGTGCGAAACGGGTTCGTCGGCGGTCGTCACGTCGTCATTGTCGTCATTGTCGTCGCCGCCGTGCGCATACCGAGTCGCGAAAGCAAGGGACAAACAATTAGGGCGGTAAGTCGAGCGGGCCAATTAGGCGACCCGACTGTGTTCGTCGAAAGGCGAGGAGTAGTCGCGCGCGATAGGCAACAGGGGCTAATCGCTCGGAATAATTGGATTAAATTGACGGCTCGCGTTTCGTGAATTCGAAATCTGCCCGGACCGCCCTCATTTTTGACTCCCACCTTTGATCGCGCTACCCCCAAAACGAAACGAACGCAAAAAGTCGCCGTTACTCGTTATCGTTTGACGGATTGTCCACTGATCCGTTAGGGGTGCTCGCGAACTTTCGAATCGCGATCAAACCGACGCAAATGCCGTCGAACGTTCGTAATTCATTAGCTTTATGGGCCTTCTTTTCGTATTTATATAAAATTGGACGTGTAAGGAGGAATCAAACAACAAACGTTGTCAAATTACAATTTAGGCGCGAGCTTCTCAAACCTTCGTAATCCACTCGAATCAAACATCGTCAAACATTGTCAAATTGCAACCAAGACGCGAAACATTTTTAACGATTTCGCGCGACCACGATTTACAATGCGAACGGCGGACTCGCATAAATATTCAGGTCGGGGCATCGGCGGATTAAGATATATTCCCGACACGTATGCAGGTAACGACGCGTGCACGCAGTCGGTCGACCGACGGGTAAAATAATTCTCTTTTCCACCGTGCTTTTTTTTTCCTTTTTTTTTTTCGTTTGTTTTTTTTTTTATTTCGTCGGGCGCAGATTTAATCGCGACGCGCGTCGCTTAATGCTTCGACGCGACGGTTCTTCTCGCTTTGAGCTTTAATCCCGCGCGCCGGACCAGCTCCTCCTCGCGGCGAGTTCCGGTTCACCGCTGCCATTTGGCAAAACTCGACGGAAACTGCGGTCCGGTTAATTGCACAATTATTACGGCCCCCGTTCTCCGCGCCAGACCCGAGAACACCGGCACGTCCGGTTAACGACACTTCTTTGTAATGAATCGACCTGCCAAGAACTTCGCGATCGTTGCCGGGGATCATAGAGACGTGACCGGAAGAAGGAAAAATTTGGGCCAACCGAAATATAACACCCTTCACAGATTTTTCTGTCTCGTAGATTTGGAAGAACAAAATTCTACGTTTTGTTCGACTTGTATACAATGAGCCCTCGTTAAGGTTCACCTAGGGTCTCTAATACGAACGTTATCGCGGGAGGTGCTCGAAAAATATTCAAAGTAGTTATATCTTTATCAAATTGCGTGACAGGAAGGCCTATTTGTTAGTAACGTTACGCTTTTCATTCACCATTAGTATTTATCCAGCAGCTGAGCCTATTGATCATTAGAATCCTATTCCCATTGCATCGCGACTCTAAAACATCATTTAGACCCTCCAAACAAATTTTTAAATATATAGACATTGATTTCAAAGTGAGATTTGATTTACGTGTCTAAGAATTTATGTAATCTGTGACGTGGACGATTTAAATATAAATACCGGGCGTATGAAACGCGGCGTTCAGCCGATATTCGGTGGTATTTCGCGTCGCGCAAAAATCCGTAGGAAACCGGCAGCGATGGCTCGCGGACGTGTATGGTAATTCGCGAATTAATTCTGCAGCGGAGTTGCATTAAATTCGCGTTAGTCGGGCGTGCGCGAGCGAGCCGGCGACCGCGAACGCTCGACTAGAATAAACAATATCCGCGGAAAGGGAAAATTGATCAAACTCCGGGAACTGGACGAAACTTTCGAAAATTATTTCGAATTCGCCCACTGGCCGGGGCTCGTATTAAATTTACATTAGATAAATACGCGGCGGTCCGACGGTTTGGCGCGGCGCAAACAACGCCCGCGCTCGAAAATTGTTCGACCGGTTTCAACTCGGGGAGAATGATTCCGAAATTTACGGTTCCCAGACGCGTCGGATCGATCAGAGTACCGCCGCTGCGCTTGCCGAAGAAGCCACCGATTTACGTTGATCCGTTTCCTTTAATTTTATTCCGTTCGCTACGCGTTATGCGCCGGGTATTTGCATTGGGTACGGAAACAAGATTTTCTTTTCGATTATAAAAATATTTAATTTCCGTTAAACGTGGAAAATGTTACGAGGGGAAGAGGAACACGCGTGTCTGAGTTCCATCGTACAGACGGAAAAGGGCTGATCGTAGCGAGAAAATTAAATAAAATTCGCCTCTGACCATATCTCTGGCCCTACTACTGCCAATGAGATTTCAATGTCCATTCTCTCGAATACAAAGCCCCGCACGACAAAATTTTATTCCACGTTTTGGATTCAGTTTTTCGCGCAGAATTACTCAGATTTTTAAAAAAATTTAATTTCAGAAAATATACAGTGTGCTTCGATTTTAATGAAACTTCATAGGTAGATGGAGGATATTGTATCCTCAAACTATTCGCGTAGACCCGTACAATTAATTGTACGGTGCATCAATGTGATTATTAAATTCGTTGATCTAGTCTCTAATTACGCGTAATGGATAAGCAACGCCTATATCGCCAGAGAAGATCGAATTACGCGTCGTTGCGGCGCAGGTAACCACTTATCCACCAAATTTGTTCCACCTTACCGGTGAAAAACGATCAACTTTAGCGCATAAAGTTACAGCAGTAGAGTATTCCAATAAATCTTTCATTTCCAAGGATGTACATCGCAGATCAAATCCATTTTAAAGAATTCAGAACAATTCTCAATGAAATTTTAAACCGAAACGTACTCCCCAACCACTAAATTATAACGCGTAATCGAATTATCCATTTCTACCGAAATAAATAATTATCGTATGGAAGAAAATGAATTTAGATCGAATATAGGTCACGTAATTTTCAATTCGTAATTTATGATTAAACTGCAATCCAGAATCACAACGTAACAGATGGGCATTATTCTATTAATTTACAATAACGGAGCATTGTGGCTGCGGATCAAAATTAATTCGTTATATTTGACTACGCCACGCGACTAACAAATTCGACGTTGCTGGCAACGTTCACGGAGCATAGAACGTTTCAAATCGAAGCTTTTAATTCGCTGGTCAACCAAACATTTACGTTTCATTCGTAAATTCATCGATAATTTACAATTGAAAAAATCGCGGTTCACGAACGAATCTGCAACATTTATCCGCCATTTCTGGATAAAATTTGACCCTATTTTCCAGCTGAAATTTTAAATAATAGAGAGCTAAAGAGTCGTCTGTCGACGATGGCGGACCCAGGACGAAATGTTAATTTGCGTCTCCCTTTTATCGCCGGAAGAAAGAACTTTCGACACGAGTAGAAAGCACGCGCGGGTATAAAAGTCGGGAAGCCTGGAATTCAAGGAAACAAACTCGATAACTAATAACGCCGTGTTCGGCCAAGTTTCATTTCGAGTCGGCTAGAATTTTTATTAAAGTGGAAGTATTTACGGCGGAAAAAAGGCAAAGATAACGTGGCCGGGTCAATAGAATGTTTATTGCGTCTAGTTTTGCGTCATAAAGGTAACAGGGGAGGAGGGGAAAGAAAAACAACGAGTCGACCAGCAGTTAAAAGTTCCGTGCCCGGAGTAAAAGGTCTTCGCGTCTCGGCGAACTTCCTTCCGGCCGCTAAACTTAAGCACGGCGTTCGTTAAATCGTCAAATTGTTGTTAAATCCCGATCCCCCGAGCTTCCCGTTACACGATTACTACAAACGGAGATTTATATTTTCAGCCTCGCGTTCATAGAGCGTATAAAACGCGACACTTTTCATCATAGTGTAACGTCAATAAACGTAAACAATAAAGGGACGATAGCAGAATTTTCCGATAATCGATCGACGCAGTATTACAGGTTTATAATAGGGGAATATACAAGTCAATTTTTACGAATAATACATATTTATTACGTCAAAATATGTGTCAGCTCTGAATAGATGCGATCGTTATTAACCGTTCGATAGAATTTTCAGGATCTATAGTTCCCCCGTTCGACTGTAAAAGATTTATGCAATAAAAGCTTCTTCGAATAAACAATACATTGTCTAATGCAAGCTAGGTTACAAATTTTCTTTCAATTTTATATCAAACTGTCCCCCGAAACTCGTTCGTTTGATTAATCTCGCTAATTGTTTTTCTCTCGTTTCGTGATGTTTCTGGGGGGAGGAGCGGGAATTTTTTTACCTCGTTCAGCCCGCGGGGGAGAACGTCGTTCGCGCCGTTGTTTGGAAATTGCGTCCCGACGCCGCGATTTTCGAAAACGCTCTCTCCACGCCTCGTTTCCATCGGCCGGAAAATTCCAGGAGCGAATCTAGATTAGCCGCTGAATGCATAAGTTCGCGGGTTATCTGCGGCGGGCAGACAATTTTTTCCGACCCGTTTATCCCCCGTTATCCGATCCGCCCCGACGTTTTAATCAGACTCGAAAATTAACGCAACCAAGTAATTATCAGCGTCGCTCGTAAATCATCTTCCGAACGTGGAAACGTAACGCGGCTTCGGGATCCGCGGAAGACGAAGAAACGTTGGATCGAAACCGCTGGCGCGTGAATTTTCCAATCATTTTCCAAAGGACTCCTTCCGATTTTTATCGAAGGGGATCGAGTTAAGTGCGACGCGACGATTTTCTGGGAGGTTTTTCTCCTTTCTACTTTTGGGATTCGAGGTTACAAGAGTCAGATTATTCGGCAATTTATGGCGAATTTAATATACGGTCGCTTGTATTCGTACGCCGTAATGGTGATTTGTTTTAGGGGGGAAAAAGGTTGGTAGTCGAAAGTTTATATTTGAATAAATTATAGAGAAAACTTGTGGACGGTCTTATCGCGTTCTCGTTTGCTTGATACAGCAGTAGTACCAATGTTCGATCATTAAACTCATTTGCTTATACTTGAGGAACATAGGGTGACAGTAAACGATGCAAAATTTACATTGTTGTTGTTTTATACTGTTTATATTATCGGTTTCGCTAATATTAAAAAAACGAGAGGAAAACTACTTTGTAAATACAGGAGTGCAATATACAACATTTGATAAAAATAAACGGAAAGAATTAGAGAAGCGACAACAAAATTACTTTGTAAATAGAAGAGTTAACGTTCAGTGAGATAGATAATATTTGGTCAAAATAAATGGGAAAATTCGTAAAAAAACATAGTACTCAACTAAATGTAAGCAAATAATGATAGTATAGTCTCCTACTATATAAGTTATTTCGATAACCTCATCATAAAAATGTAATAGTATCTCATATTGCAAACACTCTACTGTGATGTCCATTATTATTAGGAGTAAGAAATTCGTAAAAAAAAAACAATTCACAGTCGCCAATTATATCGTACAGAAGTAGCAATAAAAATACCGGATGGTTAATTCAAAGAGAAAGCTTTCGACGAGTACGCGATCGAGCCCCGGGTAGAAAGAATGGCGGTCGAAGAGGACGTACGCCCCCCGTTGGAAAGTTCCATTCGGTCCGGGAAGTCGTCAACTCGACGTCCAGGAGATTCCACGAGTGGGAAACGCGTCCCCGGACGAGAATCACGGAGCCCTCGATAACCGTTTTCTTCTCCAGTCTGTTCGAGAGTCACGGAGGGGAGCTTCCTTAGCGTATTATTCCGAAGTTTCGTCCGATTTTCCACGCCAGCGGCCGCCGGCCAGCCTCCCCGGGTCCATCGCGGTGGCGAGGCGAGGCGAGGCGAAGGGGTCATCGCGATAAAACATCGGAAACTGGCGAAACTCCGGTGTAATCTTGCCAGTGATGTTTTACCCCCGTGCACCCACACTGTCTCGAGACGTTCGTGTCTCCTCGACGCGTGGTCCTCTCCTTTACGTGTTCCTGGCTACCCAAAACCCCCACGTGTGCGTGGGTGTGTGCACGGGAACGACATCGTAAAGTCTCGAGAGATATCGCGGCAGCGATTAGACCCTCGTTTCGGAAACTAAATTTCCCCGGGTTGCTTCTGGTCCTCGGAGCGTCCATTTTCGCGAGGACCCAAACGACCATTCTCCAGGATCACGGGATCCCACGTCCCGTCTCGACAGGTTGCCCCCCTCCCTCCCCCCTCGTTCGATCGCTTTTGCCTTGACGAGAAATCAATAACGAATCCCAGTTTTTCGAGAGGCTCTTGCTTGGATTCCGCCAGTGGGTGGTCTTCGAATCGGGCGAAGCTCAGAGCATCCGCCGGAATGTGATTCTGCTTTGGGATTTGTTCCGTCCGGGAATTTCCCCCTCGATCGTGTGCTTTTTTTTAATCCGCAACATTTAATTACCATAGATTGCGAACTCTCATGTTCGCCGGTATCGTTTATTAGTAGAACGGTTGCTGTTCGATTCCGAATTAAATTTTTTCCCCGTGCCGGCCGCTTCGGTTTCCGATACGCGTGGAATTTCGTACGACGTCCCCGACGCGTCTGACCATCGTTTGATCTCTCCACTCGTCGCTGCTCGAACGTTTCACCCTCAATTTTTTTTTTCTATAGCTCGTAGAACGCTTCTCTATGACCTATCGTTGCTATAATTATATTCCCTGTGTACTTGATTCTTCGTTTCAGAATTAATTTTGTATTTACGGTGTCTACTCTAACCGTACGAGCGTGTACAAAAATTTAAAAACAGCAATTGTTTTATCGAGAGAAGCGTTCGTATTAAACGCTTCGGAGTCGCTTTACGACCCGAATTTCACGCGCCAAGTAAAATTTCCTTCCGAAACGCGATAGAAAATTCGGGGCGCAAGAAGTCCGACGGAACAACGTTACGGGAGCGCGGAGAATCGCGCAGTAAGTTAATCAGAGCACAGAGTACAAAGTTAGAGTCGAGTTTAGTGTAATTACAGTTTAGTTTCATTGAAATATATAGGAGCATTATTTACGGAGTTTCTCTACCCTCGAATCTCTTCTCCGCGCGAAATCTCGCCGCGAAAATTTACAAATAAAAAAAAGAAATATAAATAACGCGTCGATCCAATCATACTCGATCTCACGCGTGTCCGTTGGATCCTCGAAATCGATTTTCCGTAAAACGAGACCGCGATTCGAAATATATCATCGCACTTTTTCACCGTAGAACTATCGTTTGATCATCTATTAATTATTTGCACTTGGCAATTCAAATTCCATCAAAGAATATAATTCTCGTATTCTCCCAGACGATCGAGATCGAAGAATCGAACAATACGATTCATATCCGACACGATATTTAAGTGTCGCGACACTTGGAGCGTCGTTCCCGCGAAATTAAATTCCCCCGGGATGATTTTTATCTTCGATCGCGCTGGAAAGGGAATTGAATCGCCCGGAATTGTTTTCGGTTCGAGGAACAGAGTACGGGGAAATTATAGTTTTACGCGAGGAATATCCCACGGGTGGTGGGGGAACAGCGATTATTTCCGCGTCGCTCCAACGACCAAACTAATCCGCAAGACGGTTTCGACAACGCTCCTTTCGCGTCTTTTTTTTCCCCCCGAAGCACCGGCTGCTGTGGACTTTCGACAGCACGTGGCGCGCAACTTTGGGGATTTTTCGTCGTCGATAGCCGGGAATCGAGTTTCACGAAGGCGAGCCTCGGCCTGGCAGTAAGTTTTTTGTCGCCTGCGACCGGCTGCTGGTCGAATTAACGTCGCCAGTAGATAGGGTCGGTCTTAATCGGACGACAAGCTCGATAAACCCTACGTACAAGCTATTCTGGTTCTTCGGGGGCCAATCATTGCGTCACAGTATGAAAATAATTTCTTAAATTCTTCGTTCGCTCAGTGAGAGATAGATGAGTCAATTTTTCGATCCAAAGGTTCGTCAATTTCGAAGGCTCGTTGATGAATTCGAACAAAACTTGCGTAGTTTGAACGTAACAGAGGTACCCATGAGGGGCTGTTTACCCACTCTTTTTGCGTAACCATTGACAAGTCCATCCTGAATATGATTCAACAAGGTCCCCAATCCCTCCCGAATCCACAACTAAAGCGTGTCCCGTAATCAGCGTCTCCATCGGGAGTTTCGAGGGTATTTCATTACTTAAAAACAGCCGCGGTTTCCCGACGTTCGCGCGAAAGTAATCGGAGGAAGACGATGAGCATCAACGAGGCTTCGAGCCCTCGAATGGCTGGCTCCGAAAGGGCTTCGCGACGAAGGACAAACGGGGGGGAGGGGGCCCGGTTTCAGCAAAACCCCCGAACAGGAACATCCGCGGCGACAAAGAGCGCGCCGCGTAAAAGCAAAAGTGCTTAATTCGAGCGAGTGCCGTCGTGTCCGTTCCACCCCCCACCTGGTGGCGGGGTTTTTTTTCCCCTCCCCCCGCGCGTGGAAGAGGCGACACGCAAAGTTCCAGCGGAGCAACCGTGACGAAACGAAGGAGGACAGATGGAAGGGGCGGAGGGTGTACAATGGACGTTCCTCTGGAAGATTAAAGTGCGCCGGGCGAGCCGGCTGCCGGGGGAATGGCTCGCGTTAAAATTAAAATTGCACACAAAAACCCGCAGACCCGTGGAGGCCGAGGCGGATCGCGGTTCGAGGCGGACGAACGGAACGGGGCAACGCCGTTGGCTTGTAATTTAAAAGCTTCTCGGTGGTTTTTAGCCGGCTCCGCGAAGGCATTAGGGACCCACCGACCACCGGTAATGCGCCACGACGTTTCGCGAATTCCTCCACCGGTTCTCGCGACTCCATCGACGAGAATCTCCCCATTTTTCACCCACCTGGCGCTCGAAAGGTCGAAAATGTGATTACAGCCATGGTGCATCGAATGCATTGGGCTTTTTGGAGAAAGAATTCTTGGCAAATTCCAGTCCTCGTCAACTTTGGGATAATTACCCTCTTTGGGGTAAATTGAACAAGAATTTATCGAGGCACGGGTTATGGAATTTTTTCCCATATTTTGGATGCTAATCTAAAGTATTATCTTCACATAAACTATTTAAATATCAAAATACACTCCTATGGGCTGCATCTATTAAAATGCAATTCCTTTTCTCACACCAATCGTGTTAATATATAACCACAAATATTCGATATAATCATTACGAACAACGGATGATAGTTCGAGCAACGTATGGGAAAAATCGGATATCCGGTCTTTTCCGATTAAAAGCCACGGAGAGGGGGTTGGTTCCGGAAGATTGGAAATCCCCCGCGAATGTTTGATCGCTGGCTCGAACATCCATTTGCGTCGCGACGACAAGACTCTCCCCAGGAACGAGATCCGCGCCATTAAATTCTCGGCGCGCCTTGGCGTTTACGCCCGGAAGAAAAATCCGCGATTACGTTTCACTGAAACAATCGGCGTTATTTCCATCCGGCGATCGACTCTGCGCGAAGTACTTTTTCATTACACCGACCTCGCAGAGTTTCACGACGAATCGAAACAAAAAACGATTCGATTCGACTCGATTCTACGCGCTATTGCTCCCTCAGGTTCCTCTTCGATTTAATCAACCGCAGGAAACCCGTAAAAAATTCCCTTCTATGTCTTAGAATTTTATGGAAACCGGTATCGCGTGAAAGTCTGTTAACGAAGAGAAATTAGTAAGTCGGATCGTGGAGAGAGTTGAATATTCCGTAGAATTTTGCAGAATTAAATATTCGACATGGAAAGAAGTGTTATATTTAAACCTTTGGTTCCATGGAAATTCATAAACTCCAAGAAAAAAAGCGTGTCTGCTGTTCTGTTTTAGTTCCTTTCGGGATAGATTATTTCCTTTTCATCTATACGTGCGTTCAAGTATAAGTAGAACCTGCTCGTCCGTAGTCAGACCGTACAGTTGTTTCGCGGAGAAAAGAGATCCACCGTTAGAGTAAATTGGTCAGGCATTATAGTCAGCCACCGTGAGGCGAAATTACTCGATGTTGTTTACATTCTACTTCCTCGTTTTACCACGTTTTCCTTAATTCAGGATCTTTCTTTCTCCCTTTAGAACCGTTGTTCCCGGGAACGAAATCTCGCGCTACAAAAACATTCGCGTCTATAAAATCGATACTGCGCGGTACACGGTGCATCAGCGAATCGCTTTAACAATTTCTTTTTATCGAGATTGGGGTGCATTATTCGATACCAGAATCACAGTCAGAAGAAGTCTACAAAATTGACTCTCTTCAGGTATTTTAACCCCTTCAGTGGACTCTCAATCTCAACAGAGAATTATTTTACTTAACGGAGGATTACATAAATTTTCAAACAATTTAGATATATCAAACAATTATTAGTTTAAAATTGTGGTGGGTCTAATAATCCATTTAAGGGTTAAAAAAATCAGTAGTCATCGTTTCATCGTGTCTTCCAATTTGAAATGCAGAATTTTATTAAAACTAAGAGACCTAATACAAACCACCGAGCTAGTAATTTTGCAAGAAGGGAAGGTTTTTCAATCTGTTCCCATCACAGATCAATTCTGCGTCTCAGGGTCTTGTTACCATTGTGGCGGCCAAGGCACCACATACGCCTTAGCCGTTCGAAGCCGCTACAATGTATGGTTGCACACGAGACGATGGTTGCACACGAGACGATGGTTGCACACGAGACGATGGTTGCACACGAGACGACCAGAGCCGCGTGAGCCGAAAAGCCGTTGTCGTCGTCTCTGACCGTCTTTTGTTTTTGAAGGCCTCTTGGTACGGTGGCGATGATCGTACCAGAGAGTCGAGCGTAACCCGCACCACGAGTCACGTCGTTGTACGACAGCAACAATAAAATTGTGCGGAACGGAACAGAGCGGAGTCATTATCTTCCCGATCCCACATTGGTGACCCCGACGTGATCTCGCCGCGCAAGTAAAGTTTTTTAAAGAAAATTTGGACATTTTTCGTATACGGACAATATTAGTTAGGGTAGAGAAATAAGTGTATAGTGTTAAGGACATAAGGAAAGGACACGGTCTGACAAATAGTAGGCGCGGTGTGTGTGTGCGGTGAAATTAATCTTTTGTGACCAAGACTGGTAAAATGACTGACCCTACCGTTAACGCGGGACATCCGGGAGTGTGCCGTTGGCAGTTGATCGCGTCGCTGTACGAATACCCGAGTTTTGTCCGGGAGACCCGGAGATGTGGTTTTCGATGGTAGAGAGAAGTTTTGAGGTATCCAATGTAACGTCGGAGACCACGAAATTCGGGTACATTCTCGGCGCGTTAAGTGCGCGACACGCCGCGGAAGTAAGAGACATTATCATGAATCCTCCGGCCACGGATCCGTACACGACGCTCAAAAATGAGTTTATTCGCCGGCTTAGTGCTTCGCAGGAACAGAAAACGCGACGGTTATTGGAACACGAGGAAATCGGGGACAGAAAACCGTCCCAATTTCTTCGTCACCTGCGCGGATTGGCCGGTACGGCTTTTTCGGACGGTGTATTGCGGACGCTTTGGATGGGCCGGCTACCTGCTAATATGCAGGTGATTTTATCCACGCAGCGGGACACCCCGCTGGATAAGGTAGCAGAGTTGGCAGACGCTGTCGCGGATACGATGACACCGCGGGTACACGTCACGGAGGCCGCGACTACGGGCGTATCTGCATCCTGCCAAATACCCCCGCCGGGCCCGAGCATCGAGGCCATGTTAAACATTAAGATGTCGCAATTGGCTCTTTCCTTGAGGCAGGAAATTTCTGCCATCCGTGAATCCTTGGTGGACCAGGGGCAATCTTCCCGTCGCAGGTGGACCCACCGAAATCATCCAAACTCGCGCTACCGCAGACGATCTCTATCGCGATCGCGAGAGCGGCCCGCGGGAGGACAAATGGACCATCAAGGGAAATGCTGGTACCATTGGCGGTTCGGTCCGGCCGCGCAGAGGTGCGTTGCACCGTGCAATTGGAACGCCACGGATCAGGGAAACGACCTGGGGAGTCGTTGATGGCGGCCAGCGACACAAATCCAGCATCACGCCGCCTCTTCATCTTAGACAACAGCTCGAAGACGGAATTTTTAGTGGATACCGGGGCCGATTTGTGCGTTTTTCCGCGCCGCCTGCTAGGCGGATTGCGAGAAAGATCGGAGTACCAGCTGGCGGCGGCGAATGGGAGTGTAATTAACACCTACGGGACAGTGTCGTTAAACCTGCACCTCGGCCTACGACGGGATTTCGTGTGGCGATTCGTGGTTGCGGATGTTACAAAACCCATAATCGGGGTAGACTTTCTCGATCACTTCGATCTTATGGTGGACATCCGCAATCGTCGCCTCGTCGATCGGACCACGTCGTTAACGGTCCGCGGAACACGAGCCGAGGATGAAACGCCGTCGGTGAAGACAGTAGCAGGGACTACCGTTTACCACCAGCTCCTGATGCAGATGCCGGAACTTACACGGCCTAGCGGCACCCCGATGAGGACTACGCACCAAACGGTGCATTACATCGAGACAACCCCTGGACCACCCGTTTCCAGCAAGCCGCGGCGGCTTGCACCGGACCGGCTCAGGGCTGCCCAGAAGGAGTTCGACGCGATGGTGAAGATGGGCATCGCTTGTCCTTCGAAGAGCGCGTGGTCAGCACCCCTTCATATGGTTCCGAAGAAGGGCGAAGAAGCTTGGAGGCCTTGCGGTGACTATAGAGCGTTAAACGCACGGACAATTCCCGACCGATACCCCGTGCGTCACATTGAGGATTTTGCGCAACAACTGAGTGGCAAAAAGGTATTTTCCACAATAGATCTCGTCCGAGCTTATAATCAGATTCCGGTTGCGTCGGAAGACGTCGGAAAAACGGCCATTACAACGCCGTTCGGGCTTTTTGAATTCCCGTACATGTCGTTCGGGTTACGAAATGCCGCGCAAACATTTCAGCGCTTTATCGACGAAATTTTACGCGGTTTCGATTTTTGTTACGCGTATATAGACGACATTTTGGTCGCCTCAGAATCCCAAGCCGATCACCTGCGCCATTTAGAATTATTATTTAAACGATTAAAAGATTATGGCATTGTTGTTAATCCGAATAAATGCACGTTCGGGCAGGAAGAAGTTAAATTTCTAGGCTATCGGGTAAATGAAAGCGGCACTCAACCTTTGCCCGGCAAGGTACAAGCCATAAAGTCATTTCCCCTTCCGAAAAACGCGAAGGATTTGAGGCAGTACTTGGGAATGCTTAATTTTTACCGCCGTTTTATCCCAGATGCCGCTCGCTTTCAAGCACCCTTGAACGACCTTCTAGCCGGCAATTTAAAGGGCAAGACCTCGATAGCCTGGACTTCGGAAGCGCGTCAGGCTTTCGAAAATACCAAAAATAGTTTAGCAAACGCAACCCTGCTTTCTCATCCTGCGGTCAACGCTCCATTGTCGGTTACCTGCGATGCTTCTGATTACACCGTAGGAGCTGTTTTACATCAGTGCGTCGGCAACGAACGACAACCATTAGCATTCTTTTCTAAGAAATTAGGATCTGCCGAAAAGAAGTATTCAGCTTACGACCGGGAACTACTTTCTATCTATTTAGCAATAAAACATTTCAAACATATGCTCGAAGGCAGACATTTCACGATTTTTACAGACCATAAACCCATAACTTTCGCTTTCAAACAGAAATTAGATAAATGCTCTCCTCGACAATTCCGATACCTAGATTACATTGCGCAATTCTCTACAGATATTCAACATATTTCCGGTAAAGACAACGTCGTTGCCGATGCACTGTCCAGAGTGGAAACGGTTAACCACTCGATTAATTTCGAAGAATTGGCAAAATCGCAAGCCCAGGATGAGGAGTTGCAGCGGTTGTTGAATAGCGAATCTAGCCTGCAATTACGCAAAGTCTTGTTGCCTGGCACGTGTTCCGAAATTTTTTGCGATATTTCGATTAAGAATGTAAGACCTTATGTCACCCCTCCTTTCCGACGTGCAGTTTTTAATATGTTACATGTATTATCACATCCAGGTATTAACGCGACGATCAAGCTCATAACGCAACGTTATGTTTGGCCGTCGATTAAAAGAGATGTTCGCACGTGGACACGTTGCTGTATACCGTGCCAAAGATCAAAAATTTCCCGTCATGTGACTGCACCATTGGCTACATTTGTTAAACCTTCTGCGCGATTCGAACACATTCATTTAGACATAGTAATTTTACCGGTGTCCGAAGGTTTCAGGTATTGTCTGACCTGTGTAGACAGATATACGCGGTGGCCGGAAGCCTTCCCCATGGTCGATCAGGAGGCCCAAACCGTAGCTCGAACCTTTTATGACGGTTGGGTAGCGCGGTTTGGTGCTCCCGTACGGATTACCACCGATCAGGGTAGGCAATTCGAATCCAAATTATTTTTTGCGCTGAACAATTTAATTGGATCCACACGCCTTCGCACAACGGCGTATCACCCAGCGGCCAATGGGATGGTAGAGCGTTTTCACCGACAGCTCAAGTCGGCTATAAGGTGCCACGGATCCGACAAGTGGACAGAAATACTTCCGACGGTTCTACTCGGTATTCGTTCCGCCTGGAAAGAAGACCTCGGCGCTACCTCAGCGGAATTAGTTTATGGCGAGCCATTAAGATTACCGGGAGAGTTCTTGTCTTCGCATTCAGCGGAAGGCACAGAAAATGCTTCCGATTTTACTAATAGACTACGCAACCATTTTTCTAAATTGAGTCCCTCTAATGCATCACGCCATTCCGTTAATCGTACATTCGTTTTCAAAGATCTTAGCAGTTCAACACATGTTTTCATCCGAACAGATTCAGCCAAAACTATTTTACAACCCGCTTATGAAGGTCCATACGCCGTAGTGCGCCGAGGCGAAAAAACATTTACAATAAACATTAGAGGTAAGGAAATAAATATATCAATTGAAAGGCTAAAGCCTGCTTATATGCTAGCAGAAAACAGACCGGATCCCGTGAGCATAGAAAATCAGCCGGTCACACAAACAAACGTACCTGACAATGCGCCGGTTATACAGCAACGTGTCACGCGTTCAGGTAGACGCGTACGTTTTCCCGAGCGATTTCAAATTACGCGGTAGTACTTAAGGCTTGCGCATTATTATAATAAGTATCATATACCATTTATTTTTTTCCATCACTTTTATGTACTTTCATGTATTTTTAGGTATTACGTATTATATATTAAACTCCATGTAAATTCCTTTTTTTTTCAACTCTGTTCAAATACTGTAATGTAAATCTTAGTTAGGATAACGTATTTTATATAATAGAGTAAATGGTAGTGGTAATGTAGTCGGTCAATTTTTCGTAATTGTGCCAATTACTGGCAGGGGGGTAGTGTGGCGGCCAAGGCACCACATACGCCTTAGCCGTTCGAAGCCGCTACAATGTATGGTTGCACACGAGACGATGGTTGCACACGAGACGATGGTTGCACACGAGACGATGGTTGCACACGAGACGACCAGAGCCGCGTGAGCCGAAAAGCCGTTGTCGTCGTCTCTGACCGTCTTTTGTTTTTGAAGGCCTCTTGGTACGGTGGCGATGATCGTACCAGAGAGTCGAGCGTAACCCGCACCACGAGTCACGTCGTTGTACGACAGCAACAATAAAATTGTGCGGAACGGAACAGAGCGGAGTCATTATCTTCCCGATCCCACACCATCTTGAAAACAGGTAAACGTGTACCAGTTTGCTCAGGGCAAGGATTCGAGACGCGTTTCGCCATTCGCAGCCCTGGCAACCGGTCGTGGCCTCACAAAAAACGAAAAGAGATCTCCCCCTATATTTCCCCGCCCTCGTGGAAGTTTTCCTTGGCGGCCCCTGTCATCGCTGGCGGTCCAATCCGGACGGCAGAGGGCGGCGTACGGCGGAAAAAGTGAATTTCGCGGCCTCGAGGATTCTCCCGAAGGAGAAAAAAAGAGGTTCGGTAGGGATTCGACGAGCTCTCTCGACGAATTTACGGGGTAATGGGAGGGGCGTTTGCCTGGGCGAAATTACGAAACGGGACGGGGTGGTGGTCGGGTCCGAAATGGGAAGATCGCGGGGGAGGGTTGTGCGCGCGTGCACGACGTGGATATACGTGCAACACGTGCGCGAAAAAGGGCGGGGGATGGTCGACGGAGGGTCGTGGAAGAAGGGCGGACGGGAGAAGATGGAAAGTAAGAGGGGCCGCGAAATTACCTCGAGCGGCATTGTGCGTCGACCGGAGGGTTGCGAGCACCTAATTAGCCACTCAAACAGCGCCGCACAAAGCGGCCCTCTGTTATTAAAACGACACACAAAACGGGGCCGCAGCCTTTCTGTTTTTTCGAACAAAAAGAGCAGTCGATGGCCCGCGCGACGGACGACCCTCGAAGCCAACCCTAAACGTTCCCTGCTCCCGAGCACGCAGAAGATGGCACGTTCAATTTTTTGTTCATTTTCTTCGTCTGCATCGACTCGGTTTATTTGACCAATTTCACTACCTCGGAACTTTAAATACCGACAAATTCGAGAAACCTGAATCCAATTTCAACCCTCGAACCAGAAACAATCAAACGCGATCGAGCCACGAATTATTTCTCGATCCCTCGTCTTTGCGTCCCCTCCGTAATAACGTCGAATTTCTCGAGGGTAGAGAAAGCAAACGGCAGGACTTATGGCGATAATGATTCTCTTTTTTCTTTATCATCGAACGATCATAAGGGGAACCCGGAAATCGGCGTTACGTGCAACGACGCGTCGATACGCATCGACGTAAACGACGAAACTTCCCGGTTATTAAGTTTCTGTTGGCCCTGTTGGATGGTTTTCGCGGAACTTTCGCGATCCCCTGGCCCCGTATCCCGCGGGATTAACGCGAGGTCGTAAAGTTTCCGTAATAATCGATGCCTCGACTAGGGCGAAACGAAATCGTAGGGCTAGAGAACTTTCGACCGATTCTTCCGACGTCGGATAGGAATCAATCGGGGAACCTAATCACTCTGGCCCGGGGGCTGATCCCGACTCCGTGGCAAATTGGTTGTTCCTGGCGAACACCGTCTTCCATATTCAACGATCGAAGAGCGGGTGTCGTCGGCTCGACGAGGATGCTAATGAAACCTGGGATTTCGAAACTGTTGGCGCGCACGATGCCTCGAATTATTGCGGCGACGTACGGGGTGCAACTATGGCGTACACGCCGCTACGTCATCGACGAATTAACGACCAAAGATACGATCGTGTGCTAGATACGAACGAGGCTCTTGATAGAACCGGGGGAAATAAACGAAATACGTGGCGGTTCCAGGGTAATCGGAATAATAAGAGACACGAACACGCTGAAATATAAACTGTGGAAGCCTTTGGACCACTTCAATAACATTATTGAAAGCCTTCACATTGATTTTTTAATGTCTACGGTTCTAGGAATGTTAAAACTAAAACAGCTCGTATAATTTACTGGTGTACATCGTCTCCAGAGTGTGAAGTATCTTTTTTCGTAATTTTCGAAAGATAATTCGGCACCAGGGGCTTCCTTTGGCCCCAGCGTCGACGACATTTTGGAACATTTATAATCCGGTCGCCGGAGCACGAGATTCGTAGTGAAAGAAAGTGTCGCTCAGCTGCAGACAGCCACGGTCGCGAATTCTTTGCGAGTCCCGAGGAACGAGGCGCGTAATTACGAGTGCACAAGCGCATAATAGATAGCTAGGCGTTCGTCGTGGCGCGGCTCTTTTCCGTCGTTCCAGAAACCGCGGTCGATAGTGCGCGTCTGTGCAACCTGCTTCCCCCCATTGTCCCATTATCATGATCAGCGATTGTCGTTTGTTCAACCGGTCCCCCTCGTCGACTATGAAAAACACTCCGAACCCCCGTTCTAACGATGTCTCTTCCCTCCACAACCACCCCCTGCAGGGTTGCAAATCATCAAACCCTTCGTTCGGTTTGTATGTTCGATAGTTCGACTTACAGAGGCCACTAAATGGTTAATTACACATGCCAATGTGTTCCAAAACGATGGCTGAAATCGAAACTTATGAATTCTTGCAAAACGAAGTGGAAAAGTCCTTTAAAGAATTAAAAATTGCATTATTATCGCTATTCAGTGTTACATAAATTTTTGACTTTAAAGATTCTTAGACTCGTACTATTTTTTAAGTTTCGTAACAACAAGGTGTGGACCGTTTTGCAGGAAGGTTTAGTGGAAATCCGAGGTTTGCAAATTGGTGGGAAAATGCAAACCGGGCAGAGTTTGACACGCCCGTAATAAATAGTCTGCCCGTCAATCCGCGTGTCTTGTTTCGCTCTTCGTCCAGGCTTCGCGTCCCGCGAAAGTAATTTACGCTCGTTCGCGAGGAATTACGCCCCCGAGAGGGTGGCTGGGCGCTCGCTACGGTTTAAATCACGGGCTCCACGGGCCCGTTCATTGAATTACAGGGGAACAACGGGAGCTCGAAATTTTTGACGTTCATTAAACGGGCTCGGAGAGCTCCTTTCGAGCCTTCGCCGCGTTTTCGCGAGCGTCCGAGCTTCCACGTAATAATTTCGATTCGCGGTTAACTAAGACGATAAATTCTACCACCCTCCCACTGGGGGCGACTAAATAGCGATGAATCACCGGAGGACTAATTGTTAAATCACGCTTCCATAATGAATTATGAAACAGCTGGCGTTTTATGAATACCAAGTAAGAAGGCTTTGATCTTCGTAATGGTTTTAATAGGTCGATGATCGACAATGACTAGCTTATGGTCACTGGTGGTCAACAGTGAGGTGGACATCAAGGTCAGCGGTCCAGTGAAGATCCAGAAATGGTCAAGAGGTGGGACCGATCGAAATAGTTTCTTACCTGTCTGACAGTCTTACCTGTTAACTTCAACCTTGGCTCTGACTGGTCTCCCCACCCTTTCATCACCTTAATCATATATGCAGGGTCACTGCGAATAATTCTTCAGTCGCGTCGCGAATTCGGGAGTGGGCAAATAGCCAAAAGCGAACTGGGGACCGCTGATGACCGCTGATGGCCGCTGCTGACCACTACTGGCCAGCGCTGACCATAGGTGACCAATACTGACCAATACTGACCAATACTGACCACTACTGACCAGTGCTGATTCGCGTTCCTGCCACTACTGACCACTGCTGACCACTACTGACCAGTGCCGGACGGTGATGACTACGGTAAGAACTGTTTAAAAATTCTCTCCCCTCCTTTATTCTATCGTCTGATACCAATTTCGCTTCAATGAACTGATTTTGCCTTGCTTGCCTAACTGACGTTGCTATAATACGATTATTTTCTTACTTTACAGCTGGTCCAGTGGTAACTATCCTATGTCCTGACAACAAGTAGTAAGTCCACTCCACTTATTTATATTTTATTATTTTTATTTGTTTGTTCGATGTGAATTCAACTTATTTATCTATCTGATTTTATTTGGTTATTATGAATGTTCCTTTTCTCTGTTTCTACTTCGACATTGTTTGTCGAATTTATATTATTACTTTGATATGTATAATATTCCAGGATATAATAATGTAATATTGTTTTCCATCGTATACTATTTTGGTTTCTATACAATTTCAGGAATTTTTATTCTTACTTTCTTGCTCGAATTCTCGTAATATTCTGCGAAGGTACTTTGTTCGATTCTTTCGTTTCGTTTGATTCTTTGGTGTTGATTCAATCTGGTGTCTCGATCCAAGTTTCTTTCGTTACAACGAATGGTCGTTTTGATCTGTATAACATTGTGTCGATTCACATATCCATATTTGCTTCGATGGCTCTGATCAATATAAGAGTGATCGTTCTGATATTTATAACATTGCGTCGATGCACATATCATATTTATTTCGATGACTATGATCAATATAAGATTCTTAGTTTTACCTTTCAGCTTAAATTCTTGTAACATGTTGCTAATATACTTTGTTCAATTCTCTTTAGTTAGGTGATAGATCATTTTTGAGTGTATATTAAATTTCCTACCATATCTCACTAATATAATTATTAGTTCTGATTTCAGTCCAAATTTGGATTAATCGGAAGGACATCGAGGGACTTTTAATTCCCAAGTTGATTACTCGTAAGCTTCGTCGCCAGTATTAAAATTAACGTCGAAGCCTTCTTTATTATACGTGTCTTCGCGTCCTACCAAGCAATTATTCAATAAGTAGCTTCTCCCTCGCTCGTTCCCTCGTTCCTAGCTACGATCACCGCTGTTTCATCGATTGAATCATGTGATCGGCCGTGTGGCTGGCCCGAAAGATCTAATCGCCTTCCCTTGGTAGCTAGATCCAGGGAAAATGGTACTCTGCTGGAAGGTGTGGTGTATCCGTATCCTGCGGAAACGCATACCTTCCAGCGGAAGTCGACACTGAAACAGAGGTACTCTCTCTTTGTCAGACAACTTGAGTCGGGTCCTTCGGGCTCCCGGCGGGTTGCGTTGGAGCAATGGAGACCTTAGATTCGGAGTCGCAGCCGTCCGTTATCCTGTAGAGATCTAGTTAGCAAGGGCAGTAGGTTCGATCCTCGGATCCGCCGCACGGTTCAGCGTCGCGTCGCGTCGCGTCGCGTTCCTCAAATTAACTTCGTCCCCCTTTTTAACCAAATAATTGCTTGGTACAACTAAATCAGAACATCCAAGTTTCCTTCTATCGACCGAATTTTACTTTCAACTTGATCAGACTCGAGCTTCGACGTTAATTTTAGCCAAGTAATTATTCAACAAGTAGCTTCCCTCGACTCGTTCTCTCGTTGTTCGCTTCGATCACCGCTGTTTCATCGATCGAAACATGTGATTGGCCGTCCAGTTTGTCCGAAAGATCTAGTCGCCTGCCCATGATAGTTCGATTTCTAGAAATAGAAATCAATCTACCAAGGGCAGTGTCGATTCGACCCGAAGATCTGCTGCACGGTTCAGCGTCGCGTCGCGTCGCGTCTCCCATAATTTAGCTTCACCCCTTTTCAAACTAAATAATTACTTGGTGCAACTAAATTATAAGGGAGATCGATGGAACTTTGATTCCATCTATCTCTCTTCGGGTCTCCACTCGCAGCAACCTCCACGTGGTGAGACCTGGGTAATATTATTTATCGCTTAATTAATAATCGTATCACTTTTAGCTGGGTAATGCAATTATTAATTAAAGTCTAAATAATATTAGCAAATTGGCTGCGATCATCATAAATATAGAACTTCTTCAGTAGGTTACTTTTGATTCTCATTGATTCATCAAAGATTCTAGAGTATTGTCACAGATGAGGTATAGAAGCAGGTCCTTCATCCAATGTATTTTTGCGGCCTATTTTTATGGGGTCTCGAAACCCCATTATCTCTTCCATAGTCAACTCACTTGTATTTACGAAACACTACAACTGTTTGGCTATCCATACTAATTCAGTGAATAGTTTCACAACTGACCATCATCCAACGTTCCAAAAATACTCTCCCTTGCAAATTAGAATTCTTCTAGCGATTCCTGGGTCTCGTTACCAATTTTACTAATATTTCCATTTGTATAATTTTTATTAAACCCACGTCTTACGTGCAAAGTTTCTATTTCGCTTCGATCTTCTCGCGTTTCGTAACCTGTTGTCGCTCGATCTCCATACCGCGGAAAACTCGGTCGCATATCGTTCGATCTCACAGTGCAAAAACCAATCGAAATCGCCAGGCGACAATCGCGTCTCGCTACAAACCGTCCAATGTAAGCAAAGCCTAAGCGTGTCTCGAGCTCGTCTGACCGGATCACTGGTTTATCTACACTTTTACGAAACGTAAATTACACACGGATTTAATGTTTTCCGTCACGTGATACCGGCTGGCTAACATATGTAACGACCGACGACGGACCACGTCACGCGCGATAAAAAGCTCGCAATTTTCGTTCACCACAGTCTTAACGAGTCTCGTTGCCTTCGGGACCAACGTTGATCACGATAACTATGGTAAACACTGGTTCCACGGATATCGGTCATCCCCTGGGGCCCTCCTAGCGATCCAGACGTCGTTCGACTCTCGAATTCAATTTTCTGGGCGAATCTTGTACATTTCTCCAGCACAGTTCCATTGTTTCCCAAAACTGAATCTAATCTGCTTTTAGAACTGAAAAGCACACGGCTGCATAATGACAAATCGATCAGTAATCCAGGTACAGTGTACAGCGATACAGTTTCTCGTCTCCGATTAATAATAATTTCGCGTTATTCCCCTTTGAAACGAGACCGTCGGACGTTCTAACTAGCTACGACGGGGGCAAAAGTTTCGCGGCTCGGTTCGGGGCTAATAACGTCAAACGAAGCACCGAAAGGGAGGAAAAAAGAAGAGACCATCGGGATGGTAGCGTCCCGACGAAAGCTCTTCGCGATGCTGTTCGCGTAAGCCACCGATATCACTCTGCCGGCCAATTTAAAGTTACGATTTGAAAGGCTATCTTGTCGCCCTGACGTCCGTGAATCCTCCCGCGGGTGACGTTATCGCGTCCGTATGACTCCTCCTCGCGCACCCGTGACTCGGATTCCCTCGATTTTCACGCTCATTGTGCACCAGAGTGCAGGGACGCTCGATGGGGTAAAAAGAAGTTTCTAATTCACGCGTAACTGATCGTCGATACTGCAATATTCGGTCGAAATTGATAGAGCGAGAGTACATATAGAATGCAATTTCCTGAAGCAGAAATAATAATATCGACGATTATTGTCGATCATCAGCAGAATATTTTGGGAATAGAAAGAGTTTCGTTTGATCGTAGGTTGATAATTGTCGAATGAAATCGTGGTAGTTTTTAAAGAGACTCGTCAGGGGGTTGTGTGGAATAATGTCGAAAAGTGGGGTTCGAAGGAGGTTGTGCATTCGGTGGTATTGCAAGGCTACTGTCATCGAGCCTATTGATTCCAAAATACGCTCACAATTGGCCAAATTGAAGGAAGCTGTCGACAACAATCGGCCGGAATTGGTCAATAGAAAAGTCGCTGTGTTCCAACTGGGCACAGCCAGACTTTTCTATAGTCACTTGGCAAAATTGTCGGTGCACAATCCAAACCTAACACCTTTCCGATTGCCGTGTGTTTCGGTCTTTGTAGAACACTGCAGGCCTAAATTCTACAAACTACCATTTTAGATCAAGCTGTCAAAATGATGGGACGAATTTTTACAATTTTTGTAACTCTATCAGACATCTGTTTGATTTCTCTATTTCATTTGCACGATTCAGACGCAATATTATCATCTATTCAACGTTGTTACAAGAGTCTGCTTCTACCAAAGGCTCGCATAGTTCGATTAATCTGCAAACGTAATAATAAATGATTATTACGATCGTCACCAAAGTTCAAACGGTGGCTCCCGGAGGGTAAGTCGGTGAGGATCGAGGCGGAGGAATTCCAATTCGCTTCGATATCAAATATTTCGGAATCCCCTCGTCCGGCGAGAAGGGTTTAATCAATTAGACAGATCAGGGCGGCCGCGGAGAAAAGTTTCCGTGGAAACGTGCCAGTACGACTTTCCTCGGATTCGCCAATCATAGATGGCCGAACCTGGGTCGGGGGCGGAGGACGTAACGAGCCACGTTGGATAGCGATAGGGGGACGAGGGGCGAGGAGTGGTCGCCGGGTAATGTACCGTGCACACGATAAAAGCAATGCGCGGTGAATAATAAAAAGGGTCCGCGGGGCTGGGGGTTGGGGTGAGTAGGGGGGAGGGGTGTACGCTTCTTAAAATTCGAAATGGTCGAGCGGTAATAAATTATTAATCCCATTTAACCGGAGATTTCCCCGAATTTGCATCCAAATTCATCGGCGATTCGTGTCCACACCGGCGGTATCTGTTACCGTTTCCGTAGCTACGTTTCCATCCCCTTCGAGCACCAAATGCTCCTCGCCAAACTGCTCGTCGGAGACGAGACACTGTCGATCGATCGTACGGGGCGCGATTAAATTACGTATTGTTTCAGCGGATGATATCATTTTAAAATATCGATCGCGTGGTCCTGCACCGGATCGCGAATTTTCGGGGAACAGGCTCGAAGATTAATGGAAATGGTCCCGCGATCTTCTCGATGGGCACTTTTTTTCCGGATACAACGCTCGTTCGACCGTAACGCCAAACGTTACTTTCCTAAATCTGGACACGATCCTGTGTACGCTCGACTGTTATCGTTGTTATTGTTATACCATAGACGAGGTATACGAGCAGACCTTGGATTTTTTCCGACCATTTTTATGGGGTCGCTAAAATCACCTCCGAATTTTCAGATTGGGCTATGAAATTGAAATTATTTTCAGTTTCGTTAGACGATTCTCGTCGTTATAAAAATAAACGAATCAAGATTATTATTATTCATCGACACCATTAAAATATCCAAGAATCGTAGTAACCATTATAGATTCCTAAATATTAATTCCCAAAAGTCCATATAGTGCAAGGCCTGCTCATAGTATCCGCAAAATTGAAATTATTTTTAGTTTCGTTAGACGATTCTCGTCGTTATAAAAATAAACGGATCAAGATTATTATTATACAAAAATCGTAGCAACGAACCATTATAGATTCCTGAATATTAATCCCCAAAGCCCAGACATCGACGAAAATAAATTTCCAGAGGAAAATAAGTAGTTTTTAAGTTCCGGGGGGATATTGCAGGGGTTGTTGATGCGCCAGCGAGCGCGTTAAACAATTTTCTCGCACGTCCGGCGTGAAACGCGATAACAGAGATTTCGGGATGGCGCGGGACGCGGGAGAGATCCCGAAGAATAATCCCATCGTTTCTGGTCGGACGTCAGAAACCCAGCGGCGCACAGTCACGGGGAAACACCCCCGCCGTCCCCGTCTGTGGCAGGTTGAGTTATCTTTACGAGTTCGGACGCCTCGTTCCCAGCCACGTCGCTCTAACGAGCCCCGAAACACATCGGGAACACGCTCCCGTGGATCCCCGGACGCCGGAAACGACGGGTCGGCTCCGTATCCAGCCGGTTCTCCTCGCGTGTACGCGCCTCGAGAAATACTTTTCGTATAAATTGTCGCGCAGGAATTCCACGAGGATGCGCCGAACAAAACGCGGCCACGGTTTCGAGCACGCGGCGAGAAGCGAGAAATCTCGTAAAAATGCAAACTTCTCCGCCCCGTCGAAGTCGAGCGCGAAGGACCCCGGTCGTTGTCGTCGCGACGCCCAAAAACTTGCTGGTCCTCGAACGCCAGAGAACTACCCCTGCAACCCTTGGAAACTCGAATATTATTCGGCGCGTTCGAGCGTGGATCCAAAATGAGCGTTGAGGGTTCCGAGGTTTCGAAGAAAGTTTATTTTCGAAATTATTTAATTTTTTCTGCGAAGGGGATGGTCCTAAAGAGTCTCTCGGAGGGTGGTTTTGTCTGTTTTATCTGTGTATAAATAAATATATTATTCTCGACCGTCGTCACATTGTGCGAGAAACCACGTGTGAAATATTCAGCTAGATTATTTAATAGATTTTGGTGGTGCATAATTGAGAGCGTGTAGTATGTCGATTAAAATTTATACGAACGTGTTAAGCATCCTCCCCTAATTGATATCATGCATTTTAAACGGAACAACGTCTAGTTTGTCAGTTGAAATTCGCGGCTCGCGATTTCGTACGAGTTGCAGAAAGAAACTCTGTAATTTATATCGGTGAGGTGGAGGGACAGTCCACACGTGGAATCGCGAAATTGTCGAGCAAGAGAAGTAGCAGGTATTATAAAATGATATAATCAGGGAGACATAGAAAGAGTTTGCCAGAGAAAATGTTGAAAATTCACGGTTAAGTGCTCCACAATTAACTTCGGAACTTTTCTACGAGCGTGGAAAACGTGTGAATCTACGAACGACTCGTCGAGCACTCAAGGAACGCAGATATAATGGTCTTATTGCTCGGAAAAAGCATCACGCGAATGGAACAAACAGAAAGTGGAGATTAAACTCTGGGAAAAAGTTGGTCTTTTGAGATAAAACGATTGTATAATGATGCCATTTTTGCCGATGAGGGAAAAACGCAATTTTTTGGCTCCGATGGCAGACGTATTACTGTCTGACGGAAAGTTAAGGACGAACTGAAATATGAAAGCTACGATCCCGTATGAAGCTTGTTTCTTTCTTTCCATAACTAAAAGATGTAAAAGGACTCGCCACCTTCTTCTTAAAGAGACTGAAACCAATTTTATTTCTTTAGGATTCGACCAGCAACATGTCATCCTTCTTGTTTCTTTACACCTTCCCGAATAATGTTACAAAGAGAATCAATATTTTCGAATTTAAAAAGTCTCGTGTTCAATTCCAAAACACAAACGCTTCTCCCACGCACGAATACTCGAAATTCAGTTAATCAATGACCGATTACTTGCTTCAAACCTTGGTCGAGCTAAAATTTAAAGTTCAACAGGGTTCTTAAATGACTTCAGAAGTCCGACACGGCGACAGTCGTCCTACGATTAAATCAGTCTTTTTATTCCTTGCATTTCCTTGCAGTTTATAGTTTTAAGATTATCTCAGGCGAGTTCCTTTTAAGTGTGGAAACTTTGAAAGCCCTTTCCTCGGAATCGCATCCTTCAGCGGAAGTAACATTCCGGAGACTGATGCAGTCTTCGATTCGAAATTTCCAACCTTTAAAAATCGTATCCAATTCGTCGAATTAGAATTGCTACGATATATCTTCGAAGAACCAGAACCAATTAAAATTTCCATCGGAGACGAAGCTGTCGAAAATCGTTTCGAAATCTATCGATGGTTCTCAGTTTTATGGGAAGTTTAAGGAAGTTTTAGAAACGGGGAAGGAAAGTCTTGAGAAATGGGGCAGTTCTGTTCCAGCGATCCTCCAATGTTACGAAATCAGGGAATACAAAATGGATTCCATCGACTGGGTTAGTTTACCGTTATAAATCCACATCCAGCTCGCGTTATGCTCGCACGCTTCTCGTTATTGATTCCCGCGTAGCATAGAATTTTAAACCGATGCATTTGTTCGTGCAACAAAGTTTCGTATCGCTTCGTCACGTGCCCGACTACGTATATTGCATCACTTTGTATTTACTTTCCAAACGTTACCGTCCTGGACGTTTCTAAAACCGTTTTCCTCCGCGTCGCTCGAAACGGGTCGCATCTCAATGCAAATTCAATACATAATTTAGATAGAATTCCAAGAATATCAGTGCACAATTTCAGGCAACAAATATTTCTATTAAGGAAATATTTCTATTTCGACTCGAAAATAGCAATTTATCGACGCTTGAAACAGTCTTTCCCAACCACTTACCGATCCAAATATATCCAATTTAGAATTATTTCTGTCTTTCCAGGAACCACTTACCTTATTCCAAAGGCAATAATAAAATGTATAAAATTAGATCAGAAGAAGTGGCGACCACCAAATATTTTCTCACTTAAAATCGTTAAAAATAACGTACAGGACAGTTTTACAATTCCCAACCACGACTCGATGTCCCCACGAAATCTTTCATTTCACCCCTTTCGAACCCAAAGGAACACGTGTTGCATAGTTTCTCGAGCGCTATAATGCACGTAAAATTGAAGTACACTTGGCCAGTGTTCCCCGCGAAACGTCTTCTCGATTCGCGTTCTCCAAGGATTAACGTGTTTCGTCGCAGCAAAGAAGTTTCGCGAGGGTCGCGAACGACGGCTCTCGTTGAATATTTCGCGCGGAAATTTTCAGGGGATTAAACGAAAATTGAAAGAGTTAAACGCGTCGGCATTTTTCACCGCGTTGCGAGAAAAAGAAGACGGAGAGAGGGGGAGGGGGGAAGTCACCGTGCGGGATTACGGCGAGCTTAAAATTTTTAATTTTGGTTTACGACGCGACTGAAAATCATATTTGCGGCCGGCTCGCATACGCGAAGGGCGGAAACAACGTCGGTTCGACAATTTCATTTTACCGGCGGCTACTTTTTGCGTTTCTCCTCCACGCTCGATGAACGTTAATTACGCGGATCCCTTCGACTGTTCGCGAATTCGATCGATACAGCTGATTTCAACGCTGGACCCACTTCGTCGATGCTTCGAATTTCTGATCGAAGATTAGACACTCCTTTAACGAATAAATCAGAATCGTTTGCTATTTTGGAACACTTTGTTTCGCGACAAAATAATTTACCAGATACGTTTTCTTTTCAATCTGACGGATATAGTTTGCGGTGCACTGAAAAATCCAATTATTCAGTTTAGTTTTGTTATTTTCTTGCGACGAAGACACGGTGTCGTCGCCTGTAAACGAGTTATAACCCGGCGTAGGAAAATGCATCGCGTCCGATGGCTCCGGTAGCAGATGTTCGCGTCGATAAACAAAAGTTTTGTTATCGCGCAATTTCTCTGCCAGCGTCGCGTTTAATCAAATTAACGCTATTAAAGTCGATGCGCGCTCGGAGTTCTCTCGCGTGAATTTGATCGCGCTTAATCCAATTGACTCGTGTTTTCCGTTCTGTAGTCTTTCGCGATGCAAATTACGCGAGCTAGGGAAAATCGTTCGCGAATGCGTTAACGTACTGAGCCATAGGAGCAAATTTAAATCTATTTAAACGCCAAACCGATGGAGATTCGAAAAATCGGAGACTGAGATTTCAAACTGTGCGTATGTACGTGCATAACTCCACTGCTGAAAGTTTCGCTTTAATTTCTAAGCAAACGCGTTTATATCACGAAAGATTTCGTCCTCGCGATTTCGGAATATCGAGTTCTTTTCTGGATTTCGTTCAACCTTCGGAATATTGTGTAGATATATCGAATTTCAAGCACTTAGCAAGTTGCAGCCACGGATAGTCCTGTCACAGAGTCCTGGAGTCGAACAATGCTTTGAAGGACTGTGCCCACAAGAATCCTCTTTCTCGAGGCGAGCTTTTAAAAAGACGAAGGTGAATTCCCGCGAGCTTCAACGAGCGATGAATTGATAGCAAATGAAGTTCGTCAATTTATAATACATCTATTAATTTGATATATCTACCAAGCTAGATGGATTTGCAAGAATCGAACGATTCGTGAATATTTGCGTGTCGATAAAAATACCAGAAAGATCTATAAATTCGTACAAGTTTGTAAGTTAAACTTGTTTCCAATAATATTATATTGGTCTCACTTATGTACAGAAAAATTTAATGAATTGATACTATGTAAGAACGAATAAATAAATAGAGGTCCAGTTTACATAGAATCGAAATCCAAATATTCCACGTTTCTTGACGAGTTATTCCAAGTGATGTAATGGTTCCGAATTTTGAACAAAAAAGGACGGAATAGGGGTTAATTTCTCATTGAACCGTAAGTAGGATGGCGGGCCTAAGTAAACGGAGGAGACACGGCTCGACATCTGACGTGGAATGGTATCCAAGACCAAAACACGCGTTTCCATGGCAGGGAATCTTCGACCTCATCAATATGCATCGCGGCAGCCCATTGTAAATCGCTTGGATGGACCGGTCGAAGGAGGTTGCGGATCGTCAAAGGGAATTCACGGATGCGCGACCGCCGCGTCTAAGTGGCGCGCGAGCGTTCCAGCTGTATCGCGTTAATGGAGTAACGAACAGGAATGTGAACTGACCTGAGGTGGATAGTGATCCGGCATGGCGTGGAGGGCTTCCCTGTACGCGGACAGGGCCCTTTGTAATCTACCCTGATCGGCGTAGAGGACGCCTAATTGAAGGAGGGCCTGCACTCTAGCCTCCTCGTGAGCCCTTTTGTCCTTGAGACCGGACCCGTCCAAGGATGCTCCGGTCCGCAAAACCGCAGCAGCCTCCGTTCTTCGTCCGACCGCGGCCAGCGCCGCGCCCAGATTCACGTAAGCCACTGCAAAGACAAACGACAAGGATCATGAGCACCCAGATCTCTCGGGACCTCCAACCACGCGCGTACAGATCGCCCATCAATTCATATAAATCGAACGATCCCCCCTTTCCTTCACACTTCTTCCCCGAGACTCTCTTAATCCTTCCTGGCCATCTTCTACTTTTCCAAGGACCTAAATCAAACCCACACGCTTAAAAATAATTCCTCTTTCACGAGGAAAATGAAACAATTTTAATTTAAACAGATCGCCCATCAATTCATATAAATCGAACGATCCCCCCTTTCCTTCACACTTCTTCCCCGAGACTCTCTTAATCCTTCCTGGCCATCTTCTACTTCTCCAAGGACCTAAATCAAACCCACACGCTTAAAAATAATTCCTCTTTCACGAGGAAAATTAAACAATTTTAATTTAAACAATATTTCGCTCGATATTTGCCTCCGATTGTTTTTTTTTTTGTAAAAATTTGGTATCGAATTCTTGTTAGCTTCCGTTGTGAATAGGAAATATATAACAAAGACGGAAGAAGAGTGTCCATTGTCTTGGAACAGTCTAACCACGCGTATTAAATATACTAAAACTTTAGACGCATGCAGTTCCAAAACTACTGGTGTTTTATTTATAATTCAATCGCTGTTAGGAGCGGCAAGGCTTCCCCTTTAAAGTGGTTTTTGGTTTTTGTCGATCGGACTTTCCGTTTTCGAGATATCGTAATTTATGTAAAGGGGTAATTTTTTTAATTCGACTATCGCTGTCTTCGTCTGACGCGTCGCGCCGGATCTCTCTTTCTCGCACGTGTCTCGTGACCGAGTGGTCGCGTGACCTACTTTCTCCGAGTCACGTGACTTGACAAGAATGTAAACAAACGCTTCGGACACTTATATCTCCGGAACTAGCCACCGCATCGACTTGAAATTAAAATCGCTATATCTCCGGAACTAATAACGCTATCGACTCGTACAAACGCTCGTTTTAAAGGGCATTTCATCCCCTATCCAATGACTACACAAACTACCCCATTTTATGCTGTCTTCCATGTCTATTTTTACATTTACTTTGACGCTACATACCCAAAGAAGTTTCAACAATTCCTACTGATCCTACAATCAATGAAAATTAATTTAAATATAAATGCAGGAGGTTTGCGTAATTACTAGCCAGTACTTATCCTTAAATAATTCTTTTCTCCAAAACTGACTACGGTATCGTCTTGCAACAAAATTCGTTTTCAATTACTAGAAAGGAAAAGTAAATTCCAAGGAACAATAAAATTACAGTTGACGTATACAATTATTACAGTTGTTGGAACGAAAGTGTTGCAGCATTTTTGCGAATAATAGAAGTTTCTTCTGCCAGTTTCTTGCCGAACGGAGTTGGTTGTTTTCCTGCCAATGGTCGAGACCCGTTGTAACAATAACAGTTACGGAACAAAAGCTCTTAATATCGTGGCATTTCCATTAAATGATTCGATTGTTATTTAAATTCGGTTTTGGTTTATAATCTTCAGAATGGTACCATTATGAACTGCTGGACATTCCAACGAGTTTATCGTTTATGGAACGCGAATAAACGAATTCCTTTAAACCAAACAATTAAAGCGATCGATAGCGAAGCGTAATGAAAATACGGCGAACCGCGAATTGGTTTGGCCGCTTAAACAGTTGAGCCATGAAAGGCGAGAACGGTTTGATATTTTTTAGAAAGGTACGGTTCTTCCGGTGTGTTCGTTTCCGCTGCTAAAAAGGACACGGATTTGTTTAACTTTATTTTCACCGATTTATCGTAACGCGTTTCAAACCATTGACACCACCGCAGAATGGAGCGACGAATAACAAAATATTGTAATAAATTATACACTCCCGTTCAATGATGAGATTGATTTCATTCGAATCACACGTCCCATAGCCCTACCTTTTCCAATACTGCCCGAAATAATTTCGGACCGCCTCGTGGAAGTCGAGAGACGAAGGCTCACATTTGTAAAAAAATTAATTCACTTTTATTATTCCTATATATGAGCGTACATATGTATATCATTTCAGATATCACTTCTGATACATTTGGCAACGTATAACCATTACTGCTGGCTACTGAAAGTCTCTCCCAGCCTCTGATGGCCTCTCCTGACCGCCGCTTATATTTCTGACGACGTATAACAATTGCAACATGCCACTGCTTGCCCCTGCTGGTCTCTGCTTGCCATTCCTTGCCACTGATGGCCTCCACTGGCCTCCGCTGGCCTCTGCTGACCACTGCGGACCACCACCGATACTTCCGACAACGTGTGACGATTACTACATGTTACTGCTTGCACCTGCTGGTCTCTGCTTGCCTCTGCAAGCCTCTGCTGGCCCCTGCTGACCACTGCTGACCATCACCGATGCTTCCGACAACGTGTGACGATTACTACATGTTCCCCCTTGCCCCTGCTGGTCTCTGCTTGCCTCTGCAAGCCTCTGCTGTCCCCTGCTGACCTCTGCTGACCCCTGCTGACCCCTACTGACCCCTACTGACCCCTACTGACCCCTACTGACCCCTACTGACCCCTACTGACCCCTGCTGACCCCTGCTGACCCCTGCTGACCCCTGCTGACCCTTGTTAACAACTTCTGCCCTGATATATATGTATTAAAACATTGTATAATGTAAATCTATTGCAATAAATGATATAATTACAAAGAATTCTATGTGTTCTCATCATTTCTTACCTTTATTTTCCTCTCCAAGTCATTACCTTAGTTCTAAGACTCCCTGAAACTCCTTGGTTTCCCTGAACCCACTAGGAAGTCCTCAAACACCTCGCAAGTCCTGAAACTCAGAACTTTGCTAAAAATTCAGGGTTTCTAAGAAATTCCAGGACTTTCCAGCTGTTTCAGGACTTTCCAACTGTTTCGGGGCTTTCCAGCTGTTTCAGGGCTTTCCAGCTGTTTCAGGCCCTTTTCGTCGTTTCAGGACTTTTTCGTTGTTTCAGGGGGTTTAGTTGTTTCAGGGCTTTTTCGTTGTTTCAGGCCTTTCCAATTGTTTCAGGGGTTTTAGGGGTTTCAGGGATTTTTAGTTGTTTCAGAGATTTTTAGTTGATTCAGGACTTTTTCGTTGTTTCAGGGATTTTTAGTTGTTCCAGGACTTTTTCGTTGTTTCAGGACTTTCCAGCTGTTTCGGGCCTTTCGAATTGTTTCAGGGCTTTCCAGGTGTTTCAGGCCTTTCCAATTGTTTCAGGACTTTTTGGGAAATCGGCGAAATTTTCGAGCAAAAATTTTTCGACGAAAAAAATGAATTCTCGATTTCGCCAACAAGTACGAGAGCTGGACACTTTGAGAATCCAATTTTAACCGGGAAAACGGTCTCTTAAAACTAAGGCAATGATTTGGAGAGGAAAAGGAAGGTAAAAATGATGAGAAGACATAGAATTCTGTTAAATTATATCATTTATTGCCATAGATTTACATTATACAAGGCTTTAATATATATACATCATATCAGAAGTTGTCAGCAGCGGTCAGCAGTGGTCAGCAGAAGACAGCAGAGGTCAGCAGAGGCATGCAGAGACCAGCAGGGGCAAGCAGTAACAAGTAGTAATCGTTATACGTTGTCAGAAGTAACAGGAGTGGTCAGCAGCGGTCAGTAGAGGGCAGCGGAGGCAGGCAGAAGTCAGTAGTAATCGTTGTACGTTGTCAGAAATATAAACGGTGATCAGCAGAGGCCAGCAGAGGCATGCAGAGACCAGCAGGGGTCAGCAGTAACAAGTAGTAATCGTTATACGTTGTCGGAAGTATCAGGTGTGGTCAGCAGTGGTCAGCAGGGGCCAGCAGTGGCTTGCAGAGGCAAGCAGAGACCAGCAGGGGCATGCAGTAACATGTAGTAATCGTTACACGTTGTCGGAAGCATCGGTGGTGGTCAGCATTGGTCAGCAGAGGCCAGCAGTGGCAAGGAATGGCAAGCAGAGACCAGCAGGGGCAAGCAGTGGCATGTTGTAATTGTTATACGTCGTCAGAAATATAAGCGGAGGTCAGGGGAGGCCAACAGAGGCTAGGAGAGGCTGGCAGTAACCAGTAGTAATCGTTGTACGTTGTCGGAAGTATCAGGTGTGGTCAGCAGTGGTCAGCAGGGGCCAGCAGAGGCTTGCAGTGGCAAGCAGAGACCAGCAGGTGCAAGCAGTAACATGTAGTAATCGTCACACGTTGTCGGAAGTATCGGTGGTGGTCAGCATTGGTCAGCAGAGGCCAGCAGTGGCAAGGAATGGCAAGCAGAGACCAGCAGGGGCAAGCAGTGGCATGTTGCAATTGTTATACGTCGTCAGAAATATAAGCGGAGGTCAGGAGAGGCCAACAGAGGCTAGGAGAGGCTGGCAGTAACCAGTAGTAATCGTTGTACGTTGTCGGAAGTATCAGGTGTGGTCAGCAGTGGTCAGCAGGGGCCAGCAGAGGCTTGCAGAGGCAAGCAGAGGCAAGCAGAGACCAGCAGGTGCAAGCAGTAACATGTAGTAATCGTCACACGTTGTCGGAAGCATCGGTGGTGGTCAGCATTTGTCAGCAGAGGCCAGCAGTGGCAAGGAATGGCAAGCAGAGACCAGCAGGGGCAAGCAGTGGCATGTTGTAATTGTTATACGTCGTCAGAAATATAAGCGGAGGTCAGGGGAGGCCAACAGAGGCTAGGGGAGGCTGGCAGAAGTCAGTAGTAATCGTTATAAGTTGTCAGAAATATAAGCGGCGGTCAGCAGAGGCCAGCAGATACCAGTAGAGACCGCGAGACGTTGCCAGTAGCCTGTAGTAATCGTTATACATTGTCAGAAGTATCAGGAGTGGTCAGCAGCGATCAGCAGAGGCCAGCGGAGGACTGTAAGAAAATTCAAAAGTGTGCCTTTCTCTCTCGACTCCCACGAGGCGGTCCGAAATTACTTCGGGCAGCTTTGGAGAATCGAGAAAGAGGGCATGTTTGCCTTTGTCGACTTTCCGAAACTCCACGAGCTCACGTACACGCGATCTGGCATGCGTGAGTAGGGCACCGTCGATGCTTTAAAGTTAATATAAAATTGTCGGATTCCATAAACGCAACGTTGACGAAGATTTACATTCCTGTATGGTGGTTATTAATTTGATCGATCGTTCCGATGATTATTGCAAAAGGTGTACGCTTTAATTCCTCGATACACAGCCACGGTCCTGTTGTCAACTTGTTATGAAATATCGCGCGAAACTCCATTTTTCTTAAAAGTAAGAAAAGGGACTAAAAGTTCACTTGTCAACCAAGGGGCTCGAATGATGAATGTCCGGAACATTTGTTTCGAAGTTCGTGCTCTCTATAATCAATAAATTTCACGCCGCCGTTCGACTTTATAAAAATTCCGAACTGCGGAAACGAGGACACCCTCGTTTACTTGAATTTTCTCGAACAACGATGTGTTAATAATTAAAGTGCCGCAATTATATGGAAAAGACAAGAGTCGTGGATCCATTGGCGTTGCACCTAAACTTCGAATAACGTCAAAGGAAGTAATCAATGGGGTCGAATCACGAGGATCTTGACGGGCAATTAGCGTCGTCGTTTCGCGAGATAATTCTGGCTCCCAACTTCGATCGCAATAAAGCCATTGTTTCGCCGACTGTATGGTATCCACTGCTATCTTGCTCGTACCACATATCCTGCGAGTTAATGCGAATCAATTCTGGCCGCGAACAGTCGCTTATCGTACGCCGCGACTGTCGAGTGCTTGGCCATCTTTATTTACAAAAAATATACGAGCCCATCACTCCCGCGGCCAATAATCCGCACCAAACGCTGACGCATTGCGGATGCAGTGGCCCCTCTTGCGTTTCGCCAAGATTCTCGACACTCCAAAACGCGACAATTATAATAACAAAAGTTATTCAACGAAACCATCGAGATAATAATGGATTTTCAATGATCAACGAACGAATTATTTTGCAACCGTAACTTAAAGAGGTGTCCAACAGAAGCGATCAAAGAACCCTGTAACGAGCTAAACAAAAATTACGGGGAATGAAGTGAATCAGACTCCGTGTTCGTCGATGCTCGGAATAGAGAGGTTTCACCTCAAATGTTATTTAAAATAAAGCCATTGGCCATTGGGATCCGAGTGCAAGAGCACGATACGAGGGGTTGATTCCAGCCAGAGTTTGCTCGGAGAAAGGGTGATATGGTATAGCAAGCAGCCTACAAGGGCCAATTTTTGGCGAACAAGACGGTTCAGGATTTACGGAGCGAAAGGGCCGGTTCCTTTAGAATTCGGACGAGTCGAGCGACGTCGGTCTTTAGCGCGAATGCGGACATTCATGGCGGTCGCGACCACTTCGCTTCTTAGTCTGTCCGTTTCTAATTAAAAGAGCATTGCCGCGGTTCCGGGAGGGTTGGGAGGGCCGAGGGAGGGAAGCGGGTTTTCACGGGCCGACGGTGAATCGGGTTAAGTCCGCATGAATTTCCGCGACGACGGGCGAGCCGCTTCGCCTTTTGTCGCGTATTCCTCGCCCGTTTCTCGGCCAGCCCCGGTAATTACTAAATATCGTGCGAAACTGCCGTACGCTCGGGATCGTCTGCGGAGAAACGAAGATTAAGTTAGCTTCCCGGCTAATTTCACTGCCGTTTCTCTTTCGTCCCGCACCGGGGGAGCGTCCGTTCACGAGGAAAATGCTCGTTCGAAATTCGTTTCACGCCTACGAAGCCTTTTAAACACGCTCCATTTGGCACGCTGTAGAAATTTTTTGGCAAGAAAAAAAAATTTTTCAAATCGTTCTAACAAAATTATTTTCGGTTGCAAGAGTCGATTACAATCATTTTTGGTCATTACACATACCCCCGAAATCCTAACCATTTTCGAGAAAAAAATTCCTTACCGAAAATATAATGTCTGACCATACGTTGATATGTTCCCCTGAAATTTCATATGTATGTTTAAAACATCATAACTCCTGAACGGATTGGACGATTTTGATGTTTAAAAAGGCAAACGACGCGTATTTTGATGGACAATATGTAGAAATTACAAAAATATTCGGAAAGTTGTTCCTTAACCCCGTAAAACTACAAAAACCCCATAAACATGGTCCAATTTTCAAACGGGCATAACTCCTACAATAGTGAATATATTTCAATGAAACTATTTTCTGAAGTGGAGCTCATAGGTACCTACAAAAAAGTATTAGACAACTTTTCTATAGGGCGTCAAACAAAATTACTAAAAATCGAAAACGAATTTTAAGAATAATCGACAGGGGGTAGGTGCCTAAAATTCTCGGCGAAAATGAAAAGTTTCAAATCATTCTACAAAAATTATTTTTGGTTTCGGGGGTCAATTACAATCATTTTCGGTCATTACACATACCCCCGAAATCCTACCCACTTTCTAGAAAAAAATTCGAGAATGTGTGAAATTTTTCGACGGAAAAGAAAAATTCCAAATCGTTCTGGAAAAATTATTTTCAGTTGCAGGGGTCAAATACAATCATTTTTGGTGAATAGACATACGTCCGAAATTCCACGCGTTTTCGAGAAAAAAAATAAATAAATGTTATCAACACTGTGCAAATCATTTATAAATCGCTATCACGTTTCGGAGCCCAAACGAGGGAAACTGAGCTGCAAGAAAATAGAAGGCAAGGTCCATCGTCGTGTCAATTATCGACGTAACGCGTACAGATGTCCAGGAATAAATGGATTCGGGCGTTCGGTCGAAGTTTGTTCCGCGATCCAATCGTCGGGATGGTCCGCGGAGCCATCGAAGAGCGAAGATTAAGTTAGCTTTCCAGCTAATTTCAGGCGTTTCTTTCGTTCCGCGGGGCACACGGCTTCTTTGAGAATTTTAATTAAAACGGATTCGTCCCGTGAAAGGATTCCGCGAGCGGACGGAAACGCCGACGGCGATCCCCGTTTCCTTCCGCGGACTTCGTAAACTTTCCGATCGCGAAGTTTCTTTTCGCGCGATACCTATTGCATCCATTTTCCACCTTTTTCCCCTAACCCTCCCGCCCCCCTCGTCGTCCCCATTTTTCCGCGAGCCCTCGCCTTGCACGCCGTCGTTGTCGCGCGCCGGCCAAACAGCGTCGGGAGCGTCGAGACGGACAAAAAGCCGCGGTCGGCTGGTGTAACTTTAATTAAAAATTTCAAGTTTCTGGACCGCCATTCTACCCCCAAGAGGGGGTGGGGGGTGTGGAGGAATAACGAGGCCAAAGTGAAACGTATTAAAAAGTTTATTTCCACTTTTATTGTCGCCTTGCTCCGCGACGAGAAAAGAAAAGAGAGGGTCGAACGTAAGGGGGTGGAGGGGCTCCTTGGTTCGAAGCAATCTGCTTCTTCCGGGGTCTCCCGACGACGGATTTCCGATCCCTGACCTCCCCGAGCCCCTGACAACGCGATCCCCTAATTTCGACGCGTTTAACCCTCCGGGCGCCGCCCCATTGCCACGAGACGAGCTTCGGAAACCTGTTAACCCCTGGCAGGGTTAAATTCGCCAAGCCTTGGAATTACGGGGCTACGCGGAGTCTCTGTTTTCAGATTCTTGAAACAAATCCATTCTCTGAACGAATTCAAGCAAAATTAAATGGGGTTGAAAGACTACTGATAATTAAATCGTACGTCAAGACTCGTTTTAGTTAGCTCGAATCCCTCAAAAGATTATCGTTGTCGTTTTAAAGAAGACGTTAACAGGCCATTGCAACAGTATTAATGATGATTAATGTAATTGTAAAGAAGTATTAGTAATTTCATCCCCCTTTTTGAACCATCTCGCGACCGTAGTTCCCGTTGCAGCGAAATATGGAGTTCCGAACGCATGACATTTCGGGTAATTGATTTGAAACAGCGTTGAAAGCAAAATTAAATGGGTTTGAAAGACTACTGATAATTAAATCGTACGTCAAGACTCGTTTTAGTCAGCTCGAATCCCTCAAAAGATTATCGTTGTCGTTTTAAAGAAGACGTTAACAGGCCATTGCAACAGTGCTTAGTATATTAATGATGATTAATGTAATTGTAAAACAGTATTAATAATTTCACCCCCCTCTGTGAACCTTCTCGCGATCGTAGTTCCCGTTGCAGCGAAATATGGAGTTCCGAACGCGTGACATTTCGGGTAATCGATTTGAAACAGCGTGGAGCGTAAGTTAGGAGCGGAGCACTATGCGTCTTATCGGTATCAGTTGCTAAGCTTATCATCGGGCTTACGACGTTGCTGACCACTTCGATGGGAGGGCGGTGTGGGGGTTGCTTATGGTCGTCGGGGGGGGGGGTTAACTTTCCACGAGCGTGGCCGTTCGACGCGCTAAGCGTAATATAGAGCGTTTGCGGAGCCTGCTGCTAATCCCAATATCATTCCACGCGATATTACAGCAACGACGTAAGACGTTTACCCTCGAGTCGCGTGGTATAAACAGACGCCGGGAGGGTCTTTCATTAACGAGCCGTGTGATTGGCAAATTTTCCGGGCCACGCTGCCGCGTCGACGGGAATCTGATTTGCTCAACGAAACGCGTCGATACCGGGAGCTAAAAAGTCACCCACGATATCGATGCTCCACATCCTCCAAATCAATTCCAGAGTCGTAATGATAAATAATAAATATGGAAATTCAACGATCAAATTTCTAAACAGAAGTTGCGTTATTTCGTCGTCGAGCCTGGTCGAATTCGTTGGATTCGGTTGATGTTCGAAATTTACCGCAACGAGATTATAATTAACTAGATTTGTTCTGTACAGCCCGGAGAAGGTAAGATCCACACTGGCAAGAGGTCCAGAGTAAACATCAAACTTAATTAACTCAGCGATCGAAGGGCCATCAATATTCCAGACCATGAATAATTCCGTGGACAGAAACATACTTGAAGCCCTGCTCGTATTTCACATTTCCTTCTTCTGGATTCCATCTGTTATGCAAGTTCCACGAAGGTGGTTCAATACGTTGCAATCGCCTAACAGACATTGTTAGACTCTTAATGTTGCACGAACTCTTCGTCGCGGTTGAAACTAGCACGATTAATTAATAAATCGGTGCAAAGTTATTAGATCACTGGACTCTACGAAATAAAACGAGTACCAAGAGTATATCTGTCGCGAGCTTTCATTTTATTTCGATTCAAAGGTTGATATTATGAACCACGAGAAACTCCAGAGAAGCGTGTAACCTAAGTACTGTATGTTTGAGAGAAGTTGGCCAGTAGGGCGATGATTGGGCTTTGCAAAACTCCGAACTGGAGTGGGGAGCCAATCAGACCAGCGTTCTTTTTAATAGACAACTTCTCCTGAATGCACAGTAGACAGAGTGACCTATTTTGAATTAAAATAAAAACTCTAGGACGCATCGTTGACTTTTTCACGCGTTTTAAACAGTGTCAAGGGTCGCCAGTGAGCCAACGATGTTATAAGAGTGGGTTAAATTGGAAAATGGCGTACGAAGGATCGCGTTCGAGGTATTTCTCCGTAATCCGTCACGATACCGAAGCGTTTCCACGCGAGTCGACCGACGTCGGACGTCGTGGCGGGCGTTTTAAGATATTAGGTTCGCGGCGACCCGACAGAAGGTGTACCGGGGGATACCGAACATGTATAAACGTCGCGCGAACTGTATCCACGGACGTCGGAGCACGGTCGGATACTCTAATTCTATAGAGTATCCCGCGGGACCGCGGGCGAGGAAAATGGATTGCCCGGCTCCCGTCTCGTTCCTTATTCAAAATAATGTGAAGCATAGGTACCGTCGTGGTTCCTCCGTCCAGGAAATTGCCATTCCGACGCTCCAGTTTCTGGTCTTAAGGGGAACTTTTTGTTAATTAAACGTCGCGAACCCGAGGATGGGACGGGGGGTTGGCGAGATGGACAGAGACGCGAAGGAAAAGAAAAGCCAACGGGGGACCAGGTTAACGTTTCCGTTCGAAAAGTTTCCCCCGCGTACGAACGTACCCGCGCGGATAAGTAATTCCGCGGCTGCTTTTATACCGAACCGAACGAGCCTCGAAAACCGTCGGGGATGGAATTTTGCAAAAAGCTGGCCAAGATTATCCGCGGATAATCTTCCGCGATAGGATTCGCGGGAATTCGAAAGGAATACCGTCTGATGATTATCGTTCGCCTCCGCGGCGGACTTTCCCGCAAGTATATCGATCTTGCCAAGAACGGACCGAGGAACGAGTTCTATGGCTCGAGGATCCGTTTGCGAGCTTAGGTTTTTTGGGTAACTGATCATCAAAAGCGTCGCGTTAATGTAAGATTTTATTTTAAATAATTCGAAGAGTAATAGAGTTTGCAAATTCACACGTCTGACCAGCAAAGTACTCTTTCTACTTAAGGTCTACTTTCTCGAAAATATCGCGAGAAAAGCAACGTGGAGAATATTATAGATATTTCGAGCGTGTAAATTCCGAATGCCAGAAACGCTCGAACGTGTATAGATGCGAGAAGGGGTGGAGCGTTTCGACCGCGGATAATTAATTAAAAGCTGCGAATTTTCGTCGAGGCCTAGATGGACATTTTAGATTCGCGCCTGCCACCGCAATTGCAAGTGTCATTTGCACTCTCGTCCCACGAACCGCATTGGTTTTGCGGCGTTCGAATCGTTCGACTAATCAGTGGAGCTGCGTTTGACCGTAGGAATGCGCGAACGATGCCCTTTGTGGGGCTAGAGATCTTGAAAAACGTCGAAATACTTTGAGTTTCGAACCCTTTCGTGCCAGAAGAGGAAAGATGAAAGTTAGGAAGGGTAGAATCGCGTTAGAGGAGCTGTCCTTTGGTTCTCGAAGGTTTATAGCTCTTCTTTCGGTTACATGATAATGCCCAAGGGGCTTGTTCCTCGTTAACCGTGAATGTTATATCGCAATCGGGAAGTTAACGCCTTTATGCGGGTGTAAATATCAAGTTCCAAGAATCTACAGGAAAGACAAGCAGCGATGAACTCTTCAAATACTCGTGCCGAGCAAATACAGCAGACGAGCTCCGGGGATTATCACGCTTCAAACTTTACTTTATTACTTGAAAACCGTCGTAAAATGAGATTCTTGAAGGGGCGGACGCTGATTTTGTCCGGGCACCGGGTCCATTTTATCCGATATCTGTTGCAGACCGACTTACGAGAATCTCGGGGTATTCCGGGATTAGCGAAACGATCTACGCGATCGAAACGAAAAGGAAACGTTTATCTTAACTTCGAGGATCTCTCGACTGTAACAGATGTTTATGCAGCACGTTTTCCAATTATTTCTTGACGCTGAATCTGTGTCACGCGTGTTAAAAATTGAAACGTCCTGCAGAAATACACGAAAGTGACAAACGCGAAGGAACAGCCGTTCAGTCGTGAATAATCGAACAATACGTTTGTGGAAAGTGGCAAAATTCGCGGACGAAAATTTAATTATTCGAAACAGCGACGAGTTCGAGCGAGGTTTACCGTGGCTGGAACGAGTCTTAAAGGGATTCGTCGATAAATTGATTTGCAATTCCCAATGGCAATAAATACAGTTTCTGGAACAAATTTTAACCTGTTTCCATCCAGAGCCGATCCAATTTTGTCACTTTCCATTATGGCCCCGCGAATCCCTCCACCGGAATAATGGCATTCTCCTATTTATTCTAATTGTATCTTCTATTTCACCGATCTCGTTTCCGTTTCGCCGTAACGCGTTCGCTGTTAGCGTTTAAATTTCCAGGAGCCAATAACCGTGCACCGACTTGGCGTCCCGTACACATCGGATCGCATTTATTCTCTACTTTATGATGTTTTACTCGGTTTGTTGTATATTCTTCCGTTCGCCGCGATAAGGGCGCAGTATTTTCACGGATTACAGAGGGGGGGGGGTGGCGTGCGTAGAAACGTCACGGGATGCAATAAAACTTCCACGGAGCTGTAATGGGATACCGTTGCGCGGTGCACTGTAAAACCAGCCACTCTCGAGCCGCGTCAAATGAGCCGTGATAAATTCTGACGGATTATTAGGATCGTGAACCGAAATTAGACCAACAGAGACTCGATAAAAGTTCGCGATAAAATTGGAAACAGAACCGAAACTGTGGAGAGAAATTTTTCTATGGGAGGCTTCGTTCTCGAGAAAATCGAGTTTGAAAGATTCGTCTGTTAATTGTTAATTATTCCTGCATTGCTTGGATATTAAAAATAATGTGTGCTTATTTAGCATTGAGTTTGCCATCGAAAACGTGGAATAGTATTTTCTTGTACGATGCTTGGTTTTCGAGATAATCGAGATTTAGTACGAACGTCACTCCAGCGTCTGACCAATATCGAGTATTACTACTTGCAGAATTTTATAAACGTTCTTGGAGATGTTTTATCGGGATTTTTATTGTAGATTGTATTATTCTTTGGTTAATTGGAGTTATGTGAAACAGATATGGGTATGTGTATGAATAGGAAATGGTCTTGAATGTGAAAGTAAGTAGAAATAGTCGATATTGGTCCGACATCGATATACCGAATAGTCGTTCTAAAATCGATTTTCTTGGCATTGAGGCTTTCTCGGGGGAGTTAATTGTAGTGCAAATATTCAGTTTAGTTTTTCGTAACGTATCATCGCCCTTTTCGTTATGCTATAATCCCCCGTCCCGTCACGTATGCTGCCACTTAAAAGTTTCCAGCAGGCTTTGATCCTTGCGGAAATAAACTTCTGTATGGACATACGATGCCTGGTTCAGTAAAAGTTTCGCTCTTTCCTATTAAAATTACGTCACTTGGGGGCAACATAAAATCCCTTTCATGGCTGATATTTTATTTTATCGATCAACACATCGACACTTATATTTCAGACAAAAGTTAGACAATTTTGAGGGGTGTATGGAAATAATTTCTTTACTGTTAAGTCGAAATGATAGCTAAAAGTCCAGAGGCAGTTTGATGAAGGTAAAAATTGGTTCCCCGTGAAGCCGAAACGCGCCTTGAGGATGGCGGGGGTATGGTTCCCGTGGATCGAAAGCTGGAAAATTCGTTAGACGCGAGATCGGCGGTATATTTACTGCGATAGCTTTCGCCGCAGTCCAACAAATACCGTGGGCAAAGTGGCTCGTGTGCGTATCGGATTGCATTACCGTCCCGGCCAATTACTACGATTGGACGGCCAGGGACGATATTTCTTTTTGCCGGTGGACGAGCAAGTAATCGTATCTGCCCGGGCGAAATCCCGCATCGGGGGGATTCCGACGCGGGCGCGTCGATTTTGCATTCTCCGAACCAATTGCCTCGGTACACGGAATTACGGGGATGCCTTGCATCCGCGGCGATCGGGTTCACCTCGGCTCGTGCGATTGATTTCCCGTTCGAAACGCGTCGCGACGAACGATTATCCAACCCCGTACACCCTCCTCCTCGTCGATCGGTTCGCGCGTCGCGATGATCCTTCCGGCAAATCGCTCCGATGGAAACCAGTCTCTTAGAGAGCGCGAATCTACCTCGGAGCACGATGACGTCAAAGCGGATGGATCGATCGAGAGATTTATTGCCGCTGCGGGGACACTGAAATTTCCACGCGAACCTCCCTACGAACCGTAAGGTTCATCCCTGGAAGATGCAATTCCAAATCGAGGGTCTGCAAAGCATTTCTATCTATAGGGTTTTCTAATCTATTTTTTTTGTGATCTGTTGTTTACATTTTCTGGAACTACGAAGGGATGGAAATTGCTTTAGATAACAAGTAACAAATATAGGAGTTTGTTACGTGGTCTTGAGAGATTTCAAGCATCTGGTAATCAATGATACATCGCAAGAGAGATATTTATAGCGTGAAGTTTTGGAAAATTCAAGTTATGTCTCAACTCTGTTGACTATTCTATTTCATGAATCGAGTCTCCATCGTCCGATGTTTTCAAAAATTAGCAATAAGAAATAGGTTCTGGTCTCGTCCGTGTCTCGAATGGACCGTTCTCGATCCATTTGTCCAAGGGACAATGGACAAGTTGTAGCAACGGCGTATCAGAAATAACAACTGGAAAGTACACCCGCGTCTAATATATGCGACCGGAGGGAAAAAAGGAAAGCGGTCGCGGAACGGGCGATATATCACCGGGAGGGGGCGAAAAACACTCGTTTCCACGACTTCGCGAGTTCGCGGCCGGAAAAACATTCGCGACGAACCAGCTCCTCGACCGACCGGGGCGGGGGGCGGATGTAAAAAGTGTCTGGTGCGCCCGATACGGTCTTCGCGGCGGTTGATTCGACTCTGCGCGGTCGCCGTGGAAAAGAACTACCAAAGAACGTGAAACCACGCGAAGTGACCCCTTGCCAAACAGTCTTTAAAATATATTTAACTGCACAGATCCACTTCCTTAAACTTTATTACGATGGGCCAAGTATGATATGAATCGTCAGGAAATGGGTATTTTGGTAGCTTTCTAACTTGGAAGAACATTATTTTTTTAATGGGGTACAACATTTATTCTTTTTCGTGACGTTATCTGAACTGAAACAATTCATTCTCAAATTGAAATGATACTCATGGATTTTAGCTAGTTTACGAAGATGATTACTAATAAAAATTTAAAGTTAAAATGTTAAAGAATGGTCCAGAAATATTGGCAAGTAACGAGCCCCCCAAAATTTTCGAGTTAACTCGAGAAATGTCCTCCCTATCATCGATTCATCTTCCAGCGTAGAGTCGGCCTTTTCCAGCCTTTATACGATAGTAATAGCGGCGCGGGGGTGGATGGCCGAGGGCTAAGGGCGAAAGAAAAACCGGACGCAAACTGCTGTTTCATCTCCGACTCCGCCAAGTTGGCAAGACCGCCGTTCTGTTTGCTTCCTAATTACGGAACGAGAGGGAGAGAATAAGACGCACGAGTGCCGGGGGAACAGGTTTTCGAGAGGCACAGGGGGTGGACGAGAGGTAAGAAAGCGCGGTGAAGACGCGGCAAGATGGGGGAAGACGGAGGGAGGACAGAGGCCGGGGCGAATTCAACTCCGGGGCGCTCGCGGAATTAAGATTCCATCGTGCAGTCGAGTTTTGTGTGTGCCTTGCAATTTCCTGGTTAACCCGACCGTTCCCTCAGACGGTGCTCGATCGTGCCATTTCTTTGCGCGCTTCACGGGGAAACCGGGAGTGATTACGTCGGGCTCGAGTCCTGTCGGTCGTCCTACCGCGGTGTTGTTCCTATCGAGTGATCGCCAATTGCTATGCCGGTAATGCTGTCGAACCACCCCCGTTCGAGCGCTAATTAATTCGAACATCTTACTATTCGAGCGCAGCTCGTGACCGTTTGGGTATTTGGGGTGTTCGAGTGGAGGGTGGGTCTCTGGTAATTACTCTTTTTTGAAGATTATTTCTCCAGGATGCCCCTTGGAAACCTTTTGGAATGTCTTGACTTGCGATTTAATCCCATATAATTTCTCAAACGTGCGCTATTTAATTTTGTTTAAAGTTGTAAGAGGAATGACCACAGAAAGGAACAAATTTGTTTCACGAATGGCTCGCTGATATAAAAATGTGAGAAACGGTTGATAGCTCAGGGCTCTAGTCTTCACATAAACGTGAACGTGAACGTGAGAGAACATAATTTGGGAAATAATAAATCTCATAAAAATGAAGGTGCTAAAATTGTTGGCTACAGAGCATAACTGAGTCATCTGCAATACGATTATTACCCATTGTAATAGAAAGTATACGTCTCCAACCATCGCGAATGGACTCGTCGCAGCCTGTAATACAAAGATGGCGTCCCAAGAGGGTAATTTTTGTCCGCGAGCGTAAAAAAATAAGGACTCGGGAGGGCGTATCGGTGCTCATCGGGGCGAAACAGAGCGAATTATTAGCTTCCCCGGTTGCCGGGCAACGAAATTGCCGCTAGGTCGGTGGCAATTTCAATCTATTCTCGTTGTTACAGGGCCATGTACGGGCAGCGAAGCGGGGTGACCCGTGTGTCGATTGATAGCGAAATTCCACGGTCCTCCGCGGCCTTCTTTTTGCCCCTGTTAGTTACGCAAATCGCTCGTGACCGTCCGGCTTTTAAAACACGGCTCGTTCGAGTAATTAGTGGACCGATCGGCCGCCAATTTGCGGACTACTGCCGCAGGGCGCACCACGCACCCTCTTCGACGCGCGATTCGCCCCTGGACAACGCGCTCCCGCTCTCGAAAATCGGGGCCAGTCGTCAAAACTGACTTTGCATCGCAAAGGTTGCCCCTGCAAACGCTTTTCGATCGAAATAAAAAGTTTCTCGATCGATCCTCTGCAATTAGACCGTGGTCCTTGGGGCAAATTCGTATTTTTATATATAGAATCAATGATATCTTCTACTAATGATGTCTTCTACTATCCAATTTATCTTACAAGACTAATTTTATTTATTTCGTAACTAATAATCATCGATTAAATATCTAGACTCTGACTCGAGCATCTCTTCTCGATGCACAATTCTTAATGGTTGCTCGACCATTTCTATTTCTATGAGATTAAGAAATTTCCAGCGCATCGATCGTTAGTTTTTGTTGCCCGAAAACTACGTAAAAAGACCCCCAAATTGCGACGTTCTCCAATTCCCCGAACGCGCCGGTGCACCTCCTTGGAGAACCGAATTTCAGCTGGCCGGGTAAAAGTCGCGCCAAGGGAAGCTCGTTGCGCTTTTTCGTCGTTCTCGAGCACACAGACCGGGTCTCGTTTACCTCGCAGGTGAAACTTCCCCTTTAAAAGGTTTTTTTTCCTCGCCGGGAGTTAGGTAGTGGCAGCGAATTTCGAGGGTAGCCACTGCTAAGTCCACGAACCGCGCCCCGGTTGCTTCGCTCTTTTTTCGGCCCTCGGGTTTGCGTGTCCCCGTCCTACGATATCCTCTTCCAGCGCGACGCGTACAACCGAGCCACCCGTGGTGGGTAAAAAAGAAAAATGGGAGAAACCGAGAAGAAGCGACACGGTAGACGGGACCGGGTCGGGTAAACGCATTTAGGTACACAGAGGAAAGTTCGGACGTGCACAAACATGCGCTTAGGCGCGCATACACGCCGACGCGCATATAAACAGACTAGATACACGGAAACGGTAAACACACGTATCGACGGGGCTCACACATTTTCACCTCGACCGGTCGATAGAGCTCGTGTCCTGGTGTACGTTCGGGGCTGAGTGTCGTAGACCGACGCGCTTCGCGGATATTTTCGACCCACGGGGTGATTCGCGCCTCTTCATGAAGATTCCTCTTTTCACGGAACAGGGCCAACCCTCTGTCGATGGGACATCCGGTCAACTTTGATTTACTAGTCGTTGCTTAAAACCACATACATACGTCGTACGTACTGTCGAGTCGCGATCTGTGCTTTGGTAAAAATTTGCAAATGGTTCAAAATTAGAGAGAATAAATTGCAATTTTCAGTGATGTAGACGTTTCTGCTCCTTCGAAATTGAAGAGTCGTGAAATTGAACTCTTAGATCAGTTTATCGTCTCCAGAAAGATATTCTTGAGAAATATACTATTTGCCACATTGAACTATTTAATGATAGAACACAGATGAATAATCCCACGAACGTTATTTTGAGTGTTAAGGTCCGGGATCGTGATTCGAAAGCGCGAGACCGCGTCTGGGAAATTTAATTTTGCGAGCAATTTTGGGAATTCGAGGCTCCGGTTTGCCGGATATTCCGGACAACGGCCCCCCACGGAGGATTTTAGCGCGGAGAAGGAAGAGATCGGGGGGTGGGAGTTAGGCGCAGGAGATTGCGGTAAGGAAGAGCCGGAAGTCCTTGACCGAATTGCCGTGTTCGGGCGAATCAATCGTGTTAAGTGCTCGTACGGGCAATCCAGCTAATTTCCTACGATCCAACCGGGAATTTCGAAGCTTGTCAGGGGCTGCGGGACCAGCTGCCGGTCCCCCGTCTTTCGCAACACCGGCTGAAATATCCAAACAGGAGAGCCACGCGGATTTAGCTGTCGCCTGGCAAGCCATCGAAGACAAAGGAGACTCCCGAAATGCGAGCAAACCGTAGAGAGAACGCGGTATTTCGCGTTACGAGTTGCAACTGTGGCCATTGTGCGCGAAAAACGTACAATCGAAATAATACAATTAATACAAAATATTAATACAGAACGCTGCGCAATCGGGTTTCAACGTCCAGCATAATTAATCCAAGTTCAAGCGTAGAATACGATTCGAATTTGTCAAATTTAATGGAAAGCAAACGCTACCGATAACAATAATAATTACACCCGAAACGAAACGAAGCCACGCTGATACAATTAATTTCATACTTTGAAAATTAATTACGGCCGAACGTGCCCGATGGTATTGCGTTTCATCCCTTAATTTTGTATTGTTTTATCAATTAACTATTCCGGCTGTAATTATGGAAATACACTATGTGGAAATCGTACGGTTGTCCAGCAGTGTTTCGAGCGGCCACGACGACGGTATAGTAATCGTCTCCCGCGAAACTCGCGACCGTTCCAGCACACCGGACGTTTCGTTCGGCGAGATTCGGAAGTATGAAGCATCGAATGGGGTAGATTCGAGATAAATGCAAAGTGCAGCGTGAGCGTAATTAATCAAACGATAACTCTGCCCCCCCCCCTGAATATCCCGCCCACACCGTCGGTCCCGGCGGTCTTGTTAATTTCGCTGATTAATGGAATTCACGGTTCGCGCGCCAGTTCATCGGCGAATGATAAGTACGACGAACGACGACGGCCGCTTGACGTTCCCCCGACGCGTGCAGAAAGTCCTCGGGATCCTGATCACCCGCGCTATTAAGATATTGCACCGGCAATCCATCTAATTTCCTGGTGATCGATGTTCCCCAGTCAACGGTTACCTGGAAACCGCCAGCCCCCGAAAATCGCCACCGCGGAAAACTTTGGCAGCTTAATGATTAATCGCGCTCAGATTTCGAGCGTTTGTCCCGTAGAATCGTATCTCCTTTTCCGTGACAGAAGAGAGCACCGTTCGGGGATCAGATCGAAGTCAATCGAGCGATCAAACGCTTCAAAATTGACGATCTCGTTTCGTTGCTCGTAATCGAAACGTGTCAGGCATTAATAAATAAATTTCGTGCAGAAATTTCTGAGATTATAGAATTAAACATCATTTTTTTGTTGGCTAGGAGGATTACGGATCCCGTTGATTGGAACGACGAAATGAATTTTAAAGAATGCTTGAAATTACAATTTTTTGATATTCGTGTCCCATTAGGTGTCGAGTTAAATTACTATTATTGCGTGCAGTTGGATGGCAGAAGAAAATTCGAGAGGAAAACCGTCCCGGGGAATTTTAATGTCCGACTACGCGTTTATCTCTACTACTGTCTGACTATGTTCGCGTTCGTTCTACTTAAATTTCTTCGATCGTCCGGGTATGCGTTATTTTCGCTGTACTTGACGATATACTAACTTCCTAATGATTATCAACGTTATTATTTTCATTAATTAAGCAATTTTAAGGGTCCTAAATCGAAAAACTCGTACGTTGCTATCAATATTAGAATATTCATTGTAATCACGATTGACCCAGAAATCGTGGTTCCACTGGTCATCGTACGTTATTTTTTTCAAAAGTCGTTACTGGAACCAGGCAAATTACCGAGAGACGTGCGTGACTCGAGCGGTCATACGTCACCATTACTGTCACACGCATGAGATGGCACGTCTGTCCCGAGGTAATGCTCTAAATTAATTAAAAAACATCACGAAAGGATCGATCCATCCCACTATAGTCAGTGTATCGATTCTCCTTACCGCGACGATAATAATGTCCACGGAACGATTGAAGAACCATGCCTTTCGCACCGTTACTGTTGTATGCTGACATTACTTTATATCCTCGAGGAATATTGTCCCTGGACAATCGATCAATCTATCTGTCGTGTTGCGTATAGAGATAGCGACAGTTTGATGGATTAAGCTTGACCACTTGCTCACTGACTCCCCTTCGTTTCTATTTAACGAAATAAAGGTCATCTTTCCGAGGCGCTGGACGATCGCCATGAACGTCCAACGATGTCACAATATGCCTCCCGTTCCACCATATTTAACTCACATATGGAAACACTTCTCAGAGTATACTTTATTCGTCTCTGTCATAAGGTTTCAAGAAAATACTTTTGTTCATAATGCATAGATGGTTTCTAAAGTAGACTTATCGCAAATACACTTTGCTAGAGAACACTTTATCTAGTAAATAGGAGCCACCGATACGACAGAAACGTTCCAATTCCAAAAATTCGACGCCTGAAATACAAATTGATTTTCTACTAGTACCCAGTTCGAAAGGGGTAGGGGGGTAAAGTTTGCAAGGTGGACGGAGGGGTAAAAAATAACAGAGCCGAGGCAGTCGTCGTCCCTTTGAACCGCGGTGTCTCGCGGCAGGAAACGCCTCCGGGCCGGAGACTTAGCGCGACAGAAACTTTCTAGACCACCCCCGGGTTCGGGGGCTGCGTACGTAAAACGCCTTGCGCGATACACAAGTGACTCAATTAAAGCAAGCAACTTCCAACGGGAAGCGGCAGAACCGACGAACAAACAGACGTGTCGGCGAGCGCTCGCCAAGTGTACACCCCCGACGTCTCGTGTCTGCACACAGCCGACGGCTGCCCGAACGTAAGTAAGAAACCCTGGTTGCTCTCGGGGTCTTTACCCAGAGCCTGGTTCTTCGCGATCTTGCCGAACAACGATGATTAAATCGAGCAACTTCGGCTTTGAGGGGTCATCGGCGCCGTTGTGGAACTGGGCCACCCAACCCTGGAAAGGGGTTTAAGTAACTCCTGAGTAACTTTACCTCCGCTATTTACAGCGGGCTGATAGCCGCCACGCTACTCGTTATTTAGAAACGTCCGCGCCAGATACGCGCGCGATTGTTTACTCTCGAAGGGCCGGGAAAATCTTTGCGTCCGCTTTTATCTTTCGTTGATGTTGGGTGAATATTTTATACGTTTTCGATGGCCAACCAACGAGATTTAATATTGGGGATTCGTAACGTAGTAAATCGTACGATAATCGGAATTCTGGAGCAATTAGCTCGACGAATCCAGGTAATTTTCGAAGGAGGGCAATATCGTCGATTCCCGGTTGAAACGAGCTCGGTAAGCGCGGGATAGGTGGAGGCACGAGGCGGCTGAGCGGGCATAAAACGACCGATAGGTGTTAATTACGACCTCTTAACAATCAAGCGCAAAACAAGGACCGTTTTCCGTTAGGAATAATGACGCGAGGGGGTGGGCGGCGGGAGTCGCGGGCGGATTAACCAGCCACTCGGGAGTCCCAGCCCTGGTAGTCGTTATTAGAAATTCCTGGAACCCTTCCGTCCCTCCAGCATCGATGTATGTGTATTAGTTTGCACGCTCGCGTCAGTCTCGCTCTTAGACAGACGGGGAATCCACGGTTGTCGTATTCGCTCTTAACTAGATTAATTGCAAAGGGCAGGCTCCTCCCGGACCATTAGGTGCATTCGAGCTAGCGTATCCAGCCGGTTGGTCGAACCTCCCGTAATTTCCCTCGGATTATTTAATTAGAAACGACACTCGTAGCAAACGGGTCTCGCTCTCTTTAGCGCGCGTTGTTCCCCGGGTTCCCTGGCTCTTCGGCGTCGCGCTAAACGTCATTAGCTCAAGCAGTGCGCGTGCTCGAGCCGCAGAGCGCGGAATCCCGCTGACGACTTCCCCGGCCTTTCGCTTTCAACCTTTCGATTAGAGTTCAAAATGCCTCGAAATTGCGCGTCGAGGGGCGCGTTTGAATTTTAAGCGTATTTTACGGCGATAAGGGAATCCGAGACGTAATTCAACGTTCCCTGGAACACTGTACTCTGTTCTCCATCGTTCTCCGCTTGTTTAGTACTCCGTTCTTAGACAATTTTAACCCCCTTGGAATTTCTAGGCCTACGAATCTCCATCGAGCCAGACAATCTCTATTTTGGACGTCGAATTTTTGAAATAGGGATGTTTGATAGTCCAGGACTACTGTGCTTTATTTAACTAGTCTTCTTTGGTATCGTTTCCATTGTGAGAAGCTCAGCAACGCGACCAAGATAATATTTCACAAAAATTTCATGAAAGAATAGCAAACATCATCGAGGGACCACCACATACAACGAATCACGAAGCCGCTCAAAGCTTCGTGCCACCATTGCATGATTTTAATTTTAATTATTAGTTTGTTCTCGTGGTCGCTATCCACGCTTCTTCCCTGGCGTAATAAATATTCCACTATCTAATATTCCGCGGGCAGCGCAGAGCCGCGAGCGTGGAGCGATCCGGAGAGTCTTTTATTAATAGTGAGCGCGCGTTAGCTCGTCGTCGCGCGTTTTCTACCCCAAACACTTGGCGACCACTTGGAGCGTTTGTCACCGGGTTGGTGATTATCGATGAAAGTGCTCGAGCCACATTAGCCGGTTACGTGGGCTCCGGCTTCACGGTTAAGCTGGCTTCCAACGCGCGCGTAACGATTTCAACGCGCGCGTCTGGTTTAATTGTGGCGCCCCGTTGCGGGAACAAAGTTCCTCCGGGGCAGAAAGACTTTTTCTTTTTCCGCTTCGAATTTTTCCACGCAGGAGGCGCGAAAATTGCTACAAAGGGCCCTCGACCGTCCGGTTCCCTTTTCTTCCTTTTCCTCCGTCGGTTCCCCCGCCACCCCCTGTCCGCGACCGCCGGTCTCCCCGCGGCAACAATCGAAAGTCGTTCCCACTTCTCGCGAGCAATTTAAAGCCCCGGATTATAATTAAAGGTAGCTGAAAGGGGCCACTCGTTTCCATCGGTCTCGCGGGTCTACTCACGTTTCCCGTGTTAGAGCCCGCGGAAAATGTCAATGCTTTGCTCATCTCCATCGGATGAGAGCCCCGCCGGGGCTACGCTCTCCGCCGCGTTTTTCCCTTTGTTTCACCGTGCTCCCGATAGAACCGTGAATCGTAATTCGACACCTGGACCCGTCCTTTTTCCGCGGCTGATTTATGCTCGCAACGTTCGACCTCGTTAGCCCGTTTACATTCGCCTCGGGAGAACATTTGTCAGAGTTGGTTTTAAGGGCTATGCGACCCACGCTATTTCGATACGTCTCTTTGGTACGCGTGCAGTTTTTAATTCGTGTTAGTTTCCAAAATATAAATTCTCGAGAAAGTGACGAGCTTGAAATTATCAGAAATTCTATCCTTTAAACACTCTTTACGAAGATTGCCTCCGCCTTAAAACCATCAGAGGATAACTTAAAAGAGTTGGCTAGATTACAAATTCTTTAGAATCTCTAAAATTTCACTAAACCCGTAACCTGAGGATTTTGTTACCCAATCAGGTGTATGCATTAGTCCATAACAATTTCTAAAATACAAGGATTACACCTGATTTTAGAATTGGGGATGATCTTCCCCAAATTTTTGCAGGTGTAATTTCGATAGAATTTCGTGTAATCTTCGCCGCCGGACGCGGGCGCTAATTACGCCCGGAAACGCGCGCTACCTTCGTATTAATTGACGTCTATTTCGCTTTCATTTACATTCAGCGCGCACAAATTCCCGCGTCTCCTAGCATTTAGCCGTCTACGGAATATTATTCAAAATTCGTAAATGTATTATTTAAGTGGCTCCTCGGCCCCGCTGCGAGCACAACACCAGACGAGAGCAATTACTTAAGCAATTTACTTATTGTCTATTATGGAACTTCACCAGCGGGGAATTCTCTACTAATCTCCGACTACACTTTCCGATTTCCAGGATCAAAGCTTCCGTTCGTCGGTTTCGTTCTGAGTCGCCAAAGATTGTCCGTCGCGTTTGATTCGTCGCAGAAAATGGGAATAGAATCGCTACGGAGGAACGCTGGAATTTCCAATATAGTTTCGTATCATCAGAAACATGCAGCCGCTATTGAAATTCTCATTCTTGTGTTTTCACCTTTAATAGAGACGGTTGAAAGAAACGCGAGGAATCCCCGTGGATATAAGTCGACGTTAACGAGCCTAGATTTAAATCCTTAATTGCGTCCGCGTTTCGTAGTATCGATAAATTAATTGCCTCGGTTTTCGCGCGTTTCGGGGATACCCCGGGCGTCGATCGAAACTCGATTATTTTCCCGAATCCGGCGCGCGATCCCGAAGTCGAATTAATTCGCCGTCGTTCCGCGAGCCATTTATACGGGCCGGGATTAGAACTGTCCTGCGAGTGTCTCGCGACAGGGGTGGAACGAAACGTGGCGAAATAAAGCGAAAAAATTGCTGGAACGGTGAAAAAGGAGTAACCCCGGATGGGAAAACAAAGGTGAACGTCGATAGCATCGATAGAAGCATCCCCGGTAACGAAGTTTACCGATGTCTCTTTGCACGGTACAGCTTAAAACGCAAACTTTCCATACTCGTCTGACGCCAGAGAGAGGAGAAATGAGAGAGAGCGAGAGAGATAGGAGTCAGAGGGCTTTCGCGCAACAAATTTTACGACGGCGATAAAATTACACGACCAAAGCCCCCGAACGGAAGATCGGTTAAGTTACGTTCGCGGGACGCCTTTCATAAACTTGGCGAAAACTTTTAATACACATCCCGTAGGCGTGCTTCATAATGCACGGCCGTACGATTGTTGCGCGAAAAGCCCTCCCGATCCTCCTACGTTTATCTCCGCCCATCCACTCTCCGCGCGTCGTTATCCTCGTTTTTCCCGGGTACCGATCGATCCGAGAGAATTTTGTTTTTTCCGCGAGATGCTCGCGATTGCAACGTAACAGGTCTCCCGGACAACGGCGAGAGTTAAAGAGGAGCTCACCATTCCACCGACGTTGTTATTTATTTGTTATTATTGGAAGATTTTTTAAATACAATCAGGGTTGAAATAGTAGAAGTAATGGGCGTGGAGGTTGAACGTTCTGGCATGGAAGTTGGAAATTGCGTTTAACAACTTACTAAAATACGCTAAACTCTTTAACTCTGACTCTCTATCTCTGTCAGCGACTCCCCTAATCCCCAGCAAACTCTCGACTTTGCCTCTGATTGACTCTCTGACGCTCGTTTCCGACGCACCCCGCAGCTTCAGCGAATTTCCATTCTCGCGAGGAATTATTTCAGAATATATTACATTCAGTATTATCTAAATACTCTATATTATCGAGAATAAGGTGATACGAGCTAAGAATGGCTGGTTTTATTAACGTGTCGCACAATAAGAAAAGCTCAGAAAATAGCTGAGAGGCATCCGTATGAAATGAAATTGTGAAGATCACTCCTTGGAACATCTTTGAAACGCAAATCCCCGATATCGCGGTGTATCCGCGGAAGATCCATCGATCCGCGATGCGTATTCGCTCTAAGACGATTACGAGAGCTCTCGTCCCGACGTGGCTGAATTTCCAGCGCGATAAATCGTTCGCGACGGCGTTAAATACGTTGGCCGCGACACGCCATCCCCGGAGTTACGCTCGTTCGTGCATTATTCTTAACGCACGCGGCCGGGAAAAGCCGCTTTATCAATGCTGTTTACACGGCGAATTTACCGCGGAACAATTATAACGCAATTCCGGCGGGCGAAATATGCTCCGGACGGCGTGGAAACCTGCCCGCGCGAACTGGTCGAGAGCGTTTCGCGTCCGCGCTTTGCTCTCGGAACGCATTTGCATCCATAAGCGGACCCGGTTCGTGCATATAAAGCAACCCGCCGTGCCAAGAATACAAACGCACCGAACACGCGAGCGTCCGGGACTCCGCGGATCTGATCTTTCAACCCTGGACCGATTACCCGAACAACCGGAACCTGCTACGCTTCCATTTCCCGCTTATCGAATTTCTCTCGCGTTTCGTCGCGAAACGGGGCTTTCGGGGAAAAATTGTCCCATTTATTTATTACCACATTATGCTCAAGCTTTGCTTCTCTCTGTTTCCTGTCTCAGATTTCTCGAGAATGTATATCTAATATTTAGAGACTCTAACGATATTGGATAGGTTGTTCCTTGATCATAGAAAGTGAGAAACCGACATTAAAACGACCATTACTCCTACAATAGTGCGTGTATTTTATTGAAATTTATTTGTGTAGTAGAGCTGATGGGTACCTATAATAAGGTATTTGACAACTTTTCTATAGGGCGTCAAACAAAAGTACTAAAAATCGAAAACGAATTTTTAAGAAAAATCGACAGGGGGTAGGTGCCTAAATTTTTCAAATCGTTCTAAAAAAATTATTTTCGGTTGCAAGAGTCGATTACAATCATTTTTGGTCATTACACATACCCTCGAAATCCTACGTATTTTCGAGAAAAAAATTCCTTACCGAAAATATAATGTCTGACCATACGTTGATATGTTTCGCTGAAACATATGTATCTTCAAAACGCCATAACTCCTGAACGGATTGGACTATTTTAATGTTTAAAAAGGCAAACAACGCGTATTTTGATGGACAATATGTAGAAATTCCAAACATATTCGAAAAGTTGTTCCTTAACCCCGTAAAACGACAAAAACCCCATAAAAATGGTCCAATTTTCAAACGGCCACAACTCCTACAATAGTGAATATATTTCAATGAAACTTTTTTCTGAAATAGAGCTGATGGGTATCTACAAAAAAGTATTACACAACTTTTCCATAGGGCGTCAAACAGAATTGCTAAAAATCGAAAACGAATTTTTAAGAAAAATCGACAGGGGGTAGGTGCCTATATTTTTCGGCGAAAATGAAAAGTTTCAAATCATTCTAAAAAAATTATTGTCGGTTGCGGGGGTCAATTACAATCAGTTTTGGTGAACAGACATACCCCCAAAATCCTAACCAATTTCGAGAAAAAAATTCCTTACCGAAAATATAATGTCTGACTGATATGTTTCCCTGAAATTTCATATTTATGTTTAAAACATCATAACTCCCGAACGGATTGGAGGATTTTAATGTCCCAAAATGCAAACGATGTATATTTTCGTGGAAAATATGTGGGGGTTCTAGAATTATTCTGAAATAAATACTCTGGAAAGTTGAGACCTGGGAAATAAGATCGCCAACGCGGCACGGCGGACATTTGCTCGATAATGAACCGTTCCCTGGTCCGAGGTACGTACGGTCCACATGACAAACGACAGACTCTGTTCTTTTACGAATCCTTCCGCGTACTTTATTCCCTTCGTGGAGATTCGCCGCGGGTTTCGTGCCCGGTCGCTCTCCTGGGCAAAAGGTGGCTCGTTAAGGAGACGAACCGATCCCCAGGCTCTCTGTCGCGGTCACGCCTACCGCGTGTATGTGGATTTTGCGCCAAAGAACCTGGAAATCGGCAAAAACTGACCGCCGATAGCGTTGGGATCCCTCCGGGCGCGCGCGAAAGAAACCTGCGAGGCTGGATTCCAACGGAGCTGCTAAACGAGAAAGTACTAAAATATCTCCTGGTAGAAACTCTGGCAGAGTCTCGGGGCCAGGAAACTCGCTGTTTCGATTTCGGACGCTATTTTGTCAAAAATCAAGGATTCATGGATATTCAGAAGCAAATATCAGACCAATTATTGCACCTATGGCAACTGGGCTTCTCTTTGGAAAATTCACTTGTTGCTCGAGCGTACACCATCGAAGAAGGCTTCGTAGATTTTGATACCACGCTGTTAGATGAACGTTCAGGATAAGCGTCTTCCTATCCAGATAATAGAAAAGCACTGATACACTGGCGATACTTAGACAGATGTATCAACACAACGTGCAAGTAATGGGACTCTAAACTCGTAAGGACACAAGCTGGTAAAGCTGTTCTGTCCATACTGATGAGTTCTACGTCACAGGTGAACCTTTATTATCCAACTCTGAACCTTCGAATACCTACATGAACTTAAAAATCTTTTCTTTCGTCTAAAATAATTAATTTTTCGATAAATTAACAGCAAGAAAAATAAATGACATTTTTGTCACTGCAGAGGAAGATGGGAAAAGACGCTTTTTCGTTCGCTCAAGTCTCCGTGGAAATCGATTCGAGGAATCTGCGCCCGTTCGGATCCCGCGTAAATTTTGAAACGGTAGGTAGACCAGAAGGTATTTCAAAGGTTTAATACGGCATCGGAAAAATCGCGGACGGACCGCCGCGACGGAGAGAAAATAAATAGGAATAATATTTACGTTGCGGGGGGGGCGGACGAACGAAAGCTGGGAACTCTCGACCGCGACTTAACTGGAAACAATATATCGGTCACCGGCGAGCAAGGGGTAAATATTTCTCCGGGCACACGGCAAATACGGCTCAGACGTACAGGGTGGCCTCGTAAGAACAGAATACCTTCGCTACCTTTGCTCTGTTACCTATTGATTCGACTCCTATTCTCTTCGATTCGATGGTTGATGCGACTTCGAACACGCGTGTGGGTTGTTGGGGAATGAAACTCAGAGATTTTATATCGTAATAAGCCTTTCGAAAGCTCAAATAAGTGCTTGAAATGCGTACAATCCTCATACTGGAAACTAAACGAAAATATAACCATCGTAATATTGGAAACTATTAATTTATTAGACCGTAACTTTGGTACAGGGATACGGATTCGAGTCTGGAGCCAACGAACCGTTTTCTAATGGCGGTCAACGGTCGTTGGAACCTTTATCCGCAACGCGGGCCTATTTTATCCGACACATTTTTCGCGGCCTCGATCGTTTTTGCTCCCTCGTGCGTGTAATATTTCTACACCAATTACTTGGTCATTACGCTCGTCGAATTAACGCGCCCGTCAATTGGCTCTTTGGGTTAAAAGATTGTCTCCTTGCGTGTTTCGTTTCACGGGTCGATAGACTCGTTTGATAGTCGCGATAAGAGGTGAAAAACGGAAGTGGCCCTCCCCCCCTGCCCCCCTCCTCCCCCGTGAAACGTAAACGACCGACTCGGGCGAGCAGTTTTCACAGACTCCATGGGGCTCGATAGGTTGTCCCTTCGAGTGGAAAAAGGAGAAACATCGAGGAGCGATCCACTTGTTCCGTTCTCGAAATTCATTTCACCATTCGACTCTTCCGACTATCTGTAATTCATCTCCCGGATATATCGTGAATTTCGAGAACGCAGGGGATTTTTATCGAATTAAAAATCGTAGGAATCGTCGATGAATTTCAACCTTCGATTCTTTCTAACTTGATAGTTCAAAGGTTATTAATTTCCTTTGATTTTGTGTAAATGCTGGTTGCATATTACATTACTTATACGGCATTACGAGTGGAAAGAATCGAACGAAGAAACGTGATATTTTTCAGTGAACTTCGGACACACCGCCTTTTAAAGTCTGGTAATAGCCAATGCATCCTGATCCACGAATGATAAATCAGAGTTTAAACTTTAACGACGAAGCTCAGACAAAGCAGCTTCGAGCGAAATCCTCTAAAAACAATGAATCTCCTCCGGAGACCCGGGGGCGATAAATTGATTCATATCCCCGCGATTCCATCCGTCAAGTTCCATTGCGTGCTTGTAATATATTTCATCGGTTTCGTTGAAACCCCCCAACGAATCGCGCTGGATTCATTCACCGCGAGACGCTCGAAAAAATCGAACAGAGTATCTGAGAGAATTTCTAGGAATAATGAAAATACTTACGAGCCAGCGAAGGTCGGAAATAGATAGCTCGCTGATAACTCAGAATGGCTGCCTCGTAATTCTTCCTTCCTTGCTGTAAAACGCCCCTGAAACAGAAGGAAAAGTCCACTGAGCGGATCGTTTTGGAGCCGACGATTCTTTGAAATTTGGATCAGAAGGGGGGGTCATTGACACGGGGATTATAGCAGAAATACAGCGTGATTTCGGAGCGTAGGATTTCTTGTTGCTCGAGGCGAGACGTTCCCTGGAATATGGCCGCGATTTCGGGTCCCCGGTGTGTTTCCATCGATAACAATCACCCGCATACCGTACCAACCCCCGACGATTAATCTTCCTTCGAGCAATGTCACTTTCAGAAACGATAAAAATATTACTTGTCAAGCGATGACTTATCGCGCAAAGGTCGACCGGCGTAACGACGGCGATGGGGGTTCGCGGGGGTCGGCCAATAAACGAACTTTATAACACTTACACGGGGCACATATTTTAGGGAAAAAATTCATTCTAACGCGACAATCCCAATCCCCGCACCGTCGACGAGTGATTAATCTATCCTCGAGCGTTGTCATTCGAGGAACGATGAAAACATCAGTTGTCAGAGGGGGTGATTTACCGGGCTGCAGCGAGACTCGGCGCTTTTATCGCAGATATTTTTCCCCCGAGGGGTCGGGGGTCGAGGTGGAGCGTTGCGGCGACGGGGCACGGGTATCGCGGATATTTTGCTTCGATCGCGCGTTCTATTATTTTTCTTATTACCCGGTCAAAGGCGAAGCCAGTCGTCGGGGCTCGCGAGATTTTCCCCGCGATGGATCGATCGGGCACGTCGGCTCGACTTTCGAGGGCGGAGAAAAAACGTTGCCGGAGCCCAATCGAGCGTGCACGCCTCGCGAGGAATCGATAATTCATGGCTCCCCGTAGCCGTCGATCGTCTAATAACATTTTTGCTCGCGGGGGAATTTAAAGATGCTGGTGGATCACAACAGGTTGGGTTAATTCGATGGTTTTTAAGTGTCTGAGATGTTCAATGGTTCTTTGATGTGTTCGTAGCGTCTCAAATGTAGTAAACAAGTTTATTTTATGGTTAAATCCACAGGTCCTCCAGCAACGATAGATCTGTCGAACAACGAGTCCTCCTCGATCATAAATAGTCACGAAAGATGATAAAAATGGGGTTGAAACAGTAGTATAAATAGATTTTAATCCAGCGTTCTCAGGGTGGGAGTGAAGTTAACCACTTTGGAAATTACTGTGCTAGTTGGACGTCGGTTCGGTATATCCAGCAGATCCTGTTTTAGACGTGACGCGATTAATTGTTCATCCTATATCAGGAGAAGACGACACGCTCAACATTGCTATTAATAAATCGCGAACTCATTATAAATCAACAATCCTCTAACTTTCGATGTAAATTGTTTTATCAAACGTCAGCATCCTGGTTAAGATTTCTTCAGTTCCACTTTTGACTCGCCAAATTTCTTTCCCGATTTTCTAATTACCAGTTGTTATAGGAACAGTCGCGAGTCATAAATTTCCAGGGTACCAGCATCGAGTTTACGAGGGGGCGCGAAGCGGGTTATCTGCCATAATCTCTCCCCGAAGGCTGCTTCAAACTCCGTGCGCCGCGACGGTTGGTTAAACAATGAACTTCGAAAGGGCTCCTTGCCCGCCGTTCCGGGACAAGTCGAACAAACGAACGCGACCCCGCGTACAATTTCCCGTGAAATATGTAAACGCGGCGTCAACTGCTCGCGCGTACGGCGGAATCGATAACGAAAATTCCGTCGCGGTCGTTAATATCGCCGCCCGACAAATCGCAGTTTCGTCGCGGGTCGTGTAATCGCGATCCGCGCCTCCTTTCCGCGGAATTTCATTATTCCGGCGACCGCGAAAATACATCCAACGGGAGGGCGAGCCGGACTTTTTCCCGGGCGACTTTCGATCCGTCGAATCCGGCTGGAAATATTAGTATTTTTTAGAGGAACAAAAATTCTCGAGACAGCCTTTATTAGATTGATCCCGCGATATGAACTTTTTCAAAATTCGTTTAGTAAGATCGGAGTAATTTTTATGAAACGCAGAGAGCGCAATATCCCCGCGAGTTGTTCCGTGCCTTCGTTATATTTTTATTCCTCCTTTTCATGGGGCAAATTCAAATATGGGTTTAAGCCGAGATGTAAGCACGGTACGTGTTCCTGAACATACACGGTGGAAATAAAAAAAAAGAAGTTTCTCGTGCGCCACGTATCCTTGCAACGAAGTTCCTTACAACCTCCCGTTCAAGCTGTTCCCCATGAAAAAACATTATTAAAACGGAATACCTCCGCATCGAACGAGGAAATCATTTGACCGCGCTTTAATTATCGAGAATAACGTTTCCGCCTGGCGATCCATAGTTTAAAAAGTTTATTGTCCACGAAATATCTCGGAAACGTTCAACCTGGACGATCCATTATCCTGCATTATTCTCGCCCATGGTATAAAAATCCCGCTCGAAGCGGAACAACCGTCGCGCTGTCTCAACTTGTCCCGAGCGTCCGGGGGGAAAAAGTTATGTTAATGACACGCTTTGCGACCGTTCGAGCGACTAAAAATAATAACAATAAGAGAAAGCGAAATACCCGGGGTCGCGCGAAAAAAGAGGACAGGATATTTCCTTTCCGGCCAGGCGAGCCGCCCGTACAAGAGTTTTCCTGTTCGTTAACTTTCAAGATGAATATTCGTGCGATACATAATGGACTCTTTCCACTCTTCCGCTACTTATTACCATGATCCCGTTCTCTTGTTCCATCCGTAACAATATCACTCGTTTGTACCAATTTGCAATCGTTCGCGGCGTCTCGTTAGATTTATTGGAACCCTTTTCCATCTTTCAGAGGGCTCTCGCCGGGCTGGACGCCATTTTCTACAGGCTTATACCTCTATTTGTAAAAAAAACACACGTGTCATGGTCCTTGACTCGTTACAATTCTTGACGTCAAGTTTTATAATCATGAGGCTACTGGTTATCTTATATATTAAAATCAACACATTTTTACATTCACGAGCTATTCTTTTTCGTGGTCATTCCTTGCACGAACAGATTGAAACAAAATTAAATAGTACACTTTTGAAAAATTGCATTACATCGTACGTCAAGGGGTTGATGCAATATTCATTCGACGAAACTGTTTGGATGTGTTTGGAACACTAAAAAATAATTTCATAATAGAGGTATATTACCCCCAGATGTAATTCGTAAATCGATATTGCTACATATATACACGTCTGCTGATTTCGGTATCGAGGGCTTTCGTGAAGTCTACCCTAAAAAAATGGTCCCAATAATAATTATCGCGGGATCATTGGACGGTCGAGTAAAATATTGGGTTTTAGGGGAAACAAAAAACGCGTGTTGTCTCCGTTTAACGGCGCGCGGAGATGTCCAGGGCGTTTTGTCGCGCGACAACGCTCGAACCGATGCATTCCGAGCAATTTCTGTCCGACAAAGGGCCGCATTGTTCTCGTTATTTCGGTAAATCTGTTTCGCGCACGGTCAACCGGGTCCTCCGGCATCCCGGTCGCGCTTATTTCGGAGCGGTTCGCGTCACAAGTCGATGACGCGTGAAGAGGGCCGCGGCGAAGGGCCGTGGATAAACAAACGGCCGATCGCGGGATGTAAAAACATCGTTCATCGCATTGTTACGTTCGTCGAGCATTATTCGAGGGGGGTGCGTCGTTGGTGTAACGAGCGGTAGCGCGCGGTATCTAACGACATTTCCCAACGACCGCGGGGCGGCTTTGTGTTAAAGCGAGCCCCCGATGACAAAGCGAGCCTCGAATATTCCCCGGGCCGTCGTTCGTCGAAAATTTTATCCGGCGGACGCGTTGGAAACCAAAAAGGGGAAAGATAGCGTCGACGCCGCTGCCCCGCGACAAAAGGCAGAGAACTGAAATTAGAGAGGCTGGAGGGGGATGGAGTATCGCTGGACGAGGAATATCTGTCCGTTTAGGGGGTGGGTTCGATGAAATAGGAACCGGGGAAAGCTCGACCATGTTCGGGGCGCATTCGATAAATTCTGGGGGAGTTGGTACGGCCGGCAGAGGGAAAGTACGAGCTTGGGAATCGCTTTTAGAACGATACCAGACACGCAAGTTGTAGCCCGGGGAACTCTGAAGGATTCTATCGAAACGACCATCCGTTTTCGAGAAATTTGGGTCCAAAGTTTTGGACGCTGGGGGGTGCAAACCGCGTTATTGCCTGGGCATTGCTGGTAAAACGTTGGGACTTTGCGTAGTGTCTTTCGACCATCCAATTATCATGTTTTTAATTTTGTATATTAGTTGGGTAATATGGGGTTATTCAAATTGCGTGTCAAATGGTCTAATTGTTCTTTGTTATATTTTACGTGTCGAAAAGTGAGCAAAATGAGTTGTGCTCGTGAAAAAAGGCGGTCATTCGAATTTGACGATTAATGTTACAAAGTGGACTTTATATTAAAATAAAGAAACCTGAGATATCTCAAATATTTTGTGTTTTATTTTATATCAGTCGAAAGCAATATTTCGAATGGAAGTTGATCGATTTCGAGTCTGTGAACAATAGCTACTTTAAGGAAGACTTAAAGTTAATACAGTTTCCATTTGTTTTCGTACGATAAAAAGTTTCTCATCGAACGATTCCCGCCGTCCGCGATAAATCCAAAGACGCTGGAACTTGACGAAGCATTAAGGCGATGGGCTGTCGTCCCCGATGCAGGAAGAAGAATGTCGCCCGGTATCGAAAGAGGAGTTACACGTGTTTATCTCGTATCTGTTCCCGCGGCCGCTGCTGTCGCGCGACCAACTATAATCCATTACCAAACGAGAGGTGATACTTTCGAGACGACGGGCACGGTTGACGGCCGCTAATGCGATTGGCGTCGCTTTTCAAACCAGGAAAAGTCGATCGTTTCGGCGGGCGGGGGGTGGAGGAACAAACAGACCCGAGCACGCGACCAAAATAAAATGCCACGGCGTCGATAGCGGCTCGTTAATCTTTGATCGCGAAACGTTGCGCGACCGATCGCGATAAACCACCGTTGGCTTATGGCATTCCAAGCGCCGGGACCGCCGATAATCACACGGATTATGACTCGAATAAAAATCCCAATAAAGACACGCGTCACCGTTTATCGCTGTAACGAGGCTGACCCCCGATACCGCCCCGCGTCGCTACAAATTATAGCTACAGCCTCGATTTCAAAGCATTGCTAGCTTTTTTTCTCGAAAAAGAATGGAACAAGTGGGGGCTTGGAAATTTCTTTAGTCGTAGACCAGTGCAGAATAGGGTTGACTTGTTTCGAAACACGTTATAGTTGACAGTACTGTTTTCTGCTGTCGATATTATACTTCTCTATCACTTTAATAGTAATTTGGTAGTACCTGTTTGTTAGTACCGTAGAAAAAAAAAAATAATAAGCAACATATTTGATGAGAATAGAAACAACAAAAGTTTACTTATAGCGAATCACCATTACAATGCACGAATACAAGAGTAACTATTTAATAAAGATGTGGATGGAGTTAGAAAGTCTTAGGAGTGATCCCAGGGTTTGTCGCAAGTCTGACTAGAGGCGGTGCAATACTACTGCGGATCTCTAGCCACGTTGTTCCGGGCACGGCAGCCGATAACTCGTACGTCCGTGTCGCATTGTTCGCTACGAATATCTGATGTATCTATAATTATCGCTGCCGGATATTGCGCAGAGTGTCCGATAATGGCAGCCCCGGTAATGGGTGCACGGTAATAAGCTCTCGCGGTATTGAAATTACTCGATGTCCGATACCATCGAGCAGCCGTCAGCCTTGAATACTTTTCGCCGCTCGGACGTATCGAGCGATCCGCATAAATGGAGACACTCTGGAAGAATAATAGACCAGGTAGCGATCGACGCCATTCGTTGGCTCTCGAGCATGAAAACGCCACGGTTCGAGGGACGCTCGCGACGATTATTGTCTATTTATTTCGGTCCCCATTCTTCGACCCAGACAAATGGAAAGATAGCGATTAAATTCTCGGATGACCTTGAAGCGCGGGAGTATTTTTTTTCGAATTTATAATAGACGTTTAAAGGGTTATCGAAATTCGATACGTTTCGACCGCGATGCGTGAACGCGACGCGGCCGTTGTCTACTGTATGATCAAAATTGATCCCCCGGGGGAAAAAGAAGGAATCATGGTAAACCAGAAATATTGAAAACGACCACGGTCAAAGGGACGCTCGGGATAACGCAATTTTCAAAATGGAATCATATCTCCTGCTCGACCGTTTTTTAATCTTACGAAAAGCTATAACGTTTCACTGGGTTATGGTTATAACGGCTGTTTAACTGCGCGTCCGCAAGAATAAATATTTATCTTTTGTTTCCGCAAATTATATTTCGTTCTTTGATTCGCAATGTGTTTCGTTTTTATTATTCCGTGGCGTTTGCGAGCTGCTGGTAACAAAATTGAAATATAATTCGGAGTGCAAAGGGTTAATACCAAATAGTTAAAAAACGCGAGAAATCGTTTTAGAGGGGATGTTCTTTCCAGGATCGTTTAATTTAGCGAAAGATGGCGATTTCCTTGCGCTTTATGAAACGATCGAGGAATACGTCCCCCTCGATCCGATAATGACACACACGAAGGTAAGGGGAACGGGGCGCGGCTCTGTACTTTCCACCCCGAAGGAAACCGACGAAATTCCACCGACCCCGTGTAATCCGATCGACTATCGTCTATCGAGCGACGAAATCAATTTCGGCGAGGGTAGCGCCCGGCTGGCCATTCACAGGAGATGGCGCCCCGGTGATGACCGTCATCGACATTGTCGTTGCCGTCACTGTCGGCGTCGGGCTCGCCATCGCTGTCACCGTTGCTTCATCGAGCACGAGGCTATTGTCGTCGACGTCGTCCTCCTCGACGTCGTTGCGGTCGTATTGGCGGTCGACGTCCGTTCGACGAAACTCCCCTCCCCACCCACGCCCCGAATGCTCGCCAGTCGATTCGCCAGGGTTTCAAACCGCTGGTCCTTTTGCCCTTTCCGCTCGTTACGTCGCTCGTATTACAGTGAGAGATTGACGGCACGCGAGAGGACCAGCTACGTTCGATGACGTCCGATAATTGGACCCTTCCAGCCCCCTACCTACCGTACGTAACGTAACGATCTATGATATATGACCTACGTTTTGTTTTCGACCCTCTATTGCATCACGTGCCCGATCGAAATAAATCCTCCGTACTTTTCACGACGAAGAAACGTTTTCTTCCTAGCCTACTGTTCGAGACCACGGTAATAATTAATAGTTTTGATCCCTCGAAACCCCCGTCCAACGAATTAAAAATAAATATAATTCTGTTCGGGGGATCGCAACATCGAGCGAGAAAGGTTTCGAAATAAATTGGCTTTTTGTGCATTGCTGGTTGGCTCGTCAATCAAGCTGACCCAGCAATTTAATATACCCGGCACACACGCGCGATAACTGTTGAACCTTTGCACGTTGTACTTATTGATATTCTGTTATTTTTTTTTTAAACGAGCACGTCGATGCTTGTTTTTTAATATTCTCGATCGATCTAATTTTGGAACGATCTGTTCTTTCTTGCGGGAACTCGTTTATATTTGCATGGCTCGTGTCCCGGTGGAAGGAAGCTCGATCGAGAAACTCGACCGATTTTGACGAAGCAATTTTCGCGTTCTCCAAATTCAATCTCCGATACGCATTTTCGCGACGCGATTGCCAATATTCCCCCTAATCACGACGAAATAAGAAACGACCGCAAAGCATGGCGCCTGGAAACAGGACTTTTACCTTTAATGAGCTCCTTTCCAAAGCAGCAGGGAAAAATCAGCGTCTGGTCATGAATCCAATCTACGTTTCCATCGATTTCGCGGGGAACTTTATTCCCACGATTCGATTCCGTGGACTGGTCGAAAAAAATCTATCCGCGAAATAATTGTGTGCTCGGAAGCTACGAGTGTCTCCGAGACATTTCTAATAAAACTTTCGACTGGGAATCGCGTATGCTCGGGATCAATAGGGGGCGACAGAAACGAGAAAACTTCGAATCTTTCACGTGCTACACCGAGGAATCCTCTCCAGAAATGTTACTTTATTCGCGACGTGAAAATTAATTAACTCTACGTGTCCTTTAACAACACCTTTACGCGTAAATTATACTTGTTTATGAGGAGAAAGAGTTCATTGATCCTGGAAACGATTGGACTCTCGATTTCTTGAAGGAACCAGAGAGTATTTGGAAGGTTTACGTTTTCGTTGATTGGAATGACCGATCCTAAGGGCTGACCAACTCGTCAGGATGACGTTTTATGATTGTATCGTTGAGCCAGTCAGCCATAGTCCATGGAACAAATATAATGACTTTCTCGAGGCCCCCTGGAGCGGTCTGTTATGCGATCCTCTTGTTGGGTACACGCCGACAATGGGCTTTTCTCCATTGTCAAGCTGCCTGTTTGCTTCAGGGCCGTACTTAGTAGATCTGGGTTAGATTCATTTCTACTCCTCGTCGTGGAACTTTGTCTTTGCGCGAGGGAGGAAAAATCTTTCCTCGAGAGATTGCTCGCTATTAAAATATCGACGATTCAAAGAATAAACGGGACTCGTAGATCTAAGATATCCAAACTAAATTCTATCGAGAGGTGTGATACACAGGGTATAGGTCAATATATTGGTATAGGTAAAATATTTAAAATAAATTGGATGGGCGATTGCTCGAGCAAATTATGGTATGATGCAGAGGGGTTTCCTCAGAGATCCACCGTTTCGTTCGTCACGAACGATCGTTGTTTCTGGCCGGGTGTCCAAGAAATAGAGATTCCAGCGCGTCGAGTGAATGCAGCCGAGAAGTTTCGTGGCCGATAAATTTTCTATACCCTGGATTTCCCCGGTTTCTCTCGTTTACCGGCGCTCACGTCCACGGTGGAAGGTACACGCTCGCGGTAAAATAAATTCCGAGGTCTTACGGGGGTGCAGCCGTAGCCCGGGTTGGCGTAAAAATGGCTGTAGGAGTCCGGCGGGCTCGAACCTGCAAGGCCAGGACCTCGCATACATATATGTATGGCGGCCCGATCGGCCAATCCCGCGGCACGATAAAAAAACCGCGTCGCTCGCGGGAGTTATTACCCGTTTTGAATACCGGTAAATTGGGATTCCCCCTGGAAGCCGAGCGACGCGGAAAAAGAAGCCCGAAGGACCTTCGATAAGGTACGATGGCCCTCGACGTATATGGCCGTCGATACGTCGTCACGGTTTGCGTTTTTCACCGGCTGGTCCCTCCCTCGAATACTTGGCAATCTTCCCTTTCTTCGAAAGCCTCCGAATTCCGGGGACAAGATGGACGAGGGAGAGTGTTACGGATTGCATTGACATCGCGACGTTGGGTTTATGGGGCTTCCGGAAAGCGTGGACCCCGTATTTAGGATTACAAGCTTCTATGTTGTTGGGTTTGTAAACCTGGGAGTCTCCTTAACCCAGGTTCCATCGATGGAAATTATATTTAAAAATGTTTCAGATTTTCAAGATTACTAATCCTCTTCCCTTTAAATTCCATATTTTTCAATCATTTCTGAAGTTAATTCGTAGTTTTCTCTATTTATAAATCACTCTAAAGTAACGTCTTGATCCCAAAAGTATTTACAATGGGTAGGGTAGTAAGGAGGCGTGGAGAGCCTTGGGAAAATTAGTTTCCAGGGAAATTTTTGAGAAAATGGTCTCGACGTTGGGGAAAAGCTCGGATCGATCATCGTACCAGGGAACAAATTAATCAGGCCATTCGTTACAGCTGTCATTTACACGTTTCGTGGCTGCCTGGCCGACACGCGGATACCGCTCCGGTTCCCGAAAGCGTTAAAAACCGTACGCCCGGCCGAAAAGAGGGTGCAAAGCGTTCCGTCCGATCGCGTCGTGTCAATCGGGCCCGGGCGTCGACGCTGATGGATCCACCCCGGCGATCGACAGCGTTCGTCGTTCGTCTTTTTCACGCTATTTTATTTCATGTTCCCGTTAGCGGGTACTTTTATCGAGACGCCGGGGCATCGCGCGAAAGTCGGTCACGCGCCGATAACCAAAAATTTATAGAACCGCCCGAGTGACCGGTCGACGCTGACGTTTTCGATCCATCGATCGGAAACTGGCCGCTCAAGGCCACTGTCCCTGACGTCCCTGGGGGCGGGGGAGAAGCTCTCTGGTTCTCGGGGATGCGGGTAGCGATGGGTTGGATACGATTCGAGTCAGCTGATACAAAATTTCATCGATCTTCTTGGCTTTCAGAAAGAGATAGGTACATTTTCCGTGTAATAACACGATAAATAGTGGCGATTGTATGCAATCGTATCATGGAAAGTGTGATGAGATTGCAGTTGGAGTAGCTGTAGTGATAGTGATCGATTTTGATGAGACTTTGTGGAATCGTAGAAGTGTCATTTGAACGAAATCTCGTTGTAAGTCAGAGATTTGCATATGGAATCTCTGGTAGTATAAAAGTGTTCAAATCGCGGCTTCGATGCCCGGGTAAATTGTCCATACCATCAAATCCGAACGATCGAGAAATCTTTCAGCATATTTCGAAGCATGCATGTAAACCACGCCAACATTATCCGTTACGGTAGAATGCATTTTGGAAATTTGAATATCACAAAGCCGCACTTTGGTCGGTAGCAAACCGCAATCTAATAACAGTATTCGGGTTTGTAGATCGATATGGAGCCCTTAACATAGTTGAATGTTTACGTTAAACATGCTCTATTACAACATCGATTGTATAAACAATAAATGAAAACGTATCCCCGATAGATTCTCTCAATTATGCAGTCATGGAATAAAACGTTAAAAATTCCCCATTTATCAATCTAAATCTCTTCGTGCACTACTTATGTATATAAAATTACAAGAATTTCAAGCGTACGAACAATTTCCAAACTCTTTCAAAATACTAAATGTTTAGACATGTGCAGTTCCGAAACTATTGGAGCTATATTAATTTTTGAGGCGTCGTTAGGAGCAGCAAGGCTTCCCCTTTAATATGCTTTTTGGATTTTGACGATCCGACTTTCCGTTTCGGAGATATCGTAATTTATGTAAAGGGTTAATTTTTCTTAATTCGATTATCGCTGTCTTCGTCTGACGCGTCGCGCCGGACCTCTCTTTCTCGCACGTGTCTCGTGACCGAGTGGTCGCGTGACCTACTTTCTCCAAGTCACGTGCCGGTCAACGGCCTTGACAAGGACGTAAACAAACGCTTCGGACACTCATATCTCCGTAACTAGCCACCGCATCGACTTGAAACTAAAATCGCTATATCTCCGGAACTAATAAAGCTATCGACTCGTACAAACGCTCATTTTAAAGGGCATTTCATCCCCTATCCGATGACTACACAAACTACCACATTTTATGCTGTCTTCTATGTTTATTTTGCAATTAACTTTGACTCTATGCACCCCAAGAAGTTTCAGTACTTCTATCCGATGAAAATTAAATTTTTTGACATAAAGGTTGAATATCAATACACATCTTTCTATACATATAATGGACAAATTAGAATAACGTTGCCTCGTAAAAAAAAAAGAAACTCTGGTCGTTTGACCGATCATGGTAGGAGGGTTTAATGTTAATAGCAACATTTCTTCTCTACCTCAAGCTTTTACCATCTCCGACGCATATCATACATATACCAAAGGGTTTCTATTCGCGAACAAATACCATTATTATTATTTTCGGCACAGTAAAGGGAATTGCACGGTTTGGATCTTCCCGTTCCGCGTTGTTCGAAGCGCGCGACCAGGCGTGCCAACGCACCACCGGTGGTCCGTTGTCTCGTGCGTTCACCCACGCGCGGAAACGCCCGCGCGGAAGCGTTATTATCGCGAAACGTTCAGGAGACAACGGCGCACCAGAGCCCTGTAACTCGTCGTCCTCGTTTCGATCCTGCGACAGAGACTCGCTTCTCCGTCGAGGCTCGATTGCTACCTGCAGCTGCAGCCGCAGCTGTCGGTCGACTCGGCGCATCGATCGGTTCCGACGAGCGTGAATCGCGTTTCCCAGTACCGCAACCACAATTGCAATCCTTTTCTACCCCCCGCCCCCCCTCCCCCGTGTCCTACGCCCCCGCAGCAACCCGTTCGTCCCTTTCCCTCAATTATTTCTTGCACCCCTCGCTCCGCGCGTATTCCATTTTATTCCACCCTCTTTTTTCCCCCTCCAATGGCGCGCTGCTCCTTCTGTTTCTACTTTTTTCTCCGGTCCACCCTGAACGGATTCCGGAGCGTTCCCGATCCCGCATGCCTCGCGATCTCTGGACTTTTTGCGGCCACGCGGGACCCCGAATTAGAACGACGTCAACCTCCAAAAGCCTGAACGCTTTTTACGAAAATCGAAAGTTTCTCCTTAGTTGAATTTGGTAGAGAGACCCTTAAAGGGTGGCTATTACGGTAACGATCGTTAAAATGAACATCTCTGAGGCAAGATTCGATACTAGAACGATATTGTCATCGTTCTATTCTTCTAACTGGTCGTGTTAGTAACACTTTGTACTCTTACCCCCTTGACTTACGATTTAATTCCAAATAATTTTTCAAATACTGTAGGATATTATTATATAATAAGTGTGTGAATGAATGGGAACGAATGATTTTTTAAATATGAACTGTGGTCGAGTATGTCTTGTAGTCAATAGCGAAAATCTTTAAATCCATTGTATTATAGAAAGATACCCCCAACCTATGACGTTCTATTCACCGATACACCGATCGTAAAAATTTAACGACCCTTAAATTACACTTTCCTTGGACCGTTCCAACCCTCCAGAAATTTTTTTGTTTATTAACTAGACAAATTGTCCGTAACTTTCCGGAAGTTTTTCGCGAGTCGTAAGAGGGCACGGTTCGCAGGGCTGTTTACAAGAGTGGCTGTATCTTGCAACGATTGTCTCCGGACAGCGAAGAAAAACCACGTCCGCCGTAATCGCGGCCGAAGAAGAGGCGAAAGAAGAACGACGCCGGGCGTGGAAGAGCGGCGTCGATCCGGGGAAATATATTCGACTGTTTTGAAGCCGTTAACGTACCTGCTTACGTTTATGCAGCCCCCGTCCAAACCCCCCCTGGGGCTCGCCTCTTTCTTGTTTTCGTCGCTTATTGGCCAAGTTTTCAGACGGGGGTGTCGTATCGGGGGCGCCTCGGAGTTTACGGAGTTCCTTGTCGTTTGCAAAGTAAATCGTGCGCGTTTCTGACCCCTCCCCCTCCCACCTGGATCGCCTGTTCTTTCTTCGTTCCTTTCTTTCCATAGCCATTGTTCCGTCCCGCGGTACACAGGACGCTTCATCGTCGATTTCTCGCGTCGCTTCCACCCCCTCGAGGGGTGGTCTGAGAGTCGATATACTCCGGAAGTTTTGTTTTATTCGCCAGTGACCGACACGAATTTCAATTCACGCGTTTAGAATATTGTAATAGGGAAATAGCGTTTGAAACAAATTTGACTACCCTTTTGTGGGGTCGGTTGCCCTAACATGGAATACTTTCTTTAAAACATTATGAATTTATCAAATTTACTTTTTTTTACTGAGATCCTCGTTTTCAAAGATCACTTTACAAAAACTCAGATCTCGAGATTTTTTTCAATATTCTTTCACTGATCATTGGGGCATATGCACGTTGGTTGCAACGAATGACAATCGTAATCGACTGCATTAATTCCCAATAAATGGTAAAATCACGATTCTCTAATATCGCGACACCTGACCCTACAAATTTTTGTTTGCCTCGTAAAATATTTTTGATAGCAATCAGTGGGGGGTTCTATTATTTTTTGAGAGAAAGTGTGTAACAATGAGGGGGTGGTTTCGCATGAAATCGTTGGTGCGTTCGCGGAGGGCGTCGAAAGAGAACCAGTCGAGATACGGTCGAGAGACGGTCGCTTCGATGCATCCTGCGATCGTCGCTGGGTCGGATTCAATTTCGCTCGGCCGGCTGAAACCGAATTGGCTGGCCTGTCGGTCTGAAAATTATGCTCCCCGCATGGTCGACCTATCTCCATCGCGTATTGTGCCAGCTCGCCCGCGCTCGAGACGTTCGAGGGCGATTATCCGACGCGAACCGTGAACCCGGATGCCTGTTTCGACGTCGAACCCGTCGGATTCCGCCTCCAAAGGCGCAGCAGGGTTTCGTCGCGCGGACGGTTGATATCCTGGAATTTCCTGTTAAGCGATTCGGGACCTAGGCTACGAGCACACAGCTTTTGAATACGCTCCGCTCGGAAATTACGTGCTACCTTGTCTTTAGAAATTTTATTCACTCGATTGTGTATAAAAATTCAGTTCAGCCTCTCTTAAGCCTCGTTAATACAGATTATTATTCAGCGAGTGGTATCTTAAGAACGTCAACATCAAAATGACAGCAGTCTTAAGTTATAAATTAAAAAAGCAGATAATTTGAACGCATCAAAATTGCATATTCCTTGAATCCTTCTAAGAGGAGAAGAAGAAAGGAATGTCAAATGACTTATAGAGGAGCTATTCTTAAAAAAGTAAATTCCCTTCGAGACAAGGAACGGTTTCCAGAGGATCTCAGGAGATTCCCCGAGCACGAGTCAGCACAGGGGGGTAAAACTCGGGAACGAAGCGAACCCCAAAGTCCAATGATCGTCATTAATTACCTCTCGCCTCGGTTCGCCTTGATGTGACTCCGAATCCGAAACCGAATCCGAATCCGAATGCGGACTCGTTCCGATTCCGCTCACGTTTCTCGCATCGCTTACGGTCGCCCCGGCGGCACCTTCTCGCACACACACACACACACACACACACACAACGACGCAAAGTAAGACCCAATTTCATTCGCGTGTTCGGACTCGAATTACCTTCCGACTCCCGACGGAATACCCAGTTAATAACGACTTCGGCGGACGGACGGGCGAACCGACCACCAGAGGAAGAAAGGGGGGTGGACGGGGAGGGGGCAGGGGTTTGGGGGAGGCTCGAGGATCGGCCTGACCCGGACGACGAACTAGCTGACGAGAGAGCGGCCGGATCGGTGGCACGTTGAAACCTATTATTCCGGCGAGTTCGATGGAACACAGCTCCAGAAGGGGGGTCGAACCGTCGAAGGAGAGAAACGGGAGGGGGTGGAAACACGGGACGTCGGCCAACGGCATTGGGATCGCGTTGATTTTACATCGCTTAAAATTTATAGACGGGATGTTAAGGCGCTTATTAAGGCAGCGCTCGAGCACCCTCTAAGATTCCGTAAGTTTCCCCTCGAAGCTTTCGGGGGTAATAGCTCCCCCTCGACGACCACCCCGGCAAATTAGTTCCCCCCTTTCCTACTTGTCCATCTTTTTACCCGGTCGCGTTTTTCCCCCCCTCGCACCCCGATCGATAAGTTTTCTAATAAGACGGGAGTTTCGGGCACCGATCGGCCCCTGGCAAGCTCGACTAGCCGCGACAGGGGTTGCTGGTTCGTTAAACTGCACTCTTGTCGCTTACTTTCGATGCCTTTTCCACCCCTCGACCGGTCGACCAGCGACGCTTAAATTGGACACATCTCGAGAGCACATTTCACGCGTACGAGTGGTTTCTTTTTATTGGAAATTGAATTTTGGGGGTAGTTTCTTGAAATTAATGGAAGTCCAATAGCGCAATTTTGTTTATTCGAGCCACGGGGCGATTGTTTTTGGAGAAACTTAATGGCGAATGGTGATTTATGGATGTTGACAACTCTCGACAAAGAAATATGTTTGAATATGTATGAAAAAGGAATTTGGAAAATCCCCCGGGAAAAATACACCTCTCAAAACGGACAGCAGCATTGTTTATTAATGGATTGAATATAATATTACCTACTCTTTGCAAACCCCGCGACAAAGCTCGGATATGAATCCAATAAAGTATGCGTAGAATCCGCTGGACAAATAAATCAAAGAGCGGTCGCGCAACGAGCGAGACTAAAGCAAACAACGTGTTTTTTACAAAAATGGAAAAAATACCGAATTCGAGCACGGTCAAGCAATTTGTTTATTTTAAACGGCTCCAAGAGACTTTTGTACTTAATTACTTGAAGCTGATGCATTCACCTTATTACCTGTACTATCAGGTGAAAGATCATATATTCTTTTACGAACAACACATGGTGCATCAGAATTCAGACGTATCCACGTATTCCATATTATTTCTGTTAATAATAACGACGATCGGAGGATCAACAAGTCCGCGGCGAGAGATCAGCGGGGAAAAATCTCGGCGGAAAAACGCGAGGAACTTTTTTCCCCCGGCTGTAATTAAAATTCTTGGCGTCGCGCGTTCGAAAAATCACGCCCGTCCCGCCCACGAGATCCTCTTCCAGCGTTCGCAATGAACTTTCGGGACGTCGACGAATTTCTCGTCGTCGGATGAAAAATTCCTGGACCGGGCGGAGTCGAATCGAGGGGGAAAAGAATTGCCATTCGGGGAGCGTGTGTACGTGTTCGCGTTCAGATGTGTGTGTGTGTGTGTGTGTACGCGGGGGTGGGATCGACCGGGCGAAACGGACGGCCGGAGCGATTAGATCTGTCGCGGTGAACCAATTTAAATGGTTCCGGAATACCGTGCGCAATTAGCGGCCGCCGCTTAAATCCGGGATACATTATACGATCGAGAGATAGGCGTTCGATTTATCTTGCCGCCCGGCAGCTTTCGTTCCCCGATTATTTACCGATCGCCGGGTTCCCGGCATTTTTAATTACCTCTTAATTACCACACCGCGTAAATACGTTGCCGCGAACCCGTTAATGCCCGGTCACGGAGAACCGCGGCTAATGAAATGGAAAATTCGAATGAGAAATCTTCCTATCGGGGGGGGGGGGTGCAAATTCAGCCCACGCGTTCGTTTCGTCTCAGGGTTGCTGAAGAAACGGACTGTTCAACCCTACGTGGCCCTACGTCGAGCTGAAGATCGACAATTTTGGCTACGTTGAACTGTGCAATTTTTTGAGAGACCAAAACTTTGATTGTAGACAATTGGAGACACAGATTTTGTCTTGGGTAGGGTCAGTTGCCCTAATACGTAATACTCCTTTGATTTAAAATATAATAATGGTTTAGGGGATGTTTACAAATTAGTGCAACTGACCCTACTCACTTTCGTAGCCTAAAATCTATGAATATCACTCGAATTCTTTGACATTTCAACTTGAGAATCACCCATACCCATCACAGACTTTATCGATCATTTTCCAGCCACCCATCGAGGGGAGTTTATCTTCAGAAAGTTTCGAGTGTCTTCTTTCTCTCGTAGGATCAATCGAGTCGATGTTTTTAAACCCAGCCCTCCAATTTGTTACAATTCGTTTGTGGCAAAAAGCTCTGAATCCTTTTTCGAAGCCTCCCCGTGCTCCTCAACGTAGCGATCGAATTAAAGAAAGGACGTTAACGAAGCAGAGATTATTTTATTTGCATCTCGTTTGTAATTTTCGCAAATTCCCGGCACGTTTCGCGTAAATGTTATCAGCGAACGGGGGCTGTTTCGGTCCAGGCGGTAAAAATTAGTGCGACGTTAAACCGGGGGAAGTGTATCCGTGGCCTCTTGGCGATACACTCGGTGTCGGGCACCTTTACGGACCGTCTCATCGTAATACACAACAGCGGTAATTTCGCTGCAAGCGATAAGACACGCCCTGAATAAACCGCGGACAAATTTTCCCGGTGACAAAATTCGCGACGCGGTCTAATGGCGGTGTCCTGCTGTTCCCGCGGCAACTAATGTCGGGAGGGCTGCTCGCAGGGTGTGAAATATTACACTAACTTCGCGACAGACAATAGAGCCTGGTTCATACTAAATATAATACCTCGCGATAGGAAAAAGACGCAATTCCTCGGGGGCGCGCGGTCCAAGTTTCTCGACCCTAGATAACTCTAAAATCTGTATTTTATTAGGAGATACGTGAAACGTGTTCACGCGTGTTTCACAGATAGCCGTATTCGTCAAACGTCCAGGACGTCAGAAATTAATATTATTTAGTTTTCCTATTTTTTCATTTCTCTATTTCTATTTCTATTATTACGATATTCTTTTAGTTTGTTAATTTACATTACTGTTTGTAGTAAACAATCGATTGTAAGGCTGACGAAAGGAAACCCATTTAATTTGTAATCACTCTCCTTTTAAATTCTTGTTCCTCTATCAGGACATCGTCGTTGAAGCATCAGCTTTTAACAATGTACTTTTGAATTTTTCTACAGGTCTCTGCTGACCACTCCTGATACTTTTGACAATGTGTAACGATTACTACCGCGTCTCGTTCGCGTCTTTATTGAAACAAATATCCGCGAGTCCGCGATTACGCGATTACGCGATTACGCGCTCGACAACGAGTCCGTCATCCTCGCGTGTCCGCGCTGGCCGTCGAAACGGCCGTTTAATTGAGACAAATAACGCTGGCTGAGAGCGCGGGTCCGCCCCTGAGGGAGTGGGGGAAAAAATCGTCGTTCAATGTTTCAAATACCCGCAACATTTGCGCAGTATTTCTCTATAAAGCCTCCTCCATAAAAGTTCAGCGCGTTTTATGCTTTCAGGGGATAAAACGGGGAGTCTAAGGGACAGAATTTTCGAGTCGATTTTTTCCTGGAGGCGTCGATACGCTAAATAACTTCGTTATTCACCTACAGCTACAGAAGTAAGGGGGGTTTCGTGTTTCTTTCGGTAGGAGTTTGCGTTAATTGTGTAGAAAATTAAAGCCAGATCAGCGATCCGAATATCGCTGTTCCACGGAGGCTCTGTAGAGTCGGGGTTCCATTCAGTCCTTGACCTAGTCATAAATTCTACGGAAGCCAGACAGCGTCGCGTTATCTGCCCATGAACCAACCCGAAAAATATGTCGCCATTAACATGTACCCACACGTACAAAGGCTCGACAACCCCGGGCGACATTAAATTCGCAAAGGGAGAATGTTTCATCGCGAGATAACGCCCGTCGCCATACTATCTACGCGCCATCTGCTCGACGCTCGCAATGGAGTGATTAGCTCCGATGAGTTCCCTTTGTGAACTTTTGAATCAGAGATTCTCAATGGGGAAACCATGTGGCTCCATAACGAGGAGTCGTGAACGAGAAATGGAAAAATGAGAAGTTTAAATATCATAGAAACGTTCGAATTATAATATCATTTGAGGTAGCTATGGCCGAGTATTTCTAATATCGAGTTACACGCGCGTGTTGGTACGTTTACCCGTTTTAAATTACTCTATTACAGCGACGCGATTCTCGTGGACGCACGACTGCCTCGCAGACACCAATTGATTGCAATTGGACATTGTTTATCTGCAGTCTATTGTCCCGCTAGCAGCTTCACGCCGACTGGAATGCCAGTTTTGCGCGTCTAAATTTACACGATTTTACGATCGTTCGAATTCGACCGGTTTATAGCGGATCTACCAGAACTGATCAACGAATGGACGAAAAAAACAAAAAATCCGTTTCTATTGCAGACCTAACTGGAATTTTCTAAAATACAGCCCCATTGTTTCACACTACTGCCATAATATTACGAGTTTCTAGCCAGAACTGACAAATGTATGTATTTTGCACTGTTGCACTGGGCTTACACTTACACGATTTATGAAATATTAATTGCTAGTGGCCCTGTCACTAAAACCACGCTTTCGTTCACTGCATAAATTCTCAATTCTCGTTGCAACGAATACTTTCGTTCGCAAAATCGTAGCAGTATCTTTCACGACTCTCTGTGTTCCCTTTACACGCGAGATTGCGATGTTTTCGTTTCATCGAAGGCCCGTTTCTTCTTTCCTGCACTTCCCCGAACGATATTACAGCGGACAATATTGGAATACCTCGAACGTTTGACGTTCGGTGCATCGTGAACGACAATACTACGACATTCTTCTGGAAGCTCGTACACAAAGGAAAATACAAGCTCTATCGTCACTAGCGTTTTCTCAACTCTTAAATAGATTATTAGAACCCTCTGCAAATTTAAATTATATTTTAAATGCTTCGACACTTTGGCTGCCAGACCAAACCCCTCAAATTATTTTTACAGACTTGTCAGAATTCAAGACTTCTATCTAGGTTTGCTTTCTTTAACATCTGATCTTGAGAATGAATTAAAAAATCGTGTCACCCACATACAGGTGATGTGGTAATCAAATTTCGAGTGCACCAGGTCGCCTGGTTGTAAGGTTGAGAGACACTGGTACCAAAATCCTCTGGTTCGCGAGTAGCATAAATGATTGGCGGCTTGCACAGACGAGCATCGTCTGCCTTTTTCCGCGCATGTTACAACAATTTCGCTTTTGACCGGCCTTGTTTGGCGGCCTTTCGAGACCGACGATGCCGCGATACCATTGAACGAGGGGGCCTGGAATACTAATTAGCGGTGTGTGTCAATCCATGAAAACCGTATTGACTTGCGAACGACAGCGGTCCATACACGGCGTATGATTAGCCGAAACCGATTCTAAACCCATCACGGTTCGATGACGCTCGACGATACCCGGCCACCGTGCGCAACCGGAACGAGGCTTTGAGCGTATCAACGCGATGACGCCGGCCATTGAATCGGCTGGATGGCGTCCATTGGCCTGGGGGACCGCCGCGCTCTGCTTTCCCGTAACGCTCGCGAGAGTGTGCGGATAGATATGGAAGAGGCTGGCCCGTTGGACGTATTATCCCCTGGCATAATATCTGATGCGACCGGCCAAAGCTACAAAGGGCTCTGGGACCCGGGTCCTGCCTAAGGTTAGCCCGTGCTATCGACATCCCGTGTCGATTCTGGGTTCTGCGACGAAAAGAACCGAACCACTTCCGCCACAGCGGTAATCTCGATGCTCTGAACGCGTCAGCGATCGTTGGGAATGTAAACGAGACTCTCGAGGGTTCGTGAAATCTCTGACTCTCGGGTGTCGAGGTTATTCTGTCGTCAGGAGAGAAGAAGAAGGCACAGCGTGTTTGCATGACTGCAACAGGAGTGGGGATGTAAACACGCTGTGAATTCTTCTCGTGGACACATGGTACCTTGGTTTTTAGGTTTTGTATCTTATGTACTCTGGGATGTGATTCAAGACTATTCTGTTGTGGGTCGCCTTGGATGCTGGGGCATTGAATGCTTCTTTTTCTTGGGTTTCTTTTTAGAATGTTAAATTAGTGTCTAGTGTCTTTTTTGTAAACTTTCAAAAGCCTCTTCAACGGGGACATTTAATGATCAATCGACCACTCGTGATAGGGACAAATTGAGCTAGTAGAACTCTGTCTAAAGTCTAAAGAAACGAGCACTGAAAATAGTCCCTTTCGACTTGGGATGACATCATAATCGAACCCCAAAAAATTCAGCGTAGACCGCGAGGGGGAAAATATAAACAAGTCAAATCCGAATTGACAGGGGACGATGGACTGGTAAAAGGGACCCGTGAGCTGACCAGTGGTACGAGAGAGAGGGATCAGGGATGAAGGGTAAGCTGCGTGTACAGCGACCGCAGAGAGGATGAAAGACAGAGATAGCGAAAGGGATCAGCGTATGGATAAAGAGGGCTGTGTGTATAGCGGCCGCAGGGTGGAGTTGGGGTGGGCGATAAGCGACAGTGAGAGAAGGGCGGAGGTGTGCGTGAATGGTAATCAAATCAGGGACACGGGGTGGTTGGGTGGTAGCGGAAGGTGGACAGGAAGATGGAGAGACAGTATGGTGAGCATCCAAAACGTGGAACGGAATGGCGCGGGGGCGGCTGTTTAAATGGAGAATATTTCTATACATAAAATTTGCGAGACCGTGCGAACAGCTGCAATTACTGGTCTAGTGTTGCGCGTCATATCCCGACAGGATAATAAACAACCGTTGTTAGCATTCGGTCCCGCGTACCGGCCATTTATTCCGTCGAAGCTTCTCGTTGATAATTCGGAAATTTCTAAAAAAAATATCGCGTAAATAATTATGTTGTCCGACCAACGCAGTCCGACGTTACACGCTGACTCTGTAAATTACATTTAATATCGCGTTTTCATCTAGCCTCTCTCGCTGAAAATTACCTCGAACCGTTTGAATTAGTTTTAATTATACGTAATTAAAAGTTTCACCCCCGGAACCGATCCGAGGAGCGTATTTACCTGTTTCCCAGAGTTCCGGGACACCTGATTTTCAAACTACGTTGGAGATTCGTAAGTAGGGAAGCCAATAGGAGGACTTTTCTCGTTCCCGGAGTCAACGTCTTCGGTCCCTGGGTCAACCCAGAGAAAAGCGAGAAAAATAGAAGGAACCAGGAACTAAGGAGGATAATCTAAGAACCGTGGAGCATCGCGAAAAATATGCGGATAGCGAAACGACAGCATGGAGAGTCCTCGCCTGCGACCAAGTAGGACTCTGCGTTGGAAATCGGAAGCAACGGGCTCTGAGTGCCACTTTTTACCCCCGGGCGGACGTTGCAGACGCTGACCGGATTCGAGATAAAAGGGAATTATAGTCGCGTTTTAGGCCGACGAAAGCGACGGGAAGACGTCGATTGTGTGTCCAGCGGCGGCCATTCCGCAAACTGATTGTTCCGTGCTGATTGCGCCCCAGGACGCGGACCCGCCTGGGGGCTTTGTACTATCGAACACGTCTCACGACTGGCTACCTAGTGCAAACGCTACAAATAGCCACGTGGGCGGGTTTTAGAATACCCTCCAACTATAATAAACTCCATAATTCGATAAAAATGACAGAATCGTTTCGTTAGAAGCCTAGGGTACGGTGACAGTTTTAAATTGAATGCAGAACTAATTATTTTTCACACTGAGAGATCTAGGGTTAATTTGTAAAAATGTTGAGATATAAATATTATTAAATAATGCACAGGATATGCTGAGGAGGTCTTCTACTGTCAAACAAGTTCTTTTATGTTCTCTTTGGTATTTTACACGCGAAATTTGAACGAAATCGGTGAAGTAGATCTTGAGATATCGTGTGAGCAAATTCAGAAAAGCTAGTTTTGAGAAAAACGCTTCTCTCATTTCTAAGACTATATCCTTTAAGAAGATGCAAAAGAGAATCGAATTTTTCGGCGATTTGCAGTAGAAGACCCCGTTCGAGATCTGTTTCATAATTATAGGAATGCCAGTTTTCCGGTAGTTCTCGATTTTCGTGGATCTACGGTGGACGAAGGAGCAAATGGGGGCTCGGTGAAAATTTATGAAGGGCCTAGCGGAGCCCGTAAGCGCACGAAACAAACGATATCGATCCGGAAGTTATTTACTTCCATTAACTTCCACCGTATAACCGAGGGTGTATGCTAAGCGTTTACATCGCCTGGACAGCGGACCGCCCTACCCGCGACGATATAGGGGACGCGCGACAATTTAGGGGACGAAAGGAAATTATAATGGCGCTCCGGGGCCCGGAATCCGTGAAGATCGAAGGGGAGAGCCCACGGTGTAATATGTAGGTCGAATATTGCATGCGGTCTCGGTTTAATTGGAAAACGACTTCCCTGGTAACTCGAGCCGATTAAGCTTTACGATTTTTAACACGACACGTACATACGTGCACATTTCTAACAATTTCAAATATTGTGGCACGTAAATAAATATCTCAACCCTTAAGTAAACTCTCAATCTCTCGACTGAATTATTTTACGTAATGTTCATTTCCTTCAATTATTTAACAAACAATGAACTAACGGAGGATTACACAAATTTTCAAATACTTATACTGATATATATTGAATAATAATTCACTCAAGGGTTAACAATTGATATGCTCGCTTTTAAATGGATTCTATCGAAACATTTCGAACGAAAATTGGAAGAAAAGGGCTTTTAATGTCGCTGGAGGGAGAGTCTTGTTTCACAGGTGAAAAAATATCGTTCCAGGGGCGATAGATTACCTGGCTATTCCATATAAATGACGAATTGGAACTGTGGAGGCTTCTTTGAGGCGACGACGATAACGCGAGAGAACGAGTACGCGTTACTCGATACAGCTATTACCCGGTTGGCTGACACAGAGGGAAGTGTCCGGTGGAGAATGCGGACGAGATAACAGGATGTGTTCATTGGATAAATTGTTACTGATGTCTGGCACGGTATTATCGTCGGTGTAGTTTAGTCGACCGGTTGACGAGTATCGAGGAAGGCATTAAAGCCTCCTATCGGTGGGCCAGATTCCCCATCTCTCGCAAGTAATCCGTTTCAGGTTCAAAAAACGCCCGCCAAACTGAACTCGTAAGATCCAGAGGAAACTTATCGATGCTCGCGTGCATATCTTTTCTAAAATTAAATTAAACCGGTTTAAACAGACCTCTGGTAATAATTCCAGACACTCCCAGCTACCGTTTTCGCCTCCTATTCCGCGGCGCGTCAAACTCATTTTTGCCCGAGGGCCAATATGCACTTTGCTACCGCGTTACGACGAACAATTATTTCACAACACTCTGGAATATTGCTCGGGCCATTCCAGTTATATCAACAACGGTCATTGCACCGCAATATCCGCGAGCAAACGTGTTTAGGTTCGACGAGAAAACAACCGTTTCCCACGTACGCTGGCAAAGGGTCACGTCTGTTTGTAAAAAGGGGTTGGTTGATCAGAGAAAATATCGTGTTCTGCGGAACCGATTTCCTCACCAACATTCACACCGTTCGGAAAATGGTCGTAGAACTCATGATAAAAATAATTCGAATATCGGGAATGCTCTCTCAATAATTATTGGGCAAAAATGATCTAAATGTAGTCGTGTTTGGTCTCATTTTTATCGGGAGAATTCGAGTGCATTGGTATCTATATAAAACGCTTTCAGATAAAAAGAATTGTAACGAGAATAACCGTCTACGTTTTATCGAGGTACCATCGTATTTCAAATCAAAACCCGAATAGTAACACCAAATACAGGGGCCCCCCCCGTGTCTCTACGGTTTTCACGATACAATCACGGTGGAGTTTTCGCGAAACGTCGCGGAGTCTGTCGATTAACGAGCAACGATCGCCCGATAAAAGGGCAATTATTTTTCCGGCCGAGCCCCCGGATCGGATCGATTCGACTCCCGTAATTGTAAACCGCGAACGAGGGACTTCCCCCCCGGTTGACGAATGGCGACAGAGGCGTAACGATTCCCGCGGAAGAGCTCTCCTGTGTTCATAAATCCCGCGGCGGCCGTTCGCGCGGAATTTTGACGGATCTCGGAGAAACATTATGAGGACTCCCCGGAAGACAGTGGGTGGTTCGTACGCGCGGATCGGGCTCCCGGGGGTGCCGTAGGAAAGCTCTCGAAAACTTTTGCCGGCCGTATCCACCGGAGCACTCCGAACTTCCTTTATCTTTGACTTTTCCCGCGTTCCCCGCCCCCTCATTTGCTCGATTTATATTTACGTATCCTTCTTCCGCGCGGAATCGGATGGTATCAGCGCGGAACAGGGTATCGGTCTGTATTATCCTGGGGGGCCACGGGTAGCCACGACTTATTTATTTATTTATTCGATCAAACACCCATTAATTCAAAAAGAGTTAGAAGAAATAGAAAATTGAATGATACGAAATATGAGACTGACTGTGAATAATCACGAGGAGATAGAATCGAGTGGTTGAAGACATCTATCAAAGGGTTATAGAAGTCGTAAAGTGTTCAGAACGACGTAGTATTCTGGAAGGAACATTAACTACCCTGTTAGCAAACAGTAAGCTACTTTTCAGCAGAGTCTGACTAAAAATAAAGGCTGTGATGAGTAAAATAGCGTTTACCAGCCCTGTCGCGTGGTATCGTCGAGAGGATCGGGATTATTCAATGGCTAACTATTTTATCCGTCGATGGCCACCCCCCCCCTGGAAATTCATTCGGAGTCATCGAGGATTCATGGATTCCCTGGCTAAGGGCCATCGTCGTGCTCCATTCCCCGGTTATTCGTCTGGTTTGCTCGGCTCCGTTCTCCCTTAAACCGTCACGCACGCTCTAACTCGAATCAGTTTGCGTTTCCCCGAGTAGCCAACGCGGTTGTTTGGTCGTTTGTCGACTAATTAATTCACGGAGTTGGTTTACCTTGACGAGCGCCTGCAGGACGACGCGGTATAACTTCGCGGCAGCTCGCGTCTTGTCGCTTTAAAGGTCTCGAAACCGTCTGGCTCCGTCCTGCAACCCGGTCTTGAGTTTCGTTTCCCCGTACGCCACCCTCTGGCGTCGTATCCGTCTACGCGCCGTGTACGTTACAATGTCGGGTACGCGCGCGACTCCTCCGACTGCTTGCGTCTACATCGGGCCGAGATTAAACCAACTTTCGACCCGATAAATTCTCCAATTTAACGGATTAACGTATCAAACTACCGCGCGAGCCTGAGTTACGGCGACGATCCACGGGAACAGGCGAAAGTTACCTCGACTTCGCGAGTTTACTTTAATACCAGACTACGCGAAACGCGCCCTTCGTTACATCACCCATTCTCAAAACGATCCACAGTCCCCGAAAACGACGATTCACTCGCGAAAGTGTACAATTTTTTACCGTCTTCGATCATTTCCCCTTTGAGTAAGCCCTTGAGGATTTTAATTATTTATCCTTAGAAATTGTTTAAGCAGGTTAATTTTTACTGAGAAACTCGACGTTTCTATTATTCTTGGAAATCTGTTTTAGCGGTTCATATTTCTCCTTCTAGGAAATAATGATATTACGAATCTTGTACAGGAAGGTACACTATTTTGGCATAAAAGCAATCCATCGAAATTTGTTATAATTTTAAGTAAGTTTTTGGAACAGTTGAAATGTAGTCTAATGGATAAAATGATCGAAAAATATTTTGCCCGATTTTCCCGCGATGGCGGTATTAGGTATTGTTATCTGGCCCGAAAGGGTTAACAACGATGACAGGGAAATATCCCGGAGTCCGGAGTGATCAGTATTGAGTGTGCCGTTTAGGCGATGGTTTCCAGATACAATGCAACACAATGTAGCGTATCGCGTGGCGTGACGAACACACTGCCTCTATTATGCATTAATGTAGCGAAGCTGCGTTGAAATATGAATTACGCGTGTAATAGAGCACGAACTCAGACACGAAGCGTGATGGACAGGTTCATTGAAGATTATGGTTTGCGCTGAGTGTACTGTTACAATATATCGGAAGCTATTAGCTTCAGGATGCCCGCGCCTTCGCGTTTTCATCTACAAAACGCGTTGCTACGTCCAACAATACCGTTACATTTTAACCCTTTGCACTCTGAGACTTTTATTCGAAATAGATAGTGTATTTTGTCCTATATAACCACTTTAAAACAATAACATTGTCTGATCTTATATGTAGTATGTGAAGCATGTGTGTCCATATAAGTTTGCTATCCAGTGTCCATAAAAAGAAGTCGTTCAAAGTATAGACAGTATCCTATCCTTCCTATTCTTCCTTAGAGTATCGAAATTCTTTGCTGGACGTCTCTTCAGAGGGTGAAAAGGGAAATTTACAAATTCTCATACATTAATAGTGACTGTTTTATAACACCAAGCTTCTCAGGATGTACTTCGCCCTGAAAAAGGTTCGAAGTTGACCAGTCTTCAGAGACAAATTAATTTTTCTTAGGATCCAGCCTAGTATTGTTCCAGGCCCGACTCGCGGACTAATTAGTTGAGGAAACGCCATTCAGCCCGCGCCTTATCGCGTTGCAACCGTCCATTCCAATACACACCGTCGTCCGCGACAACGTCCGAAGTTTCAACGTCGACCGCAGCGTTTCCGTTCCCGCGGGAAACTCCCTCGAGCGTCGCGAGACACCCTGTCGCGTACTATTCTAAAGATTCTATGCGTCTCCGCGGCGGGTGGAACGCGTCAAACTATGCCCGGACGACGAAAGTTCACGCCTTTCACGGGGCTCCCGCGATTGTCCGGCTATTCGAATCCGCCTCTGGTCTTCCAACGAACTTCCAAATTAGCGCCATGTTTTCGCTGGCGATACGACGCGACGATAAACGACGCTCCAGGCCACATACAATGCTCGCCACCCTCGTGAGTTCATCCCCCAACGATCCATTAACGCGTTTTTATTATCACATATCTGATAACTCCAAGCTGAAAATCGCTCGCAAATCACCGTTTATTCGATGATTAACAGTCGAGATCGGCCCAAACGAGTCTCCAACTACTTTTCTCATCGGAAGATCTTCAAGACGAGCACTAGAAAGTCTCCTCGTCGAAATGGGACTCGACAGACCGTGGAACCACTTAATAAAAATCAATGTAGAATTGCAAACGCGTTGATACTTCGAAAAGAAGAAGAAGAAGAGAGTGGCATAACATTGGAAGTCGCGAGACGTTCGATCATACGGCCCGTAGTATGAAATATTTACTTCTGTTCCGGAGTGGACGGATCCTCGTCCCGGTGGAACGAATCGCTCACCCCAGAAATCACTCTCGCCGGCGGGGATCATCGCTGAAGAGGTTTTCGGACTTTTGTTGAAGGGTTCTTCCGTCGACTTCCGTTCGCCACGGTTTCGCTCCAGACCCTTCGAGAAGAAAAATCTACGAGGATTCGAGATCGCGATTTGATAGAGTCGGGGGTCCGAGAACCTCCGTTCTTTCCTTCGATCTCGAGAAACGCTCCATTTGTATAACTGACCACCGAGTCAGAGACAGAGTTATGGGACTCTCAAAACAATTACACGAGTTTATTTCATTTAACCCTTCTGTGGGTTAATATTAAACTAATATTGTATAATATATGTCAATGTAATTATTTTATATTAAGTTGAGTAATTCACTTGAGATTGAGAGTCCACTTTAAGAGAACCGCGTGATTCCATACGCGAAAAGAATTCCGTAAACAGTCGAGGCGAGAAGAGGGAAACGATTAAGGATCGAAGGCGTCTCGATTCGAGCGAGTGTATTCGGTAAACGCAAAGAACGACAGCGGGGGAGTGGAGAGACAGACAATTTCGGAAGGCATAATTGTTCCATCGTTTCCGCGGAAAGAGCTGCTCCAAGGAGAAACTTGTCGGGGCTTTCGAGAAGTTTGCATTCAGGAGGATTCAAGTCCTTTCTCGCGTGTTGCAAACGACTATTCGGTGGCAGTTTCAGTTCACCAACGCTAACGGTGCAACGTGGTTTACTGCTTCAAGTTGCGCGTGCACGCGCAACAAAGTCTGATGATGTAACTTCGTTGCGCAATATGGTCAGGAAGGGCGCGCAACAAGTGGCGAACAAACTTCCGTTCGAACCCGAACTGTGCTGCGTCCTCGAACCCGCGCACCACCCGCCATTAAAGAAGACACGTATCCGTTCGAGGCACGTCCGCAACTTCCTCGAACAACATCTTTCCCGTAAATACCTGAATAGATTCCGAAAGTACGACCCGACGAACAAAAGCTACGATTTTTAATAAACCTGTTTGATTCTCTACGGGAGTGTTGTCTAATACTTCTTGTAGGTATCCATGAGCTCTATTTCGCTACTAAATTTCAATGAAATCCGTACACTGTTGTAGGAGTTATGGAGGTTTGAAAATTGGACCACTTTCATGGGGGTTTTCTCACTTTACGGGGTTAAGGTACAACTTTTCGAATATTTTTGGAAACTCTACATATTGTCCATCAAAATACGCGTTGTTTGCCTTTTTAAACATCAAAATCCTCCAATCCGTTCAGGAGTTATGACGTTCCAAAGATACGCATGAAATTTCAGGGAAACATATCAACGGTATGGTCAGACATTGTATTTAAGGAATTTTTTTCTCGAAACTGGGCAGGATTTCGTGGGTATGTCTGTCCACCAAAAATGATTGTCATAGCCGCCAGCAACTAAAGATAATTTTTCCAGAACGATTTGAAATTTTTTAATTTTGTCGAAAAATTTCACACCTTCTCGAATTTTTTTCTCGAAACTGAGTAGGATTTCGGGGGTATGTCTGTCCGCCAAAAATCATTGTAATAGCTGCCTGCAACTAGAAATAATTTTTCCAGAACGATTTGAAATTTTTTAATTTTGTCGAAAGATTTCACACCTTCTCGAATTTTTTTCTCGAAACTCAGCAGGATTTCGGGGGTATGTCTATTCACCAAAAATGATTATAATAGCCACCTGCAACTAAAAATAATTTTTCCAGAGCGATTTGAAATTTTTTAATTTTGCTGAAAAATTTCACACCTTCTCGAATTTTTTTCTGGAAAGTGAGTAGAAATTCGGGGATACGTCTATTCACCAAAAATGATTGTAATTGACCCTTGTAACTAGAAATAATTATTCCAGAACGATTTGAAATTTTTTAATTTTGTCGAAAGATTTGTTTGTGAATATAATAATTGTGGCCAGGATAAATGTGATTGCAATGAGAAAAAATTAGCTGCTACTGCGAAAATGACTAATTTCCGCGGAGGTTCGTGGCCATAAAATAATCGTCAACGTCGACGGGGCAACTTCGCGGGACTTTGACGCTCGTTAATCCGCGATTTCTCAACGTTCGTCCGGAGCCTGACGGATAGACGGGCATCACCTGTGCTCGAAACGCAATCGCATTAACAACGGCGAGCACGCGTGCAACGCGAGAGAAAACACGGCTACTAGTAAATCGAACACACTGATTCGAGAGAAACGAGAATTTATGGCGGTCGTTTCGAGAGAGAAATAGAATTGGCCTATTGGTTCGCCGGACTCGGATCTTTAGCTCGTCGGACCCAGGCCACTCTATCGACCGTGCTATCTACGTGGCCAACACCTTTCTCGCTAACCAGTTGTATTCAGTCACGCGCGAAACGATTTCGAAATTATCCGGAAAGCACACGGTATCGCCTCGATAAATGAAACAGCTTCCACCCTGGGTAAACGAAAAGTCATTCCCTCCCCCACCGCCATTGGTTTCCGTTCGAAGACTTTCATCCAACGGTGAAAGTTGAACAGCGCTTTTCGAGAATTCACCCCCGATTCTGGGTACACAAAATGGCCACGAGCTGCACTTTGGATTCCGTTTCGAGGCAGAATATTTTACCGGGAGTTCCTGTGTTTTTCAGGACCTTTTCCGCGCGCTGAGCGTCGCGACGCCGCTCTCTCGGGTTACACGCCGCGGGTATCTGATAACACAGACGTAAACCTGAGATAATACTCTTATATACTAACCACCGACACGAGTGGTTTAAGTTCGAGCTACGAGGGGGTATGTTCATCGCGTACGGGAGATAAAACCCGCTAAGAGGGCAGGCGGGGGATGAGGCTTAGCGAGCGCGTTCCCTTGAAAATGGCGATACTTTTGTTCCCGCGCGGAGGTCGAAGGGCCGTGGAAACTTACCGCGCGAGATAAGTCAGGATTTGCATGTTCGTCTCGCGGATGAACAGACTCCGGAGCGTCATGTTCGAGACGATGATCGATGGATGCTGGATCGTAGACGTCGAACAAAGAGATACGCGTGTATGATATTATTTTTTAGATGTTTCAGACTCTGGGGGGATTTCACGGTTACATAAGAAGATTACCAGCACCAGGTGCATAGAAATTGTGTAACGATTCAAAGGGTCATCGAATCTCGGCCCTTTATACCATAGATACACGAACCAAAGTCAAACGCAGTATCCAAGAGGAATTGCAAAGTGGAAATTCGTATTATTGGTGAAAACGAAGTCTGTCACTTGAACGTTTCTAACTCGTATAGGAAACTCGATAAATACTCTCGCCATATCGGAATATTGAAGTACGATTTCGATTTAGTTTAGCTAATCTTCTTATATCGACTGCCATGGGCTAAAGGTGGCTAAAAATACTTAGCCTACATCCCATCTTAATGCACGGATGACCCCGATACGGAGCCCGGAATATCCTGCGACCGGCTTACACGGGCCTCCTGTTATGGCAGATATTTTGTCTGAGGAATTCATGAACTCCAAGACGTAACCTCGTTTGTCAGCTGCTCCGTCAAGAGTCGCTAATGCGCGTGCAACTGGCCAGGGCGTACGAAGAATTCACGACTTCATAATCGCGAGAGCAGGGGATCCACCCTTGCGACACAGGGGGCCCATGACCCAGAATAATCAACCCCTCAACGCTTTCCGCGTCAACGACGAAGGGCACTTAAGCGACCCATCTTGACTCCAAGTACAATTGCACGCGAGGACGCTTGGGGCTTTTCTATAACTCCACAACGACGCAAGCCCAGACGATCAAACTCATTCCACGTTCGTTAACATTAAACCCACCATGACGTTTCTAACGTGCAATGATACTTTAGCGTTACGTACTTGACGATTTTTCAATGTTCACTTCTATTCTTATTGTTTGTTGTCCGAGAAAAATGCGTAATCTGTCTTGCCTACCACGACTGGTCATCTGATCGGTTGAACACTTCGTAAAAAACAGGATAAAGTTTTGTATCGAAGTCTGGTTAGCTTCCAACGTAAACAAGAAAAATACTAAATGTTTAGACATGTGCAGTTCCGAAACTATTGGAGCTATATTAATTTTTGAGGCGTTGTTAGAAGTGGCAAACCTTCCCCTTTAAAATGGCTTTTGGTTTTTGACGATCGGACTTTCCGTTTTCGAGATATCGTAATTTATGTAAAGGGTTAATTTTTCTTAATTCGACTGTCTCTCTCTCCGTCTGACGCGTCGCGCCGGACCTCTCTTTCTCGCACGTGTCTCGTGACCGAGTGGTCGCGTGACCTAGTTTCTCCGAGTCACGTGCCGGTCAACGGCCTTGACAAGGACGTAAACAAACGCATCGGACACTTATATCTCCGTAACTAGCCACCGCATCGACTCGAAACTAAAATCGCTATATCTCCGGAAGTAATAAAGCTATCGACTCGTACAAACGCTCATTTTAAAGGGCATTTCATCCCCTATCCGATGACTACACAAACTACCACATTTTATGCTGTCTTCTATGTTTATTTTGCAATTTACTTTGACGTTACATACTGAAAGAAGTTTCAGCAATTCCTATTAATCATACGACTGGTGTACGATAAACCAGGATTATATCCAATATATCATCCGATGAAAATTACAAAATTTGGACTAAGTATGCATATTTAAATTAAAATTTTTTAGAAAGCTTGCGAATACGCGTCTAAAAAAGAAAGGTCATTCGACCAAGTCGTGATAGGAATGAGTATACGTGAAGCGTTGGTCAGTCTTGCACTCGTTGCCAGTACGTTCCTGTACTTTTCTCGCGAGTGCTCGCACCGAATTCTCCACGTCCCCTCTGCTTTCTTTTTCCTATGCATACAAAGAGGATCCCACGTTTCCCGGTTAAAATCCTCCGAACGCGGCGAAAGGTGAAACGCACACGGAGACGGAGGGTCGGTGTCCGACCGGTGGCAAACGCCCTCCGTGCCGACTGTTGCGTCTTGGGGGTGGTTTGACCGTCGGCTCGCGCGCTCCCAGACACTTCCGTATGCAAATGCGAGGGCGTACAATCAAAGCGCGGCCGGGACGATACATATTCAAGCGGTCAGCATGGGTAAACACCGGTCCAAACGGAGCGGCGACGGTTTACCATCGGCCGCCTGCAGCTGTACACGCACACCATCGATGCTCGGGCTCCGCGATGCTCTGTATGCGTCGAGGAACACGTCGTGTGTAGCGTCGGGAACTGAATGGCGACAGGGGGGGAGAGCGTCGGGACGCTCGGTGGTACAGGCTGTATACATGACCGGGACACAACGGAATCTAGCCGGGGCTCTATGGCGGATATACGGCGCGTACACGGCCGACAGGGCGAAGCCCATCAATTTCCCATTCAATTCGCAGCCGGGGCTCCTCGCCTTGCGAATTCTAGACCAGACGTACCGACGTATGTACCTCTACGCCTCCGGGTTATCCCTCTCACGATCCCGTCTCGAGGATACGGATCCAAAGCGCGCGAACGTCGATTCCAGCCGCCTCGATCCCCCGTCTAGTCACGTCCCCTTAATACGAATTAAATATTGGCACCCTGTGGATAATGCCTCCACCGCGGCGGTATTCCGATCTGAATGGCCACGCGGGATCCACGGTGACTTCGGAGCTACTCCGTGGGGATTTTCTAGAGAGTTCTCCGCGGCGTAAGAATCAACGCCTCTTCACGCTTTCCACGACAGGGTTTCTGCATGCTGGCAATTACCTACACTCGTGTGCTTTTAGATCCGGGGGGAAAATGGTCGCGAAAACCATCCCTCGAGCTTTGATTTTTACCCAATACGAAACTGACGCGTTTTAGTCGCGTCGAATCTTAGTGTTTTCTCCGGACGTCAACCGGTCCATAGAAACTCAAACGAACCGAAGTAAATCGCAACCAAGGATGTAAACTAGCCCTTACTGCACAAGAATGATTTTGAATACCAATAATAGTCATTACATGTTATTGGGTAGATATCGTGCAAACAGGGAAAATTGTTTACCAAACTGTCGTGAAAATTCGAACAAGATGCTTTTAAACTATCCGTAGCTCGGTTTAAATGGGACACGAATCGTTCGAGCGTTTATCACGGCGCTTTGCTTCGACGAAATGCATAAATACGCGAAGGATATCGTGGCTAATGCTCCAGTTAAGAGAGAGCTGTTTTCAGCGGTGACAGTCGTTCAATTAGCATCAATTTTAGATCATTTCTCGATACCTTCGCTGTGCATCAAACCCGGTCGTGTAAATTTACGGCAATTAACCGATATTTCGCTGTGTACGTCACGGTGCATTCATATTTTGCAATTACCCCGTTCGTCTCCTACTGAATAATTTAATTCGGGACACGAGTCGTCGCTATTATTTTATATTATATTCTACTTTAACATTTTGACTGTCCATGTCATTCATATATGGGTGACAGAACTTTTAACAGAAAATAGTAGAAGTTACGAAAGTAAGCGACAGGTTTTAAATATGTAGTTCACGATTGTCTAAAATTAAAGTTTTGGCCTCGCAAACAATTTCGCGATTTCGGACTGTCAGTCAACGTGTTAGCAGAGAGAAATCATTCGTCGAACGTTCTATTCTTTCCATCGATTTCTCTAACGAACGCATAGCATCGACGACATTAAATTCCATCAAAATACCCATTACCGTTCCCGTTCGCATCGCGTCTTTATCCAAAGGCGAAACGTCCCGAGATATCCGTGGACCCTGAATCGAACGAATTCCAATTCCGATGAAACTTGAATTCAGCGAATACAAGTAGCTGTTACGGACAGCCAGAAAAGCGAGATTTTATTGCGGGTGTTGCATGGTCGACGAACGCAAATAGCAACGTCGTGACAGTCGACGAAACGGTTCTACTCCTTTTATTAACAAATTGTATATCTTTCACGCTCGTACGCGTACTTTTCCCCATTTCTGTTGATTTTTTGGTACGTCGTACTCGAACCCCCATTCACACTTATCATTTTTGGTTCACTCAGTGGCACAGTATCAGTCTATCGACTCCATCAATCGATTATTAAAATGACGTCGTGTCTGTGTCGCGAGTTTTAAACAACGATCGCGCGAGAAACGGTTTCCCGGGCGCATTCAAAGACACTCTCGGCGAACAACGCAAACATTTTCAGCTATTTAACGAACTTCGTCGTCATCGTAGCGCGAGGCGGCGGGCCGCGGAAGTTCAAAGGTCGAGAAATGGGACCGTCGACGCGGCGAGGCGCAATTAGCGTGCTCGTCGCGGGGCTCGTTGTACGTCAATTTCACCGGGACAATAAGCAAATTAATTCGCTATAACTGCACGGATCGCAGCTTCATTTCGTTACCGTTTTCGCAATTTCCCCATCGACGAACCCTCGATACTACTCGATACATTACACTTTCCTACGACGTTCCTTTTTCTTAGCGAACAAGAGTCTGCAAAATTTAGAAGGATACAGTTTCTGAGTCATACCGAATTTCTATTTAATTCTTTACGATTTTTCTTTCAATCAGCGAGTACATTCGTATCGTTACATGTTCCGTGACTTGAAACATGGCATGGAAGAAGCGAAATCGTTCGAGAAACGTGGATATAATAATTCTCAGGACAATAAAGTTAATATCAGAGGTACGAGTTAGTGTAGCGGAGATGGTAGCGCGGACGACGTGCTGGCATCGGGTCCGAGGGGTTAATTAACGTGTCACGTATACACTTTGCCGTGTCCATTTTCGCTCCCGTCTCCCCACCCTTGTTTTTATTTTTCCTTCCGTTCTTTTTAGTTTTAATAAAGCACGGTATTCGCGCCGATGCCCGAACCCACGTCTCGCCGTAATTATTCATCGGCTCAAGCGATTTACCGTCCCTCCTAAGCTCCTCTCGCCCTTCTCATCAGCTTGCTCGCTCGCGCAGCCAATTATTTTTTAATCCCGCCGCTCCTGCACGACGTCCGGTGTGATTAAAACATCCACCCGCCCCCCCCCCCCGCGCGGGGCATCTGTTAATTACCTTTCGATCCCCCATGACATCATTACCTAAGTGCTACATAAACGAAAAGTATTTCGGTAGTAGCTTCCTTCCCGCCGTTAACCGGCGCTAATCAATTTTCCATTCGCCGTTGCTCCCACTGACGGATGACTTACGATCGGCCCGGGGATTTTAATAAATCAACATCTGTCGCGACGCCTTGAGCCCGCCATCAGTCTTCCCGCGGGACAGAGGACGCCGCCGGGAAGACGTCGTATAGGCGTAGAGTCTCGTTGTCCGAGCGGGAGCGTCGTTCGCGTCGCGACGATCGATCCATCGGGTGGACAATGTACCGGGCCTCTTGGCTTATCGCGTCGGTTCAGGCCGCTTCTTTCGAGAGATTTTCGAGAGTCACGGGGATAAACGATCCGCGGGGCCATCACCTCTGTCGATGATCGTTTAATTTAATTTAACATTCATGGAGGCTCTTTACAAACCTAAAAGCTAAACCGATCAATGAGAAAACGTCTCCAAGCCTGTGTTCAGATGCAAGGGGATCGTTAAGTAACTCGAAAACAAGATCGAACGGGATCTATAATGTTCGATGCTGTGATTTATCTAATAGAATTGTTTAAATAATATTTTTTTGGTTTCTTTAGGGACGCGTGAAGTTGGAAAGGGACTTCCGCCGTCTGTAGCCCACGGCGATAGATACGAGGGGGCGGGGATAATGGCTACACATGATACGCTTCCTTTCATCGACGAGGCCGATAGCCAGCGAAGAATGAATCCGGGTTATCCGAGTGGCCCGGGCAATTTCTTCTCCGCACGCCATGGCGCGAACGGTGGCAAAAAGTTCCTTCCGCGAAATGGATCGTAATAACGTTTCTCCTCCCCCCTCTCCCCCTTCAAGCCACGTTCGCGGCGTGAAATTTTATGAAGTTAGAGACTATCTCGCGTGCACTTTATTAATCGCGGCGAGAAAAACGCGGAGAACCCATACGTAAAGCCCGTATCGGCGACTACACGGCCACCGTGAGGAGAATGAATGGCGGTGGAAGCCTGCCCCCGTCGTCCATTCTTTCGGGCTGCTTTGGGTTAGGTCCTTTGTAACGATTCGAACCACCTGCGGGCCATATTTCCAACCTTGCACGACGATCCCTTAACCGGTGGGCTCGTTTGCGAGCGATTGGGCTCAAAGGCGCTGGAAGATTAGATTCTCGCGATAGGGAATGCTGCTTTCGCGTTCGGACTCTGTGTTTTTTCAATTTTAAAACGAGTGTGTTGGATGGTAAAAATGCTAAGAATCAAGCTAAAGTCACATTTCCACTTGTACGTCACAGTTTTGTAAAGATAGATAGAAATAGAGAGTTTGTGCTTCATGCACGCGTTAATCTGGCCGGTCTAAAGTCACATTTCCACTATCAACGATGTCTAAAGGCACTGATAGATGTCTGCGTGAGCAAGTGACCGTACAAAGTAGAGAATTTGTCTCAAGTCTAGCTAAGCTATCTACAGTCACATTCCCACTTATATTTTCACATAGAAACGAAGAAAATGTATATAAAAAAGTGAGGAGCCGAGTCTGAAATATACTTGTGTTCCATAGTGTGTCTTTTAACTAACCAATGGAGAAGAATTTTAACGTCAAGTCTAAGATTTGTATAAGAGAGTCTGAGAAGTGGAAGTGTGGCTTTAGGGTGGATGGGGGCGGGAAGTCGAAACGGAACCAATCGCGACGGACTCGACGCTTCTTCTCTGTTGGAGTAGTAGCCGGTCTCCGCGTAGATAATGGATAACTACGTTGCACCGAGTGTGTGGTACGTAGAGCGGCTTATCGCAAGCTCGCAGAGGGATGCCCAGGGGCGGCTTATCGACTCGCCTGGCTTGACAGGCTTCCGCGTCCTCCTCGAAGCGGCCCGGAGAGGATCGTAGATGATGAGACCCGATCGAAAGTCCTGAGAGACTTTCGGCGGTTCTCGGAGGAACCCCTCTCTCCCACACTGGGCGGCGTTTCTTCGTTAAACCCACCGAAACTTCCCCACGACCGACTATTTACAACCCTTTGGTTCCTCGGTTAACGTTTCATAAATCACCAGACACTTTATACTTCTTGGAAAATACAAATCAAGGCACGGACGCTATTTTTTAAAGCAATCTTATCGTTTTAACTCTTAACTGGACTCTCAATCTCAACCGAATTATTTTACTTGATGTTGATTTTCACCAAAAAGACTCTTCGGAACGCACCGTCGATATTTTAATATTCTTCCCTCGAACGGGAATTAACTCTTTTAATTTAGATCGGTATCGTGGCGTTCATTTATCGAGGAAGATCGCGCGGGAAGTTCATCAATTACCCTTTCGCGCGGAGAACGTCAGAAGCTTATCAGAAAATGAAGCTTCGCGCAAAAAGAGAGTGATCCTCGAGGGCGAGGTGAAATTAATAACGTCGAGACTGTATCGAGGCACGCGTTATTCCTCGAAGATCCTGCGACGACAACTGCTCGCCTAAACCGTACCCGACTTTCCTCCACGGATCGCTTGGCTTCCGGGCGCCCTTTATTCCCTTCGAGCCCGTCGTGCTCGCGTTCCTGGCTGGCCTTTTCGGGATTTCGGACACTGCTTCCATCCAGCAGCTGCTTAAGTCAGGAGCGACTTCATTGCTTGCGAGATTTGCGGAGCGCCGACGCTTTGCTCGCGGATTACGCAAATTCGACAGTCTCGTCTCTGGATTTCCAGGCGAACGTCCACCGTGTGTCAGCTTCCAGAGGAAACGACGAATCTTTTTTCGGGCTGGATGTTACATTTGAATGGAAAAATACGAAAGACTAACAGCGGGGCCATTCGAACACGGGGATTACGATCTTAATTTCCCTCCAAAACAAAATCCTGGTCACTCAATTTCGACAAAGTTAATTCTGGAGAGAATCAGCTGGTTGCGAAACGAAGATTCCAAAGATTTTGTTGTTTATTCGAGGGTTTGAAAAATATTGGGAGGGCGAGTAATCTTTGATTTTTTAAGTTAATCCGATGTTCGAAGAAAAGGGTGCTCGAATTTGGTTCGTCGACCGCCTGATCGTTTGTTTACCCCGTGGAGGATCGACTTTATGTACGTTCGCGGGTGAAAAAAGCATCGCGGCGGCAAAGTGGATTATTGGGACGGCGTACTTACAGATTGTAGTGCATATCCGCCATGTTCGGTCGATAACGAAGCGCCTGGACGTACGCCTCCTCCGCCTCCGCGACCCGTCCCTGGGCGCTCAGGATGCCGCCCAAATTACCATAAGCTGCAACAATCACAACGGGGACACTCGTTAAAAAACGACCAAGAGAACGCGGTAAACAGCGGACTGTCAAAGGGAGGGAAGAATGGAAAGCGTGGCGCCATTACGAAATACCTGTCGATTCGATTCCTTTTCGTGGCGTTGATTTCTAAACTTTCGAGCAAGAATTGTCAAACATTTTACTCCGATAAAACACAGTTGTTCAATTATTGTCGATAGTTTCCTTATTTTGTCATTACGATTCAAGTTTAGAAATCGAAATGGGGAGGAGTACTTAAAAGGGAGGTAAACGGATTTAATAACTGAATACAAGTTTATTCTTAAGAGAGTACATCCGTCCCCCTTCGTAACTGCGACAAGACTGGAATAATAAATTGGATAAATATTCAAAATACTGCGATCTGTTGTTCTAAAATTGTTATGAAATTTCATTTGTCAAAATTCCCCCACCCAGGTAACAATTAAAATTCTATTCAAAACCGTATTTTACGTAGCTTCGATCTTCTGAATACTTCGTGTAATTTTTGTATTAAACAAGTAAATATCGGGTTTACAATTTTTATTCGTTGCATTTGCAAATCTATTCCTCTAACAAGTACCACTGAAATAGTTTCTATTCTTTTCAAACTTAACAAACGTGAAGTCAGTCGAGTCGCCAATTTTCTACCCAATAAAATGGAGAATCCGAGCAATATTCGAGGAGCACCGGATATTTATCGAAACAGAACGACGAGAGTAGTTTATTGCTAGGAAAGTAGTTCGAAGGCACTCCGGGGGAAGTGGACGAACTTGAAAACGAAAAAGAGGACCGCCCTCTCCGAAGTATGATTGAAAAAAACGACGTTTCACGTACACGCCCGAGCTAATACAAGGGACAATATATATCTCCGCGATATATTTTTAAACGCAGCGCGCGCTGCTGCTCGAAAGGCAATAAGACGCGCGCCAGGTACACGCGGAATCCCCTTTCCTTTCTTCCGAAGCTCCCGTTCCCCTCCATCCGCCCCCGCGAATTCACGTCCGTTTCTTTTTCAGTTCTATGTATTTACGAGCAATAAAGCCGTACACAACGCGACCGCTCGCCGTTACACTCCGGATAGCGCAAATATCGCGCCGGAGCGCGCACGGGCAATCGCGAACCCGCTTCCGCTTTATCTTCGGCCAACAATATCGCCAGTAAAACATTTCCCGGGGCACCCTGGCCGCTCGTCCCGATAGCTACTCGAGCAAACAGTAATAAATGAATCCGCAGTCGTAAAATTGCTCCGCGATCACGGCTGGGACGATCCACCTTCGCCGCGAACTCCCTTCGGCCGGTTTAAGATCTCTGGGAACTTCGACCAGGTTGCCAGAGACGTTCATTATTTCTCGAAACTTACGATCAACCAACCGATCGCCAATCATCAAAATTTTAGAGATTATTCACCATTTTTATATTTTAATCATCCAGATCTAACTCCCTTCCGCTGGTTTAAGATCTATAGAACTTCCAACCAATCGCTAATCACAGGAATTTTCGTGTCAGGAGTGAGTTTCAGGAGTAAGTTTGGTGATCAACAATATTTTGCGTCGTTTTAATATTTTAGTAAGTTGTAATAACGAGTCTTTCTGAGATTCGAAAAGCTCGTACCGTGTTTCCCGTTTGGTCCACGGACGATTAACACGGAGATTACTTCAACCCCTTTGTGTTTCAACGTTTCGAGTATCTCGCGTAACTGTTTTTAATATCAGCGTGTCCCGTGTTCCCGGGACGGGAATAATCCCCGACGGTAAATCTCGCCGGCGAAAAGCGAGTAAAAAAAAAAAAAGAATAATTTTAATTAACGACCAAACCTTTTCCTTCGCGGCTCTTGAGAAATTCAGATGTCTCGAGAATTATGAATAGCGTAAAACGCTTATTCAAGATGTCAGGCTACGGCCAGAATTTTTCAAGCTTCTGGAGGATTTTTAATTATACGACGTGATTCTGAACTCTTTTGCCTGTTTTTTTACACGTTTTTTTTTCTGTACGAAACTGAATTACTTGTAAATTCGCGAGAACGGAGAATGGAACGCCTGTCGCCGCGCGTCGCGTCTCGAATCATTCAGGTCCGTTTTTTATTTCGCGCGTTCCGCTTTATTATTGGGCCGTGAATTAAGGCGCGTATTTGGGGCGCGAGTCGCTCGATGAACTCGAGTGTTCCGGTGTTAACGATACCCGGGGGTTTCGCGAAAAGCTTCGAGAAAACGACGAATCGGTGCCTTTTCCAGATTTACCGCGATCAAGCTTAATGGGGGAGCCGTGTTTTCACCGTCCATTAATCATGCATTCAATTCAGCCCCATTCATCCCTTAATTCGTACAATTATAATAAAGATAAGCGAATTCAATGTAACTTTGAAATTACTCTATTTGCTCGACGTTCGTTCCATACTCAATAAACAATATATATTTTTGTTTAAATTAAATTTCGATGGCAATATTTCCTCCATAAATCAGAGAGCCTTACAACGATTTCTTTCTCATCGTGATCTATCGAGCCTCCGAAAGAACAACCATTGTCGATCGAACCCTTTCATTTCCGCGTATCCATTGTTCCATTTATTCGATGATACAAATTTATTTTTGAAAAATATACATAGTAGTTTGATAAAGACCGTAACTGGTTTAAAAAGAAAAATGTCCCACGTTAACACGACGTTTGACAAACACTGTCCTTATCTTTATAAAAATACATGCTCTGATTCAGTTTCTCGCGCGCGACTGTCCATAAATACGACCAATGATGGATGGCGCGTAGCAGGGGTTGCTTTATCTTTATGCTGGCGGGGAACGCGACTCGATCGAAAATAATTAAACATTCGGAAGAGGTGGGGAGGATGGAGAAAAACGCGAAAAGATTGCGATCGTCGTCGTCGATCGTCTCGTTTCGCCGCCCGTCGGATAGTTTAAATTCATAAATAAAAGTCGCGGTCAACCCTCTCGCCACGAAAATTCGATCCCTCCCAGCGACAACTCGACGATAATCCCCGACGGCGGTGCCGGTATGTTAAATCAGCCGCGATAAATCGCCGTGGGGCGTATTTCATCGCCGCGCGATTCCATCGAAAACCGGCCGTCCCCGGTACAGTTTCTCACACGAGAACTACCATAACTTCCGTGAAACGTAACCGGGACGGAGGAAGTTGTTACACTCTTCGTGCACACAAATATACGCGTCGCGAGAGTTAATCCAATATCTGTTCCTTCGTCGCGAATATCGTGCACGCGAATCGAAGCAGCTTCATTCGATTCGAAAACAACGTACAATTCGTGGTTCGAAAGTGCTCGTAAGTCGAACGGAGTTTTGTTAGAAGTGCCCTCGAAGAATTATCGGTAATAATTTACCGCGTTGTATCGATCATTTGTATATCGAGAGTCTTCAAGGTCTGAAAACCACTGTGACCGATTGAAAAAATCGAAATTTTTTTTTTATCAATGCTTGGGGGGTTGAAAAATGACCCCCTAAAATATTAAAGCAAAATTCTTGATTTAAAAGTGTTAAAATATTGATTTTGTTATAGTTTCTTGAGATCTTTCCTTCAAAGTTCCACCATTTTGTAATAAATAATTATTAGCAAAAATCCGTACGTGCAATCGAAGCTACTGTCGTATAGTTTAAGAAAATTTCATGATTTCTTGTTTCTACCAAATTTTTGGAGGCCTCCCACGCTGGTTCTTATTATGTCTATATTAATTAATATTTTCAAGAAATGTACTTTCGAGAATATTCAACGTTCATTAGAAAAAGTTTACTTAAAAGTTTTTACTTAAAAGTTACTCCGAAAAAATTCTTGAAGATTGCTTTTATTTTCAACCATCGCTGGGGTGAAAACCACCCTCAAGGCGGTTTTCAATCGAGATTTCTCTCTTCCCCGGTTCGAGGACGCGTGCCTAATCATCCCCGGTCGCTAGCCAGAGGACGATCGGTGGAAGAATCGCAGCTAACCGTGGTGAATCGCGTTCGAATCAGCCTCGACGACTTATGTACGTGCGGGACCCGAAGCCTCGTCGACGTCACGTCCCACGGAGGGTGACTTTGGGGCGAGTTTAGGGGGAAGAAAAAGCAAAGAGTGGTCGATGGGGAAGGGAATACCGCCACGCAGTTTGCCGAACCGAGATTCGGGACCGGGGGGCTTTTGTTTGCCGGAATAGACTGGCCGAGGCTGGGCTATTTCCAGAGCTCTCCAACTTCCGCGAGTCAAAGGCCGAGTGTTTGCCTTTCTGTAAGACGATGGACCGCCGCGCGGAATATTCCTGATTAAAAATTTCAATTCTACCTCGTAAACAAATTCCCAGTATTTTTCACCATCGTGTCTTGGCCCTAAAAAAATAAAATTTATTTGAACAAGAAGCTTGCAAAGTTTAAAAATAAGGTATCAATTTATCAATCTACATTTTTGAATTCTTCAAGCTATTTTCCAAAGATTATAAAATACACTATCCCCTAGATTTTTTCCCAAATCGACTTCCTTCGTCGACAGCCCAGCAACAATTTAATTTCGAACATTTTTCAGACCCGAATGAGAGAAGTTTGCGTGCCCCCAGCAGGGGGGTGGAATATCTGTCGTATCACTCGAACATCGCGGAACAAAAAATAGAATAAAAAATATTTTATACCCGTACGCGGCTTGGAACGGCAGCAACGCGGTAATACGCAATTCCTGTTGGCGCAATTAAAACGCGCCGCGACGCAGCCAAGCGGGTGGTTTGATGGTGCCGTCGCTCGGAGCACGGGCCAGAAGGGTTGTGCGGATGTAACCGGGCGTTTGCCTCGCGTGACCATCCCTCTTTCTCTCTCTGTCTCTCTCGACCACCCCCGCGGGTGGCTCTTTTCGCGCGAAGATTAAAAGGGAAACAATGCCGGGGGGTAGGCGACAAAGCGAGGCGCATCGCGGCAACAACGAAGGGCTGAACGACCGGTTACAAGGTATATTACGCCGCGAAATGAAGTTACCCCGTGACTCCACGGAAATAAGCAACCGCGATAATGGTTTCTGCTGGAAGCCACCAGGACGAAGATCCCGACGGGTGCATCGGACGTTCCTGGGGGTAATTAGGACGCTCGGGGGACCGTATGAAACGACGGGGGTGGTCTCAGATCGGGCAGATAGCGCGTAAAAACGAAGACGGGTGAACAAAAACCGACAGAGACGGATAAGGGAGGCGATAAAACTTCGAGCGGGGGAGGAAAGTCACCGGGACAACCGATATTTCCATCGTCGATACGTCGAATGGGAATAACGGGAAACAGAGAAGTTTCCCGGGTGTTTTTGGATCAAACGTGCACGGAATATTTAACGGAGAGCTTTGGAATAGAAATAGAAATGTTTGAGAAGAAAATATAGTTTAAAATCCTGGATGAAAATTAATCGAATCTATCTTGATAATGTGCAGGTACCATTTGCTTGTTTCACAGTTACGTGTGTGCACAAGGTGAAGTTGACCGGAAGAGAAGAAACTGAATTGGTAAAAACTGGGGGGCAGAAGAAACGGACAGAAAGGGGCGAGTTGGAAAATATGCAAGAAAGAAGCGGAAAGCGAGGTGAACGATAAGCAAACATTCTGTCGAGCGTGCACGGGGGGTTAGGTTGCTAAATAAAAAGAGAACGAATGCACAGTTTTGTCGACGATATTGTTAACCTTTCAGCGCACGGCGTCGTCGAAACCGAGTTCTGTAATTTTTGTCAATTTCCACGAGCCATGCTATTACTGGGTTTCGTTTATCTTGCTGCAACCTTTCTTTCTGTTTGTCCCGTTTCTATTTCGCCGACTCTGTATTCCTCTCGCGAAAGATATTAATGTTACGGAAGATCGACTAATAATTTCTCAATTTACTGAATGGTTTAGAATGTTTGGAATATGCAAAGCATGTTTTATTTAATGAAAATGGAAAGCAAATTCATTTTGTTGCAACCGGGTGGTTAAATATAACTGGCGGGAGTTAAATAAATGAATATCCGGAATACTAGAGCTGGTATTGACCGCTAATCTATTATAACTGTACCAGTATGTTTACGGCAGAAGTGGCTTAGTCCGCAGAGAGTGTACTGGTACGCTTATGGTCGTCTAGGGGTTAAGGACAAGCGGCTGGGTTTAAGCTACGGCCAATGGGAACATGCCATTTTGGCAACTCTATTACTTGCATACGGTCGGGAAGTATCGACTAACTTTCTTTGGGGAAATAAATACTGTTCGCGATACTGCTCTTCTCGCCTGGACTATCAAGTTTTTAAAAACATTAGCGGCAATTGATGCATCCGTGAATCTGTACTCGCTATGGACATCACTTACGTACGTGTCGCACGGTAATTTTGATAAAATTTATGCAGATTATACTCCTTAAAAATATATTTAGCCTCTATTTTTTTTTTATCAACGATCGTCCTTATCTGGTGGGTGAAATCAGCCCTGCGAACTTCGGAGTGAAAAATACGTTTCGCTCGGTATCTCGGGAATTATGCAGAAATCTCTTGGAAACGAGAACAATATTTTTGCAAATTAAATCTAGCACATAATTAAATTTCGATGGCAATATTTCCCCCATAGATCAGGAGGCCTCCAAACGATTTCTCACTTATACCTATTTTCATAGATCACTGATATCTATTTTTCTACCGTGTTCCCGCTACTTTCCAGTGGCAATTAAAATATATTAACCGCTAAATAACCTGGTTCGCGACGAGCGGACGCGTCAAAGTGACGGAAACGAGAGGCGAGACCGGATCGAAGAGAACAATTGGAACGCTCGCAATTCTGTCGAAGCGGAGGTTGACCTCCTTACCGGACGGCGCAATTGGAGGACGGATAACGATCAAAATTATAACGTGGGGGACACGGGAAAAGGCGAACGACGAACGACGAACGACGAGCGACGCAAAGAGTGTAACGACTGGGAAGGTAGCGAGCGTATGGACGTGTTTAACGGAGATAGATAAAAAGTGGGACGAAGACGGATAAGAGGGACGATAAAATGGTCGTGCCAGGGGACGAAGCGGTCGCGGGGGTGAAAGGAAGGGCGCAACACCACCCGCGTCCCCCTATCGCATGTCGCGTATCCACCTTTTCCCGGCAATTTTATATACACGGTAGGCGGATCGCCCGGCTAGCTGGAAGTTCGAGATGAGAGGCTGGATAGCGAGGGGCCAGGCCGCTGGCAGAACGAGCTGTCGTATAACGAGAGAAAACTGCCGGCGATATCCGACCACCCCCGCGGATTTTGCTTCTAACATCGCGGCCGTATCTGTTCTCGGTCGCGGCGTTTGTCATTAGCACGCGACGCTTCGTTATCCGTTATCTTTTTAATTTCTCCGGTAAGGGGGACTGAAACGTCAGCGGGGGCACGATAGCCTTAATTTCAATTACTAGCGTATTTTTTCCATCGCGCAATTGGAAGGAATTCTGGTCTGCGGGTCGATTCTCACCCGTATTCTCCGTCATCGAACGATCAATAAAAAAAAGAGGGTTGCGATTGTAGAAAGATAAGCAGCGGATGTTAAGAATCGTCGACCGAATAACGACGACGCTAACGAGGAAAAACTTGAAATACTTCTTATTTATGAAGAGCGCACGCGTAACGCTGCGATGGCAGAGCATCCGGCTACCCTCGACTTTTCTATATGGGGCAATTTAAAAGACAGAGTACGGTAGGATGCACCGACAATGACGGAAAATATGCAACGGCGAACCGTGGATGCACGCGGAGCATTGAATAAGAATACCGACATGATCGAACGGGCGTATGGATTCGCTCATTCGTCGTCCACGCAAATACGGAGAAACGGACGACCGTTGCTGTACGCGATGCACGAGCATGATCTGTATGTAACGTCGGAGTTATGGCGTGTTATTTAGCTCGTACAAATTTTTATTACGCTCCTCGAACGAGAGCGAGAGAATATATTGATCCGTCAACTAGAAACGAATGTTTCATTTTCCATTTTCCTACCGCATTTAAATATAAAATTCCATGCCCCAGGTACTCGTGGACCGAAATAAAGAATCGAAACTCACCCTTGGGCGGGTTAACGTTGAGGGCGGACCTGTAGAGGCTCTCCTCGTCGAACCAGTCCTTGTTTCTGAGTAGAGTCTTGGCGGACATGAGGCAGACGAGGACGGCGGTGGCCAGCAACACCGACCTGCCTCGCCTCCTGGACCCGCTCCTCCTGGCCACTCGATAGCATCCAGATATGGCTGCCCCGACGATCAGACAGGCGCCAACGCTGGGCAGGTAGAGGATCCTCTCGGCTATGACGAAGCCAACGTAGAAGAAGAGGTTGCTGGCGGGCAGGAAAGGAAGCACGAGGAAGCCGAGGGACGTGACGACGCCCGTGGCGGCTGCTTGTCTGCTCGCGAACCCGTTGCTCGAGGTCATCGAGAACACCAGGCCCGTCCTCTTGGCGCAATGACAGTCGCCAAAAGGGCCGTTGTTGTTGTTCGCTGCTCGACAACCGTCCGTGTGACAACCACCGGCGCGTCTTCCGGCGCAGACCGGACACCTGGACGCGTATCGAGGATGGTACGTTTGCACCAGGCCCAACGACGACTCCTTGGTGGATCGTCGAAGCGTCCTGACCGCCCACACCGAGGCGCCGATCAACGCCGCGTAAAGGCAAGCCGACTCGAGGTTCCTGGAGTCGAGGATGCTCGTTATTCGCGGCACAGCGTCCATCGACCAGTCGAAGCTCAACGTGCTGGGGCAGAGCAGCATCCTGACGCTGGCCGCGGGCAGGTAGAGGAACGTCAGACTACGCGTCAGGCGCGAGGGGTGTCTGGCGGTCGGGTTGTCCGCGCTGGCGAACTCTGGCCTCGTTCCGGCGATCTTCAGCCTGCCCAGAACCAGCAGGGCCAGGCTCCCGGAGAGGATGCCGAGGCTACGGGCCCGGGTCAACCCGCAATTCACCTGGAAACAGAGCAAAAGAATGGTTAGAGGGGATAGTTGGACCTGGAAGTCTGAGAAAACATTGACGACTTGCACTTTCTGATGAAAAGTTTGGCTCCATTGAGCGAGTCTATGTACTGAGCGACCATTCTAGTGTGTCGCAAGTGAAGATGAGCGCTAGTAAACTTCTCACAGATGCACAGTATAATCTACTATCCATTAACAGAGTTCTGACAATTACCAGAATGATAATCAAATTAGAAAAGCAGATATATCCACGCTGAGAGTACAGTTCTTGGAACCACCCGGAGGCCCCATGCTATCATTTCAATGTTTTATTATTCGTGCACCAGAGACTGACTCCCTCAACTTTATAGAATGCATCGAAGCATCCTATTACCTCGCGTACAGCGAAGCATTTGTTCGAGCAACATCGATACCTTAGCTTTTAGTGTTTTCATTTGGGAGCTCCGAATGCGTTTCGAAAGGAGTGGGAGTGCGTGGCGTCGTAAACGCCCGATTATGGTCTTGCGATAAAAAGGAACTGTCATACGACCAGAACGGAGCATTTGTAAAAATAAAAATTGACAAGCTTATTACACTTTAAACGTCACTGTTATTTACTCGAAGACTACCATCCCTCTGAATTACAATATTTAAAAGTGTTTCGGTAATATTTTCACGTATTCTAAATACGTTGGTGTAAAAGAACCGTGGTTTCCGGGTTGCTTTTGCCCGATTCTGATAACGGGGTATATTTTTATCCACGGTGGAAATAATATCCTCGCGGATGTAGCTCGCGCACGGCGAGATATTCATACGCTTCTAATGAAAGGACAGATACGAAATCTCCGAGACGAGGACATTAATTGAAGCTCCGTCCGGCCGCGACATTGGCGTCGTTTCGCTCTTAATTAAGTGGAATCTTAATAATAATTACATATGCTTGAATCGAGAGCGGACCGTCCGGGGTCGCTCGTTTCGAGGGTAATTTAAACGAAACGTCTCGCGTCCGAGGGTACTTGGCCCAAACTAATTTCACCGAGCAGCGCAAACACCGCTGGCCCAAAGGAGCACCGCGTCGTTTCGCGTCGAAAAGATTCATTTACGGAAGATAGCCTCTGGACGGTTTTTAGGCAACCCGTCGAGGCGAGCTGCGCGTGCCTTTATTCCCTCGAAAATGTAATTCGAAGCAGCGTCGGGGGGGAAAAAGTACAGTCGAAAGAATATCGGTGTCGGTTCGAGGCGCGTTGTTGTTTTGCCTATTCGACGCGACCAGCGTTTCCCCGCGAGCGAAACAGGATTGGAGAACGACCGGGGGTGGATACGAATATACGACGGCCTCGTTTTGGACGCTCGCAATGATCGTCGGGACGCGTTCGACGGGAGGCGGACGAATCGGGGATAAAAGTATACCAAACGATGCCTGGAAAAACGAGTCGAACTCGTCAACGCGACGGGAATAAAAAAAAAGAGCTCGCTAAAACCGGGCGATTTTTTATACGCGAAACGAACGCGACGCCCCGGCGTGCCTATTATTTTCGGTGTTGATGAAAATTCTTTTATCGCTCACGCCGCGACCCAGAATGTTCTTCGCGGAGTGTTTGTCTTTTGCCTTTGTACGTATCCGGGGCAACCTACGTTCCTTTGTGCACGGTGCCAGTCCTTTTTGCATATCATTTACCATGCATTCGGGCGATATTAACGGACTGCAACATCGCGCTGTTCCCGCGGCGCTTTCGAGCTGATGCTGCATCCGTGATCCGTCGCAACGGAGGACCAAAATATCGCTGCCCTTTCCTTTTTCAAGCGCCGAATTTTTTAGGAACAAAATAATGGAGACTTTAAACCTGCGCCAGCCAACTTCTCGCGGTAAAATGGTAAAACGAGAAGCGATATTTGACAATTTTTTTAAAACCTCCTTAAAGAATGCAAAATTGCTCTGAACACAAAAAAATAATCGCATAGTACTATTATGAACAAAAAATTTTATTCTAAATCAAAGGATAAGAATGCTAGAATGCACGCCGATCAACGCCTTCGAATAACATTAATTATTTCATCAAAACTCGATAAAACGTAACGAAAAAAATACATTTACATCTCAAAATGTTAAAGAATATACGTGGGAAGTGGCGAGAAGATTCATCGAACCCTTACGCTATAAAAAAATTGTGAAATATCACTTGTCGTATGAAAAGTTTCTAGGGATCGAGGTAAAGGTTTGGACGGGTGTATCCGTCTCGGGAAACGGGGGAAAAATGGCGGTAGAAACGCACAGGGAATATAATTACAGTTGGTTATCGGCGTGTCGCGAGGAAAGCGCTCGCGGGCACGCTTAATCGACGCGACGCACTCGAAAGTCCCGGGCAAACGAGAAGCAACGTCGAAAGCTTTTAAAGCGAGCCGACGGGGACATTTTAATGTTAAATTGCGAGCCAGCGGAAGAAGTCGCGGCGATAATTGCGCGCTCGCGGAATTCTGCGGTCTTTGTTGGCCGCGATGACTATAACATCGCGATAGATTCGTTTTGTTATAAACGTTTTAATCGCCCGCGAGATTGAACGAAACTTTCCGACCGCATGGAGGTCGCCGAACCCGCGGAACACTTTCTTCTCCGATCGATTGTTAATTACTTGGAAAGCAAACCGCCGAAGTTTGGCTTATTCAAAATGTCGTTACGAACGAGGAGAAATTAGATGACGCCGAAAAAATTAATAATATCCTGGCGTGCAAACGTCGAGCAAGATGTCACTGACTGGAACTCGTTCCCAGCGAAATGATTGATTTCGTTCCGGGTCGGTGTAATTTCTTTTTAATCGTGCTTCGTCTTGACTCCGAAAAGCGAGTTCCGATCGTAACTGGCACAGTTTAACTCTTAACTACTCGCACGACTTTGCAGCAGTCGCTTTCAGTGGCGAACGGAAGTTTAAAGCGACTGACTCTATGATGGATCGTCGTACAATGTAATAGTCTGTGTTTGTAAGCGACCAACAAAATAAATTCTTCCAATATTCTGGATAAATTTTCTTAATACCTACTCCCTTTGCAAATCGTTTTCTACAAAGCCTTCGATACAAATTTTGTACAAGTGTTCGAGGGGGTTAAAAAATACATTTCCCTCTGTCTCGCGACGCGTTTTCTCGCCCAGGGGAGCAAAAGAACCGAAAGGTTCCGTAGCCAGCGACGTTTCCGCTCTTGGCCGGGCAAGAAGCTCGCGAAGGAAACCGTTTTCCTCGATTCTCTGGGACACGGGCGAAGGTACAATAATAAGAGGAGAAAATATAGGGGGAACTGAGAAAAAGGAAAAAGGGGAAGCGGGGTGGACGACTGGCGAGGACAGGAACGAAGGAGCCAGGAAGATCGAGTTCCCGCGCTACACTCAGAGGGGTGTCGGGATACGCGAACGACCCTTGGCACCCCTCCAACCCTCCGAGGGTGGCTGGGTTGGCTGGCTGGTTCGCGACATGCATCACGCCAAGCGTCTGATGCATCCAGCGCATCCGGATGCAATGTGCTCGAAAGGCGAACGCCTGAAGGTTCAGCCAAAGGGTCTAGGTGTGTCTGGAGGTGGTTCGTAGGTGGTTAAAGCCGGCTCGAGCTAGTTGAACGCGGCTGGAGATGGCTCACCGTGCATCAGCCTGCTGTCTCCGGCAGGATCGCTGGCTGGCTTCAGTTTGCACATGGTGCAGCGCAGTTGCGTTATCGGTTACACGCCTATCTACCGCCCCTACATCCCCTCTACACGGTGGCCCGGAATACGCAACCCTTCCACGCCTTACCAGAAACGACATTTCAACCCCCTAATATTCCTCCTTTCTCTCGATTCGAATGTAGAAATCTCACTAAAGGGTAACTTCAGTGAACAAATATTCTCAAGCTCAATTTCTGAATTAACCCCTTCGTGTGGCAGGATTGATGCTAAACTTTGTAACAGAGATTATAAGAATAAAAGTGACCAACCCTTATAGCATACTGATAGGAACTAAAACTCAGAGTTTTCATTGCGAGTCAGACTCGTTAAAGTCCGGGAAGGGGTTAAGAGGGTGCAGTCATTAAACGTTCATCGAGTTTAATATTTATTTTCTCGATTGTACCAATGGATGACCCACGCAGTTAGGTGTTTTCGGCCATCCTGTGCAGATGGGAGCGCACGTGCGGCACGCATTATCGCTTCAAGACACATTACACGGCAGCAATGAATTCGCCCCGCGCGCTGCTTGCTTATAATTACCCGAGATCCTTGGGCACGTTTATGGATAATCGTATCTCGTCACCTAATTGCGTCCCGTTATCAATTCGTTGCCGCTGGAATAATCACCCGCCCGACCTCGCCCGTTCGCCTACTTTCGCTCGTCAGGGGTAATTTGATCGCGTCGTTCTACTAGACCAGTCCATTTTCAGTTGTTAATATTCGTAATGGCAGTCGGAAGCGCGGACCGTTGCAATCCGCCGTAATGCAACTCTCCAAACGTTAATTTACGTTAATGTGTCCGGGGCACGTGAGAACCGGCCTGGTTCGACGAACTTCCTGACGAACAGCGCGAGTGTGGAAGTTCGAGCCACGTTCGACGTTGGGAAAATGTCTTTCGACATTTGAAAGCTCCTTTAAAGAAAATAGAAGACGATAGCACCAGTGATTCAATATATTTTAAACGAAGCATTCGCTCTAAATGTCAACCAACTCTGGCGTTTCCACTTTATTATTGCAAATCAATCGAAAGGTCTAAATAAAGCATCGTATATTAACGCCAGATTCGCCGAACCTGTCAATTTGATATTTCACGTTGAAACCCACGGAAATATAAATATTGATTTTTAGCGATTCGCGTTGAACCGTGCCGATACAATGACCCGAATATACATATTAATTTTAAAAAACTGCGCTTCCACTTGATTTCGCGCGCGCGGGACAAAGAGGGTTGCTTTTGTCCCTGTCGTCGGAAACGCGCTGGAAACGCGAAATTTCGCCGCTCGCCCGGGGAAAATTCACGGTCCTTAAAATTTGATAGGCCGCGAACCGATCCATAAATTCTGCGGAGCAGTTAAAGCGTACATTCGACGGAGTCGTAAGGCGAGCGGAATTGAGTTGTAAAATGTAAATTCCGTGCGACCGTCGACTGGAGATGCGGTCCGTAAATCCGGAAGTGCGTTCCGCGGTCCAAGGGCTCCGCGGAGATACAGGATCGCGCACAGCACGTTATTCGATCTGCTTTCGCGCGTTTTCGCAAACGTAACGCGTCCCTTCCGCAACTTACGGACCATTCTTTCATTGAACATTGCATTTAATTCGTCTTTTTAAGGTTTGCTCGAGCACGGTGCAATATTTTATATTTTAAAACTGCTATTGTTCCCTCGGTCAAGATGTTACTATTCCACAGCGTAAACATTCGCGACGCACCCTTTGTTTTTATACGAAACCATGGAGTGCACTCGCGGTGCCGGTGGAAATTTTCGAAAAACGTAAGGGCCATTTCTATTCATACGTTCGGTCGCGTTGCGAGCCCTCGACCGGATGGACGGTTACACCGTCAACGCTCGAAAACGTTTTCAAAACAGTTGAATTGCACGGGAAGTCTAGAGACACGGTGGATCCGAACGACGATAAATCAGGAGACGCGGCGGGCAATGTGAAAACTTGCTTATCCTTTATCGACCATTCCTCTTCCTTTTCCCTCGACTTTTCTCACTTTCATTGCCCTTACCCGCGACTCTCCTCGTCCCATAATTCTTGCAATTTTCGACATCCAATCCTGTCCTGACCACTCCCAATATTTTCCTACAAACCCCGTCGAACTCTACGACTTGGAAACACCAGAGATCTATCGACTCGACCCAGAATAAAACTACCCCGGTAAACGCAACAGAATTATTTAGTTCACGACGTACATACATCGATCATTAAATCAGTTAATATCAACTTGGTTTGTCTTGGAGTCTGACAAGAAAATTCTCCCTTCCAACAACCCCTCGATGAAGAACGGAAATAACGTTCGCTGCGTCTAAGTGCGGGCGCGATGCAGTCGAGACGTAAAACGCGATAAAAAGCGGTTTCTGCAACAGACTGTTCCAAGAGAAGCACGTGATGTTGTACGGGGCCAAGAGAGTTAAAGCAGACTATCCCACAAATTTCTCAATGCGGGCATACCTTGCTTTAAGGCGCTTTGCTTTCGTGCACTTTGCTGATGCGCCGCTTTTCAATTATATTCGTATTTATTATTTACGACGCTTAAGTTGCTCTTACGGGGGGCTGCTCGGACGATAAAGCTATCGCGTGCAGCCTTCCTATCGTTCTTAATCCTGCTAAAAGTTTCATTCGACATTATATCTCACGATTAGGCCTCCTTGCATTCGGTCTACTTAAATGACCTAGCGACCGAATTGCCACTTGGCTTCACTATGATCAAATAATCACTAATGCAATTTCGAAACACACTGTGTTCTGGTCTTTAATTATAGACGGTAGATTTTATTTATAGTTGTAATATAGAAAATAAATGGGTATCATTGTTAAGCCTAATGAGTAGACTGCGGACGTTTTACACGAAACACTCGAAGCAAGGTACGAATTATTATATTTGGGGGTTGAGACAACCCTCTACGAAGCTCATAGTGTGCTAACGAGTATCGACCATTTAAATTTTTTAATACTGACCTTTCGGTTGGACTCGCCGCGGCAGAGTTCCCAGAGAAGACAGAGTGCCAGGGAGGATATTCCGGTTTCTTTGGCGAGGGTGGCCAAAGTGGAGGAGGCGAGGGCCAGGAATAGGGGCAACGGCGACCTGGCCTGGTCGCAGTGGGTGCAATACGCCAGGAAGGCCGACAAGGTCAGCAGGCAGGCGAGAAGGTCGGCGCGACCGACTATGCCGGCCACAGCCTCGCTGTGAATCGGGTGGGCCGCAAAAAGGAACCCGGTGATCGCGTGCCCGAGGTTGTTTCTTCTTGGCAGGACCTGAAACGCGAGAAATACAAGGTGAACAGGCGGGACAATAGGCCAGGATCGTGTTGTATCTCGGTCATTGTCCAGCGGGAGAAAAACGGTGGCGTGCTTCGCGATCGACAACGACTAGCTTGACCCCCCCCCACGAGAAAACAAAACGACGTAAATTTCTATTTATTATAAATGCACGGGGCTCGCGAAGCTTTACGATTGGGCGCTGAAGACAACTTCGAGAAACTCGGTCGAAAGGAGAACGCGATTGTGGGTGTTGAACTAATTAAAAAAAAAGAATAATGGTTGAAAGTTGGAACACTCTGTTTTACGGGAACGAGTGTTTATTCGCTGGGGAGATTTGATAGCGGGGAAAATCACGTTCGAGTTGCGAGTGGTTTCTTCGGTAGTGGCTAATTACTTGGAGGGACTTTCTTGGACGATAGCTCGTAGAAATTTTATTATTTTCAGGTGAAAAAAATACTGTGCACGCTCGAAACGTCGGCAAATATATAAACGATCTGAGATTTTCTTTTTAAAAAATTACAAGGAGGTGAAAAGATTGTGTATCTGGACCCACCCCCTTAAGAACCGAAAAATGTCGGACTTGGACTTATTGTCTAAATGATTTTGCCAATTGCCTGCGTTTCCAAGGGTTCCAAATAAATAATTTTATAATTGTATACTGGAGATTTCCAACGATTTCTATATTCCATAAACCCAGAGATAGAGGCGTGGCCGTTATTCGGGGTGAGATTAAACGCGAAACAGGCGAAAGCTCGAAAGGAACCGAAGCTCTTGAAACGGAACACCGGATTTCCGACGGTAATCCTTGTTTCCATTACGATAGCCGCGGCGCTCGCGTCCGTCAGGGTTGACGGTCGCGTCGCGCCAGTTATTAACGCAATATTCGCGAATTAAATGGACCGGTGAAATTTTATTTCCAACGGCGGCCCCGTAACTTCTGGCATTATCAACGAACGGCATGACGTACGCTCTACAGGTGTCACTATTATCGCGTTTTCTGCCGCTCTGACGTAAAATCTGGCCCGACGGACGGGAGCGACGGCGTTAATCGAAAAGCAGATGAACGCGAGTTTCTAGCCAGCGTCCGCGGCCAGCGGCGCCGCCACGGTGAAATTAACTTCTTGTTTGAATAACCGATAAATTTAAATGCCACGGCCCCGTTTAATTAACGTTATTATCTCCGCGAGCGTTGTAATTTACCTTTCTGGCGACCCTGACCACGAGAACGGTGCAAGCCACGTGGAGCGCTACGTTGACCAAATGGTAGCCCCACGGCTCCAGACCGCCCAGAAGATGATTCAGACGGAACGTCGCGACGCAGAGCGGCCTGTAGCTGCCGTGGGAGCCGCGATCGTTCACGGGCGTACCCCAGAAGTCGTTCTCCAGCAGACGGTGCCACGGGGTGCTCGACAGCAGGTCCGGATTCGTCAGGATGGCTCTTCTGCAACGAGAACGAACGAAAAAATCACGTTAGAATCCGACCGCTCGAATCCACGATCGTGCGGTAATTTGCAAAATATTCTCGCGATAATTAGCGTTGAAAATAATGTCGGTTCGCTTCCACTATGGCAAACGACAGGCACGGCAGCTGACGAGAGACAGAATTATATAACACAATGGGAATCGGCGACAATGGGAATTATTACGAATTAATTACAGCATGAAATAACAATGGGTCACTTCAAGAAACATTGTTAAAAGCACAATCGGTTAATTGATGCGACAACGTTCAGATATGAACGGACGCTCGGGCGGAGATAAAGAAAGAGATAATGAACGAACGAAAACAATGTTCTGCGGTTGACGCGTCGTTTTTTCTACTGTTTGTTCCGGTGGACAACGCGCGGAAAAAGTAAACGCGGACTGCGGAATCGTTCCACCGTTTGGATTACCAAAGGGACGTTAACTTTATTTTATATTTAGCTCTTTGTAATCTCGCGAGAAGTTCCCCCGATTCAGCGAAATATTAGTGTAAAAATATCAACCCTGATATTCTTATAAATTCTTTTGAGATTGACAAAAGAGAAAAATTAATTCCCATTAACCCTAAAGAAAACTCTCAATTTTCAGTAGAAATCTCTATGCTCAAGTCTAGCAATACGTGAATATTATCATCCTTTCTTTATTTTCGAGTTTCTAAACATTGCACATCACCTATCCAGGGCTTAGTCTCTACCCTAATCCAGTACCCTTCAGACTCTTAAAAGTTTTCCACGAAACTTTCGGTGCCCGAGCGAGGAAAGTTTATCGTGTCAAAGGTCGTAGACCGCGACCAGAACAAACGTTTGTGTTACTTTCGCTGGATCGTTCGGTGTTCGAGGACACACACGGTCGTCCAACGGGGACCGATGCATAGCTGATATCGGCCAATTAACCACCATTGCACTTACGCACACAACGACACCCGTCGAAAGGAAAATACTCTTTACCTTCGGGATCGTCGATGGCGCGTCCATCAGAATCGTGCACGTGGACGAGCCAGTGGGAAAAGAACCTAATTTAATTTCCTTCCGCGCAACAAGCCCCGGCGATTCTCGCGTAACGATTTAACGACTACTCTAGCACGCGAGTGCACTCCTCTTGGTCCACAGAGCGACGTAACAGGGCGTTATTCGCTCTCCCGCGGTTTTTAAATCCATTTTTACTTCGCGGCCCATAATTCATACCTATTTGCATTGTACTTTCGCGATGTGCTTCGCGGGTGCTTCCACGGCCCACCCCCCCCCTCTCCCGTCGCCCGGCGTCCGTGCAATTAGCAGCCGCGTTTGAATTAATAACGACGACTCGAAGAGTGTTCCTGGCGTCGCGGGTCGCGACCTCTTTTCACTCCTCTTCGCCCCTCTATCGTTCACCGACTCTGCTAAGTATCCAGGCGTTACGGTATAATGACCCATCTTGGCGAGAACGCGTCCACACTCCATCGCCCGCGAGATTTATGTCGCCCACCGGTGCCCCCAAGGTCACTCGCGATTCTCTATCCATAGGTTGCGGAGACCCGCGTCTCCCTGAAATTGATTATGAGAGTCGGGTGTCTGGTAACCCGACGGGCATGATAAATTAAGCTAAGTCGCTTAAAGGTGGGTGCGGTTTGTTCAGCCCCTGTTACGGGGAACGAGAACATCACCCTCGACTTCGAGCGACTTAGACGGCTCTCGATAGACATCGAAAGACGATATTTAATGGGCCACACCAGTTTTGCTAACATTCTACTCGTTATAGTTTTTATTAGATGCTCGTTCACGCTTCATTTCGATGTTATAGAACTCGTGGGAGTTTTTTTTCCTATTATTAACGCATTCACTGTCGAATCAAAGCTGTACGATATTCTGCAAGAATAAAATTTCGATTCTAGAATACTGCAAACTACGTAAATCCTATCCAGATTTATTTCTATTCGAATTTTTGGCTTTACTTATTTTATTTTTTAAAGAGGGTTAGATTAAATCACTTTATGGGGTTAAGGAACAACTTTTCGAATATTCTTAGAATTTCTACTTATTCTTCACTAAAATACGCGTTGTTTGCCTCTGGAAACATTGAGATCCTCCAATCCGTTCAGAAGTTATGGTACTCCAAAGATACGCATGAAATTTCAGGGAAACATATCAACGGAATGGTCAGACATTGTATTTAAGGAATTCTTTTCTCGAAACTGAGCAGGATTTCGTGGGTATGTCTATTCACCAAAAATCATTGTAATAGCCGCCCGCAACTAAAGATAATTTTCCCAGAGCGATTTGAAACTTTTTAATTTAGTCGAAAAATTTCACACGTTCTCGAATTTTTTTCTCGAAACTGAGCAGGATTTCGGGGGTATGTCTATTCACCAAAAATGATTGTAATTGACCCTTACAACTAAGAGTAATTTTTTCAGAACGATTAAAAATTTTTTAATTACGTCGTAAAATTTCACACATTCTCGAATTTTTTTCTGGAAAGTGAGTAGGATTTCGGGGGTATGTCTATTCACCAAAAATGATTGTAATTGACCCTTGCAATTAAAAATAATTTTTCTAGAACGATTTGAAATTTTTTAATTTTGTCGAAATATTTCGGACCTTCTCGAATTTTTTTCTGGAAAGTGAGTAGGATTTCGAGGGTATGCCTATTTACCAAAAATGATTGTAATTGCCCCCTGTAACTATGAATAATTTTTTTAGAACGATTTAAAATTTTTTAATTTCGTCAAAAATATCTCCACCTACCCCCTGTCGATTTTCCTTAAAAATTCGTTTATGATTTTTGACAAATAAGTTTGAAGCTGCACGGAGATGTTCTTTAATACTTTTTTGCAGACATCTATTGGCTGTACTTTAGAAATAAAGTTGAATGAAATACATTGACTATTGTGGGCTGGCGTGTCATTTTCACAGCGTTGTCTGTCGAAGCAGCGCGCCCGCAGCATTTTAATCGACAATCGATAGATATTCACAGCCGACGACGGGAACGCGATGTTTCGGTACGTCTCGAGACTCCGATACTGCGGACGACGCATCTGGGCTGCCGAGGGAAATGGAACCGAGGCTCGATGAACGCCGGGCCAATAATTTCGCATTCCACGCGCCTCCAATAAGCCGCAACCGCCATTCGCGTCGCGTTTTCTACGTGAACCGAGCGCGGCAACAACCGGCGCCTGGATTCTTCTTGCAAGGGATGTTTTCGATCGAGGGATTCATCCATTACCGACAGGAAAATCAAACGGAGGAGCTCCCTTAGTATCGAACATCTATTCGACTACAATTTTTCCCTCGCAAAATTTCGAGTTCCTTTCGAGTGCTCTCGATTTACCAAATGGCCCCGACGTAGGACTGTAACAGACTTCCATGGAACCAATTCATGAAAATAAGATTTAAGATGACCCTCTGGTGTGTTTCCCGAGCTCGGAAAACTATGCGAGATCGCCCCGCGAGCCAAAAACGATCTTCGTTATCGGTTTACCGCCGATTGCCCTTCCGATAATCGATTTCACCCGCATGGAAAATGGCACCGTCCGCGTGCAAATGAATAACGGGCAATGCTCCTTCGAACCGTTGATTTTTTCCCTCGGTCTTATTAAGTCGCAGCGACCGCGGTTCGCGAAGCATGGATAATAAAAAACTTGTAAAATCGCGGGCGAGAGGCGCGGCGCGCTGGCTAACAATTAATCTCCATTCATGCCGATTGCAGCATTCTAGAGTTTTTCGTGCTTCGCCGCGGCCGCGCCTCGTTTGCCCGGTATTTCTCCAGAAAAGATAAGTAGAAAAGTCCGGCCCGGGGATGTCCAGCTGCTTTTTATCGGACGCGGTGATTCGATTTGCTCGTCGAGATTATATCACTCGTTGCCAACGAACACACTTTAGAACCCTCCCCGCGGATACAGAACTTTTCCACGAATCTCCGGATAATTGCTTAAACTGCAGAGTTTTTCTTGGTTATCGAATTAAAAAACACAACTTCGATTCTTCTCTCCGCGAACTACGTTTGTAGAGTTCGCGAAACTGTATTTAAGTTGTGATTCAATTTTATGTTCTTTTTTAAGAACCTCTTCGCATACTTCGACCTGTAGTTCCTTACATATAGCACCTTTTGTAATGAAGGGTTTACAATAATAATTTCAGAATGATACTCTCGAAGAGGTCGTCGTTAGATGATTCATAGCCTGAATTTTAACGTTTCCAAATTTTTATTTCCCCCAATGGACGGATGTTTCGAGATCCACAAAATTGCACTAGCAACAGTGCTCGAAGTTAAGAAGTTTTCATAAGCCGCGCGGGGGTTGAAGTTCAGAGGGGGTCGAAACGCCCCACTTTCGCCATTTTAATCGCGCACTCGAACCAGTCGAAGCATCCTCGCAACTCCGTCGCCTCGTTCGGGGTAGTTCTTGTCCCCGACGAGACGTGGAACGCTGGGAATCAAAGCACGATTTCGCAAATTTCCAGAAACGCAAGGGCTCCGGTTAAGCTTTTACTTATAAATTCTGATACGCCATCCGTTGTTACGAGTTCTTCGACGGGGGGGGAGGGTGTCGCGAGCGAGATTTACAATCCCGCGGAATTCATTAGAACGACGACACCCGGGTACCGGAACACAATCCTCTTTGGCATCGCTCGAGTTCCGGTTCCCTCGATTTCCAGAGCCACCGAGGCTCGACACATTTGTACGGAGCGAGCAGATGGCGCGTGAACTTTCCCACTCGGCGTGTTTGTTTCGTTTCCCCGTGTCTCTCCGGGCGACGCGTGCAAGCGCGGAAATTTCTCGCGAAAAATACCACCCGCGCGTTTCGATTGTCCGCCATTATACATTCTATTAATATCGATCGATTATTAACGCCGGAGAAAAATAAACTGTCTCTCCCCTTCGATCAGAGACCCGTTCGATATCTCGTTCCATAAAGTTTCGACTAGGCTGCGCCCAAAATATAGCCGAACTTTCCGCCCCTACGAACGAAGAGTATTACAGTTTCGAAGCGGCGAAAGAACGATACGAGATCTCAACTTCGAATTCGAAATAGTGTTTTACCCTTTGCTCGAGACAATGTCAAGGTTGATTTTTTACAGAGTGCAAAAATATTTGTTGAATAGATAAAAATGGCTCGCTTTGTGAACTCCTTCGAGAGATCTTTTAGAAAATCAAATCTAATATATCTAATGTGTTTTTGTTATTGCTTGATCAGTCCATCACAATTGAGCTCTACGCAACAAAAAATTGCACGTTTCGATTCCAAAATTGGAAGCTACTAACCGTGGTCCCTGAAAGCTTTGGTTTTGGGATTGTAGGTGTTACGGGGGCGTGTAAGTCGGTTAAAAAGTGAAAGTTGGGTGTGCCCGTTTAACGATAGCGATTCCTCGTCGAATAATCCGCGGCATTAGTCGGCCGGCATCGGTGATATTAAGCATCTGTCAGAACTGTCGCGAAACGGGGACGCTCTCGGCACTCCGGGTCTCTCTCTCTCTCGTTCTCTCGTCCGCACACTTTCCGTCTCCGTGTGTACACCAGTTCGCGGTATACCCCGGGGACTATTTCTGACAGTACACGTGACGTTAATGAAACTCGGTCCCGGGGTTTAACGGAGCAGCTCGAGACGTGACTGCACGCGGATGGTTTGGGGGGTGGGGGGGCCGGATGGGGCGCTCTTCCGGCGCCGTACGCGATGGCCGGGGCTAATACCGGTCCAACCCCTTTAAGCCTCTCGTCGACTTACGTAACACCGGGCACGACGATTCAATTTTGCCCGGGAGTTCTTCGTCCGCCGTTCGAATCGAGAAGCGCTTAGCCGGACCAAGTCAAATTAGAATTATTGCCCGATTCTCTCGCGTAGAAATGAATTAATAAATTACGCCGTACGCCCCCGTGGGCCGTGTCACCTCCCCTCCTCCTACCCTGCGTAGGTGCACGGACACCTATACCAACGGCAGATATTAAAATCGACCGATGATTAATCTCCGCGGTCGCCCGCGGCTCGCGTGCACCGCGAAAGAGTGGAAAATGGAGGTCGACTTTAGAAGTGGCGAATGTCCTATCGATTGCACCCCGGTCACCCCGAAAACCTGGCTTATACATCGACTTTCGTCGGCTTCACCCTGCCACGTTCGACCCTCGAGGGGCTTTTCTTACGTTCTCTTTGGTATTTTTTTACTGAGAAACTATGCAACTCCTTGCATCGGTGTTTCTTGCTTTTGGTAACATTCACAAATTTTTACAACGAGAAATAATCAAAATTAGTGCCAGTACAGAGCCTCCTAATCGATCGTCTGAGTCTTAAACGTATAATATTGCGAGTTATCACCGAACAACGAATATGTATCACCGTCAGCTCGATTTGTACGATCCCAGTCGCGATCAATATTCATTGCAAAACTATCTGTACCGAAAATTAATACCAAATACATACCACGCGTAATGGATACGTATCTGTGCGCTCGTGCAAAAACCAAAACGGTTTCATATAAAATGATACTTTTACTGTCTGGTATCGATAGTATCGATTCTGCGCTAGTCTCGTTACAGGTTACGATACGCTCTTGAAAGTAATTCTTGATATAAAGCATGAAATCTAAAAATTCTAGTGGCGATGAATTTGGGAGCTTAAGATCGGCGAAAAAGAATTACATTGTTTAATGAACTATCTCGTAAGGACCAATGGCGTAGAAGAGAGTAAGAGATGGAGGAACGAGACCATGTTGCCGACAACCGGTATAGCGTGGACCGAGTTACATCGTAACAGTATATTTCGGTAACAGTTCTTGCAATAACAAGGACTCACAACGGAGTTCGAAGGCAGAGACGGTAACTAACGCTAAGTGCTGAGGATCAAGTAACAGAGTTCCGGTTTCTGGGAACTCGATATCGAGTAAGATTTAGAACCGATGGGCCCCGAGTTCCGTCTGAGCTGTGAGTGAAGCATCATTGAGCCAATACCGAATTAATACCGAACTTCGGTATAGCTCACGGTTAGACATAGTATAATAGGGACATTCGATCGGGTGGAGAACGATTTAAATCAGTCCTCCATCTATGGGACATAAGTAGGTCGTAGGATATTCTGGACTGGGTCACGTAACCACCATGTTGGTAATTAAAATTTGTTACTGAATCCTGTTCCCTGTAAATTTATTTCAAACGGTAATATATTGAAACACGAGTATCCCTTCGTACGATATTCGATGTTCGAATACGGGAGGCTCAACCCTTGGTAACACGGAAAATAACTAAAGCAACGTTACCATTAATAATTCAGAGCCAACAGAAAACGGGACGTTTAAAAATATTACAACGAATAAACCTCGAACGGTTTAAACGATCGCATCGATCTATACACAAATAAACGTAATTCGACAGCACGTTACCGCGGGAAAACAAATAAATTCGCGACAACGCAATAAACTATGGAAGAACTAGGGCTCGAACATAACGTGGACACTCTCGATTCGAGTTTGGTTCAATTAAAATCGACCCTTCGACGTATTTTAGACGCGATTTCCTCTAAAATATCTCGTTTCTCCGAGCCCTTCGTGGTTCTCGCCACCGCTGGGATCGAGGATTTGGAAAAATCAAAGCACCCGGTCATAAATATTCACGCGTAATTTCGCGACAGATGACAATTTAATTTCGCGAAACGGCATATTTAATCTCGATTCGATGGGAATTATTTATCGGGCCGGTGGGGGGCAGGGGGTGGGACGAGGGGGGCATCGAGCGCGTTAAATTCTTCGGCATCGGTCGACGCACCGCTCCGTTCATCCCCCGTGAAACGATATTTCACGCGCGCGCCGTCCCGGATGAAATTCGATAACGTTCGGGGGTGGCTCGTAGCCGCCCGAAATTTTCACCGTGCCGCGAAACATCGTCGCGAAATCGGAAAACCGCATCACACACGCGGGGGGCTGGGAAACTTGAAACCGCGTCCGCGGCGACGTTTTCCCGATCAGCCTCGTCGAAAAATATTTTTCGGACCAACGTTTATTTTCAACCCCCTATAGTACGATTTTATATAATTTTCCTCAATTTTCAATAATGTAGAGTACGTTACACAATCACTCGTGGCGCGTCGTTTAAAATTCCAAGGCGAGTAAAACTTGCAACTTCGAAAGCGTCTCCAAAGCGTTCCGTATCCGATAACGTTTAGTATTTACGATTCGAATTCGATGCTCAAGATTCCCGGGGCGGATACAAATATAGCTTGTTCGAAGTTGCCTCGTTACGATCGCGCGGGCGTCGATGGCTGTCGCGCGAGTAGAAATTCGCGCGACAACGCGACACCGCAGGATTCCTTCGGCGAGAACTTCCCCGGGGCGCGATCCCTCGGGGATGACGAGACGCCTGGCAATTTGCACGACATCCCCCCGCGTCACCAGCTACCCCACCGGTCCCCCCGGCTCGGTGTGTCGCCGTTCTACCGGAACCGGATCCCATTCCTCGCGAAACGAACGACGCGGGGAAGAACAATAAAACGACCACCGAAGGGGGGTGGGATAGGAGACGCACCCGGCTAGAGGCTCGACGACGCTACATTATGTCGGGCATTTCCCAGAAGATGGTACCCGGGGAACCGCGAGGACGTCGACGAGGGAGGACCAAATAAATACCTGACTAAATCGCCCGGAAAACTCATTCCATCCCGAGAGCGTCTTTCGAAGCAACCCTCCGCCGTGGCCAGGCTCGCTCGAGCGGCACACCGCGCGCCATTGATGGCCCCTCGTCCCATTCTCCACCCCCGCCGTGCAATTTCCAAAGTGAGGCTTAAGTCACGCCTAGTAAGTGTGACGGCCCCCCGGGAAAAAAGTGGCCGTCGTAAGTTAAGCCACGGAGACGCTCCTGGCCCTCCCGGATCCCGTACAGAATTCGAACGTCGAGTTTGGGAGTTTCGTTCGTGAACTTCGAGTGTTTTGAAATTACTTCAGATTCATTACGTCAGAGTTTGGGAATAAAAATTTTGCATCGAGGGTTCCTCGGAATGGTGAATTTTTCTTTTCGAATATAACGTTCAACGCCGTTCCGTTATTGGGTCGAATTATCGACGTGCAAATGTAGGGTTGGAAACTACAGCCGTATTATTATATTAAATTTGCATTAGCGCGAAATATATTACACGTTACAGATAATCGGCATGATAAATCACCGGCCCCGCGTATTATTCCATATTCGAGTCTGCAGTACGTATTACCTCCGCGCTAATGAAACGATACAGGCGGATTTTGCTGTAGCGTAAAATTAAATATGAAACGATCGCGTGTTTGCGGAGGACGGGGAAAGAACGGGCGTTTCGAAAGAAACGCAAACGTGTACGAATCCGCGCGAAAGAGAGATTGGGGGAAAATTGGCCGGTGAGACGCTTTGAATTATATTTTACTGTTGATTCTTTGCAAATACACGCTCGTCGGCATATTTATATTTTAGTTCCAGCTTTGCTGTTTCGATCCCTACGTCTGCCGCGTCGTGCATTTGTTATTTCGACTACCGCGGTCATTCGTTTATATTTGAACTCCTAAAGTAGCTGATCCGACAGTGTTGACTCGATTATCCGCATATAGAAATTATAATGCTTCGTTTCCAAGCAGTAATTCTTCACTTTTGCGACTGTCTGGCCATTACTTGCGTTGAATCAGTCAACTCGAAAGATCAACACTTTCTATGAGAACAACGTGGACCAAATTTTGTTTAAATTATTTGAATGTTGCAACAATCGACCGATAGTGGTTCTAGGAGGCACCGGATAAATCGAAAAATCGTTACACAAGCTAATCTAGCTTATTGAATATTTTACGAGCGCCAGAAGAATCTTACGCGCTCCCCTGCAGTAGTATAACCGCGAAATGGGTCAGACACGGTAATCAGAGGGCCGAAACTTCGACGGTGGCTGGCGTCGTAAAACGAACATCGCGTCGCGAGCCGAACGCGGAAACAATAAGCTATACGAGGAATTAGCGTCGTCCATAAACGACGCAACGATAACCAATCAAAAAATTGCTGTACCACTTATGGCAGTCGTACACAAATAATGATATTGTTTAAAGGCCAGAATTTGTACGAGATTTCAAAGTTTGAAATGTTAATATCTGTTATAAGAAACTTAAGAGAACGAAACTCGAGGCAACTTTCGATTCTTAGAGCATAGTTCGAGACTCGTAATAGGGAACTTGTCGGCGAAACAATTCAAACGGATCTTGCTTCCGGTCCAAGATCAATCTTGACTCGAAGAAGCAGTTAAGAGTAAGTTCGGGCATGATTAAACAGTCTTGAATTCGACGGTCGCGTATAGAATTCTATGGAACTTGAAATAACTTCGTACACTGGAGTCCACCATATTTTTACCGAACGCTCTTGGGTTTCTCGAGGTTCCAATTTGCGAGACGTGGGTCAATAATCGAAGAAAACAATCTAAGCCGCCGTTAATCTGGAAATGGTGTCGCCTAAGACTCCAGAAGTCCCTGGGTTGAACCCTCTATTAGGGTTGGTTCGGAAACGTCGCACGTGTCCATGGTTCCCGGATAACCGAGCGACGATCCTTTAATCCGTATCCGTCCGGCATCTGGCGTTCGCGATACGTCAATCGAGGGGGCAAGAAGCGACTCGAGTTCCCCTAGCTCGTAATTAGGATAACGGGGATGTTCCACGACGCGGCACTAACACCAGGAACGTATCACGCTTAAAAATAAAGGAGAAGTCACGTCCTGGTCGTAAAGCCGGGGAACCACTGTCTGCACGATCCTCCGAACTGTTCGATATGCATCATCGAACGCGATAAGATCCGCAGACTTTCGCGTACCTCGAAATAACGGAAGTTATCCAATCTCGAGGAGACGGGACCGCGAAATTGATAAAGGGAAATATAACTCGCTACGCGTCGCCCGCATTCAGACGAGATCGGCGGAACTGTGTCGCCTGCAAAGTAAATCATCCTTCGTCGAGTCGTTTTGTTTTCCGCGGGGGTAAAGTTCCGATCCCGGGGCAGGGGATTTATTAACCCGGCGCGCGCGTGTTAGAAACGAATGAAAATAAATTGGCGGAAATGGAGTCGGTGGATAGCGTACCCGACAGAATGTAAACGCTTGTCTATCAATTTTCCTTTATTTTAATACGTCGACGCGTCTGTTCTCCATTGGTAACGTTTCCTGGTGCCATTCGTTACCTTCGACGACCAATTTCGAATTTTTAAAGAGTCTTAAAGAGTTTTAAAGTGCCCAGGAGGAAGGGAAACCGGTCCAGGAACGCTCGTCGAGTTTTTCGCGACTATTTAACCGCGCTCGATACGACATCTCCAGACAGGATTAACGTCGGCGACTATCAACGTTGCCCGTCTGGTTTTCAAATCTATTTACACGCACGAGTCTATTTATTCGTTCGATTTGTTTGCCGGAGATAAATGTAAACTGCGATGTATAAACAGAGATACGTTATGCGTGCCGGGGGACATCGATCACGAAAGAAAGACGGACAGAGAGAGGCGAAAAGAACGCGGACCGATAATCGAACCAGTGGTTTTAACAAATGAGTATGATATAACAGCCTCGAGACGTGTGACGGGGCTGGGAAGGCGTGATTTTCCGTGGAAAACTGAATCGAAAGTGTTATATAAATCTCTCTCGTACGCGAACACCGCTACGAAAAAATTAATTCAATATGCGTGGATTTTCACAGGCGCGTCTGACCATTATCAGCTTTTTCTACTTACGATGCATCGCCAAGTGCAGGATTATAGAAAATTTCATCGTTTTTTCGTGTCAACCTTGGTTGTTGACAATGTGTAATTGTATTATAGGCGAATAAATATAAATATTGCCCGTTTTTGCGGAAGGTCTGACCATTATCAGTCTTTTCTACTTACGTTGTATTACGAGGAGCACGATTATAGAAAATTTCATCGTTCTACGTTTGAATCTCGGTTGCATGAGTCTTTTATATTGATAAACATTGCCCATTTGAGACGAGAGAATTATATATTTAGTTTGATTAGTCACTGGTTCGCAAAGAGGAGAGAAGACCTAGAAATAAGGGAAACCCACGAACCTCAAACGATTATTGAGAAGTAAGTTAATTTTGGGCCGTATCGCGTTAAACAGGGGAATATTACTAATATCAGTTTTGCAACGAATGCATCGTTAATACGCCTGCTGTTGCTCGGAGTTGGCATATTAAGCCTTCGCAGAAGTGCCGTTGAATTTATATAATATGACGCTCTAGGCACGTGACAGCTAATTAGACGCTTTGAAGCAGTATTTAGTACTTTCCTCGATGCAGAGATTATATCCCAGAAGCTCATACCGAACGACTGCGATTCTGGAGAATTATATATACCATCCCAGCAATAAAAATCGTAATTTAAATCGCGTACAGGAAAATTCCGATTAACGTCAAGATTAATTACAGAATAGTGGAATCCAATATTTTTAATTTAAATTCTTCGATTATTTTTATCAATTTTCCAGTTGTTTCCGACACTCTTCCTGTTGATCTCGAAACGTTTTGTACGAAAGAACTGTCGCGGTAGGAAAAGTAACGATCTCTCGCCGCAGAAATGGTGATTTACCGATCGCTATCGACGCGTCAGATATTAGAATTGGACAGATAGCTGCAAAATACGGTGAAAATGAAGACCTCCGCCGTATCGTTGCGATCGATCTCGAAAGTCGACACGCGAGGCTGTTTGAAAAGAACAAAAGAGAACCGCCGAGCGAATTATCTGCGTTTACTGCTGGTTCATTGTATAGCTCCGGGCTTGATGAGTTATGCTAAGCAAATTTGTTCGTTACTCGTAACAAAATCGATACCGTAGTAACTGCGAACAACGTGTTCGCGTTTCGTTCGAAACAACATCGTTCCATCCCTCTGGAAAACGGTTTCCACGCGTTTTATTCGTATCGCTTGTCGCGTAAAATGTATTTCTTACTCTTGTACGCGATATATTCATCTTGCATGCGCGTTGAACATCCTTCAGGAAAGCAAGCAATCATCCGCGCGCGTCAGCCCGTACGCGTGCATACCCACGAAACTAATTTGATTTATTACATGGCGGGTGAATTTTTAATCCAAACCGAGAAACATGAAGCGTTTTGATTAATCGAGCAACAAAAACTGCGGGGTTTCGTTCCGCGAACGCCACGGGATTCATCAGTAAGGCTTTTCCAGCGGATCCTACCGCGGACGCGGTCGTATTTTATACCCTAGCATGCCTGAAAAATTAGAGCTTCTTCCTGCAGTCATCTTCCTCTTTCAGGCTTTATTGCCACGCTAAAATTCCCCTTTATGTTGGATCGCTAAGATTTGATCTGAACTCTCCTCCGTGATAAAGATTAGCAACGCAAATGTTAGAAGGTGGATCCCATCCGTCAGATTTCAAATATTTTGTTATCTAGGAAGCCTCGTTTAACCCTCAAGTGTTAATATATTTCAATGCAGTTAATTTTGAACGAAGGCTTTAAAGGAAAGTTGATCTCCATTTATCAGTTAGGTAAAAGTCAACATCGAATAAAATAATTCAGTTGAAATTGAGAGTCCACTTGAGGGTACTTAAACAGACACTGTTTTCAAACAATTTTCAATATACAATACGTGCACTCTGCAGTGACGAATTTAATTCACCTCGAGGGTATGTTAATATTAGGTTTTTAGAGTTCCGGTTGCACCGTTGCGTTGGTCAGTTGGCGTAATATTCGAGGAGCCGTGTTGCATCGAAAATCAATGCCCGGTGGCACACGGCGCCCTCCGAAGTACGTAATCAAGGACTCGATTAACGGGGAGCCGCGCAAGAAACCGCATTAAACTTCGAGGATCCGTCCGACTACTCAGTGGGGCCATGTAGTCATTGACCCCCTAGGTCTCTTTCACGCGTCCACGGTGTCAGTTTTTTCTCGCGTACGACGGTGGAAGCCAACCCCACCGGCCACAAAGAGCGCGAGGAGCCCCGGAGCTACCGTAGGGCTCGTGAAATTCGAGCAGCGTAAATCGAGAAGCGGCCGTTCGTTCGTCTTCTTTGCCCGGCGTGCAAAGAGGGCGAAAAGAAGGCGGGCCAGGGGCGGTAGAGAAAGAACGACGCTGCCCAGACGCCCGGGCGTATATAGATACCTTTTATACGCCGGAATCCAAGAACGTCGTAATAGAAACCCCTGACAGGGGTCAATCTCCTAACGGTCGATCCCGAAAAGCCGAGCCAGCCATTCATCGATCACCGTTCTCAATCCCGCTCTTCGATCCCCGGACCCGTTCCATTCCCGAATAAGCCGCCCGCGCCCGTTCGCTACAAAATCATTCCGCGCTCTGCATGCCCAGACTTCTGCTTTTAACTCGCATACCCTCTTCGGAGATACTTTGGAAATCATTTATTTTTAAAAACCTATCGGTACACCGGGAAAAATATAATATTACGTTCAACCCCTCGATGGACGATTTAATGGTATTATTATGTGTTATTGTGTGGCGAGGGATTGATTTGTATAGTATGGAATATGAATTTAATTATAAATTGTTAACTGATATAATATTGTGAAACGTGAAATCAACTTTCACAAGTTGCAAAGGACTTTTCCAACGCGAGCGCATTGTAAAACGTATTTCGAAAAAGTTCATCAAGGTCCTCGGAGTCGTTCGAACTTGCGAAACCTTTTAGAGAGGAAACTACCATCAGCTTTTCTCCCCGTATGTATAAAAAAAAAAAAAAGAAAATCTTCGAGAAAGCTGAGTTCAAGAACACGAAGGTAGCGGAGTTTCAGAACGAGCTCGACCTTTTCTCGCGAGATTGCGGCGGCTTAAAGGTCGATAATATTTCGATACAAGTTTAGCCATTTCTAACACGATACTTTGCAAATTTTCTGGATTCGTGACCGGGTCCTTTGGTGGTAAAATAAAGGGACAGGGAACCGTGTCTTATAGCGTTATTTTCGCGAGGTTTAAAGCGTCCGTGGGATCGAGGGACTGTGGTATCGGCAGTTGTCGGTAGTTTCCGGGGGGTGGACAGTTTTCAGGCACGGTCCTTGAATTCGAAACAATACCATTGTTCGCGAACAGTGGTCACCGCTGACGACCACCGCGATTTCGACGACAAGGGAACGGAATACGGGAATAGCATTGATAGCGACTGCGAGTCACAGCTCCCGGGATATATCAAATTCACGGATATCGAGCGTTTCGAACGCCCGGGACCGTGTGTCCCGTTTTAACGCGACGGAACCTCCGCCTATCCGCGGACCGTACCAAAGGGAAGCCTCTGTGTCTGCCCCGTCGTTCGTAATATTTTATTTCTCGTCGCGGATCGCCTGCAGCCAGCTTCGCGGGTCCCGTGGAAAATCGTGTCCCATAGGTTTTCGCGTATCCGAGCTATTTTCCCTTTTATCCGAGGACCCTCTGGCAGCCTGCCATCCTCCAAGACGACGAGTCCCTTCTATTCTCACGACGGCTCGTTCGGTAATAAAGGCCCTTATTTTTCTATTTAAAAAATTTTCTCGTGAATTCGAAAACGCGTCCCTTGCTTCAACAATTTGATTTCTTTTTAATCGTGGGAGTATATTTTTTCCCCCCGAGGGATTTCTTTTGAAAAAGTTTGGAGGGTAGCTGGACCGTCGGCGGAGAAATATGGCGCGGGGACGAGAGATTTCGAGCGACACGGCGATAAGTATTGCCAGGCAATCGATGCTGGAAGGAGGAGGCGAAGAAGAGGAGTCGAGCACCTGGAGACCATTCTTCGCGGATGCTCTTCGCGTTATTACAACGAACCACCCCTTTCGCCTCCTGTCGGGTGTAACCGCTTCAGAAAATAAGATCGAACGACGGACGTTTAACCCAGATTTGCCAACCGCCGAACTCCGAAACGTCGACTACGTATCGAGCGACCATAAACGGACCAGCGCGGAATATTTTCCGGTCGATCCAAATATTATTACGGACGGGAGAATCCTTAAAAAAGGTAAAAACAGGAAAAACAATTCTGAAATCGATCTTAGGACGACGCGGGGATCGCTCGCGAGTTCGAAACAAGCTACTGAAAATTAACGCGCTAATCCAATTAAACGAGATTAATGATGGGTTCGGGGGATAGAAGGAACGAGCGAGCCCGGGTGCAGAAATTAGCGTATCAATTTTATTGAAAATATTCAGCGAGCCGGGGCACAGGCGTTTGATTAAAATTTCAATCGCGATACAAGCTGGCCCTTTCCTCCGGCGTTCGTTTGAAGAAACGACGTAAATATTGAATAACCGATGGCGCGCCGAGCGAAAATTTATCAGGATTTTCGTCTTTCGTCTTTCATCTTGACAATGGACGGTATTATCGATCCGAAAATCCCAATTTCTCCGGTTAATCTTCGCTAATTACGCGGAGATTATTAGAGGCTGTTTATATACTTAACTTCAGACCTATTACGGAAACAATTAAGGCAGAACAAACAATGCAAGGTAGATAGATCAATTGGGATGAAAATTTAAATAGAAACATATAGACAAGAGTATAGATTGTGCCTCAACGTTTTATATTCGATTGTATATTGATTGTAAGTTGGGTTTCTTGCTTTATAATATAGAAATCAAAAGCTTTGGACATATAGTTTGCTGGAGATGTACAACAATCGACGAGGGAAATTACAAAAGGTCGAGACAACGGTTTCTGAGAAATGGATAGAAGATGACGAGTCGAATATAAGATGAACACGTATTTCGAAGCCCCAAGCTCGTTCTAGACGGAGAATCGATATTTTTTAAAAGACTTTAACAGGATGAGCTTCAACGCGAACAAAGACAGAAACAGGAAGAACTTTCTCTAAGAATAAATACCGACGTTAAGGAGGGCGTATTTCTTTGGGTTCGAGCTTAGACCGTGAAACGCAGACCAGCATTGCACTCTGTCGCTATCCGATTCCGCTTCCTACGTTGCAATATTGATTCCGGACGGCACCGATGCGAATAAAACGCACAGGTTCCGAGCGTGCATCGCGCGAAGAGGAGCCACCCGTGGACCGAGTTGTATAGAATATAACTCGCCGGTAATTTTACAGCCAAAGCCAAGATCCAGCGTTGCCGAAAGCTCTCGAAATTCACGACGCGAAACCAGCCTGAAAATCCTGGCGTTTGTTTCGTCCGGAACCGTGGAAGTTGTGCGTGGCCCGGGAGTCTTTCGAGTAGTTTGGATAGAAACGGGGTTTGTGAAATGAGCCGAACAGAATTTATGGAAGGGAAACTTTCAAAACTGGGGGAAACCGGGTAGACAGTAACGAGTTGCCAGTTGGAGGGGTACGAACCGGAGAGAATTAAAGTATTAAACATATGGATGTAGGAACGACGATGTGGAAAACGATATGCAAACATGCTGCCTTGAGATATCGTACGTGCTCGCGGAAGTATTCTCGGCGTGTTTGACTGGGAGAACTTCTGGAAAAATATTTCTCGATGATATTTACTTTGCCTGCTATATTTTAAAGGTGAATGTAATTAGTTTCGTTGCATTGCAAATATCTCACTTTTAAATGAAATAAAGTTGATGTGAATCATTATTGCGAATTTTAAAAATTCATCGAAGTCTGCCCGTGCAGAATAGCTGATTCCACTTGGACGCGTGTAACCCAGTTGCACGGAAAGGTTGCGAATATCGCGTCGTAGGATAGAAGTCTCAAAAGTAGGAAAGTTGGCTCGTCCGTATCGTAAAATGTAGATTCGCCACGGTTCGGGGCGAGCGATGTGCAATAACGTTCGGCTGGAACCGAACACCCACCAACAGACCCAACTCTTTCTCTTGTTTCTTTTCCCTCCCGCCCCCCGCGTAGCTGTGTCTTTTCTCAGTTATTGCACTCGCGGCTCCCGACGAAGTTAAACTTACACGCCAGACTTTAAAACGAATTAGTTTTGTCCCCTGGACGCGCGGTGTCTCGAAAATAAATAGGATGAGGTAATAATTTTTGTAAATCGTGTACGATCAGTGGCGGATCTCTCATTTAATTCCAAAGAGTCCTTCCTTTTACGACTGTTTTTTCTTTAAAAATCCTAATATCGTTCTCGACTAAGAGCTCGCGAGTACGATGGGTAATTATCGTTACCCAGGAATCAATTTCGCGCGTCTGAGGAATTCCCCAGCTGCGAAACGGCGGTGGTGCGCGAGGTTACGAGCGGGGGAGGATCGTTTTCACGCGAGAGTCGAGTATTCCATGGACGATAAACGCCGTAAGAAATGGATAACGTCGGTTCCCAACGACAGGTAAATCCTGGACGGGCGCGGATCGGCCGGTAGTCGCATTATACAGGCAAAGTACGTAGTCGTCGTCGATATTGGCGACACGGTCGGCAGTCGTAAAAGATTCTCCCGTGCAAGCAGGGGGAGCGAAATCCTCTCTCGTGATCGGAATAACGAGCCCCATCCGAGCTGAGGCCGATCGAGTGTGCGTAAATGGGACCCGCGAGGGCGAAGAAAAGTTTCCAAAGGCATGGCAACGCCATTCGAACGCGTTTCGAGCAACGCGGAGTCTGATTTCCGAGCGACGCTATGAATTTTATCACGAGCGACGGCCGCGAGACTTCGAGCCACCCTCGACTAATCAAATTCGGGACAATGAGCCCCCGGGGACGACGTCGCTGTCGGGTAGAAACGATCCTTCGACGTCCTCGAACCGTTCGTAAAAATAATCGAGGAGCTCCCAATTAATTATTTTCAATTAATGGAACTCCTCGAAAGGATCGAGTAAAATGAAATCTAAAAACAATTAGGATGCGTGGGAGTTCTGGTAGAAACGGTTCGCGAATGCAACTGCATATTCCGCGAATAGGGGAAGAAAACAATTGGAAAGTTACGCCTTTTGAAATGGTTAAAATATGCATAGAATATGGTTACGAGCGATCGTCGTTAATTTCCATAGATTTAACGAAGGTTAGCTTTTGCAGTTGAAATGCTCGCGCGTGAATAAATGGGAACGTTGAAAATTGATCGAGGCGAGCTTCAAGCAGATTCTCCACCACCGTTCAACAAGGCGGTTAATAAATTATCCGTCACGATCAGTCTGTTCCCCTTCATAGTAGTGTAACGTACGTTTAATCAGCCACTATGTAATTAACGAGAGCTAACGCATTCGTAATCGGCGTGGCGATTGTGCGTTATTTTTAAATCTATATCCGATCGAGGCCGGCCTGATTTTCCTTTAATTTTAAATCCACGGCTCGTTGTCGCCGACGTAATTGTATATCGTTCACTATTTAGGAGGGTAGATAAATTTATCTGAACAGTTTCGACACAGAAATTTGCTGTTTCGACCTCTAAACTCTGTTCAAGAATACTGTGACATTTTTATAAACGCTTAAAGACTGAATATACAAGAGCAGATCGAACAAAGTATCGGAGATCGACTCAAAGTCTCGTTCAAATATCATTTAATTTAAAAAATGATATTCGACGCAACTCGTGACGCTTTATTCGTCGCACCCTGTATATTTAGTTACCGTACACCGCACGCGAAGCACTATAGATAAAATAGAATTGTACGAAACGCGGTGACAATAATTCTGCTCCTCGTTGTCGCGAAAACGCGAGAGCCATTTGTCGCGTGTGCGTGCCGCCAAGGCGAATATTAAATTTCAACCACCGCGAGGGTGGCGTCGGATCCTCGCAAACGCGACCGTGTGCGCGCCTAGTAACAACTGCGTTTCAAATTTTAATGGTTAACGTTAAACGGCTAAATCTTCCCACGCCATAAACGTTACTAACGACGAACATCCCCCGAGATTTACGATTCTAGCCGATATATCGGTTTCTCCGCTAAATCTCACAGATTCTGGACTCTATACTTATAACTGTGGAGCTCATAGATACGTGTATGACCAATCGCTAAAAATTAAATTGTGTTCTTTAGATTTTTAACCCTTAAGTGGATCATTGGAGCCCTCTGCAAGTTTAAACTAACAATTATTTAATATATTTCAATGTAATAATTATTTGAAAATGTATGTAACCCTCCATTAGTAAAATAATTCAGTTGAGAGAGCACTTAAGAGTTAATCAGATATCTTCAGTTTCGATGGTGGTTTTGATCGACCATGGAGTATCAAAACTTTCTATCGTCGTTTGAGGGAATAGTGGCAATAATGAATAGCAACCCTCGAGATAAGGGATCGTCGATTAACGCGATGTTGCTAGTAAAGCAACGTCGAAAGTTTTAACGAATGGAACGTACGGAGCCATCGAGGACAAAACCTCCGATCTCCACGCTCCGGAGGATCGTGGGGTTAAACGACGGAGGATGCGACCTCGAGGAACCAATTGCTCTCGTCCCGTGCTTCGACTCCGTTTCGGGGCCAGACCGTCGACAGACTTTCCTCCTGACATGCAAATAGCCCCGGTGCCCGCGTTCGTTTCAACTTACGAGAGACGAAAACAAGGGAGTTTCGTGAAACGCTAATAGCGACCTAGTCATCGTAACAGCGGCGAGAGCGCGGAAACGCCGGGTAATTTCAAAGCGTCGTAAAAAGCAATGGACGATCAAAGCCGGTGTAAACGTTACGCGCCTCCCTTAATTTTTCATTAGGGACCGATCCCCGCTCGAACAGCCAATAACATTCCCTTTATTCGAACCGATCCGCGCTCCCTTTCCGCGCTCATTGTCTTCGCGGTGAATAAAATTGCGGTCGGTGCTTGTCGTCAATCCCATCCCCCTTCGGTACACCCCCTCCGTAACCCCGTCCACCCCCGTCCCGCCTGAACCCCGGCCGATTCCAGCGTTTAATCGCGGCACTGGCGATTCGAGGCCGACGTAATTCCATTCATCGACGCGAAGACAAATTGCACGGGCCACAATGCTCTTCGAAGGGGATGGCGCGAGGAACGCCGAGGGGGTTGGCGGACGTTCGATCGCGGTTACAACGGGAAACTATGGCACGAACGAACGCTATAGACGCGCACGCCGGCTACCCCAGTCTCTGCCCCTCTCCTCCCCCACTCGAGGGGCTTCTCTCTTGGACGGGGGAGGGTAGTCGTTTGCTGGAAATTCCTTGCTACTCGAATAGTTTGAATAACTACCCCCGTCCGGCTCCTCTCGACGACGACGATGTGCGTCGTTCGTATCTTCCAGCTCGTCTCTCCCTCGCCAACCCCACCTGCCTCGACGACGTCTTCTGTTGCGCTCCAGATCTCGGGGGAAGGGGTGGATGTATCGGTAATTTAGAGGGGGTGGTCTATTAGAATGGTTAGAAACTTTTTCTGGTTTCCTTGGATATTGAAGGGGAATGTTTTCATGAATTTATAGATTATGATTTTGAGATTTGGAGGGTGAAATTCTAAATAGAGTTAACGAGGCGAGAAAAATCACGGGCGTTCGCGGGACTAACTAACGACAGAGGTTCCTCCGCAGAGATCAAACATCGCCCATTAATGTAATCGTTGCAAAGTTTATATTGCACAAGTCCGTACGGGCTGCAGATAGTTGGTATAACCTACGACCCACAGGGTTGATTCTGAACATTACACATTGCTGCAGTCACACGTAATAACATTAAGTGTAGAGTTCTGGTAAGTCCGTTTGTTGATAATTCCCCCTCGACAAGAGTGGTAGTTCGAGAGATAATTAATCTGGCGCGTGACCTGTGTTTAAAGAACTAACATTTAATCGCTTAAAACGTTTACGAGTTGCCTGCAAAATAACCTGTCCCGCGCATATAGGGCTAATTATGTATTACGAAGTAATACAGAAGCGTATGAAATACGGGCATGCATGAATATTCAATAGCTATCGTCGGTCATACATAATATGTTGATCACTTCGAGATTTGTTTATTCTGTATTATTTTCGCCGCATTGTTTGTTGCGTCTCGATACGTATTTACCACAGTCGTGAATTTGGGCTGGGTTACATCGTAATTAATTGTTCGTCACCGTAGATGTGTCTTTGAGAATCTTTCGAAAGCAGAGTCGATTAATGATTCTTGAAACAAACCCCAGACGTTCGTAAATGAAACATTTCTATTTCAACGTGCATGAACATGCCAATCTTGGAGCTATGTTCATTTTACGAATCATCAGTGTGTTTTCTCTATTCTGATGTCTTCTATCGAAAGGAGGGCATTGAACATTTCTATGTGGACAGTATCGCCATGTACAAATATCTGATGTCGAAAAATGAGAGTGCTAATTATGGAGAGACGTTCATTTTACGAATCATCAGTGTGTTTTCTCTATTCTGATGTCTTTTATCGAAAGGAGGGCATTGAACATTTCTATGTGGACAGTATCGCCATGTACAAATATCTGATGTCGAAAAATGAGAGTGCTAATTATGGAGAGACGTTCATTTTACGAATCATCAGTGTGTTTTCTCTATTCTGATGTCTTTTATCGAAAGGAGGGCATTGAACATTTCTATGTGGACAGTATCGCCATGTACAAATATCTGATGTCGAAAAATGAGAATACTAATTCTGGAGAGGCGTTCATTTTACGAATCATCAGTGCTTTCTTTCTGTTCTGACGACTCGTATCGAAAGAGCATTGAATTAGCGATGATTGAGAGAGGTCTGGATGGAAGAGAGGATCGAGAGAGGAGCTCAGGACCTAAGAGCGTCCAGCAAGTGTCCTGTATGCGGCGATGGAGTTCTGTGGGCGGTGAGAGATTTGGACTGTTCGCAGTCGGCGGATGCTTTGACGCGATTTTTCCGGCGGCGTGATCAAGGAGGCCGGAACACCCTGGAGGCTCGTTCGACGCGGCAGTTCGCCGGGTGTCCTCTGAACTGAAGGATCCTCGTCGAGCTTTGCTGCGGCGGTTAATCGACCCGGTACGCCCCGACGCGAGTAATTGCAGGTAAACGCGGTGTGTAATGAGTAAAGCGCGTAATGTTGTTTGGATCCCGTGTGTACGGGACGCACAGACGTAATGGAACGGGACGACGAATGAAAACGGTAGACGATTAAGGGGCACAAAGCGAGCGTTGACATTAATTTGTAATAACGCCGACAAAATGTTACCGATCCCCCTCCCCTCCCCCTTCGCGCGAGCGACCGTTCAAACGGGGCATTTTTAATAAAACCCACGGTCGCCGTTACACGATATATATCGCGCGGTTTATAACGAACCCGACCGATATACGGCCCCGTGCATAAAATAACCCGTAACGGCGTTCGCTAAACACGGTTCGTGCGGTCTGCGCCGTTAAATTAAACGATACATAATTACGAACTTCCGATAATTCCGACCGACGCGACGGCGGAAAAACGCGGCCGAGCGCCAAATATTACGCGGACCGAGTTATTTTCCTTCCATCACGCCGGCTGGGGAAAACGCATCGCGAGGCAACGGATCGCTTCCAATTAACGTTTCATCGACGCATTCCAATTAAAACTATGAGACTGGTCTTACCGACGGAACCGCCGCTGCTTGGAACGAGCTGTTTATCCGAACTCGCGATAAATTTCCCTTTTTATACACAGATTCGCCTACCCCTCTGTCCCTCGTACTCGTTCTCCCTTGGTCTTTTCAATGTTAGATGAGGGAATAATAAATTTGCGTCAGACGTTTCGAGAGGATCTTAAATAACTGCAGGAATGGATGTGTCGTGTGAATGTGTGTTAATTGGTACGGCTGAGGAATATTTCACGAGAATCTACTGCAGATCGAAAACAGCGTATTTTGGTAAGATTGGATTATGTTTCATCTACAGAGGATGTACTGAAAATAATTCCTACGTAACGTTACATCGCCAAAACAACAGTTCCCCAGGTGCTTTTTTAAAGGCGTAGGCTAAACGTCGAAACCGATATCCCGCGGGGGGGGGGATGATTCGCCCCAGCGTATGGTTTATTGGCTCAGCCGGAACGCTCGTCGCGTTCGGTTCGGCCGTTGAAAAATATCCCCGGCCCATTCCCGCTTCTTTCAGCCGGGTATCTCCCGTTTCAAAAGAAGCGGGGGTGGCGTTGAAAGGTGCGAAACGGTGCATCCGAAAACCCCGGGGCTCTTTATGCCGATCCGCGTCGTTTCCATCCCCGTGCACCCTTGTTCATCCGCGTCTCGCAAGGCGTGGCGCTGTCAAATCACCCGCGGCCCGTTTTGTATTCAGTCGCGGCCCGCTTTACGATAGTGCAGCCGCAGCTGCAGTCGATTCCGCGAGTCTGATGCAACAACGGCGCCTATATTCGCTCCCCGGAACGATGGACCGTGTGCTCCCGGCCGTGACGTTGAAAAATGCTCGAGCGATCCACGTCGACGTGGAATACGCCGTAGATCCCGGGCCGGGCGTCGAGAATCGCTGCGTCCGGAATCTATTCGCGGGGACGTTTCGCGGGCTGAGCCGAGCTCAGACCTCTCTTGCAACCGTGATCCACGTCAAACGACGGAACGCGCATACCTGCCACCGTTCACCATCGATCTTCGAACACATCCACCCCCGCCCCCCCCCCTCCTCCTCGGCCCCTCAATTTCTCTGACGCCGCGACGCCGAGAGTCGATACCGGGTCGCGTTTTCAGCGAGAAACCTGAAACGAATTGCTAGACGATCGATGTCGCGCGTTTCTGACTTTTATTGTCAGCCAACCGGGGCCTCCGGAACTGACTTCGAGGAAGGGTTGCTCCGTCCATAGGGCCCTTACGAATTATTTGTTCGAAAGGTTGAAAGGTTTAGAACTTATTGCCTTTAAGATCCTTCGACTATTTTGACAATCTACGTGTTTATCTTAACAACCAACTGTCCACGGGGCTTCTATAAAAATTCCAATCGATCCCAAACTACCCCATCTTCGTTATTAAAGCCGGGGGAAAATAAACGACGAGACGTCGGGATTCGATTCGACCCTCCTTTTCGTAAAGTCATGAAATTTGACAAATATTTCCTCGATATTCTCTCCTTTAAGAAGAATGGGTGATCCCCGACGGATTGGTCACGCTAGTGGACAGTTTCCAACGCGACGATGCAAACCTGCGTCGAACAATATTGTTGTTTCGGGGATTCCCAGACGAAATCGCTATTCCGCGCTCGAGTCCACCGCGGATCGTCCGAATGCACGAAGTCAAATCGAATTTCGAGATCGCCTTGTACTGTTTGCGAATGATGCACACGAGCCACGCAAACTAGGTATGAACCGAAGGGATTGGAAAACGATGTTCGACGAAGGACCTTCTGCGAGGAATTCTGGAGGAAAGGGTGGCCCTTGCAGCGATCACGAACGAATCTCACGGATCCTATTTCTCTTGCGGCGGGGGCCTTAAATTGCGAACGAGATCCCCCCCCGCAGCAGCGTCGCATATGATTGCTCAAAGCTTCCCGCGGCCTCGTCCTGCGACCTTCCCGATCGTTCCAGCAATTCCCCGCTTTTAAGCCCCGTCGAGTCGATCCTCGGGTCCTTTCTAGGCCGACGTGGGTGGGCGTAATCGCGGTTGCTGGTAGGAATCTACGATGACGCCTTTTCTATAGCGGACGCGTGCTATAGAGCCGCCCGTCGCCGGGATATAACGTATATATCCGGAGCCTGAAGGCTCGAGGTAAGGCATTGTTGATTGAGGGTCGATGCCGAGTCTCGATTCCACCTTCCATTGTCGAGAGGAAAGCCCCAACGGAGCAAACGGAGGATCAGAGGCCGCGGGAGGGTTCAATGGAGGCGTCCAAGGGGGACCAGACGGGGAACGGACATCGGGGGAAGAAAAGGGGGTTTAAGGTTGCGGGCAAAAGAGTGGAAACCTTGCATAAGAAGGCTTTCGGGGTCGACGATGGCCGCTTCGAGCACAAAGAAATCGGAGGTTGAGGCCAACGTCTCGCCAGACAAACGGACCAAGGTTGCGTCGTGTTATAGCACGCTATTGTAGCACAATCTTCTAATTATATTGCTGGTAACCTGTGTCAATATATTAGAAGACATCTAGCGATCGATAGGTCCTACAAGATATGGGTAATTAGTCCATTTGTTCGCGACCGTAGATGTGTCTTTGAGAATCTTTCGAAAGCAAAGTCGATAATCACGCCAGTCTTGGAGGGATGTTTGTCTAACAATCGTTCGTAGTCTTTTTCGTATTATTTCCACAAGAATTATCCAAAATAATTTCTACTTTTATTATAGAAAAATTCACCTGTACCAGTCTCGGAGATCGAACGATGGCTTTTTCATTTTCCAAGCGTATTTTTGAGGGATTTGCCGCCCGGCTAATAGAATGGCGGGACGATTCGCGAGTCGTAGGAAGGAGCGTGGGCGACGTGGGTTGAAGGATCGGGATTCGTTCGGGGGTCGATCGTCCGGAGAATAGAGGAGCGATGCGAAGGAAATGAAGATTCCCGCGGAACGTGGAATACGGAGCGCGCGTGTCGTTGCGTCTCCGTGGATCACGACTCTTCCGGTCGAGGATGGGGGGTGGCGACGCGAAACCGGAGGCGGCGAAGGCAAGGATCGACTTGACGAAATGAAACGTGGAAGCCGATAGACGCGCGATGGCAGGCTAAAACGAGGTCGATCGTGGCTCCTGGGGAAATAAGGAACGGCCGTGGCGACGGGGCGAGGGGTTCGACGCCTGCGGCACGTAGATAAGATTCATACGAGGGAAGCCTCGAACTTCGACGGGCTGTGAACGAGGCCTAAAACCCCGTCTCCGCGAAAAATCCAGCCAACGCGACGCGTTCCCTCTTTACGATATTGGCCCCCGGGATGGATTCGACGGCCACGGAGAACCTGCTTCTCTATCGCGCGCATTCTCGAGCCAGTGGAGGGTTAAACGAGACTTACGACCGACTCCGCGTTGCCTCCTCTACCGGGAAATACTTTTGTTAGGCTAATGCATACGAAATCTCGTTATTCCGACGCTCGAATTTTGCGGCACGTTAATATAATACCAGCGCGAAACGATTTTTCCCTGAGACGCGGCCCCCCTCGATAAATCGAACCGTTATTCTTGGCCTCCATATGGAAATACCACGGAATTTTACTAAATCAAAACTATTTGCACGATTTAAATACCAGGAAATGTAAAGATTCGGAGGACGAAGGTTCGTCCCTTGTTCAGTTTATGTTTAGATCAAACCATTATTATATACTGTTATTTTTTAAAGAAAGTATAATACAGAAGACTTGACCCGCACAAGTCTAAGTGCAAAGGTTATTTAAAACTTCCCCCAAACACCAAACATTCAAACTTATTCTATCTCAATTTCCTGCAGACTATTTGTTTCGATTGAAAGTTGCGAGGTACCGAGAGGAGCACACGATCTATACAACCATCATTTTATTTCCCCCCGTTTTCTATCGAGCCACGAACGATTCTACCGAACTGTCGTTCGACAAAGATCGAAAAGTATTGGAACGATCGACCGTAAGAAGTACTTGGACGTTTCTATTTCGAAGGTGAAATCGTACCTTTCCAACCCGTTCGCAGGGGCTCCAACGTGTCCCGTTCATTAAACCTGTCGAGGACGTTTTATGGCGGCTTCGTATTGCCATCCGACACGATCGCGACCGCACGACAGGTTATATAATTTCTCGCAGCCAACAATTATCGTTCGAACAGTCGCGTCGACCGCGATTGTGTAACTTTTCGTACGATATATCGTTGCTTCCGCGGCTACGAATAACTTTATCGCCACCCGTTACAAACTGTACGCCCGCGTATTTTACAATTATCGTTCAAACGGTCGTGACGACGAAAATTACGTTGCTTATCGCGCGACGGATCGTTACGCCTATGGCTCCTGCGAGTCTAGATGACCAGTGGTTTACGAAATATCGAACAATAAAGATCGCAATCGCGCGCCGTTGCGATAAGAAACCACGACTCTATTATTCTTTCGAGCAAGGTGTTAATTCGCCGCGATCGCGATTCGACGATCGACGTCCAATAGTCTCGCCATTTTATGGAACGACGAAACAGGCTTTCAGTCTCGAGAGTCTAAAGAATCTTAACAGTTTGATCTCACTTTGATTACACGATTTAATTGATTTTAGAATGCACCGTGCACGACGTATTATTTTCGACAAGCCTTCTTCAGACACCGAGCGCTCGATACGAATCGAGTACTCGACGAGTCAAACGTTCGATGGAAGCTAGCTGAACGTACAAAGTCTCTGCCCTTCGGCGATTTCTCGTTCCCGCAGAATTGTAATAACGAAATAAGTTAATCGCCGATATATTCCGCAAAAAATGCATCGACCAGACGCGTGTAGTTTTCGGGAAAGTCGAGTGCCTTGGAAGTGGCTCGATTGTGGGGTGGGTGTAAAAAAGAATAAAAAGACATTTCACGCGCAACGGCCTAATACAATAACCCGGTGATATAATTACGGAGGCGCGGATTAACCGTTCATCCTACAGCCACGCTTGAAATAACACGGTACCGGTTAACTTTTCTCGTTTCGTTTCGCGGTAGACTTCCCTATTTTATCGCGAAAAGCCCTTTTCGAGCACGCTGGATATTTTATTCGCTTTTTCCGTGCGAGAAATTAAAGCGTTTTAAGAGTCGCGATGAATAAGTCCGGCGAACGAGGGACTTATTTATTCAACGATTCTTTGTACAGCTTCCGACAAAACGGAAACGTCGACTGGTAGCGTGATAAAAAAAAAAGAATACCGGTGAACGCGCCATCGCGGATCGAGATTCGCCGGAAACGACGATCGTAAATGGAAAACAACGAGACGGTGGATCTTCCAACGGCGTTTCCCGTCTTCGCGTTTACGAAGATAACCCGGAGCTTCGTTGTTAATTACGAGAAAGCGTGATAATTACCAGGGACGGGAAATTTCTTTGGAAATTAGCGGATCCCTCTGTGCAGCGTTTTCGCCACTTACAGGAAACAAAAAGAAAGGCTCGAGCCAGGCGCGTTAAAGGAAGCTTGATACGTGAAAATTACGACGCGGGAAATTCGACGTTCTCTCGAGCCACGTCGAGCTTATTTTTTGTATCGAAACATCATTTCGTCGACAGGCTAAACACCGGGGAACGGTCAATCCTACGCTTTTGACGAGGGTCGAAGACAGGAACGCGGGTGGAAATTGTTTATCGGGGACGTTTTTTCTCGAGGAATTTTTGGAAACGTCTTCTGTCACCCGAAAAGCCCTTCAAAGGGCTGTCGTTGGCACTTGTCCTTTCCCGTTTACTCGGGACAGAAATTCGTCCGTCAGCGGCAGACGCGATCTCCTTCATTTTTTAATTTCGCACGGCCCGGAGAACCGACTGTTTTCACGGGGCCGGAAGTAGTCGAGGGGTCGCAAACGAGAAAAAGCAAGATGGACGTCGATGCACGAAGCGGGAGGAAAATAAAATGGGGATGAAACAACGCTACAGCCGAATGGCGTGGGTGGGGATGCTCGATAGCGTTCAATGGTCAGCATTTTTCAGCGCTCTCGATGCTTGGGAAGTTCCAACACTTTTAATTGGATGGAAGTTGTACGATCTGGGCATCCCCTGTGGCCGCGTTACGACTTTGAATCACAATATACCATTCTTCAGTGTCATAAAAATAAAAGTAAAATATTTTTTTCTAAATCTAATAAATCTTATGGGTGAGTTAGTCTGACAACGTAGCGCTGCTTTCCCAATTTTACCATCGTTCTTCAACCCCTGTGGTTGAATTAACCAAGCTGGAGCGCCAGCAAGTGGAAGCGAAACGTCGTTGGATCAAACTTCGATGTCGTTATCCTACCGACGGAATTCCCAATCGTAAGTGACTTCGATTCGAATGGCTGCTCCGAAATCGGTTCGATCTGGACGTCGAACGACGAGAATACTGGCCGCAGGGGATGCTAACCTCGATTTCCAGGTAAATCGATGCGTTATCGCGGGCCGCCGATCCCCGCGAAATGTCTGACGAACCCCCGCGCGCGCGAGGGTCGACCGATTTCGACGATTATTCGGGGCAAAATAACGTTGACCCCGATTTAATGGCGCTCGTGCTGGAGGAGCGGCCACGAGCCGAACGCGCGCCATTATTAGGATCATTGTCGATTCATTTCCGGCATATGACAGAGGACGTTTGATAGGACGTAACGGGGTCAAGTCTCGCGCGTCGTTTTGTCATCGTCACGAGAATCGATCAATCGACGCGATTCTTGTTCGGTCGACTAACAAGGGCGAGCTTTGGGAGCTGTACTTTTATCACAGCATGGACTCGAGAGACAATAAAAAGTCATCGAATCAAACTCTCGACGCACAGATATTCTTTCATTTAATAATTTCTAATTGCTGACACTTTGCATGGAACGTACCAGAAAGTGGGGGAATTTAACGATAATGTTTCGCGCTATTGTTTATCGAGTTTCTATAAACACGCTCGCGAAAGTTAATTCACACAGTATCGTGAAAAGCGTAAACTTTCTCCGCGCCAGTAATGTTTTATGAATCCGGACTTCGTGCAATTACATTTTTTAATTATAGCCGTCGAATGGGGAACAGCCGCCATGCACGCGGTCCAAAAAGAAATTACGGTTCATTGAATGCGTTTCTAAATAAAATATCATGCACGCGGCGTGTTTACGCAAACATAATATAAAATTACGCGAAACTTTTTCCCCTTTTCCCCTCGTGTTTTCCAACGAAGCGAATTGAAACGTTCCATAGAATTTTATTATGAGCGCCGATTCGGATACAGAGAAATTTCGACAGCGGAGAAGAGCAAATATACAAATAAGTGGGAGGTAAATACTATAGGTGCGAGAGAAATTCTCGCATCCTGGATTGTATGACTGAGTGTAAATGACAAGTGTTTGGATAGGATCGAGCAAATGTTAACACCGGTGTATCGTACGCGGGAGAAGTGTGCGTGGGAATGGATCCCCAGAATGCATGTGGAGATTTCGGCCCCGAAAGAACGAACGTGTCTGTCTCGGAAAGAACAAAGTCGTAAAGTCTTCGAGGGAGAGTTATAGAACGAGGGTCGCGTACAGTGTACAGCTTTCGCGACCTCCTTTTCACCCTCGAGATTTCACGATCGAGAAAAGTATTCCGTGTATATAATACGCAAGAAAAATGAATGCTCGGTTACTCAAATTCTCGTGTAAAAGTTGCTCGAAATGGAACCGATATCGAACGAAAAAATGGGAATATTTATTCGCGGTTAACGAAAACAAATTGATATGGAAATATATCGAATTCCCGGGATTCGGAATTTATAGATTTCCAAAAATCTCGATAGCTGCGCGGAGAGTAAATCACCCGTCGAGCAATTTAGTTTGTTGCGTGTGCTATTATTGCGTTAAAGAGTTTCCACCTTGATCTGCCGGGTTCGTCTAGAGTCCCCACGATAGAAATTATTCACTGATATTGACGCATTAGTGCCGTTCGAGCGGATGTAAAGCTTTCGGTGACCAAACGCGTCAATCAAAGCAAACACTCGGGGCAACAGCTTTCGTGAGCGAATCTACCGTTGACAATGTCACACGCTCTGCCACGCAAACACACAGGGTGTCCTGCGTAAAACGGACCGCCTAATCGTTTCCATTATTTCTGGAAACGCGACAGAATGCTTCCAATACGATTCGAACAGTTTCGAAGGGTGAACAAGGGGGAAAGTAAAACTTCGTTCTCCAAAGATCTTCCCCTCTGGTCTTTTACAAATATCACTTAATAAAAAGAAGTGAATCTTCTAAAAAACGTTTATAACTATTTGAACGTTGTCAGAAGGATTTTGATTTTACCAGAGGGAACGATAATTATGTAGTTTAACGCGGACCACCCCGTATATCGAGAGAAGTTGGACACAGATAGCGAACGACAGGTTCATTGGGTCCAGGCATCGGCGAAATCGTGAGTCAACATTCGCGCACGACTTCGTACGATCATCGAACGAGTGAGCCGGACTAAGCGGCGTAATCTTCGATCGATGCCTGGACCGTTGGTCCGAAGGCCAAGCTGGTCTTTGATAATCCACACTCGGTCACGTGAAATTGAGTGCAAGCAGCCGGGTCGTGTGGACGCTGAATAATGGCGGACGAACGGCGTATTGGCGACCGCAGGTTATCGTTGCTAGCCCGCTCCGGTCCCAGCCATCGTTCGCTGTTCGAATTCTTCTCCCGCGGAGTCAATTTACCAGCCCGCGTCGATTGAATCGTAAAGCAAAGAGCCGGATATTGTTTGAGAATCAAAACTGCCGGGGGAGGGAGCCGTCGAGCGGATAAATTCGAAGATGAACTCTTATTGCGCGCTCGTGACCCAGCTTCGCGGAAAGTTCAAGGCTTCCTGTCTTATCGAGCGACGGAGTTCGATGGCTTTTAAAAATTTAATTCGCTTCAAGGGCATGCACAAGATTCGAGGGGCGTTAGAGTGATTTTAGAAAGTGTAATATATTATTATTAGAATCCACGATGCAACCTCGACGCCATTGGTCCCGTTTTCGATCGAGGCAGTCAACGACATTGTCACCCCCCGGGGGAAAAATGGACTCCGCGGCGACAATGGCCACCGTCGATGAATGGGGGTAACAACGAGAGGGTAAATGAATTTTTCGCGAACAAAGGATTTCGTACGACTGTACGTCGTTCGAGGCCCGTTTCGCGAGAGGCTGTCGCGTTCGATTAATCCATTAGCCGCGTTACAAAATTACAGACCGCCGCGCAAACTTCCCGTAATATCCTTTTAGCAATTAAACGCTAATTAGTTGGTCGAAACCCTTTGAGATTAATGTCGGCCGGCTTGTGTAGCGCGGCGTGTACCTGTCAGACCGCGTTGTATACCGAGATGAACGTATACAGAGGGAACGGGACGAGCCTTTGTCGTCTTAATGAAACGTCACTGTCCAGCGTTCCCTCGGTATTCCTGACCAGGAAGGATGCTGCATTCTAACCGTTCTGACGCGCCTAGCCGATGACAAGGACACGGTATATTCGTTTGACCGTGGAAAACGGCCCGAGGAACGGGGACACGATTCGCGCGGGCAAAGGTAGGAATCGATCAAATGGACCGGGGAGACCGCAGACGGAATACGCCGGAGATCAAACAATCACTGGATTTTTCGGACCACCCCAAACCCCTCAGCAGCTCCGTTACAAAGTTAAACGCGCCTTTATCGCGGCGAGCCGACTACGATGGAACGCGAAAGGGCTCGCTGCTTGGACCCCCTCGTCCCTCCCTACGTACGATCGTCGCGGGGAACTGGAAAGTGCTATTCAAACGACTTTGGGTTGGATATCAAGCTTGGACAATACTACGCCATGTATATAAATTTGATTTATTATCGTAGATAACGTGGTCGTGCAAGGTATTTGGTTAAATGGATGCAACTGAGGTCTTCGAAGAACTTAATAAGACTCAGCGGAATATCTAATGTTAACACTTCTACTGAATTAGAAGCGTTCGAATGGATTTGTTTTGTTAGTTAGAAGAACGATTAAATCCCTGTTAGATACGAAAAAATAATAATAATAATCTACACATTTATTATTAACTCTTCCCAATGGTAAAAAATTAGTTATGCGATTGAAAGTAACAAAATATAAATAGTATAGATTCACACCCAGGACAAAATAATTAACAGCGAAATTGCTCTATATCTGTAAACTAGTTACATTGGTTTTCGTTCTAGCAAATAACGAGGTGTAATCCTTATGGGCAACATTTGGCTAACACGAAACATTGGTTCCATAGATTCCATTAGAAGAGATTGCGATTAGTTTGCCAGCCATTGAGCATACACAGGGTAGCATGATCGAATGTAGTCGATCGATTCATTAACCCTTTGACTGAAAACGGCGCCAATAGCCGCCGAGTCGATCGGTTGACTGCACGCGATAAACGTCCATAAACACGCGTGTATATCGTCATCGCGTGGAAAAGTCCAGCGCATACAACGCGCGATTGATTCAAAGTCTTCCGCGGTCAAAGGGTTGATACGTCCATAATATCGAGATCTGACGTGACACTCGTTGAAATAATTAAAGAAATTCCAACGCTTGCTCCTCGATTCGGAACGACGGGTAGCAGAGAGACGCGGAAATGTAATTTATTTCCAAAAGCTCTGTGTTTCTTTTTTACTTTTAGTATGTCGCGTAGCTGAAAGCGACCACCCTTGGTCTCCCCTATGAACCTTAACGTCGAATAGCGACACGTGTCTTTAAAAAGTTACCGACCCCTGAAACGGAAGGTTCAATAAACTTTTACGACGCCTCCATGGTTCGCGGGGCGCCTTTTTCCTCGGTTTTTGGCATCTTTTTCTGGGATACGGGGCTCAATCAGCCGCCGTCATCAGGGTCGCGGTAGGACTTTCAAAGAACGACGCTCGTCGACTTCTACGGCGGCTGATCCTGAGCCTCGCGTGTACGGAAAAAAAAGAAGGAAAAGCACCCGTGACGCAACAGCACGGATATGCACCGGCGGCTTGTAATATACACGCGTTCCCGTTGGTCCAGATTAAAGGGAGTTTTATGCGAAGCGCGTCGCGTGGTGTTATTAATCCTTGGAAAAGCCACGACAGGACAGGCGAGATGGGGAGCAACAGAGAGAGAGAGAGAGAAGGGGAGCAGATGGAGGGAGATAGAGAGAGGACAGGTTGTAAAAAGTGACGGTGGAACACGCCGAAGGGCAAAATAAGGGTGGAGATCAACTGTTCCCTCCAGTTTCGCTCTCATCGGTCTCTCTGGTCGTCGACGGCGTCGTCATCGCCACGTCGACGAACCAATTTTTCTGCTTCCTGTGATCGATCTGCTCGACGCTCGACGCTGAATCTCAAAGCGTCCGAACATGCCGCCGGCGACTCGACGGTTATTGTTATTCCGCGGCGGAGGAAAACGATCCTTTCGAACTTAAAAAATACCAAAAGATAGTCGTAACACTCTTCACCGGTGTGAAATTAATTGGACGCGAAACTATCTTGTAAATTGTGTGTACGAGAAGTTAAGTAAGTTAATTGACGGTGATTTTAATTAATAGAAGCCTGAGCAGTGCTCGTGAATCCTACAGAATTCTGCAGAAATATAAATATGTTTCCAAAACATTTCCTCGCTTTTGATAGTGCATATTTATGTATCCAATTAATATTCCATAAGAAAGAAATCGTTTTACGTTGAGCAGCCCCTTCGTTTCGATAAATATAAATAACGTAAACGAAATCCAATACTAATTAACGCACTGCTCATTAGCGAGGCTCGTCTAGCGATATCCATATAATGGGATGTACGATAATTAATTATCGTTTGTTTTTAGTTACCGAAATACAGGTTCTTAAATGTACATTTCTATCATAGCAAGAAAGAAAAAGAAAAGAAGCAAATAAATTTAACATTTTGAAGATCATAGCCTGGAGTTTATTTGAAAAGCTGGATCTCGACGGCTGATTTATCGTACGCTCGGCTCGAAAACATCGATCCGCCGCTACATATGCGCGTAACGTGTCCTCGAGGAATTTCGTCGAGGAAAAACTGCAAGGTAAGAAAGCGCCATTGCACGTTGGCGAGAATTTCTTTGTAGGCGAAAGCACTTTCGAAACGCGAAGCTCACCTTACGTTCTTTTTTTCGCGAAACGATATGCTTTCTTCTCCAAGGCGTGACAGAGGCACTTCGGTTGAGTATCAAGCCGTTTGCTTCTGGAACGAATCGCGAGAGAGGATAACACAGATGCGTATACAGGACGATCCAAAATCTCGCGACAAGCCAACACTTGTTGCGAGAATTCTGCACGAGGCTCTCGATTTGAACATTTCGATCAAAATGTCTTAAGTGAGTCTCGGGTCTGATCAATGCTCGATTTTTCTACTTGCATTCCTGTTAAGTAGAAAACCGTAACACAAGCCCGACGCAAATTTTTCCCCACGCGTTCCGTGTTAAAAATTTCATTCCACGCTCTCGATTTATTTAAACAATTAGAATCGCTCCGTTGCAGGCGCGAATTAATTAAATATTACCCGTAACTCCGCCCGCGATTCATATCGTTCGTAAAACCCCTTTCATTTCTATAATACCAAATCTATTTGCTACGCAATTAAACTCATTGTTCTGAAACCTGTATTGTTCCATCTCGTTAACAAGATATTCCGAACGATTTGAAATTTGCCCCGCCCGCGAATTAAAATATTCTTTTATCCGAGTGACCGCAGGAAATTCGAACTCCATTTTGAACTTCGTTTCGCTATTATGTACCGAAAATTGACAAGCTCGGCGATGGATTTAAAGGGAGTAATAAATTTTTTTTATATCGTACCAAAGGATCGAAACTTCCGCTTCCACTCGATAGGGGGGTGAAGAAAGGAGCTCGAGCGTCGCCGAGATTTAATTCGGTGAGATCGTTTCGATGGCGTCGTGGTTTCCGCGGGATCCGCGAAAAAAGCAGCTCGCAGACGTCTCACTTCCGGGGAGGAGGGAGGGGGATCGAGCGTTTTCCAACCTGGAGCTTTTTATTCCGGAGATGAGAGGACGCGAGAGAGCGTCGGGCGAGAATAAAAATTCTGAATCCTCCGCGGAGGTCAGATTTGCAAAGTGTCTACCGTCGTCTCCTCCTCGCGGGATCGTTATCGGAGACTGCCTCTTACTTTCCGACCGTTTCTGCGATCGCTATCGGGACTCCGGCGACTACGAACGCTGATGTCCCCGGGAAACGGAGCCAGTGGTCGTTACCAGGGTATTTACTGCTCGAAGGATCGGAGGCGTCCGCGGTAATTTTACAATTTCGCACGATGTTCGCGAGACAACAGCGTCGGAGGCACCGGTGCACCAGAGATTTCGGGATATAAACTCGAACATCGTAGTCATCCGCGATGCACTCTCTCGTCAACCAATCACGATTCCATCGCCCCTTTTGCATCAGCGTTCTGTCTTACCCGGGGAATGCACGGAACGCGCATACCTCTTTCCAGACAGACGTTTTCTAGATATTAAACGGTGCACTTCATAGAATATAAAATCTTAAAGCGACCGCTCTTACATCCGCGCCGAGTTCAACGTACCGGAACCAAGGTATCTCGCGAGCGCTTCCTTTCGACGCGAAAAGATCGATAACAGCGTAACATAGTTTATATTTATGAAATTTAAATTTAAGAACCTTTCGAATAAACAGGGATCGATCCCGGATACGGATAACTGTTCGTTGGGACTTGGACTGTTCTCTCTGGACAATGAATTAAATATGACGGGGGAATAATCGAATCTGAAAACACGAGGAGAAGGGAAGTTTCGGTGACCTTTTCTTAAAAAATGTACGATTAATTTTAGAATCGATTTACCGATGTCAAGGGTTAAAAATATATTCGGTGAATGTTTCACTAATATTCGTCCAACTAACGAAGTTGTAAATGTTCGAAGAGTGAGCCGTGTCCCGTGAGCTTTCGGCTTTATTCGTCGAATGAAAAGTCCAAAATACGTGTCAGCCTTTTGTTCGTTCCTTCGACAGTGAAAAATCACTCCCAGGACGTGCAGACAATAATAACGAAAATTACAATAGCAACCCGCTAACAGATTGCTACGGAACATGACATTTGCTACGTGCTAGTACGTTTAACAAACTAGTAGAATTTAAAAATGATACATGGTTTCTTAATAACCTGTGAACCCCAGATTTTTCCAACGCTGCTATACAATACTTTTTTCGCGATTAATAGAAATTTTACCTCTTAAAAGACTCCCACTCGGTCATTATTTCCCCCCACGAACTGTACATCCCACTACCAGCGCTCGCGTTAAATAAAAATTCCTTTGAAAATGTTACTTCCACCGATGCGGATATATTCCTTTATTATTCGCGAGCTTTCCAAACCGACTCCGTTCGAACATTAAAAAAATGTCCACGCTATACTTAACGCTCCGTTTAACTTTAGATTAAAATTCTAAATTATTCTACGAACTCTTTGTACGATCTCTAAAAATTCTAGGAACGGTTTCCCGTTCCCGACGACGGACAAATTAATTCCCCTTAATTACGTCGTCGGCGTCGATATTACCAAAACACGGGCAATCGAAAATTTCGCTTTGTTCGCGAGGAGTGCCGCGGAAAAACTACCAAAGAAAATAACACGACGGGGCGAGACGAAGTCTGAGGAACAAAAGATCGTTCTCGGGAGAACGCGCCCGCTAGAAAGCTCGAGCTAGCGTTTTGCATATTTTCCTGGGTAATCGATCGCCGTCGTTCCAGAACCGACGTCGACGTTACCCAGGTGTCCGTTTTATGCTTCGCGCAACACGCGGGACAATTAACACGCGTGCCAGTGTTCCGGTCGTTCGATTAAAGCGCGCGTCGCCGTCGCGTCACGCAGCCATAACTCGTGCAGCCAACGCGTGTGTGTGTGTGTACGTGTAGGTACAGTTGCTCGCGAAAGTAATCGAAGGGCTGCAATTCAATCTGTTAACGAACAAAATTACCACGTTGGGCTCCCATTTACGAAATTTAGTAAATTAAATAGATCAACGTCACTATTTTTCTATATCTGTTTTATCCATCAAAAGAAATAGATGCGGTGTTGAATTTGTTCTTTTGTTAAGACGTAAATCAGATGGAAATGAAGGGTCAAGTACACCGGAGATGAGCTAAAATTGAGACGCGAAGATGAAACCTAGGAGAAGCAGTAGAAATCTGAGAAGGTTCTACAGTACTCAAGAGTATGAAAGCATCGAGAAACCGAGCCTAATCCTTATGTTTTAATAAACTTAGCAATGGTCACTGCAGTTTCAGGGTTAGCAGGAACATTGAATATTCGTCTAAATGGAAAATTTTGCGGGTGTTATTCGTTTATTATTTCGCAAAGGCGAATCCAAGGCGTCGTTGACAGTTTGATTAGGCGTTTTCGTACTTATTTAGAGCAAGCGCGAGTAACAATAAGTCTGTGTACACGGGTCGGCCCCTTCGTCGGCACGTTAGCTCGCACGATGGCCGGATAATTTCACCGGGGAGCTTTATTACCTGGCCGACAAATGGTCCAACTTCTCCGCTCGTCCGTTCGCCGATCCATCAACTCGAGCGCGATTAACCCTTCCCAACGGCTGCTCGACCCTTCAACTTTTTGTCACAATCAGCTGGAACTGGTCTGCATACAATGACTCAGCGACGTCGTTGGAAAAATATTACGCCGCGTAATAGAATGTTTCGAGATCGATGGACGCGATCTGCAGAAATAATCGCGGTTCCCATTCCGGGTCGTGAATGAAATTGTTTATTCCGGGAGCTAGCAACGAACCTTATTTCGTTCTCGAAACTTGCCAGGGATCTTAGGGGAGTCGAACTTCCTAACGAGGTTCGTCACAGTGACTAGTGCATGAAATATTGAATCCAATGGTTATGGTTTGGCGGGCACATGGCGTGTAGCTTACGAGATATTTAATATTAAAGTTTTCGGCGTTCGCTTATCCGAAGTACACAACTTTCGAGTATGAACATAGAGTATAGTGGGCACCTGCCAAGGCATCCAGAATTCGAAGGTGGGACCTTCTCTGTATACACGTATGTTTTGACATTTTTTTCATGGGTTCCATTAAAAATCTTGACCCTCGACTGTGTGGACATTGTATTCGACGCCGATCTAGGAAGATGCGCGTTTCGAGAACGAGCAAATATTCGAGCGTGGGACAATCGCGCGACAGAACACACGGAGCAGCGATTTTCTCGAGGTTTTCCCTAACCGCCTCGGCCTCGATTCGAGCCGTATTCCGTGAATACGCGCGATACGTTCTCGTTCCCCTCGGCTTTCAGCGAGCCGGGCTACGGCTAAAGGGAGAAAAATCGCGGAAACGCGAAAATGCCGCGAGCCATGCGACGGAATCTATCGACGACGATTCAAACGAGTATGCCACAATTTTACCCGTGAGCTCTCCACCCCCCCCCCCCCTCGTTTCTCCCTCGTCGAGCGAGAGACCCCTGCTGTTGCCGAGCCGCTTTGTTCGTGCATGCGTCGCTATTCAGACGCAGACATTCGAGCAAGGAATTCGTTTCACGACTCTGAACGCCGCGGAATGACTGGGTCGTGTGCCCGCATACCAATAAGAACCGTTCCCCTCCTCGAGGATACAATACAATTAAAATGCCTTCGTGTTTCGGGGTGGCTTCACCTCCCCCCTTCGTTTATGACGCGTCAATCATCGTCGATGCAAAGAAACTCCTAGCACGCGATACCGGTCTCTTTTTAATCGTGAAATAATATCTCTTCGCGAACGCGTTTGTTACGTTTTCATTTTGCAAACGATAATTCATATAACAATCGTGAGCATGAGATATTTTAAAATGCGTAAAACCGAGTTCCAAGAGCTTTAATTTCCTGCTTAATATCGCACGTCGAGTAACAGCGATATAATTCGTCGTGATCTTTGAAAATCTCGGAGTATTTAAAGCCTGTATCCGTGACCTTTCGACTCTATTTTTGAGAGAAAAAGTCCGGGCCAAATCCGGGGCTTTCAAGGCGAACGTTCCTTTTCTCCGTTTTTCACCTGGTTTGACCTACGATCCCCCGCTTTTGTCGTCGGTTATCCGCACGGTTTGTGTTTTATCGACCTCCATAAAATTATTTTTCATACGCGGTATAAGCCCTATTTTATTTTTCGGTCTTAAAATCTGAACGACGCGCGAACTATGTTATACGTGTATGCATACCGACGCATTCGTGCTTGTTCGCAAATTGTACGACGGGTTTTACGAGCCGATGAAAGCAAATTTTATTGGGATCTAGGTATTCGACTCTGGGTGGTTACCTCGAGATAGAGAACTTTTCATCTAGAAATCGAGTGAACGTTATTAGATACATCCCTCGATTTCTAACGCAATCAGCGAACTCCCATCCACTGTGGATTCTTCTAAATAAATTTCGAGTCGCGAGGGTTACGAGACGGTTGATAAAATCTGCCTGCATCGAATCACCATCTGGACGGGTGCGTCGTAAAATCAGTCTTCGAACAGACCTAACAAGAACGCTCGACAATTTAGAACCGTTTCCCAGGTCTCCATTGTAGCGAGACATTTACGGCAGGACAGGTGAACCATGCAATATTGCGTTACGTTTCCAAGGTTTCGTCTCTGGCGCGGTTAAGCAACGATAATACTGGCGTTACCGACGAGCGGAGTTTTCAGAATTTCGCGTCGAAGGGACGATACAATGCTCCGCCCTCATCGGAGACGTTTTTAAACGACGCGAATAATTCGAGCGCAATGGAGCATCGCGAAAAAAGGAGAAACAGAGCGCCGGTTCCAGCTGAATTCGTTTCGTCGTCCAGCCGGGTTGAAACGGTGAAAATTTTTCCGCGTAATCCTTGGGCGTTCGTGTCCCCGTCGCTGCCTTCCGTTCGATGCGTTCCTCTCGTCGACGGGACATTTGAATTTTTATAAATGGTCGAACGGAGAAACGGGCAACATCGATGCTTTAATAAAGCAGCAATGACCGCGCAAAAACCAGGGGGCCAGGTGCGGTGGCTGCTTTCGCAAGAAATTTAATAACGCCGACGTCGTCTTTGCGCGGCCGAGTTTCGCGGAATTTTATCAGAAAATTGTCGATTCCCCGCGACACGGAGCACCACGCGCGCGCGTAAGAAAATAAGGAAGACGAGGACACGGGAAGACGTCCAAGATAAATCGAGGAAAGCTTCTTCGATCGCGATACCAACTTATTCTTAGCTACCCGCGGCGAATCTCGACTTCGACGAAAGATTTCGAACGTTAATCGTCGACGATATGCTCTGACAGGCATTATCGAATGAAACTGACTTTCGAACGAGTCCATTCTACGGGCTGATTACGGAGAAACGAGGTGGATCGATGAAAGTATAGGTTTCAGATTCTACGAAATCTCTCCTTATCTAGCGATGCTTTCGTGAACCGTCTTTTGGTCGATCTCCAAGTGTCAGGATTAAAAAGAATTAATTCAAAATAATTCGACGATATTTGATTACGTCAGAGGATATATTGGACTCAGATTGGCTGGAAAATCCTGAACGACCTCGCAATAATGTTTATGGATGTTCGTAGGATATTCGATATTTATAAAATATTTATGAAATATCGATTATCCTACTTTGAAAGGGACCTGGAAATCTCGATGCCGAATGCTCCGACTGGAATATCCAGATTTCTTTCTCTGTTGCAATGTAATCGAAAAGACGAGCGATTCTGCGTACAAAAATAAATAGAAAACATGGAATAACAAAATTCCACTGTGAACGACTTTCCGTGTTCGAGATATCATCGTGTAAAGAGAAGCGTAATTCTAAAGATTCCACTGTGTATCGCTCTACTCCTTACGAAAGCCTATTAACGCGTATTAAAAATACAGAAACTTTAAACCTGTGCAGTTCCGAAACTATTGGAGCTATATTAATTTTTGAGGCGTTGTTAGAAGTGGCAAACCTTCCCCTTTAAAATGGCTTTTGGTTTTTGACGATCCGACTTTCCGTTTTCGAGATATCGTAATTTATGTAAAGGTGTAATTTTTCTTAATTCGACTATCTCTGTCTCCGTCTGACGCGTCGCGCTGGACCTCTCTTTCTCGCACGTGTCTCGTGACCGAGTGGTCGCGTGACCTAGTTTCTCCAAGTCACGTGCCGGTCAACGGCCTTGACAAGGACGTAAACAAACGCTTCGGTCCCTCTTATTTCCGGAACTAGCCACCGCATCGACTTGAAATTAAAATCGCTATATCTCCGGAACTAATAAAGCTATCGACTCGTACAAACTCTCATTTTAAAGGGCATTTCATCCTCTATCTAATGACTATAACAACTATTATAATTTATTTTATCTTCTATGTTTATTTTCACATTTACTTTGACGCTACATACCCAAAGAAGTCTCAGCAATTCCTATCGATCCTATTACAATTCGCAAACGTTCCGCGAGAATTTTAAGCGACGAATTTAGAGTTAATAACAAGACGTGGCGAATGAAGAAACGCGTAGCGGGCATTCCGCGGAACCATCACGTTTTCCGTATCGAACGGAAGCTGTCGACATTAAAGAGACCGTGGAGACACAAAGCGGGAGCACAAAATAAACTCCTTAACAGAAGGCGTACCCTTTATTCGACACGTTTCACGATGTCGCACAAAGCGGCATCCTGCATCGCGACGCCCCGAGTCGGGTGCCGTTGCGCCGCGGCGGGAAACCATTTCCTCGAGAAAAGTGAGATCCATTTCGCGCCCCCATTCTCCCCGTATAGCTTTTCTCCGTGGGGCGGGGTGGGAGGGGGACGCGCGAAAGAGGAAGGCGAGAAGATGGCTAGGAAAGTCACGGGCGTTCGGTAAACGCGGTAACCCGAGGCACGTTCGCCTAGCGTCTACTCGCGTCTCGCAACTAGCTCGAGGATGCTCTTTGCGAACGAGACGACGTTGCTCGTTGCACGCCACATAATGTCTTATGCATAAAGAGCAAATTGAACTCTGAAAGCGGACGGCTGCTGGAATGCTAACGAGAAAACTTCCAGTGAAAAACGTCGCCCGCCCTCCGTGTCTGTTTTCAGTGGCTCCCTCTGGCCCGATCCACGAGTTTACCCCGACCGATGTTCCTTCGATTCGTAGCAATTTAACGTCCGTGACTCCGCGAGGCTTTAATCGCGAACGATACGACGGTGCACGGCGCTGTAGCGCCTCGGTTCTTGCGAGCAAATCGACACCGCCAGATGTCACCGAGCTTTCGAGACTTTGGCTACGAACTAGTTAAATTTAAACGGATCGTTCGAATCGCTCGAGTGTCCCTAACGCGGATCGACGCAAGAAGCGAACCAAAGCTGAGACTAGTTTACTGTTTGGATCATTGCATAATTGTTAGAGGCTGTGAATTTAATTCCAATATCACATTTGACGTATTACCATTCGAATATAACCGCAGTGTCTTCCGACTAGGAAATATGACTTCTATTTCTAAGCATGTTCGTAGATGTATTTCTGTATTTTCGAAGATGAACAGTAATATTATTCTTAGGAATATTTGTTTTATAGGTTAGAGACTATCCGGTTTCCAGTCGGAGATTCGAATAAAACTGAACGTTTATTGAGGACCGAGACGACGTAAGTGCTGAATATAGACGCAGGTTTGATTGGCAGATCCGATAGGCGAGAGATGGTACAGTTATTGGTCGATATTTTATATGTAGGTGGTTCGAGGATGAAACGAGCAGAGACGACAGAGAATGTCCTACTTTTAGATCTGTAAAATGCCTCGGGGGAAACCTGGACTAGGACTATTGTCTCGTATTTTCTCGACGGCTACCGGATGTCGCATTCGAGGATCAACCGTTTGGCCACCAAATGTTGGAAAAATATTTGCCAGAGAGATCCGTGGAACCCCGTGTCGGATCGTGCTTTAACCCGACGTTGCATAACACCACCGATTATCCAATAAAAACAGCCCTACGTAAATATTACAGTGTTTTATAATTTATCGCGTCCTCCTATCGAAACTTCCGTCTCGAGGATGAAGGAAATGTAAAATAACGAAAAGTGTGAACGGTTGTCGACGCAGTGCGGGGTATCTGATCTCGAAACAGTCCACATTCAAAATGTATGCTCTCGAACTGTGGCACCGGAGTTTTATGGACACGCCTTCCGAGGTATCGCGGGCCGTGGATCTATTCTTTCGGTTCACGCGAGCGATTATTGTGATTAGACTCGCTCGGAATTCCGAACAACCGAGCCGAAAGGCGAAACAACACGACGCGTGTTCGAAACGGAACCGTGTTCGCCGACGCCGCAGAAAGTTACGTCTCGAAAATCGCCGGGCACGGGGTTCGATCGATGGCATTTATACGCAAATAACAGCTCGAGAACGTGACTTCCGGAAGACGACGATCTCGCCGCTTGGGTTTATTACCCCTGCCGGCACGAAATCCGCCGAGGGAAATAAATTTCGAAAACGGAGGTTGCAACGAAACCGGTTCGATTAACTCCGCGTAGCGGGAAAAACTCGCTGCGCCCCTCGACGCGATATTTCGCGATTTCGATCGACTTCTGTCAACCGATCTGACGATCCGATGGATCTAATTTCGACGAGACGCGTTTACGCGCGGTGAAATGTTTACCACTACCGCGAAACGTTTACATTTTCGCTCTGATCGAGATCGGTCCGCGCAAACAGCTGTTTAATTTGTAACGTTACATCGGAATTCGGATGTAAATCTTTCCCGAGATTTTTCCACGAATTTTTCAATTATCTTTCCGTTTTCGACTGTTTTTTTTCGTTGCTCTAATCTTGAAATGTAAACCGAAATATTAGTGCCACTCTAGATCGAAGATTCTGTCCTTTTCCATGAGGAGAGTCCCTGTGGCAGAGGAATTTTAATGACCCAAAGACGATCTGATTACGTAACTATCTATCCAGAGCAGTATGTCATCGTGAATACCTAAAGAAGGTAATTTAAGGGCCAAGATATTATGACCGACTATATCGAAGACTTTACTAAATCCCGTATAAATTACATCGTCTTCGCTATCGCGATTGAGACTGGTGGATACGAAGTTGGAGCAGCAGGGGGAACAATCTCGACTAATTTACTTCACATATGACACGGTGTATTAAGAATGAGAGTTCCCTTCTTGCTGTAGATTCAAAACTTTTGGACGTAACGCGTCGAGCAAGAAAATGGGACAGTATTTCATGTTGATACGTAGCGTCAAATGTTGCTAAAAGTCACAAGAAACGCTTACTTAATTTATAATATATCACGTTTTATGTTAGGGCATTCCGTACATGGTTTATTCCAACGTATTTGTATTTCACGCAAAAAATTCGCCTTCATCGCCACCATCTAATGGCTAATTACTTTGCTAATAGCCAGCGAATAAAAGGAAACGCTATGGCCGCCATTCATTTACGCTGAATCGTTACAACATCGTTCTCGCCAGGTGCTGCACGTATTCAATTAGCCGTCTAATTAATTCTGTTAACATTTTTACCAACAAATAAAAATGCTTACGAGGAATTAAAATGGAATTAACCGATTAAACTGGTAATTACACATGCATTCGAATCTCCTGACATCTGTGACTAATCCTGATTCCCTTAAGTAATTAAATTTTTATACCTCCATTATCCAGGTTCTTTGCATAAAAATGAAACTTGTTTTTGTTCAATTCGCTTATGCAATTTTATCGTTCCAACGGTGAATACTCCGGTTGGAAACTTTAAACCGAACGGTCAAAAATAATAACGGGTTTCATTGCCTTGTAAGTATTGCGGTGTAAACTGCTCTATATTTAACAAATAGAATCGCGCATATATACATTATTTACAGTCGGTTGGAAAGCTCCGATCGTTGCAACGTTCGTGGACCCATGCATTTCGGTCAATTAACTATGAAAAAACAAAAAAACAACAAAATAAACTAGAAACGGGAAAAAATCATATCTGGCACGCGTGATCACGGCCATGTCGGTCGCAATATTGGAAAAATAAACGCGACATGGTAGCATCGCAAGACAAAACAATCAAATTTCGAACAATTCGATTCGAAAATGAAGTGGACAATAATGATAGTAAAACTATAAAAGTGTTATCAAATTTTTGTAACTATTTGGAAACTATCCAAAAAATAATTTATGCTTATTCGATCACTGTTACACGTTCGTTGGTCTTTTGGAATTTATTTAAAGTCCTGAACCACCGTTTCTCGGGGGCAGGGCGAAAGATCGATTTATATTACAGTTCTGGACGACTCGAACATCTTCGTTATACTTGGTGGATGTACATTTTATTAAAATACCGACGGACCGCGCTTCATAAATAATTCATGCCTTAATCGGTCTCTTTGTATAGCATGATAACGCGCGGACAACGGACAGGCTGGATTTTCATCGGCGTATCCGTTGAATATTTTCGCCGTACAATGAAGTCGCCGGACAAAGGGGGCCCCCAGCCTTTTCTAATACGGTCTCTTTTTCACCGGCCGTCGCGAAAAGCGCGTCTTTTCTTCCCCGGCCGGGTCCAGTCACATTGTTCAACGCGTACTTATTGCGTCCAGGAGGATCAGCAAGGATAAGGAATCGTTTCGCGTCCGTGGGAGATTCGCGCGAAAGCCACCGTTCAAGATCCACCACCTTCTCCCCTCCCCCCTGATTCGAGGCCTCCGGAGACTTAGCGAGACTATCGAGAAAACCTTATCCCGCCAAACAACGAGCAAACTTTTATATTGCAACAAAGCAGGACGAGAGCCCCTTTATCGAGTGTGCGCCTTAACGTACACGAGATTTCAGATTCACAAAATTGATATTCAAATTGAACTTCACCCTGGCTGCTCAGGGTGTTTTGACTTGTATGGAATTTTAAGAGGCTCCATTATAGGGATATATTCCGTCTCGTATATACTTTTGAAAGACAGGTCGCTATTACTTTCCACGACTAATACCCCCCGGTTTACTTTTCTAGCAGAACTCTATTACTCGAACGTTCTAATGGCGGAGCATTATACCAGCATTTCCCAGCGTAGGGGGGAGTCGTTTCAGGGGGTGTTGGAGTGATAGGAATCTTTAAGGGGTCGTTTGGGGGCTCATTAGGGGAGGATTAACCCTCCGTAGCCCGGTGTGAAGTCTAAATTATCGTGTGCTCCGTTTTTTTCCATCTTGAGACTCGCACATACCTGTAAACGATAGAATTCGATTTATAGACACAATCAGCTGACGAAGTTACGGGAGAAAGGTTGAAGTAAACTTCTAGGGGTATGAAAAATAATTGCAAACTAGTTATCGAACGAAGCAATATTTGGGGATCCAGAGGCGCGATAATGTTCGATCTTTTGCTTCCCCGGGAGTAAGTTTCGCGAACTCCGGTCGACTCGATCGCGCAATCTTGGCCCGGGCATCTCGCGCAATCTTCCGGAATCTTTTCCACTTGGAGGAATCCCCCCAGCACCGGGGGCTCTTTAGTTTCGGGTTCGGATAGCGCAACGACGCCCCCGAGCATTTCAGGCGAACGCGTTCCGCGTTATATCGCCGCCCCTAATTGCGACAGGTAAGTCGTGGACGCGCAGCCAACACCGGGAGGAACTTGGATTATTTTCAAACGAGATCGAGATAACCGCGATCCGACCCGATCTACGCTCTTTTTGCTCGAACGAGGCCCATCGGGGACGATGCGAAAATTAAAAATCGAATATCGAGTGGGAACGAGGGACGAACGGTGCACCGGAAATCGGCGAACAATCGAGAGAAAGGACGAAGATTACGGGGAAACGAGCGAAGAAGGACTGCGGGCGAAAAGTCGTGAAACGTTCGCCGTTAACCCGAGATTGGGAAGTTCAGCCGATCGTGTGATTGCGTTGGGTGGGCAAGTTTGAGGAAAAGGAAGCCGGAGGATAGGGGTGGACGGTGCTCGTGCAGATGCCGCGCGTCCATGGCTTATCCGAGAAAAGTCAATGTCACGGACGCTGTGCGGCTCCTGTTGGCGCCACGCTGGATGAAATTTCTAAATAGAAGGACCGTCGCCGAGCAAACCATCCGAGGACACGGCAACATATTGGCAACGATCGATTCTCGATAGCTAAATACAGTAGTCTCACGTTTATTGACGAAAATTGGACCCGCCTGATAGAGAACGCGGGTAGCCGTATTCAATACAGCGAGCAATACGCGAAAAGTAATTGGAATATACCGAAAATTAACTATCAGTCGGAACATCAAAGTGTACGCAATATATATGAATTTTTTACATTTTTCATTACTCCTCTGCCAGAGTAACATTAATCAAATCGCGAATCTTTTCTGATAGATACGAACGTAAGCTGGACTTCGGGATTATTTTTTATAATAGATCGTTGTTACGATTTTAAAAGAAATTTTTTCACCGAACGCGATTAAAAGCAATTCTCTTTTCTGATCCGGAAAATGGTGAAGAATTCAAGATTCGATTTACGATTCGCTTTTCTCCGTTATTATTTTTGTTTTTTAATGGTCGATCGGCCTTCGTTTCCGCCGGACGCGCCTCGTATTTGGAACAGTGGCTTTTCAGCGCGTGAAAAGTCAAGTGGTCGCGTTGGGAACAGCTGGACGTTCCAGTTTCGATTCGCCCAAATTTTTCCATGGCGTGCAAAAATTCACAAAGATCGCTTCGTTAGGCGTGTCTGTTAAAATTTTATAAATATCCCGGAATAGTAAATCCCATTTCACCGGGCGATAGCCCAACGATACGGTCGAATAATTAACGCCAATTTAATGCCGTTTGACCTTTCTCGACGAAGATTCGGTCGATATTAAACACCTTGCAGCGAACACAGTTTTAAACAGGCTTACAACGTCGCTAAATATATGTATATCAACTGTACATCAAGTTACTTCATGTACTTACACTCCGTTCTGAGAACTAGAAAGAGTTTTTAATTACACGAAATCGCTCGACGTAAACAGCTCTAATTCCAAAAGCAGGACACTACTGTATTCAATCTTCATCGAATGGCCGACAGTTTCCGTGAATATTACTCGCAGAAATTTCGCGTCTCGAGCGAGTATTTTCAGGGCGTCGCGTCGCAATTATGATCTCCTCGCGGAAATTACAGAGCCGAGACGTCGCGAAAGGAAAATTCACGGACGATAAACGGGAATCGCGACGACGAAGAAAGGAGGGAAGGTGGTGCAAAGATCGTGGCAAATTAATTTGCCTCGACCGGTGGGCGTCGACGAGCGCTCGCGGCACGTCGAAAGGGCGAAACGGACCTCCATTCCTCCATCCCGTGATGGATACTCGCGAAACGGCCGACGCAGGATGGCCGAATGGCCACTTCGGTATTCCCCTTTTGCGGCCGCGGCCCGTTTAAATCCCGTACGACTACTCTCTTGGCTGCTCGACAAATTAATCGGTCCCGACGGCACGGCAATTCCCGAGGATTTCGACCAGCCGATCCATGATCCAGCGATGGGGCCGACCCTGTATCGCCGCCGATCGATCGAATCGACCTTAACAGATATCCGGAGAACCGACTCTCTGCGCCCGTACCGCCGAAATCTTCCGCTCACTTTTGATTGATCCCGTGCAATTAACTGCGACGCGCAAGGGGCTTGCGGACAACGCTTGCAAGATCGATCGCTGGGGCCCCTGAATCCGCAAACGTTTCCAGGAAACTCGCCCAAAACCGTACCCGGACCAATTCCGGTACAAGCAAAATCGAATCTCCCAAACTTTGACTTGGAAATCATATAGGAACGCGTACGAAACATTCGCGAGGTGTTTCGCTAAGTCTCTGCATCTCAAAATAAGTATTTGAGCTATGGAAGAGGACAGGTATTGCATAATTTTATTAAAAAATGAAGTATAAGCGTACAGGAAGTTCTAATAATCCTTCCTTGCGCCGAAGAATGACGCTCGCCAATAGATTATATTTAAGATAATGTATGAGAAGTTTGGAAAAGATTTTGAAGACCATTTATATTGTATTTATAGCCTAAAAATATTCGTATGTCTATTTACCTCGACCAAAAACAACTTAATCGATGTTCCTGCAGGATCAGGTGCGCCAAGTAGTCTCTCTGTTCTTGTACCCGCACTGTACTATGGCTCGAAGCATACTGGCACCGTTATTGACAACTGCGTAGCGAATTGTTAGACGTAATTATTAAAATATCAATTCCATCTAGTCTCGAGAGTCTTTAAAATATTCGTACGGGTATTTACCTTGTCCAGAAACAGCGTACAACGAAGACCAGATAAGCTACGTAGTCTCCTTGTTCTGTTATCCGTACAGTACGCTGGCTCGAAGGACACTGGCATCGTTATTGACAACAGCGCGGCGAATCGAATATACAAAAACGCCCGGAGCACCAATTTCTTACGAAGCAATGTTTATCAACTAGGCTCCGTCAGACTTCGCCCAGGTCACTCTAAGCTCCGAGTTTTTGCTCGTTTATTGCGATTCACATTTTACCTGGGAATACCTCGCCGTCGATATAAGTTGTATAATTTTCGGAAAAGATGCCGGGACGATAACTCAGTAACAGATGGCTATTTTGACGGGGGAACGAGAGGTGGCGAAGACGGGGGGGTGGGTGGGTGCTCGAGGCGTAACGCCGTTGGCGGGGGTTCGGAGCCGACGGAGATCCTGTCGGAGGCATACATTATGTTAAGTTGGCCATTAGAGAGTGAAATATGTTTCGCGTGCCCCAGTCAGTTACCGAGGAGGAGGCACCCGTTTCTCCTTACGTTCGCCACCTTGCTCTCGAACAAACGGCGAGCAACTCGGAAACGTTGTATTACCGCGCGCCCGCTCTAAGTTATTCGCAACTCTAACAACCGCTAATTGGCTCCATTTCCCGCTCGCGGATCCGGAGACGAACCGACGCCACGCGTCGTTTCAATCGCCCCTCCATTCTTGCCGTAAATATCTACATCGTACTGAAAATTTCTACGATCTCCAACAGCTCGTTTAAAAATAAAAAAAGAAACTTAACTTCGTCCAGGTTCAATATTTTTACTAAAAATCTTTTCCCGTACGCTTCTCTGAACGTTTCCCGAGTAGAAATGCACGATCAAAGGTTTTACTCGCGAGGTTTAAAACATTCGCCGTCCCTTTCCGGACAAATTTTCCAATCTCTGCTCCAGCGAGCGGGCAGAATAAACATTCGTATGCTCGTACGTTGGAATCAGTTTGCAGCGGGAACGTCGCGAGGTCCTGCGGAACGGATTGATCGAACGACATTGAATTTTTCCGTCCCATTTCCCTGCAATGTGGCCGGGCAGGGCAAGAGCCACGGTCAGATTCCGGATAACCGTCCGACCATCGATTCCCACTTAATTGCTACGAACGTACGCCGGATTCCGGGCGAGTCGATGATGCTCACGAAGAGGATACCCGATCTCAGCCAGCCGCTACGTACTCGATGACGTCGTAAGAGACTGCCATACCGAGGATTCTTGGTTATCGATGTCGCGAGCGTTCCGGATCGTAATCGAACGATTCGAGAGGGACGAAACGGGGGAGTGTAGTGACCGGGAAACGTCTATTTATCATTTAATCTGTCGGGAGGAGACGCGAACCTGCGGGGACGATCCAGCGACGGAAATTCCGCGAGCTCCGCCACGAACGAATAAAGAAACTTTTCTGCAATTGCACCCCGGAATTTAATTTCGTTCGTCGTTTATCCGCGATAACTCGAACGCCACCCCCCGTCCCCGCGAGTTCGGATTAGTTCTCCCCGTTGCGAATATTTTTATCGCTGCCATTACGGTGGCTCTAACCGGACAGCGGGGCTTAATTAAAGAACCGAAGCTGACGGAGGTGGATCGAACGCGTCGCGTAGATTACCGCGATCCGATTACGATTCGATTCGACGAAGAAAACCATTACGAAGCGTCGTCGACGCTTCCTGACGTCCTGAATTAATCGCGCAGACCGCTTCGTTAGGCAGAAATTGTATAACCCTCGAATTAAAAATGCAAATAAATATAATGCAACGAAGGAAAACAGCGAACTTGGGATCTAGAATTATTTACACCTCGTTTCACGTGTTTTTAATTCTGTAGATAGAGATGTACGAATTGCCTACCAATTGTCAATGGGAGTAACAAAATTATAACCGATGCGTTAAGTCCACAATTTGACGGTTACTCTAGCCAGCTAACAGCACATAAACTAGATACGATTTACGATCTCGTAAACAGGGGTATTATCACACACTGACGCTCATCAAAGCGAAGAACATCAATTTGCTGAAATTAGTTTTAGTTTAAACTAACTGCCCGTATTCCTGCATAGAGAAGCGCATGAACAGAGGGCTTGATTTCACCAAAACGGACATTAAAGGACAGCAGATGAGTGTTCTTCTACAAAGTCATAAAGTCGACAGATTTGTAAAACATCGCGAAGTTAGGAAGTTTAAATTTTCGTTTCCGAATATCTCGGATTTTCCACGAAGCAACGCTGAATATTTCTCCCGCTGCCTATGAAGTTCTGACTTTCGAAACTTCGCCTCACATGCTTCTGACCTTGCTGTTTTACTCGTCAAAACTTCCAGGCACTTTTCTTCTACTTCGTGACTTACTGCTGCAACACCTTGCGTGCAGATTTTTAGAATCTCTCATCGATTACAGCTTCTGGAAACGTTTGGGATGAAAATTTTGGGACGAATCTTACAATTGAAGACTTTTAGCGGCTGGACGCCGAGGAGTATCGCGAACCTGGGTCAGTCGCTTAATAACATCTCATTGTCTTCGCACGGAACGTCCAACGAGGGTGGATAATAAAGCGTTCCCCTTCCCCCGTCGGTTTTCTTTTCGCCTTACCGTCGTTTTCCACTTTCGGCTCCTCGAGTCAAACGCAAACCATCGTCCCAGATCCTTCTGCTATTATTAGCAGCCCCGAGTTACCCGTTTCTCTCTCTTTCTGGTCCTCGGAAAGTAATACGGCCGCTCGGCGTATTTCAATAATACGGAGAATATAATCGTAATTTCGCAGTCGCGACGTCGCGTTCGTGAATTGCAATTATCTCTTCTCTCTTCCCCTAATTGTTTTGTTGAACTCTCGTTAGCCCCGTTTCCCGCCCCCCCCCCTCCCCTCGTCCCTCCAGACCTCGCCGAGGAACTGGAAACGATTTCGCGAATCGAAACTTCTTCGTCGACCCCGTTGTTGCGGTTGCTTCGCGAAGATCGCGGTATTTACAATTAACGTGCCTTTTGTCGTTCGACATAAATAAAAAATTGACAGTTCATTTCCTCCCCCCATCGAGAAAATAATTAGAAAGAACAGCTTTCGTGACATTGTCAATTTTTTAGAATTACAGTCTTTACTACGACGATATTTTGACCATCGTAGAATATAGTCTTCTCGGAGTACATAGTTAAATAGAGCCTAATATCTGGAAGTCTTCCTTTCGATACAATAATCGAACGTTCGCGAGACAACGGATCGATCGCAATTAGCGAACGTAGCGGAAGAATCAATTAAAATTAATATTCGAACGAACCGCGAGCCCGATTTAAAATACTTGGCAACAGATTCGATTGCCCCGCCGGAAGCTGGAGATTTAAAGTCCCCCCCGTCATTATTAGCGACTGATCCTTAAGCGGTGCCACGGAGGGAGTCGTGGCTCCAGGCAACTTATTAGAGTTTCAAGCCGTTCGAAGCGACCAAGTCCAACGCAAACACTTGACTTTCCTTAATATTCTAACAAATTCAAATCCGAACGTTAAGCCCGGCCGTTCGCGACGGCAATCAGCCGCGTCTTTGCACATAAATTTCCCACTAATTACCGTGCAATTATTCGGCTATAATAACTCGGCCATTACGGCGCGGGGAGAAAATTTCCGTGGAAACTTTTAAGTCACCGGTCGGCCAACCAGCTACCGACCGCGTCGAAGTGTCTTAAGTCGCCGCGGGAACGTGCAAATTGCGTCCGACCGTGCCAAGAATCAGCCCCGAAATCATAACGCCGACACCCTCGCCCACCCACTGCCCCTCCTCCAACGGAATTATTTCCAAACTTTTGCGATTAAACGACGGGAACATGCTGCTCCAAGCGAACATCGTATCAAATACAGACCATGCACGCTTTATTTGGTATATAAAATAAAACGAACAACTATTGCAATCTTTGAGTAGCGCTAAAGAAATGTCGACGTTGACAAGTTGATTCATCGAACCCTGTTCGATTAGGAAGCCTATTGCTTCGACCAACAAGATAAACAGAGGGTCGAGACCTCTACATTACATAATACATGTTTGCACGGACTGTATTTGTTATACCATCCACGGGGAAAGTTTATCTCGTAAATCACGCGCTTACCAGACGCAAACACTTTCTTGCGTAAACAATCATTTGTATTTTGAAGCGTCTTCGCAAAACACAGAGGGTTAGAGGGTTCTCCAAACAGAGTCCACCGAAAGAGTTGTCCAATCGGGGCAAAGTTATAACAAACGAAACTTCAAATCTTGGTCAACCAACGATCCAACTTCGCGAGAAATACTTCGATCGTTTCCACCCAAGGAATCGACCGAGACGCGACGAGGAGGGCGCAAGACGAATCAATTATTTTGTTTATCTCGATATAAGAGGCTGAGGGAGCAGCGCGGGTAACGCGAGAGCAGCCGAGGCGAACGATTGTCGCGGATGAACGTAAATCCTCCTTCGTCTATCTCGTCTTTCGTTTCTTCTCCTCGCTAAAAAGTGAACTGCGAGCCCGAGATTCCCGTCGACGATTCAGGATCTCATTTCGTACTCGTCACGCCTCTCGAACCTCGAACCTGACGCTTTCTCCGGGGCGTGGGATTATGAAAATCTATAGACGACGGAGGAGCAGAGAGTGCCGGATAATCGTGGTCGTCTCCGTTCTGCTCCCGAGCAAATTATTTCCTGGGAGCCGCAACTCTCCGGGGCCCGATAAACGTCTACGACCCGGGGACGATGCTCCGTCGCGATGGGGCGAGAGTATCGCTGACTACGCGATCATTATCGCGGCACGATCGAGCCTGTCGCGATACGATGATGCACGGCCACCGTCTGGGTTACGTTCACCCACGTACTGGTTAATGAAAAATAATACTATTGGTCCAGCGGTGTCAACGAGCAAGTTCACGGAAAATCGATTCACTCCGAAGATACTCGCTCCACAGATTTCTTTTGCATTTTGTATTTTAATATAACCCTCAACGTAGGGGTCTTTCACAAAAATATATGCAGTTCCTAAATTTAGTCTTGACTACCAAGTCCATTCTGAATTGACGAATTCCAAGTACGACAGAGAAAACAAGGTCCAGGCACAATTTAGAAAGAGCCGAATATTACGAAGAAATATTCGTAGCGCCGAAACCAGCGCAAACAAGGGATCCTCTGACTATTATAAGCCCCGTACCGAGCCAGCTGGCGTACACAGTTTATTAACGAGCGTTCGATTCGATTTTAAGCCCTTTTCGCCCCCGCTTTGATCCGCTCGCGTGAATGGTTTTCGTTCTGTCGCGACGGAGGCGGGATTTCGATAACCCCGTGCACGGGTTTACGTGTTTTTCGTATTCCGTCCGGCAACGCGCGGCTCCTGAAAGCGTCGCTAATGGAGGGTGGAACCTCAAAACAAATGATCGCGGGGGTTAAATCGATCCGGAAGGAGGCACGGCTCGCCGGACGAGACGACGAAACCTGGCCTCCCCGCGTATCTCGACGTTTCTTCGCAGTTTTATTTCCATCCCCTTCGATCCCGTGCGCGATAAAAAGGAACCCGGCAGGCAAACAACGCTCCACTTTAATTCACCAAACTTTCGGATAATCCCGAAGAAGCGGTTGATACTCCATAGCGGACGGATACTCCGGGGCGAATCCACGGAATAGCAACTAGAAGACACCCTCCGCTTGATTTTAGATTCCGCCCGGGAACGGTCGTATAACTCAACCATCCCTCTCCTCGAACCCTCCGCCCCTCAGCCTCTTAAACATTCCGCTCAAAGGATCTGCGTGTTTCGTGCGCGTGTTTGCCGAACAAAGGGAAGATTCGCGGATACCGGGTGCATAAAGTGGAAGCAGAAATCGGTGATCCGCGTTTGATTTATCGTACCAATCATTTTTCACGGTGCTCGTCGGCCCTCCGTGCCGGGAAATATCGCGATCGATTCGCCTGTCGAACGTCTACGCGATTCGCCGCCGAACCTCGAAAAATTAATACCTTCGATGTTGATGGATCGCGGACCGCTCGACGTGTTACGATTTTCGAGCCGGATCTAAAACCTTGATAAATCGAAATAACCCTTAAAACGAGGGTTTTCGAAGAAACTCTGGTTTCTTTCGCGAGAAACGTGGATGGAGGATCGACGTACACGCAATATCAACAATCGATTCGCACGGTAATTGGCTGCGAAACGATAATTAGCCGCGTACAACGTCGCGTAGTAATGGCTAGGCCGATCGACGGGCCAATGGTAGTATCGATAATCATCCGATAACAGTTCTGTTGGCAATGGAGTTACCTTGATAACATTGATCGATGCTTCTCCTATGGCTGATGTTGAGCGACCTCTCCTAATAATTATCCAAGACTGACTGATACAATGGGCGCGTGACACTCGCATGATGTATGTAACGGTCACATTAATATCCATACTAATCCCTCACCTCCGTCGAGACAAGCTCAATTGCCGTTAGTTGATCGTTCGAAGGAGTCGTTGCCACGGACCGCGGGGATAGAAAATTTGATCGATCTGCGTGTAATCGTTGATTAGACAGGGACTTGCGGCGTCTCGGCGGACTCGATGGAAATTGACAGATTCTGATCGCAACTACGATGGACGTACGTGACGCATTAGGCGTTGCAACGGTCGGTGCACGGAAGATGATTAGGTTCTTCCATGGTCGCGACGTACGTACGTACGTACGTAGTTTCGAATTCGTCACGTCCGGACGATAAAGCGTTCCTTTCCGTTCAACGTCGAGGGAACTCGACGAGCCAATCTTTCTTTCGTCCCGTACCACCGACTAATAACACGGTTAAAACGTGTAAAAATGGCACCGAGCGAAGCACCGGTGGCTCGACCGTTAAAAATTGATGTAACGCGGCCGTCGAACGCGTAACGTCGAAATGGAATCAAAGACCAAACTATTGTGTATTGGTTTATTGAAAACCGTTACAGTAACTATGGCAGGAGATTGAAACGTAGTTGCCGGTGGTCGAAACGTAACTTTTGGAGATTGAAACGAACTCGACGGTGGTCGGGAACGTAATTGACGAAATAGTTGGCGAATTTTTCTCGGGACGTTCGTTTCATGCTCGTTGCCGCACGGTCGATCGAGACGAAACTGGATTTTCACCTTCCGCCAATGGACTTACGAAACATTTGTTCCCGATATTTGGTGTTATTTCCATTCCCGTTCGTCTCGTTCATCTAATTTTCAGGGCTTTTAAATGCTGTGCAGGGTCGTGAATCTTATTATAGATTAATAATCAAGAAATCGGTAACGGATATTGCAAGAATGACGTACTAAACGGTGTATTATTTCTTCTCTGCATTTGAAAACTGCTTTCAGACCCGACTTCAAAGGTATTATTATCATTATTAACGTCAGGACCGTCGGTACAGAATACATAATGCAATAAATCCGCCTGATTACGACGCGAAAGTAAAAATATATTATACAAACGAAACACAAATAAGCAAAAATGTTTCTCGCTTCATTGAAATACTCCGGCGAAAGGGCAACGATTACATATTTTTAAATTAGTATATTGCAACGAGACGTTTCTCGTATTCCGTTCCCGGGTAAAACATTAACGCGAAGGGACGTTTTCATTTTAATAAATGAATTTAATTGCAGCAAGGCATGCATTATTCGTGATACCTCGCAAAACGAAACGCAAGAGATTCTTGCTCTCGCAATAAACAAATCTGCATTAAGAGTCGCTCGTTTCGTTGAAATATTCCGGGCAGAGACGCAACGATTACACATTTTATAAATTAGTTCATTACAATGAAATGTCCCTCGCAGTCGTTTCGACGACTGAAAAAAAAGTTTACAACGACTTTTCACTCTAATAAATGGATTTAATTGCAAAAAGGCGACGCGGCCGGTCGTGATATTTCATCAAACGCGACGAGAAACGGAGGGAACGCGGACAACAGGAAGTTTTGCGCGACGGGAACGATCGGTGCCGGGCATAAACCGATAACACGCCCCGCGTCGAGTTACAGGGTGAATCACGAAACGGGTTGCACTCGGTTCCAGCCGACCACCCCCCCCCCGACGCGGTGGTCGGCGTTCGTTTAACACGATGCGCCGTTCGCGCCGGTTTATCGTCAAATGAAACGGAAGAATTCAATTTAGATCCCCCCCCGTCCAGCGAGCCCCTTGGACGCCCGATCCGTGCAAGTTTCGGGGGGCAGTCATATCCCATGACGGCACGATCGTTCAGAAACCGGGGAACAGTCTCCGCGATGGCCTGAAAAGTGTTTTCCGCCCTCCTCGGACGGGGCATAAATCTCCGCGTGGGATAAGAATTCCAAATGGCCGCGGATGTTTTAATGGAACTCGTTTCGACGGAATTTCTCTACGTTTTACACTACCCGCTGTCTTCGTAACTCCGAACGACGGCGTGGAGTGCAACGTTATACGGACAAAGAGTCGAGGTGAAACGTAACCTCCGGTGTAGTCGTTAGCCATTTTATTTCAGTCGTCTCTGTGGCGCCATCTGTTCGACTCGCGGCAAAATTCAAACGAGGAGAGCAACGGAAGAATATCTCATCTTGTCCAAGGAGATGACTGAACTAGTTTTGAAGGGCGCCCGTCGTCGCAGTTCCGTAGCGCCATTCGTCAGATTCGCGGTCGCGTCGGAGTTGCTCGGAAATCTATTTCCCCGCGGCTTCGCTGGAAATTAAAGGCACTAAATAACCGTACCGAGAAGCGCGGGGTAATTATTTTCGCAGCGGCGCAAAGGAATCGCGCGGGGCGCACGTATAAATCCGCATAAATCGCTCGCTGGAACTTTCGAACGCGAGAAGTTACGACGGCCGCCGGGGGCGGTGATAGTTGGAGCGGCGGCACGTCGCAACTTTCCCAGTCTTTCCGATTTCGATCGATCACCCGGACCAATCCCCGATTCGTTCCCGACAAATAATTCAGCCTCGGATTCCTCGCGACGCAATGTCAAGTCGCTTCTCCGCGCGATCGAGCGCACCGCTAATTTGGCTAGACGACCAAAATAGATTAATATCATTAATATTTGAGGAGATTCGGGGCGAGAAGAATCTGTCGTCGAGCGGAGAATTAGGCTACGGAGGGCCTTAACTTATTCGCTGCTGAATTAATCACTGGCGGACGAAATCTCTAGTGAATCGCTCGTGCAATTCATTTTGCAATAATTAGACTCGCGAATAAATGAGAAAATTGAACGAAGAACTCGCAGAATCGAAACCTGATGGTTTCTGTGAAAAGAAATAGAAGTTACAGGATCGATGTAATTCTTTTTTTTTTGAGTAACGATGCAATATGCATTAGCTCTTGTACATTGAACGGGGCCATGCAGTTATTTACACAGATCGATTTCTCTTACTATTATGCACAAAAAGGTATTAAAGCATGACCATTGAAAGCTTAATAGCTTCCGAGATACTCTATATTTTATGTTAGGAAATTACTTTCTTCCAGCAGGTGTTCAAACTCTCCACAATTCATTCGCCAGCATAAACGATCGAGCACAACGCCTCTCTAAAATTTAAAAATTCACCGAGGATAAATTCCCTACGGTAGCAGAACTAGCTAAACGCTTTTTAAGCATTCTAGCTGTGTAATGCTCCGTCGCGAGCACTTTTTACGGCTTGGAAACATAACCAACGCAAACAGAAGTTCGCAGAATTTCGCGAAATATTAACCAAAGCGGTGCAAATATGCGTAGAAAAAGAAATCTCGAAATGGAATTTAGAACAATGCTGGGTTTTGGAAACTCGAGCAACAATGAACAAAATTGAATTTAATATTTAATCTTTATATTATCTTTTAATTCTTATTCATCGATGTTTGGCCTAGACAGCGAAACTTGCTTTTGACATAAAAATGATACAAAAATTGCTACTAAACTTTACGAAAGACTTTTCGATAAGAGCAATGGGCGTCTGAATGAGAAGATTCTGCGAAAGAGGCTTAATATTCATGTACACGGACAAGAGACTCGAGACCTGGCCGACCTTTAACGCGAAAGCGCGAGACGTTCCTTCAATTCACGGTTCTAAATACTATTAAAATAAAGTAGACAAGCTCCGAGTCAACGTCAGCCACTTCCCGGGAGTCTAGATTTAATTAAACCTGTTTTAATCTCTCAGACCAGCTCCCAAATTAACATAAGTAAATCTCGAAGTTTTTGTCTAAATCAATTTCAGTCACTTTCCGTGAAACGTTTTTCCCTGGCCTGAATAATTCATGAGGTACAATGATAATTATGTTCCAGGCTAATGTGATTTCGCTGAAGTTGCCTTGGCATTGCTACCTTCGCGTCGCAAGAATTGATTTTACGAGTACAATGCGCCCTTAAAGTCACGGACCCTTTCTTCCATCGATCTGACACGGTTCTGACTAATCCTTGGAACGCTGAAAGCTGCCCTTCTCCCATCGCAAACATCTCGTCGTCGATGGAAGACGGACATTGGTCGAGCAAGTTTCGCGATGGAACGTTCACTGCATCGTGCTATACGCCCGCGAAAGCGCCGGAAAACGGACAGAGGCACGGCGAACAGTGGAACCCGGGAACACAATGGACCTCTCCAACAGTCCCGGGGAGCACTCGACGTCGCAAACAAGCCCCTTCGTGAACTGGCCGGTCTGCGCGGACGGAGTGACAGTAAATTCCGCAAATATAAGCAGCCGAACGAATTACGCCGCCCAGCCCGCTGCAAATTCGTTTCCATGCCCTGCGACCACCGTGAGAGCCAACCGGAAAGAGAGAGAAAAGGGACGACCCAGAACTCCTGGCCCTGCGCACTACCGACGGTTCTAATTCTTTCGAAACCCGCATCGAGCCTACCCATCCACCGGGTCACCGGAAATATAGTTCCACTGCTAGAGAGAATTGTCCTGGAAGCAGGATCGTATCCAGAGGGTCAACGTTGGCAATTTTAGCGTAGAGTCTTTTAAACAAATTTTTTCGAAAGGAATCATCGTCTCGACGCTGTTACTATCAATTTTGCTTGAGAATTTCTCGAATTCTGAGTAAAGAATCTATTGTAATTAATTGTGAATATATTTGAGCGGTGTAATATGTTTTATTTCTCAATTAATTTGGAATGTGCCGTTTCCACTGGAAGGTCTCGCTCGGCAGGTCGCGCAATGCGTTTCGAATACTCGAGTAACATTCCACGGAACGGTTTAATGCAAGAGAATTAATACAGCGCGTAAATATGTCTACTGCATCAAAATACGTCTCGGTGCCGTTCGCACTTGACGGAATACGGATTCTCCCGGATAGAATTTTGACTCTCTGTAACGGTAAGAGGGACTTACAAAGAGCATCGTCTATTGGCTGATGTTGAATTTGAACTCCTTTATAACAGACAACTACTAAACCGGGGGTATAAGGTAATGCAATCCGCTCCCGGAGTCGAGAAGCATTCCTCTTACCTCATGGTGCACAGGTATGAGAGATATTTGTGCGTCGTGGATCGTATGGCTGAGTGGATGATTAGACTTAGAGTATCGGTTGCGGGCGAAGTGAGCATGGGGAATAGATTCTTAGAATGTCTGGCGAGATTTTGGCTCCGACAGACTCAACGAGTTAGTCTCGCAGAAATAGTTATGGAATTACGGTCGCTGACGGGGAGAACACACACGGTTAATCAGAGTTTAGCGTCTGGATACGGAATCCGAGTGCGATTGTGCAGCTAACTGATAGAAACTCCAAGAAGATTTGTGAAGATGTGTTTCTTGCTCTTTACGGTTTAAAATACGACTATTGGCAAACCTGGTAGTGCATTTAACATGGATCTATGCTTGCCCAAATATTAAAAAAAATTATACGACACGCTTGTCATGTGCTGTAACAAGCACATCGTTGCATAAACGAATAAACGAGGACCAGGAATGATTCCGTGAATAAAAGGGAGGAGGTTGGCAGGTCTCGAAGACGAAGGGCACGATTGAGGTTCAGTGGGGCATTGTTTCCTGCGATAGATTCGGTTTCGACGCGAGGAATCGATGAAAACCGAGCGTCAAATTAATTGTCTTTCCGCGGAACGATAGCTGGGAGGGTAGGTTCGGCGCGGAACGCGATCGTCGTTTAATTGAATGGATCGAGGAGGGCAGCCTCGATCCGTGGAAACGCTATCGATGCGCGACGTGGAGAAGTAATACGAGGAAAGCGAGGGGAGAGGGGGTACGACCGCAAAAACTGCACGCGGACGCGATTACGTAAATGCTCGCCATATATCCGCGACCGAATCGTACTTTGTCTGGACCGTAGATTCGAAATGAAAGCAGGAGGAAAAAGTTGCCGCTTTCGGCTTCCAGTATCGACAGTCAAGCGCCGCACGGGGAAAGGAAATGGACCCGTAATGGAAAATAAATCGTTTACGCCTCGCGTCGCTTTTAATTCCGTCGGACCTCGGAGCACCTCCAGCGCGACCGAAAATACCCGCGAACGACGTAAACGTTTGATAAAAATGAACCGCGCGCGACTTCGAGTCGCAATTGACTTCCGAGAAGCGTCGAAATCGACGTGAAACTCGATGCCCTCTGACGATTTCTCGTGATTTTGGTACTCGAACGATCAGTGATTTCGTTTAACAGTTTATTGCGTCGAAGTTGGAAAAAAAAACAATTTCTGCCTGAAACATATTGCATATCCCGCGACGCGTGTACTGCGCGTCCGCCAGAAGTTGGCCAGCTGATCCAATTGGCTGAAATTACAGTGGTGGGGACGGGAGGAGCAAACGAGGCACTCCCCTGTCCCACTTGCCAACTTCTCGTAGACGTGCAATACTTGCAATCGAGTTCCGAGCACCTGATTCAATATTGACTATTTCTTTCGTCTTTTATCGAGTCACCTAGTCAATTTGAGGTGTTACGATTTCTCTCACTGGCTGTAGATTGTTTTTATTTTGTAGCACAGGCTTTCGTATAAATTTTATTTAATTTATCGCCGGTGTATATGTTTCTGATCGTTGTCTGGCAATCGGGGAACGTACGCGTCGCACGAGTGGCAGGGCAGCCGCGCGGCAAGAAGAAAATTCCACCAATAAACGCGGTTGGATACGGGCCAACTATTTTTATCGCCGGCCGGAGACCCACGGAGCCGTTCGCGTTCCTCCCGCGGGCAGAAGTACGTCTAAGAAATAATGCTGCACGGACTGTAATCGTTGCTCCGCGACTTACGGCTCGATGCACAGCCATTCTTGCGAGCATTTCCATCGTTACGGGCGCACGACGTACCGTGGAAATGCCATCGTCGCGAACAACCCGACTGAATACGTGTAACGAGCCACTTTTACCGGCGCGGAAGCTACGCGCGCGGACGGACGCTGCGAGGAAAATCAGGACGATCGACGCCGCGCGTATTCTGCGAAAAGAAAAAGATCGTTCGTGCGAGCAACGTCGGGTCGGACGTTACCGTCGTTCCTCGCGAGGCAAAATTACCCGACTCTTGTCCGCATTCTGCTCGTACACGTTGCCGCTTGGTCTGAGATTTTCCTCGAACGATGGACGACAAACGGGGGAAAGTAAATTTTAATCCGTTGTTCACGTACGGGATTCCGCGATGGGATATTTATCGATTCTGTTTCGAGCTTTGCAGACCATTTTAATCACATTATCCGTGCAACCGACGAAGCTTTTCATTTCCTAAAGGGGACCGCGACAGCGTTCAATGGCCTCTCGGCCGCGGGAAGTATTCTTCCCTCGTTCGTATCTTCAGTATTCATCGACAGTTTCCCCCGTTATGAAAAGCAACATTCCTGGGGAGACTTCGACACAGATCTCTCGCATATATTTTTTAGGGGACCGTAAGTGCAAAGAATTCATGAAGAAACATGGTAGAGTCACGTACACTTCCCTCTGATTTACTATTCGCAAGCTGGGACGATGAGTTTATCGAAATAAACGAAAGAACTCGACGAGATATTAAATTTAAGGCAAGATTTCTCCGCGTGTACGATCTATCGTTCGCTCCTTGGAAGAATAGGGTTCCATTAGGCTCGAATCGAAGGAAGTTAGAAATTCACCCCACATCCGCTACCCGAAATTTCTCTCAGCCGAGAGGGCAAATTCTCCCTTAAACTTTGCACTAATGCACTGTTCGTGATCCGGCGAGAACCATATCGATCTAATTATTACAGCGATATTAAGAGCCCTGCGGAGAAAACGAAGCGGCTGTTCCAGTTTCCCGCGATCGCATTCATAGAATGTTTGGCACGATCGAGTGTAAAAATGCATCGAAAACGAGAAAGAAAGGTCTTCCATCGAGCCTTATCGTTTCTCCACAAAATTAAAATACTAAACCAACGTTCGAGACTACCTATCGATCGCATTTTGTGCCCAGTCCGCATCCACAGAGTCGATTAGCTCCCTTTGACAGTGTGTCCAAATTTCGACAGCTCATTTACTCGGCTTAATTGAAATCGTATCAGTTTTGTTAAATAGAGGCTGACAAACTATCAAAGCAAACGAAGGTTCACGATATAATCATCGTCGGTAACGCAGAGAACATTTAATAGAGTCGTTACGAGCGAAATTGTCCGAGCAATTTATACACACGCGTTTGAAAATTTTTTCAAGAACGAAGTTTGGTTCGATTTATTTTTGCACAAAGAATCGTATATACTATTCGTCGCGACACGCCGTATATATGTACGAGCAACCTGTACTATAGTCGCAGAACGTTACGAAGCCTTCGAGGAACCAGTTACCCCGCCGGCGGTTTCCTTTCCTCGGGTTATCGCATTACTAATGGTCGACGTGGTAATGGCTTCGGACACCCGATAGCTTTTCCATCTAGCATGTCGTTCAGCCTGTGGTCCCATTCATACGTAGAATTGTTATTCCGCCATTAAGCTAATTATTATTCGCGAAGCTTGTAAAGTGATATAAAATCTAGGCCCTTCGCGCTCCGAACTATCATCGTATTTTTGACACGTACCTGTGTGCAATGAGGTATTATTATTATACGTAAACGACATTCCATTTTTGAAGCCTCGAGACGCAGTTATGCGAATCGAGGGTACGGATATGGCGGAATGCGGGGCTGTACTTGGAATAAAAATTTGAAATTCATGACAAAGAGAAGCCTGATTTTTAAACTGAAAATTTAAACTGTATACTCGCGATAATATTCCTCGACGTTCCACGTACGGATCTTTTTTCAAATACCCGAACGAGGAAACTTCCACGATTGTCGATCTTTTCCACGGGAAATTTACATTTCCCTCTTAAAAAGCTCGCCCCGTTCTTAAAAGGGCAACATCTTAAAAAATCTGCACGTGCAAGGGTAACGACATTCACCTACTTTCTGCAAATTCTAATTTTATTCAATTCTGACCGTTAGAGCCGGAGAAATCCAGGTCCGCCATGCTGCTAAGAAATTCCGGTCGCGCGGTACGCGGCCGCTTATATACCCGGACAGAGATCAATATTTTGCATTAAAATTAACAGAAATATCGTTCGCTATGCTTTTAACGAATAAATAATTCCGCTGGATGAAACATTCACGCATTTTTACCGTACGCTTTGTATCATTCAAACAAAAACAAACGTTGAAACCACGCTCTTAGGGGACGATCGATCCTTTGTGTAAAAACTTCGACAAAACTGATTCTTCGATTTTAATTTGTACCGCATTCGATCATTTGGTGAAAGGCTAGTCAGACTTCAAACGCATTTTTAATAACTCGAATAAAAAGAAAGCTATTTTTAATTACCGTACGAAGAATATTTATTTCGTCGACGTAAGAAAAATATATTTCGTATCGTAGGAACATGCTAAACAAGTGGTGAAAATGTCAGACGGATCTCTAGCGTCGTACGCTCGGAATAAATTCCCAAGGAATGCTTATTCTAAACTAAAGAAAACGACCACCCCCGGGCTGAGCTTTTTCTTGGGCCAGTGATCCAGGAGCAGATTCGTCGGGCTCCGGGATAAGCTTCCAGGATAGAAACGACTCGAACACACGCCGAGCGAGTATCGGTGGACGGACTGTCTCGAATAATAATGGAGGAACCTCTGCCACGTTTTCAGAACAGCCTTCCGGGCGTTTCTGGACTCCGTGTCTAAACGAGGGACAAACGTGCACGCTAATAAAGACGAATGCCCCCGCGGAGGACGCGAAAGAAGTTTCTGGCAAGTGAGCAGTATATTAGATTCCAACGAGTGTCGCGTGGAATTCGTGCCAGAGTGTATCGCGACTACGTTCCGAGATAATCTTTCGAAACGTACGATCTCGCTAATGTCCTCGTTCCAAGGGAGGGGTGGCGGCGGTTGATGCACAGCCTGGCGCGATAAAGTAGCGACGACCAGAGAGAATAATCCGTGGATACGACTTAAACTGAAGTAGATACGTCGATACGTACGGATCGGCGCGAATGGCCCCTCGTAAATTGAGCGGACCCGTTTCCGTGGCCGTTTCGAGCGCGCAGTTTCGCGACGAAAATATACCCGGAAGAGACCCGTCGTCTTCTTTTGGTTCTGATCGAGGAACCGCGACGCGAACGATGCAACGACGCGGGAATATCGCCCGTAGACGGTGCTGGCGCGACGCCGCTTGCTCGGTAACCGAGGCGGGACGAGGGCGCAACGGAGAACGAGAGTCTCGGTGCCGCGAAAGATAAATCGCGTGGGCGGGCCACGGCGAAGAAGCTAACGGGATAACAGCTACTCGGGAATATAGTTCCCGTGGCACGCCATTCGTAACGCGATATATCACCGACAGAAAAGTTTCGGCGGGGAATCGAATAAGGAAAGAAGAAAAGGCTCGGAGCAAGAAACCGAACGGGGGTGGATCGAGTGTTCGTAACCGGGCCAGCGGCGTCGCTCTTCGACGGGTCCGATTCAATGACACGCTCGTTAAGCCGTTCCGTCCTCGATGATACCGGTTTCGATGTAAATAAAATGTAACGCGCGCTTCTGGCGAGGCGGCGATCGGAGAAAATGGGGTGCTTATTGGTTGTGGCGGACAAGAATTTCTGTTATTGGCTTGGACTTCGCGCAATGCATAGTATAGGGATCGTTACTCAGGGTGAATTTGTTGAAAATACTCGAGGACAAGATTTAAGTAATTTGCATTTCCGGAATCGAGAAGTTCGAAAATATTGTACGAAGTCTTCCCAAACGAGTCCCTTTTTATAGATAATTGATGCTGAGAAACCTTCAGGCACGGGTGCGGTCGTGTACGATTTTTCGGATGCCTGACTATGTTCCGATATTTCTACTTGAATTCGGTGTTTATACTGTTTATAGCGTAACCATTGTTACTATCGCGATATTACTTGATTCTACTATCTCTAGACACTCAGATAACAGTAAGACCAATGAGAAAAAGATACTGATATACTAAAATTAGGCTTAAGAGCGTCAATGCAAGTAGAAATAATCGATATTGGTCGGACGCTTTCGCCCGAACGAGCTCGATCGCGCGTGTACTCGTCAAATTCTGGTTCCACGAGTGTGCCGTGTTACAAAAGGATTATCCAGGAAGAGTTTTGCGGAATACAATAGAAGAACCGACGGATAATAGATTTCCCCCCGCCTTATTAGCGGATGGAGAATTTATAAGCCCGTTCGCTGGTCGATGCGATGCGCCGATCGGTCGCAAAAAATGCAATATCCACCGACGGTGCATTCCGGCATCGTTTTAATCGGGCAGCCGGCAACGACAATCCGTGACGAGTGTCGGCGACGAAAGACGAAGGCACAGAGCTCCCGGCACTCGACGACTCGTCTCCGTTAATTTCCAGCTCGTCTCCCGACTCTTTTGCCTCGCTTCCTTTTTTCTCTCCTCGCCCAGCGTCATCCATTGTCCTTTTTATGCGGGTCTTCCTGGTTGCGCGCCGCACCAGCTATCCTATAGTCGTCGACCAATTGAGCCCCATTGTGCGATTATCCATTGTGCCTTCTTGCTACCTCCCCCTCGTCCCACCCCCCCCCTCCCGGCCCCTCCGTCCGCGGCGATTCTGTCCAAGGCGTCCTCGCTAACGACACACTTCGGTGTACATCTTTTAATATCGCGAGCGTCGCCGGGCTGAAAAGCGCCGGGGCTCGTTTATGAAGCGTCCTTATTCAGAAAAATGCATTTATACGCGCCCGGGCCGTTTTCAGACATCTGGAGACCGGTGGATGTCGACGGCTGGTCTTGTTTCTACACGGCGCCTCCGCTTATCTCGACTACCTGGGAATATCATCGTCGCCCCTAATGGCGCGAAAAGCGTTCCTCGTTCCAGGGGGACAAATATTATGATTAACGACGCTTTTTCTTCGCGGTCATTTATTTCCTAGATTTGTTGTCTCCTTGCCAGGGGGAAGGCGCGCGAGAACCAACGCAAACGTGAAATATGATGCTTTGATGGCCGAGTGTTCTCGACGCAGCGAGATTATCGCGTGGATGGTTTTTTATTTTTTTTTTTTTCATTCGGTCCTCGATCGAACCGGTCAGATACGGAGTTGTAAATTGCCGTTCGATAAGGGGGAAAACAATTCGCTGTTGATTATGGTTTTTTAAATGGTTCGACCACGCTGAAAATACCCGACGTCGAGTGTTTGTATTTCCGCGTCGACAGGAACCGGACTCGAGCTCGGACGTAGTGCAGAAATAACCTGTTCTAGCCGAACTGGTAATTTGATACTACTGCTCGAGACCACAGGTGCATTTTTAATCGTCCAATCATCGCGGGCTTCTACCGTGCATTAAGAATTCATGGGCGAATAAATATACATCAGATGTGAGCAGTTCGAGATCGAGCTCCCCTCAAAATTCAATTATGATCTCGCGCGAGAAGAGGCGGTGGAAAATTACTAGAATTTGAACAAAGCTCGCTCCGCCGGTTTTTATGTAATTACAAGAATGCAAATACCCGCGAAAAGTGTTACTTCACAGTAAGGGGGAAAAATCTTCAAACGTTAATTCTTGATTAAGTAATATAACAAGTGTTTTATGTTGACAGTATCTGCTATTCAATAAAGAACAGGAGATCCTGTCGATTCTGTCGGCGATCGTGGCGTAGTGACGTAACCGTGAATCTCTGTGCGGCGTTATGGAGCGTTCGTGGACTCCATCTTGGGCGGAAACGGTCGAATCTAAGCAAGATTACTTTGTTTGTCCCCCGTCTCTCTGGTCGCGGGACGTGACTGTCGTTAGACCGGCTGCGACGAAATTGCCCCGATTCGCGAGCATCCTTCTGCCAGTTACAAAGCTGCGCCATTTTTCCCGGCGGTGCTTCGTAAAGCGATGATAAATAGTCCATCGGTGGCGCAGCCAGTCTCGGTTCTCTCTTTCTCTCGATACACGTATCACGTATGTACACGCCATGCCCGCCTATCTCCGGTATACGCGTACATATTTCTCGAGCGGGGATTCGTCGCCGTTATTTTTCACGCGGCAACAGCCTTCCACGGATCGCGCGACGCGGCGCGAATTCAACGCACGATTTAGTAATATTAATGGATACATCCGAAGCCACTCGCGGCGGCGGCGGCTTCGATTCCATTTGACGCGACGTCGAGCCACGTCGAAAAATGCCCCTCGAATTGTAAATGGTCCTCCATGCGCCACGGACGTCTATATTTATCGACCGTCCTCCCTACGGAGGATTGATAAAAAATTGATCGAACGATAACCGATAACGTCCCGCCCTCGCGTTCCTTCCACGTCCCCATTCGTCCACAAGATAAACGCAACTCTTCCACGAGGAGGAACGTGGCCGGTCCGTTTCGATTCGCAATCTTTTAGCGTTCGTCGGGCGGCTCGTCCACCCCGTAATGGCGAGCGTTAAAGACGCGTGGCTGGGATTTATTCCGCCATCGAATGGGAAGTTCAGAAGTTTCCGAGGGAACTACGGACAGGCTGTCTTTCGCAAACAAACGGTACTCCGGGAGCCCCGGCACTGAACCGTGTCACTCCCAAGACGAGGATTTCCACGCGTAAAACGAAAAGAAAATTCCTGAGAATATAGTTGGCGAAATTTCAACGAAATCCCACAGTGTGAATAAACGTTGCACGGTTGATATTATTTTTAATACTTCACAAGCGACATTCTCTTCCCGTACCGTTTCTTTATTTAACAGAGAAGAGTAAATTACTCGTTTAAATAAATAGAGTTCCGCGGAATGGGAGAATTTTTGATACGGGGTAGGTTCGATTACTGGAGGAAATCAGGGCTGTAAATGCCTGCAATAATCGAGGTAACCGATCCGACGAGCATAGCGCTGTTCGGCCCCACTATTGCACGCAACCTTACTTGTTGCTTGATCGCCATCCCCTCCACTCGTCGACACAGTGCATCGACGAGGCACTCGTGCAATAATTGAAGTTCTATTGTATCGTCATTAGTACGATTCTAGTTCGTTAGGTTTCGTAACGCGGTGCAAGCATCAAGATTTCAAAGCTCTCGTACTATTTCGAGTCAAAAGATTTCATACCCTATGGAAATAATTGGATATCGCACGAAAGGGGGTGCAACAGTTCTCTTGCAACCCCCTCGAGTGCACCGCTGTATAATAATAAGCAAGTGCTCTTTAAATTCGAGTTCCTCGTCGCGAAATTCTCAACTTCCAAAGCAAAATTAAAACTCTGGAAATAGACGATGGTCGCTAGGGGCTGGATTTGAGCTCTAAGGTGGGTAAATCGGGTCGATGAATTCGCATTTGTTCGCTGTTGCCGTAGCAACACGGACAGTGGTGAAGCTAGAAGCACACCCGCACACCGTTGCAGATCCGTCATCATAATTCACGGGTCGGTTGTACGTGTTTTGGATTTATTTCTTCTTCCCGTTTCCTCTGCACTTTCACTCGTCCATCACTACCGGAGATGTTCTATTCGCTGTCATCGGCAAAGATAACATTATTCCATCGCTCGGTCATCTTTGATGCGTCTTTCTTTACTATTTTCCGCATTAATGTACTTGTTCACGGTGTTTCGAAACTTTAAGGAACAGAGTATCGAAAGGATCTACAGATCACAAAGATTGGAGAAGAGCAAACTTGATTTGAACTCTACAGAAACCTTACGGGACAAAGTAGAAATCAAATAAAATTATTCAATCTGCTCGCAACCCATCGAGAACAATTACACAAGAAAGAAATTCGTGGAGGACCACCGGTCACACCGTGGCAATTAATGAATTATGCAGGTGTCTCACGAGGGGTGAGAGCGTTAAACGCCAGTGGCCAGAAGCGAGGGAAAAACGGCAGTTCGAATTAATCGAGGGGGTTGGTTGTTCTTCGCGCGCGGCTCTCGCCAGCCGCGGAAACCTACTCCTGTTTTCTTTCTTCTTACGCGGCGACCCTCGAATTATACCGCGAAGTTGCCAGAGGAGCAGGGGGAAAGAAAAAAATGGAGATTCGCCGCGAAAAGAGCAAGAGACCGAGCACCGGCAGCAGCAGCAGCAGCAGCAGCAGCCACGTCGAGAAACTTTTTCCCACGGCCGGAGGCGTTGCGACGGCGAGGCGAGTAACGACGACGACGACGCCGCCGGGGGTGTGCACGGGACTTGATTTAAGCTGCCAGACATTAGCACCTCGCGGGAGGGTGTCCCCTGGCCGACGGGGGGTAGCATCGCGTTACCCAAGGTGTCCAATCGAGATACGGAGTTTCGGGGCTGCTATCGTCCGCCCCTCCGCGTTTCCCGTCCCTCGGACCACTCGAGGCGACACTTCGCCCCTTACACGTTTTCTCACCCTCGACGCCGGGGCGAAGCGTCGGGGGAAGGAAGGGAGGGGGATCCCGGAGATCTTGGGAAACTCACTTTGGAAACTCGCACATTCATCGGCCTGCCCCGCGACCCCGTCAGCCCTTCGCAGCCAGCCCCCCCCCCCGCCTACATGCCTAAACCATATTCGCCGGGGAGAACCGCGCCACGCGGACTTTCCGTGCCCCGGAAATTCGTTTTGTCCGATGGACTTTCGTTCCTCCAGCGATCGCCCCTCTTCCCGGGAAATTTCCCTCCGCCGGGCGACGGCCAGCGTCGCGGTAACTTGTTTTCAGTCGATTCGCGACGGCAAAGTTATTTCCCGGGCGAGCTACGTGCGCCGACATTTTTCAACCCCCCCCCCGGTCCACGGGTGTTTCTCAACTTCCGCGGTCGCGGGGACCCTTGGAAAAAGAAGACTGATTAACCGACCGTCGAAATTTTCGCGTTCAAACGGTCACCGCGCCCGTCCCTGGGAGCCCTGGCTCGCGATCAAACGAGAAAGTTATCGTACGCTCGGAATATTATCCCCCGCTTCGGTCCGCGGGGGCGCAACTTTTTTCCCCCGCGATGCGGATTTATTGGCCGGCGGATTCAACGACCCCTGAAAATCCGCTGGTAAATCAAGCAACGCGCCCCCGGAAATGTTTAACGAACGCGCGCGTAATAGAGACGGCTATTGTTTCCGAGAGGCGGATAATAGGAAATTGAACGATGGCGTAACGAGTGTGTTGTTAAAGGGAGGCTTCCTATTCATTGTTGCTAATCCGTCGACGGGATTTTTCTGCTCGACGGACTCGATGACTATTACTGGACAATGGATCGCGGGGTAGATATGCTGTTCGTTGTCGATGAAAAGCGTTCCAGCGAAACGAACGACCGCTGGAACGGTCAAAATGTTATTAAAAATTGTTGATTCCGTCGAACGCTCGCAAATTGGTAGGAACTCGCGACTCCTGGCTGTTTCAAAATGGCTTCGAAAATCCCTTGAAATGCAGGCTCTGGCACGCGTCAAACGTCTCGATAGTTTCCATCTAGGAGGACTTTCCTCGTTCGAGCATTTCCCCGCGTCTACTTTCGGCTCTTCCTTTCAGAGAATCGCTGCGACGACATTTGGTCGCGAACCCTGCACTCCCATTTTGCGAGTGATGCGACTTTGTCGGCTGCCGTAGACCGAAGGGTGAAAGACCCTGAACCGTACGGAGTCTAAGTATTATTCTTGATAAAAGTTAAACTCCACCGTTTTTTAAAACGTGAAATCACAGGAAAAAGTCTATGGCAAGGCGTTAGAAAAATGAATAATTCAGGTGTTTCGAACGAGAGACGCGTTAGTTAGAAAATTAGTATGGCGATCCTCGTGCGTTCACAAAGCGTTTTAAATGTTAACAGTGGAAGCCCCTATTCTCTTTGGTTCTGAACCTTTATCGTTGAAAAAATATTCTCTGTGGGTTACGGTGCTCTTTAAAATTCGAATGTAATTGAATATAAAATTACAATATTTATGCGACGTAAGTGAAGGTTCGTTTAAGCGTAGATCGGCTCCGGGTTGTGAATGAAAGTTTTATAGAAAGATTAAATACGATCAGACCTTTTGGCTCGATGATTTATTTAATGAATGTCAAACTACGTACAACGGTTTACAACTTATCGCGTAGAGCCGCTTAAGCGGAAATCGATCGCGGGTTTCGCGGCACTGTTTAATCTAAAAATGAATTGTTTCGCGCCGAGAAGTAATCTTAAAGTCCACGTGCGTTGCAATATGCAGCAGCTACGCTTTTTCCCCTTTTAGAATCGACGGAAGCATCGGAGAGCGGAATATCGACACGCGACGATTATTGAGAAGCGATTATCGGGCGGTAACCGACGGAATGTTTTAAACTTGTTAGTGATTTTCTTCGACGGAACACGAATAACGCGTTCTAATTTAAAGTTTACTCGTTCTTGTATCGATTTCCTGACGTTGCGTTTCCGCCGACTCCCCCGCCCCTCCCGCCGATGCCAATAACATCGAGAACGCGCCGCAGAATATTTTAACCGTAACGGGATCTTTTATAAATTTGACGTTCCGGCACCGCCGCCCTAAGTAAATTCAATATCAATCCGTCTGTTTGTTCCCTGCGCCGGTCGAAGAGCGAAATAAAGATGCACGGAATCAACGTTGACGTTTCCTACTCGCTGAAAGTCGATTATTTCGACTGGATTTCTCGTTCGTCCCATGATAATCGAGATTAAATCACGGTGACGCTAAAATATTATATTTTTCAAATTAACTACTGATAATTCGATATTTCTATTTTTAATAGCTCTGCAAAGATAATAGAATTAAGAATTTTTGTCAATGGGATCGAGAATCATCGGGACGAAAGAAATAATAAAGCGAAAATGACTTGGACAGAGAGCCGTAAGGCGAAACACCATTAAGAACGCTGATAAATCTTTCCGCAGCGGCCAACGATATCCACATCCAGCCGCGTTCGCTTCAATTCCATTTAATATAAATTATTTACCTGGCCATAAACTTTTGACCCGTTTCGCGGCTCGTATCGCTATCCAGGGTACCGTGAGCCCGACGTCAGTTTCTCGGTATCGCTTATAGCGTTTCGGTGTACCCTCCGACTCCTGTAAATTTGATATTTCATCCGCGAAGAGCGTCCTGCGGGAGCTCGAATAACTTCGTCGTACGTACACCGGTCCATTCCGACGTCTATCCACGTCGCTCATCCGACGATGGGCTGAGAAACTGCGCCGCGGAGGCGGAAGAATCACAGCTATTGTTATTTCATCCCGCGGCTTCTTCGACGCCTCTTTCTGTTCAGGGGCGCGACGAACCACCATAGGGAATACGTAAAAATGTTCACCGTGCTTCCGAGAAGCTCGATCAAGAATGTGTCTCGGACAGGAACGTAATTATAGCAAACGAAAGAGCGTCTGATAATTACAGTAATATAAATAAATCAAGAGAGACACACATACGACGCGTAGTTTCCAGTTCTGGATTGAACAAACAGCCACGCGCACGATCCGTCATTCCAGCGCAGGTGGTTAATTTCGTAATGCACTTTGTGATTATTGCAATCGATGAGGTCGTTAACATGGTAAATAATTGCCAACGTCGAGTGTCATTCTGCACCGAGTCCAGAGGACCGTGATCTTCTTGATTCACAAAATACCAAAAGTCTACCCTCGCTCTCGAAGAGTTATCGAGCTTGGAATAACTTTTAAGGCCCTTAAATAACAATCCACCGGTCGTGATCGTTTCTGGGATTCGATAACGGGCGTATAATCTGCGCCAGGCGATGCTTCAACGTGTCGGGAGCGGAATTAGCCGAAATACTCCATCTTCCGACACGTGCACTTTTGCGAATTTCATGACCGCCGTCGAGGCGGAAGCTCCCGCGAGATTCGAGGCGAGCTCGATGTTCATCCATCTATTCTGTCCGCGTGGCCGAGGCGAAACGAAGAGGATGCAGGATACGGAGCGAACCACGAGCCTAACGTCGCTGGGAACCGACCTAAAACCACGTCTCGAAGCGTTCCCGGTGTTTACGAGCGTGATAGAAAACAGCAAGGAATGGCTTAGAAAACAAATCCGCGCCATGGCTCGACGATACGGAACGAAAAAATGTCCGGATGATAAAAAATAAACAGAGATGAAACGCCGCAAAGCGAAACTGCAATATACCGTGGAATACATTTGGATAGAGGAATGACCCGGTAAAAATATATAAAATCAATATTTACTCCGCTTAAACTGAAAGTAAATACGACGTATTGGCTCATCGACGAGTATCCTTCGCTAATATTGGGGAATAAATTGTTAATTTTATAAATCGTTGTAGAACCCGACTGTAAATTTTAGTAAAATCTAGCGTCACAGGTTTTTCGCGTCTACCAAAATGGATGAACGAATAAACGACAGCGAAGGGGGTAAGAAGGGTGGTTTAGGGGCGACGAGTTATGCTAGATTCGTCTGTCTGTAACTACCGTAGGAGAGAATTGAGCCCCGGCGTGTCCAGGACCATTTGCTGGCGATCTATAGCCGCGGAAGCTGCCGCACTGGTGTTTGCCAGATTGCCGCCGGTGTGACGTTGGAATTGCTTTTTAACTACAGGATCGCGGGGACAGCCGCGTAAATTAGGTTCGCGCGAGCTCCACGGGTACTTGAAATTCCGCGAGTTAGCCGAAATTTCGGCTGGCTCGAGGGAGCACGAGCTTCCATGGAAGCGAGCATTTGCTCGCCACCGGCTCGTGTGTGCGTGCTCGGGTAATGGCGCCTTAATCACCGACGTAATTATCTCGTGAAAGTGACGAGCCCTTCTCCCGCGTCTACGTACGTTGGAAAATACCGACGCGCCGTGGAGAAGAAATTCCCGACCGTTCTTCGATTTACTTTCCCCCGGCGAGATCGACGAAATTCTTATCCGTGGTAAAAATTTCGAGAAACCAATCGGAAAAGAAATCAGCAAAATGCTCCGGGGATTAAATGGCTCGAGGGTGGAATTTATTTTCAAGAGATATTCGGAGGTTGCAAGACCGTGACGTCCGAAATTAGGAATCAGCGTAAGCATGTATTATTAATCGCAATGCCGGGTAAACCAGACGATTATCCAATAATTGTCGACAATGGGAAAAGTCACGTGCGCTGGCAGACGACTCTATTTCCGTACCGGCGCATTAAACGGGAGTAAGTTCGCGAGATCGCGTCCCCCCATTCCTAACGGCACATGTCAAAGACTGCCTAGTAAGGAGTAACGTTAGTGTAATTTCAAAGTTGGAAATAGATTTAGAACTTGGAGCGTCGTGAGCCGCCATAACAACTTAATAGTTCACAGTAAACAGATCGTCTTGAACACTCGTCGGAGAAGATCAGACTGTAACTGAATCGTATCAAGAAGATGAGCTTGTATACTTAATGGAAGGAATACAGCGAGGTGCTCGAGGTACGCGCGAGCGATATGAAGAGCGGTACGCTTAGGTTTACCGACTGCCAAATGCATCTCTCGACCATACTTCTTAACCCCTTCTTTGCGTATTTAAAGAATTTTTTATTTCGTCACTAATATGGAAATTTCGAACCATCGAAACTTTACTATTAAATATCTAGTAAACTGGCAAGTATAAACCCACGAAACTACAACGATTGGCTCCAGAATTTCCCGCAGTGTGGCCGTGGAACAAATCGTTAAGAAGTCGAACTTTAGGCCGTTGTAGGGACAACGAAGGGACGAGTTCTCGTTGCAACGAAAAGCCAACTGGTTGGACACACGGTATTATACAGACAATCAAGTTGAAACGGAGTTTCGGAACCGTATCAACGATAGAGGCATTGTGTGCCGACCATTCCGCCGACTCCTCTGGTCTTCGGACCACAAAGGTGTACCTGCATACCCCGCAGGTATGGTACGTGCATTATTCTCGCAGCCCCTGCACGGAATTAACGTTCACGCAACTCTCTGCCAATTTGGAATTAACCGGGACCGAGCTCGATAGCGCGAGCCAGGACTCCGGCCGTGTGTAGCCCGCAGCTCGTTTTCGTTCATTTAAATGTTTCAACGTCGTGTTGAAAGTTTGATACGACGTCGTTTGATAACCGTCGCGATCACGGTGTATCGTTCACGGCAGAGATTGTTCGAAGCCGGTTTAAAGGCGTAATGAGCGGTTTACGGTCTCTTAACATCCCGATGGATGGAAACTGTCCAACGAACGATCCCCGCGCCGTTCGGAAATATTTAACGAGTAGCTCCGAATATTTAATGCGTCGACCTGCCGTGCCTCGAATCGACGGAAACGTTCGTCGAGACGATGAAATTTTCATGGTAATAGATAGCACGATATCTGCTTTGGAAACAATAACCGCGAGTACGCGCGATGCTTGTTGTTCCACCGTTTCGAGGTACGAATCGTTTTCGAACGAGTTTACAGGGTATAGAACACGAGTGAATATTGTAATATACGTCATTGGCTGCACTTTTTAGTTTAAAAAGAAAATCGACGTGCTACGTGTTAGTTAGCAAACAGCCAACGTGTTAACCCTTGTCCAGCCGATGCCAAATCGTTTTTTATGGGCGTTCATTTTGGCATTTCCCCCATTTGTGTCCGCGTTCCTGTTCGACGATGATAAATTTTCTCGAGGATCTACCCCAGGCTTGTTTCAATTCATTTCTGGGAGAAAGAAAATTTTATTTCTCCGTGATCTATCCATCGAAGCAATAGCCTTTATACCTCGGTTAATATTATGGTATTCGAGGTACAAGTGGACCGATGTGCTTTGTTCTCCGCAAAGATCTATAGCCAATTCCCACGCATACTCATTCGTCACGGTGACATCGTCGGTCCAACGTTATCAATAGAGGATAGCACTGTAGCTCTGAACAGTTTAAATGGTTTCTGGGGCAATGAGTCGAACTAGTAGCACATAGCAACCCGAGTGTTAGTTATAATCAATAATAACATAACACAGAAGTTGCTATTCATAGTCAGCGCGTTGTTGCAGTATGACACTCCTAAACAAAGCACCCCGATTTACCAATTTGTTGCCCCTCGGCTCCTCAAGCATTAGAATTTAATTGGTTGCAATTTTTTATTCGAATCTATAAGATAGAGTGAGTTTGTATGTATTTCATGATATTCTTGGATATTTCGTTATTCTAGATAATGCCTCGAAGCGAGTCAGGAAATAAAAGAACTCCTCTTAGCGTTAAAAATCTCGAAGCCGTCGCGTAATCAGATCCTGCGTATCCCCCCGAAAAGGATCTCGTATCAAGAGCCAGGGAAGGTGTTCGGCGTCAAACTAGTTAGAATTCATAGACGCGTTAAAAAATTCAAAGTCTCTGGGAACGAGAAATTCCGATACATTGCCAAAAACGAAGCAGCAGACTCCGCGTTGCCGGATAACAAGGACGGCTAATGTTCGGGATTTAGTTTCGAAAAATTCGATATTCATCGAGGAATGTTAAATGGCTATGAATGCTCAACTTCGTAATTGGAAATATACGATTTCGTACAGTTTTAATAATTTTAGACAGAAAATCTCTTCGTACTATTTTACTAGTCTATTGTAATATTTATTAAAATTTTAATATAAAAGATTCTATTTGGATAACATTTCTACCCGAGTAGAATTATTTGTACGATGCATTGGAATAATAATGAGTGGAAGTTGAAGTAGCTGCAAGAATTGCCACGTATGCATTAAACGAGGACAGTGTTATATTATAAAACATTACGACAGGGTATTGGAATCGGTATAAAGACCCATAAATATTGCAAGATGCCAGTCGCTCGATCGATTCAATAAATTTCGGCGTGACTTTGCAAACGAATTTACGCGTGGCGCGGAAATGGCCGCTGAATTTTAAAAAATTACGTCCATTTTTAGAAATATTGAAACCATGGTTCCAAGCTGATAAAAATAGCAAATGAAGACAAATTTCCAGTGAAAGGGGCATGCAAAAGATCTAGCCATTGTCTTTCAACCCCCCCAGGTAGCGTCGTAACCCCTTAATTCGGATAGTTTCAAGGACAGGCAGGATATCTCGAGGAGGACGCTTACTCGGCGGTTCTCGCTAGGCATTTTTTCACCCCTGGTTGTAAATTCGACGGCTTCGAGGACGATTAAACGTCCCCGGGGGTCCGTGAGGGGGCGGGACGGCGAGGGGACATCTTTCTTCTCATCCCCGGGACCGAGAAAAATCACTCGGCTGGCGAAAATACAGTGGCGGCGGGAAGCATCGCGCGACACGGAACACGGACAAAGCCAACGAGCCGCGTTCCGTTTCGTTCCAATTCCCCGCGGCATCATCCCCCCGATGGGTTTCTTTCTCTGTCTGGCTCTCGCGTGCCCACCTCGCTCCGCGCGTCTTCGACGACATTCCAATTTATTCTCAGCTGTTGGTTGGCACGCTTTACGTCGAATTCCCCCCCGTTCCCCGTCGTTCTCCCGGTCTCTCTACCCAAGGCGTTTCTCCATCTTCCTGCCTGGCCGCTATCTCCCCCGTCAGTTCGCTACTTTCATCTTCGACCGACATTCCACCCCCCCGTCTTTCCTCTTGCATCCGCTCGTTTCGTCTCCCTCGTCACTCGTTTTAATCAATAACGTACCTGTTTTCCCTTGTTCCTGCTCGCAACGCGTTAGAGGGACTCCGACGTCGCTCTCGGCCCGGAATCGATTCTACCCGCGAACGGCATCGAGCCCATTTCGTTTATTATTTTTCCCTCGTTATTCCGTCGTCTCTCTCCCCGAGGTACCCGTGTTTCTGTTTCTCTATCCTCGCCTCGGTTTCCAACCCGCTCCTTTTCATCGGTAAGGACTTTCGCTGCTTTGACTCGGGGGTTTATTAGGGAGCTTTATCCCGGCAACTTTCCAATGGTCCGAGGAGCCCCGGAATAAAAGCCTCGTAGCTTCGAAACTTTTGCCGTACACACACCGTGAGCGAACGTACACACGGATGGTAGCAGATGGTCAAAGCTACGATGGAAAGAGGCGGAAAGGAAGCGAGAACGGGGGGAGGGACCCCGGAGCAGAAAAGGGGAGCAAGGACGGGAACGGTGGAACTGGATGGCAACTTCAAAGAACCATTCAGAGCTTCTCGAGTCTTTGAAATTTTTCCGTTAAAGGAGCTACAGGCGTCGGTCGATTCTTCGGTCGACTCGCCGAGGGACAACAACGAAGAAAGCGCCCGAGAAACGGACAAGAGGAGCCGGTCGATATCCTGGGCTTATCAAAATACCGTCACAAACTCGGCCCTCTTTTCCGTGGTCGGCTCCCTCTCTCCCCTATATTCTTCAACCTCGGAAAAGCTTTGTTGTGCGTCACGATACGCTGCCCGCGACTAAACCAAAGAACGGATCGTTATGGCGGCTACGGACACCCGGAAAATACGCGCTTCCGTCGTTAGAGGCGTGGTTCGATCAAAGTGTTTTACCCTCGACCCCCCAGTTACTGCGATCGTGTATAATTCTTTCTCGATTTCTTATGAAATCTTGACGACGCGGGACATCGGATTCCATAAAGAAACTTTGCTCGTTAAATCTCTTCTTGAACAAGGTTGCAGAATAATGGTCGAGTTTTACGTGCAAATAAATTTAGTCGCAATTTATATTTACAACGAAACAATCGCGTCGAACATGGATTTGAAAGGAGAAAAGACTCTGTGCATTTTGGAACGTAAAACCGAGTTTATTACGTTGATATCGCGGATGCGGCGCGGAGAACTTTAGAGGTCCATACAACTCGTTCGACGAAACAAAATTATTACGAAATACTCGGGCAGAGTGTCCGCATAGTTCAGGGATCCGCATACCTAGCATATCTCCGTCGAACAATGGGTACTTTTGTATCAGAGAAGAGTGTGCATTCATTGGTCTCCCAAGAGCCGTAACTGTTACAGAAATGACTGGCATTTTGTCCATTGTCGGTGGACATTTCGCTGAAGCTGACCCAGCAAACCCTGCCCGAATCGTTCAAATAGCGTCCCATTTCCGAGATTTCGGACGAGAGCATCGGGGAAAGATAATGGTTTTTTAAGTTAACGCCGAGCAGTTGGAATTAATTCTATGACAAATTAAAAAGGATCACCGTGGCTGCAGAATTTCTTCAAACTTAATCTCACGTTTAACCTTTAAGGACTGCGTGGTGTCCATTAGGGTCTCAACCTAATTACTCCCGCAACGACCCCCATTGACTTAATTTCATTAATACTCGCCATTTTAATCCCGTGCCTCTCTAATCTCATGGTTATGTGTCTCTGAGTCTTGAATTTTTTAAAATTCACCATTTTTCTATGTAAAACAGAATTTTCAATAAACGGACCCTTGGCTGACCAAACATTGACACTTTTGTAATTCTATTACATTTATTTTCAATCGTCGATCGTTTTAATTAAAATGAGGACTTATCAGGGCGTAAAATGGAAACAATGGCGGGCAATTCCTTCGAATGGCCGAAAGAGAGTCGTTGAAAGACTCCGCGGAATGCGGAGCGGGCCGAAGCGTCGCATAAATCACGCGCGGGCGGGTTTATTACAACGCGGAAACAAGTAGCGGCGCGGCCACGGGAGAATTCGGTTGTTAAGATTTCGTACGTCAGCCTCGGCTGAATAATTCAGTCCGAAAACAAACGATCTTAGGAAGCGGAGCAATATATCGCTACGAAGGCGGTAGAGACGAGTCTTCGTGTACGCGTCGCAGCTGGGCTGCATTGTGCGCGAAAGTAATCATGCTAATGTATTCTCTGATGTCGCGTCGACGGCGGCAGAAGACGCCCGGCGAAGTTTATTCTTAAACACGATTAGCAATCTCGAAGGCACCTCGGACCGGGACAGTCGTTGCTTCGGACAAAGAGGTACCAAACAGAATCCTGCCTGGCGTCCTTTAATCTTCCCGCGCGTCGCGCGAACATCGGATCAACGATTTCAGAAGGACGACACTCCTTTCAAGCGACCTCCGCGAATCTCACAAATGGAGATCCAAAGATCTAAATAAATAAATTCTGGAAATTCGTGGGGTTATTATTGGTTCTGCAACGAGCGGCATTTCGCCATTAAAATAAGAAAGTGGTGATATCGTCTGGGTAAAGTTTCGAGGAAGAACGTAGGGGTTGAAAAATCCTTCGGTCTCAGAGGAGGAAGCGGACCGAAGGAGCGTCGAAAGGGATCCGCGATAACGAGCAACGCGTAATCTCGTGTTTGCTTGGTCGTTGTCGTCGACAAGGTGGCGGTGCCCTGTCATCAATGGACTCGACGAGAAAGGAAGAAGAGAATCTGGGACAGGGGAATTTTTCTGCTTTTAACGGCGTCCGCGGCTCCGGGCGTAGCCAACCTTCCGTCGTCTCTTTAATTTCCTTCCCGTGAAACGAATCCCCGGCGTGACGGATGCGCGCAGCCTGTCGCGTTGCAAGCCCCCGAAAGCCGTCCGCAAATAATGGAGGGCGGGGGAGGAGCTGCGAGATTCCTCCTTAAACGCGGTTAACACCGTGTTGTACTGTCGCTGGTTTGTCGCGGGCTTCGTTATCCGCGAGCTGCGCCGCTCGCGCGAGAGAAAGCATAGAAGAAGCCCGGGCATTTTCATTCGAGAGGGCCGGAGAGAAACGAAACGCTAGGAAAGAGAGAGAGAGAGAGAGAGAGAGAGAGAGACGGGTGGGCGAACTGGGAACCGAGAGAGGAGCGTGCGTTCCAGATTTCTAAAGGCGTTCAATGATATTCCCGAAGAGAAGGAACGAAGGCAGAGGGCTCCGGATGGCCGCAATGAAGTTGGATTTAGCTGCAGGCTGGATGGTGAACCGGGTCGCAGAGAGCTGAAAGACGCGCTTGTGTGCTCTCCGCCTCTCGTGTTCCCTTCATCCTCCCGGCTTTTCCTCTGTTTCTTCCTTTCGGTCGCGTTACCTCTGTTTCCCGCTGTACGTGGCTGCTGATCGCGCGAGCGCGCCTTTATTCATATCTTCCCTTGTCCCACTGCGCGAGTACGTCTCTCTCTCTCCGTTCGACGGATCGCGTACGTGTACGTGTACGTGTACGTGTATGTGCACGACCACGTCGACGGATGCAATACGGGCACGGGCGAAAACGGAAGTTCCTCCGGGTGCCTTGTAACCGGAGGCGTCGAAATGTTACGAAGAAAACGAATAATTTTAACCGAGTACTCGAGAAATCGAACGAACTGGAATGCAAAGATTATCGACTGACCTAATAATGGAAAACCTGGTAGAGATGATTCCTTCTGATTACTCTTTGTTAACGATAATTATGATAAATACCTGCTACGAGAGATTTCTTTGGAAATTAACTGCGGATTGGTCTCTATTAAGTTGACTCACCTGAAAAAGAAAAGAAAGAATCGAGTTATAGGACGATGGAATTAAATAGGAAACGATATCAAAGGATTATGTCACGTTTCTCATTTATTTTGCAGCATTTCCACTTCGATGGAACACCCTGTACAACGTGCTTCCTTTTTTCTTTCGAGAGGTCGCTGAACCCTGGGGGTTAGCGAGCCGCATTTATAGAAAGACTGGTATAATTTATAAACGAAGACCATACATAATTGACAAATTTATTCGAAAAGGCTGCACCGAATACCTCGAAGGCCGCAGGTCTCCCTGGTTTGTATAGTGTGCGTCGATGTGGAACAGGGGTCGACAACCTGCGACCTGCGATCCCCAAACGAAAAATTATATCCTCCCCGATCCCCGATGATTTAAGAGATTCAGGTTTTCATTTCGGCCTGGATATAAAACTGCACGATTTCAGGAATCGATTTCCTGCATACGAATACGCATATACAAGTTTGCAATTTGAGAGCAACGAAATGACTAAAATCCATCGAGGAAACAAGAATAATTTGGAATTGAGATAATACCCTATTGTAACTTTTGTTGTAAATTTTGTTTCATGAATTTTTAGTTCGCGACACCGATCATTACACCGTCACGTCATAAGTGAGCGTGTGTACGATTGTAGTTCAATTTAGTTTAGTTCGGTTCAGTACAGTTTAATTCAGTTTAATTTAGTTCGGCACAATTTAGTTTGACGCAGTTTAATCTTGTATATAGATTTACTTTTAGTTACTTCAAACTGCACAGAGTTAGATTTAATAGCAGTCTATCGTTTAATCTTGCTCCACGCGTCCCCACGTATAAACTGTACACAAATTCTAACGCATCGTTCCAACGATAAAACAAGAAAAAAAACAGACAAAACTTTATCGATGCCCTCCCAATCCGTCTAATTAATAATCCCGGGACGAATCTGGAAATTCCTCGCGGAGCTAATCGAACGGATCTCGAATACTTTCGAGATGCTCGCCAAGTTATTTTCTTCGGTTCCAGGGGAAAGTTTCCGACCTTTCTCGCGGCAGATTTCGCCTGGCAAGTTTGTCTTTTAAAGCGCGATATTTCTTGACTTTGGTGGAGATCGCGAGCGAGTTAGCGAACCGAAACGCCTCTGTCTCTGGCCGGCGAGGTATTCCACGGGATTCCGTTCCGCGTTCGTGGCCGGAAGAAATTCCGATTGGCCAAGCCTCGTGATCGCGATCGGTGGTAAATGCACGGATTACCGCCCTCCGGCGCTACGGTCCCTTAGGATCGACCTTTAACCGGCCTCGAAAGAAGGTACGACACGGGGACATGCAACGAGGCGGCGTGTCGTGGCTGCTCTGTATGGATACCGGCGTCCCGATGTTAACACCGCCGGAAACCGCCGCATGATTCCGGAATTCGCCCGGGTCTAATCCCGCGGGAACAAAGTTACCTCTTAGCCCGGGACCGAAGCGTAATTAACGTTCGTAGTACGTGACCGGCCAATCGGCGACTCTCACGAGTCATAGACGATGTCGCCGTCAGAATAGCACGACGAACGCGAGACCGTATCGATCCCCACTCCCCGGCGGGTCCCGTTCGAATCTCCGAAATTTGCATCGGCGATCGGCCCACCCGTGAATTGCCGCGACAGAATAATTATCGGGGAATTCGAACGGAACATCGACGTTGCGTTCCCGAGACCGTGTTTCCCAAGGAACGGTTCGTTTTCCCCGGGTTTAAACCGATATCGCCAAGAAGGATCCGTCGAATTGCTGATTCCGATCCCCCGGAACTACCACCGCCGATATATGCATACAGGAAATACATAATTCTAGTCAACGAACTTGGAATCCCCGATGGATCCTATTTTCTGTTTCCAGGAATAAAAGGAAACCGTGAAAGAGCAACGTTTCCGTAACGTTTAAAAATATAATTCCAGTTGAATACGCTGATTGAAAAGTTTCCAAGAATAACTGTGAAATACCGTCATCGGACTCTTACGATTTGGTCGATTCAACGGGTAAACCAGTCACGGTCGTTCGAAGCGTGTCCAGTTCTGTAATGACTCGCGACAAGTCAAACGAGCACCGCGAAATTCCGCGGAAAAAATACCCCTCCGATGGCGAGCAATTGCGTAATTCGAACGACGAAACTGTCGACTGGTAATGGACTTCGAGAATAAATCCTGTTTACGGGCAAAAGTTAAGTTGCGCGGTCGCGCTGCATTTAGACGGAGTTGATTGTCTCGAATCGACGACGAAATTCTTGAATAATTCACCGATCCTCCGACCATCGATCCAAATTCTTATATTTAGCTCGGAACAATAAAATAAACACCATCAAAGAACAGATAAAACTGATACGACCTTGTACCAAACTTAGGTAGCTTAAAAATATAATGCAACTTTGGTTTGTGTGTTTACTTTTGTAAATTCTCTTCGTTCACGAGGAAGGGAACGAAGGGGTGTGATTCGTGTGACCGGTACGAATTAGGCAACTCTTCCGAGCGATAGAAATCGCGCGTTTACGCGAACACGAGCCCGACGAGCGAACGTTTCGAAGCTATGAATACGTAACTCGCGCAGCCCCCGGGCAATGGATGTTCGAATTAGGCTCACCTCGAGAAAGCGACGCCGCCAGCAATGACGCCAAATTGCATAATTTATACAGTATAATGCGCACCTTAATGGAACGCACTCGAAACGCATTTCGACGGATACGCGGCACGCGAGGGAACCGTTTAATAGGCGTCGAACAGGCTGCCAATTAACGACGCTTCGTCGCGATTTCGATTTACCGGAATTAGCGCGAAAACGCGGCCCAAAAATTGCGCCAGGAAAATATTCCAAGACCAACTAATTTTCCCCATTAGTATTCGATCGTCCCAATTTACAAACATTTCGAGATCGTCTTGCAGAGAAAACTTCATCTTTCGTGCGTTACTAAAATAACACACCTCACACCTTTAGACATTTTAAAATTATTAATTTAATTAAAGGTGCTCTATTTCCTTTCAGCAAACAAGTGTCGCCGTAAGGCGAGCGACTTCTGCCGCGCGTTGGCAAGTTTAAAATTACGCGGCAAGAAGTCAGGATAGCTGGTCGAGACGAATGCGCCCAGGCCACCACAGTTCCCCTGAAACGCGCCAGCACATTATTCAGAGACGTGGCCGAGCCACCTCGTTTCAGTAGAATGGCGCGATATTACTCAGACCGCTCCTTGCGGTCCGTGTTTCCAAAGGTCGATCAAAATTTCCCGCGCGAGTTACGTATCGAAGCACACGCTTTTCGTGTAATCGAAGCGAGGAAAATAATGGAAATATTAAAAATGGACAAAGTTATTAAACCATGCTGTACAGTTGCTAACATATTGCAGTACTTAAAAAGAATTGTAAATTAATTTGTTACTTGTTACTTAAAAAGTAATGTATTTTAATAATTTATATGCGAAGCTTGACCATGTAATAGCCTTTCAGCATAAAATGACTTGACAATGTGATAACCGCTAATCCTAAGAGGACACATAAAGATTATGCGCGGATTAATTTAGCGTTTGATGTGCAGGTCGCGTCGAACGATAATGTTAAATAATTAATATTAATTACTATAATTCCGTCTCCCTAATGGAAAATTGGAAGAGTTTAGTCATTGACTGTAACGTTATTACGCGAATTTCGTTATCTCTCCTTTTGTACAGCCATCGTAGCAACCGAACTTTTTACCGGTGCGCACTGTTCATTTCGTAATCCTAAAATTTTTATTTTCAATAAATTGAGACGCTTACGGTATTTTGTCCTGGCTTTGCAACACAGCGATGAAGCACCCTTATCGTTTACAACGGGAGCACCGAACAAAAGAGCTTTTAAATATTGCCACAATGGAAAATTTGATGGAAAAGCAGGCTATGGTTCTCTTTTAGCTATTAACAGTAATTAATATTGCCCGACACACTCCTGACTGAAAATGGCTTCGTTATTCGACTAATTGGTATCTGGTACGGAGCGAAGTAGATAATTAGAATCCTATTAATGATTAATTACGTACTCAGAACGAGCACTTTGGAAAACAAAAGTGCAACATCGAGTTATGCATTATTTTACATCATGTTTAATTCATCGCGCGTCGATCGCGCCAACGGACAATTAACCAAAACTCGACCATCGGAGAGCTCAGAAATCTTCCGATTTTAAATTTAATCCTACAAATACAATTATTCGCTCACCGTTCCCATTTAATCACCGAGCAACTGGAAATTCTTGCATGTTAACATCGTTACGGATTAAGTGTACGATTAAGCACGAATAAATAAATTATAACACCCCTCCCCATGAATAAATTGCTACGTCTCGTTCGTTCGCAATCCAGAGAAAGTTTTACGTCGAGAGTATCGTGAGTAGGAAAATAAAGGTCGTCCCGAGGAAAATGCGAAACGCAGCTGTCCAAGAATCCAAGTTTATGGCGTTGTCTCACACCGCGGGGTAATAAAACTGACTTTACAACAACGACGTCGTATACTTCATTTACGTAGCAAACAAATTGAAATTAAAAACTTCCTCGTGACTGCGAGTCCTCTATCGCGCGTTGTCGACCCTAGTAAAACAATCGATTAGGTCGTTTCGGAAGAGTGCAATCGATGTTCCAATAGTGGAGGATTTATACTATTTTATTAATAAATGTTACCACATTACCCATGGTTGTGTTTATTAAAAATCAAAAACGAATTAAGAAAAAATTGACAGGAGATGGGCGCAGAAAATCGACGAAAATCAAAAATTTCAAATCGTCCTGGAAAAATTATTTTCAGTTGCAGGGGTCAATTAGAATCATTTTTGGTGAGTAGACATACCTCCGAAATCCTCCTCAGTTTCGAGAAAAAAATTCGAGAAGGTATGAAAGTTTTCGACAAAATTAAAAAAATTCAAATCGTTCTGGAAAAATTATTTTTAGTTGCAAGGGCCAATTACGATCATTTTTTGTGAATAGATATACCTCCGAAATCCTCCTCAGTTTCGAGAAAAAAATTCGAAAAGGTATGAAAGTTTTCGACAAAATTAAAAAAATTCAAATCGTTCTGGAAAAATTATTTTTAGTTGTAAGGGTCAATTACAATCATTTTTGGTGAATAGATATACCCCCGAATTCCTGCTCAGTTTCGAGAAAAAAATTCCTTAAATACAATATCTGACTATACCGTTGATACGTTTCCCTGAAATTTCATGCGTATCTTTGGAACATCATAACTCCTGAACGGATTGGAGGATCACAATGGTTCCACAGGCAAACAACGCGTATTTTAGTGGGGAATATGTAGAAATTGCAAGAATGTTCGTAGATTTATTCCGTAACTCCGTAAAGTGAGAAAAAGTCAAGATTATATTCCTCGTTTTTGTGACTTGGACTTATCTTTTTGAGTAATTTCGCGTTCCCTTTGGCGGGTGGCGGTAGTTTGGTAACGCGTTGCGCAAAGGTATTTCCCAAAGGCCATCGAGGGCCTCCGTAATGAACTCGTAACGTCTCGGTAGCTCGCGGGAATCGCGTTGCCTCGGCATAGCTTAGCCGTCGGCGGTTTCCGGCGGTGTCGCGGCATCGGTAGGGTTTCCGGCGAGCGGGCGTGCAACGTATGCGCGTCGCCAGTATGCAAAGAAGGCGTATAGATCGTGCGGGGGTGGATCGTAGGGCGGCATGAGCACGACAACGACACCGAAGTCGCGGGGATAGAGAGAGCGAGTACCGTGGAGATAGTCGGGCATACGGCGTACGTAAAAGGAGGAGCCGGGTAGCGAAGGAACGGCCGGAAATGCTTGGGGATGGTGTTACAGGTGCCGAGGTGCGAGTGCTCGCACGAGGCAGGCTAACGGTAACGCTCGTCGAACGGAATATAGAGTAGCTGGCGAAGTACGTAGGACCGAGGGAAGGGTTTGCACGAGAGACCCACAAGTGGCATGCCTCGAACGTGGGTGCTCGCCCCGATACGTCGCTCCGCCACCCCCTCTCCTCTATCTATCTCGGTCTCCTGCTCTCTGTAAACATTGTACTATCCTTTGAACTGCGTCGATACCGGCGCACCGTGTCGACGTACATCCTCCCTTTTGCAGACATACACGGTGCTCGCGCGACCGACACACACACACACACACTCGTCGAACACGCCACTGGAGGGCGCAAGGGTGCGTGAAAATTCTTCCAAAGATCTCGCTCGATTTGACGAAGCTCCCTGCCACATAACCCCCCGGCAATCCCGTAGCCGGCGTTCGTCGACGACTCGACGGGGCTCGTCTTCCTCCCTCCGTTCTCTTTCGAAATGTAAACATTCGTAGTCTGATGGGATGCACGATTTATCGGCGGTTCCCGTTTCACCGTTTTTATAACGGCGTTACGCAGATCCCGGGCAAATGTCCCGGCCCGTTATCCCTAGACAAATATCTGCCTTTGATCCAGCCGCGATCTCGCCTGCAATTTCCCTCTCGATCGACTCTTTATTCCAAGATGAACGCTAACGGACGACTAGCCAACCGTCTCTATATCGATTGTAAATTCCCCGACGGAAAAACGCGTGTTTTTCGCGGATCCGATAGAGGAATTGGCTTAGAATATTTATTAGACACGCCTGCAACGAGTAAGACTCGGTCGACGCATTTACTTGCTCGAATATTTCTATTTGAGAATCGTTTTAGTTCCACAGTGAAGAGACCTGTCACTCATACATGAATTACATGGTCAGAATCTTAAGAAACTAGGACACACTGAAATTTTGATTTTATTTTAATATTGCAATTCGAATGATGCAGTGATATACTTCAGCACATGTATTCTAAGAATATTTGACATTAGTTTATTCCAAAATAAACCCTCGTACGATTAAACGTGACTCTACATTTTAAATTTATTTATACCCCGGTACAACAAGCGCGACGACGAAATAAAATAAAATATTAAAACACGGCAACATTATTTTTATTATTCGAGGAATTTCTTCGTCGCTAAAGCCTGGCCGTAAGCCTAAAATCCCTGGAATTATGCAACATAAGTCCCTTATGATGAATACCGGCGCGCTAGCGAGAGAGAGACCGGAATAAAAAATGATACCAGCGACACGTTTCGCGTTAACGTTCCTAGAGTTCCGCAAACGACGCGTCGCGACGCTCTGCGCGTGTATGCGACGCGTTCCTCTCGGCTCGCTTCGATTCTCCGGCCCTACGTAAACGTCATTTTGTCCTTTGAGAAGCACCCTCTCTCCTTCCATGGTTCGTTAAAGGACTCCTCGAGTGCTTTCCGACGCTTTTATCCAGCGGGACGCGGCCACAATCGCTCCTTTATCTTGATCCGCACGGACTACGAGCAAATCATAAAAACCGATCGCGTACCGTGTAATCGAGCTTCCGCGAAGAAAGGACGGAATATCGACGGATAATCGACAATCGATTGTATCGCGATCCTTCCGCTGCGTGTTTGAAAAAAAACTCGATCTCGACATCCTTTAAACCGAAGCTTCAAGATCAATTGCTCCGAGATCGTATTTAGCTCGAACATGGATGCCTCGCTACTACTGTTTTCTGATAAAGAATTCCGCAAAGGATTTTCTGATAAATTGAAAATGACACGGAGCACCAATATCTTTAATTCTAGATTTTGTTTCGATGATACATAAGATGCGAATGCCCGTATTTTCTGTTTTACGGATCGCTTCCAATATTCGCCGCGATAAATTATTGAATTTGGGGATTTTCACGCCGCTCATCCTATTAACGAACGAAATAGCTGTCGCATTATCACTTCTGATTAATATTTTGCAGTCATTTAAATGCGAAACGAAGCATTTAAGTGCAAACAAAATTGGCATGAGTCCCGAATAATTAATATGGAATTTTGTTTCAGTTTCGTTCCAAGCACCGTACGTACATTTTCCATTCGAATAAGTATCCCCAGCCCAATAACGAATTATCAGAATTTATTTCTACTTTATAATTATCGCGATTTATGGGATCTTGTACAATATTCAAACCTTTCTCCCGCGAATGAGAATTTTCGTTCAAAGAAATTCCTAATAAAAATACAATTTGATTCCTTCTCGTCGATGTTTCTTTTAGGAAGGATTTCTATTGACAAGCGCTCGAACACACATTTATCGTTTGTTACGTTAGACCAGCACTTCGAGACAGTTCGACCTTCCTCATGTTCTATTCACACCTACTTCACCTTATAGAATCGATAGTGTTGGTTATGGCGATAGTGTACCGTCTGGTGTGCCACCGACGCGGTTCCCTCTGCTACGGAATTCGATTCTGATTCGATTTCCATTGCCCTTCCGGTCCGACTTTCGATCCATTTTTCGGCTCGAATTTTTATATTTCGCGTCCACATATCCGCGCAACAAGTGAGCTTTCTCCCAAAGTCGCCACTTTTTCATTTTAATCGATCAGTTCCTCCGAAGCCCCATAAAAAGCTGTGCATCTTCCTCGCGAATAAACCGAACTAATCTCCAACCGTTTTAGCGCCCGAACGGTTAGCTTTAAGCTGCTCTTTCCATCGAGCTTCGCAGTTCAAAAAGCACTTTTGCCAGCTTTTCGGGGGTATCGGGTCCACCCGACGGAACTATTCCGCGGTTTCAGCTCGATTCCCGTTTCCGTTCGCTCGGATGTATCCCCACGGCTATCCTTGAAATGTTTATCGCGGTCGTTACGCGACTGCTCGACACACGGTTCGGCCTGGACGACGGAATAGAAATGGCGTTATTCGCGGAACGGCGTGCTATTGTAATATACTTAGCAGGTTCTTCTACGCGTTTCGCGTTCCTCTCGAGCGATCCAGTTACGCGGCCACTTGGCGAAACGAGCTCGTACGGGATTCCTTAAAGTCGTATGCCCGCGTGAACGGGAACACCGTGAGGAGGGGAGGAGGAAGAAGCGTAAAATGAACGCGTTCGCCAGGAACGAAATGGTCCCTCGTTACGGACGCAACGCCCTGATATATTCGATTAGATTTCTCCGCCTTTCGTCCCGTCTCGCTCCCGCGCCGTGCAAGGCCCGTTTATTAATTCGTTTCATAACACCCACTAATACGTAACTATCCGGAGGGTAAGTCGGTGTAAGAAGGGTGCCAGTAGCAGCGCGCCGTCTTGTTATAACGCAACCCCCCCCCCGGCATCCTTCGACGACCCAACCCCTCCGCGACGCTGCTCTTTTTCACACGAGGGGGGAAACGACGAAGAGAGAAAAGGCAACGGCGAGCGAGAGACGCCATTTGGTCTGGACATTAAACTGATATCGTCTTAGATTTTCCATTTTTCCGAGGTACTTACACGACCCTCTATTACGAGACGCGCCCCCGTTATTAGAGACTCCGATTTTGATCCCGTTAATACGATCCACTCTCGCCCGATAATCCACGGGATACCGTCGGCTACGTTACGACAATTTTCGAGGCCACGCGAGATCGCCGATAATGAGAAATTAACGAGGCTATCGCCCGATCGCTAAAAGTGTTGAATAATTCGTCACCAACGAACGTTAATCGACGAATCGGTGATTTATTTAGACGACATTATATCCACCCTCGGACGGGAATTAACGACGGAAACGATCGACAATCGCCCCGTCTACGGTATACTAAACGGTATTTAAAAACATTCAACGAACTGATAGCGATCGAATCGTAAGATTTCCCAAAACTTTGTCAAACAACCCACGTATTCCAAAATGATATTTTGTGATCGAGATAAGAGAACAGAGACGGAGAGGGATGGTCCAGGGATAAAACAATTCGATCGTTCGCGTTGATTGCTTCGTTCCCAGGGCTGCTGATTCCTCCGCGGCCAGGAGATCCGACAGACCGCGAATATTTATACATTTGCTTGATATAGCATCGCGCGAACTACCAGATCTAGCCGCGGTTTCCGGCGTGGCGCCTTTGTTTGCGAATCGGACGAATTTACATTGCAAATACGATCCCTTGACTTTTGGATTCGACGCGGGCCGCAACCGGAGAAGAGTAACGGCGTTCTCGATTCAACCCGTAAATTGCAGACCCGCATGGACCTCTTCCGTGTTATCTAGCGCCGACGCGAACATTTTTGCCGACCAATTTTATGCAGCCTTGTATTACCTTAACGACCTTCTTCCACCGTCCCCGGCCGTTCCAGCGTACAGTTTTGTTCGTCGAACCGGTTCGCGAACATTTAATACATCCCCCGCCCACCCACCCCTTCATCCCACCCATCGCGGAAGAAGTATTATAAAATGCTGGCAGAAACGACGTGCAAGTTCGCCCCCTTTTTACGCGACGCCTGTAAATCATTCGTGAATTTCATTACGGGGAGCGCGCTGAATTTAACTACGTAACGACAAACACGGGTAAACAGCTGCAGCGCGCCCGGAACACCGTCGACTACTGTCGGGAAAATTTAATAAATTTCGAGATTTTATCTCGGTCCTCCAAAATTATTTTTTTTTGCCAAAATTTTACTCCAACGTCCGCGCGATTGCGCGCGTATGCTCCACCGCACCCTTCGGGGATCGTCAAAACTTTTTAAGGAAATTCAATTAAATTTATATCAGCATACAAAGTTACAGGTGTCACAGGATTTACCACTATCAATTCTCAAGATTTCAGCAAGGTTCCAAAATATGTATTGAAACAAATGAAATCAAAGTTTCGACCTGGCAATGAACGCGTTGAGACTCTGCATTTCACAGGATAGAAACGGTAGAAAAATTACTTATTGATCCGCCCAATGAAAGTCTGAAAGATTCTATTAATTTCGTAATGCATTCGCCCGTTCGCTGGTTCGTCTCGAACAGCCAACCCTTGGATTTCCTGTTCGTCGAAGTTCGCCGAACATCCAGGGCGCGTTCCCTCTCCCTCCTCGGTCTCTATCTTTAAGACTGGCGCTGCTATGCAAATGTTTGCCCGGCGTTAAGGGATGAAAATAATAAGTCGACACTTTCGTGAAAGCTCTCTCTCTCTCTCTGCCACGGTCGGAATTCAGAGAGACTCGAGCAACGGCGGCTGGTAACGTGCTAGCCAGTGCGACGCTTAGTTATCGAGCGCCACTCATTGTCTCAATTATGAGGACTCGAGCAAGAGGCTTTTCATTGAGCCACGAGGGTCGTTCTTCCTCGCGTGCTCGACCTCGGCTCGAGTCTGCTCTCATCGCTCGGATGCATCTTGTTTGCAACGTTCTACGCGTGGAAAACACCGACGATACTGGTAAACATATTTAACCCTGCAAATATTTTATAATTCACCACTCACCCTTTTATCAATATCTTGCGTTCATTTCTTGAATTATTATTCGTAAATCCGTACGGGGATAAAACTAAGAGAAATAGCTGTCGTTAGAATAAAATTCTTATAAGCTATACACGAATTAAAAAATATTTAAAACTGTCCGGTTGTCGAACCGCGTTATAACGACCGGGGGCGCGCGAGCTTGAAAGTTCCGAGTCGCGGTCGAATATTCCCTGAGAAATGAAATCGCGAATTTCCTCGAAGCCGCGCACCACGGGGTAAAAATTTCGCTCGTGGGCGATGCCAGTTTGAAATTACTCTTTCAGCGGTTGCAACGCGTTTGCGTAACTTAAGCGAGCCACGAAATTTATTCTCCCTTCGAAGAGAACGCACCGCGTCTGTTCCTCTTCCGGCCCGAATTAAAGTGTTATTTCTCCGTGGCCCCGACAGCCATGGCGTTCGTTAAAAAAGCGTTTCACACGCGATGAATTCCCGAGGCATGATAAATTGCGCGGAAAAGGAAAGCGCGAAACATTTGTAGGGAAATTCGCTCGCGTATCCGGCGGCGTTCGGGGCAGAGCGGAAGGGGTGGCCTCTTGAGCTCGAACCTTCGCAATTAGAAGAAAATGGAGGAGAGTAAAAAAGGGGGGGAAAAAAAGGTACGTGTCCCGTGAATCGCGCCTACTCCGCAAACACGTCGGCCACTTCGCGCGCGTGCCTCATAAGGAACGTTATTTAGTGGCGGGCGAACGAAAGGAGATCCTTATTCCCCGAGGCGGGCGAAATTTTTTTTCCAAGAGCCGAGAGAAATTATTCCGGAGGGCCGTACGAATGCCAGTCACGCCGAAGGGATCTCCACTTTACTGTTTTCGGGCTGCCTCGCTGTCCTAAGCCACCCAATTTACGGTGCAAACATTAAGGTCGTCATAAAGTAGCGGCAGTCTTAGGACGCTATAAATCGTCCCGCCCTCATCCCTCTGATGTCTGCCAGCGTTCTTCTCGTTCCTTCTCCCTCCCCCCAGAATCTGCGAAACCCGCGAGCCGGGGGTGTATTTCACTTTCGCGGCCAACGTAATTTCTCCGGCCGGAAACGCCGCGCCGAAGCAACCGTTTATAGTTCTCGAAGAATTCTACCGATCCTGTGAATTAATTTAACTCTCGCCCCCCCCGGCGGTCTCAAACTCCCTGCGAACTACTTCTTTTCGGACCCTTTGGGTTCTAGTATTTAATAAATAATTGCATCGGTACCACTCGAACTTGTGGAGTTAACGAAATTAATAAATAAACGTATTCCTTTGATGTTTCGATTATACGTTTACAGTGACTGTATCTCACTCGCCCTTGTTCTATTCTATTCGTTTTCCTAGTCAGATGATTAAGTTTTCAGCTTGATACAGAATTCGGTTCTAATTGGCATCTGGAGGACTCGATTTTTCGTCACTAAACGAGGGACTACTGTGATGTGCCTGATTGTTGTGTTCCTTGTATGTTACAAAGATATGAATAGTAGCTTGTCTATTGTTACGATGATAATTAGGTGCTTGATGTTGAATTACAAAGCTGTAATTGACAATTTCTGACTTATGAAACTGAAAATTCCAGGCATACCCGTTGCTTAAATTAATATAGAGATGGTCGGTAAAACTCTTTCAGAAGTACAGTACTGAACAAGTTTATTCCACCACTTGAATACCATTGAAACGTTATCAAATTCAAAGTTCTTTAGCTTTGGTTAAATTCGTCAAAAATTGTTGAGACAGAAACTAAATTAAAGCTCGAACCACCTACTTCTTGACCTCTTTGGTCGGTACTCAAACGGCAAGTAAAATCCCTCCTCGAGGGGGAGTGTGTCAAATTCTACAAATTTTTTAATACTCGAGAAACGTAACAGCGTGAAAGCAACAAGTTTTACAATTTTAACGCGTAGCGTCGCAGAACTTGATTACTTCAAAACGACATTTTGCTCTTTGAGTGCTTGACGTAAATGAAATCGGCCAAAAGGGTCAACAACTAAGAGGCTCAAGCTTTAATTCAATTTCCGCCGTAGCAGTTTTGCACGAATGTTAACGAATTTACGGAACTTTGAATTTTGACGTTTCAGTGATATTTGAATTACATAATATATTCTTTGGCGGATAGTTACGGAGTTAAAAATTCGTTCGTCGCGAGCATCGTAAAACTCAATTTGAAAAGAAAAAAATTCAAATCCAGTAGAATGACGACTTGAGCCATCTATAATTCTGAAATACGCTCTGTCATATTTCAATTTCGCTAAAATGCCTGACGCGCGGCTAAAAAAAATGGATCGATCCGGAGCGGAGTCTCGACAAACCGAGGCGACCATTGTCAAACGCAGACGAAGTTCCCGATTCTGTACTTTTTCGAGAAATTAAAAAGCCGGAATAATGGAAACCTCGAATAATTTAAAACGCGCTGCGTCATATTTCAATCCCGTCAAAATACTTAACAAAGAGCGTAAAAAGGGATCGATTTAGCGCGAAATTACCCCAGCGTCTCCGAGCACTCGTAGAAATGGGAATCGTCGCGGCTCGAGTCGCCCCGGCCCCGTAACAATAGCGACGTCTTAAGCGTTGAATTCGACGGCGAGGCTAGCGGCGGAAAAAAATTACCCTGGGATTCCGTTCCTCGAGCCCACGATCCGTTCTTCCATTTTTCCGTCTCTTATTTGTACCGGGCGCACAATATCCGCCCTCGGAGCGTTCCGCGTTGCGTCTCGCGGGGGCCGGAACGTCGTGGAAAAATTCGAGGATAATAAAGATGAATGCTGCACGCACCGACTACCGCGTTTCTCCGTGTATTATGAATCATTATTAAACTTCCTTCTTCGACTACGGTTTTCAGCGCTGCACAATAGGCCAGACTCCATTCGCCGCGCGACAAAAGTAATTGACTGATCTCGGCGGAACGAAATTCAACCCGATGCTTCGGAGTCGCGAAACGAATCAAGCACGGTCACAGTCCGCGACGTTTGGATACAATTCGTGCAAAACGCCGCTCGGTTGGCCAAAGTTTAACCCTGGAACGCTTACGAGAGGAAAAGTTTAACTCCGTGGCTCGTATATGGAGCCTTTTGAAATTGCTTCAACTTTTTCAAAACGTTGCACCGGAGCTAGATTCTTTCCTTAAACCCTAAAGATTAGAAACGTATGCTCGGGTTTGAAGCCAGCTAAGAATGAATACGAACAGAAGAGAAGGTGGAAAGACGATCTTTGAGCATGACGCACCCCTGTTGGCGAGCATAGTTTTTTTTTAAAACAAACTTTGTATTATTTCTGTGGAGGCAAAGGGTGACACGCTCCCGCTTTTCAAAGTCGGGAATCGTACAATTAATTTTAAAAAGTTGTAAATGAATTCTGGCCCGCTGCGAGCCACGCCTCGGGAAAAGCGCGTTCCTCGAGCTGAATGCCTCGCCCTTTGTCGCCGGCTGACACCGTGTCTCTATGCCGTGAATCTCCGCGAGGAATAACTCGACCCGACTTCGATGCACAAAGAAGCACGCGTGCGAAGGACCTGCTTGGAAATAGCACGCGTGTTAAGTTACTCCTTTCAGGGGTTCCAGCGAGAGTTTCCGCTTCGATCTCGAAATAGCTAGACTGGGGAAAAGCGTAAAATACGATTTACTCGTCGAACGATCTATGTTTGCGTTAACCCTTTCGTTCCCAAATTATAAAAAATAAATATTTTTGCCTAAGGTAATATCGTACAGTAGAAGAAATATAAATCGTTGACCCGTAAGTCACGTTATTATACGAATTTTGTTATTTTTTCCATTCGAGTAACCACTGCGAGCGAAAACGGAATTTTTGTTAATATTGAGATCGACCTCAAAAATAAATTATATTTATTCAGCGGGGTTCGAAAAACCATCGTTTTATATTGCGCGGAATTTATTCAATAATTCGAAATATGCAGCCACATGGCCGCGAAGATGCAGGAGATTAAACTCGTAACTCTCGATAGGGGTGGGATTGTATCGCGAATTCCAAAGTAAGCAACGAACCAGTTCCGGTCGGCTGAATGAGAAAAATCGGAACTGGAAATTCTCAATTAGTCGGTGTTGGTACAAAATTCATTCCAGGAATCGATCTTTCGCGTTTCGAGCTGAGACTCGGCCACGCGTGAACCGTTCGACGAGGACAACGAACGTGATACAACCGGAAGCGAGCGGAACAGAGAGCTCGTCCGATACCGCATGCGCTCGGTCGCCTAACTTCAAAGCGACGCTACTCGCGTATCGACGCGACCGACGCTAATGCAAACTAAAAACTCGTGTATTTGTCATTTCGTGTTTGCAGGTATATTATCGTTGAACCGGCGATGTTTCACCGGCGAAAATAAATTCAAACGCGACCTTATTCGGACTATTTTTAATCCCGCGTAGTTGAAATTCCTCCGTGTATTTAAAAATGATTCGAACACGCTTGGTTTCCGTTCAATTGGAAAATTCTTGTCAATTAGTGCATCCTTCGCGTTTCATAGGATTCGTACGAGTCTGTATTTTCACAGTTTCCATTTTACCCAGGGCTTTGCGCACTATTCGAAGAATCTCGCGACGTTCATGCATTGTGTAGCTGCTCGCGACATTGCCTCGGAAATGTTACGGAAGATCAAACTTGGATGGAATTCGTGATACCGGGAGTCACGACATAGATCGAAAGGTCGTGACAACGAGACTTTTAGTTTTCCCAGTGACAAATGTCGTAACGTTCACTGTCATGGCAATAAAAATCACGGAATAATGTTCAGGGAACACGCACCATAAGTTACTCTTACCGAACTATCCGATAGATCTTGTCCGATTTGTTATAAATATAATCCGAGTTTAATGTGGAGGAGGATTGGACTGAAATTTACTGGAAGTGCCGGTGCTTTTTAAATTCCACGCACGAGTTGGAATCCACACAAAATACACGTTTCGTAAGAGGAAGCTTACGCTCGAACGTACTGTTCCGCGCCAGCGTAACGAGTTCGATCAGTAGAAACGTTGTCGTTTTTAGGTCTGGGAGCAATGGAGCCCGATATCGACTCGGGACGTGCGCGAACACGTGACAAGGCTAACTAAATAGCACGGTGCGCGTGACGGTATAAACGTCCTGGTGCCCCGTGATGAATTCGACCGGTAATTACTGAATGGTAATTACGCTAAAATGATAATGACGCCGCTTTCGCCGTACCGCTAGCATGTTTGCCAAACTATTCTATAATTTTACGCGCGCGTCGTACCGTACATTCGGTTATCCCTGTTACACGCGCGAAACCTGTTAATAGTAATAGCCCCAACGATGATAATAATAACAACAACTATCGTAATATCGTCGATTCGTCAGGATTTCGACCAGTGGACGACCGATTTACGCTTCGATTATCCCCACTCGGCGGTGCTTCGCCGACACTTTTTGTCGGGACGCTTAACAATCGAGGGGATCGGCGAAAAAAGGCCACATTTACATCGATTTTTATTTGTAACGTCCATTTTGACACCGTGTAACGCTGCACTCTGTCCCGAACAGAAATCTATTAACGCGGCGGCCATCGGAAACGAGATTTCTCGCTTCCAATCCGTCCAGGATTTTTCGATTTATTTCTTTGCCTTCGAGCGCTATCGATCAAATTCTATTTAAACAAAATACATAAGAGATATCATCGGTGGCCAGTTAAAATGATTATTTTTCCTAAAATTTAGCACGTCTGCCTATTTCCCTCCGTGAACAATTTTTCGCACGTTCGACGGAACATCGCGGACAATTGAATTGATTCACGCAGTCGTGCGAAAGAAATTTCGCGATTGTTATTAACGAACACGCGGCTACGTCAAAATTCCAAACCGATTCGAAACGAACAATCGTTCGTTTAAAAAATGATATGTAATAAAACGCGATAAGTAACTAGAATTTTAGGAGAATCGATTACCAGACGAAATAATTACCATTTCCTATCGACTTTCCAAGATTTAATCGATCCGCGGCGTAAGGGAAATTTCGCGATTGTTAATTTCCATAAGCGGCTCGTAAATACTTTTCCGCGTAGCCCGGGGGCGCGTTTAGGGTATTCGGGGGCGGAAGGTCGTCGAGGACTGGTCCCCGTAGCGCTCGTAACGTCGCAAATGGGATGATAATAATTATCGCGGGAACGAGCACTTTGCGGTGAACAACGGTGATCGCGGTAAAACATTAATGATAATGGCATCGTTTTCTCGAAATTGCCGCGGCGGTGGGGCGCGAACGCGTAATTTTATACAGTCCGATGCCCGGGCGTCCGTCTATTCGATAATCGCGCGGGGCTCGTGAGTGCCAATTAGGCACGTTTTAAGTCGCGGCAGCCTCCCTCGTCGGGCTCGTCTAATTCGTTAGTGCGTCGTACTTCGTCGGATATCCGCGCGAATCCGTTAACGAACGGGCCAACTTTGCTCCCCCGGCCGGACACGTTTGCAACGAAGCAATTTCGCGGGACAATCGGTGGACGACGAGCCATCAATGATATCGAAAGAACGAGAGCACAAACGCGACTAATTGGAACCGTGGACCCGCGCCAAAGTTCACTCGTCGGAACCCCGGTAATTCTCGTTTATAAAGGCCTTTGTAAGAGAGAAGGCACACGCCCATCGCGCATGTCACTCCTATCCGTCGCTATTACACAAGGCGGCTTGTAATTAAATTCCCAATTAAATTATAGCTTGGTCAACGTCGATCGACTATTTACGTTTCGCGTTGCGAGTTTCGGAGGCGATCGACGCAACGCGAGACCACCCCATCGACGTTATTAACGTCTTTTGGTCGCGGAACCGTCAGTCGACGCCCCGTTTAAGATTCTCATTCCAGGCACGATAACGGCCAGGTAACCGAGACGCCGGCGACGCCTTGGAAAGGAAAGGCCGTGGTTTAATTATCTTCGCCCCCCCCCCGTCGACGACACTGCCACGTCGACGTCCTTACCGGCCGCCGCTGCTCGACGACGTGACACCGTTTCTAATTCTACGGGGCCCCTCTCCCTCCTCCCGTCCCGGCCTCTTCTCGCGGCCGATTACATTATTAATACCAACGCCAAGGCAAGCTGTCGTCGCGGCGACAAGTTTTTGCGAACGTCTCTCGCTGGAACGACGGAATATGAATGCGCGGGAACCGGCCCCGGGGAGAATTCGAATTAGCCGCGTTGACCGGGAACACGGCCGCGAGACTCATTTTCCTCGCGAGGAACGCGATGCGTCGAGATACCGGAACTGACGTACGAGCGGGAATAAATAAGGGCGCAGAGATTCGCAGAGCTGGTAAGATTGGAGTAGCTGTTACGAGTTTCCGGGGCAAACCCCGGAAACGGGTCGTTTGAATCCTCGAAATCTCGCGGAATTAAAAAGTTTCGCGTTCTCGAAACTTTATGCTACTTTTGTGACTCGAAACCGGTGCGAGCACCGGTGAATAATTTGGATCTTATTCGAACCTTTGTCGGTAATTGCAGAGCAAAGATAAACTATCGTTTAAGAATCATTGTTGCATGTAGGAAACCATCAAAAATTGTTGATGTTAAATACGTAGTTATGCAGACAAAGTCGGGATATTTTGCATCAGCGATTTAGAAAACCGATACGCGGTAAGCAATGCTTTGAAGTTTCAGCCAGCGGCTGCGGCCAGACGGATTCCGATAATTCGCATTTAGATTCGCGAGGCGTTCGTGGTATGCGTCCGTAGGGAACAATCATAAGCCATAAAATGATTAACAAAGCGACGGAGGAGCACGGTGTTCCGAAAACGACAAAGGTTAAAACGTCAGCTGGAAAATGGAATATCGATCGCGTCGAAATCGCATCCTAAAACCAGAGCGGAGCAACCAGGCCACCGTATCGAGATCGAACGGATTTAGACGTGTCATTTTTAGTCAATTCTGTTCTACTTCGCGAAACATCGCTATTTTTCTTTTTTTTTAATTATTATATCGTTGTCATCTGTCGTTAATCGTAACTTTCACTTTCAACGATTATTCCGATACACAACGTTAACCTTCGACCATTGGAATGAAAATAGTAGAAAGCTATTTGACTTAATGGAAATTATAAATATTCCAAATCATCGATCGTTAACAGTGTCAATCTGTTTTTAGCTACGGAATACACTACCGAAAATGTCGAAACCTGTTGAGCGACTTCCATAAATCATTACATCGATCAACGGGTCGTGCGTTTACGAACACTATTCGTTCTGCTAATTCCATTTTTCGCGGGTTCCCTCCCACTATTCGCGGTCGATACGCAAATCCACCGGCTTCCTGTCCGGAAAAATCCGTGGCGCCGAACAAATCGCGCCTCTGCGAGCGATAATAAGCGGGATCCGTTTTAGGGGGTTGGTGGACGTATCGACGAGCACGCTTAGCTGATTTGATTTCCACAATTTCCTGGGGAGCCGCCGGATTGTCATGCGGAACCCGAATCGAGCTATAATTTAGAGCGTGCGTCGAAAAGAGAGGGAAAGAGGGGACACGACCAGGGAGAGAGAACAGGAAGATGGAGAGAGACGACGGCGGTGCCAGAGGGTGGAAAGTGGGAAGCGGTAGAGCGGAAAATAATGCAGCGTGCAAAATTACAAATTACACGCTACAGGAGCACTAGGTCCCCTCCCAGTAGCGGTAGAGGGGCACCGTTCGTTCCGTTGATTACACAAACAACATTCGTCGTCGCGCAGAGGGAGAGAACCAGGGAGAGAACGGGTTGCCGGGGAATAAGGGATGAGGACCGCGAGCGGGCGGGGTATCAAACGTAGTCGTTACAAAGCTGGCTATTAATCTTTATTACAAACAATCCTCCGCGTTAATTCCGTGTAATTTGCCGCCAGTCATGCTCCGCGACATCCTTTGCCTACGGGACGTCGTCTGCGCGTTGCTTTCTCGCGGACCGCGAAACGTTTTCGATTTAATCGTCTCCCCGGCCCGAGGGAATCGTCTACCGTTTCTCTGTAAATTGTAACAGCCGTTCCGAGAGAGCGGCTGATGATAAATACAGCGGGCGTTAAATATCGGTACCGCGGGGCCCCTCTAAATTTTACGAGAACCTCGCCGAGCGGTTCGATCTCCCGTGAAAGGGGCGCGAAATTTTACGACCGCCATTACGCCCGCTTTACGTCTTCGTTACCCTCCGCCTTTGCACGCTCATCTTGTCCGTTTGATTCTTCCCGGAACCTGACGCCCGCAAAGGAAGTTTGCCGACCGGGATCCGCTTTGGTTCGCAAAATGTCGCAAAACTGTGGATATCGTCGATTACCATCGTCGGCGGTCGCTGGGCCCGTCAAAGGGCACCACGCTCTGCGCATTTAAATCTCTTACGTCGTCGCGAGTTAACGAACTTCCCGTTTGGCAAACTTCGTCGACTTCTCCCGATCGCTCGAGGATGGTTCCGCGGTCAGATAGAGATTTAGTTACTCGGAACTATTAGTTTCGTGAAAGAACCGAGGGTAAATCAAGCGCGAGCGCAAAGAAAATACAGCACGCCGAAGCGAACGAATATTAATAATACGCTAAACCGCGAGGGAAACTAAAAAGGCGCGGAAAGAACGCGAAAACGAAAAGAACGAAAAGTAAAAAGGCGATCGTCGGAAAAATAAAAGCAGAACGGAACGCATTTAAAGTGCACGGGGCTGGAAAGGCAAAGGTAAATTTGATCCGTGTTTGTTTAAGAACTTCCGTTTATCGAATGTCCGCCCCATTTCGCCGTATCTGCGAGCGGAATTTTACCATCGAGCGCGATCCGGAGTTACGCTTGCGTTAAGGGGCGTCCACGAGCGCGGAAACAGCCACGAACGATCGGCGTGGATAGAAACAACGAGCGGGGAACCTTCAAGGATGATGTTCCCGACGATAAGAAACTAGCCGACCCCGTATCTCGCCGTTTCGACGACCTCGAGGAACGTTCCGGTCGCTTATCCAACCGGGCAAAAGGGTGGAAAAAGCGCGAACGGGCTTGGAGACGCTTTTACTTCCCGATGTACACGCTCGAACTCGCGTCGAAACGTCTACAAACACCTGCTATATCGTCTGTAATGTTTGCACCGACTCCGTGATACTTCGGGGGTTATAACGTGGCACTGTGCCGTTTTTTGCTCGAACACGTCCCGGCCCCGGCATCGATTTCGCATCTACCGAGTGTCTCGGTCGTAAGCCGAGCGGGAACGCCGCCGGGAAAGGACCTCCATTATCCGCGCTCCACTTTTTCCAGCGACGTTTCGCGCCGCGCTAGTAGTTCGTCGTTTGCGGAAACAGCGAGTCGTAACGCGACGAAATTGCCCCGCGTACGCTTCGAATTCCGCGCGCCTCCTGTTTCCCGTTTCCGAACCGCCGAAACCCACGGTGTTTCTCGATTTTTCAAACTTTAAAGTCGGTCCGCGCCGCCATTTTGCGGGCAACTTTCGGAGCCGAAGATCCCACGGTCGTAACTTTTTCGTTTAACGCTCGCGCGGCTATGGGGACGCTCGAATCCGGTAGGACCGCTGACATTTTGTTTTTTAAGAATTTTTTATTTTGGAAAAAGAAACCGTCGATCGTCGGTCTGAGAGTCTGAACAAATGGTTCTGTTCTGAAAGAAGGTGGTCGTGGCGGGGGCTAAAGCAACGCAGATTACTCATATTTCTCTAAATTATGGAACCAGACAAGATTAAAATTTTCTATCTTGAACGATGATGAATGGCGTACAGCATTGTTGGCTGTAAGTTGCATGCAGCGTAACAAATTTTTTATCGGAGGTATGAGCGTGTATATGCGGACTTCGACGAATGATAGTCGACAAATCTGGACGGCGTTAACAAATGGAAGGCTAGTTTTTCATGTCGTGCATATACAATAAGAACCCGGGGACGATAAACGAATACGAAATATAGTATGCAGATTAGATAGAAATGATAACGGAAACACTGGTTGTTTTTCGAATGATCAATATCTAAGTCGAAAGTACGGTTAAACTTTGGACCGTTGATATTTAAGCAAAAAGTAGTAATAAATACGTGTGTATGCACGTAAGATTCTTTGTTAGATAGTTAATATTGTTGTTGATACTAAACTTAATTAATAGTTAAGTAAATTAATGGTCGATCGAAGTGAGTAATGAGAAAGTCGAGTTCGGACGTGTAGCGTAGAGTACAGCGTCTGACCAATATTCGCTGTTACTACTTAGGAAAGCGTTTAAAGGCGTTGACAGTGATATGTTACTATTGCCTTTATCAACGTGTTTTAGCCGTAGGAAAGTTAGATTGATGGGAAAAAGATAACACCATGAACGGTATTATCAATCATTATAAACGGTAACATAAGTAGAAATCATGAATAATGGTCGGACGTATTAGCAAAGTCGTACTCGATTGTACGCGTACGCACGGGATTCTTAAAGTAAATTTTCTCGAAAATGGAACTTGGTATTAAACAATTGCGACCCCACGTTTTCCATCCCCTTTTGCATAATATATCACCCCACGTCAAAATGAACCTTTATCCGATTCAACTTGCATAAGTAGAAAATATCAAACGATAAATTCTTTAGGTATTAACGAATCAATATTTGTGCTTGGTTGCGAGGTACGTAAATAAATTTCCTATATTCGACGTACAAAACTTGTGCACCCTTATTTTTGTTGGTGGATCGATCAAAATATTTTTACACGAGTAGACCCGAAGCCCTTCGAAGGTGATAATTTTAGAAATATATGAAAACTCTTTAATTCCCCTACACGGGACTTTTTCGCTGTTTTTCACACTCTTCGACGAGCGAATTTCTTCTCGCGTTACAATTATTAATGCAGCCAATAAGAATATTTCCCAGTGTACGTACTCCAGATATTTGAGATCCCCAACTTTTCCCTCCAAGCTAATCCTATTGGAAGTCCCCGCAGCCTCTTTCTCGTGGTCCGTACTGGCGCAGGGGTTCGTTCGACGTCGAAATTCCCTTCAATTATTAGCGAGCAATCCCGAAACGCGTAACCCCGTAACGAACGACACCGGGACAGTGCAGCTTCTCTATTTATGGACTGCGATCGATCCCTTTCGCTTTCGTCGGACGAAATCCAATGAATCTCGCGCACGCACGTATTAAAGTTTCACGCGTCGTTGTTGTTCTCGGTGAAACGAGGTACGTGCTCGCCACATGGAACGAGCTACCCGGTGTCGTGTTTCGCGCCAACCGGAAAACTCGAGGGCGATCCGGGGCTAACTAAACAGTCGTCAAAGGAGCGGGGCTTAAAACGCGATAGCGCGTAGACTTAAGAAGTCCGCGAAACCCGGCCGCCAGTTTTAGCCGCGGTAAACCTAACTTTCGCGGCGACCGTACAATGTGGAAGCCAAGACTACGCCTCCCCTAATTACTAGAAATTATTCATGAGCTACAACGTTCCACGGAGTGCTCGCCTCTCTGCTCTCAGCTCTCGCGATCCGCTTAGCGTGCCAACCGAGTTTGCTGCTTCTTCGTGCTCGCGTAGCTTACGTAACACTCCCGGTTTAAAACGCGATATGGAATTTTTCTTTTCAGGTGTATAACCGATGAAAGAGAAATATTGATCAAGTTTACCCATGGGGACGCGGAAAACTCTGGCAGCGGAGCATTCGAAACTATTGTTCTATGCATAGAGAGACTGACGTTAGTAGTCGATGCTCCGGAGTGATTTATTTATTTATCTTGGGGTTTGCATCCTTTATGCACGTAGCAAAAACAGTCGCGTTGCGAGAGTATGTAATCACATAGTGTTTTATGTGGCCCGTGGTATATTATAAATTATTTAATCAAAATGCTCCAGACATCTTTTACCGAAGCAGTGGTTTGTATATTTTATACACTTGAATAGTTAAGATACTGTAGTGGTTTCTTACGACCATAATAACTGTGCTTCGAAAGGGCGCATAATGCAAGGAATCAACTGAATGTTTCAGCTATATAGAAATTAAATCTTAATTGACTGAACAGTTAGAAAATATACCTTCCATCTTATTTCTAGAAGCAGACGTAGTTTCCTGTCTCTGTGTTTCGTCTGCTTATCGTTTCTAATTCAGAGTTCTATTCATAGTCGTGGCTAGACCAGCCAAGTTGTCCGACGATGGATATTTCGTGCATCGAAACAAACCTGGAGGTACAAGGAATTTTAACATAAATAATATTTCGTTCGATGGCTGACCGTAGAACGTAAAGAAAAATACGTAGTACATAGAACAGTTTGGCTTTCCATTACTTTGCTGGATATGAATTTCCTTCGTGGAATCACTTCTGCATCGCATAAGAATTCTTGGAGCCAACAACTATTTCCGATATTTATGCGAAGAAGATATTCTATATTTTACCACTGGATCGATAATTAATCTGTTTCAACAGTAGAGTATGTCAAAGTACCATTATTCCATCAAAAAATCTGAGGCATATAATTTTTCTAAGAATAAATTTGCCATCGCTCGATGAGAGTAAATATAACAGCAGTTCATAAAATACGATATTCCGCAAAGTATTATTGAACCAAGAAAAGAGAAAATGAGGAAGGTACATCACTATAAAAATAATAACGACCACATCAAAAGCAGTAAAATTATCACAAAAAGATATTGAAAACGGAATAACGAGATGGATGGCACGGGAAGTACCGAGGGAAGTAATTTTACAGCGCTTAAAAAGAAAAAGAAGCCCGACTCTTTCGAAGGGCATCGAAGTTTGTTTGGTTATCCCAGAAAAATATATAAAAGCTGGACTGACCGATGGGAAATAATAATTTGGTTAGATAAAAGAAAAATGAATGGATTTTCATTTATGAGGAAGAAACTTTGCCGCTTTGCAATTGTTATTTTAATAACGTTCTTCTAATTTCGTTTTCCACAGAATCTGAAATTACGAATTTCCAAAATATATCTTTATTACCAGAGCTCGAATTCCCGCGGGAATATCAAATCCTCCTATAAATGGTCCTATAATGAACATCGTAGCTTTGATACAAAGTGATGTTTCCATTATTTTTAGTGATAGGAAGATAAAGTTAGAAACGCAGAGGCGCTATTAAATTTCCGATACTTCGTGGTCATCGACGTTCTCTCCAACAGAGTTACATATTTCTATTGCTGTTTATGTCTCGTATGAAGACGAATAGGGAGCAGAGGAATATTTTATTTTTATCTGGAATAATTTTGTGAGAATTCAAGCTTTGGCCAGCTAGATCGAGCAAATGGCCCCGTGGGGGGGGTCCACGATTTCGCAGAACGACCGAGACCGAGCGTTTAAAGGCCGTGAGGTCCCAATCACAGGAACCGAAACTTCTTAACCCAGTTGAGTTCCTCTTCCGCGAGCTTTCATGCGCGTCTAACGAACGCGAGTTTACGTAAGTGCGATACGGTCACAGGTTTATGCACTCGTGACTGTGCACCGACAATATCAGCCGGGTGAACAGCATAAACCGACGGAACAAGATTTCGGGCTCTTTGGTATCGAACACCGAGGCAAGCTCGACGTCAGGCTATACACGACGAAGATAATCCACTGCTAAGCTCGCTCGATTCGCAAAGACTCCGCTAGTTTGTTTGAGGATTTGCTATTTCGCTCGACTTCCTTCCGCCTATCGCCGACTGCTCTACCCTCGTCACCTCGCCTCTCCATTCGCGACTCCTATCATCTCCTTTCTCTGTTTCTCTGCGAGCTATTACCGGCGTCGTATCGCGCGAGGCTGCTCGACGCGCCAGTTTTCCACGAGACGAAACAGTTCGCGAGACTTCGCAACAGAACGAACCAAAAAGAGAGAGTGAGAGAGAGAGAGAGAGAGAGCACACAGAGGAGAAGATCTAAGAGGAACAATAAAAGCGAAAGGGAGCCAGGAGAAAGAGCACGAGACAGAGGCAACCTTTTGTTGTCGGCCGAACAACGAAACATTGTTGTTCGAAGCAGGAAGCTAGCTGCCGCGCGGCGATAAGAAAGAATTCGGGTCTTTATCTCGCGAGCTGCCTACCTTGCAGCACGAAAATCCCTTCTGCGATTTCGTTGCCGACGCCTGAAAATAATTCTACGCGCTGTCTAAAAGGATGCAACCGTTCCCTTCGGGCGTGCACCTTTATTTCCAGAAAAAAGGCTCGCGCGAACGAACAAGAATCGCGACAACTACGATCCACGCTCCTCCTACGTCTCTCTTATAAAATCGCAGCTAACTTTATCGAAATTAGTTGCTTAATAATATTCGAAGTGAATGAAGTTCCGTCGTACCGAGAGATTTGTTGTTTCGATTTTGTCCGGCCATTGGAATAAAATTGGCCACGGTGCGTCGGAGTGACGGGAATAAATTGATATTAATAGCAATTCGCCATCTATTCCGGCCGAATATCGGTGTTGCTGTCCGTCGATGAAGACGCGCACTACGTTGCAATGAAAATTGCGAAACGCGATCCCTGCGGAAGGTTTTTGACTGAACGCGTCGGATTTATAGATTAATAAATCGCACGGCTGAATTCATTACCGGCCACGCACGGCAGGACCGTTCAAAATTGCTTTCGTACCGATACTGTTTTCGCGATGCCGCTACGGCTGACCCAGGAAACGAGCATAAAAATGGCGCTGCGTGCCTCCCGTCGATTCGTTCCAATTCGAGCGGGCGCTGATTTCACGGGGGAGAACGGAATATAAAAAAAATGACGAAGAGAGGTCGAGGGAGCGATACCACCTGGCGTCAACCTATCAGCTCGATTATATCATCGTTTCGCACGAAACCGCGGAAAATATTCGACTCCGCGATCGTCCACGAAAGAAACCGACACACTTCTCGTTCGCCTTTTTTCACCCGACATTTCATAATTGCGTATTTTCCACGGAATAACGGCGCATTCGTCGCGACGATTGGACGGCGAATGGACAAACTCGATTCCATCGCATTGTTGCGTACGGGAACGCCATTTTCCGACTGGAAATCGATTTCCATTCACTACGACGCAACACTTCGATCATAATGGTGAAAAAAGCGCGCAAGAGAACGTGAATTTCCGTTTACTTAAGCCGCGATACAAAGCATTAAGGAAGCCCGATAGACGAGCACATTTTCCTGTTATTAATGAACCGTTCCGAAAAGGAGTTTGTAAAACGACCAGCTGAAAGGTACGTTTTTCATGGAGCAAGTACTCGTCAGAAATTCTGACTTTTCGTCAACCCGAAATAACATGGCTCTTTAACCTTTTGGCGGGCGCGTATACGCAAATATTACGACAAAGTCGGGTTTTCATAATATTCGTTTCCATGAAAGAGCCCCCGCTCGCGATTACTTTCCGCTCCTATTTCCGGAACAAATTCTCCTCCGCGAAACAATCCGAATTAGCGGGTTAAATAGTTTTGTCGACATGGGTTATTGTTAGTTTAAAATGGCGAACAAACGCGTTGCAACGAATGTTGTAAAAAACTAGCGTCCTCATTGTTGAAAATTTTCCGGGGAACAATTTTGAATAATGCTTTCGAAAAGAATGGGAGGAAAGGGAAAAAGTTGGATCATCCACGTTTGGCTGTGAAGTATACAAAATACTAAAATAAACAAAGGTGTCGTTGGTTTACTACTTTACGTTAAAAAAGAGAAGTTAGAGTGTCTTTTAAAATCGTTCTAATTGCCAAAATTAAAACGAGAAAGTTCTGCCAGAGGCATTCGTGCACGAGTATCGCACGGTGAGTTCTTACGTCAAGCAATAGCGTGCAAATGAACCGTGGCTAATTAGTTACCCAACGCACGTGGTGTAATTACTGGCCTGTCCGCGCATCGGTTTACCAGTTCCACTGATTTTACGCGGGCCTCGAGCGAAGGAACGTCCGCTCGCTCGTCCCAGTCTCTCGAGTCTCTCGATTAAAACGTTACACGAGTCGCATATTCGTCCCAGAAAATATGAGCAGGTCGGAAACTTCGCCTAATTAGATTCGAGTGCCACTGATAAACACAGATGTCTCGTTTAATTCATCCGCAAACCCGCTGGACGTTTTACAAACTCAAATGGGATTCGAAATATGCACAGAGTGTCTCAACAGGTTGAACATTCGTTCATTTATCGAATCCCAATTTTATAAAAAACATAATCACCTATAATTTATCCTCTATTATCGAGCAATGAAGATACTGACAATTAGTTAACTATTTAATTAGGGATTAGTTGAGTCACTTTGCACGCCATCCATCAGTTTCAATGTCAGAATGCAATAACCTGTACACTGTATTCTTGAAAGGAGGGAGGATATTGGAGCTGGCACTTGGTTTGCGTCCATTTCGCCGTCGGATCGTCGTTTGTTCCGAAAGAGGAACCTCGTCCCTCAGGATTCTCGCGTCGGTATTGGCTCTGGTCAGTGAATGGCGTGTACGTGGCATGATCTGAAAGGCGGTGCTCCAAAATAGAGAGAAGCTCGAGTCCCCGGCAACGGCGTGCCTTCAGAATATTCACGTGCTGGCTGGCATTCATCGTCTTCACCAACGGAACCGAGGGAAACAAGAAGCAACCGCGGTGTTTCCAGCAATTTTTCCCGGGAAGAAAAGCAACCGCGACGGAACGTTCGTCGATACGTCGATCGGGTTTCCCCTCGTTTCCTTTTCGGTTCGGGAACGGAACAGATTCGCCGGAAAGTCGCTTCTGCTAGCAGAGACCATCTAATCCACGCTAACTTTGGACTCTCTTAAGCTCAACGTAGACTGAAAGGGCTCTGCGATAGTCACGTGCCACTATCTTTATTCGAAATCTACTTTCGTTCTCTCTATCAGAAATCTACGGTCATCTTCGATTCTGAACGCTTTCAGTTCGAAAATCGTAGAGAAAATGATTTAATAGAATTTGCAACAGTCACGCATGTTAAGAAATCGATAACTACCGATAAAATAAAGGATCGAGCGACACATTGATGCCGGTGAGTGTCATCTGGAAGCTCGCTATTATTATGAGGATTGCTCGCGTTACGGATCGTTGCTCGCCAATAGTAGGATTTGTTCGTGTTCCAGTTCATTGGTCGGCAATCAAATTTTTTTTTTATAATTAGCCTTAAAAAATTGGCTCGTTGGAGTGCCAGATTGGGTTCAGCTGGTGGCCTGTATCACATTGCTGTACCCAATCAGGAGCTCGCTCCTCCCAGTTTTTTAATTGCTCAGCTGACCAATTAAAAAGAAATATTTGATTGGTGGGCAATGAACTGGAACGTGAACTCTATTGGCGAGGTGCGATTCGGAACATGAGTAATCCTCGATCCAATAATCGCCAGATGACACCGTAACTGACGAAATTCCACGGTAGTTCGCTCGTTAGATACTCGGAATTAGGATCGTCCAAGTATCGCGGGGGCGTTTGATTGTTTTCCGTGCTTCAGCGACGGGCCGTATCAACTGGGCGTTGTATTTCATTTTTACCGTAAGGCCCTATCAAGACCAAGAGCCATAAATTATCTCGGGCTCCTGGTGGCCCTCCGATGCAGTCTTTCCGACGCGATAAAGCGCATCGATCGCGACGTTCGGTCCCGCAGGATAAATGCTCGTCGGTCGGGCTGTGTGCGCCGTGCATCCACCGAATGGCGCGATGGTTTATTCGTGCACAGCCTCGTCCAGCTCATACATAAGCGAAGCTCCGGCTGTGTACGAATAAATAAACCGATATCCCGGCGACGGAACGACAAAAATTTCAGCCCCCGGCCAAATGACGCGCTTCAACGTCCACCGAAGCCGCGGGTGCGCTCAACAACGCCCGGGATTCGTCTCTTTGTTTCGACCCTTCGTATTAATTCCTCCGTGTCCTCGCGGATATACACCGCCCGCTATTGGTGGAATCACGTTTAATATCCACTCACCAATATCAATTAACCAGAAACGCAAGCTTCGCTTAATTAAAGTCGAATACCACCGATAAAAACTAATGTTCGTAAAGCATCGTCGAAAGAACGCGTGGTTTTACGGTCATTCCAGATCGAATCGATTACTTTTGTGCCTGGAGGTCATGAATTCCCCATAAAGATCGTAGATAGAATCGTAGACTCGAAACGACTTTTATTTTTCCGAGCGCGGCAAGTGTAACGAAATTTAAAAGTATCCTTTAATATCTTTTTACAATTTCGTGCATCTAATGGCAAATTATTTGCTCAATTATTGGCGGAGTAATTACTTTCATGAGCGAGACACTGGGAAATTGAGTTCCTTGTAAAGTGTCTGGCCAGCGCGTGAAAGTTAACGAGCCTTAATAAGGATGGACATCTGGTCTTTTCGTTAATGATCTTAAACGGAAGGTTAAATTGATTAGCACTCCGAGACCCGCCAATGTTATCGTGTTGAACGTGTTTAATTCTGGAGTAAAGTCGAAAATAAAACATACTTATATTATATTAGATGCTGAACTGTCTGCTACATTATCTCATTACTTGGAACATAAGTATATCCCAAATTAGATTTAACGCTTAAATAATTGAGATCCCTTGGCATTTCGAAGCTCAAACGCTTACGAAAATTCGAAGATAATCAACGATCCTTGAATAAAGCTATATAATATGCGAACGTTTGGTCGTTAATCGTATAGGCATTCCGAAAATTGCGTGAAAAGCTAGACTCCATGGTGCAGCAAATTCAATAAGCGTTAAGTGTCGCGAAAATGTGTTGGGAACCTCGTCGAATGTGTTAAATTCGAGCAGCTATTGATCGATTCGAATTCAAACGCGATAAATATGTTACGATCCGCGCATATATTAAATATAATAATGCAAACATCTATTAACGGTGCATATGATACTTGCATCGCCAGCAAGTGCCGAAGCATATTATAAACATAGTTCTGTAGCAACAGGTGAACTACAAAAAACGAAATGTGTGTTTGTCGCGTCATAAGTTAGCAATAGAAACAAAAACACGGCGAAACTCTACGACTGTATTTCACAAATTACTGGCACACCAATGTACTCTAGTTTTACATCAGGTACCACAATTGTATGATTATTAGTTTCGCAAAACGTCTCGTGTAACACCATTACGAACTTCTACGCTATTCGGTGTACGTAGATGAACGGAAATCGGTCGAACCAAAAGTGTTGGAAATAATTGCAGCCTGGTACAATAAACCTATAACTGTCCGCCATTGTAAATGCAACCTTGGATACAATGAAAGTTGATTGCCGCGTATTCTCTTAATAGGAGAAAACCGATCGAACAGAGCACCGGCCTAGGTGACAAATAGCCTGAATTTGTCATCGGCAGAAAAAGTACTATAAACTGGAGACCAGTCGATTTGTAAAAGTCATCCTCTGGAATAGTTTCAACGGCATGACGGATTAGTTATTTATGCGGAACACGTGGCTTGGATAGATACACACGGACGTATATCCATCGACACAGGACAATATCACGCGTGGATGTAAAAGACTAATAATTTTAAATAAATAGATTTTTTGGAGATCGATGCGTGACAGTATGGATCATGGAGTGTCGCTTCTAGACAGGTCAACCCGTTTTCATTGTCAAGATTTATTTAAAATACTAAATTAAAGTAGAAAATCTAGAGTCAGAAATTTCATATCGCAGACTTAACTACTTAAAATATTATTTTATTCGAACAAAATTACGTCTAAAATTATTACTGCTGTCGGATAGATAACGTTTAAGCGGATAACAGCAAATCTGGATATTATAGCGAAGAAATCGACCGTTAGTAAAATATCAACGCGTCCATTGCATATTTTCAACGCCACCGCGTCGGCACTCATCCTCCAACAACGCCTCTTCCACCCACTCATCCTGATAGCTGCACCGTCAGTCGCAGCTGACAACGAGAGCGGAATAACAACGGAATTTGCATACGATCCAAGATCTATTTCGCGTTGCAAAACTTTTTCCCCCGTTTTGACGTTTCGATCCCGGACGTCCACCGTTTCGAATCCTGGCTGCACACGCAAAACTGCACCGTGTAATTTTTTAACGTTTTTTTAACGTAAAAGAGAACAAAGTATTTACAATAATTTTGAATATAACGTGTTTTTGATTTTCGCGCGATGTCAAAATGTACGACGGTGAATTAGAAGCGAGTTCTCTGACCGAGAGGGGAAACTACATGCATGGTTGTAACGGATACACAGGACCGATCCTTCTGACTTCGGATCAATACCAAGTGCTTCAAGGGAAATGCTCTGTAGTAAGTCCTCGAGACATACAGCCAATTCGAACTATTAATTCCAGGACCACTAATTAGAAACGCAAGCCAGGAAGTTCTACAGTGATAACAGCAGCGCGCAAGTGATTTGATTTGTAACGTGTCTTTGCAAAAAGAGAACAAAATTAGAAACTAAGAAAAGTAAAGACGAAAGTTGCGGTGAAACAGGACGGCTTCGACTAGAATCGAATTCAAAGCTACTCTAAATTTCGATTTTGTCTAATTCCATTATTTAACGTAAACATAAATATCCCGGGCGGGAAAAGCGTTTTTCCAAGCGTTTCGATTATTCATAGAACGCGGCGATCGTATTCATCGTTTCGAGCGGACGTTCTTCGCGCGTCGTATCCTCGAGGTTCTCTTTGACTCGAAGACGGCACCGACGCTCAATTATTTACACGCACTGGCGGAATGGCGCGTACACCCAGCGCGAAAAACACGACGTTCGCGGTGAAATAGTAATGCGGCGTTTTACATTTCATGCGACCGAACGACGGGCGCTCCGGTATTATTCAGCAAAGGGAACGCGGAACCGAGCCTCGAGGCTGCCTGGGAACTTTTCTTATTTCGACACCGGAAACGTCGCGCGTGTGCCTTTGGCGACCAGGCGAGAGGTGCGTCCGCGACTGCGAATATCCGGTAGACGCGTCGGGTTTACGAGATTAGACGAGAGAACGAGAGAACGAGGCGTAACGAAACTTTCCGCCGTCGCGATATCCCCCGACCCTCCGGGACGCGCCCTTCCGGCCGCCCTTTCTCGCCTAACGGTCGCAGCGCGTTGGTTCTTCCACGAGTTTCCGCGCGGTTACCGTCGCTCTCCTTTACCCGCCCGTTTCTTCGCGGCCAGCTCGAGGAAAAAAATATCCCGGGCAAATAAATATGCCCCCGTATTCTTTGCCAAGGCATTGTGGTCGGCTCGGCGCAGTAAAATACGGCACTTTTATTATCCCGTGAGTTTTAGCATGGCGCGTCGCGCACCGCGGCCAGAATAAACTCTCGAGACGGTAAACTCGCGGGCGAAACCTATGCGCCGAGCGAACCAGACGGTATCTTCCGAACTCGTATTTCCTATTTATCACGCGAACTTTTCTTCCTCTTTCTTTTTTTTTGACTCGGAACCGCGAGGCACCCCGTCCGCCGGAGTAGGCAGGAATTTGGCTGGGAAACCGATTCCGAGAACGGGACGCTGGATATGAATTATTCGGTTAACGCCAGGGGGGCTAAAGCTCTCCCGTTGCTGCCGGAATGTTTTGAATTAATGAAAAATGTATCCCGGTGCGTTGCGAAACCTTTAACTCCGGCGATCCCGAACACTCTTTTTTAAGTTCACGGCGCAGTTATCAAGGAGATTTTTTATTTTTTCTTTCCGTTGCTCCGCGCACGGCGCGGGTTTAGTATCGCAAACATTTGCGCTCGGCAAACGGTAAATTTCCGATATTGGTAAAAACACCTCCTTCGGGGGAGTTAGGGGTATCGCTTTGTAATCGCTGGAAAAACAACGAAATTGAACGAACGGTACGGAATCGTGGGAGATAGTACCCGGTGGAACGACGCGGAAGAAGGAATTTTGGTGTTCGAAGCCTCTGTTTTAAAAGCGTGTTTATCGATTTTTTTAACGAATATTTTTTAACGAATTCGAGCATCGAGAGCATACAATTGTATCGAAACAAAAACTCGGGATGATTCTATTTTGTATTAATAATAAATTAAATTATTCGGCTTTGTTTACCAATTAATTGAGAATACCAACAACAACATTCGTTATTATTAATGATAACATGATCATTATTAGGCCATAATGAAACATCAACACGAAGCATCTCATTAATATTAATAATAGTGAATTTTGCCGATGCTAATAGTTATGTTAATGATTATAATTAACCAGTAAACAAGGCAACTTGATCGAAGTCCAATGTTTTATTATCTTTTCGCTACTACCATCATTCGCGATTAACCCCAATAAATTCATAAGTTCTTTTGCCATCGAATACGAGCAGGAAATAATCATAGTACACCCCCATATATCAGCAATCAATATTACAACCAAACTACCCGAAATTATTAGAGACAAGGAATATTATTCGTACCCAGAGACCATTCCACTCCCGTCCCGATATAAATTTTCCGGTTTTATTCGTCGGGACGCTAATAAAGAGGGCTGGGCTCACCCTCCGCGGACTATTAAAAGCAGAGAAGGTCGGGTCGACATTTCGGTTGCCATCGATTCCACTTTCCGTCGCTGTCGTAGGACATTTAGCGAGCGTCGCGATGCCAACGGTGCCGCGACCGAGAAGAACAAACGAAAAACGGTGGCGAGGGGCAAAAAGAGAAAGAAATTAAAAAAAACGAAGAAGGGTGAAACTCGGCCCGTACTCTCGTTAATAACTGGACTCGACTCGATTATGGTCGCCACGGGCGCATTGGCCGCTTTAGCCTTGGCGGTCGCATCGAACGAGGTGGCTGCTAATGGGCCGGATATGGATGAAAAATTATCTCGGCTTAATGCTCGCCGCCCTTTTTTCGTTATTACCTGAATTTTAAGGCACCGCTGGGAGCATCGCGGCGCTCGTTGCAAGAACGGTACGCCGTGCGTCGTTCATAGGCTCGACGGTGTAATTCATTCGGCGATTAAACGTTTGATCGGCGGACCAACCGTTACACGCAATTCCATTAGAACAGGTTGCATGGTTGATCTCTAACGCGGCTGCCGGAATAAACTGATTCATACGATCAGCTTGCCGCAGCGTCGTTCCATTAAACATAGGGGACGAGTTATTCGCGGGATCGAAACGCTTTGCCGCGACCAGAGACCACGAGAACTTATCACGAGTGTTCGTTACTCTTCGAGTGGAAATTAAAATTTCAGGAACGCGATAATTCTCTAAAATTAATAAAAAAAACGCGATGTCCACCTTGCACGTCGCGCGACAACGTATTAAATAGTACAGGGGTCCTGAACACACATAGGGAAGCGTGGTCTCCGATATCGATGCACGACGACGAGATCGAAATCGTTGGGCAGCAAAGACTGTCGGCGCGGTTCTTACGATCGAGAGCTTATCGTCGAAAATACAGGCGAATAAATCGACGCGTTATCGGGCGGCCTGTCAATGACTGGAGGGAAGTTATCGTCGGTGGTCGTTGCACCCCTGTGCAACGTTCGCGGAGGAGCGCGCGCGCGTGCAATAACGATGCAACAGATTCCCATCGATGACGCCAGAAGTACGTAATGGTGGCCGTTCGGTAAGTACGCCGACCTCGCAGCTGATCGATCCGCAACTACGATGTTCCGGAGATTACGGGATACTCAATTAAGGGATTCGGTATCATAGAATTCGAGAGCTTCGGATTAAGGACGCTTATCGTGAGAGTAACTTCGGATTATGTGTACGGCGGCCCGCCGACGTTGCTGCGTCCTGCGTGCCGAATCCTATCTGCTCGTTGCAAGTCGCGAGCAGTAACGCGAGAATATGGCTGATCAGAACGACCTGTGCTTCGAAACCGGAGCAACGGCGATTAAAGATTTTCTGGCCCCTAGAAACCATCTGGGAACTCGGTATACGCTTACAGAGGGTAATTTAGAAACGCGAAAAGCGTCCAGAAACGTATGATTGCTTTTAAAAATTTGAAGTGTGTTTGAGAAATATTTTATGTCCATTGAAATACGTTTCTATAGAATTTCTGGTATTATTTGGACGCTTTTAGATGCACTTTAAGTGCTAAGTTAACACTAAACCTACCACGAACCGGTCAAATGACCGTTTTTAAAATTTTGTTTAGAATTTCTAACGCACAATGTTATTTTAGCGCACACTTAACTTCACGATTTTTCTTATAGCATACGTACAATGAATTTTTCCATTAAAATTTTCCTAGGACTGGCCGAACACCCTGTACATATATAGTCCAGTATTCAGTTTCCATTGTCTTAGGATAGTCTAAAAACGCGTATTAAAAATACTAAAACTTTAGACGCGCGCAGTTCCGAAACTACTAGGGTTTTATTAATTATTAAGGTATCGTTAGAGGCGGCAAGGCCTCCCCTTTAAAACGGTTTTTGGTTTTTGACGATCGGACTTACCGTTTTCGAGATATCGTAATTTATGTAAAGGGGTATTTTTCTTAATTTGACTATCTCTGTCTCCGTCTGACGCGTCGCGCCGGGCCTCCTTGTCGCACGTGAGTCGTGACTCTCGTGACCTACTTCCGCGTAGTATTTCCAAGAATTTACTACGCACTGTTTACTATTTTTACGCGCGCGAGTTCATTGATTATCAATGAACGTAAACAAAGGCTTCGGACCGTCGTATCTCCGAAACTAACCACCGCATCGACTTGAAATTAAAATCGCTATATCTTCGGAACCAATTACGCTATCGACTCGTACAAACGCTCGTTTTAAAGGGCATTTCATCCTCTATCCGATGACTATAAAAACTATTATAATTTATTTTATCTTCTATGTTTATTTTCACATTTACTTTGACGCTACATACCTAAAGAAGTTTCAGCAATTCCTACTGATCGTACGACTGTATATTATACGATATAATGCAAAAATTACGCGATTAGAAATCATTTGACCGGTCACGGTAGAAATAGGTATACACGAAGTGTCGTTAGGTTTAGTGTTAAAAGACTGGATGCGTTGAGTTGTGTGCGGCTAGAGGGTTCCTTGGTTCTCATCCATTTTTAGTTTGCTTTTTAACTTTCTTTAACGGAGAACATGCCAAAGTGGCAAGGATCCAAAGTCAAAAGTAAGGAACCGGTGATCCTCGGAAGCAAGGGAGGCATTCAGGTCGACGAAGGAGACAACTACACTGACGCATCTGGCACCAGGTGCAAAGCTTGCTATTACGGTGGATGCGTCGGATAACGCGATCAGGGCAACCTTGCAACGGTATTACAAGCGAGTGTGGCAACCCTTAAGGTATCCACGATCAATATTATTCAATATTCTGTCGAGGATATTGAGAGCCGGTAGTTCGCATAAATGATCTCGTGTTATCGAGACAACATATCCAATTTTAATTTCTTGGTTCTTACCAACGAAAAGCAACTATTAATTAAATTAAAGAGAAACATTTCAGTCGTGTACAAAGTTTCGATACATACAATTGAGAAATTAAACACGAAAAAATTGTACATAGAAATTAATGGTGCTGTAGCTACGCAATATAATTAACCCAATTGTTATGAAGACATGTGCATATTATTTTGGCCTCTAGAATTTCCCATTAAAATTTTCCCCAGGGGTGGCCGGACACCCTGTATATTAATGTACGCACACTGTGTACACAAGAGACAGATAATATTGCACAATATTGCCTACACGTGTTCAAATATAATGACAAGGCTTTAACAATATAAATAAATACTTTTTGATCGTTTCGATATATTCCATGGATTAACAATATCAATCCTGGACGGTTAATGTTATTGTCAATGTTTGATGTTGCGGAATAATGCTAGATGCACTGCTAGATGCACTGTGGTATAGTGCAATTCCATAGTTTCGTTTACGTCTGTTTCTAAAGCTAATGATCGGTTTAAATAATTCCTAACCCACTAAACGCGAACATATCTTCAAGGAATATTGTGAAAATAGCAAATTTGATTGTGTAGCCTGTGATTTTTAAAACGTCGAGTGCACCTCAATGAAAATACAAGCAAATATGATAAGGAGGAACCATACGCCGCGCTAAAAGGATTCCGACATACGATAGAAGGCATCCATTCATCATATTCACCGACCATAAGCCGCTCACTTTCGCGTTCGCGTGGATATTGGATAAGTGTTCGCCACAATTCCGATACACGGACTATATCGAGCAATTGATGAACGACATTCCACCGACAAGTACACAATTTTGCACAGGACACAGAGACTACCCCAACAATCGTACGACCGAAATAACAAATTTGTATTACAGAAAATCAATTTCGAAACTTCATACAATATCATGCATAAACTTTCTATGGTTCTTTGCATATCGTACGCGAATAAGCATCCTCAGTAACGATATTTTGAAGTCGTGCCAGTGTTCGTATTGAATATTTTCAAGTTTCAGCGACACGATCGTCTCACGCGAGTAGTTTAATGACACGAGAGCGTCCCGGCGCGAAAAGGGCTATTAAGTCGGTTCGACTCGTTCCTATTCCTCCTACAACATCGAATCGGCGAAACGTCGCGAGAGCGAGCACGATACTTGGAAACCTTGGAAAGTTCGCCGTTCACGGATATATCGTGACTCTCGACGCGATCTCGTTGGCAGGAAGTATCGCGGAGATATCGAACGAGGGTGCACGACGGGAACGCGGTAACTTTTATCGCGATAACTTTCAACGATACTCCGAACACACTTCCCGCGGAAGTAGAAATTGAACGCAGCTAGTTGATCGCGAATCGTTCGATTAAAAAGTCCGGGCAACCGGTACCAACGGGCGCGCATGATTTGCATCCTGTTGCTGCCGGTGTCGTCGCCGTTCGCGTAATTAGTAATAACTGATTAACTAAACCGTTTCGAAATCGGATTATACGAAATCGCAGGGGCAAATCGCGGTAGCTCGTAAATCAGCTTATCCAGCTGCGACTTGTCCTTTATTCATTGTGTTTGCGCTTGTTTGCCGTTGCACTATGCGTTTACTGTCTATTGCCTCGACGGCGATAAATATCGACATTATCGTCGCCATTCGGTGAAACTTGTGTTCGTAAAAGCGCGCCATACGTGGACCTTAATGTCGCTCGAGTCTTCGAATCGTTTCCGCGCTGGATGATATTTCAGCAAGCAGACGGGACACAATATTATTGGCACCAAAGAAATAGCTTTTATAAATTTTTTCCAATTATCGGACACTCGATACAATTTTATTGGCGTGCAATAATTTTTACGCGTTCTATTGTGATCTGAATTCACTTTTCTCCAGCTGGACCACCAAAATATCATACTGCGCTATGGAGTATGTATTACGTCATCCACGTGGGTAGTTGGGTTGACCTCGAGAGGGTCGTCGAATCTTTCCTTCTACCCCAACCACCCCAAAACTGTTCCCCGAGAACAGCGGAACGCCAATTGTTCGGATAAGTGGAGGGAGACAAGTTGGCCCGATAAATCGGCAATAAAATACCCATTCGATGTCGCTCGGGCGAAACAGTTCGCGTGTTTTGAGTACGAGAGATTCCAATTACGCGCCTCCGCGTGCATATTTTTCCAGAGAATCACGAGTCAACCGGGATTTTAACATTTCTCGACTTGCGACTGTTAAAGACTTGAATACAAAACAAGAAACGCAATTATTCTTCTATGATTTATTCCGTTCGTTCGCGTGCATCTACGCACCCTTCTACGAGCCTCCCTTAATTTACATTTTCACCCTTCCGTCTACAATACTTCTGTTCCGTGATTTGAATCTCTTTGATTCGCTCCGAGGCTAATTCAAAAGCGCAAAGCTACCTGTAAATAAATCTTCCGAGCGTCCAAACAACGCCGATGTAAATAAGCTCAATTAATGGAGCACAATTTTTCCAGAAATACATAGATTAACGACACAAGCCATTATTGCTTTTTAATAAATCAAATATTAAACGAGCAACAGCTGCTGGAGCATTTATACGGCATGTCTCGTAGTTTTCGGTGGAAACATTGCCAGCGTGTTATGCGACTAGCAGTAAAACGAAAATGTCATATACACCTGGGTCCATAAATGCCTTACTAAAACCGTATAGCGAAAATACGAAACGTCGAGGAAAAGATTACAGTCTTATTTTTACAAGGGAATTTCCTGGAGCCTGGAAATTTACAAAATTTTGAAACGCTACGCAAGAGTAATGTATCCGTAACACAGAACTAATTTACGTCGGTACCGTAATACGGTAGGAGGTAAAAATCACGTTCCTTCGGAAAAATGCGGAATTTTCTTTCTCGCGGAGTGTACCAGAAATATCGAAAAGATGTTTCCACAATATAAATTTTATCGTTGCCTCCGCGTTTCATGTTTTTATTGCGACTCTTTTAACGACACAATTATGGACCTACTTTTATACGACATTTTCGTCGTATTTTTAGCCGCGGAACACCGTGGAAAATTGTCTACGGAAACCTGTGGAACATTCTGTACATCGGCGAAACAAAATCGTGCACGCGATACTCTTGTTAAAAATTCCGGGACCATACGCACGCCGCATCGGCATTACCGAATCCAGGGAAACCTGCATGAAACGCCAATTTTATTTTTTTCAACCTGTTTCGTCCGACGTTTCGAACCCAAAACGAATCGAGTAATGTACTGGAAACGTGTTTCCAGAATTCTTAACAACAGTTTTGGCGACACGGTCGTGTTACCGAGCGTTTAATAACGCCTACCAACTACGCGATCGTAAAAAAGAATTGTGGTTTTAAATAATGGAGTATCCGGATAACAACACGAACCAGAACAGTTCGCGTGTTAAACGATTTTGATGCTCTATAAACACTGGTGCGTTTTAGAAACAGCTGCGTTAAGATTTCTTTTGTCGAACAATATAAAATATCAACCATTGTCAAATGCTGACACCTTATTTATATTTTATATACATGTAGTATGAACTTGATACGCCCGGTGTAAACGTTACCGTTAAATTAAACGGCGCGTGCTATTCTAGTTAGTACGAATATGGTGTAAGCTAAATGACTCGTAGCCATTATTTACTGAATTAAACATTACGACGAACCATCGAGGACAAAAGAGGAGGCCCTACGAGTACCTGCAACGCGCGGGACACAAAAAACTCACGCCACAGTGGGTGTCCTAATCCCTAAAATTAGCGTCCAGAATAGACGTTAAGTCGTACGACACGTTTGCGAGTTAACTGCTCCAGATATTAAGCTGATATATTATTTCACTGAATTTGTACAAATATATCCGGAATTCGAGCATTTCTATTGTAACAAATTACCAGATGACTCTCAAAGCATATTTTTAGATATTTTAAGAGTTTTAAACTGTGTCACGAGCTTGAAAAGGTGAAAACCCACTACTCCCAGGATTAATCCGATCAGTCGAGAAGGAATAGCGTTCACTTAATTGGTTTTGAGAGAGTTAGATTAGTTTTTAACTGCGCAAAAGAACATGGTTCTTGGAAATGATTTAATAATTCGTGTTGGTGATAAATTTTTCAAGCACCAAGAAAAAATATACGTGTTTTTTTAGAAGAAATAAAAGCACAGTCTTTGCTACGAGTATGTCCACATGGTTGGTGAGTCGAAGTGCCTATTGCTGGCGTGTCGAACACATTTTAAAACCTGCCAATTTGCACTATGCTGCCGTGTCAAAGGGTCGCGGACGTGTAATTATTTAAAAATAGCCAGAATATTTTGAAGTCGTGCCAACACCAATCGTAACACCGACGTGTAACGACGTACAAGCGAACGCGTGCAGTTTCGAAAAGAAAACAATGGCTTCCAGGCGCTTGACAAAGCAATTACGCTCGAGAAATCGAAGAGTATAATTGTGTGTATTTTAAATAAATGACACGAAGAAAACTCTAACAAATTATGTAGTTCGTTCCGAAAACACGTGGCCGAAGAAGAAATTTGCTGAGAAAACAATTCGCTGGTTACAATTGTAACCGATCGAGGGAAAGTAATTAAGAAATGCTCGATCGTTGTCGGTATTAGGAATGGACAGAATCGTAATAGATGTGTAAGGCAATCTATGGTGTTTCAATGAATCACTTTTATCGCTACGTTCATTTTGTGTTTTACGCGTTAAACTGTGTATCGATTCAATTTCCTCGCACCTTGCGTTATCGAAAGGTTACTGCTCCGCGAGAATAATGCACATTGTTAAGAATAACACATTACTGAAATTGCCTTAAGTAGACACGCTCGTGTAAAGGCAATATGTACATGTAACGCGGAAGCATGTGTGAACTGACGAGGCAGCAAGGGGAGAGACAACTCGTCGACACGAGGCGAGTTCACCGTTGCAGTCGATTTCACCTAGCACTACCCGGCTATTTTCCTCCGACGATCCAAACAAATTACAATATTTCTCATCGACGAACCGCAGATACGAGCACACAATCCTATCACGAAGAGAAACGTTCGACGGAAGGAGAATACGATCGTGCCCGCGTGTCCGACATACCCCCGGTTTGGGAATAGAATTCGGAGAATCGGGACTCACCGATCATCGTAGACGAAACCCGCTTGCAGGGTGTTGCAATAGAGGGCCGTGGCGACGAGGGCGCAGGCTACGGCTAGGATATCCATGTCACATCGTGGCGAGGACGGTGGCGGCGGCAGCGATGTCGAGGGTAGCGGCGGCGGCCTCTTAACTTGTTGCACGTCCGCGGGCCTTCCTCCTCCACCACCTCCACAGCCCCTCCTCCTCCACCTCCTGGATCCACCGGCTCGTCGTACGGCGGTCGAGACGTCCGCCGGACGGTCCAGCGACCGCCGCTCTGACGCCTGCCCGGATGTATCTCGCCCGGGACGAATGTCGGTGACACGTCGCGTGAAACCAGCCAGTAATCCAGCCGCAGCTTCGTCGAGCCGTGGCGCGCGTCGACGATGGAGACGATGCTCCTCCGCGGTATCGTCGCGGACGCCGCGCACCGGCTACAGGGTGTACCGGGGCTGTCGTTTCTAACCGGTGGCCGCGACTAGGGATCGCGACGGAGAGTCCGCGCGGAGCATGGACGCTCCGAACCTTCCCTCAGGAACGAACACGCGCGATGAGGGTACGGCGGCCCGCGTGCGAATCTCGCGGGTTCACTGCTTGTTCCGGTTCCGTTCGCCGGCTGGAACCGAGAACCGTCACTGGACCGGCGTTTTCACTCGTTCATCCGTTCGCTGGATCGCCGGTCGATCCGACCGCCACCGAAGGACACCGTTCTCGAGGATAACGACTCGGGGACCGCGTCGCCCGTGATAAGTCGAATGTCAAGACGTCGCTCTGTGACGTTTCTACATCCTCTCGGAGCGACGCTCGACGATTGTTACTGTCGTTGGTCGACGACGACGATCAACCCTTAGAACCTTTCGCCACCAGCTGGGAGATACCTGCTCCGCGAGCAGAACTCGTCGTTTGCCGAGATAACGAAGGACACTGACAACGAGGACGAGCGTTAGACACGGTGTACCCGCGACGCGGCGCATGTTCCGAATGCGGAACGCCAACTGACGCGCGCCCCCCGAGGACGAGCGCTTTATACGAGCGGGAGACGGGCATCGATCGGACGGGCGCTTGCGCTTGCCCGCTCCTCTGGCTCTTCCTCCTCTTCCTACCTCCTCATCCTCCGATATGCTTCCTGGTCCTCCTTCGTCCCTCCGTTCCTAGCCGCTATGCTACTCTCTCCGCTGCCTTGGTTCCTCGTCTACGACCGGTCGCGACCACGACCACGACCGCGACCAACGGACTGGATTAACCGCAACCCAGGCGACGCCGGGTGACCGATGGCTGCCCTTTTGGAAAATGACGCGCGACACCGTACCCCCCCGTCGATGCACGCGTGCACCGTTGATCCCACGGACGAGTCGTCGCCGAACAGGATGTCTTATCGCGTTTCCATGCCGCCGATAGAGACCCGAGAGTGCAAAGCATCGGTCAGGTTCGCCAGCCAGAGGGAAATTGCGAGCAACGGAACCGCAGAGTCGCCGACAAGCCACCGAGACTCACGGCGATAAATATCGCGGAGCAAATGTGCAACCTTTTTTTTTTATCGACGATCGGATGATCGGATGCTTTGCTAACCGAAAAAAGTCCGTGACTATCGGAAATTATGATCTCGATGTCTCCAATAGTTTGGTGCCTTTTGTAACTGTATTTATTTATTGACCAGGACATAGGAGCCTGGTCGCTTCTGCCTTTCGAGGGTGAAATCAGTCTTGTTGATAGCAATGTAATTTCTCCACTGTGGTTGCTACGCCTCCGTCCTTGTTTCGCCTCTATTGCCATAGCTCTTTGTCTGTCATCGTCAGCTGATTCCTGTGTTGTTGCCTATGTATCTCTGCCCTCCTTCTCTTACGTCTGTTTCTCTCCCTGCCCTACTTGTCAATCCTTACTTCCTCTGTTTACCTATGCTATTACCTAAGTATCCCGTATTCCGTTACTATCCTTTGTCTCGACGTTCCATTGTTCCTAGCGGTTGATCAGCTTTCCGACCGTAGCGGAAAAGAACGAACCAAAAATTGTATTATCCGTGCGACGCGAAACCAGGGTTTCTGCAGTTTTCTGTCAGTCGTAAATACGTTTGCGAACGTCAACCTCGTTTTAAGTATGCTTTGAAAACAGGCAATCGCACGCTGTTTAACTTTCGAAATGTGTATTACTGGGTCAGAGACCGAATGAAACTGTGACGCAAACCGTGTACAGATACTGGTCGAAGACTGACCACTCATGGTTGCGTAGATATCGAGTGTCGCGGCGTTGAATGTTTAGAGAAGGCTTAGAAGCGTTGAAAGCAATCTGAAGGTGCCACTGTCTAATGTCCAAAGAGCGATAATATTGCTCCAATGTGTTAGGTCAAATATTTTAGTAAGCATTCACTGTCCACGTTTCCCTCACCGACGATGTCACATTATTCTTAACTCGAGCTTGATTTATCTTTGTTGCACCAATATACTGTATTTGAGCACAACCTCCTGCTCGACTGCTAAGAGGGCAATGCGCACCGTGTGACCGATTGCATGCGTCCCAGCTTCTATTTCTCTATTTTCATAGTCTACATCTTTTATGTATACTGCGGCTGCAAGCAAGTGCATGCTCCCTTTTTGCCATAAGCTGTTTGCATGCCTCTCATTTTCATTTCACTCTATTTCACTACTTACGCTTCCACGTCGTCAGTGTTCTTTTTATCTTTGTAATTTTTGTTACTAATAATCAGTTCCATTAACGAAAACCGTGGAATATTGCAGAATAGAAGAACAAAGTAAATTACTGCTGAATATTATATTCGTTTTGTTCATAATATATTATGGAAACAGAATATAAGAATATTATAGCGCGCTTAATTAAGGTCTCGATTTTATACGTCATGAATGATATAGAATTCGAATAAATTTTAATACCGGTATGAACATTTATCTCCGAATGTCCTCTAAATTGGTACTTAATGGGTTAATGGTCTTGGGGGACTTTATCCCAGAACATACAATAAATTCTATCTATCCATCTATTTATATAATTTGACTTAACTCCGGAAAATTAACATTTAACGTAATTATAGTTTTATTGTCATTGAATTATACAGGGCAACTCGCCTAACTCGATCAACTTACGTTACTCGAAAGGCAAGATATTTCAATAAAAGTCACACCGTAATATGCAATACAGTAAGTCACTTTTCTGACTAAAATTTTTGTTATAAATTGCTTAAAAATGTTTGTTCCGCAAAATGGCTGGAAATCTATGTGGTTAGAAGCCCCGCAATATTGGTAACAGTTTCGAAAATATTTACTTGGATCGATTTAAGTGGAACGCCCTGAATAGATAGTCATTAATGTTGTAAAGGGACTATTAAAAGTTTGTCGCGACTCTGTAACAACGTCGCTGTGCCGCGTCTTATTTATCGCCGCCGTGCATCCTACTTCAATTAGCTCTTGCGAGTTTAATTATCGTAAGAGCAGCGGCACATCGCGATACGGTATCGACCAGCATCCATTTGCGACTACGCCGCAACGATAAGAGAAGGAGATTGCGATCGCGTCGAGAGAGACAGGCGGGTCCCTCACAGCGAAAGTAAGAAGGGTAGATAACAGGTGTTGAAGGGATTCCGTGATTTCTTTCACGGCGAATGCTGGTGCCGCGCATAACGATATTAAATACGGTACACGGGGCTTGTAACCCTGTCCGTTGTTGTTGCCGTTTCAACCCCGCACTCGCTCAAATTACCACGATTAATCACCATAGTCGCGAATAATTAATTGCGCGCAAGGGGCTGCGTGAAGCGTACATTCATCACGAGTATTGTTTTAACCGTGCCAGTTACGCTCGGTGATAGTATACTTAGTGTTCCGTTGCGGTCGCCGAAGGAAGACATTGTCGCAACAGTTTTCAATCGATACGAAGCAAAAATCGTCGCTCGAGTCGCTGCCATTCACCCCCTAAAGTAGTCAAACTACTTTGGGGCACGAGCAGGTTTTGAAACGATTCGAAAAAAAGCACTATCACGGGAGAAGCTCTAATAAACCTGGCCGCCACTTAGCTCCCCCGTGGCATAAAGCAGAACACGTGGATGCCGCGGGTAACGAGGGCCGATCGAAAGTCACCGGCGCGGCGGTCCCGGAACGAAGCATGAGTAAACAATTCCGCGCACGGAATGGGCAGCAGGCGATTATATACGAGGGGAAGGGTCGAGACCATGGGGCTACATACATTACGGTGCACGTACACACACCGCCCTATCTAACCCTCCTTCTATGCAACGACCCTTGTCCACCTTCTTTCGTGTCTTCGTCCCTCCGAGCGGGCATCGCTCGTGACTGTCGACGCACGTGACGAGTCACGAGTCGACAGCTCGCTCGGTCACTCACCGGCTAGTGGAAGAGGAAAGTAAATACAGGGTGATTCCAGTAACTGGACCCTATCGAGGAAAGTTCCTTGAGTGTCCAATTAGTTTTCAAACAAATATTCCGTTTCTGCGGTTAGATAACAGGAAGAATGAAAAGGAAACAAGTGTTTCGTCCTGGGCCTGTTTAGAACGTACGAAATCAACCCTTGTATCCTAGATCAGACCCACGCGGTAGAATCGCGCTGTAGGCGAGCACTCACGGGGCAGGTAGGTGGTTTTTCTCGAAAAGATTGAATCGGACAGTGTTCCGGGTTCGCCCTCCTCGGCTCGCCGGGGCGTCGTGTGTATCGACGCGGACGCCCGTGCTCGATCGCGACAACGATCGCGTAATCAATTAGATAACGAGAATTCCCCGGAGGGGGGGTTGGGCGGAAAAAATGTTGCTTTCATTGGGGAAAAAAAATATTACTTTCCGGTAGCCGTAATGTAGACCGAGGCGAGCGTGTGGGTGCATCGCGGCGGGGCACGCCACGTTCTGAGGACACAGGCCACACTGGGCGGCGGGACGAGTGCATTGTGTGTGTGTGTGTGCATGTGTGTATGGCGTGGCTACCCTGTTATTTGTCCCACGCGCTGGCAGATTAAGATAATGGGCTAATGCGGACCCTCCGCGCCGTGCTGTTGCCGGCGACCGATGGTGGCGGCCGGACATCAGAGTGTCGGCGGGGGAAGAAGGGCAGAGATACAATGACCAGCGACCACGCGATCCGCCCGGACAAGCTCGGTTATACGCGCCTCGTTGCGAATTATCGTGCGAACTAATCGCAGGGCATGCGCCCTCCGACACTGCCCTGCGAGTTCGCGCTCCACGGAGGAAACGAACGGGACCGACCAGTCGATTTGCTACGTGACACGAGCCGTCTATTAACGCCCCAGATCCACGCCGAATCATGGGAACACGCGTGAACGTGCTCCGGGTAAGATAATTGAAACTTTAGTGTTGTTAACCCTTCGGATCGGACGCCCGTACATCCCACGATTTGCCTGGGACTAAATTACCGCCCGTTTTTGTTTACTTCCGGAAAACTCGATGAATGAACAACATCTACGATGAACACTTTATGAATTATCTTAAATCGAGGGGGTGTTTCTATTGGCAGGAATAAGAACGTGTCGCCTGGGAATTTTCAGCAAGACAAAATATAAGTGCACTTTCAAAAATTGATGCAAGATTGTAGAGCACGTTTGCTACGTTTGAATATTTTTGAAAATACGAGTACAGTCTTCCAATATCTGATTAAATTCAGGCTACGAGAAAGATGGCCTCGTTCGGAGGTATTCGTGGAATTTGCAAGAGTTTCGTGTTTCCGAATTTTACGGCTTTGGTATCGTGAAAATTATAGAAGCAGAGGTCCCCTCTCGGACGACACGGTCCTCGTCCGGCACACTTCATTATGCAGAGACAATAATATCGACGTAAATGAAAGTGTTAACTCGAGTGGTCGCGTGTATCAATCAGTGAATGCGCGATTCGTTCGTAATCGACGACGCGGTTTCTCAATTATTTGCAGCCACGATGGAAATTGAACGTCATTTGATTTCGCTGGAAGGAAATTAATTCTGATGCGACCGGGACGGATCGTATGCGCTCGAACGTAATCTGGGTTTTCGCTCCCGGGAATGGAAAGAGGACGGACTACGAGGGACAATAACGGGGAAAAATGGGGGAACGAGGGAGAGACGACTACTGGATTTCGGGGCCGATAACCGCAACTATAGTAATCCTACCTGTTACTTCGTTCCGTTCGCTTTTAAGAGGCGAATTAGCCCGCCAAATTTTGAGCCCAACGATCTCTATGGCGAATAATCGATCCATCGAGTACGCGCCATCGAGCGTTTGAGTTATGGAAAATTTGCTTCGCGAAGGGGATCCAAAACAAAGGATTGAAACGTCTATATATTTTTTCAAGGAGACTTTCAATGTTTACTGGATGGAGTTACTGATCTTAATTGAAAACATAATTAATTAACGTTCGTTGCAACGTAATGCACGCGACGTCGATTTAAGTTCGATTAAAAGCAATTTCGAACAATCGACGAATTCTCTATCGCGCGAAAATAAACCACGGTGTGCTATTCACGTGTGACTGAAAAAGGTATTCGCATAGCTTCGTCCCAAAAAATTCGACCGTATCCCGGAGCATAGGTGGTGGATGGGAATTCAGCGCGTCGAAATACAATTCACACTGTAAATTCTAAAGAACGATAAAACCAACGCCGATGCGCCCGCAAAATTCAACGAAGCTCGACGCGCCCGGCCGAAAATATTACTACGAGCGTCCCGTACGAGCGATATTCTCATCCTCGAACGACGATCGAACTTTCCGCGATCTCTGCCATACAGGGTAACACCGAAATAGCCAATTCTACTTTGTCTAATCATTACTCTCAAGAAAACATACAAACATACGTTCGAAAGCTTTCGTTTTCTGACATGGAAATAGCAGAACGTATCATCTTGATTTTAAAAAGAGTAGCGTTCCTGATCGTTACTAAAACAGCATTATCAGCGTTGCATAAGTAAAACAATGTTATCAGGATGGCTTATTGTAACGTCGAATTGGCGTATGTTCGCTTAAAGTATGGATAAGCTATCGGGGACACCGCAGAAGCTCGACGCGTCTATCGGGAGACCTTTTCTGCGAGGCGATGTCCTGCTAAAAGGACACTTTCCTCCGTGCATCGTTGGCTCGTAGAAACTGGATATTCCTTCCCCGTTACAAATATCGTTTGATACTCGATGGAAAGGACACGCGTGCACCTGGGCGGCCCGTATTTTCTTAAGAATAAAGTATCGACGTGGGAGCGGTGTATTTTGGCGTCACCGCGTACGCGTGCCCGTGGACGGCGATTTAATCGTCGAATTGGTCGTGCAAACGAAAAAAATTGCCCGGTAACCGGTATTGACGGGGAACGATTATCGATCGTACGCGCGCATTTTCGACGTCGAACGAAACGCCTCGTGGCTCGTTTCGCTCGCTATCGAAACTGCCGCGTTACCGCGTTGCCGAGATTTTTCCGATATCCGTGCCGCGGGCTGTGCGCGGAAAATTCAACGCCATTATTCGAGCACGGTGTTCCCGAAACGAGGCAAAGGCCCGTTCGTGTTCGGTGGACGGCGGCGTATGCGTGCGCGAACGCGTACGGACGCCGTTGTAACTACACGCTGAATGTTGTTAACAACTGGTATCAAGAGTAGGTTCAACACGGCGCGGCGGAATCTACGAGGCCTTGTCGCTGACACGGCAGCACGCGCTTTCGCGTTCCGCAAAGAGCGCCGGTTCCCAACGTATCGGGGGAACGAACGACGCCCGAATCGGCCTGAAGAGGGCACGTACACACGCGCCGTGTCCAAATCGACAACGAAACTCAATTTATAGTTTCCCCGACAAACCCGACAGGTGTTTCGAAAAATACGTGCCGGCGCCGGGCCCGCCGAACCAAGTATTCCCACCGATTTTCGACGTTTCCCAAATCTCATAATGCGTCCCGAGCCTCGACGACGCGCGAGAATCGGGTTACGCTGCCGGTATTTACGAACGATCGCAGACAGCCGGAGTCAAAGGGGTGGAATATTGGTGACACTCGGATCTGACTTTACAGCCGTTGAGACTCCGCTGAGTCCATCGAACTCGTGCCTGCTTAGGGGAAAACTATCTGAACGCGCGCTTCAGGTGCTCGAAAGGTACTCCGTGTAGCCCCCGGAGTACAACTATAAAAAGCATTATTAAAGGAAATAAATTCCCAAAAATTTTAGAAGACATCGCAGGGAAGGGTGGTCCAACCCCTCGAGCAATATTTCCTGTCCACTTTGAATTTCTTTAAAGGGAAAATTAATACCGTATTTAAAGAAACTCTATTTTCTGTTTTCAGACGGAGTCGCAGCGCTTTCGTAATGATCGACTGGTATATTCGGGCGCACAAAGACCCCCGGCCACCCTCTTCTCGCGCGAACCGATATTTCATCGCGATTTTCCGCGCACTCATCGCCGCTCGTTCGGGGTCGTCGGCCCCGGCATTCGACGAACAAATGCCTTCAGCTATTCTTCGCCCGCGGGAACGGGAACGTCGATCGTGACTAGACGACGTCGGTTCTCGACAACGCGCCACGGAAAACCGAACAAACGAGCAACTTCGGGTTCGCTGGAGATCGCACCCACCCCACCCCCTCGGTCGGTGGTGCGACTCGATAAAAACCGGGCTACTTCAGACGGCATTTTCACCTCACGTTTCCAATTTGGTTCCACGCCCTTCGTGCTTGCATGCAGGAAGGATGGACGAGCGACGTCGGGCGGCGTCGACCGAGACCCTCCGTTACGTTGCGCCGAGCCATCCTGCACGAACAACAAGGGTGGGCTTCCCGTCGACCTGCACCCTCTTGTACGTTCACCCTGCATTCTACGACACCGACGCGCGACAGCCAACAGGTATCCGCTGTTCTTCGGTTTAATCCCTGTTGCGCCCGTCGTGTCTGCCGGCCGGCTAATTTGATTAATTTACCCGGAAAATATCGGAATAACTAATTCTTTCTACTTACGAGAATTCCACTTAATTCCTAGGAGGGACACTGGCAAATCTGGCACGTCAAATACGCGGAAAAATGGGCTACGGAGAAAATTGCAACATAATTTATTGCAAGCACGACGAGAAGAGAGTGAGACTGTTGCCGATGGCCGAATAAAACTTTTTTATTTCTATTCGGTGATTTATGAATAGATAATAGAAATTGTATAAAAGAGTACGATTAAATAAAGATAGAAGAAATAGTATGACGAAAATGTAAACCACCTACATCGAATTAAATTAAATAATAATTAACTTCCCGCGGCTGTTGACTCAACCGAGTCTAATTTTCCAACTAGTTTCACTCGCATCGATCGCGCGTTTCTATGCGGAATGGCAAAATCTGCGCCATCTCCGGCTTTGGGCTCTAGTTTCATCCCTTTAAAACGTTTTTAAGCCGGTATAAAAATACATGTAAATTTTGTTTTTCGATACGCTGCGACGTGTATAAAAATAAAGGTGATCCGTGATAAGGGTGCACCAATGTTACGCACCTTGTCAGTAAAATATTCATGTAACATTGAAAACTACGAGTAAAATTCAATCGATTCAATTATTCCACAGAAAGATATAATTACTCGAGCACTAAATGAACCATAGTCTTCATCTACCCGAGCTATTTTTGTACAGGGGTTGATCCATATGAACCGATTAAATTTGTATTACCGCAAATAACATTGCTCGGCGAGTATTTCCTGGTGCTTTGCAGTGCATCTCTGTTTTTAAATTTAAACAAAATAAAATCGAAGCTTTGCAGTACTCGAATTCTGCTGTCCAACTCGAGTCTAAAATACTACTGAATAATCTATTCGTTTACAACGGAACGTGATTAATCCAATAATGCAGTAATTTAGATAATACCCACAGTTAATTAAATGATAATTAATAACGATTTCATGGCACAGCTTCGAGTACGTCTGATCGAAACGGGTAACACGGGACACTAAAATCGAGGTGTTCCCAGTAATTGTTTGCGTAATTACATATTCCAGTAACGGCCTCGTTACGTTCAAATCTGGTCACGAGCACCGAAATAACATTCGGTTAACAATGCGTTGAAGATCAATAAGGAAAACTAGCGCGTGATCAATATTCAATAGGATTTTCGGCCGTGGAACGTAGGTGAAAAGTTGAGCAAGTATAAATGGACTTTAAGAACGACCGTATATCACAAAAATTGCCGTAAAATTGATCGTTCGAAGTTAATTCGCGACCTGACCGCGATTATTGCTTCCGGCATTTCTGAGAAATCGAAAGTCGACTCGATCGAAAATTGATACTGGCATCGGAAAGCGCGCATCTAGCGGCCTCCGATACCGACCTCATTACGGCTAAAGGCTTGATTAATTTCCTGGCGAAATTTAATTAATCAACCGGCGAAAAACTTATTTCCTGTCCGCCGCGACGCGAACATCCGACGCGTGCTGTCGCCGCAATATTGCGTCGGCCGATTATACCGCTAGTGTCCCGGTATTTTGTAAACGATGCGAAACAGTTGCAAATCGCATATTGTCCAACTAACTAACAATGTCTGATTAACACGGACGCGGCGCCGGGGCCTCTAAATGAGATGCAGCTCCCAACGTCCGACGCTCTGCGTGAATTTTCATTTGGAACAGTTTTAAAATACAATTTAGATTACTCGATCATCAAATTTGCTCGGTAAGTTAATTTACTCGGCTTGAACAGCTTATAAATCATGCACTGGTGGTGACTTCGTGAAGGTGTTATCAACGTGTTGTTATGTACAAGAGAAAATATAACGTGAAGCGAAATTACTAAATTGCACGTAATAGGTAAAATGAATAAAATGAAGAAGAATTAAGGGCAAAGGGAAGCGAGAAGAAACATGAAAATGGAAAGTGCACAACCTATGAATATGCATGGAGGTAAAGCATGCAGATATCTCGATCACGTAATGCGAATTTAAGTTATAATTGGATAACCATTAATTCAGTGCATTAGCAAAGAGATACAATCACGGTACATGTATAACGGTGGCCATAACTCATTAAAATAATAAGTAGGTCAAGAAATAAAATAATTCACATATAATTGCGGGATTATCGTGTATCAAAATTAAAAATAGATCGATAGTCGTCAAACTGCATCATTAATCGTAAATTCATTAATCCTTAATCGAACAGATAACGAGCCTCCGAAGTTGCACATAGTTTATGTCAATCTACTCGCGTGTAACCCCTTAATTCTACGTTTGATTTATCCTAGAACGTTCTGCTTTCCACAATTAACTCGCTTCCTACTACTATGGCTCAAAATCTCTTAATTATGCATAGTTCTATAACAATAATTTAGTGAAACTACACCGAGTAACAATGAAATTTGCACAAAGCTACTAATGATGCAGAAACTATGATTCGATGTGCACTATGCAACGCAAAGCGTATTATATTTTTACCGAGTAAATTAATATAATTACTATAATTAATTTACTCGATGAAACGATAAAATTCTTCTGAATTCTCAGTGAATTATTTGAAAATCCAACTGACGGACAGCTGTTTCATTCGCTGCCCGAAATGTTCCCGATCCCCGTGTGTGCGTGTAGCGTGGGTGCTCGCACGCTGCGATCTCATTTCGGGCAGCCTCCGTTCGCGAGAAGCGAAAATAAAAAAAATATAGTGGGACAGTGAAAACGGAAAATTGCAAGGGAGACCGTAGTTCTCGTCGGTTCGCATTTGTTCAAAAAGTTTTCCAGTTAGAACGGAGACGCAATACCGAGTGGCCATCCCCGTCGGGAGGAACAGCCTTCTCTAACGAGTAGTGTAAAATGCTCTAAAGCGATCCCGGTAATCGCCAGTCGAAAATTCTATAAGGCAACACGAGCCCTCTTTCCACTCGTTCCTCCGTTCGTGGCTTTACAACAGCTGGTCCGTCGAAAACTCCGGCGGGAAAGTGGTGCTCGAAAGGGGAAACTGTGGGCTTTGCGCTCGCGTACGCCGTCCTACTCGATGCGACAGAGTGTGCGTGGACGTGTGTGCACGTGCTCGGTCACAGGCGCGCGGAAGGACTCGCAGAGAAAAGGAGAAAAGGGCGAAAAAGCTCGATGGAAGGGAGGTTGGTGCGAGCAGAAGGAGGAACAGAGAGACAAGGGATGGCTCAGTTTCCATCGAGCTTGGAGAGCTAGGTATTGTTCGTCAGCCGACGAATAACCAGAGCAAAGGGTGATATGTAGGGGGGGTGGGAGTGGGGGGAAGAAGGTGTGGCAGACTCGGGGAAGGTAGCCGATTAAACCATTCCCCCGAAGCAACGGCTCTGCTCGTGTCTCTTCTTCCTCCCGCGCCATTGTCCTACCAGCAAACTTTCGGCCATCTGCGACTGCTTGCTTGCTTGTCTTCGTGTATGTCTTTGTCGTTCGACCGAGTGTAACAAAGTTGGATGCAAATGTGCCCGGCAAAGGAAACCCATCTCCCAATGGAGACCGAGTTTCGCGGCTTTCTTCTTGCCGGGTGTACATCCAGGCCCATTCTTCCCGGCGCACGAGCCAAAGCGACAACTAATGCCGGACAAAAGTTGCGGGACGAGCCGAATGAAAAACCCACCGCCGCCGCTCAAAGGCGATTTCCAGTGCGTTTAATTAAATTTCTAAGACTCGGAGGTACGGGGCCGTCGTGCAAATTGGAAGGGGCCGAGTCGCAAATCCAAAGGAGCTTAATGAATATTACTGTGCGTCGCGTTCCGGCAACCGCCCCCCGTTCGCTTTTTCTTTCCTGGACGATAACTTCGGGGAACGGTTGATGAACCGATGGATTATAATATGCAAAATTACGCAAGGTTAAGTCCTACTACGATTTAAAAACCAACGCAAATCCTTCGCGATCTTCTAACTGGAATGAATTCAGTTGATAAATGAAACGATTGCCGGGAAAAGTTTCCGTGCGGCAACGCGGCGTATTTTAAAATTACCGTCCGTCCGTGGAAGCGGTGAAAACATCGGGACGTTTATACGCGACGGTCTAATTAAACGATTCGTTTGAAAGGCAAGAAATTGCACGATGAACGTAACAAATTCCACTCGACGAATGCGGACGTTTATGACGTATCTCGAGAAACGGAACGAACGAGTCCGAGGGATTGCGAGCCGGATGAGAACGACGACTGGGAACGCGGTCGCGGTCACAACGCGGAGGATGAGGGAGAAACGGACGAGGATCGCGTCGCTGGGAGTACCAGCACGACTTGTTGAGCACCATCTGTCGCCGTGTCTCCACCTATCCATTGCCGCTACACCCGTAAAAAGTCATATCTTCCGCGCTAACGTACTACGGCGACAGCCAGCGTACTCGCAAAACGGTCAGCGAGCTTGATGCGTCTAAAATACGACCCAAGTCGTTTCGTTGCCAAAGAAACGTAAACAACAGCCAGCTGACGTCATTCGTACGGACGCCAATAAGAAAGGCTCGTTGTTTCGAAACTGACAGAGACCCCGTGGACGACTACCCTCAGGATTTTGATTACAAGAACAGAATGGGAACAAAAAACCAGCGAGCCAATTGCTTTCGTAACGGGAACCCATAGTTTGTTGTTTACTCTATAAAACCACGGTCGAGGAACGCTCTCTCGTGCATCGCTTTCTACAGAAAAACGCTAACGACGATTTTTAAATGCTGCGGAGTCTCGATAAATTGAATCGGTGAATTCCAAGTATAATTATAAAGAGAAGTCTATGGGTCGCGATGACGCTGAACAGAGATCGTTGGGTTGGACATTTATAGATCCATAATATTCGAAACGGTCGGGGCGCGGAACGGGGAGAAAATTAACGAAGAAACGAAGACCCGGCACGGTTAATTAAACAACAGCCAGGATGCGAGCGCGCGAACGAAATCTGCATCGGTGAATTAAATAACTGCAAATAATGAACGATGCAATTATTACGAAAAACATGCGATCGACGATAAAAGTGACGTCGAGGAACCGAAATTCGCGATACACGGTTCCCGATAATCCGCACCGTGGACGCGTACGTTCGCTGGAAACCGACGAACGAATTGATGCCGAGGGTGCGCGGTGAAATTCTATCGACCAAGGACCATTCGTCATAACGTGACTCACGATGTTAGGTGAATGCTGATCCGACGATATCGTGTTTCTTCTACGCCCGCGGCAGAGCGACGATTCCCTGTACCATAGAAAATTCGATACGGTTACTCGCCGTAGCCGTTTCTTAGGTGCAACGTGCACCGATAATGGTCAACGTGTAACGTCTATCGCGCTCTACACGCTCTGGATAGTGCGCCGAGCCACTCAGCCCGGAGCAACGCGAAGTCTCGTCGAGTTACTGGTAAGTGGCGGATGTCATTTCAATCCACTATTCGATTACGCCGTCTCGGCTTACCCTGCCGGTGGCTCGCTCGTTAACCGGTTGCTCCTTTTGTTGCGACACGCCTCCTCGTTGCATTCGTGTGCACCCTGTTTCGCGTTCCACCGGTTCGGAAAAGTGGGGCAACGAAACACTTTCGAGCCTACGATGACCCACAAGCTATTCAGAGCTGACAAGACGAGTCTATAAAGTTTCTCGATAGCACAAGTCTCGAACTTTTCACCGGTTTTTATCCCCGCGAAGCAGAAATCGTTTGGTTCTCGATGCAGATGAAAAGTTCGCGAATCGTTTAAACGAAGGATGTTTCTCTTTAATCGCCAGCTGATTTTCACGGCGAGCTCAGAAGTTTCGTCCGTGCATCCGCTATCCCGATACAGAAACGGAGCAACGTTTAACTTGCCGGAATGCTCGTCCACGGATCGATCGTGCGCCAAATCCACGCGGGCGTATCTCGTCGCTCGAGCAGACTATTAAAAGGTAAATCTGTTCCGTCGAGCCAGCCCGCGACTGTGTATACATTGAAAGGGAGCCACGCGTCGATCCGGCGGAAACTTTTTCGGAGAGTGCTTCTTCTTGCGAAAAAGGAACGCGTACTTCGAGCTCGAACGAGGCTTCGAGATGTTTCAGGAGATGGGGAGAATAGGTCAAGGACGTTTCAAGGTTACATATGTTCCCTTAAAGCGCGATTAAGGAGAGTAATGGGAGGAAGTCGAACGCGCCATATGGTCCACGAGTAAATTCGAGAATCATAACGGTGGTTCTACTTCGCTCGAATCTACTTTTCACGACACGAGTTCTGGAACTTTTCACGTGAAACTGGTAAATCAATCGCGACACTGGCACACGAACGTACAATTTTTGCCGAGTATATAAGCGGAAAGTGTAGAACGTCGAATATGATTTGCCCGAGTGTCTGACCATAGCAGACTATTTCTACTTGCGCCGATGTCCGACTCGTGGTTCATGAATTTTCAAAAACGAGGCCTCGCATGAAAACTTTATTCTACATTTCCGATCGTACCACCGTTTCTGGGTCATACTGCGTAAATACTACACAGCTTTTTTCGATACTCTGTACTCTCGATATCTTCGCGAACATACGGTCATATTAAAAATGTTTGACCCCGGGGGTGATCGTGTCTGCGAACGACAGGCGGTAAGTCGAACGAAACGCTCAACCCGACGGAGATTCGAGCGTTCCCAAAATTTCAAGCGTAATTAACAATTATGCAAATGTTTCCGTCGCATTTGCCACGTGTCCATCCGTATAACTGACACCAGGAACGTTCGAGTTGCGTCTGTTTACCCCTTCGACGTCCTCCTCTTTCTCCTCTACGTTGGTATCCCTGGCTGCCCCGCAGCACCCTTCGTCTATCTGTCTCTACCTATCCCTGCCAATGAGTATGTGTCAGGGACCATGAGATCCTTCGGCCCATTAGTGTCCATGCGTACCGATCCCAAGATCGAGTGGCGCAATACGGAGCCACTCGGCACAAATGAGCCTGTCGTGTCTGGATAATACCGAGTGCAATATTCGGCCTGTCGCGATAGATCATCCCGCACGCACACGGCCGCGGCTGGAACACACGCACGATCTCCTCTCGAGCGCAGCGAAACGTAAAATACCGTCCATCGACGACGCTTCGATTCGTCCGACGAGCGAAGTCTCGAAACCGCCGCGTGCGATCGACGCCGGACCGATGGCTGATCGATGACGGCCAGATTCCACTCGCGTTTAAACGCTACCCGCTCGATCGCCCGTGCGTCGCTACAGGAAATCGGACCGACAAATTTTAACGTTAGAGTTTGTCGCCAAGAGAATACTGGAAAAGCTTGTATCTGCGCGATATAAATAACTTATCCGGAGAGATACTGTATTATATTGCAAATCAATATTATTATGTGCATTTCGAGTCCGATTCAACATCGGTTCTCGTGTCACGAAGCTTTTGCGGTTGTTCGAACGTCACGCCTCTTAGATCGTGTTTCTCTTTACCCCGTATACGTTCACCATCGATCGCGTGCAATACGTAAACCATAAAACATTGCTCGATCGTTGCAAAATCAGTTGGATATTTTGCCAGAGTATCAAGATTTGTCGATAACACGCTGACCACAAATATTATGTTCTACGGACACTGAGATGATAAAATAAGTCAGTGCAATCTATTTCATGATTTATCGTAAGAGTATCTTTTTGCCTCGACTCGTTACTTTGGAAATACGTTTTGTGTTGCCTGAAAAGGGCTCCAAAAGCTCAACCGAAACGTTGTTGAATACTATAAATGCACGATGAACAAGGAGATACCCCAAAGGATTAAATTTCTGTCCCCTTCTCGTCCAGTATCACGAACCACCGCCAAGGAGATTGCTCACACAGCAAAACAAACTTGGACATCTGTCCACTTACTAGTTAGAGACTGAGACAGAACTGGGATGGTAACTGCTTTTGCTTGGATCGCGACTACGGACGATTGTGTTGGAATAAGTCGAAACGTAGACGTTTACTAATTAAGTAACATTAAATTAAACCGTACCCTTGTAATTATTTTTGAAGATGAAATATCCTACAATATCCTATTACAATCCTAGAGTCGACTAGCGTTCACTGGGCTAACAAAGAATTATACCCGATTCCTAATGAAACCTGAGAATATTCCTCTAATAACCAGAAATATTCACCGTCTATTTTTCAAGGGATGAAATCACTCCTCGAACCCGGGGATTGAAAACTCGATTTAATACCAAAATCTACGCGAACAATTGTTTAAAAAACGCAAGTATAATCCGATCCAAGTTCGTAGACTGTTACAAGAACTCCGTAAATGAACTCGGAGGAAGATTGCGGCGGTGGGATTTAACCAGGGAGGGGTGGAGGTGCATTCCAGGACCTCACCAAAGGATACGTCGGATTTTGAGTGGAGTGCGCTCTAAGTAACGCTCGGTCCGTGCCGATTCGTCCTCGTGGGAAGATCGAGTCGCGAGCCGCTGTACCGGGTTCGCCCCCGAACGCGATTCTTCGGCCGTTTACGACTAACGTATCCGACGCACGTAGCGTGTACGTGACGCGTACCCACCCACCCACCCTCCGTCCGGACCATCCCTCGCTGTACTCGTTCCACGTTTTTCCCTCCCGTTGTCCCTTCGCCTCCCGGGGATCCGGAGGTTCCAACGTGCACGAGTCATTTGCTACGTTCGACGGGGTACGAGCGACTAGCGAGGACGACTGGCACGACGACATCTCGACCAGCCGGTGCGTGAAAAATCGCCCCGCCCCCATACATCCACGCAGATTTCTTCCGTCGTTTCGTCATCCCCCCGCTCGCGACATCCCGACGACACATGGCGAACTAAGGCTCGCGACTCGAATATCTTTCGACCCGAATTTCCCGCGTTTAAAGAGAGAGAACTCGAGAGAAAACATTCTTATCAATAATGGTAGTAATGGCACTTGATGATACGGAGGATGTTGAAAGGGTCTTCGCCCCTTGGCGTGGGACGACCAAGCGGTAGATTAAATGCTTGTGATCTCCGTATCATGGTGATACATGTAGGCCAAAAGTGCTTATGATAGTCGTGGCGATGCAGCCCCAAAATGGGCTCGAAGACTATCCTGCCGGGACCGTAAATTGGTAAGAACCCCTACGCCGTGGGATCGACCCAAGTGAAACGACAGCCAGAAGTGGGAACAGGAACCCGAAATAAATAATACTCTTTCGGTTCGAACCTAACTTTGATCCCAAGAGGCAACGTCGTATATAAACGCGCTAAATAAGTGATAAAGAAATTCGGCCGGGTCGATTATTCCGTTTCTAGAATAAATTCCCCGAATGCGTTTGCCTTTCGACCGAAGAAACGGCTACCCCCTTGATCCTTTATTCGGCGAATAAAGTCGTAAAATAAATAAAAAACGATCTCTCGAGCGTCCCGGATATCGGTTCAAAATTTTATTTATTATCCCTGTACCCCGCACAGACTGCTGATATGGGACTCGAGGTATCGCGAAACACCTTCCATACTGTATAATCTGGTTGTTTATTACGCGCGCGGCGCACTTATCGCGGCCCGTGGAGCTCTCCGCGACCGCGGAACACGCCGCGCGACGTCGAAAAACCGCTGCTGAGCTGCCTGTAAATTATTGTTGGTACGTTAATAATATTAATCGCATTGCCGAGGTGACAAGGCGACTCCGTAATAGCTCCATTATGGGCGAGGCATCGCGGTAATTGGGCCGAACGATATCGGGTACACGGACTTTTGGCATGCGGTGAGGCATAGCCAGTTCGGTAATCCGGTAGGCCTACCACCCGCGCGGGTGCGGTTTGCTACCGTGCGTTCTGGATATCTCAACCGGCGGATGGATAGTGGAAGCGTCTATACGTCATTTCGCGGCCAGAAGGAAACCCCAAGAGGATCGCGTCGCGACGTTGGCTGTTTCGTGTGTATTAACGACACCCGGCCGGCAAGGAACGATAGGGCCGTAAGCCGTGAAATATTGAAATGGGATTTTTCCCTCCCCCGGGAAACACGGAACGCGGACCGACGCCCAACCTGCACGGAAAATGGGAATATAATGCGATTGGACGATGCCAGAGGTGGACCGACCTTGTCGTCGAATCAAGAAAACTTCCTATTTCTGCCTTATCGCGACACGCAGCTACCCCGTTGCTGCTCGTTCCTTCGCAGCCGGTGCCCCCCCCCCGTGTATCGTCGATTCGCCTCTGATTCGCGGCTTTGACCCCTGCCGTAACGGATATTGAAATTACGGCGAGGGGAGGGGAATATGTATTTGCGGTCCGTGGACCCGGTAATATTGACAAAGCTAACGATACAAGGAACTCGTTAAAGCTAAAACACATGCATATTCAAATTTACCTCGAGCCAGTCGATCGAGTTTACCCGCTGGTTAAGCAAACAGTTCGGTTCGAAAAAGGAACGCAAACGTGGCACGACCGCGTTGATAGCTGAAAAACGACGTCGTTGCTTAAAATACGATATCCAGCGTCCGCAGATAGGAAGGCGATTCCGTCTTTACTCGCCGTAAGGACCACGAACGGTATTTTTCGCGCCATTATCGCGGGCTTACAAGGATCACTGGCTCCGACTAATCAGCGCGGAACATCTCCGCGTTAACACTGCCCGGCCACATAATTCGTTCATCTCGATTGTTTTCCTGGCTAATGGACCGATTTGAATTTACCTGTTTCCAGGAAACTCAAAACTTTTTCATACGCTCAAGTAATTTTTCATAGTTTACTCATAGTTTACATTGAGTTGGTCCACCGTTTTTTAGTTTCTTTCGTAAATTACTCGACTCGAAAATGTTCGGTGGGCATCGAACTCGGTTGGATGTTGAACACCGCAGAAATCATCGATGGATTAACAGGGAAAACGATCGACGCGGGCGAGTTAAGCTGTTCACTATGTAGCGATTGCTCGCGTCGGGGCGTCCCGGGTCGAGGTGTATCGGACCGATGATCGAAACCGCCGCGTTCGCGTAATTCGTAATTGCGGTCGGTGGCTGCGGATCGCGGCTTCCACGCTGGCGAATAATTCACGCGCGAACGGGTCAAGTTTCATCCTCCGGGGGTTCGGTGGTGCCCGCGGTACCCAGGGTCCCCCTCTGCCATCCTATGGGCCGTGCGAACGTTTACGACGCCCGCAGCCCGGTTCACCGTGGCTCGCCGGTTGGCGCGGGTTTCGCGCTTGATTCGCGTCGACGTCGGAGTAAAACGCAAAGTTATTCCGCTACCTTGCCAAATAGGCGATCTAAATGCGCTCAACCGACCAGAAGTGGTAATACGTTACCGGTTATTGCCGGCGGCAGCATCTTGCCGAGGGGCCAGCCTCTCGAGCAGTCGTCCAAGAAAGGCGGTAACGGGACGAGGTCTCCTGTATGATGCACCGAGGGGCCAAACGCGCGCCCGAATCGCCACCAATTTCGTGGCCAGAACGCTCGCGTCAAATTAACCGCGAGAGATCCTTACTTTCCACGCTCGGTTTCACGCCGACCAGTGAATTTTCTCCGTCGAACGATTTTCCCGGCGAAGTTTCGACGAGTTGGCATTCGCCACGGAATCACTAGGCGTGCGACAGGAGTAATCGCGCGACGATATTACGCGTCGGTCACTTTTCAGAGACGTCGGGGGGTCAAACGTAATGGACCTTCCGTGAAATTTGCGTTCACACAGACGGGATTTTATCCTTTTTTTTTTATCAGACTTAATGCCCGCACGAGGAAAAGTAGGACGATCCGTATTATCGGAAATAGCCCCGGCCCTTTTACCACGCCGATACGGTCGAGCCGGTGGATCGACGCACAGTTCAATCCACACCCCGTAAAATTAGATCCAATGAACGAAAAAGCCAATGGAACGTGCTGCACCGGCGGGATCGCCTGCCGAGCGAGCTTCTCGTTCAAGATCACTGGCCAGCGGCCTTGGGGGATGAAACGAACGATGGGAACGGGAACGGTCAAAACGCTAGATAAATGAAACGAACCGCGGGGTCCGCGAAACATCAAGCGGCAACCCATGACGAAAAAGTCAAGAGTTCGCCGCGATTAATGTCGTAACTCGGTTACACGCGATCCGACCATCCTGCAAGAATTCGTTTTCTTACTTTTTCACCCTGAGGCTACGAAATAAGGGATGAAACGATAAACTGTCCGTTTAATTTTAACTACTCGATCATTTGTACTATAAATGATCTATAATAATATTCTCGACGGGAGAGGTTTCCTTCGTTTGTCTCGTAAATTACGTGGATACCGAACCTTTGGGGAAAAAGTTTTGATCACGCGATTCGAATTCCGTTCAGGTGTATTCTTTTCGGTTACCCGGGTATACGTAACGATTCGCGACGAAATTATGACACGTAGAGCTCCGGCGGAACGGAAGCGGCCAACTTCTGAAAGAATTCTAATTAGGTCCAGACTTCTACGGAGTCGCGGAACTAAGAGACCCATTTCGCGACGGAAAGTTCCGACCGGCACGCGGTTCGCAAGTTTCGTCGCGAACGGACCCTATCGGTTTCAACAAAAACGCATAAATCAGCCCGCGGTCGTGTCTCGCGGGCAAAACGAAGAGCCGAACGGGGTAACGTAGTCGGCTAGCAGAAGAGAACGGGAAAGTCATCGATCGGCAGACCCTGTCTTCGTCGCCGGGATTCGACGAGGCGTGCACTCGCGCCCGTATTCATATTCATATTTCAAAACTCGCATCCACGGCCCATTGTACCGTTGAACACGCTATGCAGAATGCGTCGCCTGCTGTATAACGTTGCGGCGCTACGACCGCCTTCTGAATTAGTAATAGCGCTCTGACAACGGGGCACCGTCGCAACGCGCGACCCTCTACCCATTTCCCGGGAATGCCTACCGCGACAAACGCAATTTGCCCCTGATATTAATTCGTCTAATGGATTACGCGTTAAGCGTCGGAAAATAAATCGGATCCCCTGCGTCGGATCCCCCAGCGTCACCATTCACTTCCGTTCTCGCGTTCGCTCCGTAAAAAATTCATTCGCGACGTTTTCACTCGCGTTTTCTGACGCCCCCTTTCTTTTGAATTCTTCGCTCGAACGCTACTTATTCATTTATTTAGCTCTGTCTGATTCTACTTTGTAACCTCGGGTGTAACGATTCAGGCTCGACCCAAAGATTATTGGACAAATTCGATGTGAGCCCACAGGGGTATAATGACATATTTTGTATTCATGAAACATTGTTGTTTATTTTGCTTCTGTTTCAGAAAGTCGCGGGTACGATGGCTTCTATATACGAGGCATTAAATTTTTAAAAAAGTGTGATGAGAAAGTGGGGAGGTATTGGTTTCTGTTTTGTATGCGTAATATTACAAGGGATGCGTTTCCGACCCCCAGGGAGAGCATCGCTTTAAAAATGTAAAAAATAATTGGAAAACTTTGAACAAAGTAGCGTTGCTTGAAAATTGATGCAGTGGCACGGTAACCTCACGATTCTCGCGAGTTCTCGACGCTCTGGAATTTTAATAATAACATAGAAGCACGCTTTCGACGTTTAAAACTTTGAAAAGACGAAAAGAGGAAAGATGGATTTTTGTTAACGTCTGGAAGTAGACCCGTTTGATCGTTCCCGTTTTATTTCAAGCAATCTTAAATATTTATGACTGCTATTTGTGCTGGAATTCCAGACATGTTTCCCTATGATACCGCTCTCGCGTGAATCTTTGCAAAGAAATTATTTCCGTTTTTATGGTTATGGCTTAGAATTACCAGCCCTCTCTTGAACCTTTTGTTTGTTATTTATTAAGCTACTCACCGCCATGGCAGTAAACGCTTTAAATAATAGGCTTTTATTCTGGTTTCGATTATTAACCGAGGGCCAACACAATCATAAAATAGAGGTTGACCGTAGCCAGCGCAGTCCCATCGACCAATAACCGATACTTTCGACGGTGTACGTCCGTTGACTCGGAGAGAGGAAATCTGTCGATGAGATAGCTCGGAGGAAAACCAGAGGTCATTCCATTCGATCCTAATCCCGCAAGTTCTCGCCTCGCTATCGTTTCCAATCCATAAATCCCACTACCTGCCAGCGAACCTCCCTGCGTCTAATGCAGGGTCTACTGGATAGCCTTTAGGAGGTCCACTAACAGGCCCAAGAGAAGACGCAGTTTTCTCATCCTGCCCCCTCTCTTTCCATCTTATCAGCTTATAGCCTCCAAAGCTCCATTGCTAGACCCGTCCAGTAATTCGATCGGACCTTTTTCCCTAGAATTTTCGGATGCGCGAATCGAGTAACTCGCGAACGGTCGGCTAAAGTCCGACGATTTCATATCCTACCGAACGTTTCGATAAACACGCGTAGTAGTACGCTTTTTTGTCAAATTTGCGATTACCGCTGGATCCGACCGATCATAGGATACATATCTTTTTTTCGAATCAACGTCGAGATTTGTGAGATCGACCGCCGCGACGAACGGTCGTTTCTGTTTGAGATGGAAATTCGCCGGAGGCGTGGAACTCGTCGCGAGAATAATTCGCAAACTCGGAGCGCAAACGAGGGCGCGTTGCCTGGACGGGCGCAATTGTCTTAATATTCAAAAAGAAGGGGAATGCATGTTTAAACGCGGCCGGCGACGACGCGTGGTACACTTCTTCCGCCCCCCGCCGCCCCCGTCCCGCCTCCAGGCCTCGGCGCTGGAAGCTCGCAATTACGACACATTCGAGGATCTCTCGAGGTAAAAGAATTCCGGGCACTTCTGAGAGCAGCCGGATCGTCGACGCTCTCACGTAGCGCAATTAAATGACACAGAACAGAACCGCAAGGGTCCAAATGGGTACGCGCGCACGTACACTTTCTCGCTAGTGTGCGCCACGGTACAAAGTAGAAGCGCGGATGGAGCGAGAGGAGAACGTACGGCGGTGCTAACGAGGCTCCGAGGATCGAATCAAGACCGAATCTCCGCCGCTGATTGACCAGGGCGAATCCTAGAACGGGGCGGAAGGCTAATTAGCTACCCGGATTTCTCTACGTGACCCGACAACGGGATCCCGAGACGTGGCGATTATGGTTGCCCTGAGCGTCTTAATTTCAACCTCCATAGAGAAGCGGTAGAGGATAGAGAGAAAGCGTTATGTCCGCAATGGCGTCGGTCAAATTTCTCTTTGAGTGAGCCGGTTCGCCTCTGTCTTCCCTTTAAATAGCCCTTTAAGCGCCCTGAAATTCGTCCTCGACGATGTTCCCTTTGAACGCGATAACTAGGTGCTACTTAAGACGAACAATGCCCCTCGGACCCCTCCCGCGCTCGTCCCGGTCGCGATAGAGAAGCTAGTTGCCCGAGCCATGTCGGGGCAAAACTCCGTCGACGCGTTCATGAAAGTCACTCGGCCCTGACGAATTTAATTAAAAGATTACAACAATTGAAACTCTGAGAAACGTCGCACAGCGAGACGTAAATAGCGTTTTCCATAGAATAAGTGAAACGGACGTTTCCGCGGGCCCCGAGTGATACGACGATTGAAAATGGGGAGGAAAGAGTAACGTTCCCTTCTCGGTATATTTACGGATCGTCGAGCGTGGAATCCGATTTGTTAATTAATTAAAAAACGCGATAAGTGCCTTGTCGAAGTTCGTTTCTTTCGATTCGATTAAAAGTTACCGAGAGAGAGAGTGCCGAACGGCGCAAATTAATCGCGTAGCGCTTAATCGTCACGCGGTTACGGTACAAATTGGCCGTGACGTTGCACGCACAAAATTGGCTCGGCAAACGATGCGTCAAACCGCCGTCCAATTAAGAAATTCGCGACGAATAGCTCGGAAAGGAGAGCGCCGAGCGAAGTGACGGCCGCATCTTTCACGTTATCAACGTTGATTCGATTTCCCCGTCAAAGGCGATACAATTAGATGTCGTTTAAAGCGCGGTTAGCGTTGCCAGAGGGACGAAATTTAACGAACCTCTTGAAGCCGCGTCTCCCGGTGGCCGGTTGAACGCGAAACGCTTAATTAATCCATTCATCATCGTCCGCGTGGTGCCGGGGCGAACCGTGGAATAAGACTAGCCTGGCCGCGTGCACGCGACCAAACTTCACCGACGAGCGATTTTGTCGCGTGTGGTCGACGCGTACACGCTCGACGACGAATTGAACGAACGAACAGCCGCGGGTAAGTTCGCACGAGTCCCCGGAAGTGGTATAATTACAAGGGGGAGAGTGTAGGTTGCAAATTTGGCACAGTGCGTGCGACTGAAATATAACTCTCGTCGATTATTGCTGCGTACGCGAGCGTTGAACAGGAGTAACAAAGCTCTCGCATGCACACGGAAAACCCGCAGGCGGAACCGTCCTCCACCGGACACCCACTGTTGCCCACGCAATCTCTTTCCATGTGGAGAGTACGCAGGTAATTAGCCGGACTCTATCGTCGATTCGGACTACCGAAATTACTCGTGCACGGCGGATAACGCAAGCTAGCGTCTCAAATTTGGTTCTGCGTTCTTTTTATGAACGCAACGATACATTCTGCGTCCACATTTTTAATTTCAACTTTTCGCGACGAGAAATTGTTGGCAACCGAACGAAGTTTATGGATCGTCGGGAAATAAAAATGTAAGAATAATTAAAACGAAGGATTAACAGCGGAGAAGTAGACACGAAATGCCGCGCGTTAACGCAACCGCACACGTGTACGCAATAAACAACTGAATGCTTAGTTTCCCTCACGACGAGCATTCCGATTTAATGCCGAGCATACATCTGCAATTCGTTGTCGCATCCTCGTTACCGTAATTCATAATCATAAGTACATTATTCAGAAGATAGCACAAGACTATTAACGGCTTACCCCTTCTGAATACCCAACGTTTCTGTAATTTCGCTACGCGAAAACGGAATGTTTGCAAACGTCAACGGGAACCAAGATCGCACAATGCGAAGAAGCGCATATATTTGGACAGAATATTGAAAAACTTTCGCGAAGAGAAAGGTTTAGATTTAATATTAAAAATTTCTAGGAGGGAGGCCTGATGGGCATCGCGAAAATATCCAGAAGTAATCCACGATGAAACAAAAATTGTGCACGGCCCCCCCATCGACGAATAATCCAGATAGATGAGTCACGTGGTCCAGCTTGTATACGGGACAGGTCATTAATTCTACCGCAGTCAAACAGCATCCGTTTCGTGATCCATTCCCCATTCCAGGTACACGGTCCCGTTTCTCTCCATTCGACGCGTCCCCTTCATTATCATTATTATTTCCATATCGATTCGTTATCCTTATTATTTCTGCGTCGAGGACGACGCTGCTTGTTGGCGGCGCGCAAACACGCGACGATGAATCTAATCGCGTTGTCCCGCTACTCTTACGATAACTTAACGCCGAGAGAGCTATTTTGCAGGCTGTTAGGACATTTTATGATGCGATAATGAATATTACACAAGCTTTGTAACAGTACGTGCGCGTAATATCGCGATAGAGTTTCGAAATAGCTGCGAGCCCCTCGCCTAACTAAATTTCCGCGAGCTGTTGAGACGAAATAAATGTTTGCTGCGCAATATGTACAAACAACATTTAAATAACGATGCATAAAGCGCGCCCGAGGCGACGAAATGGTAGCCACGACACCATGATAATTCGATTCGAATAAACCGTTCCTCCGTTAATATTAAATTCCCGTGGCGCGTAAAAAAGTTTCGATTCCTTCGGTGCGGTAGTCATGCCAGTCAGGTTTGAGGAGCAACAATCGTAAACCGATTGCCTGCCGTGCATGGAAACGCGACACGACCCCGGAGAAGCGAGTTGATTTAATCTGATTAATTCCGTCAAAGTGCTCCAGCGACGAGTCGGGTTGTTACTTTTAATGCAGAAGGCAGTCAGACCGCGACACCGTTTTAATAGCACGGTTCGACGCGGCGACGACGTTGTTTCGCGTTCGACAAACAGCGGCGCTTCCTCGCGCAAATCCAGATGAAAAGACTTTTCCACCGGTGAAACAGTTTCGCGTAACTTTTCCACCGGGAGGCGGAGAATCGAAAATCTGTGTCAAAGATTGGACGGAATCCGTCGGGCGTGGAGTAGCCCTGTATCTCCGGTTGCTACGAGGGTTTCAAAGCTAGACAACCCCCTCCGGTGCCAACTGATACGCGCGAATCGAGAGTTCGGTAAAGAGACTCGACGTTCGCTCGATAATTTGATCGTCGAAGATCAACGAATAGATAGATTGACGAAACAGAAGTGGGGGAGAGGGTTCAGTCTCGAAATCGAACAGAAAATCGACGCGGTTCGATTCAAATCGAAAAGATATAAACGCGACGGAGTAATTTGACCGAAATCGAACGATCGCGATTTTTCTACGTTTCCGTTCCCGATTCCAAGTCCGAGCCGTTATGGATCCGGGCGCCATCTCGAACAGCGACCCGCAATGCATTTCGTGTGTACGAGGAAACGTAACCAATAGAACACGGACGTTCTATATTATTACGATCCGACGAGTTTGCACCCTGTACGGTCGGGACCAACCAATTCCAATTCCCAGCCGGGGCCAACGTGACAGTCGGGAAATAATTTACGAATAATGATGATGCTACGTGGTTCCCGGGCAGACTTCGCCACCTGCGCGTAGGCGAACGCGTGCTACGTAGCCTCGACGACTGATTGTGAACGACCAGACTCGGACGTGATCAACCGTGAAACGCGCTTATAAATTATTCCGAATGCGACACTCGGCCGAAATCGGATACGCCGGTTTCGTGTTTCGCAAATAATTCGGAACGGATAAGGAAACCCCGTTCCTTACGTGTAAGCGTCGAACGCTTACGTACTTATTAGCGTAACAAATGGAAGCCCTTAGTTATTGACCACCCCAACTGCGTTCGAAAATTTTGATTCTGTCGACGAATGGAATCGCGTTCTTGTCGGAAGCATCGATGAACTATGGGGCCACGAGCCAATGAAAGACGTCGACAAGGTCGCAACTTCCGTGTCGCATTTTCAGGAACTCTGCGCGACGTCTGTCAATTTTTACTCGCGCCTCCGTCCGACGATATATGCGTTCCTCTCGCGTCGATGTTTTTAAGCTGTCCATCACCGTCGTTCCGACCAATTCACCCTACGTTTGAAAAACTTAAATTCCGCTTGACACCCGTGTAACGTGCTCGACAAAACACGATACCGTGAACGGAACCTTCGCTTTACACGAACTGCTCTCGTCAGGACACCGTTCACGTGCGCGCTTGTCACAGTGTCGTCCATTCCAGTGTGCCCGACCAGCAAAATCCAACGTCACGAGAGAATAAAACCCTGTCGCGTGGACTAAGAAATAGTTTTTTACACGATCGTTGAAAAAAAACTCCCTTTTCTTTTGCCACGATATTGATCCTGCGCTTAAATTTGAATTTTTCGATCATTTATAACCCTTTAACTTCGAAATATACCATAGTGACGCTACTGTGGAATCATGAGCTACGGCAATTCGTGTTTATTTTTAATAATTATTCGCGATCTCACCGAATAGACGAAGAACATAGGAAAATTCTTCCGCAGTTAAGGGGTTAATAATATGATATCGTTCATTTTCGTACATTACGTCGTACCCACATGAAATATGAAATCGCTGGTACTCGACCTGGTGGAAATTGTCCGCCATTAACCCTAACCCTACCGGGATGCGACTTGGAGTCATATACTATGTTCGAGTAACTTCAGGGACTCGGTAAGTTTATATACTAATGATGCTTCGTGTGTTACTGAGCTACAAAATACATCTATTACTAAATTATGAAATAGATATACAAAAATGTCTACATAACTAGAACATGAGATGGAGTATAACCCGATAGTAAATACAACTTGAACAATTTTAGTTAAGTACTAGGATAGCTGTAACTTGGAGAATGTTCTTAATTCCATGTACTCTAGCAATTTGCTAAAATATTCCACGTTCCAGTTCGTATTACACGTCTGAAGTTTCCCAAGTCTTGTCTATGTTAATATCGAAGCTACAAGAGTAGATGGAGTATTGTTTCAGTCTGTAAGGATATCTAAAACGTAGAATGTTGTGCAACGTTGTTTGCGTTAATTCCTACCACTTAACGTTTTACAGTATTGTTTGATTCTAAATATATAACGATGGTTGTAGTAAATTATTAAAAAATAATCAAAGATCGGTCCGGGTTAAGGGGAATTTGATACCACGAGTAAGTAGAATGTAGACAGCGAGCTGTATTGGGTCAGACGTTTCAGCCAGCCTCTGTAAGCCCTTCTACCGATCACAACTTATTGTAGAGTATGGCGAACGTCTGACCCAATACGACTTGCTGTCCACATTCTACTTACTCGTAATCGACTCATCTTTCTTTCTCTGCTGCAATAATAGCATATAATATAGGAGAAACGAACAATCTCGTATGTGTATATTAAATAAATTTATTATACTATCCATTATCCTCAGCTTCGATTGAAAATGCATTTTCAGTTTCATAGCACTTTTTAAAACTGTTAACTGTATTTGAGATACCTATTGTTGTTCCAAACTCGATCGACAATAACATGTCACAACTTTAAATAGCTATTTTTAGGAGAGGATCGAAACGTGTAACGAAACGTGATTACATTGATCGAAAACCATCTGGACAATGATTGGATGTTGTCGAAATTCCCAAACAAAATTCCGTCGATTGTATGGAGGTTTGCAAAAGACATAATTTACTACTCTTTTTTTAAACCCGAGTCAAAAAAATGACAGCAGAATCATGCTGTCAAAATGTACAGTACACGCAACGAAAATTTATGGCGTTGCATTTTTCCCCAGTTGGATAGAAATGTGAAACTGTTGCAAATTCGTTGAACCTTTTTTTAACGAACTGGTCATTTTTCCCATCATTTAAAGCCCTTTAGAACGGAAAAAACATTCCTCGATAATTGGAGAATTCGAACAATTTATACAATTCAAAAACGGCAAACCTTTCACCTACGAAAACAGCAATTTCATGCTTTGCGTTACAGTTGAGCCGAGTAACTAATAGAAATTTCACGTTTATTTGCAAACTAACTTCCGCGTACATTTTATTCCTAAACTCGTTCATCAATTAGTATCCATTAGCGGATTTTTTTAAACTAATATCTAAACGAACGAAGCTACAGAGAGAAACCAGATACCGAGTGAGTTTAGAATTTATACTCATTGTTAGGGAATAAAACTAAATTCCGATTACAACTGAGAATTCACTTTCGTTCTGAAATCTGCGATTTAATGGGTGCGTGCAAACCATGCACAGAGGGAACGTCGAGGGGACACTCGACGGAGGAAGAAACTGTCGTAGTCCTCTTATTCTGCACAGGCGAAGGACCTGCCACGCAATACCGCGTCGAAGCGAGCACGAGAATCTTATTAGAAACTCCTACCAGCTTAGTATCGATTCCGCATCAATTTGCATTGTTCAAGACGATCCGAGGGAAACTATTCGCCGCTTGGTCGCTGTTACCTGCTTTCTAGGAGTCCGGATGGAGCGAACGAGAGGGAGACGGAGACGAAGATTCCGAGAGTTAGACTCCTTCGACGAGAAGCGGCAAGGAGGAAGCGAGAGGAGCGGTTGTCAATACCATCCATTACTGTCATGACGGCTTTATTACTATCGTCGTTCCGTTGCTTTCCATACGGTCGAAGGGTTTCCGAAGCATCGTCCCGACGCTGGTACTCTTGGCAAGACGAGTAGCGTTCCAAGGGAAGACCGAAACCACTTTGTCTCGACAGATACGCGTACGTATAATCGGATATGAAAGATTTCGTCCGTGGCAGAAGTTCGACGTCGACAGAATTTCTGGCGGTTTCTCGCTGGGCGAACCGAGGGTTGGGGGGATGCTACCGACGTACCAAGATATCCTCGACGCGGCGGCAATCTCGCAAATCTAGGTCAAGTTGGAACGAACTTCTCGAATTTCGGCGACGGAAGGTCACCAAATCGAAGCTAACGCGCGACGTCGTCGAATATCGGCGACTCGTTCGCTCGAAAAATCGCGTCGATTCTCCGTTTCTTGGAGAAAAAATTCTATAAAATTCTTCACGGTGATCCAAACGAGTACCCAAATTGTCGTTTCACTGCCGATAATAAACACGTTATACGCGTTAACGCGTTCGCCGCCACGTCGATTCTCGCGACAGACCAACGTCACACACGTGCAACGATTGTCTGCTTTATGTCCGCGTAAACAAACGAAGTATAAACTGTCGACAATTATCGCATTCGAAATATTAAATTGCCCATATCAATACATTTTATTCGTACGCGATTAAATTTACTACGAACGTGGCTTGGCGGTGGGCGATTTTCCGCCCGAGCGGGCGTTGGCGAACGAGTCAAAGCGTAAAGTTGGTTTCCATTGTTCGTCGTTAATCCTAATAAAGACCCATCGAAACAGATCGATCCCTGGCCCGTTGGAAAAACGCGCGCGACGCCGGGCGACGGTGTATGCAGATTCGGTGGATGATCCGCGGCAGACAGGGGGCCAAAGTGGTCGAGTCACTTTCGGTCGACAGGCAATAACCAGGCGAGAGCAATATAAGAGCACCCGCTAGCTGGCTCGGTAGCGACTTGTACAAAGTGAAGAGCATATTTATTGCGGGCCGTAGTGGGCCAGGTTGTGACGGTGCCCTCAGAGACGACAGGTCTCACGAGGGGCCGTGATATATATTTTTTGGCGGCGCACACGACCAACCGGCCTATCTCGCGGAAATGCCATTTTCGAGACTCGACGTTCCCGGAAAGCAATAATACCGAAAGCAGTTTTAATAAAGGCTCAGCCACGATATATCGTGGCTATGCCCCACACCCTCACCTGTCCGACCCCGCTGTACATTGCCATCGTCCTATCGTCCATTCTTCTACCCTCCCGACCCTTCGTGGCGCTCCCTCTTTCATGCCCGCCGCACGAGCAGCACACAAACCCGCCGCCATCGCGCGCTATTCGTCGATGCCCGAATTTTTTCCGTGATTCCTCTCGTCCCGGCGCGGTCCAGATTGCCGCGACGTCGCGCGACCCGCCCGCCGATATATTTTATCCGACCGGTTCCGTTTGTTCCAACGACGGTCATTTTATTACGTAATTCGTTTCAATTTACATTTACCGCCCGGCTCGATTCGCAATAACGCGAAAATCAAGCCGGGAAAAACAAAGATAAAGGATCGACGCGCCGCGTCAACCAAAGGGGTGGTAAGGAAACGCAAGAGACGCTCGACGGATTAAACCGGAAGATATATCGCGTATGCCGTAAACAGACTGATGAGACGTACGGCGCTATGGAACCGACAGCCCGAAACGCTCACCCTCGATTTACCTTCGTGCCCGAATTCCTCAATAATAATTTTGTAAATTTTCGCGCCGAATTCCGCGAGCGAAGAATTCAACGGGGAACGCGGTACAGGGTAAGTCTCGAAACTGGGACAGGTCGTAGCCCACTTCCGAGCGTCGGATACGAAATATTACCACGGCGAAAGATTGAATTTAACAACGGGGACGATCTTTTCGCGATGCAATCTGTCTCGGTCCTATCAATCCGCGGCACGGTGGAATCTCGTCGTGTTCTTTCGCGAAACGAGAACAAACTACGTCCGAATCCGGGTTCTAGGGTCGATTGTCGGGCCAGCAGCAGTCACATTCGACCGTGACCCTTAATTTCCTGTTCGCTGGCGTATGCAAACGACTTCGTCGAACTCTATTTAAGGCGAGGAAGCTGTTGAGGACGCATGGCTGGGTTTACGTTACGGGCGCTAAGGGACGCTGCGATTTTTCAGATTCCCATCTCATTTCCCTATGCCCAATAACTTCTTAAGAATATTCAATCGATGCGTATAAGAATGCAAATTCAGAAATTTCTATCCATTAATTAGCGACGTAAAAAATTCTTTATTTAATGAACGATCGCGAACATGAATCGGGTCGTCGGCAATATGGCCTCCAAATAGGTTGTGCCTGTGTGGCATCTTAGACGCGAACGACAACCACGAATCTAAATTGGAATCTGCCGAGGGGTCGGACAGCGGATGTGCCTTAAAAGCGTTGTGAATCGTCGCGCACCTACGCGACGTCGTCGTTTACAACCCCGTCGACGTCGCGCGATACCGCAATCGACGACGAATCGGTCCGGCGACACGTTCGTTCGGGAATGTCACCGATGGCCCGCAAAATTGAATTCAATCCACCTCTCCCCCGAGCAGCGCGACGGGAAGATGAAGAGGAGACGGAGACGCGCGCGGAGGCCAGATATTTTTGCGGGCATGTCGCTCATGCGTACGCGGACCGAATCCGCTTGATTTATGGAGGTGACAACGCGCCGATGGTCCAGCAAATATCGATTTTTCGATATTCAACGATGCCGCGAAATATGGAGGCGTACGTGACGCTCGACCGGGTTCGTCTGAATTATCATACGTCGACCGATTTCTGAATTAATTCTGTTTCGCTGCGACGAGACTCGCGAAAGCGTCGCCGGAAGATCGGCTCAACAAAACATCGGCGAACGCTACCTATCGATCGGCCACCTTGCCGCAGCAACACGGTGGAATGCAATAATAATCTGATACATAATGTTCCACGAAACAAACGTCACCGTTCGTGTAACATAGAAAATTGTTTGGTTCAGCGTGTAGGTCCAACTTCCAAAGTATTTACATGTATTCCTGAAACCCCGTGCCTGATTATGATATACATATTGCTCGTAGACGTTTCCCCTAAAGCGCGTTCCTGAAGTTCGTATCATAAACCCCAGCTTACAGAAGACCCTTCCGGAGGTATTAACAGTCTATTTCACACGGCACAACGTACGCGATATCGTAATATTCGGGTACAAGGCAACCGGATGCCGCGTTTATCCAGATCTTGATATCGTCCTATGTTTTTTTTTTTACGGGAATGAATATCAAATACCGAAACGATAATAAAAGTATCCCCCGGGCGAGCAACGATACCGTGCGGGAAAAATGTTCTTATTTAAAGAAGCACCGGAGACGGAGCAATGGGTGCTGTAATATTCCATTGTATTTACGCTTTAGGCGCAGCTGCAACTCCCGCGTATCCGCCAACGAGTGTTTTATAATGTAGATTACCGGCGATGCTCTCGAGCAAAGTCCGCGGGCTCGTATCGTAAACCCTTGAGGGACTATCGTTTCCCCACGGGATGGCTGGTTGCCGGTGAAATTAACCGGACTGGCTGGTATTCTTAATTTTAAAAGTTATTTTATCGACAAAGCGTACCGGCCGACCTCTGTGATCACCGCGACGCTTAACCCGTCCTCTTCGTTACCTCCGTTTCCAACCCCCGTCCGTCGCCTGGCCCTTCTCGTTCGCCTCCGCTTCCTTCGCGGCGGCCCGAGCAAATCTTTTTCAATCTCTTTTGAATCCTTTACGAGCACGGCGAGATTGGAGAATAAGAGATCAGAGGGTAGGGGGTCCGAGGAGAAAAGACGAGGATGAGGTAAATCTCGCTGAGAACGGAGAAGGTGGAGGGCCACGGACCGTGGAGCAGCTGGAGGTGGAGCGGGGGGGGGTTGAAAAAAAGGACGAAGAAACGGCGGAAAACGGTGAAGGTGCGGGATTCGAGACTTTCCCTCCTTTTTTCACCTCGTCCCCCCCCCCTCGAGCATCGATAATCCCTCCACGTAAATCCTTGAACGCGTCATAATGGACTTTGCCCGGTTATTATCGACTCGGCTCCTATTCTCCGTGGAATTCGCAGCCTCTCCCTAACCGTACCACGGTCCGTTAGACGATCCTCGAGCACCGAGGCGAGAGAAACGGAAGTCCGACAAAGCGAACGACAGCGAACGAGGAGGACAGAGGGACGGAGAGGGCGGATGAGACCGGAGAACGAGAGGCGAGAGATGGCAGCGAGGTCACACCTCAAAGTCGAACTTGAGCAGGACGATTTAGCTGTGACTGGAGAAGAGTGCAAGAGAGCGATAAGTGCTCTTCAGTGTTAAATCCACGGGGAGGGCTGCCTGTATATAACAGCCGGGATGTCGCGGAGATGAAATCCGCTCGCAGGTATTAAAATATTCGTTGGACGGGTTGCATGCGCCATCGGATTCCGGAGCTACGCTTCCCGAAATACTTTTACGCTCGGTCGACTTTTTCCACGCCGTACCCAGCTATCGAGTTACGCTTGTTACGTGCCGTAAAAATGTACAGGCATGTACCACGCGAGTTAACGAAACGCGCCATAATTATTTCTCGTGCTTTAATTGGATTCGAACAGAAATCTATTGACGCGTTTGATGTGGATCAACAGCGTAGCCGAAACCGGATATTAACGGAGAACCGAAACAAATTCCAACATCGATTGGAGTTATCCGAATGTATTTGACTAACGAAACCGCCAAACAGCGTTATCCGCAGCGAACGTGTTAAGAAACACAATTCACGGACCATTAAATAATCATCAACATTCATTTCTACTAATTTCCATCTGTTTGGCATGCAACGACTTAATGGTTTTGAAACAGGAACGGAAGTAATAACGTAGAACAAAGTTTAGCAAGATAATGTATCTGAATTAAAACAATATCTGTGACTTTAAAAAGTGAGTGAAACCTGGCTATATTTATGTAAATATTTTCCTCGTCATCGATGATTAGGAGATCTGGTTTGGGTGGAACAATCTATACATATATTATACTACTACTATATACTCGTATATTCCATTAGGTTACGGAATCCCATCGAATTTTCGAACCGAAGTTATTGATTTATCGAGCGACCGGGTATCGCCAATCATCCTACACTCATGACGTTTATTACCAGGTTTTAACTTGCCTCCATCAGCGCGAATAGATGGAAACGCGGGCAGTCGAGAAATTATTCGACAAAATGTTACATCGATGTAATTCGAGCGATCGTGCGTAATAGAATAGAATTCGATCAAATTGTAAATGGAAAAACGACATTTTTGTTCGTCGAACAATTTCCATCGAAATTCGGCAATCAAAAAATGTTTAAAGTTGACAAAATACTGCGAAACGTAACGGATGTTATAGTTGCATTGTTAAACTATTATATAATCGCGTCGTAACGTCATCCAAACGCTGTACAATATAATAAAATGCGCCCCGACGCGACAGAACCGTAACAATAAAAGAAAACACACGGGAATTGTTAGAACACGATTCCACATTTCGAAACTGTTTGCAACGCGTTGTTCAAACGTCGTCCAACATCGTTAGAACGTCGTCAAACATCGGAAACGATTTTCAGCATCGTGGGACTCTATTTTATACGATAATAAACAACATTTTTCGCGGATGATGTTGCTATTACGTCGCTTGTTCCCTCCACTACGCGCGTTGGTTCGGAAGAGATATTTCGTGACATTCTTCGCGACTAAACCTTCACGTAAATGTTTTCGCCAACAATGGATAACGCCAACGTGCCCTTAAAATAGGCAAGACGATTACACGTTGCCTCGTTGTCACGAAATTCACGGTGCAGCCGTGACAAGGGCGATTCCGCGTTGAAAAATAAATCGGAAATATAAAATTATTCCACGGAACGTTCCTATTTCAAATATGCATACAATTTTACGCTCAATTTCTTCTTGGGATCCGCGTACAATAGAAATCACACTACGGATCGAAATGAGTCTGCATTCAGTCTAAATCCGTGCGCCACCGCGGGAGTTAAATAACGCAAGTAGTAAGGCCAAGGAATGGTCGGACGCCCGTCCCGCGAACGTTTAGATTCAATTATCTCGCGAAAGGAGACCGTTATGAAAAAATTTCATCGCACATTTTCGATCGAGTCTGGCAAGAAGAATGCCCCCGTTTCGGTCGCGGCACAAATTTCGTCGTGTATTACCGGAATTCCCCGATTCGGAGCGGTGCAACGGAGGAAAAGCGCACTTTTGAGCACAATGACGAGGTCGCTTATGTAGTATGCATGCCGTAGCGTCAGGGCGCATTCAGGATCGTCTTTGGGAAACACTTTAATGGTGCACAGTCTGACGGGCAACAGCGAAAACGAGAGGAAACTGGAATCGGAAGGAGAAAAAGTCTCGGATACTTTCCGTAGCATCGACAATGCGCGAAGAGATCACGCAGAACAGTCAACTCGGCTGGAGACCCGGCAAGTGTCTCCGTGTGCGTTTCAATGTGGGTGGGTGGGTGTATACACGGGACGAGACAGCCAGAGAAGAGAGGAGAAGAGACGTACGCGTACATGCACATAACCGTGTACAAGAGAAGAGCCAGCCTAGCTACGAGTTACCCAAACTCCCATTCGATTCGAGCGACAAACTTTGCAAGCAGTTTGATCGTCGGAGTTACAGATTCACCGTAGAACTCTGAACTCCAAATGGGGAATCTATTATCGAAGCAGCGTTTACACGTACACGTTCGTTTGCGCGTCTTGTCGGCCGTGCCGCTGTCATAGCAGGCGATCTATGCTCCGCGAGCGTTGTCTACTTTTACCGCGACCTCCTAAACCCAGAGATTCGACTGATAATGCGATTCCCCAGGCCGATTTCCAACGACAATTTGCAATTCGACGATCGAACGTGTAACGACGTTCCCCCCGATTACGCGTCCACCGTTCTTTCAGCCTGCGGAAAATAAAAAGCACGCTCGACTTCCGAGGGACCCGAACTCGAAACTCTCCGACCATTAACGGTGTTTACATTTAAAAAAAGTCAGAAATATTTTTCCACGCGCAGGTTGTCCGACCTACTCTGGAACTTGGATTACATAAAATAATGTAAATTTACGAGACTAATAAGAAGGAGGGAATTTCAGCTGAAGATAAGGGTGGTCGCGACCAACGAGGAGGACGGACGAAATTAATTACAATTAGCCCGATGCGTCTTGGCAACTGTTTCTAATTTTCTTTCTCCCCCTTTTTTTTTTTTTATAGTCGAAATACCAGTCAAGAGAGTTTTCCGTAATTTTGCGAGAATCCCAGGATAAAAGGGGTAAGCTCGAAAGGTGGATGCGGGCTTCCTGGCAGATTCACGACGTAAATACATTTGTCTCTCCTCCTAAGTGGGCTGCTGTCTCTTCGTTGCCGAATAAATGCCAGCCAAATAAAACTTCCTGGCTACACACAAACGCAATTACCGGACGTATTCTAGGCAAGGGAAGCGGTGCCGAGGCTCGACCGGACGAAAGACACATTGCCGTTCCACGGCCCGTCCTGGTTGCGCCATTTTCCCGAACCAACGATTCAACCTCGCACGAGCTCACCTCCCTTTCTTTTTCTTTCGTTCGAATCGCTGGCAAACGATTCTCGAGGATACTACCAGCGACGGAATAAAACGTGGAAAATCGAATCCTCGTTGCTGATTAGAATAAAACGCGGACCCCGAAACTACCCGTCTGCGAGAATTCACGGAATCGTCCGGAACAAACCTAAACAGATATCCCGTAACGTGACCAACGTTTAAACAATAAATTGATCGATAATAAATTATATTAATTACCATGGAACTTGCTGCACAGGCGTAGTTTAATTGGATTGATTTAATCGTTTCCAACATTAATTAGTTTTGGTCTACGGTCACGTACCAGTTCGATATCATTCTGTGCAAAATTAATAGTAGTATAAAGAGGATCAAAACATATCGGAAACAATAATTGGAATTACTTAAATTTAGAAACTTTACGATTAAAAAATCTATCCAGTAACAAAGGCTACTATCGATTAAATTAGAGTTTTGTTGCATTAAGTTTGGCCATATCCTATTATGGATTGATCAAAGAATACCTTGGCCCGATCGCGACATTGTAAAATTTCGCAAACTAAACAAACGCGATTCAACTCAAACATTTCAAATCCACGAACGCTTACGGTGCTATTATTCGGTGAAAACCGTAGACACACAAAGTCCGGGCCCGCGGCTAATCCGGCTCTTTCATCAAGTCTATTCGGCCAAGAAGATAAAGTGAAAGACAAACTCAAAAATCTAAACGAGAAGATGGGGATGCGATCGATGCGTTGCAATCGAAACATTTTAACCGAACGATCGTCTAACATAAATTTTGTAAAACTGCGAAGTTCCACTTTTGATCTCAAGTACCGATGTTCCAAACAAATTTGTTATTCGAAATTGAAACATATTATTTTACTTTTGTCCACAGAGGAAAATAAGCTTTATTAAATATAGCCCGTTTCGTGTAAACTGTGCGTCAAAGGAAACGAAATACTATTGACTACCGTTAGTTGTTTGCTTTAGACAACCGTATTGTAAATAATCGCAAACGTGAACTGGAACGTCCAGTTCCATGGCGAGCGGATACACGGGTTTATTTTCAAAATTTCCTACTTTCACGTCCCGGCTGTATTTTGGTACGTAATCCCATTGCGGCGAGCCGGAAAATCGCCCGTTCCTGTAGAAATTTGCGTTTCACGGTGGGTACGGTAGGGCGTCTCCTATAACTTTCTGCATCGGGACCGCCTTTGCACATTTTTTCGGTATGCATTGACCGTGCATAAAAAGCCACGACGGCGCCATACCTCGATGTTCGATCGCCGTAAAATTCCTCAGAGGCACGTCAGTTTCCGGGCAACGGGGAAAACGGAGTAGAAGCGGAGCGGAAATGCAGGAAACTTGCCGGGGGCCAGGTACGTCTAGATCAGGCACCGATAACGCAAACCATTGCATGTCCGATAATTGAAAAGCAGGCAAACAAGAATGCCTGGACGAACCGCACGGCGAACAAACGTGAGGTTGCAGATGTTTTCGCAAACTTTGCTCGATTGTTATTAAATTATTTCCTATCTAAACGACCACGTCGGAGTCCTCCCGGAACCATCCTCGGTTCGATCGCTCATTCGCCGGACCAGATCGATACGCAAGTATCGAGTTGATTCAAAATTTGTTAAGTTTCGGTGAAACTTTGAGCGAATTTGAAAACATTTCCTGAATGATCAGTGCTCTTGGTGGCAAAACGCCGAAGTTCGTAAAGAAACAATTCTCATCTGTCGCGATGCTTTCCAACTGAGCTATAATAGACTGGAAATTACGACGAGAAGAAGCGTAAGGTTGCGAGCCATTCGCGCAAAGGGTTATAACAGAGACTGTTGTATTTGGAATGGCGAGAACCGTCTTTGTTAGCCGGGGTAAGGATATTTGCAGTGGTGCCATGAACGTAAGGTAATCAGTGCGAATGAAACGGCCGCATCGGAGCATCGATCGCAAGAACAAGTATCTCGGAACGGGTTGGACGTTCCGAGGTGGAAACGGGCGAAAGCGAGGAAACGTGCGAAGCTGATGATCATTGCGAGCTAATATTTCCAGATTACGTGGACAGGGCGGCGTAACAAAAGGCTAACGGAGGGCGATAGCCAATATCGCGCGGTGCAACGTGCCCGGTGGCGGATACATAGGTATATGCAGCCGATATCCCCGATATTCCCGATAGCGCGATACACCGGCCGGCCGCGTAATTAAAACTGACGCTTTCGTTTCGATGCGCGGCCGTACGCGCGCGCCGTTATACGGCTATCTCGGCCTTCGCTTCCGCCGCGATTGCCATCGAACGAGGGAGAAAAAGTTTTCAAAATCGCCGGTTGTCCGTCAAATATGGGGCTGCATGAAAAACGGGAAATTATTGGGAAGCATTTCCGCGGAGCGACAGAGCGCGTACGCGCTAGTTCGACCCTCACGGTCCACCGACAAATGTAAATTCGTGTCGCGCCGCGGACTCGACGCACGGCGACGCGAATTAAATTTCACGGCTATCGGGGCCGAATCGCGTCGCGGCAAATATTTATTTCACTACCAGCGATACCATTATGATGTAATACGGATTTATTTAATGCTCTCCGTCGACGCGTTCGTTTCCACGGACAGAGATACCTTGTCCCCGGACGCGCGATCGTCGAAACCAAAGCTATTGCCCATCCATAATGCGTGCACTGACAGAATGAAAATGGTTGTCCTTTTTTTTTTGTTTAAATTTCACTTACAAGGATACCTTTCTAAGTGATAATGACCGATTGTGAAGAAACATTTATTTCTATTACTGAAACGGAAGTATTTCACGGAGTTTCCGTCCCACCCTGTATACCCGCGTTCCCGTACGCGAACGTTCGTCTCTAAGGATTAATCGTAATTAATACGTACGCGAGTTCGATGATCAGCCGCTTCGAAACGTAGCACGAAATCACTCCGACGTGGAAAGAGGGTTGTGCGAAGGAGCCGGAAACAGGGGCTGTTAACAGAACGTAGCTAGCACGTAAACGTAAGCGGAGTATGATAACCGAGACGCGATAACGATTTCCTACCGCGCACGTGCGTCGAGTCGAATCGACGATAAATCGAATCAGCTTTCTCGTTAGAAGATGACGTTCCGCCGGGCGTAGACTTAATTTTATGCGACTGATTGGGGTTGGACACGGGCAAATGCACCCCAAAACTATCGGAATACGATTATATATGACTTATGTTGTTTTTTTAAAAAAGTATTCCACGAATTGATTTAATTTTTCTTTAATAGAAGAAGAGAATACATTGCAGATGATATAAAAAAAAATTGTTGCAGTTGTGTACAAGCAAATATAACCGACAAATTAATTTCCGCACATGCGTCTGCATGATATGAGTTTCCCCAGTGATCCGATTTAAAAGTGGACGGAATTTTATTAAATTTCATCGTGCTGGCTATGACCTGTCAGAGATCGATTCGTAAATTTAAAAATCGTAACTAAATTACGTTGTTTCAAAATAGGAAGTGACATTTTCCTGAAGCATGTGGATTTGGAAATCGCTAGGTGATAAATAAAAAAACTCGAGTTTCTAAAAATACTGAGCTATTGCACATCCGCTGCCTTTAAGAATTTACTGTTGCGACGCGTTAGAAAACGATAAACGTTCTCCTAACTCGGCGATATATTTTTCCTCCCCCGTTGTTTCCGATTCCGTTTGGAGGACGAAATGGCCGCGATCCGATTCAGCACGACAAATTAGAAAAATCCGCCCCGCGGAACGGCCTCGTCTAATCCGAGCGGTTTTTTATGAGATGGTCCATAATGCTTTTTCACGACCTCGCTAATTACAATCTCGCGATTAATGTCTACCCGTTCGGGACGCCGGGAACGGAAATATCCACTGGAGAGGGCTTTGTCGCGACATTATGAAAAAGCTTTCGAAACGTCTCGAGCGAAAAATTCTCAGGGAAATCGAGTTACGCGCAATTTCAAGGGACGACAGGCCCGGGGAAAGAAGAAACCGAAACTCGAGAAGCCTGTTCGCTATAGTGACCGTAGCTACGGCAAAAATTTTGCTCGAGAACTATTTTCATTTCACCGTACACGATGTTCCCCCAATGCCTCAGATAATCACGTTGATTACGATTACGTTCTTAAGAGATCAATCTCAAAAAGAGTAATTTTTCTTCTCAGCTGTTTGACCAGCTATGCATCGCATGTTCCCGTTATCCGAGCTCGCGTTTAACAATAATCATTTTAGTACGGAATCGTTCCAAGGGATGAGATCGAAAGAATTCTGAGGTCTGAGAGCAAAGGGCAGCCCACTGCACGGTTCGAGGAAAAGTGAATTAATTCCGTTCGGCTTTGGAATTTCGTACGTATCTCGCGAACCGGCGAGCGAGGGTGTCTCGCGCGGCACGGATTATGGTAGGGTAAATGTAGGTGTAATGCGTCCATGTAAAACCCGTGGATGCGTGACTCCGGCTCGTATCGAACACAATGGCGCTGCCGGGGCGGTATTTTTCGTGTACACGTAAAATCCATTTGGTCGTTGGACATACTGGGTTGTCACTCGGTACAATCGCATCCTCCTCTTGTCGCGCGCTGCTACGGGTCAGCTTTATTGTCAGCGCCGCCAGAATTCCGGCTTTCGCGTCGAAACGAAGAGCAATTATTCTCGCCCACCGCTGCGAGCTTTTAATTGTCCAAACGCGAGAGCGAGCGCGCGCGCCTCCATTCCGTCCCACGGGAAATATTGTATTACTTCTCCGTTAGGAAGCAACCTGTGAGCACGTTAAAAGCGCGTTCCGACCTTTTAAATTTTCCCGTTGACCGGCATTCGTCGATACACAGAGACGCGACCGACCCTTTTTCCCCCCTTCCCCCGTCGATGTTGTTCGAAAGACTTTATGGAACGATCGGCGTGTGCACGCCGCGGTAGAATTAAACGTCCATGCGAAAACACTTGTCGCGTTGTCGGAAACGCGAGACAAATTCGACGATCGCTGGCCGCGATGTTTGCGTGAAACTTTCCTCCCTTGGTCATGCTCAAAACATTCGACCACGGTTTTCGACTATTCGCGAACACCGCCGTGTGAAATTTCGCCTGTGATGAACGACTCCATTGACATAAATTCCCGTACGCGTTTCGAGCAGCGTTCGAATAATCAACGGGACCAAACTTCGATTTTATCGTTTTGTAAGTTGACAGCATACAGGTTCCTAATGATTCGTATAAAATATTGGGTTGATTTGGGCGAGATTCTATACGCGGCGACGCAAAAATGAAATCGAAAGCTTCGTTTAAATATGGGTAAAGATGGAAGTAACGCGAAGCTGTTAAGCATTCCTGAAACATTCCATCGTAAATAAAACTGTGTTTATACCTCTAAAAGAAAGAGTATCCCGGAGCAATGTGTATTCAACATTTTATCATTCTTAGGAAAGTAGAATACGCTAGTAAAGTGGGAGCACCTACTTCGAAACCGCGGCTGTATACCATCGCCACATTATTAACTTTAAAATATCATGTCCACATATGCTCCCGTTAAGCCCGAAAATATTAAAATATAAGTCGTTGTTCCCGGGCAGTATGCGAACGGTAAATTGAATTTGAATGTGATTTTTAGTGAGTCGTAAAAAAGAACGCATTTCCAGCGGGGAAATTCAAGGGAAACCAGAACCAACGGGCTGCACAGCCTGAGCTGCGTCGACAAAATATTTTGCTGTGTTTACAGGACGGGGCACGACGGACACGCTATTTCGGTGCTTTTAGAAATAAAAATGAAAGCTTTCCCTTCTGAAAAGTGCTGTCGACAGTTAGATAAATTAAGCGCGGCTATTAAGGTTAATACTAAAAGAAGCCATCGTGATAACGCCAGACCACATACAGCAGCGGTGGCTGAAAAAACCTACATCGCTCCTAAAGTAATTAATCATCCATCATATTTTCCTTACTCGACACCGTCCGATTATCGTGTTCCACGATCTCGCTATGGAATTTCACGATCACAAAAGAAGCCGGAAAAGCAATCTCGAAACCTTTCGTCGATGGACGCTGACTTTGGTGCAAATGGAATTCGTAATCTGCTACGAATAAGTCAAAACTAATAGCAGTTATTAAAAATTGCTACATCATAGCGAATCAAAGAACTTTCTCGCTGTTCGTATTGCATCTAACCGTATTTAATCGACGCTGGGGTTAATAATTTCCCTTGGTATATTTCGTGCACGGGGGCCTTATCTTTTGCAGTTTATTTCAATTGAAAATTCTATGCTCCGGCGGTCTTATTGGAGCGACTCGTTGCTTTGGGCGTCAGAGTCGTCGCGTAATTTCCCACGCGTCCGTAACCTTTTTCATCGGGATCGCCTCTGGTTTGTTTTCAGGACGCACAGAGCTGTCCGGCTTATTTCGCCGCCCACCGGAAACTCTGTATTCCCGGCGCATCGCGTAATGCCGCAGCATTACTGCGGATGTCTGAGCTCGCTAACCGGTAAATATGAGTTTTCACTTGGTGCGCGCCGCGCGAACCCATTGCTGCTCGGGGCTCTATTTTTGCCTCGTTAATTACGATTACGCGTCGTCCCAAGACACGGGGCCACGCCGCGGCAACACGCTCGAAGCCACGTTGCGGCTTTCTTTCTCTCCGCCATCCGAGGAAAGTCTGCCAGACGCATCGAGAAGTCTGACGACGTCGCGGAAACCCTCGCGCGAAAAGCCTACGCCCGAGTATTTTATTCATTTTTTTTTTTTCTGGGCGCGGAAAAAGAGCACGACCTCAAAAAAGTAGCGAGGAGCACGTCGTCCCTCGGTTTCGAGAAACAAATTCACGAAGACGCGAAAGTTTCGATCGCCGTTCGCCAGGAAAACAGCAACCGGAGGCACGCCTGGGGAACCATTTTTGTATTAGGTTGTTGCACGTGAAATTGAAGTTGGAATTTTATTAAAACGAAACTTTGTTAATCGAAAAAGTCCGCTTGACAGTCAATGCATTTATATCAGTTTGTTTGAAGACCATTTTGCGTGCAACGATATTTCTACTCGAGATCGAATCCCCCGTATCCTCGATCTTTTTACTCTTCTATTGCCTTTTTCGATGAAACAGTCCTTCTTATACACTGACTTAACAATATTTTAATTTCTTTTACCGAGAACAGACCAGCGAACAGAGGCAGAGGGGATTAATTATTGATAAAATTTTATATAACTCTACATTATGTTTTGTGCAAGTACGAGGACATGCTCGAGAATTCTACGTGAAAGCATATAAATCAAACTTTTTCTACACCAGGCACATTTTATAAATTCAAGTTTCGTGCGATATTTCATTGCAGACACCAAGTGGGCCACCTCGTTCACATTTAAAAAGGAATTATGGTTCATTGAATAGGTAGATTTTCACACGGGACATCTGCGAGTGTTGTTTGTTTATAAAACCATAATACACAAAAAACCAATTACACAAAATTTTACCATTCGTTCACTGATATTTCCTCGATAAAGGAAATTAAAATATGATGTATCTTTTTAACGAAGAAAGAATGAATTTAAAAAATAACAGAATTCAGATAGTCGACATTCAGCGTTTGAAATTTTCGCATTTTTAAGAATATATTTCTGTAAAATGAAACAGACGTGGCCCTTGTTACTTTTCGAGGTCGCTCTAGTTACCTTCGTCTACGTCTAGAAAAAAAGGGGAATAAAATACTTTGAAGTACAATTCGTGGCTTTCCCTTGTCAGAACGTCGCGAACGACTTCGGGAATTTTGATGTTCCCCGTAGCCAAGTTCGCGCGAGCTTTCGGCGAGCGATAAAAATACGCCCGCCGCTGATAACGTCGAAGAATTCTCCAAGGGCCGCGATTACGCAGCAAGCTGCCAGCTCGACGATTGTTCCGCTCCTTCGATTTAATTTTGTTTTCCCGTGTTTCAGCGGTTTCCTTCGGAGCTTCTACGGCATCCTTTACGAACAGAACCCTCCAAGTTTCGCTACGTGTACAGACCAAGACACGTGAAACAGGCCCCACCCGAATAACTTCTTCATTTTTAGAGGTAAAGAATATACTTCGAGCGTCCTTTTATTTTGGATGAAAATGTGACGATTACCTCAAGATCAACAGTACTTTTTATCGCGTTGACGACCACTTCAATTTTCCTCGTTTGAAAAATACGAATTCTATTGCCTTGTATTTTCTAAGATATTTGCGACGAAATGTTCTAATGAAAAACATAATTTAAATAACAGTATGTTCTCTGGAGGAGATATTCCATTTACACCAAATAAGCAGAGGAGGAAACGTAAATTTCGAGTAATCTTTCGTTATAACCAGAGCTTCTTGGAGGTCGAAAGAAACCAGAGCCATTTTAAAGACTCCAGTACATAAAAAAGAGGATCTTTTCTATAAACTCGGGGCCCATAAACGCTACGCCCGGGTCAAATGATCTGGCTGGACTCATCTGCGATAAGACCTGAATTTAACTACAGAAATTCACTTTTATGCACTACTAGCTTTTTCTCGCAGCTCCGCCTGCGTGGACTTTACACCTTATTACAGCTTATTACAGCATTAATTTTAATGAAACAGTCGCAAAAATGTTCCCAGTGTCTTTTACGTACAATTGAAATTTCATGCAAATCGATTCAGCATATTTTAATTCTATTACACTGTCTTTAATGTGAACCAAATAAATACTTAAATATCAACAGTGAAACAGGCTTCGCGCAGATGATTGCATAAATGAATAATCTCATACCTTCCTTTGCATTTAACGGGAGGCGTTCTAGGATCGCAAAGTCTCCCAAAAAAAATCCCCGTTGATTTTCCACTGCCCGAATTCACAAACAAAATCTATCGCAACCGATCGCTCGATCATTCACTCGCGATTATTACTTGCGCTCTTTACCTCAGTTCGCCAGGACGATCGAAACACAACTGCATGATAGGATCGTCCTGGCGTCGCGAGACCTGTTAGCGCGACCGAAAAAAAAAAGAATTTTTTGACGCTCGATCGACGCGATCGTTTCGGGTGAAAATTGAAAAGCCGCGGTTGTTAGCGCGCCAAATATTCACAGTTTTCTTTCTGCGGCTTCGAAGCGTACGTCACAACGAAAATATAATTTACAAATGATATCGAAAACTGGTTTAACCTGAACGATGAAAACTAAATAAAATGCCAGTGGAGAAAAGAGGTATATTGACTGTGTCTGAAGAAAATAACAGTCGACGATACCGATTTTAAAATGCATTTTGATAATTGCGTCTTCTACCCTGTACGTCTAGAAAGAGACGTTGCAAATCACATACTGAATAAGACAAATAATAAGCGTCTTCGAGAGAGCATGTTCCCATAAGGGGAAGCTGTGCGTCGCGCAAGCATCGTGGGCTTCAAAAATCTGCAAATTCGTCTGAGAAACGGGCCGTAGCGGGAGATCTCGTTATCGGGGCATTAATATTCCAACGACGGGCCGCGGATTTATTGAAGTCGGCCTCGATAAGTCAGGAGGGCACGGCGGCAAAGAAAAGCACGATCCACCGCGTACGCGTCTCGGTCTCGAGAGACGGCACGGTGGTAACGTTTCTCGGCCAGACGCGCAGCCTTCCGTTAATTTCTAATTAAACAAGGGAATTTAGTATATCAGCGCCATAGTTTCGAGCCACTCGAACCGTAGTAGACTGGAAAACGAGACGGAGAACGGAGACGGGACGCGTCGGAACGAGGCGGAGGCAAGAGAGAGAGAAGGATCGAGACTACCCGGGGAACTCGTGGAGGATCTACGACCTCAATTCTCTGCACTGAAATAGGCCCGTGTCTTCCTGAGGTCGGACTTCGGTACTTCGACCTGCGGAAGCAATATTTCCACGGGACTTCCGAGAAACGGCGAACCCGGCGGCAATTAGTCAGGAAGTGGCTGACAAGCCTCCTCCGCGTCTGGCGGGGGCTGAGCTTTCGACGAATTGACCGCCTTTGTGCGCTCGATCGCCGCGACTCGATATTGCGCCGCGTACGCCCGCATACCGGGGATTAAAGATCCTTCCTTTCTTCTTAATTAATCGCCGGATGGCGAATCGTCCGCGGGGATCGATCGAACGTCCGGCCGCGAGACACCGGAGGGAAGTCCGAATCGTTTCGCCCAGCCGTGACGTTTCGACGGTGATTCATGGGAGAAGAGCCCCCACGATCGACTAAATCATCCCTGGTTTCGCGTTCGCGTTGTTTCGCACGATAAGACAATTCGCGCGATTTTCGACCCGATATAATTCTTCTTTAATGGCTCGTAAACAAAGTCCCATAAATCGTCTCTTTCGTCGGGCCGGCGCGCCTCGCCGACCTGCAAGGTCGAATTTATAATGTCGACGGTAATGTTGAACATTATTCGAATCGAATCTTGTTCGAAATAATAAAAAAAAGAGAGGAAATTAGAGGCGAAACATAAACCGAACGCAGAGTTGAACAAAATGACGCGTTGATCACTCTCTAATTGCGGTGTAATCGCAATCGTGAATCTTTAAAGCGACTAATAATCATCTAACTATCGCGTAATTACTGCGTGATTACAGTGTAATTTCAACGTGATTACATGTAATCGTAGCGTGGCAAATATAATCAGATTACACTTTGCCCAATTCTGCCTGAAGGAACGTATACGTGTACATAGTTGTAAATTTAGAGCATCAACCTCATTTTGACCCAATGACCAATTTAAACTTTGCTATTATGCACCGTGCCGTGGATGTAAAATCATTTTGCAACGGTCAAAAATTAACAAACATTATCGATAAATATGATAAATAAACAACCCTCACACTATTCTGAATACTTCTTTGAATAGAGTCGTAAACCTTTCTCTACGTAATTATCGTAATTAGAGTACATTAAGTTATAGTTATTATTATGAAAGTCGCTCGCTTCGGAAACAGTGGAACGACGTTGCATGCAATGCAATCTCGAGTCGTTCGTGTCAAATCCCTCGGTGCTAGATCTTCAGAAACGACTTTCATTCATGAAAATGTTTATTCGCGGAAATTCACACAAGTTAATTACAATTTTCAGTTCCGACTATTTTAGAATTCTGAAGTATTTTATAACTGTGAAAGTTTCCTGTTTGTGTTTCTGTAGATCGATTATTGGATAATTCGTATATCGGAAATGTTTTGTTTTCTCATTATTTCCGACAATCGACGTTTCTACTGAAGCATAATTTAACTATAAGCAACGGAAAAAGGAATAAATCGATATTTATAGAACCTCTGCACTGTGTAGTCAATGTTCTACAAAAACCAATATCTACATTCGTATTAATTAATGGTTATTACCCTTGGCGAATAAAATTACCCTACAAGTCAAAACGGATTTTCGTTTTATCTGAAAAGTTTTTAATACACGAAGAATTCTTTAAGGGTTGATTTCACCCCCATAAAGTAAATTACGTCAGGTGTGCTATGGATGATCTACTCTAGGCGTACACAAAGTCTCATAATTTTTACAATATCCAAGTTTCCGAAACTACCCTTGCCAGTGAGTGACGATGACCGATACGCGAAACATCAACTCTACCCGATCTCGATCTTTATAAATGGACCTTTACACTTGTTTCCGATCGACAAAAAATCACATTTCGGTTTCATCTTCGCGTGGGTGGTTCGAGAGCTTTTGCTTATTCCGGATAACTACCCTTCGGGGACCCGTAAAACGATACAGCCATCTCTATTGCGTTCGTCGGACGAGTCGTTCCTTGCAGACCCGACTAGATACACGCCGTCGGTTCTGGCGAGTGGTTGCCGTAACGGGGCTTCTCTGCAATATCTACAGACACGTGGCGCGATTCATATAAATTACCCGGGCTGACGTGATTTCAGTCGGGGAACGTCGCGCGTTTCGTTACACGTCCAGTTAACGCCGTGGATTTGTCTTCCGCGATGAAAACGACCAATCCCGCAAGCCGCGCCATTCTTTTCCACCCCGGCACGGAATAAAACCGAGACGAGCACGTTTCTCTCCGTCCCGGCTACTTCTTTATGCATACGTTTCCGTTCTTGGCGCGTACGGGCCAGTAATACGAACGGTCGCGCGCTGGAATGATAATTACGGTTCGACGGTACCTCCGGTCCCTGAGTATTCAATTATAGAACCGATGTCGGCCACGGACGATCGAAAAATTCGAAGTTCCGCGCATTATTATGCGGTTCTTGTTATTACCGTCGCACCGTCGAGGCAGCCGAGCCACGATAAAAGGCCACTCTACGTCGCCCGCTGTCGTATAATGAGTACCATTACGAACATCTCGAGTCGGATCGTACCCGCTCCAGTCCTGTTCCGTTCCAGAAAAGTGCATTGTCTTTCTCATTAAATTACGCCACGCTAATGATCGTCCCGCGGCCCGCTGTAATTTATGTAACTGCCGGCTGTTACGACTCGGTAATTCGCGACTGCCGATGACAGAGCGTCGGAAGCGAAACGGCAAAAGTAGTACTACCCAGTGCTTGTGCAGACGCAATCGAAATTCTCGATGATCTCTCCTCGGCTCTTCTCCGCGCAGATACGCTTCCTATTGGCGTATCGCGATACGATACCTGGCATCGAGTATCGCGTATTATTATCCACGCGTTCCATTTCGATCTACCGGGTGTCGGGGAAGTCGTGCCCGCGGTTATTACCGAGAAAATCACCCTCAAATTCCGTTTTTATTTTCGCGTTATCGCGTTGAGGAATATTTTCTAAAACGATGTTTGATTTAAGTTCGCTGTTTCTGAGTTTCTTTCGTTTCGTGTGTCGCGCGGACAGAAAATTCCTTCAACGGCGGATAACCGACCAGCAAAGAGACTCTTTTAACCCAAGCTTTCTACACACGTCGCGAGATCTACACGTACACTCCCCGGGGAGAAGACGCTGCTGCGACCGTACGGAAATTGTACACCGAGGACATATTCGCGGTAGCATGGCGCGCCGTAAATGATACTCGCCGCGTGTTGGTCCACGCCCGCGAACAATTATTCACGAGCGAACGTCGTCGAGGCCATGATTTTCTATTCCCCGGTTCGCCGCGTTTCATTAATTAACGCTGGACACCGTTACGCGCTCTCGGCTCGCTAAGACGCAGTTTGTTTCATCCGGAATCGCGATTGCGAATCCACCGTCGCACTTTGAGAAAACAATAACCTTGTTTGACTTCAATTTAAACTGTTATTAATATCGTAAAGCCCCGGTGTACTAGCCGAGGAAAGTCCGTTGTTTATAGATCAAATTAAAGATTGCAAACGACAGGGACAACCGTGTTTAATACACCTCGTGGTCTCTGATATAAACTGGAGCTACAAGTTTCATTTTACTTTTTGATTTGAAACCTGTTTGTACCAGAATTATTTAACTAGAGAATTAGGTTTCTTCGCCTACGAAAGGCCAAAAATGACTATGGATCTTGAAATTAAGAACCCTTTGCTTTCGAATAATCCTCGGAGTTCGGTCACTAGAGTCCGGTGCTCTTCGCCAATTACTCCTAACTTAGCTAGAGACTCAAGGAATTCCAATTGACAGAAGCATGTAACTTTAGGAGTACACCGGTTGGAAACCCACGTGTTCCCTGGTGATTCCGAATACCTGATTCTCGGTTTACTCTCTGCTGACTGACTTGTGTCTCTTAAAGAACCCTCGACCTAAGTTCTACCAAGTTGTCGCGCAGGAACGTAGTTCAAAGTGATTTGGTAACCAATTAAACTAATGGAATTCCTCGGACAGACGGTTCCCCACGTATTGCAAAATTCCCGCCCTGCGCTATGAAACGTTCGGACCACGAAGATACCTTGACAATCGCAGTCGAGTGTCAAGAACATGAAGCAAATACAAGACATATTGCCTTTATCTGAAAACTAGTAAAACGAGCAATAAATCCAGCCTCGTTTTGGTAACGCGCGTAATTCCTATTTAACCGTTTAACATCGGGGAAACGTACGCGTTATCGGAAGAATGGTACGAGGCCCGATGATTAATTTCAACAGACTCTATTTTTCAGGAGCGCGGAGTGCAATTACGTAACGGGCGCTGGGTAATTAATAGCGCGATCGGTCGGCCGCCTATGCATTCGCGAGAGCTTCGAAAATATCAGCAGTATCGAAATCAGGTCGTAACTCCATTACGAGGAAAGATCCGCTATCGTTCCGCGGCTCGCTGTAAAACGAAACGCTCGGCAGCGTCCCGCCAACATTCTGTTTTACGTCTCTCTTTCCCTGGTCCCGGGTACCGTCGTTTTTCTATATGCATTCGAGCAATAATACGTATGTATGAGCGGGCTAAACTCGGCTTTCCTTTTGCGCTGTTACTCGGATAGGCGAAGCGGTAGGCGGGTGAGCTACGGATCGATCTAGCCAGGCAAAGAGGGAGAATAAAATTGAGGGGTGGGCCGGTTGGAACGGGAAGAATAAGGCGAGCCGAAGAGAAAGCGAGCGAGAAAAGCGAGGGATATTACTTCTGCTCGTTATCGGTTAATTGGAATCACAAGATTCCCGATCGTTTCTGAGAAGCCTGAGTCTCCCCGGCGTCGCTCTTTCTCTCTGTCTTTCCCTTTGTGCCGCGGCTTATCCCCGCGACTTACGTACACGCGCCCTGGTAACAGTCAGACGCGGAAGATGCAATTACCGGAGCCAGTAACAAACTCGTTTGGCACGGTAACTGCAGGCACCGTGTTTAAACTGCAATCATGTATCAGCGCGATAAAGACGTTCTCGAACGGATTTCCTTCGGTTTTTAACCGTCACTCCCGCCGACGCGGTTCGAACCGCGAACCCGTATTTAATTGGAATCCACCGCTGCGGATCGTTGAGTTATAACGTCGCGTCGATCTCAGAGGCAGATTGGGACTAATATATCGGAAGCCAGGATGGACTCGGTAACGACCACCGACCGACTACTACCGCCGTTTTTGTCCGTTCCCACCCCCCACCTCCCTCCCCCCATCGTTCCTTTTCTCTTCGTCGTTTCTTCCACTTATTTTTTCCCTTTTTCTCCTCTTTTTTTTTCTTTCTTTTTTTTTTTTTAAGAGAAATCCGCAAAGACAATGGGATCTCTCGTCCACAAAAACCGATATTTCCGTCGTCTCGACGACTGTACCGCGGCTTAACGATCGACCCGGAAAAGGAAATTTCATCTTCTCACGGGGTGCACCCTTTTTATTCCCCTTTTCTTTCGTTTTTCGCTATCCGACCACTCTTTTCCGCGACCCTCCCGCTCCCTCCCACCGCCCTTCCTTTGCTCCACGCCTTCTTATTTACCGCGGCAAATAACTCCTTTTGCGACGTAATATCGTTACGGTTATGTAGTTTCGCCGATATGCCGGTTCTTTATTCTATTCCGAGGGATTTGTGCGGATTCTCCTTCCCCTTGTATGCTCGCCACGTTCCTCCCCCCGTCTTGCCATCCCTCTCTCGCGTTGCGTATATTCTCGGCTATCATCCCGGATAGCCTATTCGCCTTCCTTGGCACGAAGACAGAAACGGTCTCTGTCGAGATTCGGCCGATATTCCGCTGCGCCGTTCGAAATTGAACGATTTGTCGTATAAACGCCTTTGAGCCGTTTCACAACGACTCGATTGATAAATCCGAACGTCTTTCCGCGGCAACGACGTCACGGCGCCGCTCGTGCCGACTTAACCTTCCTAAAAGTATCGTCCAACCAGTAGTTTCACCGCGATCGTCAAAACTACTTCTACCGCGGTTACTACCCAATCCTTTACAAACTTCTTTAAAGACGTCCTCCTGCTCGACACTCTCTCCCTCGATCTTTCCAGGATTAATTTAAAACCGTTCAACGTCGCGAAGTCTACGGAAAATGCCCGCTGCTTCGATCGATTCTAATTAATACACGTAATGGACGGTCGAACAAAGCGATCGCGACAAGAGACGATCTCCCGAGCGCATTTTTAAGAGAATACCATTATTAAGAAACGAAACTGTTGCCGCGAACGTTGCAGTAACGGCGAAGCATCCAATTAATTATTTACATTTCCCATTGAAACGACGACGATAAGCAAAGACATCGCCTTGTAATTACCGTTCCCGGTGGAAAGCAACGATAAAGACGTCTGTTCCGGGGTCGTCTTCCCGTTACGATTGAACCCTTTCTACGGGCGGGGAAACGCGACAGCCGGGTGCGCGCTTTAATCGCGAATAACGCGATCTTAGCTGGCGTCCCAGCCGCGGTCCGTAACGACGATTTACGGGCTAACGAGTTCGCGCTTCTCGAATTTCCCGGATGTTCGCATGATTCTCCAACCCCTCTGACTCTCGGTGCTGGTACCACGCGACACCCTCCCCGAGTCTTGAACCAACCGACGAAAGTTCACTCCCTTACATTATCGTCGCGCCACCACCCGCCAGCCGCGAGTCGGTTCTTACGCTCGCGGGTGTCGCTAACTTTTTAACTAGTTGCAAATTAAAATTTAACTCGAGCGCGCTCACCTTTGCCACTGCCTCGACGACGCCATAGGGCTATACCTTCTCGTTCCCCGGTGCCCGTAGAACGAGATTGTTCACCGACGAACCGAGAGTTTCCCGAGAACGGATTTAAAAAGAAACTAACGGGAAGGGGTCTGCGAGAAAGTTGCGGGGACGAGGGCCGAAGACGTCCCTTCGATCATCTTCGCCTGCTCGGAAGCTACAACCGCGCCGTGCAACGAAAACTTTCGCCCGTAAATCGCGAAATTTCACGGCGAGGAAACGCGACCGGCGCTTTGTTAACACTTTGCCGTCCAAGTTCGAGCAAATTAATATCAGGAAAAACGTAAGGTCGAATGAATTTTCACTCGGGTTCCCGGGAAACGGATAATTGTCACGCGATCTCGAGCCAACGTTTACGTAAGTATCTCCGTCTCTGTTCGACGCGTAAGTATTTGTTTGTGTTATATACAAACTAAAATAGCTACGTCAGATTCCGTGCAACGTCACTGAATTCGCGAAGAGCATAATACGCGTGTAGTTACTGTACTGCAATCATAGCAATGAAAACCCACGCGATAACTACTCCCCGTTCAGCGCTTCGTGCAACTTTTTTCCACCTGTCAATATTGCGGGCGTAAACAATGGATACCTGGAGTTCAATTAGCGCGGAAGACAATAGTACTGGGCTGGCGTTTATTTTATTTCTTCCTTTTTTCGTATTTAACGACTTTATCCATCAAGTAAAAACAAAAGCAAAATATGCATAGGGGAATTATACGGAGCAGAGTGAAAAGGCGCGGTTCAGCGAACGAAGCTGTTTCACAACCTAATCCTAGTTGCTTGAAATTGTATCACTCGAATTCAATTTGCTGATTGTTGCTACGAGCATGAAAAATAAGTATTTAAGAGGACACGCTCGAGCTGAATGACGTAATACAAGTGCAACTTCAGACGTGGATCAAAGAATAACTATGCATTAAAATGAAATGGGTTTTCCGTTGTGTCAAAGGAGCACCATTCCACTGCAATTTTGCAAGAGATAAGAAGGAGCAACAAATTCATAACGGAGGCACGATGTCGTGCATGAAATGAAATATAATGTCTTCTTAACATCGGATCATGAACAGCGCTAATAGTTATGTTAATAACTAGCAACTTCGCTTAAACATCCCGTGGATTTTTCCCGGTGGCAAGATGGTCATACCACGAATCGGGAAATACGCACGAGACCATACGAGAATTTGTTGAATCGCGAAGGTTCTTCTATTCCCAACAACAACAATGGCGCTCCCGCGAGCAACCGACGGATTTAGTTAGCCAGGCATAATGGACTCCCGGCGTACATGATTTTTCTTTTTGAATGCACGAACGGGGTAACAAGACAGCCTGCTCTCGCGTTCCACGTTTCAATTGCCGCTCGACGTATCCCATTGTTGCCGGCAAACAGTCGACTACTTTGAATCTCCCTCGCGTTTCGGCCGCGAAATAATTTCGAAACTGCCGCCAGCGATTTTTTACAACGCGACACCGGGTACGCGGGCATCGCGCGCGCACAGTCGCAGAGGAAAGAGCGGGAAAGAGTATTTCGAAGAGAGAAGAAAGGGGTAGGCAACCCCTCTTGCGACGGGCCGAGGGCGGGACGAACAAATTGCACTTCCCAGTCTCGTTAAAACAATGTCGTCGAAGGAGAGAGGGGGTTGGAACAAGGGCAAGAGGAGGCCACGGATCGAGGAGGGGGCGGGAGAAGTGGAGCGAGAGATAGGTGGCTGCCGCAGCTTCCAACGAAGCAGTATTCAGGTGGAAAGAGCTCTTCGCTCGTTAGCATTTAATTGAGAACCTCGCGAGGAGAGGACTCCGGTCCCCGGTAACGACCGGTCGACGGGCTCGTTGAAATATTTTAATAATCTCTTGTATCGCGAACGGCGATTCGAATATTTAGCGGCGGCGCGGTATCCAAACCCGGGGCTCCCTTTGCCGATGCAAACAAAGGGATACCGTCAGACAGAGACGCGAGGAGTCGCGTTCTCGCGGACGATCGGACGCGGATCCTACGACCCGACGGAGCAATTAGACCGAGATTCATCGATCCGCGGTGCAAATCGGCCGACGACGCGACGACGATCGTTACGGTTCGCCACGCATTAGAAATTTTAAACGGCTGGATTTACATCGCCCCGACGCCGTCGAACGTCACCGACCGACGGCTGACGTCGATTCGAGGGGGGCGCGCGACACACGAAAAGAATAAGGTACCGCGATTAATCGCATCGACGATTCGATCGAGCCGACCTCCGTTCGCTCGCAAAGTGGACGACCGTTGTAACGAGCAACTTATATCGACCGGCGGGGCCTTCGAATTTTCCGGTCTAATGGAACGTGCCATTTAGGCGAGCACTTTGAGGCGACTCGTTTTTCTCCCGTTTCCTTTTTCACGTCGTTACATCGACCCGGCCGCCGACAACCTCTGTACAAGCGTCGCGCCTCGTATCGATGCACGGTTTCTTATCGCCCGGCGGCGCTCGTTCATCATTCGCAGAGCGATAATCAATTAATCGGCCGCGGCGAGGAACTAGTATTTGATATTCAAACTTCTCGCGAGATTAATTCCGCGCGCCGCGGACTCGACGATCGACCTATTTATCAGCCGCCTCTCGGGTTACGACGGAACTTATCAACCGTTGTAAAATATATTACTGCCGGTTCGTTAATTTTTCAGAAATATTTATGCAACCCCCGGCTGCTCCCGGCCGCGTCTCGTCGATCTTGTTTTTCCGCGACGTTCCTTTACGACGCCGTTTCGCCGGTATAATAGTTGACGATTCCTTCCGCCGCGTCACTTCTTTATTAAACGGTCGACGATGCATCCCCCGCACCCGTGGATAATCGCCCTTCCGTTTTCCCATTTATTCCCGTTTCCCCTCCCACCGAACTCGCGTTACACCGCGCAAACGATTCTGGCGTCCCATAAAAGTGTCATTAACTTCCGCTACCGGGGGTGCCCTTTGACTCTGCCACTACCAGGAAACTTGACCTGCGGCCAGCGTTAAACGAGCCGACTTTGTAACCTGTTGTCGCCCTCGATGGTCCCCTATCTTTCCCACCCTTAACAGCTGCATCAAATCAACTTTCAGAAAATAGATACACTCTGTACAAAGTGAAACATGGAAAACTTAGATATCTGCAGTGGACCAAACAACTTGTATGTATTAATAATACGAGAAAACCCTCGTTCGTTGCATAGTGTCGATGACTAAGCAACAAGTAAGGGTGGAGACGCTACGCGCGAGCCACAACTAGCGAAGATATACTGTGTGAAAGTAATTCTTATCGAGTTGGCTACCCTGAGGAGGGTCGACGATCATCCATCGCCTCGATAACTTTACTAACCCTTACGCGTCAGTAATTTAAGCTACTACGAAAATTGGTAACCGTCGAAATGTATAAAAATCTGAGAAACGGTTTTCGAGTTCCTAACTACCCCTTTAAGCTATCTCGTTGCCTGTGTATCCACCCTTCCCGGTGAAGTTGCTCGGTATCCCCGTCACCGCGTCGTGCTTTTCGGTAGATCAAGGTGACCCAGGTTCATTAGCTAGCGACCGACGGTGTACAAAGTTTCTCGCTACCTTAAAGCAAAGAGGGTGCAGCTCTGCAAGACTGGATCCCCGATTAGCTTACGCTTACGGGGCGCCTATACGTATCGTCTTTGGGACCGATCGACAAATATAGGCGGAGTATCGTGTACTTCGACGGCATTAACCGGGTTCCTCTGCGCGGATTTCACGACCGTCGGCTTCGTGTTTATACACACCGTTCGTGGAATGCGCGCCGGGTACCTGCTGCTATTTGCTGTTTGCAGTTACTCAGCCCTCCTATGTTTCCCTCCGTCCCATCCCCCTTAAACCCATCACCCTCCCGTCTCTCTCTCTCTCGCTTCCTGCCGTCGACTCGTCCTCTCCTCTCTTCGGCACACCAAGAATGCACCACGCGTTGCCCCGTGCAAGCACGATGCGGCAACATACTGTGTACCGAGGGATGCCCGGGGTGTAGGGAACGGGAAGACAGTCTGCTGAGAGGGATTTTATTATACGGTAGAACGGAGACCCGCAGGAATATAACCGTAGAAATGCACAAATAATACGAAAGCCACAAAACAGGCGGCAGTGATAACATCGCGAACACGGTGACAAGAGGGTGAAGGCGGATGGGAAGAAAACATGCCCTCGGCTGAAGGATCTCCACCCCCTCCCCCTTCCCCCTCCCTTCCTCCCTCGCGGCTCTGACGGCGTAACGAGTAACAAAACGAACAAATGTTTTTTTATCGCCCACGTCGCGCGAGAGAAAATGCTCGTCGCTAGGGAATCCTGCTTGCGCCGAACTTTTTTTTACCAGCCAACGTCCGAAACGTCTGATCTCTAATTGCGAGGGTTCGTCGCCGACGATCGTTAAAAAAATGCTTCCGGAGGAGACGCGAGCGTTGTTGGTTGCTGGACCGAACGTATCCTTAAATTGGATTGATTATTGTTGTACGATTTAAATGACTTGCTACAGAGAAATTTGTTCAATCCACGAAAGAGTTCGGAAAAATAGGCTAGATAATCGAACTTATCCTTCGCGAACTCTCCTGATAAAGATAATATTATACCAAAAAGAGGACCGTGTTTTGTAATGAACAGTTTCATTTCACTCTGATGAATTCTATTAACTCTTTCAACTCTGTTTAAGTTCTGCCCAGCAATACGCTGTATTGTTTAAATTTGAAAAGCGTGCAATCCATGGCAAAATGAATATATTCTCTTTTGCAAAACATGTTCCAATAATTTTTGCTCGGCGGAACGTAGCATCATCGTGCTGGGAAATGAATCCGTTTTGCATATTTATGAATTTGTTCTCTAATTAAATTTAAATATGCTTTGCTATTCATTTCCCTTGAATGAACATTCGTTTTGCCATTGTAAACCGATTCCTGGCAAAATCATTTGGCCACTATCGCGAAAGGTTTTAACATTTGTACTCTTTGTAAATCACGGTAAACAAAAGCACCTGGACCGTTCGAATTAAATTTCTTTTCATCGAATGAATAGGAATTTTTGGAATCGAGTTCGAAGCGAAACGCGTAATAACCCATTTTTCATGGACCGATAAGGTTGGTGGTCTCTCAAAGCTCCTTTCCATCCCGAAAATTTCCGGATTTTTCGACAAATTATATCAATAATATGGAGACATCTTTCAACTACTTGGAAATTTCAGAAACATTCAAATTTAAACATTTAAAGACCACGAACTACTAAATAATTTCCAAACAAAGCTTACTAACTTCGTATTTTTCTATTTATTCTGCTCACTGCGGAAGTCAGTGATGTAATACCAGTTTCCTTTTTCCACGATCGTGACATATATACATTATTTGTTACGATTAGAAGACCTTAAGGTATACTTAAGGAACTAAAGTTAGCACAAACCCGCTACCATATTATCCAGAGTTGTATTAATAAAGCCTCGGACTTTATTCAAGATTCATAGCCAATTTTAAGAATACATACACACTGAGAAAGTTACAGTATTCTCTGGATCTTCCCCGTTTAAAATATGAATCTGTAATCTGGTCATTGTATCGTAACAAGGACAAAGTTTTACTGAGAAACTTATGTAGGAAGGATCTATGCTCTACCTGTTTAAAAAATTAAACGGTATAAGTTTGAAGAATTACTTGTAACTAAATCGAACGTGAAGGGCTTAAGAAATTCAAGTGGAAACAGTCGATGATAGTCAGACGCGACAGGCAAATCCTCGTTCGATCTCACGCGTATCCGAATCGAACTTGTAGGGTCAATGTCGTCAAGGAAAGTGTCAGCGATCTTACACGAAAATTGATCGACGTTGGCTCGCGAGATCGCGGGAGGATTCCGTGGAAATTCAGGGGCGTGCGCGGAGGATCGAATCGGATCGTCCGAGCGTTTTTTGATCGCGGAAGGTCAGGGAGACAGCGATAGCGGCTCGTACGGCGTGTTCTCCCTTTTAGTCGGCCTCGCACTCGCGTGGGCGTACAGGGGCGGATAGCAGGCTACACGGTTTCCCCATTATCGGGTGTTTACGACGACGACGGCGAGGGTTGCAGGGGGCTGCACACACGACGAGGGTCGCATCGCCGCCGGTCGAGATCGCATCGGCCGCTCCGCATAATAACTAGCTACCACGCATTTACATTTTAATACGGCCACTCTGCATAGCGGATAAAAGGTATATACCCGGCGAGGATGAAATCACCGACCTCCACCGTGGCGTCATCGACACCCTCCGTCGTCGTTCATCTCGACCGGAGAAATAACCGACAAATTAGACGAAATCGTTGCCCAACTTCCTCGGAATTCTATTTCCTTTTAATTTTCTTTTTCTTTTTTTTTTGTCTTTCTTTTACTTTAACTACGTTTTTCCCCGCTGTTGTTTTCATCGCCGCCGTCGTCGGGGTAAAATGCACGCCCGTGATTTTGCGACGAAGTCGATGGCGCGAGTTTTTACTCGTCTCTTCTCGGGCGTCAAAGGAAGAAGCGGACTTGTTATTAATGCAGTTTGCTCGAGCCCCGAGTAGCTGCAGTGTAAATTAAAGAGTGCGCGTACAGATAGATATATAGCTAGCCTCTCCTAAGAAGCAACGACCAAGACGAGGAGACACCTTGTTAAAAGAAAAAATGTGCAGTTCTTCTATTATTCCACTTCCGTTTGTAAGACGTTTAATTTACTCTCGGCCGGGGAGTCGTTAAGGTATTTACTACAAAAAATATGTCATAATAACTCGTTACGGTTATTCATGGTAACTAACCGAAACACCAAGACGGAACTTGTACGCAACACGAATTAAATATCTCAAAGTTCGGTCAAACTAATTAGGTAATTACAACTCTGGTACAAATTTTCAGAGAAATAAAAACGTTGCAAAATCAGAAATATCAGAACGGATGTCCATACCAAGCACCAAATCTAATTCTTTCGCGCCTTCTGTTTCTCTTCTTTGTCCTTTTCCACCCCTATCCCATTTTTAAGTGGCGAAGGAGTTGAAATTTAACTTTCCCGAAACTTTCTTTTATGAAATTGAACTCGTTATTTTGCAACATCGGCCGAGGACGAAAGTTTAGTTATAAGTTTATGAATGTCTACTATTTTGCGCGTGGAAAGCTCTGATGAAAACTGTATTAGTGACAGGTGCACCGTAGAGGAAGATCTTGATAGTTTCAACGAGAGTTGTTCCGTTCTCATTAGTTGCGCAGTAGTGCAACAATTCCGAAAAGAAAACATCCTTTTGTTTAATATTACTGCGTCTGTGAACTATATTCATACGTTATAAATCGCGTTATTAAAAAATTGGAAACCCCGTAATGGTTTGGCAGTATAAATCGTCGAACTCGTTTTAAAATCGGCTACGTATTCCACAGGATGAAAGACGTTCCGTACAAAGAAACGGAATTGAACTCGAGATATCCTTAACGACTCCACCTACAAGACGACAGTTTCCGCCATTCGACTTTCCCTCCGAAACGGGGACAGTTCCTCCATACATCTTGAAACTTTGCAAACGTTCGAACGGGACACGGTTGCCAGTACTTTATTAGTCTTTTTCGTTCCCTATATCCAGCATGCGTGCCCAGTTTAAGAGACATTTGCTGGCAAAAACTCGCCACGGTGATAACCGTGGCGGGGTTCGAGTGCCCCAGAAGTTCCATCGAAATGTTCGTCGTCGGTCATCGATTATCCGGGATGAAAGTCGAAGGAACGTTCCGCGACCCCGAAGATTTCCTTGTATCGCGCAACGAGAATCGAGGGATGGGGGGTGGGTGAACCAACTAGATGTCCATTAAGATAAACCGGGGCCATGTTTAATGGCGAATCCGAACGTCGAAAACAGCGTTCGTTCGCGTCGTCGCGGGGGCGAGACCGTGACAAAGAAGCAAGAAAACAGGGACGACGGTTTCGTCCCGTGGTTTATAGCGTTCTCGCGACGTATCCGAAATGCGATACTGCGGCTGGATAGGCCTTGAAAAATGTCCCGAAACAGGAAGGAGATAACCAGCTAGCCGTTTCGCGGGAACAACATCCGATGGAACGAAATCCATTTCGGCTTGATAGAAAAAAGAAAACAGAAAGGGAGAGCGAGCGAGAGAGAGAGAGAGAGGAGGAAACCACCGACGCAGAAGCAAAAAATTATTAAACGCGATCGTATCGGTACGACGGGATCGATGCAAATGGCCCATAAATTTGCGAAATTACATTGAAAATCAGTGCGCGAGGCTCGCAACGCGAGACAGAGAGAACGGCGCTAGTTTTAATAAAAGCTCCCGTCCCTTTTTGTCAACGAGGGCTGCTCTCAGCGATATTAAACCTCGAACTCGAACGCAACTCGCGTAGACTTGGACGATTCACGCGGCGAACGAGTTTAGATCCACCTGACATTGTACAGAATGTATCGATAAAAAAAAGAGAAGTGGACTGGAACGTACGGAACCAGAAACAAGAAAAGAAGATTCTAACTTTCAAGATGCTGATCGTAGCTCATTACTTTCAATCGAAAATCGACTAGTCGCGAAATGTTTTTTTGTACCTAATATATTATACATCATATGTTGCAATAATTAAGGAAATAATCAATATTCAAAGAGTTGTCTTCCTGAGGTTAAAAGGTTAATGAAAATATTCATATTTAAAAAACGAAAATTTTTGAACGAGTAATTAAAGTCCATAATATTTTCGATATCCATCAATTTATATTTTAACATGAAATGAGAAAAGTATGAAAAGAGATCAATCATCATTGTACAATTAAATTAATTTTTTTTCGGCAAAAATGATTTGCGACTCGAAATCAGTGTTATCAGACCGCATACCAGGACGAAGAAGGTATGTGGAACTATGAGAAGAACGCAGCCATTAGCTCATATTATTTGATGTGCAATTAATAATTATATTAATTACATAGCAAATAATATGACCCGGGTCTCACCGCGAGGAGGTTGCTGCGTATGGAGACCCACCCTAGCCTCGCCCCAACCACCCTTCCTTTGGCGAGGAATTCGAATACCTATCCAAGGGAGAAGCTATCGAAAAGTTGGAAATGAACTACGAAAGGAGAGTTCTTAAAAGAACTGCCCAATCAAGAGATGAAGTACCTAACAAAATGTCAATACATGTGAGATGATGCACATGTTTTCTAAAAACGAAATTGAAATGTGCAACTGCACCTACGAACTCTGATGAAGAGATCAAAAACCTAACGAAATGTTGATACATGTGAGATAATCACATGTTTTCTAGAAACGAAATTGGAATGTGCAACTGCACGTACGAATCCTGATTACTAAAGTATCAATATGTATTTTATTATTAATTGTTCCTTCTTAAATAAATACTTGCATTATGACAGTGCCTAACAAGACACTCGTACAAAGCGAAGAAAGGATCCTAAAGATCCGACCAAGAAATGTGCGACTGCACGTACGAACCTTGCATATTAGAATACTAATATGTATCTTAATATTAATCATTCGCACTTAAATTTAAGCACACATTTCGGTAATCTTTAATAAACGGCAGGAGAAAGCTTTTTTATCTTATAATCTATATACATTTGTACTTATATTCTAACGCAATCTGTAGAAACATGAAGAAATACGAGGAAATATTTTCTTCTTGGTGTCTTAATCGATCCCACAATGTTTTTCTAAAACATACACACATATACAATAAATATAACCGATATAAAACGAAGATATGACAAGATATTTTCTTCATGGTGTCTTGATTAATCCCACGATGTTTCCCTGAAACATAAATCAGACAATAAATAAAATTGTATGAAATATTTCTCTAAGAACGATCAGGATGGAATCCGTGTGCAATTTCCAATTCCATTCTTCGATGATTATATATCCTGTAACAAGAACTTGTTCAAAGAATTAATAGCTGAAATGAAAGTGTATTAATGGACACAGAAAAAAATAATTATGTACCGTCACGCGAGACTCATGGTAAGCGATCATAGTAAACGTGATATTATGAAATTAATATTTTAACTAAAGCTTCCACGAGTAAAAATTGATATTAAAAATTTAAAAACATAAATATTTCGTGAAATCGAATGAAAAGTTAAATTCGTCCCAATGTTAAGATAAATAAGAAATAGATTGAAAGTTGTATTCATTTGTTACCGTAGATTTTATTTTTCAAGAAAAATATTATCAAGACGTATACATTGCAATAATTATATTTGACTGTATTCGAAACTAAATTAGATTCATAGAGAAAAAGCAATAGCTAACGAAAATGTCGATTCTACGCGGCAATTAACTCTCAATATGAAATATCGAATTGCAATTTGCATACCATTTTGATGCAAGCATTCTATTTTCCATCAATTAAAACAATGATCGCGAACAAACTTTGATTTATGCAAAGAATACAGAATATTTATAAAAAATTCGCTATTTATAAATAACAATTGGATTGCAAACGTTATTATATCCCGTAAAAATTACCAACTCTAAGAATGAATAATTAGTGATATAGATATCTATATAGCAATCATAAATTTAATCTACAATAAAATTAATCATAATATAGAATTTCTAAATGCATCACAAATCTGTGATGAAAATACATTCCAATATATTACAGATTTTAACACGTTATGAAAAATAAAACAATTGGTCTATTCACAACAGTGCTTTCAAGCAGTATTTCTTTTGAGAATGAACTCATAATTAGAATTAACGTCCACTCGTCTTAAATTCAAACAACCCGTGAGTGGACCATTCTTTCTTTCGCAACGCTAATTTATAAAATAAAAAGCTATACGCGAATGGTGCTTGTTATTCGTAAAATGAACCACGCAGGGTTCCTTTATTAATTAAATCGCGTGCACCTATATTCAATCATGCGCAACACTAATTTTAATAATAACGTTGAGCCATTCGAGGCTTTGCAGAATCCCAAGTTGCTTTTCGATGATCCTGGTGCAGTGGCCAGCGTTTTGGCCAGCTTTTGGGCATTGAATCGCAACTCTAATTAATAAAAAACGCGACAAGTCAAGATCGCAACGCTAATTTATAATATAAAAATTCCAAACGCGATTTATAACAATAAAAGCAACCGCGAATGGTGATTATTCGCAACGCTACCCTGAAAAGTAAACGCGAAAAATAGTAATTCGCAACGCTAAGAACAAACCGATCGGTACGTTCGCAACGCTATTCTTAAATAACGATAAAAGCAATCGCGTATGGAATTCGCAACGCTACCCTGAAAAAGAAACGCGAAAAATAGGAATTCGCAACTCTACGAGCAAACGCGATTATTATATATACGCGACTCTATCTTTAATGAAAATACATTTATGTTTCGCAACGCTAATGCAAATCGCGTTGCCCAAAAACGCTGGATCAGGTGCTGGCGTCTTCGGTTGTAGCTATAAACATACATGCACAAAATAATCTAACTACATCAAGCTACTTCAAACTACAATAGAGTGGCACATATGGGGATGAAGTTAGACGTTATAAATATCGCAACACTACGGGGCAACAACGCGATAAATCAACAATCGCAACGCTAATTTATAATAGAAAAATTACAAACGCGATTTATAAGAATAAAAGCAACCGCGAATGGTAATTATTCGCAACACTACCCTGAAAAGCAAACGCGAAAAATAGTAATTCGCAACTCTAATTCGCAATCGCGTTTACTAAAAATTCGCAACGCTATTTTTAAAGCAAACGCCCGGTTCCTAGGTTTGCACAAAGACAATCACGAATCGTATTTATTCGCAGCACTGATATATCAACGCGATAAATATTTGTTCGCAACTCTACGAGCAAACGCGAACATTGTATATTATTCGCAACTCTAACTTTAATCAGGGGCTATTGGTACATGTCCATAGACATGTACTCGCCACAAAATAAACTAACTACTACTAGTACTACAATTGGGGTAGAATTTGGGCATTGAAAATATCGCAACGCTAAATAAAAAATCGCACGATTGATCAAGATCGCAACGCTAATTTATAAAATGAAAATTACAAACGCGGTTGACATCCATTATTATATATATAAAAGAGTAAAAAAGCAACGCGAATCGTGATTGTTCGCAACACTACCCTGAAAAGCAAACGCGAAAAATAGTATTTCGCAACTCTACGAGCAATCACGTTTATCGATAATTCGCAACGCTACTTTTAAAGCAAACTCCCGGTACCTAAGTTTGCATGAAAACAATCGCGAATGGTAATTATTCGCAACACTACCCTGAAAAGGAAACGCGAAAAATAGGAATTCGCAACTCTAGAAGCAAACGCGATTATTGCATATTCGCTACTCTATGTATATCATAACCGCGAGTTATGGGGAGGGATGGCTGGCATGTATGGTGCAATCATGTACCATCAGGTACATGCATACGTGAACCAGTCAGAAAAATAAACTAACTACAACTACGGACGAGTTAAGTGACAAAATAGTAAGAGGAATGACTTTCCATTTTCATCCGAGGATGAAGATGAAAAGCCATTTGTTGTAGCCCACTCTTGAAACAGTTTGTCAGGGCCTCTTCAGCTCATTGAGAGCCTTTTCTTTCTTCGGCGGTCCTGCCGATGCCTGAAACTTACGAAAGACCGGGCTCGAGATTTCGTGCAATACGTAGTCTTCCAACAATATACGAATTGTTGAAAGAGCATACGTGGTCATCTCGAGCGGGACGAACGTTTCGAAAGGGACCTGATCACGACCGCGAGCGCGAGAGAGCGACTTTAAGAGTCGCGCGATTCGAGGAGTCGAAAATAAAGCCGAAACAAACAGCACAAGTGCACCGTTTGAATCAGCAAGATTTCTACTCTCGAAATCGTAACTACAGGAACAGAACTGCCACGCGAAAACGCGCCTACCCGAGTTACTAATGTGGACAGTCCTGCCCTGACCCTACCTACTTAGATTAAGCACACATACCAGACAAAAAGTTACCTACCTACCTAACGCTATATTTAAAAAAATGCAAAACTCAGTCTCTCAAACAAACACTCCACGGTTCTCATTCACAATGTCCGGGCGCGACCTAAACTAGAGAGGACTCCCCGGGGTTCCTCCGACACCCGGACATGACTAACTTCAATCACACTCTAATTGTGTACGTACCAGTTTTTGCAGTGGACTGACAAAGCTAGTGCCCATTACATACTTTTATTATTCATGTAAAACATTTTAATATATCTAATATAGTCTTTATTAAAATATACTCTATATATGATCATATAAGATCGAAAAGCTAATTCATTATGCATTTTGTAATATCATTGACGTGTATGCAATACGAACAATTGCCAAGTAAATAATAACTATAAGTTTAATATTATTATTACGATTGTTATGAATCTAATGTTAAAAAATTCTGTATCTGAATCGTAATAAACTTTTGAAACGATGCACTTCCACATCCTAACCACAAACACACATATGTGGACAGTACATCGTGCACGATACACTAGCATTGTCAGTCGCACGGATAAATTATTATTGTAAATGTTACAAACTAAGTCGTCGTGCCCCGTTGCCTTCGCTCGTGCAAATAACACTTGGGCATGTGCACGAACTTAGGCAACGAACACGGAAAAGTATCCTGAAAATCCTGACTAGAAAAACTGGTTATTAATAATTAACTAAACGGTATCTATTCTCAATTAAAATGACTCGACTTGCTCTATGTAATATATCAACAACAGAGTACGTTAATATTGAAAGATATTATTATTCAAGAAGAATTTGTGACTGAAATTTAATTGTGCAAAATGTAAGACTTTAATAAAGATCTCATGATAAAATAATTTACTTTGCAAATTGAAATAAATTTGATAAATTATTATACAAAATATTAAATTAACCTTGGTCGATTTTGTCGTCAAAGTAAATTTTTGTAAAAATATAATCAATACGCATGTTCCTTTGAGTTGAAAATCGACCAGTCGCGAAACGCCTTCTTGCACATAAAATACATCATTTGATGTATTAATTAATAAAACGAATATTTAATAAATATATTAATGATGTAAGATATTTTACTGAATCGTACGATTAATATAATGTTTTCACATTATATTAATTCATACTCTACTCAATTATATAATTCATATAAAGTTAATAAACATATATCATATATTTGATCAAAATTGTGTAATAATCATATTGTGTAATATTTATTGATAACATTTAAAAACGCGAGTGCAAGAAGACCCTAGCCTGCACTAAAAATATACAACTCATGGGTATTTTTCATACCTGAGGTCACTTAACTCGTCAAAAATACTAAGTATACAACTGGTCACCCGTGTTGATTCGGATCTTTCATCCTACAACATGGTTGGGGACCAGAGGAACACAAATAGCATGCGACTTACAAGTGATGAACTTGTGCCTCTGGGATGACTGCATAATGATGCTGCTGTTGCTGCTGCTGCTCAGTGGAAGTCATCAAAGCCCCCTGCATGCTCCTGCTATAAAGAATAAGAGAGGAATTATAATCTATTGTTAAAATTATAGAGATTTTTAATTAACAAATTTCAAAGTATAAATTTATACTTACGTTGTTCGCTCGTGATCCACCGCCCGATACTCCCCGAGTGCTGCTACTGGTTCCCAGGATCATGTTCAGAAACTGTAAGAAAACTGTAAGAAAACAATTAGAATCTATTGTCAAAACTGTAGAGATTTTTAATTAAAAATTTCAAAGTATAAATTTATACTTACATTGTTTGCTCGTGGAGCATCGCCAAATAATCCTCTTCCGTGATGCACTGATTCTAATTCCGGTAACGAGGAGTTTAAATGTCAAATTGAAAAAATAATTAATTTGATTGGAAATTATTAAATTAGATTACCGCGACCGAAGATTGAAATCGGCGAACAAATGACTCTATTATCGCGATTGAGAAAACAAGGAGAGCCACGATGCTCTGGAAATAATTTAATACCACGTAAGAAACACTGCTTCTATTCTCGCGTTTGCCTAACACCGTAAACGATAACGTACTCGGGGTCACTTTGCCCCGAGAAACAAACTTGTTGCTACGTACAATCACTGAATCTACCGGCCGCATTGCGCGCGGCCAACAAATTTCCTGGAAAGAAAAGACCTGAAAAGAAAAGGACAGGAGACAAGAAACACAACAAGCACATCTGTGCTTTGCCTATCGATTTTCTTTTTTCTTCTTACAAGAGTTCGTCAACAGAAATACTGCTTAACTTAGCACTGCTGTATACATAGTTTGACATGATCAATGCCACAAAGGCGAAATATTCTCAATCAATGATAAAATATTATCTACGAAAATAATTACGTACAAGTAATTATTCAATTTATAAATATTATATCACTAAGTTTCATTGTTAGAGTTGTAAGCATGATTATGTTTGCTTTCTCGAACGTTAGAATATCCCGTAATTTTTATAAATATTCCGAAATTTGCAAGAATTAAAATTCGATGGTTATTTGTGCTCGAATAGCATATTTTAACGCCGAAGTTACTACATTTTCTTAAACTTGCATCGAAATATATATGCAAATTGCAATTACAACAATTCGTAAAGAAATATGAACAATCAATTAAATAAATAACACTCGGAAATATTCAATCGCGATCAGAATACAGTTAAATATAAATTATTTCAATTTATCGTCGATATCTACCGACGCCATTTTTGTATACTTCGATATTATATCGAAGTGGATAAAAGGTTTGTCAAAGATTTTCATAATTTATCTTAACAATGGCCGATTATAAAATTATCATCATGCTTGCAACGAATGGCACAATAAGGAGATACAAATATATAAATATTGTTATGGATGTTAATTTTGGTTACAATTGTTTAGAAGTTACCAGTACTCCCTCCAAAATTTTTCGACTCGTCTGCCATCTGTTATGGTGTCGTTTACGCGCCAATGAAACTCTCCATGGCGTCGAATTTCAATCAGAGACTGCAACAGAAACGAAATAACGATGCATTAAAGTATTGCAAGAGATCGTGGAAGGATAAACAGGTTAGAAATACGCACCTCGGTCGCGAAACGCCGATACGTCTCGACACGTCTTGCTATGTTTATTTTCAAAGTACGAATGATGGCCGTCCTCTGTGCTCGGCAACGCTCGCGAATTAGGTGGCGGGAAGGGGGAAGCTCCGATGTCTCGCGAAGCTTGTTTACGAACCCGTGGGATACCTCGGATAGAAACCGCGGATAGACTGCTGCCTATCACACTAATTCAGTGAGTTTCTCAACTGACCGTTATCCACGAGAAGAGGCCGCTAAAATCACCTCCGAATTCTCAGGTTGGTATGGCAGTCAGATTCGGCCACGAAAGTCCATAGGATGAAAGGTCTACTCTTATACCTCGTCTGTGGTACGACCATCGACAAACTGGAGTAGATGTCGCTATTCAATATTTTTTTGTAACACACGGATTAAGAGCACAGACGATGCACAGTGTAGTCGTGTAAAGTAATAGTTTCTCGTGTTACATGGACAAAGAATTCGTGAGCCCAGCTGCAAGGTGAAGTCGAGCAGTCGGCGGCTGAGAATGTAAACATAGCCTAACAACGGTTTCGGAACATAACAAGCTTATCTGATCACTGGCCCTGACTAAGGAATGCCGGCAATGGTAAGAATAAAATTACTTTTGACAAATATTCTAGAATACGTAAGAAATAGATACAGATTGGTAATAGACTAAAATTGTCATTTAACAGGAGCCTGTGTCCGACGTATGTCACAAACTTCGTGAAAAATTAATGTTTCAAAATTAAAATTTTGTACTGACGAAATCAACCAAGTGCATATCGTGTTGTAACGTTTTGCTTAGATTCTCATAGACCAACGGTGTACAATCCTAAAATGCATCTTAACATACTACAAATTTAAGAATTCGAAATCGTATCGTCCACGATAGAAAATACCGTACCAAATGAAATATATGAACCGATTCGGTCGAAATTGGGGGCCTGGCGATTAATTGTCGTTTAGATTTCGAAGCGAGATTTAAATAGAAATTCCACCTGTAACATCGAACGCGGTATTTGAATAAAAGGAAATAAAAAGGAAACATATTAACCTTAATGCCATAATAGCAGGACTTTGCTATTACGATCGAGCCATGTTTATCAATGAGAATCTAAGCGAATAAACGACGGGACGTCGATAACCATCGCGCTCGTACGGCCCGGTAGTTTCGATCACGCGCCGGACTATCGATTCGTGGGATCGATCCAGTCGCTTTCAGTTCCCCGAGCTGTCTCTCGCGCCCATGCACGTTTTGTTATCCGCTCGATCATTCCGGGCGTAATCGGTCCTACGGTCGCACGAAACAATGTTCGCTCTCCTAGCGAGACCGTGCCGACGAACGATGAAGCTGACGCTATTCCGTGGAATGGATGCCAGAACAGAGAATGCCGGACCACCGGTGCACGCATCCTGCTGCACGCAGATATACAACGGTGATTTATTAGGTGGGGAATTCCAATTCGCGGCCCCACCCGCCGTAGACCGCGGTCGAATCTAGTAAACATCTTCGATCCTCTTCGAAACGGTTCCTCTCCGAACACGGGGACACATACGCGTGTAGTCGCAGAATTTCCACACGGTGCCCCGTCGAAAACCCATTTATACGGGACGTCTGTTTGTCCCCGACGATTAGTCGCCGAACAATTACCGTAACAACCGATGGTGCATCGAGGAAAGAATAAAAGGAAAAGCGTCGCGATGCAAACGCGAACAGGACGAAGCGCGCGCGCGCGGATTTCGAAGAGTATCGACTTCGTTTAATTGCTGTCGCGATTGTCGGTAATTGCACATCCATCGGTTTCCGTAACAAGAAAACGAGGTAATAACCGTGGAAACAAATAATGGTTTTATTCCGTCTCTCGAATTTTCGCAGTTGTTATCGCGTCAATTTATATTTGATTGGAGAGAAAGCTCTTTCCGGCGTTGCGTTTGTCATTATTATCGGTGACCGTGAGCATCCACGACGCGTCTAACAAATACAGAAATTCGGCGGAAGTTTTTTAAGCCGAGCTCTGAATTGGACGTTTGTCCGTGTTGCGACTGTACGCGATACGCTTGCATCTTTTATATCTCATCAGCGATACGGCCTGACCCTCTTTTGATACTGCCCCGGACTTACCCGACTGCTAACGAAGTTTCACTTTTAAGACACCGGTGCCTTTTCTCCTTCGCTTCATATTCCCGCTCGTAGGGATTCAAACGTAGCGAAATTCAGATGCATTCTAACTAGAGATCTCTATTTCGCGTACAGTTATTACGAGGGTCGTTCTCGATTCAATTACGCGTATGAATTAAATGGTAGCGTGTTACGAGAAGGGCCCGGGATTAAAAACGTACCGTTTTATATGAAACACGGGTAAAAATTTATCTTTTCCAGGAACGGTCACTTTATACTTGGTTGGCCTGTATGATATCCGACAAATAACTACGGCTAGATCGACGAAAACGGAAAGGACTCTTTCGTCGATCCAATAATTGCTTCGAAGCGGGTCGACGCGGAAAAAAACAATACGAAGGAAGCACGATCGCCGTAGGGGACCACTTTCGCCTCGCCCACGCCCTTACAATGTTTCGCCGCCGCCCGAATCGGGGGTTTGAGTGTTCTATCGGGCCGATCGACTGGACGGTGAACGTTTTATTACGCCCGCAGCCGGCAATTTCGAGAATAAGCCGTCACGGACACTGGCGTGGAAATGAAAAACGTCGCGTCGCTGGGTGTCAGGCGTAGGAGGAAACCGGACGATGGCCTCCGTGCGTTCCTCTTCCGCGGAAATATCAGTCTGGCGGTGGTGAGTTATATCCCCGTAAGGTATTATTCCCGCGGTAAGAGATGGCACAGCAGCTATCGGATTCCGTTATCACTGCGTCGTGTACGCCGTCCGTGGATTGCGCCGCAAAATAACAGCCCGGAGAAATAACGTATTCCGGCGGTCTTGCAGCGTCCTCCAAGGAACGTACGCCCGTCCTTGTTCGCTTCTCACCGACCAACCCTTTCTTCTATTCGCCCCTAACCGAGAAAGACGGAGCCCCGAGAAAGAGAACAGTGGCCAGAAAACGAAACGCAACCGAGCCCACGCGGCCTTAAAAATTTAAATACGTTCAGCGTCCAACAGTCAAGGTTCATGCTACCTATGAAATTAACCGGAGCGATGCTAGACAATTGAAGAAATACCCTACGACCTCGACACGAGAATAATTTGCAAACCTAATACCGACGAGAGTTACAAGAATTTTTATTTTAACTTTGCGGAAACCTTCGATCTCGGTTTCATAAATCGTGGCTCTCCGATACCGGGGGATTCTTCATCCTCGGTTTAAATTCTACCTGCCGGTTATATAACAATTTTTACGAACACGCGGGATCCCGTTAGGCAAGGACAAAAGGATTGCCGCGAAGCGTGTCCCCCCTGAAATAGGAGTACGACTAAACCGAAACTTAAACTACTGCCCCCCGTGTTACGGATGGGAATTTATCGTCGATAGGCGAGATAGATGTGAGCAGAAAGGCTCTACCGCGGCCATCTATACACGGCCGTAGATACGCACGTGTGAGTCGGCTATTAATACCCACAAATTATAAATAATGTCGCTACCACGACCACAAATCAACGTTTACCGTAATACCGGGCGTGGGGCTTTCGACTGGTCGGAGGATTAAGCGCTTTTCGAGAGACGCTTACCTGCCGGTAGAAGGAAGATGAAGGGCGAATAGCGAGGCAGAGTCGATTCTACGTCCAGCTGCGATCGAAAACTGAAACCCGAGGGAGTGGATCTGCGCATTAAACCCCTTCCAGAGGAATGTACTGCCTTTGTGCAAAATGTTCTCTGATAATATCGAGGCTGCTGCGAGTAATATCGATATTGCTATCGCCTTCCAGTTCGGTGCAGCCAATCGCACGAGGAAAAAGAGGGAGTATGTTTAATCTTAACAAAGTATTAAATGCAAAGGTTGTAAAACGATATCCGTTCCCATCCTTTTTCCCCCCTCGATACTTTGATATTTTAGCGAAAATCGTTTGAAAACGGTGGATAAAACTCGAAGTACGAGATAAAACCAGATCTGGTCTGTACAGCTCTGCAGCCTTTTAACTTAACGATGAAAATTTCTCATATCCACGGTAAATATTTGCGAACCTAGGTTTGGGCTGGTTTACACTGTCCGAACGTTTTATCATTCCGTGTACACGGTGACAATTTATCACGAAACTGACAGTGCTCGCGGACAAGAATCGCGGCCAAACGGAAGCGTGCAGTATTTAACTATAGAAACGTGGTACGGACTGCTTGCTTTCCAGCCAAACTAATAAAGAACGGAGATCATTGTTACCGTGATACCAAAAAATTTCCGCAGCGACGCAAAGTCGGAAGCGAGACGCTCGATGGGACCCGGATCGCGAGTTCGATGTTTCAAAGTTTCCAACGGAGTTTCGCGTAACTGCGCGTCGATGTCCTTCGAGGGACAGGGAGTTCGTAGGGCCAAGTAAGTTCGGTATGCACGCTCGAGCGTGGAATAAGAAACGAGAGCACCGAATGGCCCGGGAAGATGCCGTGGCACGATATCCGTATGCCTGCGTCGCGGATCTTGTCTAGTTGTCTTCGGGCAGCGACGCGGTGCACCGGCATCGGGCACCGCGACGCTCCGGGAAGCGAGAAGGAGCGAGGAGTACCCCGTCAAACAGATTGAAATCAACGGGGAAGCGACTTCTATTTTCTCCTCTGCACTGTGCCGGAGCCAGATCTGAAATGAAAATCTGCGGCCCCGCGAGCGAGGAACCGCAAGATAATTCAGAAAGAGGAACAGAGAGAAAGGGTGATGGGAGGAGAGAAACGAGAGAAGAAAGGGAAGCAGCATCCTTGTGCACGCTCCTTCACGGATTTCAAGCATTCCGTCAGGCTGATTAAAACGTCCCGACGCAACGTGACCGAATTACGAATTTCATTTTTTAGCCCAACCAGTCATAAACGGCAAGATTTGCAAATATTTCTCTGCTAAAAAGATCGCACGATACGAGATAATTAAATTAAAAGGACGTATCTCGATAAGTGATCGACTACTGGATCGATATACATGGCGCAAACGTTTCGATATTCAATTAACGATTTTATGTTACGCCCGACCGCGGTACTGTCGAGACAGATATTAAGTTTAATAATCGGAACCGGATAGAAACGCAACCAGTATTTATTGTTTCGCGTACGCGCGTCATCTTTCACGGTCGTAGCGAAACGAATCGACCAACAGAACGAACGGGCGAACGAACTGGAAAAGAGACATGAAAAAACTTTTCCGTTATCAGATAGAATTCTAGCGTGGCAAAAAATACGAGAGAAAAGAGGGCTTTAGCCCGCGCGAATCCGCCCGGTAAGCGTTTTTTCCCTGACTCTGGCACAGGCAAAAGGGAGAGGGATAAAGAGAGGGAGAGGTAGAGCTAACGGTGGAGTTTCAAGTTACGGGGAAAATTTTATATAATCCGTAGCCGGTTTCGGGGACAGAAATTTGAAAAAAAACTCCTCCGCTCGATTCGGAAATCCCCGCGCTTTTACGGCCAGTAAATCGTTTTCCACCCTTCGATATATCCGGCAACTTACAAGTTTCGTTCCTTTCGCAACGAAATACGTTATTCTCCGTGTTCCAGCATATTTTTCCCCCTCCCCCTCGTATCTACTCTCGACTTTCATTTCCTAGCCGTAGGAACTTTCGATTAAATTTTCACAGAGAAACTCCCGCGCACGAGAGTCACGCTCACCCAAGTAGCCCGAGTAATTTCAGCCCGAACGTCTCGATCCTTTGACGCGACCCGCTGCGACTAATGTAACCCGTGCATATTCAAATCCGCGACCCCGTGATATATCGGGCGTTCAACAACAAATTCGATCAAACTTTACTAGGCAATTCTGCCGACTGGATCCCTTCATCCAGGCAAAATTGTCTCCGCAAACAAATAAACGGCAGTTTATTCTATAAAGAGAGAGAAACTTATATATTATTTCAAACGAACGACGTTACTTAATATACGAACACGTTAATAGCCAAAGCGGGTAGTGATGTACGCTACAAATATACATATAGAATTCATTTCATTTTATTTCTTTTGATTGTGAATTGGGATTATTCGCATGGCACGCAACGCCGGTGTTCCGCGAAACACAATTTGGTAGGCGTAGCTCTAAGGGCCCCAGCTGCGACTACCATAATCATAGTAAATATAATACACCCGGCTTGCTTGGGCCGTGGCGCAAGACGCGCGCGCTTAATCCGCGTTTGACGTTCGCTAGCCTGTTGGCTAGGCACATACGAGCGTACGATATTGCGCCAAACCGAGCAATTACTGTCGGTAATCTCGCTAATAGAATTCCAATATGCGTGCCAATTGAACCGAGGCGCCGTGTGGCCGTGCGGGCGTGAATGTGCAGATTGTGCGCGCACGACGAAAGCCGTGACACGGTTCCGCCATTAACTACAGACTCGATTTACTTGGCTTTGTTTCTTTGTCGCGCGCCGCCTAGAACGCGCTAACTGTGAAACTGTCGCTGGCCAAGCCTGGCCGTATGCATCTGGTCGCAAACAGGCGCAAAGAAAAATCAAGGGAGGAAATGCGAACTATTTTCAGTGCTATACATCGGGTGCGAGTACCCGAGAACATGCGAGGGGTTTGCGCTTCCGGTTGTCTTCGGATCGAATCTTAAATCGTACGATCGTTTCCAGCGTGCACCGTGAGGGTGCAGTCTAGACGCATATTTCTCGTTACAGATTGGATCTCGAACCGCTCGTTATACTTGGCTGCCTCGATACAATATTTCAAATACTTCTCGCAGATCTTGTCTCTTTAAAACGCACACCCCGTACAATAGAACCGCGCTTATAACTGTAATTGAATCTACGCAAATACATCGGTGTACTTAACGAATATTGCCCCGTGCCTATAAAATCATGCTGTCCGTTGTTCTAAGTGTTCGTGCAATGAGTTTGTTTAATTGGATCGAAAAATGTTGGCGCCGCGTTACGCATTTTACAAATGTTAACTAAAACACGGCACAACGGACAGAGAATAAAAGTAATTGCAGAGTCTATGGCGAATGCACGGTTGCAACGGTATCAAGGAACGAGGAGATATACGAGGGACTCGAATGGGATCCCACCTCGTTAATTGGACTCGGTACGATGATGCTGCCGCGCGAATTGTTCGCCACGAAATTACCTCGATATCTCGTCGTTGTCGTCGTTTTGTACGACGGCGCGGCGTTATCTGGGTCCGCACAAATTTTCTTTCTTCGGGAGTCGTTACAACCAGCAGCCACGGTTAAACTGTTAACGCGACAGACTGCGCGAAACGAACCAACAACTACACTACATCCGACCGTAATTATCGTATACCAGCGCCAGAATCGTCCTGGATCGTAGACGGTAAAGTATCAACGTAGTACCGTCGCCTCGAAAGTAATTTAGAGAAGCAAGATCGAAAGCGTCACGTGTCCCGCGCAAATTATTGATCTTATCGGACCGTAAAATAAATTTCACGCCGATTCATTGGACGATTACATTTAATTGCGTCCAATTAAATAGCCGTTCCAATTAAAATCGACGCGAACACGGAGAACTCATTACGATTTATCGAACCAACGATAACGATCCTACTCGCTTTTCGTGGTCGATGTAGAGTACTGGCAATCGATACAGTTTTAAGGGAATAATTTTGTCGAATATTTTACGGCTCGGCAGAGCGACTCGTACGGTATTAATTATCGTAAACGCTAGACTCCTTAATGAGGTGTTCAATCTCTGTGGATCTCGAGTATTTTAACAATTACAGCAAGAGTTGCTAATTGTTACTGGGTAATTATCAAAGAAACACAAGAGCAAATATTTTGTACAACTCAATACATTTAACTAAGTTTGTTAGTTATCTGCTAGTGGAGCTATTGCTTGTTAAAAAAACTAGTACATTTTTATTAAATTTGAAATTACACAAATACACCTTGCCCGGCTTGTTCCTAAGAAAAATTAGTATATGCTTACGACCGATTGCTCGATTCTCACCACATACTCAGGGATACAACGACAGTTCATTAACTAGTCGGCAGGGATTCACCATTGTCGTATTGACTTTTGTTCCTTAGCAAATATCCGGCCAAAAAGCTAATAGGATCTGCAGGTCTTTCCTTAGCTAAACTAGACAATGCTTGTAGTAGAATTGGCACTACCGTCTGATCCAAGTATTGCCTTGTTGGAAGAGACTGCAATTCAACACGCGATTTCTTTGGTGGTACACCGGACAAGTCGGAATCCTTATTCATTGCTAGTATCCTCTGTAACAAAAGAAAAAAATACAAAAGATTAATCGGGATCCATCCATTCCGTTCATTGATATGTTGTCCATGCTTTTGACAAAATTTGTAGAAACTAGAAAAACACTTTCGGTTCGTACGGCATTAATGAAATACACTAACCTAAATACGAATAATATACTCGTATGACATCAATGAATATAAATTCAGATATTGGTACAACAGCTGTCAATCAGATTGGCGGGAAATGTCGAAATTGTTTCAAACAAACGACTCATTGTTAATTTCGACACGCAGAATTAATCCTACGTCACGAGAACGTAAGATAAATGTTGATTTCTTGCGACGTATCGGTCGCACAAGCAAATCGCAATGGCACATCGGTGTAGGAGATTACGCGAAAATTTATAGGTTATACGACTTACTTGGGCCGGTTCGCTCACGACATTGGTGAGGGGCTGTGCTGGCGTCGTTGGCTCGATTCTTTCCTCCGTCGGGTTTTCTGTTGTTACGGGAGCAACAAATTAATCAGAATCGTTAATGCAACGAGTTCTCATCCGAAACGTATAGCCCAACGTTACCTATTAGACTATAAAAAGCAAAATAAACGGATACGTACCACCGCCCGACGCCATCGTGTAAACAAATGATGCTACCAACTACAACGACTTATCACCGCACGAGTGCTGTTCAAATGTTACCATACGCGCGGAATCTAACGCGCTATCTTTTCAAAAATTCCACAAAACATTTGAATTCGCGCGTTGTTGACACGTTGCTTTCGTAGTATCGTAAATACGACATCAACGAATTCTGAAATTAGTTTAACCACGTTCAAGCGATCACCCTGGGGTTTATTTAACACGTTAACTGGCAGGTCGGTTGTCCATGTTTCAAGATGTCCGTCACAATGATCTAAAGAGTAACGCGAAGCATAGAAGTTATTACACAGTTTTACAAGTATTCGGGATCTTTCATTTTAAATGATGCACATCAAAGCAGTTAACCGAAAGAGTGGAGACACTAAGGCACTGACGTCACAAACAGGCTGTTGCTTTTTTTTTTAGTATTATTTATTTAACGTAAAGTTAGACGCTACGACTTTGGTACAAAAACATAAAACAGTGATACTGAGGAAATGGTGTACTGCGAGCGGATCCTCGAGCCCCTACGAACACGGACAAACACGAGTATCGTTGTATGTACGAGAATACAAACTTACAGCCAATTTAAAGGCGAGCACAGAGCGCAACACAAGTGTACAAATTACGAAAACGACCCGACTCTGTTTGCAACCGAAAAAGAAAACGACACGCGTCCCGGTGAAGGAATATCTCGAAGAACCGCCCTGCTGTTGTACATACGAAACGAACATCCAATATCATCCAATGAATAAAGCATAATATATGTATAATATATAACGCGGACGGCGGCACCGACCGTTTGTTCACAGCATCTTCAAAAAGTAACGTTAAACCTTGCGAAGGAAAACGATTCCAGATCGATCACACAAACCGTAACGACAAACGAGAATATTCCCGGATCGATAAATAGAAGAAAGCTAAGCGACATTCCGCGGACATCACGTTTCAATTTTCATTTTTTTCTTTTATCATCTTATTTAATATCGATTGTTGAACGGACGCGCCTGGGCGTCCGCGCAATCGATCGCACGGTTAATATTCGAATAAGTTAAATATCTTTCGGTTTCTCTTTAATCGCAGTTAAATTCCAAAAGCTTCAAAAGCGAAAAGCTCCGCGAGCGTTTACGTGAGTAAAACGTGATATACATCGTAAAAGGGTGACTTGGATATGGCTACATTTAATGTGGTAGAGCGCGATCGTAACACATACACGAGACACGAGACTTTGCGCAGCCTTTAAAATCACATCGATGAGTAAAAGTGCGTCGGCGAGCCGAGTCGCAGCCAGCGAATACGAGCGGAGGGTAGGAAGTCCTCGATCGCAAAAAATAAGAAAATGTCGTTCACGGTCGAAGTACCACGGCATTACCACCGTCGTCCACGACGGGGCATATCTTCGACCATGACACTCTCGCGACTGGTGTACCACTCGCGCATCGCCTCGGCAAATAAATGCGACACCTAGACATACCTACTTACAACGTATGCATATGAACGTCAATGTATACATATATATATTTATATATTTGTATATATCTAAATAGTGTTGTGATAAAAACGAACTATGAGACAAACGCCGTGACCGTATCCTGGCGTCGAGTCGAGCGCGAGGTTTCCCATCTATCCGAATTATATTTCGCGTTTTATATTTCTTATTAAAACTATGACGATTGTTTCATTTAATTCTTTTCTTTTTTTTGTTCCAACAATTTCCAAGCTCGACGCGTGACCGTTCAACGAAAGAGACACGGCGCAACTCGCGACCATATCCGTCCGACTTAAATTCTACTTACGTTTAAATCGGTTCTTGTTGCTCGAATTGCTTACACGTTATAATATCATCGTCGCATTATCATTAAATTCACATACGTCATTAATTGATCGAGATTAGCTTGCGGGATATATGTGTGTGTACAGCGGACTAAATATTATATAGGACGATTAAAAAATCGACAGCGAGCGTGGTGTGTGCTTGCTTGCTTGCGTTTCTTTTTTCTTTTCTTTTCTTCTTTTTTTTTTCTTTTTTTCTTTTTCACTCGCGGTGTGATCGTGGTATGGTCGGTTAAGATTTCGTTTGATCGTGTTCTCCAATGTGTGTGTGTGTGTGTGTGTGTGTGTGTGTATGTATGTTTAATATAGCGTGCCGCGTTCTTCCAACGGATAGTCGATCGGCGTTTCGCGAGATTTTTCGTTCGACTCGCGCAGCGAAACAGGTTTCCAGCAGACGCCACCACGGCATCGATGCGACCCTCGTGTGTTGTCATTGCTATTGCTACGGTGACGACGACAAACTACGACGACTACGACGACGCACTCTCCGCGACACGATCGCAACAAACCGCGTTCCAAGACTTTGCTCTCCGCGACGTCGAGACTCAAGACCCGTCGATCACCGAAAATGGGGGGACACAACCTTCGTTACGAAATTATAAATCGTATGTATATATATATATATATATATGTATATATGTATAATATCATTATATATGTATGTATGTATAATATTATATGCCTGCGGGGAGCGGCAGTGTGGCACAACCATGACTTAAAAAAGCGAATAACTAATGTATTACCTCGTGTTTACTTCCCGTGACTCGTGGTGCTTGGAAGCGACAATCGTAACCTAGGACAACTCGCGAAAGACCCCCGTGTAAAATTCACCGTCGCCGAGAGCACGCGTCGCGTGCCGGATTCTCTGTGTCGCGTTATCAATCGTTCGCGAACATGCCGGGTGTGTTCGCCACCACAACGCCAACGACAGATCGATCGATTTGATATCGTACGTCTCTCGTTTGCGAAACGACGACGGTATACGTTGGCCTCCGACGATCAAAAACGCCCGCCCTTCGTCCAAGTACGGCAGTCAATTAATTTGGCAGTTTCGTAACCTGGCCTTGTCGACGGATGGAACAAACAACGAATGAGCGATGAAACGATTATCGAGAAAAATGCGAGATCGAAATAGAGAAAGGCCAAAAAGTGTGTAAAACGATATGGTCGCGGACGAGGAAGCGAACGATCGATTCGTAGGGGGAGGGCAACGATCGTCGTCGAACGCAACGCTGATTCTACGTGTAAATTGTTCGACGAGCGTACACCTTATGTAAATGGACCGAATCTAATCTACTCGCGACGATGGTAATTTTTTATCGTAAATCGTTGCAAATTGGACCGACGACAGCACCGGGGGGAGAGATAGCGTGCGCACTCTTTCCGCTTCTCTCGAATGTTGGGCCGCCGGCGACGAGAGAGACGGAAGACCACGGAAGATGATTTACAGGTTACACTGCCACAGTATCGTAGGGTGTGAGGAGTCCCCCGTGACCGCCGTGGCCGGCGCCGGTTTGCCGGCTGGGGGCTTCGTTTCTGCAACAGGGATGTTCTATTTTTAATCGTCTTCGAGATAGCTACCCTAACCGCGTGGTACCTGTTACCTCAACGGCATTCTAATCACTATCCACGTGCAGACGGTTTCTTACGTTCGTCGAACGAACGTAACTGGTATGCATCTAAAGGACAGCAACTAAATTAATCTGCACGTGGTACAGCGGCGCATGCATTAGCTGCAATCGCGAGTAAAATTATATACGGAGACGAGTCGTTGCATTAATAAATACGAGAATTAAATAAACGTATTTGTAGCGGTGGTTAAATGGTTAGTAGCACCAGCAGCATGGACAGCAGGATCTGTAGCAACGACAGGAGCGACAGCTGTAGCGGAAACAAACTCGGTACCGATCGAGTCGAGTACGCCTTTCGCGTCAATCTATTGAAAAAATTAGTATATTCTACGAACATCACACATGGCACGTTTCACCGCAATTTGCATGCAAACACACGTTGGTTTAGTAAAGCGCTTTCGACCCAGGTAGAGATCTCGTTGATACGGAAGCAACACGCCGTCGAAGCATCGACTGACCTATTCTTGTGGCCACAAATACTAACTAAAAAAAACAGATGTAACGCAACTTCTAAAGCTTTTCATGATCATCTCTAACTCGACTGTCGGTCACGAGAGTGCACCCTGCATTGTAAATATTGATTATTGTCTAACGGACTTACGGCTTCCTGCGTAAATAGTCATGAAACAAGAAAAAAGTCAGAGATACGTTAGACAGATTGTCGGAAGGTTGTTCAGAGTTCTTAGCGGAACCACCGTGCACTCGATCACCACTATATCAATTTGAAACGTACCCACGAATTTTCTATTGAATCGAATTGAAATTCGACAATGCCAATGACACGGACAGACAACGTTTCCGTAAAGAGCAGGTCTCTGGCAAAGAATACGGAGAGTCGAGAACAACGATTGTCAAATAGTAAGTCGAAGCGACTAAATGGAGAAACGGGCCAATTTACTTTCGAGATAGTCAATGACGGTTCTCGAGGCAAGAAATCGCTCGAGACACAGCGGCAGGAACGGCGAAACGTATAATATCGTTCACCGTTAACCAAACTCACTCGATCTCTACTGACCTCTCTATGAGTTTACGCATCTCCTCGGTGGTCATGCCGTCCTTGCCGCGAGCATTCACTGAAATAGAAAAACACACGGCACGATTGACACAACGGTAAACTACTACGACGACACGTAGCATGCAAAATCGTGGAAGCTAACGATTAGATACACAGACTCCGGAGCGAGTCTCGTTCATTCTTGTACGATGTGACTCGCTCGGCATGCCTATTCGCCTACTGCGCTAGAGCGAGCAACGGGAGGAGACCGTGAGCGAGTTAAGCTCGGCGAAACGATACTGATCGAGACAAATCGGAATCGAAGACAACGGTATACAGCCTTCCGATCCTGATCGTCCTGCGCCTAGACTCGCTTTGTGAATCGGTCCTCTCGTCCCCCACTCGATCACGGTTCTTTGTACTGACCGCCGTAGTTGCGGTTCACGAGTTGATCGCGATCACATTCCGCCTCGCTGATCTCGTTGCTCTCCTTGCTGTCGTTGAAGCTGGAATTGTTCTGATCGTGGTTTCTTGGCGGGGGTGGTGGCGGTTCCGGCGATCCAGAGACGGGAATGTTGCGGGCTGATCCTACGCTACGACGACCGACCGAGCCGCGGGATCCATAGTGATCGTACGGGGCACCGTATTGTCCGTATTGCGAGCCGTATTGATCTTCTTCCGGTGCACAGTTTGCTGGGTCGTCGTATTCGGGGGAGAAAACGTTGTGGGTTCCGCTGCCGCCTCCTTGGGATGGTACTCGCGAGTAGCGACCGTTTTGACGTGGCTAGGGACAGAGAAACATCCTCGATCATCACTCGAGTTCCCCCTAAACGATGTAAAGAGACAGTAAAGAAACGTGATGGATACCATAGATTGAGATCCAGAGCGGCTGTGAGCAGAGGCGTTGGTAGGATGGCCGACGGGTGGTCCCATGGTGCCAGAATGTCCATTACCAGGGTGGGGGAAGGTCTGGAATTGCATAGCCTTGGTGGGGTCCATTTCCTCGCGGAATCCAAGAAGGTGGAAGGTGGCGTACGGGCAAATTTCATCCTCCATGCCTGAAAGAAACGATTACTCAGGGTAGACACTGCCGTTGTGGGCCGAATCGAACTAATCTATCGTACAAGATTATCTCATAAAATTTTCCTTTCTCGGGCGAACGCCTCCGAAACACGGGACAATCTTTCTCAGATGTTGGTCGCATGCAACCACGAGTTAACTGTTACAATTATCGAGTACCTACGTATTACATTCCTATGCGTTCCTCTGCTTTTGTTCTTGCTCAGAGAGAAACGTCCGTGAGAAACAAACGCCGTGCACGTTAGTCTTACGTTTACGAGAGCGCAGGCCCACTACCGTCCGCTCGTGCACGATGGAAAGAGACTTCTGTTTCGGTCGATTTCCGTTCCGCGGGAAACGTTGCTCGACGAGATGCGAGCGGACGCTAGCGGTCCTGCCTCGTCGAGAGAAATGGAACGAATCGAAAAAGAGGTGTTGTCAACGAGTGCGACGTGTTCATCTGTTTGCGAAATAAACGGGTACCAGCGCAAGCATGCAAGAACGTGCAGCATTCAGAGGGGTCACAGGTCCGTGAACCGTGGAACGAAGAGAGGACTTACGAAGACCGACTGCAACCAGCCAGCAGCTGCGCGATTTAGTATTCGATTCGATGACACGAAGGAAGAACGAGAGCTTCGTTCGGGTCTTTAACTACTGTTACCAACCTCTGTGGGATAGAGCTTCGGCACTGCCCATACGTGGCGGGGGTGGGCATCTTCGGTTCGGTGCGCAATGATTCAATTCCTCGTACATATGTCGTCTCGGATCCCACGTCGAGTGACTCCTTATCGAGCCTGTTCCACCTATCGAACATATACTACAAAGGTCGTACGACTGGCTGACGCTTACCGGGATTCGTGTTTGGCTCGCTGCCATTTCGGGTGATTGTTTCTTTGACTAGGATACTTGGGGTCACCGGTGAACGGTAATCGCACGTACTGGAGACTTGGTACGCGCAGCGTTGTCATAAGCGCAAACGAGGGAGAAGAGTATTCGTTTCCGTTGAACATACATCTCGATACGTATAGAAAGAACATTTTTAAGCGAGGCAGACAATGAAACAGAACTGGCAATGTCTATGATGAACGCGTGTATAAATGGTGTCTGGGTGTGTTCAGCGGATAGAAGAGACACGACGGAACTCGAGATTCGCATGTACGTCTATCTTTTCTATCCGCGAGTCGTGTATGACTGAGTGACGTATCGGTTACGAAACTGTCTGGCAGTGGTGAGAGTCTAATATGTTTTCTGTGCGATCCGATCGTGTCACGTAAAAATAAAAACGGTAACGCTATCGTGCCGATGCGACAACATCTAAACAATTAATTGGAATTTAGCTAAAAGTCATATTGTAGGCAGTTGTGGCTTACTTATCACTGTACCTCGCTTGATGCGATCGCAGGTGTTATAGTTGGATCCGGGTACGGGTGGTAACTTGCGGTTCGGTGGTGCGATGTAGCCAAGCTCGTCGCGAAGATCGGGTCTGCGTTTGTCGAGGGTAGCACCGCCTACTCCGGTTTGTTGGTATACCACGTCGTCTAAAAGATAAACAACTCGAATGAACGCGAACCTGCGGGTCGTCGACATTAAGTACTCGATACTTGATTGCATTGTTGGTCCACCGACACCTACGACTGGAAAACGCGCGAGTAGAGGATTTTCCGAATGTAGGGCGGCGAACGCGTGGATCGATCGTCGGAAGGGTGCAATTTCTCGACGCGACGCGGACCGTTTTATCGGTTTATTACGAAACGCGAACATCGTTCGACACCATCGAGAGAAATCGTCCTTACGACGAGCGTCCAATTGTTGTGTGACTTAGCAAGTTAAAATAATAAAAAAAAATTGGTATACATTGTCCCTCGTAATATTTCTCGTCGGCTGATGAGATACCTCGCAGCCGTGTTTGTTCCGGGCCTCGAGTTCTCCTCGACAGCGCGACGCAAATCACCACTATGCCTACAATAATTACAACGACCGTAGCTCCGACCGGCACCACCACGTTTACGTCAAGCCAGCTGGGCAACCACGGGAAATAACGCCTGACGTCTGTATTGTCGTTACCTCCGTTTCGTACGGGCGGTGCGATCGTACCTGTTCGTTAAAAAAACAACAACAGATTCGCTCAGATTACCTTTATCGCTACCATGGCCCTTTCCTCTGAGAACGCAGATCACGATGACGGCAACGATTATAACGAGAATGGCTGCTACCACTGGCACGACCAGATTTAAGTTCGCCATGAAAATTTTCATCGGATCCTCGTCGTTGCCACCACCGTTTACGTCGGGTAGCTCGCGGGCCGGTGCAATGGTGCCTGGAACAAAAAATATGGCGACCATCGAATCCAGCCACCATTAGCACCGGCTACGAGTGCCGTTGCCTTTACGCGCGATCCTCGACGATACTCACCTCCAGTTACGGTCAGTGTAGCGAATTCGTACTCGGCCACGGCAAAGCCAGCGTTGTTGTGAGCGGTGACGCGCAAGTGATACCAGCTAGCCGGGTCCAGATCCAAAACGACAAAGTTTCCGCCGGGTTTCACGTTGTTCGAGACCTGATTCCATTCCTGTTGGTGCCTGAATCGTACGAAACGAGCGCAGGTTAAATTCCCGTCCGTCTCGAAACGCCTCGGTTCTCTCTTACTTTTTCTTGTGCTCGACGACGAAGTACAACATGGGGCAGCCACCGTCGGACCAGGCGCTCAGGTGAAGGGTGATGCTGTTCGTGGATACCTCGATGAATCTAGCCGCCTCCGGGATGATCGGTTTCGAGCCTTTGGTGCGCGTGTTCAACATGTCGGACGGGTCGCCGGTTCCAATTCTAAAGAGTACAATCAACGATCACCAACTTCGTCCAACCGCGGGGACGCGCGAAGACGATTACCCGTTGTATGCAGTGACGTAGATCTGGTATCGCGAGCCACACCACAGATTCTCCAATGTGTATTTCTGAGCGGTCGAGCTGATTTGAGCGGTTTCCCAGTCGCCGAATTCGGGTTTGTAGTGAATGGTGTATCCGTGGATCGGAGCGTTGTCGGTGGGATGAGGTCGGAGTTTCATCGTCAACGAGTTGGTGGTCGTGGCGGTGAGCGTGACTTGCGGGGAGTGAGGTGGAGCTGCAAAGCAACGTCGAATATTGACCATCGAGTTCTCCAAGAACGGAAGTCGCAGGTATCGCGAAGCTCACCGTGGACGATCAGCTGATGAGTGACGGTGTCGTGGCCAAAAGAGTTTTCAACGTAGCAAGAGTATTCTCCAGCATCGGTACGGTCGACTTCCTTGATGAACAGGGATCCCTCGGGCAGCTGACGCAGTCTGTCGCTCGATTGGAGAACGGCTCCTCGTACTTTCCATGTCACTTCCGGCGCGGGCACTCCGACAGCGAGACAGGGCAGTTTGACGTCTTCTTTGTAGGTAGCCGTGAATTTGTCGTCGAAGGATGCGATCTTTGCGGGTACTGGGAACATCGTGAGTGAGTTACAGTTCGGTGAACGAACATGGAAAAAGCCATTGTGGAATCGCGAGTACCTCGAACACTCGGTGCCAATGCCACGATCTTGGAAGCCTCGCCCTCGCCGATGTTTGTGCTGGCGGTCACCCAGAAATCGTATCTACGTTGCTTGTCCAGTCCAGACGCCTCGTGTGTCAGTTGGTTCGGTGGTACTTTCTGGCTAGTAGGTTCCTCCATGTTGTCTGCCTTTGTGTAAACGGTATACTGAGCGATCACTCCGTTGGGCTGGCTGGGTGGGCGCCACGAGACGAGGATGGATTCGGCGGACATAACCAGAGCTTTGATCGCGATCGGTGCTTCGGGAGCTGCGGGGAAAAAATCATGAGTCGCAACTTGTTAGATCACTGCATGCTTCTAGTTTCTTTTCCTTACCGTCTTGTTCGGTTTGGCAGTGGATAGGTGCAGATTTTACGCCGTCGCCGCCAGAGGTGAATGCCAAGACTTGCATGCTGTAGTTTGTATACTTCTTAAGTCCGTGCAGAATCGTTTCGCTGGAGGAGGTGATCTTGGTGTCCTTCGTGTTCTCGTCGTACCAGCTGTCGGACGGTCCGTAAATAACCTGCGAGGAATTTATTTGTTTGTTTGGAAAGTATTCCTTTGGTATGAAAATATACTAAGATGTTTACTAACTTTGTATCCAGTGATTACTCCGTTAGCAGCGCTGAGGGGCGGTGACATCCATGATACTCTGATAGTCTGAGACGTGAGGGTGGTGCAGGTGGTGTCGTGGGGAGGTTGTTCGGGTACTCCTTCGGCGGTGTGCTGTCTACGTTCCTCGCTCATCGGTCCGGATCCAACTTTGTTGAAGGCTTGAACGACCACGCTGTACTGGGTGTAAGTCTTAAGATTCATGATCTGCAAGTGATGTTCCTTTCCATCCTCTTTCGAGAAGTCAACGGTTTCGAACATGTAGGGTTTCTCGGAGGAAGATAGTCTGTAGCCAACGTAGTATCCCAGAATCTCGCCGTTCCAGTCCTCGCGCGGGGGTGGTTTCCATGTTACCTGCAGAAATTCGATACACGATTTTGTTTTTTCAATAATCAGAATTACTTCTAAATTGCATTAAACGACTGATCACCTTAAGAGTGTGCTGGTCAAGGGCATCGACGCGAACAGAGGTTGGTGGGCCACCGGGTGCTTCCTCGGCAGTGATGATCGTGACGGTGTCAGAAGGATCGGATGCGCCAATTTCGTTCTCAGCAACGATTCTCAGGTGATAGGTGGTCGCAGGTCTCAGATTGAAAACGCCAGCTACGTTCTGTTGGGATCCAGGTACGAGTACTCTGTCGATGTCGATGTCCCAGGAACCTTTGCTGATTTTGTATTCGATCACATAGCGTTTCATGGGGCTGTTGCCGTCGTAGGGTGCTGCCCAGGACAGTTGAACCGATCGTCCGGATTTGTCGAGAACTTTAAGGCCGTACGGAACTTCGGGTACCTCTGTAATAAAATTTAATCGATTGGTATCTCGACACGAGTATCGGAATCGTTCTAGACATACCTTGAACGATCATGTTGATGCTGGTATCGTCGCTTCCAAAAGCGTTGGTGGCAACGCAGGTGAACAGGGCGGAGTCGCTACGTTCGGTTCTCTTGATGCTCAGGTCAGACAATACACCGTTGGCCAAAATTTCCTCTCGAATCGTGTAACGGGAATCGCTCTTCGGGTCCAGTCTCTTGTTGTTCATGTTCCACAAAATGCCGATCGGTTTCTCGCCTTGAGCCTCGCATTGCAGTACAGCCGGTTCCCCGCGTCTTGCAGTTTGGTTCTTCAGTTTGATCTCGAAGTGGGGTGGAGCTTAAATCGAAAGGGTTCGCGTTAACTTCGATAACGAACGAAAGGGAGGGAATCGAGGCAGCAGCTTACCCTGAACGGAGATGAGAATCACAGCAGAGAGTCCGGAGCCAATTCCGTTTACAGCCTCGCAAAGATAGTAGCCCTCGTTCGTCTTCTGGATGTTGTTGATCGACAGGGTTCCATCCTCCACGCTAATGTCCGGGTTGCTCAGTTTCAAGTCGGTGTAATCGCCCGGCGTATCCCCTGAAATATCGAAGTAGAGAAAGAGATATCGTGGAAGCACGAGTAGCGACGGAATCGACGGAAAAATAGTTACCAGCTGCTCTCTTCCAGGTGACTTGAGGCTTGGGGAAACCGTCGGCTTTGCATTCAACGCGAGCATCGGAGCCTTGAGCGAATGCCTTATCGGTGGGTTCCAGAATCCAACGGGGTGGTACTGTTACAGAACGAACGTGTTAATCAAGGTGTTCTCTCGGCGCATCCACCAATCGGCAGTTCATCCGGGAGTGAGTCGCATCGTGGGCTCGAGTCTCCCATAGTTCCTACAAAACTTGGGAACCATCGTTGGTAGTCCATCTTTGACAGATCTTTTAGAGAGAGGCCCGGAGACTGGAGCCACGACAAGTAAGTTCCGTCGCATGCTGAACGAAACGCGACTCGCTTCCGCAACTGCGACAACATTGCGACAGTTCGACATGCGGGAATTCGAGATAATTATGCGGGTGACTACGGCACGAAGAAAAAAAAATAAGAAGGTCAACCAGGCAGATAGAGAGACACTGCGGTCGCGGCTCTGAAGGAGCTCGGCGCCGCGCATGCAAGAAACACTATAGTACCCACGATACTCGAGCACGGTCCATCATGCTGCACCGCTTGAAAAGTGATTTACGGTTAATGTCTAATGAGAGACGCATGCGTGTTAGTACTATCGACTATCGCTACTAATGCACGTACACAAAATGAACGAGGCGAGACGTGTGGTGAGAGGCGGGTGGGCGAGGCGAAGGTGAGAACAGGTATCATATTTGTGGTGAATTAGGCACAGGTCGAGAGGGTGATTCTCAGGTTTAGATCGGATGGTCGGTCGGTCATCTTGGAACAAGGACACGTTGTAGCGCGACGGGGGTACGGTGAGGTATACAAAAAATCGACACTCGAACAGTGATCACGAGAGACGCAGCTCGATCGTAAAGACCTAGAGAGGACGTCGCTGAGAGATCGCGACGATCCATCGGCTAAAGTTCGTGACGGGTATATGTGAGACGCGATGAGAGTCGCGCAACGAGCAAAGAAAAATATGGGTGTGTAGCCTATCCATGTGCCTGGATCTGTTGTCGCGGCCAAATGAACCTAAAAGCCAACGAAAAGTGTCGTCGAAGAAATTTAGCGACGATGAGCATGACAACGAGACAGGGAAATCAAACGAGGCGAAATGCTTAGCCACAAATACGATGCGGGTAAAGCTCAACCAACTTACTGGGGGAACGGGAACACACGTGGGACTCTGGGCGTAACTTTGCGTTTGCTACTCGGCTGAAAAAACATAGGCGGTACCAGAAAGGGTGAATAGAAACGCGGTACAAACGAAAAATCATAAAATAGACAGAGACAAGTATATACAAAAAAATTACCATAGTAAAAAATATATATATATATATGTTAAGAGAGAAATATATATATATATATATATATATATATATGTATATTTGTATATGTATAAACAAGGAACGGCGCGCAAGAGGGTCGTCCACGGCGACGAAAGCAACGCACTGCGTTATGTCAAACTCTTCCGCTGAGAAATGAAATCCAGAAAGCTTCGCCAAGGTAACACGACAGCTTCGGCAACGACGGAGATGCATCAATCAAGCCTGCAATCAAATACTCTCACGGGACCGGCGCGGTTGCTTTCATTCCGAATTATTCAATCATCGTTCAATTATCAGTAATCATTCAATGCTCCCATTACACTGGCCCTAACCGTGAACTCGTAATGTCGCCTCTTGCACCGTCTTGCCCGACGGATTGCTAGCGATACAAGTGTAACGTCCAGCGTGCTCCGGCGTTACCGGCTCGATCAGCATGATACTCGTCCGTGGGCCGAGTTTCCCGATGCTGTACCCCATGAATTGCGACAGAGGCTGGTCCTCGTGGGTCCAGGTAATATTGATGGGAGTGTCACCGACCAGCACCATGCACGCCAATTGGGCGGCCTGCCCCGCATAGATCGGTTGATCCCCAAAATCGAACGGACTGATCCGTGGTAAGACTGGAATGATAGGCGCTAGGCTAGATCCACGGTGTACCCATCACGGTCCTGCGATTCCGTTCTCCGATTTCATCACGGTAGACTGAACCGTCTCGTGGTCATATTCATCGTCGACTTTCATCGGTTCGTTGGTTCCCTACGATCCGCGAGAGACTCTCTCACGACTCTTGTCTTTCGCCTGATCTCTCGGTAGTCTTCTCCCCTCTGGCACGAAACCTACTTTGACCGTTCCCGTTGTCGTCGACAGGCGTATCGAAATTATGGCTGCACGCGCGCTCACGACAGCGAAACGATTCGTCTTTCTCTCTGCGAGAACCTTCGTTCGTCGATGAGATATCCCGAACAGGATCACAGAAAGGATTCCAATAGAAAAGACGGTGAAAGATAGTACGCGTGTGTAGGGAAGACGGGGGCGAAAATTAACTCTTCCCTTACTAAAGTCCTAGTTCATCGGTCCCAGATTTGTTCTTTGTAACAGTATATATAAAAGAAAATTATAAAATAGTTATTTAAAAAAAAATGATAATGTTGACCCCCGTCTGCCGTAAATGCGTGTGCACTATGTGTACGTGTCCCGCGTAAAAATGAGAGAAGAAGAGAAACAGAATTGGACCGAAGGTGAGAGTGATGGGAAACTCATCTCGTCCCCAGCTAAGGATAAATTACCTTTGACGATTGGTAGCCGAAGGATAACGAGAATGGGACTGTGATCCAAAAGCTACACTCGGCCGAGCGACCTACCTAAACGACGATACTTCGAAACAAACGATGATGCGGGAGGATAATTATATTACGTAAGAAAGAAAGATGGACAGTCGAGCGGATGCAGACTTCCAAACATATTTATATATATATATTTATACGTATGTATATATGCTATTACAACAATCAACAGCAGACAGTAGAGACGTTGCTCGTTCTTTCAAAATATACGACTACTACTCGTACTACGACCGCACATGAGCGTATCCAATAAAATAAATAACAATCGTCATGTTGCCGATCTCAACGTAACGTAACACGCACAACAACGTATGTATTTGGCATTTAATTTGCTGTTTGGCTACGCGTACTCCTCGGACAACATCATCATGCCGGTTTCGTTTTCATGTAATATGTCGCGTTCGCCTTGTATTCGGTGTATGATGCCGTATGATTCTGTGTGAGTGATCACGTTTCTGTACCGTTCACTTTGAGATGGGCGCTGTGCCTAGCACGACCGGCTGGATTATCGGCGACGCATGCATACTCTCCGGCGTGTTCTCCCCTGACGGCGGGGATCGTCAGTGCGGACACTCTATCCCCCAACGCGGTGATACCCACTCCGTCGCCTACTTCTAAATGGCGTCCCTCGAACAACCACTTGAGCGAAATCGGCGTGTCCCCCTTTACGACCGCGCAATGGACGATTATCAGATCGCCGGAGTTGGCCTCGTCGAACGAGAACGGCTGCAGATGCGGAGAGACTGCCGAGAGACAGAGACAGAGAGAGAGACTCTAGAGTCAGGCACAGATATAACAGAAGGAACGGGGAGAAAACAGACATATCGTTTAGCAGGGTTTCGTTTAACGCGGCTGGCAAAGCTCGAGAATCGAGCTTCGGACGAAACGGCGAGTCGGTCGAGTCCGGACGCGCTGCACCTCGAGACCAGCCACCAACCTGGTGGAAACGTCACGAGTAAAAATGATTATACCGCGAGTCGGGGATGCTGGGAGCATTAAAGAAACGAGACCCGTCCACGAATAAATCGAGCCCCGTCGAGGGTGGCGATCGAACCGATCGAACATCGGAATGAATCGAACCGAGGGAAGCAGAATATAAAAAAGGGGAAACGTTGAATAATAATCAAGCAAGGCTTGGCTACGGGTTGGAATGGAATCGCGAAGGATGGCAAACTTAAAGGAGGATGGCAAACTTAAACAATACATGTCACGTTTGGGTTTTAAACCGCTGTGGATCTGTTTAAGCACCGTTGACAACCAGATCGGCCGAAAGCTCGTGCCTTCCGGCACGGTTTTCCGCGATACACGTGTACGTTCCAGCGTGCGTCGCCTGGACGGATCCTATGCTGAGTATGGCGCCCCGTCCGCCGAGATCCACGATCGAGATTCCAGAGTGCGGCGAAATCGTATGACCGTTTAAGGTCCAGCGGAGCTTCAAGGGTGGATCGCCCTCGAGCACGGCGCACGGTACCGTTACTACCTGATCGGAGTTAAGCGGTTTCTCGCCGAACGAGAACGGCACTAATGTCGGAATGACTGAAACGAGAAAAGAGAAGAAACTGAAAAGGAAAAAGATCTGCGTCGGTCGCGTCTGCAACCACGGTCACGCGACCCCGCAGCACGCAGCAGTCCGACCAGAGAAACACGGTTAGAATCGACCCGGAGGGACCGCTCGCTTTGTTCGAATTTTCTAGCTTCCTTGCACCGTCTACTTCGCACTGCAACCGGGGGACAAAACAAGAAAAGAAAGTTCAAACGAAACTGAGAACGCTACGAGAACCGAAAGCTGGGATAAACGAAAGAAAAACGTCGAGCGGGGTCTGCCCGGTGCACGGTTGGACAGAATCCTCCCCGAAAGCAGGCCAAATGCGTTCTCTCGGGCTCCAAAATCTCAAGTTTGCAAATAGAGGATTCCGTTATTTGGTATGCACAGCTGCTGACGCGCTTAACGACGTCACAGCGGTTATTTATAACACCTGCGATGCATTTAAATATGGAATCTAATTTCTATGAAACCAGCAATCTGACGACTCTCGTTGTCTAAGAAACGAAACTTGGTGGACTGGGAAAAACGAGTTAATATAACCTTTAATATATTTACTCGACACTTTCTATCTTTGGCTAGCTGTTGGGGACTCTGTCCTGGCTGTGCAGCGAGAGGAGCGGAAGGAATCGAAGGAATCAGTAGATGGGAATGCAGTCAGGAGGATGATGGTGTCCAAGCATCGTCGAGGAGCGTGTACCGTTGACGTCCAGTTTGGCCGAGTGCGAGGTCGATCCAGCGGCATTCGAGGCAACGCAGGTGTACTCCCCGGCGTGTCTAGCAGCCACGGACTCAATGGTCAGTTGCTTGACGCGTTTCCCGGAGCTGGACACGATCACGTTCGTTCGATCGGATCTTATCGGCTGGCTATCGAAGGTCCAGCTGATCTCCAGAGGGGAGTCGCCTTTGGTCACGACGCACTGTACAGAGACAGTGTCTCCGGCGTTCACGGGCTCGTCGCCGAAGGAGATAGGCACGATCTGCGGAGATACTATGAGACGAACAACCACATAGAGACGTTTCGTTGAAAGAAGACGAGAAAACGTACTGGTGCTCGATGATGACCGATACGACCGGAGAACCAACGAAGTCGCGGGGGAGTTTAGGGAACGACTTATCGGGGAAGATTCGACGGGAGATTTGTGCGAGATGCCTTAATGGTATTATTGCGTAGTACCGTTCACCGATAACACTGCGGAACGGCTGACGGATCCCACCAAGTTGCTCGCAACGCACGTGTATTCTCCGGCATGACGCGCGGTGACGGAATCGATGATCAGGACCGAGTTCTTTTTCCCAGTTTTCGTGATAATTATGTCCTGATGAGTGGAGCGCGTGATCGGTTCTCCATTTAAACTCCACTGTATTTCGATCGGTGAGTCGCCCTTCATGATGCTACACATCGCGGAGACCTGTTCGCCCCAATTCGCCGGTTCCTCGCCAATAGTGAACGGCATTATCTGCGGAGCGACTGGAAACAACACCCGAGAGCTATTCAATACTTTCCGATTCACGGTTGTATCCGGCGTCGGTCAGCCTGTAAGTCCGTGTTGAGTAAAACGTACGAGGAGGGGAACGATACGAGGAGAAAGGAAAAGACATAAGTTCCTGTGTTAATTAAACGGAAAGGAGATAGCCTGTGCCAATGAGAGGTAATGATAGCAGTTTCGTTCGAGTATTATCTGGGAACGCGGTTCGTGCATGTCTGTACCGTTGACGGCCAAGATGGACGAATAGCTCGTCGCTCCAGCTGCGTTCGAGGCTGTGCACGTGTACTCCCCGGCATGCCTGGCGCTCACGGCCTCGATGGTCATCAGACTGACTCGTTTCCCGGTGCTCGATATCGATATATCGCCGTGATTGGTGGTGCTGATCGGCTCGCCGTTCAGAGCCCACGACACCTCGATCGGCAGGTCGCCCTTTACGACCGTGCAGACCGCCGAAACTGCCTCGCCCCAATTCGCGGGCTCGTCGCCGATCGAGAACGGCGCGATTTGCGGCGCGACTGAAAACGTCCACGGAAAATCGATGAGCTGACGACCAACCTCGTTAACCTAATTACCGACCACAAGAACGGATACGACGTATCCCGGCCACGGAGGAACCAACCGATCCAATCAGAGTCCAGGCGCGTCCCCGTTGTTGACTCGCGATCGGAGGCGCGCCAGGTGAGCGTTACACGCGTCCCCCGGGTGTCGACGCGACAGAACGGGACAGGTATGAATATTGAATAGCGGTGGATGGTGTAAGAGAGGAAATGAAAGAAAACAGAAAAGAAAAAGGTGGGGCTTTTCCTCGAGTTTCCCGGAGACGGGTACGCGAAAACCCAACAGACGAGCGTCTACACACATGCGTGCGTATTACCGTTCACGGCTAACGCCGCCGCGTGGCTCGAGGCTCCAGCTTTGTTCGAGGCTGTGCAAGTGTACTCTCCCGCGTGTCTGGCGGCCACCGCATCGATCGCCAACACGCTCAGCCGCTTGCTCTTCGTGATAGAGTACTGATCCGTGCTCGCGGCGTCGATCGGCACGCCGTTGAACGCCCACGATATGTCCATCGGGAAGTCTCCCTTCAGGATCGAGCAGGTCGCCGAGATTGCCTCGCCCGAGTTCACCGGCTCGTCGCCGAACGTGAACGGGAAGATTTGCGGCGCAACTGTGAGAAAACGACCGCAGTCCGGCTAATATCGCGTGGTTTCAAGAAACGGGACACGACGACGTTCGAACCTTCGGTACACCTTTCTCGGATTCTCGTCCTTTCGCGTAGGGGAAAGAGTGGCGTTTCGAGGAAAAGGAATCTCAATGGTACAAAGGCATAGAATTCGTCGAGCGATACGAGGAATGGCAAATGTTAGGTGTGCATTTCTTTTTAGTTTTCATTTTTTTTTTTCAACTCTTTTTTTTTTTTAAGGCGATGCTTGTGCAGAATTCGTTTGACGTGCAAGCGTGCTTCTTGAGGTATAGGTACCGTTGACGGCCAGAGTCGTCGAGTGGCTGACGTTTCCAGCTCTGTTCGTCGCGACGCAAGTATACTCGCCCGCGTGTCTCGCTGCCACGGACTCGATGCTCAATGCGCTCATACGCATATTGATGCTCGTGATCGTTACGTCCTGATCGTTGATATCTATCGTTCTACCGTTAAACTTCCACACGATCACTACCGGAAAGTCGCCTTTCATTATGGAACAGGTCGCCGAGACCATGTCGCCCGAGTTAGCCGGTCCGTCACTGATCGAGAATGGCCCTATGTGCGGCACAACTACAAGGACATCGAAACTACGTTTAACATTCATGGAGCCACGATCGTGCTAATTAATTGGTGCGTTTATATTGCTCGCTGCGACCACGAGACCGTGCGAACGTCGTTCATCGATAGTCGCTGCTGACGGCTACCCCTAACGAGAATAATTACAGTCCGCGTCGAAACCTCGAGAATTCAGATGGCGCCCTTAATTTAGAACTATCGTTTTGTAATCTTTCTTTTAACGTTTAATAAAGTTCTTTGCCTTTGGTCGTACCGATCGTTTACTCGGTTTCGACGCTTGCTGCACATATTTGGTGACACGGTGAGTGCGAATCAATGGCGTTACGTCGATAAAGCTGACGGTGTGTCGACGTTTCCGAGCACCGGAAGTACGGAAAAGTTGCAACGAACGAAACGAACGCGACGACCTTTCTCCTATTCGACGGTGTAGGGGATCGGAGGAAGGTGTAGGTACGATATGCTGCTGGCATGCATGGCAGATAAAGAAAAGTATAGAAGGCTCTAAGGGAACGAGAATACAGGAAGGTGTTGTACCATTCACGGCGAGAGATGCGGAATAACTCGTTCCACCGGCTGCGTTGCTGACGGAGCACGTGTACTCCCCGGCGTGTCTCCCTGCCACGCCGTCGATCGTCAGAAGGCTGACGCGTTTGCTGGTATTTATGATCGATATGTCGTAATGATTGCGAGAAATCGGTTCCCCGTTGAGGGCCCACTCGATTTGGATCGGATAATCGCCCTTTAATACCGTGCACGTCGCTGTGACGGTGTCCCCCCAATTTGCTGGCCCCTCTCCGATATCGAACGGTACGATTTCCGGTGCAACTGCGGTCAGCACAACAGCAGAGATTGTTTGACTCCCGACTGGGAACGGAATCGGGGACCATCGTTTCGCGGGTGGTCGCGAACCTTAGACGAATTTACCTGGGAGTGCCCAACGAGAACTACGACACACCTGATCGAAGATCACGACGTTATCTCGACGAAACGAAAGGATCGGAGGGAGGATCGTCGTTGGACGGTGGTGATCGCGAACGGGATATGTCGGAAAGCTGTCTAATCGAGTGTCGCACATGCATCGAGAAAAATAAAGCAAAAACCGAGGGGCTGGAGTAAGGAACACGTATTGTACCATTGATGGCCAATGTCGCGGTGAAACTCGTTCCACCAGCGGCGTTGCTGGCCACGCACGTATATTCCCCGGCGTGACTCGCCGTCACGGCGTCTATCGTCAGCAAACTGACGCGCCTGCTGGTCGCGATCGATATATCGGGATAATCGTGGGAGATCGGTTCGCCGTTGAGAGCCCATTCGATCTGAATCGGAGAATCACCCTTCAACATGGTGCAGGTTGCTGTGACCGTGTCTCCCCAGTTTGCTGGTTTCTCGCTGATCACGAACGGAGCTATCTCGGGGGCAACTAGGACGAACAAAGAATCCGTGATTGTCTACGAGCGACCAGGACCGATATAGCCGACGAAAATTTTCGACCGAACTCCGGGATCCCTAACCACCGACTAGAGCCAACGGGGAGACAATGACCAGAGACAAAGGATGCGAACAGGAAAATGTCCAAGGACGCCTCTTGTGAGCTAAAGTACCGTTCACGGCCAGGGTAGCCGAGTGACTGGTCGCTCCGGCCTTGTTGGACGCCGAGCAAGTGTACTCCCCCGCGTGTCTCGCGGCGACGGACTCGATGCTGAGGATGCTATTCTTTCGCGTGGTCGCCAGGATGTTTATGTCCGTGCGTTCTCGACCGATCGGCTCGCTGTTCAACGCCCAGGTGATCTCGATCGGCAAGTCGCCCTTGAGAATGGCGCACACCACGGAAATCGAATCGCCCCAGTTCGCCGGCTCCTCGGTGATCACGAACGGAGCTATCTGCGGCGCGACTGCAACGATCCGCGAAAAGAAACGCGATAAGGCGAGTCCTACGAGTTACTCCGACACCTTTCGTTGATCCGTGCCTCGACGCGAGAACGCGGTAAACAGGGACGTGGAGATTGACGAAGGAGCTGACGAAGGGATGACGTACGGATGGTCAGTGTTCGTTTCGGGTGTCAATCGTAGGTACCGTTAACTGTCAATTCCGTCGAGTAGCTGGTTGCGCCGGCTGCGTTCGAGGCAACGCACGTGTACGTGCCCGCGTGACTCGGACTGGCCGAGTCTATGGACAGCAGGCTGTTCCTTTTGGTGGTAGTGACGGATATCCGGTGTGTCCCGTCGATAGGCAACTCGTTCAGCGCCCAGCTGATCTCGAGCGGGGAATCCCCGTTGACTACGGTGCAGACAGCCGATACGGAATCGCCCCAGTTCACAGCCCTGTCGGCCATTTCGAACGGGGCAATGCGCGGCGGTACTGTCGACGTGACAAGAACGCTATGGATAGCAGGACACGCGTCGATACCACGGTTTAATGGAAAGCATACGGCGCTGATATCGGACACCTAAACGAAATCGTTCCACGCAGGGAGGAGGACGCTCAGAAATTTACACACCTTCACCCTCAGTGTTACCCCCGATGTTTCGCACGGCCGACCAACCACCCGATAGTTTCAGGCTAACCAAAGCGTTTACCGTTTACTGAAAGAACCGAGGTGTGCGCAGCGGATCCGGCTGCGTTGCTCGCGGCGCACTTATACTCGCCCGCGTGTCTTGCGGCTACAGAGTCTATCGTCAGGGTGCTGATCCGTTTACTACTTCTGGTCACGACGATGTCAGGAGTGTCGTAACTGTGGTCGCCGGACACGAGTCCGACATCGATAGGCCGACCGTTCAGTGACCACACGATCCTCACCGGCAGGTCGCCTTTGATCACGGCGCACTGAACGGTGGCCATCTCTCCGGCGTTGGCGGCCTCGTCACCGAACACGAAAGGCGCCAACTGCGGCGCGACTGCAAGATCGAAAACAACTTTGAATCGCGATCGTCGCGAGAATTGGAGCTACCAGAGAGGGGACGCGCCTCCTCGAGCTTGTTCGTCGGATGGCGGGGATTACGAGTGACCATGGAGCGAATCAAGAGACGGCTGCTTACGGGATCGGGATACTCAGGCGTGGAACAACGTTATTTAAAAAACTGTAAAGAAAAAGCAATACGGAAAACGTGAAGAACAAACACGGGCCATCGTCTCGCTGCATTCGCGGGATGGACCGTGTCCTTACCTGCCGTCGTCACCGACGATAATCTTACCTTCCCCGTCTACTACGCGCTAAACCGACGATCGCGCAGCTCGATCATCGGCGCGACGACGGCAGTCGCCTTCGATTAACATTATATGAAGGTTACTGCGATAAATACTATGAAGATTACTGCGAAAAACAAGATGTTACGAGAGAGAATACTGAAATCAGACAAAGCGATTGAAAAACGCACCGACCGACCTCCCGAGGCAGTACCCCCGAAAAACCCTCCAAAAATAATCCCCCGTCCGACGAGGATCCATTAACGAAATCTCTATATCTTTTCAGAGTTGGCGAGGTTATACCGGGAATATCGAGACCACGATTATAATTATTTCTGAGGAGGACTTCGAAACGTAGGAAGCAAGAATCGGGAAGCGCAGGTCTCCATAATGGAGCCGAACCGTCCCACATCCGCCGAGAGGTATCTTCCCGTGATCGATGGCTGCCTTCCCGGGACGTCGGTACGTTTTTTGTTCGTTACCAGCACGCGGTACAATCGCAAATTAATATAAATTCGTGTACGAGGGGGTACCGTTGACCGAGAGTACAGCGATGTGACTGTCAGATCCAGCGGCATTGGTCGCGATGCACTTGTATCTTCCGGCGTGCCTCGCCGCCACGCTGTCGATGCTCAAGAAGCTGACCCTGCTAGTGGTTAGGATATTTACGTCCGGTCTGCCCGAGTCTATCGGGGTGTCGTCGAACGTCCACGCCAGGGCCAGCGGGAAGTCGCCCTTGACGATCGTGCAAGAAACCGACAGCATCTCGCCGGAGTTGAGGGGTTCGTCGCCGAAAGAGAACTGGAGGATCTGTGGCGCGACTGCGCGATCGAACCACGAGACGGGAAACGACGGAACGTGAAAAAGAACGAACAGAAACTGATCGAGAAAGGGTTGGTTCGAGAACCTGAAGCGGACGGAGGAGCCTCCGGTCGCAGCCGCGCGCGATCACAGATCCGAGCGTCGATCGTACCAAAGGATCGTCGGTCCTACGCGTGGATAGATCTTGGAGGACCGTCGAGAGATAGGCGGAACAATGCATGGGGGGGGGAAAGAGAATCGCCAAAGGTCTAGGAAGATGAGAGGATACGCGCAATGGCGAGGGCGACAGTTAGATAACTTGTACGCAAGTACCGTTTACGGTTAGCCGAGCGGAGTGCGTCGTGGCACCGGCGCGATTCGACGCGGAACAAGTATAGTCCCCGGCGTGCCTAGCCGCGACCGACTCGATAGTCAGGACGCTGTTTTTCTTGTTCGTGCTCGCTATGACGACGTCGGATCCATGGCGGCTGTCGATCGGAGCCCCGTTAAACGCCCACGAGATCTCGAGGGGCTGATCGCCCTTGGTCACCGTGCAAGTCACGGAGATCAGCTCGGCCCAGCTGGCGGGCTCGTCCCCGAACGTGAATGGCAGTATTTGCGGGGCGACTGGAAACAACGACTAGAAGAGTCGAGGCGACGCTACTATCGATCCTAGGTACGCCGATCCTGGCGGGTGATCCGCGATGGGGTTGGTATGGCGGCGATGAATGAGACTGACGCGCGACAGGAGAGGAAGGGTTACGTGGGAGGAACGATCGGCAGAAGCGAAAACAGGAATCGTGGAGGAGGGAACGGAGGAAGGAGAACGAAAAGGGAATCGTACCGTTGACCGTTAGGGTTGCTGATCGACTGACGGAACCGGCAAGATTCGATGCGGAGCAGGCATACTCTCCGGCGTGTCTTGCTGAGACGCCGTCGATGCTAAGGGTGCTCAGATGTTTGCTGATTTTCGTGATCGTGATACTAGCGTCTTTCGACGTGTCGATCGGCACACCGTTGAACGCCCACGATATGTCCATGGGCATGTCGCCTTTCAAGATCGAGCAGGGCACGGACACGGAGTCTCCCGAGTTGGCGACATCGGCATTGAAAGCGATCGGCAGAAGCTGCGGGCCGACTGAAGTCATCGTACGTTAGAGTATCGTCGTCCATTCTAGCGCGCACCATCGACGACGTATGTATCGAACGGATCGACGGAAACGTTAGAGTTCTCGATGCAGGACGTCGGGGACCAGGATGTTCAAGAGGGATTCGCTACTGTGCTCTTTGCCAGGGATTGTGCATAAACGCAACGAAACGAAATTAACGTAAAATAAAGGCGATAAACTGTACTCCATAGGAACGGATCATAGTCCCAAACCATTGACGGTGAGCGTGGTCGAGTGGGACGCCGTTCCAGCCGCGTTTTGAGCGGTGCAAACGTACTCTCCCGCGTGTCTCGCGGTGATGACTGAGATCATGAGCATGCTAACGCGATCCGCGACCTTCGTCACAATTACGCCGGAGGAACCGCCCATCTCTTCTCCGGGATAGCTCCAACGTATGTTCAATGGCAGATCACCGGACGATACGGAACATTGCAGATTAGCGAACTCTCCGGCGTTCATGGGTAGCTTCTTGAACGAGAACTCCTCTATCATGGGCGGCACTGAGGGTGGAGGAGCGATGTATGGTTTGGTGTCGGGTCGCGAGCGCATGTATGTATGTACGTGAACATGAACGGTGTCGTAACGTCGTGTGGTCCTGCGAAAGTCGACGGGCTGGCTGCGTCGTGATAAAAAATTCCCGCCGAAAATAGCTCCGAAACGATTTCATCGCGCGCGAAAAGGTACTCCCAAGACGCGCAGCCAACCCATTGGCCGGCAATATGTACAGCGACGCGATACTCTGTCGAGCAGCGGTTGCTACAAATGTGGTGGACGCGCGAAGAGAGAACAATTCTGACAAGAATGCACCAGATTTCTTACGGTCGATCGTCGGCCACCGCCATACCAACTTCCAACGTTCCAAACGGAAGCGCTCGTGCCTCGTTTTCGAGACGCTTTCGCGCTACCGTGATCAACTTGTTCGTGAAATCTGCAACGGGCTCGTCGTCCGTGTGCGTGTCCGCGTCCGTGTCCGTGTCCGTTTTCCGTTCGCGGTTTTCCGATTTACGCGAGTCTACGTACTGTTCGCGCGACCCACGGTTCGACCGTGGTATTCGACAGGATGTAACCCCGGCCCTATCGACACCGTCGAAAGGAGCCAAGTTTCGCTGAAAGAATCGTTACAGCTGTAATTGAACGTCGAACGCTAATCGTGTAACGTTCGTCGGATCGTCGAACACCTGGGATACCTGTAAATAATGGTTCACGGAATGCTCCGTCAACGATTTCGCACGCGATCGTCTACTCGTCGAACACATATTTTTCAAACGGCCTAAAACTCGGCGAAAAGAACTTTGGATTACTCGAAATCCAATTTTCCAATTCGATGCTAAGAAATTTTGTAGAAAAGTTTGCTTTCGATTAGATCAATTTTCCGTTTACGATTTCGCGAGATCGATATAATCGATAAACGTCTGCCGACACCGATCTTTATGAACCTTTGCAGGCTTGTCTAGCAGCGAAAATTAAGGGACGCATATTTCCTTCTAACCATGGAAACTCAAACTTAATAGTTGCTGATAAAAAATGATATATCTCTTTTATGTAAACACACTATCATTAGCACCATACAAGGTGTTTCTGTATCCCCATCTATTTTCAACTCAACATTTCTTTAACTCGACCGTCTCTAATTAAAAAAATATGCCCTTTAATAATCGAATGCTCCGTAAGTCTGCAAAGTTTCGCGAAAACTGGCGTCGGGCAGTTCGCGGATGTTCCCTGTGAAAGGAGCGGAGTAAAGGAAGACAGACTTACCCATAACTTGGACTTCGAGTGTTCCTCTTGCGCTGTATCCTTGGGCGTTGCGTGCAACACAGGTGTAGGTGGCCTGATCGCTCATTCTATCGACGTTCTCGATGATAAGAGTGCCGTTGGGGAAGACCTTCTGTTTCCTGTTGATCGGTAGAACTCTGGTGTCTCGTTCCCATACAATGCTCTCGATCGGATATCCGGCGACGGGGCAAGTCACACGAAGAGTTTCACCTGCGACGATAGCTTTTTTGTCCATGTGGCGGATGAAGGGCAGACCGTAGACGTTCAGACGAGCGGAGTGTTCGGCGGATCCAACCTGTAATCACGCGAAACGTCGATCATTACCGCGTCCTTCGTTCCTCATTGTCCTCGAGGACAACAAAAAAGAGACCCGAGAACGCAGCTTCCTTACCTTTGACGCGGCGATACATTTGTAGAGTCCACCATCGTTGGTGTGAATGCTGGAGATGTTCAGGTGAGAAACCACGTCGCCATTCACCGTAACGTACTGTCCTACTTGAAGCCTCTCGGTGTTGGATAGCCGTTTGCCATCGAGTTCCCAGGTAATTTCAGGAGTTGGGTTTCCACTGGCGACACACTTCAAGAACATGCTCGGTCCGGGTTGAAGAGTCTCCTCGGCGAAGGCCTGACGGATCTGCGGGGGTTCGACTGCGGACGTGGAAACGTTTCTTCTTAATTAATTAGGCCCCCCAGTCTGACAAAAGCCAGAAGCCACGAGCGTTTTTGCGATATTGGACTTACATCTGCCGCCTAGTTTGAGCTCAGCCGTTGCCTGGGCGCTTTCCTGGTCGTTTCTGACGAAGCACTGATACATTCCCTTGTCCTCCTTCTTCACGCTCTCGATCCTGAGCACGGGTTCCTCCAGTCCAAGGGGTTTGCCGTCCTTCAGCCACGAGATCGTCTTAATGGGGTTTCCTCTAACGTTGCAGGTGAAGGTGGCTGGTCTACCAAAGTCGATGGTCTGGGTGCTGGGCTCGATTTCTGCTGCCAACGGGGCTGTCACTGTCAACACGGTCTCCACGCTCTCACCGCCCACAGAGTTGTTCACGATGCACAGGTATTTGCCGGAATCCTCGACACGAGCCTCACGGATGATCAGTGTACCGCTGACCTGGCGAACGCGATCGTTCAGCTGCACCGGTTGACGACGAGACGAGCCTTCGATGAACTTGTACCATCTGAAACGACAGAACGAAGGGGATTGTTTTGCGGGTCGATCGCCGGGACGAAGACAGCTTCGTGCCGGGTACGTTAATATTGAAAATGAAAATCTCGTGTGAAATGAAGCCAATAGAAACGCGTCTTTTCGACCTGTCCTAGCCGCGAGAAACGAGGACGCGTCGAACGACGAGGCGCGACGCTCTCGATAGACCAGTTTCTCTTCGCTTCGCTCTCCACACTGGTTTCGTTTCTTTATTTCGCGTGCGGGGTGTTATTAAAAACGTGGGACCTTTTCTGGGACCGATTCGTCCAGCAAATATTAATTGGAAAGCCCTTCGACCGCTTCGAATGTACGCGACTTCCGGCGCGTGCTTCGATCGATGCACAAACTTTAATACATTATTTCACTGGGTATATATTACTGGATTCACTGTAATTTGGTTGGCATTTTGACTTTAAACCTGCAGAATAAACACTGGCCCGACCAAAATTGTCAATCTTGGATAAAGAGAAGAGAGGAGAATGAAAAGCAAACACACCAGCGGGACGATGACCCCGATGCGGTGCATCGTTTGCTTTCATGCAACGCGGATTCTATCTGTGGTATTTTCCTGGCCATAATCCGTTATAAATCTCGAACACGTTGACCGAAACCATGCGCCTTGCATCACTGACCAACCATCGTGTTTCTCTAAAGCTAAGTGCAATACGACTACTAGATAAATTGATCGTACATTAATTCTGTTATTATTAAAAGATTGAAACAAATTTTATGGTTAAAACCAGTGCAAAAATGTATTGAAAACCACGTAGGTTCGTTCGAAGTAGAGCCATCGGTAACACGACGCGTGTAACTGTGCATCGATGTGTGTTTTTCGCGCACCAGTGCGTACGTGTGCGCTCGGCTGGCTTGAGATTCAAACAGCGCGCGCCGGAAGTCACACCTGAAAAATTGAAGCACTCGCAGGATCCGGATAACATGTAAAAACGGCCACGACGTGATTTCCGAACGAATAACTAAATTGTGCATTTTCAAATCTCGATATTCTTGAAAACTAAGCCGGAACTTGTTCTTAATTTTTTGTGATTAATCGTTTACAGGTTATTCGGTGTAAAATGGCAAAATGGCAAAGGGCTTTTCGATTCGTACTGACGCGACGAAACGGTCCTGAAAGAAGGTCCCACATTTTCAGCGACACGCTGTACAATGTATATGCAGGGCTTTGGGCGTCTCTGGGCGCGGGCTTCTGTCTACTGCCGGCTCATTAGCGCGTGTCTCGCAAAACTTAATCAGAAGGAAGGAGAGTTTCAGCGCAGCTGGAACATACAGCGGTCGTAAAAGCAGAGCAGGTCAGGAGAGGTGGGAGGGAGGAGGCTGGCAGCGGCAACTTCGTCATGAGCGGAAACAAAAAGTGCGCGAGCACGCGTACACAGACGGACGAGTCGAACAGTACCTGAGGGGAGAAAGCGAGTGAGTCGTCTCCTCGATTCGAGACACCGATGAAACTTAACGAAAAGAAACGAACGACCGAAATCAAGAAAAGGATCGCTCGAACGATCGACGAAAGGTAAGCTCGCGTTAAACGAAAATAAACTTCCGTTTCCAATCGTGGGTAAGACGAATGGTCCCGTAAACGTTGCAAAAGTTTGGAACGGAGGGTGGTGAGCGAGCGATAGGTGCGACTTACACGAAAATTAACAAATATTCCTGGTGAGTGAGAGAGATAGAAGGTTGCTGGGGGAGAGTGAAAAACACGAACGGATGAACGGAGACACGAAGGCGGCGAGGACTTACCAGCCAGATATCGTGGGACTTATTGGAGGTGTGCAGGTGCAGGGCAACATTGTTCGCCCCAATGATCGGGTGACACCCTCTCGGACCACCCGGATCAGCACCGAGGCTACCGGAGGAGAAGAGGGCCCGCATCCTTTTCGGAGTCGCGCTTCCGTCACCTATCTCGGGGTTGCGCCACGGGGCTCCAGTTGGCACTGAAAACCAACACGTCCGATTGGCCCCGGATACGGGATAGACACTTTCCTGTTCCTTTTCATCTTAATCAGTCGTTCGTTTACCCTCTTCCCTGCCCTATTGCTCGTAACTCTAACTAGATGCTTCAGAGCCGCGATCGACGTTCAAACTTAAATCGAGACGATAACATATCGCGGGAAAAACGTCTGTACTCGCGGCGATTCAAATTTCCCCTAACTCGTTACTCTTCTATAATCTATGAGCGTCGTGATCTTGGATCGACGCTATCCATGCCTAGCCCACATTTTCCCTTGCCGTTTCGTTCGAGGCTACGCCCTCTTTTGCGTTCCCCTATCTTCGTATATTCGGCAATTTACTTTTCGTTCTTCCCGTTTTGCCTTTCATTTTTCTCGTCTCTTCGTCCCTGTCAAACGTCCAACTTCTCGGATTTTGCGGTACCGCCTCCCGACACGGGGTAGAGGGTAAGGATGGAACGCTTCGAAAATAGGATCCGTGCTCTGCGGAGCAAGACAAACGACCAAACAAAAGAAAAAAAAGAGAGAAGCTATACGGAACTTTTGTGTACCTAGAGATCGGGGCAGGAAAGCCTTGTGCCGCACACGCCAGCGCCAGAGACTCGCCCTCTACCCCGCGGTACTTATTAAGGCCGTCTCCAGTCCCTTTTGGGGCAGTACGACCGGACGGTTCTGCAACGATACCATTTATTGCCCAGAATACTCGTCAATTTTCCCTTTTAATTTATCCAGAATTAGAGTCGGGTTTATAGACCGTTGCAAAGATTCCTTCGCGAGAAAGGGGCTCCCAGTATGCATTTTTTGTCGGACTATCGAGACTGCCTGAAAGATCAGAAGACTAATGAACCTAGGAGAAGGTGAAAAGACATTTTGCACTGTGATTATTGCACGTCCGGGAGCCCCTTGTCGCGAAAGGTGAAATACAGAATTACGTACCTCTGGTTCCATCCCGTTGGTCATCATCCTGAGTCGAGCACATTAAATCATCGCATGCCACTTACCTGGGAACAATTTCGCCGCTCCTGGGGCGATCGGGTCCATAGGAAGGTACAGATATCAACTGATTCGACTCATCGACGACGACGACGACGACAACGAGGGTACTTAGGAATGACGGGCGAACGAGGGGGGTTGTCTACCTTGTCAGGGGCACGGGGAATCCCTGGAGCGCGTGATTCAACGCGACATCCTGACCTCTAGCAGCCAAAACCACTTCCCTTTCGAATTTCTTGCCCGACGACCGGGGCGCAATCTTGGTCGTACCCTCTGAAACGCGATCATTGTGTCTCGAGAACAAACGGGCCCGTTAAAGTCGCGGTACCTTGTCACTGGGACAGGAAATCCCTGAGTCGAGCAGTCCATAGCCACCACCATCGTCCTCGAAACGTCCACGAGTTTCCCACCCTCGTAACGTTCGCCGGCAATACGTGGCGCGACATTGCCCGTCGGTTCTGTGAACAGGACCCGAGCGCAACGCAACGCCTGGCTAATGATATTCAAGGCGGAGATGAGCCGGAAAACGATCGAATACCCGTACCAGGATCGCCACCGCCCGAGGCAACCTTCGACCCCTTTGTTTCTCTATCCTACCTGAACGTGGGCGCCGGGAAACCTTGAACGGGACACGGCAGGCCCACCATTAGATCAACTAGTACGTCCCTCTTCAGTCCATTGACATCCTTGTCCCGCACGTTTGGACGTACGCTACCCCGTGGCTCTGCAATACCGTAAAATTCCGGGATGGGGAAACGTTTTGTCGTCGTTGTCGAATACGTCGTCGATGGGGCACGCGACGTCACATCGAGGAAAAGAGACGCGAAGACGAACGACCGGCCGACGGGGACTAATAGCTCATCAGCCCACTACACTTTCCGTACAAAGTTTAACTCCGGTTGGTAAATTGGACGCGAACGACAGTTCTCGTTACAGGGATAACGAATTTCTTGATTCTCGCGCTGGAAAACTTCCTTCCAAAGACATAATTAATTTTCGAGTAGCGTTTCCTCTAAAAGTGCAACTTTTTACATCTGTCATAGACACGAGCGACGCAGCCTGGGAGGAAACATATTCGTTCCTCTATAACGCGGCACGCAAAGGGTTAAAGAGTATCTACTTTGAAGCGAAAGCCGGCAGTGACTGTACCACAAATAAAAATGCAGATACATTCAATTCTCTCTTTACACGGTAAATACGTTCCCCAAAGAACACCGCGCGAAAAAGAACCGTGTATAGAGAGACACATGTATAAATAGAGAATTTATTCCGCGTCTTTCAAAAGAATTATTTGTAAAGGGAGAAGATCCAATAGCTTGTGCAAAAACTGTTTTTGTGAACTCCTGTGTAACCGCAACGAATCGAGATATCAAAAGACTACAGGAACAACTTTTTATCACGATCTCTGTAACTTTAGATATGAAGTCTAGAATCAAATGAACTTTTTCAGCTTGTTAGCCAAGAAATCCTTTATTATAATAAAATAATCGTTCACGAGCAAGTTACCGGACCGGGTGAAAATTTTCCACAGAAAGTGTGGTGGGTTTGATAGACTGTAAGCCAAAATAGGAAGCACGTCGCGACGCTCTCGCACGTTGCTCACCTGTATAGAGGCGGAGGACTGGCCTGAGCCTCGCAGAGCAACGTCGAAGCTTGGCCCTGGACAGTGGTCAAGCCGTCCAATTTCGATCGAGGCGGCAACCGAGGAGGACTACCACCGACCGGCTCTAGAAACCAAAACGAAGGAATGGTTCACGCGTCGACCGTCGGTCTGTCGATCGAATATCTTCGCGTGACTCTCGGTGTCGTTGCGTGCGGAACAAGATGTTTAACGCGGTCAGGCGAGTGAGACCGTTCCGGGCGCGCGGTCCATCGAGCCGCGGACGAAGAAACGACGATGATAATTGCGGGATGCATCGGAAGAGCGTTTTCCGTTGCTCGTCGAAGCGTACCTGAAGATCGGCAATGGATGCGCTTGGGCCTGACACAGCAAGGCCAGCGACTTTTCCGCCGGTAGCGAGAGGACTGTTATTTTAGCCGTGGGTGGTACTTTGGGCGCCGCGCCGCTCACCGGCTCTGGATAGAGAAACGACAACTCGACTGTACCCTGTCCACGCGAACGTTCCGCGATAAATACCTAAAAGCTGGAAGAGGGTGACCCTGCGCCGGGCAGAGCATCGTTACGGGTGTCCCGACCTGGCTGCCGAGAACATCGTACTTGGCAGTGGACGCGACTCTAGGCTTGGCACCGTTCACAGGCTCTACAGAATCGCCAAATTATTGGTACGCCTCGAATCGACGGACAACTGACCTAAACATGGGAGCAGGGAACGCCTGGGCGTCGCAGAGCAAGCTGGTCTCAGCTTCGTTCGCCACCTCGAAGGAATCGCTTTTCGCAGACTTTGGGAACTTCGGGGACACCCGACCCGCCGGCTCTGACATTCACAAGATGCATGGTGTTATAGTAATAGGTTTCGTTCGCGCGTACTTGCCCTGCGAGATGAACGCGCCACCGCCATTTTTGGATCTCGCGATTTCCCGGGGAATTGCACGCAAGAATCGATCGCTTTTGATAGTATTTAACCGAGAGAGAAGCTAGTTTAACCATCGTAGTACCCTGTAGTTACCTGTGAGTCGGGGTCGGCGAGGCCTGAGCGGAACAGGTGAGCGCGACGGAGGTTCTCGCGGCTCTGACGTAGGTGACGCTTTTCGCGTCGCTCTGAAAAGCGGGCGCCTTGGATCCCACCGGTTCTACGTCCAATGAAAAAAACACGCGAAAGAAGAAGGTCTAGGTAAATGAACCGTTCCTCTGTGATTTACCTGAACGACGGAACTGGGAACCCTTGCGCGGGGCAAAGAAGCGTCGACGGGCGTCCCGCGGCACGCGCGAACGAGTTGACGCGATCGTCGCTCGAGAATTTCGGCCCCTTCGCTCCCAATGGCTCTGACAACGTAACAATTACGCGTATTGCTCGGAGCAGCTCTCGACAAACGTTAAATTGGTACAGAGGAGCTCCTCCGAACGGAAAGATTCGCTCGCTCGATGCGGTAAATGGGATTAAAGACGATCGATATTGGGGAACGGTCGTCGTCTGGAGTACCTGAACGCTGGTACCGGGTGACCCTGCGCTTGGCACTGCAACGCGAATCCCATCGAGCTTTTGGTCTTCTGCCATCGTTTTGCGTCGCCGGACACGGAGGGCGCCTTACTTCCTACCGGTTCTTCGCCGCAGAAAAAGAAACAAACTTCGAGCTAGAATTCCGAGGGAAAGATTCGCGAGAGGCAAAGCTGGACCGTTCGCGAGTTTACCTGAACGTTGGAACAGGGTAAGCCTGCCCTTGGCAGAGTATCACGATGTGCGTACCGGTGCGCCTCTCCATCAGGCTTCCCTTTTCCCCGAGAATCGAGGGTGCTTTGCTACCGACCGGTTCTATCGAGCAAAGAAACGAGCGGTTCTTGAGACTACGGTCACAGACGAGGCATACGAGTAGACCTTACATCCAATGTACTTTTTCAGCCCATATTTCTGGTGCTCTAGAGCTCAACATTACATGTTGAAACATTAAAATCCTCCAATCCGTTCAGGAGCTATGATGTTTTAAAGATACGCATGAAATTTAAGGGAAAAATGTAATATATGGTCAGACAGTAGATTTTCGGTAAGGAATTTTTTTCTCGTAACTGAGCAGGATTTCGGGGGTATATGTATTCACCAAAAATGATTGTAATTGACCCCTGCAACCGAAAATAATTTTTCGAAAACAATTTGAAATTTTTTTTTTTGCCGAAAAATTTCTCCACCCCCTGTCGATTTCTCTTACAAATTTGTTTGATTCTTTACGGAAATGTTGTTTAACCTTTTTTGTAGGTATTCATGAGCTCTAGAATCACCTCCGAATTTTCAGGTCGGTAGAGCAGTAAGGTTGGGCCACAAAAGTCCATGAAATGTAAGGTCTACTCGTGTACGTCGTTTGTGCTACGGACTCCTGAGAACGTTTTACCTATAGTTGGGTACAGGATATCCCTGAGCAGGGCACGTCAGCACCACGCTAGACAGTGTACGCTGTTCTTTCCAGACGTGTTTCATTTCAACGGTCAACGCCGGGGCTTTGCTACCGATGGGCTCTGGCGGTTACAAAGAGCACAAAGTCACGCTTCGAATCCAAGGAACGTTTACCTAAAACTGGGCACGGGATAACCCTGAGCCGGGCAGAACAAGATGACGGTCGACTGGCGTCTCCTTTCTTTCCAACCGCCCTTTAAGTCACCCGTCAATGTTGGCGCTTTGCTCCCGACCGGTTCTATTCGGAACAACGGTTTAACGAACATTTTAGGGGGACGCAGATGCGACTCCAGACTGGCGAATGTTTACCTAAATGCGGGCACAGGATGTCCCTGAGCCGGGCACGACAAAGCGTAGCTGGACTTGGCCCTCTTCTTCAGCCAACCCCCTTTCAACTCGCTCGTGAATGCCGGAGCCTTCGTTCCAATCGGCTCTGCGGACGTACGCGTGGGCATGCGATCAGAATTTGTGCGTCACGGTGCGTTAAACGCTTTGTTCTCGCATTATCGTCGGACAAGACAGATTAATCTTTTCACCGATAAATTATCGTCCGACGATAAGGCGTTGATATGTTAGTAGACACGTTGGACCAAGCGAGAGTACGACCAAAGACGATACACAATATTTTTAGTCACGTTCGGTGGATAAACGGAGTGCATCGCGGCGATTAGTTGCATTCAGCTAAGAATCGTACGTTTACCTAAACGAAGGCACGGGATAGCCCTGCGCTGGACAAAATACCACGACGCTGGACGTCGATTTGGCCTCCAATATTATTCCTTTAACGATCCCCATCAACGCTGGCGCTTTGCTCCCGACTGGCTCTGATCATACGCAAAACAAAAGCTGTCAACGAGGTAATGCCCTTCGACCCGCGCGATTCTTATCGTAGGGTTGCGTAATCGCGGTGGAACAGGGGACCCCCCAATCGCAAAATGGAGCAAAGAAACGACGTTCGACGAGAGGAAGCGACGACTGTGAAAGCGACCGACGGAATAACGAGTCCGGAGAACACTTTCTCCCTGCGGTCGATGGCTGCCCGCGTCCTATCGGCGACGAGTCTTTTTAATTATTGCTTGTGGCTGTTTTACCTATAGGAGGGAACGGGATATCCTTGCGCCGGACACGGCAACACGCCGCTGGTCCCTGCTGCCTTTTCCAGCCACACGCCCTTCACGTCTCCCGTGAACGCCGGTGCTTTGCTGCCGACCGGTTCTAACAATGCACACGCGCGACGAACGGGGCGAAATTAATTGTTCCACTTTGAACGTCGGAAGCGGGAACAACGACGGGACGGGGACAACGGGGGGAAAAGAAGGCCAAGGCAGCTTAATGGAAACAAATTGGACCGATAAGTACCGTTCGGTTCTCAGCGATTGGAGAACAATGCTACACCGCCCCGGATCCAACTCGCCGCGAAGGTCTTCAAGCTCCAAGGAGCGAACGGGTTCCAAGAGTCCTCGTTTCGGGGCTAACTCTCGACGGTCTTTGTATCCAATTGTTCGAAATTACATTTCAATCGGCTAGCTTTGCGTACCGATTGAGCACGTTTACTTTCCACCCCTATTATATTTTCGATAGTGGATCAAAATTTCTTTATTACACAGCCAAGTATTGCGTATCCATTTGTCATTCGCAGTGTACCAGAATTCTGATCGATCCACTAACCGAAATAATAGATGCGGACAAGGTTTCCCATTTTAATCACCCCGGACAAGTATCTCGAAGGACAATGGAGATGCGAAAAAATGTCTCGAACAAAAGTTGTGCGATATCGAGGGTGACAGATCCAGATATTACGGGGGTTTTAAAATGGAGTACCCTTGCTATCGAAACTCCGCGACAGTGGCAATGGCAGATCCACGACCGTCGAGGGTTAAGTGCTCCGCGAAGGAAGAGGGGGAAAAACAGTTACCTAAACGAAGGCACAGGGTACCCTTGCGCGGGACAGGAGAGGACGACGCTGGTGGCCGCTTTGTTCTCCATCCAGCCACCCTTTAAATTGCCCGTCAACGTTGGCGCTTTGCTGCCGACCGGCTCTAACGAATCACACAAAGACAACAGGGGCATGCTGTGAGCTCGATGCTCTTTGACTAACACCTAACGATTAGAATGCGGTTGTATACCTATAGGTTGGAACTGGGAACCCCTGCGCGGGACAGAACAGGGTGAGATCTTGGCCGGTGACGCGATCGTACCAGGACTTCTTCGCGTCACTCGAGAACTTTGGCTTCTTCGTGGCGACCGGCTCTGTCGTGGGATTAGCAAACCAGGGATATGAAGACCGCCCCACGAACCTCGAGACTGTTCTATCGGACTAACTGTATCGAATTACCGAACCCGATACTCGCGCGGAGACAGGATTTGCACCTGACCGTCGCCGCTTAATGGACTTACGGTAATCATTGTCCCGTGATCGGCGATTTCCTTCGAGGTAAAAAAAAAAATGGAAAGAAAAAACCACGCGGAAGAGCGGACGGAGCTGGTTCGTTTCATGGTCCGTCAAAGAACGCCGAGTAAACCGCGCGACAATGATTCAGGCTGCACGGTAGTCGATGCCTTTCAATGGGTAATTTAGTACCTGGTTACGGGAACAGGATGCCCCTGGGCATTGCACGGCATGCTCGCTTCCGACCCCTCTCTACGGAGGAAGAAGAACGACTTAACGTCTCCCAGAAAAGCGGGCGCTTTGATCCCCACAGGCTCTAAGCAAGGGAATAACGAAGTCACGCGGAATGTCGTTAAAATTTATCGACGTTGTTCCCGACGTCCCTCGGACAGGGTTCCCCAGCGAACTTTTTAATCGACACCGTATCCGCGACGTTCCGATATTCCATGCCGGGTATACACTTTTGCTCTCGGAGACCGCTGCAAAGGTTCCACGCTCAGTTTCATACCTATGTCGAGGAGGAGGATGGCCCTGGGCATTGCACGGCAAACTAACGTCCATGTTTACTCTTCGTACCAACAGAGATAGTTTCGCGTCCCCGGCAAAGGTTGGTGCCTTGCTCCCGACCGGCTCTAAACAACATTTCACGCCCGATTATTCCGGAATGCAACTTTCCGTTCGGCCGTACACGGGAACAGGAATAGTTTGTTACCCGAAACGACAGCGACCGTTAACTAATTCCATTGGAATCGGTGTTTATATTGGCGCGGAACTGAATCGATAACCGATACGACGTGAATCCTTTACCTAGTGGTGGGCACAGGGCTTCCCTGAGCGGCGCAAAAAATGGAGATTGGCTGACCCTCCGATCGCCTGATCGTGCGACTCAGATCGTCCGATGTTAATCGGGGCGACCTTGCTCCGACCGGCTCTGAAATCGATCGTTCCGCGTTCGATCGTCGCTCTTTAGGACGCGCTTTACCTGGTCGTTGGCACGGGGAATCCCTGAGCGCTGCACGCGAGCACCACGCTCGTGCCCTTTCGTCTCGCGTATTTGCTCAGACTATCGTCGTTGGAGAACATCGGCGACTTCAATCCGACCGGTTCTACGAACAATACCAAACTCCATAGATCACGATCCCACCCAGCGTCGAATCGATCGCTTCTCGTATCCATTTTCATCGAATTTAAGAGGGTTAATTAATAGTCTCTATTCAAACTCCTTGTTACCCCGATAACCCATCACAGATAATATACTAACCCAGACCATTAAATCAAAACAAAGTGAAAGATTACACTAGATTAAGTAACTTTTAAATACGTATTAATTTTCTGTATTTCAAAATGTCCGACGCGAAGGATTAAAGGTCGCAGGGGGCCCACGTTTCAGGCGGTTGACTCACGCGAGTCCAGCTGTTGCGGTCGACGAACCGTATCGTTCTCACGTTATATTTCAACGAGGTTCACGATATAAATCAATACAACTTGTAATTAACCTTGCACGATCCATTTTTTAATTCAATTTCGTAAAAATCCCTGACCTCGAGGACGAGGGGCGATCGATTCGCGATTACGAAACCACGCGGTGGACGTTGACGTGCAACAGAACTGCGAAGCCGGATAAGGATCCGAAGCTCGCGTTCGCCAAAAACCATAAACACTTTGAGCCCGGCGATATTTCCGCGCGACACGCGAGCGATTACCTGGTGGTTGGCACGGGGAATCCCTGAGCGTTGCACGCGAGCACCACGCTCGTGCCCCTGCGCCTCGCGTATTTACTAAGGCTGTTGTCGGTGGAGAAAATTGGCGACTTGAATCCAACAGGTTCTGGGGAAAATATTGCGCTGTCGGGAATCACCAGGAGAGCGACGACGAAGACGGCGAGAGAGAAATTAGAATTAACGGACAGGTGGCCGGGAAAGCCGGGGCCGCGAGTCATTCGAAACCGTGACACCGGCAGGATTGGGAAATTGTATCGATTCTATATAGGTTCGCGGGAGCGTGTGTGCATGCGCCCGATCGAATATCGTCTCACCTCGAAAGTGGAACAGGGTAACCTTGCACCGGGCACATCAAACTCATCGCGCCGTCCGATCTCGCGTCCACGAATTCGACTTTACGATTGGTCGGTAGTTTTGGCTTTACGCTAGAGGTAGGCTCTGGGGAAGAACAGGTAAATCGATTAGGCCGGAGAAGCTGCTACTGACCGAGTGATGGGGACAGGGAACCCTTGAGCGGGGCAAGTCATCGACACCGCGCTGGAGCTCGCCGTGGGTCTCACCACTTTGATGTCCGCGTTCGTGAACTTTGGCTTCGCGCTGGACACCGGTTCTGACGGGCAAATTAATCATTTTCAGCTAATGCTCCGGCGCCCCCGACGCTGGGACTGGGTAACCCGTCTGCGCAAATAGAAGACCATCGAAACCTGTTCCCTCGACGTTCCGTGACTCCTTCGACCGTGTCTGACGATACGCCCTGATAGCTGGGCCGCTAAATACGACCGACTCTCGGTTTACCAACGTTGCAACTTATTAAATATTTCTTCAAATTATCGATACCAACCAGGAAAACACAGACCTCGATTTTAGTATTATAGTTTCACATCTTAACTCCGAAGCACAGCAAACGAAGACGCAGTGATATTTTTTAGTAAAAAGAGAAGCTGCCATAACAAACGTTCCGTAAACCGAGAGTGGTTCGTAGAGGTGTTCGCGTACCTGAAGGCTGGAACCGGAAACGCTTGGGCCGGACATGGCAAAGTCAAAGGCCGATCGCGTCTCACCGTGAACGCGGTATAGGTGCGCGAGTTTTCCGTCATGGGGAATTTCGGCTTGACGCTGGCGACGGGTTCTGCGGGAAGAATCGAACCGCGTCCGCGTTAATGTCTGCTCCGAGTCACTGGGACAGGACCCCGGATAACGATCCGCTAATTATCGCCATCGATTCGCCGGGCAAACGGGGACAATTGAACCGCGATAGCGTCGAAGGGGGGCGACAGAGCGCGATATCGATTAAACTATTCACGGCGACGGAGGAACGAAGGACCCGTTGCCCCCGCGTAAGCGACAGAGAGGCGAACCAACGATTCTGAAAACGATTTACCTGAATGCTGGCACGGGATATCCTTGAACGGGGCACAGTAGGGTGGTAATGGTACCTAGCATCGCGCTGGGATTAGTCGATTTCACGTCCATGGCGGTTAGTTTTGGTTTCGAGCTCGACACCGGTTCTGCGTCACACACATGACAAACGAATTCTTATCTGCGACGAGGGGATCGCTAAGGGATGCAAACGGCCCCTGCGCGCCTTCGTGGCGAAACTTACTTGAAGACTGGGACAGGATACGCCTGGGCGGGACACAGTAACGGTAGGCCCTGAGCTTCCGGGACTTCGAACGTTCGGCTCTTGTCGATCGTCGAGAACTTTGGCTTCGCGAAGCCGACGGGCTCTGGGAAACAACGAACGGGGAATATCTTTGGAAGTCAGACGAAAGGGAGCATCCGAGGCAACCGCTCGGTTCGCTTTCGTTTCCGAGAAGCCGAGACGCGGATTCCATTCCGTCGACGTGCCTAATATACTGGGACAGGGCGAAGCTCCGCGACGGGGCGAACTGGACTATTTTTCCTCGCAACGCGAGTGCACCCGAGCCGACGGATATATCGACCTACCTAAACGTGGCGACTGGAAACGCCTGAGCTGGACAAAGCAACGAAAACCCTGTGCCTTTCGTTACGCGTAATCCGACGTCGTTCACAGATGGAAACTGTGGCTTGCTGCTCGAGGCGGGTTCTAAAAACAGAACACGAGACAGCTCGAAGGTCGTGCTTGAAGAGGAAGCTAGAGAGTCTTTGAATATGCTGGAATAGGGGCTCCCCTTCGCCATAAAGGGACGCGGTTATGCGTTTTCTAACACTCTGTATCGCGTTAAGAAACCTATTAAATCGGACGTATATTTATATGAACCTTTTCGAGCCCCTAGTCGGCTCTGAAGTAGCTACCACGTGTTACGAAACACCCCGCATAGTTGCTGATACCGTATGGCCGCGAAGGAAATACCGTAGGAATTCTAACATCTTTGGACTACGGTGCTAGTCTCGATTCTGTGTATCTTAAGTCGCGTGGAATATTACTATATTCACAAAAATCTTGGCGCGCTAAATAAGTCCAAAAATTTGTCAAGATCTATCGCGTTAAGCTTCCACAATATTTCAAAGCCCTGGCCAAGATCCTTACGAACGACCACCCCGATGTAAGAATGCTGAAACGAAAATGGCCTCAGGGCTATTTCGAACGTACGAAGAAGTTCAAACTGCATAACTGCGCTAATAGATTGGAAGTGACATCGATGGATGACTTCTTCCTCGAATACGTAGCTCGCGCGATTTACTTATTCCAATTATACTTTGCAAATAGTGAAGACGAACCTTGTCATTTTTCTTTACGAGTATGAATGTTGCCCATCGTAATTAAAATTAAGGGAAAAACAGTCGACACAGGTAAACAGGAACTCTGGAGCCACGATGTTGAATAAATACTGATTTCGCGAGCCTAAACTATCGAACATGCAATACGAGATGAAGTAACTCCTTGAGAAGGTGTCCCCTCTCTCTCGCGCGAATCAAAAGAGCGTCGAGTAGCTTTTGTCGTTGTTGAATCGCGTTTAACGCGTTCGACTGCCTACCTATAAAAAGGAACCGGAAATCCTTGAGCGGGGCAGTGGAGGGTGACGCTCTTTAGCGAAGAAGCGCTGAACCGTTGAAGGTCGCTCGGTCCGGATAATTGCGGTCGCGTGCTGGATGCTGGCTCTGACGAAAAAGTTTGGTGATTCGCGCGACGGGTCGAAGGTTAAGGGTACGTGTTACCTGTAGGACGGAACGGGAAACCCTTGGGCAGGACACAGCAACGTCATCGCACCACCGAGCGTCACTTTGAACGTCTGCGAGTCGGCCAACGACGGGAATTTCGGCCGAGTGCTTGCGACGGGTTCTAAGGGAGATAGCAAGAAAGAGGTAACGAGAAACGCGTTCGCTGGTAAACGTCGCGTCAGATATCGCGCGGCACTACCGCATTTTCTCTTTCCGCCTGTCTGGGCTTCTTTAGATACGGAGCTGCGCATCGATTCTCGACTCTATTCTCAAGAATTCCGTGTTCTCTGTACCTGAAAGCTGGAACGGGGAAGGCCTGGGCCGGACACATCAGCGTGAGCGGCAAATCGCAGCGAACCGTGTACGTACGCGAGTTTTCCGTCATCGGGAATTTCGGTTTCGTAGTGGCCACCGGTTCTACGGCAAAGAGAAGTCCGATGCAGACGCGCGATCGTCGGAAAGATTTGCTTTATCGAACGCCGGGACAGGTGAATCGACGACCACGCCTTCAAAGTCAACTGTTCTCTAAGTTGGAATCGCTTTACGTACGCCCCTGTTGAGGGCCACGATCAACCTTTTTCTTACAACAGCAAACCTCCACAGATAAGAACAACGCGTGAGACGTATCCCACCTATGAGAAGGTACTGGGAATCCTTGAGCAGGGCACAGCAGAGGCAGCGTTTCTCCTAGCCTCGAGACGAACCCGCGAGAATTATCCATCGTCGGGAACTTGGGCCGCACGCTCCCCACAGGTTCTGCGACAAGTCCCAGGAAGAAGACACGCGTCAGCACGTACGGAAGATTTAGGGACAGGGGACCCACTGGGGGGAACGCGACGAATCAACCCCCCACTATTCGAAGCTGCTTCGTCCCGTCAACGCTAACCCCCGGAACCTTAATTGTAATCGCGACTCCCAGAGAGATTGTCAACAGACTCCCTACCTATAAGACGGAACAGGGAATCCTTGGGCAGGGCAGAAAAGCGGCAAACTTCCGGCCGTCCTCGCCGAGAGTCCAATCAAGTTGATCGTACTGGAGAGCTTGGGGCGTGCGCTCGACACGGGCTCTGCGGAATCGTCGTCGAATGGAAAAGTTTTACGGCGCTCGCGGTTTTCGACGAGCTTCGACTTACTTGTGCACGGGGACAGGGAACCCTTGGGCGGAGCACATCAACGTCACCGAACCGTCTTTCATCGTACGGAATCCGTGGGTGTCGTCGATGGTCGGGAACTTCGGTCTCACGCTGCCCACCGGCTCTGGGACGTTATCAAATTGCGTTCACGCGGCCGGAACCGACTGCTAAATTGGACGCGGGATGGGGGACCCCTTTGGGCACCGACTCGCGGAAACACAATTAACGCTTTGGCGACCGCTCACTAGTATACTCGTACTTTCATCCCCGAACGGAAAAACCGAGAACACTTGTAATACTATTCGCGGTCGAAAAGTTTGTAAACCTTCTCTACAGATGACTCGATATATAGATGAAATTATGGATTGCAATATCTCGTAGTTTCTTGAAAAAAAAAAACATCGCAAAGGGTACCTGCTGTTGACCAGTTCAGAAGGGAGAATCAGAATCTCACCTGGGGGATTAAAAGCAAATCTGACTGAAGACAGTACCTATGACTCGGCACCGGAAATCCCTGCGCGGGACAGAGAAGCGGCAGCGTCCCATTAAAGGCCACCGTCAGACCGTTTATGTTGCTCACGGATGGAAATTTGGGCCGGACGCTTCCCACGGGTTCTGCGATCGAGTGTCCAGGAAAAATTTAGAAAAATAAAAGAACAAAAGATAGAACCGACCGTGACGCGTTGGAACTTACTTGAACACCAAGACAGGGAACCCCTGAGCGGGGCAGAGGAGGGTGGCCGAGCCGTCCTGGACCGTTCGGAAACTCCTGGAGTCGTCGATGGTCGGGAATTTCGGCCTGACGCTGCCGACCGGCTCTGATTATGCAATTAAACAGGAAGTTCGGTTTCCAGGACCGATCTAGCGCGCACGCGTTTCTATTCGTCGAGTCTCTACCTGTTCGAGGGAACGGGGAACCCCTGCGCAGGGCACAGCAAAGCCTGTGATCCGTCGACCGGCGTCCTGAATCCGCGTATGTCGTCCGTCGATGGGATCTTTGGACGGACGCTGCCCACGGGTTCTGAAGGATACACGAGTAAGGATTCGCGTGATAATCTGGCTGTATGACGAACGGGGAACCCCTGAGGGAAACAAGCCGTTCCAATTACCGCTCTTTCTATCGTTCATGCGGTAATTAAATCGCGACTTTGGTGTTCGGATGGCTTGGAACGATCTCTGAAGATGATTCTAGGACGATGTTTTCGTGCTTCTAACGTATGGTGCGATAGGAGTGGATGCAAGAAATCTTTGCGGGAACGTCTCTCGAAACCCTTCCACCATTCTCCAAACAGCCCTCGGTCGTGGGTCCCTTTTCGTTCGATCGTGCGAAAGCTCATTCCGCGCATCAGTGATCAGAGATATCGTACCTATTTACCGGTACCGGGTATCCTTGTGCAGGGCACAGAAGCGGTAAACTGCCTTTCGATTCCGTCGAAAGTCCGTTTATGTTGTCCATCGAAGGAAACTTTGGCCGTACGCTTCCCACCGGTTCTGTTTCACAACGAAAAACACACTGTTCGTGACCGCGGAGTCGTCTGTGGCGCGTGGGCCCCCTGCACGGAACCCCTCGTCGGCGCTTTTGATTCTTGTTACTCTATCTTGGCCATCGTTATCCCATTTGCTCGATTCTATCGCGCGTCTTGCGAACGCGACCGGAGCCGATAGAATCGGCATGGTTCGAACAGGGCGGCTTGGACCGCCGATCGCTATCGTCGCCCATCGTTGACCGATAGCTTCGACGGTAGAATAGTTCTGTACCCAACGAAGCTGTGTGTACGTCACTGAGATTCGTCGCGATACCGCGGTTCATACACGGCTGTCGAGAGCTCACGAAACGAGATACGACGACGTTAAAAGCTGACAGCTGCATTGAGCATCACATCTATTCCACGCGCGATCGCGACCGTCTCGATCTTCGACGTTCAGTCGTTGTGAAATATTACAATGACGTTCAACTTACCACGCGAGAGCGAAGGACAGAGCCCGGAGATCGCGTGAGGGCGCCGCAAAGCGTCGGAAGAATGTTCGTAAAAAAAAAAATTTTGTCTTTCTCTTTCAGCACATTTTCGTTGCTTCTTTTTTGAGATGTTCATCCGAAACCGATCATGCCAAGAGTCGAATTATGGGCGGGCGGTGGCGCGTGCCCGCAGGGGTACCCTGTCCCAGCATTCAGGTTTGCCAACGAGCTTGATCCTTTTCAACGAATCAACTTTTGTGCCCATTCGAACGTCAAAACAAACGAGTCTTTTTAGTTATTAACGCGATCAAGCTCGTTGGTCCAAGTGATTGCACGTACATCGACGTGGCTACGTATCCGAAGACGATTGATTTTCCAAGACGCGTTGATATCGAAACTAAGCGTTACTCTTGAATTAATTCAACAGCTCGCGTGCTCGAACTGTTACACTTTCGTTCGCCGGAAAATCAATTGCCTCGGTTAACAGTTTCGAACCCGGACGGATCTCTACGAGACTCTTCAGACAATCGTATTATAATCGATTCGATATCTCCTCTAGAGGAAGAATTTAATCGCAAGATTATTTGCTCCGTGTACGAGTTTCGCTCGAAAGAATGCAAGTCGATGAAAGACGAACAGAATCAACGCGTGATTTCGTTGCAAAGAGAAAGTGATATCCAGGTTCGAAACTCCGGAACCACGATTCCGATTTCTATCAGAAACAAACACGGTGAGTCTACCGTTCATCGTTCGATGTTTGAAAGAGATACCAGCGCGACAAACGAACGAATCGGAATCGTGATTTCGATCGCGATGAATTGTGATCGATCGTTGTGCTTGCCACTTACCGGTAATGACGAGACGTCCCTTCGTGGCGGATAATCTTGTTTCTCCGGTGAGTCTATGCTTGGTACGGCACTGGTAGGTCTTGTATCCATCCTCGGGTCCAACGTCGCGAATGTGGAGTTCACCGGAAGGCAGCACCAAGTATTTCCCGTCTGTTCGCGCGGCCACAAGCCACAAAGGAAAGCACACAGATTAATTCGCGCCGCTCTTGATCTCTCTCGTGTAACTTTCTACCCCGGGATAATTGACTTTATCAAACGGAACAGTTCCAATCGTATCGGTATTGGAACAGCTTAATAGAAGAGCTGGATATTTTACGGCTCCGAGCTCCGATGGCTCGGGCAATCAGAAATATTCAATTATCCCGACGACCGCACGATACTCGTTCTCCACGTTGGCACATAACCGTGTGTCGACGAGTACAATGCCGTCTTGATTAATACATTGGCCCGCATGCAGCTCTATTACCTTCTACTAACTTGGCCAGGTTCGTTGAACGTTGAATAGCGACGGACTCTGTATCTATCTCGTGCTTTCATCGTTCGACGAATCGCTTGGCAATACAGACCCGTTCGTCAAGCAACAGCCAAGGGAATACCGGAGCATCCATTGTTCGCCGGATGTCCGTGAAACGTTGTAAGAAGCAACCAGACCGGCTTGAATCGCCCAACGATCAACGGCATTCCCTTTAATCCTTTTAACCCCTTTCGCGACGGTTTAGATGTCCCGTGGTTACTGATGAGATCGGGCTCGATATTTATTCATGAATATTAATTCGATGCCTCGTGTTCATTTTGTTCGATTCGAGCACTCGCGAAAGCAAACGTCCCCGCCTGATTTGCATACTACTTGCGGAACGCTTGATCCCGTTGTATAATATTCGCGACGCATCATCTTAACGATCGATTAACCCTGAATAACCATCTTCGGCCTTTGAGAAATAATGTAAGCGATAAGAAAGAGAAATTAATCTTTAAAAGTACAAATGATCGTTCATGTAGCGAGTTTTATATTTGATCCTGAAAATTGATGAAACGAGTGATCCTTTCGGCCGCGCGAAGGGATTAAAAGTCCAAGCCTCCATTTTGCAACCTTTCGTTCCGCACCTTATCGTTTCACGGGCCGTCGAGCAACTTCGACGTTCGCTTTTTCCCGTGGAATAAAAAATTTACCTTCGCGTGTATCTCACGCTCGCGTTCCGTTCATCCGGACGACTGGTTCCAGTTACAAAATTGCCAGACGAACGAGCCCGACGCATGCTGTTAGCAACAACTACAAGCAACAACACCCATTTACTTTGTTAGCAACCACACGGGGAAAGAAAAGCTCGAAAGAGTAATTTTTTTTTTTGTGGAACTGTCGAATAGTTGCGGAAAAGGAGGGAAAAGTCTGGGACAGCGCGAGCAGCGGCAGTCAACGTCGTACGAACAGTTCAAGAATAGTTCGGCATCCACGTATTCTTTTTCTTTTTGTCTTTTTTCTTTTCGAAACGAGGGGCATCCGGGCTTTCGAACGGATTTCATCGCACGCCAGACACATTTCCGTCGTCGGTCGATCATCGAGAACGCGATCGAGATACGAGCGGAGGCCGATGGAACGAACACTCTCTGGAAAGACGACGCTACCCGCCCCGCGAAAATAACTCCACCCTTCTCGCTCGTCGAGCCTCGATATCCTGCTCCATATTTTCTTCCTAGCAATTTCCTGCATCCCATTCCCCATTCGTCTCTTGTCATTTCCGCCGCCTCGTTTCCCCCGCCCCGCGATCGCCACGCACAGGGTGTATGAAAATCGTCTGTTTCGAATTTCACGGACGAGCACCCCCCTTCGTCTTCACCGTTTGGAAACTCGTTACGAAACGCGTTGGGACTTTTTTAATTTTACACCGCAAAATTCACCTGGATCTCTGAGATTCTGTCAACACATCGCTGTCCATTGAAATTATACCAAAATATTCAAACAGAGACTTGTATTTGCGATTTATACATGCGACCATTGGCGACGGGGCGTATTTATACGTCTCCAGGACGTAGTGTGTTAACAAATCCTCTTCGATCGAGGTGCATTTATCCGTAAAAGCCGGAACGAATCGTTCCTTTTACACGTTGCGTTACGGCGATCGTACCTGTTGCGTGTTTCCTTTGGTCGCGTGCTAACCGAGAGATTTCCACTCAGGATCGCAGAGGATATCGCTTATTAGTGGACAGCGATCCCGTTAGCGTCCCAGAGAATATCCTTGAAACGCTTTCGAATCGCCAAACCGAACGGAAACGATCGCAGGGTCGTCTTTGCGCCCTTTTCGCGATTTAAACGGAACAACGCGACGTCTTCCGGCCGCGAGAAATGAAAAGTTTCGCGATAACGCTGTCGCAGAGAAGAAAGAAACAAAACAAGAACGAAACGTTCTGCATTTTCCAGGTGGAAACGTGCATGTGTGTGTGTGTACCGTGATCGGAGCTAGGGTATATTTCAGTGGTCTCGTCTTCGATCCAAGAGTCAACCTCGACGAATTCGGCGACGAAGCTCGGTATGTGACACTTGATAATTGCGGCGTTCCCCCGGAGGACGTGTTCGTCCATCACGTTCACTGCATACCGCTGCCCGACAACTGCAACCAGACACCGGTTTCCGGTTTTACCATAAGCCGCATATCTACACACAGCCTCGTATCCGTGCCGTGATCGTTTATTGCCGGCGAACGGCCATTCGAAAATTCGTGCGATCCTCCAAGCTATTTTTCTTAATTCCTGCGCTCCTGGTTTTATCATACGTTTACTAACACCACTATTAGTCTATTTAATCGGTTGCAACATGAAAAATTCATTCTCAACGCGAGTTCTTAGAGGAGATTAATTTGGTTCAAACTTTCTACATGATCGGTGCGCATAACGATTAATACTTGATATTTCTAAAGAAATACTATACTGTGAGTTACTCGTGGACACTTGCAAAGTCGAAGTTCCTCGGTCAAGGCGAGTTTTAAACAAAGTATCGCGAGAAAGAGTTGAAACTGTTAGCTGGGGAGATCGCGTGAAATGTCAACGTTTGTCTTGCCGACGACCGCGAAGTGGTCGTCGTCCATTAAACTCGAGGTACGCACGAATTCAAGAATGGACGGCCACGCGAAGGCGAAACGAACGATTCGCGGTATTCGAAGGGGAGGCTGGTCTCCCGCGGTTCAGAAAAATGGAAATGGTTTTCGACGCAACGCAATCTCTAGCCGTGCTCCATGCTGATTGATGTACCGTATGATTGTCCATCGGCCATGTAACTACCGCCGTTCGAATCGATCCATCCCACCACGTCCACGTGGTCGGCGACGAACGAGGGAACTTGACACTTGAAAATCGCCGCGTTGCCGCGTATCGCGAATTGATCGTAAACCTGAACTTCAAAGTATTGGGCGACCACTGCAATAAAGCGAACAAAGAGAGTGGGGGGAAAAAAAGGATATACAAGGACAGCTTGTCGGCGAACTGCAGCGCGGCCCTTTGATCCGGCCGATTAAAATTTCAATGAACCGAGCTAGCGCTGGCGCGACTGCAAACGAGAGTTCAACGCCGACGACGCTCTCTTTGCGCCGATGGAAATTAGGCTAGCCAGCGGACATCAATTTCCTCGTCGGTTTGATTAGTCCGGCTTAATCTAATCCGAAATCACGAACGGGGCCAACCGCCAGCCCCAATTCCCGCCCCGTGCGGCTCTCTTCTTCGCTGCACGTCGATCGGACGACAAATATTTGATGAAAAATATTTCCGCACCGCCGGAATCTAACGTTTGCTAGCCTCGGGAAATGGTCGGTTTTAGTACTCGGTGGAAGAGACCAATTTTTGGAACGTTTGTACATCCTAAGATATCGAGGAATTGCTTTTTGATCGACGACGAGAAAGTTGCAATAGATACTCCTGAAGATCGAAATATATAAAAGTATTAATACAAGTGAAAAATTGCCTTTGAAATATTTTTGCCCGTCGTAAAATAATTATACATCTGCGGCGCGCGACATATAACGAAGAGCAAACTGACCCTTGGCCAGAAATGAGTTTGACATGTCTGCCATAACGAGTAACACTCATCTAATTAATGTGTGTCATTCTCGGCTAATTCGCTCTGGAGCTTTCCGCGTACTACAGTTGTACGTACAGAGTGTCTCACAATCAGTCAGGAACTCCAATAGTCCGAAACAGAATTATAAAGTTCCGTTTAAAAGAGGAAACAGTTGAATTTTTTAGATGTTTTACCTCATCTTTTGCACGTTTTAGAAATATAGTTTTCCCCAGATGCGTGAGCAACGTTTGTTTCTAAGTAGTCGCAGATTTTTCGAAGTCTGACCGAAATGGCTGACTCCTGCCGTGACTGATCGTTCTTTCTCCACAGAGTTCATTTACAAAGACGGATAGGAAACGCTGAAAGTACATTGCTATGCTCGATTCTTTAACCGTATCAGCACGAAACCACGTTACGCCGACCCTCGATCGTTTCTGTTACAACTTTCCCCGCGTATATGGATTAAATAACTAAAATTTCCTGACTCCGTCGGATGTACGAACGTTTCATAAATGGCTATTCATGAATATTGTCCGTGTCCCCCGAATCCTGCGGATTGAATTCGATCGATCGGACACCTCGGTTTACCCGGTAACCGTCCACGAATTACATTCCATTTACGCCTGTCGCGTGATGCCTTCGGAACGGTGGTCAGCCGAACGAAACTGTATCGTCCTGGCCGCGGAGAACGTTAATTCGCATCGCGTACTCGATTAATCCTCGACTTAACCTAATCCCGTGGATCGCGGCGAGGAACGAGGCCACTGCCAGCCGCGCGCTCTGCCTCCGTTCTTGTTTGCATCGGTGAGCAGAAAGGGCAAAAGCTTCTCATAGACGAGCAAATTGCGCGTTCCACTCTATCGGGCCGCCTCTCCTTCCCCGTGCTTTGTGCATCCTGTGCACCCTGAGAGCCGACAATGACGACCGTCGGCGCGCGCGTCAAAGCGCACAGCGAGCCGTCTGGTTCGCGCGGGGGGATGAGCACGATGGCGAATTCAATTTATTAATTCCATTAAAAGCGACGGGAGTACTTGTTTGGCGGAGTTAAACGCAGGCTGAAAATCGAGTTCGCCGCGTTATGGAAACTGTTTCCGGCGGGGCCGCGAGACAAACTTCAAACAGAATATACGAAAGGATCGAACTGAAAACATCGCAGCCACTAAAACGAGTCTCAAAAACTGATTAACGGGACACTTTGTCCATTTAGTTCCGACAGAATTTCGATCGGAAGTTGCAGTTCGTATCCCTGACATTCACAGGGATTATTTTAGACAAATTATCGAACCTTTAGATTGCTTTATTCACGTTCGAAATTCTCGCTGAAACAAAATGGACAGCGTGGGGCAGGAAACGACGATCGAACTGCAGCCACTGTTAACAATGAAAGGGTCGTGGTCGTGCTCATCGCGGACCCGCTAAATATCTCTCCTCCCACTTTTTAATCGAGACGAGAGGAGTACCCTTTTCTTCTTGGCTGTTCGCGGAGTATGTGAACCCGTCCTCGACAGCCAGCCACTCGAACACGTCTACGAAATCCGCCACAAAGCTGGGCACAAGGCACTTCAAGGTTGCCGTGTTGCCGCGCAAGACGAACTCGTCGATGACCCTCGTCTCGTAGAACTGCTGGACCACTGCAACGCGCGTTTTCCCAGAATACACCGTCGACGCGACACGTTCGGGGTAAGAGAACGCGAGGGGTGGTCGCGTGACGCGCGCGGTTTCGTTCTAACCCCAGCGAGTTCGTTCGTTCGTCCAGGAAAGGGGGAAAGTAGAGAAGCGAAAGAAGGAAGCAATTGAACGTTCTCTCGCAAGTACGCAGAGTGAGAGACCAACAGCCTCCGCCTACCGTAGTCGTTCCCGGTCGTGTATACCGTTCCATCGTCGGCTACCCATTGATCCACCTGAACGAACTCGGACACGAAACTCGGTATTTTGCATTTCATGATCGCACTGTTCGCCCGTATCACGTACTCGTTCTCGGCCTCGGTGACGTAGAACTGCGAAACGACTGCCCGCGCGGGCACGCCAGGACACACATGTTAAACGATTAGGTGCACAGACTGGATGAACGCAGAAGCGGTACGCAAACACACGCTTGGGGATTAGTCGAACGCGTTAAATTCACAGAACTCGTCGACGCGCCTCAGGGTCCTTCGCCCGCGCCACCCTTCGTGACGTTTAAAAGGAAATTTCCACCGTTCGTCGCCTTTTGCGATCGTTCCGTTTCGCATTGGCTTGATCGCGAGGTTGTCTCGGGGACAGATTAATCGCGGGAGGAAAAAGTGCCCGCAGACCACGCAACGTCGCCGGCAGACGAGCGAATTTACCGTGAGACGTGTCTAACCCCGATTAACTTGAACCCCCATAGTACCCTGCCCGACAGCAGGATCCTCCGGCAGATAGACCTCTCCGTCCTCCCTTATCCACGCCTCGACCGTAACGAACTCCGCGATGTAACTCGGGATGCTGCATTTCAAGATCGCGCTGTTGCCCCTGATCACGTACTCGGTGAGAATCTCCGGCTGATAAGGTTGCGTTACGACTGCACGGAAAACAGCCAGCTGACTGTACGCTCGATCGAATCTACCTAATCTCATCGAGTCGCCGCTAAAATAGCTTACGACCCTCTCGACGAGCTTCTTCTGTTCCGAGTTTCGCGGTCCACGGATCGCCAATTGGAGCGAGCAGTCCGCGTTCGACGGCGTCTAGCAACAGACGCCCGAGCACGCCGGACGCGTCGGAATCTAATTCGTTTATTTTCTTGAGAGAGTCGTATAATCCCGGCGTGAGAGCCGCGGCTGATGGTTCGTTAACCCTCGCCGTTGCCGCCGCCGTGCAACTGCCGCCAGACTGGACCGGAAACGAATCGTTACCACGTGCCACTTTGAACTTTTACCAAGTTTGGCGGGGAACGCGGGGTTTAGACCCGGCGCGAAAAAAAACAGCCACGAGGGACTGGAGCATCGGGGACCATGGGAGAAAAGGGTCCGAGGCGAGGCGGGACCGGGAAAAAAGGGCCAAGAATGCAGTACCGTAGTCGTTGGACGGCTTGAAGGTCGAACCGTCGCTTCCCACCCAGGAGTCTACCGACACGAATTCCGCGACGAAGCTGGGAATGGTACACTTCAAGATGGCTGCGTTTCCGCGAATCACGTATTCCGACACGACCTCCGCTTCGTAGTACTGAGTCACGACTAGAGGAAACAGGTGTGCAACGATGAGCGTCGAGCGATTGATGTTTATAGACTTTCGCGGAACCGAGTTCCGAGGCTTCCGGGTCTTGTAATGCCCGATATCCGCCGCTCGGTTCTGCTCCCAGGAGCCGCCATCCGTAGCGTCATTAAGAGTAAGAGTTCTTTCGCGCGATCCAATCGTACAGAGTGTCTCGCGCGACCGGGGAGAAGATCTATAAAACGGTTAAAGGTACGACACGGTGTCGCAAGGCATCGATGCACACGCTCGATGTAATTTTATTGCATCCAAATGGAATTCTATAATTTTGTCGTTTAACACCTAAACTCTCGAGTAGACACCATGCATTTTGGAAAAGTATTTCGCCGATACTGGCGGTCGCTGTCCGTTTCGGAGTCTCCGTGCTCGTATCGCGGATCATTGATCGCTAACTGCAGTTGCGAACTGGGCAGGTGATCAACGAAGAAACGAAGGAAGGCTGACCGTGCCAAGAACGCGAGAGAAGTGCATCTGACCGGGAAGTACAGAGTCGTCGAGAAAAGGAGCGGCTAAAACTTCTGCGACGCGTACTAATCAATATACAGTAAGTGCGATTAATTCGCTACGGAGTTTTCCACGCAAGCGGAATCGTGTAAATGCGACGCATTTCAAGGAGAAGAAAGATCAGACTCGGATCGAGAATACTGCACTTTAGAGTCTGATATCTTAAACAATAAACAGAGTATATAGTTTCCAGGTTAATCGAAAAATAAAGTGCTCTCGCGGTAAGAAAGTAACCCCGGAGACAAGGAGACAATTTCCTAGGAAACAAAGGAAGATCGTGAAGTTAATAGGACATCCTAACGAGATCAGCGAAGAAGGCGGCCGTTGCTCGAACGCCAAACGGAGCACCCTCCTCGCGTTTTTTAATTGATTAGCCAACAAGTAGTTGAGCGGATCGGTTGACCAATTAAAACTCCGGGTTGGTAATCAATGGGGCATGTATATTTTAAGCAGACGGCCGGCCGCTTTCGCGGTGCCGTGGAAACTGTTCCGAAAGGGCGCGGTTTGCACCCCGGAAGCCTCGGTCGGAATCAACGGGAAGCGTTACGTAATTAGCGTCTGGTACGGTTCAATGAATCGGTCTGTCTATTTCGGATGCGAGAACCGTTCCTTTGCGCGCAACCCTCCGCGGTCGAAACGAATCTCGCGAGTCATACGACGTTGACTAACGCGCCCAACGATCCGACCACTGCTCTCGTCGGCCTCTAAAAACCACCCCCTACCGTTCTTCTCGTCCGGATTAAAAGAATTCCCCTGGTCGTCCTGCCAGCCGACCACTTGAACGAACTCCGCGACGAAGCTGGGTATGCTGCACTTCAGAATGGCCGCGTTGCCGCGTATTACGTACTCGTTGTTGACTTCCGACTGATAATACTGGTGCACCACTACAACGGTACGGCAGAGAACGCTGATAATCTGACGCGCGGACGGGAATCGAGTGATTTATGGGGGTTAGCTACGCCCGCGTTAGGATAAATCTGTAATGACCGGTGGGCATTGTCGATTCCATCGTTTCGTGGCGAGCCTGTGTGCCCGTCGTGACGCGATTATCGCGATGCTCTCGCCGCGGTTGCAGCTCGGACGCACGACGTTGACGACAGCTTCTCCGGTGACGCGTTCGTTCCGGTCGTCTCCCTTTCGAGCAGATCGATTCGCGAGGTAGCATCTTACGCCGCAGTCGCGAGCTCAGACGAGCTTGCATCCAGATGGAGAACACGTCGACACCGCGGCAAACGATCGGTGCACTTTGACTCCTTCGTGTGCGCGGCCTCCACGCATGTGCGGGCACACCGACACGGTGACACACGGTGACGAAACAGAGGGAAGGGAAGAGGAACGTCTGACGTCGACGTCGATGTCGACGATGTGCTCCAATTATTTGAGCCACTACGCTCCCCGGTAAAAGCACCGTGCTGGGAACAACGTTAACGAGGCGGGCGACGATATTCTCGCCCGTATATACACCCGTCTGCACAATAGGGTGGTCCTCGTTCTTCGGATTCTTTTCTCTTTTTAATTAACGATGGTATGAAAATGGTTTCCGTTGGAAAATTGTAAATTTCGAGAATATGGAACCGTGAAAACGGTACCAGGGTGTTTCGAATTTTGAGGAAATCGTTTCAAAAGCGTTACGGTTTTGAGGGGGGACTGTGAAGCTGGAAAAAAGTTCGAGCCCCGTTGGTAACTAAGGACCACTCCGACGTGCAGCAATTATGCGAACAAAGGAGCGATTGACCCGAGCTTACGGTCCATTGCTCCACTTTATATGGATTCGCGGCTCGCTATGGCATGACAATTGCTACGACGTGGCTAGACGCCGAGTTCTATCGACGAGCGTCGTGCACGCGATCGTTCAGACGCTGCTTTTCGAACGAGTCGCGGTAGCTACCAGGCTTCGATCTGCTCGTACGGAGAACGATGGATCGTTCGATCGAATCGCTCGTGGTGTACCGTAATCGTCTCCAAGTATGAACTCCTCTCCCTGATCGGTATGCCAGGACAGAACCTTGACGAAATCGGCGACGAAGGACGGAACGACGCACTTCAAAATGGCACTGTTTCCACGGATCGCGTACTCCTTGTTCACGTCTGTGTCGTAGTACTGCGCCACCACTGCGATATATCGTCGTTGAAACGTGGATTTAAAACGGGCATTCGCGCGGATACGCCGCACTCCAGTCTCTCGTTAAGCGTTCCGTTCGAAATATTTCGTCGGGAGGTTTTCGAGCAGCTACACGCGCCGCGGTGCTTTAATTGCGTGCAGAAATTAGGTCAGCATTGTTGCTGCGCTGCGGCAATTAAAACTTTCGATCGCGAAATGCCACGTTTCGTTACACGACGGTCCCCGGTACGTCGATCCCGCGTTTCTCAAACCGAATTTACAAAGTATTTATACCCTTTTATTCGGTCCCGATAAAACGCAGACGAAATGTTTAGACTTTTCAACTCGAACGATGTAAATCCGGCTCTGCGATCGGAATAGCTAACAGAGACTGAAGAACGGTAAATGTTTTCGCGAACAACGGCGGCGGCGGCGATTACGCATTATTGAATTCCGGTTCTAATTATGTCTCGAAGTCCGCAGAGACCGTGATAATTGCCACCGATATATCCTGAGCTCGGCGTATCGCGACGGGCAAACGCGAAACGCGACTGACCCGAATTCATGGTCTTTGCTCGTTCGTTCGCTGTTCGAAACGGCTGGAAATAAATTGTTTTAATTTTTCCGTGCCTGGCCAACGTTCGAACGCCTTACCATCGTCGACTTTTAATCATAATTGATAATTTTATCTTGTTTTAACAAAGTAAAAATAATACCGACAGCAATGTCTTTCGCGTTGGAAAATTACGGGCAGATCAGCGGACGGCCAACCACAAATTTGTAATTCCTAATCACGCGCACGTGGGATGCGATTAAGATCATGCAATTGTGGAACGAGCTAAGAAAAAATGTGCCGTTGAAATTGGTAATTCTGGAGATTGGTGTCAATTAGAAATACTGAAACTCGAAATTCATTGACGGTAATACCTGTAAAGCAACAAGATTCATTGCTTCGATCTCAAAAAATTACGTAAACGACAAAAATTGTCGGAAAAATCGTCGGTCTGGAGCTTGGACGGTGGCAAGACGCTCGCGATTTAGGCCCCATGAAAGTTTAATCGCGTGTCGTACGCCTCGTTATCTTGTTTGGAAAGTGACAGCTGGCCAGGCAACGTCGTTACGTGTAATTTTGGAATGCAAGGTAAGAGGATAACACTTACCGGCTCTCACGTTAACGTCTCGGCTATGAACCGAACCTGCCGGCGATCGTGCCAAACAGCTGTAAACCTGAGCATGAACCTCTTGACGATAATCCTCGGCGCGGAAAGGCGGGAAGACCAAGTTTCCGTTCGGCAATACCTGTACACGCACATCGGTATTTTTTCGTCGCGAAAGTACGTTCTAATTCGCGATTAATCAGGCGACAATTAATTCGGCCTTCTTGGTCGAACGTGTGACGTAAGATCGTTGGTTCCACCGGTAAACGCGCGACTCGTAGGAGTCGAAGCGTTCGATAGTGGGAAGCGCACTAATAACGGTATTAGTCGCGTTGGGAGTAAGAGGAAGTTCGATCCGTAGTCCATGGATCGTTACTCGATCCCCATCGGGGCGTGGGTGTACGATATATCAATGTCGTAAGAGTTGGTCGATGCTCGATGCACCGAGTATGACGAGTAGGTGTGATGTACCGAGATTGTTGTACACGGGACTCGTAACAAGAAACTTGGGCGTATTTACACGACAGTAATGGCTTCGACCGTAGGAGTTCTTATTCGCCTCGCGATTAATTTAGCGCGCGGCAGTAGTTAACTGCAATCTGAAAAGTTAATTGCATTGCTGGTGCATGCATATAGAGGCACTTTCGAGGAAAGCAAAGACTTGACCGAAATTCGAGAAGGGATATATTCGTTCGACCAAGAACAACTTTGCTCTGTAAATCCGGTGTACGGAAACAACAGTCGGCCTCGATAGTTTGCCGAAATAAAAGCGTACCTGGCGGAGCCCAGGAACGTCCCCTACAGCACTTCCGTCGGCGCGGACCCAGATGATATCCGGTTGGGGGTTTCCTCGTGCCTGGCATTCGACGACAGCTCCGGTTCCGTTTGAGAAGTCAATTCGGTTTGGTGGTTCCTTGACAAATACCGGTCCCATAGATTCATCCTCAGCGTAAGCCACTGCGGATAAGAAGAGAAACCTTTTGTGAGTTAAGATCCCCGTATTAAATTTGCATTGGTCGACTTGTCGCGTTTCCACAGTCGAATACCATAAGTCGAAACCGGTTTTAGAGCGATTTTCTATAAGAGCAAAATCTGTTTTCAACTGGAAGTTTTAGTCGACGACCCAGAAAGTGGTGCAGTTTTCTGAACTTTGTTTTTCACCTGCTGGTCTCTTTTTCCAAGGTTGGTGTTTCTAGGTTGGACTTTAATCGATGCTCGTTCGCTAGTATTATAACTGTGTCATCGTCAAATGTTGCTCTCGTCGGTGGTTAATGCGTCAGAGGGGTATATTAAAAATAAGTAGGGTCCCGATCGCTAGCTTGGGGTCAGTGTTGGGCATATGTAATCCGATTACATTTACTAGGATTATTACGAAGTAATTGCATGGTAATTGTAATCGCAAGTCGTACAAATAATTGGACTAAATACAAAGAAGGAGATTGACAGTGAATCGATGATAATAGAGAATAGTAAACACGCGAGATACGGGGAAAAATGGCGACAAGTTATCTTCGCACATGGCAGATGGCTGGCCCTATTATTTCTATGATCTAAGGAAGGATCCAATTATGATCTTTTGTTTAGGAATTATCGACGACACGTGAAAGATAAAATTGTCGAAGGAAACATTATTTTGGCGTTCGATGAATTAAAATATACGCGTAATGCGCTACACGGTCCGCATATTAATTTAGTTCAAAGAACACAACTATGTATGCAGCAACACGGTAGACATTTCAAACAGTTGCTGCATTAATAAAATTCATTTAAAAAAGTAACAGTCTTACCCTTCTGTACGAAATCAGTTTAATTGAATACAATATAAAAGATACTAAAATACCGATCGACGGTGGATATACAGTGGCAAATGACAGGAAGCAGATAATGGCATTGCCCATGTTTAATTCAAAGTCGTGTCGCGCCTCGCATGCGAAAACTTTATTCTACGTTTACTGACTTATTTTTTTCACGAGAAATCAACCCCCTGCGCGATAGTACATAAATCACTAACTAGCCGCACGTTAGAAGTTCATGAGAACGTGTAATTTTGCCTGAATATATTAATACGTTTTTACATGAATTATCATACCTGTCCTATCATTTTGTCCCGACAGTTTTTCATATAAATGAGTAAAATCTCTGGGAAAGAGTGTAAGGGCGATACTCTTCCGTGTTGCGAACAAGGGGATAATTTGGGTTCGGTATAAAATTGCATCGTATTAATTTTGGGAAACTCTAGAGATTAGAGATCCGGAGGCTTCGATTCCAAACTTAACTGCTGTTATTGGAGAATCCCATATTGATATATTCTCTATCCGATTCCTAAATCTCACCAGCGCATGATCCTGCCCAGAAACAACGATCGTGGACCAACGTTCACGGTATGACAGTACGTTTCTCGTGGTCGCGGAGCTAAAGGTACGCCGAGAGATTTAATTAGTGGAGACTGTCACCGTCAATGGAACTTTTGTTGCGTGTCTTTCGGTTTCGCTTATCATCGGTCCCCGTCCAGGATACGCGACACCCACGTCCAATTGGCGCGTCGCCAATTGCAGCAAACAACAGGTTGCCCGGTCTGCTATTGAATAATATGCCATCAACGTCACGTGACCATAAGGGAGACGGCAATGCGTGATTCCTTTTCCGTGACGGGCGTCCATGCTCCTTGGCGAACGGTTCGATCGGTTCGTCGATCACGGGAGGATCCTTCGGCGCTCGAGGCGCCATTTATTCTTAGGTGCAGTTTCAGTCGTGCGTTTACGCGTGTTTACGATTATACAAGAGCTACCCGTGCTACTTTCTTCCCGCGTAACCGCCTACCGGCTTAACCATCGCGGGAACGGATAAACGCACCACGCCGTAAAATCGAGTCACGAGAGAACCGGTTGGCGGGGCCGTACGAGTAACGCGAGCGACAGGAGGCGCGCAGGTACCAGGGAACAGGTGTTCGCCAAGTTTCGTCGTATCGGAACTCCTGTCGCGCGCAGATTGACATCGCTCGTTTTCATCCTCCTCGCGTTCCTATTCTTAGTTCGTTATCTCCGTACGAACGACGCGCAAATTTAATTACCGTACCCCCGAATGCGATCGCCCCGCATATTGAAATCAACCGAGAATTAAAGGGATAGACGAGTCTCGGTATATTATTCACTTTTTCTTCGTCCTTGCACGTTCCAGTTTTGTTCAAAAATATCGGGTCATCCGACAACGTGACGGGTTGCAATAAAAATACGTGCAAATCATTGTTCGTAAATCTAGCGTTAAAGGAGAACGATGCTGAGCGGTCGACGATTTGTATTCGCAATTCCCCGGCATTGTCTACACATTCTCGCCCACGATCATGCCCATCGCGTTATATAGTTTTATTAATGTACGTTGACCTTCGTTAAAAACGTTGACGGCAATGTACGGTGCAGTTTCAACAGTTTCCGCGCCACAGAAATACATTTTTGAAGGAGCATTCCATATTAAATGCCGGAATTATTTTCGTAGCGAGGACATATAGGTTGTCGAACTTATTAAATTGGAAGGGGACAACGTGTTTGTCATCGTTTCGTCCCGCTTGCTCGATGTTTTCATTGATTCTGCTTGCTGCACGACAAATAATACAAAAGCGGTCACTCGATGAAAAATGATCTATGACGTATAACAGTTGTAGCTTAACCATCGAGTCCGGCGTATCCATCATATTCAAGAGGCGTGGATAAAAAGCGTGATATATCGCCGATGCCTCGTTTTGTTATATTTTTATTTCGGTTCAAGCTTTTTTCTATCGCGACGATGAATCCTAATGACATCTACCACCGATCAGAAGCTGATTAAATATGGTTTTTCGAGAACCACCCTCTCGGAGGAGGTCGCGTGACCGAATTCCAGGAGCCCCCGCACGACTCGTACGCTGAATGGCCACCTTGTTCGTCAACGTGCTCGTTCGAGAGGGAATGGATCATTGATCAGTGACCCGGCTAGCGTACACCGTAAAAGCATTTTTCGTAAAGTTACAGCGTTACGCGTTCACGATCAAAGACGAGATACCTGGCGGTCGATAACCGGCCTGCGATCTATATATAGGCAAGCTTTGAAACGTCCGGACACGCTGCATCGAATATATTTCCAACAAACATACGCGCACGTACGCGGCTATAATATACTGGTATCCTATATCCGCGGCGTTACGCGTGTGACTCACGTTTACGAGTCGCGTTTACGCGCGTCGGGACCGGAAAGATCGTGACCGCCATAACAATCGGGACATCTGAAAACGCTACGAGGACCGGGGCCATCGTGCTCGATATCGCGACACAGCTCGACTATTCCCGTTTCAGCGATTTCGGGCGGTCGAGTGGCGCGAGAACCGTGCCGCGAGCGATCGTTGCTCGTTTTCAACCCTAATTCCGCGCGAAGTGTGAATTTGGGTCACCGTGACAAGTACGAGTAACTGTAGCGTCTGTATCGAGTGCCTGAATCGAGAAAAAGAGGGTACCAGGGTGGTGGGATTTAAATCCGAAGATCGAGGATTGCTGGTCAACCAACTCGAGTGACCACCCCCGCACAATGGACCGGATTAGCGGCTCTTAACCTTTTTTCGGTGGATTAACGCTTTCGATGCCGCGTGGGTCGCTCACGCCCCACTCTGTACTTTCCGTTCACGCTTGATACTTTCGTTATTAAACATTTTCGTGGAATATTTTATAATATCGTGTACAGTTGTCCATGTTACAAACTTCGTGTTTCAAGATTCGTACTGTGAATGTCTGGATAAGCCACATTTATGTTTAACGCGTTGCAAACTTCGTGGACCGAAAATGCATGGAAACGTAAGCGCTCGAAAGGTCGAGCACGCGGGTTTTTCGGATGATTTCTACGATTTAGGAGCGACTATTTTTGAACGTTCCAGCGATGGTTCTCCCCGGTCGGGATGACGAACGTTCTCTCCGGGCTGCTGTTTTTCGGCCATCTTTTTCGCTCCACCTTCCACTGAATCATCGACGTAAAATCAAAGGATTCACCTGGCGGTACGGTGCTCCGACAAAATGCGATTCTCTTTCAAGCACGAGAGTCCGTTCTGGGAACAGCAGCTGTTCCTTTCCCTTGGTCCCTCCCCTAGCCCCGCCACCTTTCTCGGTCTTTCCTTCGACAGCTGCACTCCGTGCTCCGTTTCTACCTACGCCTCGTGGACCTTTCACGGAGTGATGGACTCGAAACGAACCCGGGACTCGAGATTGCATCGACAACGCCGATGGCGAGGCTCCGTCTTCCCTTTGTACGCTCCCCTCGTCCTACGACTGGAGAAAATTCTCTTTCCCCCCCCCAAAAAAATGCGTTGCAGAAAGTGCAAGGTGTGCGAAACGCATCGACCAAGTACGTATTCGTTGTTCTATTAACGGCTGTTACGTCGATGTCTCGAGAGATGCGATCATCGACGCTGAGGAATTAATGCACATCCGTTATGCTTCTTTTTCCTTGAATTCCGGAGTCATCGTGCAATGACGACTGTATCGCATGCACTGTTTATGCTTTGGATTTGCATCGGAGCACAACTTACGCGGCTTGCATCCAAAGCCTTCGCTTCGAAACTTACCTGCTCGATTCAACTCTCCTCGCGATCCTGTTCTTAAAAATCTTGGAGCAACGCTTGATTCATCTTGGTGTTTTTGCTTTTTTTATTTAAGATGAAGGACTCGTGCTCTCTCAAACTTTGATGACCTCCTTGTTTGATCATTGCAGCGTGGTTTATAGCTTCTACGTTTCTTCTTGCCTTTCCTTGTTCGACGTATCCAAAATTCGTGTCTTTGTTATTCTTACTGGCCTCGCACCATCGACCACATTACGCCTCCGGTCCAATGATCTGCTTAACCGAATATGCTACGTAGTTGGATTCTGCCAGCTTCTCGCCTCAAGTTTTCTATTTACTCGCAATTTTACAACGATGCTCCAATTGTCAGGTTTGATAAATCACAGTAGGCTTACCCAGGATGGAATGCAGATACGACGATCAGAGTTTTTGAAAAAGATTATTTCGTATTGCGTAAAGCCAACGATTCCTAACATGCAGACGCATTTTATGGGCGACGGATTTTTCTCGCATCGTGAATCGCTTAGGGGCACTCTTTATGGCTCGTTGCAGTGCGTTCTCAGCAAAAACGAGTCGGTTTTTGTTACGTTAATGGCAACGAACCGACGACAGAATCGAGCGTCGCTAATCGGACTATTGATCGAGCAACCGAGAAACGTGTCATCCGGAAGATTGTTAAACGAAAGACGAGTTACCGTGTCAGCTGCTGACCTAACAGCTTGCAACGCGTCATACGATCTCAATGCATAAACGATTAGATGGCCAAGATATAACGCAACGAAGCACGCGGTCGAATCATCAACGTATCCTTAACAGGAGGGGCTTTCTCTTCGAGCAAAAAAGAAACGGTGATTCGCTTCCCATAAATATTCACGACGCACATGGTTTCTCTAATAATAAACGGATCAAATTCAAGAAGCGCCATCAACGCTACGAGCAATCGTTTAAAGGGGTATTCCACTATTTTGCTCCATTTGTTAATTCAAAACACACCTCAAATTATAATTGTAAACATAAGATCTGAATCTAGAACTTTCGGGAAAACGCGAGTTTTAATAAAATTGAATGAGATGCAGAAATTCTAATTTCAAGAATGCATTCAACGCATTAAAATCTACGAAGCAGGGGGAGTGGGGGAATGCCGGTCAGCGGGAAATGCCAGTCACCCAGAAATTAAGAACGCTGCTTTGTTTTGAACCATCTTGTTTAATGCTGGACTCTACTCTCAATAAAACGAACTAGCGTAGAGCGATTCGTCATTGTTAGCTGAAGGACTTGGCGAATGCACGCGAGTGAATGTTTTTCAAGGTTGCTTCGATTATGTCAAGTCTTTAATAAAATAAACAGCTGGCAAGCACTGCTTTGAATTGTTATTTTTCTTACTGGATATCTAAACAGCAATTTTACCTTCTGGATAAAAGATTAATGAAAGTGCATAAGCTCCGACTCTGAGGGCATCGATGTACGAGTACTTTAACGACGTTGGGAATAATGGCATCCCTCTAGATGAAAATGAATGCTTCGTCTGTGGTGAATCCGATCGTAATGAGGAAGAGTGGTACGGATGTAGAGGATGTGGTCTTTGGACACATGCATTATGCAGTGGAGCACAGTCTGCCTTTAAATTTAAATAGTCTACTCGATTCCGTACCTCGCTTTCTTTATAAAATGTTTTAAAAAATATAAAAATTGATATAAATCCGATGACACAGGTTTTTCGAGCAATTTTTCATGGGTATAAATAAGATTGCTTCGTCTTTAATCGTTTATCTCTCAAAAACCTGACGCGGCCGAGAAATTCATTGTCCCTAATTACCAGATTCTGATTCATCAATCTACCAAGAACACCTGGCTCTACACGAAGAAGGGTTCCCGGCGTCGAGCAGTGTTATTATCTTTAAAATCTAATTATATTTCCCTCCCGACATCTTGAACGTTCTGTCAGCTACTCCGAAATCAACGAACCGTAAGGTAATAATTCACTTTCTTCTTCGTTTCCTTATTTCGCTTTTAAGTTTGTTATCGTTCGCGGGATGTTACTCACCGTTCGTTAATGCAAAGAGAGCCAATAGCAACATCGTTGCGACGTAGGTGGGTATTTGAAACCCACCTCCTGGAGGATCGCGCCACATCCTGATCCTTACTTCCTTGATCGCACTGATTCTCACCTGAACTCACAATAAAAACACAGAACTGAACGTGGTTGCACCGCGAGGAACGCGGAGGGGTTCGCGCGACAGCCACGCCGACACTTTCTATCCCACCCCCGCGGGGAAAAGACACGCACGGATCTCGAATTTCCTGGATCGTTTCCCGTCTGGAAGCGGATCGGCGCGTGTCCCGCCTACGCGTTCTTTCAACGGATATATTTGAATCGTGCGACCTTTGTGCGGTTCAAGGCCGACTGGTTGTTCAAACGGAGCGGCTGGCTCGGTGCGATTCCCGAAACGCGGGCCGAAAATGATCATGCATGGCCGCGAGATCGTCGCAAGCTGCTGACCGGGGACAGTACACGCCATCGGTCGTACTCGATAGTTCCCACTGTTTCTACATTCTCATACGACCAATAACGCTACCGTCGTGTGCATCGAGCATAGCCTGTCGCTGCGGGCGAACGAAAACGGCACGCAAAGCAAAGCGGAGCAGCGAGAAGCTTGACCCATCGGGGGTCCGAGGATAGCCTCGACGCGTCGAGAGGGTTGAAAGGCGAGGCGAGGCTGAACGAAAATTGCGAAATAAAAAGGAGGCACGCGGAAATCGACGCGCGAAAACTGAAAGTGGGCGAACGCCTTTGGCGTCCGTCGGTTCGCGATAATCTCCCCCGCCGGAACACGTTGCCGGTCGTTTTTCAAAAGCGCCGGTGAAACGCTGTGCACGTGCTGAATCGTTGATGGCACGGGGGTGGGTGCAGGATGAAGACGGGGCGAACGCAAGAGAGGAACGTACACGGGGGAAAACGGAGAAACGAGGAGAGGAGAGAAGCAGAAGCACGGAGTAGCGCGACTCGTCACGGAGCTGCTCCCTCTCGGTGGGTTTATTGATCGCAGGGTGCGGAGCGGACCAATCTACCCCTCGTGCAGCGTACGCCATGCTTGCTGGTATTTGCCCGAGCCAGTCCGCTCGCTCGCCGGCCAGCCCGATTCTCCGCTCCTCCGTCAGACCTACGCTAAATCCGGAGAAACCCGCCCCCGACCCTATAAAATACCGCATGGCCCGGCTACCTGGACCAGAAATATCGCCGCCACTCTCTCTCCCGAACCTACGAGACGAGACGCGTATTTTACGACGGGCCCACGCTGCCGTTCGATTAATCGACGCTGATGCTGCGACCAGATGGATCTGGGACATCCCGTGCCGTGTCCACCCGTCCCCCGGGGAAGGTCACCACCCTTGCTCGCATGCACCCGTTAGAGAAGCTCTTTCCTCCCGATAGCCGAACGCGAACGAAGGAACTATCGCCCCATTCATTCGCGATTTACCAGTCCGTCCCCGCTCCGTCCGATAAATCATCTCGGAGTACTATTGAATTATTCAGCGCGAAACGACGCGATGCACCGGCGTTCGCGGTTCTTTGCACTTTTACCAACGAAGGAATCGACCTGTCAGAAAAAAACGACACGCGTATGCGATTCGTGTCGGCGGGCTGTCGCGACTCGAACGAATCGAAATAACGCTTCGAATCGAGAGGGGTAAAACGATCACCAGCGATTATCACACTCGGTATTACACAGTAGCACATGTACCGCACGTACACACCCACGGAAGATTTAACGAATCCGTGGAGGAACCGCCGTGGTTTTTTTCAACGATTTTCTCGCGTCGCTCTTAAACTTCCCGGAGCTTTACCGAGCGTGACTCACACGTGCGTGACGGTGACGTTTTCACCGGTCTACGTACCGACGACACGTCGATTATAATCGCAGAGATACAACACGCTGACCACACACCGCTCGGTGAATAGAACGAACACTCTAGGTCCGTGGACGACCGAAGAGTGCAGCGAGGAGCGTCGTTTTGCTTCGGGACAGCGGCTGCTCCACGGGATCTCGAGGTCGGCGGTGGGAGGTCGTCGTCGTGGTACGCTCTTGCGTCGCGACGTAGTGGGGGCGTCGGTTGGTCGACCTTTGTCGCACGCGACGGAAGCAACGGTTGCATATATGTATACTTTCGCACCATCTCCCGCAATCGTAATCGGTACTGGCAAATTGTATTTGAAATTGAAAGGAGCTGTAACTATTTCATATTACATCCCGCCATTTTGCTCGCGAACCGTGGAATTTGAAATCGAGCAGAGTTTCTTGACTTTCCGCTTTGGATTCGGAGCGAGAGAAATAACGAGCATCTTACGAATAAATCCTCGTTAAAATATACTACTCTAAACTACTTCCTTCGCTTGTTGTGTAGCTAAAAAATTTATTAATTTGCACAGTAGGATAGCATCGCTGCGCAATTAAAAGCGGTGGCACCGAAGCGTTGATAAATTATTTCGTTATCCGAGACGCACATTTTTCAAAACTATATCTTGCAACAAGACAACGCGACTGAACTCCAAAAGCGAAAGAACTACGAATAATATTGCACCAAAAGTTCCTTGCTCCGATTGCGATTGATGGCTGTTTATGTCCAGGCACGTTTCGAATCTCCCTTCTTTAAAAGACCCCGCTAGACGACGAAAAGCTCTATACTTGGTGGAAAATTTTATTTCTCTATGAGGTTTCGTTCAATGTTTTTTGGTACTGTGCCCGAAATTATGAAGGAAACAAAGTTTCACTGCACTTTTATGCCGGAAAGCTAAATTCGCAGGGTTGTTGGAAGACATTATCCAGGTCAAGAGCGAAGGAAAGTTTGATTTAAACTTCGCGTACAGTTCGGGCAACTTTACAACGCTATATAGACAGATATATTTCGATTATACTTGTTCCTTTCGGCTAAAAAATGATTTAAATGTCTTTTAATACCAAAATGAGACACCTTCGAATAAATACGAAACTTAAAATCCCGCTTCTATTACATATGCATGACACGTCATCTGAACATGACTGTTTTATCGACAAGTTTAACAAAACCGTGTGAATTGCTATCGGTGCAGCAGTCGGTAAGAAAGGTTTCGTCCGTAACGCTTCGTGTACCGGAGAGTGCTGTCAAGATGGTAGAAAAGGAACAAACAAACAAAGATATAAAGGAATTAGCGAAAAATGACAAGTACTCGATTTTGCTACCGACGTACAACGAAATCGAAAATTTGCCCATAATTATTTGGCTTATCGTGAAGTACATGGACGCGAGGTAACTACAATGGCAACATAACCTCAATTCTCGAACGAAGTCGTGAACCTCGTACGGTGAAATTAAACAATTAAGAACATGAAGTCTGTAAAATTGATCAGTCAAGCGACAATATGCAACATTCTAGCGAACTTGATTATGAGATAATCGTGATAGACGATGGTTCTCCGGATGGAACATTGGCCATGGCAGAGCAGCTGCAAAATCTATATGGGAAAGAGAAAATATTGTTGAGGCCAAGGGAAAAGAAACTTGGACTGGGAACCGCGTACATGCACGGGATCAAACATGCTACAGGGAATTTTATTGTTATCATGGATGCTGATCTATCTCATCATGTATATAATTTGTTCTTGAAAGGATTGTTTTAATTTATGTTGTTGAAGCTAACATAGGCTCACCTTTTTCAGCCAAAATTCATCCCCAAGATGATAGAGCAACAAAGATACCTTGATCTAGATATTGTCAGTGGTACAAGGTATGCTCAAGGTGGTGGAGTTTATGGTTGGGACTTCAAAAGAAAACTGATAAGCAGAGGAGCAAATTTCTTAACACAAATTTTATTGAGACCAGGTGCCAGTGATCTTACAGGAAGCTTTAGGTCTAGAACTTATAGCAGACTTGCACAGATTTTATGTTACGCTTGTTACACATTGTTAAAATTACAGATTATATAAGAAAGAAGCACTGGAGAAGCTGATACAGTCCTGTGTATCAAAGGGATATGTTTTTCAGATGGAAATGATTGTCAGGGCTAGGCAACTTAAATATACTATAGGTGAAGTGCCAATTTCGTTTGTAGATCGTGTTTATGGAGAATCGAAATTGGGGGGGTCTGAAATCTTCCAGTTTGCAAAAGGTCTCCTGTATCTTTTTGCCACTACATAGGCTGAATCACGATCCAAGATTTCCAAGAAACATTCCCGATACTACCTAATAACATATAAATCAAAACATGTATAAATAAAAAATTGTACGTCGATGAACGTTTTTTTAAATAAATGTATCATTTTTACGCATTCGTAGCACGGAAAATTCATTCTAAGACGAGTCAGGAGTAATTCGTCTAACGGCACGAATTAATCGACGCGTACCCTTGTACTTAATATTAAAAAGCACGTGCCGGTGCGCACGTGGTCGTGAATGACCGACACGATACACATATAACGATTCTACCGAGCGATTCCACCCTCGCCGCACCCTCTGACGTCACACAGCCTCCGTTTATTGATCCATTACGAAATTACAGACTATATGTATTTCGACTTGAGCGAAGCATAAGACGGTATCGCAATGTGCCACGTACGAAGAGTCAAGTCATAAAAGAAACCCTCGAATAAACGTGAATTATAATTTCTCGGATCGGCGTAACCAAATGAAAGGGTTGATCTTCGCGATAATATTATCCACCGTTGAACGGAATCGACTGGGACGCGTCGCATACTTAGAAAACGATCCCCCGCTTCATATTTGTTCATCTAATATAAAAACGATACATAGTATTTGAGAAACCAAAAGAACAATATTCTGTTGCCGTTTTGCTCCTTCGAATCGAATAGCTGCTCTCCTCGTTTTTTTATATAAAAGGACTCGAAATCGCGAGAGCAGCTCTTCTGACGAGTGAAAACGCTCAAGAGCAGAGTTTCCGCTCGCGGAACGGGTGCAGTACGGCAGTTCTGTCGCAAGCTTCGCCGCGGCCAGACGTGCAAGTGGCGTTGCCTACGCGCCGGGGTGAAACTTGCAAGCTCCCCTTATCGAGCTTTCAGATGGCTGTGCCTTTTAGATTTTGACGTTTTCCACGTCTCCCCTTCTCCCGTCGTACTTTTTCCTCTTCGCGTCTGTCCGTCAGCTTCTCCGGCTCGTCGTTCTCGTCGTCAGAAAATCACCGCCTCGTCATGCCGAGAAAAATTGGATTCCACGTCGTATACGCCACCAGTAAGAAGACATCGAATTGTGATTGTGATATCGGTCGAACGACGTTAACCTCGAGCTGTGCGCGAATCTTTTCTTAGGCCTGAAGACATCGCGGAATCACTATGCGCTTCTTAATGGGGGGAAAAAAATATATATTTATTAGATTTCAGATCGTACAAAGCTGCGTCCCCGTGGCCACGCGTGGACATTAATTTTCCATGTCGAAAGCATTCCATTTTTCCGGGCGATTGACGCTGGAAAAACAAATTAACACCGACGACTCGACACGTGGGCTTCCGCGTTTTCTTGCACCTTGCGAATCGCTCTAGCGGGCCTGATCAAACGAAATCGTAACCAATTCGTTCTTTCCGCTGTGATTAAATTATTCGAGCGAATTTCGATTAAAAAACACGCGAACCCATGCCGTAACGTGCATCTTCGATTGTTGTGATCGTCGAAGCGTGCTCTAAGCCGCAGTATCGCGTGACACCGTTTCGTGTCGGTGGTCCATCGTTCAAAGTATAATTTCAGAGTTAAAACATTATCGATTATATGGGAATCTCCATTTTTGTTTAGAAAAGAGAACGAACCCGATCGTATCGAATATCGCGATGTAACGAAATGTTTAGGTAAAAGCGATTAGAGGAACCCAAATATCATTTTGCAATTTGTAATCGAAATTATAGTCTTTCGTCCCTCTAACGTCTCGAATAACCGCAGGCGAAGAGGACAGACACTCTTCGCTGGAACTGAATGTTCATGGACCGACGGTAAGGGGTTGGCAGAGTTCAAGAAGATGTACGTATCCTCAGGAACTCATACTGCGCCTCCACGGACCGACGAAGCTTACGAGAATACAAGTCTTAGCTCATCAGTACCTTATTCGTAAGTTAACTTGAGAAATTAAACATTCGGTCAATCGTTCCTCTTTTGAAGCGTTTGAAAATTCAGTCACGACCGGAGACTACCCTCGGCTTTCTCTGAAAAGCAATTCAGCAATGAAAGAAAATCAAATTAACGCTCCAACCCCGTTCCCTTGGGATTGCCTTCATTTTACTATTTCCGTTTCACCCTCGTTTCTTATTCCATTCACTGCTGTGCGACGAACAACAGTGCAGTGTCCGCGAAATATTTGTTCCTTCCCATAGGGTCCTTCCGAGCAATATATCCAGCAATTTCTGCAATTAATTTGTTCTTCTCCCTTAAAGCGTAAACCGGAAAATTGTCTTATTCGTAGTTGCTAACGGACGATGAAATCTTTACAGCCGAGAAACTGGAGATTTGGACGTCGAGGGAAGAGAATGCCTCCGTAACGACGGAGTTCAATTATTTGGGTTACATTACGTTGTCCGACAATGCCTCGACCATGTACAAAAGCAGAGAGCTTAAGAGCGTAGCGCTTCCGGAGACAGAGGCTGTCTCCTTGAAACTGAGACTGCACAAACAGCACAATAACGCGCACAATGTTTACCAGCAGGTGCGTAATAATAAACCTCTGGTATCAAATGCGTTTATAAGTGCATTTTACGAACGTGCACCACAGGTTGGACTTATCGCTATCAATATTCTCGGGGAACCTTACGGGCAAGAGCTGACGGGGCAGGGAGACGCGCCGTACAATCCACATTACACGTCCCCGTACGACGATCTAGCCTTCGAAATGTACGTCGATCGCGAGGTCGCCAAGATCATCCGGCAAATGGAGGCGAAAAAGTTGCAGGCGGTGGAAGGTAAGCGGGGGGAGAAAAGGTTATATCGTCAGCGCGAAAGCTCGAACGCGAATGTATTTTCCAGAGGAGAGATTCGAGTACGCTTCCAAGCTGAAAGTGGCCATGGAGAACTTGCGAAAAGCCGGTGAACGACTCGGGAAATACGAACTGGAGAAGAAGTACGCCATAGCGTTGGAGGATTACGACAAGGCCAAGGCGAAGAAAGCACAAGCGCAACAATACAGACAGCAGGTCTATCAGAGTTTAGAAGTGCAGGATCTACTCGAAATTCACGGGGTAAGCGCAGAGTGTTGCGACATTTTTAATAGATTCAGATCCTTGAGTACTTATATGTTGTTCGTGGCATAAATAGCAATTGGAAAAAAATAACCTGTCGTCGGTGGAGGGGAAAGAACCGATATCGGTGGATACGTGTACCTCGAACGCGGCTACTGTTCCCGAGGACATCACGTCTCCTCCGAGACTAGTGATTCCACCTAATCGCGACGGGGCTATATCGCCGACTGGCCCCGCTCATCAACCACCCGTTTCGCCTCTGCATCAAAAACCAAACAGCCCCGGTACAGTTTTTGTTAATCGTTAAATCGCAAACATCGACAGAGACGGTTAATTATCCTTTGATTGTACAGAAGTGACGGACAGTCCTACGAACGGAGTCGTAGAGAGGCAGAACAACTGCAACAAAGGATCCCTCAGACGGAAGACTAAGTCGGCGGGGCCCGCGCTTCGATCCAGCTACGAAGCTTACGAGGAGAGAACGATCCCCGCTCTAAGACAGTAAGATGTCCTCGATTTTCTACAAGATATTCAGGATATCTGACATCACAATTCGTTTATTCAGCTCGCACACGAACGAATTCACGAGGGAATGCCACATGGAGAACACGGACACGAAGGTGATCTCGAAGCTGAACGACAGGGAGAAGAAGCAAGCCGCGTTACCAATAGCCGTCTTCGGAATGGAAATGGTGATGCAAGTTTCAAAACGATTCCTTCGATTGAAACCTCAACAACGATAACTGATATAATTAATCCGTTCAGGTAGAAAAGTTCTATTCGAAGCAATTCACGGACAAAGAGGAGGGGCTGATGCAGCTGAAAGAGGAACTGAAAACGTTCGATCCGGAGGTGTCGAAACATTCGGCGAACAAAACGGCCAGAGCTACGATTTTGCTGTTGCACAGAGCTCTCAGGGATAAAGTGTTCAGCGTGTATAGCCTGGCAGCGCAATTGATCAGGATTTTCTTTTCAGAGTTTGCGACGGACAGGTATGGTCGTCGTACTATGCACTTCGTCTGACAAATCGATCGCAAATCGTCGTTTTTCCTTAGAGTGTCGTCGACCGAGATCGCGAGAAGCGTGGAACGTCTACTTCCGGAACTGTTGACCAAGTCAGGCGACACTACGCCGAGGATCCATAACATGGCTGTGCACACGATACTGAGTATGGCAGATTGCAAATGCGTGAGAGAATTGCACATAATACCGGTGCACTTGACGAGACCCGTAAGCAGCAGCACGCATCAACGGTTGGCTCTTAGCAGGCTCGAAATGGTGGAGCAGCTGATCCTGAATCACGGAATATCAACCGACAAACAAAGGTGACTCTAAACAACGTAACTTCGATCGCATAGCTTCGTGCTCGTTGTATGAAAAGATCTAGAAACGTAAGACCTCTGCCCGCAACATTCAATGGAATCTTGCTCGCAGAGGTCGACCCCCGATATTAAGCCTGCATCGTTAAAACGCAATTACTCTGATAAGGCACTGTAATTGTTGCAGTGGACTCACTTGTCGAACGTTGTCAGAGTTGGGTTCCTCGGGTTTGCACCATCCGGCGGAAGCAGTTAGGAAAGTATCGGAAAGGATTCTGGTGTTGGTGTACAAAGTGAATCCCAGATTGGTCCGCAAGCAATTGCCTCCGGACGATGATATCACCAGACGGAACTTGTTGTACCGACAACTGTTTCACGAATTCGATCTTATCGATCTTCAGGTATTATAAAAAACCAACATTTGTAAACGTTTGTCATTGTAATTTTGTAACGTTTTTTTAACAGAGGAAAAAAGAAGCGGACGCGTGTCACAAAACGACAACGCCGACGCGAACCAAGTCTACGGAGAACAACGTAGCAAACTTAACAAAGTCGCCGTCTAGAACGAGTCCTGTCGTTAGTACCGGAAGTTCAACGAGTATAACGTCTCCGTCCGAAAATAGCACGGATCACAAGGGTGACAAGTGAGTTAACTCCAGTCGTATTACAAAGATAAATTGCATAACATTGTTCGTGTATATGGTTTTCTTTCATAGGATGTGTATATTCTGCCATTCCAAGGGGCAAGGGTATTCCGAAGAAGGGTTGAATATTCATTATTGGAGAAGCTGTCCTATGTTGACGAAATGCGAAGCGTGCAAGCAAGTGGTGGAAATTTCATATTTAAGCCTACACTTATTAAGTGAGTGTTCCTTTGTTCGATTTGAATTTAAAAAGTATGCCCGTAATTACAACCTACTTGCTTCTTTTAGACGAATGCGATATGAGAAACAATTACATAAAGTGCGAAACTTGCAAACTGGCAATCCACGAGAATTCGTTCGCGGAACATAGAAAAAGTAACAAGTGTCTAAGTATGTACGACAACGGGCTGAAAAATAAAAGCAGGTATGTTCGAAATAATTTGTAAATTATTCGCTTGCGTTACAGATCCCATCGAAGGATATGACCGTTGCCCGCTCTGCTCCAATCTCGTGAATCAGAATAAGTGGAGAGAACATCTCATGGGTGAACATCCCTGTAAAAATAATCCAAGAAACAAACTAGTGAAAACCTGTAAGTTCGTAAACGTTTCAACGTGTATCAATGAAAAGGGTTAAATTCGTTTCACTTGTAGGTTCAAAGTCTCCATCCAATTCGCATCTCGGCGGAAAAATGACTTCACCTACCAGTAGAGATTACTAGCATCAACCCTCAACTTCGGGCAATTCGGAGTATAAAAAGTTTTAGAAAAGATTTTTCTTTTGTTTTCTTTTATAGTTTATCTATGCGTTACGAGATGTCGAGCGTTTTTCATATTTCTACTTGTATTTGAATCTTTTTTTATAGAAAAACCCGTCCTTCATTAGTAGAAATACCTCTGTGTTAAACAAATTTCTAGTCGTAAGTTGAAATCTAATCTTTAGGACATTAAGGATCTTGTTATTGACTAAATCGAAAAAAGAAAAGAAGAAAATCTTAACGTGTAATACTATTCCGAAGCGAATACGAATGAGACGCGCAACAGATACTCATCTTTTTCAAACTTAAAATACTATAGAAGCAAGGAGTTCCATACAATTTAATAACATATTATTGAACATTATGGCACTGGCCATTTTTGAATTAATGATTCCTCTACATCCGGCCATATTTATAATAATGTTTGTACTGTAATCTATCAGCAAAATATCCTGGTTATAGTGGCCGAAAATAACGAAAAATGAAAAGGTACTTGTCGCTCAAATTACATAAAATATTACATGTAATTTCATAAATTATTTCATAGAAAATGAATAGTAAAAACGGCATTTCCCATTAAAATATCATTGTCGCTTTCTTGCCCTGTAGAAACATTTTATATTTATTTTCATTTTCTGATAAGTTTTACCACCGTACATTAAACGAAATCCGTTTCGACAGTTTTCTATATTTCGAGTGGAGCACCATCATAGAACCTTAAATAAAATACAAAATTTTTTACTCGTACTTAAGCATATTGCAACTGATATTTATAAAGATATTAAAGGAACAGCAATTTATATTATCAAATTAAGTGTCATTCTTTCGATTCGTCCGGAATTTTTAGTTTATGATTTATTCCCAAATGTCTTCCTTTTCAGTAACTTCCGTCAAAATATCCTCCTGTTTGATTACGACTTTCAAAATGTCCTGTTCAGTAACTTCCTCCTTTACGGTAACTTCCTTCAAAATTTCCGTCTTTTCAGTAACTTTCTTCGAAATCTCCATTTTAGAATCACCATCGGTAACTTCGATCGAAATGTCCTCTTTTTTGATATCATTAATAGTAACTTTATTCAAATCGCCCGCCTCCTCGGTAATTTCATTATTACTAGCTTCTTTTGAAACGTGTTCCTTTTCGCTAACTTCGTTAATGGCGACTTCCGCTTCTTCAACAACTTCCGATTTACTACTGCCTTCCACATTATTCAATCTATCGAGAGCAAGAGAGTCTCGATTCCCCTTGAATTTATTTTTCTCTACAATACAAATTTTCAATAGAAAATAAATCATAAATGACATTATATTCGAAAAATACGTACCAAATTTTGAGCAATCAGCTCCTAATAAGCGTAAATAATGAATTGCATCATTTATAGGAACATAAGCTCTGAGAGACATAGTACCTCTCCATCCCACCATTTGTAATTTTAGCGGGTTCGAATTCTCCATCTCATCTTCTTCGTACACAAGTATACAACTACCGGTTCCTAAAATAAAACACGAATTAATTTGTACGAACAAATGTTGACAATGTTTCTTTTAAAAGGTATTAAATCCATTACCGAAATTTTCTAAACGTTTCTGCGTTTCTGGATCAAGTTTTTCAATAACGGGCGGTGCCGTAGGATTGTTATTTTGTAAAAGCGTTATCAGATCGTCTTTAGTTAACCTAACTTTTCTAGCATCGCCGATATATTGAACAATAGTTCGCAAACCCTCCCACGCGAGTCTGAATGGGGTATCCATATTTTTATTATCACAACGTACAAATGACTTTACTCCAGTATTTATCAATTTTATTTTATCTTCGTTCGATATAATAACATTGCGAATCTCGGGCGACGTAAAGTAGATATTCTTCTTTTTTCTACCGAAATTTCGAACTAGTAAACACTTCGGATCTAGATTATCAGTTATATTGTAGAAGTTTCTGAAAAATGCAAAATTAAACTAAATACCAATCGACGTAAATAACATTCGTAACTTACTTAATAGATAGCCACACATCCTCCTCATCATCTTTGAAGAACACAAACGGATCTTCCCTGAATCCAGTAACACGTTTTCTATGTTTTCTTGTAGGTTCTCGTCTGTCTTCATCCTGTAATGATCTTTTGCCACGTGCTAAATCCTTCTTCTTTTCTTTCTCAGCTTCTTCTTCTAAACTTAATTCTTCCTTGACTTCTTTAGAATCACAGATATCGTTATTTCTAATTGTTTCCCATGGTAATGGTTTTACCTTCTCCAAAACAGCAACAAAGAAACCTCCTGTATCTTGATGGTGTGGCAATATCCTCATACTATAGAATTAAAAAGTCAAATAAATAAGAATTCGAGAATGTCAGAATTTTTCTTTTATTCACCATCGTTCAAAATGAAACTTTGAAGCATCCTCTAGTTTTGGAGGAAACATTTTCGGTCGAACTTGAGTTTGCCACTGTTCTGGCACATCTTCCCAAGATTTATAATATTGTAAATCTTTCGATGCTGGTAACCAGTATGATACACCTGTAAGACATATTATATCGTGATTGTGCTCGCCAACAATGTGGAGACTTTCGCGAACAGCGAATAGCGAATGCTGAACTACCTGCAAGCAGTGCTGCTCCAGTGTATTCCCGGCATTAAATGAGTAATTTACCTAAAAATTATATTGTACAGCAACATACCTGGGTCGCATACTAATCCGGGTACAAAATCTCTACCATCGACTATCCGGACAGAATCTTTAGTTTCGAGAAGAAGCCTGTGAAGGACAGCTTCATTTTCTATTGGATTTAGTGAACAAGTAGAATATACCATTCTTCCTCCAACTTCCAATAGCTCCAATCCCCTCCTCGCTATCCTATATTGAATTCTACAAATCCATAGACGTAATTTGTTTTTATTCACTGAATTATATCGATGAAAAGAATCAAATAATAATTACCCATGAAGATTGTTGCCATTTGCTGGATTCCACTTACACCAGATGTCTGGATTTTTTCTCATTGTGCCATCACCGCTACACGGTACATCTGCAAGTATTCTATCAAACCTGTGATAAAACGTGTAATTTGATAAAATGTTTAAAATATGCGCATGTCGCATTATTTTCAAGCACATATTTTTCTGACCTTAATACTTCTGTTGTGCCATCTGGTTTTGTAAATGTAAAATTAGGTAGCACAGAAGCATCATGATTTGTAATTAAAATAACTGGGCTATTCAATCTTTTTGCTTGATGCACAAGCATGTAGCAACGATTATTATCCAAATCATTAGCTATTACAAAACCCTCTGTAAAACATCAAAAAGTAATAGAGTGGTGCCCACTTAAATGACCACGCTCGGGACCAGCCGCGGTCACTTATGCGGGCATTGGTTACTTCTCGGAATTCAACATTTAAGTTGGCACTACTGTAATACAATTTTCGTATTTATTTTTTAATGATCAAATATCTCATTCTACCTGGAAGTGGACCACCTTCTTCGGAATGTATCATTTCTATGAGCTGAGCTGTCTTTGAACCTGGTGCAGCGCACATGTCTAAAACCTTTAATTTAAATTAAAATTTATTTAACATAAGTACTACAAATCAGGTGTAATTATAAGTTTTAGATATACTATATCAACATACCTTGTGTGAAGGTTTTACATCCAGTACTAAAGGAGGTACCATGCTGACCACTTCTTGCCTGCTGATACCACCACAATCTGTTTCAACAATTAAAAAATTGTGTAACCTAAAGTATGCTTCAGATCTTCTAATATCTTTCCTGGTTAATTGTAACTGCCAAGCTAATCCATCTGGATAAAATGGTAGGCACCGTAATATATCCTTTGCCTCCTCATTATTCTCTGTTTTGTCATTCAGCCTTGTATTTAAGATTTCCTTAAAAAAATCTCCTTTAATAGTATTAAGTAATGCTTTAGCCTCTGATTTTGATCCAGTAATACGAAATGCAACTGGAAGATTCTTTTTCATGGTATTCATAAACGAATCCCATTCGTCTTCAGGAACAATTCCCTGGGTTTTGTAATAATTTTCAAAATCCTTATTTTCTCTAATGATATCTTCATAGCTATGATGTGGTGCATGGTCCCACTCGTCTTTTTTCTATGATTTATAAAAAAGTTGCACATCATTATCTACGTCGAGAAACATTTGTTAAAATTCGAAAATGTCTTATGTTTCGGATTGATAAAATCCGAGTACAATATGATGTACGTAACCAAAAACGAAAAGCCGGTGACTTCTATTGTTACCAGTAAAGTTCATACCTTCTGTTTTTCACGGCGTTTTTCCGCGAAATTCTTCTTCGGCTTATGTTTCCGTCCTTTTGCCATTACTTATTACAATAAGCACGTCTTTGACACAATCTAACAATAAACACGTGTATACAAATTATCAACAAATGAATTGAAATGAATACAAGATTGCTCTTCCCAACAGAAGAACCAACCAAATTCAACAGCCTGATGTTGAATGATTCTATACGAATAGCCTGCAGATGGCGTAGTTTTTGCTTCGTAACTAGATTTTAAACAAAAAGCAGTCAATTTATGAACAAAATTAAGAATTATAAGAATATGCAAAAATGCAATATTACTAAGTTTGTACTATAAAGATAAAAAAAGATCAGTTTCAAGTTAGGAGTAATGATTAGGAGTGGTTCACATTTTATCAAAGCGATATCGCATGAATTGAAAAACAGTTTCTACCCACGCAACGGTCGTTTGAGTCGTCAGCTTTCTAATTTTAATTTACTCTTAAATTACGAACGTAAATTAGTTCACAAATTGATCGAAGGTTGCTTGTTATTATTCCTAAATCAAATTTGCTCGACTCTAGCTTCTTTAGCGGATTTTTGATATGTTTGGATTTGGTAAGTGGCAATAGTAAGTAACTGATTTCAGGGTCGATAAAAAAATATTAAAAGATGTATTAGCATATCATATGGGTCGTATCTCCTTTAATACCTTTTGATAAAGTCGTTTAATTTCACCTTTTTAATAGAATGGTAGTTATAGGCGAGATGAGTAAAATTATATTTTTTGACGAACAATCATCAAGTATGGCCGCTATACGAACGAATAGACGGACCTTTATGTACATTAAAGTTTTATTAAAACAAATATACAGATTATGTTTTATAATTTAACAAAATATATTTGATGTATTATTAACAATTTAATCTTTGCAACCAAACTGATGTAATTTGAATAGTGTTAATATATGCATCTAACAAACGTTTAATTTCAATATTTATAATTATTGTATAAAATAATCGGTGGAGTTTCTTATATACAAGATCATCATTCGTACTAATTGTATTAGAGAACTAGCCCTTGATAGGAAAGGCTATCAGCTTCTGGGGATTCCATCCTGTTTCTTAAATGTTCCAATGTATTGGCCAAATGCTTTTGTATTTGTTCCGTTTCTTCGCTAACTTCCAAATTCGGAAGTTCTTCTCTAATTTTTGCAATTACTTGATTTAGAATTTGAACCGTTACCTAAACGAAATTACCCCTTTATATAGCTTGTATTTAATAAGCAATATATTTAGAAATGCAAATAATTCTTACTGCTGTGTTTCCTTCCTCATAGAAATAAATATAGTGATTTAGTAGCTCAACATAAAGTTGTACTTGAACAGATGTGTCCATACACTGACTTGCTATCCTAATACCTTTTTTCAAACAATCTAATACTTTATTTCCGTCTTGCATCTAAAACAATTGTAGAGTTTAGATTTGTATTTATTATTATTTAAGAGAACTTGATACCCACTTCTTTCCCGCCTGTCGCCAATGACTTTCCAGACCAAAATATATGAGAACAAGTTGCAACACCCCTGCACTGATCTGGTTTTCTTAACAATTTACTAGCGTACAGAGCGCACTGATTACGCACTGGTTCTGCATTTTCTTCGCTGAAACAACTCATTTGCTCGAACGTAGCAATGATCAATGTAATAGCTGCCAATTGAGCTTTAGAGTCGCTTATTTCATCTTCGTATATAGAAAATGCTTGACTCATAAATTCGTAAGCAACCATTTCGAAATTGTCAAAACGAATTTCACCTATCGCTATTGCACCCTGAAGAAATAATCGTAACGGTAACTCGGCCAATTCGGCCTTCATTAGCGCAGTAATGGTTGCGTGACAAAATTGAAAAATTTTTTGACATTTCTTCTGCCACATTTCATCCTGTAAGGGACAATTGTTAAGTAGAGTTTTAGAAGAATTTGTTAGAGATTAATTATTTACTGACTTCATCCTTTAACCCTTTGTACGTGAAAGCTAGTTGATAAGCTTGGAACACAATTGGCGGTAGAGTATACTTTATCCTCTTATTTCCACCAGCACTGAAGTGTTTTCTAGCAGCACTTAATATCATATACTGTTGATCAGCTGTCTCAGACTTAAAATGATGTATTAGTCTACCAAGGAGGCCTTGTTCTTCCGCGAAATCTTCGGGATCTTCTTCTATACTAGGTTGATCTGGTTGATCTTGCACTAACGGAGACACCATAGAAAGCACTGCATCTACTTGCTCTTGAGTTGGTATTAAGGTTTCATTTTCCAAAATGTTCGTTATTATATAAATAGCTAACAACTTTCTACCCTCATAGTCGAAATAATCTAATAGCGGAGCAAAGTGTTCCAGTTTCAGAACAGTTAATATATTCTTATAGTTATCAATTGGAATTTTCATTAATCTTACTAACTCCCTCGATACAGCGCTATTATACTCAAGTCTGAAAATGTTTTACCGTCATTAGATTTCCGCATTTGTGCATCGAAATAAATTTAAATTTTGTCATACCGTTGTACATACTTATCTACATTTTGTTTCTGAAATATTTGAACAGTTGTCAACAAAACTTTATCCACATAATCGACTCTGTCGGGATAGCATTTGTGTGCCAAGTTAATGAGTGCTACTTGAAGAGAAACTACATCCTCTGGAGGCATATCTTGCCTAGTCTACAAAAAATGCAGCAGTTTTATCGGCGAACGTTACTTAAAGAATTAATGACTGGTACAGGAGATTGTTCTCAGACTTAAACTAGACAAGTAAGGATAATTTAAATATTAATAATTCTGATCACATTTTTATCAACTTTGTGTAGTATCTGGTCATCATTGGGTGTATAAATTAAGTGCAATTAATAGCTCGTTTCCTCTTCTTTTATAATTATACCAACCTGTATGATAGTCGCAATTTGATCGCTAAATACATCAAAAAGCTTTACATCTTGTGGAATCCCTGGCACTTGATTGGGACTCCCTGGTCCCCCTACACCATCTGATCTTTGACTAAATGCTGCAAGACGGTCTATCAATGAAATGATTATATTTTTTACATTTACGCCATTTTGAAGCTCTGCGCAAGATTTTAAAAATGCATTTAACGTTTGTAAATGAAACTCGTCGGGAAAAACCTAAAGAAAAGTACAAATAAATTATTTATAACGCTATTGCTATATCACGATAATTAAAATGTTTTCAAACACGTTTACTTGAATTATACACTCCATAAGATATTCCTGGGCAATTGCATCTCTACAACTGACTACTTGTTCCAGAATTCCTGGTAAAACAAGCTAAAAGTAATCTGATTATTAGTTAGCAATTAAAGTGAAAATCTTCTCAAGTCGAACGTATTTATGATCCACCTTTTTATATTTGTCTAAAGTTACTGACTCCAACTGACTAAGTCGTACAAGATTAGTTCCTACTAAAATTCTAAGTTCTTCTCTTTCTCGTTCCCGTCTTTCTCTATCCCTACTATGTCCTTGATGTTGCATGCGTACCCACAACTTATTCATTTCGGCGAAATTCATCAACACGAAATCTACACTGTCGCGAACCTAAAGAAAAATATAATATATATACTTTTATTTTTATTATTTTTCTTTCTTTGGTACATACACTTCCATCCTCATCATCCCCTTCAACATCCGGCAAAATATTACGAGTACATTGCAATAAATAATTCCTTAAAAAAAGACCTCTTAAGGGATGTTGAACACCCCTACACATTTCTACTAAATCTCTTAACAGATCTCTTTTTAATCCAGGGGCTGTTTTAACATACACTAATCCAACTGTGATAAGCAGATATCTATAATATAGTGTACATTATCAGTAAAATATAATCAATAATCTATATTTCATAAAATACAGTAGTGCCCGCTTAAGTGACCGCATTTTTGTCCACTTAAATTGTATGTATAGTTTCGGGTGCTAGCTATTGTATCTCCTCTTTCTTTGTCTCTGTTGAATTCTGAGAAGTGACCATGCCCATATAAATGACCGTGGCTGATCCAGAGCATGGTCACTTAAGTGGGCACTACCATATTACCATTTGTATCATCATAATATTCATGTCACAAACTTACAGTCTAGGCACAATATTGCCAACATATTGTACTAGTTCATATAAATCTGTAACTTTTCTTCCTTTTTGGAATTCATCTAATAAATAAAGTTCCAAGTGCCTTAATTCATCCGTAATAACCATATCTAAAGTTACATGTAAGGCAAACTATTACTAGGAATTCTTCAAAACATTCTGTAATTTGGTATAAATAGTTAAAATTCATAAGGATACATAATTCATAGTAACTCTTTGGACTCAAAAGGGAAGTCCTGAGTTCACCTAACATTGTAGAAGCATGTTTTAATGCATCCATCAGTTTAGATTTGTCTAAACAATGTTTCATTTGGAAGGCCTGCATTCTGACCACACCAATTGCATCCTCAAGTAGTTTTTCCTGCTCTTCTACTCCAGTTATGGCAGGTGTCATTGGCTGCGAGAAAAATAAAGATACCTACCAGGAACACCAGGTAGTACCATGCTAGGTAAGCCATTCAATGCAAGCATGCACTATTTTATGCTGAAGTCGATGGAAAATGTAGGAAAAGACCAATCTATCAAATCTCTCCTACTAAGAACCACTTAAAAAAAAAGCTTTGTACACCATGTAAGAAGCAAATAATCTAATGTCATTATACAAGTTGTCCCACATTTTTCTATTTATACTTTGCAGTGCATTAAGTAAAAATACAAGACAATTTAGTCTTATTTTCAATTGTAGAACACTGCCAAAGTTGTGAACAGAAAAATGCGGTACACCCTGTGCGTTTTAAATAAATGCATGCTGAAAGTAAAATATTATGATATTAGATTAAAAATTTCAAACAGGATAAAGAGAATATCAAACGGACTTTAAATATTTGATAATCTTAAAGATAAACATTGAAATTTTTACGATAGTTAACCTTTATGAACTTAAGATAATTTTCTTGATGACAGTTGCCTGTATTTTCATTCAATTTAAATTAGCATTTAGTTAATCGATTCTGCAAGCAGGTGTTTAACATGCTTTTTCAAATGAAATTCATACTTACCATTTTCTTTTACGAAAAACTAAACGCTTATCTCCCACACTTGAGAAAGTAATGACACTCACACTCACGCGAGTGACACCGTACGTCTGGATCAGTGTTACCAACTGCAGACCGGTGCCCAACAGAGGCGCCAGAAAAGCACCGACGGTGCCCTACTCACACATGCCAGATCACGCGTACGTGAGCTCGTGGAGTTACGGAAAGTCGACAAAGGCAAACTGACGCATTCCCTCTTTCTCGATTCTCCGAAGCTGACCGAAGTAATTTCCTAGATTACTACGGGCTACTGCCAACGTCTCCCGGCCTCTACGGGCTTCTGCTGGCCTCTGCTGACCACCGCTTATGTTTCTGACAACGTATAACGATTACTAATGACTTCTGCATGCCTCCGATGGCCTCTACTGGCTGCTACTGACCACTCTTGGTACTTCGTGCAACGTATAACGATTACGACTGGCTACTGCTAGCATCTCCCAGCCTCTGCTGGCCTATGCTGACCACCGCTTATATTTCTGACAACGTACAACGATTACTAATGACTTCTGCCAACCTTCGCTGGACTCTGCTGACCGCTGCTGACCACTCCTGTTACTTCTGACAACGTATAACTATTACTACTTGTTACTGCTTGCCCCTGCTGGCCTCTGCTTGCCCCTGCAGGCCTCTGCTGTCCCCTGCTGACCCATTCTGACCCCTGCTGACCACTGCTGACCACTGCTGACCTTTGTTATCAACTTCTGACATGATGTATAAGTATTCAATCCTTGTATAATGTAAATCTATGGCAATAAATGATATAATTTAACAGAATTCTATGTGTTCTCATCATTTTTACCTTTCTTTTCCTCTCCAAATCATTGCCTTAGTTTTAAGAGACCGTTTTTCCGGTTAAAATTGCATTCTCAAAGTGTCCAGCTCTCGTACTTGTTGGCAAAATCGAGAATTCATTTTTTTCGTCAAAAAATTTTTGCTCGAAAATTTCGCCGATTTCCCAAAAAGTCCTGAAACAGCTGGAAAGTCCTGAAACAGCTGGCAAGACCTGAAACAACTGAAAAGCCCTGAAACTCTTTGGAATTTTGGAAGTCCTGGAACAATGGGGAAGTCCTGAAACAGCTGGAAAGTCCTGAAACGGCTGGAAAGCCCTGAAACAACTTGGAAGTCCTGAATTTTTAGCAAAGTTCTGAGTTTCAGGACTTTCCAGCTGTTTCAGGACTTTCCAATTGTTTCAGGGAGGTCCTGGGAGGACTGGGAAGCCCTGGGATTTCTTGGAAACGCCGAAAATTCTTGGAAATCCTGAATTTTTAGCAAAGTTCTGAGTTTCTGGACTTCCTAGTGGGTTCAGGGAAACCAAGGAGTTTCAGGGAGTCTTATAACTAAGGTAATGATTTGGAGAGGAAAAGAAAGGTAAAAATGATGAGAATACATAGAATTCTTTGAAATTATTTCATTTATTGCCATAGATTTACATTATACAATGTTTTAATACATATATATCATGGCAGAAGTTGTTAACGAGGGTCAGCAGTGGTCAGCAGTGGTCAGCAGGGGGCAGCAGAGGTCACAGGTTGTCAGCAGTGGTCAGCAGGGGCCAGCAGAGGCTTGCAGAGGCAAGCAGAGACCAGCAGGGGCAAGCAGTAACCAGTAGTAATCGTCACACGTTGTCGGAAGCATCGGTGGTGGTCAGCAGTGGTCAGCAGGGGTCAGCAGGGGGCAGCAGAGGCTTGCAGAGACCAGCAGGGGCAAGCAGTGGCATGTTGTAATTGTTATACGTCGTCAGAAATATAAGCGGAGGTCAGGAGAGGCCAACAGAGGCTGGGAGAGGCTGGCAGTAACCAGTAGTAATCGTCACACGTTGTCGGAAGCATCGGTGGTGGTCAGCAGTGGTCAGCAGGGGCCAGCAGAGGCAGGCAGAAGCCCGCACATGTTGGCAGAGGTTAGAAAATTACTTCGGACAGCTTTGGAGAATCGAGGAAGGGGGCATGTGTCAGTTTGCCTTTGTCGATTCTCCGAAACTCCACGAGCTCACGTACGCGTGATCTGGCATAGTGTGAATAGTGCACCCGGTGCTGAATCTGGCATCACTGGTGCCCAATGAAAACCGCCTTTCCCCTTACACACCCTAATGCATAACTACGTGTACGTGATTATAGGACATTCGAAAAAGATGGCGTCTTTTTCGCACCAAAGGGTTCGAAGCAGAGAAATAGGCGCCATCTAATGTCCAAGACAACGAACTATTTCACGACAAACTTGGACGTTTTCCCACCAGGTTTTTTAATATTTTAATTTTGGAATAATAATTTATTTCTCGAAAACGCGTAGGATTTCGGGGGTATGTCTATTCACCAAAAATGATTGTAATCGACCCCGCAATTAAATATAATTTTTTCAGAATGATTTGAAATGTTTTATCTGTATCTACAATACAGCGATAAAATGATAATGTAGGTAGAACCAGCTGTTTTAAGCTGTGAATTATACATGCATCGAAAAAGTCACTGTTAAAACGTCCAATAATAAATGTATATTAATGTTGCAAGATAAGAGCTTGTTATTAGGGTTGATGATTTGAAGGCCTACGTGGCACCGAATATATTCTTAAAGATATGACGCATATACAATTTCTTTGCTGCTCAAGCAGAACTGCTCTGGCTCGGAGTATGTACTCCTTTTGACGTTATCGCCAACGTTGACGGTGTCAAGTTATGACACAAGCGCTGTACTACTAATATGGCTACGCGTTCAGTGTTCTTGCAGTGTGTTGCAGTCTCCGCTGTGACATTCGTTCGGTTTTAGGTGATATTAATCGCTAGTTTCGCGTATTATCGGCGACGGGGTAACGCGAGGGGGAGATGTCGTCGTCCAGCAAGTGGAATTTGTCACGGGACGACATACAAACGGCAGCGAAGGATGAAAAGGTGAGTGTCGGTCACTTGCATCGACGGACGCCATGGCGCGTAGTCGAACGTCGCCACGTGGCGGGAATCTTGAATCGATTCGAACTGTTTTAGGAACTGCTGCTGGAACACGACAGCGACCCGGACGAGAACATGCTGTTCAAGTGAGCGTCGATCGACTTTACGATCCAATTCGTATGTAACGAGCACCGGCGTGGCGAAACAGACTATTAATTTACCCTTACTTCCATAAAATTGCACGCTTTCGTTAGAAACTTCAGGAAACGTTCAAGCGAAATACTTAAAAATATCTCTGGTGCTCGTTATAATTCATTTGTACGAATTAAAGGGTACCGTTTATTTTTATTTTCTACCAGTCGACCCAGTACGTCCTCGATGGAGACAAGTACATCCAAGGGAGATGGAAAAATGGACAGGTAATCGGGCATACGTTTTTATTCGCGAGAAAGGATATCCGTCCACCATGTTTGATTCCATCGGTTTCTCGATTCAAGCGTCCGGCTGCAAATCCAAGAAGTGACGGACGTGATGCGCGATAACGTGCAGAAGGTGATCGAGAGAGGCGAGAGGCTCGAGGATCTACAGGAGGCCAGCGATCGTTTGAACGTCGCCGGGGGCGAGTTCAGGGCGGCGGCGAAAAGGGCGCAGCAAAGAGCGTGGCTGCAGAACTTCAAAACGAGAATTATCATAATCGCCGTCACGGTGACGGTCGTCGTTTGCATCATCGGTACATAAGTAAACTCGAGCGTAAGCTTGAGGATGCATGCTGAATGCGTATTCTTCTTTTTCTTACTGCACTTCTGGCTTCGAACCGGAAATGCACGATTTGGGTAAACGTAATTCGTTGCCAGCCTTTGGTATAGGCTTGGACTATGCCATATAGCACAGTAGAATCTCCATTATTCATACGAACTAGGCCATCTGGCCTTGGTTCTACACTTATAAGGGCTTGGGGCATAGACAAAGTAGTTATAATTAATCGACGATATATCGCGTAAACTCGCGATAGCATAGTTAAAAATTATACAAAATTTAGACACATTAGAACTTTTGTTTGTAGTGTATTTTGAATGCCTCGACCGTAAGACTGTTTTTGAACATTTTTGGAACAGTAGAACACTTGTTTTTTGGATGGATTAGTCGCAGACGCGATCAAGATAAATACCAGACACGATTTCCTTATCAGTCTGCTGATAGAATACCCAAACCTTTTTAATACACTTAGCTTTATGCAATAACATTTCTTTTTTGCTTCCATCCACCGTAGCTCACCAAACTATCGTACGTTTGTTTCACAATTAGTGTTCGATCTATGAATTATTTCGCACGGCCATTAGCAGTAGCGTAATAATTGTTTCGCTAATTTAAAAAACGAAAACAATTTACACAGGTGTCTAAGTTCCATAGATCTCTCTATTCGCACCTGTTCGATATTTCATTAGGCGTGCAACCATTAAAATTCGACCGTCTGATTTCAGTTCTATGGAGAATAAAATGTAACGAGGTCGACGGAATATTATAAATAATATTATCGCCCAGTTTGTTTACACTGGCGTGCAATGGCCGCTGTCACGTGTACGCGGCACGCAACAGCGAGCGTGTCGATGTTACGTAAACGTTCTTGCATCGAATGTAAACACGAATCGTGCATTTCCGGTACGAAGGACCCGTTTAACGTCTGTGTTCATCGAACGTGATCACGCACTCTGTCTCTCTTCTTTCTCTCGACAATTGTGTTTTTCCACCGCAAATCATTTGCCGGGCATTCGAAGATCGTTCCAACGTAGTCCACGTAGTCAGATCGACGCGTATCGTTTTCCAGTTCTGGACATCACGGTGCTTTACCTGGTTCTCAGATAGCGAACACGGTGTAGCAAGCTTCGAACGTTCGATACCAGGTATACTCATCATAGTTCTCCACTAATATTAATTTTGCTCCGTTCACGGCTTTTCTCTCCGCACGAAATCGCTAGGACAACGAAATTCCACGGATCCTCCGACAGAGAATTCGACGATACCGGGCATCCGCATTTATTTTATTTTTTATCCCCCCTTCCCCCGCTTCTTCATCCTCCCACGACCTGCACGCGTTTCCATCTCGCTTCCATCTTCTATTCTCCGACCCAGACGAACACGCAAAAAGACTACGTATACGTATCACTGGCGTTTTATTTTTCAGTATCCATCGTCGTGAAATATTCGTGATCGAGGCTCCCTCCAGACTGATATCCAATTCTTTGCGAGCCTACGTTGTATATTTGTACCTGTCTTTCATGGATTATTCACGTGTATTATAACCGTACGTTTATATAAATACATATCTCGTTATTTTTAATCGTATCGCGTTTTACGTGCTCTTTATTTTTCTCCACCTGCCACCGACGCGTTGAAAGTCATTTGCCGTATCGCGTGCAAGGTAAGCCCAGAGGCCTCTTATCGAGATACACGTTCCGACTTAACGAACAACAGATAAATTTCATGCGTTGCTCGATAACAAATTACACTGTATCGAAAGTACTAATAAATTGATCGCCTCGAAGCAAAGAAATTCCAATTTCCTTTTCAGCGAGTCCTCTTCAGCATGATATTCCTCAACCACCCAACAGAACAATCAGCCACGATATTTGCAAAAATCTCGTCGTTTATTCGCAAACATTTCGAACTGGTGGAATTTTCGAGCGTCCCCCCTCCCACCTCCCCCAACGAAATCACGACGTGCCTACGCCAATGACTATCAATGACGATCACTTGGCGTTCCACGGACACGATACGTATACACGAGCCCCCCACATGCATGCACGCACACATCCATGATGCACTGGGACGTCGGATAACTGGACGATTGTACGCGTTCGTTCAGTCGTCGTTCGGTCGTGGTTCGGTGTGCCCGAGCGTTCCTCTTTAAAAAATCCGTTTTCTCGCGTCGCGGGCGTAGAGGCAACGATCTTCTGCGTCCCACGCGGCGATCGAGCGCGCGCCTCTGGATCGATCAGTGCCGCGTAGCCATGGGAGCGCACGAAGTGGTGATCGCGGCTTTGTCCGTTTTCATCGGCGTCTATTTGCTCACCGGAAACCGCCGACGCGTCATTTACGCCCTCTACAAGACCTTACCGAGAGACGTGCTGTGAGTATTTCGTAAAGGACCTTCGCCGGAACCTTTCTACGAAACCGCCATGCTGGATCGTTAATTGATTGATATCACGTTCACTTTTTACGCGACGACACTAGCAACCGGTACGCATTAGCGTCGCGAAAGGCGTCGAAACGCTTTGTTCGGAGAGGAAACGAACGATTAACACCATTATCAAAACGAACGTCAAAGCGTGGCTCGATTAATACGAACAGCGACGTCTACGCTTTGTTGTCTCACATTTAGCGTAGAAGTATAAATGGAAATCCCAATATTGTTACTTGACTTACTCGTAATCGGAGATTGTTGGTAATTTCGTTTTATGATAATGAACCTTTTGATGGAAGATGTTTAACATGCTCTGTCGTGCGGTTCTTTCCATCTTTCATTCTCTACTGACATGTTTACACACGTGCTTACGGAAAGTTAAACAGATTCTCTTGACCCTCGTACTCTGGTCTCTCTGACCTTCTTGTTTCTTCAAAATTATTAGAAGAATGGACGAAAGTATTGCCTTTTTGTCTGTGCATAATATCTATAATACGATCTGATCCAGTCCCTTCCCTTTCAATCGCCACATTATACTTTACATTGTTTAATTGAAACGTTAAAAATGTTTGGAACGACTTTACCTCGCCACGATGCACAAAACAATTTTATAAGCTATTTGAAATTCCTTTTCTCGAACCTGTTATCAATTAATGCACCAAAGAATCGAAAGTTCATCGTCCAAATGAGTCAGACGCACACGAGTGATCACGTTCGTCCTCTGATCGATTGCACGCATTTCACGAACGACCACGATCGATTGAAATAAATGGACGCTCGGGTCGCGTTGACACGGAAATCGACTCTGTTGATCGACGTGGTTTGTGCGCACGTTCCAAAGGAAATCAAACTCTTCTGCGACAGATTACGACCGCTGGTCCTGCGTTGCATAGCAATGGCGTCCACCAGAGTTGGACAAATTTTACTCACGAACAAGGAATAATTAACAGACTCGAACACGATACTTCCTGGCTCCTTAATCTCGATCGAAGTCAATGATTACTTGCACGAAACGATATTTTTGGTTTTCGAAAGAAATTAGTGAATGAAATTTCGTAATAGCCACCGTTGAAGCTCGATATAACTAATGAGATGTATATTGATACGAGTTTCTAATTAAAAAATTTTGAACATTTAGAAATTAATATATGGAATAAAAATTTCGAAAATTGGTTTATATCGTGGTGACCCCACGACGAGAAATTTACTTCTTCCCTGGTATCTTGGTTTACCAATAGCCTTAATTGATACACCGTGACAGTATTCTCTATCTACGCGTGTTTGTTCGGTTATCAGCCTGCACACAGTCGACTGATGCTTCTCGTGCATTGTGCAGCTGCGACACGACCATTGTACAGCCAATATGAAGTGCATGGAATTTAAACAGCTTCTTCAATGATATTTATGTTGATCCCGCGATCACGCTCGGCAAGTTACCGCTCGAATACGTAGTGTTCACTTTTTGGAGCTATCGTTTGAGAAAAGAATGCATATACTATCCCAAAACGTTTTATTCTACGAAGAAATCCTGTGTTAACTTTGGAGGAACAGTGTAAGAATTTTCAACATCGATCGCGTATTTTATTTGTAAAGTTTGAACGACCGAACGAGTAGAAAACGAATGCAATCCATAGGACGGTAAGAAAAGTATGAAGTTGACCAGCAGCACGGATAAGCTTGGATAATCGATTGGCCCTCATTTTCGCAGCTTGTAATCGTGTTTTCAATTTATTATGCAACGTATCGATACGAAGAAATCAGTGTTCGCTTACTCCGTTACGTGCATCGAGGTTGCTCTTCGGAATCTGCAGCGTCGTGTTTCCTCAAACTTCTCTTATTTACTTCGTATATTATATCGCAAATATCTACAAACTTATCTACCCTTTCTTGATCAGACTCTTCGTTAAAAAATAACGATAAGATCGATCGCTCGGATACGAGGCGACTTTTGATCTACAGCGACACGATACGATTTGTTATTTAAACTTTGTTACTTACAAAGGAGTTATCGTTGGCTTTAGAAACAATTGTACAATAGGACGTTAATAAATATTGATAGTGGGTCAGGTATCGATGGTTGAATTATACATAGATTGCTATTGTTTTAAGGAAACGCTCTATTTTTCAAGTAAGTAAACTTCACGAAGATAGTCAGAATTTCAATCAACTTGTACACCTAATGAATATATTTAATGGGGGAACGTATCGTCCATCGAAATCTGTTCTAAAATAATCACGTTCCGGTCTGCATAATTAATAATTATGATAGTGGAGATTTATGGACAGGTTTTTAAACAATTGTAACCTTAAACGATAATAGACAAATAGAAATTTTATTTGACACGTTTGTAAAATACGAATCGGAGACTCCCATGTGGTAAAAAGGAGATTTACAAGATTAGGGTACCAGCGGTTCGATGATGGCGATGTTGGTAGGGCGTCTGACCAGCAATTCGAAGATCGTAGGTTCGAATCCCCCCCGTTGTTTCTCGTTTTTCGATCATTTAATTGTTGATTTGTTTCCTCAAATTTGTACTTAGAAAACAAATTTGAACCCTTTTAGTTGTTCCGGATGAATCAGAATAAATTTATCGATCGCTCGAGGTATCGATCGATCGATTCACGGTTTGCTTGGCCTCCTAATATTCGTTCAATCGCGCTGTGTCAGAACGAAGATACATTATGGAACGCGGCGGTCGTCAGAGGGGAATTCAATCAATGTCGTTTATATGAAAATTACACTCCGTTTCCTTATTCCGCGACTGAGGCTCGTTGGGTAATCGATTAAACAGGGGTGTCGCGACTGTGTTTCGTTAAAACGCGCGAAGTGTGATAAAATCGCGTGTTGAATGAAAGTGTCCCCCCTCTCCCCTCCCCTCCGGTTTCTCTTGAGAACGTGTGTTTCAGTTATCCGGGATCCGGTTGCAACAAAAATCGTGTTAAAGTTTTCTGAGATCGACAAAGAAGAAACGACACGTGTGTCACGGACCAAACCCAGAACGTGCGTAATCGGTTATTTGCAAAATTGTCTTCTCGACGAGAAGATAAACACCTGAACGCCACGGCCTTGTCCACGAACGAGTGATGGATACCAGCGTTTACATTTCATTAAACGTTGGTCTATCGCGACTCGAAGAGCAAAGTCTCATTTGCCCTGTGCCGGTGTTGGTGTATCCGGTGCAGTTTCCTACGAGACAACATTTTTTTTCTCCCTTCCCCGCCCCAAATACACTAGATTTACAAAAAGGAAATTTTAAGATAGACCAATGCATAGATTCTCTTTTCTTAGGCTTTAACTACTTTTGCAAAATTTATTACACGCACGATACGCCTGCATTCGAGTTTCTCCGGAACAAATAAGAGCAAAGACTGTGAAATACCGTGCAATTAATGTCTCGAGAAATAATTTATCGCGGAAAGGAGCAATTACTTACACTATTTGGGCTAATTAGTCGGCCAGCTGCACAAACGACGTTATCGTTCAGTGAGCTTGGCATTTTATGCTTTTGAAGCTTTAAAATGCTACAGACAGAAGTTAGACGTTTGGCATAAGCGTCCCATATAATTGTCGAATTTCCCTTTCGTCGGAAGTGCATTCTTCGCATAAATATTTTTCTTTCGCATTTCAAAATAACCGAGTCGTTCCAGCGACCTTTTTTTTCAATGTCACATCCTGTTTAAAAAGCAACGATCCAAACAGTGCAGCGAATAATTACAAATTCAAACACTGTCGAGACGTGTTTATAGCACGAACTACCTTTATTTAAAAATAATATTTTTAAAACACGCACAGACGGTTTCTTCAGCGTTTGTTTAAATGTTGTGAAAAATATAGAACGACACGATCGAGTTTATAATTATTCACGGCGCTGTGCTAATCGCGGCGAGCGTTAATTAGTAGCAGTTACTAATCTACGCAGGTGTTAACGAACCAACGTCTCAGGGGTTAACGACAACGAAACCGCGATGGACAGACCGCGGATGCAGATTGTTTTCATAGCTCCTGGCACGCAGTGTGTTCTATTATTTTATTTGATTTCATTTAATCACCGTGGAAGCTCCGGTATCGTATGCTTACCGCGACACGAGAGACTCGACAATGGCGTAATCCTCCGGGGACTTGTTTGCTCCACTACCCTCCAATGGAATTCTACAACAACTTCGAACCTTCCTCTTTTTACTATTATCCCTGACACGGTTTCGTGGCTATCCATTTACATGCAGAGTGTCTTGGTAGCGTCACTTTTAACACTGGATCTATTAAGAGGGTCGAAACGACTCGATTTGTCATTTATTATGTTGTCGTGACTTTTAGAAAGTTACCTCTTTCTCTCGTGTTCTGAATGGTCTTAACCCCCTACAGAAATAAGGGTAGTAGACGGTAGTAGCCTGATTAGTATCATTTTTTAAATTCCCAAATTACACGAGACTGAAGGTACGAAAAAAAATAATTGCTCGTGAATCCCTAATAAAATGGTGTGAATTTTCGAATTTTAATAAAAAGTTTTTGGCAAATAGAACCGCAACGAAAGAAGTGTCAAAGGAGCAACGACGGAAAGGTTGAGCTCGTGTGACACATGTCACGCGCGTGTCGGGCCGCGATATTAACCAATTGATTCCGAAAGGAAATGATGTGACAATAGGGGAACGTGGCAGGGAGAAGGGAGGCGTTACTGACGATCTAGAAAACATGCGATCGTTTTCATCGGCCGTGCCTCAATTCGCTTCCCAACTAATCGTTTCATTCAATCCCTTTCCGACTGACCCCTTTCCCATCGCAGAAACGTGTCGCGTAGAATATATGGAATTAAACCTATTCTAATCGCTATTAATCTCGCCTGAGAAATAGTGCCACTCAACCAATTAGACCACAAGTGACGCCATTGTGCCCGTTTCCCCGACCGAAAAGATCGATGGCGGTCAGAGAAATTCGAAATAAATAGGAGAATTAGATCTATTATTAGCAGATTTCTTTATTCGATACGTTCTAAGATATCCGTAGATTGCAGAGTGGTTTTTCTCTTGCAAACAGGGGCGCCTACAGATTCGTTCGAGTGAACATACTATTATGGTGGTGGGAAACGCAAGGGCTCACCGTGGCGAGGGTGTTCACCAACTACGCCACTGCTCATCCCGACAAGATTGCTTACATCTTCGAGGACAGGGAATGGACCTATCGGGAGGTAAGCCGAGATCCTCAATGCTCCACAGCAAATAACTTAAGATTCTCCATTCCGATACTCGATAAAATACAAGTACGAGGCGAGACTTCGCGAGAATTCGCTGACCTACGGTTCAAGATCACTCAGGGTCAATCCCTTGTAATAGAAGCTTAGTCGTTAAGTGTCATTCGAGTTTTGATTTTCGATTTTAATGCAGTTGGAGGAGTACAGCAATCGTCTGGGACGTTACTTCCGGACAAAATCTTTGTCCCGCGGGGACAGCGTCGCGTTGATGATGGACAGTTGTCCCGAATACGTTGGAACGTGGCTGGGGCTCAGCAAGGCTGGCTTCGTGGGCGCACTCATCAACACGAATCTCCGCCATGACGTTCTAGTGCACAGTATGAAGGCGGCCAACTGCAAGGCTGTGATATTTGGGTCGGAATTCAAAGAGGGTAAAGTTCTGTCACGTTTTTACTAGCGGCGATCAGAACGAGGCGAGAATACTTTGCGAAAAATTCAGACCAAATAGCTAACAAGACAATAACACGTGATGCGTCGAAAAATTCGCCTGGTCCACCGTCCAGAGATTCTTCTCGTTAAAATCTCTGCCAACGAAGGCCATTCTTTCTCAGCTTCGCCGTTTTCCTTGCTCTCTGCCGGTCGGAGTCGCGCGTGCAGGGATTCCCAGAACGGGATACATTATTCATTTTTCGCAAAACCAATCGTTATTCCTGTTCTCCGGCGACTACGAGCGCGCGTCGGACTGGTCGAGCCACTTTCGAGCCACGAGATAAGCTCTGAGACGAGTAATGTTTTTTTCTGTTCAGCGATTCGCGACGTAAGGGAAAAAATCCCGGGCTTGTCTCTGTATGAGTGGTCGGAGCTGCCGGACACGCAGTGCCTGGAGGGAGCGATCGATCTGAACACGGAAATCCGCACCGTGGATCCGGCAGCCCTCCTCGACGACCTTGCTCTTGGTACGCCAAGGGACAAATTGATTTACATATACACGTCGGGCACCACTGGAATGCCCAAGGCGGCCGTTATCACCAATCTGAGGTGCGATTCGAGCGACCAGACACGTGGTTCATTAAAAAATCATATAAAAATTGGCCTTCTAGACATTGTTTGCGTTTTCAGGTACATGCTGATGTCCTGCGGCGTTCACTACATGCTAAATCTACGATCGACGGATCGAATTTATAATTCGTTGCCGCTCTATCACACCGCGGGAGGATTGATCGGGGTGGGCCAGACGTTGCTCAGGGGTGTCACGGTGGTACTTCGCAGGCGTTTCAGCGCCTCAAAATTCTGGCCTGACTGCGTCCATTACGAATGCACCGTAAGGTCAACGTTTAAACTTTTTAAGACTCGAGTCACTCAGCGATCTATTTTTTAGATCGCCCAATACATAGGCGAGATCTGTCGATATCTACTGGCCGTACCTCCTGGCGCCTGCGACACCAAGCACAAAGTTCGACTGATGTTCGGAAACGGCCTCAGGCCTCACATCTGGAAGCCTTTCGTGGAACGATTCGGCGTGAAGCAAATTGGTGAATTCTACGGCGCCACCGAAGGGAACTCGAACCTTGGTAATTGAACGTCTTCTCTCTTTACGGTGATCGATTCTATCTTGTGAATTCGCGTTTCAGTGAACATCGACAACAAAATTGGCGCCGTGGGATTCGTGCCACTTTGCGCGGGTTCCATATACCCTGTGGGCCTGTTGAAGGTAGACGAGGAGACTGGAGAACCGGTGAGGGGTCCAGATGGTTTATGCATACGTTGTAAACCTGGTAAGTTTATGTGTGCAAGTTACGAAGTCGGTATTAACGAGCTTCTTAGGCAATGTTTGAACAGTCATCGAGTCGCTAGACTTCTTACAATCTCGCGCGAGCGAAAGTGAAATCAGCTCTCTATAACCTCGCGTAACTCCCAACTCACGTATCAATTATCTACATTTTTTTGCCATTAGTATGTTCCTCCGTCGACGATGAGAAATAACGATTCGTATTAAGCCTTTCTCTATATTATAGGGAAACCACGAGCACACGGACTTTTTAATGATCAGCTTGAACGTTTGAATTATTATCTTTTAGGTGAACCAGGCGTTTTCGTGGGGAAGATAAACCCGAAGAAGATAGTGAACGATTTCTCCGGGTACGCGGACAGCAAAGCGTCCGAGCAGAAGATCCTCCGCGACGTGTTCCGGAAGGGCGATCGCGCCTTCAATTCTGGTCGGTGATTCGTAAAACAAACACGGTCTATTTGTACCCCACACCCGCGAGAAAACATCCGCGTCATGATTAAAACGCGTTTTTCGAACAGGTGATATTTTGGTTATGGATGAATTCGGCTACTTCTACTTCAAGGACAGGACCGGTGACACCTTCAGGCAAGCATTTTCAATTTTCGCGCGATTCCCCTACCGGGATGTTCTTTCGAAAGAATAGTAATAATACACGATACACGATGAACGAAACGATTTAACCAGGAATAAATTTGTCGACTGTCCAATGACTAAAAACCTTTTTTTAATTTCCTTTATTGTCGCAGGTGGCGTGGTGAAAACGTTGCCACTTGCGAAGTGGAGGCTGTTGTCAGCAACGTGATAGGTTTGAAAGATGCAGCAGTTTATGGTGTCGAGGTAATCAACGATGAGAAACTGACAATATTTCGCAAGGGAGGATAGAAACAATATTTCCATACATTTTATACGTTGGCAGGTGCCTAAAGTCGAAGGGAAAGCTGGAATGGCCGCCATTTACGATCCAAATAATACTCTAAACATCAAAGAAATGGCGGACGGCGTGAAGAAGTCGCTCCCAGCGTATGCCAGGCCTCTCTTCGTTAGAGTTCTGTCGGAACTGCCGATGACTGGCAAGTATAGCAATCGATTATGTTTCTGAAACGTTTCAGACACAATAACTGAAGTACTTTGCCTCCCCAGGTACGTTCAAGTTGAAGAAAAAGGATCTCCAGCAAGATGGCTTCAATATTAAAACGGTAACGCTCGCATTTTATGTTATTTTTTATTTACGCGCGAATCATATATCGCGTTACACGATTTCGTTTGCAGATCACGGATCCGGTTTATTTCCTCGATCACACAGGCGCCTACGTGAAACTTACAGAACAGCTTTACAACGATATCATCGAGGGAAAAGCTCGGATATAATCATTTAGTAAAAAAGTTTTGAACAGAAAAAGAAAACCCGTAATTCAGATTTTGTACAATTTCTATTTATTTACAAGAACACGGAGCGAATTGAGAAATTCTACCAAACCGAGAAACGAAGAACGTCGCATTTATACCTATATATTTTTACACGTATCTTCTTCTATGAGACGATTCCAAGCAGCAGAATAAAATTATACAACATATAGGTTTAGCAAACACACGTTAAAGAGAAAAAAGAAAAATATCCGTGAGAAACGTTCGACCTCCATAACTCGTAGTACGTTAAGAATCTTGTGTATAGGATTTCTTTAAATTCCTTAAACACGATTGTAGATACATTTTGCTAGACAAACTCCTAGAGACTAAGACTTCAAATTATTTTTTAAGGAAGCGATACGCACAGACGACTGTAAAGCAACACTGTATCCAAAGTGGAATTCTGCGTTATAGATTAATAAATTGTTCCCTGTTAAGAAACGTTGCGATCATTTCGATGAACCTTAATGTTCCGGACACCCAGTATCGACTTCGACGAGATGCAGACCGTTTCTGCGCAGTCTCCGGAGTCCAGTGAATCACGTTGTTATCAAAGTAGCGTCCGAGTTACCGTTCTGCACAATCTACGCTCTATGATCGAAACTAACCATTCGATATAAGAAATATTATCAGAAAACTTGATACTCTACGAGCATTCCTCGGTGGAAATCGTAGTTCGATCTCTCCGCTGGATCGTACATCACGGTGAAACTGGTTTCTATTGATAATGGACGTAAATTACAGGATAGAGATCGTCACTATCAAACAGTTCCCGTGAACGTGCACACGGTTGGTCGCTCTAAGACGATTAGATAACGCTTATTGTCGCGACAATTGGAAAAACACTCGCTACAGTGCTGCTACCGAGTGCGTGAATTCGCGTAATAGACAACGCGAATACTCGTTTTCCAAAATAAACTCCGCCATATATGATACAGATGAAAAGACGTTGATTTAAGCCGATTTATCACCGATTCGCTCCGATTTTATCAACTTTCAACGTTGCAACATTGCTCGAACGCGTACTCTAATCACTCCGTTTGTTTTCGACGTTGTTGTGTTTACATTCCAAAAATCCCATGAGCTCTGGATCTTATCGGACGTTATCGTGCACCGAATTTAACCGTCGTAGAAGATTCTCGCGTCTCTGGTGAAATAGTCGATCGCGCGATAGCTAGCGGCTCGTCGTTCGAAAACCGTGTATCACAAATGGGCAACGAGAAGTTCGAGTTTGCTATAGATCGCGGTGGAACGTTCACGGACGTGTACGCCAGGTGTCCAGGCGGCAAAGTTCGAGTGATGAAATTGCTGTCGGTGGATCCCGCAAACTACGAGGATGCACCGCGCGAAGCAATCCGACGAATCCTCGAGCAGGTATTAACGATTTCCCTCCGCGACTTGGACACCGACCTCTGACACGTTGGATGATTTCAGGAAACCGGACGAAAGATCGCTGGACTGATCGACGCCTCGTCGATCTCGTGGATCCGAATGGGCACGACGGTAGCGACGAACGCGTTGCTCGAGAGAAAAGGCGCGAAAATGGCGTTGCTGATAAACGAGGGCTTCAGAGACCTCCTTTTTATAGGCAACCAGGCTCGACCCAACATATTCGACCTGGTTCGTATTTTACAATCAAAGCGTTAACGTACCACGACTCAATTAAATTTAAAATTGCATCGATATTCAGTCGTTCGTATTAATAAAACTTAATATGAAGTTTCGCGACTGTTTGAGGTACAGAACGTTTTTCTTTTCCCAGCAAGTGGTCACGCCGGAAGTCCTGTACAAGAAGGTGGTAGAAGTTGGGTGCAGAGCGATACCAGCCTCGCCCGACAAGTGTCGCTTGGACACTAAAAATTGGCGAAGGGTGAAGGGTTCCACCGGCGAGGATTTGTTCGTCACGCGTGAACTCGACGAGGAAAGGTTGAAGAAGGACCTGGAGGAGCTGAAACGAACCGGGATCGAGAGTTTGTCGGTGGTTCTAGCTCACAGCTACATGTCAGTTACCCTAAATAGACATTATTATCGATCGTCAGGCCCTAGGGACGCTTCAATTCGTCTCGTTTTCGATCTAGGTTCGCCGAACACGAGCTCAGAGTCGGTGAACTGGCGAGGTCGGCTGGTTTCTCGCAGGTGTCTCTTTCCCACGAAGTTATGCCTATGACGAGAATCGTCCCCAGAGGTTTCACAGCCTGCGCGGACGCGTACCTGACGCCCCACATTAAACAGTACCTCCAGGTATCGTTTTCTAACATCATTATTTTTTTCTTCGAATAACAGTGAATCGTTTCAGAGCTTTTCGTCGGGATTCAAAGACAAATTGGAAAACGTGAATGTATTGTTCATGCAGAGCGACGGTGGATTAACCCCGATGAATTCGTGAGTGAACGTTCTACGGAATAGCAATTACGATCGAACTCGCATTGAAATCTCCGAACAATGCTTTCGTCCGCGCTATTTCATCGACGTTGTGCGTTTGTGCATTCGTTACCGACAACTGTCGGTGAATTAGCGACAATGAAAACACTGTGATCTCGATGGAAAGCAGGAACGACCCAATCGTCGCGTCATTTTGCACAGATTTAATGGCTCCAGAGCCATTCTCTCCGGTCCCGCTGGCGGTGTCGTTGGCTACGCGATGACCACCTATGGCAAGGAAACTAATCTGCCGGTGATTGGGTTCGACATGGGTGGCACTTCGACCGACGTGAGTCGTTATGGTGGTAGTTACGAGCACGTGTACGAAAGCACCACGGCGGGGGTCACGATACAAGCAGCTCAGGTATTGAGAGTCTTTAATTTTCCGCGTTTACACATTGCCGACTTGGTAAGCTTTAGCTTTTTAAGCTTAGCCTGTTGGCTAAGGAGAGAAGGCTCTATCAAATTTTTACTTTAAAGTATCCGTTCGAACACGAACGAGCTTATCGTTGGTCAACAACGTGTTAAAATTCACAGCCGCGCGAAGACCGGCATTCTGCGAAGAAAGCAAGATTATTTTGACACGCGTCACGAAAATTAGCACGTTTCGTTTTTCATACAAAGACCAGCACGTTTCAGTTTGCTAAGTAAAAAAGCATGTTTCATCGTTTCTTGCGGTCTTTCGCCACGAAACCTAATACACCGTTTATATGAAAAATGGTGGAAGCGGACCTTCTCAACGACCCAACGAGTTGAATCGTTCGATGTACTTGAATTAATTTCGCCACGAAATTGGGTTGAAGTTGGACGTGAACACAGTTGCGGCAGGAGGTGGATCGATGCTTTTCTTCAGGTCGGGTCTCTTCGAGGTCGGGCCTGAGAGCTCAGGGGCCCATCCAGGACCCGCGTGCTACAAGAAAAACGGTCCTCTGGCGGTCACCGACGCGAATTTAGCCCTGGGGAGACTGTTGCCCGAATACTTCCCAAAAATATTCGGTCCGAACGAAAACGAACCCTTGGACAAGTTCCGCACGATGGAGGCGTTTCGAGCGCTCACCGATCAAGTAAATAACGTTTTCATTCTACCCTTTCTTCGATTCTTTGGGGCCTTAATATCATCGAGAATCAACTCTGGTTTGTAGATAAACGAATTTCTAGCGAAAGAGGGTCACAAGTCGAAGGGCACGATGACGATCGAGGAGGTGGCGATGGGATTCATCAGAGTCGCCAACGAAACCATGTGTCGGCCAATACGAGCTCTGACGCAGGTAGGAAATTAATTTCTATGTCCGTTTATTCGTAAATAATATTCTGTCATTGAAGGCAAAGGGCTACGACACTTCCCGCCATGTTTTGGCGTGTTTCGGGGGCGCGGGTGGACAACACGCGTGCGCCATCGCTCGATCCCTCGGTATGGGAACCGTTTTCGTTCACAAATACGCGGGAATTTTGTCCGCCTACGGAATGGCTCTGGCCGACGTGGTGGAAGAAGCTCAGGAACCGAGCGCGGAAGTCTACGAGAAAGGTACGTTCGCCGGAAAATTCTGTGATCGTCGATACTAATTGATATTCAACAGGATCGTTCGCGCGCTTGGACGAACGCTTGGACGTCCTCGAGAAGAAAGTTCGTAGGAAATTGTTGGCCCAAGGGTTCGAGGATTCTCGCATAATCACGGAGCCATTTTTACACTTGCGATATCAGGGAACGGACTGCGCTTTGATGTGCACCCCGAGTAAAAAAGGCGATGAAAAAGATGGCACGAGACACGGCGATTTTATCACACCGTTTCTGGAAAGGTGAAACTTCTGACGCGAGAAACGGGAGAGTGAAACTAATGATGTTAATCGTGTGTTCGGTCAAGGTATCAGACAGAATTTGGTTTCACTATGCCCGATCGAAAGATCCTGGTGAACGATCTGAGAGTGCGAGGGGTGGGGAGGACAGAGGTGGAGGAGGATTCGATTTTACCGTCGTCCACGGAGCCTCCGAGGTTGGAGAAGGCAAGTAAACCCAAAACGATCGTTTTAAAACAATTAATGACCCGCCAGAAGATCATCGAACCGCGAACTTCCTTCCAGACCACGATGGTGTACTTCGAGAATGGTTATCTGGACACCAAAGTGTACCAATTGGAAAATTTATCGCCTGGCCACGTGATACACGGGCCAGCTATTATAATGGACAGCCTGAGCACCCTCCTGATCGAGCCTGATTGCACGGCATCGATCACCTCTCGCGGCGATGTCAAGATTACGATCGGTCAAGGCCTGAAGGCAGAGGTCACGACCGAGTTGGACGCCATTCAGCTCAGCATTTTCTCCCACCGTTTCATGAGTATCGCCGAACAAATGGGCAGGTAGATCGACCGATAAGATGCATTTAAGAGAACCTTGCAAGTTCCTGAGAGCTTTATAAAATCGATAACCCCGTCCCCCAAGGATTCTTCAGAGAACCTCCATCTCCACGAACATAAAGGAACGTTTGGACTTCTCCTGCGCGGTATTCGGTCCTGACGGAGGGTTGGTCTCCAACGCACCCCATATACCGGTCCATCTGGGCGCCATGCAAGAGACCGTGCAATATCAAATGAGGGTTTTCAAGGGCAAATTCACGCGAGGCGACGTGATCCTTGCTAATCATCCCTCCGCCGGCGGATCGCATCTTCCGGACCTCACCGTCATAACTCCTGTATTCTACAAGTACTTATCTTTAATAATTTCGCAACAGGAATGCAACTGTTTCATTAACTCTATCATTAATAATGGAGTAATGACCTGAAACAGTTGCATGGACCAGCTCGTAGGTAGCAAGCTAATTTAGATATTTTCCTTCATAGTCATTGTAGGGTTGAAACTCTAAAAATTTTTACAGGGACGTGGAAAAACCGGTGTTCTTCGTGGCGAGCAGGGGGCACCATGCTGATATAGGTGGCATAACGCCTGGATCTATGCCGCCACATTCCACTACTTTGCATCAGGTGAATTTATATTCGTATTTTCCTGATTTAGGGCTAGTTTATACAATATTATATTCTTTTACAGGAAGGAGCAACTTTCAAGAGTTTCTTATTGGTGCACAAGGGCGTGTTACGCGAAAAAGAACTGATAGAAGAATTAATGGCCCCAGGGAAGATTCCAGGGAGTTCCGGAACCAGAAACCTGGCCGACAATCTGAGCGATTGCAAGGCTCAGATCGCAGCCAATCACAAAGTAATTTTCACTTATAATAAAACATGTAATCATTAGTTGTACTTTACATTAATAAAAAAACTTCCTTTGCCCAGGGCTCATTGTTGGTGAACGAATTGATCGATATATACGGTCTCGAGGTCGTCCAAGCGTACATGGGTCACATTCAACATAATGCAGAAGTTGCGGTGAGGGATATGCTGAAGTCCGTGGGAAGGAAGCTTCTACAAGATACCGGAAGTACCACTGCGACTGCAGTGGATTACTTGGACGACGGGAGCCCGATTAAATTCGCTCTGAACATCGACGTAGAAAAGGGCGAGGCAGTTTGCGATTTCACGTAAGCTTTTCGCACCGATTACGAGTCGAAATAACGCGATCGACACGAAAATATTGCGACTTTAATTATTTTGAATTAAAGTGGTACCGGATACGAAGTGTGGGGCAACTGCAACGCGCCTCGAGCCATCACTCTTTCGGCGTTGATCTACTGTCTGAGGTCGATCGTTGGTCGAGACGTTCCTTTGAACCAGGTAGAGTTAAAGAAAATAAATTTTAATAGACTTCATTTAGACGAGGTTACGAAAGTAAGTACTACGAGAAGTTTTAAGTTATGTAAACAATTTAATGGTTTTAGACTGGCAGTCGACGCGTTAACAATAATTTTTTTTGTAATTTTTGTCCATTGTCAGGGCTGTTTGAAACCCGTCCAGATAATTATACCCAAGGGTTCGCTCCTGGACCCGTCGGAGGAAGCTGCCGTGGTCGGTGGGAACGTCCTCACTTCCCAACGCGTGGTCGACGTAGTTTTGCAAGCTTTTGGAGCTTGTGCAGCATCGCAGGGCTGCATGAACAACGTGACACTGGGCACCGAAGAATGGGGATACTACGAAACTGTCGCTGGCGGCAGTGGAGCCGTAAGACGTCTCTGAATTGCAATTTAAAAGAAATTAAAATAATTTATAACTTTCTTTTTGAGTCTCAAACTGTATACAACTGTTAAAACAATTTTTATTTAATTCTATGAGACCTACGGTTCAAATTATTATGTACTGGGATTGAAAAGGGACCAACGTGGGACGGCAGGGGCGGAGTGCATACGCATATGACCAACACTAGGATCACCGATCCAGAAATATTGGAACTTCGATATCCGGTTGTTCTCGATAAATTCTCTCTTCGTCCAGGAAGCGGAGGGGCCGGCGCCCACCCTGGCGGCGACGGTGTCATCCGTGAAATAACTTTCAGGCAATTAAACCGTACCAACACAATAAAAGTGCACAGGGTGGCTCGTAATTGCATATCAATATTTTAGATCAGACACGACGAACTCGTTCTTCCCCCGCGGCCAATTTCAATATTGATACTGTACCGTGGCCAGCGAAACGATGATCGTTTCAACGGAATGAAAAATATTTTAAACGCGATTCGGTGCTCTGACTTAACTTTTCAAGACGTGCATTCGAGCGCCCGTCGTTTCTAGTTTACAGTCTCTTAATTACAGGGCACCGATGATGCTGTCTGTATTAACGGAAAGAAGAGTGCACAATCCGCCCGGTTTGGCAGGAGGATCGGCTGGACAACGCGGACGGAACACGCTGAGAAGGGCAGACGGTAGAATGATCAACTTAGGCCCTAAAACTGCCGTGCCAGTCTGTCCAGGGGTAGGAATTATGTCGATAACGCCTACTATTTTATAACGAGCCATCGTCGATCCCACGGGGCGTAAATATAAATTGTATACGATTTTACGCCGCGCTGTAAAATCGAGCGATAAAATTCAAAAGGTAAATTGCAAAAATCATTGGCGCCGAAGGAACCTATTCGCGGTTTACGTTGTCTCGTAAACATTTTATCTCGGCGTATACGATCTGCCAATCCGCGACTCGGTTGCGTGAAAAATCTACATCTAATCTAAATCTAAATCTACGTCCACAGGATACCTTCATCCTGGAGACTCCTGGAGGCGGTGGGTACGGCTTCCCCGGGACAGAGGCTCAGTTGTCGCAAAGAAATCTCAAAGGATTCATCGAACGTGGAAGCGTCTTCGAATATCGAAAAGCACAGGAATCCGTATAATCGTCGTTCACCGAGAAGAGGATGGAATATAAAGAGTTGTTTCTGTAGCTTCGTTGTGAAATTATGATATAATAAAAATCATTGTTTCTAATGCTATGACGACTGTTCTAACCCCTCCCAAAACTCTTCGCGAAATTCAACGTCGGATCGATGAGACGATACCGTTCAATTTCTCTTCTCAATTATGTATTCTGAAATTTCTTGATGAATCGCAGCAGGTGAATCAAATTTACCGAAACTAACATCGATTTGCACGCTTCATTGGACACACGGCGCACGATGGCTCCTGTTCCATTTCCGGTCGCAGTAATTGCTGGCCGAAATATCGCAGTCCAATGCATGCACACACATCTCGAAACTTCCGATTGGATTTCCATTTGCTAGGCGGATCTGAACGCTTCTTAGACGGTTTTATTGTCCACCTAATGCTCGTGATTTTGCAATTAAGCAGGCGCGATGAACCGTTTTGCGTTCAAAGACCGAATTCCCAAATTTCTCAGACGGTCGCGTATTGCTTCTTGCGGAATCAATTTTAACCAAATTATACCAGACTGGTTAGGTTCTTAACTGGCGATACAATTAAGTACAGAATCAAAGTCTCCTCGTATTATATTAATTTGTCGAAGACAAATGGTGATCGTCTAATTGCGATTTCTAAAGCAGGAAGATAATTAAAAAAGTGTGCGTATAGCCAAGGTATTTCGTACGGGAGATTTATAGAAAACGAGTCTGCTTTCTTTTTTTCGTAACCATTAAATGCAAATGCTAAGGGAATTGTTATCGATGCGAGGCGGCGCAATATCGAACAAAAAAAAAAGAAAAAAACGAGTCCGCTTTCCCATTCTTGCGGATTTCTGCACAGGCGGAGGGCTTTCCTTTGTGCTTGGCTCTTTTCACGATGGAAGACGCCCAGGGCCAAGGAACTCCCGTTGCCACGGCATTAAAATGCAACACAGCACGCGACGTGTTACGGTTCGTTCACAATTAGCTTGTCTGAATGAGCGGCTGATCCACGCGGTTGTACGTGATGGCCAGTAAAGAACCAGAAACGCGATGGGAACGTTGCTTTCGTGGAAGACGAGCGGCAGAGTTTCCTTTGGTCCGATGAAAAAATGCCAATCACGACGCACAAGGGACTCTGATTGAAAACATCGGAACAGCCTGACGCCGGATCGAGACTTCTGTTATCACCTTTACGCGCGGATTTGACGAACTTTTCAACCGTGAATTTTATTAACTCGCCTCGCGGACAAATGGAAAATACCCGAGTCTGCCTTTTAAAAATTTATATACAATTTTTACTGAATTTGTAAAGGACGCAAAACGACGGACGAAACTTATTTTATATTTTTTATCCCGTAGTTTCTACTTTCAGTCCATAATACCGCGCTCAGCATGTTTCAAACAGCAGTCGTTTCGGTTGATCGCGAAAGGGCGCAAGGATCAGAGACAAGTACGTTATGATCGGGAAACGATAAAGTTTCGGTGAAAATTTTACGAATGTCCCGGCTCCCGCGAAAGAGGCAGCAGAAAAGTTGCATGAAAAACGATGACAGTTCGGGCAACTTTCGTCCCCTCTTTCGTTCTATCGTCCCTGTAAAGTTATATCCTTTCGATACGCGCGCGTGCCTCGCCCTACGGTAAAACCGATGCTCGTTTTTCCAGAAATCCTGCTGCCGTTGTAAGAAAATTTCATACGGGACCGAAAATATTTTCCGACGTCGATCGTTCGGGCGTTTCCTCCCTGTGGCGTCCTCGAGACGTCTGTTAATCCGACGGACAGGCCCATCTGTGTTTGTCTTGCCCGTCGAACGATCCCATCGATACCCCAAAATTCCATCCATCCATCAATTCGCGGGATCGAGACGATTCCACGTCCAGACTGTGCAAACTTCAATTAGCCAACGATTACGCCCCGCAACTTTCGTCGATAATTCATCGTCGACGCGATAACTCTTCTCGAAAACACCTGTCAGATCGTGCTATAAAACACCGATTTCGCGAGTACGATTCACAGATCCAGCTACATTGGCAGAGATCACCGATCCCAGCAAGATGACAACATTCGCGACGTCCAGGCTGATCATCCTCGCTGCGTGCTACGCAGTTTGCACCTTCTCGCCGATCTACTGCGACGACCACGGAAATGCCACGAGCCTGGAATCTAATCAGGACTCGTTTCGCCATGGACGAGTAATTAACCCGGAGGGCGAAGCTACCAACGCGCCCGGCAACCACGGCTTTGACGAACTTCTGCAACTTCTTCGGACGAACTTGGACCCGGTGAGTATTTCCCCGTACACCACAATGCACGCTAATTATGTTCCGCTGGTCGTACGGAACTTTTTCCGCGGAGGATGATTATTATTATTATTCCTGTTAGAAATAAAATGTTCTTCGACGTTTCGAGACTGTACGCGTGTAACCAAATATACATAAATTAAAAAAACGATGACTGACGTTCGAAGACTCTTTCAGAAACCCGTTGCACCGAAGGAAGTTTCCGTGGTTGACGCGACCCAGGACACCCCGAACGAGGATTTCACACATCCGTCGGCTATTACCGGTCTGAAGAAGAACGTCGTTGGAAGCAGGCCCCTAGGTTTGCACATATTGAATCGGCGATCGCTGTTCGACACGCAAGAAAGCGAAGCTCCGCGCGTCGGACACGCGCCGAATTCCGGATTATTCGAACAACCCCGCAATCTGAACAAACTTACCTCCGATCCACGAGCCGAGCCGGAACGCGAAGGAAATGAACGTTCCGCGATCTATCCCCGCGAACAGGAAGTTGAAGGTGATCGCAAACAGTTCAGACACGGCTACGGTTTATCCGCCCCAAGAAACGAGCAAGAACACCATGCCAGCTACGGACCTCATTCCGAGAGACAGAGTTTGGTACGTAGGCTACATTTCTTGATTTAAAACAGGGGTCGAAAGTAATATCGATGAAATTATCTGTATAAAGTAGTCTGTCGTTTGGTCTACAATAGTCCCTCGCTATAAGACGAAATGTCGGTCTTTCCAGATGATTTCTATCGAGAGATATTGGTTTTTAAAATTCTATGGATGAGGGATACAAAAGAGGCATTGATAACAATTGGGAATAATAATTAGAGCAAAATTCAAAGTCCCCAAGCTAATAAATTCCGAGTTTCCAAAATGAATTTCTCTGGAGAGTTAAAGACTGAGTTTATTGGCGCAGGTACATCTGCTGGATCTGTTCCGAAACAAACATTTAGAGAACCTGGGTTTGCCAATGCAGCCCATTAAGAAGCTTATTGATTTCGTGATGAACAAATTGGCCTTGAGACCTCCGAATTCTGACGTGGAGCAACATCAGGAAGTCAGACCACCGAGAAGATTATTCGACAAAGTACGGAATCTGGGGGACTTGGTGTTCCAAAGGCAGTAAAGCTTGACCTTTTTGGGTCTTTAAACTTTGACGCGTTAAAGTCGTGATCGTTTTCAGACAAGATTATTTCCAATATCGTTTCTCTTTAATGTCCGCTTGGTTGCTTTAATCCTTTCATTCTTAAATTACATAAAAGCTACATGGAAAAAGTATACCTTGGTATCTTTGTACATACTAGATGATAAATCGTGAAAATATTTCTACACTTGATTGCAATTGCGTGTAAATCTACAAATATTACAAGTTATTGTAACCAACGGGACATACGGCTCAAATAAATGAAAGTATCATGATAAATAAATATGTTTGGTTTGATATCCTTTACCTTCCGCTGAAACCACGAAACAAGCATACCGAGTTTCGAGAGGATAAATGCAATCGTGTGCATAACTATTTGCTCCGTGTATCAATACGCGGTGAAATAAAATAGTGTGTATTTTTTGCTTGCGATGGCAAAACTTTTATCGAAATCGTTTTTTATTGTATCTCTCTATTTTCAATGAAATGCGGGGAACAAAACCGTTCCGGGGTAAAAATGTTTTGTTACGGTAGAAAAAAAACAAAATAAAAGTATAGATTATTTTGTTCGATCATACGTTTTGTTTTATTGAAATAAATAGATCGACGGTGGAGTTGGTTGTTTCATCGACGTTTGTGTTTTCTTAATCCCGTTCGAATAAGTAAACTGTCGGGGGGATCGTCGAATTCATTGTGCAAAAAGACGCGAAAAACCGAGGAAAACTGTCGAGCTTAAGCCATCTCGGAGAACAGAGACGGTTTCGAAATAAAACCCAGCCCGAGGGATACTTTCGCGAAGAAACGAATCGTGTGCTAAGAAACAGAATTGTGTGGTTCTTACAGAACGCGTCTACCGTTCAGCGGGATCTTCCGACAAACAGTTAGCAAAATGTCAACGATAATTAAACGAACGTACCGATAAATCGATCGTACGGACGCGAATTAGACCGTCATTAAAGGATATTATAGAGGATGGACACAAAGGTAATGACAGCTGGCTATCGAATACCTAAACAATAGTTAGCCTTTCGAATATTGTCGATTCATCGTCTGGTTCGTGTTCCTTAATTAATCACGTTCTAATACACAATGCATGCTTGACGAGCAGATCCGTTACGAGTCAATATCGTTCTATTTATCCATTCGCATAAAACTTTCGCTTATTAAAATTAATTGGCTCGAATCTTGGGCGGATACAATCGAACGGGATCAATTAATATATTCGTATTATTGATTATATTTAATTAACGTTATCTTGCAATTATTAATTTATGCGAAATGTAAAGGCTGTTGGAGCGTACCTGACCAATGCAATTTTTTGCTCGCTGGTCTACGCGCTGCGTCGCATTTCAATTTCAATAAATCCTGATATCGTCTAGCATAAAAAGATCGATTTTCACGGCGCGTGCAACCGCGTGGTTCGCGCATTTTTATAGACGACGAAACGACGGGGAAATGGCACCGATAATACGACCACCGCGATGGAAAATTCATCGAACAGACGTCGTGTATTTGTTTCGCTACCTTCGGTTTGGATTATTTTTCACGGATTACCCGCGTTTTGGTCGTAACTCCCTCGAACAGAGCTCGAAAGTCGGCTGTCTCGTTCATAGTGTCTACTCGAGAATTACTTTGCTAGTCGACCGAGGAAAAATCAAGACGCGAAAGATACCGCGGCTCGTAAAAACCGAAGCACCGACCTCGATTCTCGTAGCGAATCGATGCGCCCAGGCAGACCGGAAATCGCTTAATTTCCCGTGGCACGGCCGTTCGGCGTAATATTAGGATGTCCAGGGGACCCATTGCGCGGTTCAAACTCCTAATTCAGTGAACGATAACTACGGCAAAACTTGTTCAAAGCTTCGTTCTTAAAGGTTGGCGATACACTGCAGGGAACTTTGCTTCGGTTCAGGACAAAAGAATCGTTTCGAAACCAGCGAAACGATAGTTTGAACCGTCTAATTTCGCGCGAAGCTACGTCGTATATCAATTTCCAGGAAACTCCTGACACGGGCCGCGAGAAGTGATCGATTTGGCGCGAAACGACCCTCGCGTGTTAGGGTCGACGTGTATGAATCGCGCGGTGAAAGTAGCGTGCAAGGGATGCCGGGACGAAAGGAAAAATTGAGGAAGCGGCTAGGAAAAATGACGGTGTCTCGAATAACACGAAGCCGCGGAAAATCTCGTGCCTCCCTTGCTCAGCCAGAGGGAGGGACGTGCGTACGCGCGGCGTTCGTGGCCAGAATAGAAGTGGAAACTCGCGTAGCACGGCGAACGACAAAGGGGTGGTCACCCTCTGTCGGTGGCACGTTACCAACGGAACCACTGACATAAATCGTATTCCTTCCTATAACACTGCCGCGTGCAACGCTACTGGGTGCTTCAGACATATATAAAAATACTTGAGAAGCTATAAAATAGAGAAAGCCATTATTTACACACTAGTAATTACGCAAATTCATTAAATACTTCTTTGATTATGAAGCGTCAAAGTAAATGACAAAATAACCATAGAAGACAGCACAAAATATGGTAGTTTTTATAGTCATCGGATAGGGGATGAAATGCCCTTTAAAATGAGCGTTCGAACAAGTAGATAGCATTATTAGTTCCGGAGATATAGCGATTTTAGTTTCAAGTCGATGCGGTGGCTAGTTATGGAGATATAAGGGTGCGAAGCCGTTTGTTTACATCACGAGATCAATGGCCGCACGTGACCGTAGTAAGTAAACATTACGTCACTCAGTCACTCGGTTAGTAGGTCATCGTGCGAGCGAGAGGTCCGGCGCGACGCGTCAGACGGAGACAGAGATAGTCCAAATTAAACAAAATTACCTTTTACATAAATTACGATATCTCCGAAACGGAAAGTCGGATCGTCAAAAACCAAAAACCGTTTTGAAGGGGAAGCCTTGCCGCTTCTAACAGTGGCTTAATTATTAATAAAACACTAGTAGTTTCGGAACTGCACGCGTCTAAAGTTTAACTACTTTTAATACGGTTGTTAGACTGTGGAAACAAGATTTTCAATATGCTAATAAATTATTCAACTGGTCGTGGTAGATTTAGCGTTAATGACTTGAGCGTGAATGTCCCGGTATGTTAAAAAGAATATCCGATTTCGAAATCGAATAGTATTGCTCCTCGAACTGACTAAAAAAACGTTTTTACGGGTATCGAGTTCATTTTATTTCGGACGATAGAGGAAAATCTACTTTACATGTGCCTCGAATTTCAAACCGAGCGGTATATTGGTTCCCGAAATTTTATGTCAACCAGTTTGAAAAATGTCATTTACAGAGAAACGAGTTTCAAGTTTGGTATATATTAATTCCTCAAATTTCACACTATTTTCACGACTCGAGTGTTCAAGGAAACCAGTCTTTCTTCATCTCCGAACCGAGAAAACCCCTTAAGAACGGACACTGAACTCTAGATACATCTTACTTCGGATCATCTAGCCTTTTCCACGCCTCGCAGTCCCTAAATTGCCATCCCGCTTCTCTGTGTAGTAAAAGGGACAAGTTCGTTTCAAGTACAAAGTATCTCAGCTTCTCGAAAGAGTTTCGTCGTGAAGTGGAAAAGAATCGAAAAAAAATCCAGGAAGAATTTACGGCGTAATGGGTGTATCACCGAACTGAGACGCCGGATGTTGAATTTTAAACAGAGTTAGACTCCTCTCGAGGCGATCGCGCGAAAGTTGAGGAAAGTTGATCGACGTACGTAGTCCCCGTGTCTCGTGGCGTACGCTCGAATCGCCTCGTTTGAATTTTTCTACTCGACGACGAGCAACCTTCTCGAGCCATTCCGGTGTTTGCTCAATATTAGAATGGCCCTAGCGTAATGACGTAAGGGGAGAACGAGCGAGGCGACTGCTCGAGAAGAACCAGCGAGATGTGTTTGCTGGTCTTGGCGAGCATTGTCTCGTAATGGTATGCGAAACTCTTTAGAACTTCTTTCGAATTTGGGTCGCGCGACAGTGCAGCCGTTTCACGCTTTAAAGTTAACCGGTTTGCAAAATCTATCCTCGATTACGGAAATCGTTCGACGCAATCTTGGCCAAAGTTCAACGTGGAACTCCACATATCACCTTTGATCAGTCAAATTACGTTTACAAGTTAGGCCAACGATGAAATTCTACTCGATACAATCGATAGACATTGGACGATCGTTTCCATGAGAATCTTGCACATTAAAATTTCCCCGAAGGTTAAGTTTACGACGATTTAATCAATTGCAATGTCGAGAGTATCATCGATACTTAAAATATCCAAACGTTTGTCTAATAGTTGCAAAGCTCCGAACAAAGAACAGAAAGATTATGGTTTTAAAATAAGGGAACTGATGTTCAAATGGTCGGGCTACAACAAATATGGACTCTATAGCCACGATGTATTCAACTACACCGACCCGTTTGTAAAAGAGGCCCTCCGTCGGTTGCCGAAGAACGTGCTGGACGCCAGAAATTTTAGGTATTTACCTGAACGCGCACGTTCGTTAATCCTCGGTAATTTTGATGACGAATTTCCAGCGCCGCGAGAATATCTCGTTGACACGCATATTTTACTCGCGGCGAGCTCCATGAAACTATGTAACACCCCCAATTCCTGTTCTGGAATTGGTACTTATGCAATTTGCCCCTACAAACTAACAGTGAGTTTCATTCGGATTAAAATTGTTCGAGAAACGCAGATTGAAAGCTAAAGTTGCGTCTGGTATCTAGTAATTTCTAATAATCGAATGTGTCTTTAAAAAATATTGAACGAATCGCAGAAATACTTTGTAATTTGCCTTCGATGCTCTCTCTGCGCAAATTAATAGGAACTATTTGCATTTAGAGGCACACAGTTCGTCAAACTTGAGTTTTACACAGAGAATTCATGCGGGCTGGGTTCGTCGTTTCTACTCCAAGGTACAAGATACCATTATTATAAAAGAACACGATTCAACGTTCAGTGGCACGATTATGCACTGAGAAATTGAATTGTAAAAGAAATCGAATCTATCGCAGATAGATGGGGGACATTTTGTTCGAATAATAGAAAAGATCAAAGTAAAGCGTTTGTATTAAGTGTCCCGTGATTTCCAGGATAATACGATCGATCCAAACGGACTTTCTGAAAACGTTTCTGCCCAAGGAGAAATGGATCACGTACGAGCAGGATTTGGAATACCGATATCTCGATCCGTATCTGAAAGAAATCGAGGCGGAGAGAATCGAGATTTACGAGTTCGGCTGCGTTAACTACACGGAGGGCGAGTGGCCTGCGGGCGAACTGAAATAAAACGGGTCGCGGACAACCATCCCCTCCTGTTCTCGTTGTGAAATATGCATGAGGGATGCAACAAAAACGGACACGCTGAAAGAACTTTGAAGGATGACCGGCGCAAGGCGCACAACCGCGCTCGCTTCGACGAAATTCATGCGAACGCGATGCATCTGCGACGATCAATGGGAGAATGAGCATCTATCTTCCGCGAATAATGCCACGGTGCCGATAACAGTAATAAAAAACCGGCAATAATAGTAAAAACGTTGTCGTTGCTGATTTGTCACCGATTAAAGCCAAATAGATCTATTCGACGCGCAATAAACATGAAAATCAAACGATCCCTTCCATTCTGAGATTTATTAGGGATGGAAAAATTTGTAAAATCCTAGTGATATTAGAAATTATTTTATCTTTTATCTTCGTGTTTTCTTCTGGTGACCACGATGGATCTATTTCACGCGACCAAACTCTGCCGTTGCTTTCAGCCAGTAAATAGACACGAAATAAGATCATATATTCATACTGAAAAGGAAGTTTCGAGAAGGTAGGTTATTTTTTCACCGGCTATTCCGGGCGTAAAACGTTAAATATCGCGGACACGTTCCAGAAATCAACTTCCCGCGCATTCAACCCGAGGCTGTAAAGTTCTTTTGATCGCCATCCTCGTCTATTTTACGCCGGCTAGACGTCTACTGTCGCCGAGCAGAGAACACGCACGTTCGAAGGGAATGACACGAATACTGGCACGCCAGTTCTTCACGATATCTTCGTTATCTCGTAGCCTTAATTATGGACCGTGCATTCAAGTGGCCGCCGCGGCAAGGATGTCACTCGAGATTTGAAAGTTGCTTCTTCGAGTGCATCGCGTTGCGGACGGTGGCTTCAAGGAGCTCTTCAAACTCCACCCTGACCTAGACAGGATGCCCCCGGTTCGCTGGTGTTCAAACGTAGCTGGCAACCGCAGAACGCTTCCGCAATTGCACGTTTGTCTTTATGGCCAGACATTTCCTCGTAACTCGAGTTCATTAAGACGAGAATATACATACGCTAAGTTCGGAAAACCTCGGTTAATTAACAGTTAATTATCGGCGACACGCTCTTCCACTGCCCGATTCCTTTTCTGTACACGCAAGTTTCCACAAAAATAACATTCCTGAAAGCGTGACCGAGTGTCACCGAACTCACGAGTCGAAAAAACCGAATAAAAACAGATATCAGAAGTTTTCAAGAACAAAGGAAGGCCCCTGTATGCCCCGAATGAAATTAATTACGAGCATCAGTCTCGAAGCTTGTTTGCGCGATAAAAGGGTGCAGTTAACGCGTATATTAATTACTGTATAACCGAGATTTAAAATTTCCTCGTTGAATTCGACAGTTTCGCAAACTTTCGCCGACGAGCGGATCAAAGCAAAAAAAAAAAACGCGCCACTGTGTTTCGCCGCTGATCTGCTCTAAAAGAAAAAGTGCCACGCGGAAACTGTTCCCGTCGTTCGAAAAGCAAAAAACCGTGTCTAATTTTTCGGTGGCGCTCGGCTTGTTTTAATACACTTAGTCCCGCGTCGCGTGCATCGATCGTTCCTCTCTTTTTGTTCAAACGTTAATGGTTATAACGTACGGACGCAGTTTTTACGAGGTAAAATGTCTCGCGGAAAAATGAAGCTTTATCGTCAAAAATCGGCCGATCCAATTTCAACGGAAACGTTTAAAATATTCCTTCGGGTTCTAGGTAACCCAATATCTTATTCGTGACTTGTAATTTTTGGTCGTGCAACCGTTGCTGAATTGCTGAGTGCGCCAGTGGCCAGGAAAGGGGCCCACGAAAATGAACGGAGGGGAGGTGAATAATGGCCACCGATGCTCGTCACTTTAATCGCGGGGAATTTCAATTAGCGAAATCGTGTCCGCGCCTGGACAAAAAGTTGGCGACTTCGTCGTACCCAAATGGCTTCCGCGGAGGCGAAAACGAATATCGGGATCATAATGTTACCGTAAACTCGACGAAAATGGGATTACGGCAATCCCGACCGGTGCTAAATAAAGCGTTCAATATCCGGATTCGCGCGCGATTGTACTTTACACAGTGGGAACGAACGCGTCCCGTTCATTCAGCCGGAAACAGAGAGGAATAATGTTAATTCCGCTCTACTCGAATACTTAACAAGCGCCGTTTTCAACAGGCAGAACTTCGCCCAAGCAACGAGGACCGATAACTCGATAGTTTTAACGACGTCGCAGCCGAGCTTCGTGAACGCAGTTTCGACTCCATCCGCCTCGTTTACCTCCCACTTTTATCCAATTCACCAGCAACGAAACGAGACGGAAATTTTAGGGTCGAAGACATTGTGATTTCATGCGATACCTTTTCAACGATTACAACGCCCGAGTTGTTCCAAGATTTAATTATAACGATTCCCCAGAAATCCTGGGCGCCTGGAAAGATCCGATTCCTTTTACAGACACACAAAATATTCATTCAAAGTTGATTCATTAATTTGGAAAATCGATTTCTTTTAAACTAATCTCTTTTTAGCGTTTCTGAACACCGTAAAGTATCGAGGAGTCTAAAAAACTGAAGTGGGAGTAAAGTTTTAACGGGGAGCAAACTTTCTGTTGCGTTTAGTAACAGCCAGGAATGTAATATGGCGGATGGCGTTCTGTTTAATGCAACAGTTGGGTCGTCGGAAATTCGATAGTACGAAAGAGCCTTTACCCGTTAGGTTTGTAACTTGCCGGGCTCTTGTAAGGGTTTACTCAATGCTATTGACTTTCCAAAGACCTTTGATTGTTAGTAGAGTTCCATCGAACTAAATTTTACTCGTAATCAGTACAGCGCGCGTACTGTTTTATTGAATTAATATTTCAGTAATATTGTTACGCTTTGTCCAGTGACCGTACAAATAACCAAATATCGAGAACTTTCTTGCTTTGAACCGTACGATTCAATCTCAATTTTACTGCTGATAGACATGTGAATATCGTGCAGTACAATGCTCATGGTTTTTTGTTAAAGCGTATCGTAGTCAAAGGGTTAAAGGGAACAGGAACTCTTTGCACAGGATCGTCGCAAAAACGCACAATTCTCTTTTTACACGGCAGATACGCTTCAAAGAACGCTGTCTAAAATACGACACATCAGCTATGATAAAACAAAGAATTTCTTCGATAAAGTCGACTGTTCAAACGGTGACGGTAACTATTCGTAATAAGGAAGCTTCCACAGAACAGGAATATTCAGATAAGCATACCTTTTTATTAATTCTATATATTACTTTTTACCGCCTTCTTATAGTTAAACGAACGTTTTTTCCATTTTCTTATCGAGTATAATTAATCCACGAATATGAATTACACCTGGTTTATCATTTTTTACGTGGCTCTTAAATTTTCTTGGATGAGCTCGTAAAACGACCTCACCCTATCGCCCTCCTCTTGTATACTTCCCCTATACACATACAATAAAGTCGTTAAATAAAAATAAAAACTTCACGTCTACTCGTAATCTACTTTTACCATCACTATTTTTTCTCAAAATAGAATCAGTTTTTTTTCTCTGGAAAGAGTAGTTATCTAGTTCGCAGTTTTAAGAAAAAATTTTGAAGCGATCCAAGCTTATGGTTATCGTTGCTTCTAACGTCCGTTGCTTGACTCGATTATTCGATTCCCCGTGCAAAACGATCGACGTTGTATGGCGGCAACGACGAAGTTGACGTGCAAACGCAATACAAGCAACGAAACTCTACAAACGCGATTATGTTGGACGGCGTGTTACCGAACGGCAACTTGAACTTTGACTTCGGTTTACGGTAACAGTTCATCGTTTTAGGCTCGTTTCCAAAGGTCGACGGGACTCATCAAAGTTTCCCCATGAAACTTCGATCTTCCTCTACGTAAACACTTGCGAAACTACGAAGGTATTTGCAGATTACGCGATCGATTAACGCGAAACGAGGCTTTGTTCGAGATTGGATCTAGTTGGATCTGCCTGTTATCGATGGATGGACCCTAACGGGATATATTCCGGTTGATGAAACCTGACAGGAGCGCTCACCTTCGCACCCTAATCAATCCAGCGTCTTGGCCCTCATCGAACGGATACCAAATTTTTAACGTAACTCTATCTTTCGTCTGCTCGAATATACTTTATTAACTGACAAGATGGCTACACTTCGCAGTCGACAATTTTCATTTAGAAGTCGCATTCAAAACGGAACGTAATTTTTAATTACGCGATAGTATAATTAACCATTGTTGACACGATGGAACAAGACTTTGTTACGTTATACGTTCCGTCGCTTCGTTTTGCGCCTCTTCGCGATCGCGTTGCATTCATGCTGCGATATTAAGAAACGGAGACGAAGGGAGACAGGTATTTCCTCTTGGGCGAACTAAATTTTTCCCGTGGAAAAAACAGAAGAGCCTCTGATTAGCTTCTTGTTCGAGGCGAAAGGAGGAACGGCGTATCGCTTTCGCGACGATGGAGGCAACAAACGCAAACAGGGGACTGAACAAGCATCTTAATTCTTGGCTCTCGAGTTAAAGCGAAACGGCTGGGAGTCATCGATCGCTCATTCGCGAGCTAATAACGTATTCCTAATTCATCCAACAAAGTAATTTAATCGAGAAAACATAACAGAGAGAAATCTGACCACGCTCGTGTAAAACGGTTAATTCGAAAAAACTCGAGGAAATAATAAAGGGAAATTAAAAACTTGGAAACGAAGTGGCACTCCCGTAAATTGGATTAAATTTGAAGCCACGCGTGGACGAGGAACCTATTATTTTAATCTTCCCGGTGGATCATTATACGGCAGACGATTTATTAAGACACAGAACTTCGTACTTCCGTCTACGTTCATTTGCATACATTGCAAAGTAGTTTCTTATTCCTGTAAACTCATCCGAACTTACAGAACGTTAATCAGGATGGAATTACGGGTCGGACACCGGTTAAAATTACCTTACGAAGCGAGTACGCGCGGCGAAGATTCCCAAGAACAATTAAACAACCGGAGAAGATTACTTTTTAATCATACTTCATCCCTATCGAGTGTTATTACTTGTCTTCGACAAGAAGTCTAATGGGCGCTCGTCTGCAATTTAATTTGCATAGCAAGCGAAACATACTAATTTATACGAGGGAAGTTGCAAAATAATATCCTCCCATCGAAGAATTGGAAATATAAATGCGAAGTTCGGTCTTGGCGATCGTACTTTTTCAATAATCTTCACAATTGGTGATAAATTAAAAGTAGCAACGCGAAGAAAAGTTTAATGGACATTTTTAATAGAAACAAACTTTTCATAGTCGAACAGACGTTTTGTTACAGGGTACGAATTCATCAGCGAGGCTGAGCGATCCATCGTATTATTGTTACACGAAATTATGTTTGAATACGACTCGAATGTGGGAGTCAACTGCTTAACGAACCTGCGGAAACAGGTATTAAGCGAATATAGTTCTCCAGCGTTGTTGCCTACAGCCTTATTGAAGTGTTTAGTAAAAGGTAGTTGACACATCCGAGTTCCAAATACGTTTCTGCAATCACTATATTCAATTATCAACAAATTAAACTGTTTAATTTATTAAGACAGACGAATGCAAGGTACTGATAACGTGCAGTCGAATTCGGATTAATAAGCCCCAGGCGACCGACAGAATTTGTTCGTTATAATCCTTTCTCGTTATATCAGCAATGAGTTCAATCTATATTATATATTTTTGTTAAATTTTCAATAACTTGATGTTCATTATTTGAAAAATTGAAAGCAAATAAGAGAATTATAATTCATCAAAATCACGACTACGCCTCGAGAGTTTTCGCTGCGAAAGCACGATCATTTTTCCCGTTAAATTTTAATAACAAGTAGCGAGTTTGGAACGTCAAAACAAATTCGTACAAAAATTAAACAGAGTTTCGTTCAAGTTTTGCCCGTGTATTCGTTAGAATTATCTCATACTTATAATTCTCGTATTGTAGAGAGATTCACTCGACACACTGTTCAAAGAAATATTATTAATTCGATAAATTGATGCTTTGATTACGAATGGTACCACAAGGGAAATAATGAATGCACAAACTGGATCGTTGGCTCTGATAGACCCACGTTGTTCTACGGTAAATCAAACTTTCCGGTTATGTACCAATTTTCTGTACTATTTAATAGCTATGTAATAGAGCAGTTTCTAGGGCCGTGAAACGTGCACGCAAAGCACACCATAGAGTGAATGGACTGTTTTGGATCGCGACGAGAAGAAAAAGTCCGGCGGTAATCAATTTCCGTGTCCGCCACAGAAGAAAACACTCGCCGCTGAAAAATCGTATTTATTTTCGGGGGGCGAAAATGAAACGAAAATATCGGTCACTTTTTCCCAGTCTCGATACGCGTTTTCGTCGGGCCGTGTTTGTTCTGCATTACATTTTTAATACCACCCGGTTTTCCGTCGCGTATGAATTCCCGCCGCGATCAAACGGCTCCGCGGGACTTTTCGATTCGCTGTGGAAATGTTTGCACCGCGAAATTCATTCATCACCATCGACCGATGGAAAATACCGCCCCGTAGGCCGTGTCCACGCATATGGAACGCGCACATGCTCGTATTTTGCGTAAATCGATAGTACAGGAACAATTTTACATCTTCATTATCATACTTTTAATTATAAAACTCTTTTCTCCGAAGTGCACACACTAGATCGACCATTCAATTGCAATTTATCAACAGACAATTCCAATCTGCTATTTCTTTCCTCGACGGTATTTCTACAGAGCAAAATTCCCCAGTGGCCGTCGTGGAGGGTGGTTTATTGCACCGTGACAAAGTTCCGTGTTTAATTTGAATAAGTAGGTTCGAAAGAACAGGACCCGGACCGGACACGTACCACGGAGCATCTCCAGCAGGTCAGCCGGATCAGGAGTACTTTGGGGGAACAATGGGGCCGGTGCAATTAATTCACGATCCCCGGGACGCGAATGCAATAACGATTGCGGGGGCACGAGTTTGCGTAAACAGGAGATCGATTCCGTTGGATCACGTTCCGCGACGGTTCGCGATACGAAGCCCGCCAAGTTGTGTGTTGCTCCCCCGAGTCCTGTCGGGTTTCGTCCCGGGTCTGTTATTAAAAATCGCTGGAACATATTATTGGCGAAGTTGGGCGGCGAAGTTCGTTTCAGGGACGGGGCGGTGGCAATCAGGATCCGCGCTCGCGGAGTCGGGCACGTCTTGGTCTTATTAGTTCGTTAATTTAATTATCTCGAAGCGAGAAAGCATTAAGCCCGCGCGCCTCGTGGGCCTGCGTGGGTTCGTGTAATTCAATTGTAACGTGCCTTTGCTGCGCCTACGAGAATTTCGCGACGAACCCAATCGATGCGAAAATTTCTCCCGCGATTTTCATACGTTCGCGTCTTTCGCGAAATTTCCCTTTTAGAGTCGACCAAATACTCAAATAAAGAATATCAATTTCCATGGGACCAACTTTCCAGAGTGGCGTTTGTTATAGAATTGTTAACAAAAGAGGCTTCAAGCCTCGAGCGAATACTGTCAAGCCTGTGACACGTTGACGGAGGTTCATTGAAATTTAACGCGAGAGAGTTACGGTCCTCTGACCGTAGTTGCTGGACGCGTGAGTCGATTACCAGAAACGACCGTGGCTTTTAACGGCTCATTATGATGTCAATTATAAAACATGATGTGGAGGCATTGCCATCTACAATTAATTGCTTCTGTGACCAAATTGTTAAGAATGTTTAGACACGTTTCCTTTGAACTTGCTACAATTTGAAACCCGTTTTATATATTTTGCAATCTAATTGCATTTGAAAAGGTCTTGTACTTGATAATAAAATGGATGTAAAATCTCTCTCTCACTTTTAGTTGTTGAGACGTAATACTTTTCATCTTGTTCCAACGACTTCCCACAAAGTAAACAAAATAGCGGACAGGGGAAAGAAGAAAGGGGAATGTCATTAAAATACGCAAACAACTAGATATGTTGCGGCACAAATTACACTTTTGCGAATTCAACCGAATCGCGGGGAAGACTTTAATGAAACCTGACTCCAATAAGAAGTCTCGGTCGCGCGTGCTCCTGCCCCGTAATATGTGGTGCAATAAATTTTTCTCTTGATGATTTCCCTGCCAGCGGGACCGCGCGCAGGGCAATTTAACCGAATGAAGTAAATCCCGCGACTGTTTCGCGATACAGAAATCGCTGGAATATGTTCCCTCTGGCGCGTGAAATGTTCTTCCAATAAAAAAAAACATTCTCGCTGCACGGCAAGTAACAGATGAACGTCGTTATGCCGCAACGTGCATCATATTTTACGAAACTTCGTAACCAGTTACACGGAAGACTTTTGCAATCATCATTCTTTATATTGTTTAGATAACCGAAGCTCCGAACTGGTTGCATATTCATGGTAATCGCGTCAATTCTACTCGTTTCTTTCAAGTAAGAATATCTTCGTATTATTTGTTACAATTAATCAGAGGTATTAATTTATTTTATTAATATTAATTAATTATTATTATAGAGGACGCGTACAACTTCTATACATTTAGATACGCTGCATTTCCTTGAATCATTTCACTATACCGTGTCCCTGGTTAGAGCTCAGGGACGTTCGAGAACCCGGAAAGACAAGAAAATCTCGCTTCGAATATTTCTAGAGATTGTCTCGTTGGGGGATTTAAGGATTCTCGTATGTTCAGAGATCTCGAACACATCTGCAGATACATTCCTTCGACCCTTGAAAGCCCGTCGATATATCTTGCGCCATTTCTAGGTAGTTTGATGCTTAAAGACGATCTCAAGGCGCTTAGGCGACGTATGTGCGTCGCCTCGAAGCTCTGATGCGGGTACTTTAGGCAATTGCTCTCATCGTGAATATGCTGCGTACGTAAGCAGTGTCTGCTCGAGTACAAAATGCCTTTACCCAAAAATTCTATTAATGTTGAGTAGTATTCCCTGGCATCTTCCTCTATTATTAAAGAGATTGACATCAATTATTGGAATAAATAATATTCTGGATGGCTTTAGTAATCACACGATTGAATAATTTTTTTCTTTATCGAGCCACCGCGCCTCGGGCAAACGAAAAGCGTTCCAATCGCGTTTCCTTCTTCGATATTACAGTTCCTTGGATACGGAGCGACAGATTAATGGACGAATGAATCACTCAGCGAATGGCTGTTCTGCGTATGCAGAAAATTGAAGATTCAAGGCCGCAGAACACGATGGCAAGATGCCATCGGTTAGAGGTTACTTTCTTTACTGCTTGCTGGCAACTTTCTCGGCTGTTCCCCGACAATCGATTCGACATTAAGAAGTTTCTCTTATCTCGACCAGTCCGGGGACTTTCAGCATCCGAGTTCCGTTAAACAGAGTGCCATTCGGAAGTGGCTCAGCTTTGTTCAACTTTTCTTTGAAAACTGGTACACAACGCGAGGGGTGTTGAGAATAATGTGCATTGTCGGAGATAAGCGTATACCCATAGAGACTCCCTTCCATTTTATTGTTATTTAATTCAGAATAACCAAGTAAACTGGCGGATACAGCAAAGATAAAGAAACCGAAGCCTGGGATATTAAAAAAAAATTGAAACTACCATGTTCATTCGTTATGAAATCATTTCAATAAAATAAATTTATTTTAGTTATAATATACTAATTAATTACAATCCTGTAAAGGGGATACCTGTATTTGTCAGATTTGTGGTCAGTAAACAAACGCAAACGATTAAGTTGTCAGAAACTTGCCGCTTCAATATCGTTTATCGATGTTCGAACGCAACGTTGGCCAGTCTGGGCGATTTAGAGCAAATCGAAGTTTCATTACAATGCCCGAGGGAATTGAATCGCCCACGCAACCAGCTCCCTTAACATCTCAGAGTCTACGCAAGACTCTCTCGTTAGGACCTTTAATTTCCGCGCTGGGCTGTATTTGCATTTAAATGGAACCGAACACGCAAGGGTAGTGTTTTTAAATCGAAGAATCAACGTTCGCCCGCGAGGTAAACTCCAGGCCGACCTGTACTTCGTGATCCTCGAGCACATTCCACTAATACCAGCAAAAAGATAAAACCCGCGCAAGTCTGCATCCTCCGATGCCCGTTGTTCCGCAAACATTGTTCAACGCGTCTGTTTCCTGTCTCGTTTTCCAACCGGACCGTCTCGTTTTTCTTAATTATCGCGCGTCTCGGTGCTTCGTTTGCAGCTGTTCGTTTCACGAGTCTGAATTGCACCGGGCCCTTTGTAAATAGCACCGGAGAAGACGGTCACACGCCTTGCGGTGTAAATCAAACACCCAGAACGATCGCAAAGACGCCACAGACGAGCTATAATACGAGTTGACCAGGGGGTAGGTGCCTAAATTTTTCGGCGAAAAAAAAAAATTTCAAATCGCTCTGGAAAAATTATTTTCGGTTGCAGGGGTCACTTACGATCATTTCTGGTGAATGGGCATATCCCCGAAATCCTACGCAGTTTCGAGAAAAAAATTCTTTACCGAAAATATAATCTGTGACCAATGCAAACAAGATTTCCTGTTATTTGTGAACGATTTAATAAGGAAAATTAAATGCATCGAAAGTGCATTAAGCAAGGTAGAGTAAAATTAAACGCGTGGACGGAACATCAAAGGGATGCCGAAATTTCGCGATTCAACGGTGCAAAACTCTTCTAAGTTTAATTAAACTACGTTATAGAATACTTTAAGTCCATCTGTGTTTAATATCGGGTGCGAAAAAGACGTGTCATCAATTTTGGGGTAGAAAAGTGGTTGCAACGTCGTGGACCAACGAAACGAATTCCGTTGCACGTCTAAACTTGTTAACGTGGCGACCTGCATGCGCATACACAGAAGCTTTCGCCATTAAAACACGTATTTGCATACCCAGTGGGCCTCTCGTCTGGTCCCGGAGTCCTTGCTAATATCAGCTCGGTTTTAAAGGCGGCGTTATGCATGCCCGGCGCTCTGTTTGCGAATGCGAGAACCATTAAATAGTTCTCAGACACCGGTGCTTCTGTGACCCCGGGGGCATCTCCTTCCTGTTATCGTTAGAACGAGTCCCAGCTAATTTCGAACTCTGCTCCCGCCATTGTTTATTCAATCCTGTTATTTACTCACGACAATCATTATCCGGCGTGTCGTAATTACTCGCATGAAAATCAAATCCAAACGTTTGTCTTTGATCAGAAAGCTCGGATTAATGAGAGCTCCATTGTTCTAACGCTTCCTATATGGGAATTCGTTTGCCTACGCTTTTCGCAACAGCCATAACCGGTGGCTATACTATAACCAGGTATCACTCTGAATCAACAATAATTGCTTTATCGTTCTAGTTTTCATTCCCTTGGAAATGGAAAAGAGTTCCGGTCGAAAATGATATTTGTTCTACTTTGAAAACGTTCTAGTTCCGGTAAACAGATTTTCCCGTGGAATCGAGGAAAGATCGTTGACGTTTAATTTGAAAACTTTGCACCGTTTGTCGCGACGGAGAGCGATTTTGTCAGCAGTGGGGAGGTTCGGAGGTCAGGATAAAAGAATATGTAAATAAATGTGTGGGGCTCCTGTCCGATGCAATAGCGAGAACAAGGGAAGAGACGCCGAGACCGTAATAAAGGGAGCATGCGTCGCTTTATCCCCGCGGTTTTCTTCATCGACTCTTTGTTTCCGGCTCAAAGACTCGCTCTAAATAAATGCATTCCGCTATGAATTTCGTCCGCAGATTTTCTTGATGCGGTAAACACGTGGAAATCTTAATGTTCTCGCGAGTAACGACGTTGGTCGTTAAGGGATTACGATACACCAGGAGTGAAAAGCATCAGTCGCGAGCTTCCTTCCGTAAAGCACACAACTCTTGCAAGGTATGTTACCGAAATGTCACAGGAGCCGAGGAACGAAGCTGATTAACCGCTCGTCGTCTCGGCTCGTTTCCTGGCTGACTAAAGGCCGATAATGGACGGGACAGTGGTGTATTTACGTGGAAAAGGCGACCAAAGCTGTTTTAATATTTGCTTAATCTTCGAGCCGCCATAACTTTCCCGAAGTTAACCAGCTCGATGAAAGAAATCCAGTTTTAAGCTCCAACTTTCTTCTCTTCGATGCTTTAAATCGTCTTAAAAGATATTGCCAAGTTGCGGATTACTTTCAGATATTCGGAAACGCGGTGTATATCTAAAAAAAACTTTGGTATAACTTTCCTTAAAACATACACGAATCGGTACATTTCAGAGCGTGGAGAAAGAAACGCGTACAATAAAATCTCTTAACTTTGAACGAAGCACGCTGTTTGATGGCCGCGGAAATGCAGAAAAAAAGAAAAACATTAGTGCATTATTCTTTACGCGTCGTTTACATCGCTGTAGGCGAACGCGAAAAGAAGGGAAAAAGCAAACGTAGGGCCGGACGAGGCGAAATAAAAGAACGACGCCGACAGCCGAGTAAGAAACGACAGAAATATGTATGCAGCCACGTTCGCGTTCGATGAACGAATGAACGAATAGAAAAAGATCGATGCGACGAGCTCGCGGTAGAAGCTTTTCAGAAAAAAAAATGAACTTGTCGTCGAATCAGCATTATTTCGCGCACAACGAACGAGAAACGCGAATTAATCGTCGAATCGTTCCTTGTTATTTTGCCCTTTGGTTATTTCGTGCTCCATATTCATTGGTCTTTCGAACGATCCTCGGTGCGGTATGCAAAAACTTTCCGCATTCGAATGCAATCGAGATGGATCATCGAGCACATGGTTTTGGTATCTCCTAATTATAATTTTGTTCAAACGGGGGAATGATTAATTTATTTACCTCGATCGATTGAACGTGGAAGATAAAAACCGGGGAATAAAATTAAAATCCGAACGGTCAGTGTACAATTTGATTTTTCAACAAGTCGACGGACTAAAAAGCTATATTAAATTTTCCAGCGAACGCCACGCGAAAAGCACGAACGTTCGCGCGTCTATTTCACCCTTGCAACGTCGTTGCGGGGTGTAGAATGTTAAACGGACGTAGGATTAAACTGTCTCGACGCGGTTAGGCGACCGTTCGCGCGATTAAACTCGTAGCCTCCGTTTTCTTCCGGTCGAATGGAAACTTCGTAAGCTCGGCGAATTACAAGGAATCCGGCAGTTCCTACGTAGCCGGAGTTTTGGACGTCGAGGGTTGCCCGGGGCGCTGAGATTTCGAGAAAACCGTGGCTAATTTAATTCGTCGCCCGGGTTTCCGCGCGGTGAATATCCTGTACACCGGCGACCAATCGCGGCTTTTCCTTCGTGAAAATCAACGGAAGCCAGAAAGGTCGACTTTTTTTCAGACAATCGACCGGACGAGGACCGTGGACGGGGTGTAAAAGCTATCGAGAGGAAATAACGGGGAGGAAAGTGCTAAATGTGCGGTCGGAGGAAGAACGGGGTTGGAAAAGAAACGTTGGTAAGTGGCCTGGTAGGAACACGACTTGCAGGTTAACCTTGATTTTGCCTTTTCTTTTTCCACGCCCGTTCCGGCCATCCACGATCTTAAGCTGTTCCTGGAGGAACCCTCTCTGGTCGCAGAAATGGATGCCACCTGAACATCCCTCCATTTTCCATCCCTCGAACCTTCCCTGCTCTCCCTTACATACTTATAATTTCTCTTTTATGGATTACCAAACTCGAATTTCATTTCAACCTGTAAGTAATGTGGAGTCTACATCGTACGATACAAAGACTTCTTGCATCGACAGATTACACGCCATTATGAAAGCATACTTCCGGACGGTTCTCAACTCCGTTCGTCCAGATCGAATTCGAATGCAGTTTTCCCCACTTTCTCTGTACCAACGTTTAAATCCGTTCGAATCCGATTATCGAGTTCGTTCTTCGATCGCTCGGCGCCTCATCGGGGGGGCGCAATTATTCCAATTCATAACGAACGGGACGATATTCGTCCAGGGGGATCTATTCATCTCGATTACCGCGCTATTACACAGTTCATGACATTTAAACGTTCGGCGGGACAGCAGCCAGCTATTAACCGGACGGACGTCTGGAGCACGATTAATTAGTTTTCTCGGGAATTTCATTATCGCGACGCTGTCCGCGGTGTTTGCACCCCCTTTTCCAGCGAAGAACTTCATCGTCGCGAAGACTTCTCACAGTCATCGGCTAATATTCCGCGAAAGATCGATCGATCACACCGTATATTTCGTCCATAAAATAATTCAATGCAATTGTTTCGGCGGGAATACTCGCACAAGGTACTTTGAATCAGTTCCGCTCGACAAAGGGCTCACGAATAAAAGCAGAGCGCTTATTATTTGGGTTCGAATCGAATCTGAATAGTCTTTGTGTCAAACTGCAGGATAGTGAAGCGGAATCGGTCGTTGGGGGGAAAAAACAACCCCCGCCCGCATAGACGCAAATATTCTGCGATATTTCGGTAGTCGGATCGCAACGGAACGATAAAAGGGCAGCATCGATGCTATATTCCCTTTCGAAACCGAAAACAGAAAAGAGTCACCTGTATCCCGGATGTATCGATGAACTTTCATCTACGCTCGATCGAATAGATGAACAAAAGAAAAAAAATAACTCGATCGTGTAACAATTTGGTCCGCAGCGATCCGCGCTGGCAGACACGAAAAATCGACGTTTTCGCGGTCGAGGCCCTCGGACGCGAACGACAATGGCGATGGGGCAATTTAGAGAAGTGTCGACAATCGGTGCAGGCGTTGGGAAGGCCGTGCGCTGAACACAAGAAGAAAAGTGAACGCTTAAAACTCGGGACAGTTTTCGTGGCGTCGGTATTACCATATATATTGCTGGTGCTGTCGCTGGTCGACGGTTCCTTTCGCCGTCAGATTTTCGCACTTTCCGACCGACGACGCGGCGAAACACCAACGGGGAGCAGATTTATGAAAGGATTAAATTAAATCGCCAAGCCACGCCATCGCGGTACACCGAGAATCGCCACTGGCGAGACCTTTAAGCGAAAATAGAAGCTGAATGAATCGCGACAGTCGTGGCTCGATGTTAACTTAACAAAGCCACCGCGGATTTGTAAAGCTTTCTTTACGGTGGCTTTTCTAACGCTTTGCTGTTTCTTTAAACACTCGAACCCCTGGGTACAGTCCGTCCAACAACTACTTCCTACCGATACACGCATTGGGGGAATTAATTGGGAAACGATTCGATCTCCAATTAGACAGCTATATTGTAATTTTTGATATCCGTACGATTTAATAGAAATATCATAATTGTTGCTTTTGTTTTTCCTTTGTTTAATCATTATAATTGGCCTTTGTTCGGGCAGCCAGCAATTTTGAGTAAACTAATCCGCATAAAGCCAATACTCGTTAGTGTGTCTTTTACATTGTAAACGAACGTTGTTGCTTCATTACTGCCCGAGTCTTTATTCCGGTGAAATTCTTTATTAGAATTGGTAAAAATAATAAGCTTCGTACCACGAAAATGTCGGGCAAAGTTGCATTTACGAGGGTGGAAATTCCACTGGAATTTCTCCCTTGAGAAACTAGTCTTACGGTATTCATTCGAGCATTAAATTTCCATATGGACCGACCGGTTGTACGCCACGGTAAGCTCGGAATAACGATTGTTGATGAAACTATTTATCTGACTAATCCGGTTCACGTCGAGGGGAGAAACCCCGGGAAATAGAAGCAAAAGATAAGCCGACCGGCTCATCCGGAAGAAATAAAATTACAAAACAACAGATTTTGTCGTGAAATTTGCGCCCACGCAGGTTAAACAGGGTATAATTCGACGATAAAGGGTAAAATGAAAAACTATCGATGCTCGAAACGGGTAATCGCCGCAACGCGGCGTGATGGTTCACCGCAAACGCGAGTGTACAGTGTTTGCGGACGACATCTGCGTTTTCGGTTTATTTCGATAATTCATCGTTGGCCACCGTGGCGAGTGATACAGGTTACAATATCGCGAAACACAAACAGGATAATTCACATGTAACTCTTTCCCTCTGCTTATTATCGGGCATTGTTTTAAAACAATAGCACCGAAATAAATTTTCTTCCGATACTCCGCATTATAATACGAGTTCTGTTTCTGTTACGGATAATTCGGTGCCTTCCCGAGGTATTATAGTCAAAAGTGCATTCGAATACACTGTCACGGATCCTCCGGCCAGAATCTAGACGCATATTTTTGCCGGACAGTCGCGTGAAACGAGCTTCGCAAATAGAGCTTCAACGGGAATAGAACTGTCCGTATTTGTACTCCCATTTTTTGCGAGAATCAACAACTTTTTGTTCTGCGCTGTTTGCAGACGCGCGCGCGCGCATCGATAAAAGGCCCGTCGATAGCAAACTTTCGCGCCAATATTCCCAATGGCGGATCCGATAAGAATCGTACCGTGCTTCTATCGACTTTTATTGAATTCAATTCGCGGCGGTCTCGGCGCCATGAAAGCTCGAAACGCACGGTTGTTAAAACTGACAGTCTCTCAATGTTACGTTGGAGTGCGCTAGCGATAATAATAATAAAAAAAGTTTGATTTTATTACAATATTTTCTATGGCGAACCAGACCATTGTTTGACCAAAAAATTAATTCGTAAAAATTGGGAAATACACTCTTTGTTTCATCGATGGCTAGGTGACGTAACTGGATGATCTCTTAAGGGTTTCGAGGGGCGAAGACCAATCGTCTCAAACGATTTTAGTTGGAAGGTAGTTCCGGCTGATTTCCGATGGTCGGTGTGTCACGGCGACAATTGCCTGTGCTACGTTATCAGCTTTGCCAGGACCTTTGGCCGGGATCACGAATTGGAATGGCCGGGCCAGCACGTAAAATACAACGCAATCTGTTCACTGTCGATACGAGTTGCACTTACAGGCTGCACGTGTTTGCTCGCAGTGAATCTGCGCGTACGAGACTCGGACCAGCGGGTTCGACGAGGTTGCTCGGACGTGGAAAATAAGCGGCGTACAAGTTGCGAATTCGTCGACGACGGATTAATAGAATTGCAGTTTTGATCAAACATCCGAAACCGTGCGCGTATTTACTAGTTTTTTTTAAATTTACAACGTCCAAAGTAAAATTATCGGTCAATGATATTAATAAATCGTGAATTCGCGAAGTTTGAAGAAGTTTTAAGATTTTCTAAACTTACTGCTGACGAAATACGAAATATCGCGTGCAACGATTTCGTTCGGTTTAACGCCGCTAAGCACGTTCAAGGAGTAATTCGAATTTACCGCTGCGACTCCTCATTATAGTCGTGTTTGTAATACTTTTTTCAACTTTGCTGGGTATAACGAGACTCGTTTGAGCGTCGCAAACAACGAAAACGGCGCATACCAATTTGACATGAAAAATAAACGCGAAAGTTTAGCGTTCCGGGTTTGATTGAACGGTGAAGGTAAACAGAAATGATTACAAAAATCGGCGCTCTGTACTTTTGGTCTGCGTACGAAAAAAACACGCAAAGTTCTGGTTTGCCAGCGATAGCTTCTCCGTGTGTTCCGCTTTTCGAATATTCAGAATTTTTCAGCCGCGTCTTTCTTTCGGCTATTTCCACAACCTAGCGCCCTATTCTACTTTTCCGACTATACAGGGGAAGCTGGACACACTTCGATACGGTAAATTTTCAGCTGAACGCATTCGAGCGATCACGGATAAAGGGCGCGTAGTTCGACGAGCATTTTCAGTTTACACGAAGCAACAGAAAACTACATAGGAAATAACCGATCCACAAGAGGGGCCCGAAAACCCGAAAAACGTATTTTCCAATATCAAAGGGTTAGATTTAATACCAGCATGTTGTTGAGTACCATTCTATACTCGCGTGGTAAATATTTACGAGTCTAGAGGCCCGCTCAAACAGAATAGAGAAGCGTACGTAAATATAAAGTTCGAAATTAGAAATAGTCAAAAGATACCCAACCTGCTATCAATTTTTACGCTTCGCTCTTGTTATTTTTATTTATAGATTCAAGGTACAAATAATTATTCGTGGTTTTGTCTGTTTCCGCAAACATTTCCGCAGACATTTCGTTTGTAACATCTGAAGTATAAATACAAAAGGAATTCTACCTCCACATAGGCTCCTTATTTCGCCATACCCTGCCGTAAGTAGCTTACGTCCCTCGCCACACACTATGAAAAATAGTAGTTCCTCTCGAGGAAGCCAAAGTTATCGTTTAATCAATCTGAGGAAATTGCTCGCGAAGAAGATGAAATAAATTCTTACTTTGGGAGGAGGCGTTAAAAGTATCGAAGACGAAACTAATTACGACAATGATTTTGAAAATTGAAGATTACTGTGATAAAGGTCATAAATAAAAAACTTTTCCCCAATAATTTACGCTACGAAGTCGAGTATTTCTAATTCGAGTACCTTTTTCCCCCCGTCTTTTCAGGATCCTTGCCTAGCAAAAGACACGCTAGCAATATGGGATATGCGATTCGCTCGCTGAAAAACCCTTTTCATTCTCAAATAGAAGATAGAACGCGAATAAAAATCTAGTTAAACTTTTTACCTTCCCTCTTTCAGGGAACCCGCGCAAATGGGACGGCAAGAAGAAACGATATCTCGATGAAATTAAAAAGTAATCCCGTGAATCGTGATTTAATTTTCGCAGAAAGAAGCCGAGCGAATTCTTCTTTCCTTTATACGAACCGTGTCGGGATAAATTAGATAAATCGACGCCTGTAAAGATAACTGAAAGAGATCTTGGATCGTATCGGTTCCTTCGTCGAGGATTCGAGGCTACTTCAATACGCACTGCTAACGAGAGTTAAAAGCAGTGCGTATTGAGAGCTTCTGAAAACGAAGTCTTTATCAGATATCAAGGCAAAAGAGCCGCGAGGCCAGCCTTTCGCCATGACGAGATAACGTATTTCGTCTCTTCGAAACGGACGCCTTTGGATAACGGAGCCATGAAAAGCTTTTCACGAAGAATGCCGCCATTGTGCTAGGCTGCGTGCACGTTTTCTACGGCGAAGCTATACCGTGGAAAAAAAGAGTCGACGAATTCTGGACTCAAACTAGGCTCGTTTATCAGACAATCGATACACCGATTAAAACGTTAAAATTGTTTACGTGAATTTCGTTTCTCGTGCCGTGGCACGGAGTTTTGCGATTTCCATCTACGGGAAATCAAATATATTTAAAATCAATTCTCATCCGAATGATTTTCATCGGGAAATCTCATCAATCCATGAATAACATTCTCGCGAATATAAACCCACAAATGTGCCGATTTTAATTTCCATTCGGAAGATAAAATACCACGGTGTCTGCTTATTTTGTGGTTTTTCATCGTCCCTCTAATAAATATTGGCGGTCGCGATTCCGCTCGATCGAATTCGATGCAAAAATTGTCATTTTATGGCGTGAGTTACAGCATATAATCCTAAAATACGATCCCGCTGCACGGAATGAAATTAATCTACAACACTCGCTGCCCGTCGGCGGATTTAATAAAGTCGAATTACAAATATTTCGAATCTATTAACTGACATTTTAATCGTAAAAACTCTACGATATCCGATTTCGGATTTCGCCCGTCAGAGAACAACGATCATTAATTCCTCCGAATAATGCAGAAACGGTGAACGGTGTTGTAAACTTGGACAATGTAACAACAATTTCCATTTCGGCATTAATAGCCCGGGAAATCTCCATCGACAGCGTTCGTCTGCTCATTGATCTGGTAATAAATTAATGAGGTTGGACAATGAATACTTCATTATGTTTTATAGCATTAGCTTCCACGTGCACGCTATATTTCGATTCGCCGCTTAACGAATTGATCCACGCGAAAAGTCAAATGTACGGTTCAAATATAACATACAGTTTACATACTCTTCTAGTTAATATAATATGCATTATTGAACCGCAAAACACGACGAATATCTTACCCATTCTCAATTACCTCGTTTGCCCGTGAAAGATTAATTACACTTACGTCGCTCGTATTTTTCCCGCTCATTGCCATTGATATGGAATGATTATTCACGCCTCGTTGACGACAAAGAATGGATATCGATTCCTCTGACGAATCGAGAACCAACCCAACGACGCGAAAAAGAATTCTTACTCGGTTATAATTTATTACAAATTAACCCCTTCGTCTTTCGGATTCAGGAAAAATTCTTTAAAAAATGACTAATAAAAGGACAAATTATTGGTCTTAAGTGGGAAACTTAATGAGTGAAATTTCAATGTTCCAGAGGCTTTGCAGTAACTAAATCTCTTCCCCCCAAAACATGTATTAATTGGAATAAAAAATGATATTTTTAAGTCGACATAAAAGTTACTTAAGTATCGAAGCACAGAAGTATTAAAATTGATCATACCGTGCAGATTAGCGATCCACATAGGAGGATCCAAGCCGAAATGAACCGTGCTAAAGCCAAATTTAATACCCTCTGAAATTATAGGCGGTGCTATTATATATCTATAATATATTAATAATCCGAAGCACGCATATTCCAAAGCTGATGAACAATGTCTAGTCGCCGTCTGTAAATCAGGCTCGGATTGAACCATTTCAAATTGTGTAAATGATCATTCCTCCCGGTAAAGAAACTAATTTATCAGCGAAGCAATAATTGTAATTATATTCTGAAAATTATACCAAGCCAATAGGGTTGGAAATTCTTATCATTCACTCGCGAGGACAAGCAAATAATTGTTCGTATAGAAAATGTAGCTTCTTTTGTTTCAATTTTTGTTTAAATAACACCTGGCCCGGATGAGCGTTTACAGACGTCTCATTTTGTACGCGAAAGTTGGCCAGGAATCTTTTGTATTCTGTAATAATACAACATAATATATCACGGTCCCTTGGCACTTTGGTGGCTTAATTAATTTGTAACGAGTTTCCACGAGTTGCGCGCTGATAAAGCACGGATATTAATCATCGCTGAACCGTTACAAAGACGCCTCGTGTCCCTTCGTTCCAATTTTCTTTCGAGTTAATCACCGTGCTTTTCCCCCTCTTGTTTAACTCGTAAAGGTATATTCGTTGGGGTGGAACGGCAGATTTTTCAAACTTCTTGTTCCGCTCGCTCGACTTACCCCGAATGAAAGTTAACTTCCGGAGTGAAACACCAAGTCAGCGGGCAACAAACAACTTATTGGACCGAATGAAAATTTACTTAGCCAGGTTCAGTCGCGATTAAAACTGTTTCAAAACGACAAGTATTTATTTGACTAATACCGAGCTAATGGCTGCGAATCTCAAATAGTTTCCTAAACTACCGAATAAAATTTTTAATAATAGCAATCCTGTGCATCGCGTGAGCTCTACCACCGTTCCTTAAACGAAAAGATCGCTCTAACGGCGCTGATATTTTACGAGATTCGAAGGATCGAAGTTTCAGAGGATTCGGAGGACTTTCACAAGGCGTTTCAACAATGGCAGAATCGATTGCATCGACTTCCATGTCGTTCATTTTTGGGGGAGTGCCGGTGACCGCTAAAATCTTAAGTTAGTCCGTCAATTTTTACAGCCTCGGTTCGAAACTTTTACGACGCCTGGCTGGTATTTATGGGCCCTTCGGTGAGATTTCCCGTGATCGCCTTTCGTCGATCCGGTTCACGGTAGCAATATAAGCAACGTGTACACAGAACGGCGACGGGGGAAAAAGCGCCTAAGCTTCTGGACAGCCTAAAAACGCGGTTCGATTTCCAAGAAGCACGCAATAAGACGATGCTCTGTTCTTCGATTGTATCTTACGCCCGGTTGCATCCCGGCCTGCACAATGCGAAGTGCTGGCTGGCACGTACGGTCTTATGTACCGAGGGCATTAGGGCCGCCACAGTGGAAGATTAAGGCCGATTCGATTTTAAATCCCGAGCCTGAGAGATCGCTCAGCGCGAAATCCCCGACGGTCTCGTTCAGGTTCGACGCCGCGCAGCTTTTTGGGTATTAACCCGGACGGGATCTCCCAGCTCGACCTTTAAAGTATTCTGACTCCGCGCCAGAATACTTTCTTACTGTTGCCGCGTCTATAAATATTAATAAGGTTAGTCGGGTCGAAACGCTCGCGAAGATGGATACGTTGCCTCTTTCATTCTTAAAAACTTCTGGACCGCGGGGACACGGACGTACAAGGCTCGTTAGCGATAGAAATGTTATCGGAACTAATGCTTACTCTTAACAGCGAGCATAGTCTCGCTTCCATAAAAGATAAACCCAAAGAGTTTTCCAATAAGAGATTTGCGAAAATTGTCTTGCATCGAACCGTATGCATTTAAACATCACGAAGCAGAAGCTACGCTCGAGCGAAATAAGGAGTACGAGTTGTATAATGTTTCGTGAAATCGATCTCGAGGTCCACCGTTTCTTCGTAATAAATTAACCCCAATGAATGTTTTATCGACTCTAACGTTCTCGAAGTTGTTCGAACGGTTCCCGAAGTTATCGGGGAGAATTTTCAAGATCTCAATGTCGAGGGGCCGGGTTTCGCCCCGGGAAAGTTTGTTTCTCGTCGATTCTCCAAGTTTCATCAAGCAGTTCGATATGTCAGCTTCCGCGTTTATCAGTTCGTTAACCGAGAAACCGAAGTGCACCGGTGAACTAAGACCGCGAAGCAGCAACATCCGTGTAACATTGAAAGTTTGCGAAAGGAAATCGAGTGGCTGCGAAGTAAAACCGTAATCGAAGTCCCGTCCGGTTCTTACGTTTTAAACGGTCCCCTTTTCCTTTTGTTTCGTCCGTTGTTTCCTGGGAATGCGGGCGTACTGGTAACAATCGCGCGGAAAGCACTTGTTGAATGAAAACGCGAACGCGAAGTTTCGCTCGACGGAACGGAAAGGGAGAACCAGACTCGTTCAATGTCCCTCGAAAAGTTTGATTGCGACCGCGGGTTCTTTCAACTTCCGAGCGGATTCGAGCGCAAAACACAACGCAATCACATTGTGCACACAGCCGGTCGCTGTCGAAAGCCGAATCGCTCGTCGATCCGCAAATGAAAATAAATTAAAGCCAGCGGAACGAAAACATAAGAGTCTCGCGCGATGCACCTTCGTTCAGTAAATAGTGCATTTTGTATTATTCGCATTACTTGTACCTTGAGATTTATAGATCGTTGGGAGATCTAGAATTCGGTAATTCTTCAAACAAACGCACATGGAAGATTAAAAAATTTTGCACGCTACTGTACCCGGATTCGGGCTCAACGCTGCTGCCGCGTGTATTGTTTGCCGCGAAGCGCTAATTGCGCTCTGTATCGGTTCAATTTTCTCGCAATTTCCGCCACAGAACGGAAGTAGGTACGTCGTGATTTACTTATAACCCGCGCCGAGGACAAAAGATGGTAAACAGTCGCGAAAGTGGCGAACAACTTTCGCGTAGAACGAGATATTAACAAAGCGTATTCGATGGTTGATTGCGTTATAAAGAAGATGCACGAAAGTTACCTCGAGGATGCCACCCGTCGAATTAATTAGGCTAGTTTGGACGAACGAGGCGATAAGGCAACTTCGACCAGAATGGTATGCCAGACGCGTCCAGATACTGCCTCGGGGAAATCCTTGAAATCGATCTTCGGCCTTTAATCACTATCCCTTGTTATCGTGGAGTTGCTTCAAATTTCGTCGCTGAGGAATTTCTTAAACAGACTCTCAATATTACGTCCCCGAATTAGAGGGAGAATTTGTCTTTGTGATAGAGTGCGCCCTTGTTTGACGAACCTAAGATTTCATCGAAAATTGTCACTTTAATATTTCACGATTCTTCGGAACTTGAGTATAGAACAATTTCACTCTCGATTAAAAGAGTTCTGCTTTTGAAGGTTCACTGAATTTACTCTTTATTAGCTCGAGCTCCGCCATGGACAAAGTTAGGCGTCCTGATAGTTGGTTAAACGCAATAGCGAACCATTAGGAAGTTAAATGACGAAACTGGAGCCACATCTGCTCCTCTTCGCGAGATCGAAATTTTCTTCTGGGTTTCCCAGACTTCGTTAAAGGAGACGCTACTCGTGCTTCTCCTTTTACAGAAATTGCTCGTAATTGTCCCCGATCGTGTTTCCACTTCCTTGGGTCGTGGTTGTTATCCTCGCGGCTAACGCGATACAATCCTGACACTTTAATAACAATTCCGACGGAGTTCGTGTCCCGATAGAAATACCACGACGTCTTCGGTATTAGTTTTTCAATCATTCGTTTCTTTTTGCCGCGATGGTCGTAGCCGCTTTCCGATTCAATTCGCTTTCTCCGCGATGGCTGCCGTTGCTTTGCGGCATTGCTTTAGCTCCGAGAACGCGCGGCATTAAAGAAGAAAATTGTCGATAGAAACCACCGGTTATTTCTTTTGGTAAATATTGAAAATTTATCAACGCTCGTCGGACTTCAGGTTAATTCTTGTACGAGAGAATCGATCACTTTCAATAGAGAAGAGAACTCACAAATCCGAGCGTCCGAGTGAAAAAGGAATAGTAATAGAAAAGTTACAGAAAAGTAAACTGAAGCAAAAGAAAAATTCTGGAAGAACAAAGTTGGTTTTTACGTTGTGGATATTGTGTGTTATTCTTTGAAACAATCTTGAACAATGATTGGTTACTGGAGACCAAAGAGATTATTTTTCTAACAGTATCGAGGTTTCCAATATTGGAACGTATCGAATATAGTCGTAAATTGAATGATATAAAGTTAACAAACCATCTTCGTTTGTATTATAAGGGAAAATGAAAATAGACTAGCTAATCTGAAGAGTCTTGAGAGAATCAAAAATATAAGAAACAAAACTAATGAGAATCAAAACTAATCTACTGAAGAAACTCTATATTTATGATGATCTATGCAAAGCGGATCGCAGCCAATTTGCTAATATTATTCAGATTTTAATTAATAATTGCATTACCCAGCTAAAAGTGATACGATTATTAATTAAACGATAAATAATATTACCCAGGTCTCACCACGTGGAGGTTGCTGCGAGTGGAGACCCGAAGGGAGATAGATGGAATCAAAGTTCCATCGATCTCCCTTATAATTTAGTTGCACCAAGTAATTATTTCGTTTAAAAAGGGTTGAAGCTAAATTATGGGAGACACGACGCGACGCGACGCTGAATCGTGCAGCAGATCTTCGGATGGAATCGACACTGCCCTTGGTAGATTGATTTCTATTTCTAGAAATCGAACTATCATGGGCAGGCGACTAGATCTTTCGGACAAACTGGACGGCTGATCACATGTTTCGATCGATGAAACAGCGGTGATCGAAGCGAACAACGAGAGAACGAGTCGAGGGAAGCTACTTGTTGAATAATTACTTGGCTAAAATTAACGTCGAAGCTCGAGTCTGGTCAAGTTGATATTAAAATTCGGTCGATAGAAGGAAACTTGGATGTTCTGATTTAGTTGTACCAAGCAATTATTTGGTTAAAAAGGGGGACGAAGTTAATTTGAGGTACGCGACGCGACGCGACGCGACGCTGAACCGTGCGGCGGATCCGAGGATCGAACCTACTGCCCTTGCTAACTAGATCTCTACAGGATAACGGACGGCTGCGACTCCGAATCTAAGGTCTCCATTGCTCCAACGCAACCCGCCGGGAGCCCGAAGGACCCGACTCAAGTTGTCTGACAAAGAGAGAGTACCTCTGTTTCAGTGTCGACTTCCGCTGGAAGGTATGCGTTTCCGCAGGATACGGATACACCACACCTTCCAGCAGAGTACCATTTTCCCTGGATCTAGCTACCAAGGGAAGGCGATTAGATCTTTCGGGCCAGCCACACGGCCGATCACATGATTCAATCGATGAAACAGCGGTGATCGTAGCTAGGAACGAGGGAACGAGCGAGGGAGAAGCTACTTATTGAATAATTGCTTGGTAAGATGCGAAGACACGTATAATAAAAGAGGCTTCGACGTTAATTTTAATACTGGCGACGAAGCTTACGAGTAATCAACTTGGGAATTAAAAGTCCCTCGATGTCCTTCCGATTAATCCAAATTTGAACTGAAATCAAAACTAATATTTATATTAGTGAGATATGGTAGGAAATTTAATATACACTCAAAAATGATCTATCGCCTAACTAAAGGGAATTGAACAAAGTATATTAGCATCATGTTACAAGAATTTAAGCTGAAAGGTAAAACTAAGAATCTTATATTGATCATAGTCATCGAAACAAATATGGTATGTGCATCGACGCAATGTTATAAATATCAAAACGATCATTCTTATATTGATCAGAGCCATCGAAGCAAATATGGATACGTGAATCGACACAACGTTATACAGATCAAAATGACCATTCGTTGTAACGAAAGAAACTTGGATCGAGACACCAGATTGAATCAACACCAAAGAATCAAACGAAACGAAAGAATCGAACAAAGTACCTTCGCAGAATATTACGAGAATTCGAGCAAGAAGGTAAGAATAAAAATTCCTGAAATTGTATAGAAACCAAAATAGTATACGATGGAAAACAATATTACATTATTATATCCTGGAATATTATACATATCAAAGTAATAATATAAATTCGACAAACAATGTCGAAGTAGAAACAGAGAAAAGGAACATTCATAATAACCAAATAAAATCAGATAGATAAATAAGTTGAATTCACATCAAATAAACAAATAAAAACAATAAAATATAAATAAGTGGAGTGGACTTACTACTTGTTGTCAGGACATAGGATAGTTACCACTGGACCAGCTGTAAAATAAGAAAATAATCGTATTATAGCAACGTCAGTTAGGCAAGCAAGGCAAAATCAGTTCATTTAAGCGAAATTAGTATCAAACGATAGAATAAAGGAGGGGAGAGAATTTTTAAACAGTTCTTACCGTAGTCATCACCGTCCGGCACTGGTCAGTAGTGGTCAGTAGTGGCAGGAACGCGAATCAACACTGGTCAGTAGTGGTCAGTATTGGTCAGTATTGGTCAGCGCTGGCCAGTAGTGGTCAGCAGCGGCCATCAGAGGTCATCAGCGGTCCCCGGTTCGCTTTTGGCTATTTGCCCACTCCCGAATTCGCGACGCGACTGAAGAACTCTTCGCAGTTACCCTGCATATATGATTAAGGTGATGAAAGGGTGGGGAGACCAGTCAGAGCCAAGGTTGAAGTTAACAGGTAAGACTGTCAGACAGGTAAGAAACTATTTCGATCGGTCCCACCTCTTAACCATTTCTGGATCTTCACTGGACTGCTGACCTTGATGTCAACCCCACTGTTGACCAGCAGTGACCATAAGCTAGTCATTGTTGATCATCGACCCATTAAAACCATTACGAAGATTAAAGCCTTCTTACGAGGATCCTCTTACAATTTGATGCATGATCTTTTTAACATTTTGTTCCACTTTGGAAGAGTGTATACTACTACTAGCTACCTATCTAAATTCGTTTATATCCTCTCATTCTATCAATCTAATTTCCTATCTATCTAATTATCTAACAAAATGCATAGAAAATGTGCAATTTTCGGTGCAAGGTCTACTCGTATACCTCGTCTGTGATGATAGAGCAAAGCAACCCCGAAAGAGATTCTGGTTCGTCAGTTTCGAATCCTGTGCGGCAAGTTTCCGCGCCGAAGTGCGTTAATACGATACGTGTCTAGCCCGTATTCGTTATCCGCGTTCGCCTAACTTCGTCGCCAGTTTGTGCAGGATTCCCCATCCAGCCTCCTTACGGTGGTCCTTTCTTTTGACATTCATGAAACACCGAGCGAGTATTCGATTCCGCGGAGGGATCTCCTTTGTACCAGCGAATATTTGCTACCGAAAATAGGGGACGCACATTCCCGATTCTGCGAGACAAAAGAAAAGACGCGGAACGAAAATTTCATCTCGATACACGAAACTCTCGCGCGAGCCTCGAAAAAGAACGCGAACTTCTCGAGATTCGAAATTCTAATCGCGAATATTTTAGCAAAGGTACGCGAGGGAAATATAGACGCGAATCCGAGGATCAAAGAATTACGTAGATGCGAATTCCCTTTCCAGTTCTTTTTTCTGTTTCCATTAAATATATCATTCGTTTCAATAAATACTCCCCCGTCAATTTCTGTTTACAGGAATTACATAAACGCATCACTTGGATTTTCGCAGATTTTTATTCCGCGCCGCGTCGTTTCCACTTATTTTCGTATTTCGTATTACGGACGACAGCAAATCGATACGACGTACTTTAATTAAATACTCGGTTAATTTTTGAACTGTCACGATAATTACTGTAGCTGTGATCAATGTTTTCGAAACGATGTTGCAGACGACGCGTATTGTGATATGTCATTATGTTTTATATTTCGTAATGCTGAATTTATTACTGTATAGATTAGGCAGGTTACACGTGTTTCTCTATTTTATACGAAACGCGTGTAATCCCCAGCCTCGCGTATCAAGCTTTGATTTATTTTTCATTCCCGAATATAAAGTTTAAGCTCCTTTCGACCAACAAATTCCCGAGCCCCGGCGCTAGCGTATACTATAAAAATATCCTGACGCGGAATGAAACGGTCAATTCGCCGTCGTCGTCGACTCTCGAACGTCTTTGGGTTTATCGGTTCGCAGGGTGGCGGGGAAAATAGAGAGAACGTCTCGGAGAAAAACGAGGGGAAAAAAATCTCGCTGGCGAAAGCACGGGTGCAGACAGTGCGCGTCGACGGGAGAAAAGAGAAAAGGGTGGAGGGTAATCTTCGTACCCGAGGGTGCGCTCGATTCAACGTCTGGATTTTACCAATCCCCGCGACTCTATGGCCGGTTGCTAAGAAAGAGAATGATGGAGATGCTCCTGTGTGTGTGTGGGTGGTGGAGGAACAGACAAAGTGGAGGAGATTGTGCGTTTCGGTGTGCAACGGCCACCGCAGAGCGTTGCTTGGCTTTGGCTTACTGGCTCTCCTGAGGGATGAAAGAGGTGCCGCGCGGACCGAAGAGGGTTAGGGTTCCTCGGGGTTGTGCCACGAACGGTGGGACAGGTCGAGTTAAATTCCTCTCCAGGTCACGTGCGTACCGAGAGATGTTGGTCCCATTCAAAGCAAGCGTGGTCCGGCAAATTAAAAACAGCGGTCGGTGTACCTGCCTCGTTACCTTCCCGATTATTATTCGCGATAACGAAATACCGCGCATTAAGCTTGGCTAACGGGCACGCATGGCATTTATGCAACTGCAATGGCGACTATCTGATTCAGGTATGCTTTCTAATTAGACGGCTCGAGCCACGTCACTCGCGGGCTCACGATAACGGGGTAAACACATCCTAAGACGAGCTTCCTGGGGACTAATTCCTGGCAAATTTGACTTCCGGTTCGTTGGCGACACGTTCGATCGCGTGGAGAAAAATTGGCAGCCGTGTAACGATGCTTCTTCAAATATTAGTACTATTTAACACTAAACCGACCGATAATTCATGTATATTCATTCCTACAATGACAGGTCAAAACAAATTTTGAAAACGAATTTTGTTTCGAGTCGATACCGTGGTTAATTCCGGAAAAAATGATATAGTAATTGTGCAAGCACCCTGTATACAAATTTAAATTCATTTTCAATTAAATAAACAATTTATGGTCAATAGGAATTACTGAAACTTCTTTTAGTATGTAACGTCAAAGTAAATTGCAAAATAAACATAGAAGACAGCACAAAATATGGTAGTTTTTATAGTCGCCAGATAGGGGATGAAATGCCCTTTAAAATGAGCGTTTGTACGAGTCGATAGCGTAATTAGTTCCGGAGATATAGCGATTTTAGTTTCAAGTCGATGCGGTGGCTAGTTACGGAGATATAAGGGTCCGAAGCGTTTGTTTACGTTCATTGATCAATGAACTCGCGCGCTCGTAGATAGTAAACAGTGCGTAGTAAATTCTTGGAAATACTACGCCCGGAACTGGGTCACGACAGTCACGTACGCGGAGTGGTCAGCCCACGCACGTGCGACAAGGAGGTCCGACTCCGCTAGACGAGGACAGACATAGTCGAATTAAAAAAATTACCTTTTACATAAATTACGATATCTCCGAAACGGAAAGTCGGATCGTCAAAAACCAAAAAGCATTTTAAAGGGGAAGCCTTGCCGCTTCTAACAGTATCATAATTATTAATAAAACACTAGTAGTTTCGGAACTGCACGCGTCTAAAGTTTTAGTATTATTAATACGCATAGTTGAAGATTCTCTGCTTTCATTTTTGCTACATATTTCCTATTTACATCATAAGCTACCCAGAACTTGGTCGTGATGAATTCCCAGGCACGTTAATGATAGGAAAAGTACGAGAACAAATGTTATTCCTCGACCGAGGGTGTTGTTTCTTGTAAAAGTTTGCATCGAGCAAATGAATTAAGTTAATTCACGTTTAATTTCGCATTTTTTGCTCGAGCGTTATTAATTTTTGCCGTTAAAGCAACGTCGAGTTTAGAACCGCTGGCGAAGTGGGGGATTAGCGGTGGTTGAATGACGAGGGGTGGGGAGATGACTAATTCATACGATAATTACGAGGCTGGAAAATACGAGAGGAAAATGGCACGACGTAAAGATCCTTAATGGCGTCGGTGCACCATCCTGCGATGGGGAGGGGGGCGAGGATGAAGGGGCCGTTGTATCGTCGCGGTAGCTGGTAATTACGATAAAGCTTAATTTTCTGCAGGATGCCGAGTGGTGCGATTTGCGGCTAACCTACACGGAAAGCCCCGACGGAAGGGAGATTTGGCCAGGACTCCGTGGACGGAAAGTGTCATCTAGGACAATGGGGAGGGGGTAGAAATATGCTTGCACCGATTATTAATCGAAAAATCACACTGTAGAAGAATTCTTGACAGAATGAAGGATGGAACTCGTTAAAAGTTCGAGTGGACACGAGTCTTTGGTCTTGGAGGAGATGTTACGAATTTGCTGTTAAGAAACTTCGTTTTACAAAGTTTAACTTCGTTCTACACAGGGTAACTTCGTTATACGAGGTTAGTGGACACAAAACGTTAACATGGACAAGACGTTTTAACAATGTCGATATTTTTAATGAGATAATTACGAATGCCATTCGAATGTGGTAGCAATTCGATAAATTTTCATAACAGTGGATACTATACTTCTCATTTTAAGTGATATGCATTGTTACTGTTGTGTTATTATATATAGTCACGTTTTAATTAAGTTTTCAGTTTAATCGTATGTGTAATATTTGTTGAGTCGGATTCACTCTGACCCGTATATGGACCAGTGGACCGTGAACATGTAAATGGAGGACAACCGAATTTTCACGATTGCTTCTGCAATCTGTCGCGCTATTATATTTCAATTGTTCAACGGTTATAATTCATTGACCGTAAGTTAGAATTACATTCCTAGATTTCAAAATTTTAGGAAATTATGTAATAAATGAATTCTGATTCCTGAGAACAGTAATTTGATAACATGAATATCACGGATAGTTAAATGCGTTAGTCCCATCACCGTCTACAGGTTGTTCCGTTGTTCGACTTCTTTTATAGCCACAAATACCTCATCTCGTGAAGGGGATAAGGCGAAGGAAGTGTGAATAAGCATGATGCACATTGTTCGGTGAATAATGGCCGAAATAATAGCTCGCGTTTAACATCGTTAGTCGATAATCACGATTCGACCTCGGCCAGAATTAGCCTCGAGTGGCCCCTCCGGCTTCCGGCGTAAAAGTGTGATTAATTATTGCACGTTCAAGACAAACAATGCCCATTGTTATATCTACGAGGTCACGTAGCTCTTGTTCCGCACGTTTGCGTGATTTTTGGCATTCTATATTTCAACGAACGCACGTTGTTTAATTAAACTGAGGATATATTCGAGCTGTACAGCAAACGGTGCCAGGTTTCGTCGGTATAGTTATTTTAAGTCGTACAGTAGATGTAGTTTTTTAAATTTAAGACACGAATAGTGTTACCTTGATCGTTCCAAGTATCGATTGTCGTGGAAAGCGATATCCCAGCAGCGTTCGACGTTTCGTTATCTATTTTTTCGACACACCCGCGCGTTAAATGTCACTTAAACTTACAGTTGTCACTTTTCACGGTGAAAAAGCAACGGAAGAATCGATTGCTCGCATTTTATTGGGTTCGCCGCACATCGCGATGCTAGGTTCGAATTTCAAAACGAAAATTTGATCGGTGCGATCCATTATATTCACCGGGAAGGATCAACAAACTTTTCACCCGCCCTCCGTTTTCGTGTGTAACGCGCGTTCCGTGCCAACCGTTCGTTGCTTTGACTGATGATCGGTGTATTTCAACGCTTTTCTAAGCGCTAAACTTTTGCGAATGTAAACAGCTGTATAAAAAAAACAAAATACTATTGTTTTTTTTGTGCACAGCTATATACATTCGTACATATTTCCTTCTAATACCGACGAATCGATTCATCTGGAACTGTTTGGCAAACAAACGGGAATATATCGTAGAGAATGCGATGAATCTCTATAGCACAATTTCGATGGAAAGCTTTCTCTTTGAGATTTTGACGTTGGTATTTAATCGATGCCGCATTATCGAGTCACCGTGTTCACTTTGCCCTCGCCAGTTTAAACATGTACCTGTACATGTGTTCAATTAACACGTTTCGCGCGTATTATTTGGTTTTAATTATTTCAGGCGTCGGGTCACTCGGCCTCCTCGCGTCCGGGACAATTTCGTTTAAACATTAGTACACGGCCGAAACTTCGTTATCCGAATGATCTATTATACAAACACTCTGATATTCTATTATACGGGCACAGAAGAGGATAATTGCGCAAACAAAAGAACCAGTAAATCGTGTACTCGACAAGGATTGAAACACCAAAGGTAGCAAGAAATCTTTCAACTCGAGACTCTGAGAACTGGGGCTCCTAAACAATTAATATTCCATCGCGTTGGTACTTTCAACGAAGGTTTTTATGGCGTTGCAAGGTGCACGATGTTACTGGGAATAATTATTAATTTACGATGCATCGATTCTACGAACGAATGGCGAAGTTTATCAGTAAATTTTAATCAAATTTGCACAGTGGCAACATCGTATAATTATTGACACGTATCTCGCGAACTAATATTACAAATCATTTCAAATTTGCCATACCCGTTCAGTGTATGTTCCTTTATTACAGTTATTGGAAATCATCCCAAAAATGTGAAATGGACAAAATAGTAACGAATTTTTAAAGCTCGAATATTATGTTGACGCAGAACTGATTTTAACCAGGAATTAATCAAACGGTCTTGTCGCCCAATTAATAAGGATAATTGATGTTCCATCGCACCCGAAAGTCAACGATCGAAATTTCTGTCGAACCAACTACTGTAACTCCGAATTACGTATCAATGGGAATGACAACTTGAACAACTTCGCGAACTCTAAGGGCGATGCACGTCGAATATGTCCTGCAGAGTGGTAGATGCCCGCGCTATCGCGTGCTTAATAAGCGGGAATGCACACAAAGTGCATAGACGCGCCCCTCTGGGCATTTGCTGGGCCGTTAAGGCTTTCGCGTCTCTGTGGCGGCAATTGGATAAGCATCGAGAAATGATAACCTCTCGTTTCGACGAAGTTCCAGCCCTCGAATCAGCACACACACGCGAAATCGTTTGGAGCAACTCGTTACGCTATAGCTTCGCGAAACTTTCGAAAGCTACGACTCGTTTAACTTGATGCCCAAGGGGTGAAACCTTCACCCATACGGATACCCGTCGAATCCTACAAACGTTCACGATGTTTGACACGGTATCGTAAAGTTTGATCATTTAAATAAAACGAAAGATAAATCTCTCGAGGTTCACTGTCTTCGTCGAGCAGTTTTAAATGGAAACAGCGACCCAGAGACGGGATTTCAAAGTACAATTTTTCAACGAGTTCGAACCGATCGCGCGATAATCCCTGGCGAAGTATGAATAGTTGTGACAGCCACTGGTCAAGAATGAAATATTTTCCAACCCCGTGAACGATTTTTGTACGTTTCCATGCAGGATTACATGACAAATTCTGTACATTTTGCTTTCCCTAAATTTCTACGCGGTGAAGCTCGACTCCGTGCACTGTGTTATTAATAAGTCAACGGGGATTGCAGAGCTTTTTCAATTAAACGTTTCGGTAGCTACCGTCGCTCGAGTAATGCGCCATTACGGTAAAAAGATAACTTATTTTAATCCCCAAATATCGTTTTAAAATTACGAGGGAATAATTTTAAGCTCCCTAACTTTGGAAAATGTGATTACTAAGAAACATCGAAGCAAATATGAATTTCACTTGGAGCAAGAGTTCCATCGCTAGGGGATTATTCGAGCAGATGTCCTAAAAAATTAATCATTTTAAATCTGTCCTACAAACGGTAGCAAATGCATTTCCTTTTTCCCGCGATCATACTTTACGGCTTCGGTTTTTGCTTTTGCTGGAAGCTTCAACAGTAAAATGAAGTTCCACTCTCTCGTCTAACCTTTGAATTCGCAAAAAACCAGCCCCTTAAACTAAGATGGATTACCATTGAAACACCTTCGAGCAGATAAAGTAAACGTTTTCATTGCGAGACTACACAGGGTGAGGCGCTTGAAACAGACCACTCAAAATAACAGTTGTTTTCGAGCACGAACGGAATTGTTTAGATCCAGAGAGTTGCATCGAAAGCTTCTGCTAGCCAAATATTCCAACAAATAGTCAATTAGAAGAGAGTGAATGCTTTTTTGCAAAAATGCCCAAGGGTGGATAATACCTTACAATTAGGTCGTTTCTTACACGTTTAAAATGTCCAATTACACCTGAGAAAAAGAAAACGACATCACCGTTCCGTTCAAAACCAGACAGCTTTCTACTCGGAAAAATTTATTTCCATTTCTCTATTCCCCCGTTCCGGTTTTAAACGCCTCACCCTGTATAATTTGCTGTCTGCATCCGGATGCGCTGGAAAGCGGTGTCGGCAGTTATCAATTTCTGCCATCTGCATTGTCCGAGCCCGGCCAGTCGCAACTGACTCGATTATCCGAATTATCAAGAAGCGAGTCTTTGAATTAATTACCGAGCTTCGCCCGGGAGTGACATCGTAGTGGGGGCTTGCACCGTTCCAGAGATACATCTATTAAATACTACGGACGGGCTTCCTTTCAAGGGATGAAGCCACGAACAAAGAAGATAGCGAGCAAACCGAAAGAACTGATGCATCCTTAACGCTTTCCTTTTACGAGGGAGAAGAGATCGATTGCCCGGCGCTTAAATTTCAAATCCTCGTCGGCTTAAACGTGGCACCATTAAATACACCGTCTCGCGCTGGTAGAACGAAGATAAAGCATCCGGAAGGGTCGATAAACATTTCAAGGTGACCGCGCCGGAAACGGAGCCCTCCAACGTTAACAGTTAATGTTAACACGTTGATTGTCTCCCGACGCGGATCTAGGTCAGGTTGGTTTTTACTCGAAAGTCCCGCTAAATGCTGAATAAATATTATCTGCACCGGGAATTTATAAAAAGGTTTCAACCCCGATCCGTGAGGGATGTAATTTCGTAGGGTATCCCAGTAAATTAGCAACGAAATTTTAAATTTAAGAATTAATCCTTAGCGTAAAGTCAAAGTGTGAAAATAAATTCTTGTCGGTTAAAATGGTGCTTCCGGATTCTCGCGAATCTGAAGAAATTTCCACCGCGGATAATTAACAGCCGACGGGGGCGATTCTTTCGAAAATTCCGGACGCGATTACGACCACCTCCATTACAACGATAACTTCCACGGGAACGGAGATAATAAAGTTTATTACACCCTGGACTTAACGGCTCTTGGACCGTGGGGGCGAACAGTTTCTTGAGAGGGCCGAATAAAAAGTGGTATATTGCACAATTTGGGCGAAGTGTCTCGTTATCCTGTAATTCAAGCCTCGTATAAACAGCACGACGCGATTCGTCGAACCCATCGGCCATCCGTGGAAGGATTAAACTTTCGCGGCTTGATCCCCGCCGTAAACCTTAATTGAATATATTCCGGGCGTCCTCCAGACAACAGCTAGCCACCGATTGCCCGACGGATCCGAGAAAACTCGGCTACGTTCGAAAAGCCGGACAACTTTGCGCGGAATCGTACGGCTTGAACTTTCGAACTTAGCCCCGGGCAACGTGCTTATAAAATTTAAACCGTCCATAATCTCGGCCGCGTCGAATGCTAATGTAATCAAATTCCGTCGCAGTTTCGTGTCCGCTTGATCCTGGATCCTTTCACGCCACTGAACGCGTCCAGGTTGCGAACGAGAGCATTGAACAGCCCGTCATTTACGCGTTCGTCGAACGGGATTGCATTCACCCGCCGAAACCATTCATGGATAGGTTCAAACAACAAGATCCTATCGGCCGTGTATCGCCGCGATGTTTAGCAGCGGCTGTGAGCCAACGAAATAGCTAATTATTTACATGCTATCGAGATTACAGGTCAGACAAATGCCCCAATTATCGACACATTTCGCGCCAATCTGACCTTTGCAATTTAACCGTGATCTAGGATTATATCGCGGCTCTTGCGATCACGAATACCTCGCGAATCTCGATCTCGATTTGGGGAAATTTTTGGAACAAGATAACTTTACAGTTTTGTATTATTTTCTATCGATGGAGCGACGATACTGGATCAGCGTCGAAATTGGTTGTATCAACATTAACCGATTAATTACAACGATGAAACTAATAATTATTTAAGCTTCGTCTACAATTTCGTGATGATTAGTTTCGATGACGAAGAGAGAATAAATTGATTGGAAATATTTCCGGTTCATTCTCCCATGTCTAGAACCGTGCAATAAGTGAAATTATAATCTCTTTAAACATTTGTCCGCGTATTTATTCCCAAAATAAATTGTCCCGGAAAAGACTGGTTTCGATTAATTTTTTCATTTAGAATTACTCTTTTCTCGGTCGTACGACCCGACGCAGAATTGTCCGTATAAACTTCCAATTACGTATAATTAAAACCACTCGGAATACTGTCGTGCGCCGACTGGTTCCCCATCGGAGAAACCTCGACGATTCATTGGTAATTCATTCGCGAAAGAATAATGGAAAGTTGAAAAATTCTAATTCTAATTAGTCGGATGATCGTGAACTCTCCCCGGATAACCGAAACGTCAACGACCGGATTTCTTATATTTTCTCGTGTCTCGCGGAGGAAGGAAGATCGATATCGGAAGTCGGGGTCGGTTTAATGGAAAAGACGCAACGATATTATTTCGCGACGTAGTTGCATCGTATATACAGCGATAGGCTTTACGCGAACGAGCAGAATCTCTTCGCGAAGTCAATTCCGCTAGTGTAATCCGGCAAGGGGGCAACTTCGATGAAAGGGGCGAGCGGATTCGCGAAGGGGGGACCGGCTTTAAAGCTCGATAAAATGAATTAGCCCAAGCGGTCCCCTTTATTTTTCAGTTTATCCGGGTTAATTAAATTTCCATTGATCCTGACCCCTTTGCCAACAAATATCACGCTCTCGCGGCGACCGATCTGAATTTTCAAAGTGCTCTTTGTGGATAGCGCCGATCGCGCTCTCCGCCCTGTTCCCGTTTCGAAACGTTCGTTTCGCTGACGTTTTGATATTCATAATTCAAGTCGAGAACCGGGCAACTTCTGCCGGTTCGCGCGTGGCTCCAGCAAATGGAAACTCGTTGCGCGTTTTGGTGGAAATATAAACGGTGGGTCCGTTTCAAGGTAAAATCGCACGTGTTCTGGAAAGCAAGCCGAATCGAGACAGATGGGATCCAGAGAAACGTTACATACGCGAGTGCACGTGGTCAGATTAATTTTAGATTAATTTCGTGTCTTCTCTTTTTAGCTTTATTCTAAGCTTAATGTTCAAATATTATGTTCGTAGTATGTAGATATACGCGAAACATCGAAATAAAATATTGTTTGATTTTTTAATGTTATCGTTAAATTATGTTGAAAATGTCACTTTTCTCCAAACACGTCCATTTGGAAAACCGGACACCCAGTACAGAGAGGCGGGAGAATCGAAATATGGTAAATTAAAATGAACGTTATTAGCGTCGATCATAGACGGAGCGCGGTGAAAAATGTCAACGTAATCCCATTGCCACGGTGGGTATTTATCGTCGAACGAAATTATGCGAATTGATGCGGTTTCGAGGATATCGCGTCGCGTATTTACATTTTATTAAAAGTGACAGCAGCCGATGGCCGCGCATAAATCGCGATCTCGCCGATATTACGAGTTCTCCACGCTGCGGCGGATGCAGATGTGCAACGATGCAGATGGGAGTCTGATCCGCGGCTAATGCACAGCACACGCGAAATCCGCGCCCGTAAAGCCCAAACTTTATTCCTCCATTTTCCCGCCGGCGTTTCCTCCCCCGCCTTTGCAGTGTCGTTTCTTCTTCGCGGCAACGGAACGACGTTGTTTGTACGAGACAAACCTATCCGCGGCACGACCATCCATCTTATCCGCAACGGATCGACCGCGACAGGCACAAATTATCTGTATCGGTAGTTATTCACGCTCTGGCTGTCTAATAAAAATTAATAAAAACGAGAGATTTTAATCATAGCACGACGAGGCGTATCGATAATTGAAAAGAAACTTCGTTTCGAGGATCCGAGAAAAATTAATCAGTAACTTCTTCGCTCGCATACTGGCCAGCTTATGAAAATTCTTTGGAAAAGTTTCAGCAAGTAGCGACGCTAACGAAGACTGATTAAGGCACCGACTTTGAACAGGGATTTTTATCTCTTATATAGTAAAATATTTGGCTAACCGACACTTCTGGTTTTGCTTCGATCGGACGATACCCAATCCCTCGTCAACGGAATTTAACGAACCAGTTTCGCGTACAGGTATCGAGGTTCCCCTGTATTTATATCAATTATACCGTAAGACGTTCTCGTAATTTAGTTTAACGATCCCGAAAGCTCAGAGCTTACAAAGGCAACGTCTGCTGGCCGAGGGGAAGCTATAGATTTCCCTCGGCCTCGGAGGAAACTTCGGCCCTCGCGCAAACGAAGACAAAGGAAAGGGCGAAACCGAGTCGGGTGTAGTTCAAGTATTTGCACGGAACATTACCTTCAAATCCGTAATCGACAGTACCATTAACGCCCCGGAACTTAAAGATACACAACCACGGGGTCAGGAAGCACGTGCCACGAAACGGTCGATAAGTCGATCGTCAATTTATTCGGCAGCGAACAGGGCTCCGTTCCATTTTCGTTCGCTTCTGTTAAAACGCCCGTTCGACACCGACGAATATTTAAAAGGGACAATAAAACGTATTGTCCAATTTTCGTCGGTACGACGGGCGAAATAAGTAGGTCGATCGCGCCGCGAAGGACACGGCCATTAACGTGTATTTATGCCCCTACGAGACGCTGGGAAATATACGGCCCTTCGAGGAATAATGGTCCACGGAACCTATCGGCGTGAAGAAGTGCAATTTTCCAAAAGGCATTCCTTTGCCACCGTCGACGCTCCGGCGGCGTTCTAAAAGTTCTTTCAGTGGCCGTATATCAATCCGGCGGACGTCGCGACGTCATGAAATCGTGATCTTCCAATGGGCGTAAATTTTTTTCACGGCCCCGAAACCGCTCTTCCGTGGCAAATTCTTTTTCGATCAACCCCCGCCGAGTAACAGCCATCCTCTCGCCTCCCTTTATTCCCCTTTACCGAATAAATTTCCGACGCTCCAGCCACCGCCATTATGTCGCGAGAGTTCTTGCCGGGGGAGAAAGCATCCATTTTACGGAATCTCGATGACCGTCTTTTTTCACCGCCTCGTCCTTCCAAAAGTGAGAACGTTCTCGCGACGTAACGACCTCGCTGTCGCCTGTAGCCCCGATTACCGTCATTTTCCGAAATTAACAGTTACGCGCAGCTGTTCCGGAATCCCAGACTATACGCAGCTTATCGGAGATAATGCATTAGCATTGAGTTTAGCAGGGCAGGTGCAGATTTTAGAGTAAATAACTAATTCAAGATCAACTTCGTGACTTTGGTAGACTGAATTCGTAAACGGTACCGATTTTCGTCGCTCCTGATAGTTATCGAACTCTCTAAATCTAATTATACCCTTGAGCGTTGTTAACTAAAATACGCGAGGATCAGCAGATCGAATATCGGATTTAATCTTATCCTTCGAAGATTTAATATGCAAACACTGGGAGCTCGCTGGAGGCACGCCAATGCCATATTCCTTTATAAAAATCTTCATGGTCGAATAAATTGTGCAGTTATCCTCGAGTTAATAAAATTTAACGCTCGCTCCGTGCCCCTTCGAACGACTTCCTTGCTTAGCGTTGAGTCTTTTAGGGCCAATTTCCTCAAATTCAAATCTCGAGGTTTTCTCGGTGTTCGACAGGGGTAATTTTCTCTCGCAAAAACGAGATCGCAAGCGGCGAAAACCCGTTCGTTTTGCTTAGTTTACGAAATCTGCGGTAATGGATTGGACGATGTTCCAGCGTCTATCGAGTGCTCGAACGCCCGGAAACAATCTCTCAAAGATATTTGGGAAGCCAGTGGTATTTCCTGTCTGTTGTCAAACGGGTCGAGCCACGTTTCGCCCCGGATACCGGAATCGAAGAGAGGCGGTTCTTCTTCGTTTCGAAACACCGCGGTAGGAAAGAAAGGAAAATTTATTTCGCCGCTGCACGACGAAAACATGGATCTTCACGCTGATATAGGGAGACTACTGAGCGTGTGCTCGATGGCTGTGTGGAGAGGCCGCCATGAGAACATTCACGACCTACAAACGTATATTTACCGCGACGTCTGGTGCTCGAACAGCCCACCCCCGTCCGTATAAGCCGGATACTACGACCACCGTGTGTCTTGGCCCTCTTTGCACCGCGGAACGTCGGAAGGATCCTTCTTCCCGGAAGCTCTCGAAGTGCTTATTTTACGGCAGCCGCGTCATAAAGGCGCGATCTTCCAATGAGCGTAAAACTCTCGACTTCGATTCGCCTGTAACCAACGGGCGCCGCAATAAATACAGATAGGGTGGAAACTAGAGGCTTGTTTCCTCGTTCTATTGTCCCCGATTCGCGTCTTCAGGCTTTCCTTCCGTCGCGCCATGGACCGACGAGTATTCGTCCCTGGTTCGTTACTTAACACCATACTTTGTCCAACGAAACCTGACAGCAAACAAAAGCAAACGCCTCGAGACATTTTTATCGAAAACAGACTTCATTTTTATTATATTATATACTAATAATATTTATGCATTCTGTAACATTAACCCCTCGAACAACTTTATTCTGGCCATTCCTGATCATAGTCGCCGATGACCCCGCAATCAGGCTTCGTCTCGAAGATGGTTTGAATTCGCGGAACTTTCACGACGGAAAGATATACATATGCACGAGGGGCCACTTCTGCTTTACTTACATTTTCATATCGAGATAACGCAAATCGATTTCTGTCCGCTTCGACGATCGCCTTTCTCGACTTTTTATTTATCGAGGATGCACGGTCTATGATGAAACGATCGCGCGGGATCGCTCGGAGAATACTTTGGCGAACGGCCAGCGCATAATCGCGCCCCGATAAATACTCGTCGCGTCTGGGAACGGAAATGACTGACGATAAAACAACGAAGGAGCCATCGAAGGGTAAACGAAAAGAATGCGTCCATCGGGATCGTCTGGGTGGACTCGCCTCGTGCGCGACGAACGAGAATTTCCCCTCGATTTTTACCCTCTGTTCACTCGCAGTTTCTCACGTTCGACTCGTCGGTAGGACCCGCAGCGAAAAGATTACTGACTTTGGCCATGGCCCCCGACGCTGGTAACAAGCTGATCCGCGTAATGGCGACGCTCTGATCCGCTTACGCCGGATGCAAGTAACCGAGGAGAATAAGAATACCATTTCATCATGCCGATTCAATATTTTGAAAATCGTAATACAGTTGTTGCAGGCAATTTATACGGAAACACTGTGAATATTGTATATTTATTCTATAACAATATTAATGTATAAATAACGTAACATTATATCAAAGCATTATCGTTAAATATCGAGTTAACTATAGCCCATAATGAGCTGACATCGAAACGTACAACAACAAATACGAAATTTTAATTCATGAGAATGTAACACACGGTGTTTCAAATGAAAACCGAAGTATGGTAATCGAACTCTTTGACTCTGAAGTCATATATAAATTATTTATACTATATTATCGATATGATTGTGGTTCTAGAGCAACACTATGCGACGTATGATACGATTTGCATCGACTATTTTACCATTTTTCACAGTCAGAATGGACACGAGCTTTAACAGTACAGTGTACAATTCGGTATGTATCGGGTTGTTAGCGTTTCAGGCGCGTGTCTAGAATGGGAAACAGAGAACCAATTATTTTTTTGCAAATTGCGCGAACCCATCCTTGTGTCGCGAATGCAAAGGTTCCGTTCAAAAGTTTCACGCAATCCGCGCAAGTTTGCTTTCGTGTCCCTTTTTGCTGACTCCTGTTATCCCGCCCCGATGCCAGCTTCCCCATGAAAATTTAATCCGAACAACTGCGCACGCTACGCTAATTACTCCGTTTTCAGTTAATTATTCCGAGTTGAGTAATTCAGTTTGCACCAGGTGATACCAATGGTAGCGGAATAAACGAACAGCGACCGCGGATTGTTCATTTCCAATGTGCCAGGCTAAACGCGAGCGTGTACCTCTTGAAAACAAAATTGCTACCCCGGGGCGGGGGCGAATAAGAAAAGTTCGAAGGCAGGAGTGTACGCGTTTCCAGCGTCGAGCTTTTCGATGAAATTCCCGTCGCAAATTACCCGGTAAATAATTCCAGAATTTCGTTCCCAAGCTGAGAAGAATCGTCATTGTGTGTAGGTAGAGATATCGTAGTCGCCATGGAACCTCTGACATCGACGCGGCTACGACACTGCGCGCGTACATAAATTACAAATTATGCGGAAGAGATAAAGGTGACCGAGCACGGGGCCACGAACAGCCATATATACGTGCATGCTGCTCGTATCTACACACGTATTATATATACACGTACCGCAGGGGATAATTTCAAAGGCAGCCGCGTTTTACCTACGATTTAACTGGTCTCTTTATTATTCGCGTTTCTCAAAATGGCTCTCGCTAAACGAGCAAAAATCAACCTCCGAGACGTTTACCCAGTTTTTAACGCCTCGCGGACAGTCAGCGATATTAATTCCCCGTCGTTTCTTTATACGAGCAAAATTTCATTCGCGACGACGATGTTTACGTAAAAGTTCCTTTACGTCGGACGTCATAAATATTTCCCCGGTAAGTCTCTTTCCAATAAAATTACCCGATAACTTTCCGTTTAGATTTCCAGTCGAGTGATCCTGAATTAAATAACTGTGTATCGATAAAAATTATATGTTTTCGTACCCGTTGACGCGAGAGGAAATTTTTGTATAGTAATTGAAATCAGGCTTTTCGTATGCCAACAAGAGTTGAGTGATCAATTTCTGGAGTATATGTACGAGGAGTACTCGATCAGCGAACGAGAAGGTTACCGTATTTGCATCGCCTAAATTGGATCGCGTTGATGAATAGTTGAAATTAGCACAGTAATGTCATTTATTGCAAGTGCTTTCAGCGTCGCTGTGACGATTGGTCTATTAAGATCATGCAGCTAGGTGTAGATTTAATATTTTACACGTGTATGACATAATAAAGTGTCTCTATAACATACTCACGAAAGAACCTTTGAGTCTACATTGAATTGCATTTGAATTGACCATTTTCTCTATCACAAAATTCCGGTTTTATACGCTGTACTACCTACCACCGTTAAGATATCTCTAAGGTTGCCCGCCCTTCGTTCGCAGGAGCCTTTTAAACAGTTTGGTTATCAAACCTCCCTTCTGTAAAGTTGCTACAAGAAATCTAGACGCATAGAAGTTGGTTTTTACTGTAACTCGGCAACGTTCCGCGAGCAGAGCAGCGTCGGATACAAAAGCATAGCTAATTATTACGAAAAGTAGATCTTCAGAGGCGATCTAAGAATCATTTAAAACTAATTAAGCGCCGTACGGAGCACGAGGTTTCCGTTAGGGAGCGAAGTGCCCCGGGGCAACGAGGAAGTTAATAATGCCAAAACGAATAACCCGGGGAGAAACGCTTCCGTTAATCGCTACACTTCCGTGAAAAAGCTTTGATTAAAATACTGTTAGCGTTGCGAGGCATGCGCCTGGCTGAAGTGCTGACGCAAGTTTATGCAAAAATTTAAAAAAGTGTACACGGTACACTAGGATTGGAACGACTGCTCTGTGATGCGACAAAATTCGGGTCAGTGGTCAAAGAAAATTAGCACTTCACCGAATAGGGCAAAAATCTAGTCGACGGGAATGGGAGTGCCTACATAAAACAGTAGAGCAACTAGGCGAGCGAACAAAAATGCTTGTACATCGTTATTCATTTTTAATCAACCAAAAATATGTACTTGTCGATTGATAAAAAAATTTAGAAAATCGCTGTTCGTTAATATCTGCTCGTAGTTTGCATGGCGTACCAGTGTGTTTTAGATGGCCAGTCCGAAGAGAGCGTGCTGGACGCTTATGGTCGCCCAGAGGTTAAACTGGGATATAACCGTATATGTACATGCCTAAAGTGCGGACCAGTTTTGCCAAGTTTATGCTTTGAGAGCTTAGGAAGGTACCCCCACTTCGTCTCCGTTTTCGCAGTTCGAAAACATTGGGCGATGTCGCGTTATATGCACGCGCCACCCACATAAATATAATACTATATGTAGAGGGGGGGGGGGCAAAGCCGCCCATGGCTCCCACCAATGGCCACCGGTAGTATAGACTTACCTCCACTAAAACGCTAAGCACCGTGAAAGTCCCCCAAGAGTCTTTTCCAGAAAGCGATGTAAATGAAGTCGATATTTCCGTGCTTTGGCTGCGTTAATAATTTTCCAGGGTTACCCTACGGTTAAAGGAGAACCGGATTAAGAGTCTGGGAATATTTTAAAAGTACTATATTTATTATTCGTCTGGCGCATCACTTTAACAGACGATCATGCGTCGTTTATATACAAATGTGTACACTCTGTACATTTTGTCCTATAAGATAAACGTTAACACGACGTAACCTGTACAGAAGCGAGAATTTTCGATTACTAACCTCTAAGTTCCTGACAGCTTTACAACGTATTTGCTTATATCAGTTACAGTTAACACGCACGTGGTTCGCACATTTTTATATGTCCCTCTTTTATTCTCGTTCGATCGTTTAACATTTAATTGACTAATTTAATTATTCGTCTTATCGCGTGCACGATGGCGGTGCACACGAACCGCCGAAATTTCATTCGTCCCGGAAGCCTGTGATGTCGTTTCGATAGATCGATCGCTCGATAAACCTCGCGTAAGCAGAAACGATGCGAATGTACATACGTGTACGAACGTGTTCTTCGAAATCATAACAGATTATTGTACGAAGAAAATATTCGCTGTTACGCGATCCTGGGACCCCGAGAAACAATTCAGGACGCCTTTCGGAAAATTCGCGGGAACGGTAAAGAAACTTTTTTTTTTGTTCGTCAAGACGATTTTTTAAGTCGACGACGCGACGATCGCCTTCCCGATCGTCACGATTCGAATCGAACATGCTCGAGCTGAAGCGCGTTACCTATTATAAATGCATTCTTTCGACTCTCTCGACTCGGTGCGCGCAAACACGTTTACATCCTCGACTATCAGTGGAAACACCGTGGAAAAATAGTTTGCCTAATATCGGAATATCGTACTTATTTCATACGTTAACGTATTCGGCGATCGTGCCGCGCAATCGATACCTCGTGTACAAAAGGGGTTAGACTAACAATAGGATCAACCTGAATATCATCGACCGTGATACGGATTCACGTTCCCGGATGAGAAATCTACTTACTCGTCGGCGAAAACAATCAACCGCTCCAAACAGCTTTGCACGTTTATACAAAGTATCTTCTAAACACTTCACACGCGTTTACTTTATCTCGCAAACAACATAATCACTCGTAACCTGTCAAACTGCAAATGGCGACGCCACGGCCGACGCGCCATCTTCTAATGAAGTTGCATCCGGATCCGATATGTTTCGTTTGGATTTAACTGCTGCCGGGGGAAAACGTCCTAGAGAAACATTAACCGTCGTGTTCGTGCTTCGGAACCGTGCTTTGTGTCGCAAGGTCACGTTCGGAACGAGCCTATTGTTCGCCGATTTTAACGATGCCGTAATTAATTAACGAGAACGCGATGAAGCGGGGTTGTGGTAAATACCAAGCTAACCACGTGTTTGTAAATGGCGCGAAACGAGCGTCGTCTTACCGATTATTTTCGTTCGTATTCGCGGATGAAAAAAATAAATCAAGCATTCTGTTAGTGCAACTTCGTTTTAGAACAATTATGTTTTAAGTACCTGGGTTTCATTTATCTTGGCCACTTTAATGCCAAAATCGTAACATTTACGATACTGTGCGTACGTAAATTCATATTGAAAGTTCTGGGTTGATATTTAAGACACATTTATGAAACCAACCGACGAACTCTAAGTTTATTTTTTCGTAGCTGCGTAACTCGAATGGCCAAAATGAACGAAACACTTCGTATCGTATCGGCGTGTACGAGGTGACATTTTATAAAAGTTTGATTTTCGCGGTGCGTCGCCGTACGCGAATACGAAATTCCATTTTTATTCAAAACGACTATTCACGTAACGTAACAGGAGTCATAGACATAACGATTTGTTCTGCGAATCGGTTGCAACCATAGTCCAAATAGTGTCGTCAACGACAAACGCACTAACTATTACGCGAAAAATCGTTACGCCTGTGATCCGTATAACAGTGACACTTGCAATCCCAGTGAAAACCATAACGGTAACAAGATTTTCAAATATATCGTAACGTACAAAGGAAACAGCGTGTACGGAACGTGCCCCATCCAATCGATAACAATTCCCAATCGAACAATAATACAACTGATGACTTTGGTCCATGATCCAATCGATCCAACGCGCAAAAGAAACACTTCGGTCCAGAAGTAACCACTAGAAAGGTATGGTAGCCCCGATGTCCAGATCCATCGATCGTTCCGTCATATCGATCGACCTGACAACGCAACGGAGAGCCCCGAGAGACGATCTCGAGCCGTCCAGCGAACTTTGCGTGCCCACGGTCCTCCTCAGCGGTCGCGCGAACCTTCTGACCGTCCTGTTCGGCCAGGTTCGATAAAAAGGCTCCTGGTTGCAGCGTTTCAAGGCACTCCAGATAACCGACGATCTTCGCGGCGGCATGTGAGAATGTGAAGGGCAACCGCAGTGCTGCCAGGCCAAGGTCGGCGCTTTGCATCGGAAGATAGGCGCCCTGAAGGCCTCCGGAGGCCTCAGAATTGGAAGATCGCTAATTTTCAAAGCCACCCCCGCTCGCAGCGGCTTCGAAACCGAAACACCGTCCATTGACTCTTTTCTGTCGCGTCCAGCCGACCGTACCACCGCGACATCGTCGTGCAACGTCTTCGCATTTGTCCCGATAAACTCCGTCCCGGATACCCCGTTCGATTTCGTCCCCTCGATTTCACCGATATTGTCCGGAAGCGACTCGGTCCCTTTTATTGCGTCGACATCCGTCGGCCTCGATACGTCGTTCCGCTTTACTGAACCGGTTGACCGCGCAAACCCGCCCGAAGACGCTCCATCGTCCTGATCCGAATAGTCCAATTGGTCGGGCGGATGGATCGCGCCGTTATACGTGGATCAGGAGGACGAGTTCGCCTCGATCGTCGAGCTGGTCGAGGCGTCGTCGTCCAAAGAGCTCTGCGTGGCCACGGTCACTTTGTTCCCGTTGCTCTGTCTCGTTAACTGACGGTCGGTGGCCGTCTGACGGGGATGGCGTCTCTTGTAGGGCTCCCAATCCCCAGGACCCCGGCGTCAGTGAGTCGCGATCACGTCCGGAGCGCTCTTCGTGCTCTCTATGCTGAACGGTCGTCTCTGGTCGACCTCTATCACCGCCTCCGCCCTGTACCTGGGGTCGCCCGCCATCTGTTGGGTGCACTTTGGCGTGCCAGAGTGCGGGGTGCTCGACGTGTTGCTAGATCCGTGTCCAGACCCGTAAATGGAGGCGTACCGCTCGCCAGAGCCGGCCGTCGCTTGCCTCACGAATTTCGGTGATCGACGATAGGCACTGTTTTCTCTGCTGGGTTTCGGACTCTGATACCTCTGGTACGACGGATAGTCCGGCGGATCCGTGTACGGGGACTCTTGATGCGGGGGCAGCGGGTAACTGGACTCGTGGGTCGACCAGCCGGGCGGGGCTGGGATAGGATTGTGCTTTGGACAGACGCCCATGCTGCCGTCCCGACCTCTGGACGCTGGACTGCAACCGGAACACTGGGTGCTAGGATGCTGAGGACTCTGCTCGGAAGACTGGTGCGTGCTCTGGTGAGAAGGCTGAGAGCTCTGACGCGACAGCGACGGACTCTGGTGGTGGTGCAAGTGATGATGACGATGATGATGAAGATGACTGTTGGTCCCGTTTTGTGAAACGCTCGGCCCTCGGACGCCAAAGGTTGTGAAGCCTGGTGGCATCACGTTGTCCGGGATTCTGGCCTCGAAGAGGCTCTCCCGCGTCTGGCAGGAGTTGTCGCGCATCTCTGGCTCCTCGTTCGACTCCTGCAACCGTTCCTGCGTGGCGTTGCTGACGTTGTTGCTCTGGTGGATGTCGTTCATGTCCCTCGCGTTGTAGCCCATCTCCAACACCAGATCCTTCGTGTACTCTTGCGCTATCAAGGTGGTGGGTGGCAAAAGTTCCTTGCTGGGCACCACTTCCAGGCTCGGAGACTCGCTACCCCGGTCCCCGATGTCCGTCCTCGAAGACGAGATCGGGCAGGGTGTTGCCTTGCGACCCAGCTCGTCCAATCGATTTTCTCTGGACTGCCTGATGTGTTCCTGGGAGAAGACAAACGAATTCTTTCAATTAGTCGGGTAAATATTGAAGCTTCAACGGCGCGTGACCGCCAGGAGTCACGACAGTATCTTGCTGGCTCTGATTGGATTGTTCGAAGCCCCGAACAGTTTTGCAATCGCGAACCACTGCCTGTGCAAACTCTAATTTACGATGTAAATTTTTTAGGAAACACTGTACAAACGATTCTGTATTTCTGAAACGTTTATAGTAATGAAAATAATCTCTGTTGTATTTTCTATTTTGTGGATCGAATAAAGAACGATCAAACACTCCTTGCAATATTGACGCATCGCTTGTTAACTTTCAATTAAAATTACGAATCAGTGCCGGACCGAGTACCGAAATCTTTCGCGCTCGCGCACGTACGTTTCTGTAATTGAAATAGGAATTACCGTGTTGTTCTTTGCGCAGTTAATTTTCGTAATGTATTGTTAAATTAGTTTTGCATCGAGCATAATGTAATTTGCATGATAATTGGAATACCGGACGTTCTTGCGTTAAGAAGTTTCCACGTTGAAGCGGAAAAATATGCATGCCCAGCGAAACGCTTGGATAAATATGATTATAGCTCGTTAGAATATTAACGAGTAAAGTTTTACGAGACTGTAACAATTTCTCCTAACCAATTACCGCGTGTCTCAATCAGATCGTTTGGACGAAATTAATTTTCGTTCTATCCAACTTTTTTTCTTTATAAAAACTTCCATTCGTAAACGTTTAATATTCCTGGGTCTGTTTCGATTCATCGAACCCTAAATTTTAAGCTCGATTTAATCCGAAAAGCGCTCCTATTATTCGTATCCTCTGCTTGTCAGTACTTCACTATTCTCCGTGAATGGGTGAAACGAACCGTGGGCCTATTTCGTACCCGTACGTTATCAGTCTTTTTTCCTGCGTGTAGCGCGAATGTTAGCCACGTATGGTCGTACGTGACAAATACGAGCCGTGAATCGAATCGAAATCCTGTAGGTTCGTCGCGTGATTGAAATTCCACGAGTACCTTGCAACGCGACTGGCACATAGCACGCAAAAACCGTCGGTTGTTCGTGATTTTTCGATATATATATATGTATATATATTTTATACATATATATGTATTTTTTTTTTCTGTTTCGTTGTGCGTATGATCCTCGAGACGACGCGTCTTCGATGAATGTTCGAGCCATTCGTCAGCCTTTAGTTTCGACGTCCGTTGTAATGGTCTTTCGCGATGAAGTTACAATTTTAATGGCGCATAAAACGGAATCGCGTGGAATACTAGCCAGATTTTGACACGGAGGCCGAGAAATTCGTGGATAAATACTTCCACCGTAAACGGGACTTTAATGGCCGGTAATAAAGACGTTGAATCATCGTACGTCACGTTACTGCGGGACCTGTAAAGTTTTCGATTCGCTGATATACCGTTCGGTCGTAAACGTCAGGGGGTGCTCGTTGCCTCGAACGCCACGATCACCGACAGATTCAACGAAACTTTTAATCTAGCATCCTATCAATTTTCCACTCGACTGTCACAGTTACGAGCTCAAGCGATTGTTAAAGGTAGGTTCACTTACCCGAATGATTCGATGATCCCTGACGAGCTTCCGTACGCAATTGAAAACGAAGGCGAAGCTCATGCCGAACAAGATCAGGGAGAAAACGATGAGGATTATAACGATATGCTGGGAGTCGATCAACCGTGACTTTTTAGTCTGCAAGAATAAACACAATAAAATTGTTTATTAACCGTTGTATACGCAATCGTTGTTTCCTCGGTTTAGTATCCATGCGTTCTTCACGAGTGATTACGAGTTACGAATTTTATCCATTGATTTACGGAACGACTTGACATTATACGTTACGATCGATGCGATCCCACAGTTTTCCAACGGATCTCTACGCGTCTGGTATTTAAATAATTAAATAAAAACCGATCGAGCGTGCAAATGCCAAAACGTGACGGCAGCGAAAGGAACTGTCGCGCGTAACTCGCTAATCATCGGCCACGGTATGCAGAACTTTCACAGAGAACGGATATGTGCCCGTGTTGACAATAGATGACAAAGTACACATTCATCGGGAACAGTTACCGCGGGCACGATATAGGAAGTTGCGCATAACGTAGCAAACCGAATCTCATTCTCTTCTCGCCCTTTGTGTACCTCGTTTCTCGCGTTTGCTGGCTGCGAAGCCGCATTAAATACCCTGCTAAAATTTACAGAGCCGGTGCTATGGAATGCGCCACGCCCGCGTGTATGTAGATCAAAATTCGCGGATGAGATTCCTGGCATAGCATTAACGTTTCAATGCACACAGATGGAAACAAGACGCTCTTTTTCTCTGTTTCCTTCCGGTCCTTTTTATCCGTGTCGCGTCTACGTGACGGTATCTGGTCGGTTGTAACTATGGCAATGCTATATCGTCGGTCACTAAATTCGAAAATCCTCCCACTCCAGAACTTTTATGAACGGGGATAAAAATAACTGGAATAGTTAAACGATCGGGAGAATTCGGCGGGAATGACAGGGACCAGAAGCGTGTCAGCCATTTATTAAAATCGATTAGGAAACGAACGTAGACTCGATGGCTCGTAATCCACGACGACTCGCAGAGAACGATTTTATCCTTTAAGGGTTGATTTCGTCTCCTAAAAATGAATGCACGGGCGACAAATTTTACAACTTCTTCAACTTCTCTCGTTAGAATTATTTTGTTCAAAATCGTACCGTCGCATCGATCCATTTTAACTTGATAACGACTGGGTTTTGCTTGGCCTACCGCGTACAAAAATTTAACGTTAATTTTCTCGGTTCACCGGCAAAGGAGTACGAAAAATAATAATGGCTACCATTCGTTTTAACTAGCCAGTATACTTGATGTTCGTAAGTGGATAAAAACGGTGTTTGGACGGTGCTCTTCCATAGTTCTACGAACGACTCGAAAGCTGAAACGCGAAGCACCGTTTCGCGATAATAGTAATAAGAACAATGGCGCGTAATGAGCACATTTGGCGGTGAGTCGGTACAATTAACAATATAGACGGTGTTATCGTGTTACGGGCTTTTGCTGTGGTTCTCGCGGCGCGTGCACCGTACTCAAACGTCTCACGAATGAGATTTCTGTGCATTAGACGGTTACACGTAGCGGGAGCTGAACCCCGGTAGTGCGTGGATACGAAAGGATGGCCCGAAGAGGGAGCGGGAAGCGCCGGTTGAGGGGTTGAAAATGCTTCTTTCTGCTTCCGTAAGCCCGAGAGGTTTATTGTTATGCTTATATGGCCGAGTACACACTCGACAGACGTCGCTCGTGTTTGCGACAGTCCGTGCAAAAATACATCTGAAACGGCCACTGCATTCGCAACGAGGTAGGACACTTTTGATGCGTTCCTACGCTGCTCGACGACGGATTTATTCCGCTCTGAATGCGTGGCAGCACGATATTTTTCCCTCGATCCTTCTCATATTTAATACTTCGATTCTGTCCGGTTCCAATTCCTAAATCGTTCGTCTCGTTTCGCGATCATCAAACTTCAAAGTTTATAGACGCGAATAATATTTTCACGAGCCATCGTCAAAAGCAATTCACGCTCGTTCGTAACATGCTCTTCTTTCGTTCCGAATAAGAAATTAATTTTTTTATTTTACCAAAACTGCATCAAGTCGTTAAGAGGGTACAATAATTCGTGGCCCGTACTAACAATACTATTTTCCGTTGCATCGAAATATACTCGACTCGACAATACCGGGTCGTTATACCGCGTATAACGAAGGTCTTCTTTCGTGTACCAGGAATATATATATATTTTTTTTTTTTCGTTTGCGGCGCGCGTCCTGCTTTGTCGGTTTGGTCGATACTTCCGTTCCCGCGTTCTTCGCGTCCGCGCTTTTTGTCGAAATTAATGACTCCGGCCCCGGAAACGATACGCCTGTTCAACGTCAATATCCGCGCGACGCTCTCGGGTCTTCGATCGAGTCAACGGAAGTTTATACCCATCGACGTTTCACCAGCGTAACGGGGGTGACATCAAACTGCCCGTCAAATAAGTAAAACGGACACGCGACGTTCCTGCCCTTTGCTTCTCCCTTAGGTTTGCTGGAAGATCAACAGGAGACCCCTTTGAACAGTCTTGCGGGTCGTGTGGGCACAGATAATATTTACTCGCCATCGCATTAAATTTATGACAACTAAAGTCAACGATTCCGACGACTCCACGGACCTTGGAGCTCGAAACGTCTCGAGTCCACGATAGAAAGCCTGACAGAAACCTTTAGTTTGAAATATAAAAATTCATTACTTTTCCAGCGATGTAAATGCAGTTTCGACTCCACCCTCGGTCGTAATTTTTTATTCGCCTTAAAGGATCCTCCCGTTGCGTCGCGAGATTCACGGAGAGCGGGACGAGAAAGGGATCATTAACCAAGGAAAGTTTTAAACTCGCGGAACGCGTTAAATTTTCACTGGGAAACGTTCGTACTTGGTTTCAAACGATTTTACGTGCGCGCCCGTAAATTTATGCGCGATCAGAATTCCACGTATCGCGAGAGAATCCATCGCGGCGTTCTGTTTTACTCAAACCGGCTGTTATCGAGTTTCCGCGAGCGCGAAACGTTCTAGGCTGACAAAGAAAAACCTTGTTTTCCGCGTTCCCGATCGCAGCCTTGTCAACTCCACTCTTTCGAAATTTCTCGTGCATGTTGAAAGACGCGCGGAGAGGAATCGTTTGGTTCATCCATTCCTTGACCCGGTTCGCTGCAGAGACAGAGATACCCGAGCAGCCGGTGAAATTAATGACAGTCCAGTGAGAATCTCTCGTCTCTCGCGAAAAGAAATAATTAGTCGCCGGAACACCGCCGATGAAGTTCTCATTAACGAGAAGTAACGACTGTACGGATTTTGTTATGTTACGGAACTATATCGCCGGGGGGGAAGTATTAGGGGAAGGACTGATAATTAAAGAACATTCCCTGCGGTTTAATTATTGCAAAAATCCAGGCTGCGATGGATCGCTATCGAATCGATGTTTCTGCGAGGGATGTCAAGAATGATGAAAATAAATGGAGTCGCGAACTTATTTCGTTCGCACTGTACGATTCAAGATAACGATACAAAAACATCCCTGACGCGAAGATTGATAGTCCAAGTTAACCGAAATGGAAAGGATTTTCATTTTTTCAATTTTCCTTTCGAACTTGGGCCTGACGATGCTCGTCTGAACCAGCAAAAAAGTGAAAAATGTCTTGGCGAACTTTACTGGAATTATTTTTATTACATTCCCGATGGTGCGTATTATGCGGCAGCGGGTTGAAGTATGAAAGGTTTCCTGTGTTATTTCTGCTGCATGTGTTTTACGAGCCTTCCACTCGTTCCAAGGCAAATCTCCATCCCTTATCGAACATAAATATGTACTATTTGCAATTTTACATATTCTCCATAGTATTTCTCCCACCTGGAGTGCGTGGATCTATAAAACTCCCAATGCGTTACAGTGAATTTTCCACGGGGTAATTTAAAACTACCATGGATCATGCAGTCTAATATATCATCATGGAATATTTCCTCGAATATCTTTTGTTATTTCTCGATAGATCTCTCTCGTCGCGAATGATCCAAAATATTATTTTCGATCGCGAATCTTCGAGACGGAAGGTTTGTTTAGAGTCACGCGCTATTTTTGAGCGTTGCACCTGAAATTTAAACGCGTATTTTTGTTTCAGCGGGAAAACCTTGGCCGTGTCTGATTGTGTACTAGGAAAACACGTTCCCCGGATGTTTCGACCGTTCTTCCATCGCGACTCTTTCGCAGCGTCCGGTTTCCATTAGCATTTACCTGGCGAGCACGAAACGAGATAAGTGGTATGGGTGCAGTTTCCATTAGACGGGAATAAAATTGGATAGGACGGCTCGTATAGTGTATTCCTCCACGATTTCGTCCTGCGTTCTGTCCGTCCCGTCAATTTCGCGGCCGCTTTCCCACGTGAATAGGGAAACTCGCATATCGCGACGTACAATCTTGCCGTGGTTTACTGCAGCCGCGAGACACCCGGTAAATATATTCCGCGATAAAATAATAGGACATTGTCAGTCATTTGCATTTCACAGCATTAATGAAACGCAAACAGGAACTTGCTTGTTCGAAACAAACGGTATCCTATACGGAATGTTATCGAAACGAGTTTAATATTTGTCGTTTAGACTTAGAAAATTTGTCTGGCTGTTGCTGACTGATTCTACTTATTCGAACCAGTAGCTTTTAATCAGTGTTCCGTGAATTTGTTGCAAGTGTTTCCTGAAACTATGAAGACGGTGTACTAGGTACAGCATATCAGGTTTGCTAGGAAATTGCACTCCAACGAGCTTTAGTGTAAACGCGTCAAGTTTGCAACGCGGACAAGAAACGCAACGAATTACAACTGAAAGGGCTTCAATTAATTTTAATTAACTTGAGTAGCTCAGCAACCCAAATAACAGAATTCCCTGTAACACTAGGCAGCTTTTAACACTGCATTTGGACGAGCAATAAGAAAACGTAAAAAGTATTTTAATTGCTACGAGAGATTCTCAGGCACGACTTTAATAATTTTTAATGTATCGAATAATTGTTTTTATTCGCGTTCCGTGGATGTCGCGTGGCGATACTATTTCGTAACAATTTGAAACGCGCTCGACCATATTAAAGAACGCTCAGAAAATTTCTCGTTACTTAAACGGTCCTGTAAAAAATGCCTACGTCGTTCGCGTAATTTCCCGGCGTGTCGGCTGCGAGATTACAGGAGCTTCGTCGAAAATGGAAGCGGAATCGCGATCATTTTTTACATCGCACCGTGAAGCTTCGCGAGTGATTTCCTAAGGAGAGAAGCTGCAAACTGGCTACGCGAGTCGTGATAAATTCCCATTGAACGTGCAAGAATGGACTCACATCGCTTTCAAGATAATTCGTTTATTGATAATTGACGACACCATGAGCAAAGTTTTACTCGAAGACTCGTGAGAAACAGTACGGACCAAGTGCCGCCCATTTCCGTGCGTGAAAGAGGTTTTGGAAAATAGAACGGGACCTCGAGTAAATTGGAGGGAAATCTTTCTTGTGCTCTGACGAATCGCACTGGAGGAAAGAAATCCTCGAGCCACTTCAGCCTGCGGCCTGTTTTCCGCTGATAAGAAACTCGCGATCTTGCGGATAGATATTGCGGAACAACCGACCGCAAAGAGTTTCATTTTTTGCGGTTAAAACGAAGGAGAGTCCGCTTTTTCTTTGTCCATAGTGGCAATCGGGCCGAATCGACCTTATCCGCGGCCACTTCTTTTAATCCGAACGTTTTACTTAGGAGGCGAATTAAACTCTGACCGCGTCTTTGTCGCGTCCGTTTCTTCGACTTAACAAGCTACTCTCGATCCGTCGATAATATTTCCTTTCCAGGCTCGATGGTTAATTGACCCGGCGTTCCTCGTTTGACGAAACGATCCCTCCCCGTTGTATCACCGTTTCTCATGGAAATTTCAAATCGAAATGTTTATTAGATCGCGAGAGGCGGAACTTTTTTTGCGTTCCAACTGTCCTGGTAATTTGCACCTAGTGTCCCGACTAATTGCTTCTGGATTTTATTAGAGTAGATCTTAAGAGTTGGACGATCCAACTCCAAGGACGTTTTCTCTTGGATTTTCTCTGTTTTGTAATGTCGGAACGACTCGTTCGCGATTGAGGCAGGATGCACGCTGAAACAAGGACTCGATCGAACTAATTGCCGTTAGATTAATATCCCGTTGGTGCCGCGGTGCCGTCGTTTCTGGTGGCAGCCCGTTTTGGTAGTTTGCCAGCCGCGAGTACTATTTCGCGCTCCCGGAACCGGAAACAGCTTTCCGTGCAGCGGGACGATACGTATTCGGATATCACGAAACCGCGAGTCGGAGGTCAGGGAAACGGAACGACTGGCTCCGGCCAGCTAGAGCGGTCCTGAATAAATTAATTAACCACCGAGAGAGCGGATAGAGAGACAGCACGGAGAGGCTGGAGGATATTAAGTCTCCGTTACGGTTCCACACACCGGATGCCCGCCGGTTTGTCACAAAGAAGTCGGCTTACAAATGAACGCGATCAAGAATTCATGGAATATTAATGGCCATCGACGGTGACGATAATCGTGGGGCTCGATGAATTCCAATTCCCGACCGTAGAATCGATGTTCTAACGTTTCAATGAATCCGTCATTGAAAAGTCGGTGTCAGAGTCTTTTTAAAGGATTCGGGCAATGATAATGTTGGACAAAATATTTGTAGGATCGTGTCGAGTATCGTTTACGAAACGATCGTAATTCTTATCGAGTGAAAAGAGGGTGGTTGAAATTTAACGAGAAAGCGATGACCCGTCTTATTACTTGCTCACCGGTAAAGCTACGACGTACATATTAAATATAGCGAAGGCGGTGGCTCGACTTTAGATGGCAGTGCTGAACTTCCCTCGAATAAATTAATTAGCCCCCCTGGAACAGGCGGAGCCGGCGCAAAAGGGCGGAAAGCGATTAAGTCTAGGCGACGTGCCATTCTTGCGGTGCAGGATATCCTGGATACCCTGGTTTGGCACTAAGAAATGAGAAACCAGGATTATTTCAGCCAAGAAACGCGGACCGACTGCTGCGTAACAGAGTCACATCGTTCGTCAGACACGGTGACAATCGTTTCTTTACCTTTATCGAGTTCTCGAACGAAATGATAAAGAAATGGACATTCTTAAAGTTTCGTCTCGCCTTTTTCCGCTACGATTTTTCTGAGGATTAACGTTACAAAATTACGTTGAAACTTTTTCACGGTGCTGTGCATGGAACCAGACTGAACGAAAAAAGCTCGCGATGCGTTTTACGAAAAGGGAGGAAATGGATGCGGGAAGGAACGACTCGGAAATGAGTCGTAATCCCAGAAATCGAAAAACATTTATCGACTTTAGCAACACGACAGGATGGAATTTAGTCTAGATATAACGTTCGCTCACTCACGTCGCAGGCCTGGTCTTCTTCGTCCCACCGGAAACGGCAATTGACCCGTCCATTGCACTGTAAATTCGCGGCGATGCAGGTCGCGTCCTCGCAATAGTACTCGCCGTCGAGGCAGGCTGGAAAAAGGAAACAGAAACGATCGAATAAGAACCTTACACGCCCGTAATTCCAAATCATCGTTTAAGTTCTCTGGCGCCGTCTACGTTCCAGCAAACGTGATTCGACGTTTTCGCGAATTAACTTCATTTTTACGCTCGGGGAAAATATTCACACAGATTATTTCAGTCGTAATTACAATGGTAAATCGTACGGTGATTTTTTAAGCTTTCTCTGCAAAGTGACTTCCATGCTTGGAACTTTGCAGATTACTTCGTAACGAGCTGTTAAATGCCGCATTGCAGCTCGTTTCCGGTAATCGATTAGAGTCCTCTATTACGCGGGCACTCGTGAATTCAAGGTTGCAAGCAGTTTGTTACGTGGTTATCTATGGCCGAGGCTAAGAACTTCGATACGTCGATCTACAACAAATTTAACGCTAGATTTACGGACATTGATTGCACGTATTTTCATCGAAATTGAGTACAAGTGGATTGGCCACGTACGTGGCAATATATTAGTTTCGGTGGCAGGTGCGGAAAGTTGGGAATTCTTCCAGCATCGAGATATAGCAGGGAATTCTGTACGCGTAACCGCATCACGGCTTACTCCAATTTACCATTCGGCCAAGGGCTCCGCCGCCATTAATATAGAATTCGAATCGTTTAACGACCGATTATTCCCTTTACTACGTACCGGTTAAACAGATTATCTCTTTTCGCCGATATCGTTGTAATTATCTGCTTAAACGTTCGGACAAAGTGGAAGTCGGATCGAAATCGGTCCAGCTATCAACCGATAGCCTTCAACGAGCGATTCGATCGTTACTCTTTTAACGATCTGGGGATTTTTGCGGGATCGAAACACGAAGAATTCGAAAGTCAATCTCATCCCGGTCGAAAAATGGGATTCCGTCGGACGTTTTTTTACACGCGGGAAACAAAACCTTCGACCGGCTGTGGAATTCGAATCGCTATCGATGGCAAGGATTCCAATCGAATCGAAATATTGTATTGCCCGTAATAGGTTTTGGAATTCATTTAGAATATATTGGGGAATTCTTCGTTTAGAATCAGGCATCAATTTGGCGTGGAATGATCGTTACACAAATTCCATGAGCGGTTTAATGTTTCATATTTTGTTTCCCGCGACGAGATAGTCATTCGAAGCACGTCGCGAGGAAAATATGGTCGACGGAATCCTATTTTACCGATCGATGGAGATTGATATTCGATCTTACCCGAGTTTAAGGGATAAACGTACCCGGTAATCGATACGTCGAGAAAACTGTAAGACAATATTGTGCTGGGGAACGTTTACATTTTATTTTAATACCCAAGAGTTTCGATTTACTTTTCTGCCCAGCGAAAGATAAACAAAAAGAACAACCAACGGGTTGATACACTGTCCGCGTTCCCTCGCAGTAGAACCAACAAGAAAATTTAAACTTTCTTTAACGTCGTGGCAAGCCGATATCGCCGCAAGGCGTACTGTCCGACTCCTTTGACGTAACAAACTTTCTTTTTCTATTCAATTTACCCGCGCGACACTTTAACCGGTGTCTAACGGATGTCTTTCAGCCGACCAAAGCAACCCTGGGCGTTTACTACTTCACTAAAAGTACGAGAAACGTTTAACGACCAGTTTGTCGTAGCAATTTACGATTTCGAATAACCAGGAGTTAACGATGCACTGTCTTACGCATTTAGAGATCTACTTACGCAACTTTCGTCCAGTAGAAAGTAAAAAGAATAACGAAGAACGTTCGCTTCGCTGATGGATACGTCGATATCGGTTAGACGAATAAAGTGGTTAATTAATCTGGTTGAAAACTTGTTCGTCGCGATCGGGGCACGCGAGCAGAAGATACGGAATTAAACGCAGACAAATCTGATTATAATTTTTTGAACGATTCCGAGCGCGATAATAGGCTACGCACTAGTAATTGGCGAACAGGAAAGTTTAATTTCCATTAGGCCGTCACGCTAGAGGAATATCGCCGAAGTCTTTGTTCCCTCCACGTCCGCAATTTCGATGTTAAGTTTCATTAAAGTTAACACTGGCGTGCCGGGTTCCACCGAAACCGTTTCGCCCCTCGGGGATAGAGAGATACGATCTAATGGAAATCAACTAAATTAACGGCGCGCCGCGTGTTTTTACAGTAATTGGAAATAAAAGTAACCGGAATGACTGATCCCCCGGCAATTAGGAAATTGCCAGACTAATCACCGGAAAAGACAGAGGGTTATTATTCATCGGCGGGACCCGGCCCGCGAATCAGTGGAACATTAACAACGCGAACGGTCCATTATTCAGAATAACTTGGAATCGCTGTTCCCCTGAACGGTTCCGCAGTAGAACGCTCGTACCGAGGAATTAACGAAATCCTACTGCTTGAGATATTTTATCTCGTTGCAACCGGGAGTTTAAATATACGCTACTCGAGCTCCGTAAACGTTAAGTTTCGTATCTAAAACCCATCGAATCGACATGTTTCGTAAATCTAGCGTTAAAAAGAAACGATCTCGATGTTCGACGCTACCCATAGAGTCCACCCTCTCGATTGGAAGTCGTCTGGTGATCGTTAATTCGAGGAACGCGCTCGCATCGGGACGGAATATTGTACCCAAGCGTTAAAAATGACGTCTTCGACGATATCGAATGGAAGCTGAACAATTAATGGACTATGTATGCGCACTCACGTTTGTCACCCGGGTCTCTGTCCCTGAAGGCTGTCATGACGGCCTCGAAGCTGCTGTTCAACGCTTTCGGTTCGGCGTAAAACCTGACAAAGGCGATATTGGTCATGATGAGGACGGTGTCGGCGATGCTGCCGCAGAAATTCTTCTCTCTCGAGGACATGTCGGTGCGTTCTTTGAATATGTCCACGAAGTTGGCGTCGCACTCGTTCGGTCGTTGCAGCTTGAAGGGATCCGAGAACGTCAGCAGAATCTGAAAATTGTACGTGTTTCCGCGATGAATGCCTAGGGGACTCTTTCCCGACGCTTAACGGCGCACCGTCAAAGGATTCGTACCAATTAGGACGGCGCGTTTTACGGGGAAAACGAACCGAAACGTCACGGTCGTCGACATTTTTACGTCGGATAGGATTTCGTTTGCGAAACCAGGACGAATGATCCCGAAATGGGAGGGTCGGGGTACAGGGATTAAAGACATTCCCAGCGAAAGGATGCGTCGTGGAGTCTTTGAGCGACCTCGTTAGAAATACACGTCTCGTGGACGTTCGCTCTTCCCTTAATTGTCGAAAATCCAGGCGTCATCAACGCGGTATCCGCCGACACGAACAGAGAGGAGACTAAAAGCTCCATTGGACGAGATGCTCTGTTGCGGGACATTGACTGGCATCCCATAGAATAGTGATTCTCAATGGGAGCTCCATGGACCTTTCAATCTAGACCCGTTATTGAAGTTTCCAGCAATTTATAGCGAACGTGATAGCCGGCTGACCGTTGTTCTTCGATGAAAAATTGGGGTTCCGTGGACCGAGGAGGTCCAATCTAGTCAAAAAGAAGCCCTATTTGTGAATTTTTTTCAAAGGAACCACGTGGACGTTTTGATACGAGGATTTTGCTCGGTGCTTTGTGTTCATCTTTAGAGAACGCTTCATAAAACTACAACTCGCCCTGGTTAATTTCAATATCATCCAGAGGAAAATTATCTACAACAATTTGTGTGCTAATATACGCGCGGATGCCTCAACATCGCTGTAAATTGTTCTTGAAGAGGATGTGCAATAAGGACGAAACCTCGGTGCAACTACGAACGTACATCATAGACATACTGTGAACGTTCTGACAGTTAACACAGTGTAAACATTCTGATAGAACTATGCGGTAGCTTCTCCTTTATGTGTAGAATGTCAAATAGTTATTTCATCAAGTCCATTGCTTTGTAAATCACGCTCAAACTAACGCCGTATCCCTCGTCCCTGCGTTTCCTGTGTCCTCAGGGTCCTATTCTATCGTTTGTTTTCACACGACCACATTGTTTCGCCTAATCGACGCGACTAAGTAAACAATTAAAATAATTAATTGCGTATGTACCGAGATAGATGCTTAGAGGCGCCCGACGCAAGTAGAAATATCGAGGTATGGTCAGACGCGTTGAGCGAGTCACACGATCACAGACCGATGCTTCGAATTTAAGCTGCTTTCGCTTCATTGATACGAATAAATAAATAATTTCGTATATACCAAGATGCTTAGAATCGCCAAATGCCGAATGGATGAATTTTCAACATTAATTATTCCGAAAATGGAGACTTGTATGGGAAAACTTTACTCTATCTTTTCGATTCATTTTCTTATACAGAACGACGGTATTGTTGCTCGTAGCACCAATTATTTTTAATAGTTGAACGTTTTAGGAATCTGTTTTGAGACGTCAAATGATATATACATATTTCACTCTCACCTTCCATCCATCCTTAACCGTGATGTTCCACATGCAGTCCAACGGGATGCCTTCCTTCTCGGAGAGTTTCTTCCTGTCCAGGACGTCGTCGCTGTTAATAATCGCCTCCTTGCCACCCACGTGTATCACACACGGCTCCGGTTCTGGTGGAACTCCCGCTGGAAATCATGCTTGTTAGGGTGTCGTCCCGTAGCTGTAAGCCTTGCCGCGAAAACTCATTAAGAAGCTTGGAAACGGTCGGGTTATGAATCTGCGCGTATTGAAATGACCGACGCTGTACGACGAGCAGAAGGATGCAAAAATGAGACACGTTCGCCACGATATATGATTGAAAACGAGTCGATGACTGCGTTTATACAAAGTGATTCTAGTAATTGAGCTAGAAGTCGACGCTGAGCGACGGTAATGCAGAAGGGCGCCCGCGGAAAGAAACAAAAAATTCCAGGAGGGGGGCCCACTGTTAGCGGCATAATTAATTTCTCGTTCCCGTTTTGAATTGCCGTTGTAAAGTTCCTCGGCACGGCGATGCACAATAAAAGCGCAGGAAATTAATCAACCGCGAAAACAGATTCGACCCTCGTCCGATTCATTTCCTCTTTTATCGTAACATTGTTCCATCGCCCGCGGCTAGCGCGAGATGAGCCACGCCGCGAGCGATTGTTTTCATACCGAAGACAGTACACGTATGCATTAAAATAACATATAAAAACGGAAAAACGATTTTTTTTTTTCATTTTAAACCCAGTCTTCTACGCGTCTCACCTTTCGATCAGCTTTTGCACAGTGGTAGGCGTTGACGTTTTTGAGATATTCGAGATTAAAATTCCTTCGACGTTATTTTGACGTATTACAACTACTACTATCGCGTTGAAAGTTAATAGGAAAGGGTGTAGCTGCACGGTATTGGAATCACAAGCGTGTCAATATTTTTTCGAGGAAGAAATTTCCATTCACGTTCTTTTATTTCCTCCAACTGCACAAGTGATTCTTGTAACGAACCGCTTACAAAGTGTTCTACCAGTCTTGAGGCGCGATTGATTTGCATTTCGACGGGGAGGGGTGCCGTGGAACGTATTCAATTGTTAAAAGAGAACGGTCACGTTGCATTTTACAACGCAGACTTCGCGACATCAAAAATTCCTTTCAACCGTCGACGCTCCTCGCGATAGAAAAGGGCACTGTTATCGAGTTCGAATTTTATATCGAGGAGTTTTGCATCTGGGCGGGTTCCTGCTGTCTCATGAACGACTTTTCCATCCGGAATATTTTACAACGTCGACGAACAGCGGCGAAAATGAAGCCTTGTCGTCGAGACGACAGAGACCGCGCTTGTTTTCAACGTTATTTGTAGCTTCAATTTGCCATCGGTCGATGTTTAAAAAACAGAATAAAATATCTTTCGCCGCGATCCCTGGTGGATTGGAAGGTTCCCAACGTTCGCCGCCATTGGGGCTAACGTCCGGATGGGAATTCTAATCCGAGAGCCACTCGACGCCGACTACTTTTGTTTTAACACGCCTCGAATCACGATTTTGACCGTAATACATTAACCCATCTCATAAAACAGTGTAGGAGCATTCTATTTCTTGAAAAGAAAATTATTAATTATCGATATTGTACGAGACTTTTTCTAAAAATTTCGTTATTTTTATTTTTGCGAACGTTTTCGACGAGACAGAATATTTTGTCAGGCGGAAGTGTCGCAGCTAGAGCTTTTATTTTATTAGGTCATACATGAAACAGTCCATTCAACGAAAGCATTTTTTCGGAATTTTATAACTGGACAGTGCTTTCAAATGATTTTTATCGTTCAGCAATTTATAGATTGAAACTAGCTGGACGTGTTACGATAAATATTTTGTAAATTCTTCCTACGCAAAATGACAGATGGTAATTCAAACGATGGACACCACACTTGATACTAAAATTTGTACGTTTTAATTGCCAGCGTGAAATAATTTCAAGACCAATTATCGTTCGAAGGGCGAACGACCGAATATTTTTTCGGCAACGAGCTAGGAAATCACGCGCCCGACGGTTATCCGACAAAATGATGATCGAATATATCACGCAGGTCGAACAATTAACGAGCCTCGCGGCGGTCCAAAGACGAGGCGCCGCTGAAAGGAGATCTATCAAGCAGCTCGATGGCTCTTGCCGCGGGTGGATCCCGTGTATTCATAGCCTTCCCCTGTTCTTCCCGCTGACTATGAATTAATTTTGGCTTCCGTTCGCGCTTGCACCGCTCCGGCCACGCGGATCATCCATTCCCGAAGTGTCTCGTAATTTCTCGACCAAGACAAGGACCACCAACCAACGACCATACAGTTATTCCCCGTGGAACGTTAACAACGATCGCGTTCGTTATCCCCGGAAGTATGCCAATCGCGCCCGATCGCTATACCACGTCACTTTTGCATGTAACAATGTAACCGTACGCGGTATCGCCGAATCCAATTATTCCTGCTATTTCCTATAATGAAGTGTAACCGAATCTCGAGCTTGAATATTCGTTAACGTTGCTCGTATGTTTTCTAAGGGTAAATAACGCATACACGTAACGCGTAACGCTTCGACGAACCTCGCGCTTCGGAAGACCGATAATTTCAAGTGCAAAACAATCTCCACAAATTAATACTTCGTTCGAACCAATAATTTGACATTCTATTATTTCCCCTATCGAAAACGGGCACTTTAAATATAATTGCGATAAAAGATTATACGCAAAATCTCGTTTGGACCAACGACGCGTGTCTCGCATCCGATCTACCGTCGCGTTGTTCGTCGAATAGTTACGACGGCGCGAATTCTCGTACGGAACGAAGCTCGAAAATCTCGCATACCGTAGCAAACGTGACGGAGTGGAAGAAGGATCGTAATTCCGTGGACTTACGATAGGTCGGTCTCGGTATCATGCTCCAGACGGCCTTGAAGCCCTTGCCTTCGATACTATCGTCGCTGTGGAATCGTAGCCAGAGGTATCTCGTCTTCGACGTGATCTCTGGGGGGAAATTCGTGCCGCAGAAGTTGCCGAGGAGATTGGAGTAGCCGTGCTGGCCGTCACGTACCTCGAGGAAATCGTAACGGCAGTCGGCGCTCTCCTCGAGCTTGAACTCGTCCCGAAAGTCGAGCTTCAACAGCATATCTTTGTCAGCTGAAACGAGAATGGGAAAACGGCGACGTTAGTGACTGCGGACGAAACGAATCACAAAGGTGTCGTCCCGCCAAAATTGGGTCCTCGACTTACAATACAAGGGGGACCGAAAAACAAACGTTTTGCCGCGAATTTTTGTAGTTTTATGTATTTTAATAAATACAAGAGGATCGAAATGAGGGAAATATACTTTTCGAAGTATATTTCGCCCACCTTTGATTTGACCACGATTCCAAAAAATTACATTTCGTTCTGTATCGGTTAATAAATTCCCGAGCTGCCTGCAGGACATCCAGCCACAGGCGAGTCTGTTACGTAGTTGAAAACGGACTCGTATACGCGGAGCCTTTGGATCAGTGACCCACGAAGTTTGCCTGACGGGTCAATTCGGTCCTTTCATCAAGTTTATCAAGCCCGAAAAGTTTTCTGATGGCTTGTTGGCATCGACGTACCAAATTCGAAAGTACAACTGAAAATTACCCATGTCAAAAATTCCAAATTAAAACCAGAGGTTACCGTTTCTCTAAAATATGATTTCCAATTATTATTTAAATACTTTGGACGACGCATCGAGGGCCAATAAATGGTTCGATTCTTAAATCGCAGGTTTGATATCACCGATGTTTTCTTTTTTAACCGTAACAAAGTGACATTACTGTTTCCATCTGTGTCCAAGAGGTATATTTTATAGAGAGAAATTATTCGACGAAAATTCGCCTATGGTTTCGCTTGGATCGACGGCCCCTGAATCGGAAACAGCGGTACGTCGGAAGCAACATTCCTGGCCCGTATTTCCAAGAAAAACAATCTCGTGCGCAGGACACACATTGTTCGAATCCCTGTGCAAGAATGTGCCCGGGATCGGTCGGGTTACACGACAAATATTCTGATGTCGTTAGCCTCGAAAGTCTCTCTGGCATATGGCCAGGTTGTTCGTCGTAGTCATCGCGCGATTCCTTTTTTTTTTTCGGAACGCTTCTCGTCCAAGTACGCGAGCTCGCCGACCCTCCATACCTTATCATTCGATAGTGGGACAAAATTCTTCCGTTTTACAAATCGTAAAAATGATACAAGAAAATGTATGCACGAAAAAATCGATGCTTCGAATAGCTTTTCTTGGTAAAGGATCTCGATGTATGCGGTTCGAGAAATGTACACAGTCCTTAGCGCGCGATAAAGTGTATGTTTAGGTATGTAAAGTGTGTGGACGATAGGGAGGGGCGAAAGTGGCGTTCGATGTCGGTTTTCTCGTTCGACAAATCGAAATCGATGCTCTCTTATCTGACGCGTCCCCTTCCACGTGTGGCGGAATATGAACGCGCGATTTGGAAAAATCCACGGGGCTACATGGCGATGTCACCCCCCTCGACGAGCGTAAATCCCGGCGATACCCGTTGCAATCTATAATGAGGCACTTGGGATGCAAACGGACCCTGGCTTTCTCCGCACGTACGAAGATTATCCACGAATTATTCAGCGCGATTCGATCGTTAGAATTCACTTTATCTTCTCGACGCGGCGGTCGATCTCTTCACCGCTCTATCCGCGCGATAATATTTTTTCTGCCCTCGAAAACGTTAACGCTAAATTCCGTTAAGAAAACCTAGGTGCATCGACGCTTGTATCGTTCTGTATTTTTTAGAGTTTCCCGATAACATTTTAAAGTAACAGAAAATTGACGGCGAAGCGTGTTTCGAGCGTGTCTGATCGTGGTTTTCTGATTCCACTTGCTCCAGTTTATTTTCATTCCATCCGAGCACGCGTGTCCTTCGGGACGAAAACGGGACCGTGACTCGCGTGGGTCGATCACGGATCATGTGCCAAACTTTCATTCATAGCTCGGCAAAAATACATGCGCTGGTCGCGATACACGTGGAAAATAATCGCGTTTCCGCGGACACCACATTCCTGTCTATGCGTCGCACTAAGAAACGTCATTCGTTTGAATCAGCGACGAGCAATTCGCGCTAAAGTATCGGGCAATCCATCGACGAGAATCTTCATTTCGCGCGACAGGTATTAATCGTGGGTGGCGTTGGCGCGGCTTTAATCGCCACCGAAATAGACGGTCTATTTTCTCGAGTGTGTTTAATCGCGGTAACCGGTAAAAACAAACACGCGGCCCGATAATCGACGGTAATTTCCAGTCAATATTTTTCTTCCTATAGCGAGCATAGAGCCCCGCGTAAATCTTCGCCGAGCACGCGAACGGTTATGCAAACGCTATATTTCATTCGCAAATACTGGAATATTCACGACGTCAAACGTGTCTATTAGTCTCGGTTTATTACATTGGGAAAGTCAATTCTCCAGTTAGTCAGAGAAATCAAACGTGATTTTCATCTTTTTCCTCTACTTGCTTTTGAAAAAGGGAGTTCACTTATTTTATCGACAGGTGTATTTTTCTTGGAAACAGACGCAACGTAGAATTTTTTGACAGATAGCTAGTGAAGTGTTTATTCTTTTGTCTCGATGATATAAGGCTTGTTTACGCTGGCACAACATTTTTATGCGGAATGTAGCTTGGTATCCTTTAAAAGAACGGCTTTAATGGGCAGCGTGTACGAAAGCGCCCGGCGGATTGAGCTTTGCTGCGCGTTGTCGGAAACAACATGAAAGGAAGTTGGCGCTTCCGTGTATCCACATTTCAAAGCAAACAAACGCGTCTTTTTATGCTAGTTGTTCGTTTTCGAGTAGGTTTAAGTGTAAAATCGACTTCCACAAAAGCTCGAAAAGCACCCCTCATTACTTCTATTACCTCTAGTGTGTTAACGAATAAAACGATCGACGAGAAGAAGAGATTTTTTTCTGTCCACCATTAAAAACGTTTAACTCGATTCAAATCACCAGCGTTCCGGTCGTTCCTCTCTACTCTTATTTTTATTTTCGTTTCGATCGATTATATGATCGCACACCAGGAAACTTTCAAGTTACAATATCCATCGGGCGCATCGCGACGCATATTTGTTAGCATCTCTGTGTGTACATGGAAAACCGGGGAAACGCAGGACTGAATATCTGCATGTTGGCATCAGCATTCATTACTTTCACATTTCAACGCATCACGTATACGCGAACGACGTTTTTCATCGATTCCGGTAAATGCACGCACGGTAAAATTCATATTTTAATCATGAATTTTCTTCTTTGAAAAATTAATGCGCGTCGAAACCAAACGCTTTTCAACGCGCGTTTTTAAATCATATTTTTTGATGGAAATGATGTTTTCCCCGGGAATAATCCTACTAAAATGGTATGGTATATCTCTTTCAATTTAAACAAACTTTCTTCGTAGAAAAAATACAAATGCGATTTGATTTGGTACGTTCAACGAGAGCCACGTCGCTATCTGAAACTTCCAATGGCGTGAAACTACTGTTACACGTTTCAGTTTGCTCTTCTGGAAGCGTGTTTGAAATTCCTGAAGTATTAGGCAAACGATTACACTTTAATCGACAACCAGTGCAAATGTAGTCCCTCAACTCGAGGTTTGGACCGGTCCTTTGCAATTTATACCGAAATACTAATCGAGTATCGGTGTTGCACTAGCGGAGCAGCATCTCCTTCGTCAATTAAGGATCGAAATCTGTTTTATGGCGACGGACAACAGCGATAAGAAAGTCTGACGGAAATGGCGACCGGGTAGCCGTCGCAGGACTTTCCGTTTCGATCGAGGATGTCGTTTCGAGCAGCGCGAAGAACGTCGTCGACGTCTCTTGGGCGAACCAAGGTTCTCTTCGTTTGGCGAACGACATTTGAATAGAGGGTCTCAAGACGCTTCGAGCTTCTCGTTTAGTGAAACCGCGTTTTTTGAGGCGAACTGCGGAAAAGCCGGTAAAGGAGAGGACGAGCTCGTGAAAAAAGGAGAAACGAACGTCCCCGTCGCGACCATTTCCTCGGAAGAAGAGAGGAAATTCCAAAGAGTCGGCAATCCCGCTGTCCGCCCCCGCATAGAAATACCACTATTCCGGTGTTTGAACGGTCGATCGAGTTTTTCGGCGTATTCGAAGCGTCTTCTTTCCGCCCTTTCACGCTTCGTTATCCCCCGATTGTGCCCTCTTCCACCCGGTACTCATAATCGCCGCAAAATTAAGAATTCCTCTCGAAGGACTTCCAGATTCCTCGCCGCGATCGCGATTTATTTATTTCCTCGAATTGCGAACGAAGACGAGGATCGACTCTGCACAGAAGATCTTTCAAAAGGCAACAGAACTTTCAGAGAATGTTGTAGCTGACAAGAAAATAGAGGAAATATGTTTCTCAGAAATTTAGAAAAATTCTAATCGTACAATTTGTATTCTTGCGTCGTCCGTGATTTCGTAAGGGTGGCGAGAGAGGAGCAGCGTAAGAAACGCGTCGCGGTATGTCGTTGCGTAAGAAACAAGGTTTGCGTCGACGGGGCGCGAGGTTATTATCGCGACGCGACGAACGTTTACACGGAACTGCAAAGTCAGAAATTTCAAGCGAGAACGGTTAATATCCATCCCCAAGTTCAGGCTCCCGTCCTCATCGGTGTCTACCGTGAACTTTCACGACGCTCGAGCCATCCTCAGAGCACTGCTTACGTAAGGAATAGCTTCCGTCGCGGGGGAAGTTCGCCCCAGCCGCGAGATTCAACGCGCAAGCATTCGCGCGAGTCCACGATATTAGCGTGCCACGGTTTCACCCTCGAGTCCCCCGAGACTCATCCGTCTCGGAATTGAGCCACTTTCTGTCGACTATCGGTCTTCGTAGTTCGCATGGTAACGACTAGCGTGCTTTAATAAAGCCATCGGGTTCTCAACGATGTTCCAACTACCGTCCTCCTTTCATCCGTCGCCACTCTTCGTCGCCCTCTAACCCTCGATCCAAACCATCAGTCTACAACGCTTCGACTGCCTAATGTACAATTGTCTAGAATCAAAGTTTTTAATGGACCGTCACGTAGCCCGCGAGAACGTATTTTTACCCTCTTTAACCGCTGCTTCTCGAAACTTATCGCGTAAATTCCAAGGTGATTCGTTCGCGAACGTGGCCAGGGTTCGATTCTCCACGCGAAGCGGCTGGTCCAACAGTTTATCGCTGACCATCGGGCTACGTGGTCTGCCTGACATTGACTGGTCTCCCCTGCCTCCAGTGAGAACGGAAGAGGTATCAACACGGATAAATAAGGACGTCTTCCTCCGGGCTAGTCCGTGAAAAAATATCGAAGCTCGAACGTGGTCGGGATTCGAACAGACGAGCGGTACAGGCTGGGACTAATTCTGCGCAGTATCGTTAGTCGTGGAAAATTTTGAATACTACGAAACGTACGCGTTTAGAAAGCCATTTGGCCTGGCTCCAAATCGCCGTACAAAGTATCGCTTCGGAAAAATTGGAAAGCACCGTGGCAACGAAAATATCGTATCAAGAAATAGGTTTCCTTCGTGGAAATTAGTCGGAGAAGTCTTGGAAATATTCGAGGGACTCCGTTTCATTATTTTACCTTTTCCTTGCCGAAGATATATTATTTGATATCTCTACTTTGTAAACTGATAGAAATAAACATCGTCGACCCTCTCGTATTTAAATAAACTCTTCGGTAAACTGGCGTGTATATATTTCCAATGTTCGTGTTTTGGTAGTCGATGCACGAGAAGTGCATCGGATGTGAATGACAAGTGTTTGGGATAGTACAGAGGGGATTTGGAGAAGTGTGCGACTGAAGGGATGCTAGCAATGCATTTGGAGTTTTGGGCTTAAGAGATTCCCGGTACGAACGTCTGATATGCATGCGAGTGGCGAAGAGTGCTGTACGATTGAGGGGTGAGTTAATCCGTAGAGAGTTTGTTCGAGTTGCCTGATCGATTCTGAGCTGGCGAGAGAATCACGGTAAAATAGTAAATGGTTACAAGTAATGGTTGGAACAGCTTCCAAGTATTTAGGGTCGTCCACGATTTTCTCAAGAACTATATTGATCCATCAAAGTCTTAAAAGAGCAGTTAATCCCATAGACAAATGTAAAATAAATGAATAATTGTGGATGCAAGCAAATATCTTTCTTTTATCTTGATATTTATTCGTATTAATTTGTAACGGAAACGAGCGTGTGTAGAACGGGGTTTTCCGTTAAGAGACGGTTTAACAAGAAGTTAGGCGTTCGCTAAATTAAAAACGTTCCCTCTTCAGGAAGGAGCATCGTCTTCTCCCGGAAAGTGGTTCCGGCGAAACGAATGGGGAAGGTTCGCGAAGCTTTTTGCCAGCTTCCAGAATTTGTGGTCCCTTCGCAATAACGATCGGCATCTCCCCCCGGGGAAGTCATCGAATTTTCCATGGCTGTTCGCTAGATAAGGGTGCGCCTCGCGTGGTACATGGAAGTTGAACGAGCCCAGCTCTGTTCCGGAAACTCCGTCGAAACGGCGAGGCTTCGCGTGGCCCACGCTTTCCTCCGTACTCAATGTTTATTGCTTGTAACTGCGTGCCGTCGGGCAATATTAGCAAAAATTTTTCGCAAGGTAAGAGCAAAGGGGGCGCTACGCGAGCAGCTTTTATGAAACGAAAGCAAACAAGATGTTTGCTAATACGCCGCGCTCGTCGAATATCCAGGATTTTTGCCCCCCGGGGAAAGTGAAATGTTTTTGATGAACTACGAGAAAGCTGTAATACTCGAGGGAGAAGTAGTTTTCCGCATTATTTCACGATTTTAGCGAACGCTACTCTCGTACAAACGATTGTTATAGTTATTCTACCTCCCTCCCTCGAAGAATTATAAGATACTGCACGTTTTTAGAGCTGACAAGCACGAGGTACATATCTTTGTACCGTTTCAACGGTGGATAACTCAGGTTCAAGGGGCGAAACTACCCTCGAAAGTTTCGCGCACTCTGGCTGCTGTACAAATCTGCAAAGTTTCGTCAAAATTCGGGGAGGACAATTCGCGGATGCTCCTCGTTAGTACAGCGGAATCACTTCTGCAAGAATACTACTTAAAGCGCTAATTTTCACCTCTCTTCCGTAATTTGGATTCAGCAACATATCGTAAAAAGAATTTAATTATAGTTTTACAATAGACGAATAAAATTCGCCGGTAAATATATTTTTTATTCTTCCGAGATTTCGCGAGCATCCCCTAAAGGTCCACGGCTTGAGAACCATCTCGCGAAAACGCGACTGCAAAACAGAAATGTTATATCGAAACTCAATTTCACGTGGTTTAAACGGCGCCCGAGGGATTGTTCGTTGCTTCAAAAGGGTGGTTGACATCGATTCGATGAAAACACAATTTTTCGTCCCGATTTCGCGCTTTATACCGCGCCGAATGAACACGGATCGAGCGACCGACGGCGAGAAAATTTATTTGAAAAACCGATCGCGTTTGGTCGCGACGTTAATTGCGTGCACCAAGTCGCGATAGGGTATTCCCTTTATCTTCGAGGAAGGACCGTGATAAAAGAAGACACGCCAGCCGAGAGAAACGCCGAGTTTATGACACGGAACTAACGTCCAACTTAATCTTTTATGGAACGATAGGACGCCACGAGGTTTATGGAGTTTATCCACGCTTCGCCCTACCTTGTGTTTCCCAGGAATTTTTGGCCTTTCAATATTTGACAATTTCTCCTCCCTTTTTGTCCCTCAAAACTTGGGAATTTTTGTTTATATTCGCTGTATAAAAAATGATCTTCTCGGGAAAGTTCGCTTTGAAGTCTCGAAAATGTTTAAAGGCAGGATTTTCGAGCGTTATCGTTACTATTTTCCGACGTCCAACATAATTATTCCATCAGTCGTGAAATGAATTTTCAATTTTCTCGATTATTTATTTAAATTGGATTTCAATCAACACGGTTAATCGGGCACCCCGACCTCAAAGCGATGAAATTGCGAGCGAAACGGTGCAAGTGACGTTTCGCTGAATATTAAGTTTCTAAGGTAACGGATGTAAATAAATTTCCATTTACTTGTTCGGCGTGAGGCGAGCGAGCAAACTTTGTCGCCAAGTTTTATTTCAATTTTCTTACGAGGAAATAAGAGGGAAACTAGAATATCTGGCAAATTGCTCCCCCTTTTCCTTTATTTTTTTTCCCCCCGCCACTTAATTTTCACCCGCGCGAAAGTGATTCGTAGCATTGTAACTTGCATCCGGCTTGTTTTTTCGCGCCCGGGATGATTTACGATCTACGATCTTCGAGCGTGCCATTAAACTTGCGTGTATAATGCATAACGACCGTCGGATCGATAAATGGTCAACGATAATAATGGTTTACCCGCTTCGGGGAATCGTTTCTTGCGACCGATGATTAATGTACGCGGAAGGACCAAAACGGAAGGGCTACGGGCGGCTTGTTTAATTGCGCGTCACGAGCGTTCGTTAAATTTTATTTGGTCGTGGTCGGGATAAGAGCCTCGCAAATACTCGAGCAAAATCGTTCGACGAGAAGGCAACGAAACATTGTTACTGGTTTGATTAGCGACGATGGTTGCTCTAACGCGATAAAACCAAACCGAATAATTTCAAATTAACCAAGAGCTTAAATAAAAGATATTCAGGGGCGTTGTTTCGAGATGCAGATCAGTCCTTTATTTACACCGTAAAATGTATTTTAAGATGTACGTGCCCCAAAATATTTGAAATTTCTCCGTGCATTATTTTATCTCCACTCGGCACAGAACTATAACCCAGTTACTAGAATAATCCTGTATAGACTAGGCCGTATTTTTCCCGCTAAGTGCTAGTTCTGTAAGTACTGCGTGCCGCTAAACCCTTCAACCTCTTTTTCAGACAACCTGGAATTTTGCGCGGGTCTCGAGGGCTGTAACCATATTTTACGAAGCATTAGGCAGGCTTAAGGTCGCTACGAATTCGGAAGAGAGGTTCCTTTTACATTCGCATCAAGTCGTATCTCGTGGAACGGGACCATTTAACGAGCTTTCTGACGGGGATGACCGTAAACGCGCGAAATCCGCCATGAAAGCCGGGTCATTTTGAGGTATACTCTGTTAAGAGCCAAAGGAGGGTGCCGTTTGTCGAGACAGATCTTTCCTTCGCGAAGAGGAAAGTTCTATTCTATCCATGGTAGGAGAGTTGTTATGATCGCCTTCTGATACCTTTCCACTTTATACCAACGTGCATTCAAATTTCAAATGAAAATTCCACCACATAAAATTCTTCTTATCGTTTCCTGTACAATTTAAAAACACCTACCGAACCTTTCACCGTGTGGTGGAAATTTATTTAACCGAATGGACTTTACGTTAAATTTATTTTCGAAAGGCTGTAAGTACACACTGCATTAAATAAAATTGCTGCAATTGCGCTGTGGCCTGTGGCCGACAGTTTTCCACTTCCATGGTCACGGTGAACGCGTGAACGTACAATAATACAGCCGTTTTCTGGTTACGAGGTTTCAAGTAGCACTGAATGTTTAGTTTGGAACGCGACACGAACTGCAGGAGCCACGCGGACGACGAAAACCGTTCGATTTTTCGCGAGTTCCCACGGCTTTCCTGGATTTGCTCCAGAAATTTTCTTTCGCTCGCTGCCAGCAGGTGCTCCTGCGGGCTGGCAAAAAATTACCATACTCGTAAATTCGCAAGCCTAACTCGCGTTTTGGCTTTCTTGCGCTCAGCGGGGGGATTCCGATATAACTGGAAATAAATCGTTTTGTCTCCTATTGGAATAAACAACTATCTCTCCTATAATAACTAGTCGTATTTATAATAAAAATAATATGCACTGGGAGTTAGAGCACGAATCGACGATACCACTCGTCCAAGAGCGAATCCACGAGGACAATGGGGTTCGTCGGAGCAGCAAGAAAGGATTAACCGACGCGAACTTTATCAGGACGAACTGCCTCGAATGAATTTACCTGTTCGGACACGGGCCCCAGTACTTCCAGCTATCGCGATCGTTAAATCGTGCTTAATTCCCACCGTTGATTCGATGGACACCAAACTCTGCGTCATCTTATCGCGAAAGGGGACTCTCGTTAAATCCGATTTCTGACAACAAGTACAATTTTTACTATACAGAGTGATTTTCGGCGCTGGACCCAGCCTGGTTTAACGATGCTTCCAATTTCAAAACTGTCAATTTTTGAAAAGCTTCGAGATATTTAGTCACGGTATGCGAATGGCGTACTCGAGTCCCTATCTCGAACGACGAACAACAGACTATAACTGCCGTAGTTAAACGGACTGGTCTGTCAGTGCATCACACCCGCCATTACATTGAGCGAGGTGATTATGGCATATTAAGCGCCCCATGTGAATTACGTCACCCAATTATCCGAACGTCAATATGGGCCTGGTAGGGATTAAGGAAGTTTCACCCTGAACGCGATCGACGTAAACCCCTGCACAGTGGATTGTTCCAAATTACACAAATTGCCTGCTGTTAAGACTTCCACACGAGCTCGTTTCGAAATTCGAGACTTACGCGCCCGTATCCTCGCATCGAGCATCGTCACCGTTACTTTTTCTCGCTCGTTTTGGCAATTTCTTGCGCGTCGAAACGGGAACTCGTTAAAACTCGTCGGCCGAAAACTTCGTTCTCGCCAACAACCGGTAGATCGTCGAAACTTTTCGAGGATCATCGTGCGGGGCAAAGGTCACTGTTCCAATAACGTTTCCGCCGATGTCCTGGCAAACGCCATTGGAGAAGGCTCGATCAAAGTTTAATTGGAACAATTCGAAGTTCCGCGCCATGCAAAGACGAAATCGCTCGGAGCGGGAGGATCTATCGGTTTCGCGTTTGCTTGGAATTGCCAGCGAATTGATGAACGATCCGGCCAATCCCGCGGTTGATACAACGACGATAACGTCCAACTACAGACCAAGTATACGAGCAGACCTTTTTTATGGGGCTCCGGAGAAACATATCTGGCCACGTTGCATATCTTCGGAAAAGATTTTTTTTCTCGAAAATGGTTAGAATTTCGGGGGTATGTCTATTCACCAAAAATAGTTACGATTATCCCCTGTAACCGAAAATAATTTTTTTAAAACGATTTAAAAAAATTTTTGAAATCTCAGGGGAAAAACACGATATAAGGTCAGACATGATTTTCGGTAAGGAATTTTTTTCTCGAAAGTGCGTAGGAATTCGGGGGTATGTCTAATGACCAAAAATGATTGTAATTGACTCCTGCAACTAAACATATTTTTTTTAGTACGATTTGAAATTTTTTAATTTCGCCGAAAAATTTCGTCTATTACGGAACCTGCTATCCTATACCAAAAGTATTGCAGACAAATTCTTCACTGTAGAATTTACGAATAAACGTGGATCAATTTTTATAGTCGTAACATTTTTTGCTAGTGATTGTACAACGCAACGGAATGCATTTTCAGTATCAAAGTCGGGGGAAAGGAAATGACGTAAATCAGGCAACGAACTCAATTTTTCTTCCTGTTACATCGAGTTGACACGATCGACTAAATTCATTGCCGCGCACGATGGGCTTGCGACCGTTGCTCTATGCATTCGCAATGAAGTTTCGAGTTCGCGCGGTCCTGTGTGCACCGGAAAACACACGCACGCCCGAAACTCGTGCTACCCGGCCCCGCCAACGAGATCACAGAACTTGGCCAGAAAATCCATTAACGCTATCAAACCCTTTGGAGTTTGCTTCATTAACGCGGTTACCGACTGTTTAAAGACTATAGAACGACCCTCGCGACTCCAGTCTGGGAACGTTTGGCAAATTTTCTGTAGGTCGGACGATAAAACAAAGCCTCAGAGAGAAGTATTACCACGATGGGGAACGTTACAGTGATAATTCAAGCACAGAAAGCTGCAGACTCGGCCAATAGCGTCTAACTTTGTAGTTGTGCGTTAAGAATGAGCTAGTATTCGCACTACGCCCGTCAATGGTCGACGTTTTCTGTAGATTTTGCTTAACCACAGGCTCCACGAAGGCGGTGCCGGTGTTTCGTGCCGCGTTTCTTCCGCGGCTTTTCGTTCGAGAACCTTACTTTACGTTTGCTCGCTTCCGGCGAAATCTTTAAAAAGGCAACCCGCACAAATGCGTAAAGCCGGGGCGCAACGTGGCTCAAGTTGCACGAAATATACAGTTCGAAAGGTCGTTGAACTTCGTTACTGTATATTTAACGTTTGCAAAGTAAATTTAAATCCAATAACGAAGATCGTATCGTCGCGTCGCCTCACGATGCAACGAGTAGAATTATCGTTTGCGACACATCACGTATGAAAAGACTCGCGAGTACTGAACGGTGGATCGCGTCTACCCGAAGTGCGCCCGATAACGTTCCCCGACTTAGAAAGATCGTTGGACTGTAAACTACAGATTCTCCCAGCGAGTTCCTCGAAACGATGGAAACTAGAACAAGAAGCGAACTCGATGAATCGACGCGGCTGTATAACCCCCCCCCATCGGCCGCAGACGGGGGGCGCCTTCCATTTTGATTCTCTCTTTTGAAAGCGCTCCGCCGATCGTGGAGCACGCGAACGGGACAAGTCGCCCTTTGGAAGACGAAAGGTCCTAATTGCACGAATGGAACCTTTTTAATTGCTCGCTCGCGAACACGGTAACGCCGTTACAGAGGTATCATTATGAAATGTGGGACACTTTTAAGCAGCCGTAGCCACTCAGGCACGTTAATGAGATCACAGTCGGTTGGAGACTGGATAAGCATTCGCCGGATGAAACGCGATCGAACCATCGCCGTTCTCCTCGAAGTCACGGGATTCCATTTCGGTACGGTAACGAAGAAAACGGAACCCAAGGAACGGCAGTTCGTTAAACGGGTGCGCTTCATCTCCCACGAGGACCGGGCGGTAACGAGACGAATGGCCGCAACTTCTTTTCTAATTACATCCAGAATCGCCTTCCCCTGCGGATGATCAAGACCGTGGGGGTCTGTGGCCGACCGCGATAATGGACGGTGTAGTTTATAATAGTACGCAATTTACCGACGACAGAGCCCGTGAGTTATTAGCCTAATCCGCGAGATTGCCGCCGACGTTACCGAACGCATCGATTCCAAATTCGGTGGACGCGTATTCATAGCGATAGGCTCGTAAAATGCCACCTCGGAGAAGTTCCACTCTCAGGCTCCGATCAACAACCTCCCTCAACGTTAAATTTACGAGTATCGAATTGAAAATTAATTTAATCTCGCTGCAGGGTTTGATTTTGAAATTGGCGGGGTTGGATGTGTACAGTTCGTACATATTTCAGTATTAATTAAGTTCCTCAAATTATTATCAAATATGATATTTAAATGTTTCAAATATTTTGACGAATCTTGCGGTAAACCGTGCAGGCAAAACTCGCCATTTTCGCTCAAAGAGTTAATGAGGCTTCGCAAATGTTTGGAGAAAAAAGATCTGCGAAAGACTAATTAAACTTCACCGTTTTCGGACTCTGTGAAAAATATAGATCCAAGTACAAAGGTGAGAAGGGAGGAATATACACTTTGCAGCACAGGAATTCGTGTAGTTTGGATATTTTTCCTACTCGGAGTGGACAAAAAAGTAAAAACGATAAGAATAAAAGTAGATGAAATAGTTGTTAGCAAGGCCATCGTGAAAATGTGGTGAAAAAGTAGTCACCGAAGTTAACCACTCTCCAGGAACCGACATTGCCTGGTCATCCAAGTTAGTCACTGTGCTGCAAAGAGTAAAGGTCGAACCGAAAGTTCGACCATCGCGCGAGAGTTGACCCCCCCGATGGTCATCGTTTATACGTCCGTAGGATTTCTCGCAGACGACGTAATTTCGTGTCGCCTCTCTCCACGTTCTTTTTCGCCGTTAAATTGCCCACAGCCACCGACGATTCGCCGCCATTCGCAAATTAAAGCGTGTCGACGAACGCCGAATTTCTTACTTCCGCTAAGTTTCGCGTTTCACGCCACGGAGCGCGGACTCGCAATCAAAACTTTTTCCTACCAACTTGGAGCACTTTTCCCCGGCTAATTACATTCCCACCTCCGACTGCACTGCTTTTAATTCTTACGTACATTCTGCCCCATCAAACGTGTAGCGTAATAAGTTTAAGAAGATCCTCGAGGTAGTTGTTCGAGCGCGAAGGAATTAATGGCAGGGATGAGATCAGACGAGATTGGACTGTCGTTCAAAATACAGAACGTTTTAAACGTATGGAACGAAAAGAAATAGAAAAATCATTTGCAACTTCGTTTTCGAGATGTAAACAGTTGAAGTTTTTTGGTGTAGCTTTAGCTGCTTATATCTCGTTGACAAAGTCTCGGATTGGAAAATGGTAAAAGACTTTTCGTTTTATTTTTGCACGAGGAATTTACTTGCTTTTGGAATATTCTTTACATCGGTGTCAATGAGCAAGGGTTGAAGTAATATTTGCACGACTATTATGATTAAAGAAGAATAATGGGATCAGGATGGTCCCAGGTTGTCGGGTGAAGAGATCTATCCGGCTCCTCGTCAGGAGGGCTAATACTTTCTGTACTCGGGGCCAATCCACGGAGATTCGAAAGGTGGAAAAAAAGAATTGCGACAGAGACCTCGGGGAGAAAAGGCTCTTCAGAGCCGTCGGAGACAGGAGGAAGTCGTGGCTCGGTTCCAAAGTGGACGAGCAAATCAAGTTATCAACCACTTAGGAAGTAAGGGGCCATCAAAGAACCGTTTAATACGATCCCACGTAAATCAAGGACGACCGCCCCTCTGCCGTCTCCGTGTTTCGTGGAACATCGAAATACTCTAAGGCCGAGAGTCTCTGCAAGGGAAGCCATTAATTGCGGCAGGACACTGCGCTTGTCCTTGAACCGAAATGCCGGTAAAGACCACCCACAATGTGCCTTCCCATCGATCAGTTTCCCCCCAAAAAACCTTGCCTCCAGATAATTTCATCCTGCTTGATCAAATATAGCCACTAAACGTTTCACCTAACGCTCGAATTCTATTTCGTTGGTCGTTTCGGGTTCTACGGTATAGTCCTCTTTATACAAAACGTTAAGCAGCCGATTTGAGGCGAAGCACACACTTTGTTATCAGTTGGAAGCCAATTGCAGTTTCTTGCGTCCTTATCAGCTGTCCGAGACGAACGTAGGAAAGAATATTATCAGCGAAGTACATCCCTAAATGTATTCGGTGCACGTCGCGACGGTTTAATCCAGTGGTTCTCTCGATGGGACCACATCCCTCCGTGACTCACCCTACATTTCCTGGGGGGATTAAACATCTTATAATTAGCCACGGAAAGTACTGGCAATTTGTATACTGTCTCTTGAAAATTCGATAGGAACTTTCTACGTGACAAGTGAAAAAATTGTGAGTCGACAAATACATGTTAGGGGGTTGAAAAGTACATGTTATAAATATACAATTATTATGATTTTTACCAGTTAACAGAGGTAAATAGGGCTTGAAAGTGGGCCGTGAGCCAGCAGATGTTGAGAACCACTGAGTTAACCGGCTGTGTTCTCCGCCTTCGATAGTCCACGACGAACTTCCCCATGCAAATCCGAAGCAATACCGGGTAACCCGAGTGAGACGCTCGAAAAGGAAATAAGGCACGTCGGCTAACATCGATACCGGCTGCGTATGATTTACAAGGGATTCGGTTCGAATTTATTCAACCGCGACATCCAATACCGCCGGTTTACGATGTTGCGTCGCGATATTTATATTAAATTGTGCCACTTCGGCTCTATCGAGGGGAACTACAACGCTAGTCTATCCCTTCGAGATGACGAAACCTCGTTCTACAATTTTTCCACGATTCTCTCCCCATCTTACATCGTTCCACGAATTTCTACTTGCGACTAGCAACACGATTTTGATATAAAAGTACCTTGATATATACACGCTCCACTACATGTTCCAGAGAAAAAGATAGAAAGACATATGAAGCTCTAGATCTAATAAAATTGTATGCATAGCGTATTTAGGAAATTTTAGCAATTTATGGCGACGAAGGAACAATTCTATGGTCGTTCTGCGAGAACGTGAAACGATGTACGAATTTTTGGGATCACGTGTTCTGGAATCGTTAACAGCTGGGTGTGTTCGCCTTATGAAGTTTTACGGTTGGATCAGACGCGTCTGCGTCGAGCCTATCGTTTCCAAAACTCGGCCGAGGACCAGCAATCACCGTGGGATACTATTTTGGTACATCAGAAGAAGATTCGGTGTACACGGTCTGCGGCTCGTCGACCCTGACTCAATTTCGAACACGACCCTACTGCCCTCGTTAGCTCAATCCGTTGCGTTTCGAGACGTTCGGAGCGGCTAAAAAGAGAGCGTTTCTCGGCAGACACGCGTCTCGTTTTTCTCTCGCCAGTCTCCAAGCGTGAATTTCTAAAGAAAAGAATCAGATTTATTATCGTCGTTGTATTTCATTTAAATCGGAGACCGTTGAATTTTTCTGTGTCCCCCGACAAAAAGCAGAAACGAATTTCGGGACAAAAAGCTCGCCCACGCGTGCACGAACTTCAAAAGTAAAATACGAACTCTCGTTTTTCTTTCGCGGTTTTGAATTTGTCGGCCAAAAATTTCTACCGTTGGATACGAGAACATTTAATATGCCCTGTACTAGCAGCGGGGAATATTCTGCAACAATATCACCAGCTTTCCTTCTTGCAACCAGACAAGGGAATAAATGGATCGTGGTCCCTTGGCGTCGCAATTCAGTTGACGGAAGTGGAAGTAAAAAAAGGAGTCGTAAAGAGACGATTGCTTGATAGTTGCAGAGAAATTGCTTTAAAGTTGACTATAACAGCGTGTAAAGCAGATAATCCTTTGGTTCTCTGTAAAAAGAACAGTTTTCTCAATAAAACGTGAAGCGTTTTTCTTCGACTCTACTGGAACATATGTATATAATTCCAGGAATAGAATAAAATCACAGGGAACAAAGTCGATTATTTATATTTCGTTAGATCTCGCGAATCGAATAAAATCTTGTTAATCCAAGCAGTGATTTCGGATAAAGGCTAATCCGGCTGATATTTTATACGTTGGTTGACCGATCGTCGATGGGTATCTTACGATTTTTATCAATGACAGCGCGATATCGAGTGCATTGATGTGCAGTCGAGCCCTTTCGAACGATTCTCTGGGCGACATTTGAAAACGGCCCTCTTTCTAGATTTATCGATTCGTTATCGAAGCATCTCGTTGGTGCGACCATGGTCAGGGCAAGAGTGCGCGGAATATCATGATTTATCGCCCCGAGCGCCGATCGTCGACGTTTTATGCAATTACTCTTCTCGCGCCGCTGGGAATTCTGAGTGCAGAAAAAGGGAGCAGCTTTGTATGCGGGAAGCGACTAGGAACGAGCACGGAGACGGTTGTTTGCTCCTCGCGAATCGTAATGTGCTACCCTTTACGACCAATCGGTCCAAGAAACACCCAGTCAGCGATCGTTATTAATTCTCTGTGCCCGTTTAACGCGCGACTCGTTCACTATAAATAAATCTACTAAAAAATAACTTGACTGGCACGGTTTAACGTTTCGCTCAGACCTTTCTACTTATTTCTAGTTCAATCCAATAAAAAAGGTCCGTGTAATTATTGTAGATTATTCCTTCTCACAATTTCATTTCCAGTCGATAGATTCAATCGCGAAGCGATGGGATTGCTCGCATTGTAATATGATCGATACAAAAGCGAATGAAATATTAAAACTTCTTATAGAAGAACCGTGCTAGGATATAATTTATCCGAATAAATAAATCATTCGACCGGTAGAACGATTCCAGTTGAATATTGGCGGTTCTACGGGTAGCAAGAAATTCAGTTACACGAGTGGTAGCCAATCTAACTTCAAAATGACTTCTGCTGAATTTGTCTTTCGAAGTCCTCCGAGGTACCTGTTGAACTTAATTAACTTCCGTCAAGTTTCAATTAGACGAATTCGCACTATCCATAGAGAAACATCATATTCCCCCAACCGATAAGTAGACACACAAAATGTTCTGTTCTCTTTATTAATTAATTTGGCGAACCCTTTGTGCTTTGCAGCGATTAATCCCTATCGAGGTGTCACCGTAAGATAGTCGGGGACGTAAAATATATAAAAAATGCGATAGAATCGTGTTGTTAAATCGGAAACGACGGCACGACACGACGTATAATGGTTTATTATAAATTCGGGGGGATGTTTGTCCACGGAGAGAAACTTATGCGTTTCTTTCGGCCCGGTGACGTGCACCGATGCATTGTATCGGCGAGCAGGAGGATTTATACAGGCTGCTCGATCCTAGTCGAGACCGAACGCAACCACTGGGGTGTATCAATCACTCCGACGCGCTACCCTTTTCGAAGTTCGGCCGAGTTCCCGTCGGAAAGTTACGACTAACTTGTACATACGAAGCGACTGGAATATCAACTACGAGTTGCGACATTCCGCAGAGCCCGTCAGAGTCGAATTAATTCCGCGTGTTAAATAGATAAGCGAAATTTCGTTCCTTCGGGGGGGATTTACCACCTACGATACAGGGGGTGACTTTGCAATCGCGATGGAAAAAATAAATCGAGAACGCGGGGGCTTCGTTTTCGAGAGAAACAATTTTGAACTCGACGCGGGCGCGGACAGCTAATTAATTTTGTCGATAAATCATGTTTACGATTTTCTATATTATCGTCACGTTATTCATATTCCCATATCCTGGTGGAAGTATGCAGCAATATCATTCGTGGCATTATAAAATATGAGCGTCCTCCGTGTTCGAGTGATCCCCTCTGTGGACTTTACGCGTCGCCCTCGTTCGCGTGACACGACAGCCATCGTATTAACAAATGGCAGCGGAATGGCACGTCTCCGTCGTGCCTTTTTTAAACGTTCGTTCCGTTCGTTTGGATACGTTACAAAGAACGGGGAATCACTGAATCGGTCCGAGGACTTTTCTCCTCCCCGAAATCCCGGATTTCCCGTTGAAATTCTTTATTCTCCTTGGAACATCCCACCGATTTGCGCCAAGATTTTTCTATCAGAATCGAAGCGCCCTTGCCTTTTTACTCCTCTCGTATCGTTTAGCTGGATTCGAAGTGATTTTAAATCTTAACGCTCGTTTATTTATAGAGTACGAAGGCAATGACGTTTAAATCCACTTCGAGCTCACAGATTAAATGAGCTGAAGATTTTTTGCATTTAACGCCATCAACGACGTTTCGGTATTGCACCAACGACCGAAGAATTTACAATGCTCCGGAGTTTCCACGTTCTGATCGTTGGTTTTCGTACGTAGAGATACAGAGTTCGCTCACCTTCCAGAACTTTGACGCACTCGGTGAGGTTTGGATAGTTGTCCGGATAGTTGGGGCTGTAAAATTCCTGCTTGGCCTCATCCCCGACGGTGAACTTGTCGCATACGTCTGGAACGTGCCTCATCTGTCGTCGTACGACGTCGCTCAGAACGAACGTAGTCGGCGTCGTGGATACGTCGCCTGGTTCCTGCGACGAGATCTTGTACGGCAACCGATTCTCGTTCGACGCCACTATCTGCACACAATTGAAATTCTCGTGATAGTTAACGGGCGAAATCTGCGTTTTATTTCTCCCCGAAAATTCGCGTATCCTGTACCTCAGCGTAACATTAAATCCGTTGCGTATTAACTTCAGCCCGTCACGATCGAGAATTTATACGATCGATGAGCAATAATCCAGCGATACACAGGTGTCGGGCCGTTAATTAAATGATCCCAACGACGCTTCTGGGCAACCGGTGTCGCGATACCGTTAAATTATAGGTATCGGCCTTCTACGAAATTATTGGGAACGCGGGAAATCTACTGCAACTATTATTGTGTTGCTGCTCGCTGTTGTGAATCACTCCGACTGAGCTTCTTTTGCTCTATCCGCGCAATTAAGTCTCGAATATTGACATCCGGGTACTCCATTAATCCATTCGCGTTCGATTATCGAATATCGATCGTTCGTTATCGCTGCGTTAAGGGGTTGCGACAGAACGACGGGGGATGAAAAATAAGGCAGCCTTCGGAGTTGTTTTCGAATACGAGTAGGAAATATTTGAACGGTATTAAATTTCTATTTAACAGTTTTAGTTCTTGTAAGTTGGAAATTTAAAATTGAATTATTATAATCACACTTCTCTTTCTGATTTTATTCCATGGAGATTTAACCAGCGAAACTGCGCAAAATACTTGGCTCAGTCGGCTCTGTTATTGTTGTCGTACTCGTCACGGTCGTAGATCGACTGTGTCAGCTCGGAAACCTTTCGGTTGTTCGATGGCTCGGTCGAACGTGACTGAATCTCCGATCTCCTAAATGTAAACTGACATGTCCTCTAAAAGAAAACGCCCTCTGTTTTCTCTAACAAGTAAAATTTAATTTACGTTGGAACGCAAATGAATATTGTAAATTGTAGGAAAATTGCCTGGTAATAATTTAATTAAGTGAACTTGAAATACTTCGAACTGTATTAGAAAGTTATTACACGATTTAGCAGGACTTAGTATGGGACACGTTATGAGCAAGATTTAAGCTGCATTTGCATACAATAATAGTTTTACTATGCAACAGATTTCATGTTCGAATAGGACATTATGGAAATTTTCATTTCCAACAGTACGAACATGATTCGATTCTCGACTGGGCACACAAATTTAATAAGCGCTTGTTATTAATATTGATTTACATGCCCGTTTGTACGAGCATAACTTTCCGTTTCAATAACGTTAACATTTCCGGGAACAAAATTATTACAAAAAAATATTCTCGGAAACCTTTCGCGCAAAGTGAAATAACGTCCCTTCAAGGAATAATTACGTTTCGAAGTTTTTATTAAATTATTAATAAACAATTTTATCCGCGGCCATCCAGCAACGAACAAGCAAAATGAAAAACATTGTTCGATCTCCCATCCAAGGTGCAGTAATTAATAAAAAACGAAATCAATTCGATGTTTCATTATTCAGTACCAATAATGCTCCATCGGAGACCAATACTTTTTAACGAACGGATAAATAATTAAAAGAAATCGTATCGAAGAGCGTTCTCGTTAGCCGGTGCTTCCACGATTCCGGCAGAATATTACGAAAACACGGTCGTTCTATTAATTTCCACGGTACGTTGAATAAAAAGTGACGCGTCACGACTTACGTTGTCAAGGCTTTTGGAAGAGAGATCGTCGTCCTGGAGCCTCGATCGGTCTGTCGTTGATCGGATAAACGTCCGGCCAGCGGACGGATTTGTCTTCTGCCTAGTGTCCGGCGTGCTCCACGACGACACGGTCGAATTTTCCAACGTGATTTTCACTTGTCCCGACAGCGTCTCGATGCCCTGCATCTCGATCTCCACCTCCTCCTCCTCTTCCGGACTTTCACTGACCAGCTCTAGCAGCTCGATGGCGACCCGTTCCCTCGAGCTCGGACTCGAGCTCTCCGCGTGCCAGGAAGTCGTCTGACGGAACTTTCCGACGGATCTGGTCACTCCCGTGTTACGATCCGTGCTCGAGGACGACCAAGGGATGGATCTGCTGGTCCGTCGTGCGTCGTACGTAGTCCACAGTGACTCCTTCGTCTCGCGTGTGGCTTCCGCGGCCGTCCCAGTGACTGAAACATTAATTAACGCTTGGGGTCACTCGTTGCTCGAGACATCGATAATTGGAGAATTCACGGTTCGTCCAAAAAGTACTTAAACATTTTTTTTCGATTTTAGACCACGATAGAGCGTTAGAATTAATGTCGGAGACGGTAGAGAATAATTGGCTGAACCGTTGTTAACGTTTTCGTGACCGACGAACGCAGGGGGCAATCTAAACTGAAAAAAAATTGCTGGACAGTACCGTGCTGGTTACTGGTCGTTTGAAATCGCAGCAAATTTTTATATTGCAAATTTCCATGGAAGAAATTTCAATGTTTCGATCATTTTGACTCGCAGAAGGGAGATGGGCGCGCGAATTAATTAGTACGATTCGTTTAATATCGAAAAACCGGGAATTTAAAGGAACTTACACAATGATTATTTTTTTCACGTTTCCCAGCATTGTTTTGGGATTTTTTTAAAAAAGTTCGTAACAGTCGAAACGGAAGTTTTACAATAAAAGCTCATACAATATTGGTTTCCTCTACCGTGTTTTTCGAAAGAATTACAGAAATTTCTATTCCACATATTTTTCAATAATTTCTGGTCCACGGAAGCGCGAGCATTTTATAAGCGCATAGTTCAAAGTGTTTGCTTTAGAAGCCAGCAATGAACTAGCAGATAGAAACGCACGGAAAGGTACGTGGACAGTAATCCCCTTGGAAATTGGATTCGTGATGTCTTCTTTGACAACCGTCCGGTAGAACGAGCGGAGACTTCAGAAATAATTCGCCGGAAAATAGTAGAAGGCAATCGAATCAAGAGGGCAATGGAAGCTGCGTATTCTCTTCGTCGATCTCGTTTGGTTACGGTCAGCTTTCGGTGCAACCTACCGTTTCCATTTCCCCCAATTTTTCCCTGACCGCCGCGCCGTCAACGCGCGGCAATTCGAGTTTGACGTTGGTCGACGAACAAACGAAATCGGGTTCGGTCCAGCCCAGTAAATGAATTTTCTCGTGGATTTGCCTGGTTTTCTCGAGGAGACAGCGAGCTCGTGAACCCGGACTCGTTATCCCGCGTCGAAATTATGGCATCGTTGCACGAAAACGGCACAACGATCCCCCGTGTCATTCTCCGCGATTTTCCATGCGGTTTTACGAGGTTTTCGGGTCGGTTCAGCCATTTTTTAATTCCGTTCTACTGCGATCCTGTGGTTTTTGAAACACTGGGGGGTCGTTTTATCATTAATTCTGTTCTTTAACGAATTTTGATTTTTAATCTTCTTCCGATCATCCATCATCCATTATTTGCAGGGGACATTACGTGATAAATCGTTGGCTAATAGCGACGCTCGTAATTAGCAGTCAACGCTTTATCCTTATGTAATTTATCAATACGTATTTGGTGCAGCGGAATTTTATTTACGAGTTATTCGTTTCGCGGCGAAGGGGCATGGCAGAGAACGCCAGATAGGATTCGGAGGCTTAAACGACCCCTTTAAATTCATCCCCGTTGCTTGCCACCGCGAAACAAAGTCTCAAGACTTAAACCATATCGTTGGACAGCGCCCAGAATGTAATGACCAAAGTAAAACTTTGTTTCGAATGCTTCCCGGTTATGAGTACCGTCCTGCTTACTGTATTAATCTCTTTTTCGTTGAGCCAGGTATTAAAGGACTAAAAATTCTGCATGGTTTCCACGGAAAATGGAATACAACGATCTGATTGTACTTTAAGTAAAAAAGTTGGGGGAAGAAAACAATCGGGACACCAGATTTAAGTTGTTGAAAGGAAAGAAGATGAGATATAGTATATCGTTGTGGCTATTTTTCGTGTCGCGATAAATTAATAAGCTTGTGCTTTCGGCATCCTGAAGAAGGTAAACAAGTCGAAGAATTCTTACCAAGAAAATTCCGTTTCAATCTCGTTTAATCGACCGTAGTTCCGTTTCTTTTCGTCGACTGTCCAGTAATTTGCATCGTTCGCGAACGCACTCTTTCCGCGCGGAACGGCGCGCAAATTGAGTCACGATGGTCGCTTAACCCCGCCCACGCGCTGCTTAATCATGTCCCGTGGAACTCGCAAATTTCATTAGCGGACTTCAGCACTAGAAACGCGACCGTTTCCGCCCGTAGCTTTTTCGACAGTTTTCAAATGTCCGAGAAGAAATTGCGAAGCTCCGTCGAGGCACAGAAACTCGATAGATATTCCTCTTCCGGCGTTCTCCGACGCGAAACTCGAAGCGCAAGACAATGGACCCGGCATCGAATTTACCGGTTCCTTTTAGCAGTCGAGAACGAAACACGAAATTTTATCATCTCCGCACTTTGATCGAACCGCTACAGAAATATACCGGACTACAAAGCTTTCGTCGAAAGCTCGTCGAAGTCTCGATCGTAGTTCTTCGATGTATTTGTTTTCCCTATTGTCGTACTGGGGTGACCAGTGATAAATTACATTTCCTCTCCATTCGCAGGTGGAGTTTTCCAAGCGGAAGATACCCGGGAAATCGTGAATCTTAAAAAATAAAACTTGTAACTTCGGGTGGAATCGAAAATGTATATAAAGAATATACAATTTTCAATTTTTATTCCTGCTACTGCGGAACTTCTTCATCGAATACTTTGTACACACGCGTCCAAAGAGTTCCATCGTTGTAGTTTTAAGTATGTACAAACAAACAGCTGTTTCAGCAAAAGCTCGAAAGTTCGTAAACAACGGAGCACAGTCCGTTTAAATTCGGTACCGTCTCGACGTCGAACGTAACTTTTAAAGTGATAATTGTCTTCCTCTTCGGTAACTTGCATCCAGATACGTTTTCGTCGCTACTGGGATCGATTTTCTAGGCTTACGGGGGAAAGAGGATCGAGAAATTCCTGCAGCTGGAAGTTAAAGGGATCGTCGAATGATTCTGCTTAATGCAATTCGCATTAAGATACATTTCTTCAGATTACGGGACTCAGGAACAGGAAAACCCTTACCAACCCTTACAGAATACATAATTTTGGGCTCTAGATAAGTCGTAACAGAGTTATTCTCAAAATTATAATAATATAATAATATAAAAAATATAGATCTCGACGGTTGTTCAATTTTGTGTTACCAAAAAGATATATTCAAGTTATCCACGTCTTTCTGTATCAAAGATTATCATTCGCGCCCCCCTTCCGAGGGACTAATCCCCCTAACTTGGAATACACTACGGTCAGAAGCTGTGGCAGAGATGTATATCCACCCTGGCCTTGTAAATCTGATCTTCGCGCGCCCAGGATACGTCTGCTCGTTCGTTTCGCTCCCTCTTGGCGCTCAGCTCCCGAATTCACAGATTCCTTCCGGTTCCATCCGCAGAATCTCGAGAAAGAACGACCCCCATTATCCACCTTTTTCCCGCGTAGCGAGATTTTACCGCGTTCTTTACGACTTTGTTTCTTTTTCCATCGGCGGGCACCTGGATTCTTTCGCTGCAATGTTTCCTTCCGATCCGGCAACTTGTTTCTACATACTTTTCGCATCTTTCTTCCCGGTGTTATTTTTTCCGTGGCAGTGGATCTATCATCCCGCCATTTTCACCGGGAATTCCCATACCCGACGCTGCGAAATATTCTCAACGCTATGGCGCAACGCGATGCACATTTTAGAATCGAATAATTACAATAAAATTAACAAATCGCGTACCCTTATTAACCCAATTACACGTTGCTACGTAACCTCGTGATAAACGCATCTGGAAATATTTATTACGTCACTCGCGCATCGAATCCGTTGTTGTCGCTATTGATATTAGCGCTAGGAAAACATTATTACCAGATTGTTGACCAGGCATATAATTGCCTATTATTTCGTGACACAACGAAGCTGAATCATTACAGCAACTTCGTTGAATTTACGCTCGAGTTCAGTATCCTGTAATTCAGCAATTAAACTTCAGAGAATCGGGTTCCACGAAATGGACAATAGCGTCAAATGGCGTAAATCGAGTATTATAATTGCTTCGACTGCGAGAGGTCTTTCTACGCGAGCAGTTGCAAGCCAAAGTTGCGAGTCGGGCCAATTAACTGCGTCAAGATTATTAATACATACGTAAATGGACGAGAAATTTCAAACTTGAATCGAAATATTTATTTTTTTTCCTGAAAAGTGTTGAGGATACCCTATATTTTGGAGGTTTGCCTCGCAAGAAAAGTTTGTTGGTTCGAGTATACGGGGCTTGGAAGTATCAGATGGTCGTATCCGAAGTATCCATAAAGGGAAGTGGCTCGAAAACTGCACGATGACTTCGATGTACAAATTGTGAGGCGAGTTTAACTATTTATATTAGTTGCCGCGATGCCAGACCGCTGCTCGGCAGACACGAGTATTACCTTCTATTTATAATTTCCCACGGGACAGCACTTTGCGGAACCAGTCTAGTGGCCCGCCCAACCGAGAGCCTCTTTTCCCTTTTGCGTCATTTAATTTCCCGGAGCGTTTCGTTTTCCCGCGGCTGGCCAGACACGCAGCCGCTCGTTACGTTCTACTATTAATTAACGACGCGTGCTCTTTAACCCAATTAACGATACAAGTAAGCCGCGTTTTAGCGTAACGAGTGGACGGCTGAACCGCGGAGGAGAATTGGACGTTCAATTTCTTCCATTCGTCGGACGCTCTGCGCGAAATAAATCGCCGAGCCGCGAGTTCTTCCCTGTGCCTCGAGCCGCAGGCTCAAAGTTAGAGGAGAAAAGTTTCTGCTAATCTGCTAAACTCCCACGTTGCTGGAACTCCTGGAGTGAATTCCAGCCGGAAATCGGCTCCCTTTATGCGCCCGCGAATGTGTGAATATCCTTTGGTTGGATCAGGATCCGCCAAAGTCTCGCGCAGCTAACGCGTGTATTTTTACAGTCGCTGGAAAATTTCTGGGACTGCCAAAGGCTTTAAAACACGCGTCGAACCTAGGGTTCTCCTTTTGTGCTCGATATTAGAATCATAACTTGAATTTCATGAAAAGCTCTGTGACTTTCCACAAAGATACTGTTGCTAGAAAATTTCTCTGATTTTTCGGTAAAATTCTGTTCGATATTGCTTCTTAATAGAATAACTGCCCCAGTGATCCGCTGGAAATACAGAGAGGAACGTTTCGTCGTTCAATCACAGACGAGGTATGCGAGTAGACCTTTCACCCAATTTATTACACATAAACGAGGTAAAGAATAGACCTATCGTTAGTGGGATGAACGCAATCGCTGTACCAAGAGTGTCTTATAACATGAGATACACTCTTCCAAAGTGGAACAAAATGTTAAAAAGATCATGCATCAAATTGTAAGAGGATCCTCGTAAGAAGGATCGTTCGACCTTCGTAATGGTTTTAATAGGTCAATGATCAACAATGACTAGCTTATGGTCACTGGTGGTCAACAGTGAGGTTAACATCAAGGTCAGCGGTCCAGTGAAGATCCAGAAATGGTCAAGAGGTGGGACCGATCGAAATAGTTTCTTACCTGTCTGACAGTCTTACCTGTTAACTTCAACCTTGGCTCTGACTGGTCTCCCCACCCTTTCATCACTTTAATCATATATGCAGGGTCTCTGCGAAGAATTCTTCAGTCGCGTCGCGGATTCGGGAGTGGGCAAATAGCCAAAAGTGAACCGGGGATCGCTGAGGACCGCTGATGGCCGCTGGTGACCACTACTGGCCAGCGCTGACCATGGCTGACCAGAACTGACCACTACTGACCACTACTGACCAGTGCTGGCTCGTGTTCCTGTCACTACTGACCAGTACTGACCACTGCTGACCACTACTGACCAGTGCCGGACGGTGATGACTACGGTAAGAACTGTTTAAAAATTCTCTCCCCTCCTTTATTCTATCGATTTGATACCAATTTCGCTTCAATGAACTGATTTTGCCTTGCTTGCCTAACTGACGTTGCTATAATATGAATATTTTCTTACTTTACAGCTGACACACTGGTAACTACCCTATGTACTGACAACAAGTAGTAAGTCCACTCCACTTATTCATATTTTATTATTTTTATTTGTTTGTTTGATGTGAATTCAACTTCATTTATTTCTTCGAATTTATGTGATTGCTTCGATATGTATAATATTGCAGGATATATTAATGTAACATTGTTTTCGATCATATACTATTTTTGTTTCTATACAATATCATGAATTTTTATTTTTATCTAGGTGATAGGTTGATAGGTCATTTTAAAGTGTTTAAAAACCTCCTTTTTAACCCCTAAGCTTAATGATGTTTCAGAGACGTGATGAATCTACCAGGCCAAACATGAACAAGACGACTCAGAGACTGATAAGTCCTACCGGGCCAAACCTTGATGACGCTTTTGGCACAGTTGGAAATCAAATCGTAAGGCAAAGGGGTAAAACAACTGGTTGTATACGTGCTTTCTTTGGCAAGTGTAGTTAGTATCTTTTGCTTAAAATTATAATCTTCTTGCACACCGCGATTTTTAAGATGACAAATGTCATAGTAGATTCATTTTTAATTTGACACTAATTTTAAAATGAATATATAATGAGTACATATACATATATAAATAGTTCACTTTCTCTCGTCCGCTCGTTCTCTGGTTCTCGCTTTCCGAGATTATGTCTCGACCGAAAGGACCGGAGAGTTTTATGCTCGATCACCTCTGTTTGATAGAATGAAACATGTGACGCCTGTGTATTAGGTGTGATAGCTCTTACCGCTTCAACCCTGGTGCAGCTTGGTTCAGCTTAAGTGGGGCCTCGCCGAGCGCATATATTCTCCTCTTTATACGGAAAAGAGAATGACCTCCGGCGAGAGTCCCTGACCCATATCCGTTCTCGAGTACTAAGCGGGTCCTGTTGTGATCTTGTGTCCTCCAGGGCCCGGCGGTTGTACGTAGAGAGGTCCGATCGACGTGGGTCAGGGGCGCGACTTGCTTTTCTGATAATCAAGGCCGGGGGGGATCAATCTGATACCCACACTCACTGCACGCTATGAGCACGTGTCGCGTCGCGTTTTATTTAAGCGTGCGATGTTTTTACACGCCGCAATTTTCAATATGACAAATATCGTAATATCGATCGAAAGTAGAGTCATGATTTTAATATCTTTTATAATACTTATAATTATATTCAGTTTAGAATCAGTGTCAAATTAGTAGCTTCCGATTGTTCTTTACATTCTTCAATAATTAAATTCACTTTCATAATTCAGTCGATGACTTTGAGTATCTTCGATATCTTTCGATATCGAAGATACCCAAAGTCTTTCTTTACTTATTAAAATATATCATTAGATTGACGTGCAAGAAGATATTTCGCGACGAATACATTTTAGAGTCAAAGTAACCTCGTTTATTATGTACTATTTTTACTTTCTCACTGCACTTGCCTGTAGTTGTAGTATTTGTAGTTTTACTTGTTTTGTTTTGTTTGTTCTCTTACTAATCTATTAGACAAGTTTCTGTTACAGACCAAATTCCTACGGAAGTGTTGGGTTTATAGAGGTAACAATTAAGAATTGTTACAATTTTGATTGATATTGCTTCGTTTGTGTTCCAGGAAATCATCGTGGGATAAATAGAAGAAAGAAGAAAGAAGAATGTATTTCATGTATCTTGTTTCACATTGCTTACTTTATGTTTTAATAATTTAGATTTATAGAAGTAACACTTAAGAATTGTTACAATTTTGATTGATATTGCTTCATTTTGTTAGATGATTAGATAGGTAGGATGTAAATGAATTTAGATTTATAGTTAGGCAAGAGTTTGGTTCTCTATATCAATAATTATATCAGGCAGGCAATATTTTGGTCTATTTCTCTGTTTTGTTGATGAACTCTTTCGTTGGTTGTTTCCTTCGTTGGTTGCACTTTCGTTTATTGTTTCTTCGCTGGTCATAAAAGATCTTTATTAATGGAGGGTGGTTGGGAATCGGTTAGGGCGGGTCTCCATTCGCAGCAACCTCCACGTGGTGAGACCTGGGTAATATTATTTGGCGTTTAATTAATAATCGTATAGCTCTTAGCTGGGTAATGCAATTATTAATTAAAAACTAAATAATATTAGCAAATTGGCTGCGATCCGCTTTGCATAAGTCATCATGAATATAGAGCTTCTTCGCTAGGTTAGTTTTGATTCTGGAAGCGTTCGATTGAAATAGAACAGAATATTTCTGATAATTAAATGCCTTTTGCAGTCGCATGTTACAACGAATCCGTCGATATTTGACTCGATGTATGTTAATTGTGCACACGTTAAAACAGGAAACGTTTACAGCAAATATTTTCCAAAGCCACATTATTACAGCGGATGTATACACGATGATTCGGGTATATTTACACATACCCGATTACTCAGCGCAGTCGCAAACCGTTCGACAGCAATTTCTGCGCGGCATCGTTTCGAATAATCCTGAAACTTTCGAGCGTCTACGAAAAATTCGGTATCGTAAATGCTCTTTTCCAACTTCTTTTCAAGAATTTCCACGAATACCGGGACTTTCTTTCCGGTTCGTGATTTTTTCGTAAGTAGCTATTCCCGAATGTCTCGCTGGAGGCCCTCCGTCGCTATCGAACCGGAGGGTAACTTTCTTCTTTGAACTTTTAATCCTTGCACGTCGTGGAATCTATTCGTTCGGCGAAGTTGTCGGCGTTCTGCGGCAACGCTCGATGATAAATCGAAAAACTTCCGCGCCAGGAATCCTCCGGAATATCGAACCACGTACACGTCCGCGCGGGATCTACGAACACGCGATCCTCGCGAAGAATAGGTTATACACCGAGCCAGAAGTCAATAAGCAAAGGGAATCTTTTTGTTTCCAGCACGGAGAAGTTGCAACGCCGATGAAACGCAACACAGAATCGGGATACTTTCTTCGGTCTCGCTGTCAATCTTTTAGATTTCTCGCCACAGTTCCGGCGTGTTCTGTACATCTATGCGTTGCTTAGCTTGCGATTAAATCCCGGGGCTGAACGGGAATCTTGTAAAATTTAAAAACTTCGCCAACCTCCGGCGGAGGAACCGGTGTGGATTTATGCAGCACGGCAAGATGGAATTACCGGGCAACTACCGACGGAAATTGTACCCGCGTTAATAAAAATAGGTGTTCCCTGAAAGACTTGTAGCTGCTCGTTGAATGCAGGGTGTTCCCATTATTTTTCTGCAAAGTTCACCCACCGTGATAATAACACTGGGAGTAAATATGAATTGTAATTCCCCGGGAGAATTATCGCGTAATAACTGTGGCTGTAAACTGTCGAACTAATAACGATCACCGTGTACACGCCAGCGTAAAAAATTCTGCTCGGGAGGAAGATGTCAGAGAAATTATTCAAGAATTTATTTGCCTGTAACTCGAATAACTTTTCGGTCGAGATTATAGAAATTCATTCTTGCGGTAAAATTATTATCTTCCGCGCGTTGCAACCAAGTCTGACCCGTAAGCAGAATCGAAGATATATTTTCGATCGACGGAGGATACGGTATACTTTGAATCGACAGGAGGATTCATACGATTCGAACAAATATCTCCGACTCGAATGGACAATAGCTTCGCGGCGATACGACGAACGGCGGGATCCTATTCGAATTTTATTATTTCGAGTATTCTCGTATTGCTCGCGGGCACGCAAATTCCCTTACAGCCAGTCGAATTTTTCCAGCCGCGTTGCTCGACTTTTGCTCACCCGGACGTCGACCATCCTACGCAACTAAAGGTACAGTCTATCGCACAAGTTTATATACACGTGTCAGAAACTGTACGCAACACGAGGGGCCAATAAAAAATAATTTTCTGCTTAGCAGTTTTTACGAGCAAATATAAATGTTACTTTACACTTGGAATAATGCATATAGTTAGGAGTATTTAAATCAACATGGAGTTTAATTATTCCTAACTCACTTGAAAGTAATCGAGGAAAATAATACGTGAAATAAATTATTTCACTCTCGTACCCTTGATTTGTTATGAATTTAGTAAATACTACTATCTATTTTTAAGATATTCCCAAACGTAATTGACAGGTTTAATATACATGGGATTATTGAAATTCCAACGTTGTCGGTGATGTTGTAATTTGTAGAGGGTGTTTGGACTTTTGCGGTCGACTGTATTCACATACACGCCCACACGCACGAGGACGCCATGAAGAATTCCATTTTCTTCGTTCCCGTGCAACGTACATGCCTCGAAATTTTCCTCGTAAAAGGGGTGAAAGCGCACGACGCACCCTCGTTCAATCGAATTGTGGACGAAGTACCACGCTCGGGACGTCATCTATACGATTATTTGCACTGCTCCGAAAGTACAAGACTCTTTGAATTTCTCTCATTTGTCAAAACCCCTGAACCATTACGTAAATAATGCGAGTTCGACGAAGACAATCGCTTTGATAAAATTAATTTCAATATTGCTACTCTCGATCTAAAATATTTTCTACGATGGGGTCGCTGTGTATTATAACAATTATTTAATGCACTAAAAATACATATCTCGTTCATCTATTTTAGGATATCCGTCACACCACTAAAGGGGTAATATTCCGTTAGTTGTGTACCACTTGTACGCAAACCACTTGTTTCGTGGAAGCGGTGTACCAGTAATTATAACCAAATTTCCTTGACCATGATTATTGCACGATCGAGACCTACAATTAAACGTTCATCGTTCGACCAATAATTGAGAATTTTAACTATGATTCCACTAGGGTGTGAGTTTGGGTCACATAACAAGTTCCAATAACAGCACAGTCTCTACATAAATTGATATACTAATTTTATGTTTAATTAAATTATAGAATATATGTTAGATTTTTACTCTATTAAATTATCTACCGTTCCCATAATTGTTACATTTTCTATATGACCCAAAATCATTTGCCTTGACTTTCAATTATGCACATACTTCCTCCCAGTCTTACTAGGTATTAGAATTACGATAGAATCACGACAAAGCTTTCCTTGAACCGATTGCAATTCGTTCTTACAATAGGTAATAAAACCAACGATCGCGTGGGCTCAAAATTAACGCCAGCGCATTAGTTTCTCTTGATTGGACTTTACCGAAAACCGTACACGCGGTTGTCCCTGCTATCTGTCTAATTTGTCACTAACTCTCGCACGAGAACTTCGAGGGACGATAAATCGCGCTAGCACGAACAATATTCGCGATACCGGACGCTGGGTCCGTAAAGTCCATCGAGCGGTAACCGTAAACAAAAACTTTTCTGTTTACCGGTGAATTATGGAATTTTATCTATAGGAGCGTTCCGATAAAACACGCCGAGGCGCGAAAGCCGCGCTCCGAAGACGAGAGAATAGAATCTACGGTTTGACCCCTCGATAAATCCAACCGAGCAAGGTCTGATTTATGTTTCTCGGTGTCTGAAATTTTATTCCGCGTGAACCGGCGATAGGCGAAATCAATTTTCTTTCGTTCCACCCCCTCACGCGCAGTTATTAATTATTGGTTTCTATTATTTCGCGAAAACTCGCGGTACATGGCGGGTGTTTCAATCAAACGTGTTCGAGGAGCGACAGGAACACGTGTTTTATCAATTTTTCGCGGCCGGAGAGGCGTGGCAGGTTGTCGTCTTCTGTTTTTCCCGACGTTATCCGACGAAACGGTGTGTCGCGAACGAAAGAAGCGGCCGGATCACGTCCGAGCGAAATTGATACGTCCACAAAAGCGCGCGCGAGACGGAAAACTTGAGAATTTTCCGTCGTAAATCCGTGGATCGTCGACCGCCAGCCTCGTAACCGGTTGCTAGCTCCGCGCTCGCTTCGAAATTTCTTTCCCTTCCTTCCGGCGACGGTACATGCATCGAACGTCCTCGCAACTTCCTTTGGAAAGTATCTGTTTGCCGAAATGGTAGCGGGGCAAAGATCAATACGTCGCGCGTAACCGCGATTGTTCTCCTGGGACGCGACTTAAGCTCCTCGAAGAAACTTTCAAAGTTCCGCTTCCACGGATTCGAGTGTCTCTTTGTGGTGGTTCGATTCCCAAGAAGCAGCAGTCGACCAGAGCCACCTTAATTTTTACGTTCCTGGACGAATGTTGCGAATTAGTTCGCGTTTTAAAATTCACCGAGTCGAGTCAAAATCGCCCCTCTGGAATCGAAACACAATCCGACAGAGTCTCGACGATAAATTCCCTGGCTCCTTAATTTTCGTTTTGCTCTTCGGAATAGCATGAATAATAATTAATTTATGCGTCGCCACAAGGTTTTCTTGGGATTTAAGTATCCGCAGAATCGATAATGAACTTTACATTGTCGTTGCAAAATTCCTCTGAGAATCTTCAAGGCAGTATACGAGAGTCTAGAATTTTTGTCTTCGAACACGACGTTTCTTCCTGGCGTCACGAAGAATAGGACAGAATTCGATACAGGTACGCTCGTCGTCGCGTGCTCTTTCCACGCTCGAAACGTCTCTCGATACGTCTGACAGCTCCGCTGCGCCTTTAGAGGGAAAAATTTCGAAAGATTGATGTCACGAAGGAAAATCTGTTATCCGATTTCACCGAGGAAGAACGCGTTTAATCGATCCAAATGTCTCCTTAATTGTAGGTCGAGCTTTAGGGTTCCCAAAATTAGGGGCGAGGAATGGCTGCCGGACAGATTTATCATCGAGGCATTCTACTTCTGATGTTCCAACTTCCTGACGAGCGTCTTGCCGCTGACACTGATGAAACATTTCCCCGTTGAATGCCGGTTTTTCCCTCACGATCGAGAAGTATTTCGCGTGCTTTTTGCCACTAAAAGTCAGTCGAATAACTTATCCGCGTAAAAAGTTATATTACGAACAAAGAACTCTAGGTATTCTATGGCTCCGTGGCTAGCGTAGAACCTCTAACGACTCCGTTAAACTTTTAACGCACAGGTTTTAGCTATTCGTTTCTACGTAGAAACCCTTCGATGGGGTAGGAGCTTTACGCTCCTCGAGATTCGAAGAACGCTCTCGTATACAGCAACTTCCGGTTACGCGAACGCGTGTTCGTTCTCCGATTCGTCTAAATAATTGAACGCTTCCCAGGAGATTGGCTTCTTTCCTGATCCAGTCAGGCACGGGTTGCCAAGGGATTTATACCGCGTTTATGGTACCGAGGTTTTTGCAGCGAGCGGAACGTTAACGTTGCTGAAATTAGGATTCCGTGCTCCCTTATTACGGTGAAACTTAAGAGGGAATGGCTTTCTTGTTTTACGATACAATGTGTTATTTAATATTATATATAAAGTATTATCTGTGTCTACAATTAGCAATACAAGATGATCTTAACAGGCTTTAGAAATGATGCTCGTTAAATTGATCCTCGATTCCTCCATTCTTGCTTTGTGCAATATCGTATAGAAGCGTACAAAGTTTCGATGGGTGTAAATTTGGTTTTGTTTAACCGGTTGACGGTCTCGATCTGTTCCGCGACGTCCGGATTACCGGCTACGATACATTATTCTCGATCTCGCGTTCGGTTTACGGGTTCGCAGTTGCAACGGCTCGTAAGGATTCAAGAACTCGCCGCAGGAAATCGGCACCAGTTTCCACGACGAGCTCCGGTGGGAGGACATTTCCGCTCGGGGCACCGGGCTCGAAGCCAGTACCCATCGAAGGAGAGGATCGTAACGTTAGATCTCTTCCGGTCGAATCTCGGTGAAACTCCGGCTACCGTCTTTCGCGGCGCGCACCATCTATCTTTTTCGCTGACTTCGCCCGGCCCACGGCACCGAGACGGACGATTTATAATGGAAATTCCGTGGATTTCTCGAAACGGAGCTCACAATGGCGTAAAACCATTAGCGGGGAGACATTAATTGCGCGAAGGTCGACGAGCGCCGTCTCTCGGAACGGTTGCTGTAACAAGCACGCCTCACGATCGTAACGATCCTGTCCACTAGCGGAAAAGATCATTCTCACTATCGTCCAGCATCTGTTGTCGATCCTCCAACAACACTGTTTCTGTTTCGCTAAGGTTTCTTACAAACAACAATTTCAAATCTACCGAGAACGAGGGATATTTCTGTTCGACAAGTGCATACTCGCGTACGAGATGCTTGCCTGGGCTCTACTTATTATCATGTCTGTTTTCTCAGCGTTTGTGAATTCCATTTTCCTCGTTACGATAAGTAGTTGTAATCCCCGCTCGAGTTGTGCCAGCGGAATTCACGTAATTTCACATATTCTCGAGTTTGACTGTCCGTTCTCACTGCGTGAACCTATTCCTCGAAGCGTTTGCAACAATAATATCCATTTCTTCGAAACGTGGAATGAAATGTTTCGTATTCCTTTCAAAATTCAAAGATATTCTAAAGTAGTGGTATGATATTATTTCAAGCAATTTCAATCTCGAGATTATTTTGTATCGCATCTCTATCGTGGATTTACAAAGTAATTTTATATAAGTTTCATTAACTGGTTCTATTCTCGTTTCTGGAACATTTACTAATCGACCGCTGTACTTGTTTAATCAACGACGGGTTCAGAACTACCGATTTGCAAATAGTAAACGGAGTTCGTGGATGATTACCCTCTTAGCGATAAGCACTAGCCCTTAACTGCCCAAACGCAGCTCAACTTGGGCAATTAGAGCAAAACCAGTGGTAGAACAACCAGCTTGCAGCATCTCGAGTCGAGCGTTGCTGAGTTTTGTGCCAATACGATGTTGTTTTAGACGCTTATAATTCTCAATTTAGGTAACGAACGTCATTGATTTTTTTAGAATTGTTATTTTATGGTGAATTTGGCTTCGTCGTTCATCAATATTTACCCGCTTCTTCGAGTTTCCTGTATCCGACAGCAAGACGGCGAGTATTACGACAGTCTGTAAACTTTCCTGGTTGCAAACTGCATACGAGAGAGTAGAATTTTCCCCGATTTTCGATGATTTGCATAGCGCGTCCATTAAATCGCGCCGCGCCTCGGGAAACAAGGGAGCAACTACTCGCAAACTACGTAACGCAAACCGCGATTCACTTAACCAAGTACGGTTTTGCGGTAATGAATTCGTCTACCAAAGAGAGGAGGCGGCCCAGAGGAATGGACAAGGGTGGCTCTGAAGAGATAAGTGCAGTTCGGAAGAGGCGAGAGAGGCATAGTTGGCACAACCATCGTGCTACAATATCTTCTACAGAAATTTAATGGACTCCGCGGTCGTTTGCGAGTAACAACAAAGCGCTGGCGCAGGTTTGGCGTCTCGAATCATCGAAAAGTTCATGAACACTTCCAACGTTACGCGAACGGTGCTGTTGCGTTTGTTATTTAGAAAGCAAACACAGTTTACGAATTGGTAATAGCGCGGTATTCGATGGCAAACAAAATTTTCCGCCGAACAACGCGCGGCGCGTATGATCGAATTTTACGCAGATTATGATTTTAATCGATGTAACTATCAACGATTACCGCTCGTACAACCGTTACATTGGAATTCTGGAGTCAAATTGACTATGGAATTGAAATCAGATCGACGAGTGTTCAACGAATTATGCAGAATCTGTTCGTTAACTATTGTAAATAGTTTTTATTATTTTCCCCCACCCTCGTAACGATCGTATTCACGGTTTCAAACCTGACGATGACATCCGCGCGAACCGTTTCCGTGTTATTCGCGTATATTTTGAAACCTGAAATCGACAAATGAATTATTAATGTTACCCCGGCGCTCTATTTCGCCTTTTCTTCTCTGTATCGCGCGGAAACGCGCGCTGTCGCGGCTATTTGTAATTTATTAATTTCCAGTACTTCTGTGCTGACCAGTCGATAACCGAGACCGCGATATATGGTCGCGACGTGACGAGATTGGGCTCGACATAAATTAAATTGTAATTGCAGTTCGTTACGGGCACCTCGATCGACTCTTGAGACTGTTCGCGCGTTAGCGTATCGATGGTTGACTTTAACATTTTAGATTGCATGGGAAAAAAATAATATAGAATATTTCCCGTCGTTCTGGAATTACACAAGCGTTCTGTAGCAAAGAAACTATGTTACTTTTGACCTCTTCGTCGTGGCTAGTCGATTCCCGTGGCCGAGATCGTTGACAATGCCCGGTATGCGAGTTCTAAATATACGGTCCCCTCGTGTTCCATCGTGTTCTCGTCGGTGCACCGCTTTTCCTGCCTTCGAGGCTCCCTTCGGCGTACGTTAATTTTGGAACTACCTTCGTGCGCTCGTAGGCGGTCGCCTGGTATAACTTATTGCCTCCGGACTCTCCTCTCTTTTTCCTCTTCTTTTACGTAAGTTTACAAACGTGGATTTCGCGCCCGGGAATCCCAAGAATTTCGGCGGGGTCTCCGTGAATCCTCGCTGGGATTACAATGAAAAATTTTGGAGCGACAAGTTCGTCCGACAGAAACTATGGCCGCGGTCGACCCACCGATACACACGTTTAATCGAATTCTATGACGAGAAAATGTTCGAAAATTGTTTCCACGGAAAACGGGAACGCGTTACCGAGTCTCGAAAATCCTCGAGCACGATCGTTAACCATAACTCGCGGACAGATAGCGTGCTTCCTATTTCTTTTTTTCTCGAGGCTAGCAGAGCCACTGTATCTCCCGCGGATCCATTGTTATACGACAGAAGTTCCATCGCGCAGTTTTCAAAGTTGCCCGGAACTGTTCCGCATAAAACCAACGAAATTCTGCCGCCATTTAAAGCCGCAAGACCAAGCGAGAGAGAGGATAACGCGCATAACGCTAGTATGTGAACAAACTCTCCGTTTCGCCGAGGAAACGCTTCAAACTTAAACTGCTCCTTTTAAAAGGGGTGAGTTCTCGTGGCGGAGTGCCGAGTGTGCCTGCAGCAGTCGACTTTCTTGTCCCAAGGCGTAGCTCCAGGTGACGTTGGAAGTGTTCCCCAGTTAACACGGAGTTTATTCCGCCTTTTCTTCCGCGGAACGGCTCTTCCCTTCGGGAGGGAAAACATCCGAGCGCCATTTTTCTCTGCCCCGTTACGACGAAATTCGCGATTAATCCTACGTCCCGCATTGCACCCGATAAAAGCAACCCTTGTTCGAACCTGACGATAACACATGTACACCATCCTGCTTCAAACTCAATCATTTTGCGATAAATAATACAATTTTAGATGTATTTTATACACACACTTGTGAAAGTACTACTGATATTTATACGAAATCTGACCGAAAATCATATCTAAATTCCAAATTAATTTAAGAATATAGAAACGACCAAGAAACAGTTTCTTTTTCGAATGATAAAACGAAATTCGTCAAACGGGGGGTTGAAAATAAAGTCGTTCGCAGCCCCGAGTCGTTAGCGTTTAACAGCGCGGAATGCGTCGACGAGTGGCATGCATTTCCAGCGTAAAAACTAAAAACCAGACCCTTCGCGCTGATTTTTTACCATTAGCCGGAGCCTGAATTCCTTGACAATCCGTTTTCAGCGATCCCTGTATTTCGCTGGATCCATTTAAAGACGCGCCAGGCGTTTCATTTCGATTGCAGGCGCGATCCAATTAACGGATCACGCTTCTTCCCTATCGTTAATTGGCTATAGACGTGCAAAACGTTTCGCGAGATGTATTTGTAAAATCAATCACGTAACAAGTTACACCGCTCACGTGTTCTCTGCAACGAGAAATCTTGTTACAGACACGTCAATCGAAACAATTATAAAATCGGACCACTTCTGAATTACACAGCACGCATTTTATTTATTATCATGCGAATCGGGTACGCGTCGGATCTATTGAAAATCCGTTGCACGTCGGGGAACGTACTATTCAATTATTAGCGTCCCCCCTCCCCCGAATTTTATTCTATGCGTGACTTTTCCTCCCTGGGGAAAAAACCATCAAATTCTCTGTTGTTTTAATTCGTTTTTCCAACTTGTATCGCGTCAGAAAGACAATGGTTGCGTACTCGTCTTTGTCTTTACGTTGTCGTCCGTCCGTTTTCTCACAATGGTGTTCGTTAATGGTAGAGTAAGCTATCAGAAATAACGAAATTTTCCAACGAGAACCGTGAAAATGTTCCTGAATTTACGAGATTTACGATACCCGGAGAGAGGAGAATGGAGATTCGTATTTTACGGTTCCAGTGGCTCTTGTTTTCACGGTCGAAGAACGATGCGTTAAAATTCTATAATGGATGTGACCAGCTTCCCAGTATTATGCAAATCCTTGCTCGTGTCGCTCCGGATTAATTCGCCCCGGTCAAAGCGAAGAAGCGTAAGGGAAGAAACTGGTACAAATTAATTAATAGCCGACCGGAGTTACCGTTGCACGACGCGCGATCCTCCAACGGCGAATTCGATGCACGAAACGAAATTGCACCATCGGTTTTCCCAGCCGTGTCGGGGGGCTCTTCGAAACGAAAGTTCCGCTCGCGCGAAACTTCGCGTTTTCCCTGGAATATGCGAACGGAACGTCCATCGTTTTCTCGTAAAGTTATACAGTCGGGGAAATTTATGCGAGTGAAAGTCGAGTTCGGCGAACGGTCACGATAAAACGCGAGCGATTTCATTCCCATTTGCTCGGGGATGAAATCCACGTCGCGCATCGTTTCGATAAATAAACATCGTCGATCGATACGCGCTTTTATTCCAATGTAAATTTCGCGTCGACGCCCTACCGCCCTCTCGCCCTTAATGTACATACGAGCCGACGATATTTCATACTGTGTACATAGTAAGGTCCGAAGTCAATCTTCTGCTACTTTATCAACCTCAAGAAGCGAATAGAAGGCACATTAATAAACGTTTGAAAATATAATCTAGCGTGTGGCGTGTATACCTACAAGGAAACAATGATTTACAGGGGAAGGAACGAGAACAACAAAATTGCATTTGACACCTTTCTACGTTGTAACATGTTACAAGGAAGATATTACAACAAAAAGAAATTTGATTACGTTTTGATTACTAAAAGAAACTAATTCTTTTTCTATGGTTCTATGTAGTTACTATCCATTGGCGGGTATATTTTATCTCGCGTCTCTTTGCACCCTAATGCAATTTCACGCGAACGTCGCCGACAGGAGGAGTCACGGAAAAAGAAATACCTTTGTACATACGGTGTTTCTACTTCGTTTCCATCAAGCAATCGGTGTCATGCCCGACAGTATGGGGCTTGCTGCGTGACGAAGAGAAATGTGTCCTCTCTGTTGGAAAACTGTGTTACACTCTTGGTCGAAGTAATTTCCAATACGAACGCAGAGAAAATATATCTCCTGCGGCATCTGTTCGCAAAATCTGGATATTCCTCGTAGTGCACGGTATTCTACTTTCCCGGGCGATATTTTTCTGCGATGGGGACTAGAGTCTTGAACAATATTTTACAATTCTGCATCTGCAGTCGCTAATATCGTAGAGCAGTTGCGTACAATATTTTCCACCTCACCGGACTAAGTGAAATAAAATAACGTTACCTGCGAGCCAACTTTCGCATGTATTGAAATTCGACGTATTCATAATTTAATAGTTTGCACAGTAAATTAATTACGTCTGTTTAATCTGATCGGTGTATGCACAGTAGTGTTTTACCGAACCCTCGATATTTGACATATATTGGATCCTTCCCTTTATAGGAATTTGTATATTGACTCTATTCATAGAATTAATTACTTTATAAAACATCGAAGAATCGTATGAAAACGTTTTTAATATAAAATCGAGAATAATGGGGAGTAGCAGATAAGATTGAGAAAAGTAGGGAGGAAATGGCGGAACGTTAGAGAAAACGTGGGAGTATAAGTACCACGACAAAGTATAAATTGGGAAGTTGAGTGCATCTAATGGAAGAGAATCGTAGTAGCACGCAGAGTGGTATTGTTGCACGATCATCGTCGGAGAAAACGGTTTTTATCAAATCGGAAACGCTCTGGAGAGGCGCGAGTTCTTTTCAACGATGCTCGGTGCAAACGACGGGAACGCAATACCGTGCAAACAATTACATCAATTGCAGGCGTCACTGTTCGCTTATCAGAATTATGGTAATGTCGCGCGGTAATTATGGTCGTGTTTCGGGGAGTAGCCGGGATTATTTATAGCGAGTCGCGTTTTGCGAGCGTGCCAAACGTACTAATGCACGCCTAATGCGCGCACGCAAATACGATCATTAGGGCCGCTCGCAGAACCGTTCCGACGAACAAGAATGAGCGAAATTTGACGAAGAAATGGCCAATCGGATATCCCTGGTACCGCTAACAGAATACCTGCCACTAACAGTATTCTAGAGCATACTTGCCACTTGTGGTCAAATTGATAAATGCGAAACGTTCTCGACTGCGCGCCGAATTCCAACAGCGAAATAACGCCAAAATTAATTTCCCACCGTGGAAAGAAAAGATACGCTTCTGGACTAATTTAATTTCCGTTCGTTGAACATTCGATCTTTTTATTTTGGATATATATCTTCTTCGCCATTTTGTATAGCTTTATTTTAACACTAAACCTACCACGACCAAGTTCTGGGTAGCCTTTAATGTAAATAAGAAATATGTAGCAAAAATGAAAGGAGAGAATCACCTACAATGCGTAGTAAAAATACTGAAACTTTAGACGCGTGCAGTTCCGAAACTACTAGTGTTTTATCCATTATTAAACCACTGTTGGGAGCGGGAAGGCTTCCCCTTTAAAATGCTTTTTGGATTTTGACGATCCGACTTCCCGTTTTCGAGATATCGTAATTTATGTAAAAGGTAATTTTTCTTAATTCGACTATCTCTGTTTCCGTCTGACGCGTCGGACCTCTCGCTCGCTCGTGCGTCGTGCTGACCTACCCTACGAACGTGACTGTCGTGACCTAGTTTCGGCGGCGTAGTATTTCCAAGAATTTACTACGCACTGTTTACTATCTATCAATGGACTCGCGCGCGCGCAACAAAAACGTAAACAAACTTCGGACCCCCGTAACTCCGTAACTAGCCACCGCATCGACTTGAAATTAAAATCGCTATATCTGCGGAACTAATAACGCTATCGACTCGTACAAACGCTCATTTTAAAGGGCATTTCATCCCCTATCCGATGACTATAAAAACTACCATATTTTATGCTGTCTTCTATGTTTATTTTGCAATTTACTTTGACGTTACATACTAAAAGAAGTTTCAGCAATTCCTATTGATTATAAATTGTTTATTTAATTGAAAATGAATTTAAATTTGTATACAGTGTACATTGCATACATGGAGTGTAGGTAGGCTTAGTGTTAAAGAATAAAATGATTAGATTGTTAGACAAAGAACGGGAATGTTTTATCATACAAATTCGACTATTATTATCACCCATAAGCTCTGGTTTATTCGCGTCAGCTGTTTATAAGTCCCTCGGGGATTAATTACTCCGATACAAAGCCTTAAGCACATCCATGATTTTCATCTTACTTTGACGCGTAAAATCAACCCTCTGAATTTAGGGCACCTGTTGCTGCAGACACTGTTATATTGAAATAATTCTCGTTCATAACAGATCCTACAATTCCTTTAACCTGGTTGTTCTTAACGTGAAAGTAAAGTTCAAAATTGTACTTGAAATTACAAGAATATTAACAAACGTTTCCTTTATCGATAAATAAATACTCGCGAGTTCCTTTGCCTCGACGATGGATGGTGTCAGCCATCTACATTGCCGCTATGTCGAAAAGACACCGAATTATCCGAGCCAACAGTATTAGTATTAATCGATGTTCACGAGCACGCGAATGCAAGCTTTTGCTCCCCTATTTTCTCGAGTCCCGAGAACTCTCGGAGAACAAATAAAATCCTCGTAAAGCTCGAAAGTTTCTCGAGACGCGATCATCGAACGACGCGGGGGACGGCGTGCTCTCGAAGACGCATTCGTTTTACATAAAAGCGGCCGCCTTATGAATCTCGTTCCGACGGTTAAGACTTATGCAAACGTTGCGGGAACGATGGCTCCGTGGACGAATAATGTCGACGATAGGGTGAAGATAAAAATGGTCGAAGAACGTACCTCCTTAGCGATCGGGGAACGGGGCGAATCGAGAAAACGTTCGTGCCAGGGGGTGGGTGGGGTCGAGGAATAATGGAATCCGGCATTATCGGAGTATACGTGCGCCTCAATAAAGTTTCGCCGTAAAAAGACGAAAAAAGCGGTATGCCGGTCGGTAAGCCGGATAATCCGTCCAGAGATGGATGAGCAAGTTTGCTTGTGCCTGCAGGACTTCCTGCTTGAATATGTTTGCTAAATTCGCGGAAGTGTTCCCCAAGAATCAACCCGGTTGGTTATTGCTCCCCGTTCTTCGCGATAATCGGTTCCCGTCTTCTCTGTTATCGCGAAGAGATGATGTCGTTCGCTTTCGAACTACTGTAAGTCTCCGACTTACTTTCCCTTCTTCTTTATATTGGAGCTGTAACATAAGTTCGTCCCGTTTTCGATGCTTGTACGAATCATTAAGGGAGTATTCTATCGTAAACTTTATATCGTTAAACACCAGTTTTATGAGAAATCTGACCCGAACCTCTTGAAACGCGTATAAAATAAATTGCAGCGCGATTCGCTCATATTTCGAGGACCAATCGCGTTAAAATTACTTAGACGACGAAGTCGGTTAGCGTTTAATCGCATCAGTTTCCGCGAATGGCGATGCCCCCGAGGCTGGAAACCCAGCGATATCCGTCGTAGCGGAAAATTAATTTCTCCGTTAAGAAGTTACGAATCCATCGGGCCGCGTCGAGCGCGATACATTCTCGACAAAAGGGGAATCCTCGCTGTCCACCGTCTCTGACGGGATACCCAACGTCCGTGGGGCCGAACAGGAATGATAAATCATTCGTTTGAGCCTCCGTAAAGCTCGGGGGGATGCACTCTCCACAGCGGCGAACCCAGTAACATCAATTCCCGGAGTCAGTCTCCTTAAAGCTTGATTTAGCCCCGGTGCATTCAACAGCGCAGCCATGAATGATGCGCGCACTTAAAGGCTTCCTCGGTGTCTTATTGCAAAATTATGAGTAGGTATCGTCGACTTTCTCGTAATTTCGTACAGGTATGGCGAGAAACTGAATCTCCTCCGCCGTTTCTATAGCCTTGGTGTCGTTGCACGCGAATGAAGAACGCGCCCCGCATATACCGAGCCTCTCAAGTTGTCCATTTTAACGCTAGATCCAACGAGTTTATTAAAATAAAAATTCTATAGATATTCACGTACCACACCATCAAATCTCATTGAAATCCCAACTATGCCCTGCAAGAACCTCTACCAGTTAAATGTGAACATAAATCTTGTTTTCCTACAATTTTATACTAAATTTATCCTTCCAAGCAAATAATATTTTTCCAGCGACTTTTTTCCACCAAATAGCATATTTTAAAATTGAAACATCCTGCGTTCGACATTTTCGCGGCTAATTGAATTTAGCGTAGTGGCTTTTGTCGGGATGCTGCGGCCCCTCGAAACGTGCACTCGTAATTATTAAAAAAATCATGTGCCGTGTTGCACGGAATTGAGCAAACGTTTAAAATAATTCCATTACGTTCGACTCTGTCATTGGCCGCGGAAAACATTCGACGAGTGTGCCCGGCCTCCCAATTTATTCAAACGCGCCGAAATCGTATCGAGTGCCGCGAATGAACGAAACGATCCCGTTATACGATTCGAATTCCATTATACGATACAAATTTCGAGCTTCCTCTACTTGCACGTACGAACAAGTTAATTGTGAGTTCAACGTAGCAGCGATTCGTTCTTCTGAAATATTTCCTTCTATCTCCGACAGTATTCAAGATAGCATTAGGGGGATGAAACTTTGGAGGGCTTCATCGCTTAAACTTGGGGTTACTGCCGCTAAAAAAACATGCGTATCTCATATTCTTGGCCCCGTGTAAAAACTTGTAAAGTCTCATCAAAATCGAGAAGGGGAACGTTGCACGAGTGTTTCTTGTTAGCAACATTTCATCGGTAGTCTTATCTTTAACTTAGATTACAAGTCTGGGGTCAGGTTACAAAGCAGAGCTTCCCTGAACTTTGTCCTTCCAGCTTATTTTCGTTACTGTATCTCGCGGTCGCATTTCTTTTCATTAATAATATTTATACAAATTAAGGATTCCTCTGACTCGAGATTTGACGGGTGTTCATTTGCATGTGCAAATACACATTAACATTTTGAGTGCCAGAGGTATTTTGTTTGCGTGCCCTGCGGAACTCGAAATACTCGTGGTCGCGGCTGCATCTGTAGCACAATATAAACAAGAATATTGTGTCGTCTGTCATAAACATAATAGTGCAACCCCAACTATCAAACTGTATATATTCCTCGATTATATCGTGTATTTGTAAAATTGTAAAATGAGAAAAGAAATTGTCCGATGTAATTTTTCGATGGAACGAGTATAGTCGTCCCTTAAGTGATGGAGCATGTGAAGCCAGTTTGAATGTCGAACCTAACTTCGTGTAAGTGGACAGGGATCGTGAGGAGTCAAACGGGGAGGTTAAACGCGATACACAAAGAGCGACGTTTGGGAAAATACGATGAGCCGGATAAGAATCGAAAGAAGAAATAATGTTATCGAAATTGAACATTTTCGCGCGAAAATTGATCGCCGACCACCGGCCAATTCCATTTTATCCGTCGATTGATTATGAACCGCATCGCGGCGAACGAGAAGTAGATTGCAGGTGGAATAGAAAGGGGATTACCGGGGCGCTGTACTCCTTGAAATACGGGACACAAAGGGGAAGGACTCCGAATTGGTGTAGGAAATCGAAAGGTCGATAGTTCCAGGTACCGGGAACCGACCTACGGAGGCCGTATATCGTGCTTCCCAGTGTTCTAGATCGTGCGAGATTCTCTTTTTTTGCCATTTTCTTTTTTCCTTCCCAGACATGAAATATTACGACGCCAGCAGCGACAACTCTATTTTTATGACCGGGACGCTCGACGTGTACTTCCGGTCGAGGGCCCCAAAGCCATTCCATCGTGGCCAGATCTCGTCCCTTGCCCTTTACGCCCGATTGAAGGCTTCCACGCCCCAAGGTTTCTAACGCCTTCTTACCCTCGGTACCTTTCAACCGCCAACATTCGACCGACACCATTGTCTAATCGCAAACTACCGTCTTTTTTTAACGAATGGGAAAAGTAAGTTGAAAATGCATAATAATGTCTCCATAGGAAGCTTTGTTTCGCGTAAAATGAACCACGATATCGAGTTGGACGTCAGAACAAGTAGAAACTGCGAATAATGGCCAGACGCGCCAGGCAAGTAGTTTGTAATTCCACTAGTATACAATAAAATTTCAACTTCTTTTATCTCGACAACAAAACATTTCATGTAAAAAGGTAGTTCCATATTTTTCACTCATTTTATAACGTAGAATATGCCCGTTTTAAATTGTACCACGATAACTGGAAAATACTGCATACGATGCAACTATTTAATTCTACAATAGTACACAATTCTGTTTTTATACCTACAATTTGTATTCTCTTTCCTACTTATTTATGAACTGTAATAATTTTAAAAAATTATCCAAAAAATGAAACTATTAGATACCGTGAATCTCCAGTCCTAAACGCAAGATCTTTCTGTTTGAATCGCCGTCGAAACTCGTCGTCCGAGTCGGACGCACCCGATGATCGATCGATCCCGACCGGAAATCACGAGTTTACGATTTCCTGTTCTCGACCCGGCCGACGACTGAGAGTTTCGCGCGCGTAAATTTTGGGCTTTGCGGTCTGGTTGCGCGACTCAAACTTCCATGTCTCGAAAGCCAACGCGTCCAAGTATTCGTGCTCGCGGTACCGTGCTCATCAGAAAATTACACGTGTGAACTGCCCTATTTATCGAGGCTACCTGGAACCTGTTCCAATGTTCTCACCAGAGTCCTTCCAGTTCTCGCGACTCGGCGAAGGATAGCAAACTACCGAGCAATACGAGCGGAACAATTCGAACGAATTATGCAACTACGAAACTAGTATGCGAATAGCACGAGTAATTCAGTCTGAACCGACACTTATCATCTCGGTAACGAACGACGCGGTATTATGCACGCCACGCGAATTACATTTCTCGAATCAATTATTGGATTATTCGTACAAGAATTAGACAGTCAACTTTACGATTAAACCGAAATTTCTTCCTTGCTCTTCGTTGGGACTTTCAATACAATGAGAATGGCTAGCTTCGTGTAAAACTAACATTATTTTTGTATTTAGTATGATGGAAATGCGTTTGAATGCTCGAAGTCTCGACCCAATTTCTATTGAAAAATTTTCCTGACGATGCTTTTCCATGCAATGGCATTACCTTCAAGCCGAGCGCGTCGAGGCGTTTAAAATTCTTTGACTTCCAGGTTGCTGATGGAGTTGCAAATTTCTTTTTTTCCCCCCCGTATTTAACAACGGGGCGTTACGCTTTGGAGTCCGACCTTTAATCCTATCATTTGTAACGAGACTACAATTTTCATTCGCGGAGACAATGCAATTTGAAACGAACCGCTGCAGCGTGGCTTTGTATTGTGAAATCCGATTCGTGCATTAATGTTACCAACTTGTGCCGCGTGAAGGTGGCATTGTCGGATTTAAAGCTCGCGGGAAACGCGTGTGGAATATGGAATAAGTGCGACGTAAACGAAATATATGGAGAAACTGCATGAAATGAAATATAGAAAAATACCGCAACTTCATTGTATTGCTTTTGAAACTTTGCGCAGATTCTGTATGTATTCCAAATTTACTGCATACTTTCTGCAGATTCCATAGACATTCCTCGCAAGGTGTAAGTTCGACCGTGGAATTTCCTCGCGGTGCAACTTGGGTAACGCTAATGCCAGCGTCATGAATCAGATTACATTCCAAAAGAGCCTAAATGCAGGCTTCCTTTTGAATCACGATCATTCCGCGGAAGAATATGTAGCCTTGATTGAATCAGACGGAATTTAAGCGTAAAACTCGACAGTTTAATGGTCCAAATTTGGTTAATTTCGTGCGCGGCTTCAAAGTCGAATTATGAATGATTTCGCAATGTGGACTTTGAAGTAAGTTCGTTGCTCGGCAAAGCATTTATAGTGGAAATCGTTCGGCCGGATTTAAAAGCTTCGAAATTGAAAATGCTTTCTTCCGCGTCGTAATGCGGCTACTTTTCACGAAATTTCAAACCTTCGAATTTTCCGATCGATTAAAGAGCGATCCTCTAATTTTATTGCGACGTATTTCTACTGAAAATTTTCACAGTACGTTATACAAGCATGGGTATGGTACAAAATATACACAAACACATTTTAATCCTTTCAGTCCGTTTTCATTGAGAACCGGAGGACTGCATACTCTACGCGAAATTCAAAATTGTGTCGGATTTATTAAATTTTAAACAAACGTCACCGCGTCAAAATGAAAGGAATGTTTCCGACGAACACAAATTTCTCATTATTTTTTGAAATTTCAACGACAGCGGACGTGGCTTGTTATTTTTTGGGAACTCGAATTTTCGATCATTATCCAATGTCATCGAGGTTGATATTTAAATAATAATTTATTCACATTGACTTTAAAAGCTTCCACACATTGTTGATTTAATTAATGATTAAACCTCTGTACTTATTTGTTTCGAGATAAAAATTTCATGCGCCGTTAGATTGGCTTTACATTGAAATTTATAATTACAACGCAGTTTGTTAAAAAATCCGCTGAAATTTTATAATAAAATCCTGTTAAAATAATTAAATTATTTATCATTAGAATATAAAAATGAAAATGAAGAAATACGTTCCATATGTTACATTTAAACCAACAAGAATTTCAATTTCAATTTAAGCTAAATATTCTTCCCAATAATCCCATGTAATCCACGTGTTTTTTTACGGAAATTATTAAACGGTATGTACGTACGTGTTAATTATAGTGGGTTATACAATATCAAATTGATATGTAGCTGGAAAAAAAAAACGCAGAACCGTCCCTGTCAAATACAGTGCGCTGCAACACATTGTTTGGTCTTTCAACAATGTAAAATCGGTGAGTTATAATCGGTTATACGCGATTGTATAAAAAAATCAGTTAATTGTTCGTATTTTTATACAAAGAAAATTTCAACTCGCATGTGTTCACCGAGTGAAATAAAACAGATCAAAAAGTATTGTCTCTGTGTTATTGTACCTGGCAGGATTACACGTCGAGCACGAATAATTCTGGCGCAAAAATAAAAAAATCATTTTGTTCCCGGAACATCAAAAAATGAATTTGAACGTCGAGTCTTTTGGTACATTTTTTTAAATCGTAGTCTTTAAGGACGTAAAAAGAGTAGAGACATTATTTATCGCATCTTCGATATTTGCTCCGAAGGGATTCGTCAAGAAAATCGACCTTTCCATTTACGAAGACGCGCAATAAAAAGTAAAAGGTCGGGTCGATTTACTCGCAATAAATTCCCCAAAAATGCCTGGTTTTTATTCGGGGGGAACTAACCTCCGCCCTTAACTCGTCGCGCGGTAAATTTTCTTCCGCCACCTTGGTCTCGCTGTAAAACGAAGACATTCGTTCGTTAAGATAAGTCAACAAATTCCCCGCGGAAAAATACCAATAAGAAATCTTGCGCGTTTTTGCGGCCTCGGAGGGACAGGAGGATCGTCCCTTACGCTTCGTCGCCGCGTTTTTCACCCAGATCCGACCGATTAATCCTCGCCGGGTGGAAACTCGCCGATGTTAAATCGCTGGAAATTGCTACGAATTACTTCTCGCGAAGTCTCGGTCGCCTCCGCTTTCGTGTCCTCGCGTTTCGTCCACTTCGCGCCTTAAAAGCAACATCCTGGTTATTATTCCACGATTCACGCCGGGATCCGTGGATTTAAATTGTCGACGTTCGGTACAATAGCAGGCAAACTACAAAAGGAGACTGTTGTTCTTATCGGGACGAGATTAGGCTCGAAACAGTCGACGATTTACCGCGTTAATGCCACTCGATTTGCACTTGTCCATCGTCGTTTCTTTTGCAATAATTATGTGCAGTCTTACGGAAGTAAATTGAATATTCCAACGACGTCACGAGTGGACGAGAAACTGACGAAACGAAAAGGGAGGTTCGGAGCAAAGGGTAGTTGACTTTTACAGTATTTAAACCTAGAGAGACTGTACTAGGAACTGTTATGCTAAAGACTGACTGGGGGCGTTTCTCGCGCCGACCTGCGTTATCTATAATTCCCTTTGAAAACCAAGTACTTCCCCAGCAGCAGTGTTTTCCTATTTTTGGAAAGAAGTAATACGAAAACGAAACAGAAAAGGGCATCGAAAATTATTCGTGGAACGAATGTGTCTTGCAAATAAATTTTGTTAACTTGACGGTTAGCAATTTTCAAATATATTTTTTTCTAAACTTTTCGGAAGGTTAGAAAAATATTAACCAATTTTCTCTAGGACGCAGTCTGTTCTCGATGGCGACTGGCAGCATCGTAAACCCACGAGAAAAGGGAACCCTAATTTATAGCCTATTTTCTCGAGACTAAAGCGTATCACGTGCAACGTCTCTGCACAGCTTGCACGCAGAATGTTGCACAAATTAGGAAAGTGCTCCAAATTTGTGATCGGAGTTCCCTGTTCCCGCTCAGAGACTTGTCTTCCACGAACGTTAGTTTGAATTCACGGAACGAAGTTACCTTGGAAAAAGCTGAACACGTATTTAATCCTTGAACATTTAGCACGAACGTGTAAAATTCTAAGATCATCATATACAATTTGCCAGGAAGGTGGTATTCCTTCGAGGTAAAATCAAGCGAGTTTCCACGATAGGAGAAACCCGAGCACGGATAATTAATAGACTCCGGTCGAGTATCGAAGTTATGGGAAAGAGTATTCGAATGGAAAGGCGGAGACCAAAGTTATGGGAAATTTTCCGGCACCGTAAATTTCACGCAGCCGTTCTCTGTCTTCGTTACGAGTTGGCGAACTTCTTTCTCGCCGGTGCGTATCGAAACTTTCTAGCGGTTCCGATTTGCAATTAGCCAGGATCCATGCAAATTCATGTGCGGGCTCGAGCAAACTCTTCCACAGACGACGTTCGCGAGTTCGAATGATAATAGAATGCGGCTGCGCAAGCTGTTGCACGGAAAAATATCGCCGATAGTTTCACGGGAAATCGGCTCGAACTTGTTCCGGTGATTTCAACGCCGTTGCGCGGGGTAGACAAGCTACTTTTATTAAAACCCCGTGGACGAACGTGTTTTATAAAATCCGAAAGCCACTGGATGAATATGGAAAGTCGTGGATAATACCGAAAATCATTGGAAATACCTTCCAACTATTATTATTTAAACGATATTAATAGGGAGGCAAATACCATCGTGACAAGTTCAACTAAACTTTCTGGTTTTGAAAAAAGAGGCTACGAATGGACGATGGAATATTTTTGGAAATAACGAGGGAAACAACGGTATCAGTTTCAATGGAGGAAGTTTTAACAATCGAGAGTATCGGATCCCCGAGCGTCGAACTTTTCGAGGATTCGAACAAGTAATTTTCTCTGCGAGGGCGAGACGAAATGGAAAAATGTTATCAAACGCGAGAAATTGGCCGTGGTTTATAATGAACTTTTTGATGAACTAGCGCGACCAATTTCCACTCTACTATTTCATTATTCCCGAATTTCGCCTTTCCTGCATCCCTGCGCGACGCAAAATGAAGTTGTCCCGCGGAATGCGCATTTCACGCTCGAAACCATCACCTTCGTAAACTCGCTCCACTGATTGCCGTTAATAATGGCAAACATCGTCGGAACGAAGAGCACGTTCCCCGTGCATCCACACTCAATATGAACGGTTTAATGACTCGCGTACGAACGGATCGAACGAGATTGGCCTATAACCCAGTCCTCTGTCAGGGAGCTCATCGATACATGCATTATGGCCCATGAAACTATAACGAGAATCTTCTCTCATTCTCTCTGAAACTGGAAAGTACCTTTGAGTGCTTTATCGTTACTACGGACCCTTTCTTCGACGAATTTATTAAATATATTCGATCTAAAATTGAAATACAATACGAAATAAATATTGTACTGTATTTCTGTGTTGCTCTTTCTTTCTAAGCACAAATTTATAATTTAAAGCGTTATTTGCATCGTTTAAATCGATCATACAAGCAAGGACTTAATATCAGTATAATTTTGATACCGGTATTATGCCAGCAAAACTATTCCCGAAATCCTTATAATACCAAAACCGATTACTACCGAAATACCGATATCGTTATAACACCGAAACCGATACATTACCGAAAATATTCCGATCCCGGCAATTGCGTCAAATCGAGTAACTTCGCTTTTTCAATTTATTTGAAATTTTAGAGACGAAGTACTGGACAGAGCCCTAACTTTTTATATTTATAACAAATTTCCACTTTTCGTTTCGCGGAGTTAATCGATATGTCAACTGAGCGGTACAATTGTTATTTCGACGAATCCTCGGCGCTCTCCACGTCGAATTCGAGAACCAATATTCATTTATTTATATTCCACACCCCTCTAGTATCCAATCTGCTACCCCATTCCATACGATAGACTAAACGTCGATACATTTTAGAATATGAAATATTCACCGTCGAAACGTTCTATCGTTCGATGATAATTATTTTGATTATTAACATAATCACGATGAGAAAATAGAGAGTGAATATACTGGTATTTTATATAATTGCCGCCATAGGGACAGTCTTTCCTCGACCATGAAATTTTCATTGGGTCGATTGGGTAGCGTCTCAACGGAGGCTGGGAATCGTACAAAGCGATCGTTAAGGACCCGTGTAAGGACGGGTTCGATTACGAGTCTCATCTCGCCTAGGAATCGTCCCTCAAATTGAGATGCAATCTGTGCGTGAAGGAGCCTCCATTGCCTCCGGAGGGAATTGCGTGTCGCATTGATGCAGCAGCCAGTTAGCGTCGGACACCGGTTCGCGTTAATCGGATGCAAGTCCCGACTAATACTCGTCCGTCCCGGCGACGTTATCATGGTCATCGTGCCCACGATGACCGTCGGTGCGATTCCAACCCTGACGAGCTTGTCCGCAACGTTTCCACTGCCTGAATCCGCGTAACGAACAGAATCGCCAATCGCTAATACCATGGTAGACCGATCTTTATTTATTTATTCAGTCATGCAATTTGACTTTTCACCCAGAAGGCTCGCGTAACTTTAACACGTTTAATTCCAAAAAATAAAATTCTAAATAACCATTACAGTCCTCAATAATTTCGATATTTGCTAATTCGAACGCGTGTGGTCTGTGAATGAACAATCGTCGATATGAATAAATTGAATTTATTTCGTTTATTGTGATAATAAAAATGCAATCGACGCGCGACGGTTCGTTCAACTCGCGTTTCCGCAGCGGGAAAGAAACGCGTGCCGATATCTCTTTGCCATTTCCATGACGACCGGACGTTGGCTCATTTGCATAAAGACGGGCCTCCGCAGTCGCAGCGGGCAGGAAAAACGCCCGGTATTTGCCTGTGTTTTAACTCTGATTAGGCGCCACCCTTCGACCCGTTGCGGATTAATGAATACCAGGATATCCATCAGGCTGATTGCGATAGAAAGCCACGGCGTGTAAACGGCAATGTAGTAATTGGACAAATATTGAGCCCGATTTCCGCTGCCCACTAGAAGAGGGAACCGAGAGGAATTACGGGGTAACCAAAGCGTGGGAAACAGCGGACGCCAGCACGATAACGATGTCTTGACCAAGCGAGGCTAACTTCTTGAGAGGATGCTGTTGGAAACTGTCGATTAAGCTATGGATCTACCAGACATAATAGTGTTCGGATCTTACGAACTCCTTACAATTGTTCCGACGTTAACTGTTTACACTTTTCTAGTGTTACAAAATCTATTTCAACCCTCTAATAAATAACAAAATAACTAACTTAAGGCAAGAGCTTCTCTTCTACCAAGTTTTGTATTCTGGAAATAAAAATTCCAGAGGTTACGTACCGACGAAGCGTAGCTACACGAAGTTCACGTCTCGGTGATTAAGAATCGCCTGTATTTTTACCAAAGTTTCGCGCGTAAACTCGGCTTAGCCATATTGCCGGGAGCCCGTTGGTTAATTTTCCAACGTACACTCGCTACATGTAATTACCACGCTATACAATGATGTACATCGTGCTGTCGCGCGTTCGGGAAGGGCAAATATGAAATTATTCCGGTGGCTGGCTGGCGCGAACGTTTGCAGCAATCTATTTACGGCGTCTCGTTCGCGGAGACAATGAGAAATCTGTAATGAACGGTTGAATACGCAATAGGCGAAACCTAGAACGAAACGAACGAGAAGAATTCGGTTTAATGTTTCGCAGAGTGCCCCGCCTTCCATTTTCGTCTCGTTCCGTGAACAATTGCCGAGACTCGTGGGTGGGAGGAAATTAAAGGACGATTCGTGGAACCGGAAAGGCAAAATTCGATTCTCTGTTTCCTATCCGCGGGGATCCTCGAATCGCTTCGATTACTCGGATATTAAATTCGATAACTGCTGACACGGTAGTGGAAACGTCACTGCCGCGCCTGAGATGCGCCCGATTATTTTATCGCGCTCATTTCCGTACCGCAGGACAAATTTTCTATTCGATTTCTAGTTTAACGAGAGGGTTCGTTGATCTGTATAAAATGAAAAATAACTGTAATCCTCGCGTGGTCGAAGATATCGTAAATTTCGGTGATTTAGGTATTATCGCGGAGTGAATTAAATCAGAGGCACGGAGAAACACGATGCTACAACGGAACGGCACGAAGTATAATGGCGATCGTGGCATTTCCTCTTTGTAGATGACAAATAGTACCGTAGTTATACGGTGGATCGTGGAAACAATGACCGATATGTTCCAAGCGAAAATTACAAATGTTATAGATCCGATTATCGCGCACAGTCGAGGCGTATTTCTATTGTTTGTGCTGCGCGCAGACTGTATCGTGCCCTCGTGAAAGGACATAATTCGTTCAAAACGTGACTCATCAATGTTGCACGCAGTTTTCCGGAATCGACTTTCGAAACGTTCAAACATTTATACGGCTACCCGCAGAGGAATACACCGCGGAATTAAATAAAAAATATCGAATGCAAAATGTCGAAGCTTCCCTGTTTGGTATATTCAGGGAAAGTCAAGTGTAAACCCTGAGATCGACAGATGGTGGGGCACGGTTATTAAATAAACCACACGCATTACGCCGCCTCTTTTCTGTCGCTAGGTTTTATGAGCCACCGGGTGGCTTCGGTGGAAGTCTCCTCGGTCTTCGCCCGTACAAGGAAGAATCTTTTAAAATTAAAGGGCCCCGAGAAACCACCGGGAAAATGAATTCGCCCGACCGTAACGGAATCACGGCGAATATAAAACTTGCGCGAAATTGAAACTTACTGCGGAAATTGTACCCCGTTTGAATAATACGCTTTCCCGATACCGCGGGGACATTTTGTAAGGAAGACGCAACTGGCAAAAAGAGCAAAGCATTTTTTTACTCCACTCGGCGAACCTACTTTAAATCCGCAACTCTGACGCGGTCTGAATACTTATAATCTTTTTTTTTTGTGGATTGCAAATAAATTGTACGATAGAAAGAGACGTCGTAGAGAACCAAGAGCGATAGATACCTGCGATGAGAATTTTCTTTGGTAATTTGGCGATGATTCGTGTACGTTAGAGCTTTCGTGACTTACCTGAAACAAAAAGAAAAAATCGTGTCAGCGGAATATAGCACCCAGAATTTTCTGAAACGTTTTTCACGAAACGCGGGGGGCGGTTAATCCAGTCTGACGGTAAAAGTGGCGGCCTGCTATTAATTGCTCGCTCACCTTGACTGCACGTGCACTAAGCCTATCTCCAAAACCCCCTAGCACGGCGATGGAGAACCGGCAGGTAACACGTGCGTGTTCCCATCTATCAATCACGCGGTATTCTCGTGGGCCTATTATCGTCGCGCTCGCTACTGATTACCGTGTATCCGGCTGGTTTCAACAGCACGGCGAAATCCACTCCCGAAACCCGTGACCCAGTCGACTGGCGTTAAGACGTCGCGGTCTTTATGATACGAACGAACGACGCCAGCTATTTCCGTGGAACATCCGCTAAAAATACTTGGGCAACATCTCACTGGTTTACCGAGGGATACCAGGCGCTAGAGATTGCTTCAGAGTTCCATAGTTACCGTGTTTGCTCTTCAGTGACTTTAAATATTCGTTAAATTTGCGATACAGTTTGGTAGTCCGCCCAAAAAGGCTACCCCCCGGGGAAGATTTTAATTTTAAGTATTCCACGGTATCCAGGAAGGAGAAATTGAACGACGGGTATAATTGAGCGCTGGGTCACCGAGTCCCTTTGCCAGGGAATTACTTCCTCCGTGGATGGAGAGGAGCCCCGTTTGAGAATCCGAGGAGAAGAGGAGGCTCGTTCGTAGCTCGTCGCCGCGGCCTTCTTATTCATCGTGCACCCCGGCTGGCATAGGCGGTCCATCTAACGAGACATGCATTATGTACAAACTTCCCTCGCTGTGGAAGTCCGCGAGGATGGGCTGTCGTAGTGAAAACTGAAGGATGAAGGGAGTGTGAGTTACGGCCGATGCCGTCGAAATATAGTACTCGGTGTTGAATGCACGATGAAGGTGACGAACACCGGACTACTTTCCTCCTGGGCGTGCCTCCCAGGCAATCTGGATTGCTCTCGAAACGCCTGAGCGTCGTGTATCGCGATTGTTGGAACCTACCGTGCCTCGTCGCTGTTTGAATACCGAACGATGCTCCGCGCCAGAGCTATCACGACAAATTGCTAGAGATGGAACAAAAGACCCTACAACAGGGGATTCTCAATCTGGGGTCAAACTCAACGTTTAATATTCTTTATTCCCGTTTGTTCGTCATCTCTTCCGCAACGTCTCGCTCTGTGCATTATTCCATAGGCATTTCCGACCTTTGTACGCACAGTGGCGTTCCGCGAATCGTAAATCGCGTTACCGTCGGTTCCGGGAGAATACGGGAGAACGCGGGAACCCGTCAACGGTGCCTATTAAAATAGAATTTGTTGCGTACGTGAGGCGATAAACCTTTCGATGAGACGAGGGCAGCACCCGGGTCGCGTTTGGTCGTTTTGCATTCGGTTCGTCGCGTCGGAATTTTTACGCGGCGTCATAAATTCGCGCGGTCCTGCGCGTGGACGAAGTTACCGGAGCAGCTGTGTTACCCTGAAACGAGAACGACGCCTTATCAGGAAAGCAATACCGGGGCGACGCCTCGCGTCTCCAGAGAACGCGCCAAGTTTCGAGCCCCGTGTCGCTAATTAACGAACAAGCTGCTAGACGTCACGCATCCCCAACAAATTTGCCAGTTACGGTGAAACGGGCTAGCTGCGTTCCCCGTTCCCTGTTCCCGAGGGAACGAGTTTCAATCTTTCGCGTCGTTTCGTTATCGCGCGCGTCGCGAACAGGCAATCACGCTGCAACAGAGATGATCGATGGGGTTGTTCGGAAATTTCGTTGTGTTTCCAACAAATCAAATCACTGAGACTCCGGACGATAGCTATTTGTCCGCGTAACTCAAAAATCATAGTTCTGGGGGATAGTTTCCGAATTTTATATCCCCGATGATCGATCGAAACAGAGCGTGTCGACACCAAGCTGATTTTGGTTAGGACGATACGGGGATATTTATTCGAAGTTGATCGTCCTATCGGACCTGAAGGTATTACGTCCTCCAAAAATAAAAACGAAGTACACCGGACAGGATGGCAGAGTTAACGCAACAGAGTTTCATTTTATTCGACTCGCCTTTGTTTCTTCGAGTGGCCAAAGCATTCCTAACGAATCGAAACCTCTCAATTTTCCATTTTATTATCCTTTAAAGTGCAGCAATGTTCCTTTAATGAAGCGCTTAATTAAGAGTCTCGTTCGGTCGAAGCTACTTCACGGATCTCAATGTTACCTAATTCCCTGCGATAGAACTAATTTGCACGATAGGACAACCTACTCGAACCCATTTCAGCTTTGTTCATACTCCCCCGACGAGAGTCTCACACTTACGGCGTCACTTGCTTCCCTTTCTTACGCATCATACTCCCCTCTCCGTCGATCAATAGGCAATTACGTCAAAGCTCCAACTTCTCGGCGAGTATAGACTCTCGTTACTAGAACACTTTCGTTAGCATCGCTCAGTCTTGGGACGAAATTTTAATAAAACTATTTTACAACCTACTCCAAAAGTATCGTGAAATATTAACTTTGGGATCACAATCCCCAAGAATTGATATTTCTTCCTGAATATTCAAACCAGTTTTCTCGAGAATGAAATCTCGTATAGAATTACTTCCTCCTGTGTTATACCACCCGTCTCTAATCACTCTGATAATAGAGAAAACCACCAACGAAGGCAATCTGCAGGTGAGACCTGTCTTCTCTCACCCTTCTCTTTCGTCCAAAGGTTTGTATTGCTTGCGATGCGTCCCCTGACGTTTCCGTCGAAACGTCTAGCTTGAAAAAGTCATCGCAAACCTCTGCAGTGTTTCGATGAACCACTTGTAGACCCAAAGCAGAACTAGCCGCGAGAATTAACCGCCGGTACAGTGGCTGCAACAGTTCTGTTAAATCCACAGGGTGCTGTCTACGGCACGTAAAAATTACAACGTACTCGTTTCGTCGTATTAAAACGGATGCAACCGGCTACGAATTAAAAAGGAGCATGTTGTTTTTAACAACGCGTTATTCGTTCGACCAACGTTTCGTGTCAGAAGTTTCCGCGCGGTAATAGCAACAGGAATGTTTCAAGCTGATGCGATAAAGCTCCATTGTTGCCTTCCGCGGTGAAGAGTTTTTAAGCGCGATTAATGGATCATGGAACGCCTTTATTTACATTGTTCTTTTTTTTTTTCAAAACGCATAAGCCTCTGTTCGTGACGTTGCCGACGAACTTTCACGGGAAACGCTGTCCCGCCTTTGTTGTTCCTGCTTCCCATTGTCATCCTATGTTCTGCGTCACACTCGCGCTCGCGTTGCATCCGCGAGCGTGACAGAGAATTAATTATCGCGTTTCGTTAGAAAAACTGCGAAGGCGAAAAGCTGATTTATCCCACGAGAAATTAGATGGACCCCGTTTGGCCAAACTTAATTGTTCGACCTTCGTCTTTTATGGGACACGATTAAATCGTGGCCTATATTTTACACTACGAATATAGTAGAACGGTCAGCGAGTTCTGTCGAAGACGTACAAATTTACTAACACGATTTTAATTGGAAACTATATTGTCTGGAAACTCTGGCGAGAAATCTCGAGTGACCGGCCTAAGGAGACAATAAGGAACGAAACGTCCAAGTCGAGAGGATCCTCGAAGTCCTCGTCCGCAAAATCCACAGCAAACGCTGACAATTATAAATTTACGCCCCCTTGACCGAGCAACACGAGAGTTTCTGAAGAGACGTCTCTCAGTTATTGACAAGTTAACCATACAAAGAAAAGAATTATTCGCGTTTGGTCTAATCGTTAAATTATATAATCGACAAACAAACTCTCGGAGGTTCTTTCGAACGAAAACTTGGTTAGAGCGATTTTCACGAAAGTTTCTCGGCGGACGCGTATTTTTCTCCTCGTTCGAATACAGACGAGCTTCGTTAATTCAAAGGACGTAATCGAGATGTTAATTAAGGGCGTCGGTCTCGCGATATTTCACAAGCAGACAGAAATTGCCAGCGCCAGATTCCCAACGCGTTGACTTTATTTCGCTCGAACAACGCCAAAGGTGCTCGCTCGAGCGATCCAACTTTGTGATAAGCGAGTGAAGACTCGCGCATCGGCTTTCAGTAAGGTGTTCGATTACGCTAGTTCGAAGTTTGTTGTTCGTGGTCGGGAGAAGCGGATTATTCGGCGAGCAGAGGATCAAGTAGCGTCGGATACGTAAACCTGATCGTATGTAGGAACTGGTATGCCGGCAGGAAGTGCCTAACTTCTCCGCTATCAGCGTAACCTGGATTTCGCGAATTGTATTTGGAAACTTGGTCAACGCCTTGATCTTGCGTTCTAGATCAATGCTACGCCTTCCTGGGTTGAAATCTGTTCGATCTTCTTCTACTTCTGACGCGTTGCTTCGGAATTGACGAATTTCTTACTCGCCACGATTCGATTGCAACTCGAATCGCAAATATTGCGTTTGTTTGACCGCGTATTAGACTTCCCTGGCGGCCGCGAGCGTTTCTGCTTCTGTTATTGAATCGCGAACAGAACGGAGAGCCGCGTTTCTACGGCCAATTTCTGCGCCAGCCTCGGCCGAGCATTCTGAATAAAATTCGCGGCGAATCGATACGATGAAACGAGTGCCGCGCGAACATTTCGTTAATAATGCCCGCCGCGTTTTGATAATTAGCAATTTGTCCGTGGACCGGGCTTCCTTTCCGCAGCTACGCGCACACAATTCCTCCCCCCGAAGGGCGAACAACGCCATCGACGAAAATGGAAGAAGAAAACGCCACAGATGCGACGCCGCTCCCCATTGAATTCCGAGAGGAGAGCAAACAGAATCATACGAGCAAAGCGTATTCGACGATAATTCGATGGCCATTCCTGGGGAACCCTAAACACCGCTAATGGGGGTCTCTGATTTCTTTACGGAGGGAAATTATTTGCACGAAACCAGCAGGGTTCCTCGATATTCGTAAATTAGTAGAGGAATAATAAAAATTTCATGTAGTAACATTTTTGATAATTCTCTAATATATGTACACTAACTAACGAAGAATGTTACTCGCGCGTCGAGGCAATTTCGGGGGAAAACATGAAAATGGAGCCCGACGAGTGCCGGGCGAGAAAATTGCACGGTGCCCTCCCTCGGCCGGAACTTCCTGAAATATTCATGAAGGCGGACAGTACACCAATGATAGACGTTTGTTTGCGTATGAAAGGACTCGAATCGTTTAAGTAGTTTGAAAACGCGAATGCGTGGGAAGTGGGCGTGAGATTCCACGCGAACACGCTGGGCTCGGGCGAGAGTGAGATTTATGTTTAATTTATCCTACAACTTCAGACGTAGCATTTAAATTAAAATGTACGTCTTCCAAAGCTGGGCAATAAATTAAATTCCACCTTGCAAATAATTTTTTTTCGCTGAAGGTGCGAGTTCTCGGCCAGTTTCCCCGCTCCATGTCTGACTAAAGTGTCCTCGTTCTACTGATCGGCTGTAATTAGTCGCCGGCGACCTGGGGCATTTCGAATGCAAGCGATATAAATTAGTCTATTGCTGTTTCAAGATTAGAAGAACAGAGTTTCGTGTATTACTTTAACGTAGTTTCTGTTCCCAAAACTATCTCTGCTACCCAGCCGTTCCCAAAGATTATTCCGCGACGGAGGCCATAACTATCGCTACGTTGGCATCGGATTACCCCAGTCCCAGTTATTGTACCTGCGATCATAAATGCGTTACACGTGTTCTAAAGTCGGTCGCGTACCAGGAGGGACTGAGGTATTCCATTGCAGTATTTACTCAGCATAATGTGTGTAGATTGTATCTTCAATTCCATTTCTGGCGACGCAAAATTACACGTCCCTCGAACGCATTACGAATTCGTCGATCGACGGACATTTTGCTAGCCGTAACGTGACGTTCGCAAGCATCCACAACCACGCTAATAATTTCGTAAACTCTTCCGAGACAACTAATTTCGAAAATTGTATGCGCCTCGTAATTTCTGAAAGCCATCGTCGTACGTATCATCGAATTTAAGTTCGTGTACTTTTAGAGTAATTTTGTGGGCTCGGTTACCGAGGCGACTGTTCATCGTCAAAAATGGCCGTTGGTTCGCGAAAGCTAAGCACCCTTTTAGGGAGGAATTATATCGCGCTGCTCAGCATCGTTCGCGCGAGTGCATCCGTGCAACCCTTATCGTTCGTCGCGCCACTCCCTGTTTCCTACGATACGTTTCATTCGCGCAATGTAAGCGACGTGGGCTGCGGGAGCTTTCGAGGCACCGGAGCGGGTAAACGCGGCGAGTTTAGAGCGGACTGACGTTTACGGGATCGCGTGCCGACTAATCCGCCCGACTGGCGCGGGGGCATTTCGCAAATTTTCATACCTCCGTCGTGTCAGAATGCAGAAAGACCGTGTACCGCGCTTAAGAGCCATCCGGAGCCCGTGTTTACAGAAGATTAGAACGCTATTCACCGTTGAAAGGTTATATCCCAGATACTGCGGACAAGATGACTCTTGCCCGGCGTCCACGTCCTTCTCGAGACGTCCCCGAGAGTTTATCTGACTAACCTACTTGAGCAAACGCGGCCGCGCGGAAAGGATTTAAGGTCCGGAGCGGAAAGGATGTTTGCGGATAATGCACGGGCTCCGACCTGCCAGGGAAACGCATCTGTACCCAATCTTCTCTTTCCTACCGAATTAAGAATGCACGGAGCTTCTCCTTCCTACCGATCGATCGAATCAGGCTTCGTAAAACTTTTGAGTGTCGAACAATTAAAGAATACTTTGTTCCCGGTTGAATCGCTGGAATATCAGAGACTCTAAGCAAATAGAAAAGACCCGAGGGGAAACGACCTCGCTATAGTGCTCGGTTTCAAGATTGGGTCGTTCGAGCACCCTTCGTGGATGATATTGAGAATGTTGAGAGGGCTAGTAACTCCGGGTCCTTACCCCTTGACGTGGAGCAGCTAGGTAGATTATATAACGCAAGATAAATATCAAATGTTACGCTCTGGTTTCGGTGAAGCAGCGTGTTCGCTAACGTGTCCGCCCTGTCGGATGTTAACGAATTTCGTTGTCAGGATTCATGCAGACGTTAACGAGGTTTATTTCCAAGTACCAACAATAAAATATCCAGTACTTAATAATAATAGCGAAACCGGAGAAAGATCTATTTATACCCTCCGTGGTTCGCGAGGATTTTGAGGGACGATTGTTTTCGGAAGTTCCCAAGCAAACATAACTTCGGTTCCGATATTTAATATACATAGTTATCGTTTATATTTTAACTATGGTAATATCATTTAATAATATATTTTTCAATGGGGGCATGTAAAGTGAGCCATGTCCGATCAATATCGACTTCTTCTACTTGCGTTATTATTTACAAATTTTAATGGTATCGTGATATTATCTGTTTCCTGTCAGTTTGACCATTACCTAGTTAGTTAGAACCCTTCAAACGCAAGTAGAAACGACGTGTAATGGAAAGACACGTTAACGAAGCCGCATTGCATTTATATGCTCGAAATCTATGCTACGGAAATATTCCATTCTAGATTTTCGATGTATTTTTGCCCGTAAAATAATCCTCCGCCGGATTATAGATGCTCCTCGTCCGTGTACATTGTGTATATCAAAATACTCATTGTCAGAGAGAAGAGAACTTTTCAACCGAAAAGCGTAACACGGTACGTTTGAAATATGGCTCAGATTTTTTACCAACAAGATACTAGAATCAACGACCAAATGTAAACGACAGTTAGATGGGTCAATCTGACGATCATATAAAGAAATTCCTAAAGATGGTTCCAAGTTTCTCAATGTCCACCCCAATATTGTCATTTTATGTAACTTGGTTGGTCCCCGTAAACTTTATTAGTTGCTCCCAAACAGTGTACGCTACTTGGAAAAATCTTCTTCGAACTAGTTGGTCGGTTCCACCGAAACTTCTCTATTATCAGCCCCCCATCGGATAATGGAGCGTCGCGGTCGGGTCGAGCGTATAAGCAAATTAAAGTTGTTGCGTCGAGCGTCCCCGAAACTCTTACAATAGCTTCGCGTCGACCGCCACGGTTGTCTTGCGGCTTTCTTCGAATCCCCAGCGCGAGCTTGCACGTGTAAATAATGGCCTGTGCTTGCGTTCCCCGGCAGTTGTTTCGGGCATCCTTCCAGAGGGGACGCTTCATCGAATTTGTTTGCCTTCTTTCCCGCTACCGTTTGCTCTTAATTCGCGGCGAGCCTCGGGGAACACGTCGCGCGAGACAACGTGATATTTGCACGCGAAAATTGTCCGGGGCGCTGTTCCCGCTTACAAACGAGTTCAAACTTACGGCCAGAATTCGGTAGCTTTGTCCGCCGGGTGGCCAGTAATTTCGAAAAGCCATCTTTATTAAAAGGACCTGGCACGATTTCGTTCCATTAATTCTTAACGGATAAAGTTCCCTTCGGTTGCCACTAGCGAGCCGGATACTAATGGAAATCGATATTTTTCGTATTATACACCCTCGCTTTATTCTATTCTTTTCTTATTAACCATTCGGAGCCTTAAATACACTTTTACAATTCTTTTATGAAGATAGATTACTCTCAATAGAGTACTAATGATGAGGAATTATTTATTCCTGAAAGGATAATAAAGCTTCACCAGAAATATGGAGTGTCTAATTTTTTTTAACACGCTGTAGACATTTCACCTTTGTAGAAATCGGCTAACGTTATCGTCGATGGATGCGTCCGTTGTTTTGTTACGGTTGCAGCGAAAGTTTCAAGATGAATTTGTTCGAACCGTGCAAATCTGTCGGTAATGACAGGCGTTACGCACGAGCAGCGAGATAGGGGAACAGCTTCGATCCACCGTCAACGTCTATCCTATCCGTAATCCGAATTCAGCCGACTTCCGTGCGAGCGATGTCTACGTTGATATCCCGCTCAGCGATATTCCCACGAACCAATATTGTGACAGACGATGTTTATTCGTGACTCGGTGGATCAACACGAACGTCTGCGCCGATTTCTATCTGGCTGGACGAGTCGCCAGTTGTGCTGAACGCGGGAGCACTGTCAGTTGCCGCTCGATAAAACTGCGTTTACGGTATTACGGGCCGACAGAGGCGAGGACAAGGATTATACCACGCTCAACTGTAATATTCCGCATGGTTTTTCATTAAATGGCGCGTCCTTGCGCCAATTCCGATTTTAATTGATCCAGTCCGCGCACGGTCGCACGGAAAACCAAATCCCCCGCGAACGAAAATTCCTGTTGAAACGCCACGACGGCGAACCGACGTTTCGACGCTTCTGACGCATTAACGCGTATTCCCGCTAATTGCAATTTCAAATTTCGTAACCCTGTTTCGTTTGAAAAACGCTACACGAAGATAAATCTACGCATCGAAGATTGCCTTTCGAAACGATCGTAAGAGGTTCGAGGCAAGGCGCAAACATTTGCAATTCACGAGCGTAATCATTCGCGAATAACACCCTCGACCGTAACGCGGATAAAGGGAAATGCTCGCAATTCGTGAAACAACTCGTCCGACGTTGAAGCGGTAGCTCGAGCCAGTATTCAGCAGTTTTCGGAGGCCGTAGCCTTTGGATGGCATCTCGAAACTTCGCGAAGAGCTTTCGAACATTCTCGATAAACTCCCAGAGCTACGCAGTGTCTGCTGTAATTGTTCTGGCTCGTCCCGATTTTGAGTCACGCGTGAATGGCAGAGCTGGGCGCTCGAGAACCTAAGAAATTAATTCTCGAGACTCTGTTAGATCTTTTGGTGGTTCGAAACTGATCGGTTGAAATTTGTCAGTACGCGGACAAGACCAATGAAACTTTCGATCACTTTTTAGTGTCTGGTCCACTGTACGAGGCGGGTCGAAGCGTTGAAAAGGACGAGGTTCTCGAGCGGGTGAACAAAGGTTGTCGTGTTTCGCCTTGACACGGTCGATCGCGCGTTATCTTATCGGGGTATCTCTCGTTGGGGCCGCGGGCGTCGCGTTTTTCGGCTAATAAGATTTCACGGTCCGCGAGTCGCGTGCGCCACGAACGAGATATCCATCCTTTATCCCGCTCACGTACGCCTAGTCGCTCGAGGGGATTTCGAGGACCCACGTGCGAGCGTGTCTTTCGATTCCAGAGCAGCTTCGTCCTGTAGAGCGAAAGTGGCATTTCTCGCTAGCCCTGTCCTCCCTCCCCTCCTTGAAAAAGATCGATCGACGCTTGATTCCTGATTACGAGCGTGATCCGATTACACGCTATTGGCCGTAACTCCCTTTGTGCTACTTTTTATAGCGTCGTTCGCCTTTAATCGCGTCGCCCGTCGCGAAGATACAAAATAAACGCTCGCCAAGTGCCTCGAGGTGTTGAACGCGGACTGGTTCCGAGAGTCTGGACGTCCGCCGACCCGGGAAAACCGGTAAAGTTTGACCAGGAACGCGATGATGAACCGTCGGACGCACGATGACAGCGATAAAATAGACGATCGTAACGTTTATCGAGTGTCTCGCTATAAAAATAGCGGAATGGAGAAGCAGTTGAGCGCGAAGACGGCTGTAAAGCATCCGGCGAGTAGTAAATGTTTGATTCTGGGTGAGTCGGTAGGGCGCCACGCCAAAACCAGTGAGATCGTCTGGCAAGTTGGAAACAGGTGTACCGTAAAGGTGAACTTGGAGTATCAGGGTAGCGGTAAAGTCGACTTAACGCTTCGCGGGAGTCCAAACGGGATCAGCTGACGGCGTTACCCGACTTTGTAACGCTTCGCGAGCTCCATTGTTACTACGCGATCCTTTCTTTTCGAGAAACGGGGCTGGCAAGAGAAATCGAGAGACCGATTTGTACGTGTTACGGAAAGGCGAAGCCTTCTAACGGTGAATTATTGTGTTCCGACAATGGAATATGCAACAAGTGAAGTTCGAATCGGTATCACTTAAAAGTTACAATGTTATTTGTTAGCAATCTATGCCGAATTTGTTACACGCAACGATGCGACATTTAACAGTCCCATCCAACTATGAAATAATATCAATGGGAAACGTACGTGCAATACGATAAACTTGAACCAAAACATCGGAGCAAGTAGAAATATCGAACAATGGTCAGACGAGCAGTATTCGGTCGGACAGATCTTCAACTTCGATTATCTCGAAAACGAAACCTCGTACGGGAAAACTTTGTTTCACATTTTCGACCGGCTTTCGTATAAAGTATCGCATCTTCTTCGCGATACGCTGTACAATTTCACCGTAGCAGCAACAATAATCAACACCAGACGACGCGTCGTTATTGGATTTTTCAGCGCTTCGAGGACACCGTTTGTTGAAACTGTCAGCTGTCAAATGCAACCTGCCCCGAGTCCGCGATGTAAATGAATCCAACCGAACTCCAATCGTTTCGCGACAAATATGCATTTAGACCAACGGGGAAACAGAGAGATCCATCTTTGACGGTTGTCTTTCGCGAACAATGGCTCGCATGTGAAACGCAACGGGTCGCGAGTAATTCGACGGAATTCGACGACGGAATGCCATGATATTTTACAGCCATGCCCGGGTGTCGTAAGTCCCGGCTATTATGCGAATGTACATTTTACGCGCGGGGAAAGGAATGCGCGCGAGTTCCGCGGCGTCAGGATTTCCTGCTTAGAACAAACGAACGGCCCCGCCTGTCCGGGAGAAAATATTCCCCGCTGTAAATTATAATGAAATTAGACGAATCTCTGGCTCGTTCGTCTCGCCTATTATCTTTGTCCAAAAGTACGAGAGCACTTTATGCCTTCTCCGACTTGTCGTACCGATGGAAATTCTACGGAAAGCTCGAAAAGCGAAGAGGCTGCTGCCAATTTCCGTTGGCTGAATGCGAGAGACAAGATACGAGTCCGTTTTCCACTTCGTATACTTCAAAGGAACATATTTTGTAACTAAAAATATTGAATACCGTTTTCAGAAAAATAATTTTAAAGCTTCGTGGCACGCGAACATTTTATGAAAGAACTCTTTCGTTATTTTTTGCGGAAGCGAATTGAAAAATAATAAACGTTTTAAGTGAAAAATATCGTCGAGAAAATTGTAAAAAAACAATTGTGTACGTTCCCTCTCGATTATTTTCCCTCGATTGTTTCTACTTGTAAATCACATATTTGTCGACCTCACACTGCAGGAGCCGAAAAAACAATTTCAGTCGTGTTTGAATCGTGAAACAGACAGATGATATCTAGTTTATTGACTGGTATAAATTTTTATTTTTCTCCCGGCAACAGGTGTTTGTGTCGTTTTTTAATTGATACGGCGGTGGACTGACCCTGACAAAACCGCACCCACCAAACAGTCTTTGATGTCTGCGGACTGTTTTACGTATATTATCAGAACATGATCAAAACATTTTTCACGAAATTTCTTGATCAATCAACAAACTTGCTGCTAAAGATTGTCTGTGTTTCCTTTTTCGGTACAATCTTTATTTTATTCTTTCCATCGAAATATACATGCTCACATTTTTATATTTACCTGAATTCCATAATAAAATCTGTTTTCAATTTTCATATTGAATTTATACCTATTGATTTTTCAATATCCGTTTACTTTTTTTTATCAATATAATAAATGTTGAAGTTGGATTCCAGTTTTGTATTTATTTCCGCAATATAGAACTGCTATCTGGCACGTCTACAAAGCGCAACGTTTATCTACACGAATTGCCTGATCGAAGTAAGAACAGGTTGAGTCGACAAATACAGAGCGGAATCTAATAAAAAATTTTTAACAGAATTTTATTACTCTTCCCTGAGTATATTGCATCGAAAGTTTCGGAATCAGGTCTTGATTGCTAACGGCCTGAAACCCCCACTTCACGAGGTTGTCGGCAATAAAGCAATTTGCTGGTTGTTAAAGTCTTTGTTACGCTTGAACGTTTAATTTCGGACGCTACGCAAAGGCTGACAGCACATCCGATGCTCTTTTATTCGATTTAGCGTACTCCTCTGTTCCGATGTTGAACGAAGCGTTATTCTTTCATATATCTGGATACAGAGTCACCATGCGACTCAGCTTTACATAATATTTTTGGGCATGAATCCTTTCCAAAATAAATTTTTTAACATCCACGGATATCACCGAACTTAACGAACGAAACACTGTATATTTTTATGAATATTTGCAGGATCGAAAGTCTAAAAACCGAACGCAATTTTCCTGCATTTTCCTTTTTGCTTCGCCTCGTTGGAACATAACTTCCTCCCGTGCTCGGCGAGAAAATCGTGAATCATGCCGAACCGTAAGAACCACCGTTGAACGGGAAAGGCACAGCGCCAAACGAACGACCTGGAACGGTTCACGGACCGGCGCACGTGGACTATAGGAATTTAATTATGTGCCAAGCAATAACGATTCGTCGTCCACTGCGTAAACGCCGCGTGCGTTTTTGTTCGGTCCTTTTATCAGCGGATCGTAAATTCGCTCGATCAGGGAGTATATTCGAGCGAAACCGTAGGGAAAGTGTCGGCCGATCAATACGCAACACGCATTTCCCTGACATACGATAAACGATAATGGATTGTTATGTTAATGGCTATTGTTCCCTGCGGCTACCTGCGTGATTATACATTAAAATATCGGCAAAAGTTCGACGACCCGACGGCCGCGAATAGTGCTCTGCGGTCCCCGCGGAAATTTCGTGCCAAAAACTAAATAAAGGACAATACAAGAATTCGTTCGATGTTACAAAATTCTATTCGTACCTACGAAACATACAATATTTATTTCATTCTATTTGGAAATATTAAATAGAAAATTTTGCTTAAATTATTCCTGCTCGATAAGAATATTCATACTGCGAGAGAAACTAGGCGAGAAATCAAGTAACTTTTCTTCCTTGCGGAAGACCATCCATTTTCCGGTTAGCCGTCAACGTTCAGAATTTCCGAAGGCTTCCCAAGAAAATGTTAACTTTCCTCGGCAAAGCACCGATCGGATTTTAAAGACCCTTGAATTTCTCGGACTTTGAACGTTTCAGACTTCCAGAATCCCTTCAGCTCGCAAACTTGAAAATCTTCGGAATCATGGGAGCTTTAAAATTGCGCATCGACGAAACGAGGCCATTGGTGACTTGGCATCGGCCGACGAGACGTTGTTCAAACATTGTTACCGCGAGTTTTCGCCGAACAAACGGAATATTTATCGGGAGTTTTTTGTCGGCGAGATATTTATCAAAGATTCTGTCTGAAAAATAACGATGGCCCGGCGTTTGTTTAATTGGCAACAGAAACATTATGTGTTCTTTGAAAACGCGGCCAGCTTGTAGATTAAAGAGCAAATCCGTGCTCGAAGAGTTCACGCGATAAAATGTGTTATTAAGATCCTCCGGGGCGTCGAGGGTGCGCCGTTGCATCGATCATTTTTATTCTTTCAGCGCCAAGGGTCGTGCCTCTGCGTGAAATACGATCCTGACTTCGACTTACCTCTGCTCGTTACAATCTATCGACTCTTGCACCCCCAATCCCTCTCTTCGTATTCGATTTTACTGTATTTCGTTCTTTAAATATTTCCTTCCCCCTTTGAAGTTCCTTATCTTTTTCTACAGCATTAATAACTGCGTTTAAGAATACATACAGTGCATATCTGTATTACTAGAGTCGATGTACACGGTTTGTTCGATGCCTCCCTCCCCTAAACTGATTCGAGAACAATCAGTACGACCGAGTGCAGGAAATTGTAGCGTTAAACGTGTGAAAAATGCCGCCGTTAAGGTGATTGAATTTCGGGCGTTGATCCATCTTGTCAAAAATGAAATCCATCTTTTCCGGCGTGGCTCGATCGTTCGGAACGCGTAAGCACGGCTCCATTACCATCGGGAAACGTTTTTGCTTTCCGCGTCAACGGCCGTGCGACGTGGCTCGTTTGTCAGGCCGGAAGTTGTGACAGTTCCGGTCGTTTGGACGTATACACGGTAGCGAGGCAAATACTGTGTTGACAAAAAAAATGAACTCGAAAGAGGAGACAGGCACGCGTGTGCTCGACCATTCTAAATATCGCGTCATTTAATCTCTTTTTATTATCGCTAACAATAAGAAGAAATTAATTATTTATTTTAAAATCGCTATTAGTTCCGACAACGTCGACTTTCCTATCCTACATCGAGTCAAACACTTTTCATTCGGTTGAGCGAGCATCAACGCCTTCAAAGTCAGTTGCGCTTTTCCCCCCAACGCGTAGTTCGTCGCCTCGAATGTTGTTAATTTCCCGTGCAACGACATTTAATAGCATCAGCGCTCGCGTCTGTACATATTAACCGTCTCCTCGCAAAGTAACTGCCACTTTATCCTCTTCCGTTTCGCTGTTCACCTCCGCGTCCCTCGTTCAAATGTTTTTCCTGTTTTCACCCGCGTTCCTCGTCTTTCTTCGTCTCCGAGCGCTACCGTCCACCTCGTTTCCCATTTCTCTCGGCCGTTTCTCTTATTTTATTCTCTTTAGTCTCTTCCCTCCCAGCATCTGCTCCAGTTACCCCGCGAAACTTCAATCTTCGCCTCTTCTTTCCATGAATTATGTCCGCGCAACTGTTTGCCCTACCCCTTTCGCGTCGTGATGTTTCGAAAAACTCTTGAGGCGATCGAGACGAAAACCAATTCCAATTTATTCGATATAATAATAAAACTGGCACGTTTTATATATTGATCATATTTCTATAATAGATCTCTATTATCTCTCTACACTCTATATGGGATCTGGTGTTCCATTTCCAAAGCACAATTCTATGACATTAGAGTGGAAACAATCGGCTGTGGTTCCGTTGGAGAAGCAGTGGTTAACTAATCCTGAAGTCTAAGGTTTCGGATTCATCGTCATGAGATGTACAATAATATTCATAACGTTAGAAACCACCTGTTATGTGCAGCTATTGAGAGCCATGCATACACGCAGACTGCTAAATTCTAATGCGCCAGATAATTATACCCAAGTTACGATTCTCCAGCACGCTTTGATTATGTCACAGTACTGACTTTGGTCTCAATTTGGAGCTTACGGAAAATTAATAAGAACCATAGAAGTTAAAATGCATTCCTTGAAAAATTTATTCGAGTAAAATTAGTCCCGACTCTGTACGAGACACGATAACTGGAACAGTGCAATGTCTTAGATGCAGCGAGTCTTATTGCTGACGCGCAGCACGTATGCAGGACCGTGAGCAAAGTGTGAATCTGTTTCTGTCTGCATGTTTCTATTTTTCTTCGTTATCAAGGAGAATGTCTTTGTACAGTATCTCTTAAAGGTAAATGGCATTGTGACAGTGATGTAACCCTGGTACGAGCTCCAATAAATTTCCACGAAAACAGTTTGGTAATTCTGTGGTACGAAACATCAATATATGCGAAGAAAAGGAGCTACCGTTTGGCTGAATCATTTGTTAGTAAACTATATGCGTTTATGCGGCGCGTATTTATGTCTGATTCGGTATGCAGATTCTATTCGGCTTGGAATTCGATCGATGGTAGCAGAACGGTAACGCAAGCTCTTCGGAAACTGCTCTCTCGGTTATAATCTCGAATAATCACACATCGAATATGATCCGTCTTCGTGGCGTCGACAAAGTTCTACTCGGATCGTGTTAATTCACGTTCGATCTGATCGACGGTTCCCGAAGCAGCCAGGATGCGTTTATCGAACCGAGGTGGTCATCGGGATTAATTTCATTCAATTAATTAATCGACTAAGCGATGCGATTGAAAATTGAACCGCCATAAGCGATCCCCGTTAATTTTAATCGATTAGCAAAATTAAATTCTCACGTATCGACGACAAAGCGTCTGGGATTGTTGTTTCGGCGTCGAAAAATAATATCGATTTGTTCGGGAAATTTTGTTGCAACTTTTTGAAATTGTCAACGCACTAGGAAACAGCATAGAGCAATATTTCAAAAATCGGACAAGTTTTATAGCGACGGTGTAATGGCTTTGTCGGAAAAAATGGGAACGAATTGTCGGACGAGAAGGGGATTACGGTTTTTCATAAAATCTAATGGTACGCTTGAAATATTGCGTTAAGTTCTAGTACAATATTTGACGCGGGCTTATGAGGCCAATGCGTGTAAAGCACATAAACAATGTATGTATGGTTTCAATTGTTTAATGAAAAAAAAAGATTGCAAGCTGAATCACGAGACGCGTCAGGTATATTTGCATGGAAATGCGAACCGTTGGTCGCGAGGAATCGATACTACTCGGACACGGGCGGCTTCGTCTTGGCGCTGGAGCAGCGTTCCGTTCGAAAAAAAAGGAGCGGCCGGAAACAGACGTTCCCTTAAAAGCGACGGGACCGCCAGGACGTCGCCTGGATGTTTTGCCGCCGCGGTGGGGAAGATGTACGATCGCGAGCGGCGCGGAATCGGCTGCCAGAAGTCGCGGAATTGGGTCAATTCGAGGCACGCGGCGTCGAGCGGTTTATTAACAAAACGCGCACCCGTAACCTTCGTCTCTTTCCCTTCTGCGCCCGCCGGCGACCGCGCTCCTCTTGAATGTAGGTTGATGTATTAATATCATTAAGTCGCGTACGAGCCGTTTCGACGCGTGTACTCGTCGCTACGGTCGTCCAAATCGCGAGAGCCCTTCGCCGCGCGATATTTTAAGATGCTTTTGTCCTGTCGGGGGCGCCTTGAACGCCGGAAATCGACCGTAGTATCGGGGAGAAACGAGCAACGTGCCGTCGTCGGGCTGATAAAAGGCAGGACTATCGTCTGAAATACCTGATTCTATCGAAAACAATTTCAATTCAATTTTGTTGTATTTGAAAATTCTCGCGGCGCTTTTCGTCGATCTGGCACGGACCGACGAATCGATTTAAACAATTCCTACAATCGCAGGGAAACGATTGTGTTCCACTGTTGCGTCCGTTCGTATTGCAAAGTCCACAGGAATGCAATAATGTAGTTAGTATCTCCACTAATCGATTAAATTCTTACGTTTCGAATGGTTCAGCTTGCACGGACGAATGGAGAAATCACTACTACCACCTTCCCTCGAATCGATAAATAATTTTATGCCGACAGCTTTCCAACTATGGAATTAAGCTTTCGTGCGGCGCTCTATGAAGCACTCCTTTTATAAAAATTAATACGCAATCGTGCACTGTGCTTTGCCGTTGTTTCGTTTCGACATTTAACTGAACGCTTTCATTGCGCGCATCCCTGACACGATCCGAGAGCTTTGTCCAAAAGTTTCTACAACGCGAAACTATACCTGTCGCTATAAAACCTTGGAACCGCAATGCACGAGACGAGATTATCACGTTTTACGGTTATTATCCTGTGCAGTTCAATAACTACGGTTAAATGAACGTTGACTCGCGCGTAGGAAAATTTGTCTTGTCAAAGAAAATTCTCCACTGCTCGAAATAACGTCGACTTTCAATCTATTGGAAAGGTAAAGGAAATAGTTTTATTTTCGATGTAATTTCGATCAGATCGGTCTGGCCTGACAAAAATCCATCTATGCACAAAATTCATTTTCCAAACAATCAACTTTTCGAGCAAAAAAGTCGTGGAAAAAAATGGGATCGGTTCCCTTTTCCTGGATCGCGTCGAATCGACAGAGTGAAAAAACAAACCGTATAAAAAGAGAATCGAGTGTGCTACACTTGACACCTGCACGGCGAAACGCTAATTGTTCTGTTACATTTACGAATTTCGAAATATTCCGGCGGAAAAATGTGTGAAATGAAAACCGCTTCAGTACCTGAAGAAGACTCTTGATTCGAGCCGGAGCTAACAAGGCATTTAATTATTCTTAATTCTACCAATTATTTGATTTCCAGTGCTCACTTTCAAAAGTTCAAGCTGCGAGAAAATTCGAAATGAAATTGTGATTACAGAAGTTTTATGTTGGAATAAATTCTCACACCTTTGACTACGGCGCACTGTAATAAAATTACTTACTTTATAGAACGACGTTTCGTACGACACGGTCTCGATACAACGCGAAACGAAATAGCCGTGTTAACGTAGGTGGACGACAAAAAGTTTCGAAACTCCAGGTGGTTGTCGCGCGCTAGAATACAGCCAGCGTATCACAACGATCGGGGACACAAAATAATTCGATAACGCCGACCAAACGAACCAATGAACATTCTCGTGAATTTCTCTGCGGGTACCCGACGGTGGAAGTTCCGACGAAAGCCAATTTCGGGGAGCAATATCAATTCCGTGAAAATGCTGCCCCGTTAACGACGCCGGAAGAGACTTTCGAAACCGGTCGATATTGTATCGAGTTGGTCCAAGACGATCGCGCGATCCCTGGGCACGTAGATGGCAAAAACCAACGATTTGTAGCCAATGCAAGCTGTTCCTGCTTCCACGGTTCGTTTTTCCACGTAAAAACTATGAATATTTTCACATTCACCGCGAGTAACCCGGCGTTCGGAGCGCGCGCGTTAAATATTACAACGAAAATCGAAATGCGAACCAAGTTGCACAAACTTTAAGCAATTTTGCACACATTCTTTGGAAGGTTTTAACAAACGTATTAACTATGTACTTAAATGTTTTCATTATTGTTTTGCTCTGGAAACCAACAAGGAATTTAATTATTTCTAACCTGGACCCTTCACGGTCCGAGACGTTTTTAATATTTTGTTCCAGTTGGTTCGCAGCTCTTTGCACTTATGAACAATATTTAATGAAATTAAAGCAATAGCGTACAAGAATGCTTTGCAACTTGTAATTAATTACCTTGTGGTAAATTTTAAAACGCTCTCTAACGTGCAGTTCCGGCTTTGTTTCATATAACATGTTCGTTTTCCTTTTCCTTGCATTTTACGGTCGAAGTATACCGTACTAGCTTCGTGTTTTTTTTTATGTGTAAATGTTGAATAATTATATTTAATCTTTCAACCAACAGAGAAATATAATCGCAACATTATGAGAAGATAAATATAGTAGTCAAGAAATTGTATAATGTAGACAATTCCTCTGACCATCCACGTCGCGAAACTTTCTCCACGCATATGAATTTTTACCATACACGTTACGCAACCTCCGACAAATTTCGCGTTAAGTCCTTCGGCTTGGAGAAATCGAATTACGAAGCAATCCTCGCACTTAGCGGATGCGTTGATCGTATTAGGCATGTTTACATCCTCGCTACACTATCGGCAACGATGTAAATGGCCAACCGAAGTGGTCGGGGGTAAAAGACAGGCTGATAAACACTGCGTGAGCGCTACATCGCTAATGCAACAGGTTTTGTTTTCCCAGCTCGTCGGAGCTTGACAAAAAGAAGATCCTCGCGTGTTCCAGGCAATGACTTCCGCGATATATGATGAAACAATTGACTTGAAATTTCCCATACAAGTTCCACAAACATCCCTTCGTAGTCCGTATGTGGGATGATAAACATATGTGTTATAATCTGTTTAAATTTATTCCTGATCGCAGGAAAGTACCAATGACACAAACGAGATAATCTAATAAAGTGTAGCCTTAAACGATCGTCGAGTATTTTTTTAACGCAAGAGTTAACCCAACACCATTTTGAAAAACAGTTATTGCTGGCGATCGGTGATACAGAAACGTCCAGAGGCAGTTTGGTTCGACGGTGGACAACGACGGGGGCCTGTTTTATGTCCTTGAAAAACGATGGAACCATTTTTACAGAGCCGTATCCGGTTCGAAGCGCTCGGTAGCTGTTAATTTGCGATCGAATCGCGCCGTGCGTTTTCCGAAGATATCGCGTTATCGCCAGCAATCAGTGCACGGCGCATGCGAGGAAAAAAGAAAAACGAACAGAGAGGATGCGTTCCGCGAATTCCAATTTCGAATAATTTTATCGGGATCGGTGAAGTGCTAAATAACGCGGCGATTGTTGAAATTTATTTCCCGCGACATCGCTTTGCTCCGTTCAAATAGAGCGCGACGTTATTGACGTTTGGGATTGTTTAAAGCAGAGATAGTCGTAGCACGATTTTCCAGCTTCGCGGGCCATTTTTCTCAACCCTTTGAGCGTCGAAAAGTTTTCCAAACGTGTTAACTGCAGATTCCAAAATACTACGGTCCAGGATATTGTCGAAGTTTTGTTTAAGTATCGCCAAATGGCATTTGTTTTATGCTTAATTTGGAAGTTGGTGGGTCGGATAGTTTGCTGAAGAAGTTAATTTTAAAAAAGTGTTATTAAATGTTTCGTTAAGAAAGGTTTAAGAAGAACTTTTCTCTCTCCGTATTCCTCAACTTTCAGTTTCACTAGTTATTACTTTTCCAGTTCAAATATAATCAAGTTTGGTACCACTTTCATCGTGAAAATATCAATCTTCCAAAGAAAACAGTCTTATATTTGCAAATTAAGAGGTAAATCAAATGCAATTCACAGAAGTGACTGGAAGAAGTTAGAGAAAAATTCTCAGGGAAACATTTTTTTCGCCGTTAGATTGAATATCGATATTCGACTGCTCGAATATTCGGCGCGATTCTTCGCGAATGCGGTTTCCGAGGCTTGCCATCTTGCTTCGGTTAAACCATGATTTATGGTTTCTCGATAACGAGTCGGGGCGTCGCGAATCGCGCGAAGTTTCGACTCTTCTTCGAGTTCGCAGGAACGTTTCCGCGATCATATTTCCTCCACGAAACGGCTACGTGGAATATCGTAGCAGCTCCTCGATGGCACGCTTCGTTGGAAGCTCGTTCATGCGCGGTAACAATAAAGCGTGAACAGAAGTTCCCACCGAGCGTTTACGGATCCGTCGCTCTGGCCGGAAGCTTCCGGACGGAAGTGGACTGCTGCGTCACCGGAAACGTCCCTGCTCCCCGATATTTTCCACCGTTTGGTTTCATACGCTCCTCGTGTCTTAATAAATTTCATTGTCCCTGTTAATTCCCGCCGCCAGAAGCGTATCGATCAAGATTCGTTCTGAGGATCCATAATTTTTCCAAACACGATACACTGTCAGGAAAAATATTTCTTAGTTCGAGTTTTCATTGATCTGAAAAAAACTAGTCTTCAAAATTTCGTATAATTGTAACGATCTCTGTAACGATCGCGGCGTACGATTAATCCCAACACCCTGTACGCGGTGAGAACGTTTCATCGATTACGCGAATACTTGACGACGACGGTGGACTCTGGCGCCGCCCCAAGGATGTTTACAAGTGCCCCATTTTTCAGAGCGTCCGCGGAAATCCACTTCCGACCCTCTCGTACGCCCACGACTTCTCGAGAACCGCAAAGACCGCGGTCCAGGGTCCGTGTTTCTTTCAAATTACTCGGCAGCGAGTGCGCTTAAATCCTCCTCGAGGCCCGTTTACGCGCTTCAAACAGCTCCGGGTGCGCTACGGAGCAACGAGCTTTCCGTTTTCGCCCTGCGGCCACCCTTTCTTCTCGCGCGTCTTCGTCACTTTCGCTCGGTCGCGTTTCCATCCCCCCTGTCGCCTCTTTCTTGCCGCGTTTCGCCATTCATAGTCGGCCGGGTTGTCCCGAAAGTTCACGCGCGGCTGTTTTACCCGTGATTTATATCGCCGGTGCCCGCAAAACAGTTATGAGACCTCGCCGGGACGCCGGACTTTACGACGTCGATGCGAACAAAAAGATCGTAATGAACGCGGCTACGAAACTTTTCGCCCCAGAAGTTATGAAATTCTCGTTGCTCGAACGGTGCGGATAATCGAAATATAATTTCACCTGTACTAACAGCGTATTAATTCGTACGTCAAACATTACGAATGATCGAGGTTTGAAGAAACCTCTAATTACAGAAGAAACCTTCTAAAAAACCTCTAAAATAATTTTATTTGCTTACGACTGTGCTTTTCAATAAGTTAACTATATCTACAGAATGGATATGTCTAAGAGTTAATCCATAAAAAAGACAACATAAATAAGTTTTTTTTATGAATAAAATATAGGGAGTTTGAGGACCCTAGTTAGAGAAATTCTGTTCCAGGCAACATTTGCCCATATGCATCCCGGCGAGTCGTTTCGAGCATCGCGAATACGTAATTTTAAGGGACGAACGAGGTCGACTGAATTCCACGCTACTTATTGTTTAGCCCAGGGAAAAACGTCCGGAAACGAGGGCTTTCCCGAGCCACGACGTGTAATCTAATTTCACTGATGAACGCGTCCCGGTGCAATTAATCGAAGTCTGTCTTCAACGATGCAGGCGCGGCTACAAATTTAATTAACCAAATTTTCACTGTTTCCGCGTTTCGCACCGAATGAAATCCCCTTCGGAAATTTCGCTTTCGCTGTCCAAGTTCATTCGTTACTTTGATCCTGTGCCCGCGATCCTCGAGATCACTGATTCCTGTCACATTGCCGATAATTTCATAACTCATAAAACCTTCGTCTAATTAAATTGCACTAAATATTTAGTTTACTAAACATTCGTGTTCACCTTTCGTTAAATACCTTTTTTTATGCTACGGAAAGCTCTTGGTTGTTGTCGTGTGCTGTACAAACAGTTCATATTTTCTATATATTTCGAGAACGAATATTTTTGTTTACTGCACATCCTCGAATGCAATATTCTGTCTGCGCAAACGTTGTATGGTCAAAGGAGAGATAATATTCGCGTAGAAAACTTTTTCCCGTTTGTGTTCTGTCAACATCCTTCTGAAACGGTCCATAATGTTACAATTATGGAAAATGAGAGTTCAGGGGACTAATTTTGACGAATAAACGAGACTCTGACAACCAAATACACACACATCCATATAAGGGTTAACGTTTCTTCGATACATTCTGTACGCGTTTCGATAAGCCACGGGGCAATAAATTTGTTTATTGGTCGCTCGTATTTCGACGCTCGATATTCGACGACTGGTTGTTACGCATCACTGGCCAGAATTTTCGGTCGCATAAACGCGAGAAAGATAACTCTGTCATGGGACAAAAAGAAAGCGACGCGCGTCTATTTGTCAGGATTTTATCTACTGCGGACGCTGCAGAACCGCTGTACCTGGATTCCTGTATGGAAATATAGGAGCCTCGATGATATATGTTGACGAATATTGCTCTTTCCCTTATTCTGCTAATATTTCCACGTTTCTTCTTTTCCGTTTTTGAAACAATGAATGAGGTCATAAGCTATGGTATCTTCCAAAATCGAAATGATTTTCTAAACTGTGAATTATTGCGCTAATTACAAACATAACTGACTTTCGTTACTGTCAGTAATTGTGAGACGTTTCGTATTACGTGTAATTGGTTATTTCCACGCATTGTCAGACAGATTGTCGGAGAATTTACATTACATTATAGCGAGTGAATTCATGGTTTCGGGAATCATCATAATAACGAGAACAATGCTTTGATCAAATTTCTCAACGGAGTCTACATTACATTGTACAAATGCAGCCAGATTACTATAGTTAGTGGTGAAATTGAAAAAATGTTTAATTGGCAGTTCGCAATTTTATTAATAATTCCATTTTAGCTGGAGAAACTTAAGTACCATAAATAATAAGAGAAAACTGAGGCAGAAATATAAAGTAATCAACAAGTTGTACTTCTTCCTCTAAAAATATGATTAATCTCCCTAACTTGCAAGTAATACACAACTTTAAATTGTAAGTTTCAAGAAAAGAACAATAACCCAGGCACGGAGAAGAAGAACAGCCGTAATGAATCATCTTAATATAACATGTGAAAATTCAATGAATAATGTACTATCAGAAACCATTATTCGCTTCTTCGTGACATAAATAAAGAATTAAGAGATTAATGACATACAGGAGCATTTTTATTGGAAACGACCGTGTCTGGGAAACTCTCATCAAGAATTCCGGAACCACAATGGCCTCCCCCCAGTGGATTCACTGATTAGTGTCATAAAACGAAACTTATTAATTTCACTGCTACCATGAAAAATTCTTTAGCGGATTCCTAACATCGGAAATGTGAGATAATTAAAATTGTACTTGAAAATAAAATACGATTCCATGATTTTTCTTTTCAGAATTATCCACGCTTCATAATATTGTCACAAACCATTTTGTATTTCGAATCTCTACATCGAACAAGCATTCTTTATCAGACCAAGAAGAATGGTTGCAACTAATTGGCGGTGTAATGAATTTTTTCGCAATTAAAGATCCGGCGCTCGTATCGAAACCGAATTCCGCGCTATCGGAAATTCGAGATGGAGCGCTCCGGCGCGGATATTTATTGGCAATTAGAACTGCAAATTGTCCGCGCGATAATACTGTATTTAATAAACCCGGAGGAACTTTTGTACTTTAGTCGCGGGGCTGGAAATTTCGCCTTTAACTAACGCTGATAACCAACTTTATCAAGCTTTTCCTCGCGTTATTAAATTTGCGAACTCGCTGATTACCATCCTCGCTGGTCTTGCAATTCCATCGTAATCGGCACACCAGCGAATTCCAACGTCTCTCCTCCAGCATAACTGGATCAATCCTTAGAACAATGCTGAGTTTTATAGACAGTCATATTCATTTATAACTCGTTAAAAAATGCGAAACGTACGCGATATTAAAAGTATGCAAAAATACCGGTAGAAATTTAATATTTTTCAATGCAAATACATCAATTTGGTGATACTTGAGCGTAACTCGAGATGAAAATTCTACTCGTACATGAGAGGGTTTGACTATCGTGATATCAAAAAATTATTCGACGACATTATAACGATGAAATTAGGATATCGATTCTTTTAAAATTTGATATACATATTTATTGATGTACGTACTATCGAGCAATATTTATAAATATTCATACACTGACACGGATAATGGAGTTTTGGAATGCAGTTGTTAATGAAGCATGTCGAAACAACTAATTAATTCGTCGCCAAAATATACATACGTATTCGGCCAAATGAGCAAACTCGATGTTTCGTATTTTCTTCGCGATGAGCAATTTTTCCCTTAAAATCGCGAACGTGTCAACGCCATAACCAGATTGGTTTCGAACTAGAATTTATTTAATTTCATGGTTTCGGGGGCTAGCAAAGATTGTCTTTACTTTGTCCGAGAAACGACCCTAACAATTATTTCCTAATGCGGATATTCTGACCGCGAGGATATTGCGTTGTTTCACGTATATTACCGCCTCGTTGCTCCCTTATTTCATCGTGCCACAAAAGTCTGTCGTAAATGCGTTACTACCGTCGTAGCCGGTAAGTCTCGCGTGTAGCACCACCCTTTGTGCGGCGAGATTCACTTTCGAGCTATATTGAAATGCTTCGCCTCGTTGGCAGCGTTCAACTCGTCGGCTACACCGACGCCTGGCGTCGTCCTGGACCCAGGTGTCAAGGGAAAAATGCGACGAGGAAATGGGTGTTACACCGTGGACGTGACTCGACGTCGATAGAGACGTCATCCGTGAACGGTCTACGCGTCAAGATTTTCTAGATTTCGAGAAATCTCCAAATATGACAATCATCTTCCTTTAGCCAGAACGATAGTCGCGTTTACGCAATACAAGAATCTCTCTATCTTTTTCTTTCGTAATAGCAAGTATTACTTCGATAAAGTTTGCGAAAAATTCTCAAATACCAAACTAGATGGACTCGTACTCTCATTTCCGACACGAACAGAATATTTTACGGCTTGCATTTCTGTCTAAAAAGATGTTTGCCCACTCGAAATGCTTTTACTTTTTTAGACTCAAAACCTTAAAACGACGTTTACTAATGCACAGAAGCGAATGCAAAACAAAACTTAGAATACTAAAAGCTTGTGAACTTCATTTTGAAAAGCCCTGCTTCATAGAAACAGGACACGAATTCAATTTTCCACAAGTTCATCGGGTTTTCCATCAAACGAATAACGAAGCATTTACTGAAAAACGAAGAAAACAAAGAAAACAAGGTACTTGGGGAAGTCTGGGAACGAAGTTGCGTCGGAAATCTTCAAAACTTCGCGGTGCGCAATTCGCGGCAATGCTGCGCTACGTCGGGAGGAAGGTCGAACGTTTTCCTGGCTTCCTGCGCGTCGCGGAAACAAAAAGAAACGAGAGCTGTTTCAGAGATGGAAATGTTAAGCTCTAACGAAGCAGTAAGCCGATAATGTGCTTACTCGGGGCCGGCTGAAAGAGGATTTTAAACCTGTTTGTATGCGAAAATCTCGACAGAGATGCAGGGAAACGAATGATGCCGGACTTGGTTTGCTGGACACCAAGAAAATTGTAAAATTCGACCTGGTCAAATATCCAGGGAATTATCGAAGGTTCCGCGATGACTGATCACTGCAAAGAACGACGTCGATAATTTTTACTTTCGAGGAAAAAATTCTTTACCGAAAATACAATGTCTAATCTGAACGAAGCAAATTCGAAGTAAAATTTGTGACAAGTCTAGTGCAACTATGCAAATTGAGAATTTCCAAGAATGATCGGAGAATTTAATAGTAAGGAGTAGAAGCTGAGCTATGCAAAACGTTCGATTAAAAAAGAAGTGTAACACGGTCCAGACATTGAATTAGATTTGTGTAACATTAACTTTCGCCGAGCTTCGACGGGTTTTGACGTTAATTGTCACTAATTGTCAAAAGATCTGGACATTGAAATTGCAGCTTCCGATTCCCCGCAATTTCCAATCGTGGCCATCGAGTCGACGAGCGCGATAATCAATCAAACGTGATCGCGGTTCGTTAGAAAAGCTTCGGCGTATCGTCTGGCCGATGCATCGATCGAGATCGCCCCGAAGAACGCCCTCGCGAACGGATGAAATCCGATTACCACGGGGCTGCGTGCAACGTTCCTTTGTGAATCAGCGGTGTAATTAGCGGCCTGCTGAGGCGATATCGAAGCGCATCGGCGCGCACGCTGCGGGACGAGCGAGCGTCCAATAAACCAAATTGTACCCGGCGAGAACCGAATTCCCCGGAAGGTGACAGATTCCCGTCGCGACACGGAAAGGAACTTTCTTCCCTCGCCCGTTGACGGACACGGTCGCGACAAAGTCGGAGTTGTCGCAAAACGGAACGCTCGGAATTAGGTGGTATGCAAATAAGTCGACTCCTTTTATTGCTACAGTGGACAAGTTCGCCGACGGTTGGGATGCTGTTTTCCAGGTTCCCTTTGGCGGTTCGCGTCCCCCCTCTGCTCGGCATTGTTCCGCGGTCTCTGGGAAAACTGCTGCAACGACGGAACTTGCCTGGGTTCGCCGCTAAAAAGCCACCAACCCGAACGGGACGGGAACAAAGTGACCTCGTCGGATCCCGAACGCTGATGCGTGCTATTTCGCGACTCGCCAAAACGAATTTCGATGCAAAGTGGCGTCGAATTATTTTCCACCTAATTCCATTCTCTGCCATTTCTTTTCGAAGATAAGAGCAGTTTTTATCCGCTCTAAATATGCTTTGAGTTAGGCGAGTAAATCTTGTAAGCCTTCGAAAGACAGAGTAGCGATCATTAAATTTCCCAGTCTTCGTCCGAATAATAAAAATCGAGTCTGAGAGTCCAGAAGGATACATGTTCGAGCGTTGCCTTTGGAATAAAAATAGTTTCGTTTCGCGGATCGGCGTCCCGACGCTTTGATACTGCTTTGACGGATGGAATTCGTCTGAATGGAGAGGGAAGTTCCTCGGAGGAGGCACCGGAAGTCTCGCTTCCACGTTCGTTGCGTCTGCTCCCAGCCAAACAGAACCTTCCGCGAAAGCATAATGTTCGAAAATAACCAGTGTTGGTTCTCGTCGGGAACAGAGAATTTTCGCATAACTTATTCGTCCATACTTATATCCGGGCTCTGTTGAACATTTCGTACACCGTACAACTCGTCCGATTAAACGCACACGCAACGCATAGGGGTACTCCGATTAGGAGATTTGTATCTGCCCGTAGCAGTTATAAACGTTGATTTTTATGTTGTGTTTCATGATATTTCTCCCGTGAATGGGTACATCGAACAAATGAATACGAAATCTGAAATTTGTTCGTAAAACTTGCTCGACACTCGACTCTCCAATTACCATAGAACGCTAAGTATTTTCAGAACGAACTCAAAAACGAACAAGTCTTCGCGGCATGTTTATGTCTGACAAAGTCCACGGTAGGTAGCCACTCGCGATGTTCTTTAGGAAACTTTATTCACTTCAATTTGAATAATCCTGCTTAATTAAACTTCACTTCTCGCTCCAGCGACGCACCTTAGGGGCGGATTAACTTAAACGAACCGACGAGTGGGGCCGATTCGAGCGGAATAAAAATGCCCTCTTCGAGGAGCAAGAGCGGCCGAATACAAGGTTAACAAATTTTTGCGTAAACTCGACTTCAAGATCACGGCGAATGCATTAAAATGCGCTCGATCGTTAGGCGAAGCTCGCCGGGGGAACTTGAACAGTTTTTGTCGTTCGCTTTGAACACAAGACGAATTCCCCGTAGCTCTCCAAGGACTGGAATCCGCGTCATTAAAAGCTCCCGGCAGTTTACACTTTGCTTCACCGGGAACAATGCAAATTGTTCGACTCTCGGTCGGCCCTGAAAGCGCAATCGAACCTCCTGACGCGGGACAATGTAATTGATCGCCCGAAACGTCTCGATTATGCGCGTCGCTTGACACGCTGCCCTATTGACGGAGAAATTGATTGGCAGGGATCTTTTTTTTTTCGTTAACGCGCGACCCAATCGATGACGCCGAGAATCGACAGAAATCAGAAGCGACAACGGCGACTCCAATGACGGAACTTCGCCCGACACGCTCGACAATTAACTGGATTCGACAAACTTCCCGACAGACTTTCGATCGATAAAATAATCAATTGAAATTCCGAATATCCCTTTGTCCCGCAATTACGAACGAACTACAATTTCGGAATTAAATTCGACGCTGATTTCCGCTCGTATTTGTGTCCCAAAATTTGCAAGGTAAAGTTAAAAAGCACGCTTTTATGGCTTGCATGATCCTGTAATAACAAATATGTATTACGTTTCCGTCGAGGGTGTCCCGTTTCAAACGATTCGCGAGAATATTGTTGAAATTGTTGGCGATGTTGAAACATTTTATCTTTATCTCCTCGATCAACGAAGAGAACATTCTTGGTATCCGATGTACCAAAGGGAAGATTTTCAAAGCTTCTGAAATACAAACTGTGTAATATTATCGTTACGTAAATTGATTACAAACTTCTACGTAATAGATCCGTGAAAATTCCTAGTTCTCCTTTTTCTGAGTAGATCCGTACGCTGGGCAAGAAGTTTGAGCGAACGATGGAGGCCGATGAAGCGTTTCATGGCGATTCTTTCGTCGTGTTTCTCGAGACTTTTGTCGTCATACGACGTGAAAATCGATCTGCAGGCGTTACACGTCTCGAGAACGAGTTGCCCGAGTTTGTCGAGAAAGAAATTGTAAAAACTTGCACTGGGCGTTCGTCAAATCTGCCTGGCCTCTGCCACTGGCGAAACGAGAGAAGTCTCTATACTTTTCGACTTCCGGTATCTCTGGCGCGTAACAGGTAGCAGTTTCACCCAGTTCGCCGTCTCGAGAGGACGAAGACCCTGCCGGAAGAACGATCGAGCATAACAGTAAGGGGTTGCAGCTATATTTCGTAAAAATACACGGGGGAAGCCCGTTCAAATATAAAATACGTAAATCGGAGATTCGCGATCGTGGACCATGTTCAGACGTTTGTTTCAGACCGATCCTTGGACTTTTGTACTTTGTTTTTGAACCCTTGATCGAAATAAAGTTTACGCGCTGACAAAATCTTTTTAATTGACCAATTTTTGGTACGTGATTCGCGAAATAAAATTTTCAAAGGATGCATTAAATCAATCCGTTGCTTCATTCGTACCGTTGCTAATGTGTTATTAAATGAGTATTTATTGGACCGTACAGAGCAGTTTAATTTAAAATTTGGCTTTCCTAATTATCTATCGACGTTTCAACCTTAATTTTCGGGTTCTCTTTGGGAAATGTGTTCTGAATATAATGTCCAAATGATGCAAATATCAACAATTTCGGTTACCAAAAATGCAAACATAAGGGGCAGTATAAACTTGCATGAATTAACTAAATAAATTTACATGGTTATGTTATTATTAGAATGTGGGGCTTTATTTGCGTACAATTGCCCAACGACATAATTATTAAAATGATATCGATGCTGAATCGTTATAGATGTTATAAATTTGGACGTGGCTATACGATTTATTTTGGTGAACAAATCCAAATTTTGCTAGTGTATAGTAATGATTGAAACATGTATGAAAACGTCGAATCTCCGACTTATTTCTAATTATAGACGAAACCCATAGATGTGTACAATAGATATCACTCATGATTATGCTGTAAGCTTGATTCATGAATGTCAATTATTGTCCAGCTTCACAATGCCAGAACTTGGAATTTCAGAATGTATCGAATCGCGTATTCATAGTTCTGGCATACATGATACGATATTGTCTTACTAAATTGGAATTCTTTAAGTACATCCAGAATAGGAAATCAATTCCTTGTATGGAGAAACGATACTATCGAAGGATCCGTTTCGCGCCAATAAATTCTCAAGTCGATACCAATGATCTTTACCTTGAAACATTTCTCTGCTGAACTATAAATATCGGCTTGCATATTGTGGCGCCCGATTTACGAACTCGCTATACTTCGTCTATTATTCCAATAAAATTCTGCCCATCTCTGGCTATGATTCCCTATTCCCTCTAGGCCAAGGCGCATCAAGCCAAATGCCAAAACGCGTAGAAAACAGTTGGCGAACTCTGATATACTATAAGGTGTCTCGGAATAAATTCCACGAGTAACGAGCAACCGATTGCAGGTTCAAAAATAAATCGATAACAGAATGAATTTTTCTACTTCCGTGGTGGTAAATCCCATCATATATGGATGACGCGGCAGTCAAAGTGTTAAAGTAAATTTCCGCGGTATAAAGAAATTGCATAATAAGTATACCCTATACGTCTTCCGAAGTTTCAGGGTGTTTTAAATTTCCGGTTCGGGGGATCATCCCTTATAAGTTACTAGTTTCACTCCGTCAGTCTAAGAAGAACGAACGGTGCGATCTTATAGGATGACGTAATATTTAAAAATATTATACTAGAAAGAGGAAATTATGAATCTAGTAAATTTGCGGTTCGCTTACCGAGTACGAGCAGCAGCAGAACTTGTTGCGGGAGCCGAGCCACCATTGTGGGCTCCTTCTCTCGCACATTTATGAATTGAAATCGGCCGATCCCGCCGTGCACCGATCCTACTCTCACGATTACAGCCGCCCCTTGCAACAACATTCATTTAACGTTCCTGCCAGCTTCCACGTATCGCGTTGCTCCTCTGGTCGCTCCTGGTTCCTGCTTCCGTTGCACACACGCGATCACCACACACTTCGAGGAGACACACACGCGCGCGAACACAAGCCTCGTCGACGTGGTTTCCGGTACCACGTGTTCTCCACGACTCGCAAACGCTGTTTCGTCTACACACGACGAACCCTTTTGCACCAGTGGAAGACACGCCTCGGGATTTCATCCGTCGCGTGACCGGTCGCGCAGCGCTGAAATATCATCGGCCGGAATCAGCGTGCAAATTGTCTGGCGATCAGTGTGCTTGCGCAACACAGCCGCCTGATCGCGAGGATTTGCTCGTCCGGGGATGTTTGAGCCTCCGTGAATCCCTCCGATAGCGATTCGGTCAGATAAGTGTCGATGAAATTCAAATAGCTCCCCCAAATAGTAAAAGTATCGCTCAACTTTGAATTTTTAGCGGACCCTAAGAGTTTAATTAATTTTGCGCAAACTTGCACATTTCTAAAATAAATTCGATACATTTCGTTTTTGTTTCGCCAAGTTACTTTGACAGTAATATATCTGTAGTTGAAATAACGAAGTAACGAAATACTCTGGGATATATCCAACGCGCCACGAAAAGATTACATACACGGAATAATAAACCTCTTTTTATTATTACACTGATGAAATAATAATAATAATGCAGGGGGAAACAATTTTGTATGATTTTAAATATATGATTGATACGCCTATTAACGTCGCGGGAAATATTAGATCGATACGTCGTTTCGAATGCTTATTTTTTATTATAGGTTCAAACAAAGCGTATGCGTGAATTGAAATCATTCCTGAACATGACACAATTAGCTCAGGTATTATCTATCCTCGTTCCCATCTCGATATCACGTTACCTTATGAATATTTTGCCCGAGAATTCTGTCATGTTAATTGAAATATATGAGAATTCGACTAATGCGTTTCTGTCTGTTACACGATCTGATGTGACTTTTAAACAAATCATAGTTCCAAGATTCCCGACAGATAAACCCGATAACTATCAAAGTTTCGGTATACCGATGTTATTAAAGCATTGCATAAAACAGATATCTTTTTAGCTCGATAAATCTGTGGCTAACGACTGCTAGAGCTGAGCTCAATTTCGACAGACTTGATGCTTGTATAAACTACACCCTTTCAGGAATGCAACCATAATGGAGTGCTTAACGAATTCAGAGCGTTAAACGAATAGTATTTCAGAGAAAGTGTACGGAACACTACCCCCGGAACGATAACTTTTCACTTGTAAAAATGAACATGTAAGAAATCTAATAGACAGATAAGATAGAGTTGGAAAACTTTTGTTCGCGGATAACGATTACGAGTGTCGGTTCGAAAAATCCGGTAATGGATTCTAAATTACGAACTGAGCGTAAATAGCGGATCTGGAATTTGTATTTGTTGTTCGGGAATAAAATTGCCCGACTCCGTGCATTGTGTACGATATACGGGCCTCGAGAACAAAGGGCTGAGAATTCACGATAAACTTAAGCACTCACGGTACGACGTTGTTCGCATTAGCGGAAAGAAACTGCGCCAGCGAACTTGTAGCAAAGGTAGATTTATTATACTTGGAGAGGTATTCGAGAATTAACTGTTGATATTTACGGGCCACGGTCGAAGATAGGACTGATGGTTGCGAAGGGAGAACGTCGAAGCAAAGGATCGGTGACAGAGCGAGAGCCTAATTAGGTAATAACATGAACAAGCGGGCGAAAGAGGGATCGACAAGTAGGACGAGGAGCAAAACAGGAGTGAGAGGAGGAGATGCGTAGACAAGGACGGAAACGAGCGATAACACAGGAATCAGATGACGTGTCGACGATGATGGACAAGGTGCGATAGAAACGAAGTAGGACAGCGATGAAAAGGAACACATTGGGGGTCGTGTCTCTATTGTTGTGAATAGATTGAGAATTTTCTGCGTTCGTAGCCTATAACGATACCTTACATTCTACAGAGTTAAATATTTCAAACGTTAATACGATAGTATTATAGACATTGTAAAATTGGTAAAATTGCAGGAGTTGGAACAAAGGTAATTCAATTTATCCTTTCGCATTCTTATCGAGATTTAGCAACAGACAGGACGTAATTAAATTAATTACTAAGTTTCAGTAGAGAACTATGTCGCAATACGCGAAGGAACTAATGCACGTCGCAGCTTCTAACTTTAACGACGTTTCCCTGGAAACTACTTTTTCCTAGCTGACATTCTTAAAAACTCTCACACCAGCGAACTTGTCTTCCTAGAATTTGGCACACATACACAGAAAGCTTACTCAACGGCCGGGATCAGATGATATTTACGATCTCTCTATTTCTATTCAAGAAAATGTTTCACTCTCATCTAAAGTATCGACGTTTGAACAAATTTCAATATGTTTTGTCTCTTTACGTTTTCTTGAAACATGTAATGACCGCGCAGAATCTCGAGAGCCTGTTATTAATAGCGTTTCAGTAAAAATTCACGAAGGGACACGTTTCTTTGATATTCTAGAATGAAAGGCCATTAATCGTCTATAATTCCACGTATTTTAATTAAAACTATAACTTTGCCCGCGGTACAAGTAACAATCTACCGAGAATTCTAATTTATAATTTATCTCGGCAAAATGTAGCTGGAAGGTTGCGTTGATTAAAATTTATCTTTCAATTTATACACCGTGTAATTTGGGTTGTAAGTGGTTACGAAGGTTAAGACCACTGTTCTTGGGGGTTAATCCCACCAGTAATCGAATGAATAAGTAAATTGGTGGACCAGTGAAGAGAGAAAGGAAAGCAGGGTCCGATTTATCTTGCACGAGTTCGAGTTCGATGAAAAGGGATAAATAAAGGCGAGGCGGGAATAAGGACTAGCCAGAATTTTATGGGACGGTTCGAGGGGATCGAAGTATATCGTCGAATGTCGTTGGCGATCGGATATTCGTCGCGTTGGATGGGAAGAAAAGTGTTAGAGGGCCGGCCAAATTGAAAACCGATAAGCCTGTCCTTTTCACGAGTTATCTCTTCGCCGCCGTCACTCCTCGCGACTCTGAAAGACGCCTCGTTCCTTCGGAGCAATTAACTTCGTTAATCGATTTGGTCTGATTCTGTGCTCGTATTTTTTCAACGAATGTCTCGAGGACTTCCCGTGCAAATCGAATACAATTTTATTCCGGACACTTTAGCAGAAGGGTGTCCTTTAATTTTTAAAAGGGTTGCTATAGCTTGATATCGAATTTACATTACCTCGAAGTTTCGTATAATTTTCAATGCTAATATCTTGTTAATAAGGCTACATAATCGTCCAAATTAATATAACACACTTTACATGAAAAAATACTATCCTGAATATACGCGAATGAATATTCAAATTAAACGACATTCACTTTCGATGGGCAGCGAAAGTACACTTTCACTGAAAAATGTGAACCAAAAGCATTAAAGTACGGATTCACTAGACAAATTTTTAAAGATACCTGTAGTCTTGATAGAATGATAGAATTAGTTATAAAATAAGAGTTTGTCAAAGGACAATATGTAATTATTCTGTGATAAGACGTTGACATGGTCTATACCATCAACTTCTTGCAATGAGATGAACCAAAATCTTTCTTCAGAAAGTATCACGCCTGGACTAAAACGTTAAAGGGTAATTGTTTTCTTCAACATCTAGGAAGTCCACTACTCCTATCTTTGATTAGTAATGCTATTAGCTATCATTTCACGCGACACAAAATCCCTATCAACGGAGAAATAACCTTTCCCGGAAGATTTCGATCGCTAGATCCGTATTCCACCCGTTCTCCTCGATTCTACAGTACAGATACTTTATCGAGCCGACGATTTTCGTTATCCTTCGCGAGTTCTGCGCGCGATCGACCGTTCCTGGCGTCGACGTGTCGATAATCGTCACAGCATGTTCAGCGTATTCGGCGTCAAAGCTACGTCCGTTTCTCACCGAGAATCGATAGCTACACCTAGCTCTGCTCGAACTTTTCGACTAGATCTACCTCCAACCGTTCCTTCTGTCCTTTCCAGCAATAATTATTTAACCCTTACGATTATCATAGTATTAAATATTGCCCTCGCACGTTACAACGTTTAATGTGAAAAAGCCTTTCAGTTTCCAGCAACGTTTACTCCATATTCAAAATCGACCTTTTGAGTCAAAGTGTTAATTATCCTCGTCGAGCCTGGCGGAGGATCGGTGCATCGAGGTAAAAATCGGAACATTTCCGGGCGTATAAACTTTTCATTCGCTTGTTTGTCCCCGGCTAACTGAATATGCATGGCCACGCGAAGGGCCACTTCGCGAAAATAGCCTGCTCCACGTTCGCGACTCTCAATCGTGATTTTTTTTCACGTGATTTTGTAAGTCTTTGACCCGCTGGACGCTTCCAGGACGTTGAATATTACTCGCACGTAAATCGTCGAAACGAACCTTCCTATTAACGCTTTTGGTATCCAAGATCGAGTACCTGGGTGCTCTCGGATCGAAATACGCGTCTGATTAAAACGGTTTTAGTTAATTGAATGTAATTCGGAGGCTCGTTCTCTCTCTGGGCTTTCGCGCTATTCGGGGCGAAACCCTCGCCCTTATTGCACGCTTTTCATAAAATGCGAGTCGACAATGGAGTTAAAAGCTTCCATGGGCTCAGGACGCTAACGTAATAACGGTGAATTGAAATGGCACGAATTCCCCAAAAGAACGGTGGAGATATGGTTAAAAAAAAAAAAAAAAAGAAAAAAAACTGAAAACTTCATAAAATAATCTGAATGGCCGCGGGTTCCCCCCTTCAAATTATCTTATCAAACCCGTCTCCCATGACTATAGCGATCTCTCGAGGCCGCTTGGCCGACTGCCGAGATTTTTCGTGGATATTTCGGTCGCGGCCGTGCATCGGTCCCTGCTCCGACCGAACCGATCGACTAAAATGTAACACGGAGGCTTAACATCCACGATAGAACAAAATCAATCTACCGTGTTATCGCGCGCTGAAACGTTCGAGCAAATTTGCGAACGATCCGGATCGGCGGACCAATTGGAAAACCGTGGTTCCACGTCCCGGGGTACGTGCTCCAAGAACTATCGTTTGCACAGGAAAATTGCACGAGGACCACTCTCTTCCTCTATCTATCTCTTCCTCTTTTTCTCTCTCTCCTCCGTTGTATTTTACTTTTTCCTTTTTATTCCTCGACGACGAGTTCACACGTGGCGCGGTCGCGTTCGACTGAAAAATCACGGCGTCCCGTCCCGCTCCGTTTCATGGGGATGATAGTACCACAGTAACGACGCGTCGCACGCGGAGTCTCACCGCCGACTGACTAGCGCCGCGACGCTTCTTCGTTCGCCCCCTCCTGCGTTGGTGTACGGCGCGAGCAAGCGGAGGAGTTCGCGGCGGCTCGTTCGACCGTGTCCAGCTCTGTTAAACGGGGTCTTCGGGTCCGAAATGATATATAGCAAACCGTTTCTTTATTACAATAATAACTAGCAACCAGCAGCAAACACTGCGTGCCTTGAACACCGCGACAATTAATAGATGCGTCGAAATAAGTATGGTAATATGCATCAGCCGGTGTTAATCGTATCGTCGATATACTTTGCGCGCGATCTTTTCCCTTTTATTTCAGTCTCACGTCTCTTTGTCTCTGTCCAGATGTAAATACCTAGCAGCTGTTCTCTCGCGCCTGCTCCATTCCTCTCTCAACTACCCTAACTTCTATCTTTTTATCTCTTTGCTTCTCTCACTCTTATGCTAAACCATGCACCGCCCGCAGTCTCGTCGAATTTAAGTGTCCAACAGATTGATCCCTTGTACCTGCACCATTTCTCTCTCCACTCTTCTACTCCTATCTAGTATGTCTCTGCTTCTCCGTACTCCTATGCTGAACCACGACGAATTTAAATGTCCTACAGTCGCATTCTAATCACTGCCACTGTGATTAACTACGCTACAGTATCGAAGCGAATAAAACGTTATTCGTTGCAACTCTTATCACCCTATCATAGACTTGTTTGAAGATTTATTTGTAAACGTGAAACAGAATAATTTGGAATTTCTCTCACGAGAACGATCCAAGACTCGGCACACGTCTTGAGAGTTCTCGTTTCTAATGCTAATGCTAACGCTTATACTTATGCTAATGCTTGTGCTTATGCTTATGTTAATGCTAACGGTGACGCTAATGTTGATGCTGATACTAAGCGCATGCTCGAGCAGTTTTTTAGGTTTCTAAGAAGATTGCTATACGAGGATAAAAAAGAAATAACGTAACAATTGTTCGGATAAGAGATTTGCGGGGTTTTTGAACGTTAACGCGCTCTGTCGCGAGCTATTATCACCCCTGTTCGCTAATTCGTTTCAAGACTTCGTTTTCTTCGCTCTGCCAGTCACCCCATTCTCTCCCCGTGGAAATTCGCGGTGACCAGTGTGTCGTAATTGCATTGCCCGATAATTGTCGCGTAATTGTCGTTGGCGGTCGAGGAAGCGTCAACCTCGCCCCTTATTTTCCTTCAGCGCGGGGCTAATTTCGTTTGTATTCGCGACGAGAGTCTTTCCACGGACGCTGGATCGCGAACACCCTCTCCTGGGGAACGTTTACCAGCGAAAATGTAACAATCGCAGCGGTAGAAGAGCTTGCATATATTGCGAAAGAACAAATCTACCAGTCTTATTAAAGAGCAAACAACCTATCTCTTGGTCTACTGCAATGTTAATATTCACGTCCGAATAATGTTTGCCTCGACTTACGTCGGCCATTCCGGAACCAATTAATACCTGCATAAGTTCGGGGCACTGTACAGGGCTCTTCTCTATCGGACTGACCACAAACTCAAATAATCCGGGGATGCAGTAAACTCTGAATCAGCCCCCGAGTACGCGTAACTCAAAATCGATTTACAATCCGGCGGTCGTCCTATTAATGGTAGAAAAGATTGTTCCATTGGTCGTGCGATCGAAACTATTACAAGGTAGCAGGGTTTCTGGCGTCAAAAGTTGCTGACGGGCGAGCAAACAGCGCGTCTGTAATCGAGATTTCGAAACGTTAACGAGAAGCAACGGAGCTTGTTTGCCGACAGCGTCGTAGTTTCCTCCGTGAGACAAGAGGCTCGGTGTACCGAAAAAGGCAGATGTCGATGCCATTCTTACATAGCCACGCAATTCGTCCTGCGCGTCCTCGCGTTTACAATTGAACTATCAAAGGCGCGACGGTCGGTCTTTCATAAAGTAATTAAACTTGGAACGTTATGGCACTCGTTAAATGTACACAGGCACCCGCCGTGACTCGCGTGCAAACGTTCATGAGCCAATGGGTTTCTGACATCCAGAGATTCAAATTTAATGAACCGGGACCGCGTGCGGAAATTCTCTCCGCGAAATCCTTGGTGTTTCGACGTTCAGTCGGCTAAACAAGCTACATAGCTGCGCGGGTTTAAGTTTGTAATAATAATGCAACGAAGGTTCCATTACTTCTATCCACGTTATTCGAATGCTGCGCGATCGGAGATTATTTTAGGAATGATTACTATAGATCTGATCCTGTCAAATTGCTCGTGCAATTGATAACAACCCTTCTATATTAATATCGAAAAATAGGAAAATTTCAGGCCTGTCCCGTCGTATTGTCGCGGAGTGTAACGGAGCCGAGTGAGCGAACAAACAAAATTTCCAGTATCCTTTAACCGGGCCGTTAATTCGTTGGAGCAGTGGGCAGAGAATCGGAACGGGAAAGTCGGAATTCTCCCGCTGAAAGGGCAGGGTACAACCGGCTGATCGAGCACCCGTCACTGGCAGACGTCTAACCGACATTTTCCAATTCGTGCGGCCATTCACCGGGCTCCGATCGACAAAAGCGCTGGCTCTTTTGCAAATTGCAAATTGCAGCGCGCCGCTTCCTCCGCGCTGGAAAAACGCATCGTCCGTGCGGTCGTTCGCCGCGCAACACCCGCGCAGCGATACTTTCCTTCAATTTTCTCGAGACTTCCATTACAAACGTACTTTGATCTTCCGCGAATAGGAGCTCGGCGCTCTGCAAACGTCAGATGCATACAGTGTTCCGTTCTCTGCAAACTTTCACACGCGTCGAACAGTTTCACAGATGCTTTTCGACTAACTTTTTGCCCCAGACCCCTTCCGGGGAATAACGTCAGGCGAATCGAGATTTGTAATATCGAGATTTGTAATAATCGTACTCGCGAACGCGTCGAGGGAGCGGAAAATGATTAACCTCTGGGCGAAAAATTAAGAATCGAATAGAGAGATAAAAAAACAGAGTTCATTGTACGTCAACAAATCATTGAAAACAAACAGTGACAGTATAATATTGGTCGTGCAAATTCTAATGGGACGCATGTATGCAAACACGCCACGGCTCGAAAGTATTTTATCGTGCGTCCAGTATGACAAATATTTATTTTTAATTAAGGAGAGTGCAAAGATACAAGTGCAAACATTTATTTTCATGAAAATACCGAGGTTACATATATTATTGGCTTCTTGGAAATAATAGTCGAACTGTCACTCGTCTGTCAAACATATTTATAGCAAGTGATCAAACACTGTAGAGGTTACTCCAGTTTCATTTTTACGTTTCAATTCCAAACGATTACAAATGCGTTGGAAGTTATTTCCAACTAGTTCAAAATACACGTCATATTCAGCCACCCGGTGATCAAGGATTACATTTGTCATCGTGCGGAACTGATATAAAATTGCAAAATAGCTCAGGAGTGTTTGATCATGTATTATACGCGGTGAGTTTTCGCGAGATCCACCGGTGAAACAGGAATTTGCAATTGAAATTAAATTTTGAAATACAGCATATATCATTTTGGCAAGATCGGAGCGATGGTATTTATTCATGTCGAAACGGTGAAGATGGATTTTATTTGAGAAGCGCGATGCTCACCTGTTGAGGTCGAAGCACCTGATTTTTTATTCTATCCTGAACATAATAAAGGAAACCACTTCTCTAAATCGTAATTCCTATGGAAGCTATGACGATTTATGCGACACGCTACTTCTGAACGCCCAACACTCGATTTCACGTCGGCCGCGCGGAGAGAAATATTGTAAACGCCGTCGAATCGAAGGGGCTAATATAAGAGTCTATGGGTCCCTTTTATTTGATATATGAGGTACTTTTGACCTCTCCTTCGCCAGAAAAGAAAGAGACACACCCTCTCACGATTGTTAATACAGCCGTATAAATTTTAGTTTAGTAACAATACTAATGCTTTTATTTTGTTTGTTTTTTTTTAAATAAAACATAGTAGGATTAGTTTCACTGTTTTCTTAACAATGAATATCTGCAATAAAAATATGTGTACAATTCTTTTGGTAAATAAATATGTATTGCACGACACGTACGATGAAATACTCGACGAGGGAGAAAACTCGACGCGGGAAATCCCGGGATGAGTGTAAATTCAGCTTCGACGTTGGATTATCTGTGCTTCGTTACGGGATTACCAACCGGCGTCCAGCAGTTCTTACTGACGACGCCCGGAACCGTGTTCCAGACGGCGACGGACGTCCTACTGATTCCTTCAGAGTTTAAATTGTGCAGCTTTCTGTCTTCTTGCACGTGGAACACGATATCGACTAACGTACCTGCAACACGCTAACGGAGACAAAGTGGAAGAAAGTCCCTAAGCCCCGGAGCTTCTGTTGAACAACACTGTTTTACATTATCTTGTAGAATCAATACTTCTAGTCTTATTCCGGAGATAACGCGTACCTTACAAAAAAAGTCTATTAAAATCCAACTCACAAGAGAATTCTAGATCTTTTACAAATATATCTATCATTGCATCTAACCAGAATCAGTACATGTTTACAAACAAGAGGACAGATCTAATATATAATATATAATATTCCCATCTGGTTATACAGCTTTGTAGAAGTCAAAGAAAATGAGAAAGAAACGAGAGTTGATTTTTTTCAAAGTTCCAGACAAGACCACCTCCTTAAATATCAGACTTCTTGGGAAGTAGCGGTAAGTTCACGTCGATATTCATGAGAACAATATCCGCCGTTTCCCGATATTGGCTTCCGCATTGTGTTTGTCTTCGAAATAACTTCTCGGACCGTTTTGTTTGTTTCTTCGTCACATATTTGAGTCTCGTAACGAACGTCGACGATATTGAAGCGCAGGTTCGGTCGTTCTATCTCGGGTCGGTCCAAGTATACGGTTAGAAGATATTTCGCCCTTAAACAAATTTATTTTGTTCCGTTTGCAAGCGAAATTTGCCCCAAGATGCTGTGTGCCAAACTCGATCCTGCAATAATAGTTTATTCGAGATACATATTCAAAGGAAGCCTAACCTTACTTTTTCTGAGCCTGCCTTTTAATAAAAATGTTTCGTACAGAATTGTTTCTTGACTAATCTAGAAAATACAAAGCATTATGTGATTGCAGAGTTCAAAAGAATCACCTGGCCTAAAAAGATCCGTATACACAAGTTCGTCACAATGGTATCAGAACTTTCTCGTAATTATTTTACACCAGTTTTTTTCGTACGACGTATGAATAAGTTTCGATAGATATAGCGATAGGTTATACAATTTGAATGTCTTTATTCAATCTTCTATCCTTCCGAACCATTCTTCGTAGCCATTAATTTATCGCCGGAATTGTAACAAATGCGTACAGAAATAGACGTTTACGCAAGTACGCTTGTTCCTTCGTATGTTCAAAAACATAAGGTGAATGTAACTAGCGAGGAAGTAGAACCGTGTAACTTTCTGAAAGGGTACATTTCCGACACAATTTACGCCGTATTCGCGAAGTCTTGCTCGTTAACGGCTCGACGAATTTTGTAGGCACTGTTGCCTACGTTATAAATGTACAAATTTTGTAAATAATATTATTCTTACCGTTGCTAGCATTCCTTAGCCTGGGCCAGTAATTCGATACGCTCGTAATCTTTTGAAACCGTCGTCCAGCTGTGTTTACGTTGTCAGTCGCCGCGTCGTGTTGTCCTCTCGACTTCACCTTGTAGCTTTGCTCACAAATTCCTGCTCTGCGTAATACGAACACTGTTGCTTTACGCGTCTATGCTACGCATTGTCTGTGCTTTTAATTCGTGTGTTACGAAGAAATATCACGTTTGGTATCTACTTTACACTCCGTTTATGCCTGCACAAGACTCCTTACCACAGCCATGTCAAGTTCAATGTATCGACACCGCGTCAAGGAAGGTTAGTAATCTAGTGAGAATTAAAACAAATATCTTTAGCAAATTTAGTAGAAACAAAAGACACTTTTATATGAATAACTGATTGAAATTTAGATTAAAAGTTAATACTTACCCATTATACGGTTAGAATTAATATATTTTAATTGATCTGGTTACATATGCAACCAATAACAGATCGATATTTGATGAGCCAATGACAGCTTCTCATTGTGACGTCACAGTAGTATAAAGATTATAAATCAGTAATTAATTGTTTGTTTGATATCTTTTTATATTAATTTTATTTGCTTCACGTATTTATTTTATTTATTTTCAATTCTTCGAGATATAAGCTTTAACTTTTCTTTCATCGAGAGATACACATCGTGAGTCGAGACGGGCTAGGTGATTCCCTCACCCCACTCCCCACTCCTCGCGCGAGAGACGTGTTCGATCCTGTTCGTCATTCTTCGGCTGGAAAGTGGTGTGAGAAGTGTGTTGACAGCTTCGCGTCTAATTAGGTACGCATTTCTTATTTTTAACTGTTTCTGTTCTCTTCGTCATTCTCCATCGATGCATTTATACAATATTAATAAGTGTCTGTTAACAAATTTGTGTTTTATTTCTGTTAGAGCCCGTAATTACAGTTCCAACACATGGGACTCTCAAGTATGATCAAACTACGGTCATTCAATCGACGCGACGCCATAATGCTTTGAGAGTTTGTCAACACTTTTCGACATTAAACCTGCATCTATGCGAAAAAGAGTATTTGGCGATGCCCACGTGCGAAAAATGTAAGTATCCTTCGAATTTTGTTCCGAATACGCTTAAATAAAATTGTTTGATTGAAATTTTTCTACATCAAGTTTTCAAATACGGTAGAAACCTTTTCGTTAAAATGTTTATTCTTTCTTTCTACAAGATCCTGACATCTCGTCATCGTACTTGTGGATCCAGAGAAACTCGACGATGATTTCGCTGCTGACATTGATGCTGACTTCGTTGCTGACTTCGTTGCTGACTTCGCTGACGACTCCTACTAACCAACATCGTCGTCCGGTGCTTGCATTCTACAATTGGTGAGTCGAATGCTATTTTGTTTCCTTTGGTGATGGCTAAACATCGAGAACCAACCTGGGACAGCTGGCTTGGTTAGAAAAATTAGCGTTGCGCATTATTTAATATGCAATATTATTAGTGTGTCGAAACATGAATGTTAATCGCGTTTAATGCCAGATTAGCGTTGCGAATAATATCGACATATCACGATTACTGTTAGAGTTGCGAACGATGAATATTTATCGCGTTTTCTTTTACAATAGTATCGCGAATAACTGATAACTTCTATTTAAAGTTGCAAACAATTTGCATGAATTGTATAGTTCCATTTAGAGTTGCAAAGAATTTTTCGCGTTTGCTTTCCCAGAGTAGGGCCCAGGAATTACGAAGTAGCCGCGTTAGTTGCGACTCTCCGCAGCTTGTGAGCTGATAAATAATTTCGATAACGTTTATCCAACGAGCACCAGGGCAGCTGTAAAAAGTTCGGCGCCGGACATGGATGACCAGGATGGGCAGTGAACGTGTTAACAGGCGGATCGACTGTGAAAAACTCCTGGGAGACACATTGGCTAGAGATTCTTGTCTCTGCGGTTGGAACAGCGGAGGTCTGGTTCGATGTCCTTTGTCAGTTTCTCGGCTGGCCGTCTTATCTTCCGCCTCCGTTCCGCCTCTGCATCGTCTAGCTGCATCGTCTAGCTGCGGCGACCAGTCTGATTTTGCGGTCAGCCAATTAAACGTTCAAAGGGATCGTGGCAAGGGAAATTTAATTGTCTTGGACGCGATTGTTCGACGATGAACTCTTCGCGACTCGATTGCGAATGGCATTTTTCAACTCGGTTGCCTCCCACCCCTGACTATTCATCTTCCATTTCCACCCCCCTACTCTCGGTACCTCCACCTTTAACCGCCATTGTGGAACGATAATTGATCGTAGGCAAGGGGAAATTGTATTTTTATGCCGCGGCATCCCAGCCCGTGCTATTCTTATTAGGCTTCCGAGTAGTTGCTTATTAACGTGATATAGCGACGGGAAAATGAAATGGGCGGCTGTTACGGTGATAATGAACACAGTAATTGGCCTCCCTTTCTAACCGTGGTTCGCGGCCGCATTATTACGCCGGAAGTTTATTTATTCGCGGGAACAAAGAACTCTTGCTCGAAAGCTGAACCCTCTGTTCGTTATCGCCACCTCGTGACGACGACAACTTTCCGTTCCCTCGTCAGCGCGGTACATCGACGAAACGTTGCTTTAACGCTGGTAATCGTTCGTGACATTAAGCTTTTGTCTCTTCCTCTTCTTCCTCGCAGCTAGTTCCCGCTTATAGCTTCCCGTTGCCTCGATCCAATGGCAAACCGAGTTCCCTTGTCGTCCATAGATGACGCCACTTTACGTACTTCGAGATTCCACGTGCTTCGCGCAGGAAATCGATCCGGTTGATTTCCCGACGGAAAATAACGAGAAAATCGCTGTGAAACCCTTCGATCGACGGTAGACGTGCTCAAAGGGAACGGTGATACCAAAAATTTTGGTCCACGATTTTTTTTTAAATCGAATTGAAGTAGTTAAAATTCATTACATTTTTAAGTTTAGATTTTGATACTCAGAGACTCTACACTCTCTATACGTATTGTAATTAGATTAACTTCATAATTACCTAGTTACCCAATTATTATTATGATTACATTAATTCCGTAATTAGTTCCGTTTCATTGTCGTCCTAGTAATAATTATTGTTCAATTATGTAGAAGTTATGTATTCTCTGCGATACAATACCCACGTATCATCGTATAGTCTCGACGGTCCATATCGATAGCTTAGGGGAAACATATTGTACATCCTCTTTCTGTTGAATTTACATTTCTATACGCTACAAACGTTTCTTGGCTGTTTCTCGATACTGCATAAATATTATATTTCCGTTTACTGTATCAATTTTTTAAAACATTTATTTACTGTTTCGTTTTGTCCCTCGGGAATGAAATTATTTTGTGGTTGTTAATATCCATGAATTAAATAATACTCGCTCGAAATCGTGCTAGTTTTCCTCAACAAAATTTATAGAAGTTAGCTTTATTCGGTTCTCGTTCTGGGACATTATGGAGTGGGCTTCGACGGCTAAAGTTTAAATAATATTACTACAAATGTAACGTGGCTCGTGGTTGAGAGTTCTCTAACTAAACGGAGGCAGCAAACCTTTTAAAAATCCTAAAGTCAAAATGGACATCAAATGATGCTTGATTAAAAATAAAGTTTATAGTATTAATACCGAGCTAGAACAGAAACGATGAGAAATGATTAACGATACGATGGATTACATGGAAAGAGGTTCAATAATTATGTTTCTTGGATTTTTATTAAATAACGCGTCATTGGGGCCGCAGCGCCGTTACAGCCAGCTTCACGCTGCGGTCGTTACATTAGATACAAAAAGTGTGTTACTCGAAAACGTCGACGACAAACTAATCATACCATTAATAATATTATAATTTACACGCGATCCAGCGGTCGGCCCGTGATGTCGGCGGGAGAGAACCGCCAGACCGTATTTTCCTCCTTCATCGAACGCTAGGCAGGCTCTCGTGTTGCCTGCTCTTCGATTCTGTCGACGAATTGTGTCGGTTAATGAGAATCGGTGCAAGGTCCTGTCGCGTCGTCCGCGCACGCACACGTCCTGCCGCCTTGACCGTCCGGCAGGCACAATTGGTCCTTGTTACATTTTCCGTTCTCGTATTGACAGGCGTTGGTCACTGTCCCGGGCAAACAAATGATTGGTAATTCGATTCAATTGCAGTAAAAGACCCACACCGTGGCCCAATGGCCTTCGACTCTATTACGGGGTCCCAGAAAATATTATTCACCTTGCGACCTGTTAAATTCAAACTATCGAAATAAAATACAGGTTGCTTTCAATGGTAACTGCTAAACATCTCATTTACAGTCGTAACTTTGATTTAAATACGTCCAGTAGCGATGCAGTCACTATCGCCATTGAAATACGACTTTTCATCACGACAATATTCAGCTTCTCTATATTTTTAATTAAGGGGTAGCTCTCACGAGCTTGCATTAATTAAGGTAACATACTGCTCCATATTAATTAAATAGAAGGTTCTGAAATTGATGTTCCTCCGCTAAAGAGATAAATATTTTAAAGTTTAAATTCGACCGGGTTTTGTTTTCCAAAGATAATTTAAAGAAAAAATTATTCGCAAGAAACTGTTGGAGCGAGACGTTAGTAATCAGTGATAAACAATTCTGTTCGCCAACGAAGAGTGACCACTCTATTTACCTGACCTTAATCCAATGGATTACTGCGTGTGTTTTGGTGGTCAGTGGCTCGGTGTGTGGTTGGAGGTCCGTGTTAATCGCCACAACGGTTTGGAAACGTTAAAGAACTTTTTCTTTGACGCGCGTGGAAAATGTTTACAGCGGATCGACGGGTCGTGCTTGAAATTCTGTTTGGTCGCAGTTACAGCTCGATGCATTTAAATTTGAAAGTACAGAGTATTTTCTGGGACACCCTAATATACATTTTTAAGGTCGTGATCAATTTCGCGGCGGGGCACGTCGACCGGTGACATAAAACTTGATTTACCTCTTGGGCATGACTCAGGAACGGCGACTATTCCGTATAATTTACCGCTTCCTCCCGGTGGTATCGATATGGCCGGCTTCCTGTCCCCGCTGCTCTTCATGGCAACCTCGATTTTGTGTCTGCGTCGGTAAATAACGAATGATTCAAAATATTTTCGAGTTCGGCCCTTTGTGCGATTGCGGTTGTTCGAAGTCGATCAAAATAAGAGGGGAATCATATCTGATTCAAGCTTTACGTATTATTTTATAATTCGTAACTGGTTTTTTAAATGCTTTTGTTTATCGCCAAAGGGATATTTAGGGACTTACGTCTTCCAGTCGGTCCAGTAATAGTTCTGATGGGAGATCGCCAGACCGAAGGGATAAGTGAGCGCGTTCGCGACCACGTTGATATCCTTGCTATCGATCTCCATACAGTCTGAAACGATTATCAAAAAACGGTCGGGGGGCAGGGATTATCGAGTTATTTGAGACGGTCGCGGGGGCGTCTATTAGCCGAGAAATTTCATGGGGTAGGTGTGTATTTACTTATCGTAAACGTTCCGGCGTCCGCCCAGCACAGCTCATCCGTCGCCCAATCGATACTTAATGAATTCGGTAGCTTGACGTAATCCCCTTGAAGGAAGATTTCGCGATCGGTTCCGTCCTCGTTGGCCCATTCCAATTTCGGCGATTCACGGTTCCAGTCGGACCAAAATATCTTTCTGGAACGACCAAGTTTCCACGCGTCGTTCGATTACACTTTACGTTTTGCTATTATTTTTCTTGTTTTTTTTGTGTCACCGTCTCGCCATCCACGTCGATGTCTGTCGGCTAATATATAAAGAAAGGTCCTGGAAATTCTCGGGAGGAATACTTACCCACGGTATGGATGAACGGCTATCCCTCTGGGATAGACCAGTCCGTCGGAAACGAGCACCTTACGTTTCTTCGTCTCGAGATTGGCGACCTCCACCGTCGTCTTCCCAGAATCGGTCCAGAAAATATTTCTAGAAACCCAATCGACCGTCAGTCCCTCGGGGCTGCTCACTTTCGGCAGGAACGTCTCCGCCATCGATCCGTTGTAAGTTAACTCGATTATTCGACTACCTGCAAAGTAAATCTCGTCTAGACTGCGAGTCGGGCCGATTTGGCTCTCTACTTTCGGGTAAAATTGCGTTTTAATCTCGTTTTAATTAGGCATAATCTTTGCTAGCCAAAGGACGCGTCAGGATTTCAGCAGTTGCTAAACTCACCCTTTATTTAGACTACTGTACAATACTAGGCAACAAATAAACTACAGAACTTTGTATGAGACCCGATAGGATAAAGTTCATTTAGACTGGAACATTGATACCAGATGTCCAGGATCTCTGAGTCTCGAATTTAGCGTGATCGTCCTTTGAGCGCTAGTGGTAGTCATGGGTCAGAGCTCGGTGAGAGATTTCGACGAATTACTTACCGGTGATGTCGCTCGAGTACGCTTTCCCGTTCAGGCAATCGATGTCTATCGCGACCGCCATTTGCTTGTACTCTATGTAGATCGGTGTGCCCGGTGTATCGTACGTCGCGACGGACGGTATCCTAAGCGTAGCCATTCCTTGGTTCACCAACAGGAAGTTGGACTCGTGTTTTGGCTGCGGCTTGCAGTCTGCTCCATCTCCCGTATATCCTTCGTTGCACACACAAGCGAATTGATTCTCTCCAGCCGCCACGCAAGTCGCATCTGGCGAGCAAAGGGTCGAGTCGTGTCGGCAGGACGATTGTGGCAGACACGTGAAACCATCGCCGTAAAAGCCCTGAAAGTAGCAAAAATTCCTTGATGTCGCTCTCGCGGTACGGGAGATCGTTTCTCCGCATCCATCGTTCGTGTTTCCGTATAGCTCGTCACGAAAAGCAGCTTAGAACGTTTTGATATAAAGTTGTATTCGAGATGGGCAACGTTCTTGTCTAGTTAAATATTTCGTAGAAAGAATGGAAGAGACGCGAATTTTTGTTTGATCGTGCCACGAGCACGGACACCTCAAATAGACCGAAACTGCGCGACACACGCCAATATCCGCGTGTCGTTTGATCCCTAAAGAAGCTAGCTGCAACGTTGGCGAGAGGTCGGTGCAATTTCCTCCAAAGACACGGCTTACAACCGGAAGCCTCGACTAATATCAACTGTCGGACCTAGGGCCGTACACGTCTCGACTGTCTTGCGAGTTTCTATTCCCGTAGAGTACAAAATTAGAGTTTAAATTGTAGAATGAAACGCGAGAATTTACTTTTTCGTACGTAAAAATATCAATACCTAGTGGCAGATAGGGTTTCCCTAGATCCGCGAGCGCTAAGGTCGCACGATCCTTGGATGCATAATTTACGCGACAACACCTCGCTACCTAATCGAATCGGATTACACCGGTCGATAATCGATAACACCGACGCCTGACCGTCGAATTTAACGGGCATACCGGTTGGCAGATGCAGCCGAAATTCGCGGACGTCTGATTGTATCCGCAGACCGCGTTCCTGCCACAGTTATTCAGGACGTTGCAACCGATATGGTCCTCGACGCACTGACGAATCCCGTCTCCGTTGTATCCTTCGATGCAAACGCACTTGTAGCCGCCGTCACTGGCGGACATGCACTGTGCGTTCACGTGACATTGAGACGGATTCGTCGAGCAATCGGACACCACGCATCGTCCGTCCACCATGCTGAAATCCGGGTTGCACACGCACTCGTACCTCGTGCTGGTCGGATTGTACGAGCACCGTTCGTTCTCCAAACAATCCGAGTCGACGTTGCACTCGTCTACACATCAGAAACAGACGCTCCAACATCGATCATTTATAGCATTTTTAAGGAGCCTGTCTGGTCCAAACGGCGCAGGTTTCTTAAATTAATTAATTACAAATAAGAAGGGACTTGACATTTCTTCTAACAAAATTTGAATCAGCGCTCTTCGGACCAGACTATCCCCTTAAACGGTTTCAATTCGGTTCGGGGAGGTTTCTCGAGCAAATTTCGTAGCCGGACAAGCGATGTACGGGTAAATTGTACAGCGTAGGGCTCGTGTGCCGTAGAACGGAAGCTTCGTGAAATGAATGAAAGAGGGTAGGAAAAGAATAGAAAAAAAAAGTAGCATGATATGACCGATAGGACTGCAAGTGGTTCCGTCTCCCTCGTATCCTGGATTGCAGACGCATTTGGCCAACGGTTCCTCGTGCTGGCAGGAAGCGTTCGGGTCGCAGATGTCCACGTCCAAACAGGACACCTCTGTGCCAGAACAACAAACCTCTTTCATTGATTTGGCATCGTCGTCGATTACGATTACCTTCGCGGCTCGAATGATTCTCGAATGGAGAAAAAGAGATCGATAAGCGGACGTACCTGTTTTCGTGCAGTCCATACCGTCACCCTCGTAACCAGGATTACAGCGACATTCGTAGTCCGCGGTGCTCGTCACGTAGATACACTGGGCGTAGGGATGACACCTGTTCACCACGTTGCACGATACTGTACACAAGCGTGGCCAATTATGATAATGCTCGGCCGGCGACGCTAAATTGCCTCACGTTCGAAATTTATGACGCGACCGCGTGAATCGATTACACCGATCGAATTTACGAACGATTTTACGTTCTGCCAGCTGCTTTTCTAACGCGTCGACTGTCGCGTCGAACTTTCCGTATAATTATCGTAACAGAATTTAAAAAAATACTATCTGCAACCTTTTTAAAAATTGAATACTCCAGTCGGTGGCTGAAGTGGATTGTTTTATCATTTAAAAGCCAGTAATTCCGTTTATATTGGTTCGATTACAAGCTTTGAACAAGTCGCTTCTCCAATACACTCTGCTCTAAATTTTCCTGCTCGACTCTGAGAAACTTTTCCGATTGACTGACGGTGTGCATATAATTTCGACGATGCAGCGCGACGACACGACAGTCGATGCATCGACGAACAAATCCAATCGTGGAGAAATCGAATTCAAACTTAATTAAAGTGTGCGTGAAGCGTGACGCTCGTGCCGCAAAATTGTTAATTGGTCAAATTAGCAGAAGCGAAGCGTGGTGTGTCGTACAGTGAACTCCTGACGGGCCCATCGTTTCGTGGTTGTATCCAGGCCGAGGCACGCAAATCTCCTCCGAACGGTCGTAATCGTATCCCCATGGGCACGCACAGTAGTCTTCGTAGCATTGCGGGAGCGGACGCGCCGATACTAAAACGCACGATGCAAACCGTTCGTCGCTAGCGGTTAGTGAACGTCATAATTGTAATCGGTTCGCATCACGACATCATGCTATCTCGACGTACTCGAATTATGTTTTACGTGCGATTAGTCGTCATGCATAATTTCGTTTGCTCGCGTGAATCCTTCGAGAACCGAGGGCAAGCTGATTCTCAAAAGACGGAATTTTCTAGGGACGATTCGTCCATTTTCGTAAAATTAGAATGATGTGCCAGCGAGTCGGTTCATAAATTCTTTTGCTCGCGGCCCTTGATACCGCATTCTCTTTGAGGGGTGATTTCCCCCCTCGAAGCGAATTATGGTACGAACGAGAAATAGGTATCTGTTATGGTTGACCTACTCTACTTGTATACAAAGTTTTATAATTTTTTAAATTTATGGGTCCGCAAACTTGTTAAGGGAACGTTAAATAAAAACGACTGAATTCGTGAACTGGCTCGATAACTTTCTTCTCCTCGAGAATGCGAGAAATTCGTCCACAAAGGATCGAGGTCTCTATTAAAATATACAAAGTAAGCTTGCATTTTCTGCGAGACGAAGATCTTCCTCGTAGACGTTCGTCTCCTGATAACGGCAGGAACAACGAACCGACGTGTCAGATCCTAACAAAGGTTCTTCAAAGGGGTAGAAAAAGAATATTTTGTATAGTCGACCCTTTCGATACTCACAGTCCCGATCGTAGTCGACGGTTCTGGTTTCCTCTTCTTCCTGGCGCATGCATTCGTTGTTCCGGTATTCCCAACCGTCCGGGCACCAGCACATCTCCTCCAAGCATTGCGGTTTCGGCGGTTCGTCCGTTGTGGTCACGTCAATTTCCAGAGCGCACGTGTAACCATCGCCTGGAAACGATTGCGATCATTCGAACGGAAGCTGATTACGAAAACACGCTTACGGATCGCGGATCCGCGAAACCTCGCAATGCGGCTTTTCCTGCGAAAATCTACGCGAATCGACCACCGTTCCACCATTGTAATTCAATTTGAACGCGAGGCATGTGCGCCAATTGCTTCCACGAACTCCCTTTCCAACTTTCTGCCATCGAACGAAGACCTCCGCGCGGCACAGTGAAACTTGTTACTTATAAGTTCGTCGCCCTCGATGATATTAACTGCCACGCTTCGCAGGAAGAGTTTAATTGTTACGGTCGAAACAGCGAATCAATTCTGGTCAACAAGGTGTTCAAGGGTTGAAGGTGGAACGATCGTGGAAATTAACAATCGTTTCCAACTGATTGGAAATCATTTTTGGAATTAATACCAGGCGAAGAGTAATTGTTAATTCTTTGCGGCGATGTAGGTTTACACAACCCCGCAGTCAATTGGTTTTCGCGGCACGCACGGTCTCTAAGGTTATTTCAGAAGCTACATTTCTCAAGCTACTTAAACATTTAAACGAGATCTTGCGGGTCGCGTTCTCCGACTCTAATCACAGTTTATACTCGAGCGGATTCAAATCTGAGCTAGAAATGAACTCTGGGACGTTGTCCGGTTGCCACTCTAGAGGTTGAATTATGCATCTATACGTACGCACACGCGTGACTAATAATCCTGAAGAAATATTTCTATTGGAATATATTCAGTATAATAAGAATCTTCAAATTTCTTGAGATTAACAAAGGAAGTGCAATGGTAGATTCCAGTTATTTCCTCTCAAAATGTAAGTGAAAATTGATCTTACCAAGGTAACCTGGTAAACAGACGCATACGTGCTTGTCCCCGATGAAACTGCAGACGCCATGGGGGGAACAGTTATCCTCGACTTCGCAGGAACCTGCGAGAACATCGTGTGATAACATAATCGCGAGATTTTTGGACCTTAATTAAAATAATCGCAAGGTACCTCGTTGCACAGCGTAACAGCCCTGCTCTGTGTCCTCGAAACCAAGCATGCAGGAGCATCTGGGCATGCCTTCGACCATTAAACACTGCTCGAAGCCACCGCAACGAGTATCCTCGCACGATGGAAGCCCTAAGTTTCCAACAGAGGATGATCCATTATTTATTGACCACTAATAAAGCAGAGCATTCTTACGAGCCAAACGTCTGACCATAGACGAGGTATAAAATAGCTTGCGAGGAAACTTATCATTCCCATATCAGTTTTAGAATTCGAATTTAGCACTCATAGCGTTTGGAAATAAGACTAAGTATTCTCTATCGATTTTATTCTTGGGCAAACACTAGCTCCGCGTTAGAAAAGGTTACCAGAGCATGGTAACTCCGACGATGGTGTCGTCTGCTTGTGGGATCGTTCGCGGGTTACATCGGGAGAAAATCACTACACCGTATTTGCGCTGATAGTTTTTATTCTGGCTGGGAAGGAAAAAAAGGGAAGTTGCCAGAGATTTTCGACGAAAAAAAAAAAATTTCAATTTCTTCTGAAACAAGTATTTTTGCTTGCGGTGGTCAATTACAATCATATTGTGGCGACCGTAGGCCGCCGACACTTGAGCGAGCGGAAACATACCGGGGCACGTAGCCTCGCTATGTTCGAGCCCGCGTCGTCGAGGCCAGTTGGTCACGAGACCCAACGCGAGCCAGCCAGAATAAAAACTATCAGCGCAAATACGGTGTAGTGATTTTCTCCCGATGTAACCCGCGAACGATCCCACATGCTGATAAACTTACTATCGCAAGAACGACCATCCCCGGAGAAGCCTGGTCTGCATTGACAGGTGTGGCTACCCTCCTGGTTGATGCACTGTGCGTCTGGGGAGCACACGTGATTTCCAGCGGTGCACTCGTTCACGTCCACGCAGATCGCGCTACCGTCTTCTTCGTACAAATATTGATATCTACGCGGCAATAATAAACAAACGAAAAGCGCTCAGTATCTCAATAATCGTGATTCGACCCGTAAGTCTCGTAATTCGTCGCGCATAAACGAATTGAGAGATCTTACCCAGGATTGCAGACACACTTGAAATCGTCTCCTTCGACGATGCAGTTGCTGTGATCGGTGCAAGTGTGTCTCCCTTGAATGCAAGGGTCCTCCTCCTCCAAGGGCGTCACTTTCGTGTTTACGGCGAAACGTATGATTCCTTCCGTGGCTTCGTAAGTCGTGACGCCCCTGGAGTGCTTGAGCCGCGTGGTGTCGTCTTCAGGGTCAGAGACCAGGTACGGACACTCGTGATAGACGATCGTTTGGTCCTGCGTGAAGCTCAGATCTCGTTCCCCGTTACCGTCGTTCACCTTGCAAATCCTCTCGCTTCGAGAACGAATCACTCCGGGTTGCGCTTTCGTGTAAAGTTCGTCGTAGTCGCCGTAATTCACTCGGGTATCCGCCGACAACAGCGGCACCGAACCTTGGATATCCGCCTCCATCTTCAGCTGTCCGAAAACGTCCAGCCCGAGGTAATTGCTTCGGATCGTCACCTTGTAGTCCGACGGAGGGAACGTCAGTTCCGTCGTGTGGTTGAACAGACCACCTGAATCGATCGTTTCGGGCGTTTTAACGACGTTTTCGGAAAGGGTGAATAACGATAGACGGTACCTGTCAGCTCGTATCCGTTCATCGTGTCGCCAACAGGTTTCGCGAACAGCCAGCCGATCACTCCGCCCAGATTTCCGAGCAGTTGGAAACTGGCGCCGATCCCCTCGGGCATCCTCGACAGGGCAGTATACGTCCTTCCGTCCTCCGTTTGCACGTAACACTGCAGGTCCCTCGACGGAAACTCAATGCCATTGATGGTCCCGGAAATGCGTCCAATTACGCGAAGCGGTACGTCTAAAAAAATTTCGATAGCCCCATCAAACTTATTACCATCGTACTTATTTATAGTTATATAGATCTTCAGAAGTTCCTTCTTAAAATCACTGTAAAGACCAAAGTCAAAGAGTCAGATTTTGGTCTTAGAATCGCGTCTCAATCTGCAGTAGCTATTAATATAGATCTACGGCGTCGTTCAAAGGGGTCCGTGAGTCTCTTTTTGTAAATTTGGTCTTTTACGAGGTCATCGAAGGAGCAGTCGTGCACTTTTCGTAATCTATGAATAGATCAGAGAGACCGTGTACTGACGAGTGGAGACGTCTGTTATTGGGCAACTGTTTCGCGACTCTCAAAGGGACTGGTTAAAGTCACGCGAGTATGAAGAAATCCTTTTGAAGCGGATTTTTATGTCCCGTGGCCATCGTGGAGGGTCGCGACGACGCCCAGATAATTAGACGTCCCCAAAGTTTCGGTCGAACCGTCGACGTTTCTTACCGTTTGGTTGACAGGATTTGCCGTTGCCAAAGAATCCTTGCTTGCAACGACAGCAGAAACCGATCTCGTAGTCGACGCACGTTGCTTTGCTGTGGCAAGTCGTTGCCCCTGTTCTGCAGCTGGCCGCCTGGTTCGTCGCGTTGACGTCTGGGCAATAAAGGATCTACAGTCGATTATTCCAAAATAGCCATCTCCGTTCGGAGATGGGATCGAGCATCTCGCGAATCAACTTGAAATTTCGGCTCAAACTCTTTCTCGTAGAATAGTCATATCTAACATCGAGTTCGTCGACAATATTTAGAAATCGTAGACACCTTAGAGAACTTACCCTCGATGTTGTCGGGGACCTTGATGTCCTCGTCATCGGATATGGGTCCCACCTGGAAGATCCACTGTCCAGGTCTGTTAGTATTCGACCACCTGGAAAGCAATAATTTTTAGGGCCCCGATCGCTTTAATTATCGAGAACTAATCGATCGACTCACTTGTCGACGTTCTGAATCTGATCCGTGCCGGAACCCTTCAAGGTGTACATTCTTCCCTCGCTCATAAATCCTGCCTGCGCCTTGGCGTCCGGCAGGCCGCTGGGGTGCGATTCGCCTTGAATCCACTGTATCCCATTATCCGGGTACAGCAACTCCGTGTAGGAATGCGTGCCGTTCGAAGCGACGGCCACTTGGTACGTGTTCACCTAAGAGAAGCATCGTCATCAACGGTTACGGTCAGGATGATTTATTCCACGGCGATTTTGCAAATGTCAGACGTTCGTTCGGCTTACTTTGTCGCTTCCCTTGTTGAAGTAGCCGACGTCCAGCCAGGTGGCGATGAACACGTGCGTGGGCATGAAGTCAGCCGCGTCCTTGAACGCGCTGCGAACCATTCCTCCGGCTCTCGCGAGAACGTCCGGTGAATCCGTTTCGCCGTAATAGACCCTTCCGGATCCTCTGGTGTCCACGTGGGTGTAGAGCGGCGCGATAACCGGATCGTCCAGCGGGAACGCGATATTGAAGAACCTCTGCATCGCTCTGGAGAACGTGAGCACGCCATTCGCGTTTACCTGGAACGGGGTCAGACACAACCCTTTTAGCCATTCATTTCGGGCGCCCTTAGCGAGTAGAGATGCTGAAAGAGAGATCTCCGTGGGATGGGTACTGTTTTTAAACTCTTCGGGAGCTCGATAGCGTCTTCCATAAAAGTTTCATGCAACATACTAGGGTAGATCATCAGGTAAATCGTCGATGACGTAACGAAACGTCTTACGATTCGTACACACATGCTTACGGAGGCGTTGTTCCGTGATCGTTTCATTCCAGAAATGCTATCTAGCAAGATTAAGCTTCCACAGATTTTTGCTAGGTTATTTGCAAAAAATATATGTGGCGAAAGCTACTAGAGAAACTAGTTTTCGAGATGAACCTAAGATGGACAGAAATAATTTGGTTTCGTTTTTAAGTACAAGGTAGCCCGGTTAAATTGAAAAGGGCCCGATTTCGTGGCAGGCGTCGTTGTCTGAAAGCGCGGAGGCGTCGCGTCGCGTCGTCAATTGGCTAAACTGAAAGGCGCGCGCGTTGTTCCACATTCGCCGCGGGAGCAGCTGTCCCCCCCAGGCCAGGGAAATGTTCCTCGTCATTAACGGGACGAAATTAAAACTCTGTGGAAAGACTATTTTCGCTCGCTGCGAATGTTCGCGTCCATGCCGTTGTCTGGACCAGTCTGTCATTCGTCGCGACGCGTATTTTCGGCCTAACAATTTGATTTTGAAATAAAGTATGGTTCGATTTGAATTCTTAAGACACGTTGCCTTCTAATCAAAACATCCTCAGTCACTCACTTTAAATTAGTGTCTCCCATACGCAACTTTGTTTTCGAAAACACGAACAGAATTTTTGAAAGACGCGTAACGTTACCATGTACTTTTCGGCACGGAATAAAGGAGATTTGTGCGAGTAATCCATAGGGAGATTCATCGAGCGGAAGCACACTCGAGTGCACGCGTACTCGACGGCTATTGAGAGTCGCTCTTCTCGAAAATGTAGCATCGCGTGGAAACATTTTATTTTACGTTTCCGACCCGCCATCCGGCCCCCAGCTTTCGACACCGATCTCTCGACTGTTTCGAAGCTACGGAACGCACCATGTGCAACACAGAGATTCTGATTTATCTTCTGGCAAAGGAGATTATCGCGCTGATCGAACGAACGAAGCGTGAACGTGCAAACAGTTGGGCAAAGACGGAAGCAAGGCCCAGATAACAACGATGTCCGTTAACTGGCGATGTTTAACGCGACAACCGAATTCCGGTCTCGTTTCGGACGTTTCTCACGTCCCGGTTTCTGGACGCTAATAGTGCATGCGCAGCTCGAACTTCGCGCCAAGAGTTCGATGCTCCTATTGTTTTCACGTGACGTTAATATCACGGGCGCCGCGACGAATTCATCATCCAAGCCACATATCGTTAAACGACCGACCCAGTCACGCGAATTGATATAAATTGGACCGACGGAGCAACGATCCTTCGACGTTGCTGACCCACCGCACTGTGGTCCATATCGGATAGCAATATTTTTCCAAAACATCAGCTTTCTCGTACAGATATCCACTAAATTTCTTAAGTGTCCGACAATCTCAAAAATCACGAGATTAATGTGCGGTGATAGTTCACGATTTCGATTAAGTGAACGATGAGTCCGGATCCGAATCTCGGTACAGCGATCAGATCGACCTATTTCCCTCCTCACCCCGTCATTCTACGACATCGTGCAAAAAACGACGTAAAACTAGACCAATCAACGGGAACTTTAATCATCCCCCGGGATCGATCGCGATCAATCGTCGAGCCTTTCCGTTTCGGTACGACCAATTTCGCGCCCGATGTCTCTAAGAAACAAAAAGGCCAGGAGTCCTCGTAATTATTCCAATCGGCCAACGCGGCTTTTCTCTTCTTTCAATTTGTCAGCGATCGATAGCAATCGGTGTGGATCAGCTTCCGATCAGACGATTTTACTCCCGATAATTGCTAGCACGCTGACGATCATCGATAATCGATACCCGCGCGCGACAGATTGCTCGTGAGTGGTCATTTGTGGTCGGATTGATGCTATACGTGTCGACGATATTCGAGCAATTCGATACCGAAGTACTTACGCTCTTAGAAAGTGTTCGTTGATATTTTTTTTAACAATTTCAAGGAATTCGAAATTCTGGCATTGTTCATGGTACGTTCGAAAAATTCATGCAAAATGCTGTATAGTTCTGCTCGGAAAGATAATTTCATATTATTTAGTATGTAACGCTCAGATAAATGATATGATTATCCTAATTTATCTCTTTATCTCTTTGCGGACGATGAACTCGTATATACGTTTCACAAATTAATTAAGAGCGAGCATCGTGAACCGTGTGTTCGTACATTTACATTACAAGCATAATTATCAATTCTGTATTAAACATGAGTCCTTACAATGACTTCGTTAAATAAAAGAAAGCGGTCCCACGAAATAGTATTTGGGTTCAATGCTTTAATTTCGCTTCTTTTGAAATTCGTTTAATTCGGATGTTTCTCACACTCCAACGAAGCCAATTAATTAATCTTAAAAGCAATAGTCCTTAAAAAAAATGACAAGACACTTTTTTATAGGAAGTACAATCTGTTAGCAAAGAGAAGTCTACTCAACATCGATAGATAAACATTTAATTCATTTGTTCCCAGGATATCATGTGGTGGGTTATTATGTTCGTCTCAACAAACGTCTCATTTAAAAAAATTAATTTGATTTTGATATCTCCCTCACCACAATACCTAATACCCTCAGCCGTGCCATCAATTTTTGTAAAAATATTTTTTTCGTAATTATTGTCCTTCGTGAGACATTCCACCGTTTCCGATTTACTCTAGAGAATCGATAGTATCGATACGGTATCGTTCCCATGGCCGGTGATCATCGATCGATCTTGTTCCCGCTTTCCGTGGACGTTTTGACACTCTCCAGCGTTTCCGAGACAGCGAGCGCGTTCGTGTCTCGCCTATCTCCGTGGCGGGGCTATCGCAGGGGTCGTAGGTCGCAGCTGAGCCGATGACACACACGCACACACATAATCCCCGGTAATCGGCGGCGCGGAGAAAACGATGAAAATAGATAGGGCTGGCTGGGAGGCAATACGTGGAATCCATCTCGCGAGTCGATTCTTTTCCTGATGTCGACGATTATCCCCGGTCGATTGATAAATAAAAACCATCGATCGCCTGTGGATCGCGGATAAATCAAATCCTGTCATCTTGAATTCCCATAGATTTTATAGGAATTTTTTAGTTCCCTGCTAACGCAATTAAGATTAGACTTAATAGCGGCCTAACGTTGAATCTCGTTTGTTGCCAAATTTCGGACGGCGATTAATTCAGATTGGCCGGGAAAAAGAGCTTTGGCGTAACAAAAGGCAACTCGGCGTCCCTCTTCCCGATTTCCAAAGAAATTAGAGGCGAAAGTAGATTTCACGACCGCCTTGAAAACCGCGGGACTCGAGAGCTTCAATTAACCGGGGCGAACAACAACGGATCCCCGCGCGACTGCGTTAAATACCAACTTCGTGCTCGTTTAAACTTCAAAACTCGATCATTTCACGGGACACTTTGCAGGGATAACGAGATTCGACCAACTCCCTCTTTCGCTAGGCCGCCGTTTCGCGAAGCTCCAATTTTCCACGCAGCCCCGCGACGCTTTTGTCGCGACGGCCAGGACTCGATCAATCGGTAAACAAAATAGGGAAAGGTTCAGTTTTTTGTTACAGTTAAATTCAAAACGATTTTCTTTAGCTCGAACAAAGCTACGAGAATATCGTGGGCATAGAGGGTTGATCTTGGGGCTGTGATTAGGGCATCGAATGGGATCGATCCGATCCTGACGTCGGCGAATCGTGTACCTACGAGGGAAGAAAAAAAGAAGCAGGGTCTTAGCACGCGCTAACGCAATCGTGTAATCGGCCGCAATCATTTTGATGACTGCGAATCGTCGACGATAACCGACGGAATGGAGATGATTGTCGTGTAGGCAGAACTTCTAAGTAGACCGTCGCTGATATATCGCTGCGTATATCTGTGTCAATCGGTTCGTCACGGAATCGGCGCGAGCTTTGCATGACAAACATCGTTCCACGCGAAATCGGCCATTTTTCGAAGCAACATCCCGAATTTTCCCGACATTTTTCTACGGATCGCAGTTCTCGGCGGCATTTAAATGCACCCCATATTTCGTGGCGTTGAGCCTCCGGAGACATTTTTCATCGAGAAAAAGTCTAGTATCGTCTCCCGCGCCTCCACTTTGCCCGTCTTCCTACATTTGTCAAGACCTGTTACAATGAACCGACCATTCGTTTCCAATTGTCTCTTAAAATACTTGGATGCTCAGTTCCATCGAAAGACACTTTAAATATTATTTGTCTTAAAAAATGAAGCTGGTAGCTGTTGAGAGTGATCTTGTGTTGAAGTGTTGTTGCGGAGACTATAACTTCCGAAAGCAACAGTTGGCCTCTTGCCCCTAAATGTAAATATTCTATCGTGCTCGTCGTTGCACTATGTATGAAGGTATTCTACTGCTCTGCTCGAGTAAATCGTCGTTTCCCCAACCATGAAGATAGCAGAAAACAAATATAAACATACAGACTTACATGACGAGTGGGCGTTGCAAACTACGTAAAATTTACAGATTTCTATTTTCTATTTCTATTTTCGTTTCGTTCTTTCGCGAAATCCACTTCACACAGAACAGTCCACGTTCCAAGCGCGTTCAGACAAGTTCGTTATTGGAAATGCTCGGAGGAACAAGGGCAGGGTTAATTTAATTAACAGCAGGGCTAATAATTGGTCTTCGTCGGCGATGACGTAGCGAACGATCTTGAAGAATCGCGAGCGGAATTTCACAACCTCCTCCCACAAATCGTCAGTTAACTAATGTGGGAAAGCGTCAAGGCTAATTGCCCGCATTTACACAGTAAATCGCCCGTCGCATTAGCGTCCATCTTGATGCACGCGTTGAAACCAGTGGCATTTCCGTTGACCACGCGTTCAGCAGATGCTATCGCGAACGGACACGTGGAAACCAACAGGTATTCGCGATTGCGCGTTACTTGCAAGACAATTGCCAACCGGAGACGAATTAAATAATATCAACGCGAAAGGTTAATTAGAGAGACGAACATCGTCGTTCCAAAATTTTCGTCCGTCTCACCGATTTATCGCCAGTCCTGCTGGTTTGCGTAACCGGGGGCTCGTTAAATGTTTATCTGATGCATGGCTGGATCGCAGCTTTCAACCGAGCGAAACGGATCGAGGGAAGTCTCTGTGCAGATCCGAGCTATCGGGACGCGATCTTGATGAATGAAGACGTTCGAATACGCGGATGCTCGTCGCGTATCTTCCCGATCGAACCTCGGTCCTCGAGTCGTTAACGAGTTTCCCTCAATTATTGATACACTGCATATATCGAAATGGAATGATTATTAGCCAAATAAAAACGAGAAAGCAAAATGTGCACGGTGGAAGTTCATCAAACAGGGTGAAAGGGCGAGATTCAGTAGTCTGTCAATTAAATTTTAGGTTCTTGTAAAAAGAAATTGTTGAACTTATAAATTGAATTTTAAATTAAATTTGAACCTTATGCTAACGCGATAAACAGATTTAAAAAAAAACAAACATCCGGCTGTTTGGTGCATTAAACGTGCATGACCTCGGTGTCGGGAGGAGTACGCGTCATCGACGACGCGTCGATGATTCGGCACGGTGATTGAATTATTGACCGTGTCGATGAATGGAGCCGAGAGGCATAATCGCGTCAAAGCACGTGGTCGACGTTTACGAGGCGGAACGCACGTATTTCAAGATCGAAATCTCGAGGCTTGACCTTTCTTCCATAGGTGCTTAACGTTGCAACGCTAATCTTTTAACATTTTTGTTTCGAAATTAGTTTTACATATATTAATTACAGTAATCTGAAGTTTATTATTTCGCGTTCCAGTACAATGTTGCGATACCACGGTGCAATATTAAAAATAACGAATTAACCATGCAAGTATTGTGTAGCAGTATTTTCGAGACTAGAACGAAACTCTACTCGGTCACACGCGACGATATCGAGGCTGACACGCTACCCGTACGAGATCGACTAATTTGACCAATGAAAAGCAGGACGTAGTGTTTAATTGGTCACGATTAACTGTATACGAATCAAGTTTTATTAAAACACGAGACCACTCAAAAGTTGGACGTAAGAATACGAACGTACGTCTTGCCTACCAGTTGGAAGAAAATTTCCGAAAAAATACAATTGCGTTACGCGCGGGTCAAGCTTATGACATGACTACTTTTCTATTACCCTTGACCCTAACCTAAGCCTTAACCCCTTGGAAAGAACTCTTATGCTTGATAGGAATTCTCAAGAGTGAAACTCAAACTATCCTGCGGGCACATTGAGCTTTATCTTTTTTAACAAATTTCAATTTTAAGTGTGATCGTCAAAGACGAATTGCCCGCGAAAATTAGAAGTCGCGGGACGTTAATTGGCTCGACCTCGTCGCGCATTTCCCTTCGTTTTTTTTCAATGCTGCACTTTTAATGGAAACATGACGCTGCGTGCCATGAGATCATGCACCTTGGTTGGCTCGGATCAATTAGAACGAAGATTCCCCCGGATACGTAGCTGCAATCAACGTTCATTCACGTTAGCTAGACGTCGAATCGGTTCGTGGAACTAGTGAGATCATCGCGTCCTGCGGGACGTCTCTAATCTGATCCGTGTTTGCGCACCGTGACTCAAAACTCTTAACGCGTAGGCCTAACCTTGGCTGGCCGATTTCCCGAAAATCATTGTGGCCAAGGCTAGATAAAATCGAGGAAATCTTATCGCTTCCGCGTTTTCCACGCATCGTGCGCGAAGATCGAGCTCTTTCCGCGAATTCCGAGGCTTTGTCTCGAGCAGAGACGGGACAAAGTTCTTGTTCGAAAATTTCCAGCAACGAAGAAACGATAAACGATCGTCCATCCCGCTACTCGTTGAATAAAAATAGAAACTTAAATATCTCGCAATGTACGGATGCAAAGTTAACCCTTTTGGACTTGTCTATGTCACGAATGAGTTGCTCTACGTTTGGTTTATTCAAAATTTCTGTCCGCGTAAGGACTTTCCCTTTCCCGGATCCACGAGACGCGAGAAACACAAACCGTGCGTCGACCCAAGCGCAATTAAGCGATTGCGCGCCGGCTGCGGAGCCGTTTGACCGTCATCGCGGACAATGAATTCGTGTCATGCCAGAAGATGACGGCAGATTAGACCACGAGCCGAATTAAGGGGATGACCGAATGTCCCCCCGGCTTTTCTTCGCTCAGCGCGAATTAATATTAACGAAGGAATTACTCTGCCACGCCAACGTGGCGGTCTTTTCAGCGAGCGCGTCGCGCTTCAATCTTTTTCACGCGACTCGATCGGGACACGGGCTTTTAGGCTCTTCTCTCAGCTAAACGACGGTGACAGCATTGAACAGTATTACGGCTACACCTAGGCGAATACCGTATACGGAGTTAGCTAAACATCTTGAATACAAAAGAATTGTTCTATACCAAGGGAGAAGGAAAACTTCGTCCCACCGAAGATCGAGTTTCGAGCACTTTGGCGAGGCATTGTAGGCATGAAAGCGGCCTTACGCGACGAGTTTACGTTAGGGGAGGAGAAAACACGTTTCCTCTCGCGACGTTGTCTTAATTTAAAACGTTAAATAAACGATCGCGCGGCCGAAGAACGTCCCCTTTCCCCGCGAGTCGCGTAAATAGAGGCACGCGCGCAACGTGTTTATACAGTTCGCGCGCTGGTAGAGTAAATGCGCCGCGGCAACGTTCAAACCATCCCAGCGCGGCTCTTCCCGCGGTTTCACCGTGTATTTTTGTGAGCACCGAAATTAAACACGGCCGTATACTGGCCAACGCTGTCCGATGGAAATTACTCGCCGCCGCGGATAAAAATAACAATTTTTCGGCGAGAATCGCGTCCTGAAGTTATTTTTCGAGTAATCGAAAAATATTCTTCGCCCCACCCCCAGATTTATTTGTGGTCCAATAAATTCTGGCGTCGCTTCTTTGAACACGAAGACACGTAAGTTAGTATTGTGTCGCGCGAGTCCAAAGGAATGGAGCATTCCAAATGCCAATACAATATCTTTACATTCTAAAAATATATTGCGCTTGATATGCAACGTGATTCTCAACCCCTGAACTCAGCTTCTTTAAGGACAAACTATTAAAAAAATTCAACCTGATATTGATCTTATCACGACATTGTCGTATTATATAATTACGTAATTTAATAACGAAGCTCGGAATCGCAGTAGTAAACCACGAGACCGAGCAATTTGACCAATGAAAAACGTGACACAACGAGCCTGACATAGGTCACGAACTGTCTACGAGTCGAGTTTTCCTCCCGCGAAAATAGTTCCTCTCTTGATAAAACGTTCTACCGTAATGGTCGAAATTAATTACAATCGTGGCAATTTAAACCTCCCGGGGCCTTGGAACAAACGAGAATTAAAACTGTCGTTTGCTATCCATCGATGTCAGAGTTGACAACGGTTTGAAATAGTCGAGCGAAATCGTTTCTACTCACGAAAATGTAGTTGTAAATTTTGTCATAGAAGGCGATCGGTGTCTTCAGTGTGACCTCCGCGGAAACTAGCAATTCGTTGACGTTGCTCTGCAGGATCGAGGTGCCGGGGGTCGCGTAAGGGTACAGGTCGCTCTTGGATAACGCCGCGGCGAAGGGCACGAGCAGGGCCACGACGGCCGCCAGCCACAAAACGCTGAAACGCGCGCGACGAGTCATTCTCTCGGACTGCCTTCACGCTACTGTCGATCCGCGCGTCCACGAGCCGTCGTCTTGCCGCCCCCTAATCGCCTTTACCCGCTCATCCTCTCTTCTTTCGAACCCACGAAACGCTCGTCTGCTGGCTCCCGTGCCTCCGATAATTTCAAGCTCGAAACCCCCACCCTGGACCACACGAATCGCCTCCGAGAGGGCTCGTGCAACTATCCCGCCGATCGCTTTTCGCGCGGACGCCAGACGTCGCGACACCGGACTCCAGTCACGCCTTCTCGTCGATAATTCATTTATTCGTATTTTGAAAATGAATAAAAATATTGACACGATCGAGAAACAGCCAAATATTTTCACTGCAGGCGGTGCGTAAAAAAGTGTTTACAGTTTCGAGCGTCGTTAAATTGAATAAGAAATCGTCGCTGGAGATAGATCGGTAATTGAACTTCGACTGGTCAGCCTCCGCGGCGATAATAATAATGTGGCTGCGTAAAGAATCGAATTTAAATAATATTACGATTAATTGTTATTGTATCGTAGTAAAGTGATTATGGAATAATACGGAATACTAGCGAGAACGTTACGCCGCGTCTATTTTTATACCATAAGAAGTTATCTGTTATCTGTTATGCGTAATACAATCGACTCGGCGGCGCGCGTACAGAGTCGATTGACTCAATTGCACCTTCGATCCATTCTAATGCCAAGGTCTCTGGGATCATGAGGCAGCGTAATTTTCACGGGTACATTTTTTCAATTTAATTGCGGCTATAATCAGCTTCCGTGTGCAACCGGTGCAATTGAGATCCAAGGTCGGTCTACTTAGCATTCCGAGCCTACGCCGAACGATCTTAAAGATTCAACGATTATTGGGCCGTCTGATTTAAATGCCCCCAGATACGACACCTCCAATGAAAATTTATTTCGTTCCGTCATTTACGAGAGAACATCGGAGTAATTTGTTTCTTTCGAACGTTGCATAAATTAGCCTCGAGACATATTAGTCGCGATTATTAGTATGCTGGCAAATGGCACCTCGGGGTAGAAGTGACTTTCACAGATAGATGACGTAAATAGTGCTCGTACAATTTATCCGAATCTGCTTGTCGAGGCGAAGTGTATTTTGAGCACAAGTCACGCAGCTTTGGACGTGGAAGCTATGTGCTTGGCACGTACCTTTTCGGAAGTGATCTTATTCCTTCGTCAGCTCTATTATAAGCTCTGTGCGATAGTCGTCAATTGTCAGAATTGAACAGTAAAAATAAGTGCATTACTTTGAAATTGTCAAGATATTTCAAATCGAAGAAATGCAATTTCCTCAAGGAGAACTTTTACGTAAGAAAATGTTACGCGCGCGAGCAGATCATTCCGAAGCGATATATCGAAAGGAAATGAAATCAGGCAATTAGTAGCAAAGACAATTATACATTCAACCTCGTTTGCAGATGTAGTTAACTAAGATCCGGTAAACGAAACAATCGTCTTGCGAGACCTCGCGTTGGTTGTCTTATTCAACAGTTTCGATTCATTCTTTCACCCGGAATCATCCCTATCCGATGCACCCTGCACGGATTGAGCAAATCTTCCGAAAATGGTCGAGTTTTCAAGTTTCCAAAGGGTGCATCGTTCCTTCGAAATGAACACAGGCATGGTGCCAGAGGCCCAGAAGGCTCGAACATCCACGAAAATCATTGTTCCTCTTCCGCATCGTTAGCGCACATCCGTGCCTCGTTGTTTCCCGTCTAATTACAGTCGCGTTCTTACCTGCGCCGTTGCATTCAATCTCTACCATTCGTTTTCCCGCAATTACACCGGGCTTGGTCGTGGCTCCTTGCGCCGGTGCTCATTTTCTCTCCGAACAACATTACGACAGATTAATGCGAATCATTATTATTAAGTACTGAAAACTTTTCGCGAGATGCGTTACACCTTAAAAGACGAGCTCTACTTCGAATTACCCGAAATCGATTCTTTTTCTGCGGAACAACAACGAAGTTATTCTTTTCTCAAATTAGAAATTGTGCCAGCCTTGATTAGAAATCCCTATACTAGTTAGGGGTTGAATTGAACACGATTCTTGGTACACCGTTATTCGCAGATGAAAATTTAGATCGAGGAATTGTTGGAAACTCGCAAGAAAATTCATAGGAATGCACGAGCGCGAGTTGTCAGCCGTGGAATGACGGTCAGTCGCGTGCAAACGGAGGTGGACCTACATTCGGCGTCTACGCTGTCTGGCGCGGCGTAGAACGTTCCGATAAATTGTCTGTGGAATTCGTCAGCGGCATCTGTCCCTCCCTCGTGCGCCGTTTTTGCCGCGTCTCCGCGGAACGGAATTGAAGACGGGAATTCTGGGGACAGGGAACGGAGACGGTAGCGCGGAATACCGAACGCGCTCGCTACACGTTGTAAATTGATCTTTATTACAAGAAATTACGTGACTAATTTGTACATATAAAATATAAATATGGTACAAGTACTATGGTACAGTAGACGCTTGCGTGTGGTACATTCTGTCTTATTGTGCGAGCGCGCGCGCTCCTGTGTCTGTGTATACGCTTTATTCTTTCAGCGGGATTGCGGAGGTCGGTTATTTTCTTAGTCGATAACTTACTATTGGCGCTAGTACTCGTTAATCGTTGCTAATTTGTATTTGCGGCAGACGGAGTGACGACGCTTTTTAACTCGAACGGAAACGAGGGGGCTGGAGAAGGGTACAAAGGAACACAAATCGTTCGGGATAACTCTAGACGCGGAAATCGAGTCTTTCTAGGGCAGCCTGGAAGAAGATGGCGCCTGGAAGATGTCGACGGGGAAAGAGAGGGTTCGCGAAACGAATCGGAGGGAAAGGGGGGTGGACCGTGGTACGCGATAGCGGGTCAAGAACAGTCTAAAACACGGACGAATAGCGTACGGGTTCCTTTAACAACGGACAACGATACAGGAAACTCGGCTTAGATCGTTTGTTCCGGTAGCTTCGAGAACGGTTCTCTGGAATAACGGGGATCGGCGGTGCTGCTCGTTGAGCGTTCTCGAGAACGTAACCAGTCTAAATCGTTAGATCGCGCGTCCGACATGCCATTGACGTAACGATTTGTCGTACAAACGTCTCTCGCGTCGAGTCGCAGCGATAATAGTATGCCAGCTCCGTACAGGGGACCCACAGACGTAACGATTCTTCATACAATAATTTGTACAATTATCGTTGATACGATTGTTTGAACGATAAGTGTAAAGTGTGGGGGGTTGTCGCGCAACCTGTTGCGGGACACGGCCATATTGGATTCAAGTACAGCTCTGTTACACGAGTATCGCTACAACTCGATCGAATCTTCGTGGAATTATTCGTCTATATTTTCTAATATTGCTATACAGTACGTCCACGTGAGAAATGAAAATTTCTGGACATTTGATTAGGTAAATTTCAATGGATTTAAAATGAGGTTCTGTTTATTGGTTTTGAATTCACTGAATTTTTTACTCGTTGGATGGACTCTATTTTGGAGAACGCTATTGTAGAACAACCCTACACATTTTATAATCGTTGAGCAGTCGAATCAATTTCCATGGACCCAACCATCACCAACCGCAATAAGTATAAAAAGGAATTAAGCTCGTAGACTGGCAGTTTCGGAGTTCGCGATTAAAACTATTCTTAAAAACCATTCAGACAAGTCCTACCAAGAATCACTTTCGCCTCTGTACTTCACACAAAGAATCTCTTAATCATCGCGAACGGTTTCACGAATTTCTATCGTTTATCAAACCACCAGTACACATTTTGTACAACCACACGCATTTTATAATAATCAACACTCGTATCGTATTTGTCAACTACAGATCGTACCGACCAAAATTCGACCATTTTTAACACCTATTCCAGGGATCTATTCGGTTGTAAAATTAATTCTACAAGAAAAATCGTTACGTCCGTGGCCCTCGGAAGATGAATCCTTGGTAGAATCCGAGCGAAAATTACTCGACATTGTCCACATTCTACTTACTCATGGTAGCAGGTTCTTTTTAACCCCAGACTTTCTTTCCCCCGTTTATAAACGCGATACGTAGTCGCGGAACGAAGGCAACTCGGCCAGAACGACGGGTGGTTTTCATCGATTCGTATCAGAACGCTGGAATCTCTCTATTTCTGCTGCGCATTACCGCCATCCCCGATTTATTTTCATCCCGTCTATTTTCATTCTCTCCGACTCCTTTCCTCCCTCCCACTAACTCTACGCCCACGTCTTCACGACGCGTGATTCTCACGTTTAAACCCTGCATACACTCTCTTCTCCCTTTCCTTTCGACACGATCATATTTTCTCTCTGTCTCGCGCTCAGACATACGTATATACACAACATCGCTCGTTCTCCTATTCTCCAGGTTTTCATCGCGTCCTCCATTTACCAGAGAGCTCTCTTGCGTACCGTACACGAACCTTTTTACGAATTACGAATACGTTTTTACTATTGAAAAGTAACTCTCTCGCTCTCTCTCTCTCTCCAGGCCGTTTTTCTCGGTTACTCTTGCGCTCGTTGCACCTTTCGTTCACTCTCTCTCTTTCTCGCGCATTCCCATCGGTTCTCTCATCTCTCTAAGTGAATTACAGAGCCCTACGAAGTGCGGTAACTGTTGATAACGATTAAAGCTACGATAATATCTTGAGTTAATGTGCGTGCATTAAATACAATGGTTACGACGCGTTTCATCGACTCTTTCATCCATCGTCCTCCTCTCGTCTTAATCATAAATTCGCGTTTGCTTTTCATTTTGGCAGCCGTGTGGATAACCTTCGTGCTCTTTCTCTCATTTTTCTCATTCGCTCGAATTTGCACGACGCACCGTTTAAATTACCACGGGAGTCTAACGGAATCTCTTCGCGTCGAATTTCGATTCTGAATTCGTCGATCGACAACCAGGACGTTCATCCCCCCAAACGACGAAATTTTAATTGTAATATTCGTTCTTCGTCGTTTCCACTCTTTCGCAACTGTACGCGTCGGTGCACGAATTCGGCGTCGGACGTCGGCGTTTCCAATACGACGGACTATTTCCTACTTTTTGGCCGCTGTTCCCCGGAACCTTGGCCCGACGCGCGAAAAACGACTCCGTTAATTTCTCTAAATGGTGACACCGACGCGCGATCGGTACACAAAAGAAGTAAATGCAGCACCAACTCGTACGCTAAATTATTTAAGTCAACAAGTATTCGACGTTCCGCGCCACTTCCGGGCCAACAATCGTAAAGGTTCCATTGCACGACCTTTAGTAGCACGATCGTCCAACGCGAACGACGCTTTCCTCGTGAAATGAAAAAAAAAGTCGAAAGCTTCCTTTTTATTATCGATTACACGTGTAACAATAGCGACGACGTACGACGACGATGACGACGATATAACTATGTCATTTTAACAACTATTGGACGGAGTCGAGCGACATCGTGACACCGATTATTCTCTTCAATCTTCCCCATCTCTCATCATCAGCGACCTCGCTCGTCTCGTTTCTAATCGTATTGGCGATTTTTTCACGATCAGCACGCTGTCGAGCACGCTGATCCGAGTCTAGGTTAGGTGATCCGAATTCCAGACAACGGATCGACCCGTCGTGTGCACTGCTGCCGGGGACAGGAGTCGAAACAGGTAACCAGCAGGACGTGGCTCTTGCAGGCTTCCACTCGCTTCTGCAGGATGTACGTCTCCACCTCGAGGGCCTCCAAGAACGATGGATCTCGCCAGTCCATGCACTCTTCCACGTGAACTGCAATCAGGAAACGGGTCTCCTTGTACTTTAGCTATTCGATGTTCCTTATCGTTTACGATGGTAGTTTTATCTTTAAAATTGCCGGGGAATACCACTGTCAAAAGTAACTTGAGATTCGTTCCAAAAGTCTATAGTAATTGACGAATACCAGTTCCAATACAAAAATCTGCCATCGAGATCTCTTTTTATGGGACAAGAACGAGCGCAAAAGAGGAATGAGACGGTAATGCGATAGGAAATATCATAGATCAATTGAGTGATTATCGTGTCTGTCGCAGTTATAATTTTCTACTGGTTTTTCAAGAGATCCTGAGCACTAGTTAGCACGTAATCTGCCACGGTACAGTTGCATGAAATTATTTCCGACGCCAGTATTCCCACATTTCTTTTACTTCGTTTTAATATTTCCTTCTCTAACGCAAACTGTTTCTATTCTCGTCGGAGACATTCTCTTCTGAATTAGAAACGACACTTAAACCATATTAATAATATCGTGAATATTGTAACAAATATATTTACGAAAATTATTTCCTTCGATTACGATAGCATTAGAATGATGTGTTCTTGCAATTTCAAATCATTTTCGAAAAATATGTCATTTGAAAGAGCGCAGAAGTAGAAATGAATACTCACGATCGTAGCTCCAGCGGGTGTCGGGCACCATCAGGCGCTTCTTGGCGTTACGCAGCTCGAGCCTAAGAAGGCGCTGGCGTAGTCGCAGGTTGAGTATCCTGGACATCGTGCCACGTGGATCCGAGCGCAACTGCGCGCGCCTGTCCAGGATGTCCACGTCCTCGCTTGTGTACACGAGTATCCCCGGCACCGCGGACGGCGCCTGTGGCAGACGGGCCCGGTACTGGGCCCGTGACCGGACCCCGCACCCTGCCACCCGCTGTTCCACCGCTGAAACACCCGCACAACGTCGAGGTTAGAACCCCCAGTGCGCCACCTGAGGAGAACCACCGTACGGAGGGACCATTTTAGAGGGTTTACATATCATTTGCACTGGGCTGTTTGGGAGCTACCTCGTTTACAAGTCTAGATAACTTCTCTACCAATTGTTATGGGGCATGCATTACTCTGAAGGGAGGGAATCAGTCGATAATCGATCCTGGATCAGTGACATTGCTTTGCAAGTTTCGTTGGTTATTTTTGACCATAGAAATTTGATGGGAAGGTTCAAGTTTCCTCTGAAAGGGCTCTACCATAAATTTGAATATCCCCCCAAACTTCTGATCGCGTCACAGTCCAGGATCTTCGATTTTCTAAGCTAGCTCGCAAACTGTGCTCGCCTTGGTCGTTCGCGGATCGAGACGACTTATTAATTTCACAACCCGTGCGTAATTTTTCTCTTTGCCGTTATTAAAGAAAAGACAGCCTTTGTGTCGGTCGAGAAAGTTTTATCCCGTCGGAACGAGCCGGATGCTCGGACGTACCGTAGCAGTTCTAAAGCTGTATCAACGACATGCATCAGCGACGATGTTGATAATTGCATTCCCGTTAACTGCGCGGAGCTTGAAAGGGGAACGTTAAAAGAATATGCGATTAAAACGCGTAAAAAAAGGATCGTGCCGGAGTTCCGTATTGAAAATAATTCCGGAAGAACTTTTGTGGTACGGTAACATCGTCGATACGGTAATCGATCGCGCGGAAACTTAATTATCAATTAGTTATTTCGTTCGCTAATTGGACCGTTTTCTCGAACTTGGATTTCCGGGCCGAGCGTTATTTGCTTCTGGTTAAAAAGAGCGTTTCTCGATCTACTCGGAATACGTTTCAATACGCGGGACGAACTTCCGTTACCTTGATGTTCCTGTAGCGCGCTGGTCTGTCTCGAGGAATCGCTGGCGATACTGCTGGTCTCGCTATCTCTGACGATGCTGTCGTAGCCAGAACTTTCGGCGCGATGCCTGGATAACGTGGCTGGCGAGAGTTTCGCTGCCCGTGGCGTGGAATCCGCGCCAGAATCGTAGCCTTCCTTGTTCAGACCCAACGAAGAACCCAAACTGGTCATTTTGCGTTGCATTCGACCCGAGGACGGTGCTGGCGATGGAATAGACAGCTGCAGCGGTGCTGTGGCTGCAAGTTAAAGTTTTCGTGACGCTCTTCCCTAGAATGCTAACTTAACTTCGATAAAAACAAGATCTTCTTCTATTAAACTTCACTCGATTCGAAGGGGGAAAAAATTTCCTAAATACCTTGAATCTTGATATCGTCTTCGATGTCGGATTTCCCAGTGACGGTCCTCTCGGGCCTCTCGGCCGCGGTGAACAGTTTCTTCGCCTCCACGTACTCTTCTTCAGGGTCCGAACCCGAGGCTCCGTTCCCCGGTAGCCTCTCCACTTCCTCTTTGAGATTAGGGTTCGAGGCGCCATCGGGATGCCTCAAACTAGAGATATTGCAGTCGCCTAGCTTGCCACAGTATCTCCTGGGGCTGGCTATGTGCGCCATGCTGTTAGGGTACCAATACGAGGCGGTGGCCGGTCTCGTCATGCTTTGGCGACAGTTGTCGCAGATCTTCTCCTGGTCGGATTTCCCTGCGATGTACGCGGGCTCGCTGTAGATGCTGCCGTGATTGCTCGCATTGTCGTTGAACATCACGTCCGAAAGGGACAAGGACTGACAGCGCGACGGCGGACGGAAGACGGCGGCGGCTGGAATTTGTCCTGCATTAATGTTATACCTGTTGTAGACCAACGCTGTAGCCCAACAAGACACGCTCAACTTTAGTCAGTCAAGGGTCGTAGCAAAACTAAACTTCTGATTATTAATTTCACCTATGCACGCCCCCCAGGGAACAGAGGAATGGACCTTTCAGCGAAGTAAACAAGTGGAAACTTACATGGAACGTCTCTGACATTGACGTTGGAGTTCTCCCTCTGGTAGGTCACAGAGTTGGAGACATTGGCGAGGGCGAGCTTGCTCTGATAGAGCTCGTGGAGCCGGGCCAACTGGTCGAACTTGTGCCTGGTTTCCTGCTCCAGGAAGTCCTCGTGGTCGAAGTATGGCCTCGGCAGCACTCCCATGCAACCCGGAGGCGGATACTGAGGCCTGTAGCGGTCCGTGTCCGACATCACCGACATCGAGTCTGGAAATTGACATACTTTTTGTTCTCTCGTCGTGTCCCCGGATGTTTCTCCGTCGAGGACGAAAGAAGTGGACAGATAAGATGGAAGAGAAAAAAGGAGCGCGTTTAACCGAGACGACCGCCTCTTTCGACCATAGTTCGAAGACGGAAAGTATTGACGAGTAATTATATCGAGCCGCTTCTGCTTTCCTTCCCTTTCTTTTGCCTGGTCGCGATCCCCGTCTCGTTCCCTTGCTCCTACAATACGATTGTTTTCCATCGGGCGCGCTATTACTGAGCTGGAAGGATCTAAGAACCGACTCTCCGGGAGAACAATCTCCGAAGGCATCCGTTCGAGTGCACTCGGAGTGAAGAGGAAAGGGGAATGACAGGTTGGTTCTGCGGGGAAACAGGATGCACTATAAACGCCACGAAAAATTGTCGAAGAGAATCCCAGAGTATTTTCTTGGTTACGATCTAGATGCAAAGTCGAATCCCTCGAATCTGCCTCGACACAGTTCGTTGCCCCGATTAGAATCGATCGAAACGAGAATCGTACGCGTTACTTACCGGTGAAAGTCGAGACTACGGTGAGATTCTCTTGGCTGAGGATTCTCAAGGGATGCTCCTCCTGGTCGCTCTCAGGCAAGGGATTCTCTCCCATGCACAACGCGATGTCTTCCTCCGTGACTTGGAGGCACGAGTCCTGCATCGGGACAGGCTCCAAGTCCTCGACCTCGACGATCTCTAGGATCTCGTCCTCGGAAGACAAAGAGTGTCTGGACGGTAGCACGATGTCCTTGTGCGAGAGGTTCAGACTCTCCATCGAAACTTCTCTGCTAACTCCGTTGCTCAGAGGCTCTATGAGAGGCAACGGAGGCGGCACGACGATTTCCTCGTCGTCGTCTTCGTCCTCCTGTAGGTCCAACTTCCCTTTGTCCATGCTATCGTCCATGATCGGACTGGCCGTCAAATCCAAGCCAGAGTCGGTGTTGGATTTGACGTTCAACAGATTCAGCTTGACGCCCAGCTTCTCGGTGATGTCCTCGATCTCGTTAGCCTTCAGACTGTCGCTCTCCGCCGTGGACAGCGACGTGTCGTCGTCGTCCATGCCGCCACAGGTCTTGAAGGTCGTCAGCTCCTTAAACTGCGACGACTGACCGGACAGCTTGGACGACTCGATCCTGGCAGTGACGTGTTTGCTCCTCTGAATCTGTGACGATTGGTTCTCGACCCACTTCCTGATCATGCTCTTCTTGTGACTGTCCATGAACCCATAGCCCGAAGAGTGTTGTTGCTGGGCGTGCATCTGCAACGTGGGTGGACTAGTGACTTGCATGGGCCCGTCTATCCAGGTCTCTCTTTTGTGATGAGGATCCTTCAGCATGTGTCTAGCTTCCGCGACCTTCGACTTGGAGATCCTAGGGCCGTCTATCCACTGCTCGTCGGAACCCCCGCTGGGCGCCGCGACAGGTATCATCTTGCTTCCGGGCGAGTCGTTCGCCTTCGAAGACGATACCTTGGTCGCGGTGCACTTCCTGGCAGGGCTAGCCTTGGGCGTAGCGGTGTGTGCCGGGGACGTTTGCTTCGAGGCGGTTTGCGTCAACGCCTTCACCGCCTTCGTCGATTTGTGCACCGGGCTGCGCTCCTCCGGGATCTTACAGGGTCTCTCGGCCGCCGATCCGCGCAAAGCTTTCCCCATGGCGCAGCGATTGTCCCCCGAGTTCAAACTCGGTATGTAAACCGGAGGATGCTCGCCGTCGGTCGCGTCGTCGGTACTAGGCCCCACGTAGATCACAGTGTCCGCGGACAGATCGCTGGAACTCGGATCGCACTCGCTGGTTTGCCTAGCCGCTTCCTCCCCCGAACTCCCCCCGCTCCCCGTCCCCTGGGTTCCGCCCCCGACGAACTTGATCTTCCTCCGCCTCATCCGGTGGATCCTGGACGCCAGTTGCACGGTGGTTAACGTCTCCGTGTAGTGCTGAGCGTTCGGGGACACGTGGGCGATCATCGCCGCGTGACACGTCAACGAGCCGAGACACTCCTTCAGTAATTGGGTTAGCTTGTGCTCCTTGTACGGCAGATGCTTCTGCCCGTTGAAGATCGCTAGCAAGATATTACCTAGCCCGGACAGGGGGATGCCGCCCGACGACTTGCCGCGATCCGAATTGCCGAGGTCCATTAAGTGGAGTCTGCTTCTGCCGCCAGCAACTGCGGAATTAAGAAAATCGAGAATCGTTACTCGCCTCGCTGCGTGAGGTGGAGCAGCGTATGGGGGTGGGATAGAAACGTTCAATTTACGAATCGCGCCTGTTAAGTTGCATTATCTGCGGTTAAATATGAAGGCAGTAATTTTATCGAGTACCTTTGAGAGGTAATTAATTTTCAAATGGGGAGCGCGAATTGTCTACGGACTGTACATCCACTAGAAACGGCGAGGTTCTATGAGGAGCGTTTCGACGTTTGGCAAAGTGTCGAGGACAAATGTGCTTTACGAGTACGGACTACGGGGAATTCGTTTCGGAAGGGAAGACAAAGGCTCACCTCCTCCTTTGCCCGCGACACTGTACTGATAAACGTGGAGGGTGTAGAGCATGTGCGCGTCGCCGTCCTCTCGTTGGCGGCCAGCGACCGCCGCGTCCAAGTAGAACGCGGCACGCTCCGCAGTCGGTGCACGAAGCTCGCTGTGCTGTTGCAGTTGCAAGCTTCCGAACAATGGATCGTCCCTCAAGTAAACGGCCGGTGACTGCTCGGAATCTGGCGAACAAAAAGCCATAACAAATCATCTTCGGTGAACGTACGCAGTAAAACGGGGAAATATATCTCGCGGAATGTCTCTGTTTATTGTTTCCTTATGTTTCACTTAAACGGTGAAGCTAAAACAGATTTTGCGTCGCTGTCTTTGCGTATCTGGCTCGATGAACCGAACACCTTACGAACCCGACAAACGATCATATTCTTTCAATTCCTTTGATTTCTCTTCCGATAGACTGGATAGAATCGACGCTGGAAAGTAACGCGGCGAAAGAGGATATCGTAGTCCGGCACTTTTGGAAAATCAATTTTCCTTTTCTCGCATTTTATATAGTCTGGGGATAAAAATATGCGCGTAAAAGGTTTTACGACAATTCGTAAAAGTAACAGGGCCATAAGCGTTTTAACGCACGGGTATCAAATATAGTACATTGGGGGGTGGGGTGGTAACAATGAGACTTCACGATTTTTATCGAAAGAGAATAAAGGAAATGCAATTTGGCGAGCACGTTGAAAAGATGGATTAGGGCATTTGATAGAAGGTTAATAATTTTATCAGCTCCTAGTTTCCTATTTTGTCAGGAAAACCTCTTTCGTAAAATCCATAAAATGAGAGCCCATTTCCCATAGATACAATCTAATAAACATACATTCTGTTCCAGACAATGTAAAAATTTTGTTAAATTCGCAAAGGAGTAATCCTGTTTTCTTTATTAACATTTTTAATATTCTCCGTTTTATCAAAGCGCCTGCAGCAAAAAAACACAGTTACCTCCGCGTAAAGCCAGCTCCGGGCTTTACTACACCGTTGGCTAAATGTTCTTGGGGGATCTCGACCCGGGGAATGTAATAAACGTTTTTCCTCTTTCCCTCTGTCCCCCAAGAACCACGGATACGTGGCCACGCGAGATCAAACATAGCGTTCTATTCGCGAATCTGGACCGAACATAAGACGCGTAAGTCACGTCCATTTTCCGGCTCGTCATTCGATTCCATTATCTCGCTGAGAAATAATATCCAGCGAAGGAAGAATGCGGTGATGCAGGTGGCCAGCAGCCAGGGCCATAAATCGACCACGCCTAGCCTCGGCATATCCGCGGGAACGTCTCAATGTGAATTACGACGTCGATAAAACATCGAAAGATACGCGATAGGAGATATCACGGGCGTGTTATCAGGGGCTATCACTGACTGGTTCGCGTGTATCGATGATCGCGAATAATCAGCGTAATGCGGAACGTAGCTGTAAACAGTGATCAAATCGAAAGCACTGTTACAGCCTCGTTGAGTCTTAGATCGAAATCTAAAGGGTTGATTTTATCTATCGAACTAAGAGGAAATTAAGGAACACCGTGTCGATGATATACGCAATCTATATTTAAATAGTTTCAAACTTAATTTAGTCGTATTCGGGCACGAAGATTCCAGCTTGCAAAGTTTCGGACAGTCCGTAAGACTCGACGACGTCTTCCTCCAACGTTAAATTTTTAATGGAGACATTTTACTCGAAGAAATTTAGAGTCTCGGGTTGATGGGACGCACCATTCCAAGGTTGCACAAACTGACAAACCCTCTGCGTCGCCTGCAGGCGAGACTGCTTTTCATTTGCAAACACTTGAACGTACAGAAAAACGAAGAAAATGGAAAGCTCGGAGGATGGCGTCTCTACAAAAGATTTTCCAAGAAAAAAAAATTCTCCAAGAACCGTGGATAAAGGAGCAAGTCGTTCGAAGATTAAGCAAAGATTAAGAAACCTGTGGACCTTCCACTTCTGTGGACCAGAATTTTATTGTCCCACCCTTGCACGCGCGGCGACGATTTTCGAAACGTGCCGTAATAATACGCGCGCCATCTGATCGGCTCGTAAACCAGCGTTCGCGTGTTTTATGTACAGTTTCTCGTTCCTAACGTATTGCCCGCGCCTTGGAAAAAGGCTTTCGATGCGAAACGACGACAGAGAAATAATAACCGAAGATAACGATCGTTATTATGTGTCTATCGCCGTACGACGCGAGACACATAAAAATCCTGCTCGTTTTCGCTAGGACGGTCGCGAGATTTCTTGAAATTCGCGAACCTTGCGAAAACAATCTCTCGAGGATCGTTTCAGAATTTTTATAGTTTAGAATCTGCTTCGTTTTAGTTTTCCCGGGAACACCAGAACCTCTCAGAAATTGATTTTCGTTAGTTTTAGTTTCGAATTATATTCTTTTTAATATAATACGTCTATATCCAAACAAAATAAGCTAGTTAGGATTGCGTTGCAACAGATTTCGTTTCTGCGTCTCGTTTGCTCTCGTCTAGGAATTGCAATACGAGGATCTGAGAGGGGTTTTACGGATTACAACCATAAACCAGTGTCGATTGAAAATTTTATCGAGTTACCGGTAATTGAAAAGGTCGGTGAATGTGCAATCCCTCCTCTGCAATCGCCTATCGTCACTGACGCTACAATCGTCGAGCGTCGTTTCGAGCGATACGACGTTTAGATAATACCCTCCATAAATTGCCAATTAGCGTTTTACTGCTCCGCGAGACGCGATCTTGGCTATTGTAGCGCAGCTACCGACGTCGTAAAGGACGGAGTATGTAGCGATCGAGGACGTAGACGATAGTTTATTCCAGTTAGTCGTTGCTCGTCGACCCGCGGTGTCCGATGTCTTCCACGACTTTACAACGTTCTTTCAGCGTTCGAACGAGCTCTGAATTTCTAAAAATTACGTTCTACGAACTCGTTTGACCCTGCTGTAATCTACCATTTTATCCTATATTTTTCAATGGGCTAATAGCCACTTTAAATACGTCCATTCCCGAGGGGACACAGCGCGAGGCGTCTCGAATTCTCATCGAAAATAAACCGACACGTGTTTCAGCGATTTCCCCTTTGATATAGAAAATACGAGCGTTTGGAATTATGCGCGCTGCGTAGCGGAGCGTATCAGACGTGACTGGAAAACTCTTTTCTCGATTGTCTAGAAGCTACACTCCGTTTCTCGTGACCAGATTTGTACATTGCGAGACGTTTTCTCACTGCACAAGAATTTCGATCGTAATTTAGAGCAAACCCTGTTCGATTCTTCCGTAGTCATCGAAATTTTCCAGCGACCACGTTGGGAATAATTCGAGGCGTGTCCCCGATGGAAGGGAACTCGTAAGACGGATCGAGGTAGGAAGATCTAACGAACACAAAATTATGTTCACGCACACGCGGCCGCGGGTGTATAATGCGACACGAGGCGTGGCAATATCCATAAAAGGGACCAGAGTGAGAGTAATATTGTCGGCATCTGTTCCGAGTGGCAGAGGCTCGCAACGACGGAGGAAGCGACGGGACATCCGTGTGGAAATAAAAAAACGATCTTCCGCGAGAAGAACTCGCCGGTATATGGACGCATAATGGACGTGGCTCGAGGACCGAGATCCGTACAGGCGTGCTCCCGCGGTGGCATATCGTTCAGGGGTCGAGAAACTCCACTGTGCCGGATAAATCGTTTTTCGACGCGTTTCGAATACTACGTACGCGGCCAATCTCGTCCCCGGAGGGTGAGTCTGTCGGAGGGTACTAAAAAAAATCTGTTTCCGTTTTTTCGAATGACCGGGGACGCGCGGACTACGAGACTGGGTTTCCCAAATGCCTCGTAGAGTATTCGAAATGGTACCGTTCCGCGTCCTTCAGGATGAGACCCAGGAATTTTAGTGCCCCCGCCAGGGGCCATTATGGCCACTAAAAATATCCAAACGACGCAGTTCGAAGCGAATATCTGGGGCAAGGGTAAGGGATATACTATGCCACTGGATTTCTGGGTCAAGGGTCGAATCTTTTCCTCTTTGAATCGTTAAATGTTCGATCGAAGGATATCTGACAAAACAGGAACACCTGTCATTAGATTTGTTTCTAAAACAATTCGTGATACTTTATTAAAAGTCGATTTTCCAAACAAAATTAATTCGATATAAAATTAAATAGTGTTGAGAAAGAAATTGATATAAAATGTTTCCATTCGTAATTTATCTCCGTTATCCAGCGGCTGTAACTTGATACCAGTCCGCGAAAGATGAAATATCGTCCACGGCAATCGTAATCTATTAAAACTACATATGTATCTACAGTAGCGAAGTCGAAAGTGAACAACTGGTCTGGGAAACCTACCAGAGGAGCCGCTTTCTGAAAAAAATTCAGGAATCGGCTTCGAGTTAAGTATCACCTTCTCTCAATTATCTTCGCTTCTCTTCCTGTAGAAAACGGTCAACCGTCGAGCTTCAATTTTCCAGCTTCTCGGTCGTTGCTTTTTATCGCTCGCGACAACCAGAACCGCGATAATCATTGGTCACCGTATCAGCGACGGATCGGACACACCGGAAGCAGTAATACGTTTCCGAGGGGATCGATAATGGTTTCTCAGCGCGAGGCAGCTTTTCCCTATAATTCGCACGGCGACGATCGACCGGCCATTGGCACTTTCATTCGCGCGTAACGACAACCTTTGCTTCTCTCTATCCGGGCAAAATGAACGCGTTCCATGGCATTAACAAGTTAGGAAATCGTTAAAACGATCGAAATTTTAGTCTTTTGCCGTAATGAGATAAGGGATCATCGGTATGTTATCGGCGCAAAGTGATTTACGAAAATTAAACCGCGATTCAGGGATCGCAGAACCCTCAATTTTAATCCTCGAAGTACGTGGATGGAATTTAACCTCAGGTTGCGAAACAGCAATCCCTCGAGAGCCTTCGACTACCTTTTTCCTTTAATGTTTACGTTTTATTAAGATTCTCCCCCACTTTCGATGTTGTGGTATTACATGCGACGAAGAGAGAATATTAAAAAGAAGAAATTGATTTGTTCAGCCAACGGGTGTATCTCCTTAAAGTAGAAACAGTCGTGGAATAGCGTCAGACGTACTTTACGCGGTCGTACGTTCGCCGAAATAAGTGCGCCCTGCGAGGAGCAACTGGGTCGTCGTCTCGCGGGAGGGTGGAGGGTCGCTTCAGGTACTAAGACGACCCGGCAAGGGCCGCAGGGAAGGTCGTAGGTCGTCGAGACCCCGGACACTCGGGAGGAAGCCACGGGAAAGCTCGTAATAAGCGGCTGTGAATATTCGTTGTCTGTCGTGAAAGTCGGCCCCGTCTCGGCTATAACTCGAGGATCCGTAGGGAGACGCGCGCGGCCACGTTTCGCGTATTTTTCCGACTGCCGCGGGAACAGAGGGAGGGAAAAAGTTTTCTATAAATCATTTCTGGCCGTAATAAGCACCGGGAATGTTCATTCAGCTGTTAACTTTATTTATACGGCCCGGGTATAAATTGCTCGGTACTTTTAATTCGAACTGCCTTTAATTTAATACTCGTGAATTATTGCTTGTTTCGCCCTACCGCCTCAATGGCCGGCATTATAACCATTCTTATGGCGGCACTCGGGACGCATCCGGTCTCCCGTCGGCGCGCGGCGAGGTACGCGCTTTAATTAACGCGAACACGAGAGCCGAATTTCTTAACGAAACACACGCGGAAAGGCGTTCTCGCCCGCGTCCGTTCCCATTCGTTGCCTCCAAGTTTCCGCAAACGGAGGCGCGCTAGCGTGAAATCTTGCAAAAAGGGGGAAAGAGGATAATAGAGACACCGTCTCGCGAGCCTCCGTTCCGCGCCATCTTGTTAATCCACGGAACGGCCATTAGAATTAACTTGGCGTGTTATTCTTTCATAAGATCCTCCGGGGCACTTCCGTCCCTTACTCCCGTCGTTTCGTTCGAGTTCATGATATTTCTACTTTTCTCCATATCCACCCGCGGCCGTGGCACGAACTCTATTTCGCGCTTTTTAGATTACCGCTATCCTCGATCTCCGCGAAACTACGGTTCGCAATTTCTGAAATTATTCAAACTGCGTCCGTTTCATTTTGTTTACTTCATCGTGCTGGTTTTACAGACATTCAAAATGGATGTACAGTTCGACGGCTGTATAGCTTCGGAACTTAAGTAATTTAAAAAAATACGATATAATGCTATACGATGGTGTAGTGAAACCTCCTCTCGTTGTATATGTACTTTTCCTTCTACCGGTTTTATACACAACTTGCGCTACGAATACGTAGGATAAAAAATAAACTTTGGCGGTTGAATAGCTTCAGCAATTGCGAACCGAGATTAACTTAGTAATTTAAAACCCACGAAACGGAGTTATGAATATAAAATTCTGTTATGAAATCTGACCACAAATTGAGGTTAATTTAAAAAAGTAATTATTCGTTATTCTACAGAGCACTCGTAAATTTAATTTGCTAAATATTATTATTAGGAGAAATCGACGGGCAGCGATACGGTCTAGGAATAAAAGGCGCGGTTACGCGTTTAAAATTATTGCCAACGTAAACCAACAATCCACTTTCCAGCCGAATGGCACGAAGACGTCGCGTCATTAAACTTCCAAGTGACGAAGCGAGGAAAGCTGTCGTTAACAAAATGACCTCCGATTTCTCTCCGAGACCAAAGCATGGACCATTGCTCGCGCTACCATTTGCTTCGGAAGCCAGTCGGTACGTAAGACGACGATTTTCTTTAATTGCCTACCGCACGGTAGATCCTGGAGCGTATCCCCTCGTAAAAGTTACCGTCTCCGGTAAACGATCCGGTCGCCAAGAGGGAATGGGAAAAGCGGGTGGAAAAGAAAGGAACTCGGAGGAAACGAACAGGCATATTAACGGGGTCGATGGACCGACGAATCTGTTTCGAGAATGCAGTTGGATGCGACCAACGAGGGAAATGTACGGTATAAAAATTTCATAAAACGGCGCACTTAAGTCTTCGCTCGAATAACTTCGTTATTATAAGTGGAAGCGACCGGAGTACTTCATTTAGCATCGAATATCCTTCTACTTATCTTCTAACGGAGACGCTCGATGGATAATACGCGCGATGAACAAATTAACAGGGAAATAAATTTAAACGCACGCGAACGGGCTCGAAGCGGAAAGTGGTTAGAATCCGGGGGAAGGGAAAATACCACTATTGACAGAGGATTTTCCGTCGGGGTAAAAAAAAATGTAGAATGAAATGAAACGCAACTGTTGCGTGAAGTCGAATAAATAATGCATCCGGTAATGGAATAAAGTACGGTATTCGCGGGCCAGTAGAAGCGGAGATGTTTTTGGCCACAGATGCACCATCGGCTGCAACCCCAACCCTCTATCGATCCTATATACTTTCTGCCCGTGCATCGAAACGCAAACATGCGGCTTTGAGGTTATTTAATCGAGTGTTTCGGTCGGTCGGCATACAAATGGATATTAACAAATAATTCGTGCGATCGAAGGCACGTTCCCCGCCTCCCGTCGACCGTAAACTTGCCCGAAGTGTCTCGTGCATTTGCAAATGAAAGTTGCTCGGTGCTCGGGAACTCTCTCTCTCTCGTCCTCCTATCGTTCGCGAAAGACTGGATATATCATTGGCAATAATCGTTTCAATGATCGTCGACAGGAAAAGGGAAATTTTCTTGCAGACGCGCGGCGAAATGAGGCGGAATAAAAATTCCTGCGCTGCCGCGGAATACCTCTCTTCGATTTCCCATCGACTCGAACCCTTTTAGCCATTCCGCGAAACAAAACGAAAAAAACATTCCCGACCGCGTTTTATGCGCACGTTAAAAGCTCGTATGCTCCAGTGACGATGCAGCTACGACGTTTTGTGCGTTCCTCCATTATTCCCCCGTTCTCGTCCTTATATCTTCCTTCTTATCCGCTTTATGCGCCGAGCGGCGTACAAGTATAAAACAATAACCGTGGCGCGAGCCGCGATGAGAATTATTCCGAGGCAACTCGTAGTCGTCGCGGAAGAAAAAACTCGCACCGGAAAATATTCCGGCGAAACATTTTTCTTCGCCGGGACCATTCAGGTGCACGCGACGTGCGATCCTCTTTGAACCTCCTGGCGAACGTTTCTTCGTTACACCTTGAAACATCCAAACTCGTATTCCTACGCTATAATTCACTTTGTCGCTTCTGCTTACTTGAATTTTAATAGTCCAACGCTGTTTAACAGACACGGGTCCCAAAATCGATTCGACCTCCGTGGAGAAGCGATTGTAATTAAATTCGGGCAAATAGAAAGCGTCGTTGCGAATGGCGGACAAAGTAGACCTAACCCGTAGACCGTTGTCGCAAGGAAAGGAAAGTGAATTACCGCAAAGGTGGTATTTCGTTTCCGCCCGGTCCCCGGGGCTCGAGCCGTCGAAAACTTTAAATAATTACGTGGAAGGGATTATCGAGTTCCCCGGGCAGAAAGGCCGAAATTCGTGGGCCGCGCGTGCAACGGAGCTTTTGGTAACCGAGGCGGAGCGGGCAACAAGGAGAGTCGAAACGAGAACCGGGGAAGGCAGGGGCTTACACTGGCAAAACAGACCTCGGGATACGAGTTAATTATTTAATAAGCTGGAAAATTAATTGCACCGCTTCGAAATTAGTTAGCGTTGCGGGAGAGCGGAAAGAGTCTCGTTTAAGACTCGGTCCCGGATTCGTGACGCGACTGAAATCACCGCGAAACTTCGGCCCCGGCAGAAGCGTACGTTTTCGATCGAATGCCAGAAACTGGGAAACTTCGCGCCAACAAATTTACACCGCGTCTTTCGTCTTACTTTCCGAGAGGGTTGAACTTTAGGGCCGAGCTTATATAGATTCGGGGCTTTTTAGGCGAAATTACGAGCCGTTTGCGAGAACTCGGCGGCCCTATATTTCATTAGGGCGTAATTCAAAGGCTGCACCGAGTTGACGCGATGTGTTCATTGTTCCATGGGGGAAGAATAAAGTTGAAACTTATCCTGTGTATTCCACACCCCCGACGATCTCATTTGGGCGTTAATTTAGCGAAAAAGCGCGACGAAATGTAACGATAAAAGGCAAGAATCATGATTCGACAAAGTTCCGTTTTGCTTTCAAGTTTCTGAGAACGCCGCGGACATGAATCAAAAGCATCGTTAAAAGTATGTAAAATACGGAAAAAATTGGCATCGGTTTACAGGGGGGGTAGTCTGTACTGGCAACGTTCGCGGAAAGAGTACCGTCTCGTTCGACGCCGGAAGTTTAATACGCCGCGTTCCGACGCGGCACGCGACTTCTGCGTTAATGTCAGCCACGAAATTTACAACGGATTCTAAACCCTTTGAGATTATGGCCCTTTCGCATTTATCGTTCCCACGGTACGATCGTGATAACTACGGTTACATTGTACCACGGTGAATTGTTTCCTAATGCACCCACGCCCGTTGCACCGTAACTTTTTAATTGTAAAGTTCGAGCTTAACGACCGCTCTACCTATTCCATGATAATTCCAACGACCTAAGCACCCCAATAACATTCGATCGGCATTAAAAAGCGCGTAAACCACCGGCTGTGGGTGATACACTCCACCGATAGCCTCGGTTAGCAAAGTTCCCGGAATAACGCGGTTCGTAAAATAATCATTTGCGACGACGAAATGGAAATACATTTTCTGCTTCGATATCGGAGAGTTCAACGATCTCCGTAGACCCTTGGAAGACACACTTTGAAGAGTTATAGTGCACGATTTTCGAAGACAGTAAACTTGATCCTATTTAAAAAAGTTTCTGAGAGATGATGATAGACAATCTCCGACCAGAGAGTGTTAATTTCCAGAGATCGTGCCTCGTGGTCCGTGACCCCAGCTCATCGAGAGTTGCCATAAGTGCATCACGACGGTGGTTCCACCCTTCGGTTTCTTATTAGTCCGGCGAGTTGCTCGCAATTCCTCGACAAGCAGGAAACAACGGGAGGAAAGACGGAAGCGAATCAAGGAGTAGGGAGACGGTTTCGTAGACAAACAAAAAGAAGAGAAATAATCTTACCCCTCAATTTTACGGACCACCTCGTCCACTCGGTGGTCCGTGAAGACCGACCCGAATGGCGGCCGTTTCCTGCATATTACCCGCGGAATGCTCGGTGGACGCGAGTCGCCACGAACGAACGGAGATTCAATGGCCAAAAAAAAAAATATGAAAAAGAAAAACAAGACGGGAAGAACAATTTCATTCTACCAGGCTTTCGACGGATGCGTCTCCCGGCGTTATTACGAGCCATTCCTAGCGATCCGAAAACGCTGAAGCAGGTCCGAGTCTCGGAACGACTAGTTATGCGGATAAAAGCAAATGGAACATGCGATATTCGACCGCAACTTTTGATTTTATTTCAGTCTACAGCATTTAATACCGTATCACCGTGCAACCCGGAAATGCTTTCTTTCTTTATCGATGCAATTTCCTCGCAGTTTCTCAGATGGAATTCTGTTTCCGTGTTTCCTCCTGCGAATCGATTGTTTATTCTTTATTCGTATTTCGAGGCCTTTGTCCATTCAAGAATTTCTTCCATCCTTGATATATCGACGCTTGACGACCGTGACGACAAAATTCCCTTCGCTGTTTCCTGCACTCGGCACCAATTAATCCGGAACGATTGTACTTGCCCGCATTGTTCGAGGCATCGAATTAATTGCGGGAAACCTTCAACCCTATCGCGGGAAGGGGGAAACGCTCCGGAAAACTTTCGACCCCCCTCGCAAATATATCTAAGACGCTCCGTTATTCGGGGTTAAAGCCGATCTCGAGATCGTCCTCGAAGGGCGTCGGGACAGTCGGAACTCTTAAAACCGGGGGATGATGCTCGAGACAAGTGTTTCTTACGACTCAAGTTTCTTCGACGCGCGGGAACACAATGCTATCGCGATCGGGCGCTCAGACGAGAAAACTTGGGCGCCGCTGAGATTACGGTACAAATATTACGTGCAATTTGTAACTGGAACCCCGGTGGCGTCCAGCATCACTCCTCGTTGTACCAGGACCACCGAGACGCGAGACTTTTTTCATTCAACCTTTCCAATTATCCTTCGAGTTAAAATTACATTCTTTATTCCGAGTTCCGTGGACGAAGAATTCTTTGTAATTTTAAAGAGAAATTTTGTTCCCAATTTCGCGGACGTAGTAATTATGCCTGGACATATTTACTCACCGTTGGCGTGAGCCGCGAGCAGATCCCTGAGTTGCTGTTGACCGGCGGTTAATTCCACGCAACTGACCCTGACGCTAAATCTGGCGCCTGTCCTCTGTCGTTGCTCCGAGATTCCGCGGAAGAGCCAAGCAATCGCGCACGGAATCGCCCCCAACGTGTGCCCTGCTTCCGGCGTGCCCAGCATCGTGTGCGATTTGCCTGGAATAAAAAGCAGAGATAAGCAAACTGATCGTCATTGGAGAGTTCACCCTAAAAAATGTGTCCATTGAAGGGTTAATAAATGTAGTTGTCGAAAGACTCGACCGTGCCAGCAAAGGGTTAACAGAGGGCGGTCCTCGATACTCGTGGGAAAGTCGATAGTCTGAGTGAGCCCTTACGCGTAAACGGGAAATCTCCGTTACAACGGAATCGCGTATTGTTTACCAAGCGGTCGGAACGAACGTCGGTCGTTCCTGTCGATTAATTGCATTCTTTCGCTGGAACGTTGATACACACACGCGCGGACCAAGCGGGGGGACGGTTGAAACCGTTTGCCCCGATTACATCGTCACGTCGGAACAAACAGTCGGGTTTACGATTGATTTCCCTCGCTTTTCCCGGCCACGTGTCGCGGCGAATCGATTCGCACGGCTGCCTTTGAAAATCCTGCGACCCCCTGCCCCGCCGCCGCTCCGTTGTCCAGTGTGCACGGTAAATCTGCAGATCGCCGTCGAACGCAACAATCGCGATGCCCGATTTGCGGCCAGGCACGACAATTAATTTGTTTACTGTTTAGCGGGGACCACGGGAGAACGAGATTCGCGCGCGCGCTCGACGCCCCCGACCCGCGATAAACGTTCCATCCTCCCCCGCCGATGGTTACAACGCGTAACGAAGCCCCGTCACCGGGGATCTAATTTATAGCCATGGCTAGATTGAAACTGATTAATTCGGTTACATTACAAGTTCACGGGTGTGACCAATGACGGGTGAAACGAATGTAATCGGGATCGACGAGTGGTTGACGTTCACGCGTTAACAGCCGTCGTTGTTTGTACGAAAGAAAGGACACGACATCCTGAAAAGGCCATTTATGGTATTCGGCGGGGACCGTTCACTTTTAGCGAACCTCCATTCGTACGCGTGAGTTTGTGGTTTATGTGATCGAACCGATAGAGGAGGCGCGGAATATTTCGAATAGCGTTGGTAATTCGGAACATCGAAGTATGTAAAAGTTGCTAACAAGGGAACGTATCCAACCGCACATTTCGATGAAATTTATTTCCAGAGGTAAACAACATAAAAGGTTCCAGTTTGTTTCGAAAATAACTATCTCCGTGTATTTTGTCCGATCTGTGATAGGTAATAATTTTGTTTTTTCGAATCAACACGAAACTTAGGTGTTCGATCGGGGAAAAGTGGTATTATTGATAGAGAAACCGAAGAGTTTTATTAAAATCATAAAACAATTGGGCGGCGACTGTTCTCCGAAGAAAGGGAGAAAGTGACGGGAGAAGTTAGAGGGATGAAAACTGTGAGCAAAAGGCGTAAGAATCCAAGGGTGGACCGGCGTAGTAATGGGAAAGCAACGGCAGCCGTCGCTGAATCTTAAACGTTATTTAATTGTTTGAACGTAAGACGGTGAATTATGTTGTTATTTAATTAGAAACCGGGAAAAAGACCGGGCATCACGGCAGCTTCGAGTCAAAGTTAACCTCTTGGTTGAATTCTGGGACGTTGAACGAACGAACTGATCTCGACAGTTTCTTATTAAATTGAAAAACTTTCTTATTACCGGGTTGCTTTCGTCACGTTTCCCTGGATTTGTTCAAGAGACTTGCACCGATTCCGAGACCTTCGCGAGAAACATAAAATCAACGTTGTATAAAACGGAAATAAAAAAATTGATTTCGAATTTAAAGGAATAATTGAAAGGTTTAACGAGTCTCCGTCACCGATAGACAAATTTATTTTCGTAGGCGGTGACAAATATTTCCTTCGCACCCTGTACGTAAACGCGCACCATCGCGCTTAGTCGTGGCAACGAGTCGTCGATTTACGCATGAAAACGCGGAAAGATTTAGCGGCAACTTTTTCAGGGTTTTTCCAGCGAAGGCGGCGGAAGGAGGCGAGAAACGTTCTCAGGGTACCGCGTCGCTGAAAACTCGCGCAGGAGTGCTTTAAAGCCGATGCATCCGCCGATTGGAATTCTCCTCGAGTTCACCCTTTCCGCGGGGGCGGAGAATCGTGCCTCGTCGATCGCGCGAACGCAACGCGAATCGAAGTCCGTAAGTGTTTCCGCCGGTCGTTTACATCTCGTCGATTCCGCGCGATCGAGCAGCCGGAGAAGAACGCTCAAATGGACGCTGAAACCACAGATGAACAAAATTCTTATCTAAATAAACGCTTTGAACAATACAGGCGAGATAAACAATTTCTCTTCGCCATTCGTTGAACGAAATATGAAATCGATCGTTGCTACCATGTTAAAACAATTAAGAGCGAGCGATTGAAAAGGCGAGCTACTATTGGCCGACTGAACCGCATCGCGTTTCGCGACAGAGATTTACACTTCAAAGGTTCGCGGGCGAAACGTCGCCAGAAAGAAATTCCCCACCGCCGAGTCCTTGTTTGGGATCAAGCGGCCCACGCGGGGGAAAAAAGTAACGCGAATCATCGTCGTCGGTTGTAATTATCACGAATATTTGCGTGTCAAAGGTACGCGGGTTCTCTTCTCGTTTTGTTGGTTAATCTGCTTTCTCAGTGGTTTCTCGCGTTGAAAGGGTTCGACAGCGCGCACCTTAAGGGCCGCGGCTGATGCAGAGTAATTAGCACCCGCGTTACAAAGTACAAAAGGTCGCATTGTCTGGCTGGCGTGCAGAGAGCGCTTCCTTCCTCTCTCTCTTTCTCTTCCCGTGGCCTGTTATATCTTTCCGTACGACAAATCCCGTCGTCGTCAAAGAGCGCCGCGACGTTTCTCCCGTTCTTTTCTTTCTCGCGTCGACCGTCGATCCTTGGAAGACGCCTCCGTCAACCTCCCGTCGACGTTTCTTCCCGCCTTTCGACTCGCGAGGGTCGACGGACTCGCGCCGCGACTAAATCGTGCGGAAAAACAGCGATGATTCGATAAGCAAAACAACCACGAACTATGCTGGAACTGTTTCGAACTATCAAACTTCGTCAAACTTCTGCAAACGTCTCAGGGTTGTGATTAGACGTTGGTCGACGCAGTTTGACAACCCTTAAGTAAAACCTCGTTCGTTGCACGATAATATGGTTTTTGCGTCGGATCGATGGTGTTTATCTCTGGTTTGGTTAAGTTTGCCACGGTCTTAAGACTGTTTGGGCTCGTTCGATCGTCTCCGCGACGCGTAGGCCTCCGTTTCTTCTCGCAGCCACGCCACGCGGACCTCGGCGGCTTTGTCCCGCGTTCGTCGCTCTTCTCTGTGTCAAAGCAGCCGGGAGACGACGAGGTAAAGAGTTAGGGGAGTCGGGGCTACAAAGAAAGGCGAACCGAGGGAAGCGAGTGACACAGAGGGAGAGGAGAAAGGGAGAGAAGTGCGTTGTCGTAGCGATGATCAAAAGCAGTTTGCTAGCGGACTTGCCTCAAGTATCTCCGCCGGTGGCGCGAGGGGATGAAAGTTCGTTCGGCTTCCTTCCACGTCTTTCGTCTCTCGCGTTTCTTTATCTCCGACCGGTCGACTCTTATCTCCCACCGCTACCGTGCTTTTCGCGTCTCTGTTACACTATCTCACGCGTCTCTCTTTATTGATTTTCTCTCGCGGTAAATTTCACCTAACTTCGACGAGAATTCGAACGATCGCGGCTCGATATCGTCGCGCGTTAAGGGTTGGTTGCTCCGATCGGAATTCTTTCGATGTTTTCTCACGTTGGTAATCGAGATTTACAAATATTCACGCGCAGGGGTTGAAGTACTTATGGATTCAGTATATTTTTTATCGATGTAGATATCAGCTTGGAAAGAATTAATAACGCTTAGAACGATCGCGTGCAACGCTCGAGTTCGAAGAGCGAGGAACTAGTAGTAGAAAGGAATTCGATCGCTATACGAGGTTCTCGAGAATCCCGGCAATGTTCGGAGTCGATACAAAGCCGCGGGAGAGCAGATCAGGAAAGTTTAATCGGTCTGTTCGCGGGGGGTTCGCCATAAATCCGTCAGCTCGGAAGTTATTCCCGTTGAAAGTGAAGCGAGGACTTGGCGGAGATACTCTCCGGTATACGTTATGATTCGAAACGCGGGGAAGAGGATGGAGCGTGCCCCAGTAGCATACATTATCTCGTTTCCTTTCGACTCCACCTTTTCGGTCCCTCGTTCTCGCCCCTTTTCTCGCCTCGTCCATTTTCCCCGCGGAACGCGGTCTCCTATCCATCCTCTTTCTTCCCTCTCGGCATTACCCGCCGAGAAAGCCTTCCTTCCCCTCGGTTGCCTCGCATAATCATGCATTTGCATGCAAACTCGATATCACTACTTAAAATGTAAAACAACTCGCGCGTCTCGTCGACCGTGTTCTCCGGCTGGTTTCGCGGAGAACGATGAAAACCAAGCGGCAAACGAGCGGTCTAAGGGAGGAGAAGGGAACCGTCTGAGTAAAGAATCAACGCCCCAATTCACCTATCGAATCTTCAACGCGCTCGTTTAGGGCTGGAGTACGCGTCTTTCCTCGACAAAGGGTTAATACCAGTGTTATCCCAACAAAGATACATCGAAACCAAATTAGTTATCTTTCGAAACGTGGTACCAATTAGATTCGAAGGTGATTAGGTAAGAGGCTCGATGCATGTAAACGCAAGGAATATTAAATTTGATTTAAGACCGAATCTCATCCAGGAACGTGTTAATTCACGGCGCACGACTCGGCGCGAAACTTTGCTTCAGATTTTCTGTGGAACTATCGAATGGAATCTTTCGTCTTGGAAAGTGTCGAGACAAGTAAGTTCCTCTAGTGGTAGCTGGAGGATTCAAGGACGGAAGCTACAGCCCTTGAATTTCGCGTTTCGTACTCGTTATAATGAATTGAGCCGAGAGAGCGCAGTGAAATTTGTTCGCCCGGGCCTTGGTCCTCGAATAAAGGCGACATTGAAGAATCGAGCGCGCGCGTAATTAGCGAAGAAGCTTCTGTCGTCGCTGCGCATACTCCTCAGACGTACGGAGACGATTCTCTTAACACTTTATCCGCCGAGGGCCTATTCATAGAATTTCTAATTTCGGCGCCTACTGACCGAACTCTATTAACGGTCTCTTTAGTCCGTCAATTTATAATACTCGATTCGAGAAAATACGCTCTTCCTAAACTTGCAATCAGCGTTGATTAATGTAGGCAAATTGATACGAAAAGTAATCAAAATGTGTCTAGACAGAGGCATAATTGATCGATGAAAATTTATTCGCTAGGCGTACGGTCTATCGTGTCTGACCATGATCTACTATTTCTACTTGTGCTTGTGCCTACAGAAATTCACAACTGTATGGTATTATCAACTTTAACTGGTTCCAACTTATCTTATACAAGTGTATGGAAATATCAATTATAACAGAGGTGTATGGGTATCAAAAAAGAAAATAGCGGTGGAAAAATTTCGAGCGAAGTATCTTTTTACCCCGCGAATGAAGCGGAGGAAATTCATGTATTTTCGCAATTATTTTTTATCCGACGAGAGAAAGGAGGCGCAAATTTTGTACATTTGTCTGGCGAGCAATATTTACGCGAAGCGTCAAGACGCCCTGCGATCTTCGCATCATCGCTAAGTGCAAACTGCAGCCGGTCGTTGGACGAGCGCGTGAAAAAGAGCACAGTAGGACGATAAGAACGACGAGAATTCCTCGAGGTATTCATATTTCATGTAATTATTTCTACGCTCGGTCCGGATGAGTTCCTCGCGGGGGGAACAATGGCGTTTTGTCTACGAGGACGTCGAACTTTGCCGAACAAAGCCGCTGGGAAGAAGGACGGAGACGTTGTCAGCCCTCACGCATCGCGCGGAACCAGGAAAAATGTTTAACCCCCTTCTTTCCTCGGAGCGTCGATCCTCGTCGTGCAAGCAAACGAGTCTTTACTCGAGATGTACGAATTTTTATACGCAAGATGGCCCAATGACTCTTAACTACCACGAATATCTCTGGTACTTTTTAATAATACGAAAGGACTTTAATTACAAAAGACTTACCCAAGCCCGCGTGTCCGAAGCAGAACAGGCAACCGTCCGTTCCGTTGATGACTGCGTGAATAACGTCGGTCAGGGCGCTCGAACATATTTCAGTCTGAAAAGAATACATAAAAAGTTGAAAGAAAAACGTGAAATCCACAAAATAAATTCTATAAACGGGAGAAATCGATCTCAGGTAAAATAACCTGCCTTGAACCGACTATAAAAAGAGTCAGTGGGGAAGTGGTTGAACTCTACAAAAAGAACCCGAAGCAAGTCATCGACTATTTCTTATTCCTTGCACCTGTCCAGCTGCCACTTCGATTGCTTATACCTTGATGGATTACAGCTGGATCTCAACTCCATTATGAAGCAATACTTCGCATCGATCACACTCTCCCCACTAACCAACGGACAAGGGGTTGGATTGAGAAATTTAGTCATACTTTTGTGCAACTATCGAATCGAAAAAGAATCTTATTTTACATAGATTCTCAGGTCGCGAAAGATTGTAATAATTTTCTCGGTTTGGATAACGATGGATATTTAGAGAACTATAGACTCAGAAAATTTAGGGGTGGAAGAAAGTTCATTTTTCGATGAAATGCGATTAAATGTGTTATTTGACGACGAAAGGCGAGGCTCGTTAGGGAAGAACGATGGACGCGAATTGAATTTCTCGTCATCGTCGTCGCGTAGAACGGGTCTCGAGCGTCGAGAGGGGGTGAGGGGTAGACGGAACGTCAGGACTTTCGAGGGTAACGACGGAGCCTTAACTTTAAAGTGCTTAAGAAAGCGTTTGCGGGCCGGTTTAATAAACGCGCGCGTAACGTCCTGCGAGCCGAGAAAAGGAAGGCGAGGATTACGAGAGGAGCGTCTTTGTTTGCTTTTAATATATTCATAGACTGGAAAAGTCCTTTCCGGGGCCGAGAAGAAGCGCGAGTCGAGATCTTCGAGGGGGGGGTGGCCGCATCGCCCTCCAACACTCCGTGTTTTTCGCGGCGCGGTAACAGGCTGGCAAGTGGTCGATAGCATCGTGATTTTCGAAGACACCGACGATTTCGTTGGCTCGTCGAGGAAGGATAGAGGCTGGAAATCGGCGGAGGGTCGCGCGTTCCGCGAATTTCCTGCGGAAGCGACCGGGAATTTCCTTGGTGCCTGCAGCCGATTCGTTCTGACCGATCGATATAGACATCGACCATCCTCTTTCGTTCTCGCAAGGGTTAGCAAACGTTCCGCGGCCGGAAGGGGCGGGCAGATGGAGAGAGACAGACGACGGAAAGGGGGAGCAGGTTGCAGGGAATATCGAGAGGAAGATGAGGACGTGTCGATACCTCGACCAAACAAGATTGAAATCTTCGTGGACGAGAATCGGATGAATCTCCCAGACCCGAGATGGAAAAGGGGAGATGAAAGCACCCTGAGCGCGACGGAGAGAGCGGATACGGCGGGAAAGAGAAAAGTGGTAGAAAGGGACGAGAGACAGTTTCCCGAGAACGCGAGGCTAACGCTAGAGAAGAATCGTACGGGAAAGCGAGGCGAGCGATTTGGATAGAGGAAGCCCTCCGGGGTCTTTTTCCCCCTCCGTCTTAAAGGAAACGGAAATAAGGAGTCCAGTTCCCTCTTCCAATATGGTAATTCCAATCTGTCGTTGCTCGTTTCAAAACACGCCAGACCGGGGAACGAATCTCGTCGATACGGGCCCGATCGAGACGCAGTCTCTCGTTGCACCAGCGACGAATTTCCCGCGGAAAAATCTGCGCCTCGATCGGACACCGAGTCGCGGAGAGACACTGTTTCGTTGAGAAACTCGAAAACATGACTTCGAAACGAATTGGGAGGGTAAATTGTCAAGGTGTTTCCGAGAAACTTTATTCTCTTCTTCCCGGTTTATTCTCAGAGGTAGAATCGGTCGATACCCGATCGTAGTACTCGTTTTGTCACACTCTGTACATAGATGCAAATTCGTCTTCGCCCTTACGTTATCACTGGATTTCACCACACATTAATTAAAGCTACGGTTCTCAAGGGACTAATAAGCGACCGTCTCGAAGAAACTAGAGTGATCATTCGCAGTTTAATTGCCTAAATGTCGCAGTCTTACCGGTGAATGTAGGAAATAGGAATACGAAATATAAAATAATTCTGTTCGTACAAGCGACAGTCGACTGATAATTTTTTAGACAGGTAGTAGGGTTCGAACCCTGGTCAAGATTAACGGCGTCGAAAGAGGCGAAGAACGATTCGAGGGTCGTGTTCGGCCGACAACAAGGATATTCATAATTATAACGGGATCATCCCGGGGGATGTAACGCAAAGCAAACATATTTCGCGGCTGCCTACGCCCTCGAGGGATCCCTGCGTGGCCACGGAACCGACGGCATCGCTGTTAATGAAATACGTGACCGAAGCCTCCGTCATAATCTCAAGCACTTGATTCCGCGACGAACGAAGGGCGCGAGGAAAACATCCCTTTGGTGGATCGTAGGCCCGGCGACGAGTCGAATTCAAATTATATATCTCCGAGGCTGGACCGGCTCGATTGCGTTTCGCGGAAAATTTATTGCGAACGGAATCGAGTTTACGACTTGTTCGCCGCGTTGGAGATTAAGAATTTTTACGTCCCCTCGCCTCGGCACGTTCCGCTCGCTGTTTTACGATTCGGGAAGCTGCGAATTCCATTTCCACCTCGGACGATTCTTGGGTTTTTAATTCCCGCGTCTCGTAATTTTCGCCCTATATCTCATTTCACTCCAGAATTTTCTTTATAAAATTTCTGGCTTAAAATTGCACAATTTGCCGTACGGTTCCTCGTCGCGAGAGGCAGAAGGGAAACGTATCCCGAGACGCTTAGAATCTCAGCGCAGCTGCGAGCCTCTTCCAGCCCTCCATTACCAGAACTGCCGAACTTCCGTCGAAGCATCGAATAATTACGATCTCGAGATCGTCTTTATGCAGACCGTTCCCCGCCGCCCCTTGGCGCCATTCAAACGAGGACACTTTCCTCGGGGACTTCGCGAGGATCCCGAGTGCGCGGTAAAAAAAATTCCCAAGGAATTCCTCCGAGCCAGAGGGAAAGAGGGACGCTCGGAGAAATTGGTAGCTGGAACAGCTGGTTCGCGCGGAAGACGTGCGAGGAAATTGAAAGTCAAAAGAAGACGTCGAGAGACGATTGAAAAAAATCGAGCCTCGTCTCAATTACGGCCGAACGAGGGGGAGGGGAGGGTGGTTGGACATTAATTTCGGCGGGTGTAAATTAAAAGGGAGCCGCGGCCATGCGGTGTGACTCGCAAGGCGTCGTCGTCTCGGTGTCATCGTGGCCCGCGTCGCTTCGATTCCGCTTGCAAGACGCGTTCTAGTAACGCAATATTGCCGCGACCGCGTGGAATACCAATGACACCGGGGATTGAAGCGACGGGAAGGGGGTTGGGGGATGCTCGTGGCCCGAGACAACCTTCTTCGACCCCCTCGACGAAGACGAGGAACTTGCTGGGAAGCCTGCACACGCTCCTCTTCTCTTTCGGCCGCGTGTTTCCCTTTCCCTTCGCGCGCCCACGCCTCTTCGACCCTCTTTCGAGTCTCCGTTCGCTCGACGAAATGTAAAACTCGTGTAAGAAAGTTCCGGAAAGAAGCTGCTTGGGGAAAAGGAACGCCCGGAAAAGGAAGGGCGGCAGCCCTTTTAATGGCTGGAAATAATCGAATGACCGCCTTTCGCGGATCTCTTAATTCCCAAGTTTCCCAGATGCCTCGGTGCGTCGGGCTGAACGAAACAGGCGTCTTCGTACGCCACCAGCCTCCATTTCGGCGAACCTCCGGCGCTTTCGCTGCTTCTTTACTTACGCGGAACATCCCCCAACTGTCCCCTACCCCTACGGATTTTCAAGAAACTTTCCGGAAACGAGCTAGAAACGGCCAAAAATGAGGGATGCGCATTTTATTTGGCCGCGATAACTCGGGTTTAAAGTTCCAAACTATTCTTTCGAAGTTTCGTCCCTTTCCCTAAAATTTTTTTAAATCGTTCTGAAAAAATTATTTTCGGTTGCGGGGGTCAATTCTGATCATTTTTGGTGAATACAGATACCCCCGAATTCCTACGCAGTTTCGAGAAAAAAATTCTTTACCGAAAATCTAATGTCTGACCATATATCATGTTTTTTCCCTGAAATTTCAAAAATTTTTTTAAATCGTTTTGAAAAAATTATGTTTGATTGCGGGGGCCAATCACAATCATTTTTGGTAAATACAGATACCCCCGAAATCCTACGCAGTTTCGAGAAAAAAATTCTTTACCGAAAATATACTATGTGGCCGGAAATGTATCCTTGATTTTCGTCTTATTTTGGCCTCTAGAATTTCCTATTAAAATTTTTCCCAGGGGTGGCCGAACACCCTGTATATTATAATGGTACGAACTGGTAGAAACAGTCTATAATTAATTTCGTAAATTGAGGAAATGTTTATTGAGTTTGACTGTAGGAGTCCATGCCTCCAAGCAATTCTTATCTGTTCCTCAGAAAAGGAATTTCTCAATATTTACCTTCGAAATTACACCGTTGTATTCGTACATTCGATAACGTCCTCTTTTTTAAAACAAAACATTGAGGAAAACAACAGAGTATATATCTGTTAATAAATCCAAATAGTATCTGAAAAACCTTGGAAAATACACAGGAAAAGCTCTCTTCGTGGAAAACACACGACTATAGGAGCAGGATATTCCGCGCAAAAATTCACTGGCAGTAATTTTTAAGATAAAACTTTTAACATTTGGTCCTGCGCGAAATATCGGACACTAAATTCGAAGTAAAAATAAATTGCGAAAAATATTTTTTTGCTCGAACATTTTTGTTTGCGCATTGCATATTAAAATATTGAACAAATAAGGCTTTATCAAAGCGCATGTTTTTTCTCAATGTTTGCTTTTTTAAATGTTTAAAAAATTGTTTTTCTCAAATTTATATGTAAACCAAAAAATTTCCATTCGATATTCACCAGGGTGAACACACCCACATGCTGAAACGATATGCAAACCGCTATACTTTTTCATGTTCGGTTATTTAACCGGTATTGCAACGCAAGCTAGTTGGAAATCTCATTGGGACGTTAAAAACAATTTGTCCCGAAGCGAATCGTCACGCGTGCCATCCTGTGAAAGCTTCCCTTCCTTCCGTAACTGGATACATAGACCGAACGAGGGTTGAATACAATGCCAGGAAAATGTCGAAGCAGAAAGTCGAAGAATTAAGATCAATAACGTTGGATGAAGTCATATCAAATCACTATTTCGGTTTGACTTCCTCGGCTATCAGGTTATAATTAACTTCAAAACTACCTTACAAGGTTAATCTAAATTGCCAGAGAAGAGAGACATTTACTACGCGTTCACTAACTACCGAATAAAGTAAATATGTACTTTCTACGACGTAATACGAAGCGTAGAAACTTGTCTATCAAATTTCAATTAGTCATCCGGGGACGGAAAAATATGTACAAAATGTCAAAGTTATAAAACACTTTACCATGTTTCGTAATAAAACCAATAAGGGGATTGTATACCAATTTAAGTTTCGAAAGTTCCTCTTTCCCGCGTAGAAGGAACTCGCGCGAGACTTATTACTAGAGAAAACAAAATAGAACAAATCATAAATCAAATTGGACGCCGTTGGGGTTCTTGCACCTGAAAGGCGCAGCCCTTAGTTATTCGCGACGCTGGAGATCGGCGCAATATTTCGTCGAAAAATGGAAATTGCAATTTTTGTCGAGCATGAAAGCAACGTAAAGGCAATTTGTTAGCATATTCGCTAATGATAGACGTTACATATTCTCCTCTAAATATCACCCATAAAATTTGTTCAAAGCATGTTGTAAACATGAAATTCTCCATCCAGGGGATCGCCTACGTTGAAAGTTCGTCGACTGCATTATCGAGAACGCATTCGAGCTTCGAATTGGCGGTGGTCGCGGGGTTGTAAAGCCACGCGAGAACAGAGGTCGAACGACGTGCGAACGCGGTGCGGGCCGCTTAAAGCGGAGAAAAACTGTCGCGGTTCTCTAATAACCATCGCGATAAGTCCAACGTCAGCCCCGACGGACGATGGCCAATTGCAACGCGCCATAGAAGCGGCATGGTTACGATAATTTTATGCGACGTCTGTTCCAAGGGAACGCGAGCTTCCGCTCGAGGAAAGAACGCCCGAGGAACGCGGTACCCATTTGCATGTATACGCCACGGGCCACGGAGCCGCGGCGTTGCGGGCTCGTTCGATGGAAACGGTATCAAAAACAATCTGGCCCGAGGGTGTGTTTTTCGCCCCCGTTTCGTCGAGCAACGCGAGTGTCTACGGAGCGCCGATGCGTGGACGCGTGCACCCGCGCCAAACCTCGACAGTCGGCGTTCACGAGCCGATAATTCTGAAAATTGCGTCCTCCTGTGCGTCACGTCCGGTATTTGTTCGCTGCACCGTGATCCTTTCGGTGACTTACTCGCTTATAAACGAATTCCGATTCGATCCGAACCGTGTCCGATCGTCGATGAAAAACACACATGACCAGACGACATTTGTACGAATAAAGGATAGAAATTAGGGCTCAGCGATCTTTGACGTATCGAACAATAAGGAATTAGAATCGTGAGTTAACTAGCAGTATATCGTATAGATTCGTGGGGCGTTCGAGAAGAATTTGAGCGTTAAAAACGATCCCGCGAGAGTCGGGATAAATTACGGGTGGAAATCGATGCGCGTTCCCCGGCAGGCGAGGCCCGTCGTTGCTCGGCTCAACGCGGAATTTTCAACTCGTCGACTTCGACGAGAAACTCCGCGGCGCGCGATAACTTTCGGGATAACAGGCCGTGGAACTTTTTATCCAGCTCCGGCGCGTTTTCAAAGCAACGCGGTAAGACCGATCGAGGGCTCACGGGGTCGGAAGGGGTTGGGGGGAAGGGGGGGGCGGGCGCCAAGGTATGGAGGTTCACCGGCATCCCCTGCGCCCCCACCCCGGCAGGCAGCTGGTGAAATATGTCGCGATTTACACGGGAGATTGGCGTCATTGGCGCCTGGGGAGCGAGCGGGAGAAGCACCCTCGCGTCACCCTCGACCAAAACCAACCGGCGCCACCCCACTCTCGCAGATAGCGGTGGCTCGCCGGATCAAAAAAGCATTCGCGAAATTCAACGCGCTCGGTTTGAGCGATGCGGAATCGAAATCGTTAGTAACCCTATCCGCGCTTCGCTGCCACCCTCCGCCGTCTCCCCATCCCGCCCCTCCCTACCCCTACGTGGTCGAAGCGCTTTTTTTCTCTCTTGTTGGAATTTCGGAATGCTCGAAACAACGCTTGTAAAAAATAATTAAAAAGAGTTTCCCGGGAAAATTGACCGTGGACAAACGGGAGGAAATAATTTCCTATCCGTTTCGAATTTTTTTGTTTGCTAACAGCTTCCTAACGATCGGGAGGCCGCGCGGCCGAAAATCGGCCGCCGTTGCCAGCGATTGCGGCCCCGGGACCGAAACGTGACGTTACGAGCGGGACGTCGATGTCACCGTGCCTCTATTATTCATTTTTTCCATTTTTTTACACTTACCAGTACGGTAGATAGTTTCCTCGATGATACATAGTCGTTGACTCGATAGAATAAAATAATATTTTGGAGGGTTGCAGCCGAGGATAAGTAAAACGAATGTGCGAAGTAATAACAGACGTTGAAGGTAAATTTGACCGATTCCTGAAAACGGCGAACGCGCGACAGACAGCTGCCAAGCTTCATGGGATGCATCGTGAACCCGGAGTCATGGCCCGAATTAATCTTACTGTAATATGGAAATGAGTCGATCGGGCGAACCGCGCGAAGATCCGGTCGAACGATCGAATCCGGTCGGTGCAGAACAAGGAATATAGATGCGGCCAATTGGGGTGGATCCGTTCCACGAGCCCGTATGATTGGTTTACAGATTACCGTGCGTCTGCCGTAGACCGTCGTTATCAACCCCTATCGGACGATGCTTATTCGTTAGACAGATCTGGACGATCGCGTCGAGGACCTGTCAGATGCACTTTTCTAATGTTCAAATTGTACCGACAAGTTTAGTTCACCCCCGGTGAAACTCAGATTCCTGCGAAATGATTAATTGAAAATATATAGGAGAAGGCCTTGCTTGTTAAATCTCACCATTTAACGAATACAGTAGTTTGATAAAAGAGTAAGGGTGGAAAACGAGTTCAACGTTTAAGTAGACAGATCTTTATTTTTAAAAGACTCGTAACTAGTGTCTACTGGAGAGTTGTTCTCAAGAGTTACTGCCAAGAGTACGACTCTCTGGTGTAGAGATTCTCAGCGGGGTTGCTGTGATCTTCCAGTGGGCCACGCTGCAGTTCTCGGTGGCCACGAGTGCAAGAAATGTAAATCTAAAAGAAAATGTAATATTATCGTAGAATGTTATTAAATCGCCTCGGTAGTATTCTCAAAAAGATGGACCCTGTGTATCTATTCCGAATCAACGTAGGCTTTCGCGTGCTCGACGCAGAAACACCGAAGCTCCTCTAAATCGGTCTACCCTCGAACGCACCCTCTGTTTTAATCCCATTCCGACGAGGGCAATAATTTTTCGATAATCGCCATAATCGAGTCGGCGGGCAAATTAAAATATTGCTGCGTGTAAAGTATCGGGTGTGTCGTGCTTGTCGGTAGGTTCTTTCCTCTTAATAAAGATTCATCTACCTTAACTATGTTAATAACTGTGTACACGTTCGATAAAGGGGTCATTTGGAATTTATAAAGAATTGCTTATGCCCATATTGTTATATATGGCTTCGTGTAAAAAAACAACCGTTGGAACATATATTTCTGGTACCATTTATGTTCCGCTTATCGCATTTAATGAATACTTCCACTGCAAAGTTGTAATACATGACTGGACATTTTAATTTGACCATTAATAAAATGCTTCGAAGCCTTCTACTTCTTGGCTCGAAACGCGCGACTATTAAAGCGTTAAAAATATTAAAAACCGCTGCGTTGGGGATTGAATCGACGACTTGGTGTGTCTTTGGTGTCGGGGTTCAATCTTATCTCCGTCGCGGAGGAACAACCGACCTATTCTCGGTGGGACATTGGGGTAGCCAACAGCAGGGAACAAGAAGCCAGGGCACTGTGAATTTCCAGGCGTTGCAACGCGGCCCATTCGATCAGCATTTGCGGGGAAATGAGCAATAGATCGAAGGCATGGCCGTAGAGAACGGATCTAGCGGTCGTGGAGGGCGAGAGAGAAAGGAATCGTGTGACTGAATGGCGGAAACGATGAAGCAGACTCGAAGTGAGAGAGATAGAACGCGAGCGCAAGCGCGTACCGCATCGTACACACGCGCGTAATCCACAGCGTGACTATTAGTCGTAAGTCAATAATAAAGCCCTTGTCCTGGACCGACCATAATGGCTCCAGTGAATTATTCTGTCCAGGATGCATTGTCCTGCCGGATCGTCCGCTGGGATAGAATTGTCGACGGCCACCGGCGATATATGCGGTGTACACACGCGTAAGATCTCGAACGCGTCTACGGGCGTATTCACGTACGGAGCCCCCGTAATTGAGATGGATGTTCAATTAATTTGACCAGGTTTCATTTGCACACCGGACACACTCCGTCCCGACGATTTCGAGCACACTTCGTTTCCTTTTCTTCCGCGCGATCGCCTCGCCTGAGATCGACAGCTTTCATCCTGAGCATCTCGATCATCCGCGGGATCGACTTTTGTTTCACGCCTCCGAAGATTACTCGGACGTAATCGAAGTTTCGTTAACGGATAAGACAGGCTTTGTGCACCGAGGAGTGGTTCCTCCGATAACAGAATCCGCGAGTTGATTATCAAATTAATATCGAAACTTTGTAGATTCGGAAACGATGACAGGATAATTTTTAAACGGGTTTGGAAAGTATTTGGCAACGAAATATAATTTATTCCAATAAGGATTTCCTACCCAGACGCGTCTAGTTAAGAGTTGAGGGCCGTCGTTCCACGTCACCTGAATTCACCTGCATGTAGTTGACATCGTATTAACCGTGAAATAGGATAACTTGAGATTTCGACGAAGACTCGTTCCCCAATTGTGGAGGTAGATTACTCGTCGGAATCGGGAAAGTTTCGCTCGAAATCCGTTAACGAATAGCTCAAAGTTCACCCGAACTCGCTACCTAATTCCCGATCAGTTTTATTTGCCCCCGCCGCGGCACGTCGAGTTCCGACGGAAAATTCTACGCATCGGAAGAATTTCAAATTGTTTCGAGAATGATCCTTCGATCGACGAGCCTCCGCTCCTCCGGTTATAGCCGGAATCGTTGAAAGCTAAAGTTGGGAGGAATATTCTCGGGAAATCTCGTCGGAAGTATTGGATCCGGGCCTCGCGAAATTGTTGACGTTCGATCGCTCGAAAGCTGACAGCGATCGTTAAATAATACGTAAAGTAACCATCGTGTTAATGAAACTTTAGAAGTCACATTGACAAAATGAAATTTCTAGTCGAAACGTCAAAATTAAATAAAATATAGTTCGTAAAAATTTTTTATACCCACGAAGACCTAATATTTCGTTCGCGCGGTGCGTTTGACAAATTGCTATGCTCGTCCAAGTTATAGTCGTTCGCGTAACGACGCCCCGAACGGGCGTAGGTGGAAGGTGTCGAACAAATTGGAACTTCAAAGACATTTCCCTTCTCCGAATGGCGTCCCCTTTTTCCTCCGTCTTCTTTTCGCCGGCGTTTCTCGCGGAAATAAACTTCGAACGAGCGTGAAACTACCCACGAGGTGCAACGTGTGTCTATTCTTACGTAATAGACGTAACTCGGCTTCGCGAGGATGAATGTGGCCCTGACAGGTAGCGATATTACGAATTTATCGAGGATTCGGACGATGCTTAGTCGACGTAACGTCAATACGCTTCACCTCGCCCGTGGCGAACTTCCTTCGCATTGTAATTCACTTCCCGTCTTGCTGGAATACCTTGGAACGTTTCGACGATTCCGCCAAATTTTCTCTCCGTCCATTTTTACCCTTTTATTTTCTCTGCTCTTCGCATGGCCGATGGACCTCTATCGTGGCACGCGCTGAAATTTTTTTGGAACGCAAAATTAAATTTGCTCTTCACGGTGAAATTAATATTTCTCAAGCTTGGCTGGTTCTTTTTAGAGTCTAGTACCGGTGACTCGTAATTCATGCGCGATAAAGGGCCAACGGCGCCCATTGGCGACGTTAATGTTCGACTGAACCATAATCAATCTGACGCGGTCTGTTTGCGCGTCATATCGGGATGCTTCGCCACACAGCGGCCACGGGCGGATTCGCGGTCCGCGTATTTGCGGATTCAGGTAGCAAAGGTATCCGCTGGCCGAAGATTATCGGGGAATTGAAATTGCAGCCAGGCTGGATTACAACAGACTGAGCTGTCACGTGACAACATTAATGGCACACCGGGTAATTGGTAACAGCGTCACGCGAGCTGTCACGATCGAGCTGTAAACATCGTGTTTAGAAGCGCGATGTCTTTTAGCGGTTGTTCGAGCAGCAAAAGAGGAATCATCGATACGTCATTAGATACATCTGCAACACCGAATGCTCGAGGATCGCGAGACTTGGGAAAAGGCAGCTAGAAAAAACAATTTCATCCGAGACCGCTGTGATATCGTAGCACTGCGGTTTACTTCGTCCGCGAACCGCGACAGTTCGACGGGCAAACATCGAAAGAACGAGGGAGAGGATGCTGGTTAAAGATGAACCACTTTCGGGCGGGGATCGGTCGACGACGGTCTTTAAAATATTCACGCGACGCTGCGTTTGACGGGACGCTCGGAAAGGACGAGTGCCGTCCCCCAGGACGCCGGGACGCATTCTCCCGGAGGTTTCTCTGTCGGGCCGCGTGGTCCCTCCATCGATTCTGACGTTGAGACCGGTCCAGAAGCGATTTGACACAGGGACGTACCGTATCGACGCACGCGAAAAACAGGGGAGAAAAAGGAGAACGGCCATTGTGACTTTTGATGACAATCGTCGCGGCCGACGAGGACATTTGATCGAATGAATCGATTGGTTTCTATGGGTCTTCTAAACACAGCCGGATAGGGGGTGTGGGGCGCGTCAAAGGGCTGGAGAACCGGAAAGGGTAGTGGAACGAGAGGAATGAAGAGCTAGTCCCTGGAGAGGAGTAGCAGCCAACGCTGGATAGAGAGACGAGCAAAGAGAGAGAGAGGGAACGATCCTGTGCCAGGGCGAGGGTGGCGAGGGGATGAGCTGGGAAAACCGAGTAGCTCCAGGCTCATTTGAATCCGACGCTCGATAATGTCCCTAGAGAACACCGAAATATCTCGGTGCATGTACACGTACGTACATCGCGATATTTTAACGCCCTCCGACGGTCCCCGATGACGTTTTCCGTGGCGATGACGTTCGTCAATGCCAGGCAATCAAATTCAACAAGGAAAGAACCTGGACGCCAAGAACAGTCTACGAAGACGCGTTGGATCAATTCGCGATTTTTGCCGGTATTTATTTTTACGAGAAAGAACCGATTCGAGGAAATTGGATGCAAGAAAATAGAAAAAGATCGAAAGATGTCGGGAAGCTAAGGACGCTTTTTCGCTGTACAGAACGGTTGGCTGGCAGGGTGAGTTCAACGACCCACCGCAGAAGGGCGAATATGGTCTCAAACACGCAACCAAATGGTATCAGGAACACAATTTTTCATTCTAACGGATGCCTGAAGTTTCGATCTTCAACTTGTCGCAAGGTGTACTTTAATTTAATTTAATAACGTCCGCATTATGCAGTATGTATGAGGGGAAATACATAATTCAAACGACGATACATATAAATGCGTAAAAGGGAAGGTACGGTCGAAGCAGCGTTATACAATGTAACCTCAAAATACCTGATTTAAACTAAAATAAAGGGGGAAGGTGACGGTGTTGAAGCCGTGAGGCGGCTCGAAGGACATAAATTTGAAAACAGTCACGACTATCAAGTTCGATTGGATTTGCAAGGGTCGAAGAGAAGTCACGGGCAAGAAGCAACATTCGCCGGAGGGGTGGGTTGGATTTTCCTCCCGCGAGGTGGAGTTTAGAGGTCGGGAAATTAGTTTAGTTATGCGCCCGGCAGGGACGTCTCCTGCATCTCTAGGACGAACGTAAGTCGACGAGCACGTACTTAGACGTTTCAACGTTCTGACTTTCCGCCCTCGCTCCTCTTTAACTTCCTCCAGAATTCCTCTTTTTCCCTATTTATCTACCTAGCGTCGGCTCGTCCGTGCTCTCGGAGAATCTCGAAGGTACCGAAGGGCCGTGGAAAAGCGATTCCCCGCGTACGAGGGAGGAAGGTCGCCGGGGGTGGGTTTTCCAAGGAGCCAAAGGCGGAACAGTTGGCCGACCATGATAGAAATCGACGTTCGCGAATTACCAGGGTCACTTTATGCACCGTGCAAGGGGATCGACGGAATTCGTGACGCTTACCTGGGAGTCTTCCTCGGTAAATATCGCGTCGAAGGCAAACATTTTCGGCGCCGCCACCGTCGGCCTTCGATCTTCCGCCGAAGGGGACTGTCCAGACGTCGGGTCGACCAGCGTCACCTGCTTCTTCCTCTTGTCGGCATTGAAGAAGCTCCCACCTTCTCCCGGAGACACCTTCAACATAACTTTCACCTGAAAATTGAAAATTAAATATTTCTTAGACACTCGTCTTCGGGGGAAGGCGAAACGCGCGGTGCAATTGCGCTCGAAACGCTTTAAAAATAAATTTCATTGGTCTTTCGAGGGTTGAAATGACCTTTCACCAGCTGTAAAGCATTTCCTGAACCCTCGAAAACAATTTCTATTCAATGTCCATTTTTATTTATAATTTGCGTAGCGGCGTGAAAATTAAAAAGGTCTTATTTATTATTAAAACAAATTAATAATACGAGTATACCATCGTCCCGAAAATACATTGCTGCGTTATTTATAGACGATTAAAAATGTGTCGGTGTTCTCGAGTTGGCTGGAATAGGTTCGCGCTACAAACTAAATGAAATCGTCTTTTAGTCGAATAAGTCCAAGTTGCTCTGTCAGCTTCGACCGAAAATAGACGGCTAATATAAGGAGGAATTAAGTAAACCGATGCGGTTCAACGAACCGTCCCAACGATTCTCGTGCCAAATGCAAATGAAAATTTATTGCTCAACCCCGGAATATTATAGCAGGATATTTCCATTCTCGATTCGTTTGAATCTCTAAACCGTATAGAAGCAGAAGCAGAATTGTTCAAACCCATTCTGTGCAAGGTAGACATCTTTAATCAAATCGAGCATGTAATGTACCGATTCAAACTCGCCAAGTTGGTTTGGTCGGCATCCATTCGCAGATTCAAAACGGTATCGATCTTAGAGACGTAACAACCGAATTGCGTAATTATACGCGCGTCAGGACGACGGTGTCCCGTTCTGGAGCAACCTAACTCTTACACTGTCATGGGAGCACCGAGAAATTAGTCGATCGTCGAGTAATTGTTACGTAACGTTCAATTACGAGCACGGACGGAGAAGCAGCAAGTTTGACGTCGTCGAGAACAATCGTCCCAAACCTCTCGTTCGCGTTCGATCACAGGAATAAACGTCGAAAGGAACCATTATTTATAATACACGATACGTACATACTAATGGATATATCCTGAATAAATAAATAAAAATATCTCATTTCCCGCTCGGAGAAAAATACTTGGCGGTCCTGACTATTTATCAAAGTTTCTGCTCGACGTCGCTCCCACCCACACCCTCGCTCGTTGATCGAAGAAACTCGAATCGAATTTCCAAACGTGAAGAGGAACAACAGGCTCCGCGGGGAGGAGGCCGAACGATGCATCGACGCGTCGTTAAAACTGCATTCGTTGCTCGGAGATCGATGTTCGTAGGCGGCGGTGTACCGTCGCGTCACGGCGTCCGTTCGGCCCGACTGGCCAGGAAATTGCGTTTCGAGATTTCGTTCAGATTGCCGTGCACGTTCCATCTTTTGCATACGGAACGGCCCTCGTCGCGACCGGGCCACGCTGCGAAAAAGAGACGCTCCACTTTTCTCGGTTCAGACCACCCACCGTCTAGATGTACTTTCTTTCTCGCCGGCGACCACGTCGTCTCTGTACCCAGAGTAGTTTACCGTGAAAAAGACCGAGCGCCAGCGATCGAGGAACCGGAAATAAAATAGCTCCTTTCCAGTCTTATTGAGAAAACTCTGCGTATCGATTGGCCCCACCTCCCTCTTTCTTCTTGCTCGCTTCGTGCTCGAACCTCCCACGCACGCATTTTTTTACGTCCAAGGTACAGCAAACATTCCGTTGACCGTAACGTACCAATAAACTTGTTTAACTCAAAAACGTTTCGCGTAGTTCCCTTACAAAACAAAGTTACAAGAATCGAACTTTTGTACAACCCCCAATTCGCGTGACTCTTTCGTTTCTCTTTGATCAGGCGAGTTCATACGTCTGGTAACGAGGCTGATTTCGGGACCGCGTATGTCCGTTTCGCACGAGCGGATCAAAGTTGGTCGCGAATGCCAAATTCCACTCGACGGACTTCGCGGCCGTTGATGAAACGCGAGAAAAGTCCGCGGTCTGCTTCGAGAGTATCGGAAGTTCCGAACACGTACCACCGCCATCGTCGATTTATGCACGCTTCTTGCAAGAAATACGCGAACGGTTTACGCGGTCCGTCTCGAGTTAATTAGTTCCGGCGCCCGGCCACGATTATTTCCGCGGCGGAGCTTCGTGTTTCCAGTTAAGCGTCCGCAATCTGGATCGAGTTCTGGAGGATTCGTTAATTTCCCTAACTTCAGAATTTTATCGAGTTCCGCTCGTTTCCTCTCCCATCGAGTCGCAAATTCCCTGCTTCGATCGCACCGGTACAGTGTCCACGGTGGACAAATTTATTTCTCTGTAACAATCCTTCTGGTACGAATTTTTAAACTATCTTGGAAAAATTCAAGGTCCCCCATTGTATGGTAGAGGGTTGGCTGTTGCATGCACTGCGGTCGCTATGATTTCTTATGTAGTATGAGCCAGTGGACGGGATATCTCTCCCTCTTTCGGAGGTCGAACTCAGCGTTAGATTTATAGGAAGTCCTCTTAGCTGGCACACTCATTTACCTTCGTGATTTACTCCGCTCTAATCTTCAATCTCAATGTAATGACCTTCCTAGGTTCTTCCTAGGCATGCTAGCAGAGTCTCTAAATTTCACGGGTGCGTTTCCTCTTCCGCTGTTCCTACAATCCTTTACCCGCCTCGATCGCGACCGAGATAGCAAAAGGCGAAGACAATGTTCGAAAGTGGCCATCAGATAACACGTATCCGAACACCCTCAGAAATCAGGAAACAATAGTTGCTTAATCGATACGCGACGTAGAATTTGTTCGATTAACCCTCGTCCAGCGTATTCTGGGTCCATTTCGATCCATGCAATCTACAGTCGGTAAATCATCCTGTCCAACAGTTCGTTCGTATTATATTTCTGGTAGTTCTTTACGATTCCCTTTTCTCGTATCGCGAGTAATAAAGAGGCGATCGTCGCGTTTAATCGCGAAGGGTTCCGTTCGGCGCGAGGAGGCGTTGATCCGACGCGGCAGTTTCTCGCTTTTAACAGAGGTCTCTCGGTGACACCGGAAACGGGCCGCGAGCCGGAAGCCTGCCGTTAATTTCTCAACGTCCAAACGGGAATCAGTCCTACCGTGCCTCATACACGGCCTCCGCTGTCGTTTCCTGGACGGACGTTAAAGTGTAGAAATGTTTTATGGCGTCAGCGGGCATTATCCGCCAATTTACGATCCTCGACTCCTCGCCGGCGTTCGTATCGCCGACGAACTGTCCCCGCCAACCTCGATATAAATTCGCATTTGTCCATTTTTACGGGGATCCACGCCGGGGCGAGAAAGGGACCCACCGTTACGGCCTTACATCGAGCTTGGTGCGCGTAAACGACGGATAAGCAGGGGAATTATGAAAGCTCGCTGAAGCGATAACTCGCGTGGGAAATACCGATGTAATTCCGCGGGGGAACGTAGACGATCTTCGCGGAGGCGACACGAGGAATTTTCTCATTCAGGAATTTGTAGAACGCGGGCTGCAGCGCGAAATGTGTGCATGGAAACCTATGCTCCGTGAAACGAGACGAAATTTCAACGAAACGAGTCGCGGATAAACAATTAACTTTCTTATTTTACGAAGCACGAGGATCCGAAAATCACATTTCGGCCCTGTTAATATATCCTGACTCGTTGAACCGGAGTGTGGAAATCTACGCGACCCATCGAATACCGTCTGAAAAACCTAAATAAATGAACCCCTCGCGACGCGTAACACGTAATGCTTTGTACCAAACTGCACAATGGCGTGCCACGAACGTCGCGAGGCTTCGAGCGAGAACGCGGATCATAAATCTGAGAATATAGAGACATAGGATGGAAAATTAATAACGGTAGACCGGGCAAGACAATGTATTTTCAGTATATCAATTTTCTATAATAGAGCTTTAATTAACGAGGGTGTTTTTCAATTTCCATTGACGTTTGACGCCTCGTGCATCGGGTAGAATATCCACGGTATTCGCGTTCAGGCACCTGAGAAGCAAACAAACAGAGATCGGTTCCAGCCGATCGGCTCCGCGCCAAATAACCAGAATTAATCGAACCCCGAGAGTTGCCTGGCTTTATTCCCGACAAGAGACCCGTTTCCGTAGTCTGCCGCGTAGCGAGTTCCGTTATAAGAGACCGAAACAGCCCGCGGGGATTCAACTTCGACGACGAACGTCATCAAAGCGATTGCTAGACGCGACGTCGGTGTCTCTTTGCGCGCGGATTACTCGAACGATCGGTGGATAATCTAAATAATCGTCGGCTGGAGGGGGGGAAATGTGATTCCTTCGTGGCAACCCCTTCGTTAAAACGGTAGTAACGTCATCGTCGAACAGCCCCAAGGCGATCTCCGAGTCGATCGACCGACCGCCCCCTGTGTCTTACGCGACGACTTTATCCGACGCGTCCGATAAGAAACTTCCTCGGGGGCACTCGATTACGCGAACTTCAGCCACGATAGAAACGTCGTTGGACCTTTTTGGAGCCGTCGATTTTACGAAGCATGACCGCGAAGTCCGCAGGAAATCTTCCTTTATCGTTTATCCGATAGGGGCATACGTAATAGAAGGAAGTTGAAGCTGGGGGGAAGTTGAGTATTTTCACTGTGAGCGTATCTAAGTACGAAGAGTGTTAGGTTTGTGAAATAGGAGCCACAGACACAGTCAAATGTTAAGTCGCGGAATTATAATTGATACAACTGTTTGATCAATTACTGTAAAGTGGAATGTTGCACAGCGCGATTAGATGGCGTATGACGCTACCATAAACCCTGGAGTACTGTACGTTTGATGAAGGCTAGTTTGGTACGTGGGTGGTTGTTCGGTGCTCGGTTGGGAAACTTTGAAACATAGTCGTTGCAGCGAAACGGAATACAAAATAGAAAGTTTACGACATTCGTGGAATCCTAAAGGTTACAGTCTTGATTTATACTCTTCTCGAGAAGGAGGAACAGACAACAATGGCAGTATCCATTTCGTGAAAAAATAGATATTTCTCTCCGAGTTTCTTCTAGGTTTTGACAGAATCTTCCATCGATACTTTCAATAAATCTATAGCTCCTAATACGTATTGATATCTACCGTCGAATACGTTAAATTTTAACAAGGAGAAAGAGGCAACGATTTTCCAGAAACGACGTGGCGGTATTAAATGGCAATAAGATACCGGGGAAAGGACTATCGGCGCAATTCGAGGTACGACTCCGTCGTTGAATAAATCGTTTCGACTACGGATCGTTCGACATTTACATTCGGTTCGATAACTCAAAGGTGAAAAAATTCAATGCCCTCCGCTGTTCTTGTATCAGGTATTCCGGTATTGTTTAAAAAGGGGCGCGCTGTTAACGTCACGGACGCGAACGCAATCGATTTCCAACGGGTAACGATTTCCCGACGGTAATCAAATTCCCCGGAGCAGTTTTTTCCCCATTGCACGGGACTCGCGATAAAGGGCCGCCGCGTTTATGCAAATCCAACCGTCCTTTGGATTTTTCATCGACTCGTGGGAATCGTTCGACGCTTCTGTCCGTGCCCAGTCGAGAATAACTCGATTCTCTCCCAACGAACTTACAGCTTATTAACGAAAGGGGTCCGTCCAAACAACGCGTGAAACGAATATGAAATTTCATAAGTTTCGTTTGTACAAAGTCCAGGGAAACGAAGGAAGTTGAGACTCGAATCACTACCACTTTGCTACGATAGCGAAGAGCAACATAATCGTTAATAAAAAATGAAGTCACCGAGGTACACGGTCGAGCCACAGGTTGCGCGCCACTGGGCCGAGCAAACGCACATAAATTCACACGAACGCGGATCCGCGAGACGGAAATCCGACGATAGTTCGCAGAACTCGTGGCCCAAGTGCACAGTTAGAGTTCAATAATAATTAGACTAAATATCCAGCCGCCGGGGATGCCCGGGGGGTTGGGCTGGCGTGACGGAAGTTTCTGATTCACCAGCCACGGAATTAGAGAAACTTAACCCACATCCAAGTTGGATCGACTTACAGTCAAACGCTAAACCCGTTATTATGCGGTCCCGAACGACGCGGAGATAGAGCCTTTGATAGCGAGAGCCGGTGAGATACTACGACCCTTTGATTCGACGACTGGGAATTTATACGTTTTGCCCGCTACCCTTTCCCGCTCGCCCCACCGGGGGGAGGACTTTCTCGAACGGTTACCTATTCCACCCCGGCTAGATGTATCTAAATACTCGGCCCCGGGGGCGAACGGCGGAGGGTGAAAGTCGACGAGCGCCCTGGAATTCCTACCGTGGAGACCTCCGGGCTATTCCAACGAAATTTGCGTCGCGAAATGGGTCAGGGGCGGGCCAGCCCCTTCGAAGGGGGCCGACAAATCTGATTTTCGACCAGACGAGGAGAACGCAATTCTACGACGGGGCGAATCTTCGTCGCTGATGGAGACCCTGCCCCCTCTCCCCCCGAAATTACGTAATACGAAGACGACATTGCGTGGTTTTGGGCTCCACAAAGCACCCCCGCACGAACCATTTGAATCACAGACGCGGTTCAGTAATAATAATTGAGACCCTCGCTCGTCGATAGAGTTTGGTTTAAGAGAAATTTATAAAATGATCGAAAACAACCCCCTCCAACCTCTTCCGTTGACTCCACGCCTCGTCGCCCCCGGTCACGATGGAATTCCTCGTGGACTTTCAATTAAAAATGTTCCAGCGTACGCTCACGCGAGCCGAAACATCCGCGGTGGCGTTTCCGGTAGCTTTGGTATGTCGCTTATCTCGCGAACGGCGCGGAATGTCGCGATTTAGCAGGAAGCGACGACGGAGGCCCGCTCCACCTGTACGCGTTCGGTAACGCAATACTTCCGCGGTCGTCTCGCTGAAACCAGCCGCGTAAGGGTTGGTACAAAGAGGGGGATCGGGTCGGTTAGGGTTGTCAGTCAAGTAGCGATAGGCGGCATGGCAGAAGCGTGCCACACGCTACTCGAACGGCCAGCGTCGCTTATATACGACTCCGTGACGTAGTAATGGCTGTATAATGGCGGGGGTACACGTTATACGTTTAACCCTCCGCTATAGTCGCCTATTTTGAGACCTAATCCCCTCCCAGAAATCACCGAGATTTTGCATGAATAATATGTTTCGAGATGGACGAGAATTAAAATAGAGATTCCTATGGCGGTAAACAAGAACTTTGATGTTGATGAATTTTGAGTTTAGTATTTTTCCCCCCTGGAATTCATCGCGAATTAATAAATTATTGACGTTTGAAATGGTTGCGTGGCAGAGCCAGGCGACCACGGCAGAGGGTTAATATCGCGGCGTCTAGCAGCGCGGAAAGGAACAACTTAAAATGCTCGATTTACTCGGTTACATTCCAGTACCTGGTTTCTACCTGTTCAACCGCCCCCTACTCGCAGCTCGCGGTTCTCTCCTTCGCTTTGAAACCGAGCTGGAAACTTTCGAACGAATTTGCCTTTGATTTAATTGCCGGGGCATCGAGGGAGATTTTCAGAGCGATGCACACTGGGACGAAACGCCAGAGAACCGTTTTTTTTTATTTTTATACCTGTATCAGTATTATTCTGCAACAGCTACCAACGCGAATAACACTTTTCCACCCTTTTAAACTTTGATTCTTTGCCGACTCGCTTACGAGAATTCTTACATCGTCGTTCGATCGTTACAGATGTTTAATAAAAAAGATAAACGTGAAATTACTTGAGCACCGAAACTCGCGAAGAAGTGTAATTAAACTCGAAGGGTAACGAGCACTAGGCTGAGATGGCAGTCGCCGTTTGATGTTAATTATCCCGAGACCTCGTGATGGGTACTTACACGCGTATAAAAAAACGTTCTTCGACGGTAATCCAGACTTTGGGCGCGAGATAAACGCCCGTGCCTGTTCCCTGGACGCTAAGCCGCCGGATTATGGCAGTCCAAACACGAGAACAGCTTGACGGGGGTGCGAGTTATGAGCGTCATCAATTCCCTGCCGCGTTCTCTGTTCTCGCCGAACGCCTCCAGGCGAATCGGAAAAACTTGCGAGTCCCGCTGATTTATGCGGATTAACCCAACGAAATGTCCCTTCCCGCGTTTCGTCCCGCGGGTCTGTCGAATTTCTAAACAAACCATCGACGGGAATTTGGGATAAAAATGATTCGACGGAAACGCGAATAAAACTCATCTAAATTTCTCCAACCTCAACTACGTTTTCTTGCAATATGTTACTACCGTGTCGCGTATAAAGCGTTTCCCCGTTTGCAAATGAATAAATAGTCGTCGTAAACTTCTCCGCGGTAATATCGTTTAAAAAATCATCCCCTCGAATATATGTCGTCCCCCAAACGATTATTACGGCATTCTTCCGTCCAGGCAGAATCGCGGCGACTTTTCATTTGCCAATCGTAAAAATAAATGGGTCCAGAATAGAGAGTTCCCCGTCTCGGTGCGCGCGTGTGCACAGAAAACAAAACCTCCTCCAACGTACACGGTCAAGCGAGAACAATCGTGGCCGTTATTACCCGGAACGTTACCAGATATTGCTCTTCGATCGTGCGTAGCTCTTTTATTATTTTCGTTTTCGTTCCCCCCGCGAGGGCGTACCCGCCACGATACAGAAGAATCGCCCTCGCGTCGGGCAGGAAGCGGAAGACGGCACGATGTAAGAAAAAAAGAAAGAAATTGGTTTCCAAAGGTAAACTAATTTCGGTCCACTTCGTTCCGACGAAAAGTCACCCTCCTCCCTCGGCACGTCGAATCCTTTATTTCTCGCCGTTTATTTTCTCTCTAGACGTTGACGTCGTTTTTCCTCTCATTCTCGTCCCTAACTTCCCTGACCCAATTTCTCATTTACGAAAGGACCATCGGCCAACGCCTGGGATATCATCGTCTAGCTCCGCGAGCAACGAACGAACGAGGAGATCCCGGCCTTTTCCAATCCTGAATGCAAATGAAAGTGGAGCCAAGGATCCTTTGAAGGACCCTTTCATCCTTTGAGCATAATGGCGCGCACCGGGGGTCCATTAAGACTCCGCTCGCTCGTTCTACGGCGAAATTTTTCGTCGCTGCCTCGCGAAATAATCAAGACGACTCGATGGCCTGACCCTGACTCTTGTATTCCCGTTGTCCTCCTCCTCGTCGTCGTCGTCGTCGTAGTCGTGCTTGGCTAGCCAGACGAGACACCCAAACGCATCCCCTGATAAATGTTCCCGCGAGCCAAGCGTCGGTTTTATTGTCACGACGAGACGCGACAAAGGTGGAGGACGCATTGTCGTCTCCAATCAGGGGAACGTCAATTTCGCTGTCCGACAATCATTTCCTTTTTTATCAAGCTTGCACTTCGTTCGTGCGCGTCCCTTTTCTCAAAGACGTGCTCCCTAATCCTTCGCCGATCGTCTAAAGCGGCCGTGACAAACTCGTCGTGAATTTTATTTAACTATATAAAACAATTCTATCGACGATCGTTGCAAACCACATTCGCAATCTTAATAATCTTAACGACGCGGGAAGCATCGAACGGACAGCAATGTTTTCGCGAAACTATCAAACGGGTATCGATAGCAGATTATAATGTACGATCTGGTATCTGTGGCGTCGATTCGGTATCGTTGCAATCGCCGGTATTCGAGCTGCCTTTCCCAATTCAACGCCCGTACAATGCTCGATGGTTCTGTCAGGCAATAAATTGATAAACCGATGAAAGTTATCGGTGGACGTAGTTGTCTCTTTCGAGGAATGTTTTCATCGGTTTTCGTATTTGATGACGGGCAACTGGCCCGCTACCGTAATCCCTGGTAATTTCGACGTCGAGTAGACTAGTTGGGGGAGACATCCCGACGATTGGCTACACCTTCAAACGCCGGGGAACCAAGCGTACGTCGTATAGCCGGGAATGTAAATTGCTCGCGTCTGCCCGAAGCCACGGAGCAATAAATCTCGACGGCGAAGACGCGACGATTGCCGTCTACCCAGCGGGGATAAAGTCCCGAATCACGCACGAGGATTAAAGACCGCCGAACATCCCGATGATCTATGCTTTTTTCTATCCTCTCGAACGCACCGGCGCTGTCACGACGAGATCGACGCCCATCGATCACGCCAACGATCCGTCTTCACGCCGCTCCTTACGATAATAGAACCCCCCGCGCCCCAAAGACAGAGCTTCGGATGCTCGAACAACGGGACCACCCCGGGAATCCGTTACAAGCTTAATGCACCCACCCTAATCTACGCGCAATTTCTTGTATGCAAATATTTGTCGCAATTCCAGATCGCTTTGCGTCCACGTAGCGTCGTCCTGGATCCGCGTCACTTATGCGTTGCTTGTAATCCTGCGTTTCATTAAGGGTCTATAAACAGTACGATGCAGCCGGGGTTAATCTTCTTCGCGTCAACATATTCATACTTGTATATTAGGAATAGGTATTTTCCTCTATATTGCATCCGTCAAGGTATCAGAATAAACTTTGGGGGCTCGGATTATTAACTTGAGACCAACAGTTTCATTTCTCATGTCAAGATAATAGTTTTAACTAAATGTTATGGATAACGGGCAGAGATGGAAAATAATTTCGAGCCATCAGCTAGCTTCGGTGAAAACTATCGACAAACCTGGACGGTTAATATCGCGCCAGTTTCCTTCGTTACGGCCGCTCGTCACGAAGACCGTTCCTCGATATGAAAACCGAAAATTACGAGTGACGGGAAAGTTCGAGCTTTATCTTGGATTTTAGCACATCGATCGTCAGATTGGCCGCGAGAGGAGGGGGAAGGGACAGAGCAGGAAAGAGCTCTGTATTGTAAAAATACGTGAAATTACCGGTCGACGACAACATTGCGCGCCGGTTTTTACGGCCTCCCGTCACGCTACACCGATATTATTATCAACCATTTCTCGTTCCTTTTTGGTTTCGTTGGACGCGCGATTCAATGTTTGCGACCTTGTAAGAAATCACTCACCAAGGGCACCGACGCATCGCGTTAAATCCCGCGTCGTTAACGATCCGAGGCGCCGCCGATCGCGAAAATTGGCGTTGTCGGCGTTCATGGTCTTTGATTATTCACTTCTTGCTGAAACGTCGCGAAAAATATGCCCGCACCGGTTAGAACGATGATTACACGGTCGCGTAAACGGCCCCGCGTCACGCAAATTCGACCTCGCTCGATACCCTTTGGCTCGTTGAGCTTTTTACTGTGCTTGCTCGACGAGCAAACTCTCCTTTCGCGTTCCATTCGCACGTTTTCCTTTTCACAAGAAATCGTACGTTAGTCCTGGACGGCAATTACCTGGCCAATCGTGCACGACCACTGCCATTTAATTCTTTCATCGATCGTCGTCTCTGTTTCAACATTATGATACCTTCCAAAAGTAGAAGAAATTTAATACGAGGAGGTGCAATATTTTATTTCCCCGCACCCTCGATAGTTCTTACGCGGGGAATCTCTTGGGCGCGAATTTATGCAGCAACCCGATGTTATTTATTCCCTCGCAATTATTCCACGCGAAAAACGAAAATTGTCTCACGGACGAAAGGCCAGCAGATACAGAGCTGGAATACGTTTGCTAGTCGGGGGTAGGGGGGGAAAAGGTGTACGTTACCGCGAAATCATCCCGCGGCCACAGGACGGATGGTTTCCTCGTCCACCCCCGTGGACGTTCGCGGGGCCAAGGGTCGATGCAGCGAGAAAAAAAGAATTACTTTAGCCCTCGTTCCCGCGATGCGCTTAGCATATTCATGCGCCGCCTATCTGGAGTTTTCCGGTGTCTGACCACCGCCACACCACCGCCACCGTGCAACCCTCTACATATTCATAAACGAACGACGATGCACAGAGAGAGAGAGAGAGCGAGCGTGCGCTCTAAGACGAACGCGGACAACGAGAGAAAAAGCTATATTTCCGTCCAGCACGGATGGAAATCGGGAATCCGATCCTACGAATCGACGCCCGCTGCCAATTGAATCGCCATTAATTGCTCGCTGTCAGCGGCGGTGAAATATTTCGCGACGGCTCCAATTCCAGGAGACACGCGACCGAGCGCGCTTTGACGCTGTGAAAAATGTTGTTTCGCTGGATGGTAATCTCGTTGCCTCGTGCTCACGTGGCGCGGATTTACCTCGCGTCGAAACGAAAAATATTGCAATTCCATTGCGTGCAACTCTCGATCTTTGCGTCGAGTGTCGCCTTGGAATTTAGGGATATTAATGAACCTTGGACATTATATTTACCTTATCCGTTTTAAAATTTAAATACTCAAGCCACGCATCCATAACATTTGTAACACTTTTGACGCGGCAGAAATCGTAATCGTAACGAGTTAAACATTTCACGTTAGAGAGGATATCTCGTGCTTTTAATCTTTACGAATCAGTATCACGAATCCTGCGAGCACTCAAAGGGGAAAATACACGCGAGCGATCGATGCTTGGCGAGCAAAGTGTATTCGACCTCGATCGAAACGGACGAGCACGATCAAGTGATACGTCTCGGTGCATGATCAGACGCGAGCGGCCGCGTTCAATTATATCTCCGATTACACGCTCTCGGACGTTCCAAAGACATTCTTCTCTCTCTGGTTTCGAGCTGGCTCTTTGCACTCCACGCGAGCAACGTTACATGAAAACGGCAGTTTAGCGTTTCCAACCGTATCTGGTATCTCGCATGATGTATATCGTCCGGGAGAAAGAGACCGAGATACTTAGCAACGGTGCAAGGGGCCAACCGCGCTCTCTGCTACAATTATCCATCTTTTGGTTGTTGGAAAATCTTTTTTAAAATTTTTCGAAGCTTCAGAAAATATTGTGACAGATTGTTGTCTATTAATTTCATTTGGTTCGTCGCTTATTAAATTTCCAGCCGCGCCATTGGAGCTGAATGGAGACGGAGTGGGCGCATCGAGGGAAATCGGCGCGTCTATGGTCAGACGAGGCACCCCGTCGCGCGAACTTGTCGAATATATCATTCCGCTCGATGTATCCGAATACGCGATCGTTTCTCGAATTTTATTCCATTTCCCCATTCCCCCGTCGACGCTCGAGACCCACGATGGGCGAGAGCCGGGCAAGAAAAAATCGAGCGTCGCGTTTCCCGGTTGCATTGAATTACCAGGGGGGTGGCGAATATACCATGGTAGCTGCATCCGTCTCCCCCTGGAGCACACCTGGTGCCTTCAACAGGTACGTCGTCGCCAGTTTCCCTCGCGGAGCGAGTTCTCGCGCGTAAACGATCACTCGATCGAGCGAAAGGGAAACACGACCGGGCGATACGGGGTGAAATACGGAGATCCGGAACAAAACGCGTACGTCGCGTCGCGTCGCGTCGCGGCGAACGATTTCCGCGGTGAGTTTTATTGCCAGTAAAACGAGAAAGTCTGGCTTGCCTCGCTTCTACTTGATACGGAACAGTCTGTTCAACGTTTCGGGAATTCACCGGAATAACGAAAAACTTTTAACCACTAAAAGAATAATGTGAGAAACATCGATGGTTTCGAATTTCTATTCTTATGCTATATTAGATGTGGTTTGAAACCGAATTTCGAAGGAGACAAGCATCAGAGAAGTTTCGATATAGTAAAAGATTTAACCGAATGTTTCACGCCCACGCTTTTACGTCGTAAGCAAACTGTACAGTCATCGGGCAGGTACACATAGAAGTTCTGAGCTCCCATGCGTCAACGAAGTTGTCGAACTATCGAAGTTAATAAACCACTTTCTTATTCAGTGGTCTGTTGTTTCCCACTTTTCCGTTCTCGCAACTTCTACCGCAGTTTAATCTCGGATACGGGAAAGGGGAGGCGCGGGTCGTTAAAGTGGCTTTGCCGCGGTGCGCCGTGCAAATTCATAATTCATAAGCTCGCGGCGCTTTCGCATTGAAGTCACTCCGAAAATATGCACTGTGACGATCTCCGATAATGGCGCGATTTAGATTGTTTCCCCGTAAACCGTCACTCCTCTCCCCGCTTTCATCCTGGCCTTGGGATACTGGTTTAAAGGTGTCAATGAACCGTGCCCCGAACGACGTCGTTCCCCGATACGCGGAAAGCGTTGTAAAAATTACTGCCCTCGACCAGCTTTCAGCGAACCATCCCCCTTTTAAGGCTAACTACCAACTTCTCCGAAGAAAACCAAATTACTAAAATTCACCTCTACGAGACAGGTTACCCAAGAGTTATTTATTGAGAAATTCTTATAGGAATAATTAAACTTGGTGGTCTTCAAAACAAAATCGCTATAACCCAAATCTACTCGTACAAGTCTTGAAACGTGCCTGTTTAGATCTTTAACGTTTCAGAAAATAAATCAATGGGTTAGATCTTGAAAATAATATAAATAATATTTTACATACATCTACCGGAGTCTACCATCTTGAGAAGCCCACGCGAACATTACCTTCACCTTTACTCTATGATTTTCAACTCTAGAGGCCCTTCTGCAAAACAACGCCATCGTCCTGGTTCGTTTCACGATTTTACGGTCGACTCGGGATTGATTCCCAAGAACATGGTCGACGATAAAAATGGAACTCGGGGTCGTCGATCTCTTTCGATTCGACACGATTGCATCGAGAAGTCGAATTCGATCGCCAGCAGCGGGGTTGAATCAGTTTAAATTTAAATTGTATTTCTCTCATTTATAACGTCTCAGTCTGCTTATTTTAAACTGTATATTTCAATATTAATACAATATTTAAGCTTTGAAACGCTTTCGATACCCTGTCAATTACTATTTTAGTCGAAGAGTACCAAACACATATAGTCGAAAATATTGTTCTTTCGAAGATCGTGCGGGCCAATCCATAAATAAATATTCCACCCTAAAGAGATTAACCGAATCTCGAAACATTCGGCGTGCACTCGAAGCACACTGGTCGTCCAGCGCGCATGATTCCACCCAGGGACACTACGTTGAAAAAATACAAAAAAAAAAGAGTGGGATTTCTATAAATCCGAAACGATCGAGTACAGGCTCGTCGAGTTGACGGTGCCTCTGGCCGAGCGCGTTGCGAATGGCTTCGTTCCATAATTTCATAAAAACGCGCTCGTGTGTCGCTCGAGGACGATGCCTCGTGTCCTCGCCAGCGACCATTTAGATTTTCAAATTCATCCGGCCGGATTATGCAAAGCGCGACAGTGCCCGGCTGGAAAATTGATTCGATTGTTCGGGCAACGAGCAAACAAAAATATATTCTTTCGATGCGTTCGCGTTCGCGTTCGGTAAATCTTCCTCTTTTTGCCCCTCCCTCCCCCTATTTGCTTGCACTCTGATTCCGAACCGCATTTCCTATTCTTTTTGCCGGGTCGCCGCTAATGGTTTAATCACGATGCAATTACGCACGCGTTTCGTTCGGCTTTCGGTCCGCGACGAGTTTAATCCGTAACTGGATATATACAGGCACAGAAATTCGTGCCAATCTAAGGCAATATAAAGTAAAGTGACGTATGGAATTTAAATTCACTAACTTAAGTATTTGACGTGTTCTATTTTCGACGATTTAAACGTGCCATTTGAAATTGAATATACATTACGTTCCCCAGAATAAATTCGGGTACACGAAAGTCTGTGTTCGACAGGTCGCAAGATTCCATATAAAATATGAGCAATGCTCCATCAGCATTGACGTACTATTCAAAATTTAAAACAGGTTGCCGATCCAAGGATTAAACTATCAATTTACGAATATATGTCGCGTCGCGTTTAAAATAATATATCGTATGTCAGAATACATCGAAACGTAGAGAATATTGATCGTCGCTGTGCTATAATGCATGCTCCATTTTCTGCAGATCTCGATACGTTTCGCAAAATTTTGTTCTACATATTCTAGCGTGCTTTGCATATTCTAACGTATTAAATATGTGTAATGGCATTACAATAGAATATGCAACGTATCGGTTGAGCATATTGGAACTCATCCTCGGGGTACGTATTTAATAATTAAACGTTGGTCCAGCAGATGCATAATCTATTAGAAACTTTAAATAGTTCAGCGTTGCGGATAGAGCAATGTTCCAATTTAACGCGGGCTTGGTTTATTTAAATTACTCGCAACGGAATTAATTGTCAAATTGCAACGAAACGCGTGTAAATAAATAATACCTTAATATCGAAATTGGTAACGTGTCTAAAACTTTAAACATCCGTGAGCTACGTACGAAACTTGTTATTTCACGGCGATGCAACTAGTCGCATGTAAGTAGATTAGTCCCGTTTATGCTAGACATTTCAGAACGTTCAGCGAATCTATATTCTGTTGCCGTTAAAGCGCTTTAGACGGACTATGGCAAAACTTTGTTCGAATAATAAACACCTGATAAAGCCATAGCGTATGGTTTCAAAAATATATATCTCTCGGTACATTTGATTATTATTCTGCTTGTTCAAAGTCTAGACGTAATATATTTATTTGGTCGATCGGTTTAATTTGGATCCGTCCATCGTGAAATATTTCGTTTTATTAAATTTAATTTTTATTTGACGATTGACGAACAAACGGTTGTTCACCTTTGGTTGTTCGATAGTGTGAGCTATGACAATTTTCAATTGTCTGAAAATAAACTTTCCGCATCGTAGAAAGGTTCGCGGTATTTTAGTCTGACACGCGACATGTTAATCCAGCCGGATCGGAGAATGATGCACCGAGTTAGTTCACCGCGTAATTTCTTCCTCCGCGACAGCGATAGAATACGACCGGATAGGAAAACGTTGGGGTAATTCAGCTTCCGAAAAATCTCTTATCTCCGTAACTCGGTTACGCGTGCAACTGTTTCGTAAATACGCTGGAAAATCGCGCAACGGTTTCGTTTCCCTGACGTTTTTCATCCCCGGCTGAACCGTGTCGACGTTTCTCCGTTTCCACTGCCAATTCGTGGTCCCAGCTGCCGTGAGGATTTTTTTCAATGCCCCGCGGAACGCCAACGACCGATGTTAATTAATAGAAAAGCGGGGTTTCGCAATAATTGGCTACAAAATGACGAGCGACGACGAATCGGGGTCGAGGGTTCGCGCGATCTCCCATTGGAGACGCGGCCGTTCGACGCCAGCGAATTCTTTTTCGCGGATTTTTCCTTTCGAGCACTGGAGTTAATTTTCCGCGGAATTTCCACCGACTCGCGAGCGTTTTGTCGCCCTAATTGCGATAACGAACGTCGTCCGATTGAAAGAAGCTGCGCGAGCCCATCGCGATACTTATTTCGACGCGTTGCGGGATATTCAGATCCATCAGGCGAGGTCGAGACGACGTGGCAAATTAAATACGCTAACTAAACCTCCACTGTATTTTTAGTTTGCGTTCTACTTGAATTCTATGTACAGAGAGTCGTATAAATCGCTGGCAAGTAAATATCTCTGATACGTAGAATGCACAAGACCGTGTAGAACGTTGCATATGCAGTAGAACCTGCAACCAAGGTTCATGACATGCAATTAAGATAACCAGCCCAATGAGAAGGTACCCTACTTACACGCTATATCTCCGCCAGATATGGTCGCTACTACCGCTTACTTTCATCCTCGACTTAACTCGTTCCTAAACGAGAATCACTTTCAACTACAATAATGCGTACAAACACTTACCCTACGTTATTTAGAATTTATCGCCACTGTACGAACCTGCAACGGAAACAACGAACAAACAATGAATCAGCCCTGTAGAAGCAACGAATCATAAGTTCTATATTTGTTTCGGTAACTCGCGTTTCCCAAGTGTCCGTTCTATCAGAAATATTTTCTAAAATATAATAAAATTAAATTACGCCCAACTCTGTCCGTCGAACGGTACCAAGGGGGCTCCCAAAACAATCAACCCTCGAATTTTTTAGAATCGCGAGAGACTCTTCTCGACACCAAGCACGTTTTCCCTCGGTTCTTCCTTTCCGAACCGTCCATTTTTTATTCAGCAACGCTCCGAAGAGGTTCTCGGACGCGTTATCGGCAGCAACGCGGGCAACGTCAACGCAGGTCGGCTCGATGAAATTTACACCGGTGTTGCTATAAATTTATACGGTTGCGCGGCCCAGTCGTTAATTTCCCGGCTCGTAAACAACCGGCAACCAGCCGGCAATGGCGTGTCGGCGTTGCACCGGGGACTTCTTAAAACAAGTTCTGCGGCTGGAGGGAGGAACGCGGGGGAACAGAACGCCTTTGCAACCCTTTCTCCCACTGGAAAACGTCGGTTCGAGTTTTCAAGGACGTTGAACACGCCCGCCCCGAAAGAGCCCCGGCGAGGATGAATGTTTTCAAGAGCAACAGATCTCCCGGGGTACGCCCGGGGCACGCAACACGACCACGCACGACCCGCGACGATTAATATTAATCCGACCGGGTGGGCAACATTAATATCAATGTGGAGAAATGGCGGCGGAGAAGAGAGGAGAACGGAACGAAGGAAGCGAACCAGCCTCTCTTGGTAAAAGGTGAAAATGGTAATTTCGGCCACGTGTACGCGGAAATAACGCCGATGCAAGCGCGGAAACGTCTTTATACGGCCGCGAATATGCTTTCACGGGGCCGCGACTGATGGATTTTTATGCTCGAATTGAATCCGCCTCGCGAACGACGCGCGGTGTCGTTTATTTGGACGCCGAACGACGCGACGGGAGAAACGCAGGAGACGCTGGAGCGGTGCAAGAAATTGCAAAATCTGTTTAACAGAGTGTTGATATTTTGCAACGAGGGGAGAAATAAGACTCGGGGTGAAATTGGAAAACTTCTGCCTCCCTCGTCCGAATGAGTTAAACGACATGGAGGATTATATTACAGCGGTGCTAAGAATTAACGTCCTCAGGATTTTAAAGAAACTCTTGCTTTCGAGTTCACTGGGAATAATAAACAATTTAAAGAAGAGCTTGTTCGTGGGCAGATATATTTTTATGCTCGCCTAGCGAGACTTGTTTCTTTGGACGAAAGTCTCGTGTACCCCGCGTCCTTCGGGGATTCGCAGAGAGCGAAGAAAAGGAGGAAACGTTAAAGTATCGCGGCGTCGGGCGCATAAATTGATCCATCGCGGTATTTCTTTGCGGAAGTTCGTACTTCGCGGAAGAATAATAGCTAGGCAAACGTTGAAAGACTCTGGCCCATTTTTAATCCCACGGGGGCAAATTAATCAAATGAAAAGGCTGCCGTCTCGGTCGTTCTCTGCAGGCCGCTATTACGAGCAAACGATACCGTAGAAATCAACACAGTAGAAGGGTACAAATTGTAAAATTTTTAATACAGACCTCCGCTATTCTACCGTTAGTTTAATTTTTTTTATTATTCCTATGTATGACCGTACATATGTATATCATTTCAGATATCACTTCTGATACATCTGACAACGTATAACCATTACTGCTGGCTACTGCCAGCCTCTTGCAGCCTCTGCTGGCTTCTGCCGGCCTCTGCTGACTTCTGCCAGCATGTGCGGACTTCTGCCTGCCTCTGCTGGCCTCTGCTGACCGCTGCTGACCACTTCTGATACTTCCGACAACGTATGACGATTACAACTTGCTATTGGTTGCCCCTGATGGTCTCTGCTTGCCACTGCTGGCCTCCACTGGCCTCCGCTGACCTCCACTGGCCTCCGCTGACCTCCGTCGGCCTCTGCGGACCGCTGCTGACCATTCCTCATACTTCTGACAACGTATGACGATTACTACTTGTTACTGCCTGCCCCTGCTGGTCTCTGCTTGCCACTGCTGGCCTCCACTGGCCTCCGCTGGCCTCCGCTGGCCTCCGCTGACCACTGCTGACCACCACCGATGCTTCCGACAACGTGTGACGATTACTACATGTTACTGCTTGCCCCTGCTGGTCTCTGCTTGCCTCTGCAAGCCCCTACTGACCCCTGCTGCCCCCTGCTGACCACTGCTGACCACTGCTGACCTCTCCTGACCCTTGTTAACAACTTCTCCTATGATATATATGTATTAAAACATTGTATAATGTAAATCTATGGCAATAAATGATATAATTACAAAGAATTCTATGTGCTCTCATCATTTTTACCTTTCTTTTCCTCTCCAAATCATTATCTTAGTTATAAGACTCCCTGAAACTCCTTGGTTTCCCTGAACCCACTAGGAAGTCCTCAAACACCTCGCAAGTCCTGAAACTCAGAACTTTGCTAAAAATTCAGGGTTTCCAAGAAATTTCAGGCCTTTCCAGCTGTTTCAGGGATTCCCAGCTGTTTCAGGACTTTCCAGCTGTTTCAGGGATTTTTCGTTGTTTCAGGGGGGTTCGTTGTTTCAGGGGGGTTTCGTTGTTTCAGGGCTTTTTCGTCGTTTCAGGGGTTTTTAGTTGTTTCAGGACTTTGCAGTTGTTTCAGGACTTTCCAGCTGTTTCAGGACTTTCCAGTTGTTTCAGGACTTTTTGGGAAATCGGCGAAATTTTCGAGCAAAAATTTTTTGACGAAAAAAATGAATTCTCGATTTTGGCAGCAAGTACGAGAGCTGAACACTTTGGGAATCCAATTTTAAACGGAAAAACGGTCTCTTAAAACTAAGGCAATGATTTGGAGAGGAAAAGAAAGGTTAAAATGATGAGAAGACATAGAATTCTGTTAAATTATATCATTTATTGCCATAGATTTACATTATACAAGGCTTTAATACATATACATCATATCGGAAGTTGTCAGCAAAGATCAGTAGTGGTCAGCATTGGTCAGCGGGGGTCAGCAGGGGTCGGCAGGGGCCAGCAAAGGCCAGCAGAGGGATGCAGAGACCAGCAGGGGCAAGCAGTAACAAGTAGTAATCCTTATACGTTGTCAGAAATACCAGGAAAGGTCAGCAGCGGTCAGCAGAGGTTGGCAGAAGTCAGTAGTAATCGTTATATGTTGTCAGAAATATAAGCGGTGGTCAGCAGAGGCCAGCAGAAACCAGTAGAGGCCGGGAGACGTTGCCAGTAGCCTGTAGTAATCGTTATACGTTGTCAGAAGTATCAGGAGTGGTCAGCAGCGGTCAGCAGAGGCCAGCAGAGGACTGTAGGAAAATTCAAAAGTGAACCTTTCTCTCTCGACTCCTACGAGGCGGTCCGAAATTATTTCGAGCAGGTTCGGAGAATCGTGAAAGAGGGCATGTTTGCCTTTGTCGACTTTCCGTAACTCCACGTGCTTTTCTGGCACCTCTGTTTAAGAGTTCGTTTATAAGATGACTCAAAACACGGCACGAAGAATATTCCACGATAAAATTCGATTAATCACTGGAGAAATTCCCAAGGGAGGATCGTCGAAGGAAGCCTGTTCCTCGGTGACCGCGTCGTAAGCTCATTTAGAGCGTAGAAACGCGCCCTTTTTTGCAAGAGCCATAAACGATTGCACGCTGACGAAGGCATTTTTCCGTAGACGGACCAGGCATTAATTTTGCAGCATTATTAATTTCTTGAGACGTCGGGGTGGGAGGGTAGAAATTCCGAGTCGAGGGCGGACCGTGCGATTCCGTGGAGACGCGAGCATAGAGCGCCTTACGGTCGCGCTCCGACTCTGCGGAGTTTGTTTTGTTTTCATTAGCCGGAGCTGTTTACTCGCGCAACAAGCCCGAGACAGGTCGTTAGATCCGCTCGATACACCAGGAGGTCGCGTTACACGCCTCGACAGGCGCTTCACGGCGGCCCGGAGAGCTCGGGGAATTCGTTTGAAAAATGGAGAACCGAATACGTGTGTCGGAGGGCCGCGCGTTATCGCTCGATCTCCTCTAGAAGGCGAGAATCTGTTGCGAAGGTAATCTGAAAAATTACGATTTTATTCATGAGTCCTATCCGAGTCGATCTACGCGAAAAGAGAACGAAAGCGGAAGTATCGCGGGGACGCGACGATTCAATCGCCCGCTCTCCCCATTCTTCCGATCAAATTCCTGAGAAACGAACGGGGCAACCCCCGGTTTTTCCGCCGAACGATTTATTTCTCTGCGAAGCTACGGCGGCCGTGATTCGCTTGATCAGCGCCACGCAGCTTTACGCGACTCCGTCGAATCGGATTTCCCTGCGCAACCTAAACCAAACCGATTCCGTTGAAAGCGAGCCTCGGGAATTGAGATTTCTTTCCACGCTCGAAACGGAGAGGACGCCATCGAGTCGATGGGAATTTCGAAAACGAGCCGAATTTAGATGAATTACATAAAGCTGACTGACTCGAGGACACTGGTTCCGAGAGACACGTTCCATACATATTTTATTTCAAGCTACACCTTTTAATAATTTCGAAAGTATCTTCGCCGCGTTCGAGCTGCTTCTGGGTTCTCCCGAAGGGTCGAGAGGGATCGCGATATCCGAGGAAAATACGAAAATTCCATTTGAAATTTTATGACGGGATCGAAGCAATTTCTCAAGCGCGAAAGAAACTGAAAACGAAGAAAAAGCATTCCCCTGTAGGATCGCGGCGAGCCGACGGGAACTGTGCGAAACATTCCCTTGTTTTCTGTTTCCTGTCGACGACGGGGATGGTTGGCGTTTCGCGGAGGCAGGGAAAGAAATGCCTCGCCCGGCGGCGTGAATGTTTAAACGGGGCGCAGTTAGCGACCGGAGAAGTACAAATGGCTAGCGCCTACGTCCATCGATTATTCACGCAGGGTCACGTTAAATATGTACGGTTTCATGGGGATCGCGCCAGAGCCGGGGCTGGCTTCTTCGGCCGGGGGTGAGTTTCGCAGTCGACTGTCTCTCCGGCTACGCGTCTTTCCCAACCCCCTGACCTTCCACGGACGAGGGGCAACTTGCATGGGGAATCGACGAATTACACAAGACGACCTTGACTCCGCTGACCCAGATTGGGGTCGAGTGCATACGGGATCTGGCAACTTTGAATTCTAGCCCCCTTCGCGTTCTTTCAGTAGCACTCGATATAGTAGTAATGCAGAGATTCGTGTTCCAGCATTTTTCTGAAAACTTGCTTTGGAATCCTCCGTGGACTTCTTAATAAATCTTTTTTTTAACAGAAATTGAGAGGGTCGTTCTATCGAACGCTACTCGACGCTTCCGCGAACGAATTCCACTGATTTACGAACGGAAAAATGGCGAGGCTCGCGACGACCGTATAACCAGCGTTTCCCCACACGAAATCCGCCCTTAAATCGCGCGCGTGACTTTATCCAAGCTGCGTAGGGCACTTACTCCAGAAGGAACCCTCGGGTGCTTTGTCGGGTACGAAGGACGACGCACCCGTTCCTCCCCGGCGCCATCCGTCGTCCACAAATCTTCTTGATTTCACCTACGTGGGTTAGAGCTGTCCGTGGAAACGCGTGTCGACGATGTAAACGTACGGCCCGATTGTCGCGGATGCCCGAGATGTACCTTAACGAGTCCCTCTTAACTGCGCGACAGGGATTACGTGAAATACCGCGCGAGCTTCTTCCGTTGCATAACTCACCCCGCGTTGCCCTACCCCCGAGATATATCTGTGTCTCCGGATTAACGATAACGAATATCATCCTAGGCCCTCGAGTTGCGAAATTTCCGAAGCAAAGGCCCTAACGACAGCCCTGTCGCAATTAGTTTAATTTCCGACCCGCTAATCGACGAACTATCTCTAACATTCCAGTTCACCTTATCTTAGGTTGACCGATTCTAACTATCCTAACTCAATTTTACCTGACAAATAAGAAAAAGTTAGGAAGCTAGTATTGTAGCGTGAATTTGAAACGCTTACGAAAATTGAATGTAGTGATATATTACCCCAATGTCTCAAGGGGTTGAACGCACTGGAGAGAACAGTCCCTTCGTCCCGAATAAAACAAAACTCCCATTTTCAAATTTATATCCCTCGAGCCTCGATATCCCAGAGTATTATTTCGTCGAAAGTACAGACTAGGAGCGTAAATTCCCGCAAAACCTTTAGGCAACAAAGTTCGACTAATACTCCAGAGTACAGGAACGAGCGAACTTGGAGAGCATCGTGTCGTAGAATTAATCTACTTATATGTTTGCGTCAATAAGGTAGATTAGTTGTTACTTTTGAACGTTACTTGCACCGCAACATTAATTTCTGCAGCAACTGTTAAATAAATCTCGAGAGAGCAAAGTCTCGCGAGCATCTTTAATAGGGGGGCGGGGGGTAAAAAGGGGCGAGCACACACGAATCGTCGTGTGGCACGATCCCCGACAAAGAGCGTGTTTAGCTCGCGTTTATTGTGCCCGAATCCGTCTCACCGCGCGTAAACGCAGAAATCTTAAACGTTTATATCAGCCTCGGGGGAGGGCGTGACGGGGCGGTTGAATGGCCAATGGGAGGGGGTGGTTGTCGGGGAGATAGAGTGCTCGAGATTTGCAGCTTCTCCAGCTGCGAATTATACGCGAGGGTAGATCCCTTTGGGCAGATAGCTGCGACAAATTTCAAGAAAAATATGTCCTCCCCGCGCTGCCCCGCGGCCACCCCCGCTGTCAAGTCCACCCTATGCAGCCGCGTCGACCCCTAGCCGCCCCCGAGTCCTCTCGTATCCGCCTCGTGGCCGTGCCGTTTACCGGGGCCCGAACCTTGATGAGAAAAATATCTAAACGTAGATCAAGTTCGTGCGACTGTCTCGTTAAGCTGCCAAAAGCGGTCCGGATGCCGGCATTACCGGGGCCATCGGGAACTCGCGTCACCGTGGGTGCGATTCGAACCACCCTCGCGATCTCCAAAGGGAGAAAAGAGCACCGAGAACTCGGAGGAGTGGAAATTTTAAAGGGAAACATTAAAACACCCCTTCTTTCGTATTCACGCGGGGTGACAGAACTTTTTAGTTTTCAAGTTGAATGTTAAAGGAAGCAAGTTTGCAATTATTTCAAATTAAAGTTTTGGTCTCGCGAAAGAGTCTAAAATAGTCTCCCAACATTTTTTAAACTAGTAGCCGCCGCATGGAGTAAAAAATTAATGTGCAATGAGTATGGCTACGCGAAAGTCGCATGTATGTATCTGCGAAGTAGAGGGTTCTCGGTCGTTACTCGCGAGACATCGATGCCAGGCGTCGCGGGCTCACGGTAGCTAATAAGTGTCTCGCGCGATCATAACTCTTAATAAACGGAGCAAGCAGCGCTCCTAATGGTATTTCGCGAGTTCCTGACTCGCGAGAGTGCACTTTCGTGTTTTCCGGGGAAAAGACCGGCCGCGTGTATACCGTGGGTATGCAATTTACCCGTCTCAGACGGACGAGCGTGCCCTTTCTTCAAAGGGCGTCTGCCCAACCGATGGATCGTAACGTCTCTTAAAAGTCGTCTGCGTCGGTGTCGACACGCTCGGCCACCGATTCCTCTCGAGTCCTCAGCAGGTGAGATTTATCGTCGGTCGTTGAAACCCATTCCAGCGTTTTACCTTGGTCTCTATCGCCTCGCTGCAACAGCTGTGTCGGAGCTTGTCTGTTTATGGTAACGGTGGCGAGATTTCAACGAAGCGATTGAAAAGGTTAAGAAGGAAAAGGGAATCGGGTGAAAGAACTCACGATTTTTTTAAGAGGACTTTTCTCTAATTTAATGCGATAGAATAAGGGAAGAGTAGAGACTATCTATAATTAACAACATGCAAGTAATTTCCATGACTCGATGTATACGTTAAGTTTTGGTAACAAGTACGGATCCGATATCCTAAATCAACGTTCCTGGACACTGCTCGCAGAAAATGGCCGTGAATATTATGCTCGAGCGCGTTCGAAACCAGAAGCTTCGAACGGTTTAAATTCGCTCATCGCCTGGTCGGGCAACGAGCGAATCGTAAATAATCCTTTCGCGGCGTTTTCGCGGCTACCGCGGACGAGCACGCATACACAACCGAGCTCGCAACGATGCTGCATAGTAAGCAACATTGAAATTAGGCGGGCCAGGAGGTTTTAATATAAATTCATACGCGCGCGGCCGGCATGAATTATTCACGGGCGTAATTTGGAAAAACAAACGACGAATAAGCAGTGGCTGGGATGGAGAGCCCGGAAGCACGCATCGGGGGTGAGACTGTTTCGAACGGGCGCGAGAACAGCCGCAAACTGTGTCAATTGTGTAAACAATTTCGCGGGATCTCCGAATTGTCGATAGTATTAATCAGTGGTAATAAATATGTATTGATTGCGAAAGGTGAACGATATTTTGGACACTCTGACCTATTTTTCATACAATAATGTTTCTGATACAAATTGTGTCATCTTCCAAATAGATTAACACATTATTTCAAAATAAAAAAATTCATGTACGCCCATCGCGATGAAGTTTCTTCGCCCGCTCGGGGAATTTCGAAGATGGCGAACGAGCACCTTCTTTCCTATACGTCCTTATTACGCCACGCATAGGACTGTACATCATCCGTCGACACTTATTGACTCTTAGAGACCCCGATTGAAAAGTAGGTGCGTCCGTGCCATTTATTACTCGACGAAACTGGCATCCACGAGAGGCCAGGCACCGAGGACTGGTCCACCCTTCGCGGAGTTAAACGCGAAAGGGGATGAAAAATTGCTGGAAATTTCGGCAACGGGCCGACTTCCACTTAATATAGGGTGTTCCCCGTGCCCCGGTGACTTTCTGGGACGGAAGAAAAAAGCATTTTCAGCCGGACCAGCCGAGGAGACAAATTGCGTTATAGGCTGACGTATCCGCGCGGCACGTGGAACAACGCGGTACGGCTGACGTTGATTTGTAGCGCGTTTCAATTATCGATCGGCATCGTTTTCGGTGTTAATCGACCCCAAAGTGCTTCGCATAATTATTAGCCGGCTGAATGGCCATGTTCGCGTAATGAATACTGGCACCGGAACGGCGAGAACCAGAAGGTGCCAATTATTGGCACACGAAGAATTCTTTCTCGGAGACGGCTTACATTAAACTTTCGAAGCTTCCGTGTACCCTTTCGAGGAAGCTTAGGGCACTTTGTCAAAAGAACCAACGCGCATCTTTCGACCGATAATTTATGTAAAGCGAAAATTCGCACGATATGCAAATTCCGTTCCACTTTCCTTCTCCGCGCCGCCTTTATTTAATTCATCAAGTTTTTTCAAACAAGTTCAATGTATCTAGTCTTTCGGAATTTCGTCCCACTCTGCTTCCGCGAAGAGTACCGAATAAAAATTGTAGATTCGTTCCTAAATCGATTACAGTTTACATTTAATTTTAAGTTCGAAGCTGCGGAGCGTCGGGCGAATGGAAAACCCCGGTACGAGGCGCGAAAGAACAACGTAAAAATGAAAAAAGAACGGAGAACTCGGGTCCGATTGGCGCGGAAAGGGGAAAATGATAATCTCGCAGAAGTTAAATCAAGACCACGGAAACGGGGACGACGGAGGCGATTTATTTCCGAGCTCGAACCAGCGTCGGTGTCGGCTCCTCCGCGTTGCCATTCGTTTTCGACGTCTCCCTCCCCCTCCCACCCCCTCTCTCGTCTGGTTCGCGAGCTGAAATTATCATTTAGCCTCCAAGGCTAAAGCACACATATCCTCGTTTAGTCTGCCGGGAGACAATTTACGACACTTTCCGCGGGGCCCGCGCTTAATCCGCGCTTCCCGGCTACGAGTGTTACGCGCTCCGCGTCTGCCGTCGGTTGTTTTACACGCGTGTCTACTGTACCTAATATACGAATCGCGCTTAATCCAGCCGCGGGTTATGCGACAACAACGCGGAATCGCGGGACCGCGCACCAACTTCAAAGACACACATCCCGGTCTGATCTCCGCCGCGTAGCAAACCGCCAAGAGTACCTTACGCCCGAGTTGGCTGCGCAACGTTGTAAACAAACGGATTGTAACGCAAATTAGACGGCTTTGTTGCAACCCGGTGAACATTCGCCCAAAGAACGCCAACAGATTGCACGCGGCGTTGCACAACCGGCGACGCGCGCTTCGCTTCCGAACGTTTGCGAATTAGTTTCCGGATAGAAACGCGAGGGGAAGACTTTTTCAAAGGCTCGCGCGGGCTTTTAAAAACTGCACGTTGCTTAGAAAGTTCTTCGAAAGCGTACGATTCGATTGCTCGTACATACGTGCAGGTTATTTTAATTCTACTCGGGAATTTTTCCGCGCCTTCCCAAATCATTTCCTTCTGGATTATCAGTTGTTCGCGTCTTCCCCGGTCTCTTCGAATTTCTTCTCATTAGAATTCGGGCGCTAACCGCGGTAAGAAATCCCGGGCAGCAATTTCTCTCCGCAAATGACGATCGGAGCCGGTGGAGGGACCGTTAAGGCCGCGTCATCCGGCCTATCAGAGCGTCGTCGGCTTGGAAAGGCTCTCTCTGGAGCGACGACGAATAAATTGCACGCGTCCAAACCGTCAGAGAGGAGGACCGGGACGGAGGGAAGAGGAGTCGTCTGCGCGGGCAAACAAGAGCAAGAGGCTTAAGGTGTCTACCGAATAATAGGCAGAGGCCCCGGTGACGTTTCTTCTGGAAAATTTTCAATGGTCGGACTCTTACTTTCCGCGGGTCGTTAGCCTTCTGGCGGATATCAAAAGGTTCGCCGGCGCGGTTAGGTCTTCCATAGAAGGAGGCGGGTGGGCGAGGACCCATCTTAAGAGACGCCGACGGTGCCGGAAGTTGCTGGCAGACTGATTCTGTCCGGATTAAGGGACTTCGACGCCCAGTTCAAAGTTCAGGTCCCGGCTTATTATATAGGATCCCTGTGGATGGGCTAAAGCGGGGGGACAGCGAAAGGGGGAACGACGAGCAAATGGAAACCGGGAACGGGGGATTCCGAGATAATTAATTCCAGCTAATTGTTCGAGGACCGCGGAGAATAGCCAAGTGGCTGACTTTTAACGACGGGGGCAACGTATAATAATCTTTCCGACGCCTTCTCGAACCTCTCGATCCGCTGGACGCGGAGAGGATGGGCGGGGGAGGATGAAACCGATGGGGGGAAAAAAGAACGCTCCGGGGGACAAGTTGCGGCGCGAATCCGTCGGGCCGCGTGGAAAGTTTATCGCGCGGCATCGCACGAACGCTGCGAACGACGCTCTCATAAATTTTCGGGTCGGGAGTCGGGCCGCGAATAATAATTTGCACCGTCTAATTACCGACGATTACCAGGAGCGGCCGATAAGATCGCCGCCGGCGAAACGAAGAGTTTCGCTGAACGCGTTATCGCGCTAACGAACGCGGTAACCGCGAAAATCGATGCCAGCCGCCCGGCAATTTTCGATCTATAGTATGCTGCAATCAGATAGACAGATATTGCTAACATGTCGACGGACGCTGATTAATTCGAAACGACGGAGAGAGTCGATGGTGACGCGTAATTATTCGCGTTTACGGTTTAACGTAACCTCGCGTGAGGAAAAGTCGTAACAAGGCCCAGGCGACCACGCGTCATATTTTTATTGCCCATGAGTTCTGAACTCGTCTCCCAAAGTATAACGTTCCGACTCTGTTAACTAAGAGCTCTCGCAATTTAATTATAAATGCCCTCCACGCCCACCGCGTTTCATGACAATAAACTGGCATCCCGATCTACGTTTCTAGTAGCCTGATATCAAATTTTCATCCTTGGGGAAATACGAGAATATCCTTTGCGGTGGTATCCACTGACCGGGGCTCGGGGTTCCGACAAGCCACCTCTCGAGGCACCGGAGCAAATCGTAAAAAGGAGTAAAACACTGGAATCAACCGCATCCCCATCGGTAACACTCGCTACCGCTGTAAATTCGGGTGTCTCCGCATCAGGGCCACTTTGGTGTCCCAACCACGTACGCTGCTGGACACTGCGCGACTCTGGAAACGGACAAGCTTGCATCAAAGATGCATAAGATCCTTCTTCGATGGAGGCGACGACGCGGTCTGCCAGCCAGTTTCGCGTGTAGCTTTGCACAGTGTTTCTCAAACTTTTCCGACTATGGTCCACTCGACAAATTCGTTTAGCAAAAAATGACCGCCCTGTTCGGCAAGAAAATTATTTTCCACGATTGGAATTAAGAATGGTTGCGCGGGATTTAAGTTTAAACCCAATTGCATCTGCGTGGGCGTTGGCTTTGAGGAAGGCTGGCTTAGGTGACGGAAAAGGGAGAATCGAGGCGAAGAAACGAGGCGAACCAGAGGGTGAAAGTCGAATTTCCTTGATGTCTGGTCCGACAATGCTGCGCCTGGACTAAACGGCTGTTCATTGAATAGCCCCGCCGACCGGGGCCCGATAAACCGACTTGTGCTCCACGGTTGCTCGTAAACCGTCCTCGCGTACGACCTAACCCTCCACCCTCGGTTATTCTTGCGCTCCTTCCACCGACTCCACGACGATTTTCTCCAAGCTGCCGGGAAGCCTACGTCGGAGGCTGGCCCCGGGCCACTTTACGCTTCCGTCGATCTTTATGGAAATCGAAACTGGAGGATTCACGGTTTCGCGCCTCCGCGTCGAGGAGCCGGTGATGGCCTGTTCCTTCCTCGCTCGCGAACGATAACTTTCGATTCGGTAGAAGCTTCGACGCTAGCTGACGCCTTCATTCTCATGCACCCCTTCGAACACCGAGAAATCGAGCTATGATACTTCCACAGCAAGGGACAAAAGTAATCGAGGGACTATGAAACTAAGGGAGTCTATTATCCCTGTATCAATAATTATTAAAGATGACGAACTTGCAAAAAATCCGTACAAACCTTACGTAGTAACGTAGTTTTCGTATATTTAGCTGGTGTTTGTTACTGCTGGAGGCGTCTGCGTCAGCGATACGCGTTTCCTGCGACACGGCGCCGAGCACTCCGAGTACATATTATGACTCGAGACTCGGCGTCGCGACAATTAAGAAACTCGGCAAGTACAATAGGTTTTTATGCCCCGAGAAAGTTGCCTCCCGCGCGACGGGTCTAATCTTGAAGTCCAGACGGTTTACCTCGCGATAATTTCATTGTTGCCGCGCGAGTCCCCGGCGTCTTGCAACGATTCGCGTCCTTTTTAATTCTCGCGACGCGCGTTACAATGCTTCCTCGTTAACCCTTTCGTTCCAAACACCGACCGTACCCCCGGTATCCATACTCGTTTAACGATTAATCTCTGATGATTACTCCATTCTGGAAAGTGATATTTACGTAACGAGTAACCATAACGGCGGCTATGTGCACCGTAAAGGAACTGTTAAGCAACGCGTGACCGAGGACTGGTTAAGCTCGGTTCTCTCGAGAAACGTCCGACGAGTCTTCAAAGGATTATCGTCCCTTCGAGATTAGGATTGATCGAGGACGCGTTTCACCGGAGTCTGCGAAGCTCTCAGACTCTTTCGTTGCGCGCACTTTCAATTCGTGTACTTCCGTTGTCCACCGGAGGACTGTCAAACGCAGACCTCGCTCGCTTTCCCGCGAAATCTTCCCCATCTCCCAACCCCCAGACGCATTCGAAAGAAACGGAGATTCACGATAGCGGATCCCTTCGATTATCAGTTGCTATTATTACCAATTCGACGATCCCCGGTGAAATTAAAAAATTTCATTTCTCGTAAACGAGAAGATAAAGAAAGGTACTCCTGTTGAAACTCGTCCACGTCCCACGGTCTCTTTCGAAAGGTGTTGAAAATTACGAGTACGCGACGAAGTTGTTACGACGGGGCGACACGTGTCGTCGAGTCGTGGAAACAAACTCGTTTTGAACTTCCTTTGAGCGTCCAGTGTTGGCTCGAGGGAAAAAGGGGGACCGGTTTTCGATGACCAAATTGATAGTCCCCCTCGTTCGGGTTCACATGTGCGCCCGTGTAGGCCGTTAAAGTAAATGAGCGACTCTCCTTCGTCCTTTCCTCTCCTGCGATCGTCCCCGAGTCCTCCTCGAAAGCACTCACATTGATTTGTTCGCAACTCCTGGTTTATAGCTTCTCCTTACCCCGGGACATCGACCACTCCCGTATCAGTCCCGATAAAAACCATCCCTCCCATTCGGCCACCCTTCTGCCCCCTTCTCGTGCGACCGTTAATTCAAATCGTTCAATCGGCCCGGAAAGGATCGTATGGTTCCGCGTCAATCTTCGAATAACGACATTATTACACGGGAAACGAAGAGTCAGGATTACTCGTAACATCTTGGTCCTGCGGAATGGAAAAAACCGAGGTTCCCCGACGGGGGTGCAAGACTCAAACGGACTATTTAGCGTCGCGGCGGCGGGGTGAAATTGATTTCTCTGACGCGACATTGAATTTGCCATTGTTCCAAGCGCCTCTGCCAAGACTTCTTGCCTTTTATCGCGCAAGAAGCTTAAGAGGCTTTCCAAATGTCTCCTGTCGAAAAATGGACGACGTTCGGGGAGTCCCTTTCTCTTCGATGCACGCGACAAATCACACGAATTTTTTCTCGAAAATTTCTTTATTTTATTCCGCAGCGACGAAACGAATTCGTCGTGCTTTCTCGATCGAAATGATTGCACGGCTTTGATCGTGCCCACCGCGAAACACAACTATCCGGCGGTGGTTACGTATCGAATTACATTGATTAGATAACCAGATACGTCTCGACAAAGCAATCCGTGCCAGCGTTAATTAGTCATCCGAGACGGTCCGAAGCAATGAATGATTTAGTGGACCGGTCGCGCCTCACAAAGAGGTTTCCCGTGTTCCCGGGTCCCGGTTATGCATATTGCAGGGACGTGCCCGTCATTTAAGAACCCCCAATCCACGGCCCGTTTCTCCCTTTTTAGCATGACATCAACGCCGACGATAAAGGACTTTCGTCCGTGCGATGACTTCTGTCGCTCGAGTCCCTTTTTTTCCACGAAGCGCGGGAAAAAAATCCGTCGGGACGACAAAGCGACGAGAACGTTTCGTAATTGCACGTAACGTGGAATTTTTTTATTAGAGAGGCGAATCGACAGACGGCTGAGCAGCGATTACCTGCACCCTTTGTTTTCGAGATCTCGCCTCGACTAAATCTCGATGGGTGTGGAGAGGATTCAGCAACGGAGGATTTCCCACTTTCCACTTTTGCGTACAGTAGAAACAGTGATTGGGAACATAGAAATATTTATTGGTTTCCCGAGCAATTTTTATGGGCTACCACATCAAGTCTTTCAGATCAAAAAGAAAATTAAGGAACCTTTTTATTTGCTATTGTGTTGCAGTACAGGTACCAAAATCAGACTAATGTGTGTAACATGCGTGTCAGCAGTGCTGATTGCATATTAAACGTACGGTTAATACATAGAGTGAGAGCTTCCATGTACCTGCATCCGGTATGCGGCATTGTCGACACACGTGTTACACCACGTGTTAATTTTAGCTACTCTTTCTTCTAACAACTGACCAACAAGCATGGTTAACGCACACGATCTACCAATCGCAAACCTCACCAAAGCGTAACTTCAAATAATGATTAGAATATTAATAATATTTGTACAATTCTTTCATCGAATTCCTCTATTATCGCCCAGACAGGAGCTACGAACCAACCGAGTTTCTAGCACCATCCTTGCACCAGAGTACCTTCGATCTTAATTATTTTGGTAGTTACCGAGGATTAACTAGTTCCACATAGTCTTCCCGGCTAATTACGTTGCCGAATTCCGTACAGTTTCATCCAGAGAACTTGCACAATATTAGTTAAGCCACAATAAATGGTACTCCGGCGTCCTCGTAATTTTCGGCTCAAGATTGCCTCCGAATGCACATCGCGTGTTGAACGATCGAGTACGCAATTTCAAAATTGTTCTTTGGTCGAGGGCTTGGAAGATCAATTTCCAAAATCGCTACGAATGTCTGATACGTGAGGAAGAAAGATGGACTTTGGGCATCGATCGGGTTCGTCGGAACGAAAGCTCAGGGTCCTCGGAAAAGCCTAAGAAAGTGAATTCACTTTCCGCGGGACACACTTCCAGGGTCTCGAATCGCGGCACTTTCGTAGACCAGAGCCCTCCGTCGTTTCACTTTCTCTCCGAGTGCATTTCCCAGTCCCACCCCCGCGTTCGAAGCATCGCCACCCAAGCAGTACTAACAGCATTATGCAAACGAGATGGTTCCGCCAGCACGAAAACGCTGGGAACCCCATTTCAGGTGCTTCCCCCGTTCGCAAAAACCGAGGTTTCGCTTCGGGCCGAGTGTACATCGATAAAGTTCCGGCCGCGGGAGGAACACGCGACCGCCTCTCGTACCTCGAGGGACGCCCAGCGACGTTTCGATTTTTCAGAAGGACCCGGGTAAGAAAAACGAACGTTCGATGGACGCCCGAGAGGAGAATGCTACCCGAGAAAGTACTCCGGCGCCACGATCCCACGGGCTTTCCATCGGACGTGGCCCGAAGAATGGAGGCTGCGAACAGCCCTTATCTCGCCACGGTACCAGTTTTTCACCAGGATAACTTCGCGCCGGAGGAATTTCAGAATTCAATGCGAAACTGTTGCGTGTCGGGGGGAGGAGGGACATTTGGGAACCAGATTACGCTATACAGGCTCTCGACTGGGAAAAGTTACGTTCCTGAAGCGGTCGGAGACACAACAAATATGATAAAACACCTATAATATCGAGGCAACTCCCCTTTCGTTACGTATATTCTAATATATTTTACTAGCTTCGTGTAATAACTGTGTCTCGCGAAGAACAAACGTTTACCCTCAACGATTAACCCTGTCTGGTCGGTTGGACAAACAGCCCCGTACAAGGAAGGAGGAAAATCGTTCTTTCCATCGGACAGGAAGAGTCGTGCCATGTCTCCAGTCTCCTGGACTCATTACCAAGAGACGCCAACTACCCTCGTCCTTCTTCTCGCCTATCTTCCGCTCGTGACTTCCGTTGCGTGTTCGCCGTGCCGCTTTAATTGCGTCCGTCGTCCAATCAAAGGAAACTTTTTGGCGGCTCGTAGCCAAGAGTAAGGATGGTGGGGGCGGTGGAGAGCGAAAGCACGGGCGTAGGGAAAAGTTGGGGAAATACCAGAGGTCGGCGGAATAAGTGATCGATTCCTTGATAATCGCGTTAACGCGGACGCAGCACCGAGCCAATCAGCCGCGAATAACGTAATTACTGGGTTGCATTACTGCGCGCTGGTTGCACGGGAGATCGGTCTGGTTGCGGCTCGCCTCGTTCACGCCCCCGCTGTAATTCCTTTTTTTCCCATCAGCCCTCGCGCCGTGTATCGGCACCCTTTAGAGGACGACGCGCGGAAGGATATATGGACGAGCTTTGATCTCTGCGAGTCGCTGGTAACGCGCTCGTCCTTCGAGTCGATTCAATTAACGGGACAACGGGAAAGCTCGGAAAAATGGTCGGGGTCACTCGGAGATTTTCTTTTGAACGAACAACGACGTTTCGCCCGCCGTACGGTGGAAAGTTTTACTATCTAAAGTAAGACCCAGCTTCCATCCGCAGTTTCCCAAGACCCGATTTCGCCGCACAAAAAGAATAAATCGAAAAATCTTTTCTATTTCACGGAGACATTTGTCCGAAAATAGGTACAGCTTTGCCCGTACTGTTTAATAAAGAATTGAAATGCACTAATAACTAAGCCCTCGAAGGGCGTTCTTAAATTGGATTTATTGTTTGCCCGCGAAGTTTGCGGTGGCTAGCGGTGAATAAGGATTCTTTCGCGCGAACAGGTGGGGGGGTTGCAACTTGGCGAGTAACGAGGCGCCTTCTGACGCTTTTTCCGCCCGTTCGCGCGAAAGAGCCGAAAACCCCGGCTCTCGAGAGGAAAACTCTCGAGCTCGCGGCAGAAATTAGACGTCGACGTAAATTTCCATGGCAAGTCGCGGACAAAGCGGTGGGAACTTTGATGCCTTTCAGGAACGTCTAAGTTCGTTTCGCGCGCTTTTCGCGCGGTCGTCGGTCCCCGCAAAGGGTTGTGTCGCGATATATAGAATACAAAGCGACGGGCGAAAACGAAGGGAGAGAAACGCGCTCGGCGAATAAACAACAAAACGGAGAAAAAAATAACAAGCCAAGAAGAGAAAACGGGGTGGAGCGGGACAGGACGAAATCAGCCCTTTTTCACCGTGACACGCTGTTTACGTTTCGGGCTATTTAGAGTTCGTTTACGCAGGCTGAGACGAACGGGGGCCGGGAGGGCGGTTGATTAACACTTCAAACGGGAAAGCCGCATAATGCCACGTAATGACAGCGCCCGGAAAAAGGTAATCGGCTGCGTGTTCGATAAATCGAGACCTCGTTAGAACGGCTTTATGCGCGCAGCCAAAGGGGCGAACTGCCCCCTTTTTCCTTTTCGTCCTGCGCAACTCTTTCCATCTGGCCCAACGATTCAAACAGCGAAACGCGCCGCGTCGATCGGCCGTATCGTAATACGCTGAAAGAGGGCAATTACGCGGCTGCTGGTCGATCCTATCGCGAATCGAGGAACAGTTTTTCGGGACAAATCTGTTTTTTACGACCCGCGACGATGTCCCGTTCGCTCAACAAGTTTTTAAGATACATCATCGATTTGCAACCCCTTTAATTTCTGAAAAGGTCCAATTGTTTCCTATCGCTATATTTACAAGCGCAGTAGTTCCACGTTCGAACGTTCGAACTCGAGCTCGCTGGGAACGTTTTAACGAGAGACGAAAGCAAATTTATTCATGGAGTCGACCTTTTTTATCTCGATCCGAGGCTGAGTGTCGCAAGTATCGCCAGGCGAGAGAAGCAAACTCGATGCGCCCGGGAGTGACAACCTCTAATTAAACTGAAAACTTCTATATTTCTCACGGTGTCTTAAAAAAGAAATATTATCGTCTTGAATTTCATTCAGTTACCGAACTATTAGCAAACTTTCGTCATTTTTCGTAAATTTAACTTCCAAGAGTGAGTGACTTATATCCCGCGTCATCTTTGCTATTAATTTATGTACGTGTCTTTAATTTAAATTGACGATCTCTAATAGTGGTCGGTCCGATGGCTTCGAAAATGCAGCGAAGACAATACGTTGGCCCCGCGTTTCGTTGAATTCGCGGACGACTATTTATGAAGTCGGAGAGTTCGCGGGGTCGTTGGCTCCTGAAATGCATATTTCGGATATAATCGGAAGTCGTAAATTAATCAATCTCCGGAAGCTAACGACGCAAAGTGACATCCCGCGTCTGTCAAGGGATCAACGGTTGATAGGGTTGGCTCGCTGGAGCCGGTAAATCTCCAAACTGGGAGCGCGAAATATAGCGTGGCTGTTCGCGGATCGCGACACGAGCTCGTTAAAATTCAATACCGTCGACTATTTTGGAAACATCGACCCGGGAGCACGGACGAAAAACGTTCTGGTTGCCACGCGGAAGTCGGAGGGAAGAGGTGATCGGCCTTTTGCCCTAGCGATCCGTATGAATCTTCCAGGACGGTCGCGTTGTCGTTCTATCCAAAATTCGCGACGTTTCTAATCCTAGTGACGCGTGACAGACAATTATACTTGTCACTTAATGAATCTCCTCGCTACGGTCATACTTCATATCAAACTAATTCCAGTTTAATCAATTTCATATTAAGTTTCAAACTTCCCGCGGCATATCGCTTCTCGGAATTCATTTTTAGCTCAAACGTTTCATATCTTTCCGGACGAATATACTTGTCAAAAATGCTATTTGTACACCTCTTCTCAAAAATAAGAAGTTCCTTCTCCGGAAGAAAATTATTATCCCAGCTATTCTATCAAATATTCGTACAAAGCTGGAAGACGAGAGCTCCTTCCTAATGGAAGAAAAGATTAAAAAGGAAATCGATGTTTTCAGTCTGCTATAGCACCGAGGCTCCTTAGCTTTTTGCTAAGAAATTAGAGCAGTATTGGGACCTTTCAACAGAGGAGGAAGAGCCAGGATAACCATGAAAATCTGACACTATTGAAAGATGGTGAAACAAGCGATCATTGATTCTAACCGGTGTGCTTGAATGGACAGTTCCTAGGTGGCTGAACGAGCTAGCCACCGTGCTGAAAGGAATTAACGATTTTATATTCGCGATCTCGAAATACGGAGAACGAAACGAAGGCAGGCGGGCAACGTCCCCGCGAAATCGATGAGTCCTCGAACGAGGAGCGACTCGAACCACCCGTCGCGGCCTCGGTGTCGTCGACCCGGTTATATGTTAATGGATAATAGGATATCCGTGACGCTCTTCGGTTGAATCCAGTTCCCGCGGTTCTATTCACCCGACCGTACAAAGATAAACCCGATACCGCGACGCGAGAAAGATGCCTTCCAGCACCGTCGCCATAATTATCCCCATTTCTCGAGTGTCTTTCCTCGTTCACGCGAACTGTATCGAAATTTTCCTGGACACAACGAAACGCGACGCGACGCCCGCCACCGTTAACGATTCCCGATTACCGCGAATCGAACAAACGAAATATTCCATTCCTCTCTTAGTCGGCGACGAAATTATCAGACGCCCCGAAAATTACCGAGGACGAATTCCCTCTAACACTTATCGATCTTTACCTCAAATCCATCGTCGTTAGTAAAAATAGTAAACCAGATCGTATACCCTGCAAATGAGAACGATACTCCTCGCGAAACGACCAAAGAACGTTGCATTTCTTCGGGTCAAAAACGATAAGCAAGAATCACTTCCGAAACAACGGCAGAAGTTGGACGAGTTTGACTGGCGATCGTCTGTTTCGTGGAACGTTTCGAGTTCTGTTCCGGGCGTTCTCCCCGCAAACAGTTCGAGGATATTGCGTCCGGATGAAAGGCCGAAGGCGATCGGGCAAGGGCCAAGAAAAATACTGGCGGGTTAAGGGAGGTAGCGGGGGAATGGGTGTGGAACGGAGGAAGCCGCGCAGTCTCGAACATCAAATTCACCCACTATGAAAACAGAGGCTAAGTGTTTCGATATTTATCGGCTGCCACTTCGTCCGACCGTTTCGCGAATGGTTCTAGATGGCGACCAGCTTGAGAACGAGGCAGAAGGGGCAAGCCGGAACGCCGCTAGTGGGTTATATTTTCTGGAGAGAGGCCAACGACAACGGCTGCGGAAACGACTTCTCGAGGAGGAACACACGGGGAAACCGTACGATTCAATTTCCCCCTGCCGATGGAGCTCCACCCTCTTCCCTTAATCGTCAAAAATATTGGCCCTGCCGGCTAGCTGGAAACCGGCTTTTCTTCCTGGCCCGACCAGGTAGCCCGCCCGATCGTCTTCCAAGACCATCGACTGGACCATCGCCAAAAGAGACGGCGGGGAAATTTACGGGTGTAGACGCGACCCCGGGAAAATTACGTGATTTCCTGCGTTCGCGCGCGTTTTCTCCGTGAGGCACACGGGGGATCTAAATGCGCGCCGCAGCCAGGCAAAATTGTTATCCAGTTAAACACAGTTTCGGCACCGGTTCGGCACAATGCAGCTTCCCGTAACTTTGCTCGTAAACGCTTATGTTCATTCCTGGCGCTAAGTCCCGTATTATTCTTACGCGTGCCTTAACTCGATCTCAACGGGGAGGAAAGGTTTTTCTTGATAAACTAATATTCGTGCCAGAATATATTGTACTTTTCCGCGAAAGTTACGTCGAGTCTGGAAGTCTCATTTGCCTCGCTGAAATCCCAAAGGAGCATTCGCGACAAAGAGGATTTCTTAACTCATTCAGAACTCGCCCTTCGTTTTATTTCATACACTTTCAATGCCCGACCGTTGACCCCTCCGGATCGCTCGCTCTTTTTTCGCGTTTACTTTCGTCCGAGGGAAAGTCGTTTCTCCCCCGCAATATCGCTTTATATAATATTCCCGAATGAAAATACACATTAGGGGATCGTCGACGGAGTAAGAGGATTTTGGCGACTCTTCGCGTGTTTAGAAAACATCAGAAATTCTTCGATGCGACTTCTGGTCGAGTGCACTGCTCGAAACATAATGTATTTTTTATCTATCAAACTTCCACTCCAGTTGGGTTAAAAACTATTATAGAACTAACGTTCTATTGCTGTAACTTGAATATTTTCGAATATCTCGTAGACGAAAAGGAAGTCCCTGCGTGAGCAGACGCGCGTGGAATCCCCGTACCACTTGGCGTCCGTTCAATTACGCCCTCAAAAAGGAGTTCCCCCTCGCCGTAGGGGACACCCTTCTGGAAGGAATCACGGGATCCCAAGTCAGGAGGGGGGTGGAAGGAAAAAAAGTAACGACACGTTAATTCGTGGTTTATTGCCGGTGACTCGATTACGGGACGTAAAAGCCGAGGAGACGCGGATCGAGGAGTCAGCGTGGGCCAGATGGTTCCGTGATTAACGTTTCTTTTACTGCGTATGTAAAACGGTTTACGAGGAGTCGCGAGCAGTTATCTCCGAGATCGGTCCTTTATTACGAGGGCCTGGAGCAGGGGTCGCTCGAGGAGGAGCAAGTCGAGTGGGTGTACAGAGAGATACCGTGCATCCCGCCCGAGGGAACATTAGTCCTGGGAACCGTGGAACGTTGGTGGTAGCTGGCCACCAGCCGGCACCGGAGCCCGCGACCATCACCCGGGGCTAGCTGTCCGATCCACCCTCTCGACGGACGGTCCGCGCTACTACCTGCAGTCGATTCGGGGCTGGAAAGAGAGGCAGAAACGGTCGGGGGGAGGGGAGGGAGACGAACAAGCTCGAATTCGAACCGCTAACGAACCGGTCTCTGCGGAATCTACGCGCCAAACGCGCCGATTCTCCGGCCGCGACGGGGGTGGAAATTAAAACGAACGTGATCGGGGTTAATCGCGTTAAAAGTGGCCACGGTTATGGAGGTCGGGAGACTCGGTTATTCCAATACAATTAATACGCCGCTTATTTGCGACGCGATAAATAGAGCGCGAACAAGCGATCGGCCATAAACGCAATGGCGGTTAGCGCGTCGAGATTCGAAAACTGATAAACTTTCCTAACACAATTTGTCCAACTTAGAACCACGCAAAACTCGGTTGTAATATTGGTAGGGGAATCGATGAAAAATGACTATTAATCTCTACTTTATCGGTCGAGCGGATTTGCGTTGCGTAATATTCATCTGTACGAAATAAATGTTAATTCTACCTTTGGGAAGCACGTTTCCCGTTACGATGACCATCGGAATACGGAAACTTTTTCTCTGCGACGGACAAAATCCGTACAGAAAACAGACGCAGCAATAAACTCGCCGTAGCCCGACGTTCGCAGCGGTATTTCTCGTCTTTCGTTCCCGTTGAATTTAACTGGTGTTCAACGCATATTTAACCCCCCGGTCTCAGAATGCATTACAAATCTGCCAACTTTATGACTTTATTGTTTGCGCCCGGGCTCGGAACTCTGGCCACTGCCCACGAATACGGAATACGGGGAAAAAACCTTCCGGAACATTGGATGTAATAATTTGATCAAACTCTGTTTAATGTATATTCCGAATCGTCCGATAAACGTTAAAAATGTACGCTTTTAAATAGTTAAGCTCGTCGGGAACGTGAAAGTTTTAATGGAAGTGTTCGAGCTTCGCGGGGGATATTTTTTATCCTATACACTTTAAAGAAAACCGTTCCTTTTAATGTTCATAATGGGAGTCCTCCCTGAAATCCCCAGAGGGCGAGATGTACCCATCGAAACGTCGAGGAAGGAAGACCTAGTCGCTTAGTCGAGCCGACAGAGCAAATGCACTTGCTACTTCGCGCCAGCGACGCACGAGGATTGTCAAGCCAGCTCTTCTCGTCTTATCTGTCTTCCTTTTCGCCGTGTCCCTCCCACTCGGGTCTCCTCCGCTCCTCTTTTTTCCTTGGCCGTGCTATTTCGTTCCCGTTGGAGCACCTTTCAGACGCGTGCGGTCGCCGCGTTAATGCGCCATTAGGGAACACCGCGGCGGAATGCGAGCCTGCCTCGGACAAGAGGCAGGTACGACTTCTAAATGCTTCCTCTACCCCGCGGCGGAAGTGCCTGCGCGAGCCACGAATCGTTAACGGGACTTCCGATTCTCGAAGCTCGCTGAAAGCGTTCGATTCCAGCCGCATCGACTGTATTGTAAGGAGAACGATCACTCCTGGAAGGAGTTGCACCCGTATTGGGTCAGACGCATTAGTCAAGCCTTCGTGGGGCAGCAACCGGGGAGGAAATGACTCGACTCTTTTCTGATTTCAACCCCCTTTCGAAAGTAGATTAAAGGACTCTCTGTTACTGTTTGTTAAACATCAACAACTGGAATATCTTCCCAAATAATTTGCAATTGTGATCGAGAAATTCGCACACGAGTGACACCGGTAATGATCCGTATTGATCAATGGCGGTGCCAGGTACGAGGACGCGTCGCGATCGTTCCAAGAAAGTCTTCGCGCTCTTGGGAATAAATATTATATCGTCCGACTCTATATTTCCTGTTCGATGCCAGACGATAATAATGGAGCAAAGGGGTCGAGGCAAGGAACGCCGCGTTTCGCATACAGAGATCGCGATACCGCAATCGTACGGGGGTGGGAGGCAGTCGTAAGATAACGGCAAGAGCCTCGGTATGGACGTTTATCAATGATATACGATACGCACGCGCGCCTCGATATCGTCTCCGATGGTTTCCAGAGAACCGCGCGGAAAAGGGGTGTCCGATGTACGACTGGCGTTATGCCACGAGGCACGCGACCCGCGCGTAAATACCACCCGCCCAGTACACCTGCTAGCCGTCCAGAGAACGACTCTTTCTCCACGGGGAACGATTCGATCGAAAACTACCATCTGCGTCGAGACAAACCCTGGAAATTATCAAATATTATTTATTTAGGGGCGAAATACCTGTCGATCCACAAAAATCTTAGTCCAAATCAGGGCTTGTTAGGTCAATCTAACAAAAGCACTCGATAGAAATTTTGCCTACTATTTCATTTATACTGCAAGGTTTTTGGGAGTCTCCGAATTTGTGTCGCCACGAAATGAGCTTAAAAGCGTGTAAGCTCGAATCAACGTCGCATTAAGAGATTCGTCGAGGATGCAGCCGAAGGAAATGAGAACGTAGACCCGAGGAAGAGGTTGTAGGTAGGCAGGCGTTAAGGAGACCGTCTTTATGCCCGGCCGCGAGCAAATGTACAAGGTTCGCGCGTTCCGCCCGCCAGAAGCGGATATTACCCCGCGGCGCAGGGGCCCCGTGGATAATTGAACGGCGTAAAGTCGGCCGGGAACGGGTCATAGTCGTTAACCTGGCAGTACACGCCTAGGCGCGAAACGTATCGTTGGCCAAGACGCTTCTGTAGCGTTGTAAATTTTTAACGCGCTTCGTCGGGACGGGGGCAAACGGATGCCAGAAAATGAACGTTCGCCAGTCGTGACACGGTCTAAAACGGGGGGGCACAATTAATCTCTGTTTCACAAAAATATGCAAATTATCTGTGTCTTTTCTGAGTTTAATCTCGCAACTATTGAATTTTTTTCTCGAAACTGAGTAGGATTTCGAGGGTATGTCTATTCACCAAAAACAATTGCAATTGACCCCTGAAACTGAAAATAATTTTTTCAGAACGATTTGAAAAATTTTTTGAAATTTCAGGGAAACATATCAACGTGTGGCCAGACATTAGATTTTCGGTAAGGATTTTTTTTCTCGGAAATGCGCAGGATTTTGGGGGTATGTGTAATGACACAAAATGATTGTAATTGACCCCGGCACCTGAAAATAATTTTTCTAAAACGATTTGAAAATCTTTTTTTTCGCCTACCGACAGAGCAGAAAGGTGCCTCAACAGGGATTATGTAATCATACGATTTGTACGGTTACAGGTTAATACTGTTTTGTACATCAATACTAGTTCAATGAATAGTTTCTCAACTGACCGCCATCCATGAGAAGACAAGATTGATCCACGAAAGTCCAGGTGTAAGGTCTGCTCGTGCACTTCGTCTGTGGTTAGGCGTCCCAAATAATTTTGACAGGGATAAAAGGAACCCGAGGAGACGAAAACGACTCCGACGACGTCCACCACTGCTCCGTCCAAGTTCAAAACGTCGGTCGGTCCCCACAACTCAGTTTTGTCCGCGATTAACGTCGCAGAACCGTCAGCCTTTTTCCCCCGCCTACAAAGGCAAACCGCGGCTGCTCCTGGGTCCCCGGCTCGTTTCGCTCGGTCTCTCGTTTGGAAATTCGGTACATTTCCCGCGAACAGTTTCGACGGGCGTACAACAGGTCCGCGAAATTAGCGGGATACGGGAACTACGGTTGCCTCGCAACCGGGAACGCCGCGCGGGATGGGACGCGAATCCGACGGGACATATTTCGGTCGCGTCGCGCGCATTTGGAGGCAATGCAGCGACGGACGTGCGCGTATGCGCTCGTTTCGGCTGAATTATGCGAACGGCCATCGCGAAAACCGCAGAATGACGTGATCTCGACGAAATTTGTACGCGAGATTGTCCCGTCGCGCGGAGAAACTCGACCGCCCCGGCTGCTACGTGTTGAAACTGCGGGAACGAGACCGGGGAGCAGCCTGAATTACGGCGGATAATTTCGCGCCCGTTGCGAGAGCAGCCTCTTTCGGCGTGAATTCGCGGAGACGATCCCCGGAAGTGGAAACTCCGGGCCCGCGGACCACACACGGCCGAAACTCGGATTGAATTGTACCCGCGGTTGTTCTCCCCTTGGGAATTAACGTCGTTACCGTTCCACGTGGGACGATTATTTTGAACGAGAATCGCGACAGAGACGCTACCCGAGTAACGGGGTATTTCGATAGCACAGCGTCGCTAGACGCTGCGAAAATTAACGTGGCGGCTTGTGGTTGTCGGAGGAGGCGAACGAGATAGCGAAAGGAAAGAATAGGTGCTCGGTCGAGCACTTGCTAGGGAGCTACAGATTGACCTAACCCATCATACCTTCAATTTTTCATTTATTAGACTGAAATAAATGTCTCGATTCAACGTTTGGAACTTTTAAGTTTCTCCTTGGTTTGTCTGCGGTTAATCGAGACACCGCTATAAAGCTAAATTGCAACGCGGCGGGGGTCGTGCACGCGTAGACGTATTCGACGAGGCGAGAGAAGCGTCGCGACGCGCTAGATACGCGGGGGGCAGATAGTGGAACGTGGTCCCGTCTGAGGGCAGAACTTAAAATACATTTTTCACCCTAGTAGAAGTTTAACGGTGACTTACGGTGGCGAAACGCTGGGATTCGCGGAAGATATTCATCTCGACGGTGTTTCGCGCTATCCTCCCTGTCGTCGCCGCGTTTCAATCGGAAAGTGGCGCGCCGTAGATGGCGGGAAAAGCAAGGAAAACAAACAGCCGTCGAAAGCTCGTTCAAAGGGGCCGCGAAACGTCGCCAGACGACGCTCGCGATGTTGCGTCGACCGCTCGAGAAACGTCTAAATCCTTTCGACCTCGTCTAACTCCGCGTCCACCCGGTAATTTATTCCCTCACAACGCCCGATTGTCCGACCGAAACGAACCGCCGCGGTTATTCAAAGACTCTCTCTCGCTCGATCCGTGACTTCTCTCGACAGACCGTCGCTCGAGGAACATTGTACAGGATCGATCTTAACCCTCTGTTTGCAGCTATCTCGTTCAAACCGAAATTACCGAGCGTGAAATTGCTCCGAATAATCATATTCAAAGAGATACGATTACTCGCGCCTTAACTTCGAAATGTTTTAAAGCAAAAGAGCGAGTTTAAAAATGTTCTTCCTTCGTTATAATTTTGACGAGATTTTCAACGAGACGAGAGAGTTAATCTTCGCCGTTTTTCTCAGCAGTTGAAAGGAAGCCAAGAAAATTTGTGGGTAACTTTCGGAGAGCCCAGACAACGGATTTCAGGAAACGCGCGCTTGGATAATGCGAAACGACGAATATCGAGTATCGAACGCGTCTAGTATTTAGCGTCGAGTGTCGAGTTTCCACCAGCCACCGATACACACCCAGGCGCGTCTATCGACGGCGGCTGATAGCGGAGGCGCGCGTCGCAATTTCGCGTCCGCCGCGCGAACCGCAAATTGCGAACGAGACGCGGGATTCCGGGGGATCAAGCAAGCCTCCTCTTCTCTTCGCCGCACCCCTCTGTCTTTTTTACTTCGCCAACTATTTTCGTTAGTCCTCCTTTTCCTCGTTTTCTATCTGTCGCCGTGCTCTGTAGATCAAAAGGCTCTGGAATCGCTCGGCCCCCACCCCCTTTCTTTCATATTCCGTTCGAACGAAACGCGATCGTTCGGTTATCGAGTTTCAACGCGTCCGTTGTTCATCCCAGCGCTTGACCGACACCGAATGTTGCCTTAACCCTTTCTTGCACGATGTCGAACACGCAAACTACCCTTGGAACTTGTCCTTTTCGTGAAATTGAACTTTTAGATACCGCTGGACTACCAAGAGGTTTTAGTTACCAATTCGGTTAGTAAATTTGTTTACTTTGTGCACCGAGTCGCGCCACAGAAATGAAAATTAATAGTTAGGAGTGTTTGGGTTGGTCGATTACGAATCGGGAGTTCAAAGTACCAAATTCGAAGCGGTGGATCCATTATGATAACGTAATATTCAAAATCAACCGGATTCCCTAGAAACTTGCCGTTCGAGAGTTAGTACGGACACGGAGTTGGAAATAGAAATTTCAAAGCGGTGAATGGAACAAGACAGCTGATATTTTATTACAACTTGCTATCCAGCAAACTTGACACCATCGTTATAAAATTGTAGAAATGCTTCTACCCCCTTACCATTTCATCGTAATCTAATATTTGACGTTACAGACGTTGGATCCAACTTTAACTTCTTCGATAACGGATAAACTAATTCCACGTGGCGTTATATAGTTAACAAAGACCCGATAGAACCCGCGTAGAAATTTCTTTCCACCTGCTCCGCACCCTTCCGTTTCCTCTGTTCCGCCCTAACAGGATTTCGTTTAGTCGCGGCGGTTTCTTTTTCCAACGGCAACTAGTTCTTCAGCTATTCAGGGGAGACGCGAAACTAACCGGAATTACGAGCCGACGCGGCAATTAAAATTAACGAAGAAATGCGCCGGGGCTGGTCCGTTTTTCATTTTCAACGTTGCCCTCTAGACGTCGACCGCGCGTTAAGCCGTTATACATTATTTAAACAAAGTTTGACATTTTGCCTGGCGGGTCGCGCCTAAATTCAGACTGGAATTTTTCTCGCGAAACGAACGCTCCAACGGGTCGAAATAATTTTCATTCCCGTGTCCCTCGCCCTCGTGTTTTCGCAATTCCGATCCCTCCATCCAAATGCTTTGTTTCAGCACTGGTAACAGCCACGGGATTTACGTTAGCCACTGTTTGTTTTATTGTTAACTCTGGAACAGCAACGTTCATAATATACGTCCTGTTCGAAGCCTTGTAACTTTCTTAATAAGAGCGGAGATAATATTTCTTCTCGTAAGCGACGGACGAGCGTAATTGTTGTCGAGCAGCGTAGATCGCGACCGATGGACCGCGTAATCCGCACTTTAAACGGTCGGTGAACGTTTCGCGATGCAACGAATGCAATAACGAGGCGGTGTAATCCACATCCTTCGGTCGTGGGATGCGTCGCAACCGTCGGAACGTCCTCTCCCCTGTTTAAGGCGCGCAACGAGGGCTTTTATTCCCCCCCGCGAGGCTGCAATCCTCCGGTCTCTCTACCTTTCTCTGTTTTTCGTATCCTTCTCCAAAGGAGGCGGCGGAAGACAATGGAATGCTTACGTCAAAACCCGCGCGCACCGCGTCGGTATTTCATGTCTCAATTATTTCCCACAAAAGCAGCCGGAGAAGAGCGTCGGAGGCTACGTCCACCCTCTCGTACCGGATAACCGTCACGGCGTTAACCGCCGCGAAACGGAAATTTTCACCGACGATAGGGATGGTCGCGTTCTTGTCGGCTACTTCAACGGACGGGAACACGCGTCATTGCCGGCACAATTTCCAATTCACCCGGCCGGGGAGCTTAATTAAATTATCAATTAGACGCTCGGGTGTTCGTTAAGGGAAACCCATTTTCATCCCCCGCGACAATGTACACATTGCTACCATGTTACGGGTATCAGATATATTTTTTTAACTCGAAACTCATCGAAGGTGAGAATCTATGAAGAACACTCCTAGATCGAAAGATCAAGATACGTTTCTCTTCGATTTTAACACTCGTCAAAAAAGATACATCCAAGGAACGACTATGAGCAATACATTGTTCACGGGGCAACGTCAAAAACCGTAGTAGCTGGAATAGGATCACATAAATTTCACAGACGATCGAAACGGAATTTTAGAGCGAACCTAATGGATCCTCCTTCGCGATTTGAATTCTCACAGCCGGCTTCGTGAATTATTTCGACAGTACGGGTGTCTTCGCGTGAATAATGAAGCGTGGCTGAAGCGGTGGCCCAAGTGAATCGTATGAAATCGAGATGGACCCGGTATCGATCCCAGATTTCTAGAACCGCCATGCCTGAAACCCTTGCATTCACCATAATACCACAGTTTACATCTCTGCTGCACAAATACGATGAAAATTACTTTATAGATATTATCTTCGATCCTTTTTATTCGGCATTTTGTACGTAAAACCTTTTTCGAAGGGTCGTTCAATATTGAATCGAATAAAAAATCCTTAGTCAATACGGATCCGCGAATCAATCCTCCCAGAGTAAACAGCGATTTTTTATTTCAATAATCTCGATTATCTATCAGCGTTTATTGATTGCTATTGAAATAGAAAATCGCTGTTGACTCTGAAGGGATCGAACTGCGGACCAGTGTTGACTAAGCATTTTTTATTCAGCTTAACGAGTACTGCGAGCCCGTGGAGTTTTTATCCCCTTCCAAAATCACCCTGTACAATACACAGTGCACGAAAAATAGACATTTTCTAATAAAGGAAACATCCTGTATACGCGTGGTTCTCGACGATTTTTGTAATATAGAATTTTGTCACCCCGATCTCAACAATTTTTCCTCCGTACGGAGCATCGAAACATTCGTGAAGCGAAGTTAACGGGAGTGGAAGAATACAAAAGTCGGATCTACGAGCGATTTCACGGCAAGCGCGTTACTTCTCAGGATTAGCAGGCAACATCGGGGATGGACGTCGAACGGTGGCAGACGCGCATTAGCAGTGTTGGTACGGCCGTGAAACAACAAAGCCGGTTTCGGCTCCCTTTGTAGCGGAAACGGTACAATGAAGGAACCGTGGAAGGGGCGGCAAGCTCGTCTGAGCTTTTCAAATTAAAAGTGTAGTTTAGCACTGCCACCGTCTGCGTCGTCCAGATGTTTTCGCGGGGCCGAGAGCTCAAACGCCCGGCTTGTCTCTGCCGGAAACGCCGCGTTCAAATTCTACGCTCGTCGAAGAATATTCCGAGCATCTTCGTCGGAGTTGTACCGTTTCGAAGAAAATCTCGGTTTAACGCCTCGAGGGGGGGAAATACCGTGGTCGACGCCACTTTTTGCGGTCAATGGGAAGAGAAACTTACGATATCTCTTATCTCTTCCTCGCGAAAAAGAAAGATAGACACCTTGTGGTCGAGCTTTCAAATTTTTGGGACGCTCTACGGGCGAATACATTAATTTCGTACTTTCTCTATGCATCAAAGAATAAAGAAGGTTTCCTCAACGCCCCGTAGCGTTGCGAAAACTGAAGATTCTCGGTTATTGCGCCTCCGCTCCCGAGGGGTGGCTCTGGTTAAACACTTTAGACTGCTCCGGAAATGCTCGAGCAAATACCATGAAACGAAAACAAATCCCCCGGACGAAATTCCCGACGCTTCTCGTGAATCGACTGCCGCGAAAAGTTCCCCCCCGGTCTCGCGACTCTTAGCCCCGGAAAATTTTTCCGGACCGGTCCGAAGAAATTTCCGGAACGCGGCGCGCCGCCTCGTCGCGGGGTCCTCCGAGTCGTCGGTTGCGCCGCCGGTTATTTATTCGCCGTTTAATAAGCAATCTAAATTCCGTCCATCCTTACGAGTCGCGACGTAACCCCCCCCCCCTGCTCTATCTGTTCAACCCCCTACCACCCCGACGAGCATCGCGACCGCGTCGCTTACCGAGTCAAATCTCTCGAAATCGATCCTACGCCTTGCCACCTGCAGGACGCGGCTGCCGCTCGAAATTCGCCAACCCCCGCGATTCGATAATTCGCGCCGCGGCGTCGTCGACGAGTTAAATCCGGAGGATATCCGGCGCCGAGCTCTCGGGGCACGCTGAATTATAGATAAAGTTCGCCGACCGGGGCGGCTGATCGTTTCGAAGCCACTGCGCGCCGCGGCTCGTCGCGAACCACCGATTAGAATTTTATCGTCCCGTATCGCGGGCCCCAATTAAATTCGCCGATTAAGAAGCCCCGGCTGGTATCTACACCCACCCTCGCCACCCTTCCACGATACGTTTTAATTGCTTTCCAATTATAACGGATTTATGGGGCGCGGCCGGCAGAGCCTTCCGGGGAGCCAGTAACGAGCTCCGCCATTATCCAGCATTATCTTAATCTTTGGTATCTTAAGATCGTATTACTACGCGTTTATTAGCCCGCCGTCGGGGCTCGTAACCGAGGTACGTGCTGGACGCCGCCAAATAAATTTCACCGCGAGCGTCTGTTGTGCAAATTTTAATTCCTGGGTTGGAATCACCTTAAAGAGTTTTGAAAAATATCTACCACTTTCGAATTACGTCCCTATTTAAATATTCCTAACGAGTGGATAGAGAGGTCGTTTGTCACATGAAGGAACAACTAACTGACAACGTCGGATGGAACAGAGTGATAAGTTGGGTTCGTCGCAAAGTACACTCGCGCTAATAGCGCAATTCAATAAAAACGTAGGGAGTAAAGTGGAGTATCTGATGTTCGGTGGATAGATCGCTCTCAGGATGATTCGAAAAGTGCCTGGATAGATGTGCAATCCGGAAGAGGAAGGTGGTCAAACGCGAGCAACGAGCACCCCCCACGAGTTACAAACATCGTTAGTATGCACCGCTCCATCATTACCATTCGTTCTAATACACAGCGGGTCGGACGTGTCTCTGGGGTATCGTTCCCGATTATTACCCCGAAAGGGTTGCCACCGGCCGGGAACAGCACCTGAGGGTGCACTACCTTTGCCCTGACCCTTCCTGCGCCCACCCTCTTGTTGTCGGTTTACTCCGCCACCGGCGAAATCTTCCGCGCCACTTTTACCACCGTTTCCACCCCCTAGCGTTCAATTCGCCCGATCGTGAACTATGGGGGAGAACAAGATTTAAGATTTCATTTGCACTCAATCTCTACCGTTACCGTTTTCGTAAATTCCACTATAAACGGTTCTATACTTTAAGTTAATAAGTTCATCGATTGGTGGGGTTGATCTTGACTCGGAAGTATGTTGAACGCAGAACAAATATTCTACTATGCAAAGTGTTTTAGTAATGATTGTACAACCTTGGTTAGGATTCACTGATATAGTTAATTCTTGAGATAATCAAATTTTAGTATTCGAATATGCCAGACTAATCTTCAGACCAATGACTCGATTCAAAAATAGAATGTTATTTTCAAAACAGACAAACGAAAACGATAGAAACGTCTGTAAGAGATGGACCGGGGCACTCGAGAGAACCCAAATTTGAATAATTCCCAGAGGCGTAATATTTCGAACGGTGAATCGAGCACGTTTCTCATTTTCCCGCGCGCGGGTGGCTCGCGTACGATCCCCCAGGTGGCAGTTTTCCCGAGGTCGAGGGTTCGCGGCGTTTCTCCGGAGGAACGGCTCGACGTGACCCCGTGGCCAAGTGCACGGATTTTCACGCGGTCAGACGAGGGTGCCAGGTGCTTATCGCGGTTCTCGCCGCAGGAAACGGTGCCCTCGAGAAGCCGGGGATGTATTCGACGAGCAGCCGCGACGGTTTCGCTCGTTAACCAGCCGTACAGTGGTTTCTTTTCGACGAGGGTGAGCCTTGGTTATTCGGTGATTTACGAGGCCGTGACGTATAATTAAAACCCGCGGTTACGACGCGTCCTAAAACACGGTTCATCCTCGCTGGTGATTTCCGCTTCTTTGATTCGATCCAATAGGTCTTTCTTGAGAGTCGACAATATAACGATGCACGCTCGTTTGGTCGAAAATAAAACGACGATTCGGAAATTAATCGTAAATTAATTTGTTTAAATTAAACGACGAAACGTTGGAGGATACGTCGAACATCGTTTCGCGATAAGCTTCCAGCTGTGAGTAATCGGCGCGTTTCGAGACGAGAAAAACCAGAGGCAGCCAGTTTTCCCCGGGACGCTCGCAGTCGAGTAATTAAATCCCTTTTTTACCCGACGGAACTTTCCGTTTCTCTGCGAGCGTGCTCCTCTCTTTCGCTCTCCTTTCGCCGGATGAAATCGAATAGCGGAAAACGCGGCGGAAGGAACACGAGCTTCGCCTCAAATTCGAACGGTCGTCCCTGGGAAAATAAAAGGGCCGCGCAAAAGGACGAAGACCAGAAGGGAGATTGAGGCACCCGCCACGAGAAAATCGACGGGAAAACTCGTTCGTTCGCGATTCTTCCGGACAGTCGATGATTACCGCGGTCTAACGAGGCACGCCGAAAATACCGAATCGCGCCCGCGGTCTCCTTTAAACGAGATTAACGAGCCCGAAACGCGACTCCCCGTCGATTTCCGCGCGTTAATTATCCCCGGATGAATTTCTTCCTTCGGATATTGTATCATACTCGCGGCGTGCCGATTAAAATCTTCGGCGGGGATCGTTTTTTGGGGAAAACTAGCAGTTCTCTGTTATGAATTTATTAGAAACGCTTCCACGAATTGAACTTGCAAACTTTGCATTTTAGTGTGCAAAGTTGTTAATGCACATCCTTTCTACTTATAATAGTAATGATAGGAACACTCACCCTATATTATTCGGGAATAACTATTGACACTGTACGTACCTGCAACAGAAATTAAGAATACGATTAGAGTGTAACGATACATCGATGTTGTAATCAACGTTGTAATCAATCAGCCAGAGAAGCGAATTAAAAGATTACTCGACTATAGAAGATTGAGAAAACTCTTTTTTCCACCTTCTCCCACGCGAAGGCTGAACAAATTACGGACATAGAAATTTTCCGAATGGGAATATCCGAGCCACGGTTGCTTCGAGACTTTTCATCCGTGTAATTGTTTGAAACAGTTACGGAATCCAGTCGCGATAGTCTGCACACATAATTTCGGTATAGACAGCGCATACAGCTGTTGCAGTCGCGACGAGCATGCTCGACAACAAACTTGGACGAGAAACAACCGACGACCGTATTAAATTGTCATTTATCGCGTTCGTCGGTGTTGCCGCGCGTTATACGATACCCAATTCCTTAAAGAACACCGATCGTGTACGGTGAAACTCCATCGGGGAATAATTCACGGTGGAAACAGTGGGTGGGAGTCGGGGAAATTTACAGGTAAATTTCGAACGGCCGTAGCTCGATATCGACGGGTTCCCGTTTTCTTGGTGGCGGGCGAGCACTCCGGGTGTTCCTTTCGGTAATGCATTTTATAGCAGGCTCCGAGCAGTTTTCGCTCCTCGGTACATTTCATCTATGCATGAATATCAGAGAGAGTCGACGGACGAACCCGCGGCCGGCTCCCTTTTCCATCTCGTTCCGCCCCTAATTCGTCGGTTCTTTCTGGCTGGCTCGCGGTGCCGCTCGGATTCAAAGCACAATTAAGCCGCGACCATTAAAAATTTACCGTCCCGGAGTCTCGTAATACGTCGCCGCGCCGGGCATCGAGCTATGCTACTTTGTGCGGACGCGAGTGTGCGATCGCGCGCGACCGCTCCAACGCCGGACTCCAAAATTACACGTTGCCTTTGATGGGATTTCTCCCGTTATACCTCGTGCCGCTAAGCGTACTGTGACGCGTTTTCGTCCACCCCCTACCCATCGGATATTTCCCTTTTTCGAAAATCTGCAGGCGGTATAGAACGCGTCATCGATCATCGACCGAAAAAACCCTCTCGTACCACGTTCGATCCGCTATCTGCGGTTGCAAAGCGAAAATCTCGAATTTATGTCCATACACATATTTACCCGAACCTTATACGATACTCGATTGCACCTAAGATTAATTTAAAACGTTCAGTCGAGAGTCTCTCAAATGTTTTCGAGATGCGGCAACGCTCTGCGTTCAAATAAACCACTTGTTATTCAAAGAACGAAACTACCCGATAAAGCGAAAATGCCCGTCGCTCGTTACAAGCGGAACGATAATTATGACGATTATTGCGCGACACAGAGGGACGAGGCACGCGTGTCGGCGGAGACAAAAGATATTTCCCAGCGATCGAGGGCCGGGCTCGCGGGCAACAAACGCGGCCTTAATTATCGGCTAATAATGCGTCACGGCCCCCGTAAATAAAGCGTCCATTATCGTTAGCGTTGCAATTACGATTCCGCGTGAATTTTTCTTCCTCTCGAACGCCGGGCACCGGGTACAGGAAATTATCGCCGGTTAACAAGCGACTACGGAAACCACTTCGCCAGCACCTTTTGTATATCTCCGGCTTCTATTAAACGAGCGCGTCGCGGAGCCTCTCTTTGACAAGCGTTTAATTTAACTGCGTCTCCCGGTCTGATCGCGTCAAATTATTTTACTCATTTTCATTAAGGGCAAGATACTTCTCCGACGGAGAGGAGAGAGAGAAGAAAGAAAAAAAAAAAAATAAACGAGACGGAGAACGCGACGGGAAACGGCAGAGGAACGGTCGTAACGAGACGTTTGATGGACGCGCTTATTCTCCAGAGGAAACGGCTTACGGCTCCGCGCCGTTGGAGAGCCTGATGGAATTGAACAGTGGGTCAAAAACTTTCTTTCCCGAACCGCCTTTTTCGTTCGTCAATTAGACGGTTCGATCTTATTAACGTTTTAATGCCTCTACGGCGAGATCGTTCCATAAAACTCCTCCCCTTTCTTCCAATTAAGCGTTCTTCGTTAATCAGACGCGAAACAGGGACAGAGAGCCTCGGGGAATCTTCTCTTTCGCGATCTCGAAGAAAAACTCGAGGGTTTCGACGAGCGTTTAACTCGATTAACGCGCTCGCGTCTCGCGCGAAAGTCCCGAAACGATCCTTCCCGGCGAAGATCGACTCAACTTTTTCGTAATTCACAAATTTACAAATTACCCCGGGAGTCCCCGTTACGGTGCGAAACACCCTTCGGTCGATTTAAATTACAGTCAGCGAATTCTTTGTGGCTCCCGAGCGGCGAGCCTCGTCATCCTAAAGTAATTATACACTTAACTTTTTCGCCCATCGGGCGCAGAGGTTATCTCGAGCAGTACACCCTCGACGGACGTCACTCATCCCAGGGAGGTACGGAGGGTAAGAACGAAACGGTCGAAACGCCCTCTTAAAAGTTTTAGGAGCCGCGAGAAAGCGCCCACCAGATGCAATCTTCGTTATTTATAAAAGCAAGACGCGACGCCTTCGCGCGGACCCCCCGACCAGGTTATTAATTTTCACCGACGCGGGACAGTCTTTCCCACGGTGCGCGACGCCCGAAACGCGGAACTTGTAATTAGTCGCGCGACTAAGCAGTCTTGAAACGGGCCAAACTCTATTCTCTAAAATTCCAAGACTTCTACGAACGTTTAAGAGTCAAATTTCCCAAAAATAATGCATCGAATTGGGAATGAGAATATAAGGGATGATCGTTGAAGTCGGAACAAAATTTTAGAGAAAGATATAAGAGTATAGGGGTAGGTGTGTATTTTCTTGGAGTTTGCTTGAGAAAAATGTGGAGAGATTTACAAAATGACCCGATAACTCTTCGCGCGGGCCCTCATCCGTGATCGCGAATGCCCTTCGTGGTCTCAATTTGCGAATTCCGGCTCCTGTGTTCATTGTTAGGCGGGGATTAATAATACATCGTATACGCCCATCCGGCGCGCTCCGATATCCAGAATAGGGGCTTCGATTCACCCCCTTCTACTCGAGGGGACGTATAATACCTCGACGACGACGCGTCTACGGGAAATTCCTGGACGAAAGAGTACGCGAAATCTTGGGGGCGCTACCAGCGTAGAACGGAAATTCGAACACCCCCTTTTCCCGGAGAGAATTGATGCTTAGTCGGAAAAACTATTATTGTAGGTACGCGGAATGAAATATAATAGATATTAGGGGCGCGTGATCGGGGTGCCAACGCGCTCGCAAACTTACTTCTATATTTCAAGAGTCGCTCGCCGAGGCATTGTCTACGAAAAATACTGGAAAATAGTGAATTCTGTTCCATCGAATTTTAAATAAATTCCTTTTACATTTAAATTGAAAGAACAAGAATTCCAATGGTCCAGGAGATCGACACTTGTAACTATCAAGAATGGGGTTTTAAGCGCCCCGAGTAAAACGTATCGATTACCACCCTTTGAGTCCTCCGGTACTTTCCGCTCCCATCTCGCGTTACCCGGTCGCGTGAAAGATTAGAATAGGGTCCGCGCGTTTTGATAGTTTTACCCCTGGCACGGGGCTCGTAGGGTCGTTCCCTGCGGGATGCAAAACCGACCATAAATGTATCGAACCGCCGCGACACGTGTCGGCTAATTGGAAGTAAATACTCGAGGGCGGGTTTGTTTTCCCATTGTCCGACGACACTTGGACCGGTGCAAATATTTCCTTAGCCCGAAAGTCTGGAGCCGATTGAATCGAGAAATTCAGCGTCGCGGCGACAAAGGGGTGGCAAGGGGGGGGGGGGCCATCGAGGCTCGAGGAGCGCGAAATAGGCGCGTGAACGGTCTTCGACGGGCCGTCGACGACTTCCGTCGCTCTTTCCCGCAATCCCGCGGTGTATTTTCGGTGCATTAGCAAGTCAAATGACCGAAGTTCCTCCGTCAGAAACAGAGAGCCCGTAGAACGGCTGGGAATCCGGTCCCTTCGCCCTTCTCGATTACTCCCGGTTTTCCCTGCGAGCGCTGTAGATAAGGATACGTCTACGCTACGCGGTAAAAACTAAAAAGGGATCGCGCAAAAGAGAATTCGAGCCGAGGGCAGAGAGGATGGATTTACGTTCCTCCCACACGTACGCGTATCGCTCGAGGTGCCAACACCCGCCCTCGACGCTGTACCCACCTCGAGAATTTAAAAGGGGACGCACGGCTTAGGGCTGAATTTTCTTCTATCTCCACTTATTTACTTGGCCGCCCAACTTTCGCCGTCCGTCGATGCCATTAAAAATAAAAGTCTGCGGGATATCTCCGTGAGTGCTTCCCCAATTTCGGCCCGATTCTCCTTTTTCTCGGTCCACGGATCTTCCGCGTCGCGTTTCACCGGATCCTATCTTCGGTATTTCCGTTTTATCGTTAAACGATAGGGTATCGATTGTGGGGGAAGCGAGCAGACTCCGCTGTAACGCATTCGCTTTATTATAAAAATTTCCCCGGGATTCTTCGTAACTTACTACCTGACCGTAAAAAAACTTCCTGATTTATTATTTTTAAACGTTTAGCTCGGAAGAGTTCCAACGTAAAAGTGAAATCAACAATGTTCTATCGATATTTTCGAACGTCAAACAAAGAATTCAACGAGGCATTCGCGGTGGATAAAGAAGAGGATTGCTCGGAGTGTTGTCGTTTTTAAATTTAATTATTTCAGACAGCCCGCGGATTCCCAGATTTAACGGCGTTTGAGTGCCGCGATAAAGCTGGCCGGCGCTCTGTGTTTAAATTTCTTGCAAAAGAGAGAGATCCGTCTCGATTCTCCGGGCTCGCGGGAGGATCCTGGACCCCCGTCGCAGGTTTCAGACATTCAAACGAATACCTGAAATTATTTCCATTTTATCCCGGAACCACGGGAACTTTGAATTTAATCTCGGGTGCTCCGCGGACGAGAAGATAGATTAATACAGCGTCCTGGGCACGTACTGAACGCGCACGCGAGATTGTGGATAAAAGTGCGCCCCGAGTGGGGGGAACGGGAAAAGATGATGAGAAGAGAGAAGACGAGGAAACCCGGGGGAAACGAAACGACAGCGCTCAAGAGAGCCCCGGGTATTGTTCCAAGAGCATTCCTTGCAACGGAAGAGGAGAGTTTGTACAACTCTCTAAGCAGAGACTATTTCAGTGGACCGACTCCGAACCCCGTTCGACCTCTCCGCGTCGAACCGAACAGGGGGACCCGGAGATATTTGTAGAACCCGACTAAGCACTTTTCAGACACTCGTCGATGTTATTATATCGGTGGAAGGGATTACAACCCTTTTCAGATACATGCTCGTCAACTGTCAAATTTACTACGAGGACTAGAGACGCTTCTTGAAGTAACGTTTCGAACATTCCTGAAAACTAATACACGTTGCAGTCTTTGGCTAATAATAGGTGTCTTCGATATAGAGACTGGCAGATCGGAGCAGCGTCGAACGTCATTTTCACTTTATCGATGCAAACTCGTAGGACGTTTATGGGCAATCGGTATCCAGGAGAAGACTTTCCTATTTCCTTGGATCGTTCTCGAAATACGACTGTTCTCCGAACGATTCAATTCCCAAAATCTGTCGCGCCTCGCACGATCGCAATAACATCAGGATCACGGGTCGAAAGAAACGGAGGATCGTCCGGGAGCAGATAACGAAAAAGTGGGAACACGTCCTAGGATTTGACGCGGCAGAAACGACGGACATCGAGGATAAAAGAGCAGTCGTACGAAAAAGAGGCGGAAAGGGGTGAAACGAGGGTAGGAGGGAGCGACGAGGCGCGAGGACCACGCATTGTTTTCCAGCAGACCGTTTCTGGTCTGAGAAGGGTCGAGTTTGCGTCAAACTACCGTTTTTGCTCCGCCACGTTGGCTCCCCGGGCTGCGTGACGACGTTTCGACACTGTTTTGCCCTCTCGGTAGGTTCATAAGGCGTTTCTTGCGCGGGCTAACAACCGCCGCTCGACACGCGTCCGAGTAAAGAATCCACGGACCCTCGTCGTGCGCTCCTAAACGTCCTTCGTCACGTCACGGACAAGAAACTACCGTCGAACCTAATAGACCGAACTCGTGTAGCTTTTAATTTCGCCGAGGATCGAAAAACGAGATTACAGAACGAGAAGAATGTCGAACGAGGGTGGCGACTCTGAACGTCACGAAACTCCCTTATTGGCTCGAAAGAACCTGCTGATTTTAAACTACGTTCTTCGACCGCCGAGAAACACCGTAGAATCTCCATGGATGGAACCACCAGGGACTCGCGAGCGTTGTGAAATTGTATTTTTAGGTTTTGCAACAAACGTCAGTGTAGAGAAAACAATTGTAGACTTGCTAAACTTATCGCGTTAGAACGCACGGATGATGAAGCGTTCAAAAACCGGAAGTCGGTATAATGATCCCTCCGCGCAGGCAAGAAATTTCGTGCGTCGCGTACGCACGGTTGGAAATTCCGAGAAGCCGGCTGCAAACTATAAATTAGCAAACTCATGCCGCCCCTACGTGCCGTGTTTGCGAGCAATATTTGTATTCGTTGCATAATCGACACCACGCGCACCGTAATAATTGGGTTCTTTGTGCCTGTTTGGCGACAGAGAATGCTATCAATTTTACAACCGCTCTTATTCATACGTTTGAAACTAAAGCGAAGATACGCGGCCTCTTGAATCAAAGATTAGAAATTCCTGACGTAATGAGAAACGAGGCGCACCGAACGTGCAACAATTCCATTAACGCGAGGAACGTGGTTTCCAGGAACAAAAGGTATTTAGAAAATGAGAGAAAGGAAAATATTCGAGGCGGTTTCTGGTAATTTTCTCCGGGCTGGGAAAAGGTTAAAGTTCGTTTTCGAGCCACGTGTTTTCGCGGCGAACGATAATAAGTCGACGACGCCTGCCGGCTGCTACTCGACGCTCCGAGAATCCGTGATGCACCTACTTCGAGCCACTAGACGCGTCGTTCGCATCCTCGAAAGCCATCAGAGTGTTTCCAAGACGAGCCACGTATACCGGATCTCATCTACATCTCGAGGATCTATAATAAGCGACGACGAACGCGCAGACATAATGTCCGTGAATTAATTACTACCGACGAACCTACTTCCAAACTTATTAAACTCTCGCGTTCCAAATGAAAAGAGTAACCGATGCTGTAACCGTCAAGTAGTCGCGTTCGTATTCCTAATGTAAGTAGGCGCTTAGCAGTCTGCCAAACTCGCCTCTTTTTTCCACCAAAAAACCATAATTTTTTCCTCCATCCTCTTTTACCCTATTCAATTCCCGTTTTAAATATAATTAGAAAGCGACAAGCAGCTGTACATAATACTTTTCAACGCGGGTTTATTTAACCCTTATGCTGGATCATTTTTCGGAAGCCAGAAATTATTAAAACATTTCAATTTAAAACGAGTAAAATTCACTCAATTGCTTTACTTCTGTTGAACCAGTCAAGCCTGGTAAACAAAGAATCAATAGAACCCGAGTAATTTATAATAAAATTCACGGATAACGAAAAAATATGCGCGGATATTCTCTCCGATGTTTGCAGTGCCATCGACGAGTTATGTGAATTAATATAATTGATGTTTGCCCGTTCACTTACCGATAAAACTCTGCGGGGCTAATATCCGAGTGTACATAGACCTAAAATTCCAATTTTTCGCGTGGAAAGCATTCGCTGTATCGAAACTCTCGTGCAGGTAATAATCTCCGGCGGAATAAAAGGGAGAAACGATCGTTTCCGGTGGATCCTCGCGCAAAGGTAGTTCCGGAAGATCGAGTCGAGTTACACTTAACTTTCCAGAAGGAACCAGCGAACGAGGCGGGTGGACACGTATTGTTTAAGTCTCTCCGGGCTTGGTAGCGAGGGCGAGCACTCAACTTTTTCGAAAGAACGTCTCCTCCCTCGTCCATTCCTCGCTGCATCCCCCTTCGCGGAAACGAGCATACGAGGGACCAGGGAAAAAGTTCGCGTCAAACGCGGCGCTGTACGGCCGAACCTGAAAATCAAAGTTTCACAGAATTCGTTTGCTCTCTGCACGGAGTTTGCAGACTTCCCTCGTCCACCGGGCACTTTTCCTCCGGTCGAAACGACCCCGTAATAGCCTGGACACTCCCCCGAAACGCCGGCCATTTCCACCGGGTTCTCCGTGCTCCGTCGACTGCGAAACGTTTCCGTGAATCTAGCGACGGTTTCGTTACACGCGCGTCAACAAGTGGTCCTTTCGATCGGGCAGGACGCGAGCCCCGGCGCGAATCTCCAGCAGAGAACGGACCAACCGTCGGAATTTCCACCGGAGAACAAATATTATTAGCAATTCGGGAAGAAAGGATCGCAACGGCGAGCTTAATCCTTTGAAGCGTCACGGAGTGACAGCGCTGGCGCGAAACAATATTGGTATTTCAGATATTTTATTAAAGTTCCGAACGGGCCAGGATCGTCGGAGGGTGAGAGATGCTCGGGAAAGGGGGTGGCGCGGTTCACAGTCACCCGAGTACGAACCCGCTATCGATTATTGACTCGAGAAGGCGAACGCTATACACCCACGTCAGCGTACTTCCATTCCGATCTCGACCACCTGGGAAATCCTAGATCCTGACGGATGACCTCGCGATATTTAATTATGGACCAGCGGGGCCGACCGTGTCGGGAGACTACGCGATCGCGAAAATTGTTTCCCCCGTTGCAATGTAAAACGAAAATCCAAGTGTTTCCTCGTTTAGGATCCTTCGAGGATCTATGCACGAAAATTCTTTGAATAGAAAAAGTAGCGGGTAATTTATTTGACAGAGAATTCGGTAATAAAAGCGTGGAGAAAGCTAGTTTGCGTCGATAAACGATCGGGGACCGCGTTTCTTCTCGTAGGGGATCAATCAAAAAGAGGAATCGCGGTCTTTACGGTAACGTATTATTCCGAAGTCCGAGAAAGGATCGAGGAGAGCATATTTATGTTCCCGTAAATGCTCGATAAGGACCATAATTCTTCCTGCGACCCGACCGCGGCTCGTTCGCCGGCGCTATTTACGCGAAAGACAGATTTCGTTGCCCCCGTCGTGGAGTTTTTCTTTCGACCGGGGGCTGCGTCAAAAGGAAATCTACGAGGTTACCGATAATCGAATCTCCAGACCGAGTTTTGTCAGCGGTCAAAGGATCCGCGGGTCGCGAAAGGGAAGTCGAGGGTAAAATCAAAGCAACGGTCAAGAACCAGGAGGAACGCGAACGGTGGAGGAAGATAGAGGAGACGGTAGACCGAGTGGAAATTCCAGCGGATGAAATTAATACCGATGACGCGGGTGAAAGGGTAGGAGAAAGCGTCCCGCGGCTTTCTATTTTCTTCCTCGGTGCTGGATACCGAGATCAAATGCAATTTCTGTTAAAGCTGTTACTTCCTTTCGCTGTCCACTCGGAACGAGAACGTTGGTCTTCGGGGAGTCCATTAGACGCGGACGCTCGTGAACCGGAAGTCCCTCGGGAGTCGGCGGCGGACTGGCAACCGGAGAAGCAACGCCCTTGGAAAAAATAGAGACCGACGAAAGAGCGTCGAACCACTCGACGATCGCCTATTCTCGCAACTTTCGGACGAAAACTTTCGCTCCCACGAAGTGCGTCCAGTGTTCCAGCCTATCGGGATATAATACTTCTTGCAGCAAGTTGGATCATGGTTACTTCGAAATCCAATTATTCGACCGACCGAAATATCAGAAGAATCGTTTGCATTTTTACACATTTTAAATATATCGAACGAGTTTAATCAGGACCGAGTGCTGTTACAATTCCATGAAATTACTAGACTCGTATCGAGTGCCTTGAACCAGCCTCGGTGTAAAGATCGTGACTCCAGCCGAGAAGGAGAAGGGATATCATTAGCATTAGCCATATTCCCCTGATTTGGCTCGAATTTCTGTAACCGGATGTACACGGCGTTCCGTGTAATTGAAACGAATTAAACCGATAACGAATCTTTCTGTTGGCCCGATCACAGAGGAAATCATATTCAACGTTCGCGTGCGCGGTCCAATTACCCGTTACGCCATGTTCCACCCCTGCTCTTTAAACCCGCGAGGTGTACCCCTCCTCCCCCCGTCGACCGTAAACGGCCCATCGTGAGAGAATGAGAGAGTCCTTGTGTATATACCTCCTCTCTCTATTTCTTTTTTTTCATTTTTTTGCCATTCTCTTTCGAGGATAACGAACCACCCACAGCCCCGGCTAACGACGCGCACTTAAAGTTTAATCTACCTAATTAATAGTGCTCGTCTATTACCGGGAGGGTCCTCTCATATCTCCTACCCCCTCGCGAGCTATAATCCACCGGCTACAACCCCCAGGACACAAAAACCGTCCCGCCTAATGCAGGGAATTGGCTGTTTCCTAAGTTTTCAGCCTCCTTTTTTCCACCCCTGGCCGCCTCCCCCGCGGCCCCGGACCCGACCCTGCCCCGTGCATCGTCGTTGCCAACCTCTTAACATTCCTACCCTCCTTTTTACTCGAAAAGAAACAACGCGGAACGACGACGACGCTCTAATCGACGCAACGGACGCGGATTGCGGGCGGTAAAACTCTTCTGGGTTCAGAAGGCGCTTCCAATTCAGGGGCAAGAAAATTGACTTTTCAGAATCTGTTTCGACGGTCCACAGATGGAATCCTTTCCGTAAGATTCCGCGGTCGAAATCGGCGGTGGTTTTTGCCGGTCGGACACCTCGTACGTAATCCTCTTCCGCGGGTGCACGGTATCCGGAACTATTTGTAATACTTTAATGATTTCCTCGTAAATAATTCCGTCTCCGTTGGAAGGTCGTCGCGTGGAGGGTGGCTGCTTACCGAGCCGAGCCACCGGCGTGTTCTAAGTGAACGAGTGCATCGAGCGACTTCCACAGAGAGAATATTCATAAAGTCACCAAGACCGCCCTTGTCCTCCAGGACGTCGACGGTGGGCGGGATAGGTTGGAACGGAAAGTTGTACGGGGTGGGTGAGCCGCTTAACGGCAGACGATACCCATCTAGTTCGCGTACCCCCTTGGGCAATCCCTTCCTCCGGCGGCTTCTCTAATCCTTCGTTGCCAGCGAGCCGATCGTCGGGTTCGGTTCTCCGAGCGCGCGGTAATTTACGTCTAGGTGCAGCTGCGAGCAACCGGAGAAAGCGACGACGGTTTCGCGCGGAGAGTATCAATTTTATTAAAACCAGAGCCAAGGGGGGGCCGGAACCGCGTCCCGTCGTCCGATATCAACCAGTCGTCTTTATTAAACTCCCCGATTCCCGAATTCACCGAACCGTCGCGTCGCGTCGACCATTTATGGCCGCCAGGATTTTTCACTAACGAGGGACCACCTTCGAGTCACTCATTTTAAGGGGCATCGAGTGTCTTTTCAATTCAATTCTTTCGATGTGAATAGTCAATGAATTATTTGAAAATTTATGCAATCCTCCGATAGTTTGAGATTGAGAGTCTAGTGGTTGTTGGACTCGAGATTAACAAGGGTGCCCAAGAAACTGCTATTGCGTTTAACCAAATCGACGGTAAAGGGAACGATTTACAACGCGTTTAATTCCTGCAAATCGACGCGACGGTATCGCGAGCCTTCGTTGCAGACAGCGGATAACCGATTAACGTCAATGCGATCGCGTCAAGCCGGTTGGTTGGTATCGCGTTAATTCGTGTCTAGGACGGGGCAGGGTTGTCGGAAGAAGCGGATACGGTTCGTTATCCGGCGATACGAGCGGCGCGAGTTTGTAAGCCGTCGTGGCTCGTCGATATTTACGACGGGACAGCCCGGTTCTCGCGGCTGGTCGGAAGTCCTGTGGACAATCGAGGGAACGCGGGGGTGGGTGGCGAAGATCAAGGTCGGAGCGGAGAGAACCACGGAGCAGCGGGGCTCGAATCAAATTTTATCGGCGACTCGTCCCGTTAGCGCCGAAGGCCTTAGCCTGTTTTACATTTAAAACGCATTACCGCGGCGCTCGCTTCGAATCCCATGCGGCGATAAAATGAAATTAATGGTCGCGCCCGCCAATTCGAGATATATCGACGGAACGAGCGAAACGGAGAGAGGGTTCGTCGAAGGTGTGCGTGAACAGGAGGGGGCGGAAGCAAGAGGGAAACAGGTGAACGCGGCGAGATAACCGGAGATAGCGATCTCGCGCGGCGCGAGCTGTTCTTTGAGGAAAAATGGATTTCTTAACGGGAAATGGAAAAGGCGGCTCGCGTGCCGGAATACTAAGAACTCCGATTCCGACTTCTCGCTCGTGTTACGGCCGGGCACGACCGTTGAAAGCACCAGCACCGACGTATGAATTTCCGACCCTCGTTAGAGGGAGGCTCGCCCAAAGGGAAGAATTTTTTTCCCCCCGTCGAAGGTCGAATAAATTCGACGCGACGAAAAGGTGTCCAATGTACCTGTCGTCGCGGCGAAAATTAACCCTTTCGTATCGAAGGTTGGAAAGTTATTTTTAATATTAATATTCGGGAGGTTGAAGAAAGACTATCGCCGTTTTGTTGTTATCAAGACTGGATTGTTGCGGGGACGAAGAAGTGGATCCCGCGCAATAATGTCGCCCGCGTACAACAATGGGGAGATATAGGAAAAACTCCCGCTGCAAAAAGGAAATTTCATCCTCGGAAGATTATGCCGCACATATAGTGGAACAAAAAAGTAATTATCCGCCGGAAATTGCGTCCACTTAATCAGATTATCGCGGGCAGAGATACATTCAATTTTCATTCACTATCGCATTTCGTGCCGTTTAAAACCGCCATTGTGCGATGAGCTCGTTACAGAAACCTGTAAAGTTCACCGAGGAAATTATAAAATTTCCGAGGGGGTGTACAATGAATCTGGACAAATATCTAAGCACTTATCGTTAGTTTATCAACGGTGACTTACCCAGGGATATCAAAAGTCGCGTCGCCCGCCGCCGCCGCCGCCGCCGCAAGGATTACGGGACGCAACGATCGAGGAACGATCCAAGTTTCGTGCACTTCGCGTTACACCGTAAATTAACCATGGTAAGTTGTTGGTCGGTGCTAACCGGAATCTCAGCCCAAATATTACTCCACGTACAAGTAATTAAATCACGTACAGGTTTGAGGGGTGGTTTTGGCTATGTCGTGGGCGTAATTTTCAATGGAATCGATCGCGAGGCACGGATGAAAGCACCTTGCCAGACAGAGCTGGCAATCTGGACGGCCTCCGGGGCCTCGTGTTTCACTCGTTACAGAAGTCAATGCGCCCTCAGCCAACTGGCTATCGGCCGTGCCGGCAACTGGCTATTCGAAATGCGCAAACAGCGGCAACAGTGGTCAGTGCACCGTGAGGTCAGCCGGCGGTGGATTAATTATGCAACGGGCCTCGGCTGGCGCAGTGTTCTCGCCCATCCAGCGGCCAATTAACTCCAAAAACAATCGCGAGACCCCCTCCCACCTACCGAAATTCAAGCAGCGTCCCGTGTCTCGACCGACGTCGCCCGACCAGGGGAAAAGGGCACCAACGACCAAGGAGGGGGATCCTCGTACCCCTTCGCGACTTTAACGAGCGTTTTTAAATTGCAAATCCGCTCGACCGGAGCCTCGTTGAATTACCGATCAATTTAAACTGAAGGGGTTTCGCTGCGTCTTAGAAAAATGGACAATGTTCACGTACCAGTTGTTCTTAGAAGAAGGGACTCGTAATAAAACGTCAGTCATTAACCCCGACGCCCAAAGATCCTTCGGAGCCCCTCGTGTTCGTACGGGAATATCATAATCGAGTCACGCTCGACGTAATACGCGAAGCAAAGGGAAGAAGCGACGATCGGTCAGGGGTAGAGGAAGGAAAATCGGCGCGCAGGAGCTCGGTTCTTTGCCGAGACCCCCCCCGGAAACCGTAAGTGAGAGCATCGAAAGTTCGGAGTGCACGAGACTGCCAGGCATTAATCCCGTTTAGCTAGGGTTTATTGCCCGCGCGAAGTAAATTGGTAGGGCCTGCGCTAAATACCAGGAATACAGTTTCCATCGGCTATGGCTATGGTTTATCGGCGCCCCTTCGCCCTCCCTTTCGACCCCTGACACTGTCTACGCCAATGGAGGTCCGGAGCAACGGCGGAAGGGAGGGCGCCGAGAGCGAAAGGGCGCGAGCTGTATCGAGCTCGAATTGGGAAACGGTCCACCGGATGGATGCCCGTGTTACGTACACTACCCTTCACAAGTATTCCTCCACTTCACCGCCATTTTATTCGACTCGACGTCCTCGACAATCGATATCGTTCAAATTCGTATTCTTAACGCAACTAAGAGGGTGACGCAACTAGAAAGGAGATAATTCCGTGTGCAGAAGCAACGTAAAATAAAATTTCTTTTCCCCGATGTTTCGTTTTTGGGAAAGTCGATTTGACGCGGCAGGAACTTTGCAAGGGTGCAGAGAATCTGAGAAGAAACGGCGACGTATCGTTCGGTTTTCGGAGCGGGTGAATACTTATGGAGGGTAGTGTAGGTCGCAAACAGCGGGAAACGCAAACGTAACGCGTGTTCGCGCGGCCCCGTGCAGCTAGACGGCCAGAGGAGGGTCGGGTAGGTACACAGTTATTGCATTAACTCATCATTGTCATTTTTATCACGTGCCCACTTGAATCAACAGCGGCCCCGTGTGTTTCGGGCCTCGTCGCTCATCTGCGCGAGCCTCTTTCCTCTCGCGACCCCTCGAAAACCTGTCTGCTTGTTTTCGCGCAACTCTTGAGCCCCCATAGACGGGGGAAGGTGGCGGCCACCACGGTTAGAGCACTGCTTCGAACCCCTGTCCCCTACGTTCCCTCTGTTGGATTAGCCGCTAACGACTCGTGTTACTCGTTCGCAACGCAATTTACCCCCTCCGCCGACTGTCTCTTGCCGCTGTCGTAAACCAGCGACTCCCTAATTCTTTTTCACGACCGACGGGGGTAGGGATAATCCGGTGGACAATCCAGGTGGTAAATAATAGAAGATCGAGAGCGAATTTGAAAGATACAAGGGGGGGATCGCGAACAGATCTCGCTTTTTGACCCTCGGACGACCGCAAGATTCGTTTCTAGAGAAAATATACGGTCGAGGGTTGAGATCGATCCCATCGCGTGCACCATAATCTTCGAAATAATGTCACCGCGGTGGGTTTCGATTATTTGCAATCGCTCGGATGTCTGGGGGGAAATGAACGTCGCGTGATTGTTTCGATGAAAGAACATCAAACAACGGGACAGATCGAATTTATTACGAACAGACAACAGAACCGGATAGACAGAGTCAAAAGGAAATATAATGGAGATGAAGCTATATTTCTGCCTTTATTGACCGATAACTGAAACGTAACTTGACGTTCCATGATAAATACAGCCAATAACTTGTAACTCACAGTCGCTAGATTCTGCAAATGTCGATTAACTTTTATAAATCTAGCTGTTCAAAGTTACTGCGCCCTCGGGGAAACGGGAATATCGTTTTCGCGTGCATTTCACCTCTTGAGGGAGGAATTATTTTATTTAAAATAAGCGGAAGTGCATACTGATGTTAACCTACGACATCCATCAATCTTGCGACGATGTTGCCACGTTGCACCATTAGGAAATTTAACCCTTAAGTAGGTGGGGATCCAGTTACCCTACTATAATGCATTAGCGCTGATGTCTGATATAGATTATCCACTTTTTTTCTACCCGAATGGAAAAAATTAAATTAAAAGACAACTACGACGAGGCAATTTACTCGTAACGTAAAAAAAGTAGACGCACTGGAAATTCGGCTGACCGCCACTGTATTATAAATACCTCGGCTACGCGTGGGTTAATTAAGCGTATTTATTTGCAATTACAATGGCTGCGCCAGCGAAACGCCAATTTAATTTTGTAACCTTTACGAATTCATGGCCGCCTCGAATCCCAGTCGTGCCGGAATAGTTGAACAGGTTAATGTAATCTGTATCAGCATAGTTTATCGGATTCTACGACGTACAATGTTCAGAAATTCCACAGAGACCAACGTTATTCGGATAGTCCGATTCGACGGATGATTCAGTTTTAAAAAAGGTATTCTCGTGGCTCGAGAGAGAGAGGCGGGCAATTTCGAAAGAGACTGCTCGCGAAAGAGGGTTGAAAGTCTGCACTTTTATAGGTCTGCCGGCAAAGGTCGCCGTGGGTCCGTGCCATCGGTTTTTGTATATTTTATCCGCCTCCTGAGATGTTCCCGTGCAGCTTTGTTGCGACCGGTACACACTGCAATAAAGTTGAAGCACGAGACGACGATGGCGTAAAGCGTAAAATTCAAAGGGAATTCCGAAGGAGGCGTCGGACGTATGAATACTTCCAGGTAGTCCGACTCCTCTCCTCACCGTGCCCCGTGAATATTGTTTATTCAGGATCCAAGGCGGATGGGCAGAGGACTTCTTGCAGACGTACGACGACGCAACCGTACGCAGGTAAATATCGATAATCCATAAGCACGCCCGCGTATCGAGTTTTACGGTATTAACGGCGTCGTCGTCGAGAATTCCCGGGGAGTTTGCCGGTGGAATTCCGTCGCGGACGCGCTCGAAATTCCTGGGAGGAGCTGTCGCGTCGATGAAAGTTTTTCTCTCGCGTGCAAACTCCGCGCCCGGAGATCGGTTCCGCCAGCCAAACGAGCAACTTTTTAAACGCTCCCGACGATTATGGCGCGTCAAACAATAGATGCTATGCGGGGAATTAAACCTTGAACCCTTCAACGGCCCCAGACGATAGTCACATGCACGTACCTCAATTCAGAGTCAGGCAAATTTTATTCACAAATTATAATCCTTATTCAAGCCGATATCATATACATGGTTTACGAATTAAAATTTGTTCAACTTTACTGTACTCATTGTCCGGCACACAGCGGCCATAAAGAGTCAAATTTTCCCGTATAGCAAGGTTCTCCAACGCAGGGGTCGCGACCCCCAGGGGAGCCAACGGGGACACGAAAGAAACTTTCTCGCGTTGAAAAATGTGACTGACTTGAATATTTATTTCCCCGCTAATACAACCGTAGGAGTACGTTTTCCTCGCGTCGTTTCAACCCTTACATTATACAGGGGGTAGCTGCTGAAATTTTTCGGCGAAAAGAAAATTCTTGATTTTAGTCTTATTTTGGCCTCTAGAATCTCCCATTAATATTTCCCCCAGGGGTGACCGAACACCCTGTATAATTTCATCCCTTAACCAGAGCTCCAAGAAATTCGACGAACAAATATCGTTAAAGATATTAAAAAATTGTGAAAACCACAGTTTCATACAGTCTATCCATTCTTACGAGGAACAAGTCTCGTTTAGTGGTAAAAGCAGGGAAATTTGAGGTTGCTGCACGGTAAATGGCGGGACTGGAGGGTCGAGCGATCGTCGATGCGACGAAAGTCTGGGCTGGATCGGGCCAGGATCAAAGCGACGACGGTTTCGATGGACTCGCGTCAGATGGCGAGTACCATGGAGTGGCCGTCGAACGAGAAGGATTAATTAAGGTCGTTTGTCCGGCGATTTGCGCCGAAATCAAATCGCGCCGGACGAACGCGCGACGCCTGCAGCCAAGGAACGTAACAAATGGGTATCGCGCGCCACCAGGAACCGGTAATGCAGGGGGACATTGCACGAACCCGTCGCTCACCATTACTAAGCATTGTGTCTGCGGTTCCAGGCGATTTGTACCCTTGCCGACCACGCGTCAGGGACATTTATTAAAGTGCTACCAGTTCGACGGAGAGAGCGAGAGAGACGAGGAACCGAATGACCGTTTCGCGCAGCCTCTGCCCCTCGAGGGACCGCCGATCGCCGAAGGGTCGAACGACTGGATTTGCGCGACGTTTCGCAAGTTTCCATATTAAGGACACGTTGCAGGACCAGTTTCTGTACTTTAAACTTTGGAGACTCCAGATTTTCTTCCGATAGTCCACCGTCGGAGTTGGGGGATTACTCGGGAGTCGAAACAGAACTCAAAAAGTTACGAGGAACATCGACGTTGAGTGAGAACAGACCATGAGTGTAATTTTTATATTAAACCAAGGACTCTGATCGATCTTCGTTTCTTTTTCTTCGTCCCATACGAATTGAAATCATCGACGGAACGATTGTCTTGCATATTGAGCAAGTAATCTATGCAGTTTCGACCGTGGTCGAGATCCAAATATTCGATTTAGGTCGTCTCTCGGGGCGAATTTGCTGTTCGAAATGGTCGTTGCTTCGAGGACGGATCGAGAGACCGTGGACTCGATACCGGTAATCGAGGCTACTGACAGGGACGTCGATACAGTTTGCAGAAGGGATTTTCGTCGGGACTGCGGTTGCTTTTTGTCCTGTATCGTGTTACCGGTCCAGGATGCACCGGAACCCCAGACGCACCGGACGTGTTCGTCGAAATTAAACAACGTTTCCTCGGTGCTACCCGAAACGTAGTCGGATCTCGTCCCATCGAGTTTCGTTTACACCGAGATACTCATTGGACGAGCAAACAGAAAGTGGTCGGGAACCATTCCGGGGTTCCCCCCCCATTGTCGAACAACGGATTCTTTTCTATTCCATGCACGGTGTTGCGATCGCTTTATTAAAAAACGAAAGCGAGAGCGAGAGGGAAACGAGACCGCGAAATAAATAGGATTAAACGAACGAAATTGCCGGAGAGGACGTTCGCGGTACAGAAACGACTGTGCAGAGTGGGTCACGCGGATGAAACTGCTTCGATATTTACGCAAATATTGATTCTGACGGGAACTGACACTGCCGGGGACGCTTGTTTTTTACCGACACCCGGTCGTTTAAATCTAGTTAAGGTTTGCGATTCCTGAGTTCTATATTCGACAATCGTACCGTGTGTAAAGTTTTAATACAGACGGTTGTTAGCGCAATGGTAAAATAGTTGCAACAAATAACAATTGTTATTCCGTAAGTATACTTCGCTTTTCCATCTTGTTTTAATGAGATTCGTTTGTTATAAAAGTGCACGCGAACGTGAATTCGGAATTACTCGTTCAATGAGATCTTTTTTCTTATATAATTATTCTCTAAAAATGTTCGTTCGTTTATTATTATACGTTTTCTTCGTTTCAACGTGCAACTGTCGAGACTTTAACCTCGATTTCTACGGTTATGGTCGTCGCGCGAACCAGCTAGCGCCATAATTTCAGGAGCGTCGTCTCGAAAGTTTCGGGGGTCGCGCGACGCAGAGGAATCGACGAATGTCCGAAACGCAGCAACAACTAGTCGATTCCCCGGGCCGAAGGCAGCTTAACTCCTTAACGAACCGCCTCCCGTTCACGGTCGACGGGGGTAGAAATCGGAATTAAACGAAACACGAGCAACGGCGCGGGGCCACGTTGGTTAAATACGCGTCGAGCCGAAGTTATTCTCCGGGTAACAAGATGGTAGCTACAGGGGTGTTTAGTGGAACCACGGCTCGTTAAACCGCTTAGAATGGGTAATTACGATAGAAACTTTGCGAACGAGCCGTCGAGAGGATCTAATAGTGGAAGCCGAACGTACACGAAATAGAGGCTGCGCGTTTCGACGAACGAGGCGCATTGTCGAGAGAATGTCTGCCCTCGCGTGAAACGAAAACGCTACTCGCGTCCCACATACGTTGCTTCCAATCCCAGAACATTGAAAAGGCTAGGCGAACGCTGCACCTAGTTCAACCCTTTCATTGTACCGGCTCTGCTATATAAATTAGTTTGTTCGAACGCTCGTGAATTTGTATGTACGCGATCAACTCGAGAACCATTGAACCGAGTTAGATCTGGCTGCTTATTCTTCCGGTTTGAATGTACACAGCATTGGTCGTAATCGGGGCTGCAAAGCAACCCTCTATTACTGTCAAAACGTAATTTGAGCGAAAATCGGTACAGTGGCTTTCGAGGTAATGAGGTTTAAAGGGGCAAAAAGTTTTGAAAAATGCAGATTACCTGTAAAACCGCAACGCACGTTAAGCACACAAAGATTACATTAACGGGGGACTCGTATAAGAAAATACTGTCGCCGCAGATGACGCTGCCGGGCAAAAGCAAATACAAAATAATGTTAACGCGACGATGAAACGTGTATTTCTTTCTCTTCTGACGTTTCGTGTCAGTTGTATATTTTCATGAAATTTCATAGAAATGTTTTGAGAGAACACCCATACTTTCTACCATACGTTTCGTTTAAATGCATTCAACGATTAAATTACTCTAGAGAGTATAACAGATTTTACATTATTTATTCCAAGTTATTCAACCGTGGTGCTAAGTAAACTACATCGTTCTATCGACTAAACGATCGACTCGACGTTTCACGAGCCCGTCTCACCAACACCGACTCGTATCGATACACGTACGATGGATGGCTCGACGCAACGCCTGGGAATTGATACCTATCGATATTACTCAGCACGCCAGTGGATCGGTCCCGTCTCTAACGAACACGCTTTTGAGCCGATGGCGATTGAATCGTGCGCGAAAGGTCGAAACGCGCGCGTTTTCCCGAACGTTGGCGTAGATCACGACGGCAGCGCGAATTTCGCTGTAATTTTACGCCTCAAAGCCAGCTCGGGGCCGCCTCTCCTCTGGAACTTCTCATTTGTTCGATGGAAATCCGGCCGCGGATGCGTCCGGCTCGCCAATAAAATTTTTTGGCCGCGAAGCCGCGCGGTGAAAAGTACCGCGCGCAAGCGGCGACGATTCGCGTTCTCGACGATTCGAAAACAAACAAAACGGCGGAAAGAAAAACGGGAGAGCGCGAGACCGTTTTTTTCGCCGCCTCTCCCCCCGTTTCGCCTATCGAAAACCCCTCCGCGCGATTGACGTTCGAATCGACAGCCAGCGGACGCTCCGCGGAGTCGATTTGTTCGACCATAATCGATCCTCGGTTGTTTGATTGCGAACGCTCGCTGGCAAAGCGCGGTTTAATCGCGCGCGTCGCGTTATCCTTCCCAAATGTCGCGCAAACATTTTCCCGCGCCATCCGCCATCTTCTTTCCCGGGGAACTAATTACTTCTTGGTCCATCGCGGGCTTTTATTAAATTGTTGACAACCACTCTGATCCCTTGACACTTTCGAAACATTTTTAGGGTGTGTTTCTATCTATATTACTATAATTACGAAGTTAAAGTCGAGGAGGAACGAATTCTACGAGCAACAGATCGAACGAGAGAGTCTTTGAGTCGGAGAAAATACGGAGAACAATGCGCGATAGTTGAAGGGTTATTCAGGCTGCGAGAGCCATTCCCGGGCGGTGTTGTTAGAAGCTTCGTTAGCAATAAACGCAGCGGGAGAGAAACGGCACTCCTCGGGCTTTGAGCCGCGATCAAAAATTTCACTTCAAACAGCGGCTCGGTCATTAGTTCCCGTTGCTTCTGACGCGCGCCAGGTGCCACGAGCCAGACAACGCTTCCGTAAAAATATACACGCGGGCGGGCAAATAATTCAGAGACTCGTCACGGTTGGGTTGCTTTACGGATTACCCTGTCAAAACTAACGTTCGCAAACAACTGGCGCGAACGCACGCGGCTCGCTTTGGATCCCGGTTGTCTCTCGTCACCCACCCCCTCCGCCCTTTGCTCCCGTTCAAAGATTTCTAATAAACTTCCGAACCGACGAAGCTGGGATCCACGGCTAGCCGTTATCCATCATTCAATTTCTTCCGTCGAATATTCCGCGATGCGATAAAACCCCGCTTAAACGATCGGATTACACGATCCCCATTATTCTATGCATATTTAACCCCACAACGTTCTTTCTGGCCACATTCTTCGAAATTAACCCTTCGATGAACTCTCAATTTCACCTGAATTATTTTACTCAATGGAAATGAACTTTAAAGCATTTAAAAACCAATGAATTAATGGAAATAATCCATAATATAATAGTAATAAAAATAAGGAATCGACGTCTGGAGAATTTTATAGAAAGCAATCGATGGGGTTAACGCGAAATATTTCGTACGTATTTTAAAAATGGACGAAGCAAGTTTTGAGTAAATTTGCTAGATTCTGTTTGTATTTGGGGATATGGGAGAAATTGAAAGGCGCGAATTGGGTGACCGATAGGCATCTCTTCCTTCCTGGCCGCGCCCCGACTAGAAATCCACTTTCCCGGCGATCGAAGGAAATTCCTCGAGGAAGTATCGTGGAAGTTCGTCTATCGACGCGGCGTGGCTGCACCGAGGCGAACGATTGGAAAACAGCAGGAACGAAGAGAATCTGTCGCAAAGTGGATACATCCGTGACAGCTGTCCGACGACCGGCTCTCGCCGCCATAATCGAATACGAAATTCCATCGGTCGCGTCTCGAATCGGGCCATTGTAACCGATGATACGTCGCTGGTAATTAACAACCACGGAATTAACACGGGAGTCCGCCACAGAACGACCGTCATTGTTTCGGAATTATTCGATCGAATCGTTGACGTGCTTCTTGAGAAATGTTGGAACGAGCTTCTTCCCTTCTGTTTGTTTATCCGCCCCTTTTTAACTTCTTAATAAAATCTGCTGAAATTACTTTGTTCGTTTATGTAATATATTCTACATGCATTATGCATACGTTTCTCGTGGCAAAATATATCATAAATGCATGAATTTCGCAGTCTGATCGTAACAGTAACGAGAAACGGTGCAACGAGTGCCAAAAGCGTGACTTTCGAGTCTTTTAAGATATTCTACATTTTCGAAATATTCAAGACGAAATTCCAAATTTTCTATTTTCTTGCACGTTGTTCTATTTGCAGCGAAATATCTTCGAGATTTGAAAGTTTTCGGTTCGCAGGACAAAGGAGGGCCCCGAGCATCGGGTTACGTGATAATTACTAATTGGTTTATTTAGGCAGCAATGGGCTAGGGGCAACGGCGCGCGGTTTCTCGGGCGGGCCGTTGAATTAAACAGAAATTCATTTTGAAATATTTCTCCCAGCGGGTTGCGCGCCGCGCGCCTGTCGGCCGGAATGAAGGGCCTCGTAATGAAACGCGCGGAAACGTTTCGCTTCCCAAAAGCGAAGGTACGCCTTTCGAGCGTCTCGAGGTTCCTTTTGTTTCGTAACTTCAATTAAGGAAAACGCGCAGGAAAATTAAACGTGTCGCGATGCGCCGAGTCGTGATCTAACTAGCGCGATTGCGAGCACCAATCGCGACGCCCTGGAATAAAGGTTGTGCGCCGTGGATAGCGAAGACGACGAAATCCCACCGTTGCATTTGAATTTTCTAGCCTTGAAACGAGCCACGGAAATTCCACGGAGGAATTTAGTCGAACGATACGACGCGAAAATTCAGCGCGTCGATCGTGGCTGGTTTTTAAGTAGAAAAGTCGACGCATGGTCGGACATCGTACGTCGATCGACGAAACGACGTTCAGAATTTAGGTAATTTGGGAAATGTCTTGACCAAAAATGGTTAAATAATTCGAGAATTCCGTTACATACACGTTGCCGATACGAGTATTCGAGGGTGGTGACTTTTCAGGGTGGTTCGAAGTAGACTGTCCATATTGTCGAATCTGGCACGGTCAGGGAACTTTCCAGCATACAAACGCACTGCTTAGTTCGTACTTCGGCAACGCTCGCCATACACGAAAACCATATTAACTTTCTCCGTGCCCATATAACGCAATATGAAAGTTTGAAGCCGTACTTTATTCACTTTGTGCTACGGATTACTGACATTCGTGAATACAGATGAACGCGAAGTGCACAGCGTGATTGAATTTTTCTTTATACCGAAGACACGTACGGCGATTACCAGTGTACAATTTAAAACGTTGAAGTTATTTAGATGGTGAAATTTCAATGAATAATTCGATCGATAATTTCAAGAACCGGCAACAAAATAATTTCGCTGCTCGTTCCTCCGAATTACCGTCTCTCTCTCTCTCTCCCTGCCGGTGATATAATTTCACCTCCATTGAAATTTGATCAAAGCTAATTAACCCTCGTCTGGCGATGCTTGGATCACTCGAGATCCGATAGGCGAATGTTCGCTTCACAGCGATAACGTGAAGCGAGTCGAACGAATGCCAATCACGAGATATAATCTTCAAGGAGGAAGTACGTGCCTAAATTAACAGGAATTATATACAGTGCCAATCCTAATAATCATGGTGCAACTAGGAAGGGGATAATTACATAAAAAAATAAGTTTTCTGACATTAAAATTATTAGCTGTATCAGGGAGTAAACACTTACAAAGACATTTTTGTATTTATTGTAAAAAATGGACTCGATTTGATAACGCGTGAACTCGGTTGAGAAATACCGATAAAAATTGACACGGTGACTTGTCCGGTCGCTGGATCGTCAACGTGCCAAGGTATATTTGCCTCGTGGCGACGATGGTTAGCTATTCGTCGCCACAAAGCTGAAAAACGAGCGTCAAAATGCACTCCGAGCGTAATCACCTAGACACGCGTCCTTTGTTTGAGCGCATCTCGTCGTTGCGTGTATCCACACAGTTTTTCAAAATTAATATCGATCAAAATTCGATCAAAATACTCTATTGCAACGTGTAAAATAAGTCGGAACGAAACACGGGCATACATCGAAGACATTACACGGATCGAGATCGTTCTTTCGTCGAATAGAGCTATCACGCGAGAAATAATTCCCGTCCAGGAAAAAGTATATTACGGTAGTGGTGCAACGGACGACTTTTTCATCAATTATAATTATTGGACGTCGAACACCGCTAGACGGATAATTCCACGAGACATAATTACACGGAAGCTCTAACCGTGCTTCTCTGTAACCGGTTGCAGTACGGTTTCCTCGACGAGGCCAGCCTCCGTTCGCCTGCGGTAGCGCGGTACTCTATCACGACACGCAAAATCCTTAATTATTATGCAGCAAAGCGAATCAGGAATCCGGGTAATGCCAGCAGTCGAACAGCCGTGCATACAAGCTCGTACGTAAGGGTTTCCGTAGAACGGCCGGGAAGGGGCCGCAGGAGTCCCTAAAACCGCAGTGACCTCCAATTATCCTGTGGGTACCACGTGGCCCACGTGGTACCCATGCTCCCTACGGACCGCCCGCAAACACCCCTACGTCGGTCTTCCTGGTGCCTATAACGCCCCTCGGATTAATTCATTATTAAAATAACCCCATCGGTGAGACCTTGTTATCGTCCTCTATTAGAGTGGAATCGCGCGAAATCGAATTAGAAGACGGTCGCGAGATGATTTTTAACCGACTAACTTCGTGATATCGAACCCGGGGGTTGAATTTTAATTGTACATTAAAAGATTCCATGAAAATCGATAGCCAACGCGGAACCGAACGCATCGAATATTACAGTGGAAGAGTGGTCCTTATAACCAAATCTGATGATTTTAAAAATCAAGCTTGGAGAGTAGAATAACCTTCTATAATATCCAATGATATCGAAAGGGATTTCCTTTAATTCGAGGGCTGTCAAAACATTTCCAAGCTACGTAGTCGGGATTGTTAGACGTCAAAGAGTAACTGGAGGTTCGGAGGACATCGTCGACTCGGAAATAACGGATCAACCCGTCGCGTCTAATGACACGCGCAATTGGCCAGGATTCGGTAAAGTTCGTCCGGACCCCGGGTAAAATCAAAAGTCCTCATTAGGTATTCTGAGGTCGGAGGGTGACGGGACCGACGAGGGTGTCCGGCGTCCCTTTCGTCTTTCGCCCGACGACGGAGGCGCCCGCCTAAGACCGGACATTTCAATAAACCCTAGCAAACGCGTGGGTTTAAACCGCTGACCGCGGCGCGTCCTGGTCAGCAGCTTCCTCGATCAAATTGCGCATGTCCTCGCGCCTATCCCCAGGGCACGCCAGGATAACGACGATCGATCGATCCTCGCGCGCTAACCGCGTCGCGACGGACTTTCCTCTTTCTTTCAGTAGCCCTTAACCGCTGCGTCGCGGCGCATCGTCCGCGAAACAAACACTATGCACCAAACAAACATCGTAACCGCCATAAGATGTTAATATTTTAAAAGCTTCGATGGATAAAATAATTTTATTTTATATCCATGCTTTTTGTATGATATGTAATTTAATTTGCGCGAAGCAAATTTGTCGATGCACGGGACCACCCACAGAGATTTCGGAAGATCGCTGTTTCAATTCCTCGAGCATATCGAGGCTGACACAGCATCAATCATAACGTCGACATCATAAAGTTCTCTGATGGGGGTAGGAACCCAAATGTCACTCTTTATGAAAGAGATTGGGGTACGCTGGACACCAGTGTGACGTTTCAGAGTTAACGTGTCCTGATAAGAAACTACTGCATAAGGAGCCCTCATCTACGGTGGATTCTCAAATAAAATCGCTATAGAAAGTATCCTCTTGGCTGTGACATGGGACTTAAAAAGTTTAACAGTGATCTACGATATATCCAACGAAGGACGTGAAAAAGAGGGAACGGACTAGACAGGAAGATCTCGCCCAAACGCTCTATTAATAAACGAATAATCGAGGGGAAGTAAGTGGCGGTAGTTCAGCCGCATCGAGCAGCTCATAAAAGTTTCTTTTTCCGAGGGAGACTCTGCCAGGCGTTCCCTCTGTCTACCCGCCACATCAATTCTCTCGAATTAGCGAAACGATTTCCCGGAAAACTTTCCGCGCCTCGCGTCCTCGGTCACTTTCTCCCCTATAAATCTATCCTCCCCCCGAAACGACGGCGTCCGATTGGACAACGGTACCGCGGATACGCGTCCCCCTTCTTTCACGGTTCCGTTACGCCGCTAAAATTCGATCTTGCCGGACGGCGATTCGTCGTCGAAATAATTCCACGGAGAAACGAATTACCGCGTCTGATTGGAACGAACTCGACCAGAAGCTCGTCCGCGCGCTGTTAACAAACTTCGTTAACAAAGCACAGGGACCGGACGATTTTTTTCTAGATCCTCTGCCGGAGGAGGTATCGTTCGATGGCCCGTGAACGATGAAATGGATTCGCCGATGAACTTTTCCTACGCGGTGCACTAGTCCTCGCGAAACTGCTCCCATTCCGCCCCGCGCTGTTGCAACCGATCGTCACCACTGATTATCGTTTCTTTACTTGTGAAACAAGAACTTGGCTAGCAAACTAAGCAGTTATTGTAATAATTCAGTTGAGATCGACTCCTCTGCTGTGCATCTACAGGGTGTGGAATTGCACAGAAATAAAATTGGATGGAACGTTTTAAACGAGAACCGAATTTGTTCGAAATGTAGCGGTTCCCGAGGAGGATGTAGTATCAGATTTGTCTTAACGCGTCGATTACTTTTCTTTATTTAATTGGATTCGGAGAACGAGACGGAACCGAGTGGACGTTCCGGTCGGTTCGGCTTTAAAACTTCATTTCCGACCCCGTTGTCCGTTTCCGTGTTCGAGTGGCCAGTCTCTCTTCTCTTTGTCTTAGAGGCGATCGGATCCGTAAGAGAGTTCCAGGTTGTTTCCTGGATGGGAACCACGACCACCGGCGATCACGGTTCATTTCGTCCCCGCTCTCACGATCCCGGACCAACTCCGTATTTTCCCTCTTGGCGTCTCTCGTACCGCGGTCCGTTCGCCTTCCACCTCGACCAGTCACCCGATCCCGGGGAAAAAAACGAGAAAATAGCCGGTACACGGTCCTACGAACCCATAAAAATCACGCTCATCGTCTCTCTTTTTCTCTCCCTGCTCGGATGGATTATTGACTTTGCGTTTGTCTGACTCGCAGGCGTTCCCTTCTGCCAATCCTCCGAGGCCAGCGGCTCTTCCTTCGCAGATTGAGCCCGCGCGGGTCGCATATTGGATCGAGATTCGCCGGAAATCGGAATGTTTGCCTCCGGAGTCCGCTCGGACCTCTTCATCGCGCCGATAAGAGACAGAGCGGGTCCACGGAACCGACTAACGAGCGCTCGATAAATCCGCTTCGCCAAGACAATAATCGAGGTTACTCGTGACGTATTGGAGTTGATGACTCAAGTAACTAATTTCTATTTTAAGTTGAGGGTAAGAGATTCCTGAATCCTTAATCCTCAATTTGTCGATTACTAAACCATTATTATAGAGAGGTAAAATAGCAGCGTTCGCTCGTTCGTACGATAAACCTGGCTTGAACGAGGAAATCCTAAAATTCTAAGTCGCGGGAGTAAGAGTATCGTCGGGTGGATCGCGGGGAGTCGCGTCGAGGGTGGAAAAGTTGTATCGTTGAGTTCGTTTCGCGGCTAGGGGAAGACAGTTTGCCCTGCAAATGTCAGGCTAGTCGAAACAGGAGTTTGTACTTAAACGAGGAAACCGGAGCGGACGGGCTTTGTCGCGTCGGCTTCGCTCGGAGCGGCGCGTCGTTGGTAGCCACGGCGCGGCGGCTGGAAGCCAAATTGGAAGCTGGTGGCGTGGCCCTGAAAGTACCGAAGGTAACGTACAGACGGACGGACGGACAGACAGAGTGACGGCCAGGAGCAGCGAAATCTCTTGCGTCCGGTAAAACGCGCACATGCGAGAGCCCACGGGGTGGGAAACGGCCAGAACAGAGACGGTTCCGCGACTAAACGAGCAGAAAGCCAAAGCAAAGCCGCGTTTGGCCGGTATTCGACGCGCTACCGGCCGGTTTAATTACTCTCTTCATAGAGACACTAAATATTCGACTGTCTGTGAGACGGCAGGTCCGAGCTCTGTCCCGCCCGTCATAGAAACGATAATTACGGAAGCGAAGCCGGCTTCTATCGGCGCGTCTGCGACCGTAATGTTGCCCGTCTAATTTCACCATCGATCGCTTACCGCTCGATTTACCTCGAATCGTGATTTTCGACTTTGCGCGAACGCGCCACAAATCGATAGACAGATCCCTCTGACCCCATCCTACGATCTTACGATTTTCGGTGGAACTATACTCCCTTCCTCTTAGGGTTGAAAAATATATTTTTTCCAACGTTTCACGGAAAACAGAGTAGCAAACAACGATATTGAAATTTAAATAACGTCGCGGAGGTACCCAATACGTCGTCACGAAACTTTTGGGCAAGTTGATTTAAAAATAAGGAATTAAACGTATGAATTATGCAGAAACACAGACCGCGTTCACGCGGTAAAGTTTTACGGAAATTTCCAGTCGACGTGTTAAACAAACTTTTTAAGAACTTATTAGACTTCGTGCTGGATTATAATTTGTGCCTGATTGAGGAAAAATCTTGCTATACGGAAGCTCTGATATTTGTAAAAGAAAGTTTCTCGAGGTTGATCGAGTTCTATTATTTTTCGTGCGAAAGATTCGGACCCCCGTTGGCCGTCGCCCGGTACTGGAAACTGAACTTTCCTTCGCCACTCGACTCTGAAAAATGTTGCTTTTCGAGTGCACGGAAAACGAAAGGAGCGCGGAAGGGAAGACAAACGAAAGTCGGAACGCGGCTGCTTATAAAGCTAGCATCGTAACAATGTGGCTCGTCTTTTAAAGGAGACAGACACGACCAGCATTCTCGCGGTCCAACCCCCCACCCCCGTATCCATCCCAGCCGCCTGCCCCCGTTTTAATTAGCTTTACCGGCCGGTAAACAATAAGCCCTTATTTCTGATGAATTAATTTTCAACAATTCCGCCGGTCGGCTTACGCTCGGCTTCGGCTTTTATTCCGCCAGGGGTACCGCCCACGCAACGTAACGAGCATCCCCCTTTACGTAATACTATCTCGCGTATCCGTGGTTTCCTGAAATATCTGGGACGCGAGCTCTCAACATCGTGTAACCAAGCTTCGAACAACGGGGATTGTTCAATCAAACGATAAGGTTTAGTAAAACCTGGGTCCCCTTCGACCAGGAACACGTCCAATCAATAAAGTAAAAGTAAAAATAAGTTTTGAGAATGTGTTCCCTTATTTTACCCTTTTTTAGTAGAACAGTAACACGTGGGAAAGAAACGTAATTATATTTGAAATTTATTCAGGAATGCGAGACTTTAATATACGTGAGAAACAACCCAGGTCCACCGTCTGCATACTGCGTAGGATTAAAGGGGTTGTCTGAACGCGAAACGGGGTTACTGTAGTCCGCAAGAAACGTTCCCGCGTTTAAAATTTTATCGGTTTGATTCTCAGAACGTGGCTGGATACACCAAGTTGGAATTGCTTTCCCAAGAAACGTGTACGGTACGTAAGATAATTAACCCTGCGATGCTACACCCGCGCAATAACACTATAGTGGACGAAGCTAGAGCTCGATTAGCTGGAAAAGTTATTCCACCGACGTGAAATTATTATCAATCGAGTGCCGATTAATACAAACAGTCCTGTACTTTACAGTCTATCGACAATCAAGGCATAAACACGCTTTATGGAAATTGGAAATAAATCGATGGGGTAAATGAGTGGGAACAGCAGTAACCTAATATAGTATTCCGTTCTAACAAAGTTGTTTGAAGCGTCGCAGATTGTTATGAATGGCATATAATTATGTTTGGATTGCATAATTCTGTTATGAAAGACGATTGTGCTACTCTTTATATCAATAAATAGTGGTGGCAAGTTGGTGGCCGTTCACCAGATAAACAGCGATCGATCTGCGTGCTGGTTTAGTAAAACTATCGTTGAGAAATGTTATTTCATGCAGAGATAAACCGTGTCGATTCCTTGGATATTATATTCCATCTTTGATTAATATTATATTTTGAAACTAAATTGGGAGTTATGTCCGGTTAATGGAACCGAACCGGAAACACAGGGAGGGGACCAAAGGGCCGCGTTCGGTGTTTCCCCCGATCGATCGTCGGTGAAACCGCTTCGAATCCGTGAATCCGTTTCGAAAGGAATATTCAAGCGACGGAGGATGCTCGCGGGCAGAAGGACGGTGGAAAATCCGTCGGGTAACGGGAAGAGGAAGAGGAAGAGCGAGGAGAAGGTGCAGCCGCGGCTTATAGCGGCGCGAGACGCTCATCTGCATTTCAAATCGCCCGCCCTCGCCAAGATTTCCACGCCCGTGGACGTCCGTGTGCTCGAAATATCTGTTAGCGGGCGAAACGCGTCGCGTGTGCACGCGTCGGGACGGAATGCGGCACGATGGATTCGGGATCGCAGCGCGGTCGTTTCGCCCGGAACCGTTCTTCGGAACGCGCGCGAATTTACGATAAACGCCGGGGCGAACCGGAAGTCGTGCTTGCTTCCTGGCTGGATCGACCGTCCTCGAGATTTAGGCTGCTTGCACGTTGCACGGGTGTCCGTGGACGCCTGTACACGTCCGGATACCAGATACGCGAGCGCCGATCGTAAAGATCGATCCTCCAAAACCGAATCTCTCCGCGAGGATTCCAAGATTCCAAACGCGTGAATAAATTTTCCAGCTCGATGTCCTGGAGATATATTATTTGGTATTGATACCTGTGCAACGAGGCACCGCTTTTTAAACGCCGAATTCGAGCGAAATTCCCGACCAAACAGGATCGAACCGCTTGTCGCAAGTGTTGAGCACACGCGCGAAACTCATTTTTGCCCGAGGACCAATTTGCACTTTATTACCGTGTCGTCCGACGCGTATGAACAATTATTCCGCAATTATTTTACAACGGAGCATGTTTGTCGACGCGATGTATGAATAACGACCGATTATAGGATTTCGAGGAGCTTTTTTTACTGCGTTCCCACTCGTGCGCTTTGGGTCGCCTCCGAAATAAACATAAATCTGAAATTAAAATTATAATTGGAGACATTTTAGAGGAGCAACGTGCAATGAAGCTTTTAAAAATGGTGGAAACTTTGAACCTGGATGGATGGATACTTTGGTATACTGTGGGTGGGTGTGTAAATTACGATGTAAATATCTGTTTCGACGAAGGATGGTTCCAGCGTTGATTGCAAGGAAAAACTTGGGGAACAGTGTGCATCGAATCGCGCGGGAGGTACCTAAGGCGGTCCTGTTCGCTGATTAAACCGCGTGGAAATTCTATCAAGAGCCGTACGAATGGCTGGGCTTGACGGACCAGCGAATGCACCGCGTTAATTAGTCTCCGTAAGCACTGCACCGGCGCGGAAGAAGCAGTGGTTGCAGAGCGCGATACGGGGAACCGGAGCGTATGATGAACTTACCTTGCCGACTCCGGTGAGCTCTTTGACGCCTATCCTCCGCAGGAGAGCAGGTGGTGCGGGCGGCGGCGACTTGAGGAGCAGAGCTGCATATCCATTCGGAAAGATCGGCTGCTCGTCCGAGCCGATGTTCTCGTCGCCGGAGCGACGCCGACGGTGCGGGCTCGACGAGAGGTTCAACTTTTGGGCTGCTCTGAAACCCAAAGGAAACTTCCTTTCAACGATCGCTACAATCCCATTTCATTCGTATTTCATCTGTCGCTGACAAACGAGCCCAGCATTGTGCGTTGCAAACTTAAGAACTTGGTTGCATCGCACTGGGGGTTTCCTTTTCATCGTAGAGCACCGTAAACCTGGCGCGAATGGTTTCAAATGCTTAAAAATTTCTCACTCCTGCTTACTATCGAAGGAATTCGACTGTCCAAAGATGGAATTTTATACGATTTGGAATATCAACTGCCCAGGTGTATTCCAGCGTCGTTTAAAGCCCCGGAGTTTGGCGCGCTGGCGAAATTGTTGGGTATCCGAGGGGACAGAATTCTCGCATGCAAGCTCGCGTGTATAATAAACTTTTTACAAACGCGAAATCCAATATGGGGGCTAGCAGGAGCACCCGGGGAACCGCTTAAATCTCAGGAGGACGAAGCAGACGGTCGTTGGGTTCGTTCGTCTCGAACGCTTCCTGCGATGCCTATCTGGGAGATACGGAACCGAGCGTAGGAAAGGGTCGCAGGATTCCGGAAGGTATGTGTCTCGAGGGTGACTGGGTGACATACTCCGCGGGGCAGGCCGGTAATCAGCGAAGGTAATGTGCCGGAACCCCGTGCGCGATAGGGTACCGCCGTGTTTAAAGGGGTGCGTGGGTGACAGAGACGAGGATAGGGAAAAAGAGGGGGAAGAGGCGTTGTAACAGTGGGACCATTGGGGCTCGCTTTTCGCGGGGAACGTGGGGGGTGGGGGTGTGGGGGGACGTTCCAGGGGCTCGGTCGCCCTAACTTCTCCAGCCCTCGGGCCTCGTTAACCCACGCTCTGTGAAATTGGAAATACCAACGAGAGAGCGAACCAGACACGGCTCGCCCCCGTTTTGCGGGCTGCGCGTGCAAGCATTTGCGACCGCTGTGTCGGGCTGTCATAAAAAATAGAAAGGGACGCGGACAAGGGGGACACGGACCGGTTATCAACGGTCGGCGCCGCGGCGCGCACGACTTCCGGCCCGGCATTACCGTACGAATAATCGGCGCCAGTTTCACGCCCGCCGCCATGGACCGAGGCTAATAGTCTCGCGGACCGACAAGATACCAACGGATCGTGTTTACCAGCTTTGCTTTCGTACTTAACAGCTCGACGCCGACTACGTGACAGGGAAAAATCCGTTGACCCCGGCCAGCCAACCGGCCGGGATATTTTAACCCTTTCGGCGGACCTTTCGTTCCAACAGGTCCTACGCGGTGTTTTCTTATTGCGGTTGTACGATTCGAGAACTTCACGAAACTTGCCAAAATTACTGGTGGCTTGTTCCGGAGACAAAAGTATCGTTTGAGGTAATCAAAGTTGGGGGAGTGAACCGGAAAACCAATCGACCGGGAAAGTGACATCGGCGGGGCGGTATTCCTGAATACTGACGTTCCCGCCCACCCTGAAGGTGGGCGATGCAAACGAGACAGTGGAGCTGGGTCATCGTCCTTCGAGAAGCCTAACTCCCGATAAAGCATCGAATTATCGTTGGCTGGGTTTATAACGAATGTCCGGAAAAATGTCTTAATTTCAGGAATAACGAAGAGGCGCCCGTATCATAAACCCAGCAGTTATACAAAGTCTGTTTAAATCCCGCATTAAATCCTCGTTTAAATTCTTACATAATCTTTAATTATCTTTATAATCCTATTCAAATCCTGATTTAAATTCCGCGGTAGACTGCACGTAGACGATGGATAGAAAAAAGTGAGTGGCTTAATTACTAGTCATACGCGTTAAGCGTACATTTAAAAATTGATAGAACAGTCACTCATGGTATGAAATTATCGCAGACAAAACAAATTTTGTGGAAACAATGTCCATAAACCCGAAGATCCTCGTCGACTCGCATGTCTGACCATACCTCGATATTTCTACTTGCATCTACTTGTACACGTCTATCCTACCATCTGTTTCTCATCGATCATACTATTTTCCAACTGCTAGTATCCAGATGACACAGATAGAACCTCATACGAAGCCATTAATTTCTAAAAATACCAAAATTAAGTAGAAATAGTCCATAATGGTCAGACGCGGTAGATCAGTCTTACTTAATGAAAGTTCAAAGTTATTTTCTGCTTTGAAATAACCATTGATCTTGAAACCATGAACACCATATACGATAGAAACATTGCAATTCCACAAAGTAAATGATAAAAATTGCCAAACTATTACGAGCGAACAAAATAGAATAAACGGTTCGTCCGGCGATAATCCCATAAACAGGAGAGTAATTTTTCGGTCGATCGGCCGAAAAATAAAACGAGGCGAAACAATAATTTAACGAAACATCGCGTTTGCAATCGGAATCTGTCATAAAGTATCGTTCGCGAGGCACGCCGGCCACGTCGAACGATAACAGCACAATCGACGCGCTTGCTCCTCTTTGTCGTCGAATTGACAGCTCCATTTTTGACTTTTATGCCCGTTTTAATTATTCGCTAACACGTTTTCGGACTCGAGCCGCGATTTCACGAACCAGAACTTCGACAAACGACTCATTGGTCGGATTCACGATCGGTCATCGAGAGCGCGTATCGTTTTTTTTTTTTCCAGGCGCCACACCGTTTTTATTCGTCACCGTTGATTTTTCGTCGCGCTCGACCATGCACGGAACTGCCTCGCCATCGCCGGAATCGTCACCGATAATCGAGATTCGTTTCACGCGTCGTCGGGGACCAGTAATTTTATTTATTTCAGTGACAAACGGGACGATATTAGAAAATGCAAGGAAGCTATTAAAATTAAAATGACAATGAAATGCATCAACAAAGCGACGCGTTTCGAAGAATCTGATCGCTAGGTTACACGCATAGAAATCATTTTAAGGTTTCGAACGAGTAGATTAGGTCCGCGACTGGCGATAGGAGGTCCAGCCGTTATAATTGGCGACAGTTCTCGGATGACCAATCGATGGTCTCGAGGGGGCGGCAGGCCGAATGCGAGAAACTTATTTCACTCGGTCAAATATTTAAACGGGGAAAGTAACTTGCAGATGGAGAGGGGGAGGGAGAACTTGGGATACTTTGCGACAGCCAGACGCCAGAGTCAACATCGCGATCGAGAAAATGTAGTCGGGAGAAAGTACCCCCGGCTTCCGTGCGTCACTTTTCTTCTCCAGTTCCAAAGTCTACTCAATTAAATCTCTTAATATTTATCCCAGCGGGGGACGAGTAGTCGCCATTATGGACGAGGAATCGTCGGTCGAAACGGTAACAAACTCTCGCTTTCGTTCTTTCGCGACGAAGGAACATCGAGATGGAAAGAGATTGCTTCCTATCGCTAGAATTCTACGCGAGACGAGTGCTCGTAGTCGCGAAAATACACTTGTTGCGACTAACGGGTCGAGTACTTGTTGTATCGTGAGGGCGGAAGGGCTCTGGAGAATATCGTAGACTCGTAGAACGCGGAGTAATGCTTCCAGCTCGTAGAATTCTTGCACTCGTGAATTGTAATGGAACAGTCTCTCGTCAAGAGACGATTAAAGAAAAATATTTTAATATCGTAGGGGGGTAGATTGGTGTACAACTCTATCTTTGTAGAACAGAATTTCTCGAGTGGTCACGATGCAGAAGTTCATAAATCCGCAACGTCGAAAAGCAGAAGGAACCGAAGAAGCAATATTCCATTAAAAACAGCGCAAGAAAGCTTCAACGAGACGCGAACGACGGCCTTTTCCCGTTTCGAGGGAAAAACGAAGTCGCTTCTTTCGTCCCTCCAGCCCCCGGGCGTTCGAAAACGAAGCAGAGGATCCAGGAGACGCAGGTGCGCGTCGCGCGAACGCAATCTACGCATCAATCACTAGGAACAGATGCGTACTGGATCTCGCGCGTCCTCAATCTTCGACGAAAGGTCATTTTCCAGCATGGCTACATAATCGACGATCACCTGCGATATCGACATCGAAATTTTTACGGCGGTGGTTGGTCAACGAACTTTATTTCAAAGCGTGTAAACAAATATCCAGCCAGCGATATTAAATCGAATCCAAACTGTTTCTTAGAAATTTCTGAAATTGAGACTCGCGAAGAACGTCCGACGCAGGAAACTGCGCCCCATTTACAACTTCCAAACTGCTTCTGCGTTAGCCGATTCCACGTCGCGTGTCTCACGCGATATTATGCGGTGTTCAATTATTCTACGACAGTGTTTCTCATGGCTGGCCATTCCACTGATGCCTCGAAAACAGAAAAATCGTTTTGAACCCAATGATTTTGTTCGTACAAGGAATAGCCACGAAAATGTGATTCCTCTTCGGGCAAGATAAACTTTTGAAAATCGTTTATAAAATATTACACTTGTCCTGGTCCTTAAAATCGGCAAACAAAGCAGCGACGCACACGCCGTCACACGAGTTTGCCGTGTTACTTAACGGGGACGAGCGTACCGACTATCAATTCCGTCGGTTGACAAAGCGAATGAGTTACAAGGCATTAAAACGACGAACGTCATAGAAATGTTGTAGCGTAATCGGATTGCACGCGGTATCGATCATGCGTCCGGGGACCGTGTCCAACGTTGACGGACTCCGTCAGGACCTCGTCGTCGCCTGGGATCATAAATTTTCCAGCCTCCATCGGCCCCGACCACTTTTTTTGTTTCCTCCCGATATATATATTTTTTTTTTTATTCGGTATAACGAAGAGTATCGAGCACGAACGGAAGGTCGGCGGCGCGTTCTCGCACGCTCGTAATTCGCACGGAAATTACACGCTTAATTCGCGATGTTATTTACGAGCGAGCGGACACTAGCGCCCTCGCCCTCGACCTCCGTCCTCTCTCTCTCCTACCCTTGGTTGGCAACTCGCCACGTATCTCGGCTTAATCAAGGAAATTACGGCGCGAAGCGCTTTAAACGTCGGGGGCCGTTAGTAAGGTCGCATATCTCCTGCTCCGACGCGTCTGATACGCGGTAGCCAGGAATTAAAAACTTCTGAAAAGACGCGAGCACGCGAGAGACCCGCGAACAAGAATACGCGCGGCCACCCTTTCTCTCCTCGTGTTTTATCGAGGCTACTGGACCCGTTTACCAAACGGAACTCGTTAAACTCCGTTGCAGTCTCGAGATTATCGAAAATAAATACCACTCCATCTTGACGAGCCGCAAGCTTGTCCTGATTTTATTCGATCCACTGTACAAGGGTGGCCCGTGCAACTGTTCCAGGTCATAATTCCGTTATTAATGCATTTGGGTTCGATCAATGTCTGTGAATCTGGTGTTTAAAAAGGGCGTCTCACACGATGTGAGCGGAACAAACAGGTGGCGAATTAAATGGAATTTTGCGACGTCGTTTATTACAGATCGATCTCGATTTCGGGGCCCTCTTTAAATAATTTATCAAAAGCCATTCCCGCTGATTGCCCTAACAACATATTAAATCAGTTCAACTCCTGTCCACCGTAAACTACAGGTGACCATCGAAACCGAATCCGATAATTGCATTCCATTTGCACATCTATCACTGTTCAAAACAAATGACTGATCACTAAACGTAAGCGCAAATCAGCGGTCGCGTTACTAATCTCCATTCGCGAGCGAAATATCATAAAGAAGCAATTATATGTAATTGGTAATCGACTATCCACCTATGATGATACATCGCTGGTCCTGTTCCTTGATACACGGAACAGAGTTTAATTAAAATTGTTAAATAAAAAGTAACAACGTCACGTCGAGCACGGGAAATCACCGTCTACGCCGGAAGTCGTTACTCTTCTTCCCTGTTTACTTTAAGTACGACGGTGATACACTTTCCTACGGAGCACAGTGATTCGGTCAATTAAGAGGAACGTCGGTTTCGTGCCTCTTTATCTCCGCTCCCGGGCTTTTTAATATAGAATTCCTGGAAAATCGAGACAAGATTGGGGAGCGCGGTTTCGACGACATTCGTAATCGCCTTACCGTGAAAATAACCTCGATTCCGCCGCGGAATCGATTAATGAAAGCGCTCCATAATGAGGAAAATCCACGCGAACTTTTCGACTAATCCAGTGCATTAAAAATATTGTCGAATCTTGTGATGTTAAATAAGAATTGTTTTCTGATTGTTCTCTCCGTGTCGGTTGGAATTTCGGAGTAAGGGCGATCGGGAGGGCTCGAGTTGGAGAGATTTCGACACGCAGGATGGCAGGGCGCGTCGAGAATGGTCGATTGGAACGGCAGATGGATGGCGGACGCGGTGGATTAGAGAAAAGGGTGGTTGCTCTTGATTATCTTGGCCGGTCGAAGTGCGGACGTAGACGCGGGCGGGAGGCGGGGAGGAAAAAAAAAACACGGGAAGCGCGGGTAATGCGAGAGGCCGGTGAATACGTGGTCGGGATTTTTCACGAATCGATTATGGCAATTCAATCAGGAGAGCCGAGCCAGGGGACGAGGATTTGTCGTTTCGACGCGGGATGCGGTTTATCCCGTGCTTCCATCCGCGTCCTCTCGGATGTTCTCCATCCGTTCCATCGGAATCCTCGGTGTTTTCTTTCCGTTTCCGGGGAACTGGATAGCTCGAGAGCAGAAAGAGATTCTCGCGACAAGAAAGTGACAGAGAGAGAGAGAGAGAGAGACAGCCAGTGGGAGGGAAAAGGTTAGAAAGTTTGTCGAGGCACGTCGCGGCCGCGTTTGGAGATTAGAGCGACGTAGAACCGGGGAAAAGAGGAATTTATACGTTTATCTCGAGAATGAAAACACCGTTGAACAAATCGTTCCCGATGATTTTCGCGGCACTGTTCGGGAATCGGTAAGCAGATTAGGCGCGGCTGTGTACGAAGTCGGATAGGAGCAAACTAATATTGTCGAGTGACGAATGAATAAACATGAGCTGGGTCGGTAATCAGCGGGACGAAGGTAATATTCGATGGATGGAAGGGGAAACGAGATACGCGGCAATAGGCGATTGATGAGGAATTAAACGGAGTGATTTAGCATGGCTACCGAAACTACAGGGTGTCCCATTCGTCCCTGATACCTCGGACATCTTAACCCTTTGCACTCCGAGAATGAATTTTAATAAAACTACTCGCGAAACGGAATTCGTCCCGTGGTTTCCGGCGACCAGCCAACCACTGAGTCCAGATGCAGTTTTTTCAACCAAAAGAGGACCGTTTAACTTGGATCGTTGTACCTGCGCGGGGCTCCGGGCGTCGTAAATCATACGGGGTCGTCGAGAAACGGGCGAAACGGCGGTGGAAGAAGTTCTTCGTAGGGGTAAAAAGGGGCGAATGGAGGACCGGTGCCTCAGCTGTTCGCCGCTACTAGCTCTGATTGAATTGCTTCCACCATTTTCTCGCGACCATACGCGACCCCTGCGAACTCCCGTTCATGCGTGCCGATCTTTCTTCTTCGAAGAAATCGAGCGTACACCGAAGGGATGAAACTTCGTGAACGGAGAACGGAAAGATATTTCTATCGTTATACTCTTCTACTTAATGCCTCGAGACATTGAGCAATAAACGTTAACCCCCTTATAATAGCTAAACGATTTACGATCTCTTCTATGAGACTGAGAACACAAAGGATATAAATGATTACAGTTTCTAATTTTGTTATATCTTAAAAAATAAAATTGCACTTCTATCTTATATCCTCTATCGTCACTGATCCTAACCACCCATACAACAGAAACTACATATCTAATTTACTGTCTTCGCTTACAAATATACGACACCATACGTTGTCTATACTGTCTACACTTCTATACTGTCTATGCTCGAATAATATAGATCCCCGGAACGCGATCCATGGATCCCCGACGTCGAGACGAAACTTGTTCCGTAGCAGTAGCAGGCAAATACTGTTCGCTGACAAATGGAGAACGATGTTACACGACGGCCATTCCGTATGTTCGAGGAAAAGGAGTCTGACGATGGTATGGATACATCAATTGATTAGGGTAGTACGTCGAGGCGAAAGAAGGAGGCAGCAGACCGTGTCTCCTCGTTATTTCTTTCCTCGTGCTTTTTAGAAGTAACGCGGATGCTCTTCCTATTTTGCTTCCGAGCTGTCTTCCTTTACTTACATAGCCATTTTCCTTTTCTCGAGGATTTTATTTACACGACATGATATATATTCAAGGAATATAACATTCATTACGAACCGTCCTAGACAGGAAAATCAACTTGTCGATTGAGGCTTCGTTAAAAGGTTATTAAAAAATTGAAATCATTCACGAAAAAATTATTTTCGGTTGTGGGGGTCAAATACAATCATTTTTGGTCATTAGACATACCCTCGAAATCCTACGCACTTTCGAGAAAAAAATTCCTAACCAAAAATGTAATGTCTGACCATGCGTTGATACCTTTCCCTGAAATTTCTAAAAAATTTTCAACTCGTTCTGGAAAAATTATTTTCAGTTGCAGGGGTCAATTGCAATCATTTTAGGTGAATAGACACACCCTCAAAATCCTACGCACTTTCGAGAAAAAAATTCGAGTAGGTAGTAATTAAACCAGAGTCACTTTTCCGTGCAAGGAACGTACAGAGTTCATTTTTTCGGGTGGGGGGCGAATGCTGAAACGTCTATCGGAGACGTCGACGTCGATGATTGTTAGGAGCGTCGCGGCGACCTTGACGCGAGGTGCAGACGGCTGTTACCGTGACGAAAATCGCCTCCTATCACGGCCGCGTCGTTTGTCATTTGCCGTGGCGCGAACTTTTACCGATAAATTCGACGACGGCGACGGGGTTCGAAGGTTTCGCGGCCGTCGGGCCGAGCGAAAGAAAAATGAAGCGAAAATCGAGGGCGCCGTAGCGCGCTCAGCGATCGCGGCGGGACCAAGCCCAGCCAAAGGCGGAAATTGCGGGCTACAGATGGACCGAACCCCTTGACGGTCCTTCACCGAACCGACTCTCTTTGTGATCCTGCGCAACGCGATGCGTTTCATCCTGCAGACGCATTACGCTTGAATTGATAAGAACGAAACAGAAAGGAACGACGGCCGAGGGAACTGCAAAACGCGCGGGGGGAAGGTGAGGGGCGAACGGAGAGCCAGAGCGTACCGGGAGGGTGAGTATCACCCCGTTTCCCTTCGATACACGTACGCGTGTATACAGACGCGAACTCGCCAAATTGATGCACGGAAAGGGGATGGAGCGCGGCGTCGCCGGCTCCTCGTCCATCAACGACAGGATGCGAACGGGGTTGCAACGCGCGGGGGTGGCCTGGCCAGAGACGAAGCGCGCCCCCGTGATTCGCGGCAAGTGCAACGAAAAACGCGTATTTATCGGCCTCGATGAGAAAGAACGGTGACAGAGGAGGCTCGAAGTCGCGAAATGAAACAAGACTGGTAGGGGCGGAGAAAAAAAAACCAAGTCCGTGAGAAAAGTAATCCCTACGGGACCGTGAAATATGGTTAGGCGTTTTTATCGTGAGTACTCGGGGTCGAGGAGCACCGGTGACGGCCGATCGGTTCATTTCACGGCGCGTTACGCGCGTAATTTTCGTATATTGTCCTGATTTATTCCCGGCATTAAGCAGCGGCGAAGCCCCCCCCGACGACGATCCCCGAATTCCGCGAGCTGCCCATAAATATTCGAAGGCGGCGACATCGAGAACGATCGGGACAGAAAACACGGGGAGGCGATCCAGGCTGCGCAAACGTGGAAATCTGATTTGTGTTACGGAAAAGTTTGATTGCCGTCGAGGGGGGCGCGTCCTCCCAACGACGATCCGGTCCACCCGAGGTTACAGCGAACGGAAATATTTGATTTTCCCGCGAACCGTTATCGCGTTCGAGTCGTCTCATCGACCTCTGATACCGGTAAATCTAATTTCGGGGCTCGAAAACCAACAGGCATCGAGAGTCGAGGGGCCGTCGACGCTTTGAAATATTTATTTCGCCGTCGGTGTCGCGTAACTTCGTTGTTTAACATTCCTTTGCTGGAAATGCCGGTCGATTCCAAGACTATAACGAGCAGCGAAATTTATATAATAGTTCGTGCACTGTACAAAGTTCATCGATGTATTCTTTACAAAAAAAATAAATAAAAAATGATTTCAGCGAACACGAACATGGAATCTCCAACGGAGATTATTCTAAAATTGCAATGCAAATTTAAAAAAGACCGATAGTTTTTAAATTTTGCTTGCGTCGCAGAGTTTGTGTCGCGTTAATGGCCGCCGGAAGATCGTCGATGCCGCGCATCGCCGTTGCAGACGGTTGTGTAAATACTGGCGGTGCTCCCGAAGTAGCGAACAAGCACTCGCAAGTTCGCGCAAAGTTGCCCGGAAGAGTTATTTGCGTGCGCGGGGGCCGCTGCCACGCGGAGAGAAATATGAACGCGACTGGAAGAGCGGCGCCTTTGCAGTGACAGTAGCGCGGAATAGCTTTCGAGGAGGAACCGAGACTGTTCGCGAGCTCGTTTAACCAAACTTTTCGCTGTCTTCGGGGTAACTTGAACATCCCCGCGAATTTCGCGACGTCGCGCGCTCGCTGGCTGCGCCGCGAAACCCGGAAACGCCACCGCGAAACGCGACGCGTCGCTTCGCCGGATGGACGACGACCATTTCCCGTCGAATCGATCGCGTCGATGCTCGATGTCAGCAATTTCGACCCTTCCGAATCTGAATTTTAGCGAGAACGTTTGTGGAAATTCCAAAACTGATAGCTTTAATTATCGGTGAATTAAAAAATTAATCGATAAGAAGGTTTAAGGATTTCAGGGGGCGGTTACAGGCCTCGATGATTCGAATAACTTAAACTCAATGATATAAACTATAGTGACTACTCTCGACCAGAGTTTCACTCTCGAAGTCGAACCCTTTCGATTCCTATCCACATATCATATAACTAACGCACCTATGGTTTAAACATATATGCAGTTCTCATAAAGTATTTGAAAGGCCCGAGGGTGGAGATTGATTAGGCTCGTGATGAATTGTTTTGGGCGTGGAAGGGTGGCGGATTCCTTGGACGGCGTCGCGGATCGACGGGACGAGGCATTTATTGCGCGTATTGGATTTTATTGGCGCAATATCGAGTAACTTTCATTTGTCAACGGTGACGATGCTCGTTGGCTGTCGGTCCCCTTCAAAGCGAGCCAGTCACATGTCGGCGGGACGAATAAATTTTCGATAAACCGACGTCGACGGTCGACGATCGCTCCCGATCTCGCTGTCCCGACGACGCGACGGCGCGTATCGAATTTCCGTCGCCGAAATAACGCTGAAATATGCCAGCCGCGTGACAGGAACACGTCTGAGCACAGAACGCTTCGAAATAAATCACGTCCGCTGCCGGAAGTTTCGCTCGATATCAAGATGTTACGCGACCGATTATCGTTCCTGTGACCCGAAAGCGGAGCGAATCGAAAGACGAGATCGGAAACACCGCGGAAGGAGGCGATAGAAAATTCATATATTCCCCGGCGAATTAACCACCGGGAATCGGTCGAAAAGCTATTTGTTGGCCAGTGAACCCATAGAAATTTCATCGATTCTTAAATGAAAGATTAAACTAATATCAAGCGAGACTCGCAGATTTTTGGATCAGTCACGACTGACCAGAATGGCTGGAATTTTCGTTGGCGAAGAAAAACAGTCACTTCCGGGTAGCTAGGAATAACAAATCGAAACCCCCAAAGCTGCTTTCAACTCGATTTCCTCGAGTACTCCCCGGGGCGGGGGGTGGGTTCTCGAGGACGCGAGGGTTCGAGTGATCCGCGCACTCACGATTTTCGACTATCGCGAACGCGTTAACAAGCGAACCGCGCGAGGGAGGAATGCGGCCTCGTAGATCAAGGAAAGCGTCGAAGCTTTCGAAATATCGAGGGGTCGGGAGTCTGGTTAGCATAATGTCAGCCGGGAGCGACAGCAAGAAAACGTCGGTTGGGGTCAGGTAAGACGGGGAGGAATTTCTTAAAAATGTCAGACAGGAGCCTTGCCGTAGTCGCGGGGGATAAGTTCACGCGCTCTATACAGGGCCGCCGTAAAATTTCACGTTATCGACAGTCTGGTAGAACGGCGAGGATGTAAGCCGGAAAATATTCCCCGGGGGGGCGCGACGGAATTATGGAAAGTCTCGCGGCGGTATCGATGCCTCGAAACACGGTGCAAATTGCCGCATGGTAATTCCACCGGGCTCTACGAGCCAGCCTAGAACATCCTTTTGTTCTCGAATTGCCAACCCATCACCCAGTGTCTCTCAAACTTCGCCCTTTCGCGGACCCTCCTCGATGAAAAACAACTTCTGGTTAAAATTCGAGAACCTCCAATGCCTTATCCAATCGTTAAACGCGATATATTTCCATTTTAAGTATGTAGAAATAAGCTTGCAAAATTTTAAGACACTGTTATTGTGTCTGAAAGAAAGACCTGCGAAGATTGTGGTTTTCTGAATCTACAATAGGTATAAATTCTAATTATCAAAGGAAATATAAATATTGCCCAGCGACGGTAAGATACGCCGTGAAAGAAGAAAAGTTTGAATTTTCTTTGACTCGTGGTGCTCCGCGTAATATTTCGAGAAATTACATATCTGGGAATGTAATTGCGAAAAGTAAACATTTTCGGAAGCAATACCGTACATAAGTGAATCTCAAGAAGCATAAATTGACACGAAATTCGCATTACGGTGCACGGGAACCTTTTCAAACAGACTGGATGTCACATAAAATTTAATTAATCCCGAAATGGGGGGTGGGTCGAAATAACAAAATATGACGCTGGATGGCGATATATTTCGTAAACGAAACGCAGTACACGAATTCAAAAGCAGGATTTTAAATCTAATTCCGCCCTACAAGTTTGTACAGTTCGAGGCTTCCGTTTGAGGAGGAGCGTATCCAACGTTTCGCCAGGATATCAGGCTATCTTCGTCACGGATCTGCGGTCACGCGGATACAGGGATGAATATCTGCGATAAAGCTAGCTGAAATGCGGACGAAATGTCGGAATATTTACCCCGTAGGACGCGGCTTAACCCTTGGAAACCTCTGAACCGTGTAGACTGCTGAAACGCGTGCCTTCGAGGACTCAAGGATATGACATTTCCAACAATTACAAATTTTGGTAGCGCACTGACTCCAACAAACTCGGAAACTAGTTTCGCGCAATGCCACGACATAATATAAACTTCCGCGGGTCGTAATCATAATTTAATTCTGGGTATCGCGGTACATATTTTGAAATTTATTTAAACTCCATGTCACAATGATCCATTTCATCGATTAACCGAGAATATAAAATATAATCCTTCGATGCAACACCTTGTTTATCAGAAAAGATCGTCGAGTACACGTGTCTGACCATTATCAGCTATTTCTACTTACTTCGATACTCTCAAACTTTGATCGAAGTATGTAGTTAATTATTTCTCGTTTCTCCTACAATCTTCTACTCGTCGAGTGCCCGTGCACACAGATAGAACCCATGGGAATGATAAAATAAATGCTTACAGATAATTTCAGTAGAAAGAACGAATATTGGTCGGACGCGTCGAGCAAGTAAGTGGCCCCATAATATCAAGTTTAAACAAATTTCATAATAGGATCCGTAAGTTTCTCGTCACGTTCGCCAGCGAGGACCTCGTAATTTATATTACCGTTCGAAGAAGAAGAAGAGAACATCCGGTATCAAGACAAACCAGACTCTGTTAAGTCTCCTTTACGACGTCTCCGTTTCCTTCCATTCCTCGTCCTCGGTGGCTGATAAACTGCACGACGTTTCCCGTTAAAGGTCCATTTCCTCGACTAGCGCGCGATTAGCCTGTCCTCCCGACTGTCCCGCGACGAAATTGTTAACAGGTCCCCGCAACGCCGTACCCTGGGCGTCTCGAAAATAAGTCGTGCCGACCGAGACGACCTTCGCGTTCCACGCTTTCCTCCGGGGAACGACTTTCATTTATCTTCCCGGAGCTCGGTCTCCTTTGTCTTCGGGGCGAGCTCGTACAGGGAGGAGGGAGGGAGGGGGTGGGGGTGTCACGACGAGAACGAAGACCTCGAGGTCGAGTCGCCGGGATTACGAGGAAGTTAAATATGACGGAACGTTCCGTGGCATGTGACACTAAAGTCAAGATACCTGGACGATTGCAGAGCCAAGTTTACGGGCACGACGCTCTCGCAAGAGGGTTAAACGCGCGCGACGTTCGCCCGCTGGTCCGTGAAACGCCCACCGTAGCTACGAATGCGACGGAAGAGTGCTATAATACATCCGGACTCTTCCGTCTTTATGCCCCGGCGATAAACTTCCCGACAGAGATAGGTAAAATTTTATTCGAACGATGGACGGGAGCAGAAACGTATCGCTATTTATTATGTATTATTTTTTTCTCCCTGTCGACGAGATGAATTTGCACCAAAAAGGAGTTCGCAGAAATAACGAGCCCAAGAGTTTCATCGCGTACGTCGCGTGTATACGCGGAGTAAGACTTTAGTATCTACGCGCAATAAACCCGGTGCGCGAAACCATCTTCTTTCGTCCCGTTTCCTCGACGATCCACGGCCGTTTCTTTCCTCAACTTTCTCCTCTTCATCGGCTTAATCTTCCGCCGGTAAACTCGATAAAGCGTCACGGCGCGAGACGACACTGCCGTTTCTTCCTCGCCTCGAAGGAGTACCCGTCCTTCTCCCAGGCCCAGCCAACTTTATCGTTCTCCGTATCGTCGTCGCGTTATTGAACGCGAACTAAAATGTATTATCCATAAAAGATACACCCGGCGGCGCTGCACCGGGGCATAAACCTCTGGAAATTTCGCGTCGTTGCCCATCACCGCGACTAATATTTACGGTACCATCACGCTTATTGGGAAATATTCAGGCACCCTGTTCCGGCGCGAAAATTCCTCTTACGGAGATTCCACGTCGCGGCCGCGAGATATAAGGCTGGGTCAGGACATACGTAACCCGCGCGAGCTCGTAACGCTTAAGAAGGGTCAAATTTTACGAGCAGACACGACCGGAGAAGCCCTGCGGGTCGCGAGAACCACTTGCAGCAGTACGACAACTCACCATTAAGGTGATTAGGATTTTAGAAATTTTGAAGCAACTAACCCTGACTAGTCTGACACGTCACAAGTTCTTTATGTCAAGTTTCACAATTACGAGGCTACTCACTCGTCATCTTATAAATTGTTCATTTCTATCAAATTGGTAAATGGAAATCAACTCTCCTTTAAAGCATTGAAGAAACAACGAGCTAATGGAGGATTACATAAATCTACGTATATTAAACAATTATATTAAACTTGTGGAGGGCCACGGTGACCTCCATAATCAACTTAAGGATTGAATAGTATGCATCGAAAGAATTATTTGGAATTAAATCGTACGCCAAGGGGTTAATAACGCGGTGAATAGTTGGCTGTTTATCGATTCAATTTGCACGGGACGTGTGTCGTTGCATGCATGGCCTTTGACGGTACAGGGGACAACGCGTAATATCCCTAATGCTTACCAGGTCGACCTGGACGTCCCCGATAAAATACACTTTTCCGCTTCTTCCCTTTGCTCGCTGGCTTTCGTGCAATTACCTGCCGAGACGCCGTCCATCTCCCGGGAGATCCTAACTAAGGAGTCGGTCGGACTTTGCCGGGATCTACTCCACTCGCGCGGCCGCCGTGCCCACGATGTAACACGACGCCCCAGCAGCCAGTAGTATAGACGTTGTTGCGGTCAGCCGCGGCCAGCTTCTGAGTAGTTGAAGCCAAATGGAGGCCGACAGGTGCTCGGTCTCGGAACGGACAGCGAACCGCCGCCATCAGAGCTCAACCGGTTCTGACTGATATCGCGCGGATCCACCGGCGTCGCGACGCCCATCCCACCAACGTTTCTTTCAAATTTTACCAGCCCCCATATTGGGGTTTTTGAACAAACAGATCGACGCTCTTGAGAGTGCACTTAAGGGTTAAAGGGAGTTGTCTCGATCTCTGTATTTTAAGGACCACGTCCCTATTATCATCGAACAGAATAAGAAAATTTCGGACCTCTTTCGTATCAGGAACGAGAGAAACTCTCAAGGCTCAACCAATTTCACGTTGGTCCGAGATTCAGTGTGCGTCCGGGGGTTCCATCGTTACTCGTTTGCCGATAATTGTACGTAGTTTCCCAGCATAATCGAAGATACATCCCCGGCAGACCGTAAATACGCGTTCCTTTATTTAATCTCGGCCGTCTCTCGCTGCCTGTGGCTACGGTTGTTGCGATCGAACGATAGAGAACACACAGAAACCACCCTCCGCAGACTGCGACCGTTCTGCCCTCTCCTTTTTGTCGGATCGTAAAGAGAGAGGAGGAAAAAAGAGGAGGAAAGAGATAGAAACAGAGGGAGAAAGTACCGGTCGGGCTTAATATTCCTTTGTCGATATCCACCGGTATAATGCAATTTCTTCGGAGTGTGCGACGACTGTTTCAAAATAATATCATCCTTTCGCGTAAAACCGATTCCATCGATTAGTTCGATACGATATTCCTGCGCGACTCTCCACGTGGACAATCTACCTTTTAGTTTATCCACCCACAAGAAGACGAAGTTAAAGAGTTCCTTTATATATTTGCAGAAGTTGCAACCTCAGCATATTCAACAATCTTCGCTTCAATCTCAGCGACTGTCACATTATGCGCTTTTCCGAAACAGCGAGAATATCCATCATAATTATTTCCTCGGCTCTGTATCTCTAACCAGGATAAATGGTATATCTTTCACCCGGTTAACTGACACTGACGCAAAATAACGAAGAAAGCTCTTAATGTTCTCGGTCTCATTACCGGTGTCCCCCGTTGCTTTAGAAACTATTTAAACTCTCGTGCAACACTCTAGAACGATTCGATAATATCTGGATCGAACGTCAACATTCCTCTTTCGCGTTTGATCCGAATTCACTTCGCTGTAGCGACTGTTCAAACGTCTGATTTACCAATGCATCTTCTTCGAGGACGAGAGAGGGTCGTTGGAAACCGTTTCGAGCGTAGCGCGGTGCGTCGACTGACCATCGAGCCACCGCCGCCGTTGGGCGATCGTCCCCGTCGCGTACGCCATCTTAATTTACAAACGGTTCGCGTAGCCGGTGCAGTACGTGACGACAACCGATTGCAATGCACGCACCGTGCAAGCTCCTCTTCGTCGAGGCCGCCCTTCGACCCCTTTCCTCGTCGAGACCGTCGGGGCTCTGGACACGCAACGTCTGCGTGCCAGCACTGGAAACTATGCGACTTCGAAAGCTATGGGCTCAGCCCCCCTGGTCGGCTCTCAGCCGTCAGCCCATTTCCATTCACGTTAATACACGCGAGACAGGCGCCTGCTCGCGTTGACGCTAATCGTAAGTTTTAGCTTTACGAGCTGTGCGGGGATCGATACGGATGAGAATCTAACCTCCGATCGACCGTGAACACGTCCTCCTATCCCACTCGATGGTCATCCGTAACTTTTTCACGCCTCGACGAACGCCCGCGTGATTCCGCGCAAGATACCCGCTTGGCGAACGGGGGACAAAAATAAACACGAAACGAGGAGCACGGCGAGAAGCTTCGTTTCCGAGAAAACTCCAAAGATGCTCGAGGGTTGATAAACAGCGACGTTTATAGACAAATTGAAAATTGAAGTTCGGAAGTATAGGACGAGCTTCGTTCTATGATCGACGTTCCCCGAAGTTCGCGCCTTAAGCGACAGCGCAAATTAATCGAAGATCAGACATTTGGCCGGGAGATTTATTAAAAGCAAACTTGGGTACTTCTCGCGCGAAAAACCCGCGATAAAGTTCGCCCCGGGTCCGAGAACCTCGTAGAGAACAAAGAGAATTAAAAAGTTTTTCTTCCTCCTATAAACATCGTGCAGCCTGTCAACGTGATATATGTATTTATGGAAAAGAAGCAAATGGAAGAGGTACCGTTGCGAGGAAAACTAGAGGAAGAAGCGGACGAGTAGATAAATCATTTGCTGCGTTCTCCAAGAGCATTAAAATCCGTCAACGACGTCTACGATAAATTGGTATAAGTACGAGTACTTGAGGGGAGATTCTCGTGTAACAGGTGAACAAAAATCATCCCTTTTGTTTCCATAAATTGATAGTATAACAATTCCTACACATATTCCTAAGATATTAAAGTCGAATTCGAAAAAATGACGAAGTTGTAGTCCATTTACTCTCACAATAAAAGTAAAAAAGCCTAAGCCAATATTATCATCAGTTTGCTAGAAAAAAATGATATAAAAGTCACACGAGAAGCCCCCTTAACCCTTCGACGTTTCGTCAGAGATTCTGGGGGCGCGAGTGTACTGGAAGTGCAAAGTAGTCGCGGTCTCTGTTCGCCAGCGAATCTATGGTCGACCGCAGGATGTAAATTCCGTCGTTAAAGGGTCTAAACGGGTAAATTTCCCAGACAAAGTACACTTCCTATTAGGAATATCCGGCTGTGACCAGGATACCATCGCGGGATCAAAAGCGTGGGCGGCGAGACGGTCTGGCGCGAAGTTCTATCGGCTTCGAGAAATGCGCGTAGGATCGAAGAACGTCCGAGTTCCGTGCCGACACGCAAATAGAGGAACACGGCGTCTGTGTACACGGGGCAATAGCGAAATTGTGGCGAGGACGAGCGTCAGCCAGCAGCGAGCGAGCGAGCTAGAGGGCACAGACAGCCTTCCAGCTGTCCATACGCAGCCCCGGAACGTCGGAACGGAAACCAATCCCAGCGAGCCTCGACTTCTTGCGGAAGATCCCCTCTGGCTCCCCCTCCCGCCCTCGCGTCTTATCCCTTCCGTCTTTCATCCGACATTCACTCGGTGCAAGAAGTTTCGTGTTCCAGCCAAGTATTCGCCAAGTTTCAAGAAGGCTTACGTACCGGGGCTCTCGCGCCCCTTACCACCCCCGTCGGCATCCTTTCGTAGCCCGTCTGCTCGTACCACCCCCACCCCCCACCAAACAACAAAGATCCTCCTCGCTTGTTGCTCCGCGTAATCTCGCGGCCGACGGGGAGACAACGGCCAGAGCGGCACGCGCGCTAAGAGGATTGCGCGGCCCTCCCTTTGCGTTTGCATCGGTAATTAGACCCAACGAACACTGCGACCAATTTACCGAAACGTGGTCAAAATTCAAACGTTCGAACGATTAATATTCCCGACGCGAACTCGGCTAATCACCTGGCAACGCGATGCATTTAATAATCTTGGAGTGGATGGAACGTTAGCGTCTCAATAATCGCCTGGCGCCGTTAGTTTCGCCCCGGTTCCTTCTCCATTCGATGAAATACTTGGTCGAGCTGGTTACCAGATACCTTTATCGCTTATTGAAACAACGCGTTGAGACCCACAGAGATAGAAGAGTCGGCAATTACGACGCCCGCGACCAGAGCCGCCCCCATAAAACTCGACCTTCTCGACAGCTGTACATCATGTGCAAATTACCTCAATAACCATTACCAGAACTCATACAGTCCACAAAATAACCTTAACCGAATCCACAAGCGCGCAAACACTCATCCATCAAATAAAACAATCTAACAAAAGCGTATTAAAAATAGTTAAACTTTGGACGAGTGTAGTTCCGAAACTACTGGTGTTTTATCCATTATTAAGGTACTGTTGGGAGCGGGAAGGTTTCCCCTTTAAAACGGTTTTTGGTTTTTGACGATCCCACTTGCCGTTTTCGAGATATCGTAATTTATGTAAAGGGTAATTTTTTTAATTTGGACTATCTCTGTCTCCGTCTGACGCGTCGCGCTGGACCTCTCGCTCGCACGTGAAACGTGACTCTCGTGACCTAGTTTCGGCGGCGTAGTATTTAAAAGAATTTACTACGCACTGTTTACTATCTACGCGCGCGTTATGAATGGACTCGCGCGAGCGCATAACAAAAACGTAAACAAACCCTATCTCCGTATCTAGCCACCGCATCGACTTGAAACTAAAATCGCTATATCTCCGGAACTAATAAAGCTATCGACTCGTACAAACGCTCATTTTAAAGGGCATTTCATCCCCTATCCAATGACTACAAAAACTACCACATTTTATGCTGTCTTCTATGTTTATTTTGCAATTTACTTTGACGGTACATACTAAAACACGTTTCAGCAATTCCTATTGATCATACGCCTGGTGTATGATAAAACTGGATCGTAAATTGATCCATTGACCAACTGACATGATTGTTATCCTGCGTTGCAACGCAACATAGCATCTATTAAAGAATTATAGATGGTGCCTTTTAAAAAGTGAAACCTGTCCAATTGCCCATCTTCCCAAGGAAGAAAAGACAACCCCTGACTTTCAGCGTTTCTTCGCAAACTACCCCGACGTGTCGTGCGAGAGGAACGTTTATTACGAACGTACCTGGAGTTTCCTGTTCGAAGAGGAGTTCGCGACCATTCGCTTTTTCCCCCAACGGAGGCGGCGGAACGCGGCAAAAACCGGGCATCGCGTTTCTCTGAAACGCGTCTGCGTCGTCGCGCGGTTTATTTTTGATCGCCGTATCTCGGAGAGCCCGCCGATAATGGCGAGCCTTCAAAGGGACACGCCTCTCGAGGGCTCTTTTTGCACCGAGAGCGGCTGCAAAGCAACAGCCAAACCCCCTGGACTGGTTTGCGTAATACGCGCGATTAATTGCCGCTGCGCTTTCTCCGCCCAACAAACGGAAGTTGCGCGTAGTCGATGGACGTACGCGAAATAATTGGGAGTAATCCGCGCGCTGTCTGCGGCAACCCTGTTAAAGCAACCAGACAAACGAGGGTTCTTTGTTTCGACGATTCCGGGCGCGTTTCTCTAAAGAATCGTCGCGCAAAGAAGATTAGTTTCAAAGAGCGACTCGAACCGTGCGTGGAAAGGCGAACGGCTTAAGTTACGGTGATCCTGGTACCATCGGGAGTTTATTAATTTCTGTACGTTTATAAAAAACGAAGGAAAATTATTAGCGTCTATTAGATTAGTTTCTGTATACGCGAGACATGGTGTAATGTTTCGAAGGTTCAAGAAAATAAAATAAACACCACAAAGGGATATTTCTCGCGGTATAATAACTCGTTGGCGATTTTTGCCGGGACGAATAGCCATTGGCCGTGAAACGAGGAAATGGTTTTTGTTTTCACAGTGTCGACGCGGCGAGGAGATCAAAGGGGCGCACGGCGAACTTCGAACAATTAAAATATCTTCCGAGGCGTCGCGAGGCGTGAGTTATGGGCCGCGGGCGACGAAACCTTCCGCGGTCCTCAAATTAAAATTGTCGGACGACGTTTCTCGCGACGCGGGCCTCCCTCGCTCGTAATTCATTTTTCAAAGGGAGCCAAACGCCGCGTTCCTCGCGACTTTGTTAATCGAAGCCGCTTTAGCTCGGGTTTAGAACCCCCGATACGACGTTGCTTGGCCAGACTATAATAAAATTATAGTCAAATGGAAAAGGTTGCAACCAGAAATGTTGTATATTAAAATCGACTAGAAATCAACAGCGTTCGATTTGCACGGAAAATTTTATTTCGCCCGCGGCAGGTGTTCGAAGCGCCTTACGCTCATTTCAATGCACGCCTCGTCGCGTTTTCTCATTCAAGGTTTGCACGCGCGCAAGAATGCCAGTCCCTTTATTCCGCCGCGAGAGAAACCGCGACGCAGCAATCGCTACCAAGAAGAACGCTTCGAGCAACTGCTTCATAATGAATACCTTGTCATCCGTAAACTATTGAATTCTAGAGCCTCGCGCGTTCATGAATAGTCTCTCGGGTGGAAATGTTTTCCCCCATACCGACGAGCCATCAATTTTAAAACGTACGAGCATCCAGCGTACCTGAAATCCTTCCAAAGTCCGATCAAAGGAGCCAGGACGAAAGAAACGAGACCCGGGTCGTATTGTGGGAACAGATCCCCTGCAATTTCACGCGCGTCTCGGCGAAGAAAAATTGACCGATGACACGGCCCGGAATTACCGCGAGAACGAGGAAAAAATGGAACACGTTTCCACGCATATTTCCTGAAGGCGTCGGGGAGCGTCGCGTCACCTTGGAGGTCACGTCACCGGCTTCGTCTGACACCGCAACCGTCCCCAGAGACGCGCAAGCCATCCCGAGACGCGAGAGATCCGCGTGCTTCACGCGCGTTTACTCGCGTGTGCGTGCCCCTCGCGACACACTCGTCGACGAAAAACAGTCCGAGTGTCACCCGGTCGCGTGATGGATGCGTCGGCTTTGACATAACGCGATACGCATAGACACGATCGTCCTCCCAGCTCGTCTTTTTATTCGTTCGCCCCGCGTGTTCTTCCCACCCTACCCGACGCCCCTATCCACGCTCGCGCGGTATAATATGCCGAGCACGTAGAGCGCCTCGTTTCCCCGTAATTTTCATCTAGATTTTACGACACATCTCGCGAGAAGCCGGTTTCTCGGTAATTTGATGATCCAGCGTGTGACATCGTCGCCGTTATCGTCGCGTTTCGCGCGTTACGATTAAACAGACACACTTTCGCGCGGTGGAAATTTTATTATCGCGTCGCGAACGTTCCGGTGAAATACGTATCTCGAATTAATGCACTCGACGACGTAAACGCGTTCTACATCTTGCGCTTTTCGACTCCGGTGACCCCGAAAACACGGGTTTTATTAATCGATCCGAATCCATCTCCCTGTTCACTGAATAAATTTCTCGTGTACCTTCGAACGAGATCCTCTTAGACCCGGAAGCTCGTACGAGTCTGCGGCAAAGCGAACGAACGCCGACGGAAGTCTGTTTGAACCGAATGCAAAGAAAGTCGGAGCGCCGGAGAAGTCGTGCGTCAACAAAGAAGCAACGACTAATGGAAGAACCTAATACATTAACGAGAAATCGCGGGCAACGGGATAAGAGAAGAGACACGCGCTAGGCCCACCTGCGTCCCGGAGCAGCCGCGAGACGGATGCTGGAAAAATAATCGAAACGAGCTCGATGGCGAGGGTGTTTCCAGGGGGGGTGTACGAAACGATCTTCCGCCGCCTGGTCGGGGAAAATAGGCGGGAAGCAATCGTATCATGAATATAAAGGAAGAAAGGAACGATCGGCGATCAATAAATCAGGGCGTGTTCGGGGGTGTCCCCTGCGTCGCGAAGGGACGAAAACGTCGTGCGTCTTGATGGGTTCCCGGCAAATAAAATACGACCCAATTTCGCGGCGCAAACCGCGAAACAATGGTATTGATCTTATTTCCATATCGGTCCGCCGCGCAACCCACCGTCGCAAGGGCGGACTATGGATGGATCGGACGAGCGAGGGTGAAGGATGAAGAAGAAGCTCAAAGGATGAGGCGACGGGACGAGGGATGGCCAAAGGGCTGGCGGGTGCGTGAGAGCGACAGGGACGGGATACCAGATCCTCCCCCACAAGGTATATATCGAGCGACGAATGTCGGACGTTCAGCTTGCACGTCACGTAGACGAGAGTCTCGCCGAGGTGAGACGAGAGAACCGAAACAGAGACGTCGACTGCTCGCGTCCTACAAAGGGCCCTGTCTTATCCTCCGTGGCCACGCATTCGCATAATTAACAAACTTCCGCCCCGTTTCTTCCCTCCTTCACCCCTCGACGATCGCCCTGCACCCGATTAACCTGTCCAGTCCAACAAAATATGAATTCGAATCGTGCTGAAATTCGACGATGGGGAGCTCGATTCCACGCTCGATGTCGCGTAAATATTGTTTGCTAGCGGTTTAGAGAAAAACAGAATTTTTCTATCGAAAGTAGGGAGTTTCATATTTTAATAAATTTCTTATCCTTCCAGTTTCTGTTAATATCAGTTTACTTTCGCCAAAAGTTTTCCGGGAGGCGCTAAGAAGTTCGTCCCCAAAGTTGCGGGCGTTAGGAAGAAAATCTGGCAATCCCCGACACCGTGTTCGGAACAAGATTCGAATAAATCAAAGGAACGGGGGGGGAGAGTAAGAGCGATTTGTGTCCAGAAATCGGACGGGAGGGTATCGTCCTCCATAAGACGATTTTCTCATATCGTTTCCCAGTGTTCTATCGGCGCGTTTTGGTCCGCGCTTTATACGTCTCCCCTCGACACGACACCCCAGGTCGTGAGCGCGTCCCGTCCATCGAGAGAGAAAGCGAGAGACAACGAGGAACGAATACAAATGGATGTACATCGACAGCAGCTTGTAAAATGCTACTTCGAACGACGTTCCGTCGCTTTTGTGCACTTTGCATCGCGGTCTAGATACTCGGGAAGCGAAGAAATGGGCCGCAGACACCTCTTTCGGCTGGTATCGGTTTTCCGGGGGAAGGCCATTGGCCGTTTCGCTCCTTTCCAGATAGAAATGCAATTCGGGGTGTACATTTCGTACAAAAATAGCGTAGGACTTTAGAACGAAGAATGTGGAATCTCTATAATAAAATACATACAAGGGTCGACGATAAAATCGAATGAAAAGAAACGTTTAGGGATCGGAGAAGCCCCCGCATATCGGGGCAGTTTTTCCGCGCGCGCGGAAAATCAGTGACAAGCTCGAGTCATTGCGCCGCGAGGCTTGACGACTTTCCCGCACTCCGGGGCGAAAGATAACGTTGATTTAAGGCAGCGGTGCTGGTAGGGGCATTGACAAATTGCCGGAGACTCGAAAACCGACACGGATAGAAAAGCGACCAACGTCCCGATCGAAGGTGAAAGGTAATATGTCGCGACGGGAAAGAAAGGCTGGCGAGTCTTTGACGCGCGCAGAAGGCAAGGGGTTGCGAGGGATCGAAGGAGGACAATAGGGCCGATAAATAAGTCCGTAATCGGTGGTCGGGTTTAACCCGAGAACGCCTCGATCGACTCCCAAAGGTGACTCCGTGGAGGCCAGAGTGAGAGAGAGAGAGTGGGGAGAAGAAAGAGGCTCGCGTTCGGCCAAGAAAGCCCTTCGCTCGCCCTCTTCCGTAAGCTCGATCGCCGACACACCTCAGCCAAAAGGGCTCCACAGCTTTCTCTGGCTTTTTCGCTCGAGTCTTACCTCGTGCTTCGCCGCCCCTCTCTCATTGGCTGCCTGTTATCCTTCCTCTCGTCTCGCCCCGGCGGATCCGTGCGTACGCGAGACTGCCTCCAGATAAAAGAAGCGACTGTAATTAACGGCTTTTCGTGCTCTTATTTTTTACGGGGCTTTTCGCCTCGCGGTACCGCCCGCGCTTTTCGTTATTAAAGATGACGTCCGAGCGGTAGAACGCCTCAAAGCCACGCGATACGCGGTCACGTTTTGCCCGGTGTGCCGGAATTTATGCTATTTCGACGCTGCCGCGAGACTCTCTCGAAAGAAACGAGGAAGCGGCTCGCGTCGAGGTTTTTTAAGTTAATTCCCTATATTTACGCGTATTTTTTATTTTCCGGGGGCCTTGAAATTCTCTTTTATATTATTTTACGTAACCCGGTGTATTGCCTTAAATGGAAGTTTTCAGGGGGCCGTAGAAAACTCGGAAATTGGAGTACTTTTGCGCCAAGCTGCTGGAAACGGAATTTCAAAGCAACAGAAACGACGGAAACGCGAAAGATGAAGGGACCTTCTTCTCGATCCATGCGACGCAAACGAGTAATATTAAACGTAAAATATATATAAAAACTTCAAGGTACATGTATAATTCTCGGTAAAAGGAGATGGAAGACGTTTATAGCTTCTGGACCACCGTAGTTTAAAATACGAGCCGCTCTATTGAAATCCAATGTCGGGATAAGGATACTGTTAGATTAATAATGTCGCCACGATCTAATTACGACCTCGAGGCTGTCTCCCGTCGGGCCTGAATGTCTTCTTAACGATAACTGGTCTCTTCCTGCCGATAATCTCGTAAAAATTGGAGAAGCTGCGTTACACTTGATTGGAAGATCATCTTGTATTTCCACTTATCGCGAATTTCTTACTATTCACGACAAAATGGTATCATGTGTTCCCTGTTTCTTTGCAATTTCATATATGCGACAAAACAGACTGATTTATTAGTCCATTGGACCACTTTGAAGATAAAGACATCGCTCGTCACCGCGTAACTGGATTCCGCGAGATCGCGTCAGGGCGGTGTATCGTGGGTGCTCGTCACACACGCGCTTAGAAAGGTATCATCTCTCGCGTAGCGCGCGGCGAAGGAGGATAATCGCGCGTAACCTCTATTTAAGCCGGCTGAACTGCGACTCGGTGTTCCCGCGGAAGAAAAAGGACCCACCGTCCGCCCCCGCCGACCCCCGGCGTCCCCCAGCCTGACCACACGCCGACAAACTTTTTCAATCTGGCGTCATTATGCGAGAGTTTAGTCCGCCGGCTCGGCTTCGACTAACTACATCCCCCCTCCCCGTGCCGCTTGGCCGCGATGCTCAAACTAATTTTCAAAGAGACGAGTAATGGAGTCGCGCGCCGCTAAGAGTCCGGCAGCTCGCTCTCCCAAAGGAAACTTCCAACGGCACGGAAATGAAAAGTAATTAATTACACCGTACGAGCTTCCGCCCCCCCTCGCGCTCGCTCGCGAGTGATTTAGAATCGTCGATTCTATCGGGGAACAATCTCGGAGAACGAATTTCGGCGAGGTTTCCGAGGGAAACTCCGCAGCGAATTTGCGAAGAAAGGTGAAAAATTGTAGGAAACGATCGGCGCGTTAAGGTGGGCGCTGACCGAGCTCGATTGGCTGGCTGTCGGTGGAAAAATAGGTGCGAGACAGAGGGCGGGGGGGCGTGGAACGGAGAACAGGGAAAAAAGGAGGAATAGGCAAAGGAGGCTGAAAACAAATTACAACGGTTCGTCTCGCTCCTTTGCACGCGCTGAGCACCCGAAGCGCAATTTTCACGGCGGGCCCCCCACCCGGACAAGCTTTTCCTCGTCCTTTCAGGCTGACGCTGACGAGACACTTTCCTTTCTGCCGCGAAGAATCGTTCGTTAGTCGCAAACCGCCTGGTAAAAGACTCGACGAAATACGTATTACGCGACGTCACCGGACGCGGGTCTCCGTCGGAGAAAAAAATTCCGCCCCCACTGCGGTCCGGCGAAATTTAGAACAAAAAGACGGGAAAAAGAAAGAAAACGACGGCACCGAGAATGAGATTCAGCGTTTCCCGTCCCTATTTGCGAGCTCCGTTCGCAGAAAATTCGAGGCTTCGGGCATCGAGAGGGACCCTGGGTCCAGTCTGGAACATTGGGATTAATATTAGATTTATTATTTTTCCTTTTGCCGTGTCGGTGAAGTGTATCGGGGGCTGTGCAAACTTATCCGGTCGCGAAGGATCCTGGGAAAGAGGAAACGCCGAGGAGAACAAACACGAGACGTATTCGCAAGAAAAGCTTCGCGACGACCCAGACAGAGACAAATAAATAGAGACAACGGGTACAAAACGAGGTACACGCCGTAAACCTACGCGTAGTCTGACCCTGAGTTTCGCCAATGAAATTCATCGTTTCCTTACTCTCGTTACGTGTTTTGCACCCTTCTTGAGTGACCAAGAAACGTCCAAGGATCTTTCGCAGGAACAACGGGAAACCTGTTACGCATTTGACGGAAAGCTTGCTTGATACGGTGCAGTTGAATTAATAGAAACTGGAATAAATAATTCTGCAACTTCCTCGGGTTTCACAGCCGAGATAGTAGCAGCGAATTATTATTCGCAATAACAAAGAACGCGTTGAATTACACGTGTACAATGGCGTTCTTCGCAGTGTAAATTGACGCGTTTCTCTGAGCGTGTAAAGAAATAGCAGCCCATTTGCAACTTGTTTCCACCGGCTCCTTGGCGGCTATGCAATCGTGTAAAAAGAAAACTGACGACGGTAGTCCATTTTCAAACCGTACGACGTTGTAATGAAAGCGACGTCGCTAACGAGTGTGATTTGCAACTTCTACTGCACGACGTTTCTGAGCGTATTCTGCATTGTGATGTGCAAGGTGCATTCGAACACTGGTATTTCTGTCGGTGTGTCAGCGAATATTTTAAGCGAATTAATAAACATTCGAAGTAATGTTCTCTCCTTGCCACGGGATATATTGTCAAAGCTATGCAAAATAATAAACCTCGAGGCTAACGACTTGGGCCACTCTGGACGATGTAAAAATGAAATTCCACCGAATAAACATAGTAATTTATTTCGAATAGATTTCCAAAGCTGTACGAGGTACCAGACATTACAAAAACTCACGGCAGGATCCGTGTCTAGGTATTTTCCAGAGAGGAGCGTCGGTACGGTGACTTAATCAAACGTTCTGGGATCGTCGGAGGCGTCGCGTAATCGAATCTGCCGGATCTCCCGGCGAGCCAAAGAAACGAGACGCGCGTCGCGGAGGCGCGAGACGCACAAAGGACTTGCCAATATATATCGCGCGTTAAAAATAAAGGAGGCGCGTATTTTCATTGCCGGTGGCGTACCGTCGGTATGGAAGAAGAAGGGTCTTCCAACGGGGTGGCGGGGCAGGAGCGAAAGCGCCGAGCAGAAAAGCGCGGAAAAGCTGCGAGAGCGAGAGCCCACGACGAAAATGACAAAGCCCCGCGGGCATACATCCGACATTTTTCTCTCGTGGCACGTATAGGTAGTGCCACCAGCCTCTGTTGAAAGCGAGTTTCGTAATAACCGGACGAGCAGCGGGGCAAGGGAGAAAATAGGAAAAATAATCGGGTGCCGTGGTTCATACAATATCCGGAATATTGGAGTCTCCTTTCGAGGGAACGACGCTGAATCGTAATAAGTGGAGACTGGCTGGAAGAAGACCGATCCCGGGGTCAGAGGTCGTCCCGTCGATGGAAAAATTACGGGGATCGCTTCGCTTCGGCTGGTACCCCCCGTCCCCCCTTCCTCTGCCCGCGGAAATGGAAAACTTATTCGCCGGTGTTTCACGACCCGACGAACGCCCGAGATTACTCGCGTCTTCGTGTTTAGATTAAATTCCACAGCCACGCCGGCTTAGATAGCTTCCGGCTGATCTCGAGCGAGCATTCCGCCCCCCCCCCTCTCCGCCCCCCACTCACGGAACTACCACCGCGGAAATATTCACAATAACGGCCACGCGTGGACCGACAGATTTCTCACGGTATGCCTGGCATTCTCTTTTTTACTTTCGTCATTTTTCTACCGTTTCTTTCTTTCCAATCTTCCGCGTCCCCAAGTCTCCATTGTCTTTTCGTTGAAACTCAATCGCGAAAAGACGAACGCGTTCTTCTTGACCCTTTCCAGACTGCGGAAAGTGTCAATTATCAAACCGTGTCTTTGATTTTTCCCGCAAGCTCTGCCTTTGTGAATCTCGAGTTCCATCAAGCTCGTCTTAATCCCCGAGCGTCCGACGTATCTCCTCAAATTCATCGGGAACGTCTTTGCTAAAACTCTGTCGACCAACGCGTATGAAGTTGCAGATAGACTCGGCCCTTCCTCGAATCGAATTAACATCTCGAGCTATGTTTAGGCGAGCGCGATACTCGTACTCCAGCGCCGTACTTATCGCGTCTGGTCTGACGTATTTATGGGAACGCGGGATAGTAAGGTGGATAAGTGACCGAACAACGAAGAATTCCTTTTTCACCTGACATTCTGTGTACCAAGTAACGACAGAAGTAGCCGCGGACCGAGACAATATAAATTATTCCGAGCGACGGTTAAAACCGTCGGGTGTCCGACGGGGGTTAAATTACGTCGTTGGAAAAAACGACCAATTTATTATTAGCGGAATATCGTTCTTATTAACCTCCTCGGTGGCTGTTATTATCGTTCCTGACATCTGCAGTTTCTCTGTGTCTACTATTAATTATGTACCCTTCCAGGACAGGACTTAGTTACGATTTCGCGAATCAGGATTAGCTGCGCGAGGATTACCCCGTTCCCGTTTCTTCGACAATGCGAGCGTAATCTCTCTGGATAATATTCACCGCGAATAGACCACGAATCGGTGTCGTGTACAGCGTAAAAAAGAATTCGAAGAGACGTGTTCCAATTACTGTAATTTTCGAAGCAAAGTAAACTCTCGTCCGGATCTTGTAAAACTTAACCGAAGATCATAATCGAGACGAGTACAACCTGTTCCAGAGATCGATGCGACTATAAAATAGAAAGAAGGAACGTTACTCGATGTTAATTATATAGAAAACGTTACCGTAATTTATGTAGAAAGATAAACCTGTCCCACGATCTGTGAGCAGATTCGTAAAGTAAACTTTGCTTCGGGTGAAACTACGTTTCTACGTTTTAGCGGCGTCTTTCAATTCGTTGGCACGTTTTAAGTGCTTTTTTACTACGCGCAAAGCAGTAATAAAATACAAACAACTGAAGCGAAAAAAATGATAAAACTTTGTAACGGAGACAATTTTTTAGCGTCGACATACATTTCCCCGTGACTACGGTTTCGCATCGCGAAAATTAAAATACGAGATGCGAAAAAAGGACCGTGAAAAATTATACAAAAAAAACAAAACGGAGCGTTCAATTAACGGCGCAATCGAAACATTTTGCAGCGATATTTATTTTAATGGCAGCGAGTAGACTGCTCGGAGCACCGAAAGCGACCGCGAGTGATTATTAAAAAACGCGTACGAATTGATAAAAATCACCGAGATTGGAAAATGAAAGACAATGTGTCGAAAACAGGTGTTTGGAAAAAATTATTTTCCCTTCCGGGAATTGTGATTAAACTTGGAAGCGGAAATAGCTTTTAAATTGTTACTGTAATTATTCCGAATAAAGAACTGTGCTTGGCTGCTTTCTCCCTGAATTATACCGTAAGCCCAAACAGATTAAGAACCTCCTTCTAAAGTGAGCTTAACATTTTTCTCTGCTAAATTAATCAGCGGTGGGGGAAGCCTCCGTGCTGAATTAATTTCGCAATTTATTTTTGAATAATTTTACCTTCAGGAATGGGCACGAATTAAATAAGGAAGTACAGATTCTCCCATAATATCCTACAAATAAACTTTAGGGTTTCACAGTGGTTGTTTCGAGTCGTGTGGAATTCCATACTCTTCAAGTCCGATTTAATCTTTGGGTACTAGAAATTCTTCTTTATTAAAATTTCCCTTCATCGGTGGTCGTAGAATTTTTCCCCCAAAAGCGAAGTACAATAGTAAGGTAAAGCTTCTGTAAAACGTCGATACGAGCAGCACAAAAGAGACTAACGAACTTCCATTTCGCGGAGGTACTCGCATAATAAAGGGACGATTAACTTCCACATTTTCCGCGTGCTTGGCGCCAGATCGCACGTGATCCATCGCGAATTCACCCACCCACACAGCTGCTTGGCCGATGTAACGTCCGTGAGAGTTCTAGCGTCGAAATCGCGAGTAATTACGCGCGGTTCCGATCGGTCCTATTCCGTAGCGATCCGCGACGCGCGTTATTCCCCGTTAACGAGGCGCAGCAATTTGCGTATTTTTAATTAGTTATTATGTCGGCCCGGTAGACGAGGTCCGGCGTGCATTTCAAGTTTTGTTTGCAATTTACCACCCACCTCCCACCTCCCGAAACTCCCGTTTCGCAGGCGTGCACGCGTGCAGCTGCAACTGCGCTCGGTCGATCGCGTACGCTCCGCTCGGCCGTGCACGCTGGACAAGCGTTTGCCTACGATTATTATTGCGGCCGACGTTTTCATTTTCTCGCGTATTTCGGGGGAAAAATGAATCCTGGCCAACGTAATCCGCGGGAATCGACCAAATTTCCAAACACGAACGACTCGAAGACACGAGGGGAATGAAATACTGGAAAATTGGACTGTGTTCTTTTCGTTCGGATCGTCTTTCGATCCGCCACTTTTGGGAGTTTAAAATCATCGTCCCCCGTCGTCGATATCCATTGGACGCGGCTATTGGGATAAGCCTTGTTTGAAACGAGATAATTACTGTCAAATATTGAAATTAATCCGCGCAAATGGATTCACAATCGTACGCAAACGAATGGGGACAGCAACGTTACGATAATATTATTCTATAAATACTGAAATTGAAATCTGCTGCGCTAGATCGCGAGGATAGTCTTTAAAATGCTCTGTCTAGCGTGTATTTATGGAAATGTTCGATTTTCAAAATCGTTACTGTTCTTCCTCGCCTGTCTAGATCTATTCCCTTTAACATCTTATCTTATGTAGGAGGATGCGTGATAAAAATATTGTAAGGACGAGCAATAACCACGAATAAAACACACCAATATCATTACTGTATCTATTTACTTCTGTTACTAAATAACTTTTAGCAAAATTCAAACATCGCATGAATACACTTAAGAATGAATCTTTAGTCGCCATATATGCGTTAAAGCAGACGACATCCGTTTATTTACCCTGAAGAGAAGAGTCTGTTGGATCGGAGCAACTATCGAAAGCTATCCGGATAAATGAGACATGTACCTGGGAGATTCCTTGCCCTCTTGCTGTCCAGTCGCCATGTCGGTGTACCTGGGCACGGTTCAACTTCACTATATCCTCACAACACTCTCTCGATCTTCGGTGGCGAGCGTTCGGCGAACATCGATCACGCGCGCGAGGAATGCGATGAACCATCGAGCACGCGACCGGAGAACCCGAGGCGGATTTTCGGGAGCTTCTCCACGAGGAACATCGCGAGCAACGGCGACGAGGCTGACGCGTTAACGAGCTCGTAACAGCGCTCGAAACGATCGAAACGTTTTGTTCGAAACTCTCGTCGCGGAGGCTCGACACGTGCGACGAGGTGTGGATCGCGCGCGGCACGAACCAGCGATTTTCAACGATCGTAGCGATTTTCACCCGGGGAAAATTTCCCTTCGAAAGGGGGCTGGTGCCCTCGCGCACAGCTTCGTCGTTCCCCCGGTTAATTTCCCATCGGTCGGTTCGGTTCTTCCCACGTTCTCCAAACCGGAACCCGCCGAGTTCGTAAACGACCACTATCTCGACGCTAGTTTTCCGCTCGATTTCCTCGCGCCTCGTGCCATCTCGATCGAGCTCGCGCTCGTACACCTCACACGGATCACGGACGAATCTTTGTTACGAGAGTAGTTTTCTATATATTTTTTTTTTTTATTCTTCGATCGAGAGATCGAATCGAGCACCGCGATGGATCGTGAGCGTGAACGTGCGACGACGCGCGCTACATGGGAATGCACGGCTTCGAAAGGAGAGGAACATGCGAGTGTGACGGCGCACGCCGCGCTACTGACGACGCCTGGCGTCGCGCCACCACACTGCAAGCCGGCCCGAGACTCGGTGAACGAGCGCTCGCGCACGCGCCACGGTTTGTGGACACTTTTCCACGGAGAATCGGGAACCGTCCCAGCCGTGAAAACAATCGTGACGGATGTTTACTGCACTTTGTACCTGAGCATCGATGTAATTCGCGTCACTGGTGGGGGCAACGTCGTCCGTACCATGGGAAATTTTTCCAACAGAACTTATTTACAGGGGATCGTACTCGACAGAGTATTTTCAATATAAAAACGAAATATTATCCCATCCTACTCGTAATTTTAGTTTGAATTTCTCCTTACACACGCACCACTGGGTATAGATCGAACAATTGGAAAGGTGTATTTCATAATTTGACAATAACCATCCTTGCACCGAACGCGATGCATGTTTCGGAACATTGCGCCTGCTGAAAATATTGTACACGCGCACAGACATTGGCGCTGTCGGAATTTTTTGTTCAATATTTAAATATTTCATTTAATTCGTCGTGCTTTCGATGGATTCTATGTTCCCTGTACCGTTTGTTCCTATTCAGCTCCATATCATCGCCGTGTCTCACCGTTGGACACGTATTGCGAACACGATGTCCCGTATTGGGCTCCCTCCATACAATTTCCTTTCTTCCATCCCGATCAAATAAATGTATTTTAATTTCGCCGGAAAATATGACGGGGTCTCCAAAAATTCATGTCATGATTTCTGTACATTTTAGCGAACACCAAGCGTTTCTTTAATTTATTTTTAACCATTTTGAAACAGATTCATCCTCCACTTCTAAAAATTCACATTGAAACCAAGTTAATTAATCTCTACAATAATATTAAATGTCAAAGAATTCTCTGAGCGGAACGTCGGTCTTTTTGACGATCGAAGGACCTCCGTGCCTTGGCCGTTTTCGAGAAAGTCTCGAGCACTCGAGGGATCCCGTCTAAATAAAATTTCCCCCGTAATCTCTCTTACTAATTAGCCCGCGACTCGAGCGCGCTTCCCATCGGCCGAAGAAGGAACCGTGAAGCGTAAAAAAGTACGCGGGGCTATTTGCATGTATAACGACAGCCTGGACAGGAGGTTCGAGAGGGCGCGGAAAGGGAGGACCGAGAGCGTAGAGACAGCTGGTCGCGCCTCGAGCCTTCCGAGAGGAGACATCCGGTTCCGACGAGGCCGAAACTCGTCAAAATACACAAATCTCTCGCACGGCCCTCCCCCTGGCCGGGTAACGCGCTTCTCCCGTGGGACGACTCTTCGCTAACTGCGCCGGAGGGTTTTGCTCTCTTTCCGTCGTTCAGACAAATGCCCGGAATGGAAACGTTCCTTTCGATCAACATCAACTTCTTCGGAAAAATAACACGGGTAATTAGACCGGGATCCTTCTGTCCTCGGCTTCCTCCAGCTTTCAATTTAACTTCCACCCGCTTCCGATATTAAAGTACCGTTCCAAGAAATAATCCCAACGCAATTTTTACCCAAGACCGCGCTTAAATAGCATCCTTCGAAAACGCGAGATCGTTCGATACAACGTTTGTTTAAAGATCGAAGGGTGCTGCAAGCTCTTCAGCGTACAAAGAATCGTGGCGTCGGTTAACCCTCGATGGCGACCACCAAAATAGTTAAAAACGACAATGGTTTTCGAGCGGCACATCTGTTCCCCTCGCGGGAAGAGATCCTATCGCGGATACGGCATTCACGCGCGCGATTCGATTCGATTCCGAAAATCCGGTCGAGGGATCTCGTCCGGAAACAAAAGCGACACCTGCGTCGGGATTAACAAAAGATGCCTGTAATCGAGCGTCCCGGGGGATCGTTACGGGAGCGGAAAGCCTATCATTGTTCGCGCGACGAGCCAAGTGGCCTTTGGACGCCGCGAAACGTGTCCGTGCTTTTCTTCCCGCCGTTAACGACCACCTCTCGCGCGTTACGCGATAAAGCAGCGGGTGGGATCGCAGGGATCAATTCGACCGCGCGTCGTTCCTCGACTTTGACCCATTTCCGGTCCACGGCGGCGGCCGTGAAACGCGATTCGCGCGAAACCTGTACGTGTCTGCGCTCGCGACCCGACACGCGAGATTTATGCGCGATGCGTCCCGATGCACTACCCCGCGCGACTTCATCCTCGAATTTCGGTCCTCGAACGTTCGCTTGTCACGCCCGAAAGAGAAACGAGCTCGCCGGATATTTACGAGGACGCGGATTTCTCGTAATATCGATCGACCAACCGCGTAAAACTCCGATAACACCCCCCCTGAACCCGGCTCCCGTGAAATTGCGGGGGCGAAGAAATAACGATGGACTTCGACGATCAATCAGGGATAAAATAACCTTTCCGCGATTGAACACAGATATTAAAGTCACGCGGCTTTGGATCAAACTTTTTAAAGGTAGATTCTGCCACGTAATTGCCTCACGTCCGGAATATCGGGGGTGGATGACGTTATTCTGCCGATTCGAATTATTTATCAACCTGGTTCGAAACGGGACAAGCTTGCTCAAAGTTTCGAATCCTTAGAATGAGTCCACGATATCAAGGCACGTGTCATCCCATTATTAAGCGTCCCTATAGTTAGTCTATTGTTTCGTCTTAGCTTCCTACCGCCGGGGAATCTTCGCGGCATTGAGCCCTAATTAGCGGTACACAGAATAATAAAACCCACTTAGGAAAATTGATAAGCAATTTTGTTGAAGAAAAGTGTCTCTATGTTAGGAGATTACAATAGAAGAGAGCGTTTCTGTCGCTTCCAAAAGATACAGGAGACCTTTTCAGACTTATAAATTTCTAGACAACCTTCGTCCGCCATTCATCGTGATCTATCGGAAAAAGAACGCGGGAATAACCGTTTATATCCGTGCAACAAGTCAAAAAATCGCGCGGCTTCGGGGCGTTTGAATAGCGAAAGAGGCGTCGATTGGAAAATCCCATGGTAAACGGGGGCGCTGTCAATTAAAATCGGCTGGAACACGGTAGTCTGTTAATATATCCGGCGGCAGGTAACCTGTCACGGTTGTGTGGGTGCGGAGCGCGCGAGTTCGGACGGGATACAAATTCACGATGCGCCTTGCGCGCGTATGGAAATTAGACCTTTCATCGAGGATCGCGCGGATGCATCGATCGGGTTCCTACGAGGCCCCGTAGGACGCAGACGGGGGAATAATGTATACGATGGAATATCGACGCAGACGGGACAGCAACGGGATGGTACACACTGCCCCACTTTGCACGGCGCCGTGGAAAAATTAACTATTCATCCGTTCCTGCGGCCGGGCGCGATCGCCGAAATATTGAAGGACCAGCGGCAATTCGGGGGCCAACTCGATGCCGAATTGCTTCCTTCCGTGGGATTGCGTTGCGGCTCGAGGAACAGTGGGCGAACGGGGCCGAGGGGAACGGGGCGGGGAAACGACACACGGTACCAGCGAACGACTAGAAAATACACCGATGCACCGGAAGAGTTATCGCCGGTGATTAAAATGTGGCGAACCGAAATTGCCAGCGAGATCTTTGTACGAGCCGACCTGGCCAGCGCTTTTAATCGACTGCGGTGTTGTTCGCGAATCGTCGCCCGGACGCTGCACCAAACTCCCCTCATCCATCCCTTAATACGCGCCAATAATGGTGACACTTGCCCAGGAAACCGGACCTTTTTAATATTTCCAACTGGATCGCGTGTATTTTAAATAAAACAAATCTCCGCGAGAAATTCTCAGGTTACTAACTACGGTCGCTTTCTGCTCCTTCGATACACTTTCTACAAAGAACGCTAGTTAAACTTTGTGTCGAAATATTTAATCTCGAACAGTTTCCAGGAATTTTAAGAGTCGAAGTTTCCATTAATCTAACGTTAAAGCTCGTAGAAGCGTATCGGAATCCGCACAATGGCGCAAGATCGAATCATAGCGAAAAGGAAGAAACAGAAAGAAGACGGTCGGACAAATATTCCGTGAACCGAACGGCGCAGCAACCCGTGGACCCCATCCGGTCAATTAAGCTCCATTGTGTCCGCGGGACCGGAAGTGACATTGGCTGTTACGATTCATCCCGCGAACACGGAACGTAGACGGTCCGATAACTCGAAATATTCCTTCGCCGGCGTGCCCCCGGGTAACGCGCCGCTTTATTAATGACATTTTACCCGATGATTAATTGGCCGCGCGACGTCGAATAATCGAAGGGCAAATTCACCGCCAATTAACGCGAAGAATGGGGGATAATCGTGCCGCGGCGGTGCTCGATTTTAATACCCCTCGTCCCGTCCCCTTTCCCGTCGCGTTGCACTCCACGGTCTCATTAACGATAAAAATTTTTTTTCGCGCCGTTGACAGACGATCCCGATCGCTCGAACCGTTAAATCCCGCGGGGGAGGGTCCGAGGCGCAACCAAGTACGAAAGGTTCGTTGAGCATAATCACCAATCGGAGGGGAGTTTAACGCGATTTGACGATCCCCCGATCGCGACGGCGTAAAAACGGATACAGTGTCGCGTATCAGGGTACCGCCTACGTGACTCTCCAAGATTATCGCAGGGTGCGCGATTCCACCCTCTGTTTGGAAATCTTTCCGAAGCCTGCGTACTCGTCTACACCTCGATTCACCTAGTGCAAACGTATGTTCTCCGATAAATATCCTGTGCAAATAAACGAGTCGTTCGCTTCGTGTATTAAATAATAAGCTGTACACAACTTGATCCTGATACGATGTTCAGGCATAGGGGTAGCCATCCTGTGGTGAAGCACGAGAAGAAGAAACAGCTTCGACAAGGTTGACAAAACGTTTAAGAAGACTGTAGACGAGCAGACAGGGCGATCTTCAGGGAGGGAAGAAACGCACGTTTATAAATATTTACGTTCACCCAGTGACAATACCATTACCCCGTAGAAACACGCCATGTCACACACCCACGCCAGTGGAACAAATGAAAAGGGTTCAAAGACAAACGAGGTATACGAGTGGACCTTCCATCGCAAAAGTACCTTGCAATATTACAATTTGAAACATTAGTAATGAACTCCTGCAATAATTTTTCGTTTTTTCAAGTCGGTATTGCAGTCAGATTGTGTCACGAAGGTATATAAGGAGTAAAGTCAACTCGTATACCTCGTCTATGTTTCTAGAATCGTCTGGCACCATTAGCTGTGTACCAGACTGGCCCAGATCACATTTCGTCCTCGTAAAAGTGTTCCCGCAGAGGCCACTGGGGCCGGTGGTTGCCTCCGTTATTTTAAACCACCCTTCACTTGTTCTCGCGGGGAAAGAACCGCACCATTTTGATGCCCTGTTCGCCCATTCGGATTTCTAAATATACGCGCGAACTCACAGTTTGCGGCGCGGCAGCGTTTACGTACGTTCTTACAAACGGAACTATCAGCTTACGGAACACGCTGGAAAATCGGGAACGTTTCGTTTATGGGCCTGCGTTCGTCAAAACATTTTTATCTCTTTTTTGAGATAAAGCTGGCAAGTGGTAAATCTGCCGGCTGTACAGTCGCGAGTCGTTAAACAACGAACGGAGTTTTAAATATTCCATGATTGTATTAATCTCTTCGTTATATCATTTCCGTCCCGTAATTGCAATCCCCTTCGGTGGAACGCGTAATAAGCTACCTATGCAATTACACGGAGAAATGTAAAACCGATCGTGTACATTTTACAAGTTAAACGTTACATTAAATTGCAATTAAACCTGTACGCTGAAAAATTCGTTTGGCGAGCCGTGAAATGAATTCAACGCGTTCGATGTTTAACAGAAACGAAGCTTCTGAAACTCCCTCTGTTGAGAATCGCTGCTTCAAGTTGTACAGTTAAATAATAAAGAAAACTCGGTTTACAGGTCGAAACAGTTGTCTATAATTATCCGTGCGATGAAACGGGAATCTATGGCGACTGTCACGAGCGAGCAGCCTCGAGGATCATGGTCGAAAGATCATAGCAACGAGTTCTTCCAGCAGCTCGTAAAGCATCCCATTCGTACGCTGAGATTTCCATCGATCCGAATAGTCGCTGTGTCGTTGATTGCGCGAGCTCTCGAGAGCTTTCCGTTGCGTTGCGTCCGCTGCACTTTGCCCCGGCTGCGTTATCTCCGTGCACGGCCATAACCTGGCCAGAACGAGCCAGATAAGGGGAGGGAAGCGTAACTTCGTTTTTACGAGCGAAACTTCGGCCCCGCTGTCCGTGGAGGAGCAGAGTCGCGGCGATTATTTTCGTCACGAGCGGGCCAGCAGCTTTGCGAAAACATCCTGCGTTCGCGGAAGGCCCGCTACACTTTTCACCGGCCACTTTAAACACCGCCGACCCCCGACGATCTGCTGCTTCGTTCCGGATCGACTCGACGCGAGCCCTCCGTCCCCTCTAGGACCAACGACGAGCGTGTAATTATCTCGCGAGTCGGTTCGATTCGTCGAGCGGAAGGATTCCCCGCTCGGAGGAAACAGGAAGCGATCGAGTTTGCAACGGGGGGACGCTAGAATTCCTACGTTCTCGATTCAACGTGGGATACCTTTGCTCACGATGAAAACGATATATTTGAACGATAATGGAGAGGGCTGGAATTAAATTTTCGTAGAACAAATTCTCTTTTCGAGTGAAAGCAAATCTGATTCCGAGTCGAGGAATTATTTTTGACAAAGTCTTGTGTTGTAAAGTAGAGTGTACATGATCGAATAATTCTTCTTCGAGAAGATTGTGGCTTTCGTGTATTGGATTTCGAGACAATCGTTTGAAAATGGATGCGTTTCGTCACGACGGGGAATAATTCGAAGCAGCCTCAGACGGTCCGATCGATCCCGGTGGAAGGAGCGGAGAAACAAAAAAAGAGGATGGAGAAAGAAAAAGAAGAAACGGGCCGCGAACCCGGCTAATCCCGCGGGATAAGGCTCTCCCCATTGCATTAACATAGTCCCCGGGATGATCCCGCCTCGTTTGCAGGATACTCTGAAGAACGAGCTGATAAGGACCGAACGATCTCCGTGCCAAGGGCTGCGAACCGAAGCTCGATGCCAAAGAGGAGGGTAATTGTATTTGCATAGATTCGAGATCGGCTTCGCTTCGCGGATTAACGCGTCGTTTGACTGCAGTTAGTGATTAACAACAGTGTACCGTGGTGAAATACGACTGACCGGGAATTACGACGAACGGCAAGGCTGCACCCCTGAACCGGGGGAAGCAAAGAAATCCAAACGAAAAATAAATAAATCAAGGCTTCCTAAACTTCTCGACAACGATATCTTGCGGTGGATATTGCAAAAGCAGGAATTCACTTACGTAGGAAATAGATTAGCGTTTGGCTAGCTCGAGAAATTCTCAAGTGTCGCTTAGTTTTCTGGGTCACGCGTAGAACACGGATACCCGACGCCAGGTTTGGGAAATGGACGTGCCTCTCAGCGACGTTTAGGAATTTGTCTCTCAGCTACCAAATTGCTCGGGCAAAATAAGAGAAAAAGAAGTATAAATTGCGAGAGACGAACGAAGGATGAAGACGATGGAACTGACCGTAGTAAATAAACCAGTGGTCCCTGTTTGCCTATGTCCTAGAAGAACGTAACGAATAACTGCTCATGGGGGTAGGGGGTGTATCGTGCGTAATTTAACAACGATTCAGCGTTTTCGCAATAAGTAGCCACGGTCGAGAAGCGCTCCTCTCTTTCGGAGTCAGCATCGTGCCTCGACGGGCTTCGGAGGGATTTACTTTGTCGTGGAGAGGAGAAGAAGTCTCTTCTTGCAGCTTTTTCCTTTTTTTTTTTTATCTCTCCCCGTATCCTCGCGGCTCGGCGAGTGTGTCGAGCAAGAACTCAAGGAGGTACTTTCGCGACCGGGGATTCGGCAAGTTTATAAAATAGCAGGGCTCGCGAGGGCGGGCGGGAGCGGTTGCGAAACAGGGAAAGATTTCACGACCCTTAATCTGCCTCGGATCTCCCGGCGTTCCGTGCGCTGTCATTTCCTACTGGCACCCTATTGTCTTTGCGCTTATCTCCCCGAGAGATCGTCGACGAGAAAGTTACCGTCTACCACGAATCCCTGGACACGGTTTTCGCGCGAAAGAAACGTCGGGGAACGCGATTTTCCGCGTAACGTCGCCACTCGAGGATCCCAGGCCTCGAGAAAAAATGGACATTCACGAGAACCACGCGCGGAAGTAATTTCCATGACGAAGAGGAGTTTCCAGCGCAAAGTGGAGCGAAACAAGGGTCACTGAAGAGACGAGGGAGTGGCTTCGTTAGCACAGGCTCCCTCCTGTCCGTCTACAGGAGAGTCCTCGAGGAAAGCCTTTCTCGATGACGATCGAATTTCGCTGCGCGTAAGCTCTCGCCCGAGAAGTCGGGAAATCGATTCCATACCGTAGCAAATCTTTCCCTTGTCTCTTATTCTGGCAGCGATCTCGAGGAGACGCGAGCACTTCGTTACGTGGCCATCGTCAGCCTCCTGGGCACCCCCAAATTCCTCGCGAGGTCGACTCGAGCAAGTGGCTCGTGAAAAAAAATCTTGTTTCTTGTCACTGGACAAAGTTTACATCTTTTAATTCTTAAAACAAGCGTCTGCTTATTTTCTACCCCTTGCTCGGTCATAAGTACAAGACGAGAGATAATTCAGAGCTCAAAGCTCGGAAACGAATCTTTCCGGTTATTGGAATGCAATTACCAATACGAGTACCTTCTAAGTAAACAAGAAATCAGTTATTATCCTTCTGGTTACCAAAGAATCGACTCCAATTTAGCCTGTAGATAGGCTCGTAATTGCGACTGTTATATGACAATTGCGTTTAAACCTCGTGGCTCTTCTAGACAATTACTGCGGCTCTTCTATACTTATTCGAACGAGTCCCCAACCTAATGGAATATGATAATTCGATAAATTATACGAACCGAGATGTCAAACGTCGCTCAAGCTCGGGTCGCGGCAAGAGCAGGGTTAAAGATCGAGCACAGGGGTAGTAGAATCATCGCCCGAGAACCTACGGATTTCAAATTCAGCCACCTCCAGTCGTTTATGGTAATACGGACGTCTGTTCTGGAACTTGGAGGCGTTCGCGTCCCTCGGCGTGAATTTTTCACAAAGTTTTCCACCCCCTTCTCCACTGGACGTTCGATTGAATCGAACCGCGCGGCGGGATTAGCAAAAATTAATTAAGAAAAGAGCGGCACGAGTCAATTCTCGAAGAGGTCGAGCGGGGGTTCTCGCAGCCACTCTCGGTTATTTCGGTGCAAAGTAGTCGCGGAGATTTATCGACGAGGCGCCCTCCTCGCCCTTCGCCCCCTCCCGATCCCTTGATTTACAGCCGATAATTAAACCACCGTAAACTGGGGCGCGTTGGTAGGGTGGTACGTACGGTCTAGCTTCGCTCACCGTTCCCGCGAGTCCCCAAAAACTTTGTTTTCGCGCTGGAGTCGGCCGTGACCGGAAACTTTCCGCCATAAGTCAACGGGGGGGCCTAACGTTTACGCGGAGTTATCGGAGCCGAGAGTATTGTGCCGCGACGAGGATCGGCGGCCGCGTGAAATACGCGAGTTTAAGGACACCGGGCGATACAACGCAGGCTGTTTGCTCGTAAAAGCGCAGTAAAAAAATAATTTATCGAACGGTACCGTCCATCGAACGGGACACACGTTGGCGTTTCCAACCCTCACCGAGGTCGACTCGTACGTGCGGGCACGAGACACGTTGCAGCCGGAATAAAACGAACTTGGCTGTGAAATATAACGCCGTGGCGGCCGAGCGTCGGCAACGAATACGCTAAGAGGACCATCAATTTTTCAATGGAATTCCGCGCGACGAGCCCCCTGGCCCCGTCCAAAAGCCCAACGCGAATTAAGGAGCAGTTCCTTTTTTCCGACCCGGGGAAATATATTGCAAATAAGATTACTGGAAACTGTGGGTCTGCGCGCGAGCCCATTCCAGCGACAAAGTCACCCTTCGAAAAATACGTCCCCGAGACAATCCGTAGGAAATAGCGAAAATTCCGTCGCACCGCCACCCTCCTACGGGCTGCATCCAGGACGCTTTCGCGTTAACCGAGACCCATTACATTACCCACTTAGCCCCTCGCTGCTACCGATTCCTCTTTCCGCTTTAGTTTTATTTCTACCATTCTGGCCGACCGAGCTCGCCAGTTACCGAAAATGCTGTGCTAACTGTTCCGTGTACCGTCCTACCGCAGAACGACAGTAAACCGTCCGAAACGCCGGTGGTAAATCAATCGCGAGCGTGCGAACACGTTCGTATGAAACAAACAGACGCGTTGTTTAGAAATGAAACACGAAACCTAACCACCACACGCGTTTCGACGATATTTAAAAACTGTTGGAAGAGAAAACGAAGCTCGAGGGACACTGAGTCACCGACGATTCGGTGTAAATGCGCGAGCAGGCGTAATTGGCGATCGAACCTGTTTTACTTGACGGTAGATTAACGGAGTCGATCTCGCGTCGATCCCTCGAGCAAAGTCAATTGCTCCTTGAAACAAGTTTTGTTGAATGTTGCACGTCGCCGCGTGGTTTACAGTTATTGGATGGACCCAGATCTCTGCTGGATTTTTGCTTTGTTTATTCGACAGCCATCGCCAGTGTCGAAATACCCCGACATCGTGCACGAGAAACTCGATATCCCGACGTTTGCTACCTTGCATTCAGCCAGGAGGTGACCATTTCGGACACTGGCAGTGAAAGTGCGCGTTATTGGAGCTGGAAGCAACCTATAACCGAGCCAAATAAAATGCTTTCGATCCTGAGAATATTTACTTTTCCAAGATTACCTATTATTTTAAGTTCAGAATGATTTACGACAATTTGCAGAGAAGTCAATTGTGGATGAAATAGAAAAGCGTGAATTAGAATCAGAACAGCGCGCGTACGTATATCGGAACGAAGAATCCGACGATAAATAACGCCGGAGGCGCGCAGTGCACGCGTCACAGTTTATTCCACGCGATTTCGCTCTAAACGCGACTAATTGTTGCACAAGCGTTAATTACAGTGTAAATGATAAAAGGGTGGCCCTCGTTCGGCCGGTCGGGATTCGCGTGGTCGCAATAATCGTAGAAACACGGCGAAAATTAAATGCCCGTAACTCCGGTCACGAAATGCAAAACGTTACATTGATTTCGCTAACATCGCGGAACGGACACGCGTTTGATCTTACGACGATCAACCGTTGCAAACGTTGGGTTTATTACGTATTTATAATTAGCTTCGTCTTGAGCCGCGTCTAAATGCACCCTCGGACACCTAGAGATGCGGGAATATTGATCCCTTCGCACGGATATGCAACGGTGCTAATCAATACTGGCAACGCTCAGATTTCGTCGAAAGACGATCCTGCACGTTTGTTAGGTTCGATTTAAATTACGTAGCGATCGACAGTAAATTCCGAGAGTCTCGACACGCGACGAAGTTCGCGCCACGCAAGCGTTAATTGAGTTTTAATCGAGGCTCGACCTTGGAATCCTGTTTCTTAGCAGCTGTCACGGAAGAATCTAATCCCCGGAGCCATCGAGGGGGGTTAAAAGAGGCAAAAACGTCGAGCTGCCTATCCCGTCGAGTCGGTAATTAGCTAATGGAAACTCCTGATGGCCACGGGTTGGGGGTGGTGACTAGGAACGAGAGGAGACAGAGGACCGGGGGGTACGGGGATGGAGTAATGGCGGGAAATTCAAATGTATCGCTCGAATTATCCGCTCCTCGAGGGTACGGAGGTTGAGGTGGGCGAGAGGAGGATACGACGCACCCTCCGCTCGTAACTCACCCCTGTTTTTGTCCGATACAACTAGACTTTTACCGCGAATTTCGTCCTGCGAAGGAGCACTTTTCCCACTCCGCTCCTTACTTTTCCCGTTAAAACCTTTCATCCCTTAAGTGGTGTCGCTCTTTCGAATCCAAACGGAAATAGAGGAGAAAGGAGAGCCGACGATCGGGGCGGGGGGGGGCCGAAGTCGCGATCGAAGACCGAGCTTTGGCGTTTCTAATCGAGGATAAGCGAAAGGGCGGCCCTCGTAAATCTCACGCGACCCGCTTCCAACCCTGCGTCCCTATCGCATATCTATGAGTCGTTTTTATTAATTGTCCGGCAGCGAGCGCGCCCACCTCGAGGAACGAGGACTGGAAATTCGATCTTAATCGCGGTATCGGGACTCGCGAACGATGCACGAACGCACAATACGCACGACAGTTTGTAAATCTCCCTTCCTTTATCGCGACCCCCCTTCGAGAAGCTAAGAAAAATCGTCCATCAGATATCGGCCGTTCCGCTCCGAGAAAAAACGAAATCCCACCGTTCCGGGTCGATCGATCGGTTCCAAGGAGAGTTCTCGAGAGATAGGAATCGAATCCACCGATTACAATGCTTAATTAACGAAACAGAACGAGGGAAAATAGAATAACCACCGGCAGTCTCGAATACCGCGCTTGACTCTAAACTCTACCACTTTAAACTCTAGCTAGACTCTCTTAACTACCGCTCTCTGCCTCTATGGCTCTCTCGCGATGCTCCTAAACTCTGATTGTTCGAAACTTTGGACGCTCGCAGAAACCTACGTCACGCATGCTTTCGGTTGTCCAGTTATTCATAGAGATACCATAGAGATGTGAGGAAAATGTGTAGAAATCGTGACAGGGGATGAAAAGGACTCTTTCAGCGTCTCGATGAAGTAATACAATTCGCGGTAGACAACAGGGGGAAGTAACAAAAGAGACGAAAATCGTCCGAGAGCAACTTGTTGACAAGAACCGAACGATCTCCTCGATCGTCTGCGGAATCCTTTCATTAATCTTCGGCCACCCTTGCCAAATCACCGGGCTCGCTAATTCCCATAATTCAGTTAGACGCTCTCCTCTGGTTCTACCCCCGGTCCGTGGGCGGCGATAGAAACCGAGTCAACGAGAACTTATTTACGGACCGCGTTGGAAAATTAAGACGGATAACTCTCTGTCCCCGCGTGTCTGTCGCACGATACGAGCCTACGGGATATTTACCCTCGAGTGGCACGCGTAACCGTCAAAGCACGACCAACCCCCGCCCCCTCGGAGAACGAGACTCTCGACCCCCATGTTTCATCCGGCCTGTCCTCCGACCAAAGCTACCCCTCGGTTCGAGAACGCGGAAACGTTTTATAATTCCCTTACGGGCGACGCCCGCGTCCCGCGATATTACGCGGCCTCGTAAAATCTCGCGGACTCGCTACGTTTCGCGTCCCATATTTCACGAAGGGAACGGCCGCGTTCGAGTTCGAAGGCACAATAAACGCGCGACGCTGACGGCCGGTGATAAATATTAGTTTAGGAATAATTGAACGATATGTTTCAACGGTGGATCGCATCGTGACAGTGACACGAACGGCCAGGGGCGCACAAAAACCGCCAACGCTCACCACCGATCGATGTATTCGGTGAAATACTTTTACTCGACCGATTCCTTTGTCTCGGAATTTATGAATCGATAGGAATCGTAGTTGGGAAAGGGTGAACAGTCCCTCCAGGTATCCCCACCAGTTTTTTGGTACCGATGGAACTCTATAATCCTAGAAAGTCGAACATAATTAATTTACTCTTGGAAGGGTTGATTACAAAAATTGAACTCCGACGACGAGCCAACGAAGCAACACTTAAAATCGTAAGGCACGCGAGACTAATCAAACATTGACATCGATTCCCATAAATTATTCATCGCGCGAAGTCCCCGTAAGATCGAAAACAGCTTCGGGGAGGTAGACAGAACTCAGCCAGCATTGAAACGTATTGCGCGTATTCCTGTCGCGAGCGCAATCACCAAAAGCGCTCATCCATTCGCTTAATTAAGCGCTTATTATTAATTAACCGTGGCCGGCGCAACGGGCGCCGGAAGCGTATAAAACGTCAAGGTGTCGCGGACATTAATTATATTCGAACATTTTCCGTCGATTCCGCGCTGCCTGCAAGCGCCAATTTCACAACGCGAACAATGCGTCCGGCGCCTCTTTGGCTTTATTAAATAATTACCAATTATTACACTGTAAAGCCGATGCCCCGCCATTGTCATCGGACGGGCAACGTTTCATTCTACTAATAAATAACTAAGAAGACCCGACGTATTACAATTTATTCCCCGAGCCGCTGAACAATGTTTTTAAATCATAGTTTAAATCTGATCTGAGCTGATGTTGCGGAATATAAATGATAGCGTCTGTTATTTGCGCCGAAGTAACGTGAAAGTTTATGCATCGTTACCCGATCGACGGATCTACATTTTTCATCGTAACCGCATTACGCCGATACAGCAATTTAATTCTCAGCGTTGCACCGTCGAAGTCGCGGAAACTTTGAAACAAAAACAAAGCGGCGCATAATAATTCATACTTTAACCAACAAATGGCGCCGCGGCGAACATCGAACAGCCGTTAGTTTCTATACGGTGCTCTAACGCGTTCATTGTGTCCCCGTCAGCCGTTACGACTTCGTCATGAAGCAACGAATAATCGTCGCGCTTTTCATTTACATTTTTTTTCGCCCGTTGTCGTTCGAACCTCCCCTCCCCCGCGCGACGATATTTGATATCTCGGATAAATTTCACCGGTGAACGTAGGCAGAAACTTAATCCAATCGGTGCGCGCAACGAGCGACGCCCGGGCACGATAAAACGTCGAGAAATATCCTCTCGTCCGACGCTGTCCGTTTAGTTAAGTCCTCGTAATCCTCCGCGTTCCCCCGCGTCTTTCCTTTTCCCTGCGTCTCGCTTATCACCCTCTTTTCTCGTCTTCCTGCTCCCTGTTCCCGGTTCCCGGCGCCCCCCTCAAATAAATCGTCGCGGTCAGAAGCTCCAGGCGGATTAATACGTGGCCCAATTAAGGAGGAAACCATCGCGGCGTGTCGTTCGCTTATAGGTCAAGACGGACCCCTCTGGGCAAGAAAAAATGACGAGGAGTAAACCCAACGATACGCCCCCACAACCTAACGGAACGTGAAAAGAAAAGCTTCCGTATCGCTTAATGTTTTGACGAGTCTGACCAATATGGGTCGTAACTCCTTTCATTTGTACATTATAATTTCAAAGCATCTCTGTTAGCGTAAACTCTTCACTCGTTCGTACGCGTCTTACACTCGAGATTAATTTCAACCCTTGAGTGGATTATTGGAACCGCTGCGTTAATTTTTACGAAATCCACCCCCTCGAGTAGGAATCGTTTCCACGAGCGAGGGACGGGGTTAGTTCTCGAAGCAGCGGAAACCTTACGGGGATTTCCGCGGCCGTGAGAAGAAGCCTGAAAGCTATACGACTGCGGATGTATTTCGTCGACTCGGCTTAACGGCTCCCTCTCACCTTTTCCCGCGCGCGTAGTCGTCTAAAGCGGAAATCCAGAGCGTTACGTCGACCAGATTCCCCGAGTGGAGTATCGTGTACGAGCGTCTCTCGTCTCCGCGCGCGTTAAACGTCGTCGAGTTTCGAAGAACCCGCGAGAATCGCGGGCTTAGGTTTCGCGGGATCGCGAATCAACGCGAATAACCGATCCCCCGCCTTTTATTTTCGCCGCCTTCGCCTTCTCCTCTGGCATTCATCGCGGCTTTACAAGTTTTCCGCAAAGTTGGGATTGCCAACGTCTCGGTATCGAGAAACGCGCTCCTCTCCGGCGAAACTTCCCCGGGGCGGTTCTATCCGCTGCTTATCGCATGGTTTTGCTTTTAAATCGCGCCTACCCCGCTTTCCTTTTCGCGTGATATTTTCTCCGTGGACCGTGGTCGATTATCAACACCGTCGATCCCCGAAATTTCGTTGAAACTGCGTCCATTCCGGCGATTGCCTCGTCCGTTGTTGTTTATTTGTTTCGTATCGTTAACCGGAAACGTTTCGCGAGAAATCGACAAACAAAAGGAAGCGGGGGGCGAGCAATTACGCGAGCATCGGTGCATCGCGGATATTACGCAGCCGGCGGCATCGCAACGAAGATCTAAAAAAATACGGGGATACCAGAATCGGGCCATAAATCCACGAAGAGCGTAACACGGCCGTACACGGCCTAGATACCCTTGCAGATTAAGTCACGAGCGCCACGGCGCACCGGCTATGGCGTTCACCGTATATTTATGGTGCCTTCGAGTGCTCCGCCGTGGCCCGCGGTACGTTGTGCACGTGATCTACGGGAATTCGCGACGATGACAACGGCGCCGTGTACCCCGTTCAACGTTTTGACGGTCACGAAACCGAAAGTCGAGCCACTTTGTGCCGATGAAACTCGCGTTCCCTGCACCTGGCCTAACTTGACGCTACAACGCGATCAATTTTTATCAAAGCAGAGTCGCACCGATTCGAAATACCGATTTCATCTCGCGATTCAACGAACCGATAGTTTTGCGCGCGTTCAAAGGCGTCGAGGATTTACGGGGATTTAAACCCTGGCGCCGTTTAAGGGAACTAGAAGTATCCTGGCGCGTCTCTGCAGACCGGTGGAACAAATGGACAGGATTCAATGCCATGGCGCCGACGAACGCTTTCGTTCGGGCCCTCTCATTGCTCCCCGGAGACGTCGCGAGGGACGCTTGTCGAAATTAGTCTATATCTGGCCGAACGAGAGGGTGGCGGCGGCTTGTTTTCGGAAACCAACGTCGATGGAGGAAGACGTATGTACTTCGATTAGTATCCTCGAGGCGAAAGAAGCGCCCTGTCAACAACCCCCCGCGTCGAACATCGTTGGTCCCGTAGTATTCGATGCTGTAAATCTTGCAACTTCGCGTTCTCCGTGTCCTGGAAGCCGATATTGCAGCGCGGATTTATAGAAAGGGTTTACTGTCAGGTTTTGTGACCCACGAACGGCTGACTTCGATGCAACGAAAGCATCGTTTCTTTCCTAGCGTGATTTCGTCACGGTTTCGTACACGTATGATGTATCATAAACCAGCACCGCTTACTTTGCGATCGTAACTGACTGTAAGATGGCCTGCACGTGCCCTGTTTCGCATATTCTGGACCACCCTTTAAAATTTGTGCCTTGGATCGAGACTATGCCGTAAAAATGAGTAATAAATAACAAATGTTACGGGCGAAAATTTAGAGTACTGCGTCAGAAAGGGTACAATTTGTCGGTCTAGTCTTTGGCGATCTTATATTAACCCTTGAGTGGAAAATTGTTTTCCATTTACCAATTTGATAGAAAAGAACGTTAAGTGGATGAGTCCACTCGAGGGTTAAAGTGTTTGACGGTTTCGTCTCCCTAAAAAGTGGAAAAATGAACGTTCGATCGTCTTTCGAGGAACTTCGATTCCACCACGGACAATTAACACCGATGTTATCCGCGTCATTTGTTTTCACGCTGTTGCGAAACAAGTTTGCCGACCTGTTGAAAACGGCGCAAAAAAGAGGAATACGTAACGGTGCTCGAGGATCGCGTTGATCAACCGGAAAGACGACGTTACCGTGCACGCTCGAAGCGAGAGGAGGGGGAGGAGGAAGGGAAAAAAAGTTTAATGGTATCAATTACCCGGTCGGCCGCCAGGAATCCGGAAAAGCCCCGGGCCCCCGGGGCAGCGTTAATCGATTTAATAACGTAATAGACGTTAAAGACAATTACCGCGTTCTTTTTAATACAATGTATCGATAAATCGTAAGTCAAGACGACGGGCGGCTGTTAAAGCGAGGAGATATCGCACGTAGATGGGAGGCGCGCACGAGGCCACGCCGCTCCAAACGTGATGAGGGAATCCTATCGACCACACCACCCAATCTCCGTCCCGCATTAGTTTCATCGTTAACGATGTGCCTCGAACGTATCCTCGTGGCCTATGTACGCGGTTTAATCGTTACGTAAGTACATCATGAAATGCTGGTCGCTATCTCTTTGACTGGGGAGATAATCGTCCCAATTAAGCTGCTTTCCCACGATTCGAATCGTGCCGGCTCGCACACGCTTCCCAACGAAATCAATATCAATAATAGTCTCTCTTTCCTCCCCCTCCCTTCTCGCCCCCCCCCCCCTCGCCCCTCGAACCGCTCTCTACCCTTTTCGCCGCGTATCGATATTAAATAATTTCGTGCCTTCCGCCGCTCGTAATCAGTCTGTGAAATTTTAACTTATAATCCCAGGCGAACCGGATTACCTCGAGAATCGATATTGCGAACCGCTATTTGATTCGGTCGGTCGTTGAATGGACACCGCAGCGAATAAAGTTCGCGTCACGCGCGAAATATTATATTAATACCGACGCCGACGCCGCGCTCGCGTACCGGCGACGAATTTCCTTTTCGAGGGGGCGACGCTTCCGAAACTGTTGGAGACCGACCGTACGCGTTTCGGTAAATTTACATTCACGTCGATCGACGAGAACGGAACGGAACAACGAGCCGAAATCGTCGTTTGCCCAAACTCGGTGCTGCTTTTTTTTTCGTCGAATTATAAAAACGAGAAAGAACGCGGGGCACAGTCACGCTCTAAATATAAGCGACCGACGATCTCGAATTCGACGCCTTCCCGACCATTTATTCTCCGCGGCTACGAGGTGTATATCGCCAAGCGTCGTTTGACCTGTTCCGTGGACCGTTTCCACGAGACGTGTTCCTTTTCTTCGCGGGATTAGCGCGCCTCCGCGCGTGTTTGTCCAAGTCTCTCGTCGACCTTACGACGCTTTTAGATTCGCGCGCCACCGCAGTGGAATTGTGTCTAATCGCGTTTCTGCTTGTTGCTTTAAATACTGGCCCTCCGGGCTCCGTTCCGCTTCAAAGGGCAACCCACTCCTCTCGCGCAACGTCTGCCTCGATGACAACCGAAACGCACGGTTCTGTCGAAATACAATTTTTCCCCTCCCCCGCGCCGAAGGATCAAATAAACCGAGGCGCATCGAGTTGTAAACCACGCTCGACACTGTTTCGAACGAGTGGAAGCAAATATACAAACGCTCGTCAAACTCGTGACACTCCAAGTGTGTTTCATCATAAGGACAATTTCTCTTCTCTTTTTGGTAAACAATTCGTGCAGAGATCCATAGTCGTGGGTGGAAATTAATATCTCTGAATTATTCGAAGAGACAACGCATCGCGGATAGTCGTCTCTGCGAAGTTCGCGGGTCGCGCCCGCGGTGGCGAACTTCTCTGTTTGCCAAGCTAATGACTGGTTTCCAGGGTGTTCGGTAATCAAGCGAACAAAGGACCTCCGGTCGAGTGTCCGTCGAAGGACCGCTAGTTTCGAGTCCTCCGGAACTTGGACGTCTACGCAAACGGTCGACGGTCGCGCGGTTTCAACCGGTGTCCCCTCCAGAATGGACCATCCAGTTTCCCAATACCGGGACTATTACTATTACTATTACGTACCCGCTAAAATGCCGCGAAACGCCTCTCGTGCATAATTAATTTCGCGCAGGAGACATCCGGCTGTTAAGCGTGACGCGAAACGCGCGCCCCGGCCCACGTAATACAACCGAGCAATTTTTATATTCCACTGAAATACGGCGGACGATATGAAAATGGGGAGACGAGACGGGACCTTTTAGGGAAGCAGCCGTTTCCCGGAGGCGTAAAAAGAAAAACGACCGTTTAACGATTTTCTGATCCACGCCGACTCGAACCGGAGCCTCTTTCTCGCCGGACAACCGCTTTAACGAGTCAACCTTCCCGTTAAAATACTCGAAAATGCCACCCCCTGATGGTAGACGAATAAAATTTTGCTGGGAAAAGGTCTATCAGCGAGCGTTTCGTGCTAGAAATTCTACGAAGCCCTCCGTTTTAGTGTTGATTTTTGACGAGTCAAACTCGAGTAACGATCCCGAAGCAAACGTCTAACAAACGCTGAAATTATATTTTCCAAATTTAGCAACTCATTTAGTTGATGGAGTTTTAACTATCCAATTCCAAGTTACTGGAGCAGTTTCCACCGCGAACGACATCCTTGGCCGACTTGAGGCATTACCAATTTTTTTAATACCTCGTCGCGTTCGCCTTTTAATCGCCGCGAGGGCCATTAGGCGAGCTTAAAAATGACATTAGGTACCCGATGCTACGCTCGAAGATCTTTTTAATTAAGTGCGTGGCGTTATCGGTGCACCTGCAACGAGCACGCTGGCTAATGGATGCACGATAATTAACGCCTTTAACTACGGAAACGTATGGACGGCGAGAAAAAAACACAGCGTTGGACAACTCTTGCCTTCCGTTTCCAGTTCCTCCGGAACGAATTGTAAATTGCAACGAGAGATAAACTACCGTCCGTCGTAACATTATGGGATCCGAAAATGATCGTTCGGTGGATTTTGTAGCGCTAGTCGCCGTATTGGATTTGATCCCATCACCACTGACAACAGCTCGTAAACCGTGGTACGCGATTGCTGGTCGTCGCAGTCCACGAGACGTTTTACAGGCCAATTCTATGTTTCCAATTTAGATAAAGACTGCACGCGAAAATGAACTGACCGAGACCGGCTCGCCCGACAGCGGTTTACGATATCTGGTATCTTCCTTCCACCGTCGTGTTTCGAACTCATTTCCCTTAAAAAAAAAACAAAAAAAGTCCGGTTGGACGCGCGGAGATTCCCGCCGACCACTCGTTAACGAACGCCATTAAAGCGTAACGCGACGAAGAAGTCCGGCCTAATCAACGACACGATCGGGAGTTGTATTTTTCTAACGCTAATGAATATAGGTTTACGATAAAGATAACGTCGCGTTTCCCTCGTATAAAAACCGGGGACTGCTAGGGTTCGCGAGTGTCCGACCGAGGATAGCTTCGAAGATGAGTCGACTGTTTCTCGTTCTGCTGTTTGTGTGCGCCGTTTCGGCCACCAGGTGCATCATCAAGGACGACAAGGTACAGAAATACGAGCTTGCCTTACCCCACAAACGCATTGTTCAATCGTTCCTGGTAAATCGCGATCGCGTTCTAATCGTCCTTGGTCCTTCGTCCGCAGGACGAACCAGAGTATCACGTCATCCGATTAGACGATCCCAGTGGAGAGTCGGTGAGTACAAACTTTGGGTTAAAACACACCGCAAACGACCTTTAGAGTCCGTAAAAATTTGTTAATTTACCGTACAATTACGAGTCTGACTTGTTACAAGTTCGTACTACTTACTCTCGAGTCTTATCTATTAAAGTCAAGTCATACAACGAGGGTTTAATAGACTCTGAACTTGCAAGTCTTCGTATCCAAGCTTTTGATAACAAGATTAAATGGGGGAGGAGTTTACTGTAAATAATTATGCGAGATCGAGCCGAATTCGCGACGAATAATTTCCCCCCGAAACGCCAGGACGAAACGGAAGTCGTCACCTTGAACATCCCGGACAGCAGACGCAAACGGGAAGCGGATAAGACCTGCAAAAAGGACGCCGACTGCCCCGTGGGACACGTCTGCATCCAGTATCTGGGATGCAGTGAGTATCGTAAAATCTTTTATTCCGAAACGACAACCGTGTTCTATGCAAAGTCTGTTTTTCGTTTGCAGTTAAAGGGCACCGAAAGAATCATGGCTCGCGAAAACTTCCCATCCCGTGAGCCCGTGGGCGATGCTTCCAGACACGGTCAAGGAGAAATAACTGCTTTACGAGACCTAGATAGTAAAAACCTGTACACTATGCACTGTTCTCAACAATAAAACAACTGGCATCCGTACGCTTCTGCATCGAATATCTTATTCAAACTCGTACGTGTACACAGAGTCTGTGTATCTTACGTGTATTTACCTTAGTGTCTAATAATTTTTAAGTTGCCTCTGCTATGGACGCGATAACTTAAATTACCCGCGTTTATTCTTCCGCTAACGTCTCGGTGATAAGGTTGAGAGAATTCGAGGATCGTTTAATAATAAGTTCGACGTCGATACGGAAACGCCGCGGGGGGTTGGAGGGCCAGGACTTTCGGGAGAGACAAAAGGCATCGCGGTGGGACAGATGGTGCGATCGAGAGTCGTTAACGCCGAGAAACAGAAGAAAACGAACGAGGAGCGCGAAGAACCGGGAGTTTAGTCATCGTAAATTTATCGGGAACAACTGCTTGGCAGAAGTCCCCGGCACCGTCTTAACCGCAATCCCGTGGCACCCAGGACGGGGCTCATAGATTTACAGTTAAAATCAATTAGCCTCTAATTGGCTTCGAAAGGTTTATCGCGGGTATCGTTTTATTGGGCGACGGCTGCCCGAGGAGGCGGCCAACCTCTCAAGTAAGATTGATCGCAACCCCACGAATTATTCGATATTTTTAATACCGATCGGTGGGAAGGTCCTCCTGCATTTTATATTGCGTTTTAAACAATCGCGATTTACCTATATTTGCATCCATTAGCTTTGCTTTATCATCTTCGTCGATTTACCGTATTCTTTGTAGATGTAATTCTGAATGATAAAAATGGGGTTATTCTCATTTTGGGAAAATGGCTTCAACGTTACTGTTTTTAATACAATAATAATACCCGTTCGATTAATTCATTTCCAATCTTCAGTTGCTATAAAAATGGTATGGATTGTCTTCTGACAATTTTGTCCAAAAATAGAAGGTTTCAACCCTCGTTCGAGGTTTTAATTTTATGTATTTGGAGATTCTATATGTATCTATATAAAGATACTCGTGCGCTGTAGAGTGAAACTTCTCTGGAATGAACTCGAACTGCGAAATAACACGAGAACGCACTGGATACGTGCACCCCCTTATCGGTTCGAGAAAATTCCAGCAGTAAACGAGACAGGCCGGGACTCGCGAGCCCCCGGAGAAGTTGGGAGCGACGGAAGATTTACGATTCCAACAGGAAAAACGCAACAATCGTAATATCCTTTCCTCGCGAGGAGTCAGACGGTGATTTTTCATATGCGTCGCGACTACGTCGTCACCGGGCTCTGTTTAATTCTCCTTTAATATGGAAGAAATGAAGCTTGGCGAGTTAACAGGAAAAAACGACGCTTCGCGGAAAGAGACTCTCGGAATACGAGTGCTCGCGTAGGTATACATGGTAAAACGAGAAGTTAAAACTACAGTTTTACATATTAGGTTTGGAAACGTTGATCTCTGAATTATTACAACTACAGAAAAAGTTCGATAACCTTTTAATACTATTAAAATACTGTAAAACAAAATTCTCCCGAATCGTGTATTAAACTTGGTTGACAAAAAATTTCCGAACCGCCGTGGAGTTCGTTGAATGGAGAGAACGAGGAGAAACGAGGGGGCGGTGACGAGTTGGGAGGATCGCGATCCGTCCACGGAACGTCGACGTTGGAAGAAAATTCGCGAGGAAGACGGACAACGAATAAAGTTGGAAGGTACGTGCTCCCGCGTAGGACTCGCCCTTCGTCGAGAAGAAGAGGTTCGTGGGAGGAGGACGGGAAACGAGGGAACAGCGTCGAGCAAAAGGGAACGAAAAACTCGCTCGCGGGGAAGAAACGCGATATTTCAGCGAGCGGGGGAGGCAGCGGCAGCGATTAATTGCCAAAATAACTGCAGACACGAGGAATCGTTTAGGCACGGCTCTCGGAACATTGTTTACCGTGGATACAGCCGGCTGGAATGTATGTCCCCGCGGACACGCGGGACATAATATACGGGGACAGTTACCGCCCTCGGCGACGTATATTACCCCCCACCTAAGTGGAGCTCTTTCGTTCGTCCTAGCGTACGTCCGCGGTGAAATATTCCGCGTGGCTCGCGCCAGACACCCGCATGATTCAGGAGAAACCGATCGATCGTTTCGATGCCCATCGACGCGACGCCGTGAGAACGGCCCCGGGAAACCGACGGAATATACTTCGATTCCGCCAGGAATAATCGCGCGTCCCGTTACTCAAAGACAAATATCGCGTGGCGAATCGAAGAACACGATCGATGGAATTTAATCTCCCGCTTGATTTATTTTTACGCGTCGAATCAAACTCTGCGTCCTTTCGAACGCGAGTTTCGTTCGATTCGAGCAGCACAATTTAATTTCGACTCTGAAATCTTAGAAATTAATTAACTTTTAGCGTTTAAATACGCCCCTGTACACTTTACTGGCGAGCTCGATTCGCACATGGTGCTAAGAGCCGCTACAGAATATACGAATGCAAATAGACGCTTGACAGATAAAATAATATTTAATTTCTTAGATGTGATCATAAAATTGACTAAAAATCGATCCTTCCTGGCGCAACGCATAAAATAATTCTAGCGGTGCCTTTCTAGTAGCAATCTACCCAATTACACCGTCCCCGTGTTCATTTGAATAAATAAATACGGGAAATAAACTTCTCCGGCCGCAACAGCGATCGCGATTCAAATTCCGTCAACAGAACGCGAGCACCGCACGGACGGAATTGATTAAAGCGCGTGGTCCGCGCGGTCGAACTCGTTTCCGGGGTAGCTGCGGTCGCGGCGACCAGAAATCGAGTCGCTCGTCCATCGGTCGGGACCTTTAACCCCCATCGAGGACCGCTCGAGAAATCCGTAACGCGGACCCCGGTGTGCAAGAGCAAAACGGAGGTGTTCGAGCGTCACGCCAGCTCTCGCGCGAGCATTTATTTCCGTCCGCCGCCCCGACTCGCTTCGAGGCGCGGCGAATTTATTCGAGCGTCGCGGGTATCGTTCGCGGCTCGCGCGATAAATACAATCCGCAGGAGAAAAAAAAAAGAAAGTAAAATTCGACCGGGGGAAAAAAGAGGCGCGGAGGCTTTCACGGTCGACTCGTAGACAGCGTTTAAATTGACCGAAGAAAAATGTCGGCGTCCCGCGACGCGTTTAAACCGGCCGAGACAGATATTAGCCGGCCGCGACGAGCTTTTAACGCCGGAATTTTCGCGCTCCAGCTATCGACCCTTCCACGGGTTGACGCGAGGCGTCGCGACGCGTACTCGTTCTCACGGTTTTCGACGATACCGCGGTGCCGATACTAGCCGCGCGCTCGCCCGGAGAATTCGCGTGGGCGAGAGTGCCAAATGATGTTTGCGGGCATCGTTATGCCGCTTGTCAGAGGGTGGCTCTCGCGTTTGATAAATTCGCGACGGGTCGCGACGCGCACCGTCCTCCGAAACGACAAATCGTTTATTTGTCGCCGCGAATTTGACTCTGGCCGGGTCACTTACCGCTCAACCGCTCGAGCTCGGCGATCCCATACGTCAATATTTAGTTATTCGTTCGTTCACATATTCTTTAACATTTCAATATACAAATATTTTTTTACGCGTCATTTTTCGTGCAGACTCGCGGAGTCAAGCTTCTTAAATCACGCGGAGCCCGCGCCAGGGCTGTCTTCTTCTCGTCCAACGGGAATCTCGTGCCCTTTGAAGTGTCTCGAGGCGAAGTCTCGACCGGGAGACGCGACGGTTCACGGTTAGGCGCGTATTAAAAAATTCCGCCCTCGAAATTTCAGGAATCCAATTTTTCCTGGGCTCGATGCAGCGTCTCGTTACCGGGGGCCCACGGTCTCGAGAGTAAAAGCCACCGTTGGAAATAGAGTGGAAGGTCGGGAGGGACGAGTTCCACGGGAACGGAGCTTTAAGTATGATTTAGCGTACGCGCGGAAATAATGGCGCGCGCCAGAGTGCACGCTGTTTTCCCAGCGTCATTCATCCGCCTAACTGCCGGCTGATATGCGACACGCTTACTCCACGCGATTTCCAAAGCGTCTCGAGGCCCGAGATTTGTCGTCCCGGATTTGTCGAGCACCGACGAGAAATTACGCGCGTCGCGACCGAGAAATAGACCAACAGATAAGCGCGAATAGAAGACCGTGGAGGACGTTACCTGGACTCTCCTAGCCTCCTCGCATTAAATCGATCGTAACGCGTTATCTATCGTTGGAAATTTACTTAAGCACCCTTTATGAGAAAGTGAATAAAAGGAGCGTAATTACGTGCAACTTACACGGGAGATACATTGATCTCTATCCACTCTAAATACGTGAAAGGAGACTACGAAGTTACAATAGTGATTTTAATTAAATATTCATAGACACTAACAATCTGATTGCTTCCGCCTTAAAACTATCCTAACATTCCTCCACAATATGAAAATAGATTTATACCCCTAACATTGTTGACCCTGTATAAAAACGGTCTGTAACGAAGAAAAATGGACGACGAATTTCGAATATCGAATTTGGCGGTGCAGCGGGTTGCTAAATTCCGTCCGGAACCCGGGGTGGCTCATCGATATGCGGACGAAAGAGAAAACACAATCTCCTTTGTGCGACGTAACAACAGGGAATATCAATTTTCTTTTGATGCGGTCGGAAGTCTTAGTTCGGGTCTCTTTCACCGAGTCAAAGGGGAGGGTCAATTTCGTCGGATGAGAGGCTAATGAAAAATTAATAAGAGTCAGGGAAGTGTACCAAGTGCAACGAAAGCGATAGCGCGAGCGAAAAGGGCGAACGGCGGAGGAAAGAAGCGAGACAGAGGCCCCGTTAGCGGCCACGGAAGTCGTAAAGAGCCCAGCAAATCTTTTCATTATCGCCCCGGCGTAAGTGATACGTATATCATACTAAAGCGACCATTTCACGAGCATTATATCCGGGAGGAGGACTGATCCAGCCCATCGCGAGCGGTTTTCACGCCACGTTCCTTGCGTAAGTGCGTGCGAGGATTAAGCTGGCTCGTTCCTTTCCTCCGCCCACGCAGTTTTTCTCCATCGTCGGACGTTGCTATCGAGGAGGAAATTCTGTTTACGATCGAACGTATCTGTTCCCTTTCGAGCACGTGGATGGCGTACAATTATCGCCGATGGGTAGGGTGGGCTGTTAAAATAATAGGAAGCTCTGCCCGGCGGAGAATTAATTTTTCTTCCGTGCACGGCCGACCGAACTCCGACGAGGCCCGCGGTTTCGTGCACCGATAACATCGTGCTTCTTCGTCGGCGACTGCTCGTTTATGGCCCCGCGATTAAACGTGTTAGACTTTTTACTGCGGTACACGTGTTCCCGTTCCGCGATCCGACCGACGATCTTAATTCCGCGGAGAACGCGACGGAACTCGCGAAATTCAACGGTCTATCGTCCACGGGAAGACGAAACTTTGTTTCCGGACGACTGGAAACTGGCCACGATTTCTCACAGGCCCCGTTAAAATTCAAGAATTCTGTATTTTCTTCGACTCCTGATCTTAAGAATTCTTTCGAAGGGTAGTCTTCTTTAATTGCAATTTACGTAGAACAATGGGACACGGATGAATTCAATAAGATAACCGGAATCGATACGGTTCCTAGCACGTTCTCCAAATTGCCCCGACAAGCACCGAGTTCCTTGCACCGCGGGGAATACGTTATCGCGCGTTAACGTCCAGACTCGTTTCGACGAAAGTAAATCGAGCCGCGATCTCGCGATTCCGGCACCGCTCGACTGTTACGCCGCACAGTGGGCGATTTTGGCAATCTAGCTTTACTAAATTAATAACTTTTTACTGACTGAAGTTATTTGCCTAAAGTTTTTTTAATATCTTTTTAATGTCTTCAGAGCATGTTACGAATATAACATTTTAGTCATACTCACATTTTTAATGAAGAGAAAATGGTCAAATGTCACTTTCGTCAGACGAATCATATGAATCGCTGGAATCTGATGATGGATTCTGATCTTCATTTTTTAATAATAGGCTGACATCAGGGCTTCTATTGTGTTGTTTGGATGATTTCAATGAAAAGGCGTTGTTGCTCGATATTTTCGGATCAGATGAAAACAGACATCTATTTAATATGTCTCTGTTGGTACATATTCGCGAATTCTTTCGTGTAAATATTTCTCGATAACGTCTATAGTCCTTATGTCTACTCTCCTGGGCTTCTTTTGATAATTGTCCTAATGGTAAAATACAGTTGTCTAATATATCTCTTCCATGGACAAGAATCTTGTGGACAGTTGACGGCATATAATACCAAGGATATAATTTTAAATATAATTTTCTTGTTTCTTCAATATACGCAGCAAATTTATTAGAATCTATTTCTGAAGTGGTGGATATGGTTTCTAAAATTACTCGAAATCGATGGATTAAGGTTTTGTCAATTCCGGTAATTGCTGCCGAAGTGTCGGTATTTTTAAAAAATCTTCTAGCAGTGTTTCCGTCATTCGTAGTTCCATGCCCTTGCTTAACAACATCCACTAAAAGGCCCATTTCGGTTTTGAATTTCATTTGTATTACCTTCTTCCTACTGGCAACCTTTTCCTTGTCAACTGCTGAACGTCCGCGTACTTGCCATTTTTTAATTTCCAGTCGATAGGCTATGTGCAGCAAGCATTCAAAGCACCTAATCCATGAATGTAATGGAGATATGCCAAAATTAAACATTTCATTGTTTACTGGTTTGTTAATTATAGCTTGATTCATTTCCGTTGGTTTCGCGCCACATATATAGCAGGTTTGACTAGAAGTATATTGTGAAAGTTAAGTGCATATTTTACCATCTACCATTGTGAAGAGTAATTGGCATGTTACCAGTATTTTAGTACTTTCAAATATTACGCTCACAGGTCGAAGTTCATCTATTTGTGATTTAATTTGGTCTATCTCAAATTTTATTAAGTCTGCAGATTCCTTTTTATATAATAGTTTAATCGGTTTCATAGTCATATAGTCATATCGCTTTCTCGGGCGCGTGAATGAAGAGCGCGTTTTCGCCTCAAACGTGTTACTTGTTAAATTGATTTTCTTGAAAACGCGCAAATATGCGCAGCAAATTTTTTTACAACATAATCCTTTTTAGTCATTAATTGATATGTGCCATGAATTTGATTGAAGAGAGCTGCAGAACAATTTTAAAGTCTTCTGAAAGTTAAAAAAACTTTTAATGTACTGTACAATGTTAATACTTAAAAAAAACGTTTTTACAAAACTTAGTAATAATTACTATATTGTCCAAAATACATTAGAAAAAACGAAATTAAAGAATATAGATGAACACCAAAGTTATTTACTTTTAAAAATGAAGTATGAAATCACAGTACAAACATAAAACCTCATTTTATAAATACCTGTAAAAGAAATTCATAAAAAGAGTAACGGTACTATTAATGGAACTTGTATATTATATTATGACATAAAAGTTTTTATCTTCAGAAAGAATGTATATTTCAATAAAGTAAAGCTAGATTGCCAAAATCGCCCACTGTGCGCCGGGGCGTATTCGGTAGCGGCCGTTTAGAGCCAGTAAAATAATAACGACTGGGGTAACGCACCATGCGTCTAAGTCACCCCTCCCGTACCAATGGTTCTCTTTTACGGCTGAAAATTACGGCCGCGCTACCCCTCGCGCGTTTATGGCCCTCGACGTCGTGCCATCGCCGCGTTGACGTCGTGGTCAACCTGGAATCGTTCCGGGACATTTTTCGTCAGGCATTCTTTTTATAGCGGGCAACATTCTACTAAGTATAATTTCGTGTTCCCGGCGCGTCGTCCCTCGGTTCGACGACTTTGTAATTTATGCCACGAGCCGGAGGGGGAAGCTTTGACGAGTGCGTGCGAGGAAAACCGTATCCCGCGTTAAATAAAATAAAACTAGAAACCGACACTGGTGCCTGGATCCCCCTGAAAAAGTATTTTCGACGAGTCTTCTTCTGGGATCTAACACGAGGCAGACGATCTTTAAAACGAAGGGAAGTCGAGTTGCTGCTTATTTAAATTAATCAACCCTCTGCAATAGGGATAGGTGTTCTAATATGGAATATTTTTTAATATAATATTATGAATCTATAAGAAATTTCATGCTCTTTTGACTAGTAGTGCTCGTAATATGGAATACTAGAATGCACTTGCATTCAGAATGAAGTAGATATAATATTGTATAATAGTTGTACACTGATTTTTTGTAAGACACCGTTCTAAAATCATGATGCATGGCGATAGTAGGAAAAATGTGAATACTAGGTGTGCGACTTCAGAGTCACGCTGGGATTATCAAGGGTTGGGGTCTGAGTCACCTTTGACGTATCTTACAGGAAATCTAAACCACTATTCCCCAAAGTGGGTGAGCGACATCCAGGGCGCGTCTTTCGCAATCCAAAGTGCATGAGTATCTCTCCCTCTGGTGATTAAATACGTTTAATTTCTCTTTACTACTCTAGAAGCATTTGGAAATAAGTCAATAGTTGAATAATTCTACTAAATTGACGAATGCGTGTAGACAGTATCCGAAATTAATAGGTTTCGAGTAATAAACCGTGCTAGGCGCGGACGGCGCCATTAAATTGGGCCGCCCCGCGGAAAATGCAAATAAGACGGAGCCCAGGGTCATTAAATTATCGTTCCAGGACGCGCGTTTCACGTCGAAATTGAAGGGGCCCAACGTCTGGCGCCTCCGGTATGAATCACGATCGTAAAGGTCCCGGAATTCGGGGGCGTTCGATCGAAAGGCTCCGTCGGTTTTCCTAAAACTCAAGTTCCCGTCGCGAGCCACCCCCCTTAAACACGATGTTCGCGCGTCGAGAGGTATTCGTCGAGGATCGGCGCAAAAAATTGACGCCGAAGGCATCCCCGATCTCGATCGCGCGAGCTTTTAATACGAGATAATTGGAAAAGTTTCGTCGAGACCCCCACCCCCTTTCCACCCACTGTTCCGTGGCGCGCTGATCCCCTCCTTGCCAGAAAAAAACCTCAGCTTACGAAACTGAGTCCCCCGGAATGCGTGTCTGATCCGAGCAAGTTCTCGAGTTGATTTTTCTTCGCCACCCTCCCCCCCGCTCGCCCTTTTTCCCTCTTTTGGTCCACGTTCGTCTCTGTCCCTGTTTCCGCGCGTTTCGTGCATCCTCGGCGACCGCGAGCTGCCAAGATTTCCCGTGTGTTTTCGCCGCACTCGTTTCCACACGCGCTCCCACACACACACGCCCCACTTCGGGCCAGGCTTTAATCTACGCGATGCTACGTGAGGTGTTTGCGGTCGAGCCACCCCCTTGCTCGTTCCTCCTACGTAAAAGGGACCCCGTGAACCTTTCGTCCGCTCCTTCCTCTCGATCTTCCCGCGATGTTCCACGTCCCTGGAAGCTGCTACACCCGTGGAAACCTCGTAGACGTTCCACCGGAACTCTTTTCCCTTCGGTTTTCCCTTTTCGTGCTCAAAGCCTCGCGGCCTCGAACGCTGGTTGACGAACCAGTATTTCCCACGAGGGAGCGAACTTAATAAAATTGCTACAACGCGACGAGGTCACCGGCCATCGTTCTTTTTATGGGCCGGAATTTTTAAATTGGCAGGAACCGTCAGCAGTGGCAAAGTTTACCGCGAGCCATTCGCGAGTTTCGTCAATTATTCGTCTTGTTCGTACGAGTGTGTATACGGTGTGTGTTTTAATTAATTAAAATTGATGGGTTATTCTTTTCGGAGAATGTACAGAGTCGATATAGGGGATGTTTATCTAGAGCGAATCGTGAGTTTCGAACAATTTTGTGCAAGTACGTCGCCCCTAAAATGAGCCAATTATTGTGTAATAAATGTCACATGTCCTGTGGAATAATACATGTCCTCGAGAGATAGCAACGCGGGTCGATAAATATATCTATCTGTGTACCAATATATTTATAGAATTAACCGCATATCGCGGGGGTGGAATCTCCGAACGATCGCGTAGACTCGACGGTCGAGTATAGTTCGTTCGAGGAACGCGATAATTCGACGGAGAAAGTAGCGAGCAAACTGGCCGTTCGTTTGTAATTAGCCGGAACGACCGAGGAGATTTTAATATTTGCCCCTGTGCTGCGAGCGAGGAGGGTGGGAGGGGATGTAAAAAGCACGACGGCCGACTCGCGCCGCCCCCGGGGCGGTTTGCATTTTGTTCGCCGCGGTTCGTCTACTTTAAAAGGAAAGCCTAGAAAGCCGACAGTTTGTAAGAAAAAAAGAAACGTCCGTTTGAAAGAGGGATTTAGAAAGATACAGCGACAGAGAGTGTGCCGGGAGAGATCGGGTGGCTTGAAATTTGCTACCCCCTTGTTCGCGGACCTGCAACCCCAAAAAAGTGCTACTGTGACCAATGACGCCTAACTTGGCCACTGTGGGGAAAGGGTTTGATTCCATCGTAGCTCCTACTAATACATTCTTAACCCTTAAGTGGACTCTTGATCTCAACCGAATATTGCTTTACTTAATGTTCACTTTTACCAAATTTATAAATGGAAATCAACGTTCCTTCAAAGGATTTACATGGGGGATTACATAAATTTTGTCCATCCACCATTAAACTTAACGATTTTGAAGATTTGGACCACCTCGGACAACAAGTAAATACAAGATTATTTTCTAAGGAGAAGAATCTTTGATTGTGTGAGAAGATAGAAAGAGGACACAGAAAGAGAGACGTAATGGGTTGAAATTTGGTGTTTCCTCGTTCGCGGAGGACGCGTGCCGTGCAAGAGGGATCTGTATACCCAGAAGGATCAAACGTGATCCTGGCCAGGCAGACCTAAGCGCGCAAGGCCGGTCCTATCTACCAGTTTCAGAAGTTCCAGCCTTCTGATCCTACGGGGACGCAATTTCGTGAGGATAATTTAAAAATCGCTGGATTAACCCGTAAGCCTGCTCGTATATTGGCTTATCCTGGCCGGCGGCGGTGTCAGCTCAAGCTCGCTGGTCTATATTAAACGCCGCGCGATAATAATGGCCAATAACGATCGTTTTATACTCGACGATTCGTTTGATCGCGATAAAAGGCCGCGCAAAAACCGACGGTCGGTTTTCCGCCGGCTAATTATTCCGTCGCGGATATAAATTGGAATTTTACCCTGCACCGATGGGCTCGCGTAAAAATCTCTGCCCCGCCGTCTGGCTCTCGCCCTTTACTCCCGACGCTCTTCTCGTCGACGATCCCTGAAATCGAGCACGTACGAAACCACCGCCGGAGGGAAATTCCTCGCGTTCCCGCCGCGAGATAACTCGCGTACGAGCACCGAATCGCGCCGAACGGTGTCCTACACGTCCGGAGAAAAATCGGTCAGCTATTGGGCGAGCAGGACCTGGAATAACGATGCATCGACTCCGTGGAAACGCCACGAAACAACCTCACGATGCTCCGAATATTTTGTAATCTCTTTAATAGCCGGATGAAGGGCTCTAGCGTGAACTGGGAGTCGCTATAAATCATTATAAATAATTCTACGACCCCTTATATATATTATTAGAGCTTCGATCCCATCGTCGAATCTTACCAAAGGTAAAATATAATTTGATTTATGGAGTATCGATAAAAAGTCGTATCGAGTAATTGATTCACCTATGCTAATTCCGAAGCGCGAACGGACCGATAATGTCGAGGCGTTTATCTTTTCTCCGAGTAAAAAGGAACGGTGTGGCGGTCCATAGATCTCCGTGACGCGGCTGGCAAGAACTCCCGATGTCAAAGATTCATCGTTCGTAGGTCACGGTCGATTCCGCGTGCACGTCGGGTCGCGCGATCTCGCCGTAGCGACCGCGAAAGAACGAGGGCATAACTTACGCCCGAAAGAGGATCATAAATCCCGACATCGGCAGCGGCGGGCCGTGAATCACGATTTTTGACCATCCGCTGACCGCGATATACGTATTCCTGGATCCAGTGCCACGTACAGGCACCGGAGGATCCCCTTAAGTCCTTTTTACGACGCGCATCTGTCTCGATCCGCGACTCCGAGCGTTCGCCAGACCGGAGAGACCCGGAACAAGACCTCGACGACGACCTTTATCGACGGAATCTCTTCGCGAAATAAATGTCCTGCCTCTTCTCGCGAGACGCGCCTCGCGTTTTCAAAACCGGAACGGAGGATATCGTCGCTTAATTCGAGAGATCGCGGGATCGTTCCCCAAGACCCCCACGAAACGAACCGTCGCGTCGGGGATAGTAATCGGCCGTCGTTAGGGCGTCCGCACAATGCGTGCCAGGACGCGATTCCACGATACCACCCCCATTGTCTATCGTAGCCCTCCCCTGTCTCGATCCTGCGAGCCTCGTCCGTGACGATTGACTGCGGTTTAACCTCGGCGGTTTAGCACGCTCAAACGAGCCCGTTGTCGAACCCTCCGCCATCTCGCATCGACTCGGCTCCATCGACGACACGCATGTCTCCTGATATCCGCAAGCAATTATAAGACGCTCCGACGAAATGATCATCGTCGATAGGGCTAACGTCCCTCTGGCAGGGTCACCGAATTTTCAGCGAAAGTCTCGTCTGGGTACCGAATTTCCAACAACAACGTGTAAATCGTGTTCCATTTGGTTATTCCGTGGATGGCCCATACGACTGTTTCAGGTCATAACTTCGTTATAAATGCATTCATGAAAAAATACCAAAGGGGAAAGGTAAACGAAGAACACCAGATTTGCAGGACCTTGGATTTTTTTCTAATTCAACAGTGCATGTGCAACTAAGAATTGTATCCTTTCTACTGTCCATTCTATCTAAAGAATTATTAGGTTTCGAGATATTTTCAAGAATTATTTAGCGAAAATTTAGACCTATTGGTTCGGTAATTGAGGCGCGCCAGCCATTAACGAGCTACCTAAACCTAATATTTGAAACAAGCGTCGATATACCGAGCCCCCCCTCAGTTAGATTGCGCAACGTTTCGTCAGGGAATCACCATAATCCGAAACGAAGCAAACAGAGAAGGAAAATGGCGGAACAGCTCGGCGGTGCGTCGCGCAAAGGTTACGGCTAATTAGAGGTTGACAGTCGCGAACCGACAGAAGCATATTCCGTTATCTCCGAAAGGCGATACGAATGTAAATTAGACTCGTCACGTAGGTGTCTCTCAAGCAGAACGACGACGGGTCGTCGACTCGCGATTCGCGCGTTCAACGCTTCGAGAGGTCTGTTCGTGCGAAACTGCGGAATGTAAATTCGTTCGTGACTTGCCGCCGTTCGGGATATTAGAGCGGAAGGGTTGGGCGAAACCGTCGGTTGACGTTTGACAGGGACGAGAAGTAAAAAGTCGCGGAAGAAACCAGGGAAATATATTGCGCGCGTGGTTCGAGCACTTTTTCGCGTGGCGGGACACAAACAGAGAGAAAAAGCATCCGGGAATATTGTATACACCGACGAATATCCCAGCCAGAGTCCTCGCTAATATCTCTCGAACGACGCTGAAACAAATTTCGGGCACCAGTTCCCTTCGCCCCCGCGATTTAATAAACGAAAAATTCTTTCTATATTTAAATTTTCCAGCGGAGGTTACGATAAAACCTCGATCGTTTTGCGAGATTTTTCTTCGAATTATCGTATGACACAGTCTGGTGGGATTAGGGTTAACAACAGTGACCTTTGCACCTATGAAAATCTTGGAAATTTTACCAGAATCAAATCGATCTCGCTTACAATTCGCCAAATATATAATAAGAGAATCTTACGGAACCCCCTCCATGGATTCTCCTTCGTTCGATCGAGAACCCTCGTTATTTTACATATTGTTTCAATACACGGCTGGGCTCCGGTGTGTTTGCGATACGTGGGTATAGCTTTCTCGACGGACTCCGCGGGACTTTTCGACGCAGTGGGGGTCGATTTCGACGCGGAAGGAATATAAATGCAGCTATTAAAGACGTTTTCGCAACGACGCTCCCGAGAGGCGTACCCGCGCCGGCACGCGAATAGCAAATGATCCGGAGAAACGAGAAAATCGCGGCGACATCTTGCAACGGGGAACGAGATCCTGTACGCGGGAGAACCGAGTACGATTTCCATGCGAAATCGAGAACATGATCGCTTGTCCTTGGTTCCTTCTCGAAATTCACGTCGATAACGTGCTCGGCTTTCAGTGCCGCCAACGATACTACGCTTTGGTTCTTTGTCTGCCCTAGACATCTATATACAAATTTATGCTTTCAGATTGCCCGTGAAAGCCACGAAAAGTGCCATTTTCTGGTAATCGATCGACGAAAATGAACAGAGTGAACTTCAATGTGGTATAACTCCTCGATCAAAGCGTATTAAAAGTACATAAATTTTAAACGCGTGTAGTTTCGAAACCACTCGCGATTTATTCACAATTGATCCGGCATTAGAAGCGGGGAAGCTTCTCCTTTGAAATGGCTTTTGGTTTATGACGATCCGACTTTCCGTTTTGGAGATATCGTCGTGTAAAGTTAAGTGTAATTTTAAAAATTCGACTATGTCTCGCTGTCCGCCTTACGAAAGCCTATTAACGCGTATTAAAAATAGTTAAACTTTGGACGAGTGTAGTTCCGAAACTACTAGTGTTTTATCCATTATTAAAGTACTGTTGGGAGCGGGAAGGCTTCCCCTTTAAAATGGTTTTTGGTTTTTGTTGATACGACTTGCCGTTTCGGAGATATCGTAATTTATGTAAAAGGTAATTTTTTTAATTTGGACTATCTCTGTCTTCGTCTGACGCGTCGCGCCGGACCTCTCGCTCGCACGTGAAACGTGACTCTCGTGACCTAGTTTCGGCGGCGTAGTATTTCCAAGAATTTACTACGCACTGTTTACTATCTACGCGCGCGAGATGAATGAACTCGCGCGAGCGCATAACAAAAACGTAAACAAACCCTATCTCCGTAACTAGCCACCGCATCGACTTGAAACTAAAATCGCTATATCTCGGGAACTAATAAAGCTATCGACTCGTACAAACGCTCATTTTAAAGGGCATTTCATCCCCTATCCGATGACTACAAAAACTACCACATTTTACGCTGTCTTCTATGTTTATTTTGCAATTTACTTTGACGTTACATACTAAAAGACGTTTCAGCAATTCCTATTGATCATACGACTTGTCTACGATAAAACTGCATTATAAATTGTTCATTTAATTGTTCATATATTTAAATTCTATGAAAAAAGAAAGGCTGGTCAGTTGATCGGTCTAGGTATACATAAAGTGTTTCTAGGTTTAGTATTAATATTTTTCTGCAAAGATTGAAGTTTGTATCGAATAGTTGAATAAAAATTGTGGACTTCCCATTTATAGAAAGAAAGCTAGAGCGTTTTCTACGACCTCGACTGCCTCTGATATAATTTCTTCTTGCTTTAATACTAATTTTTCCAGGATTTGGGAGATTCTCGACCGACCCGGTGCACCGTTCGGATATCGAACATCGATCGCAAGCCACGAGACGTCGGCGAGGGTCCGTGAGCAACTTTTCTACTCGGACTTGCCCAACAACCGGCACCCAGAGCATTCGTTCTCCATTTTCATCGGAAAGAGTCCTCTCTCCTGTTCTCGAACTTCCCGAACCGGCGTTCGCGGTAGCGCAGCCTGGCTTAGTCTACTTTCGAGTTAGCCCCGGCTTCGGGAGGACCCGGGGAAAACACGGGGGCGAACCCGCAACTCCTCCTTTCCAGTACCTTCCAACGAAGACATCGGAAATCCGAAGCGAATCTCGACTCTCTGGCAACTATTCTCCAAGGAATAGCCGACGATGACCAGCGTCGGTCCACTCGTACGCTTTTGGAGAACACCCCACGGCGAAACGTCGTCCACACCTTCCGCGACGGCTTCAAATTTCTATGGAATGTCTCAGACACCCGGTGGCTGATTAAGGACACCGTTTAAGCTCAAGGACCCGCTTCCTGCCATCTACCTACCACGGGTCAACCCCTGTACTATTTTACCTAAAATACTAGGCGCCAAGATATTCACTGGCACACTGATTCAGTCAACAATTTTTAAAATTGCTTGCCTTATATCGAGCAAGTTGCTGTAACCTTCTGTCCCGAATTTAGCAATTTACAGTACGAAATATAATGTCTTGTAAAATACACAGTGCAACGTATCTAAAGCGATATACCAGAGACCGTTCTTTTACGAAAGGCACAGAACACGCGTGCAATAATATACAGAATCGTTTGTGAGGCTCGGCTCGGATCACTGGCCGAATCCGAGCGGGCTAATTAGCAGTAGACTCCGGAGACGTCGCGACGAGGATGGAGCAATTTCCCATCGTCTTGGGCCCGGCGTACGCCGCGGCGAAATTCAATCTGAGCCGGAAGGCCGTCCGGGAAATAATTAGCACGGCGAGCGCGTCCCTTTAAGGTTCCTGATCCAGGGGGATCGTGGACGGTAATCCCCCAAATATGAATATAATTTGCTGGCAAAGAGGGAGATACCGGTCGGACAGGAAGCGCGGAGGAAAAGCCGTCAGAGCAGTCGGCCCGTGGATCAACCGCCGGCGTAATTATGTTTCGTTCGCTGACAACCTGTCACCGATAATGAATATCAAAACGCCCGGGTCCGCTTACCGTTTTTTTCTTTTTTCTACCCCGTACATCCCCCGCCACGCGACGACTACCATCTGCCTCCGGTGAAAAGCTCTCTCGCGGGCTCCGAACCTGGACGCAGGTGGCTCTCGCGGTAAAATATTTTTCCGTCGAGCCTCGCGCTTCGACGCCCTGCGTTCAGCCGCGCTCCGGGGGATCATTTTAATGCGTCACGCGTCGCCACTCCACGCGTCAATGCGTCCAGCCGCAACGCGGAATTTTCCACCCACCTCCCCCCACACGTCCCGCTCTCGCGAGACTTCATTGTGCGATCGTCGTCGGCCGTGCACGTCTTAATTGCGAAAAAACGTTTCGCGTAATCCGTTGATCGTTAATTATTCGGCTCGCTGTAACCGTTAACGTTTCCGCGACCGCGGACCAAGGCGTATCTTTTGTTTATTCCCGCGTATTGTTTCAATTTTCGCTCGTTAAACGCGCGCGACGTGCAACCTATTCCATTTACGGCTGCACGTGCCTTCTACGACAAATCAATGCCCGCGGTTTGATATCAGCGCGGACCGAGGAAAAAATCACCGTTACTGTATTCTAACGAAAGTGTTTGTCAATAAAGGTGGAATTATGAGACCAGAAGACCAGTGTCATCCCTCTAATAATCTTTTGAAAATCGCTAGAAATATTCCCTTGTGTTGGATTTCCTAACCGTCTCACGTCGTTACAAAAATCATCTCCAGCGACGATTGTATATGTCTGGAGTTTTGGCCATGGGTTCTACGAACTCATGGTGTTTATTATAGAAAGATAAGAGTTCTTCTGCGGGTGAAGTCACAGTCTTGTAAAAGATCTCTTAGATGTACCTTTTACGTATCATTTAATAAAAAGTACATTCTGCCACTAATTATTGTCGTTTCATTCGAATCACACGTCACATAGCCCTACCTTTTCCAATACCTTGCAAGAGTTCTGACGTAAAAAAAAGAAATTTCCATCGAAGGAGGAGACCAGCTCTGGGTGTTTCTTGCCGCGGCAAGGGTTGCTCGAGTACGCAGGTGGAAGTTGTCTGGGTATATTGGCAGCCCGAGGAGATTAACACGATTCCGAGAGGGCGTGGATCACGAACAGCCCCCGGGTGGCCGTGTCGAATTTTGTCAGCCGGTGGAAGGGTGTCGTCTGCGGTGTCGAGGCATGAATATCGCGAGCGAAACGACGCACTGATTGTGCGCGAGACAGCACGGTACGAAGTATGATACCCGGTATTTCGTAGCCCGGCCCGCTAATGGGCCCGAATAGTTGGGATATTTTTGGCGGTAAGTGCGCTACCTCCGTCCCTGTGTTCCCCCGGCGGCTGAATAGGTGCTAGGCCACAGATTCTTAGCCGGATCGGGCAACCCCTTGGCCGCATTCTCGATGCACCCCTCGAAAATGCCGTCTTCTGCGAAACCAGAAGCTGAAGAGTCGGAATAAACCCGTCGAGCGTGTATTGTGCTGCCCCCCGTCCCGCGTCTATTCTACCGTGTATAACCGTGAGCTTAAGCGGTGTCTTGCATATATTATTGCCAAGGGTGGCGCGGCTTCCTGAAATCACGAATACCCGGCGCAGGGCTGGATAAAACGGGGCGAAACCAACCCCGCTGCTTGAGAAACGTACGCTCGTAATATAATACGAAACGTACGCTGTTAATATAAACGCCTACTCCGTCGTTTGGGGACGGTGATACCGATCATCCCCAAACACGGCACGACACTTTTGCCTACAGAGGAATCGCGGAGAACATCCGAGATGGCCAACGCGGATCCATCTCGAACGATTAATCTCGTCCCAATAATATTTGTCTCCGGCAGGGTGTGGCTGCCGCGATGCTCTTTATCGTCCCTCGGTGATTTCGTTTCCGCGTTTCCCTCTGGTTTTTTTCGCCCCTTCCTCCTCCCGTGTCTCTTATAGACGCAGGATTCGCCGTCGAAGGGGGGCAGAGGGGGGTGAACCGAATCCCAAGCCACGAAAACCGAAATTGCCTGTTCGACGAGAAGTCAGAAGCAGCCCGATGCTCAAAAACCCATTATCCGAGCATTATCATCTTTAATTTGTTTTCGCGCCGGATTATCTTAGGGGATTAGTCCGTCTCCTTTTCCCTTCGCTCTTCTTTTCGCTTCTCGCGCGGCTGATCTCTCGATCTCCGTCTCTCCCCCTCCCAACCCACCCCCGCGAACCTGGCCGTCGCTCGACCTGCGATTCACCGACAGAAGCCGGCAATTACAGAAACGTCGGAATTGGAAGGAAGAACAGTATCTTCCTCTGCAATCGATGCTCGACTCGCCTCTTAATAGCTCATCGAACAGATTCCGCTCCCCGTGAATCTGACGGGGCGGTCGCTGCAATTATCATTGGCTTTGGATTAATCGAATTCCGGGTAGGAACGTCGTCTCAAAACCGTTTTCGCCTTGACAGGGATGCTCGAGACGTTCTTTGTTAAGTTGTCTGGCGTACGTTGCGCGTTATACCCGTATTATCTTACGCTCGCCGTTTTCTCGAGGATGCCAGCAACGCCTTCGATTCTCTTCTCACGGTTGCAGACAAGACAAAGGGAAAGATATTCAGCGCGGCGGTCTTTTTACACGAAAATTAACGAAGTCGACGGAGATACGACGAATCGTTCGAATCTATTTTACTCCCTAACGAGCTCAATTGATTTCTCGTCACGAAAAGTTCGCGATGACCTATTTTAATATATTTAAAAATACAGGGGTGGATTATAGGAGAGTAAACAATCAATTGTTTTGTACCGTATTAAAGAGAATTTGAAAAAGTAAACCATTATTTCGATCTTCGTATACATATGTGAAGCATCGAGGGGTTGATTTTCGAAATAAAAGGGTGTTTAATTTGCCACCTTTCCCAGACATGGAATGCTAACGCCACCTTGAGCGCCAACGCTGAAAATGGTGGAAGTCCAACGCAGACGATAACAGTAGGGAACTGCAGCGGTGCAATCGATCTACGTACCGGGTAGCTCCGAAACGCGGCCCGCCTGCGTAGCCAACGTGTACCCCGAAAACGTAAAAAAAAGGATATTCGACAGGGCGATTAGAGCGTGAAAATTACGTTCGCGGGCGCGAAAGGTGATCCTTTTTGGGGGCGCGTCGTTATTTTCACTCGATTACAGCCGCTTTTAGCCGGTGAAATTGGGATAAAAGACTGGACGACCGGGCGTCTGCGATCCCGGGAACGAGAAAAAAATGCCGTCTCGTTAAATACACCGGTTCGCTAGTGCTTTCCAGCCGACGGAAAAATGCATTTCAATTATCGGCTCGCGCGTCGGGGCCGTGCACGCACGCTATGGCAATTTCGGGCACAACCACGGGCTACGTCGGCAAATTTGCTCCGGCCACTCACCCGAAAAGCCAACCGCGATACCGTAATTAAATTCCGAACGACTCTACCGGATCCGTGAAAAACCTTCCAACGCAAAAAGATCCAAAGGATCGATGAAGACGGGAGACTCGTTTCGAGAAACGCGTATTCGAATCGTTTCCACGAACGAGGCTGCTCGACTTTGCCAAACTGGGTCGCTAGATAAGCTAATAACCACAAATACGGCGAAGCCTCCATTATTGAACCTCCGTATTCAAACGTTCTACCAGTCGATCGTTATGCTATTCAAACCTGTTGTTATCTAAGTGGGGCAACTCCTCAAATGTAGCGGGTACTACGAAAAAAATCGATGGTAACGCAGCGAAGTTTAATTGTAAATTAAACAAAAAATATTGTTATGGTCAACGCGCGAAGGAGCGTTGTTCTGGAGAATCCACGTTACGTCTCTATGGGGTCGGGGTATCCACATATTTGGACATTAGCCGTTTAATTGGCTGTTCGAGAGCCGGGCGTACGGGTTAATCGATGATACGAGCGTTCATTAAATCAGCTGCCATTTCAGGAAGTAATTTTTTCCGGGCGATCACGGTCGTCCTTTTTTCCACGGGAATTTACGTACACGCGATGAAACAGGCGCGCGCGGTGGAAGGAGAGAAAGCGAAGTGTGATTAAATTGAAATATTCGGTGAAAAATTCTCGCTTCGGAATTCGATGGAGCGAGATTAGCGGTAGTAATTTATCGTCGTTTAATTATCAACAAAAAATCGCCTCGAGCCCCCCCCCGTCGAAAGGGGGTGGGGAAGGGGTAGAAGCGCGTGCGGCTAGTCCCGTGCACGCAGCCGGCGAGGGTGTATCGAGAGGGCGGCGAAACCGGATTTAATTTTAATCTCTGATGCTTTTAGCGCATGAGACGATTTTTCAAAGTCCACGACCTTCCTTCCTTCCCTTGCCTCTGTCACGCCGCGGCCTCATAATTCTCCGGCGATGTATTAATGTCGTGTTAGCAAGCAATATGACAATGGTGAATGGTCGCGTTCGCAAGTGTGGCGACGCGTGCTCGGTGCATGCACTAACCACGATCCAGCATGCCTGCAACGACGATGACACACACCCTCGCAATGGGGTGGAAACATTATCGTTGACGGAAGTTCCGGCCAAGGAAATATCCACGAAGACGCGAGACGAACTCCCTGCCCTTAATGGACGACTATCTCGATTCTGGGGAGAAAGAAACCGTTCTGTTCCTCTTAACAACACTTTACTAAACGTCGGAATACTAAGGGAGGTGAACTAGCAACAATGCAATAGACTATTCGTAGACTAAACTTTGAGTAACTATCAAAATCAGAATCTGAGTCTGGGGGCATACGCTGGATATATGAGTAGGGTTGGTAAAGGGTGAGACAGAGAGTGAGCTTCCAAAATGAATTAGGATAAACGATGAATTGCACTCGAGATCTCGAATTCGAAACGAAAGCTTCTAAATTTATCGTTTGTCAAAAGGTTAGCAAAATTAACCCTGTCGTTCACAGTAGTCCGAAAGATAGGTACTTTCCACCAGCAATTATATTTTGTAATCGATTTCTAAGAGTGCGATAATTCTGAATATCCTGCGAGGCTCGTCGAAGCCAACAGGCGCACGTGAAGTCCACCATAAATTACTCTGTCGTCTACGTTTGTCGTTCTCTGGGAATATTAAACACCGTGGCCGGTGAAAATAAATTAGAAACTTTGTTTCCGTTCGAGCGTACGGGCCCCCTGGAAATCTATCCGTTGGGGGTCCGTGGACCACAGGTCAGGAATCCCAGACTCAAAAGAACACTAAATTTCTCCGGCCACATGCTGTACAAGGTGTTCGACGTAACATTGTCGCCCATTAATATCTCCTCTGTTTCCACGATTACACGTAGAAAGGGTTTCCCCGTGTACAGCGTTCCTGGTCACACCTTGGGTCCCTCCTTTCGGTAATGACGCGTCGAACGATCGTTCTCGGGTCGATACACGGTTTTTTCCACGTCCGAGCCGTGGGAGAGGACGCGTCTAGAAACGATCGGCCGTAAATTCGGCAAGTTTACAGCGGTCGATTCGTTCCAGATCGTAAGGAGCGGCTCTCGGGTCGCCGGAATGGAGACAAAGAACTAATTCTCGAGCTACCAACCATCGGTTCCGCGTGTCGCGAGATATATCGAGCGTGTTCGTTCCGTTTGACCTAGTGGCGGCTCCTTGCTCCTGAAAGGGTCTCGCCGCGTAGGAGGAGCTGCTCGACGAACGACGAAAGGGCCACGGGACCGTTGTACCGAGCACGCACGGAACCGCCACACGCACCGAACTACGCACGAACGCACGCGGCCACCGCACACGCACCCCGGTGATCCATAATATTGTCAACTCGACGCGCGGGGGCAATCTCCATCTCAGATAAAGGCCAACGACCGATCAAACACCCACCCTCGACGCGATTCGGGCCTGAATTTGCCAACCCATCGAAACCTTGGCCAAAGAACATTTCTAACCCCTAACCCCTTTAAAACTAAATAAAAAGCAGTCTATTTTGGGTGCTTGCCATTCTTCTGCAAGGGAATCTTGGTTGAGAGGAGAGGGACAGAGATCTATAGGGTCAGTTGCCTTAATATAAAATGTTTCACTTGCTTAAATATTATGAGAAAATTATTACGAGGACGTGTTTGCTTTGTTTACCGATGTCCCCATTTTCCATATTAGACTCACAATTAAGAACTCTCGGGTGGATCGACCGAAAACTCCGCTCCGTGTTTACGCGCCAAAACGCTATACCTTTATCACCGGATTTTTTTTCCAATCCGATCCTAATATCGAAATGGCATCTGGTGCTTGGACGGCGCGACAAATGGGAGCCTGAAACCGAACGCAAAACTCGAAATACAGAGATGCGACAGGAAATTCCGCTTTTGAAATCCGTACGAGGGAAAAAGATCAGTTATAGAGATTACTGGCACTCGAACCGGCAACCTTTCGTTGGCGCTCTATCGATCGGATCTATCCAGGCCATTTTCAACTTTCTTTCTCCCCGATTCTAATATCGAAATGGCTCCCAGCGAACGTTATAAAGTATCGAGACGAATCTGTAAAACGACGCCCGGGATGGCTAGCGCGCGAAATATACTCGCCGCTGAAAGGACAAGCCCAAACGACATTTCGTGACATCGAGTAATTACTACATTGACCCCGAATCGCCCGGCAGAAAATGTATTTACGATCGTTGAAAGATGGAAACGACAAACTCGTTGCTTCCATTACGTCGTCCCTTCGAATTGTGTCAAATCAATTTCACACAAATGTTCCTGATAAGCCGACGACGGATCGTTGATGTAATTTTAACTCGGGAATAAATTAGTACTGGAATTAAACAACGAGTGGCTAAAAATTACTCCGCCAGTTTTGCCGCAATTTTATTAAGTTTTCGATAAGACGCGTTATGCGGGGTATGCCAAACACGTAGCTTGATTTATTAGATTTCGTGACTTGCTCGAAAGTATATTTTATACTTTGTTGCATACTATCGCTTCTCCTAAATGTTGCGATAAAATAATACGTACGAGAGCACGTTAAAGGAAAGTTGATTTCCATTTATCAATTTGATAAGGATCAACATTAAGTAAAACAATTCAGTTGAGATTGAGAGTTGACTCGAGGGTTAAAGAAGAGATTCTTTGATCCAAGTCGAGGAAAACTCCGTTGAAAGGCGAAACAAAGTATATAGGTAGATTAAATTGGAGCCTGTCGTTGAGCTCGCGAAGTCGCGCGGTCCCCGGTAAAGTGGCGAGACGAAAAACGAGAAACGCGAACAATACGAATGGGACTGGTAATTCTGTATCGACGGGCAGATAAATCGCGGAACGCCCGTAGAGCCCCCGTCGTCGTAATTAACGTCGTCGAGGTCGGCGTTAACGTCGAGACACGGGCGAAATCTTGGATACTAGACGGCAGCGATTCCGCGCGGAATACGGTGCATATGAATCGCGCGAGCGATTCGTACAGCGAGAACGCGAATTCCACATACCTCGAGACGCTAGAATGCAAATAAGGCGCCGCCTGTCCCCCGACGATAATTACCGAGCGCGTAACTACACACGGAATTATGCGTTCTCGATTGCAACCGAGTACTCCTTGTCGTCTCGTGTCGCGTACTCCGCCGATTCGACAATATCAACCCATAGAAATCTGCACTCAAGAAACCGAACGCGACTCGTTTCGAGCCTGGACTTTCGTACAAATACAACAGCTTGTTAAACACTTCGAAATTATTGACTATCGAAGCTTCAGAAATCGAGAAATTTCATTTGAAATCTTTAAATCGGTTTCATACCGTGTGAAGATAATTTTAACTTTGAGAGGAGCTGAACGAGTTTTGCAGAATTCTACCGCTCCAAGGAACGTTGACCTACAGATCTACTTCCGTACACTTTGAAGATTATCTAATTGCATAGCACTGATAGAAAACACTCCCTGCACCGTGGTCCAATTAGAGTTTGCAGATTGCAAACATAAGTTGGTACTGCAAAAACAAGGAGGAACGTTATCGACAGCGGAGTCTACGAAAGCGATTCTAACTCTTGGAGGGCACTCCTAAGGAAAGCTTTTACGCTCGAAGCGTTTCGATAAAATCTGCTTTGCGGCGAAGACAATGCGACCGAGCAAAAATATCTGCATCTTTATCGTGGGACGAAAACTGCTTCCCTCGGAGTGTCCATCGAGAGTCAAAGAATGGTACTGGTTCTTTTCCCGCGAATTTATTAAAGATAAAGCAATGATTAATATCCCAACAACCAAAGCAATGATTAAATAAAATTCCTAAAGTATTTTGCCTGCCAGAAGGAATTTTCTACTTTCGTGTAGACCCTTTGGGATACTCGTAGATATCGTTAAAGGGCTCCCGATATCTCGATCGACTCGATTTCGTAGTTCCACGCAACACGGGGCAAGGCGTTTCCAGCGACGTCGAATCGTTGGTCCGCGAGGACGCAGGTAAGTCACGCTCGACCTGGAAAACGAGTAATCGGGCGAACGTAGCCGTCATTCACCGGGACGAATCGTGGCTGCAGGTTTTTTTCGTCGCTACGCTACACTGGTTGTCGTGACGCGCGGCAATATAATTACAATATTACACGATGCCGTGATAACGTCGTGCCACCGCAGCGACTGCGGCCCAGAAGGAAACGCGCCACGCGTTTTCACCGTGTTCACCTTTAATCCTTGACCCACCCCCCGTCCCTGTCCCTCGTCCTTCCGCCCCTTTTTCGCCGCCCCGTAATTAATCGTCCGCTCCACGCCGACGCCACCCGGACCGACCCGCTAGAACCATTAACTTTATTTACTCGCTTCACCCTCCAGATGTAAACAACGAGCTTGCTGCACTTTCCGATCCGCGACTACACTTGACCACGCGACGTGACCGCGCGGTCTAGTTCCGGAGTGCTAATCGGTTTAATTGCTCGTTACCTCGTGAATTCTCGAACGGAATCCCTTGATTCGTGGACTCGACGACGAAAATCACCCATTATTTCCTTCCACTACCCTCTCCACCCACCGACCACTCGATTGTTTATTTATTTATTTATTCACGGAATGAACCCTTGAATGCATAGTGTCTCCAAAATGAAACACTGTCTCTGATCACTGTCAAATTTCACAGATATGAGACTGCTCGCTTGTCGTCAAGCCTTATATATTAAACAAATCTATTCTTTTTCGTGACCGTTCCTTGTGCAAACAAATTTAAACGAAATTAACAAGTACACGTTTGAAAAATTATATTAGTTACGTTTCGAGGGAAACAAAAGACTGTAAAATTTCACCAGTGGGCTGAGAACGTGCGATCGTTTTATCCTCGGAGGCCGGGCGAAAATTGTGTGGCAAATTACGCGTCGGGCGTATTATCGAAAGTGCCCGACAGTCGATTCTCGACGAGGGGCGAAGCGCCACTCGAGGAATGCCGTTTTTAAATATTCCTAACCTTTCGCGCTCCCCCTGACCCTCGAAATCACGAACAAGCGGTTCGAGGATTTCGCCAGGGGGGCGGACGATTCGAAGAAGAATCGAAAGGCGCGTCCGGAATCGTCGGAAAGCCCGCTCGAGGGGTGGAAGCTGACATAACACTTATATCTTATTCCACCGCCGCAGAAAATGGATTTATCCCTGCCCTTCGATCCCCGTTGAATATGTGCGCGAATCCTCCGGCGTTATTTATTCTCCTTCATTGACATCGCAACGCGTTGTACTCCGTTTAATGTCCCCTGTATCGCGTATCAGGCTTCGATCCTCGCGGAAAGACTGCCTCACGAAACGTTGCGCGTGGATTCTCCGCCGACCCGGCTATTCGTCTTAAAGTTTTACTCGAAAAGATTACAGCGGGAGGCGCGCTTCTTAAAGAAATAATTGCTTTTCCATCTTCTTAGCCGCCATTCCTCGCTATTCTACGTTTTACCATTTATCTTCGAGATCCCCGGAGTTGCGAACGCATCGACCCCTCTGATTATGATAAACGCGGGGAGACTCGACTGCATAAAACGTTAGTTTATCCCGTAAGCTCGTGGCGAATTTTTTACCGCGCCTCCGAGCAATATTTCATACGTACCGTCGAATTTCGTTAAATATACACCTAGAAAAGAAAGTGAAACTACGCTGATGCAAAGTAGCGGGGCTATCCGGAAACTTTTCCATTTCCTTCGACATATTATCTTCGACGTGGAAGGCACTTACCACCCATCCTAATCGCGTGACGCGCCCCGTAGCTTTCGTCGAGAGTTTCGAAGCAACCATTCGAGGAATGCGTGCGTCAGAGTGGCCAACGCGACGTGATTTACAGTTTTCGAAAGCAACCGGAGGACCTGCCAGCCGTCGGAGATTAAATTCCCGTTCGGATAAGATCCTCGATCCGGCCGGAAACGCGTTTATCGAAACGAGGAGGTTTCAATTTCGATCTCGAGGACAGCGGTGACGGGCGCGGCGTACGCGGCGTCAGCGACGCAAGTTTTCTCGTTGTCGGTGCAGCTCCGCAAAGTGGATGCGGGTACTCGGCGCGAAGGCACTCTTGCGTGACTATCGAAATAACGACGAGAGTAATAGTAGTAGCGGCGCATAATGGCAATGGTAATAGTGGTAACGGCGACGGCACGTACGCCGACTGCCTCGTCCTGCTGGTACCGCGTGAGATTTCTAATTGGCGGATCGTCGGCTCTAATAGCGCCCGAGGGGCTGATACGTGCACGGGGATACCTCGATTCTTGATCTCCGATCGAGAAACGTTTACCTCGCTATCTCGCCGAGACACACGTCCGCTTAAATTGCCGGCCCGCGAAAGAGTGTAATCGACTATCGTGTCGGGGGTCTCCCGCTGCTATTTAACTCGCGCAATCTGATCGGTTTCCACTCGTGAAAGCGTGGTCAATATTCCAAATTCATAAACGCCTGGACAACGACAAACATTCGTCGCGTACGATCCCCCTAGTTATCAGCCTTTATAGCCATATGCTACGGATAATTATGAAATTTTAGCGATAATATTCGCGTCCCATCTCCTAGATGGGGACCAACGTGGCTTATCTGGCATAACCTCCGTTTGATAGTAGGTAATTAGTTTGAAGAGATTGTTCTTGAAACTTAACCCTTTGTCATCCTACATTTCTGCTTAAACGTGTGATTTTCCATGCGATGCAAAGATTGTTTCTCTTTTGACCCAAGCAACTAGTTGTTTTTAATTACCCAGAACCCCGAACGTCTCCGTGACCCTCGATCCCCTGGTTATCAGTCTAGTAAATTTCACGAAGCGTCGGAGGAATACTTCTTCCGACTTGTTCCTGGAAATTATCTGACCTCCCTGACCGGGACAGTTCACGGTCTCCGTTCGACCCTTCCGTATTTTCCCTCATCGGCGATCGTTAATCATCTCCGTTTCCCTTTATACGCGTCCGGCGATGAACGAACGCGGTCGAGAAACGTCTCGAAACGCCGTACGGTCGATCACTCGGGCTCAAGTTCCGCCATCTTCTTAGCCGCGAGAACCTCGTAAACCCACATGCTTCGATCTAATCGCGCGCTCATATTCCCCGGCTTTAAAAGCCTATCTGGCGATACGGAGGCGCATCTATTAAACGTTATCCAGCTATAACTGCGCCAAGGGTTGCCCCGAGGAACTATTTCACAAAGACTTTCTACGACGGGACTGCCATCGCGAGCGAACCGCATCCACCGAAACGCCGATAATGTCCTCTCGTAAACAGACCTCGGAAAATACCAACGAACACGATCCTCGAACTTCCTATCTATTTACGTTTTCCTCCTTCTCCTGGTTTCACTGGACAAAGTCATTGCCAAACGTAAAATTCTAATTTTTTTTCGACAAGTGTATTTATTTTTCGTTGATGTCAACGATGTGATACAGGCCTGTTTTCTACGAGGGTTTGGGTCTGCAAGACCTCTTAGAATACACAGTTTTAAATCTGTTCAGTTTTTAGAGACCATAATTATATTCTGGTTTATTTTACTATCGATGAATACGTGAACTCCACACACTTGTATTATAATGTTATTTAGTAACATTTTCTTAAAATTTCGAAGGTTTCTTAAGGTTGGTGCGCGAGCACCGAGCCAACAATGGAGCCGGAGATCTGTTCGTCGTTGGCCGAATTCGAGCACGGAGTCGACACACGTTTCAAAAGTCGCATTCCGTATTCAGTCGGGTAACGCCGCGTTCGAAGCTGTCTGTATATTGCCGGTCGTATCGAGAGTCGACATCTCGATGCGCGAGATACGTACCGCGCCGCGGGTCGAGGGGGGCGGAAACGAACGAACGAAACGCACGAAATATTTCCGCGTTTAATGGACCGTGCTCGAGTACAGTTCTTAACCTAACGATCCCGCGTCCTCTAAATTTCCTCGCAAACGCACCGCGCCGCATCCTCGTAAAAGGTACTTCCTCGGTCGCTGCCGCCCTCCGACCAGATTCGTCGCAAATTTATCACCCGCGTTATCGTTTTATGATACGCGATACCGGCGTCGAACGACGCACGAACGCCTCGCGGGCCCGTTACGAAGAAAAAGAATTCGATTCCTTACGTCGCGGTTTCCGGAAAACTCAAAACTTCCTCCAGGGGGGATATTTGGGAATTTTTTTTCTGGTATATGATATAAATTATCCATACGCGCGTTTACAAGCCATAAACGAAGTAGAAATAATTGGTCGTTACCGATGTCGGGAGAGAATTATTTTAATTATAAGGGCCGTTAAATTGTTGTTTTTGTCTACTGGCTCGGAAGGGCAGTTGTAAAGTTTATTGGAATCGGTTCCAATAACTTTTGCAACCGTTTTACCTGAGGCTACCTGGCCGGGCCCAGCCATACGTGCAGTCGGCGTTTCGGCCTGGAAGAGCTAAAAGAATAAAATCAAATTCTACGCATGACTCGAAGTTGGGTTGTAAAACAGCCTCGCTGAGCTATTTAATATTTCCACGAATTATTTATTTGTTCCATCGGGAGAGTCGACGAAAAGAAATAGAGGAAAAGGCGAGTACCGTTTTCTTGGCGACTGCAGAAAAACGGGAACACTTTCGAGCAGGCGACGATTCGATCTCGGAGGGGGTCGAACGAGACCGGAATGACAAATTATGTCCCGGTGACCCTAGTTTACCGTACTCATAGAAGTCGGATTAGACCACGTAATAGACAAGCGATCCATCAGGATACCGATCCGTTCCCAAACGCGATCTTAATACATCTGGCTATCGGCCAATGGCTTCTCTCTATCTTCTCCCGATCTTGCGACACCGGGAGATCTCGCATAAACGATTCTACCTGACCAGCATACTAATGCCGCGCTCGCGAGGAAGATTGACGGACAAACGCCCGGACAAAAGAACACCCACCCCCCTCCGTCGCTTCCTCACGAAGCATTAACGAGATTGGACGTGAAATATTATGGATTCGACGCCGGGGATTACTTCCTGGCGACTGTTTTCGTATTTTTCAGCGAGCGGACGTGAAACATCGTCTCCCCGCTGCGCGAGAGTGTAAAAATTGAACAACCCACGCGACTCGACCATAATTACGATCCTCGCGATCCTATCTTTTTATTTAAAGTATTAAACGCCAAGATATTCCTTCGAGCGTATCCTTTCACCCCGAAGGTGCGTGACGCAGAGCCATGGCGAATCTGCCAACTGGCAAATAGCCTAAGTCGTACTACTTGTCCCTTTCCTCGAATTAACGGGCTGCTTTTACCCATTGAGCGTCGAATTATTGCTCTTTCGAAATTAATGTTCGTGCCATGGAAGATATTTAAGAAATTATTGAGTCCTCCAAAGAAAAGATTAGTTTAAGGTCAGTTTGTAAAATTCAAAGTTGGAGTCGCATTGGAAATTGAATCGAGAGGAAGGGCGACGTTTGGTTAACGTCATCGCCTGGACCCTATAAACCGAGGGATGTAAAAGTATTGGTATTTAATAAAGACAAACGTTATTATGATGCAGATGGAGACCGTCGCGACACGGTTCTTTGTTTAAAAACCTTGGCAGACCTGACCGACAGACTTCGTCGTTCCCGTCTCCTCGGCTGACTTTTTCGTAGGGGCAATGCCCGGGGAGCGTTGATCGAGTGGTTAGGATGATGAATCGACTATCGAGTTGCGTAAAAAGTTACGGTGCACGAATTCTATGAGATCGGTCCTTCTATGCGTCGAGACGATTGACAAATCCTGCTTACGGGCTTTTCCTTCGCGTCCGGGCTTAAGGGCGGATTCCCATTAGAAACGTTAAAAAATCGATTCCGGTTTCTATCGTCGAAAACGTCTCTTGCAAGTTTCATGCCGATACGTGTACATAACTTCGTGCTCCTAAAATTTTAGCACGTTGACCGACCTCGAAATGGATCACAGAATCGTGCAGAAGGAGATAAAAAAATTCAATACCCAAGAATTAATATAGATTGGACGCATAAAAAGTATCAGGGGTTATAAAGGCGTTTCAACAATTTAAATTTCAATTCCAATTATTAGCCGAACAATCACGTTTCTAACGATGATCCTCGAGCTGGGTGATTGTTACGGAAGTTCCGTTGTTGCGATCAATTTTTCCCGATGACCTGTCGGGAACGAAGAGTCGGAGAGAACTCTAACGAACGGATTACGGGCAGTAAGAAGCAGAAATTGAATTCACGGTGAATTAAAAAAGCGAGAAAAGCGGTTCCCGGCGAACGTTTCGTTGTACGTTTCGCAACGGAGAAACGAAATCGGAGATCAAAGTGGAAGCTGACGGCGAACCTTTTTACCGTGAAACGAGAAAATTTACAGTTTAGTGGGCGTGTAAATGGCTCGAAAATGATTTACAATTAATAAACAATCCGCCTTGACAGGCGAAGCGCGATCGATCCGCGGGGAACGTAGGGGCCAATTACCAAAAGATAAACGCGAACGACGCGCGGCTGAATCACAATGGGCCTAATCAACTCCGAAACACTCGGTGAAAAAAGAAAAGTGGATTTCGTCGGGCGCAAATAGCGGGAGTGAGTTGAAACGTGCGGGGCGGGAAATTCAAAGCTCGTGACTACGTGATCATAATTAAACGACAGAGGGCAGAGCCGCGCGCTAATTAAAAACATAAATCCCCATCCGGCTAGATGCCCGCAGACTCGGTGTTATTAAATTCGAGGGTATTAATTACCTCCGCAACGCGAGACGTAGGAAACGACACTCGAATCGCAAAGAGTTCCACGGCCAAAGAACAAAGCGCTGTAAAGCAATATTCGAGGAGGGCCTTCCACGGTGTCCGACACAAAGCCCGACGTTAATTAACGATTAAAGTTATTACATCCGTTTGGTTCCGGGCGAACGACTTTTCTACCTACGTGTACGCGCCTCGCGTCTACGCCGCGTAACGCAAACCCGCCAACAAACGATGGGCATTCGATGCATCGTGCATTTTCAAAGGAACCGATCACCGTGAAATTTTAATATCCTTTGAGAGTTATTCGCGCTCGATCTTTGATCGGAATTGCTTTCATTCGATAAGGGCCCGCTTAACGTTCCGGGTACGTTTTTACAATTCACCCTTAGACCCCCATTCGGATAAATTGTGATGTTGTCTACAGATTCTTTTCATATTGAAACAATGACCACGTATCTTTTTTTATATTGTATCTCGATGTTCGCGAGTTTCGAGCCTTCTCAGACGTCGAATTTCCAAATTTCCGTCGGCGTCGGGGCGTCGAGGGTCTCCGATCGCGACGCTAATAGCGGATTCGAGGCAGCAGGCGGCTCGCATCGCCACGCGGAACACGCATCCGCGCAAGAAAAGCTCGGCTAGCACGTTCGAAGGCGGCACGCGCATACATTTGCATTTTACGAAGCCCCTAATTGAGCTGTTTGTTATTTTGTCGTGGCGATTCCCGGCGTACCGCCTCGTACCTGCTGGTTTATCGTTCGCGCGTCGCGCGGATCTCGCGCCACCGTAACGAACGAAGAAAAACGACCAAGAACGATCGAGTTCCGCCTGACAGGGGGGCAAAAAAATCCTTACCCCCTAAGTACGCGTATCTCGTATCAATCGGGGAGTGACGGATCGCGGGGGAAAAATACGGCAGGAGCGTCCAAGCAATCGGACGACAAAGGAGCGCGGAAGGATCCTCGATCGAACGGTTAAAGCTCCCTTTTTTTTTTTCTTTCGTTTTGGTATGCACCAGGAAATTCCGGCCCCGGGAATCGTGACACTTTGCCCCCGCGCCGAGAGAAGGTGAAACAACCGAGGTACTTCGTTGCGGCACGAATATACCCGCTGATTTATCAAGTCGACCTTTTTCCTGGGCGTAGCCTACGATCTATAATTGAATCTAGAAAACAGTACGACGAAAGGTCTCGTCGAAAATATGCTCCGCGAGCGGTGTCGTAAACAGTAACGCCTCGAACCTGAGCATCCATACTAATGGACCATGATACACGCGTCTCCCCGTGGAAACGAGACCAACGAAGACCATTGTTCGGGACTCTGGTACCATCAGTTTCGGTATTCCGTCCATCCGTTTTGAAAAAAAACTTTTTCACAATGCAATAATTGGCAGTCTGTCTATTCCTGAGACTGCAGTTTCTACATTTTTTACATCGTTGAATACAATCTTGTATAGTTTTATTTTATTATATTCCTTGTATTGTAAGTGGAATCTTTTAGACCAAAGATATAGACTGTACTCGAAGCAAGTTAGCCAGGTCATTGACGAGTGCGTGTTTTCCTATCAATAACGCAAAAACGTGGATAAATCTCGACGCAACACGCGCGCAATTTCGCGGACCGATGCACGGGAATCGCCAGGCGTTTCGTCCGTATGAAATTTAACGTACGACTTTATGTACCGTGACTCTTACCCCCGTCCCCCGTTAGTTTCGTCGTGCTTTACAAAGCATATTGCGTTGCGCGTTATTAGTTTCATTGTCGACCGTATTTTCATAAAGCTCCTTCCGTCGAGCGTATATTCATAAACAAAGGCGGGAGCTTTGTCTCTTTTTCCCCCCGGCGGGAACATACACCTAATTAAATATCGGTCTCGCAGCATCTTCGTCCCGGCCGGGAAAATTCATTCTCGATCTTCTCGCCCGGGGCGGCCGGACTATCTTTATCGTGCCGAGAGAACGAGAGAAGATCGAGAAAGAGAAAGAGAATCGCCATGAGAAAATTGCAAGAGCCCGAGTCCCGTGAAAAATTCCTGGCGGACGTGATTCGAGCGACTAAATGGCCGTCTGTCGTTTAAATTCTGTTCGCCTACCCTGTACGGTCGCTCGCTAGCCTCTTAACCGTGAAATATTTGTATAATAACGCGGCGGTTCGCGGCGGGACGATTGAAACGGCCCAGGCATTCTAGTTCGATCCTTGCTGACCCGTCCAACGACGCGATTTTTCCTTGTACCGCGCCAGCCCTCGTTATTTATCGCCAGAAAATCTACAGAATCCCTTTACAAGCTATTTTCGATCTATCAGTTTTATTCTCTAGACTCTTTGCACTTGACTTTTACAAACGCCAAAGCAAAATTGTCGTAATTATTCCAGAGATACCAAACACATTTTCACGGATACCAGACGGCGAGAAGTCAAAGGTGCCTATCAATAGTCGTTTTTTACGTCGATCATTCCTCTTGCGGGAAAATAATCGCGTCGCGAAAACCTGGCGCTGAAAAGTCATTAAAAACGCCGCGAAGACAACGGGTGAAAATAATTGTTAATTACAACGCGCGCCAATAAGAAATCCGTGTACATTCAATTTGCGTGTATGCAAATTTCCCGGGGCACGGACGACCGCGTCGTTATATCAAAACTGTTCGTGTTAACGCGCGTTTCTTTTCAAACGTTCGCGTGCAGGTAAGCGACGTGAACGCTAACGTATAGCGAAAACCCACGGGAACAATAAAAACGGAAAATTGTATTAAACTTCGATGGCTCGTGGAAACAGAGGAGTCTCTGGAGGGGCGATTCCAGCGTAATTTTTTCTAGGAAACTATAGACAAATAAATTAAATATTATCGAGTATCAATGGGTAAAAAATATTATCCCCAATTTGTAGTTTTGAAAAATTGATGGTTCGAAGCTGTTATGCTAGAATCTGTAATCGATGATGGGGATTTTTTGCAGGACTCGCGGAGACCGAAATCTCGATGTCGGGGGAGGATTTCAGTGCTTTTTCTGCACTGCACTCTGGTCTGCATCGCTCGACCACTCGGTGATATATGGAGCAGTCGTGAACCCCACGTAGCAGGAGTTACGAACCTTCCAAATTGATTCGAATCGTCCCTGGACCATATTACTTTGATAACTAATGATTCAGGCACGAGACCTCTCTGTCACGTAGGATGCACCACTCTTTCGGCGCTGCAAGTCGTTTAAATTGCACTTCAATCGCGATTCTTGTTTACGGGTCAAGGTTTCGTCGATCTTCGCCATTGTTGTAATCCCTTGCGTTATCAACGCGAGCTCGAAAAATAGCATATTGTTCGATATAATTCTACCGAAACCATATAATTTTTACCCGAAATATTTATCAGAGATTCATTAATTACGACCAACGATGATTTCAATTTACTTTTGCAATAATTTGGCAGATAACATCTGCCCATCTCCGTTACACTGTACGTTATATAAAATTTCATTATTCGTAATACTATATTTCATCGGATCGATCGTTGCTTTTGGTGCGGGATTCATTTTGGAGACGCGTATCTGCTAATTAAAATTTTTAAAAGTTGGCTTTGTCCGTTCGCCGGCTACCTCCAAAGGTGTATTAACATTATGAACAGCTGTTACCGCATTCACCGACCCGATTCAAACAACAAAAAAACCCGCGTAGTCGATTTTAACTTTGATCAAACCGTTTCGCTTCGCGATCTATTATATTGCACCGAAACAATCGACGAAATATCTTTGTAATTATCAGATCGTGGAAAAACTGTATTTGTGAAGTCGGTCCTCGTGTGCGCAACAGCCGGAAATGGGCAGAGTTCTATTCGAATTAATGCACAGTATGAAATGCAATTTTATTCATTATACGGACCATAATGAACGCGTCAAGCCTTGTTATTTCATTCAAAACGCGGACATTTTTTCAACTAACTGAAATTTCGTCGAAAAGCGTGCTTTTTTAACGAGAATGCGCTCATTTTCATGAGAAATTGTCGCACTTTTCGATGAATTGCTAACACTAGCTTCGAACAGCAAGAAATTTTAATAACTCGACAGTTCCCTCTTCAAGGAGGAATTGCATCCCTTCGATGGAGATCTAGAAAGAAAATAAATATAAGTATTAATGCCTTGCACCAGAAATTAGCGTCAGAAACCATTACATACCGTGACCTAATGCATCAGAAATTATAGGTTCGTGATCCGAATGGTGATTGCTCCTGCCGGACGATCCTAACGTCCTGTCAGAAGGATTTGCTCGCAAATACGAGGGATTGCACGAATTGTTCCACGCGTCTCGATTAACCAAATAAAGGAAAGACGAGCATTCGTAAACGTCACGCGTTCAGATACCGCGTTACACGGGGATCGCCGTATTAGAGAAGATTAAGCTCGAGCAGTAACGAGTTCGATGCCCCCACCCGCTAGGTCGAAGGCATCCGTTCGGCTGATGCGTTTCGCAGTGACGGCAAATCACTTTGCCCGTTATTATTCCATAAATAATAAACGGAGCGCGAGCCGCTTAACGTCCCGTCGGCAATTTAGGCCAAGTTCGCGCGGCGCGATTTCAATATCCGCGTCGCGCCTCCGTAACCGGCTAATCACAGGTGTACCCGGTGGTGTTCGTTAATTGACGTCGCGAAGGGGAGGATAATGGACGGGATCGAGCGTCGCCAGAAACGAGCAAAACGAAAGATTGAAAGGTTGATCGAGGACTGGGAAGGAAACCGCGTCGATGGGGCTTCGATGGCATCAAATTGAAAAGCAATATCGGTACCGAGGTGTGACATAATTGGCTCGAGTAACCGTGCGTGCACGTCCGGCAGGATAATTACAAACTTCTGCACGGCCTTTCGTGGCCATCGATTTTTAATAATCGCTCGTGAAACTCGTTAAGATTCCCTCGATTAAGGGGTGTAATCTCTTTATAGCCAGGGTTTAACTCGATATCTTTAACCCCGGGACAGCGGTCCTTAACACCTTGGGTGATCCGGATGATTCCCCATCGAAATAATAATAGTCTGAACAGTTTCTCGTAAATAAATGAATACCAACATCGTGAATCGGTTCTGGGAGTCGATCGACGCGCCGCGTGCTCGAACTCGTTTCTTTTCTAACGCGGTGAAATCGAGGCCGCGTCGAAGGTGAAACTGAACTGTCCCGCCGCCGAAAACGAACCACACGCGGTACAAGTTTCGAACAAATTGACCGGGACACGGCACGGCTAAGTTATCAGCGTGTCAACGGAGACAAATATCTCGTTACCGAGGCGCGTACCGCGGCCTCGGACATAGGAATCCGGTGGAGCCTCCCTTTAAATCTTCGAGCGTGAACACCGCGCGCGTCGAGGCTCGTTTAAATAGGAGATTAATTCCTGGGAACCTTTTAGCGTGATTTCGGTGATCCTTTATAGCCGCGCCGGGGCGTGTAGGTATTACAGTGACATACGGACGTCGCTTAAGTTAATAGCCGATGCGTTAACACGGGACTGGCGTTATAAAAGAAGACGGACAGGCCTACGTGCGCGTCGCCCACGCGTCGACACGCTCGGCGCCTAGCTCGCGCCGCGCGTGGAAAAGGAAAAATATAAATCGTCCTCGAACGACGATAATCGAAGGGTATCCGCGGAGAGCCCGTGGTATTCCACGGGAATTATTATACTAAACGAGATGCCACGTCCGGGTGCCAAGACACCGAGTATTATCCCATTAGAATAAATGCAAAGTAGAGATGGCTTCTCCCATCTCGATGTACCTTTCCTTCTGTTCCACTCTCCCTGCCTCGTCTCGACGGCTGATTTTCTCCTCGTTCCGTTCGTCCCTGCTTCTTTATCCCCGTCTCCGTTACCCTCTCGTCGCCTCTTTCTCTGTCTGCACCGCACAGCTTCGTGTCTGGCGCAAGGGTGGAAAATGGGAGGCAGTCGGAGCGGCAGGGCGCATTTACATGATATGAATATAATGGAGAGGGCCGGGTCGCTGGCAAACCCGGGCTACGAGAGCGCTACCTGTTGAACGGAGAGTTCAAACCCACGGTGACCTACAGGATATATTCGGCCGTCCTGGTCCGGTGCCCCCAGCCTTCGAGGTCATCCTTCGACACCTCTCGCACTGGTCGTTAGAGACCTCGTTAACTCTCGGATGTGCCTCCCTTCTCACTATTTTACTAGTGTATTATATTATTTAAATTTAAATGATACTATGAATGGCCACGGAAAAGAATAGATCTGTTTTACAAATACCTCGTGAAAATGTATCGATGACGAGTGAGTAGCCTCTTGATCGTGAAACTTGACATCAAGAACCTGCAACGAGTCAGACTCGTCATTGTAAGACAAGGGGTTGATCTAATACGATTCAGATTTTTCCAAGGCGAGGGATAGAATTGAAGGGGAAACGTCACCTGTCCAATTAAGGACCGCTTTCCTATCGGCGCTAGAATCTTCGCGCGTGCTGGCCCGCACGATTCCATTCCACGAAATGAAAACAAAGTCGTCGCCGCCATAAATATGTATGGGATATAACGCGTGTCATTCAAGCGGAGAGGAGCCCCGGATGTTTCCTTCCTTTTCCCCGATTCCCTTTCAACGTCTCGTCCCGTCGACCAGTCACGAATACCTGCCGGCTTACACGCTCGTCGGATACAGCATAGTTAGACTCCGGGTAACCGTGGGCAAACGTTGCATTTCAATGTCCGCGGGTCTCGATGGCTCCCACGAAGGGAGCCATCCCGATGGCACAGATTTCCCTAACGTGCTGAAAATCACTCCACCGATCTAAATTATCCAAGTCGACCAAGGTGGTCTCCGAGTCGATACGCTTTAATAACTTTCGACACGTTGCATCGTCGTTTATTGTCGTCCAAGACGTGGTCCACAGGGTCCCCAATTACGTGAAAGTATTCAACGGTAGCATGAAATTCCATTTGCTCTTTAAAATATTGACGCAAGCTCGATAAGATTAGACGTACGCCCATAGTATTCAACCGACCATTGAAAAGCAATTGGAATATTCATAGACTCAACCGGAAGTTTTACAGACCACGTCTCCACGAAGCTCTGTTTCCTGAAAGGCCGTATGACAGAACTTAATAGCCTCTCCACGCTTAAAGCGTTACATTCTTTTCTGGTTTTACCTCGTATTGAATATGCATCGGCGATTCGGTCCCCGGCGCTATGTCAAGCACAAAATGTTGCTTGAAAGGGTCCAACACAGATTTCTTAAGAACGCTTCCTACGAAACCGGTTATACCGTGTCTGTTATGGACCATAATTACAACCGTATCACGGACAGGTTCAGATTTATCGAGCCGATAGAAAAATCACGTTCGAACTTCCTAGACGAAATCTCCAGCTCTTTTCGAAGAAACATGATAATGCTCGGGGAAACAAGGAGCGTACGGATTCTCGTTTGTAACCGATCTCAAAGTCTTCCCGCTGAAATTTCAGCGAAAACTTCGATGCCTTTGTTTATGGTACCTCAATGTTCTTCGGATAATTGATCGATACTTAAGAGAACCCTAGGACTCTATGAGCGAAAAGCTACACTTTCTAGAAATATCGGATTGTTTATTCGACGGTAATTGGGTGTTTTGCACTTGTTCGACGACTCCGCGAGAGGGTGAAAATCGAGGCAGAGGGCTCACGCGGGATATTATTTCTCGAGGGCCGATCACAGCCGATCGCGGTGCACGCGCGTCGATGTTTGCAATTTCCAGCGCGAGTCGGGAAGCGGTGAATCGCCTCGTAAAAATCGGTGTTGCGAGCGGGGCAAACCGGAGCGCCGCGACGAAATAAAGGACGAACGAGTCGAAACGCGCGAAGAAGCGACCGTCGTGAGAAGGAGAAGCGCGAAGGCAATATAAAAGGGCAATAAAATCACGACGACTAACAATACGGGCGGACTTGGCCCACCATCTTCGCCTTATATCCTCTCGCCTTCTATTTCTGCTAACTTCCTTTCTCCGGCGGGAGAACGACGAACGCCCCGGGTCAATTTTATTTGTCGCGACTGGCTCGCAACAACCGCGACGCTACGTCGTTTCGCAACTTCGGAAATTCTAACTTCATCCGGGGCTGGCCTTAGCAAACCCATCGGGAAATGGACGGAGTCGAGAGGATAAAAGAAGAGTTCGAAAAAGATCGTCGTCATACGCGAGGCTACACTGCCGCTCAAAACTCCCGCGTACCTGCATCCTTTGGAAACGTTTCATTAACATTTTAGAAGTCAGAAGACTGCGTATCATTACGATAGGTATTGATGAGATCGGATATTCTGGTTACTGGATCGCAGAGCGCGAGACGAGGCTTAAATAATTGACGCTCGAAAGGGGCAAAGTTGCCGATTCCACGGTAGACTGCATTAAAATTGAACTTTGGTTTCATTTTACGAGCAACGATCCACGCGCGATGTAAAATTGCGCAACCCTTTCGAACGGATACTAAATCGTTACCGAATCTCGGAATAAACTCCGTTGAAATTTTTATAGGAAGAACTCGTTTAATTTTGGGAGCTCAATCGTCGTATAAACTCGTATAAAGATAACGAATCGTTTTTATTCCGCGTACGTTCCGGTTCCTTGTAATCGAGCGAGTTAAAAATTATATAGTGGCGAGCGCGAGTCCAGTTTCCCGGTTTTGAGCTGCGGTGTATGCAAGTTTCGTCCCCCTGCCTCGCGCTTTATTTATTTGCCACCGGGCGGGAAAGGTTTCGAGAATATTCATGAAGTTCGAAAGTAACGGGACGATACTCGTATTCCGGGAACTTCGGATGAGATCTCGTTGCAAAAACAAGACGATACTTGACGAGACTCCGGGAGCACACAGATCGCGAACCGTCCAGGCCCAAATTAAGTGTCCGGAGGCGACGGTTAACTTCGACTCTAGCACATTGTTTCATCGCAGACGTTGTCCGAAACTTTATCGCCGGTTATGTTTAACGATAAACGTTCCAGGCTGTTTCGAATCTCGACAATATTTCGCGTCAAATTCGATAAATATCGATGAAAAGTTTCTCGGCGCGCGTCCAATCCTCAAAACTTCGGAGTAAATTTGATCTACCGGTTTGCTTTATTTTTTAATTATCTTTGCAACTTCGGTCGACTGCGTTTTGTCAGTCTCTGGTCGACGGACGATCGTGCACGGAGAAAAATGGAGAATTCTCGTTCGAGAGGGGGATGAGTTTTAATTATGTCGAGAAACATATTCGTGAAGGTATTCCGGCGTCGATTGTTTCCACCTGCGGCACTCTCGCGAACGCAGGTGGAATATACTTGTTGGCCAGGCGTGAAACCAGTAGTTTCACAAAGGAGAACAAGGTACGTCGCAGCGGCTCGTCGAGGCGCGATTAATTTCAATTCTCGTCGCACGACCACTTCTTCTACGAGACGGTGAACGCCAATTCCAAAGAATCCCGAACGAACGTCGCGAGAAACGAAACGAGGCGCCACTCTCCGACAACACGAGTCCATTGAAATCATTCACACTCGGTGCACGATCGGTCGAGGACCACTGTATAACACCATCCATTAACGATACGTTACTTATTCGGCTTTTTAAAGATCGTTCCAGCGATGTCGCGACAGTATTTATCGGTGTCGCTAGAAATGGAATCGAACACGTGAATTCGCGAGTCGGACCTTAGAGTATTCTATTACATTATTTTCACAACTCTATGGATGAGATCTAGACCAGGGCAGACTTCTATTTCATCGATTTTCCATTCTCCAAGTTTCAATAATTTTATAAATTATATTTTCTCCAGGAATCCTGAACATATTCGGGAATCTCGAATATTCGCGAAAATCCAGAACATTATCGGGAATTTCGGGCATTCCTGGGAACCCAACGCGACCATGTGGTCTCCGATAGAAACGAGAATACCCGAATCAAAAATCGAACGATAACAAGCCGAAGAACTTTCTGTCGTCGAAGAGTGAATCGATTTTTGATCAGCCAAAGGGTAGCAGCTCCGTCGATGTTATTAAGGGTGCATCGTCGTTTCCACCGATCCTCTGTGCTTTAAAACAATCTAATACGATCGTAAGTCGCGCCTGCTCGGTTGCTTCCATCGCTAGAACGCATACCGACAGACTTTTACCGCTCGATTCGCGATTATACCTTTCATTATCGCGCGACACGCCGCGAGCATTCCGCCAGGGTAGTTTCTTTCGTGGCATAAAAAGATCGTTGTCCAAGTTAATGGAGCGGATCGGGGAAGGATCGATTTCGCGATAAATCGTTATCGAACGCCGGTCCTCGTAATTAGTCGCGCGGCGTCGAGCGTCGTCGAGAACACCGCCTCGCGACATCCACCAGCCGTGACTAAGGTTTATTAAACGACCGGGTGGGTCGTGGTCGGGTTAAAGGGAGCACGCGGGGATACACCGGGAGGAGCTTTATACCGCCGCGCAAACCGCACGCGATTTATGCTCGACCGAACTGAACGCTCTCACGCGAGCGCCGCTTTTCATTCCGCGGCCGCCTGTCGAAAACGCGTGCCGGAGATCAAAGCTCCAGACGTCTTAAAGAACGCGGTATACTCCTCCCCTGGCAATCGCCTTTCAAATTCATCCCCGTGAATCCGCGATCGAGTACGAGAACGCAGCCACCCTCGTGGCGTTTCATTGTCGCGGGACGCGTGAATGGGAGAAAAAAAGGCCACCGCGACGCGCGAGAATCGTTGTTAATTATTCGGGAAAGAATGCTTCTCTCCGCGCCGAGCACCGAGAGAGCGATAATCCTACCGCACCGTTCTGAATTTGACCCGAAATCGATCTTTGCAATTAAAGAGTAGCGCACGGTTGGACGCTTCGACCCTTTGCGGACCATCGCCCGCATATATGGAAACCATCGATGTGGTCGATGAACTCATCTGCTCGGACATCCTCTGGAAACTCTGCCTATGGAAATTTCTAATGATAAAATTTCGTGTTCAACGATCTTAGATTTTAGTACGAAATTGTGAGATTGCAAAGGTTTTCTGCTAATTTGATAAAGAGGCCTCGACGCGATCAAAGGCTTTTTCAATATCAAGGAATATTGCGGTGCAGCGTCACTTTTATTCAAGTGCTGTTATCCGAGCTGTCGTTTCGTGCACTCGTTCTATACAATTATATTTTTTTCGAAACCTAAATTACTAATATAAAATCAAATTATATTCTCGTGCTATTCCTTCGAGTCTCTGTTGGATTATGTACGCAACCCTTAGAAATGAATTGTACATTTGTACTCCGTACGTTGCAGTTTAATTAAATCTTCTTAACGAGTCTCTGGAGTGTACAAACATAAAATTGCTGTATTTCGTATAATGCGTAGGAAAAGACGTAACGTATGAAGAATCTCATTAGATTAAGTACTGTAAAATTGGCTACAGAATATCGTTCGCGGAAGCTACAAAAATGTTATATCCGGTCATTGTTCGTCGAGTCGGTTCGTACACCGGCTCGTAAAAAGCTACACACAAATGAAGTAAATCGAAAGAAAAGATTAATGTTTGCCGTGCACTTTGCTTCCGAAGAACAAACGCGGTGGAACGATGCAATATTTGCGGACGAAAGTAAATTCAACGTTTTTGATCCGTTACATGATAAATGGCGCGAGTCAACGGGAAGAACTTTGAGTAAAAAATCTGAAACCAACCGTGAAAGACGATCGGACATAATGATACAAATGGAACTTGGAATATTAATTCGAGCTACCATATTTCTGTACAGAGTCGCCGCCACGATCGAGGGTAAGAAGGTAGAGTTTGCTAATTTCGAACCTTCTTTTTGCATTTTCTCCAAGATTGAAGTCGCGGAAGTATTGCGCAGAAAAGATTGTGACAAAATTGAGAAAGTTATAAAACTCTCAACCGAACTTTCTACACGGTTTATCACCGTGTGCCGTAACTTTGACGCCATTCTTTTAGAAACGACATCTTGTTATACACTCTACGTAACACCGCAAGATTCACCCGAGGATTTAATATACGGAACAAGCTTCTGAAAATCCGAAACATTTCCGAGTGGGTAGAATAGACTAAAAATTCCAGCCTTTAGCGATACTGAAACGAACGGTCTCGAGGACGACGGAAGGACACGGGTTGTCGCGCGTGTTTACCGCGGAAGTTATCGGTACGCGGATCGTACACGCGAATGTCCATCGTCGGGACGATAGATTCTGTCTCGCGGACAACGATAGAGTCTTTCCAGGCGGACGAGTCGACGCCCAGTTAAAGGACGCGTCACGTAAACAAACGGTAGCCACGAGGCGGACAATTACAGATGGCCAGAAGGAACAATGACTGGCGAAAGAACGAAAGGCGAACGGCGGTGTCGTAAATCTAGGCGGAAACAGGTGGACGCGCGTGATCGCGAGTAGTATAGTGGATCGTGCAACTGACCTTGCGAAGAAAGCTGCGGCTGCGCTGGCCTGTGCCGGCGTCCCGGGCACCCCGCTCACGTTGTACGAGTACTTGGTCTCTTGGTACACTTGATACGCGGTTTGCGGCTTCGAGTGCGACGATCGGTGATAATAGTGATCGGCGTACGGGCTCTTCTCGGGCGGGCGTTCACCAGCGACCTTGGCCAGACCGTAGCTCTGCATCGCGGAAGAAGAGGGCGTCTTCGAATGACACTTCTCGTGACCGTTCTTCTCCGGTCCGTGTAGATGCGACTTCTCGTGGGCAGTGGCCGCCGGTTTGTCGATGGTACCGTACGATTTGTAGTCGTAACCCTTCAGTTCGCCGTAGTACTTGATGCTCTCGACCTTGAACCCGTGACCGGCATCGTGTCCCTTCGACTTGACCGTTTGCTCGTGCTGGCCCGATTTCATTCTATCCCCGCACTTCACCGGTGTCTCGACACTGTGAACGATCGCCTTCGTGGTCGGTTTCTCGATCTTCAGCATCGATCTCTCGCACAAACGACCTTGGACCGCCTCGCTGGCTTTCAGCAAACAGTCCACGGCGTCCTTGTACTTGTCGCACGTCGCGGCCTCGCACGACACACCGGAACCACCGTGGCAGACATTACCGGAAATTGCACCGCTACCACCGACGCACGACGACCGACTCGGGTGATGATGGGACTTTGGAACGTCCGCGTGGCACCTGGTAATCACTTCTGGCTCGTCGTATATCTCCTGGTACTGGTCCTCCTTCACGACGTTGTTGTTGTTTATGTTCGGGCAGCGCGTGTCGCACGACTTGTACGGTATACGCGTACGCGACGAAGGACCACGTGCTGCTTCTCGCGCGGTTGGCGTGATACTGGCCAGATTAGAGGGCGTCTCGGCGCCATGAGTGCCGGCGGTCCCCCTGCTGAAGTTACCACCACCGCTGCCGCCAACGCCGCCGCCACCGCCGCTGCTGCTGCTGCTGCTGCCGATCCCGATGCTCCCTCCTCCTACGGCTCCTTGTCGTTTGCCCCTCTCCTCCTGTCGAATTGATAACGTTACGCGTGACCGCTAATCGCCGTGATTCGCGCACTCCGCGATCGAGCGCGGCGAAAACGGAACCGGAAACGACCAGGAACAGGCTGCCAGGCGAGCATCTCGGACAGGAGTCGGCGCCCTTCGAGCCCGCCTCGATCGGCCACTCGGAGAAACGGAAGGATTCGGCGTCGAGGACGGGCAGGAATTTATTGGTCGCGACTAAGGGATGCTCCAAGAGGGTAGTTTCACTCTCGGAACTCGGAAACTTTTGTCTGTTTTAACGCGGACCAAAACTGTACGATTCTTTATGAAATTAAAACGTAACGTTCCTATTTCCTGTTCAAACTTATTTCCTTTCAAATTTCAGATTGAGATTGTTTAGTTCAATAGCCAAGTGAAAGTAAATTTTCGCTATGACAGACGAAGAAGCAACTGATGTAAAATAAATAACAATTTATCGAGGATACCACAATATTTTACGATGAAAGAAATTACGCTATTTTTCAGGAAGTCGAGAAGAAATTTTTATGTTAGTAGGGATCCATGGTAAGTATGTGCCAGATGGCGATTATTATTTAGATGTTTCGGAACATTCATGGAAACGGATTACACCCATAAGACCAGAACTGGCTCTTGCAATACGATAATGCACTGGCTCACAAAGCGAGCCCTGCGCAGAGAATTCCTGACCCGAAAACGCATCTCCGCGATTGCCCACCCTTCGTATCGCGCTGATCTCGCTCCGTGTTGCTATATTCCCAATATAAAATCAAAATTGTCCCTGAAAGGGAGATATTACAAGACTTTGTAAGCCAGGTTAGGAATCGTTCCAGTAGTAGCAGAAGTAGTACGAGTGACTTTAGACACCACCATAGCGGTCTTTGAGGAATAAAATCAATTTCACTCAATTATTGGACCGAGTTGGTTTAGCTAATTCACTCTGTATCTGCGCTAATTGCTTATCGACGTACCAAGTAGTTATAGAGCAGAGATCCTCGGGCTATAGTGCACCGTACGCGTATGTACCGAGCTCTAGCAGGAATCCCTAATCCCTCATTCATGGCAAATGGATCAGCCAGAAAGCTAAGACAATTAATGTTTGAAGATCGAATTTGATTTATAGCTAAAATATTCTTGCAACGTTTAATCGTGCAAAATTAAATCAGTTATAACGAAACGGGTTAAAAATCAATACCGCCAAAGGAACGTCGACCCAGCGTCGAGGTAACTAGAAAGTTGGGTTTTTTAAACGGCTGTGTAATCGAGGAAAGTGCATTCGGTCATTAGACTTCGCGTGCACGGTTTAACGAATAATCAGAACTAATGACAAAACACGGTCGACGCGTGACTGGACGGTGTTCGCCGCGTGGATGTAAGCGGAGGTGTATTCGGGCGATTCGAGCATCGTGGGGTTGACCTAGGGTCGTCGAGGCGTGTCGCTCACCTGAACGCGTTTGCAATCGTCCTGTCGCCTGGCCACTTCGGAGTATTTGGGTGGAGGCTCCGACTTCGGCGGGGTCTCCTGATACTTGGGCGGCCTGTCGAACTGCCTGTACTTGGGCGGATCGATGTAAGGGTTGTTTTGGTGTCTGTAATAGTTGGGCAGCTGACACTCGGTGAGGTCCGACTGCGACCTGTTCAGCTGATAGTTGGGCGGAGCGGGCGTCTTCTGCTCCTGATGGCTCTGCTTCCCGTGCTTCCCGCCCGACGTCGATTTCTCTTGTCCCGCGTGACACTTGTCCCGTTTCTCGCCTCTGTCCTTGCAGCTCTCGAACTTCTCGTTCTTCTTCTCCGGGCCGTCGATCTCGTAAAAGGTCAGCTCCTTCTTGCCCTGACCCTTATCCGCGTTCGAACGGTGCGACTTGGCGTGAACGTGCTGAACGTTCTCCGCCTTGACGGGCGGATCGATCTGATAGAACGTTAATTCGCGGGAGTCCTGCGACTTGGAGCGCGTCTCGTGAGACAAATGGTGCTGTCTCTCCGGCTGCGAGTGACTCCTGGCGTACCTCTGATCGGGCTTCCCGACGCCGTCCTGATGTCTCGCCGATAATCTCGCGAACCTCTCGTTCGGCCCCAGCCTGGTCGAACCGCGACCGTACTCCTGGTACTCGTCGCCGTACTTGAACGCCTGTCGCGGCTTGTACTTCTCCTCGAACTGCGTGTAATTGTACGTATTGAAGCCCACCTGATTGAAGTTCCTGCTGAGTATCGACGAGTCGTAGTCCTGCGACGTGACCGCCTCCATGTTGATCTGCAACAGTGGGAGCGGGGATTTTTTTTCTCTATTCTGTTGTTTAACGTCGATCGATGGCCGGGAAGCATTCGACCGGAACGTTTTAAAACGAAAACGCCAACAGTCAGCGAAAGACAAGTCGGACGGCGGTCTTGAGACGGTGGAGAAAGATCGAGGAGGGCGAAGGAGTGGGCCAGTCAAGGGCGCTCTACGCCTGGAACGAAGCAAGAAGAGGGACTCGAGGCAGCCCGGAGACCATAAATCGGGGAACGTCTTACTCTTAAATGCCAGGGGTATTTACCGTGAAACAAAAAGCCGCGGCGCGATAAATAAAATCTGACACCGAGGGGGCGTCGGTTGGACTGGTCGCCCCTCTACCTCTGTTTCACGGATAAAGCTGCCGCGAGAAAAGCGGAAAGGAACGACGCTTCTTGCGTGCACGGAGGGTTGGTTCGCGGGGCGGTCGGGGCCGCCGAATTCCACGTCGAAAATCGACTCCGAGGAACCGGTTCGCACCTCGTTCGCCGGCCCCGAAGGCCAATCGATCCCGGCCGTGTACGTGTACGCGTCACGAGCTGCTTTCACGATGCACCCGAGATCACGCGTGTGCTCCTCTTCTTTTTCTCCGGTTCGAGCCCTTATCCGGAACACGCCGCGAGGCACGACCAACGCCGAGAGATCCATGACCGCGATTAGACGGCCGGCTCACCGAGCACGGTGGAAAAAAATCCGCTTCCACCGAGATTGCGTACAAGAACCAGCCGCGCCCCGTCGAATAATTCCGATACGCCCTTAATATCGTATATATTAAAAGTTTCGAGTGCGGATCTAACGAGAGCACGGAGAACACCGATGGAAAAACGGTCGATGGTCGATTATTCCCCGCGATCTCTCCGCCCGACCAGCCTTTTGACACGAAACGACATTCTGCTGATCCAGCTACCGGGGGTTCGAGAGCCGCGCCTGTTATCATCGAGTCACCGGGTATACAGGAGTTCATAACTTCTTCTGGAGCATCGGGAGAGTGCCCCCTCGGGGCGCCGCGGTTATATATTACCAGCTGTAATGAAGACTCCACGGCAACGAGAGCTACCGACGCTGCCTTGTTTATCGCCACACCTCAAATATACAATTAACATGTTGAAAAGGCGCCCGAGGTCTCGGAATCGCCGGCCTCCCTCCACCCCTTGCACCGACAAAGAAAGGGTTCGCGGGGCCCTCTTGTTACCGTAGACCTTGTTAAGAACGAGCCTGTATCCTTAACCCACTATTCCCCCGTTCTTGTTTCCTAACTACGCGTCTACCGAAAATTATCGCGCGGCCCGGACCGGCGAGAAAAAGTCGACGGTCGAAAATTGGGCCGCCGCACTTATCGCGAAAAGATCGAGCAACGATTTTTTTTTTTCGTCACGCGTATACACAAGGGGGCCCGTGCTCGGCCGATCCTCGACATTTCCCATCGAAACGCGCCCGCCACTATTAAATATAATTAAAGAGAAAGGTTCTCGGGCCCGCGTGGAGGACCTCGCGACTTTGTATCAATTACCTTTACACGGACCGACCTAATTCCTCGGAGCCTTTTGGCAATATTTGTTTTCAAAATTTCACCAAATACGAAAGCTCGCTGGTAATCTTCGGACTGTAATAATTTTCCCGCGTTCGCGTGAATTTGACGAGTCTAATTCTCTAGATCAACATTAAATCTTCGAGCGCATACAACGGGGAATGGGCTCGTTGAATAAAGAATGGTTCGTTTTTAATTTTGGTCACGGAATACGGTTCCTCGGAGCGTCGTATTAATCAGTGCTCCACATCGGTGGTCGTTGGCCGAAACTTACGAGGTGAAAACTCGCCGCCGCGGACACGGAACTGCCTCGTAAATGAGAACGACGCGGTCGATCATTTGACGGGATTCGGTGCGCTTCAGGTGGCTACAGCGTCACGGGGTACGCGATACGCGGCGATATTGATAGTCCCGCGCGTCAGGATCCTCATTTATCTTCATCCTTCAATTTCCCGTGTACACGTGCTCGATCGACTGGGTTTCGCGCGCACGCCACGGACGGGGAATAAAACAAGCCTACCGCGTGTTTCCCGTAGCACACGCCGAGAGAATAATAGTCCGGCGAATGGCATTCCGCGCGCTATCCGATGGAGACGGATATTGGTATCGACTCGCTGACTTTTTACCCGTTTTCCAAGTATATGGGACAGCCAAAATATATTCCTCCAACGGCGGATTACGTGCACCAGCCCGGTATTATTTATGACCGTGTGCCGCAGTGTCCTTCGAAATTAATGGTTCCTCCGAGTCCTAGCGGAACGACGTAATCTCCTTTTCGTGCGGACAAGGCTCGCCTATTGTTATCGCGGTGTTTCGTCTTTGACGGACCAACGGCTCTCTCGGAGCCGAGGAAAAACTGGCGGTGAAATTGTGGCGGAATTCGAGACGCAAAGTCCCTTTAGTTTAAGAAAATATGTGGTGTATCTCGAGAGTGGCGGCGAAACGAGACGAAGCTGGACCGTCGGTAAATATCAATAAATCTTCCGCTCGAAAGTCCCATTCCGTATGACGATAATGGCGTTGTTTGCGTTGGCAATAATAAGTTCTGTTGCGAGATCGATGCTGGTCGACGAACGGGGCCCCGTAATTACGACCGCTGAAATTATCTCCGGCGATCGGTTTCGCGCAACGCACGGGGTGTCTCGAGAGAAAAAGACCACCTTGTCCGCGAACCTGTCGATCGGTGTTATTAGGGACGCCCGGCGAAATCGCACGCGTTTATTTTTTTTATTTTGAATTTATCGCTCGAAACAATATCGATTACAACGCGCGAGTCGAAGGATAGATAACTCGTCCCGACAGAGGAGAAATCGAGCCACGACATAATACCCGATGCGAGCATAATTAATTCTCGACGGCGCTGGGTATCCGAGAAACGCTCGTCGGGAGGCCTTGAAAAGAGAACGAGAGTCCCGGAGCCAGCTAATGGAGCGATGCTTCAACGTAGCCAAGAATGCTAACGAATCTTCTTCGAGAGGTCGTAAGACTAATTGGCTATTTAATTGACAGTAGTTGTTGAAAGTAGCGGTTTAAGGCCGACAGAGTGGGCTGGTTGCGCCCTCGAATGCCACCGAACCTGCGTAGGAATGAACAGAGACGCCTAGAGGGTGGGTTCCAGTAGCGTTTCTCTTGGCAATTTGCGAATTATTAATTTAGCCGTTCCCCTTTAACGCTACTGCGCCCGCGGCTAATATTTTCAGTCGCGTGGCTGGATACAGGAACTTGTCCGTCGAGGAATACAAAAGGATGAGAGAGAGACGAGGACCAAAATGGAAGGAGGCTGGTCTCGCCATCGAACCCTCGGTCACCGTGTAAACGCCACGGAAACAAAGTTCCGCGTCCAAACACGAAATAAAGACAGGACAAAGTTCGTTCCGTTCGCGGAGCTCGACAAATATTATCGAGAAAGATGCAATGCCATTTTGTGGGAGTTTCAATTATCTATTCTTTATTGACCGTAGAAGAAAAATATATGCCGGAAGTACGAGACAGTACGGGTCAAAGGTGACTCAGGTGTCCATGATAAACGAAAATGACAGACGATTCTCCGTAATGGAGTTTCGTAGATGGAATAAAGTAAGAGTTCAACGGCCTGTAACGACTCGAATTAGAACGAATCCGCGTTTCCACCGCAAACAGATAAACTCCGGAAACCGCCGGCTCCAATATCGAGCGTAGCCGCATAACGAAATCGTTACACTCGCGATTGTTCCAAAACCTAATTTAATGTTCGTTTATTGTTCGCGTCACTAATCGATTTCCCGACCGAGCGAGTTTTAACGGAAGAGTGACGAGCGTTTCGACTCTAACCGCGAGCTAAAAACACACAACGATTCTAGTCGCACGAAATCATAACTGGATTTTCCAATACCCCGGGGGCACATCCGGGGAATATCCGATTTTCACAGCGGGTTGACCCGTCTCAATGCCATCTCGCCCGCCAGTCCCGACAATCAAATTAGAGACAGTCGGTTGGCCGGTCGAATGAGAATCTTCGCTCGGGTTTTGTCGCGTGCTTTGTTTCAGAATAAACTGTTATATTATGACAAAGGAGCAGTTTCTAACCGATAGACCCGTTAGATTCGCACGAGCTGCCCGGAGTCACGAACGTTTTATCATCCGGCGATAATACGCGCGAGCGACAGTTACAGCGCGATCGACCCTTCTTTCCGTCGCAACGATTCCGCCGTAACAAAAGTGTCACGTGAGATGTTAATTCGTTAATGTCGCGAACGTACGGGCCTTTCGTGCGGATCGGTTCGCCGCGGGGTCACGCTCGGGATCCGCGAATAAAAAAGTTCCGCGTACGAGAGCGACGACGACCGACCGGAAAGAGACGAAACAGAAGTCAGGAAGGAACAGGATAAGGGACGTCTTTTAATATCGACGACGGTGGGGGCTTTTGAAGGGCGCGTAGAACCGCGCTAGATTCCGCTGATTGACTGACTGACACATGGCGGCGAAGGGGACGAGCGGGCGAAGGACCAGACAAAGGGAAAATGCCAGGATAACGGCCCAGGCTAGAAAACCGAGCGTGGAGAAGCGGAGACCGAGCAATCTCTTACGGTCGAGTTTGTCCCGCACTGGGAACCTTCCCCGATCACTCCGAATAATCATCGCGGGACACCAGCCACCCGCGTCATCGCATCTACGAAAATGAGAGAGGCCAGACCCAGAGGTCACGAAAAACAATAGTCGAGCAGCGCTCGCAGATTTTAAGCGGATTATCCCTGCACTGTCCACCATTATGGAACCACTGGACGAACGAGAACCATAACCACACACGAGATATACGAGTAGACCTTATGTTATGTTCAGGGTTATGTGTATTCACCAAAAATTATCGTAATTCATTTGAAATTTCTTTTTTTTCCCCCGAAAAATTGAAGCACCTAATTCCATTGCACCCTCCCATTTTGTTGTGGAAAGATCGACCAAAAAGGATCTTTCCAAACTGAAATAGGATTGCCAAAATATTATGGAAGATCTTAAATTTTGTGTCAGTAATTCGACAGCAAGTCAGGTGTCTTTCAAAGTTAACCACATAGACTCGAACTCGAGAAATTCCAGAGTCATGCCTGCATAATAATGTCCCCGCTTCTGATCCGTCTCGAAAGCAATATTTAACCAGCAGACTACGCTCGTCGAATCGTAAATCTTCCTTAAGCTACGCTCGATCGTCCTATGAACGTTTTGCCACCGTGCAAATCCTCACCGTCGGATTTGATGCCTAATCCCGTCTTTCCGTCGCTGGAAAATCACGCAATTAATAGATTAGGACGATGATCGTGCGCATTATACCCTCGCGGGAGTGTTCCAACGCCGTCGGCGTCGTTTATTTTTCTTTCATTAAACCGAGATGTTGTTCCTCCCTCGCGCTGATGTTTCTCGACCACGGAATACATCATGGTCGGATCCGAGAACACGAGAACGCGTTTCAACGGCTACGAAATCCCGCGTCCATCGATCTCCACCAGATCTCCTCGACTAGATCCTTCGATACTATAATACACTTCTCTTTCAAGGAAGATCAGATAAATGAACAATTAGACTAGCTGGAGTTATGAAACTATGAGAAAAAGATTACAGCTTGAACATGGTAACATGAACATTCCACTTAATATTTGATACTCTTAAAACGAAGTAGTTTTTAAGACTTTCTTCCCACAATTCCCGTCATCTAGCAGCGATTGACAAAGTTAAATTAGATTTTCCTCCGCGAGACAAGGGGCTAATAAAAACTGAACTCCAAGATTGACCTTCTTTTTGGTTTCGAGCAACCTTTCGATTATTATTCGACTAAAATTTGATGATGGAAAACCTTGGCTACGTTCGTGGGACAAAATTCGCCAGGACTCGAATCGCATCACTGTATTCTGCAACGAACTAATCCCTTTAATGCGGTCTCGACCGATTCCCGCGAAACGATTCGGATGCACTCGTCGCTGATAAAGATTTAAATTATTCTCGTATTTCGCCAGCTCGGGCCTCTTATCTCCGGTGCTTTCTCAGGCCACGAAAAACAGCCGGGAACGCAAGTACCTGCTTCGCGAAGATACGCGAACTAATTGAATACGTAACGAGAAAGCCGGATTGAAAAGCGCCGCTAGTCGACGCCCGAAAAGAAATCCGAGCGTTCCTTCCGGAAATTGAATGACCGTGGAAGGCCACGCGAACGAATCGCGGTGGAAATCGCGCGTGCATCGCCGTGGGAGCTTCCTGTTTACCGCGAACTGGGCGCAAAAATTCGACGCGCCCGGAAAATGGAAAACCTAGTGGCGCTCTTTCCGGCCGGGTCGACTGGAAATACGCTGACTTTTCTTCCGGGGTTTTTCACCTCGCGCGGAAATTTCGCATCGAGGATCGTTACGGGGTAAGTCGAACGACGAAAGGGCCAACGTTTCGTTATCCGACGCGGGCAACTGTGTTCCACGGGACGATCCGTTTCAGCGCACGTAAGCAGCACGGTGGAAAAGAAACTTTCAGGCACGTTCAATTGCACGGCTTACCAATTTGGAAGTTAACACTTCTTGGATACGCCATGGAGTATCCGATATCCCGAGCCTTCCTGGCTAATAGGTCTTGGAACAGACGTGGTATCTTCTTTCTTTCGAATTTGGTGGTTCTCGGGGCTCGTGGCGTCTTTATTTGCAATGACACTTGTACTTTTTACTTTTTTTAATTATGTTACAAGAGTAACTTCACTGATATTCACATGAAAGTCATTGCTTATCAGACCCTTTAAGCTTATGTAGTCAATTTTCTTGCATTATAATTCAGAAGTTCGAAACATTAAAGGAATTGGCTGATTATGGTATATGGAGCAGGGATTTCTGGGGGCATTTTAGTCGAATTAACGGAAACGCAGAAGCAAGCGTAAAAAATTACACGGTGAAACATTGACGGGCTTGGAGGAGGGGTAGGAAGGCGAACGGCAAATAGAATTTGAAAAACGCCCGGACGGAAAACGCCGGAGCGAAGGACGTCACGAACCTTTTAAAGCTCTCTGTTATCCTTGGCGGGCTCCCGAAGGACACTCTTATCTCGGGGCTGGTGTTTGCTTTGCGGAACTTAACAGGGTAACGTTCGCCGCCAGAAACGGTCCGCGAGAAATTCTACATCGCCGGGTAACCGGCCGGCCGGTCGCCCAGGCACCGAAGGGACGAGCAGTGAAATAACAAGACCGAAATGCACGAGGGTGAAACGCAAGGAAGGAAGACGGACGGAGGGTTGGCGAGCGTCGCGGTGAAACGAGAGGAAGGAAGACAGTGGGGGAGAGAGAGGCGAGGATAAGACGACAATCCGATGCGCAAATGCCACCGGGATTTAGATCGGACGTCTCTAATGGCAGCAGGATTTCAATGGCAAATGGCACCTGCCAGATCCTCGCCACTTGTTTGGTCAAAGGATTTGCAAAATCTGCCGAGATATCCGTGTGGATACTTACGCCGGGTTGCGGAAGATACCGGTAGTCGAAGAACGGGGAAATAAAACAACGGCGTTGATTCCAGTTTGCCGACTAAATTAAGACCGGCCTCCGAGGAAGAGCGAGGATATCGTCGATGGTCTGACACCGGATCGGTTCGCCAACAAACCTTCGGCCCGTGAGACGCGAGGCACACGATATGGAAAGAACGATGCTAAAAGTACGAATAAATATTATTCGAGAACGGTTTCCCCCCTACCGCCCCTGATAACGATATCTAACGACACGACGATACCCATCGAAGGATCTCACGATCTTTCCACGACCCCTGCGCGAGCCGATCGACAAAAAAATTCAGCCTCTTTCTATTTCCCCCCCTCTCTACACCGGTAACCGGGGCCGCTTTCTCGAACAAGACGAACGCGTTATTCTCCGCTGAAAAACCGAATCCTCTGCCCTCTCGTTCGGGAAGAGCAAACAATCTAACAAGCAAAAAGTCCCTTTTACGTCCCGACTGCCGAGCGAGTTGCTCAATGCTTGTTAAGAGAAGCGTCTCTCCGACGGGAAAGAAGAGAAAGAAAAGAAGAAGAAGAAGACGGGGAGGGGGGCGGGGAAAGAGGAGGGCAGGTGAAAGGGAGAGGACGAAGAGCACGAAGGGGGTTGCGTCCTTCGTTAAGAGACGTTAGCGAGGCACCTGGTGCACGATTACGCGAGCACCGTGCGCACATGGGGTTCCGGCGATGCCGTCTCTATGGGGGCTGAAAGGCTGCTGGATGCCCGACGACATCATGACGGATGGGAACGTCAGCTTTCGCTACGGCGAGCCTCGTCGGCATCCGAACAATAACGTTACGAATGTTTCGTTCTCGCAACACTGTCCACTTCCGCCGCGCTTTTTCCGCCCCCGAAACTTTCCATCGTCATCGATCATCCCTTGGTAATCGGCGCGCGTGCAACGCGTTGAAAAACAAAAGGGAACGGTTTGCTGCACCGGCCCCGACGAATAATCCACCAACCGATCTAAAACACGCCGCTGTTACCGGGGGAGAGCGTTTCCCGAATCATGGAGTTAAGTTCTTAACCATTAGGTTTTCCCGTTTTTTAAATTCGATTCGAACGAGTTTATTGCTTCGTTTTTCTTGGACCATTCGATGGCCACGCTTTGCACTGGACTTTCAGATACACGTACATGTAGAATTTTTAGTCGTAGTCCGTAAATCTCGATGAATATCGGAGAAATATTGCACAGATATTTTTTTAGCAACGAGTGTTTTACGACGCATGGCTACAACGAAACAAAATACGATGATCGAAGTCGGAAAGATCCCAGGGGATCGAAACGAAAATTTGAAAAATGTTTCGATTCGTTGTACGTGATAAATTCTGTTTTTTTTTTTTTAAGATAATTATGAGTAACGTAGGTGGGATCGAGGTGTCCCTCGCTGTGTCTATAGAATGACGGCTCGTGGCTCGTTCTTCTTAGGGTTAACGATGCTTCTTGTTACGTCGTGTCGATCTTCGAAATTAATGACTTCGACACGACGCCAGGACTAACAAGGAGTGCCCTAGTATAGCGTATAATATACTGGTCCATATCACTGGGCTTGGAATAAACTGAGAGTTGCTTGCATCATCGAACCGTAAGAAAAATCTAGAAATATTGTAACGATCCGGAGAACCAGATCGTCGACCAGGACTCGAGATATCGTAGATGCTGACGTGTCCAGATATCGCGGATTATTCCACATTCGGTGATACAAATAATTCAAAGTATTTCGCTTCTTGATGCAAATGGGTTAATTCCACCGGTTCAATCGATAAAAAGATACAATAAAATGAATTCGATGGTAGATTAGCCACGAATGGAGCATCCAAAAATGTTTAGAAAGCGGCGAGTAATCCCCTTTTCGCGCGTCGTTTGCAGTCACGGATGATTCGATTTCGAAGGTCCTCCGAGGCAGAGTATAAAGTATCGGGGAGCGAAAACTGAGAGGAAGGACCACTTGGCTGCGACAAAAGCGCCCCGGTGAATCACGCCGCCCTTAAGAGGTCTCGTTGATTTATATATATGTAGGGAACGTCGTCACCGAAAGACGAGAAAGAAATTGCCGGGCACTGGCGGGCTCGGTTTCTTCTTCGAGTTTCGGTCAAGTCGCGACGGACGAACGAAACGTTCGAAAATCGCGCGATAACAATGAAAAGGCAGTTCCAGCGGCACGTGAAACGAGCAGATCGACGGCTGTCGATGGGAAAAGCGAGAGTAACTTGTCGCGTCGACGGACGCTGCAGGAGGACTTGATGGATTTTAACCCCGACTGATATTCGATTAGAGATCAGCCGCCCCCGGCCGATAATCCATTATAGTTCTTGCGTCTCACGTCGGATACCCATTCTGCCGGTGACTCGGACGTTTTCTGGAATTTATCAGGCCGGATTGGATCGCAAATGGGGTTTATACGGAATTTCCATCGACGGGGCGGAGGCCGGACGCGAGAAGTTGACGAGCGTAAAAGCGATGACCGTATGATAAAGTATCGCCCTGGGCGGGAAAACAACGCGATATTGAGTCCAGTCTTTTGACGCGCGAGCCAAAAAGGGCCGGGTCTCGCGGCAAATTAATTTTATTTAAATAGTTCAATCCTTACGTTTTTGTAACGCTGGTCCTCGAACAATCTTCCGTTTAACTTACAAGTAATATACGTTTGACAGAAATTAAAAACGAGTTAAATTAATTTGGACCAAAATAGTATAAGCGACTCTGAATCCCGTAGACCCTCTGAGTCGGGACGAAACGAAATCTCGAGCGTGCAATCGAATAGTTGCGGGTCTTCGGGATATTTGCGCACTTGCGGTAGACGCGGCGAAGTCACAGGGGGTGTGGAACACTGTGGTGCGTGGATGAGAGAGAGAGAGAGTGTGTGACAAGGGCGGGGACCCCCTTTAATCTTCGCGGATCAAAACGTCGCGGCGCGTTGCGTCGCCACGAGACGACGGACCTGCGAGCACGTGATTGCTTCGTGTATTCGAGTGGAAGTCTAACAGCATTTCAAAGGGACGACCGCCGCAAAGAAAATTGCATTGTAATTAAAACCGCGGCGACTTTGTGGACCGGCGTTGCTCGAAAAGTGCACGCTCGTCGAGTGCACTCGTCCTGCATGCGTCGCGCATCCTCGAAGGACCGTTGCACGCGCCAAGAGCCGCGTCGATTGATACATCATCGCGAGCAACAATCGCCCACGATCGCTTTTCCTCGTTTTTGCATTTAATTTTACTGCAATTCGTTTCGACCATTCGATTTTGGTACGCACAGTCGTTGCATGCGAAATCTACGAGCACGAATCTACTCCAAAGTCCTACGAAGCGTAGAATCGAAGAGGAAGTTGGACGGAAGTAGAGGGAAGAAAAGGGCAAGCGTGGAGGCTCCATTTAAAATGAAGTAAACTATCGGGACAAGTAACGAATCTTCTTTACGGATCCATAAATCAGCGGCAGCCGCATTGGAACTTTAATTGCGTTTGGACGAGTGGCCCCGTTCCAATTTTCTCCCAAGCAACTCACGACTATAGATTCACCCGAATACCAACTTCCGGAAGAACTCGTTCGTCCAAACCGACAAATTCACCCGCGGAAGACTGAAGCTGCGTCGTCTGCATTCCGGGGATAAATTCGCTTTGCTTCCTTTTCTTGAAAAACCCTTGAAACGCAATTTACTATGGTTCTTGCACCGGGGAAATGTCTCGCCAAGATATTTAATTCGGTCATTTGGCTTAATAATTGATCACTGGATGGTCGTGGGATCGATTGACTCTAGACTCCCTAATTTTCGCGATATATGCAGACTTTGCACAGCCATTTGCCGATTGACTCCGGCTGGAAGAGATTTCGATGCGTTTCTTTGAACAGCAGGGAGGATCGAGGGAAGTCAGTTTGGGCGTTGTGTGGACGCGGTAACGCAATTTCATCGAACACGAGGGAACTGACCCTCGCAAGTCCACGAAAGGTCATCCCTGTCCCTCGGTTTCTGTCGACCCTTCGAATAATAAACGGATCGTTAGCATTGATTAAAGCGCACCTCGGACGAGATGGTCCGCTCGCAGTTTCCGTTCGACGTTTCTGCGTCCCTTCTGCGGTCGTACTCTCGCACCCTGCGTATGAAGTACGACCGATTTCACGGAGCATGTAGGTGCCGGGATGGTTTATATCTTACACACCGCCCCGAAAGGAAATTGCTTCCGATTACTTTCGCCCGATAGACACCCGGTCGACTCGTAAATCTTAATTAACGACGAACGAAAATAGAATACAGGCTCGAGAAATTACCGGGAAATTTATTGAGACGTTCGCTTTCGTATAAACGATCTTTCGAATTTATAGCGCTCCTCTGATTATTTTTGGTACCAGAATTTTTGAAGAAACCCTTGAAGAGATAGCAATCGACCAGCAGAGGAGGTTTCGGAGGAAGGGTTAACGCGAACGGCGCCAAGAGGGAAAAGGCGGCCAGCCACTCCTCCGAATAAGATGCTATCCGGATCTTGGTGGAGCTAGGAGTACGCCCCCGCTTTCATCATCGCGATTCTTGACCGGTTAAAATATTACCGAGCTCGCGGGCGACCGTAGCCGGTGGATTTCAACGTTTCCACGTTCCCGACTAGTCGAAATGGAAAATAACGAGGTCGTAGCTTACTTTGAGTAACAACCCCGACGCATAACTCTTCCGTGATTGTCCCCGTGCCAAGACGCGTCCATCTTTTCTTGCCTCTGTTCTCGGTTTACGTATGAGAACCTGACGTAGCGATAGCCGGGGCCTCTAAAGACACCTTTTCATTTGCCGACGGCTCCTTTCGCCGGCGCTCGAGAGGGAGACAGAGTGTGCTCGTCGACTAAAAGAACGAGCCTCCGTCGCATATTATGTTGGCCTAACACGCGTGATCTCAGCATAATGGAGACCGAATGTCCCTTTCTCGGGACGCGGCCGCGGACAACTCTTGTAACGAGGTGCTAGGCGTCCTCGTTGGACTCGTTCCCGTGTAATGGAAACCCGCCACGGAGACTGGAGCAGATTTTAATTACGAAAAGGAGCGAGTTTCGAGACCGCTGGCGATCGTCGCGCCTCCTTACCCGGCCACGGGCAGGTTCCGAGATCGTCAAGAAAAAAAAAACAAGCCCGCGAATCGAAACTTTCATCGCGATAAAAGACAATCTTCGACAGAGTCGCTTTCAGCACGAACCGTAAGTAGCATCGCGACGATTGTCCAGTTTGCTCCTCTGGCGACAATTAATTAACGGTTCCCTTAGGCCACGCGATCCACGGATCCATCAGAGCCCGTCCCGATGCCCTAACCCCCGTTAATGCGTATAATTAACAAATTGCTGCCGCTAATTACCAGCGCGACGGCCGAGGGATTTACGCGTCGATACGTCCGCGTCCGTCGCGCTCGATTTTCTGGATCCGCTAATTGCGCCGCTGATCTGATTAGCCAAATGGGTTGCTCGGGGGTAAAATTTTTCTTCGTCCTGGACGATTCCTTTTTCGGGCGAGCGGACCACCGCGGCTTGCGTGCCTTTCGCACTATCACGTAAAAATGTCGTTAATGCGATCGAGCCCGGTGGTTCCCTACGTTGCGATTCGAAACCGTTTCGGACAAATTGCACCCTGACACGCACGCGACCTACCATCCTCGTCCTTTCCACGTGTCATCGGCCGGAAAGTCGCCTATCGCTCGTCCTGCCGGAAGACGGGCCTCCGATTGATCGAGGATCCACGGGAGGCACTTCTTTGCCTCCCCCGCGGCGTTATCGATCGATTCGATGACGTTACCTTTCATTGGCGCTGATTCCAAGACCTTTGAGCTATCGAATCGTACGCTGTTTTATTAATTTTTATTCTTCCACCGTCTGGTATTCTACTTTCAAAGTTACTTTGCTCTTTGAGAAGGGAATTACTATCCTTATTTTATGAAACATCACAAAGGGGTAAACGACTGTCTATGGACGCGTTCTGGTTTAATAGAATTTTTGTTTCGGAGAACGTTTCTGGTGGAAGCGGACCCCAACTTGGCCTAATGGTCCGCGAAACAAATAACAGGACGAAGGTTCATCGTTCCCGCTGCCACGATCCCCATCGAGCCCACCCCCGTCGAAAGCAGTGATTTAATTTCGGGGACTCATCTTCCAGATTGGGGGCGCACTAACTTTTCAATCAGCCGTCAAGTCCGCGGTCGCGGTAGGGTGGAGCGCTGCGGGCCACAAGTACCCTTGACGAATCGCTCGAAAATTCCTACATACAGAGCGCACGGTGACTTGTGGGCGTCGTTTCGAGGGTCAACTCGGCTCGAAAACACGTGGACATGAAAATTTAGTACGTACATATGTTCCATTTTGCATTCTTCTCTGTGTTCCGGCGATTGTTTTCACGCTGGCTCTGCGCGTCTATGTTGAATCGATCGCAAACTATCGTTGATACAATGTACGCGAGTAAACACTGCTTTATAGTGTTCTATAAATTGTGCAGTCCGTAATGAGTATTGAAGGAATAGTTCCAATCGTAGACAAACTGATACAAACGATACTATACGACTGGGAATGTTTAGAAACGTCGACGCAAGTAGAAATATCGAGCAATGGTCGGACGCAGTAGTCTAGTCTTACTCTGTCATACGCGCGATCGATATCAAAATTGATTTGCTCGAAAGTGAAGCCTCGTTTCGATTTATTTCTACAGGATGAATCACCCCCTCGATTATACCACCCTTTAGATCCAGTTTTTTTCTGACAGAATAACTAATTTATTTTTTATTTTCTATTTACTTTATTCTCTAAATAAAATAATGTATAGGGAGTATGTACCAAAGAGGCTTATAAATTTCAGGATAACGCGAGGAATAAAGTATTGGTTATTAATTTGTCCATTTTGACGAACGAAAAACAGCGACCAGCGACGCGGCCTTCGAAAATAATTATTTCAAACGTGATTTCGTTTGGAAGAGTCCGTGGATTTTTGCGATGCGTGTCGATAGAGTAGCATGGGTCAGACAGCCACGGCTTGAAACGCGTGGCGACGCAGGAGGGTGGTTGGGAAAGCGTTGAGATTCAAAGCCGGCTTAATCCGCGCTGCCGAGCCTGTGGAAATATTTTCTTAACGAGAATATTCAATTTTGCCGATCGATTCCCAGCGTTCCGACCGTTGAAAATTATTCGCTCATCCTTGTACGTCGCTTCGTCGCGGCAAGATATCGCTTTCAACCCCCGATTCCACACGGGAAGCAGACGCGAAAATCGTCAGGGAGCATCGTGTCGCGCGCGAGATAAGCTTTGAATAACGAATAAAAAATAAACACGTTCACTCGTCGGTCGGTGGATAAAAATTAAAATTTTTTATATTATAATATAGATTTACTTCGTTCGGAATATAGTTGTATTTCAGACACTGAGACAAAGGCACAGAGAATACGTTAACGGTCATCGATCACGTATATAGATCAGTGATCCATCAATAGGAGTCCGGGCACTAGTGACAATTATCTCTTCTCCACGCTCTTAACGATTCCAGTCATAGAATTAAATATTGCACAACCTATAGTTAAAAATTGAACTATTCGGTCGAACGAACGTCACGAATGATTGATACACGTTTATTGGTTATTCATTATTCGAGTAAAATTTCGCCCAACTCCGAAACAGAAATGGGGGAAAAAGGATAGTTGGGCAACGAATGCACATCGGCGGGAAGTCAAAAGTTTTTTGTTTCATATAGAAATATTCTTCGAAATTCGTTATTGGCGAGTCACGTGACAACCGAAAAACGCTCTGTTCATCTGCACTGAGGGGGAGGAGGGGTGGAGATGACGGTATACGAAAAAAGGAGGCTCGATTGGCTGAAATGGCGGCGCACGAGACAAGCGACGAATTCCTACGGAATTCCTAAACATGGAAATCAGACGAACACGCGTCGATCCGACCACAATATATCGTGTCCGAGAAACCCTGGCGCACTCTCGGCCATTCCGAAAGCTACGAGGAAGTTTTGTCGATAGTCAACCGCGTTCCCGACGGCCTATAACGAATTCCTATACGGCCGTTTCAGCTTTAATATCACCCGCGTGGCCATTAGAATTTCGTCATCGCGCTGGATGGTCGTGATGAATCCGCAATACGATGCGCTAATACCGACATTTGGAATATTATAAACGCTCCGCGAAATTAGTCATTAAATTACTTATTAATGAGCGCCATTTAATAACGACTAGCCGCAGCAAGCCGCGATCCGTCGGTGGACCGCGATATGTTATTCGGGAGATCATATTTTAATTCCTTCCATCCGAACGAACTCAGAGAAAAATATCAATCGTATTTTAATTACGAATCTGTCTACGCTCATCTGTTTAGCGCTGGGTATTTTTATTTTTCTTCTAGCCAGTACGTGTTTCAGTGTATTTAGAAATATACGAGAGATAAATACACACATTAATTGCGACGAGTATAATTATATCTGTATATCATTTGTATCTGTAGATAGAAAATAATAGAGGGTTGTAAATAGTCTCTCGGATTACTCCCGATTTCACAGAGAGTCACGAAGATTTGATCCCGAGTTACATAATGCCCAGCCTGACAACAATCATCGAAATATGCACGAGAGTAATTAGCAACATTATCTGAACATCCCAAAGTAATCAGTTTGCCTAATGGGAGACCACGATGAGCCCTGTCAAAAGCTACTTTCGATCGACGATATACAATGACTACGAGCATGTTTCCACCATAGTTGCTATGATTTTCAGCGATATTACATCCAGTGTTTCCATAGACGACGAATGCAAGGTGATTAAATTTTAATAATTTGGCTTGGAAATCGTAGGAGTGAGGTATATTTCGTTTCTTGCGTCGTCGACGAATATCTGTTTTGCGAATTTTCCACGAATTACCAGCAACGATTATTCCTTCCTTCCTTCCTTCCTGCGGGAAAAGCAGAAAAATCTGCGGCTGATCGACGATAACGACAACGACGACGACGACCACGAGGTTGACGACAACGACTATAGCGGCGACAACGATTATTTCACTTTCCCGGCAAATGGCACATAAACATAGCCACAGGGTGTGGTGTGAGGGTCGACGAAGGCTATAGGGGGTTCCCCAGGTTAACCAACCGAATAGAAGTATGATTTATAAGGAGAGGGAGGTGACCGCGCGGGGAAACGAGAGTTCTTACCGTTTACGAAACGTCAGAATGTCAGCGCGAAATTCGAGAGAGATTTAACACACGTATCAGGTTCCTTAAACGTTAAACAAATGTGTGATCGGTCTCTGGGCAATAAAAAATTTCAATCTGTTTCTGAAATGCAAAGCAACGAAGGAATGCGTGCTGAATTATTTTCTGTGCTTTGTCGTCGCGATTCGCGTGCAGCCTGAATACGCGAGTCAACGTCTCGCCGTCTTCTCGTTCCCTCCGTGTGCTTTCTTTTAGCCCTCTGATGAGAAATAAAGTGGCCGTAAATCTTGCCGTCCTCTCTGGATGTTGCTCGCGCCGCTCCCGTTTCAGAACCGCGGCAGTATTTAGGCTGTTGCCCACTACTTACCAGGAATATCCGAGGAATCGCGTATCTTTCCGCCCCACTAATTTCGGGGTCGAAGAGAAACGACCGTGAAACGGCGAACGATACCGTGCAGGGATCGTTAAGTGCATTAGGTGGCTGTTACTTCTCCAAGGAGAACGTTACATTGCAGTCGGAGCGACCCGGTCGTCGGGAAGATAAAGGTCAGAGGGACAACCCCGCGGCTCGACTTCCCCGAGAAGATTTTATTGTCGACGGACCCGGTGCCCCGGATGATACTTTTTAACAATTATTTCGACCGACTGGACGCATTGTTAAAATTCACGCTGGCGTACGCTGGGAATAAAAGTCCATGCGTCGGTGGCTAAAGATATAGCATTTCAGAATAATGATAACGAGACCAAAAAGCAAACCACGCTCGTTATGGATTCTTGAGTTTGTTTTTAATTTTACTTTTCGAAGCGAGTTTGAACAAATGAGGCGGATTTTACGCACTGCTAGTGCGTGGAATATAATTTCCGTAATGAAGAGCTACATCCAGTTGGCTGCTTTTAAACAATTAAACATAGGACGAACGAAGGAAAAAGTAATGAGTAAGTTTCGGTACCAGGAGTTCCAATTACGAGGAGATACCTTTATTTATCGCACGACAGTGCGTTACCGAAATTTAAAAACATTTCCCAAACGACCGAGTAATTATTTTCGATACCGATTGAAAGCCCTCGCGGTGCTGTCACCGAACGTACGAAAATCCTTTAATTTTTTATAGTGTACAAATTCCTACGCGCCGTCGAATCTAGTCTCCGTTGTCTCTGGCTGGTATTTCAACGATTTAAATGTCCGATACGTCGAGGTCCGGAGAGCGCGGTGTCCGCGGACACGTCCGCGCGCCCGTGGATTAATTTACAGCCGGTTTTCATCGGGTTTGACGTGCCAGGGAATTTGATGGAATTTTATAGGGCCGCGCGTACGTACCCTCAAAATATTTGGATTATTTTTTCTCAAAAGATCGCGCCGCGCGAATACACTTTTTCATCCGATCGGGGGAGCGTTCCGCGCGCGTTTCCCATTCAACCGAGGGGGGGGTGGCGACCGCTAATTCCGATATTCGATCCCGCCCCCCTCCGACAGGAGCCACGTTTAATCGCGGAGTCGCCGCCGCGACAAATGTTACGGCGAGCAAAAACCGGGAAAGTTCCTTCTTTCCGGGACGGTAGGGCGTATAATGATTCATCCCTTTCGTCGGGACTGCGCGGCGACATCCGTCGAATCCGATTAATCAAATCGAAAGATCCTTTCGTGGGGCGCGTTACGAAGCAATTAAAGCGCAGGATTAATTGCGACCGCACGCCGGGAAAAATAAGTCCATAAATTAACGACGCTCGACGGCCTGCCCCTTGCCAAACCACCACCGCCCGCCCTCGTCCAACCCTTGGCCCTTCGTTCCTCTTATCCACGATTCCGACGGCTCAACATATACTCGGTTCCTTCGAACCCCCCGGCGAGCGCCGACAATCTTTTCTCTTGCCACGGATAACTTATTGCCCAGACTACGCACTATGCATTTCCGAAGCGATTAAGCTGTTACCCGACTTTTTTCTCCACGACCCCCACCCCGTTCGCCGTGCTCTCTACCCCGGAAAACTTCGGAAAACTCTCGCGGGAGTTCCCTGCGCTCGGAAGAGGGTGGATAGAGGGAACGCGAGAGGGGGAAGACAACGAACTCGTCCGTGTAATCACGGACTCGCAACAATAATGCAGTTCGAACGGTCAAAAATTTCTCAAACTTGTTCCCCCGGTCCCTGACTTCGTTTCATTATCGTCCTCGAGCCCCGTTTAAGCAAAAAGGTACACGGATACGTGTTCCACGCTCGGATAAGAATCTACTATGCAAATCGGCAACGATGAAAGTTAATCTTTTACGATCCGCTGCAACTTCGTCTTCTTATCTTTTATTGTCGTTTCAGCAATATCCGCGCGCCAACGACACCGATGTTATTTCGAGCGTGCATTGGGAACGGGCAAACCGTCGCCGCTTCTTTTCCGTTCCTCCCCCGTTTTCGACGGACAGCACGCGGGAGGAAAAGGAGCCGTGCGGTTCGCTGAGCCGGGTCACGAACGACGATTGTTCCACCGATGAACCGGATTCTATCGATTGAGCGAATATCCGCTAATGGCTCTACAAATACGTTAACAGCGTGAATCCTGCTCCAAAGGCGACCGCGTCGAGTGTTACGGATCGATTTTAACTAAACTTCGTAGGCGAACGGGGGAACTCGGGAATAGTCCAACCGTGTTTCACAGATCGTTTCGACGCTTTGTTGGTTGTCGGATATTTGATAATGAGGTTTCTTCTTGCCCGCTACATTTGCATTACGAAGCGATCCGAACTGAAACCTCGACGTCATAGATTATTGATCATTCGAGCAGTACTCGCTCGATTGAATTTTAAAGAGGCTGTCGCCTCTGGATGCAAATGGGTCAAGAAAGTTCGAGCAGCTAATCGGGGAACTTTTAATTTCAAGACTCGGTAAACAAATTAATTGATTATCTATTGTTCGTCTAAGTCTCATATTCGAATGATTACTGTATCCTAGATGGAAATTGAATCGATGAAATTTCTATCTAGGGGATGTTTGGAACGTTTTAAAATTTTCCTTCGCTATCTATTGTCTTCGATCCGAGAGATTGAGTCTGCGATCGAGCGGCGACGAGCCCGAAAGTTCGATAGTCGAGTTTTCTGAAAGGGACCAGAAGATTCGAGGCGGTGGGAAACGCTGACTGCGAAATAACTGGCGTCGGTGAGGGACGGTAGCGCTTTTTTTATGTGACACAAAGTAGCACTTTGCCAAATGACCCGAGTCTCTTTAGGGCGCGACCGGCGCCCGTCGTCGAGGTCGACGTCGCGGGAATCGCGCGACAACGCGAACGGAAATTCGTTCCTTCGAGATTGAAGCCACCCCCCCTTTCGGTTGTATCCGCACACGGTAGCTGCGATGAATGGACGACGTTAATTTCGAGGGGCAAAAAAATCGAGAGAGAGATCGATTTATGCGTCGACCGTGCAAGCTCGACGGAGACCGATCGAGGAACGACCCTCGCCCGACGGAAGACGAAACGATTTCCATAATTGGGAATAAAATTGAAGAAAATTGCGCGGCGTTCCCGGGGACGTCGTGGTTCGAGACATCTTCGGCGTTACAGGGTCAATTTCTGTCCTTGTTCGACGCTTAGTGCGCGGCCACGATATATCTAGTTTATAAATATTAAACGCGGGATATCACGGGGTGACCCGGGGAGAAGGTATCATAACCTTAAGACGTCAGACTGTGCATTGAAGGGGGATCAGGGGGATTTGAGGATTGCATCCCTCGTTTCGCGATATTACCCCTTAGACCCGGGGACTTACGCTCTCGAGGACGTGACCTTACGCGCGTTTCCCAGACTGTCCATAAAATTATGACGTCCGTCATGCACCTTTGTGCCTGAATCGTGGCTAGCCGGACTCGAACAGACGCGATACGATAGATGCAGAGGAGCTAAAAAAACTAATTCTCAAGTCGTGAGTAGAAAACAAATCCGATTGAACTGTTTGGTCTGCCAGTCAACGCCGTCTCCCTTCGAATTTCGAATGCTGGAGGGCTCACCGCTGTCTGTTGACATAAATTCGCGCATCAGGACGTGTCAACGACGAGTTCAACGGGGAGAAAGAAGCGTCACGGAACGAAGGTATATACGTTAACGAGAATCCTCGCGGCATTCGAGACACTGGAGGAGACTTGGCAAGTTTCGTTTGCACCCCCGTGTATTTCGACGTCGAGGAGACGCGGACGAGGGGTTAACTTGCCACCCCCCTCCCCCTCTCTGAACAGTGTGCACGACTTCTCGTTATTAATTACTCGAAATGTTCAGGCCCGCCAGCGTACACCCATCAAAACAACTCCGACGCGAATCAGGAGCGATCCCGCGCGGATTTACGACACGGCGATCGTGGTAAATGGTTTCAAGAACTGGTCAATCATTTTTCAGCCGGCCTTGGGTAATTTTTCAACCGCGCCAAGTGCCACGGAACCGGCAATCGAATCGTGCAACTCGAGGGTAGTTAGCGTCGTCGGGAAATTTTTTTAAAATCCGTTCCAAGGTTCGAAAGGGTGAAGATGTATATTCGCGTTGAGAAATGTGGCCCAGCGAGGATCGCAGGGTGGCTCGAAAAGAGCGGAAAAGGCGTCCCGGCGTGTTTGGACGGAAAATGCAGCGGAAACAATGCGCCGCAAAGAAGAAGCAAAGCATCGGGGGGGAGGAGAGAAACATCATCCCGGAAAAGATACAAGAATCCCCCGGCCAATTTACCATAAACTTAGAGGTTTACGGAGGGAAAGTAAGCGGATATTACCGGAAGAAGCGCGAGAAATGCGAACCGCGAGTACCGCGCTACTGGATAAGAATATTAGACAAAAAAAAAAAGAACGAGAAAAACGCTCGCTGGATGAAAAAAGGCTGCAAGGGGGGAGACGAAGGGATGCAAGGGCAAAAAAGGCTGCAAGGGGGGATTGAACAACGGAATTAAAACGCCGCCGCGTGTACTTTCTTCGCGCGCTGGAAAGCGTAAACCTGCACGCCCCATCGCAGACAATTTATGAATGCTTTCTTTAATTTGGGATTCGAATTCTGCGTTTCTTCCAGCGGACGGTATTTTCTTTTTCCCCCGGGGTTCCGTTAAGACGACGTCGCGACGAGGAATTACACGACGCCCCGCGTCTCGAACGTGTAATTCCTGCCTCGAGCCTGTGAGCTATAATTAAAAAGAACGCGGCTCCATCTTCGTTTAATACGAAAGGAGAAAGCGGAAATCTTTCTCGTGTTTAAAAATATATTTTATATTTTGTATGTACACCACGAGCACGTTCTTATTTCGCTATTTTTAGACGTTGAAGGGCCGGAGGAGCATAGTGTTTTTACCAAGTGGTTAACGATCGCGAAGCAAATTGAAAACGTCACCGACTCGGTTAGTGAAATTAGATGGCCTCGCGAGAGGAACGTTCGGTCACGCGCAGGCAAAGTGTTCCAGTTTTTTTCTGTAATTGAAACGAGGTTTATTATCGCTGGCCATACTCGTTTCGCGTGTAACGAGCCCGGCGATTACGGAATCGGCCGTAACGAATGACCGGGCCCTCGTGGGGCGATCCTTCGTGAAACCGCTCGCGAGAAAAAGCGTCGGGGCGCGGGCACGCAACGACCGATAATAAATCAGAATGTTTCGTTGGGCCGGCAAACCAGGGGCGGGAGGGAAGCGAACGCGAGACGATGCAGACGAGGAGGACCGTATACGACCGTCTACGTGGTCGGAAGATATCGGAGGGGTTGAAAAATTAAACAAAAACAAAGGGGTGGCCGCGATCACAATGAAGGAAATAAGCAGCCATTGATAACGCGGCGAATCGGGAGTCCACGGTGGCCGACAATGGAACACCAGAATAGCTATTATACTCGGCGTAGACTCAATTATTTTAAGCCACTTTTGTGCCGCGCTAATGAACCGTACAAAACGGAATATTAAACCAGTCTCCTATCCTTCTTCGCTTATCTGTCCCCGGCGCGACTACGCCTTTTGCTTCCGTAACCTTCGACTTCGCGTCGAACGATCGATACGCACTTGGTTATCAACTTTACCTGTAACCCTTGATCTTTCTCGCCCTCGCGATTTCCACCTGCGGGGCTAATCACGGAACGTTCGCGGCGATTTCGAGTGGACTCGGTCCTTTCCCCGTCAGATTTATACGAAATGTCCGCCAATGTATCGAGGGACGTTAGATTGTACGACCCTTTTCATTTTACCCTGCTGCACGGTTTCCTTATCGTGGTCGTTTACACGCTATTCCGCGAAACTGATGGATAATCGTGGAATTGTAAATTTCCAACACGCTGAAGATGGAAGCGTTTAGTTTGCAAACGCTCGAACGCGGAGCGAAAATATTTCGAAGGAAAAATTCGTAAGGTATGGCACCGATTTGTCGGGACGCGAGGCGATCCGGTCGCTCGGAAATAGCGAGAAGTCTGACGCGCGATACTACTTAAGAAGTCATCGTACGACGGTGTAATTTCTCCTGCGGGGTGACTCGGCGGATTCTTTTGACTCGGAAGAAACTGGTTTCTTCCGCGCCGTCGGAGCCACCGCCGTGGAATCGTAAGAAGAGAAATATCGAAAGGTGTTCTATCGAAAAATCAGCCACGATGCAGAAGGGGAGACATCGGCGCCGAGCGGGCAAGTCGATTCCCGCGCGACGGTATTTACTGCTCCGTAAGTCGCTTGTCGGTAGGAAGACGCCTCGAAAACCTTCAGGAAAACCTTGCTAATTAGACGTCCAAAGTAAAGCGCACGACGTAAGGCAGCAGCGAGAGCCGGGGAGAAGAGACACAGCGGAGACGTTCTCAATGTCGGAGACCCCATAGACGTGACTTTAATTCCAGGAAAAAGAGCGACGTCTTCGTAGCAAAATCCCTATCTCCACCATCGAGGAGGCTCCCCTGCCGTCGTCGTTCTCAATAGCACCCATAATGGCATTCATCTTTGCGTTTTATGTTTCAGAATTGTCGACGGCAGAATCGCCAACAATGGCTGCCATCGAATCGCGACCTCTCGTTCGCGTACGGTATTTTTCGAGAAACGTAAGCAGTTTTACGATAAGGAAGGAATAAATCCGAATAGTCCGATGCATACTCCTGCTCTATTATCGCGGGCGAATGTTTTCCGATCCGGCGTTGGAGCGCTGCACGAGAACGAATGCACTTTTAACGACGGCGTATCTGCATATCGGGCACACGGAGAACGGGGCAAATATATCGAACGTCTCCTACAAATAATTTACCCGTCGGACGGGACTTAATTATCCGCTTTTTCCCTTATTACTCTCGCCGTCCTCGCGCCGCGCGGATTTATAGCCGTGTCGATAAAGCCAACGGGTGTACATTAACATTACGCAATACTCGTAGCGTCTCTCTGGCCGGAAAACGGGCCACGATGAAAATAAAAGGGGGACACTCGGAGCATTTTCTACGCTCGAACGGTTGAGTAATGGCCAAGGGTGGGATCGCCGGGGTAAAAGAGTCGAGAGGCACGGGGAAGGAGAAGGTACAAATCGGCCGTGAAATCCAAGATTTAACCCCATCCCTCCTCCCACCCCGAGGCGACGAAACGAAGCCCCTTCCGTTCGTTGATATGATAAACACCGAAAATGACAGCGGCATCCCTCCATCCCCCGGTGTGTCTCTTCCTCCTTTTCCCCCCTCCCCACGCATCCTCTGGTTCTCGTCTTCCCCGAGCTCTTCGAGTTAATCACGTCAGGCAGGCAGACCCTCTGATTAAAACGGGCCTCCATCCCTTCTTATTATTATTGTTATTAGAGGAACTGAGTGCAGGGCACTCGGGGAATCGCGTCGGATAGACGGGACCGGCTCCTTTCTCTGTGTTCCTGTGCACCCAGACAGTTTAGCGGCGCACGCGTGTACGCACACCTTCTCCTAATCGTCAGAATTTTCGAGATTATTAAATGGCTGACGAGACTCGGGAATGAATCTTGTTTCGCTCGTTGCTTAATTAACTTTCCTCGCCGCGCTATTAATCGCCCGAGCAAATATATGTATATCGTTCCCTCCGAGTCGACGTCTAGCATCGAAGAGTCGAAACTTGGGTGGCCCGGCGATTCGCAATTTATCCCCGCGTTGATCGCGAAAATCCTCCCAACGTTGCTTCCCTTTGTTAGAAGAATATTAAATTATCGTTAATTTTTGTACACGTGCCTATCCGCCATCCTTTGGGCAAATTTAAATATTTCTTTGCTTCGAACAAAAGTGTTGTTTCGCGATCGTTTACTTCCCACGCGTTGGAACGATCGAAAATATTTTCGACTATTGCGAAATAACTGTACGTCTGCTGCTCGCGGCACGACAGCAAAGTGCAAATTGGCCCTCCGGTCAAATTGAGTTTGATATGTCTGCGATGGAGCCTCCCGTTGTTCACACGCTCCGCTGCTCGAACCTTTGTAATCCGAACGAGGCATACCTTTATAGAATATCGCGTACTAAATCACTTTCCTGCAACCGGGTACAACCAGTCCCGAATTTTAGGGGGCTCTGCGCCTTTTACGATCGATGTAAAACAATTTCTAGATTCGAGCGCAGTGATTCCGAGCGTTAAAACACAAATGCAATTTCAAGCAAAAGGGATAATGAGATAATTAATGGTAACGAATCACCGACGATTTGGCGATAATGTTTTGGAAAGTGCACGTCCCATCGATCGTAGAATCGTACGCGACAACGGTCGAACCGTAGGAATTTAGAACCGGTCGTAACGAGGCACCCTCGTAGCAAATTACAAATGGCATCGTCGTGCCCTGACGGAAGAGGACTACTGTCGTGTACGCCTCGAAACGAGTCCTTCTGAGCCATCGTAGCCGCCGGACGATCGGATTGCCGGCCGAAGGATGATCCGGTTTCACGGGGTAATCTATCCTCCGAGCGACCGATCATGCTAATAAAGCCGCCAGCTATAAGTAACGTGGAACGATCGTAAATCCTGCCGGGGCTGGTGAACAGGCGCGCGAGCGCAAGTGCAACGACAGTAGCGTAACCGCGAGACACAGACTCGCCAGGGACAGACAGAACCGTCTTAACTGATTTGACAAATACACGACAGCGAACCGAATAGATACGGAGAGAGCAACATTCGTTATTTCGTGCGTACACTCGTCGACTGACAGCGACGAGATATCTCCTGTCCCGTAATGAGCGACTTTGTTCGCAAAAACGACACGACGTTCCCTCCCTTTCGTCGATCGCGACTGCAATATTATCTCCTCGGTATCGAGTTTGCAGTATTTTTAATTTCTCCTACCAAAGGGAATTGTTTACCGCGATCAGATCGATATAACCATATTGAGATCGCTCCGAGTTCAAAGGATTCCTCGTCCGATTTATCGGTCACGCAACGATCGATGAAGACGTTAACGAACGCTTGGAATTTCTACCCTTTGAAACTAATGACCGATTCGAGATCCCATTGTCACGGGACGAAGATATAACGAGGCTCGAATGGAAAAATTGTGCGGCCGATTACGCCATTGTGCAGGTAGCACGCAGGTGTGCGGGTCGAATAATCGTCGCGGAGGAGGGAAACGCGTCGGGAACGTTACGTAAGGTCGCGTAGAGGCGGAGTCGTAGTCGGGACGAGAAAGAAAAGAAAGATAGCGGAATCTTCTGGGGCAGGGAAGAAAGAAAATAACGAGTTCGCGGGCCCCGAACGCGAACGCGCGTTACGAAACGACTCGTCGTACCTGCCCAGCGATGATTGCCGCCTCGCATGGGCTAATAGCGGGCCGCGAACATAACGAAGGGTTATGTGGATCACGAGTTTGTTATTGGCTCGCTTAATGACTCGTCCGCTCGTTCTACCTGTCTGCAGCGAAGTCTGCCGCGCGAATGCCAATCTGCCGTGAACGCCGATATAACACGGCTCGGCGAGCGTGGCGTATGGTGCGCGCCGTGATCCGAATATATCGCGTATAAAATGGAACGGGCAAGGCGGAATTTCAATAACTATCCGCGAACAACCGCGCCCGCGTCCACCGAGAACGTTGAAACGCGGGACGGCTCGTCGATGCGAAACGCCAACGTTCCGCCAAATTTTCCACCGAATATTCCATCGATTAATTTCTTTTTTACCCCGTTCGTCGTTCCGACCTTTCCGCGAAATTCCAGTCCCCGTCGATCGAGCTGGTTCCAGCTTTCCTTCTGTTCTTAAATTCGAGGTACGGATCTTTGACTTGCACGCATACTCATTTTGTCCAATCCCGAGGGTCCAAAAGGAGAGCGGAATACGGATAACTTTATCTAAATCCGAGGGAATTATGTTCAGGATGAAAACGGTGATAAGTCGTTGGGGTACCAGGCTTATGAATGATAAAACAGTAGTTTCGGATGGCTGTCCCCGAGGCTGATCGACCGCTGCGCAGTAATTACACCGAGCAAAGGAGCATTGTAAGAGCAAAGGATGGATAAACGTGTTACAAGGTGCACGCGAGCGATTAGACGTTCCGCGAGCGCACGTCTTAATCCTGGTACCCGCTCGGGTCCGACATACTAGTCTAGTCATGCGACTTTAATGAGAAGCTCGCCGCCCCGGCTCGGCCGACTCGGGGCGAGTTTTATTCGCGCAATATTCCAAACGCCTACTACTCGTTATTCTCGACTGCCTATCTACGCGAACGTTTTAACGCTTCGAGGGAGGGGGGCGTTAAAGGGACCGTTGCAGATGGAGAAACGGAGGTGCGAGATAGACCCGGGGTTCTGGGATTAATAAACGAAATCCTGGAGTGGATGTCCGAGAGGGAGCTACGGGGAACAGAAATTCAACAAAATTCCACGCGAAAGACGAGGGGAGGAAAGCAACGGAAATCACAACGCGAACGGAAACTGCTGGCCGGCGAACCGAAAACGCCGCTCGAAAATTCACGCTGGTATTGCAATTTAATTCCATCGGTAACCCGTTCGATAGTTTCCGTTCGTCAAGTTAACACAAAAACTTCACCGCGCGGGGAGCTTGCTTTCCGTTCGAATCAATTTGTTGCCCGGCTGAAATTACAGCCCCTCTCGGCCAGACTTTCAGCAGGGGGGGGTTGCAACTCATAATTGACGGAGGTTCCAATAATTCTCAACACTATTCATAATTTTATAGAGAGGAACAGAGAGGAATTTACCATTAATGCACGAAACATTCAGACCATACATAAAACCACGCATCGAAATATTATATTGGTCCTTTTTGTGAGTATTACGTGGCCTCGAAGTCTGACAACTTTTCGTTTGTTAACATCCTGTAGTCAAAGGGAAGAGGGAACTGTGAGTACGAGCGGGATATGGATGGCATCCGGAACGAGCGAGAGAATACGCGGCTTAATAGATATCGCGTCTGGAACGTGAGAACGTTACGTACGAGTCTCGTCTAACGTACCGTGTAATCACTGCATTTATATTCACTCACCATCGATATTAGACGAGGATTGATCCACGCCTGCTGCATGTTATCGTCGAGATATCGCTTCGCTATCCGGGCGATGTTTACGTGTGGCTCTTTCTTCTGAACGGGCGCCGCGGGCGGGGCATCGGCGTTGGCATTGTTTCTGAAACAAACGCGTAAACGCTAGCGTGAGCATCGAACGTTTCTGTGAACGCGTCCGTCCTGTAAACAGACCGTGGGCGTGATTGCAGCCGATGACAACGATCGGGATATTTGTCTTTCGAGATGCGAACCCCGGCTCTCCTTTCTCTCCGGTTTCAGCGAAGAACAAGGAAAGAACAAATGTAATTGCACTTTTAGCAATCCGTCTGCTTAGTCAAATTTGTCATAAAAAGATAGAAAGTTCATTCGTTTACACCTTTCCTATATTTTTAATAGTTTGAGAGATATTCCAGCAAGTACGTTTTACTACCCCTAATTCGAGAATGAATTTTGCCCCTTCGACACGGACTGCTCGGTAGGAAATTGCAAAGAGATAAAGACGGTAGTTTTCTTCGGCTCTCAGGGGTTAAATTCACCCAGTTTTTGGATCGTGGAGCATTTAGAAACTTGGACACACGGATGCAAGGGTCTGCAAGTCCCTGTGCGGTGTGAAACACATTTGGCGGTTTGCACCCTCAAGGGTATCGCTTTCCACACCGCTCGAGTATGCCTCGAGTACCTATGTACGTACCTTCCGCCAAGTATATAGAGACCCTTAAAGAGTGTAACGAGGGACACGGGAGCTAATTTCAAAGCAGCGTCGATTCAACGGGACAACGATCACTGTTCGAGTCGAGCGAACATCGGTGGATCGTTTCGTTTCGATTATTTATTTCGCGATTATGCACGCGTCAAGTAACAACGCAGTCACCTGCCCCGATAAAAGTGGAAAATTTATCGGTCGAGCCGCTATTAATTTTAATTAGTCGACGGGTCTGTAACTAGTATCGAGAACGGTCGGTGGCGCTTCCCACCGACAATGTATATTGTAATCGCATGACCGATGGTTCCGACTCGGTCATTTACAAATTCATGATAATAGATCGATGGACCGGAGCGTATTAACGAGATAAACGGGACACGCATTAACGAGAGAAACCGATCGATGGTACCGAATCTCGGTAGTGACAAACCGAGACCAACGGCATTCTCCGCTGTACCTTGGCAAACGCTATTATTTACTTGGATGAATTATTAACGCGAACGACGTTTGACGGAGAACGGCAATCCGCGCGCGGAACCGCCGCACCGTGGCCCACGAGGCCACGAAATTAACGGTCTCCTGCTCTCTGGCAATGCATCAAACCGAATCTATTGTGCGACCGCCGCACCATCACCACCGTCACCGACCATCGCCGTTCCCAGATTACACGTCGCGCGTACCACACGTTGAAACAGTTCGCAATTAGGCCACCGATAACAACACGTATCGCGACCCAGCCAGATCATTACGCTATGCAGTTATGGTTGGCAGTATCTTGATTGCTTTCGCGTAGACGCCGGACGATCGAGGCTGTCTTAACGCATTGTCGATCACGCCCGTTTAGATCGGACACGACAAATACGATTCGACCGTAGGAATCCAACGGGAGCCGTTTCGCCGTCATCTCTCACGCGTCTGTGATTTTATCGTAAGACATTAACTCGCGAAACGGTAAGCGGAGTTTTATGCGTTGATAAGTCGGTGATTTTTGCATAGCAAAGGAGGCCAAGACGGCTTTCAAAGATGGAATAATTCTGTGATGTAACAGTTGTGCTTAATATGCTTCCTCCCTACGAATTATCCTCGTCTTCAACTTGAGGCCCTAAAAATCCCGAACAGGATTCACGGGCCAAGTGTTCCCATCTTTAACAGCTATCCTAAGCAGTTAAACGTTTATATGGACACCGGACCATGAAACCGGCGTTAATTATAGCCGGATATTATGATCGTGGAACAAGAATCAACAGGCTGATCCGAGTTCGGCGCGATTGGATTACGCCTTACGATCCTGCCCTTTAAATTCTACACACCCCATAAACATTCGCGAAGATTTACCGTTTCCAAAGTTGAAAATCATTTCGGTAGATCGTAATGCTACTAATCGCGCTTGTATCCCGGACGATGGCCACATTCCTCCGCGCTTTATAGGCGCGCCTTGTATCAGAGCGGTAAACTCTTAATCTCGCTTTATTGTCGTTTATTATTTATCGCCCCGGCATTATTACGGCGATGCTTTTCCTTACATTTTTACAGCTTCCTTCCCGAAGGTTTCCGCGCGGAATTTTATACCAGCCGAAGTCATTACTCTGCTGCCTCCGCGGTGTATCAAACTTTCCATCCGTTGTCCGTCTCGGCGAATATTACGACGCATGATAGATCCGCGCGAGCACGTACAATGCCCGGTTATGAATAATCGTATACGCGCGTATACAAATGTTACGAAACGGGCATTCGCATTCAATAGAGAATTTCCCGGCGCGCGCTTAAGCGACGGGTGTATACGGCCCAGGATATCGCCTAAGTGAATTATGAGAGTTTATCGTGACTCCGTGGTCCCGTGTCCGCCACCGTCGAGGCACCAGCTGCCGCTTTAGGCCCTTGGTTAAATTACGCTCGAGATCCCCAGAAACCCACGAAATTATTGGCCCCTCCGCGGATCGACGTCGACACACCCTCGCTCTGTCCTCGACAATTCGCTACGAATTAACTCGACTTCCAAGAAACGTTTTCTACTTAAACGCGACCATCAGTGAGTCTTGGAGACACTTCCGTTTGCTAGAGGTCGGTTACCTCGATAATTGCAGCCCCAATTTCTTGTCATCGATCGAGACACTACTGTACCATAACGATAAAACGTTTCGAAGCAACGATTTATCCGCGAGGACCACCTCTCGACGGAATTTCGTTGTTCGTGTGGCTGGACGCGAAAAATGCCCCTCTTCCCGGGACAACCCGTCCCGACTTTCCGCGAGTAACGAAACAATTCGCAGTGCTTTTACCCGTACAATCCACGTTCGCTTCCCTTCTCGCGGGAAGGACGCAAACGACCTCAGCGACGCGCTTTGATCTCCAAGCAGCGACTACGTGTACAAATTCTTTCACCGTCGCACCGCGCCGCTCCGCAGTTCATACGTGCCCGACAGCACTCGCACTAATTACGTTCCGACGAGTGCGTACGCACGGTCGTTACGCAGACACATATCCCAGCCGTGGTACGCTTGGCGAAGACAACGCATCCGTGCTTCAGCTTTTCAACGCGCTCAAGCACCGGAGATCGGGCCCAAGGTGCCAGGCGATCGAAACAATTGATTCTCTTTCATTTTTATTTCGTAAAGACTTTTTAAGGGTAACTCGACAAAATAACGGAGATGGGAATATGAAACATAAATAATCGACAGTTTAAGATCAACCAAAGCTTACAGAACACCGAGAATCGGAAATACCCTTCCGATAGTGCAAGGAGAAAGAGTGGTCATCCGAGGACCGCGTTCGGGGGGATAATCTTTGGGGGCGTCTTTGGCGAGGTTCGCGAATTTCCGTGGCTAAATCTCGGGACAAACGACGCGTTTTGGTCCCCGTTGTTGACCGTGGTCGCAGGTGCGCGGCCGTATGGGGATCAGGCGCGACTTTCTCACGAAAATTCACGCGTCCGTGGATGAAAATTCACGGCAGACTTCGACCGCTTGTTGGCGCGATCGCCAGGTGTTGCGGGCTACACGCGGACACGTGTACGGAATCAACGGGTTCCCGTGCTCGGAGCTCGTTGCCAAGAAGCTACTCGAGATAATAAATCGTCCGCGTGCGAGCGGAAGACTCCGTTCCACGGTGGAATCGGGAGGAGCGCGAGCTTCGATAAAAGTCCGGCCACGGTTTATTTCGAGCGCCGGGGATGATGATAAAAAAGGGGGCACCCGGGCGGATTTCGGGGGCCCTGGACACAATTCATCCTGTCGGAGCCTGCCGGGCTCTTCTTTATCTTCTCGACGATAAACTCGATAGTTTAACGGGCTACTCTCGTTCGCTACCTGTCCTCGCAAAGTCGTTAAGGCGACTGCGGATAACAGGTCTACGGGGCCGCGATCAAAGATCCATCGACTCCGATCGATGCAGAAATTAAGGAATACTGGCCGCCTTGGGGCAGACTATTCGAATATTTTGTGCACCCAGTGTTTGAATAGCGTGACGTAGAGACAGTTCTAATATTGGGATAAGAATATTTTCAACGATCGATTGCTCGTAAAATTCGTCAGGTGTATTCGAGTAGTCTCGGCTCTATCGTGAACGTATAATCTCTACAAATGACGTAAATACGTAATTGACAGTTGAAAAGGCTACAACGAACACCTCAAAAGGCCACACGCCGCCTTCCAGTTCTCTCGAGGTGGATGCGTACTAATGACTAGCATTCCATCGACGCCCTACGCTGCAGTAAGACGTTGGATAGAAAGGCCCTCGTTTGTGCTCTAATGCGCTGAGAAAGTGGAGAGAAAAGAAAGACGTAGGCGTCGTGTTCCACCCAACGCTGATGGAAAGAAAAGTCTATCGTGTTCTTCATTTGAAAAGAATTCCCCGTAGTATGTGGAACTGGATTCTACACATGAGAACAATAAAACAAAGTCACGAAAAGTGACGTTCGTAAGCCTAAGTTTGCCCGACCACGCGAACGCGACGGGAATTAAAGAACGACGATCGTTTAGCCCGACAAGCGATCGAAGCGTTCCGTTCACGGTCCCGCGAGCCATTTTGCACTCTCGAACCGTGGTCCGGCCGAATCGGTACGATAGATCGAAACCGAACGAGCAGCCGAGCGTTAATATCGGCAAGTTTCTCGGTGCGATCGGTATGCGACGCTCGTTTTCGCAGCTCCTCGCGGCGCGTTGCGTTCGACAGGAGCAAAAGGAGCGCCGTCGACAGTCCCGGTCGGCCTCGCGAGCGATAAAACGACGATCGCGTTACGACGTCCGCGTCGCGAGACGTAAATCCGTGTATTTAGTGGGATTAAAAATCGATCGCGGCGACTTTCAAGACGTCTCGTCGGGGCCGTTACCCGGCAAGGTGTCCGCGACACTTTGGTACGTAACGTACGATCGACGGATCGGTTAATGGTCCCGCGAGCGGACGTTAAAGCCGAGAGAAGTCTGTTCGCCACGCGCAACAATCTCCGGGTCTCGTCCGTGTCACGGGCACGGCTACCGTGCGTTTCCCCGTAAGCTTCGTTATTATTCCGTCCCCGATATCGCGTGTTCTTTACGAGCGAATTATACTCGAACGAGTCGTTTCATTACCGTGGCGAGACGTCCGCGCGGATCCAGCGTCGTCGTCGTCGTCGTCGTTCCGTATCGAACGTTATTACGCGAGGCTGCAACGTCTGGCTGAAACGTTCATCGGGGAACCAGAACGATACGCGATCCGCGTACGCAGTAAAACGCCGCGACTCCTCTTTCGATCGCCCGGTAAACTTCCACCCTCTCTCGGATCGAACGGGCGTACGTAGGGTTCCTAGCGTGTTCCGTTCGCCGGGCAAAGAAAAAGCCCAGAAACCGAGAGCGAATTCCGCGCGATAGGCGGTTCGATGCGTGCGTGCGTGCGTGCGTGTTATCGAGGCATCTCACCGGGGCGGTGTGTTTCACGGTGAACTACCAGGCACCCCCGGTTCTCGGTGTAATTCGAGCCAGCGCAGGCAAACGCTCCGAGACAAGTAAGTACGACATGCGCGATATGTAAATTGCCAGCGGAGCATTCGGCGCGGCTGAAACGTCTGGGTATCCTCTCTATCTGTTCCCTCTTCGAGTCGATTCCGCGGCGAGAGAATATTAATCGGGCCCGCTGGCGCGCCGGGGCATAAACGGTCCTCGATTACGCGCAGGGGCCTGGCCGCGAGTACGCGCCGCGTAATGCGCCGTAATGCGCGGTTTCTGCCGCGCGATAGATCGGTATCCGCGTAGCCGCGCTTTCGCCCGCGAGACGGAAGTTCGCTCGCGTGATATCGCGCACGAGCAACCCGGGTAGAGATCGTCGACGCGACTCGTCTTCCTAGCTCGTTCGCACGTTCCCGATGCCGGCTATTACCGGGTAACGAGACGACTTCCTCGTATCGATCCCCGGAGCGTACAACGCGGCGCCGTGGTCGTCGTCTCCACCTCGTGGGAGACACACACGGACGCACGAGGTCGTGGCAATTTCGAAAATCTACGCTACACGGCCTCGATCGTGACCGATATCTGAGCCGTGCCCGCGGGATTCCCCGGCGATTGTCGGAAATGGAAAAGGTCTTTCGCGATACCGATCGCTGGAACACGCTCCAACATCCAGGAACTATATTTTTCGAGAATAACGACCAACTGAATTTTTCATACTTGATTCTAGAATCAATGGCAGAGGCTTGGCTAGTGTGGAAAGGGGTAAGCAAGATGGTAGAGGCGTTTTTCTCCTGAATCTGCTGCTAATGGAATCATCGGTGAAGACAACCACCCCCTAACAGGCCCTGTTTTAAACGACAGGACATTCGATGATCAGTCGAAGATTTCCTTGTGTTGTTAGTACCATAATGTCTTGGTTATTTTAACACTGTACGTATATTTTATTCAACTAAAATGGAATATATAAATAAAGCTACTGTCATAAATGCTGTCAAATTTATTTCCAATCTTCGCCTGGATAGCAACGTCGTAGGAGTCACGACCAAGTGGAGTCCAAAGAGGGCTCCTGAGCCACGTTTCCCGTCCTCGGAAGGAGGTCGCGCGGAACATTAGTAGCGAGAAACGATCTAGTATCTAAACGATATCGTTTCCGGCGAGTCGTCGCGCACGCGTTCCTAACCAGTCGGACAATCGTTGGCATTGAGCGCAGGTAAAGTCCAGAACGAAATCGTTAAGCGATAGCATCCCGGCGATCGCGGTGCGTGGTCGTCGGTGCCTTTGAGAGATAAGACGGGTCGTAAATCCGTTAAGAACCGCGATATCGATCTGCCATTGGAAGAGCCGCGCTCGCGTATAAGATACAATCGGGTCCAGTCGTCAAACATATATCCTTCGCCCGTTCTCCCTCCCCCTTACTTCCGTCCGTATCAGTAGCGTATTCATCGCGCGAAACGGTCCGCGTAAGTCACGATAGAAATAACTCGAATTCGTCGCCAAGTTCTGGCATCGATGCCCCACGGGGGCAGAACACGCGAGCGAATGCTCGACGTGTACCAGGCGCGACAACGCGATACGATATTGCCTCGTTTATTGCGACGCAACCATACTCACCAGCCTTTACGTTGACAGATGTGGTTAAATTAATTTTTCCAACGACTGATATTTCTTCGACAAATACCTAACGTATTATCTTGCCATCGATTGGAAAAAATCGCAGAGTTTGCACGAAAGGAATTCGACGGTCGAAAATTGAGGGTCCACTCTAGATGCGATCGTGCCCCTCGAGATGCAACGAACCTTGCTTCGAACACTTCACGTTGTCGCGATTACAGAGAGAAAGAGAGAGAGAGACGATTACGCGCGAACGAGGTAAAGATCGTGCAGGTAAAGACCCCATGAAAACTAAACGAAGGTTGCAACGAAGGTAAGCGCGGCGAATGATAAATAGGCTATCGGATCGTATCGACGCGACGGCCCGGCATCCCCTGGGCTTCCGCGACGTCGTTTCCTTAAGCCTTTGCTTCTCCTCCGCCCTTTTCTCAATCTTTTCTTTTACCTCCCGGCTGCCACACGTCGCGCGCCTCCCTATCGCAGAAATATCTCTAATACCCGAGTATCGTGCTCTCGCGCGTCTACCCGAGATACTCGAGCCACCGTGATTGGTAGGATCGGTGGCTATCTACGATAACGATAATCGTCCCGGATACAACGTTTTGTTTTTATCTCGTGCCCACCATTCTCGTTCGCGTTGCGCTTCCTCTTCCTCTTCCTCTTCCCGTACACCGTGTTCGTGTTCGAGTTCGAGTTCTCGGGGAAACGTTATATGTATTCTTCGCGAGTTCTTCCCGTCCGTCCAAAGGATGATCCGGGTTTTACCAGCCACGGCCAGTGGACGTTTATTCTCGATCGGACCGGACGTTACTTCCGTCTGTGGATCCGTGGAAAGCAAATAGCTCGAGAAAACGAGACCAGACGCGACGTTGGGAAACGGCGAACGAGACTGCGAATGGGACAGGAATCGACGATAAAACCAGTATGCGAGTCGGACGTTTTATCGGGGGGGGAGGGTGGCCCATTTTCGGTCCGCAGTGCGACGTTCCTGGCAGACGAACGCGTACGGGGCAAAGAAGAAACGAAAGCACGAAAAAGAACCACGGGAATTTATTCTCGGTCGGATTGATTCTCCTTCGCGGCACGGGAAGAAAAAAGGTGCGAGACCGGACGGCGGACGGGACGAACGGAGCCTTCTTTTATTCCGCGTATCGTTAGGACTTACGTGGCCGTTGGAGAGTTCGCGAAACGAGATTTAGCTGGTTCCAGCGGTGATTTGTGACCCATTGTTCTCCGCGAGCCTGGTAGCCGAACGGCGCAACGGCCGGGGGGACTGCGGGACAGACTGACCGAGGGACCCTACTAAAAACTGGACTATCGAACTAATGGCCATTGATTTACCCGCTCCTGGCTTCGAAACGCGTCCACCGAAGACCCGGCCGCGATCGTTTTTATTCCTCTGGCCTGCGTTCACCCTCGACACCACATAAGTTTTGACCCCGGACAACCGGGAACACTTGTTAAGTCGTCGCGGAATGCGCCCTCGCGAGTCCTTCCATTTTTTTTTTACATATGGCTGGTAATATAGAGAGCCCTCGTCAAAAACTATTTACTTTATATTTGTTATCCTCTCGCTATGTTAAATCTCTGTATCTCGTATAAATTCTAACTCCTAACGAGGACCCAACGCGAAGAAATCCTGATTCAATGACCGCAATCCGCAACCCCTCGTGTCTTGGACAGACCAATAAATCACAGCTTCCCTACATCGTTGTTCGATCACTATGCTCATCGTTTCCATTAACTTTAATGTACGCAACCCCTATTTCCCTCGAGCGTCTATGACTTATCGGCACGTTTAAAATTTCGAAAATGCCCCTTGTCTTCTTCCTATCAAATTACAAATTTTATCCTCGATTTAACGTGCGTAAAAATGGCGGAAACAATGCTCGCTGTATCCAGACGCGGGAACGGTTAATCGAGAAAGGTGCGTTCGCTGTCTGAAAAGACACCGCCGTATGAATCGAGGGTCTCGTTCCCCGGAACAATCCATGAATCATCTTTGAAGCAGCGTTTCCTTAAGCGACGGTTAACTGTAATTAAAGTCGGTTCAATTCCGCCATTGAATCGAAGATTTCTCCGGACGGGAATGTTTTTCAGAGCAGCCCTCTTTCTCTCACGTTCTCCCGATCTCTCCGAATCGGTTCCAAGACGAGAGGACATAATAAAACGATTAACTCGATTCCTGCGAAGTCGGGGCAACACAATGGAGCAGTTAAGGCAACGGCTTTCCGTTCCGCTTTATTTATGCCATTAGCGGAGCGCACCGGCCGGCGATCCCTTTTCTTTTATCTGCATATTGTCCGCGTCTAGGGCTGCTTGCCCCTTACAATTGCCGCGACATGTTTGTCGAAACGTTAGATCGTGGCTAAGAGATACCTTTCCCTTTGCTCTCTCTCTCCCTCTCTACGGCTTAGGCGAATTTACTTTGCGTCTCTCGGCGCAAAGAGTTCTCTTCCCGGTGTCCCGAGACGGGCCCGTAGCAGCATCCTTTGACATTTTATCTCGACGACGCCGGGTACGAGGGCCGCGGAGGCGGCGTTAATTAAGGCGCGGCCGTTAATTGACGGACAAATCCAGCCAGGGGAACCCACGGATAAATATAGACGTCCGATCGAGACGCGGATCGTATCGTCGACCGACTTGTCGGCTGTCGAAGAACCGCTTCCCCGCGGAGAAAGATAATCAATCCCCTCGGCTATTCCACTCGTCCGCGTGATATCTGCTGTCCTATCGGCGTACAAATTAAATTAATCCTTCGCGCGCCTGCTGACCCGTATATCCCAACGAGCCTTTCTCTCTCGACGATCGTACGGAGACAGAGACGGAGCTTGGAAAAAATCACCGCACAATCGATAGCACGCCGCGATCGCGGGTCGATCGGATAACTAACGACCCGCGTGATTCAAACGAATAACAATTTACTCACGATGGGGGAATAAATTCTCATCGTAACTTATATTCGTACACCGCGAATGGCAATCGCACGCATTTACGCCGTAAACACAGCATCGTTATGGACCGGCGACTCTCGCGGCGATCGACGCGTTGCTTAAGAATGCAACTTCTGCAGCCGCGCAATCTTTCGATCTAAATTATTGGGTTATTCATTTATCACGCCGGAGCACGCGTTTCCCTTTCGATAGACATCGGTTCAAAAAAGTTATTATTCCTCTATTATTGCTCAACCTCTTCGTACGAGCGGGCTACACACTTTCTCTAGCCAATGGACCTCGCGATCTACGCAATCAGAATCGTTTCGAATACAAAAATACGAAATTAATATTGAAGTTTAATGATTCTTCTATAATTAAAAGAATTCTGATGAATCGTACGGAGAGCTTTGGGCTCTATATTCTTTTCCGCGAAGCCTGGCATACTTCACGGTTAAATATACGGTTCAGACAATACATATGCATCGGCACTTATTTTGCTCAATCTCCTCGAGACAGCGAACCGTGCATTCCAGGAGATACCTATCAGGATTTCCATCCATACGCATCTTGTAAAAGTGGCTTCTCCCCCTGGCGGCCCGCGGGATTTCCAGCCCCTAGCAGCGAACCAGAAGAGAAGCCACCCTAGGCGCGATATTATGATAATACACTTATATTCATATGCAATGGGGTTTTCTTAGGAGGGCACCGGGGAGGAGGGGCCAACGAACGCGTCTTCAGTCTACAAGCCATAATGTAATTCGATCGACACTTTAGCCTCGAGATGATGGAACGATGGATAGAAATTGACGGCGAATGGCTGAGTGACAGTGGTTAAAAGGCGCGCGGAGGAAGAGAGATTCCGGTTTCACGAAAGACAGAGCGCTAGGATTTCTCGATTAATTGCTCGGCAATTCGGTTAATTGTCGCGAAAGCACGGATACCGCTCTCCTTTTACGGAACGTTGTTACGCGGCGAAATGGCACGATGAAGCAACTACGTCGAAGCCTTCGAGAGTGCTCGATTAACGTTTCAACGAGTGACAGGATTTTATACGAAGCCGTTCGAGATCGGATATAGCCTTATTTGGAAACAAATCGAATATGTAAAATAACAATTCTTGCGACCTTTCGTTCCCAACGAAACTCTCTTGCCCAATCTGGCGAACAAGGTCTCGAGGAGCGTAATGATTTTAATAATCCTTCCACCAGCAACGATCACATTTTTACCAAAATTCTGCCCGACGACGAACGGTCCTAGATCACTGACGCGGGAGATATCCAGCTTCCATCCTTTCTCTGGTCCCTTTACGGGACTTTTTTGTGCTTACGTAATGCTTCATAAGCACGAGCAGGAACGATATGATTTCTGTTCCCTTTCACGCGGAAACTTTAGGAAGGTATCGGGTCCCGGACCCTTTGTCCGACCGGATCAGGGAATCTCGCCGCTGGAAAATGGTTTCCTCTTAGGGTCGGCCGGACCGCTGGCCGAGAAGACGTTAACGCTCCCCGACAACTACTTTTCTCGTCGTTTTCCCGCCCGTTACCCAGAATTCTCGTTCGCGGATCCGCAGAAGCGTGCGCGGAAGAAAAGGTTCCGATAAAGGCTCGCAATAGCTCCGATCCCGAGACGGATCTTCGGGTATTATTTCTCTCTTATTTACGTTGTCGATCCTCGTGAAAACGTGGACACCGAGAAAAAGAATTCGTCCCTGACGACATCCTCGAAAAGAATAAGAGCAACCAACATAGTTCTCAAATAAAAAATTATTAAAACTAATTTGATATAACTAAAATAAATTTACTCCACTCATCGTCGATTAGTGGTACGTTTACCCGACACTGTAAAACGCGTAAATAGTTGTAGGATCGTGGAAAATAAACGACATCGAGCGATAAAGGGACGCGCTAGGCACGAGCAACCGTGTACGAGCGTTTAGTCGCCGCCCTACGGAGCCACGGAAGCGCGAGCGTACATTTTGCCTTCTCCCATACCCCTCGGATCCCATAAGTGCGTTGTCTTGTCGTCGAATAGCGTCTTAGGCACGACATTTCATTACGTCGTTCGGACGAATTCACCCTCTTAGCCGTAACCGCCTAGCATCCATAAAGCGGGTGGATGACGATCGTAAGAAGTTCCTGAAAACTTTTACGCGACCGGTCGAACACAGCGCGATTCCGCTCTTACGATCGTCGCGAGTTCGCGCGGAGCGTTTTAACGGCGATGTAAAAACGGTTAAAAGGGGACCGTTCGAGGATCCGCCTCTCGACGCTGTTGCTCTCGAGAGGCACGTGTAAATCGTCACCGAGCGTGGCAGATCCGAAGATCGTGATCGCGCGAATTGGGGAACGGAACAAAGGTCGGGTTCATCCATATTCATCGACTGCTTACGAGATGGAATCGTCAGAGACGTTGGTTCCTTTTTCTCTGCCGTCACGAGCGAATTAATTCCGCGACACGATTCCTATCGATCACTGTTTACGCTCCGATCCAGCGACCGTCTAAATACTCTTCCAGAGCTACCCTAACCCCTTGCTATATACGAGTTCCGATATAAATTTTATTCCGTTGTCCACCACGATTACAACGTTGAATACACTTTTCAAGAGAGCTGACTTTTATTTCGAAGCTGCAATCGTGCAGTGATCTTTCCGCCCACGCACGAGCTGTTCATCAACCTCCGTTACGTCAGATTTCACGACAGGTTGTATTATACAACGGCCCCACGCGTTCGTCGCGTCAACCGACGAAAAAGTTAAGGTTTCCGCGAGAGGCAGAGTATTTCAGGGGTTCGTCGAGGGTCTAACCGATCGGATTACGCGTTCCTCGAGAAATAATTAACGTCTTTCGCGGGAGCGCGAGAATACGAATATGCTTTAGGAGGGAGTTTATGAAAATGTTCGCCGCAGGGGGCGTAAAGCAGCGGCACCAGGCGAGATCCCGAGGGTGCCCGCCGTCGTATCCCCCTTCGTTCCTCTCGCGCAGGTGACGCTGCCACGGGGAACCCTCGGGAGACCCCGCGTGTGCGTCGTTCCCAGATATTACCGCATAATTTTAGGATATTTCACTCGAGCGGCCCGGATTCCGACCGGTCGATGCTCGACGAAGAACAGAAGCAAACGGCCGAAACTCGGAGCGGATTCGTGGCTCGATCCCTGAATCGGGGAAAGATAAAACACACGCTTTACCGAAATCGCTTTTGTCAGCTCCGCTCCTTTTCGCTCGACATTCTATCGAACGCAGTGACAAACTTTTACTATCGAATAATACAATTCAGAGACAAGTAGCCATTCGTAGGACTCGTTGCAGGTTCCTTTCGAGGGTGGCTACTTCGATTTCTATGTAGGAATGTGGAAAGTTTACTGCTTACGTATTATGCCAATAACGATGGACTGTCTGTTTAGCAATACTGAAATGTGAGATACGTTGAATAGAAACAGTAGTCTGTAAATTTATTAGAGAACCATCCTGAAGTGAAATGAAACAACAGACAAGGGAGGAGGGACAAAGACATCTCCAAACGGTTCCACGAAAGCCTACCATTAACGCGAACACAACGTCCACGGAAATATCGGAAGGATGGCTGGAAATTGGACCTGGAAACGTAGAATCCCGGGGGTATGTGTCCCGTATCCCGACGGGGAACCGTTTCCTGGACAATGCGCCGGAATGTGTCCTTCGCGCGACACCTCGTCCCCGTAAATGGCGCGCGGAGACACGGATCTAAAAACCCGCGTTACGTCTCCGAGCGCGTATACCCCCATTGTACGATGACAAATCGAGCATCAGCGGGCCACGAGCCGCTTATCCATCAACCTCAGGCCCGAAACGCGCGGTGTCCGCGCCGCAGACATTCCGCGCGGATTGATCCCGCCGCGCGTTGCATCCGTACCGATCAACGCCTCCGGAGATCCAGCCACGTCCGGCGGGATCGCCTCCGTGAGCGACGATCGCGAATGTCAAACAAGATTAACGGGCGGACCCGACCGTAAAGAGACCTTTAACAACCTCGACGATTTTTCTTCCGTGAGTGGAGCTCCTTTTTTTTCTTACCCTCGTTTCGCCCGACTACGAACGAACCTAGGGACTTTCTCCGTGACGCGGTAGGCGTCGGAGAGTAACGGTTTTAAAGAGAATTCTTAAGATTCCCGGTCCCGCGAGAAGGGATCATCAATTATCGTCCGTTCGAGGCTCCCCCGCGTTGCATAGAACCCGACGTTCCCGTCGACGGGGAAAAGCACGGCGTAGGAAAAATTAACGCGTCCGATTGTTCGTGCACGCCACTCTCGCGAGATCGTTCGCGCGAAAGGAGACACGCGCCCTTCGTCCCTCTTTCGGTCTCGCGCGATGTAACATCGTCCGCGACGCCGCGCGTCGCACACGACGCATCGTTGAACTGACACAATGCACGCGCCTCCCCGACTGCGTCCTCTCGGCGTCTATGCGTCTTCATCTCTTCAGCCACCTTTTTCACCATTCGTTGCGACAAAATGCAATATACTCGGATCTACAGTTTTAAAAGCAAAATTTAAAACCTCGAGCTTCGAAATTTTGGGAATTAATTTCAAGAGATGCGATCGAAGATGGTCGGATCGGAGAGTGAATTACGAATCGATTTCAGGAACGGCCGGTACCGCGCCTCGATTACGCCACGCGGTTTTGCGTTTACGATAATTTACGGTTTATTTACCCGGCCGTAATCTCCACGGCGATAAATACCTGGCAAAGAAGCACACGTTTTATTGTGCCCGAGCGAGACGACGTTCCCACATCGCCGGTGGAAGGTCGACCACCGGCCGTACGGACGCAAAAAACGCGCGCGAAACAATGTGACGGGGGATCGAAGACATTTCGAAACGGCGCTTTTCACGCCGATAAAATAATGAACAAACGCGCGTTTGTCATCGGGCCGACAGCCGTCCGCGGGTCGAAACCGAGTTGCGACCCGAGATAAGAATAATTTACCGCGGGAGCGCGCTTAAAAGTGCGCATTATCTCCTCGAATAAACTACGCAAGAGTGTCTCTCGGCCGCGCGCGCACGCTCAGTGATTATTTCTCGCTACGCGGAAACGGTAAAGACAATATCGAGAAAATATGGCTATATTGTATATCTGGCGAGAATATCTCGCGCGACACGGCTCCGCACCTGGCAGATCCATACGTTATCGCGGGTCCGGCGATCACGATCGAAAGAATACGTTACCACGTGCTCAAATATGCGAAACGTTGTCGCGTTATGATGTAACGTCGATTTAAGCTCGATCGTGGAAACCGAGAGCAATAGATTCTTGATTTCTTTAAAAAGTTAAGTCGGAATCGGAGTTAGAATCGTCGAAGAAATATGATACTACCGTTTCGTGATAACAAAATATTTAAATACAGATATAACACGCATATTGGCTACTAGTTTATAAGATGAAGTGGTAGGCTTGTATTCGCGAGTCGCGGAGCCAGTAAGAAGCTAATGCCAATAACAGTACGTTAGAGAATTTTATGTACCAGCCCCTTGTAGTTTATGTACTGAATTCAAGTGGTACAGCGATGCTTGAAATAACCGGTATAAATTGCAAAATTTCAAGTACTATATCAAACTGGAATTTCTCATCATTTCTTCGAAAGTATTACTCCAATTAATTACTTCGATCGGTGCATTTTAAACGAGTATTTCCAACGAACACCCGATTTAATACCGCAGAATGTCGAGCATTGAAAATAATGCAACAGAATAATTCCAGTAATCTATCCACGGTAATAAAAGTAAGAGATCGTATAAAGTTTTAATTACAAATTATTTTAGAATTATACGTTTCTATAATACGAAACGTGTGATTAACTTATGTAAATTTCTATGAGCGAATTGAAAACAATATCAGATCGTATGGCAGTGATTTGAAACGATCGACTCGGAACAGCTTTCTATAATGATTGACGTTTATAGACCAAAGCGAAATAAACGAAGATCTTAGGGATATGATTGGAAGAAATTACGAACGTAGATCCCGTAACGCAGTGCTTCTCAATCAGAGCTGAATAGAATATTTGGTTTTGCAAAATTGTTTTAATTCAAAATTAAATTGAAAAACGTATGAAGTAATAACATCAACTAATTGCACGACGGAGGGTTAACGACTTGCATCGTTTCGTCTAACGATACCATTAGTCTTTTCCTTTTGCGTTATTCGTTTCATAACGTAAACGCGCTTGCTATTAATGCCCAACTCTGTACCCGAGCTCGGCTCGACCGTTTGAAAAGTGACATAATTTGTCTCGGAAGATAGTATCATTGTTGACGTATTGCTCGTAATACGCACGCAACCATGTGATTTCTACCTGGTGATATGATACACGGGCATGATTCGTTCCTTCCGCTGATAGATTATCTCGCGATCGACAAAGACGGCAAAAAAGAACTAATTAGAAAAATATTACTCAAACGTGTGACTCGTGTCGCGATCCATGGTTCCAAATACATATTCCGTGTACCGTACTACGAGCAACGTTAGAATGTTGCGGTAATTGCCGTTTGGAATTCATCCGTCGTCGAACAAGAAAAATGAAAGTACCGGAGGTGCACGCAGAAATACCTAATTGCGAAAGTCACGTTCGTATCGTTAACTCGGCTCGTGTCTCCGTCCTTAACAATTTCATTAGCCTCGCTATCAAACGTCGTATCACTCAAAACATTCGTTACACGTTCGTTAAAGGATGTAACCGAGCGTTGCGACCGATAACGAACCAGACGCTCTCGCGGATCGAAACGATTCGCGTCGGACAAACTCGTGCCCGTCTATTTGTTCCCTTAAACGCGCGTCGCTCGTTAGAATACGATACCGTGGCTGTCCCGGCGTTCGCGGTTGATCCAGTTTTCGCGCGGAAACCGAGAAACAAAACGAAGGGGTGCGATAAACACGGCGAAAGCCGATCTCCCTCGAGACCGTCCTGTCGATCCGGCGATACGGGACCGTAACGAATCCCGTCGCGCGGAATTTATTCGACGATCGAGATCGGGAAAGTCGATGCTCGGTTAGATAAATCACGGAATTTTTGCAACACGTTCCGCGCGACAGGAGGGAACAGGAAGCCGACGATCACCACCCACGAGCTTATCGGTACGCGATCGACGCGAAAGAAGGGCGAGAAATAAAAAAAGGAACGATCTCCCTCGTATTCCCACGGTTTAAACTCTCCGTGTTTCGTACGACGACTTCGTATTTCGAGCCTCGAAATTTTTCCCATGGACGCGTCTCACGATCGAGAGAGAGACAATGCCGCCGGACGATCCACGAAACGGTACGTCCACCACGGGCAGGATAATTCCGTGATCCACGTCCGCCACCCACCTGTACACCCACCGAGCTAAGTAAACGCGGGTGAACGCAGTGTCGATTATTCATAGGGGATCGTTGCAACGACTCGGCCAACTCGCCGATTTACCGGACACGCGCGTCGGTGTTGGTCCCTACGTGACCCCGGACTGTTCCTTTACAGTCGAATGCACCGAGCCACGGATACGGAGGACCCACGTTACAGGTTACTTCGCCACCCACGCGTCCGTGTTTCCCGTCGTTCCTCAGCCCAGTCACCGGGACACGGCTGATAGGGATGGTAATTTACCGTCATTATAGATAACTAAGACGACCGGTCCCGGTGAATTTCACAGTCTCGTTACCCGTCCAAATAAATACGCGATCGCAAGCGAACGTCTATTAAACCGAAACAAATGGTACACGCAGGAAGTAGAGCAGCGTTGAAAGGACGAGGAAATTGTTCCGAACGTTCGAAATTCCAATTCATTTATTGCACAGAACGAGCCTGTTTTGCGCCGCAAAAATCAGTAACACCGCGAGATTATACATTGTTATTACATACGTCGCAAACTGCTTTCAATTTCAAACAATGGGACCGACAAATACGACGCGTTGTCGGTTTCGACACGACCCGTGGACCGTGCTTTGTTTATTGTCGCGTGGATCGGTCGATTTCCTCGCTTATTAATTAGAATTTTATGGTCTCGTCGCCACCCCCTATCGAAACAATCGGATTCGGGTTATCTTAGACGAACGGCAGGCGTTCGTTGAATCGCCCACGCTCTGGTTTCCGCGGCGTAATGATGGCGATGATAAAAACGGAAGAAAAGATGCGTCTTCCAGCGAGTAATGAAAGGGGGAGTAGTGCAACAATCGTGACGGTGTCGAAGTGGAACGAAGTCGTTATCAAGACACGGGTGAAGAAGGGGCGGCCGTTTTAAACCTTTAAAACGTCGTGAGAGATTCGAGCGGAGTCCCGAGGGGTGATTACGCCGGGGCGACGACGCTGGGCGGCCGTCGGCTGTGTAATTAACGTCGTTAAAACATGGATATTAAATAAATTATAAATAATTATGTTCGACGGCGTTAACGACCGTCCTAGCCCACAGCGGTGACGCGGGCTCGGGCACATTTACGTTATCGATTGCAAACGGTGGACCCGCGGCTCGACTTGTCTAGACTATCCTGAAAATCTTTCTCGCCAAATATTCTTCCCGATCCATCATCCCCCCCTGGCCACGGGCACAAATGGCGTGCATAATCGTTTAATCGCGGTCTAACGAGCATCGTTGCTTTCCGCGTGAAACTGTACGAACGATACCGCGAAGAAACTCGATAATGTACAGAGCGATGTGTCGGATCGATACTCGTCACAGGCACGCTAAAAATTTTTGCTAGATTCAAGATATCGCCTCGACGCATCCTTTTGACTTTCTCCAAATTTATGTGACTCGGTTGTACGCTTTCTACCGGAGTCTCGAATCGAGCGGGAGCGCCAGATTTCGCCACGAGACTAACCCCGGGTGATTCGGTGGAATTAACGTCGATAAAGAACCACCGATCCGTTTTACGAGCCTCGCCGACGCTATAAAAGACGTTCAGGCGTGTCTCCTCTAGCCTTTCTGGCCTCTCGCGAAAGCTGCTCGACGAGCATCGGTGTCTCCGTGGCGTTTCGGCGGTCGCGTATCTCGATCCACGAATTAGCATAATCCTGAGCGCGCGATGGCGACAACGCGTCAACCCCGCATCGATTGACGCCCGTCGAGGCGGACGTTCCTTTTCGCGACGCTCGGAAACACGCGTATATGCCGACCGCGATCGTAATCGCCGGGGACACTAAAAGCCGGTAATGGCTCGATAACGGGACCGGGTCGAGCAACGTACCGGTTTCTAATCTCGATAAAAGATTAGGCGACGAGAAACAAGCCCCGGGATGGCAGTTGCCAATCGATGCCCCGATCGGCCATTATAATTCAAATGGCTCCATTAAATGTATTCACGCGCTATTAGAGCCGCCGCGGATTTTCTCGCCGCTCTCGCGGCTCCGTTTTCTTCGCGATTGGCCTCGACGAGGATGTCGACGACGAAGCGCACCGTATCGATCCTCGCCTTAACGCCGTTTCCATTACGTTAACGACCTACGTCTGATAAACTATTCACCGTGCGGATAATTGCGACGCGATTCCCCGCACTTCGACTATCGTCTGTAGCGTTTCCAGAATAACCACCGAACACCAAACCGGGAGCCATAAATTCCTCCGCGACGAACCGATACCTATCCCTCCTCGATGCTCGATTTCCCTACCAACGGTCCGGTACATTTCGGACAACGTCCATGCTCGTGTCGCCAGCTGATTCTCCGATATTATTAAAAGAGGGTTGGCTCGATTGGAACACCCCAGCGACGAACAAGGGATCCAGATTTCAAATTTTATCTGATTATAGAAACGCGAGGATATAATTGGTATTCTATGAAGAATATTTTTCAATCCGCGATCCTGCGATCAATAAAAAAAACGACGACTGTGAAGTCGGGTGTAATTTCGAGACGCGTCACCCTGTAGATAAACCCGTCGATTATCAAAGACAGTCGCAAGAGACGAGGGTGCTTTCGGGCGAAGTGGCTTCTTCAAAGGTCAGACGCGGAGTGGACAAGTTCACCGTTTGACGTCGAAGGGGTTGAATGCGTGCGGCGCAACCCCGCGACCGTACCGTGGCGCCAACCAACGGGGACGCCTGGAACCGCCAGACGTCCCGACGTCCATGGTTCCACGAGCTGCCACCAGATTGAGATACGACTTCGTTTCTAATCGCGGGACTCGGGGCGATTGCACACGACTCCGTCGTACGCGGCGTTCTCGTTGTATCGCGGGCTGATAAAACAGGATCGTTGATCCGGCCCGTAAATCTCCGCTCGATTCAATTATGCTAATTACGTTGAAATTGCGCAACGTCGCGATACTTGAGATCTCAATAGGGCCGCCGGGCTTGTAACGAATAAATCTTTCGGGGTTTTTTTCGCGGTGGCCGATCTTGTTGCTCGATAACGTCGCGGATAAAACCGAGTCGAGTGCTGTTCGTGGGAATCGTGTACCTCTGGAGATCTAAATTGCTACACCCGTAAACGCTTCGATACGTCGACGGGAGCGGAAACGAGGAGAGAGAGAGAGAGAGAGAGAGAGAGAGAGAGAGAGACACGGGAACGTAAAGTACCATTGATATTATTTCGTCTGGGGAATGAGGAGCCAGACCACCCTGGACTGACGAGTGGATGATCCAACCCGGATACGTCGTTCGAGACACGCACTCTTTAACCAGCAGGCACTTTAACCAACTTAACAGCCGCTGACTCGTTATAGCATAACGGTTCGACGGTCGACAAAGGTGCGAGATCGCGCCAATCGAAGCCAGCGTCCTCGATTATCACGCGTTCACAGCTTTCTAAAGCACCGAAAAGCGCGATGGAGGGACGACGAGGAAACGAGGTAGGACAACGGGACAGAGGCGAAAAGAACGCTGAAGGGTTGAAATCGGCGAGAGGCTGTCTATTCGGTAGCGATCGGTGGCTGGCAACGAGGGTCGCGCATATCCGTCGGTGTCAAAGGCCACCGGAGGAGCTCTGTTTATCTTCCGGTGCTGTATTTGTTTTCTTTTCTAAATATTTCGAAACGCAGTCGACGATTAAAAGTCTGGAAATTTACACGAGCGTTCGCAATATTCGCTGTTTGCGATCGGAAACACGACGAAGACCGTCCGATATTACGCGTGTCAAATTAGCAGAGCGAAACGGATCGAAGCGACCGTTCGCCCCGATAAAAGTCAACTCGTGCGAGTGACAATCGAACGACAGAAAAATACGAAAAGGGACGCGGGCGAAAATGACGCGGAATGGTTTACCTGCAATGCTATTTTTACGACAGGTACGCACGCAACCGGTGCGTGAACGCGGAGAAAAGAGAGAAAGCGAACGCGGGCGCACGGTCGCGAACATTATATACGTGGCTTGGCACCCCTTTTGCCGCTCGCGAACACAATGAGCGGCTTTGTTGAAAATTTCTGCGGGCTTTTGACCCCAGTTTTCCGCGTACACCCGCCCAGGCCAGCCCTCTCTCACCATTTTCGTTCGTGCTTTTCGTTCCCCAATACCCTGCCGATCGGCTCATACGCCGCTGAGTTCCCATAGGAAGATTCCCGTTCCCTCATCCCCATTCAACGCCGATCCCGTGAAATCCGGCTCATTAAATCGCTTGACGTATTTCGAGATGGCGCGTTCGCACGCGCATGCAGCAGCCTCCTACCAAAGGCTGCTCTCTTCCTCGCTCCCTCTCTCGATCTCGATATGCATTTGCACGCGTCAAGAAATCAAATCCTCCCGCCTCGAACCCCTCCCCGATAATGAATATATTAAATGTAAACAGATTAGGGGACAATTTTCCGGACCAAGCCCCCGTCCGATACGCTTCTAGGGTCCTTTGCTGCATTCTTGCAGGCGTTGTAATTTTCGAAACGAAATCTACTCGTCTAAAAGTTGTAATCTACCGACCAATGCAGGTAAACGTGACGACGCGATACCAGCGTTTCTGTATTTCACCCCCCTATATTTTACGTTTGAGTTTCCCCATCGAAATCCGTCGTTCCTAGCAAGGAAGTCCGTCCGACGAGGCGAGAGTGAATTATTCAAACGGGCCATTACGACTAGCTGAAATTATTTACAAAGCAGACCTTCAACGTTCGCTTTATCGCCGCTAATGAGCCCGCGAGCACTCGACGAAACAAGTAAATCGTTGATGCAATTATGGTATCGGAGCCCTGCCGGAAAACAAATCTCGTTAAAAGTAAGCAGGGGAAATGGAGTCTATTAGACACGAGCGAAAGTATCGGCCAAGAGAACACTGAAAAGATGAAACGCTGCCGGGGGAAAGGGGCTCGGGGTGAGTTATGTACAACCGGTGAGCGGAAAAGTTGTACATGCGGAAGGGAACAAAGATCGAAAGTCAAATAAAGAGGACTCTTTTCCAGATTAACCTTACATAACGAGCGTCCGCGAACAAGATCGATACCACCAGATGCACCATTTTGATTCTAGTCGCGTGTGGTCTCTGTGGCTCGCTCTGTGCCTTTTCTCTTTATCTCTGTTCGCCTCCGCGGCTTACGTCCAGTCCTGCACTCGTGCGCGCGTCCGAACGAGCGCACTCGAAAAAATGAATACTCGCGCGCTATCCTCGGACGCTTTGATCCTTTGACGAAAGAGGAACGGCCCCGATGGTCGTCGAACGAGCGAGTTTAGGTTCCGTCCCGTTTGTCATAGTAAATAGTAATGAAGGTTGCCTCTTCGATCGGTTCATTACCGAACCTTTAAACTTTTTCTACACGACCGTTTCGCCGGGACGATCGGCTCCGAATGTTTGCTACTCCGACATCAAAAGCTGCATCGAAACGCGTTCCTACGGCTTCCCAGTTTATGCTCGATGAAAATCACGGTTCGCGATCGTCGTTCCTCTATGCAGCTAGCAACGATTCTGGGTCTATTTGGACCCAGAATCGGGCGAACCGTATATTTCACAGTCGTAAAGTTAACGAAATATAAAGAATTTAGTTAATATTATTGATCGAAAGAATATAGGTATTGTTCATCAAAGTCCCAAATTGATTGCGAATTCCTGTCTACTAAAATTGATTTGCATCGAAATTTCACATATTTCGTTTTTGAAAAATGAGCATGTAGGCAGCGCCAAATATTGAAACTGATCCACGTAAATGCGTCGACGACAGTACGCAAACGAATGTACGTGGCTGTGTCACATTACTGCTGTAGCATGGATACCGAAATAGCAATTTCGAGATTTTTCCACGAAATTCATTTAAAAATCATTTTCACCTCGCGGATTGCACAATAATAGACGGGACAAATATGACCGACGGGCGTTGTTTGCCGATCCCTGGTCCAGGCTATCATGATTATTAATTTTGCCGCTTAATTTTCGTTCCTTCTATTGTTTTTTAACCGTTAAAGTCATATTTCGGATGGCTCAATTACAGACACATTTTCACCATAGCGATGCGCACATTTAGTTAACGATTCCAGCATATACCAGTAGCAATATTGTCTAACCGGAGCACGGAATAGAATAAATTCCAATTAATATAGAAAATGCAAAAATAAATTGTATCCTGCTATTCTACGGCTGCTTGCCACAGATAAACCTTCAAATATAAGTCGAACGCGAATAACAAGGGAAGTTCAAGAACCCGGAAATTCAAAAACTTTTGAAACGCGGTGTGGAACTGGAATACTTCATCCGTAACGCGAAACCATTTTTCGTTGGTGCTATAATACGGGTTGAGTGGAGCGAAGTCCTCGAAAAACCGGAGTTTTCTTTCTCGCGGAACGTTAAAAGTTTAAACAAAAGTTGCATCTGTTTTTTCAGGAATGATTATCAAACAATCCATACTTTAAGTTATCCCCACCGTTAAAGGTTTAATACTTCGATCCTCGAGAATTCTGCTCGTTGATAAAAATTGCAAATAGAAATATTGGCATTGCGGGGGATTTTCTCGAGCCGTGAGGCTGTTTCGCGTGGTTTCCGCTATCTTGGGGAAATTTTAGCCCGGTTTCGAGCACGCTGCGACCGCGGCAGTCACGTTATCCTTATAACGAACTGGCTGGGAATAATTAAACGCCTGTTTTGGTCGCACGACCCGCGTTCTGGAGCCGCGAACGGACGATCCAAGCGCCGTGATTCCGATCCGCATCGACAATTCTTCGCGCGCACGTACACCGAGACACGCGTGTACCCACGTACGGCTCCCGTTGCTCATTCGAACTATGCTAAATACCGCCTAATGAATACATACGGGCAGCTCTTTGATACAAAGGCGCTCTCTGCTTTACATAAAGCGCGGGCGAACTATTTGCCCTGTGGTCGACAGAATTTCAGCCCGTGCAAGGATCTAATGAACCTTTCGCTCGTCCGTGGCGTGCACGTACATCGTTCTACCAAAGGATCGGGCCCCGTCGTCCACGCTCAGCCGCTAATTAATTAAAATCCTCGGACAAAAAATTCGCACGGCTGTGGCGGCTGTTTTCGATAATTGGCCGGGTTTCGCGGACAATAAGTTTTAAACTTTCTGGTCGCGGTCGATCTGGGAACGCGCCGACGTTCCGCCCGCTGGTTCCCCGATAACGAGCGCCGCGGAAACCGAAGAAACCCGAAACCACGGAAATTAGACGAACAACCGATCGTTCCGTGAGGTAATTAGGCTAACCAAGTGAAATTCAAACGATCTTAATCCGTCGCATTTACGACTTTTCACTCGCTGCTGCTTGCCAGGACTTTCTTGTCAAATATAACGTTTATTACAAATATGAATAAGACGTTTCATGTAGAAAATAGCGTGCCCCGCATTTTTGATAATAACTATTTTGTCCATAAAACCAGTAGCTTCCGAGATATTTGCAAAAAACCATAAAGCTGTACTGTGCAACGAACTACCGTGTCTGATTATGTATGGTATAATCTCCTTCCTGCAGACCTACCTTCCCGAGTCCATACGAAGGAGATTATGCTGTAACCGATCAGACCTACCAGCTTCTCGTCTCTGTACTGTACATATACTCAAAATGGCCACGATTTCTCAAACGTGATCCTACAGTAAATATTTTTAAAATTTTAAAACTTCTCCATTTATTCGTTTCGTTTACTGGGATAGGACCTTCGTTGACTTTGCAACCTGCGAGGTAAATGACCATAACTCGACGCTGGTCTCACGGACATATTCCTTCCGCGGATCCTCTCTTTTAGAACGACCAAGGCGGTCCCCCATCGGCGGACTCGGATCCTTAATTAATAGAATGCAGATTTATCCGCGAGGATGAGAGCCGCGCGAGACACGCACCGAAATCACGTGAACGCGACTTTAAGCCGCTTACCACCACTTGTACAACGACGAAAACCACTTTTCGAGATAACTTGTAGATCTCTAATCTCCTATGTTGGTCTCTCCCTCTCTCCGTCGCGTCGTTTCGACTCTTATTTCCCTCTTTCCTACCTTTCCTCTCTCGTTAGTCCAGGAATCACGGATTAAGACCCCTTTTGCGAACCGTTGGTCGAATATTTCCGAGATGTATCGACTTTCTGTTTTAATTTTGAGAATGTGGCTGATGATATTTCCTATCTAGGAGCATGCAGAATTTATTTAGAAGACTTCCTTATATCTCTAATGCATTTCACGATAGTATTAAGGGGTGATACTTTGGAGGGCAGCTCCACCCTCTGAACTGAAGTTACCGCCGTGAAAAGAAAACACGTTTTACTTACTTTCAACCGCTCTTCAAACGTGGGAAGTTTCATTAAAATCTAAGGAGTGGAGCGCTTAAAATAACCAAACAATATTCTAGAAAAATATCAAGATACCAGCGAAGATTTAATGAACTAAAATAAAAAATATCTCGCTCGTTGCGTACCAAAACCATATTAATAACGTAATAAAATATTGTTTCGTTCGTAAAATTAATATCATCGATCAAAACCGTATCAAAGCGGCGTGCCAGGAAAATATTGCGACGCGTTTGTCCATATTAATTTTTGCGACGCCATAAAACTGTGTCCTGTTCCACTGTCGTATCGAGTGTCGTCCAGTATCCGGTCGCGACTCGCGGCGGCGTCGACGTAGTTTAACGCAAGAAGCGTCGCAGAAAGGAGCGGAAGAAAATCATTTACCCGTCGGTGTTCGACAAGTAGCGACACTTATCGCGTTTTTAATGATGTATCCGTATATTGCCGGAGACACAAAAGAGCCCGGCTGTCGATGCATACGTTGCGCCGAGAAATAGAGGAGAATGAACCCGCGGAAATGGAGAGCGCGGTTTCATTTCCAACCGTGGAAAAAGCTCCGACCGTTAAGTAATTAATTTCGCGGTGCTGCGAGACTCGTTAAAAATTTGAACAACCAGCCGACCATCGATCGCCACCGCCGCGATACGAGAGTGAATTACTGAATTTTATTTTCCACCCTCTACCTACGCGCTCCTCTCATATAATTCTAGCTCGAAGAAGCATTCGAGGACCGTGCACGACCACAATGAAACGCTCCTTCTTCGCCGTTAAACGTATACGTTATACATAGAAAACGCGACATTTATTTTACAAAAAAAAAACATACCCCTCGCTCGTGTCTCGACGGCTGAAACGCGTAAACGACGTCCCCGGTTCGCGAGACCGCGGGCGTCTAATGTATAACGATAATATTCGAGCCAATTTGCGCGACATCGTGTTATCGAGATCGTTAAACGGCCGGGTACACGAGTTCGCGAGGAGACAGTTCCGAGTCGGGAGTCCCGGCGAAAACGCGTCTCGGTACAGAATATGGTACGTCTGGGAAATGAATTCGCTGGTTGCCCACTGGGTACGGTACTCCGTTAAGTCTTCTACGTGGCTCGAATGCACTATGAAACAGAAGTTACACACTAAGTGCTTCGCAGCATGCGGTACACATTTTATAGCTATGTCGCCAGTCGAGACGTCGACCGAGTCTCGGAATAACGAGTCCGACTGGACGCAGCCAGTTCCCCGTCCCACTCTCTCGTCTTCCCTCGCAATCCGAACGTCCCAATAGCGTCTCTTTAATAATCCGCGTCGCTTAACGAGCTCCGAAAGACTACAATTAAAACGACAGCGACCGCAAACATCCGCGGAATCCGACGGTCTGCAATCTCTTACAGCCGGGAATAACGATCGATTCGAAAAGGGGGACGATGGACGTTTATGTGCTACGGACTTAATACAGAAAGAACCCCGCGAAATCCGTGTTGCACGGCCGGATCCAACGTGTGGTCGAGCCAGATTGCTCGAAGAGATCGGCAAAGTGGCCGGTGGTCTCGTGTTCCGTGAACTTTAATCAGACGGACCAAACTCTCTGTGTTTCGCCGGCACGGCGTACTTAATGATACCTATCCCCGCTTCCGACCGATAGGGCCGGAAACACGAGCAAAATCCCCTCGACCGCAAGATAAAGTTCCACGATCCTTCGAGGGACGTACGAGTGCGTCGCTTCTAAAGCCCCCGTGTGCCTGGAATTACGACAAGACGCCGTTTTATGAACGCGGACGGATGCTGAAAAATTATTTCAATGCTCCGTCTTATTTATTTCTCGATATACCTCACACACCAGGCGTATAATCGATAAGAATTGCTGAAACATCTTTTAGTATGTAACGTCAAAGTAAATTGCAAAATAAACAAAGAAGACAGCATAAAATATAGTAGTTGATGTAGTCACTGGATAGGGGATGAAATCCCCTTTAAAATGAGCGTTTGTACGAGTCGATAGCTTTATTAGTTCCGGAGATATAGCGATTTTAATTTCAAGTCGATGCGGTGGCAAGTTGCGGGGATAGGGTTTGTTTACGTTTTGTTACGCGCTCGCGCGAGTCCATTCATCTCGCGCGCGTAGATAGTAAACAGTGCGTAGTAAATTCTTGGAAATACTACGCCGTCGAAACTAGGTCACGAGAGTCACGTTTCACGTGCGAGCGAGAGGTCCGGCGCGACGCGTCAGACGGAGACAGAGATAGTCCAAATTAAAAAAATTACCTTTTACATAAATTACGATATCTCGGAAACGGGAAGTCGGATCGTCAAAAACCAAAAAGCATTTTAAAGGGGAAGCCTTCCCGCTCCCAACAGTGGTTTAATAATGGATAAAACACTAGTAGTTTCGGAGCTATACTCGTCTAAAGTTTAACTATTTTTAATACGCGTTGTTAGACTATTCTAAGACAGTGGAAACTGTTGGTTCTCTCCATTCGTCTTTGCTATACATATAGTTCCTATTTACATCGAAAGCTAACCGGAATTTGCTACCAAATTTTGTCCAGTTTTTGACAAAAAAATATAAATCTGTGTTAAGGTCTTCCTCGAACGATAACTTGAAGGGGATTTGTAGGGGATGTTTAGAACGATCACGACGTGTTATTCGTTCTACGCGGAGAGTATTGAGACCCTCGGTTACGAAGCGAGAGCTCCGGATATCGCGATCTAACGCATCTACAATCAAACGTCTAATGTAATTGAACCACACGCAGAATTACCGGCTATTCCCAGTCCCGAAACTAGACGGAACATTCTATATGGCCTGGAACATCTTGGAATTGGTCGAGAGAGTACAGAGTGACCGGTGCCTCGGTAAACTTTGATCAGTCCGTACCAAACTCCACGCGCGCCTAATCCCACTTACTTAATGGCGTCTGTCCCCTCACGTTCGACGCGGCCAGGAACTTGCATTCGAACGCTACATCATCAACTAAAACGTTGCGATGGAAACTGCTGCGAGTCCCGTCGGATGCGTCTACCTTCTGACCGTCGAAACTTTGTATATTCTCAGTACAGAGCTTACGAAATTGAGGCGTCATTCTTAACCCTTGTCCGGAGCTTTCGTGTCTCGCAGAACTTTGTTGAGTACTTTGCGAAAATAGTACGACCTTTAGATATATTAGACTCGCCCTTTCGCAAATAAATGTACTCTTCCTACCTATATACATAGAAATTAATATTTCGATTTTAATTCTGCGTGCATTCGAAGTACTTTTGACTGCGGTGAACTAATTATGCATTCGCGGCCTGGCTGATATCAAATTGCAAATTCGCCTGCGGCGAAAATAAGTTTGACACGGCTGATTTAGAGTAATGGCGAACGACCGTATTCGCTCGTGGTCCGGATATAATAAAATAACATTTCCTGCGAGCCAAAGTTTCGATAAATATAACATCTATCATTTAACTACATCGAGTTACAATTCCAAAATTATTGGTCTAGTAAACATGAACAAATGGCCCGTTTAGGGTACATTTCCCGTAGATGCGTAACGTGTTGCTAGACGAGGGTTAAAGTTACGCGGAGCTGTAATCCGCCATAATCCGGATAAGAGTTACAGTCGCATTCGTTTGCATTTTCCGTGGGTGGTTCGAGATTTCGCGTTCCGGAGGACAATATTGCCCCGGCGAACGAAAGGGGAGACCGTTACAGAGGGTATCGAGAACGTGATTTACTTACTTTTGCTGATTATTGTTGGCGGTGGGCATAGGGGTTGGTACCCTCGGCGGCGGGACCGGTATTGCTTTTCTTCTTTCTCCACCTGTTTGATGTACGGTCGGCGTGACGCGTCCGGTCGGCGCAATCCGACCAGCCGTTCTTGGTCTTTCCGTCCGTACGTCCATCTCGTTTCTGCGAACAATTCGAAACGTCCGAGTCGTTAGGCCCCCTGGAGATGAAACTCGCTACGTGGAATCGCTTTCTTTCTTTCATTTTTATATTTTTTTTCGCGGCTGATTTCCAGTCGCATCCGCCCGCCTATGCGCCGCGTTCTTTTCGCGAGGGAGCGCCGGGAACGATCCAGGAATTGCGACCGAGGGAGAGCGTAGCCACGTAAAAGGCAGTCGAGGAAAAAAAACGAAATTATTACGAGACGCATTAGTAACCGGGATACAAAAGTGCCATTTTCTCTTGTGCACGCGAGGCCAGGCAGACATCACAGAGATTGCGGTGAACTTCGAAAGAGCGATCCCGAAAGTCGCGTGCACGACGCACGCCGTGGCGCACAGAGAGACGAGTAAGAGAAGAACAGAGAGAGAGAGAGACGAAACTGAAAATCCCTTTCCACGGTTTTCCCAGCCACTTTGTTCGCGCGATGCTTTGTGAGAACGACATTAGATCGTTGAACGTTTTATAATTATTTCCCGCGGCAACTTTCGCCGATAATTGCGCGACGGAACAACGCGACACGGTCTCATAATCGTCGTTCTGTTTTAAACGCCGACCGTTAATTCCCCGGCTTCGGTTTTCATCCGCGAATGCCGCGGCAACAATGTGACCCGGTTGTCCAATTATTTTCCCTGCTTTCCCGCGCGCGAAAACGGCCGCGTCGAACGAGAAGCGACGCCGGGGCGAGCGTCGCGTTCCTAATTAAGCGTGTGCCCCCGCTAATTTGCCCCGATAAAAACGATGGAATCTAGTCTGCGACGGTACTCGACCGTGTCCCGAGACGCTCGACCGTCCCTGCGCAACAGGAAACGCGCGTAACATTTGCGTAACGGAATTTCAATTAATGATCCGACCAAGTCAGACTCCCGCGAGCTGTTTCAATAGGTGCTTTCAGAGCACGCCGCCACCAAAGTGACGCCCGCGGATCTCTTTTTTTTTTTTTACCGCCCCCCACTTCCGCGGCCATTCTCTCCCTCGGTTTTCCCGCGACTTTTCCCCGTCGATGTAACATCAACCCTTGGTTCAGGGCTTTTTCGTTTATCGCGCGATTGACTGCGTCGCCGATATTCGCGCCGGGCTCGAAAACACGCACAGTCGCAACCGTGGGACTCCATTTATACGAGCAGTTCACTTAACCGGGTAGTTGGCAGTCTACCGAACTTTCGAATAACAGGTGTTCTCGTTACATTGTCCAGACGATAGGAATATCGTAATATTTATGAAGTTAATAAAGCATGGTTAAGATCGAATCTCTTGAAAAAGGGTCAGAGAACGGTTTAGGGGAAGCACGAGAGGTGAATCCGTACATCCGATCTATCCAAAGTGGATGCTCGAGATACCCCTACCCCTCGGTTATTAAGCAACCGTGAACGTTTTGGATATTGACACAAGGATTAACCTGGCTGTCCCGGCCATTCTTGCAGTACTCACGGAACCTCTGAACCGTGGCTGGAAATCGCTGAAGGTTCAAAGGATCCTCGAGAGGAGAAGACGTGCAAGAAAAGGGCTAACCTTGTGCGTTGTGCACTTCTGGAGGCTCTTCGGTGCAAAAGGTCGTACATGCGTTCGGTGAAACATAACGTATCGCGAACGATGGAGAGGGACAGGGGCGAAGACGAGTTGAAAAGGGCAACTCCTTCAGGAGGCAAGCGGCGTGACGGACACTTGTGCCCTCTTGTGGGATCCATTCTTCGAAATTCACCGGTTCCGCGATCCCCGCCGTTCTACCGGAAGAATTGCCAGCTTTGTAAAACTTTCGCGATGGGTTTTCACCACCGTGTGTACCATTAAGATGAGAAAACATCGCGTGTTTTTTGCCATTAAAAAGAAAAGACACGAAACGGAGTTTGTTTGACGAGAAATTTGACTGTCAAAATAAAATTGGATAGCTTCTCAATTAATACGGAGACAATTCTAAACCAGAATTCGAAAGCTCTAAAGAAGGAAGCGAGGCAATCAGAACGTGCGCGTCGTCTGCGACTGGAATATTCGTCTGAGTTGCTAAACAAAACCTCAATTAATACCGAGGGTCGCGTGCTTCCCGCCGCCAATTGCCTCCAATTAAGTAGCGATGTACTTTAAATCGGCGCGCCACAAATCTTGTTCTTCGAATTAGTGTCACGGTGACAATAGTACGCGAACAGTTCACTTCCTTGTTGCACCACGGTGGCGTGCGCACGCCCAGCCAACAGGATATTCAATTTATCGTCGGATTAATTCCCTTAACGCGCGCCACGACTACCATGAATACTGATATTTCGAGTCTCCGTTCAACGGTCTAGAAAAAACACGCAATCGTGGCCACCAAAAAAAATTGCAATATTTCTATCGTAAATTTTATGAAATTTGACCCCTCCCGCGAACTCTTCGATTATTACCTCTTACTCGACGTTCCATTGTCTACTCGTCACTTCGCGTAAACGTCGAAAATGTATTATTCTTGATTCAATGCACGCGTAAGGCGTGGAACCCTGGACCACGATTTAAGCAACACCATACGCTGCTTCGACTCTGGAACAATCCGACCGTCGATTCTTGATGGTGGCAATTCAACTGTCACGTCGATCGAATCAGGGTTCGACGCGCGATACCTCCGACACGCTTAGACGAACTGTACCCCGCGCGTGTACAATGAGCTCATTAAGCCTGAATGCGATTCAATTATGCAGGCCAATCGATGCAAATTCTCTTCTGGACGTCTTCGAAACGACCGACCAAGTACGGCGAGAGCCTCTTTAAGGGAGTTGTCTCGTGACGAGGGTCGAAAAATCTCTCTCGAAGGCTTGTATCCTTTGTAATTTTTTAGGCGTATTAGGTCATCCCGCAAGTCGTATCGAATTTTTTACTTTAATATTGTACTTGACAATCGTTCGAAATAGAAAGTGTCGAGTGTTTGCCCCTAGACCGCCTCGCGAGAGCGCAAAGGGTTAATTCGAGTGGATAGATCGAGGTTCGATGGCTCGTTTCGTGACCCATCGATAAGAAACGAGGAACCCCCGTCCGCGTGCACGGGAAGGGAACGTTTCGGCGTAAACGGAAACAGGATACGCGGCGAAACAGGCCTGGGCGCGATCCCCGGCGTGTCTCGCCCTCGGCGGCGGGGGTGGGACACAATCGAAGCAAAGAAAAGGACACGGTTCGCGCAATCTCTCGAGCGCGGTGCAACATTGTTGTCACGGATACTTTGCCCTCTTTCACAAAGAACAGATGGAGGAGCAGGATGATGCTGTTGGGTACGACCATTATTTCTCGGCGTACAACGTCGCGTGACGGGGACGCTGGCGAAGACAATGCGCGTAGGCAAGTTGGTTAAAATATGCAGCCCCCGGCGTGCGTGGATCCGCGGCGTTTTGTGTTTACGTGTATATCAACGAACGAGAGATCGGCGAGAGGACGCGACGCGTATTTTCGCAAATAAACGCGCGCGCGACGACGGCTGCCGCCGCACAGGTGAAAAAAGGGAAAAATCCTTGTCGCTGTTGGTCGACGAGGCGAGACGTGGTGCTCGACGAGGGAGGTCGTACGGAAAAGGACGAAAAGGGGTGACGAAAACAAACTCCTGCCGCGGCAGAGGGCCGCACAATGGAGGGCATCTGCTTAGCAAATTGCGAAAAATAATCACGTTTGCCCAGGATCCGCGCCCAGGCATCTCGGAAGCTGTTGTGTCCCGTAACACAATAACACCTACTCGAGGGCCGACAAACGCGTTTCGAGGGTGTGACGAGCCGCCTCCGGATAGCTATAAGGGAAAATACACTTGTGCAGACACGGGGCTGAACGGGGGTGGAAGAGAAAAATGAAGCAACGTATTCCTGCCGGTGTATCCGCGGAAACAATGTATCCGTGCACCGAGCTACGAAAAAGTTCGTGCTCGTGCATCCATCGTTCGCGACACGTCGGAGCCAACCCTCTCCCTTACGACGATGCCCGGGATATCTCTTTCTCGCCCTCACGCTGATATCGCGCGTCTTCTTCCGGACGCGATCGTTCGCGATTTCATTTCCGCGGGCGGTAATTATTTTTACGGTATATTAAGTCGCCGAGAATGTTGCGCGTTGTATTGATATTATGGAAATCGCGTCGCTTGCATTCAACGTTTGACACTTCCGTTCCCGCAGCCCCCTCTGGAAAGAAAATCCTTTCGATATGGATTTACGAACGCGCGACGCGAAGGGTGAAACGATAAAAATACAAAGAATAAAATTGTATACTTTATTTGTAACTTATATTTCGTTACCACGAATTACGAAACAGCGAATATATACGGGCTCACTGATTCATACGATTTAATTATTGCTACGCGTATCAAGTGAAATAGTTTACCTGTACAGATTAGTTTTGAAACGATTATATTTACTCTGTTCGTTGTTAATAATTATTTTATTGCTTTGTAAACAGCCCCATGCAAACTCGGGCCATTATTTGCGCAAAGTAAATTAAATCCAATTTGTAAAGGGGAATGATACGGAGTGTTTACGATCACTAGTAAATATTAATACTTCACAGAAAACGAGTAATTAAACCAACGTTCACCGACCAGACAAGCGAAGGTATACAATTACAAGTAATTAAACTGCGGCATACGTAAATTATTGTACGGTCTAAGTTTCTGAGATATAATTGTACCACAAACGAGGTACGCGAATAGACCTTACATCCAATGTATTTCTGGCTACAGGGGTATGTTTATCCACCAAAAATTATTGCAATTGATCTGTATGGATCGTACCGTTATGAAATCTACTCAGCTTTCTTCGGTGGTTAGAAATACTGTCCCTTCGAAATTTGGCTCTGCGTTTAAAAACTCTTACGCGATGGCGAGATTCATTCGTACTTGTCCAGATTCCTCCCAGAAGGAATTACAGGCTACAGCGAATCGATCGATTAATTCCTTTCAATGGAACAGTAACGAAGCAATCTGTGTCACTCTCCTATCAAGCTGTTCGCCCCATTTGTTACGTACTGCGGACACGGACGATTCCACGCGAGGGCAAAAAGATATCGCACGACGAAATATATTTCCTCGTCCGCGGGAGCGTCGCGGGACCGTCGGAGAATTTATCGCCGATATTTCGTGCTGCTGCAACGCCGTCGACCTGTCGATTCTTATTAATCGACGACGCGACTACAGAGGTCCACGTAAAATCGCGCGAATACAAATGGTTCGAACAATGTGGCAAAAGTTCCCAACTAACTTTGACTGAAATCTTAAGAGCACATGATTATTCGATAAGTAACATTTGCCCGTTGATTTTAGAATAAATGGAGGGAACGTCGTCAAAGAACGCGCGTAACAGAAGCGGACATTTTATTGAAATTAAAAAGTTTCTACCATCTGTTTCGCTCTCTGAAAAAATTCCCTCAATGGGCAAAGCTTCGAATGCTAAGAGGCCATTATCCACAGCTCTTGATTAATTTTTTACGGGGAAACAGAGGGATTTTTATGAATGAGGAATAATGAATCTGTCTAAAAAATGGGAATGGGTTATAAGTTAGGACGGAAAGTTCATTATCGAATAATGATATTTTCTATCATAAAGGAATTAATTTCTATTAACACTTTGAGAACTGCACGTGCCTCTGGGCCAACCTAATATTTTCATATTTTACTAGATTAATTAACATCTGAAACTAAGAAGCTTTTAGCTACGAATTCGAACTAATTATTTTCATAATTATCGCTTCGCTGATTCCCGATCGCGCGAAAATTATGACGCGAACGCTGCACGTTTGACTACAAAGTAAAAATTAGAAGAAACTGTTGTACAAACATGGATCGATAAACGTTCCGTGAAAGCTAAAAGTTCGAGTGTGACCGTCAAAGGGTTGTTTGCCAGACGTTTCAAAGAGTTCCATCGATCGATAAAAATTTTCACCTACGATTCGACGAAATCCTGTAAAGTAATTGACTTCGATCGTGGGTATCAAAACACGGCAAACACGCCGCGATCATATTTGCCCGCGCTTCTGTGATTTTACCGATGTTTGTTTGAATGCACGAACGATCCATGTATCATTTTCACGACGCTAGACAGACAGGCGGACTTTATAAATTCGGGACAAATTAGTTTATCTTTGGGCGGTGTTTAGTAGACACTGAAAAGCTGTCGGGCCACCCAGACGCGAAAGGTGGCGCTAAAAATACAAACCGTTTCTCATCGCGACACCCTCGCGTCGTCTCTTCTCTCTCTTCCCCTTCCGTTCCTTTTTAAAATCACCGCTTTAACCGCGCAACTAAGTTTCTCGACGACTGTAGTACAGACTGTTTCAGAAAGGAGAAGCTCTCGATAAACGTGGATCCAAAAGTGATTAAAATGACAATGAAACTTATCAGGACCATAAAATTTGAAAAGATTTAAACGAACTCTGGAACAGCCTGTACAAATCCGTGCGCACAGCGAAACGTGTGCACCGCGGCGTGTCGGCGCTGCATTTTTATCCCCCCTCGAAAGACAATACCGTTTTCGATTAATTTTCAATAAAGTTACATGCACCACTGCCAGAACGATGAATTGTAAAGTTGGTTGCCGGTGAATTTTTTACACGAATAGTCTACGCACGCAGCAGACGAACCGTAGTCAATGCACGCCCCCGCAACGCCTCCCCCCCGTATCGACGAAAAAACCACGCACTAACGATGGAAAATGCAGGGCAAAGAAGTAATTTACCGGGCAGCAGAAAATGTTACCCGCGTATATTTTCCCGTGGAGTACTACTTTCTCTTCTTTTTTTTTTTTTTCAAACCGGCCCGGCTCCAGGCAGCGTGTAACTATGGAAAAATTCGAAATACTCGCGCGGAAAACGCGAGCCTGGTCGGGAACCGAGTAAAAAAAAAACAAGAAAAATAAAAATGAAACAGAGTGGATTTCAGCGTCGTTAAATAAACATTTTAATAAACGTCCGACCGGGGCCGGTAACCACGCAAGAAAAAAGAATACCCCGTTGGAAACGCGCCGACTGGAGGTGAACAATCGTTGGCCACCTTAAGCTTAAAGCTATCGTCTTCATTTTTAGAAATGAGATATTTACAGCACGTTTTATTAAATTCGTAATAATAGATGTTGCTTCTCGAAAGGTTTTCAAAGCACGAAAGCACGGGCAATCGCGACACGCAACGCGTTTCGACGCAGATGTTCGCACGCTGATACACGTTGCGTCCACGAGGAACGAGTCACGCGTTCCTCGATCGATCAGGATTTCGTTCCTTTTGCAAACCGACGGTTGTTCGAATCCGGCGTTCGCGTTTGCTCTTATCCATTACCCAAGATGTCGCGAAGTATCTACCATCGCGATCATGATTGATGTTGTTTGTCGTGGAAATAGGGGCGCACGCGACGGTTCGAGCCTCTTTAATCCTCGTGCATCGGAGGATTTCATCCGTCGAAAACCGGGAGACAAAAGAGAGGAATCGATCCGATTCGTGTTGTTCGACGTACGGAGAAGGTCTGATAAGTGGGACATATGGCAGGCAAATACGAGCGGAGCAAAAACAAATAGGTGTCTCCGCGTCTACCACCCCTCCCCGGCAATCTTTCCCGGGGACCCCCTTTAACGACGCGGCCGCAGTACACGCGACAATGGCGGGGTTAATGAAAGACGTAGGTGCTAGTTATGGATGCCATAACTCAGCTGATGGGGCGCCCGTAACACCGCCGAAATCAGCCTGTACTCTCGACGCCCCGGACCACCCCTCCGATTCCGTGTGTACACGCGTGTATGACTTCTGACTCACGAGCCGGTGGGGGTCCGCACGGGGGTGCGAAAAATAGAAAACGGGGGTGGCGTGACACAAAAGCGAGGAGGCATCTCTGGCTCGAGCGCAGAAAGAATTGCTAATCGCGAGTGCTCGGTCGCCCGTGGGCATTCGGCTCGAACGATGAAAAATGGCGTGACCCGTCGACCCGATGGAAACATCCTTCGCGCCCTTTTCACCTTCGATCGCGATTGTTCCGCGCGGTCCAGGCGTTCGGCGTCTTTCTCGACCCGGCGGCGCGTGCGAGCTTTTCAATTACTGAAAATCTGACACCGCCCGCCGCGTCCCTTATCTCCGTCCCCCCCCCCCCCTTTTCTCGTTTTCAACAGCGTTCCTCGAGATCGTGCAATTAATCTGCATTCACCCGAGAACGCGATGCCGGCGCCATTTAAAACTCCGCGCAGAGCATCGCTGAAGGCAAGTGGCAGCGAAGCACTGCGAGCATCTTAATTTAATTAATTAACGAGATGCCGGAAGTAGGCAGGTTTCTTCTTCAACTTCTTCTTTGTGATACACGGTGGGCTCCGTCCCCGGCGGAATCTCGTTGCAATTTCTGCTAATGAAGACCCACGCGTTCTAAAGCTCAAACAATAAACAGTACCACTTAACTCAAAGCACGCAACAGACACCACCGACTCTACCCCTTTCTTCCATCCGCGTCCCCGCCCGGGTCTGTCTGCAGCATTCGCTTACGTCGTCTTGCAAGAACCACGTGCCCCCTTCTTTTGCATCACGCTTCCACCGTCCCCATACACTGTCGTGAATCTAGCCTGAAAGGAGAATGCGCGCTCCCGTTTCCCCGTTTCGTCTACCTTTTTATAGTATTCCGCTGTACCCCGTCCCTGAAATGCCGGTCACGCTCGTTTTGACGTTTTCCCGCCCGGCGTCTTCCCAGCCACGCTAAGAATTAGCGATGCTCGCTTAACCGACCCCGCTTTTTCCGACTTTACGAGCACGTTCTGTTTAGAAACGACGACTTAATTGGAACGCACGCGTACGAACAACTTCTTTTCAGAGCATCCCTCGGTCTAACGCGTTAAGCTCGATTTATACTATCCCATATTCGTACTACCTTCTCAACATTCGTTATTCGAAGTTCTTAAGCAACTATCGACCTGGAATAATCGTCGCCAATGTTTTCGACCGGATGGAAGAAGAGTCGTCGAAACGATTCGCGAGAGGGTAACGAATCGCTCGCGACACGGGGTAGCAATCCCGTCTGTTTCTTGCCCGTCAAGAGCCTGGCCGATCAAAAGCAGAGAAGCAAAGAAGAGCAATAGGAACGAGGCTCTGAATCCTCTCTCTCAACAGGTTCCAGCCGGATCATGGACTCCTTCGCGTCAAGAACATCTAATCACATTTCTGTCAGCCCCCGACCATTAACCGACAGAACTTCTTCCATCGTTCGCCGGGCATGCGCCAGCTTAACTCGTTTGCCCCCTTGCTCGGTTACTTTCTTTATCTTCGTCCGTGAATCAGGCGCGAAGTCGGATGGTCGGCCCTCGTCTTTGTCGGTATCGAGTGTCTCGTAATTGCTCTATCAAAAGATACTTCCCATGCTTCTACGTCTACATTCCTCGACGCCCGAGTGCCTTTTCGGAACGCCCGTAAAGCTCAAACCTACAGCCGATAACCATTCCTGAGGATTAAGTTTATGGGAATAGGAAACCCGACGACGAGTAGGTTAAAAAAAAATTCCAAATCGAGCTTGCGATTTATAAAAAAATTAGTCTTAATATCATTGCGTTGAAGAGGGTCCCAAGCTTGAAAGGACCGGAAGTGGTATTACAATAAGGAAATTGGATGCATCAACAAGGGTGAACGAAAACCCTCCCAATAAAGGAATATTCGATTACCAAAGATACCACGTATCGTAACCGGTCGTATGTTGATTGAATTCTCCTTTGGCTCGTTTCTTTTCAAGGGTGTGCAGCAGCAACGAGAATAATAGGGGCGCAAGACAATTAGACCAGAAGGGTGAAAGACCTGCGACGACTGTCGCCAGGTGCACCGCTGCAAAGGGTTAAACTTTGGATAGTTGGAGTCGCGGGGGCCGTTGACAGAGCAGAACTTACATCGTCGCATCGAGTATCGATCGTTGCTGGGATATTCAGTCCATAGAGATCGGGGATGCTGTGGGTCTCGCGTTGCGTTCAATCACCCTGACGCGCATTACCACATCGCATTATGACTCCATCGTCGACTGCACGAATCGCGTGCACGACCGACGCGACCGAGCACGTATCTACGCGCGAATGTCGCCCGGCGTATCTCGCGGGCCCGTGGCCCTTCCGAGCCGGGTCGCATAAATTTTAATCAGACGCATTCGGGGGCTTAACGTTCGCGATCGTTTCTCCAGCGCGTCTGGAAGTCGCCACCCTCGCTCTTTCCTTTCCGGCCGTCGAAGGAACGGTGTTTATTAAAAGATAAACTCGCGATAATTTAATCGCCAACTTCGTAATTCGTTTGCACGTTAGTCGGGTGCGCGTCTTCCCCAGGGATTTGGGATTTATTCTTATCGAGGAAGCGTTTAAAATCTCTTTTCGTAGAAAAACGTCCAACCATGTGAGCATATTCGGCGTAATATCGTTCCGGAATTAGACACGGTCCGGGAGATCCCGATGCAGTCTGACAGAAATCTGTCCAGCCATCTGGCAGGTATTATTAGATAGATGCCAAAAGCATCCCGGGGCTAATCAAGAGGATCTACTATTTGATTAACCAATAACGGGCGCGGCCACTCGTGGACGCCCTCTAACTTTCCCGTCCGTCTCTGCGAGGATGGCGGCTCCCACGGATGCAGCTGTCCCCGGCGACCCTCGATCGAAAGGTTCGAAAAATCGTGAGCCCGAGAGACGCGAATGAAAAACTCCTCCTCGGAGGGCGGAGAGGATTATCTCGTGAGGGCAAACGAACCCACCAAGAACGAGCTACGTGTTATAACCGTTGATCGGTGAACCCGCGGCCGTACGATTATTTTCCTTCGTTAGATATTAACTCCGAAATAATCCGGGCTAAGTGGGAAATATCTCTTCTATTCCCCGCGTTGACTGAAAAGTAATAAAACTGGATTACGCGGCGAATCCTCGGAGCCCTTCGTGAGCCGAATCTCGACCCCGCAGAAGCAGGAAAATGGATTTTATGGTACCGAGGAGGGTAAGAACGGCTGACTCGCTGACTGACTGACTGATATCGAACTTTCCATCGATCCCGTTCGAACCCGTATACGGTCTCGCGAGCCGAACCGGAGTAATAATAAACAGTTTATCTGTCTGTCGAGTCTAAGCGGATTATCGGGGCTCCCCCGTCCTGTAACGCGAGACGACCGATAGGCAAGACGCGACCCTTATCTATTATCATCGCCTCTCGTCCTGCCCTCCCTATTTTCACGATATCTCCGTCTCTCGCTTCTTCTGGCCGTACTCGATCCGTACCAACGTCAGCTGCCGGCGCATATATGCGTCACGTAGCGACGACACGCACCGTTTCTGAATATTCATAAGCAACACCTCGTCACCCTAACGCACCCCTGGCGTCACCGATGCCCCTCGTCCATCCTTTCAATTTGTCCGACCGATGGATGCAAAATTTCTTTTTTTTTTTTTAAAAAAAACGATCTCGTAAGACGAGCTGTACCATTCGCGCAAATTGTAGGAATTAGGAAAGGAACGCCATAGACTTAACGATTTATTTTATGACGAGTCCGTACCTCGAGTTACAGTCACATTTTATTGTCGGTAAATCCCAGGATTTATTCGCGAACGCGGATACCGATTTTGTTTGGGTAAAAAATTGCTCTTTATTCGGTAATAAATTTGTAGCTTCGATCGAATTTATTGGAATAACGCTTTGTTCTATATTTATGGGCGAATAAATGTGATTAACACGCGTTCGTTGCTTTTTAATACGACTAAAGAGGATACCAATTGCTCCAATGAAAGAAATTTGTTAAAAATCATCGCCGAATAATTGCACGAGGTTTGTGTTACGACCTAGACCAAGAGATCCGGAGCCACTGTGGCGATACGCAACGTTCCGAGAATTTGTAAGGCGCGTGAAAAAATTTACATGCTCGAGAAACCATATTCGCGTCGTTAAAATAACGTTACCGGGTAAGTAAGCGCGGAGATTCGTCGTTTTCGAGAAAATCCTCCTGAAAGCCGTACGTAACGACGTACTCGCGACGCCTAGCAACAGACGTCGAAGCGAACGAGAAGATTGGAGTTCATAAAATCGCAGCGGTGAATTAGGCACGAAGGAAGCCGACGATGTCGCAATTACCATCGAGAAAAACCAGGGTTGCCGGGATCACTTCATGGAAACAGGGAGCCCGCGAGAGCGTAGAACGTCGCCGGGTGGAAATTCACGATTAAAATCCCAGCGGTAGCATTAACGGTGGAAACGGGAAGAGGAACGAGGTTCGAGGGTGCCGGTGGACTCATGTGTTCGAACGTCGGTCGCGTTTAAACCTCGATCTGCATTTAAATTGGCCCCTATGCCGATTCGCGCTCTTATATACGTTGCCATGTTTTCCTATGCCGCGAATTCGACCGTTTTGTTGTCGTTTCAGCCCCCTTTTCCCGACGCTGCCTCCTAAGCCCTCCATTACCTTCGATACCCTGCCCATTTCCTTGGGCTTAATTAATTATTCATTTATTCCCGGTTCACTTTTATCTGAGCGACGAGAGACTAAAAAAAAAACCCCCAGCCATACGTTTAATTAATTATACTTTAACGAGAACGCGCCATTAGAGCGGCGCGAACAACGAGGAAGAGTCGTCGGACGGCAACGCGTCGAAAAGAAAGTCAATGGACCGTGGGAACTTTCCGTAGATTAACCGGAACGGAGTAACGAGGCTTATGAATAATCGTAGCTTAATTTGATAAACCGACGAAACTGCATAATTAATCGTAGTTGCCCCGAAAACGCCAATAATGTATGCGCGCGAACGAAGGGGATTCGAGGTTTCGTGCACGGGAAACGAAAATTTCGCGCCTGTTGAAAACGTGCCTGATAACGGACGGTTAACGATGAACGTTTACCAGCATCCCGTCGTCCCCGATCGATCGCTTTCGTTCGAGAAGAAAGAAGTACCCGGTTATTGTTACGCTCGAGTGCATCGTCGAGCCCCGGAAAAGGTTGCTTCGCCGGTCAAAGGAACAAAATTAATAAATATAAATCGTTTTTCGCGGAGAACGAGTCTCGACGACATCCATGCCTGTCCTAGATTCGTTTCACCGGTAGGCTCTTCAGCGTAAATGAAATTCATCCTGCACCGGCCTAGCGAACGTTTGAAAAGTTTAACTGCAACTTCAGACAGTCTCTCCTTTCAACGGGAGAACACGGATAAATTACTGGGTGATGCTTGCCAAAGCCGTTCTCGTTAACCCAATTGCGATACAAATTGCTCGGATAAAATATTCCTTGTCGGTTCGAGGGATTGTTTAAGATCTAAATAAACGTCGCGAAAAGGACGGCGACGATTTCTGAGGAAGCGAGGGGGTTGATTACCGGGAACCAAGAAGCGTTATTATAACCCTCGTCTGACAAGAAGCATCTGCCCGGGCAACGGGTGATGAGCGGGTTGAAAAGGATGAAGTGGAAGCCGAACAAGGTGACGAGAACTTAAGTCGAACGATGGCGGCGAACCAAGGGGTGTGGGGCGGAGCAACGGGGGTTTGATGATTACAGAGATCAAAGCAAGCAATCACTAGACAACGGCCGGAGACCGCTGAAACGAGGGTAGAGAACTGGTGTGTGGTTGGAATTTGTGACAGCGTCTCGTGTGCCCCCAACACCTGAGTGTCTCGGCTCTCGTCTGCCGGTCACTAAACATTAAACTCGACCAGCGATGCCGGAGACTCGTCATCAGAGAGCCCCCCGCCACGTCCGTTGTTACTTTGTTAACGGCCGTCGTCGCCGGTGTCGGTGTCATCCTCGCTCGTACGCTTACACAGAGACACCCTTCGACGCAATTCAAGTACACCCTCGAGACGCTACGTAACTGCACCGAGAGTTCTTCCGCGCCTCCCCTTCCCCTTTCGCCCGGTGCATTCTCATCTTTCGACTGTGCTCCACATTCTGCTCGCCTCATGCACTGCTTAACGTTATAGGCGAGCCTCGCGAAACGGGGAATTCGAGACCCGGAAACCACCTGGCGACGCCGGGCGTCTTTCACGCGCGGCGGCCGTACAACACCCTTTCGGGGGAGGCGGAGGGAACCGGAGAAATAAAGAAACAGAGAAGGATCTCGTCGCGGAAAGATTTTGCGGTTCTCGCGCGGAACGGCGCCAAGTTTCGCACTCCTTCGCCAGGCGGCGAGTCTTTCCAAACGAGATCTCGTTCGGAGCGCCTGGCAAAAAGACCGGGTAACGAGGAAAAATCACGAGAGAGCTACGAAGTACGTAAAACGGGCAGTAATGCGTTAAGTTTAACTTTCGCAACGTTTTAATTGGACAAAGATGTCGGGGACGAAGACGTTCCCCGCGACTTCAAATATCTCGCGAGACGTTTGATCAAAGCCGACGAAATAAGCGTCTTCGTGAATTTTCTTCCGTCGGGGAAAATATCCGCGCAAGGAGAAAACGAACGTAACGAAGGAGCCGCGGAGAAGGCGCGGGAAACTTAAGAAGAGCAAAAGCGTACGAGAACTCCGGGGCGTATAACGAGGAAACGAGAGGAGGAGAAAATACGAGGGTGTCGGTCGGACCGGCCGTGGGCGGAAAACTTGAAACATAACGAATACAAACAGCCGAAGATAAATTCCAAGAATGCTTCCGAACGGGGAACGTCCGAACGACCGTCCAAATCCACCGTTTCGATATTAAATTCCGAGGTTGTATCGCGCCGCGCGCACTCTGATTTCCCTGGACGTCATACTTGAGAGAAAAGAAAAGCGGGGTAGATGTTTAACCAAAAAAAAAAAGAAAAAAGGAGGAAGATCCGGGTACGTGCGGGGATTTGAAAAACCGCCGGAAAGGAGAAACGAGCGATCTTCCAGTTTGTCGGGCGAATAAATCTCAGGATGTACGCACGCGCGTGTTCGTGGAAGTAAGACCTTCGTCAACTTGCAAATCACCGTGTCCTCCATTATCCCCGTGTTTTCTACCCGTGTAGCGAATCAAACTTATCGCGAATCTCGTCTATATTTATAGTCGAATATTTCTCCGCGTCGCGGCCGAAGGAAACCGCGATAAATTACGGACAACAAAAGGGGAACACCGAATCAGCGAGACGGTTGTCAAGTGTCGCCGGTCGGCAATGCGAGACTGTATATCAAAAGTAAATCCTTGGCGTTGTCAAGTGCGCGGCACCTACGGGTACCGCAGAAATTACGGCGTTTGATGGAGGCATGTATAACATTCTCGAGTACGCGATCCGGACGCGCGCTTTATCTGCGTGTACGTGTGACGTACATACCTGTTCGCGCGACCGTACCTACGGACGCACTAACGTTCCTACGCATAGGTTTAGAAACGCACGAAACGCGACGTGGCATTAACTCATGCCTCGTTAAATCGTGCCGGTAATGCTCCGTAGGAACGATGGAAGCGAGCGGGGAATACTTACGACCGACGGAATTGATCTGCTCGACGCGCACCGCGGAAAAACGATCAACTTTTTCTCGAAATCGTTCAACGTTCCACACGAACGAGACAGAACGTTGACTTTTTTTCTCGAATTAAAGCCAAGAAGTGGTAGAACAAGGGAAAATTATAGAGAATTTCGATGACGATTTACTTCGAACAAGATCTATTGGATCAATTTTTAATTTTCCAAGGTGGACGTAGCCAGGTGGAAATTCGATTCGATCGAGCTTACAGTATCGACATAAAGAATTCCTGAATAGATCCTCCTTTGCCCCCGCGCTAAAAACGTCAGGGTATAGCGAGTGTACTCTAAGATCTTACGTTAAAATCTCAAATTATTCATGCTCGTACTTTTCCGGAAAAAAAATTCTCAGAGAGCGTCCTTTTTCTACTTCGAAACGCGGGACAACCTCTTAAAGTCGAGCCGATCGACCCATTCCGGCGAACGACGAGAGTCTCACCATCGTCGCGTCGATAATGTCGTCGTGTAACGACGACACCTGTGTCGATTCGATCGCTGGATATAATCTTGCCGTACTTTCTCGCCAGACAAAACTGCGTCAGCTCGTTCGTCGAGGCAGCCTCCTGCCGCTAACCCTCGAAATCGAACAAACGGCGTACGTATCGTCCCGATTAAACCCCGTCGGTCGAGTAACCGTGCCCGGGCTACAATGTAGACTTTACTGCCACTAAAATAGCGCGATATTCTCGCGTCTTTCTAGACCTTATGGCCCAATAAATTCCTCGATATCGGCTGTCGCGCACGAAACGTCGCGCCCTTCCGTTATCTTCGCGTGACGTCCAACCGCGTGAAATTTATAGCCCTCGATGCCTCGCAACTACCAAAAGTCCTCGATAAAAGTCACGAAATCGGCTCCGCCACGGACGCCCTTAACGAGTACTTACGGTTTCGGCGATTTTATGGCGGGAATTAACCCTTTCGAGACCTAGCCTCGCGTTTACGGCTCTTTTTATTTAGGTGAGACACGCATTGGTAAATCACCAAACCCTTCGTTTTACTTTTCATCTTCGATCATCGTTGATTTATAATCAGATTCTCTTTGTAATGAAAATTTTATTACACACTTCTGTACCGTCTGCGTACCGGCGGGGAATTTGAAACGGATTCGATCAGCCGTGAATCATCGCCGCGACACCGCGCGTCAGTAATAAAATAAGGAACGCGACGGAACGGTTCGGATCGAAGATTTGATGGTTTAATGGGGGCGGATGGGCGCAACGGCCTATCCTCCGGATCCCAGCGACCGCGATCACTGACAAAGCGATCTCCCCTGGGGACTTCCTTGGTTCCAACAACGAACGAATATGAAATATTGATGACCGGCGCGAGGCGGGCGAGTAGCGGCGCGTCACCCCGTTCATTTGTTGCCGATGACGACTTCGACGTATCGTCGCATAAATATGCACCGCGCCCGTCACGATCGTATTCCCGCCGCGCGACGATCGTCGGCTCGCGCGCGATAACGTCCCGCCGCCATGCACACGCTCCATATGTCCGTCGACCAGACGAACGTGATCGAATTTCAAATTCATCGAAATGTTTTGGATACGCGGCCGGAATGATTCGCGACGGGGGAGAAAGAGGGAGAAGGAATAAAAAAAAAAAAAAATAGGAATCGGATCTCGGGACCGTTCGATCCGCGCGCATCGATTGAACAGATTTGCCCGGGAACCGTTACGATTCGCAATCGGACTAACGACGCGCCATTATTTCGCCGGCGTTCCGCTCGCGGTCGTTTCAATTGCGGTTTCGGGTAAAGTCGAATACCGGAATCTCTCCGAAATCGACGTCGATCGTGTAACGTATTCCCGGCGATAAAGAAGACTCCGTTCCCAACGAACCAATTTCGGAGCCGCGTAACTCTTTTAACGCGCTCGCCGTTTCAGTGGAAACCGTCCGTCACAGACATCATTACCATCCGTAGTGCGCCGTTTCATTTGATGCAATGCATGCCATTAACCCTTTGACGAGCAAATTTTCTTCGAAAATGCACGCCGCTGAACCGCACGTTCGGCCGTGTTCACGAGTCTGATTGCGTTGCTTTGATAGCTGCATCGGTGAATAGTATACGTATCAAGAGATATAGATAAATATAATAATCGTGGTATTTGGATTTTAAATTTTTATATCTCTATGGAAATTCAATCTAAAATATTATTTAAAAATGTAATAAGAAACTTCGCGCATTTTCTATATTTCAGCCGAAGAAGCATACGAAGACCGAATTTATATTTTAACTTCCAGCTGTTTAATATTTAACATCCGCGAAGTTTCAACGAGGCGCATAATACTATTCGCGGTCCTTATCTTTTACCCCTTTCCTGGTTTTGTTTTTATCCGTATTCATAACTGAACTACCTCGTTCACGATTGTAAAAGCCGCCGGATGAATTCATGAAAAACCATCGTTCAACGTGGTATTCGAATCAACGTTCGATATGATATTTTGTAGCATATTATTGCGCGATTTCGAAGCAAATCAGATCGAAGTTCCAAAAACAATTACACCCGCGTACTTTTCGCCCGGGATATACCGAATTAAAGGGTCAGACTTCGCCCAGCCGTGGTTTATAGGCACATCAAATAGAAAATCGCTGTCACGCGTGTGTGACGTTGGTCCCCGGGGAGATTCAGTACGTTACGGAAATGTGACACGTGGTAACGAACGTGTTAATCCTTTGCGCACAATGTCTGGCCACAGAGGGTGAAATGCCTTTTATAATATACGATGAATCGGGAAATTCTCTATACACCTGCCGTAAATAAACAAAAATTTCCTCAACCCGCGACGATTCGTTAAATTAAAATGAGATTTAAACGTTGAATAAAATAATTTTCCAACGTGTGTTATTTCTCTGTACTTTTCTAGCGTTTCAAAATGGTCGTTCGCGAAGGATTTAAGCTTAATGCTTGGAAGCTGAAGTAGGACGCGGATTAGTAAACGAAATATAAATCACGGACTGAAACACTTAAACTGACCATCCGTAGTATCTCTGAACCTACACGTATTTACTGATAACTGTGACTTTATTTTTGTAGGACTGATTTTTTAAACGTCGACAGTTCTGTATATTTTAACCCAATTTCCAAACAGTTCCAGCCACTCTGGGGGGTGGGTACAGATTTTCTCTCGATCGTAGAGGAACTCGTTAAGGCGTCTATCGAGGAGGAAAAATGAAAAATAGCAACGCCGCCGCCAACGACCTCGAATGCGACGACGACGAGGAGTACGGTACTAATTGAGTGAGACGGAAACGGTTGAAAAACTTCACGGTGGAGGTGTCGTTGGTGAATCGTTAAGCTGCATTTAAGTCGTCGAGTCGTCGCGACCGTGCGCCATTCCCCACACCCCCCCCCGCCGGCTAATTGTTATTCGCGAAACATCCGCGATGTTGTCTCGCTCGGTTGATCGGCCTGTGAATAATAATAGTCCGTGGTGCTTTATTTCGCGATCGCGGGTGCCCCGGTACAACCGAGCGAACGTACAGCGTTTTGTGGTCAGAAATAGAGCTTTCGATAATAGAATTACATCCCATTAATTTCTCGTACACAACATCCGATTCGATCGCACGGGTACCGTGCGCTAAGCCTTCGATTAAATCGTAACTCGTGCTTCGTCGAGAAGTTTACGCTTGGAAAAATACGAACGGTGTACATCGATCGTTAAAAATTCGGTGAGCTGGTTTTCCTTTCGCTTTAATAGAAAACTTTCGACGTCGTTCCATTGTTGTCGTCGGGGCCCTGACCGAAACATTCCGGATTAGGCGCAAGAAGAAGCTACAGAATAGGAAGCCCGGGAAACGGAAGTTCGTCGTGTCGAAAAGACAAAACGCAGCCATGGAATAGTCGCGTCTGGACCGTCTCGTTCTACGTCCATTACCGGGATGCACTTTCATCTCTAATCTCTTCCAAGACGTTCCTCCGTTCTTTTCACCGTCTGATCTCGACGTAACCGGGACAACGTTTCGCCTATCAGTGCAACATTTGTCTCTTCGAACTTTCGGCCCTCAGAGTTGGACGATCGGACGCAAACGTCACGAGCCGGTTAACGATCGTCGTGTCGCTCGGGAGGATAGTTTGTACGACGTTGATCCGTCGAACCGGTCTATTAGGAGCGGTAACTCCGGTCCTTGAATCGCTAATGGTACGCCCGTCGTTCTCGATGACCGGTCGAGTAAACTTGGACGCGAACGATACACCTTTCTACGACCACCGATCGTTTCAACGATCGATGTCAGTCTCGCGGATAGTTTGAGAAACGCTGATCCGCTAGCCTAGTCTGTCGGAAGTGGTGCTTCAGATCCTTGAACCGCGATATATCGGCTCCCGATTACATCGCGCTCATGTCCACCCGCGTGCACACACGGCCAGAAGTAGCAGACATAATCACCGAGCACAAAGCCATTAGAGAATCGAGGCTGCGTGTATCGAGGCAAAGGAGAGAAACAGAGGGGGGGGAAAGAGTCGCTTGTAGGTGAGCCCGAAAGGGAGAGTAAGGACCTGGATGTGGCGCCATATGGCTGCTGGGTTCCTTTATCCGCGAACCTATGGGGTACGGAACTGTACGAGCACAAGTACCTGTGTATCGGCGCATACCCCTCTGTGGACCTTCCATGGGGCACCCGTGTGCGCACACACACCCGGACACCCGGGAATCCGCTCTCGAACAGCCGCAGAGCGCCGTGAATGCACGGATTACCCATTGTTAAGCGTGCGCACGCCTGTCGAACGTATCTCGTACCTGCGCACGTGCCTAATTAGATAGGAAGTGATCTGCTCGTCGCGCCGAGGATCGTTCGATTTTACGCCGCACGCTCGATTATTTTCTTCATTGTTTCGTCGCGTGCGACGCCAGTCGTTACCCACGGCGAGAAATTGCACGCGTGGGAGGAACACTTTTATCCTGATGCGCGATCATCCTCGTCTCCCGAGGAAAAGATCAAGCTAATTCTTTGATAGCCTGCGAGACCTTGTTCCGAGTTTGGTCCAGGGAACATTAAGATTTGAAATCTTTTGATAACTGTACGAACTAGACCTGTGCTCGAGTTTTAAAAAAGTGTGACGCCTGAGTTGGGTTCGAAGGTGATTCGACGTATCTTTTTTCAGTTTCCGTAGAGTGCTACAAGGCTGATAGGATAGATGCTTAAGCTTTTGCGGCCTCGGGCGAACCGTCAACAGCTGGCCTGTGCAAACACCTCGACGGGGGGATAGTTTTGGTCCCTTTATACTCGCCCGGAGGGGTGTCGTGCTCTCCTCTATGCACTCGTGACACGTTGCGTTACAAGATCCATAACATAAGGGCACCAGAGACCATTCCTAACCGGTCATCGATTTACTATTAAGGAAATATATGGCTGCGCGGAACGCAAACGTTCACGAACTTTCATTCTCGATATCGGCGAGCAGCGTTGCACGAGCTGCATCCTGCCACGCGTAATTTCACGAGGGGGCATTAAATCATAAGGCAGAAATGGGCAATATTATTTACAGTATTTCGAAACGGTTTAGAATTTAATTCGACCGGACGGTGGAGGGAAGTTGTAATAGACATCTGTTTCCGTTGGTCAATCGTGATAGAAAAACAGGGCCAACAGGTCCAACGAACGGATCATGTATTGTTTCTCGATTAAATAGTAATACGAGGATGAACAGAATCCAAGGAACGTCGCGATGAGACGGAGAAATTTTTTAATTTCCTCTTAGAACCGGACGGCTCGGGTGGAAATAAGGAACGAGCGATTCGCTGGGGGATGGCCCTCTTTATTATTCAACACCCATTACCACCACTCTCTGCTTTTCCTATTACCTCTCTCCGTATTCTCACTCATCCTCTCTTCTTGCGGGTTCCGCGAAGAACTCCGGAGAAAAACGGAAAGAGGAAGGTCCCAAATGGAAGGAGAAGCACGAGGGATCGCGAGAAGGGAACCTAACGAAAACAATAAAGTCCGATTATTTTCCGGCCCGACGAACCATCCCTCGCGCGTCCCGTTGCGGATTCAACTCGCCCTGGCTAAACTTTTTACCTTCAACTTTCTCCCCCCGCCCCCTTCCCTCTGATCCCTGTTGTATATCGTTAAAAAAAATTGCGATTAATGAACGTTCCCGGATACGAAAGAACGAATCGCTCCTTGGAAAACGAACCGGTTAAAAGTCGAGAGATTTATCTTCCGCGGCGCAACCAACGGCTCCCCTAATCGGAAAACACTCCGGCGAACAGTGTTTCCAATTTATTTGCACCCCACGGAAAATCGACGACTTTTCGAATTAACAAGGGAGAATGCGATAAGTGTTCAAGGTACCGATTACGCCGGCGATGCCATTGAATCGTATCGTAAGGCCTGGAAATGTTCCTCTTCCTTTCGGTTCTTGTTTTTTTTCTCTCGTCTTTTCGTTTCTACTCGGTTCGTTCCCGCGGGCATTCGACGGAGAACCGGCTGGAGAGAAGCACTATGGAAGAAAATCAGAAATAAGAAGAGCGCAGCCCGCGATTCCTTTATTCGAAGCTACTAGCGCAAGAATGCAATCGGTCTGTCTAATGGAGCCTTGGGGTCAAGAACAGTGGTTCTCCATGCGAGGATCGGCCAACGATCCGTGACTTTTAAATGTTAATCGACAGTGCACAAGCCTAAGGGGGGTAAAGTAACCGAGAACGATTAGGCAACGGACGAAATTCGTGGATACAAAATTCCTTAAATAACACTGATCGTAACGTCTCTTAATTATTTCAGCTAGATTGGAAAATACTAATTGCATTGTTTCGTTCGCGTTGCCCGCGGACGCGCAAGGGAATTAGTAATCAGGATTCTTTCCGAAAGCTTTGAAACCTGATTAGCAGACTTAAAACGACTGGATCGGGCGAAATTATTATCGCAGCCGGGACTTCAAAGTTCCCCGTTCCCCTCCGCGAACAATTTATTTCACGGCCGAGTTACGGACAAAGCCTTCGCTCGACCGTGTTTCGGCTACTTCGTTTAATTAGATGCTCTTTTCTAAGACCGAGCCGCGTAAACAATAAGTCGAGCACGACTTACGATCGTGACTGAATTACCGTGGAATTAAAGGCTCTCGAGCCGGGAAAGAGCGAGGTTCGAGCCGGAGTTGCGCGCGGAGCATAATCGGTGAAGTTTCTTTGGTTATCGTCGTCGCCGGGATCGTTCATAAAGACGTCCTTGAAGGGTGGTCTCCCGGAATACATCCGACTAATCGGCTAATAAATAGCCGTCGAATTAGCTGTAATTGGCTTTGCCTGTAAACAGAGCGCGAGCGCGCGGGTGTAGCCCATTAGCATCCCGCAGGATCCATTAACTCCTCTCCTTCTCGCTTTGCACGCGACGTCACACCGGCTTAAATCCTCTCCCAGCTCTTGCTCGTTTCTCTCTGTCTCTCTGTTCGTCTTGCTCTCGTCCGCGATCGTGGAACAAAGTATGCAGACGAACTCGTCGAAACGCACGAATTACCGTCAGACGAAGGCGGCCGCGAATTAACGATGAAACTGCAGACAGGGAGAAGAAGAGATATCGATTAAGCCGGGGAATCGCGGTGAAAGCCTTTGAGCCGAGCACAACGCACCGGAAAGGGTTTTTGATCGTTCGTCGGGGCGACAGCGTTCGTTATAAAGCGAAACGAAAAGTGACCCAAATCAGAAACAACGCGGAGGAGACACAAACGCGTAACGCCTCGCGAAAATGCTTTTCGCGTTCGTCGAAACGGCTACGAGAAAATGAGAACCGGGAAAAGAAAGTGTCGCAGCAAACGAGCGTCACTTGTTGCTGGAAATCTAGGACAGACCGTTTTAGAACTACTGTTCGACGTCCCTCGAGGGGTGTCTTTGTTGGTTAAAAAATTAGAATGCGAGTAAAGACGTTAAACGATTTTTACGATACATTCTTTTTTCGAAAAGCGATATACACGACGAACAAGGGAGAGATTTTTCTTCGGAACACGCCCTCTGGGCAGAAATTGAACGCGTTTCGCGGCAATCTGTGCAGCCTCGATTCAAATTCACCCGACTATTTGGTTTCAATTAATTCTTTTTCTTGTTTCGCCGTTTCGTTTTGTTTCCCCGATACCGTGAACGGCCGTATCGATTCAGGGATGGACGGCAGACAGCGATGGGTTCGTGCGTCCGTACCAATTCTGGCACTTACGAACGTTTCGACTACAGAACAATAAAAAGATATCCGAACCCGGGATTCGAACGCGAGCCTTCTGTTCGCGCGTTCCGCCGATCGAGCCAAAATATTTCCTACGTTTACGATGGCATTTAAAATATAACGTTTATCTTTTACTGACCAGGACAAGGGTCAAGAAGGTACGTGATCCTTTCGAGCAGCGAAATTAAAATCCAGTCGGATCGAGTTGATTTTTCTATTCGTTGGATAGAACGGAGTTCGTTCCGAAATCAATAGTTCGCGAGTTTAAAATCCGAACGAATTCCCGTTAACGAGCAAGAAAAAAAGTACAAGTATTAAAGAAAAAATGAAAAATCGCGGATCTAACCGGCAGGGGATCGCGATTTTTCAGTCGTTCCGGACCAAATTCGACGCTGCAGTCCCGATATATTTTCGTCCCCGATCCCTAGACGCCCCCGCAACCGCTCGAATCCTGCAACGAGCGAACACGCGAACGTGTGATGTCCGTAAGCACAAGGGGAACGAACACATCGGTGCAGGGTGCACGCGTTTCTCCGCGGTCCATTAAAAATGTGTTGGTTTTATTTGGCCAACCCACTGGCCAGCTGACACGAGAGGGAGGCTTGAAAGAGAAGCGAACAGGCGTCGCGGTGCTCGTTACGATAACACTTCGACGCCGATCGTTCACCAGACGCTCTGCAACGATCACCGAAAATGTCCCCTTGCGAAACGACGCTCGATCCAATCGTTTTTTTATCTTCTACATTGATAAAACGATCTTACAAATGGGGAGAAGAACTTCTGAGAGGAATGGTATTACTCGAATTATTACTGTTTCGAACGAGCAAGATATCAGTGATGAAATAAAAAGGAAAAATAGAATAGCCAGAAAGCTAACGTTACAGATCACAATGCGGGACCTAGAAATTTTTATTCTCTATAAACGAACACGGTCAATTTACGATGAGGATACTTGCGACGGAATCACCCCCGCCAGCGTTTATGTTTCTTCATCTCGAGCGACCATCGACTCGAGTGGCCGGCAGCTGTGTAATTAAAAACCCATTTGAGCGGCCCGTTTGGAGAACCGTCTCGCCGAAACCTCTTTGTACGAAACGTAACGGTGCCGATTTAATTTGAATCGAGGGTGGAAACGTTAACGAAACAAAAAGAATTGTACGACGAAGGAATTAAATAATATTTTAACACGAATTCTAGAGAAAAGCGAACCTCCGAGGGTTAAAAGGGTGGAAACACTGCCACGTTTCCGTTCGTATCTCGAGGTAAATTTGACTTACGTAAACCCAAGGGCTCGAATGTGTAATATCGAGCATGACCGGAAAGCATATAGAAACGACGAATCGATCCAACGAATAAACAGTTGCGATCGATGAAAGCTGGTCCACGGAGGTGTACAGACTCGTTTAACCGTACAGAGACCCACAGCCACAGGTGTGTACGTACGTGCATACCGTTTTCCACATATCCTAGCTAGACGGACAGGTTTACGACCAACGAAACACTCTGATGACCAGGTCACAGGCAAACTGAATAACCGGGAGTCAATATTTAGCTGGCCATTAAACGAATGAGCCATCGAAAGCACAGCGAGCGGAGACTGGAACAAAAAAAAAAAGCGAAAGAAAATCCGCCCCGCGTAGTTTAAGCACCGTAAACATTGGGAAGGCCCGATTTCTCTTTTAGAAGGCTGTGGAAACGTTTTGAGAACTTTCGAATGCGTTACCGCCTGTAAATCATGCAACGCGGGATCGTCGTTTGTTTAAAGTTCCGAAAAAATCGTGAAGGCTGAAACGAAACGGCCTTTTCTACGGGAACCTCGAAATTGCGTGACTCGGGTCGCGAACTTTTAATATACAACTCTTCTCTGACCCCGGAAAGGCCGGAGACGTAGCGATAAATATAAAAGTATTGAGAACGAAATAAGTATTTGCATGGAATGGACACGTGCTAGTAAAATTTTAGCACGTGCAAGAATTGACACGTTTGCTATTCATTTGCCTAGGTCGCCAATGGTTTCCGGCTTCTCGAGCCACGTACACAGCGGAGAACGTGTCCACGCGTGAAATACGAAAAATATTGTACGAGTCGAGGGAAAGATAGAATTCGAACTGGAGACTTCAACGCCTGACAAACCCTTTTCTTTTCGCCGACGTATTAAAACGAGAATAAAACCGGGCGTCTTGATAGCGTCCCTCGCGAGACAGTTAGTTCGTCATAAATCGCGGGGCGAAAATTGTTCCCCGAAGAGGGGAGAGGTGGAAAAGTTTGGGTGGTTCGAGGAACCGTCGACTTATCCAAATAATTTACGCCCGGGCGTGCGCACCTAACGGGCACGGAAACACGCGCGATTCCACGCGTGCCGCGTGCCATGTGCCGACGACCAAAGCACCTATAAATAAAATCTCGTCCCTTTCGAAATCGTAGGTGGCGAAGTCTGATCCTCCTCCTGTACGGGACGTTTGTTTGGATTTATTCGGGATTTCCTGCACGTGAAACCGGTGCCGCAGCGCACGACCAGCCACCGGCCCGAAGGATTTATTTCCATACCCGCGTCGCGCGAGCCGTTTTCATGCACTGTCTCCGACCAGCTCGTCATAGTCCGAATTCCCCCGAAATTCCTGAAATCCTGTGAAACTTTAAGGCTAGGTACATATTGAACGCAGGACGACACAGCCGCGGCGCGGTATTTGGTAAACGATGTGAAATAATCAGTGGCGCGCCCAGAAATTTGCCGAGGGGATGCAACCGAAAATTAACATAAACGACAACGTCCTTTCGATGCTTTGTAAAACTGCTGGCACTGACTATACCGGCGTTTTCTAGAACGTCTCTGAAAGTTTCGCGATTAATCGTTACGAACGATAGTGGAGGAAAATTCCAGTACAATGGCGAAAGAATTAGTCGAATATCCCCACTCGATCCGTTTGTGGTCTATCGGAAATCTATGGTCTAGCAGACGAATGGTAAAGTTTCCGAGCCGGGTCAACGAGGTTTCCTCCTAATTATGTTCCCTTGTAAACTATTATTTGAAAATTCTTGGCGGTACCTATGAACATCGGGAAATTGAAAATTGAGAATTAAGACGAGAAGTTCTGCGAGAGAAATTGGAAGGAACAGTACAGCATAATTAATAATAACATCGAACGAAGCAGAAATTGGGTTTCAATGCGCGGTGTGCAATCAACGGTGGACTTCAGACCAGATCGAATTGCTTCGAATTTGTGACGCCATGTTCGAATCGTGTCGAATATTATTCGATACCGGTAGATCTCGAAAGTTCTGGTCGGTCTTAAAGTCTTGATTGGTCTCGAAGTCTTGATTGGTCTTCAAGTCTCGATTGGTCTTAAAAGTCTCGATCGGCGTTCAAGTTTTGATGGCTCATAAAGCGTTTAACGAGTCTTAAACATTCTGCATAAATAAATAAATACATTCGTAAAGCTTTCCATCGAATTTCTGTTTCAAAAACTGCATTTAACGCATCCGTAATAATTAACTTTGTATCGAGTGACCTTATCAACTATTTCTAAAACGTGTTGAACGTATTTTTGAAAACGAAAACTCAGGTGTCTTTAAATTCGTCGATGTTTTTAAAATGTTAAAGCTCGTTAAAAGTTTCAAGACCGTCGAGACTCGGAGTCGCAATCAAGACAGTCAACACCAACGACGACTTCAAAACGAATCAAGACTTTCGGGAACGACAAAGGCATTCAAGATCTTCTGATATCAAATAATGTTTCAAGAGATTCGAAACTTCAGAGTCTTGAGAGTTTCTAATCGCAGGAGACAGTCTCTCGGCTGTCCATTACCGCGCGGAATGCAAAGCGTGGCACTCCGAGCGAGTTTGAGCCGACGCAGGTTGCGTTACCCTGCGTGTTTCCACCGTACGCGTATCAATTTTCTCGATTCGGCTGCGATAGCGCTGTCCCACTATATATAAAGAAGATCGTATATCAAAAGGACTGAATTAATGCAGAAACGCGGATCCAAAGGATTCCCAAGCTCGGACGTTTATCGTTTACGTTCCGCGTTATGAAACGCGAGAAGAAAATAATTAAATTCCCGGCGCATCAGGATCTTACTGTCGCGTGAATAATTCAAGAGAATGCTTTTAACTGGACGGGTCGCTAGGAAGGACAGAACGGGATTAGATCCTCTGAAACACGTAATGGCGGCCGGTAACCCTTGTCAATAATCGCGAGGAATGCTTTTAGTTTTAAACCCTGGTCGCCTAAGACTTTGGCCCGGCCGTTGGCTGTACCTCCGCGTCACCGTTAATGGCCACCTCGGAAGGATTTGAGTCCAGTTTCACCGTCGTCTACGTCGATGGACGTTTCTTGGTCTTTCCGCCTTCCTGTCTTCGCCTTGAATTTCCACGCGTACCTGGCATCGAATTTCGCTAAACAGACAGTGCGGAATTTCAGCAAACGTTCCGCTCCCAATCGATTTCACGGATGTTCAATCGCTTTAAATTGAACGTCGGATCGGTTAAAGCCGCTCGGGGAGCCACTTCCGACGGATTCGCTCAAAGAATCTGTTCCGTTCTCTTTCGATGGAGTCGTAACCCAATTTACGGGATACCCTAACCCACTTTTACCGCCACTCGAGGGTGTGGATGCGCAATTTACGGTGAAGAACGCGATCTCCCGGCAGAGCGCCGGCGGATTCTCACCCTCCCTTGATTTCTTACCCCCAGGATTTCGCCGTAATGCGACCGCTCTAAGACGCGCGTCTAGACGACCTACGTCAACGTCGACGGCCAAAAAATTTCGCCTGCCCTTGGAAACAATAATTCCCGATGAAAGAAAGGAAGCTCCGGGCGAGCCAAGAACCATCCGCCGTCCGATGGTCCTCGTTCGTATCGTTTCGCGGAATACCGGAGAGAATCCAGAAACGTTTCGACGAGAGAGAAAGACCCTTTTTCCGGGTGCTCGTTTCCTTCTCAGAGAAATCGGTGAACCGTCTTCTCGTTACGAACGAGAAAGAGTCGTTATAGCTCGGACCCGCCAGACGCCGGAAAACGCTCGCATTTAAAGCAACCGCTCGTAAATGATTCCACGATCCACGACGCGTGGATCTGAACCGCGAAAGTCTTTCTATCGTCTGTCGCGGCGGGGGAGAGGCGCCTTGCCGCCAGCTTTGTAGGCATTATTCGAACGACCAAAGGTTTCACGACAACCTCAAAAGAGGCTCGTTCACCGTCGGAATCATCGTTAATATCGGTTTATGGAAGCCCTCGTTTCGTTCGAACGGTGCCTCGCAGACTGCAATCATTCCCTCTCTGATCTTCTCAATAATTTCCAATAATTTCACCGGCCAAGAAGTAGCGGAAGATTCAATCTCGCTGCGTTTACATCGGGACACTGTCTTCCGTTTCACAAGGATTTTCATCTACGCTCTCGAAGACGCGAGGCACGTTGCGTCTATCCAATACATTTCAGATGGTCGCTAATAACTATAGTTTAAACGTTTATAACCGATGGGGTTTCTCCCCGGCTACAGAAGTAAATAAAACTCAGAATCGTCTAATTCGATAAATGGACTCCCGTCGTCCGACCGTGTTCTCGTTAAAGATTCGATAGTTTTCGTTCCGACGTGAAGTTTCGTTACAAACCAATCTTCGTCGAGACGTTGGGAAGCGCCCTTTAAAAAACTTTAACGTCACGAACGTTAAGAGGCCGCCCCCGACTTCGCGAGCTCGCAACCTTTAACCTCCGCCGTAGCCATTGGAAATTGGAAATTCTATCTGACGTTATTAAAGAGCAAATATCGGATGGAAGAGCGCGGTCGTGTTCGGGAAAAGATTGTCTTTCCCCGCACACGCTGCAACCCCTGGTACACAAGCTCCTTCCATAGGCGATTCTCTTCGATTCCCGACGCTTCGAACCGTCTCGACGCGTCGAGACGACTCCTCGTCCTTCCCCACACCGGGACGAGTTTATCTAGGCGTCACGGCCAAATCGGATTTCCACGGCCGGGAGGTGCGGAATGTTAAATTAGAAGGACCCTCCGCATGCATCACCTGCGCGCCGCGGAAAGCTAGGAATGGAGAAAAGGAACGAACCAGCCGGGGAAAAGATGCGATGGAAAGGAGCACTCCGTGGGCTTGATTCCGTCGCGTTCCGTGAATTCAACGGGGGTGAACTTTCCGCCCGCGATTTTCTTGCGCCCGTGCGCCCCGCGTCGAGGCGAAATTCACTTTTCAAAGTTCGCCGTTTGGTCACGTGGTTTACCGATATCGCGGATGCAAAGAACCGCTTTGAGCGACGGAAACCGCCGGGTCCCTCGAGAGTTCACGGATTCGTCAACTACCACGCACGATAACCCGGGGTGAGAATGAGCTCGACGCGAAATTAGTTTCGCTTTGAAATTCAATTTAATCGCTCGATTCGGTGCGCGAAGCGTTAAGGGTTGATTAAAGGGACCAAAAGTACAAACCAAATTCAATTTTCGACTACGTATCTCGACGCGAGGTGGATTAAAGAACAATTTCTGAATATACGTATTAGTTTCTAACGGAGACGGTGAAAGGAAGTGGTAACAGGTGGTGAGGTTAAATCATAACGTTACACGAGACGGTTCTGCATCGGAGAATAACTGGTTCCCGCGACAACGGCGTATTACCGGCGGCGTTAATTAGCTGTGATCGTCGGGAAGAATGGGTGGTGTCTGTGTATTGTAATACCGGTCGTCTGGTCCGGTGTAGAAGGAGAACGATTTGAAAGGGGTTGAGAATCGGGGAAAATCACCGCGGGCAAAAAATTATTTTTACGATCGCGAACCGACGGGCCGTGGCAGAAAAGACAGGAACTGTTTTACCAGAAGGGCCGCAGAGAGAGTGGAAAGGGCCCGGTGGAGAGTTTTCTCGTGTATCCGGTGGCAAGTGGTTGGTGCGTCGCCGGGGCCAGTTCGTTGGCCACGACGCTCTGCACGTGCACGTGAATAGGAGAAATGCGCAATCTTACCCGGTACTCACCGAGTAACCACTACCACCTCGGAAAGCGCCAGAAAAACTTTAATGGATCTGTTTTTAAGGACCCTCCCCATCCCCGCGGCGCACGAGTTGCCGACCTCTTCACCGTGCAAAAACCCTCTCGAGTCAATGCTTCAGCCGAGGCAAGAGTAGAACGGAAAAAAGGAGAAGGACAGGGACGAGAAGAGCGAAGTAGAACGCGAGCAACCGGCAGTAAATAAAGCACGAGACAGATAATCGTGCCATTTAATAGCGGTGCTCAAACCGATCTCGTCGCTGCGTCGTCCGTCACGCCTCGACAGCCGGTAATTAAAAAACCGAAAACTGATAGTTTCGAGCGAAAACCGTCGATCGAAGGGGGTACGCGAACCCCGACACAGCGAGACAGTTTCGTAGCGATAACGTTCGAGAGCCAAGGTCTCTTCCCACTTGGAAGATTACCGAAGGAAAAGTTCGAGGCTGGCCGAATCGGGAGGAGGTTGCCGAAACTTCCGCGGGGCATGTATACATAGGTACTCGATGCATATATACCGGGGAACGTCTAGCTGGCATTAATCATCCTGTCCCAAAGGCGGCTGGTTGCAATTTCCCAATGAACGTCAGTTCAACAGATTTTTCATCTTCTCCGACGTCGGAGGCGGCGGCGACGTTTTACCGCACGCAGGCATACCACGCATACTTTTTGTTCAGCGGCGCGGTCGTGCTCGTTCTCGCGTATTTTCTCTCGTCTTCGGCTCTTTGTTTTCTTCCCCGTTCCCGTGGCCCGTCCCGAAACCACCGCGCCACGCGCGTTTATCCCTGTCCCTTGTTTCCCGGCCCGTCTTCGTCATCGTCTTCCACGTTGCAACGACCACGGAACGATCGACTCGTAAACGGCTCGCCCACGTGGCCCGACCCCGACGATTGGGACCCCGAGAGTAATATCGCGCAATAAAGTACGCGAAATACACGTCGTCGGTCGGAAAGCCGTCCCATCGAAAAAGAAAAAAAAACGAAAGATAATGGCCAGCTTTGTCTCGCGCCTGTCCCTCGCGCGAATTATTCTTATTGGTCGATTAACGGCCCCGCCATCGATCGACGTAAATTCCCAACGACCGTACGCAAACATCGTTCCCTCCCTCTTCCTTTCCACCGAATCGCCCCTACCATACGGATGGATATCGCCCGCGATACCGTCCCTCCAGGTGGAAACCTATGCGAACCGTCCGGGGATATATATCGTCGCGATGCGAGTCATTTATTGCTCGTATCTTATCGGAAACGCTCTCTTCTTCAACCGCGGCGCCGGTGATTTCGGTAGAACTGACGGCGAATACGAACGACACGCGTGAGGTATTAATCCTTTCGGTCACGGCGCCCGTTCTAATGGACGACTGTTTCGACGCGCGCATTTACAACCGGTGGTTTTGCGCGACTAGGCGCCCCGCAATCCGATCGCAAGAAATAACCTTTCGAACTACGCAACTTACAAGTAATTCCGCGACGAATCGATCACTTCTTGCGCCCGACGTCGGGGATTTCAGTGAAACTGTAATACGACGTGGCCCCGCTAAAATTACCAATTTCAGGTTGTAATATAAAATTCGTGAAAATTCTTTTAAACATTTAAAGCAAATTATTCTAAAAATGATTGCTGGGAAGGATGCACGAGAGAACGATAACGAAAGTTTTAATGCTACCCTTTGAAATATTGTACCTAAACACCTATAGCTCGGTGTTTGTAACTGTTTGTAACTGTTGAAGTAGCATGCTACATCGGAACTAGCAATTTACAACGGGGGTTTTGGTAGGACATTAAAGATTCTAGAAGCATTGAAAATTACTATTGAGCCAGAAACAAAAAATTCGTCTGAGTGTAAATATCGGAGACGCTTCGCCGCTGCGGATCGATGTCACTCGAACGCTTCAAAGGAAACAAGTAATATTTACTGTAAAGCCAAATAAAGAGTTGATTTCGGCATTAAAATAACTTAACAAATTGTCTACAGTTCTGAAGAAACAATCTTAAAGAACTGTTCGTTCGGTCTTCAAAAGTGAAAGCCACCTCGAACGAGAAGAGGCTGTACTAATGAGTTTTTAAATTCGACGATCCTGAATGTTCTCAACCGCTTCAAAGTATAATATTGATTTAAATTCCCTGCAATTTTAGATGAAATCCACGATATTTCAATCTCACCAAAATCTCTAATTGAGCGTAAAAAGACCACTCGAAAAACTTCTCTTTACTCGCTAATAAATCTATATTTCGGGAATAATTGTGTGATAAAATATTCACTGAATCCTGTCCATATCGGATTACTTCTTACCGCGTTATTATTATTATATCGCAGATTAATTCAGAACCGAGGCAAAATTTCGAACCATCTGCGGCGAGATTTCCTCGACATATGCTGCTGCTCCTAATCTAAACGATTATCGGAGTTAAAAATTCAAGCAGTTTGGTAAAGCAACCAACTTGTAATCTCCAATTCTCGTTTGAAGCTCGCACGTTTGACGAATAATGTATTACGGCCATTAGATAATGGGTTACTGAAAAACCAAAAACCCAAAAAACCGACGACCGGCTCTGAGAAAACAGGTTCCGAACAGAGAGAGATTATTATACATTTTTCCCGTCCCCCGCGAACAACAGAGATTAACCGCGATTATTTTAACCATATTCCATGGTACTTTTCCCCCGAATACGCGAAAATCCCCGGACCGACCAAAAGTTCCGATGCACCTCGTTAATTTAAGAGCATTTCTGCATTTCGAGAAAAACTTCACAGACAAGGTAAACATTTGATCGACGAAACCGCGCGCTAATGAAAGCCAATAAAATTAAAACGGAATTAAAACGTTTTCCATGGCGATTTTCGCAATTAGGATGGAACTGTTATCCCCGTTGATAAGACTATAATTAACATAAGAGTGTGTCACGCGTCGGTGTGCACCGCGACGCATTCTATTTAATTTGAACGAATTTTAACGACGAAAGCTCCCTTGATGCGTTCCGTGCTTTTACGAAGACAGGGACAAGCTCTTTGTTCCCGCAGCATCGATTTCTGTGTTTCAACCGAAACTTTGAAATGTAAAGACCCAGTGTACCAGATCTGCCATGGAACAATCGTCTGTAAAAGAGTACGAGTGCTTTTCAACAGCATGCTTTCTCGTTTCTTTTTAATAACGAGGACAAAATTGGTGGTAAACACAATTACGGTACAACTCCGTTTATTGGAAAGTAATTTTCACCAACTTCATTTACCGAACTTCTATATACTTCTATATATCTTGTGCTTCTATATAAATTTCCTTGTTTCGAGATATTATTAATAAAAGCAGACTCTCAAAAAACGTTGGATAAATTTCTTTTCGCATACCTTCGCCCTCAAGAATATCAACATATTCCCAAAACGATGCAACATTGCGGGATATCAAATATTTGATGTCCCGAAGCTTGATGTTTCGACTCGCATTTCGACGGTCATAATTACTAAATAAAGCCCGCAGCATTGCCGAAACTGCAGAACGATTAATAAAATGACAATTTTCCTTGTTATCTACGGTTAGATTAATGCTCCATTTTAAAGGGAAAATTAGCCTGGCAAATGTAATGGATGCGCGCTGTTACGGCTCCATGATGATGATGATGTTTGAGAACCTAAACGGGCCTGGTGCACGCGCCACGTTAACCGTGCGTTACCTTTTATCGAATAAACCAATTTGATTGCATCGTACAATTTAATCAACTAAATGTAATCACATGCAAAACGTAATTGCACGACACCAACGAGCCTTCTATTACCGAGGCCAATTAAACGATATTTAATTATCGCCGGCACGATTTAATAATTAATATAAGAAACGCGTTACAGATATCGTTGCGCTGCCGAAATAATGGCACAAAACGACGTCCTTTTCGTTGGGCATTCGTGAAGCGAATACCCCGCTCCGTGTTCTCCGTTTCTGAGGCATTGATTTCGGGAGAGTCTGGAGAAACGAGAGACACGTTTCGTTATAGACGTTTCGGGTGATGTATACCCTGACGTTACGCGAATGGAAACACGAAGGAACGAAGACAGGATGTTTAGATTGCGAGCCTGGCCTTTATTACTTGGCAGGTCAGAGGCTTTCAGAACGTTCCCGAACGAAGCCAGTGATTTCAATAGCGTTACTCGTGCATTTTATAATTTCGAACGATGCATTTTCCAAGTAATTAAAGAAATGGCTAATCTACGAATGTTAATAAGATTAATACGTCTGGAATAATTGAACGGGAAAAGGTGGTGACAAATCCTGGTTTCGGATTGCACGTCAATGCGTGTATCGTGGAAAAAATGGGCAATTCTTTTCGAGCAATTGAACCACCGATGCGAGTATTCCAATCAATTTTACTCCCCTCTGTCTCACCATTGCTCCCCTACAGTACACGTTTACCACTCCACGAGTCTCGTAGCATTGCATCTAATATGAATGCCAACGTCGCGCTATTTATTAAATAAATCAGCACCGCGTACACGGCTCGATAGTTGGTAGTTGAACGTTATCGAGAGACGATGCTCGATTCATAAATACACTGGTGTGTACATGGCTTCAATAAACCCTCTCTTAGCGAACCTCAGCCCCTAGCTACGACCTTCTCCGCATTCAATAAGGCAAGTCCTTTCGACTAGGTTGGTTTTCCCAGGGAAAACGGATATGTATCGGTGTATATTGGCTACCAGAGTATCCAGAGTGGCTTTCAACGTCGTGTCGAGAGGACCTCCATAGATCTCCTCAATGAATATATTTCTTCGATCCGCGGTGATATCGGTTTCGCGAACGTAACGTATAAATTCCACCGGGCGTTATTATATCGTCCCTCCTCCCCCCTTAACACCTCCATTCCTCGATGGAAACTGTATTATTCTTCAAACAAGGGTGATGTTTTCAAAATGTAAATTTAACATTCTTGAGCGCCCGGAGAGTAAACAGATCCGCACTATAAACCCAAGAAAACGATAGCGGTAAACGCATGGCAGATGAGGTAAATCTGTAAATCCGACGCGACCAGGTCTGAGGTACACAGAATTATGTACAAGAATTTTACTTAGCGATTCAAAGTAATTAAAACGATGGAAACGTAATAGTCAAGAGTTTCTATATGGAAAGTAGAATTCGATCTCTCTCAACCCTTGAAATAGGAATCAAGTGTCTCGACTTTAAAAATATCTATCCAGTCACGGCTCGTATGCTCTGCTACGCAATGCTCCAATTTTAAACATACTTTTAACGACTTATTTTCGACACGGATTCATCACATGAAATCTCTTACTTTGCGAGTGAAAATTAATCGACGAACCAGATCCTTTTAGCTCGCAGTACCAGTCTCTTTTTTTAACGGTAATCGACTTACGAGATTTTTGAAGCAAATTGCCCGCGTAAACGAAGCGCTTGAATTTTCAATTCGCGAATTGAAAGGCTCGGATTGAAAACGCCGCGCAGCGCTGGAAGAAACCGTAAACCGTCTTGCGCGGAACGGTAATTTAATACCGTTGAATGCCGAATTAATAACGAAAACGAGTTCCCTGTTCGATTCATTACCCGCGGAAGGAGCGTTAATCACCGGATACCGAGTTCGGTAGCGAATTGAAAGCGTCATTCGTCGAGAGCAGAGACTCGCCCGATCGATGTTTACTCCTCGAGATCGGCAAAAAAAGGTTCGATGCGACGCGATGCCTCGTGCCAAAGCCGAGGACACTTAATAATCCTGACGATTGCAGGGAGAAGCTCGGTCGAGGAAACCAGGAAAGACTCTCAGCCTAATCACTATCCTCCGGCAACAGCCGCAACCAAGACCACAATGGTTGTAATCCTATTTGTATTTTACGTTCCGGAGCGTAGACTCCGGTGGCGCGTATTGTTTCTGACAAGGCTCGATCAATATTTAAGGGCTTTAAAATCAGAATGGAGATGAGTACATAATAAAGGCCGAGATACAGGGCCTGCGTAAACAGCGAGCGCGTTCCCATACATATGCACGCCGGGTTTTCCTTCGACGTTCGGGAAAATGCTCACGGGCAGAACGCGGAAGTGCGAGGCGGAACGAAGACGAGGAAGAGGAAGAGGGAGGGAGTATCCTCCGGTCGGCCGTGGCTCGGTCCAAATAATAAAAACCGGGGAACCCGGGATCGAGAATCTGAATCGAGTCTCGCGGGTGCTCCGTTCGCGGTTTTTTCTCCCTCGGTAAAATAAATTACGGAGCAAAAGGTCAACGAAAAATCCCGGGGCGTAGCGACGCGTAGAAGAAGAGTCGTCGGTGTTAACTCGAGCATAAGACGTCCCGGATCACCGGCCGTATAAATAGCCTCCGACCGCGCGATGATAATAAACGATGACGAGGATGACTGCCGATGATAAAAAACTGCGCGCAACCCTCGAGCACGCGTTCGTTTCAATCCCTGAATGAGACGACTGTCTTATTCATTCGTCACGCTATTGAAAGTAGGAAACTCCGAAGCGAATTCCCGAATCTCCGGTCTCTCTTCAACCGTGGCTTTTTCACCCGCTACCTCGACTCACCCCCCCCCCTCCCGATTTACCGTCCATTCTCCGCGAACGAATTTATTCTGAGATCACCGACTAAAACCAAAGTTTGTAAACCACTCGCACGGTGATCGCGTATAATTAGGCATTGTCTACGCCCGGAGTACACCCGGAGCCAGACCAAGTGCAAATTCTGGCTGAATGTAGTCGCGAGCGTGCCGTAGACACGACCATAAAGGGTAGTGTCTGCGATAACGAACGCACCGCGTTCTACGCCGCTCGAGGGAATTATATTCTTTGGTACCGTGCCCTTTTAGGGCACGACGAGTCGCCCGGTAAAAATCTTCTTGACGTCGTTCGATTTAATTTCGAGTATTCGTCGCCGTGATCGGGCACCGGAGGCACGTCGAAGTTCAAACGCGTCAAATCCGACCGACGGAATATCGGAAGACATTCAATATTGACTCGGTAAATAGTTTATCCAGCAGACGTCGGATAGTTACCGGTACCGCGAACCCTGGTATCGTCTTGCCCGCACGGATGCATTAGGGAGAACCACAAATTGGCATCGTTTCTAGTCTATTATTAACGGAAACATCGAACGACAGCGTGCGAATATACGATTCGGTTTTCGATGGAGGGATGGCATAAAAGCATCATTACGGCAACAGGCGTTCATCGGTTTAGCGTATAATTACTTCTCTCTCTCTCTCTCTCTCTCTCTCTCTCTTTCTCTAGATCGAGTAACCGAACCCTTCATTTTCCTATCTAAACTCCGATTTCGTTCGATTTCGATACGCCCTGTGGAAAGAACATTGTAACGAACGCCACCCCCGTTTATTCCACCAAAGCGTTCCCCCTTCGCGAGACCATTAAATCCCCCCCACCCCCCGCCCCGAGGGATCAGATTATGCTTTCAGTAGAGAAAAATAGATAAACGGGAAGGAGATAACGTAAGCGCGAATGAAATTTGTTTAGAATGACTCGCGACAAGTGTTTACGAGAGATGAACCGGATCGTGTGACTGTTTATGGTACGCATTTCGAGGAAGGTTCTGCCTCGGAGATAAATATGGTTAATGAACCCGCGACGAGTATTAGGTGACGAGTACGTGTGTAAACACGCGTACGAGAGTCGGTACGATCGAGGAATGCAGTCGGAAAGAAGTATTTACTTTGTCGCTCTGTGGCGTAATATCGCTGCATCCGTACGGTTGTTCCTTTTGCGTTGCTTCGACGACGCTTCGTTCCACAAATTCCGAAATGCCGGACCGGGGTACCTCGCTCACGGTAAAGTAACTAACAACGACGGAGAAACAGCGCGTCTGCGTGTAAGCAGCTTTTCTAAACCGCAGCTCAGCAGGGCGGAAAAATGTTTCTAACAAATTACGTTATTTCCGACCCACGTTTACCAAGACTCCGTGCTCTGTCACAAAATAGTGTTGAAATTCACATTAAGGCCTAATGATACGCTAACGATTCCAGTGATAGTTCCAAACGAGAGTGTTTCCCTATACCCTCGAAAAAGGATTCCTTTCTTTTGATCTGTATGCGAGCGACGTTCCCCTCGCGTTAAAGACTTCCCATCAAGCTTGGGAAATCGTTTGATCGCTTTAGACCCGAGATTTAACGAGCGGAACGCATCATCCATCGTCGTCCAAATCCGAAGTCGCACGGAATTCGCACGGCCTGGGATATGTTCGGTTCCGCGAAACGATTCCAGCCATGATTTTACAGCTCGTGGCGAACAAAATGCGGGAACCGTTCCCCTAATAGTAAGAATCGAACGCCACGTGGCCGCGTAACGCGTGCGAATGAAATTCGAGCGGGGAAATGCTGGCTACCCTTCGACATGCTTCAGAACTTTGTCTACGTCTTTGGGGGGGGGGGGTTGAATTCGGTGGTTCTCGGGGTGAGATATATCCGGTGACCTTGACAGTGTCCATTGATTCGACCGACATAGCCTGAAGAGCCTTGGTACCGGGCGTGGGTGGATTTACCGCGAGCGAATAGGCGATCGACTTTGCCCGCAGACAGATTGTATATTAAAAAAATCTCTGGAAACGCGCGAAACATTTCAGATTGGCGGGGCGTATTGATTTTCGAGCCGATGTCACCGGTGTAACGGGCAAAACACGCGTGTAAAGTCGCAGCTCGCTCGCGAGGCATCGTCGATATTTACGTGCCGCAGCTACATTGATTTTGGATTGCACAGGTGAGCACGTAACTGCGTAAATAATGAGACTCGCCCACGCAGAACGATGTTTTATTCATCGCCGACTGGCTCCCGAGCTGCAGGCAGGACGCAAAATTTTTAATTCCCCATAAAATCCCGCGATCGTCCGGAAGCAATAGCTCTACGGGCTCGACCGGACGCTCGATATTCGGTTCCTGTTACCGAGCGGAGCGTTTATTATTTACTAAGACACGCCTCGAAGACACGGAAACTCGCGAAACAACCTTTTTCCTTTATTAAACGGGGACAAAAGGGCCTCGATTCTCGTTACGCGCGCCAATCGGTACCTAATTGCGATTCGTAATATCACCGTCGAGTCGTTTGCAAGTCGTTACACCTCTGACTGACAATAATTTATTGCTAGAAACTCTTTTCCTGTTTCTCGTTCGACTCCTTGACCCCGGAATCGCGTAATATGGAAAAGTGGAACGATGCAGGATGAAATTGCTCTACGATTGACAATATTTTGCGGTGATTGATATTGTATTGGAGCTCTGCTTGTTCCTCCCCGTGCCCGCAATTAACGAATATTGCTTGCGGCCCGCTATTAAATTCTTCTACGCGGACAAGCAACGGCAATAAATAATAAGGGGCTCGTTGACCGTCGTCCGGTTCCACCATCTTTCGCTCGATTCTGAATCTGAATAGTACGCAAAGCAACGCTCATTCTCAGGGTAAACTTAAGGGTTGCAGTCCAAAAGACTGGACATTTCAGAGCCCTACACGTTCGGTGTGACGAAACCAGTGAATAGAAACTGTTCACGAGTCTAATCGTGAAAATTTCACAGGTATAGACCAAGTTACTCCGGGCTGAACGAAAGTGGATGTCAAGTTAAACGTCCATTGTCGGAACTTGGGTCGGAAACTGAGGAATTGTATTACGAGGGACCACTCTTCTGGAACCTCTCGCGTTTCAGCTATCGGTTCTTTTTGGCAGAGCGCACGTGACGAGGATTTCAGTAGCGTGACAAACGTGACAGCTTCGTAAAACCGGGAGCGCGTTCCGCTCACGTAACAAAATCGCGCGCTCGATCGAGCCTCGTCGCCCCCTCTTTCGCAGAACGGTTCCGCTCGTACACGCGCTCCAAACATTTCCAGCCACGTGACCAATTTCACGAACGAATAGAAAGACTCGTGCCTTCCCACTGTCCCTAGGAGATCCTACAAAGGTGAAGCGTGTTCCCCCCAACGGCCGGCATTCGATGCAATTAGCGAACCGAAGGAACGGGGAGCACCCGGGGCGCGGAGGAGTTTGCGCTAGCGATTTTCAAGCGTAAAGATCGCGCGAGTCTCCGACACGCACGCAAACACCGCGAAAACGTTGTTCAATTTGACGGCCTCTGGGGCCCCCCAGGGGGATCGAAAAATTCGAATTATGTTATTCTTCGAACAAATCAAACGAGATCAAAGGGGATCGAAACCGTAATTTGGCTGCAATTTAAATTTAAATTAAGAAGCTGACCCCTTGCACCGACTGATCAATGTTATTCAACCTTTTCTTCTCTCCCACTGTATAGGGTGTATCAAAGCTACGTTTCGTCAAGGATTTTAATGAAATTTAAGCACATGATCCGTGGAAAATTCGGAGTATATTAAAAGTTTCTATCTTTTATCATAAAGAAGGATTTTTGCGAAATCAGCAGCTCTTTAAAAAGTCCGACCTAAATACGAGCGTATTTTATTGCGGTTCCTCTACAAAAAGGTATATAAAGAATGGACGTTGTATAATTAACATAATAATGAGCAGTCTCACGGTAGTTTCAACGATGCTATTTATATATTTTTCAATGCACCGTGCTGACCACCTCTCTATTAATTAAGGAACATGTAAACCACGCATTTCCAATTCCACGCGAATCGTTTCAACTTGAACACATTCTGTATTCATTCTACCAAAATGTGCTATGCCTACTTTTACGATTTAAATTTTGATTCTTTTGTAAAAATTATGCACGTCCCTGTTCCCGAAGAATGCAACGGACCTGGAGGACACGTGACACGTAGATGCCGAGGGTGAAAGTCGACTACGTCCACGGCGAGTGGGGGTAAAATCGCGTCTAGAGCTCGACGAACGATACACCGAATGGTAATGATTCCCTCGCGGCTTGTAACGGTTTGCTCAGGCCTGACTGCATTTCCTGCTTGTTTCGCGAAACGATCCAGACGCATAACTTCCGTTCTCCCGTCCGACCGCAAGGTCAGAGGTGAGCGCTGTGCATAACGTCGACGTCGCTCGGCCCCGGACTAACTTTCGACATTATTCGCGTTTCTGGCCACGACTCTGTACGCCCGACCATTATTATTCTCCTACCGCGCTGCTTTTCCCGGCAATCTGTCGTTTCTGCTTTTTACCCGACCTTCGAACAAATCGCCCGGAGAACGTCGAGATTCGATACAACGGGCCGCCGATGCTAATCGCGAACTTCAACGACAGAGAGCCGCATAGTTTCCGCGCCTCGAGAACTTCCCGGGGCAGATCGGACGGTGGTTCTATTTTCTCTCGTTTTTTCGTACCCCCCCGTTGGAATTAAAGCGAAGACAAATGTACGTTCAATTTTACGCTACGTCCGGGAGGAAAAGTTTCTCAGGGGGTGGAAGAGATAGATCGCCTCGCATCGACTTTCGTACGAGTCGCGTTTTCTGGTGTCGATACAGGGCGGAGGGCTCGGATAGCAACCCTTTCAAGAAAAAGAATCACCGGCGGATTCTCATTGGCGGGTGGCGAGCGGAAAGTGGCTCTTAAGGCGCCTACGGAACGGAGAGGTCGTACGGTTCCATTCGTCGTAAGTGGAGCCTCGGGCAAGAATGATCGCCGCCATTGGTTTCCCCGCGAAGCAGTCTGGCCGTCGCGTCGGTTCGTCGACATCGCGGTTTCCTCGCGGAGAAGATCGCGGCGTAACCGCTGAATCGAGCGGAGTCACAAAGACGCGAGCGATACGAATTTAGGTGCCGGGCGGCGACGAGGAGGAAACGGAGACCGTCCGCGCGCGAAAAAAAACGGAGACGTTGAACTGGTCATCAAAGAGGAGGCCAAGACGCGGCTGCACCTTGAACGAACGATGAACGGCTCGTTGACGAACACTCGGTCCATCGTCGAGAGGTCTATAATGCACGTAACACCCTCTTCAGAGACGCCAAGCGCCTTATTCACGTGAAGCCCCCATGAAAGCTCATAATATCCAGTCGCTACGAGGACGCTTGCGCGCGACCACGAGACGTCCAGACTCTCTCTCTCTCGCTCGCTCCTCTTTCGCGGCCATAATTACGAGACGTTAATTACGCAATGAATGCACCCGCGGCATAGGAGAGCCGCGTCACTCGAGAGCGGTGAGCTTTCAAGTGTAACGCAGCAGCCACTCAGGTACACCAGATGGTGTCGATTCGTTCGAGTTCGCTCTTTTATGCACGCGCGAGTGTTGTTCCGCCTCTGCGTTCGAGTGCAACAAAAAGGACCGCATCTGCCTAATCGCTCGTGGCGCGGACGACTCGTCTGTTCCGCGACCTCCTTCTTTCCCGCGTACCTCCAAAAGGACAACAAACTCTCGGAAACAACAACCGACGACCGGCATTGAGATCTCGTCTGCGGGCACTTGATGTTCGCGGCACGATCGCAACGACGACTGCACGCGTAGCTATCCCATCAGGCCTCGCACGCCTTCTTAATTAGCAACGAACCTACTACCGGTACTTTTTCTCCCCTAAACCGCGAATGATTCGCAAAGTAGCTGCCGGAGGTCGACGGCCTGGCGAGCTCGCACAGATTCGAAGGAAGAAATTCCTCTCGACGACGCTCGATCGAGCAGCAACCAATATTCCACGGCGTTTCCTGTGCCTTCGGTAGCTCTAGAATTCACGGTATTCCTCTTTCGCCTGTTTTCTCACCCCTGTCGACTATTTCGCTCTAGTTACCGCTTTCCATCAACCCGGATGCTTGCTTATACCGTTCGCGAAACTCTCTTCCGTAACTGAGTAACATTCAACGGAGTATTTAATCGAACCAAGAGAATACGAACGATCCACCGGGCGAAGAGGGAGACAGAGAAACTGTGGCTAGAAATCGAAATTAATCTCGACAGCCGAACGAGCAGCGGCATGTAGTTCGGGCGAAGTTATCGATAGCGGCGGATGAATTTAATGACGCGAGAGAAGCGTACGTGACTCGATAATTACAGCCGGTGCTGAATAATCGTGGGATTCGAGCGGGCCAAGGATTTGGAATCGAATCAACCGGTCACCGGTGAGTTTCGCCGACCATCACGATGACGTGCCAATTCACGCGTTTCTGCGGTTCCGTACCATTTTCGTAACATTTCCTGCTGTTATTTTACCCATGGGAACGCGCGACCACGAACAATGGACTGGTGAATCTAGGATGGTCGTTCCGAGTTTCGCGTCGACAACGTTTCGTTTCCTTGCGAGACCCGATCGCGTTTCGTCCACCTTCGCGCGAACGTCTCCCTTGAAAATTTATGACCGATGCATGATTTATCGAGCTGCTCGGCAATTAAATCGCAGTTTATATTAAGCCAGCCTGCGGAATCCATAAAGGGTTATTACCGTTGGAGATAAACCGGCAGGAAGGGACCCAGGGATGTCTACAAACGCACAGGACGAACCGTCGTTTGCAATTAAATTAAGCCAAATTACGCGCAGGAAAATGAATAATTATCGGGTCCGGAAATATGAGAGACATCGAGCCGTCTACCCTACGCGCCATATCACATTGCACAATAACCTCCGCAAGCTTAAACGCGAAATTGAATGGTTACCCTGAAATTATCGTCCGCCCTTAATTTCCACCGATTCGACTCCAATTTTCGACGGATTTTTCAAACTACATGTATAAAATATGCTGCTCCCAGACATCACCCGAGACTCTCATCTTGGTCCCCTACTATATCCGTTTATCAATGTCTCCTTTATGCGGATGACTCCAAGACCTTGAGAGTAATATCGTCTGACGGTTCGTTACGCTTCCAAGAGGATCGTTCTAGACCTCATAATTGATGTACGAGAAATAAGTTCCCTTTGAATACGTCCAAGTGTCGCGTTACCAAGTTCCAAAGACCCGATTGTTTGATATACGTATTCTCGATAGTACGGGTTTTAAATGACGTGAATAGGACGCGAGATTTATGCATTGTACGTACACCCATTCTGTTTTTCTCTTGCCGTTGTAACGAATAATTGAATAAAGCCCGGAGCCAATTCAGATTTGTCATGGCAATGTCGATTCGTTTCCATGGACCTGTTATGTTCGAAAAGTTATACAATGCCTGTGCTTCGTTGCACACCTATGTGGGCCCACTGTATAGAAATTAACCCATTGGAAAATAAATTCCTAAGGGCGCATTATTAAAAACAAGGGAAGCTTCTTTCGAGCGTGTGAAGAAGGAATGATTAAAAAAGATGGTTTTATGATATAAGGAAACGCGACAAGGATCAAATATCTACGGTGCATCGCGTCTAAATAGATAAATAAAAAAGCGTACGACCATGATTTTATCGAAATCTTTTCTCCGGGATCGTGCACGGTTATTGCCGGGGGAGCGAGGCGCGCGTTGAATACGAAACCCGGGACAAAAGTCCGTTCGGAAGGAAACTTCCATTTATACCAGATGCCATTCGAAAGAGACAAACTGCTAGGAGCAAGAGCATGAAAACGCATACGCGCACCTACCCACGACGCCAAGTTTTACGAGCGTCCGTGAACCCCAACGGGAAGCTTTGTGGATAGGTCACGAACATCGGCGAACGGCGCACGGATCGTGAACCCGAGACAGGTCCGACAGCTGTAGCGACGATCGTGAACGCCAAAATCGAATCTCCGAGGGGAAAAGTGAGAAAATCAGCGCTCGTTCGGCTAACTTGTAACGACCGATCGCGAGGCCGAGACAGGACCGAAATACCCTGTACGAGGCGGCCTCGAACCAACGCCATCACTTAGCCGACCATCGATAAACCCCATGAGCCAATGTCAATAGCTAATATTGCCCGTTTAGATCGAGCCGGACGAACGCAGAGAATGCTTCTCGTTCAAAATGAAACTCTCCGCCACCCTCCTCTCGTCATCTAATTTTCCGTCCCTCGCGTTCCCACCCCTATCCGTCTACCTGCGCCGCCGAATGTTATTCGACGTTCGTCTCTCTTTATCCGCGCTACCCCTCTCACGGCGACGGTAATTATTTATAAACACCTGTGCCATTGACGCGACCAAACTAATATTGTTTTATACGTAATGGAGTACGAGCGCGAAAGACAATTCTCCGCGCGTCCTCAACGTTTGTTCCAACGATCTCTCAGCCTTCATTCATAAAATTCGTCGTTATCGAATCGACGGCGTACACCGAGATTCGAAACCCCCGATGGACCGAATCTCGCTCGCGGTGAACAACGTAACAATTCTAATTCCAGGACATGTCTGGCCGGTCCTCTTTGAAGGCGCGCACTTCGTCTGTCTGTGAAGGCGCAAAGAGGGAATTCTGTTTTTCTTGCCCTCTCATCTCTCATGCACTTATCTCTCGACGGGCTGAAGGAAAGCGACTAGAGGACAAGCGATTCGTCTCCGCTTCGTCTTGCGTCTCCCTTTTATCGACGAGTACACGCGCGTCTGTCTGTTACGTTTCTCTCTTGGCGAACCTTCGCGAAAACAGGCCGAGATAGACGACGGAGCCGAAGCTGTCGCACCTCGCTGAAATTAGAGTAAGACTTCGCTTTGGGGAAGAGAGAGAGAGAGAGAGAGAGAGAGAGAGAGAGAGAGAGAGAGAGAGAGAGAGAGAGAGCAAACCGTGCGCCATCATCGACTTCTTCCAACGACCGGATTTCCCCCTCGGTGTTTTTGTTCCTTCACGGTTCCCAGCCGTTCGCCTTTATTGGTCTCTATCATCGAATAATTACATACTCGGTTATTAATCGCCGCCCTACTGGTATTGTTCCCGATGTATCTCTCTGTAAAAATCGTTGTTCGAGATATGGAACATACGCGGAGAGACCGACGAGGGGACAGAGACCGCGACAATAGCGGAAATAGCTACTGGTTCGAAATCCCTCCCGCACTCCAACATTAATTCTCGCTACTCGGCCGGGTCCCTCCTGAGAAGGAAAAACGACCACCGATCGGCGAGCAGAGGGGACACAGAAGAACGGAGAAACAGACACGATGAAAGAGGAAAGGCGACCACGAAGATAACGTACGCGAACGAACGGATGCACCACTCGCGATACTCTTACAGACCGACTGCACTTTCAAAGACACTGGTCACATGTCTGCTCGATCATTTCGTGGAACGATCTGACGCGATGCTCCAAATACTCTCCGCGATAGACAAATTGGCAACGTGATACTTGATCGCTCCAAAAAACGATTCCAGTAGAGATCGATGAATATACAATGACTTGATCTGGCTACGATTACTGTAGAACAGAGCAGGGCAATATTTTATTAGTCTCAAGAAATAAGGTCGTGGATCGGACATCCTCGAAATTTGTTCAAATTAAAATCTGACACATTGAAATATTCAATTCTACTTGTTATGTGGTCCAATATACGCAAACACGCGTGCATCGTTAAAAATATTGTATAAATAGTATCGTGACACGAGTTTATGTATTTAAAGATCAGACAAAAATATGGTGAACAGTAAAAGAAATCATGGGTAATAAATGACTCGGGTGTAGCGTCCTATTTTTTCGATATAAAATGATTATAAAAATAATTTGTCGAAGAAAACCTCACCAGCCACTGATGAACGAGGCAGCTAGTGGTGAAGAAACGCCACTTTTCGATACCTCATCGTTGTCCGAAGCGAAACGACGTCGTTCGACGTTCGATGCACCTGTTCGATCGCACTTCGCTGTCACACTGTAATCACTACCGTCAAATTCCTGTTGCGCCCTCTTTGGCCGTCATTGCCGCGTGAAACCGACAGCGGATCGTCGAAATACCAAGCGCACGCTATTTCCCGCAGATTGCTCCCTTCTATCGGAGTCGACCCTTTGCCGCGGCTCGGTCCCACGATATAACCGGTTCCACCGGCGTATTCTCGAATTCGCGATCGTCAATTCCACGAAATTCCTTCCGCCCGACTTTCTACACGGCGACAGTTTTCGGCACGACAACTATTCGACGAGAACGCATCGTGACACTCGCGGTATTATTCACTCGCCACGATTGCACGCGCCCGAAATAACGTAACGCGACTTTAAATGCAACGTGCCGACGAAAAACACGTGGTAAAGAACGACGACGACGCTACGGTAATTTCTCCCGCGATGATTCGCTCGCGATCTTGTGACGAACAATGCTCTCCTGCACCGAGCGATAACACTGCTACGTCCTTCGAAAGAATTCGCCCGCGGCGCTTCTCTCCGATTATGTTTACCTTTCACGATGACCGAAAATCTATCTCGAGGTTTCGTACCTGTTTCGAGAACTGTTCGAATATTACGATTCCAGTTATTCGCCAACAATACGACGATTCGAGAGCAACTACGGTCAGGTCATCACCATTGACAACTTCACGCTGTTGGACATCGATTATCATTTGTAATCATTGGAGACAATGTATACGAACGTCGAGGAATCAACGAAGTTGCTTTTAAACACTAACCCTGAATGTCATGGTTGACCATCGATAACCATATGAAAACCGATGTTTCTTGCGTGGAAGAGAAGTTGGACGATTACTGTTGTAAATCATTCTTCGTGTCATTGTGGCTGTGATGAGCTTCGAGCGAAATGGTCGACGAATCGAAAACTAACTGGACGCGTAACCGCGACGATGGTATATTGGTCGTGATCACGGTCGCGAGGCACGTTGCACAATGCCGCGTTAATCGAGATTTCGCGGGCTCCTCCTGCGGCGTTGGAAGAGCGCGAATGCACACGAGATGCGCGCGTCCCGGCGTCTGCGCGTGCACTGCCCGCGCGGTTCCCGTTCCGTTGCCCCCCCCACCCCCCAAGCTAACCTCTTCGTCTTCTTCTGCAGAAACGAACGTGCACGGGACCCCATGTCCGTGTCTCGCTCTTTATTTCCCTCGCGCTTGTTTTCTCCCTTCCGCGCGAGGGTTCGTCCTTTTCCACTCCGATTCGAAATTGCCTCGTGCTCCTACCGAGTCAAGCATAGTTTCATTACTACAATATATAAAGAACATATACGTATAGCGTTTTTCTAAAATAGAATATAAATAGAGAACAGATACGAAATATATTAAGATTAGTCTAAAAGTTACAAAGATCTTTAGAATATCGATAGAAGTAGCTTTCAACATTTTATCGATACTCAAAATGAAAAAACAATGCAGTAATATGCCTTGTTTTAATTTGCAAACGACATTTGCACGGTTATGCGACGATTTAGAGTCTAGCACGAGCAACTCGGGTAACGCAACGAGAGTCTGTAGGTACTTAAACGTCGTCCTTGGGGAGGTTGATATTCTTAAAAACAGAAGGAGAGAGAGATTTCGTTCTTTTGCCTCGTTTATTATTAGCTTGATTACCACTGCGACCCGGTGGAATTGCACGGCAGTTCGGTGTTTTCTGCATGACTCGCGTTCACCGAGCCATCTTGATTGTAATTTTTCCGCTTATTAAAAGCCTACACGCCAGGCTCTGTGCAGGGATCGTGTGCACGACTGCATAAAAGTGTATTGAATTTTAAGCGGAATACATTTGAAACGCTCTACGGCCGATGGGACGTTTTGTAAAAGAACGAGTGATAAACGAAATATGGCACAGCGGATTTAATAAATCGTGACAAAGCGTACAGAATATCCGGAAATAAAAGGCGTACGATTCAAGTAATTTCTTAATCAACCGTGTACTCCATGTATTTTCAAAGTTCATTTTCTTCGAAACGAATGATGGTACGGTAACATTTTATTTCATATTTTTGAATTACTTCCCAGCCAGTTCATATTTTCTTTTAGGTTCTCTGCCTATTTAAAATTATGTACATCGTTCTCACGTATGTATATGTCTTCGTTTTTATTAATATATTCGTGTTTCCGGCACTCGAAGTAAACTCCCAAAATTGCGGAATTTTACGTTTCATCGGTGTATTTCCGCATTAATATTAATTACCTTATTTCGGTACCCTGACAGACTACCCTTTGGAGTCCCTCTCTTAATGTCGTCGGCTCTTCGTCTCTTGTGTAGCCCAACCCAGACAACTCGACACGCGTTCTTACACGTACATTCCTGCATAAAAGCCAATGCGTGTGCGATATGTACAAGGCTTGAGGGTCACCAAGCGTGTAACTCCACTTCAAACGCGCATCTTCCCCTTGCATCCCTTCGCAAATCCGATATTAATTTCTATGTTGTTTAAAATCTTACAGCTTTTCTGACCCCCTACGAAAAAAATACTTACAATCGCAGTATAGCAGGAAGTAACGCAGGGAAACGTTAGGAGTTATTTCGACACGACGAGAAGGAAGGAAGTATCTCTTCGTTTCGCGCGGGGGGAAGAAAACGGGGTGCTATAAATCTCCATCGTCGAAAAAGCGGTGTGAACGAGACTTTAAGGAGTCAACGATTCGTGATATGCGTATATATTATACGATGCACGACCAAGTAGTACGAGAGTAGCTCGGATGTACCTAAGTATATATCGAGTATCGAACGTGCCCTTGGGGGATACTACATGGGCGAGCAAGAGCAAGAGGGAACCGGAGAAGTAGAAAGAACAGATATACGTGGCAGAAGAGAGAAGAAAACGATTGAGATTGAATTATGGCTCGCGGCTTAAACGCCGGATTCAAATCGATCCCATATATCACATTACCTGGCACCTTTATTCTGCTTTCTATAGTCGTGTCTCACCCCTTCGTGCTTTCATGGCTATTGTTTTACCATCTGTCTTTCTCTCTCATTGCGTCAGTCCCGGTGCGTGCAACATTGTACGACACGCACACGATCCGGTGCAACTCTCTTCTCGAGCCGCGATCTCGTTTTCTACCCACGCAATCGATCGTCGGACGATCCAGAATTTCGACTCATCGATATTAACGCGTTTCGCGCCCCAGGGGGTGCGTACGTTCTACGGTCGAACAGTTCCCGTTCGAAGACATTTCGAATTTTGATCGCGAAATAATCCGGATAAGGGTTGACGACTTTGATCTCTCAAATCCTGGAACGTTTCGTAGCAACGACGACGTAATGCAAAAACTTGGAGGCATCGATTCGCGTAGGAGTTACGTCGTCGTCGAAACAAGAAAGTAATTGAAAATTTTCTGTGCGACTAACGAACAGACGACGTTACTATATGTTGCCGTTGTTTTATCCCCCGTTCGCTTTAAAGGGGCAAAGGATATAAACAACGGGAAGTCTTGCATTACATTGCCGGCGCCACCTTTTACCCGGGCTTACGATAATTTTCTCGTGTTTACGGTCGGCAGAGTATCGCGCCGCTTTTTCCTCGCCGTAAGGTAAAAAGCCATAGTCGGAGTGGTGCTGAGCTAGGACCAGGTAAAGGATACGAGATTGGAAACGTCGGGATCGGCTCCGCAATCCTCTTACAGCACGCGCCTCCACGATTGCCAATAAACACCTAAGTACGGCCTGACACGAACGGCCACCGAAATTCCATTAACGCGCGAATTAATTAAAATCGATGCTAGCCCGGACGAAAGGTAGAAAAAAATGTCCCTAATTTCCGTGGAACCACCCTCTATATTCGTCGTTTCGTTCGCGAGCCGACTCGGGCCAAACGCGAGGATGATTCTTCGATCTTTCGTACTCGAACGGTGCCTTCCTCGATGCGCAGTTTGTGTGCACGAGACATTCGCGCGTTCGTGCATCGAGTCACGGCACGTTTAAACGAGTTTCGTTACGGAGATTGTCCAGTTGTCATTCTCTACCTTTGCCGCGCCGTGGCCTGAACGAAACTCTGTGCTCGTGCAGCTCCGCAAAAGGCAAAATTGTTTCGTTGGGAGCAAGCAACGCAACAAGCATACGATTATTCGCTCCTTCTTTCTATCGAAACATTTTCTTACATAACATTATCGTCGAGCGAAGACGCGGTATTTTAAACATTTATTTGCCTTGCTTTTTAAGCCAGAGAGATCATTAATAACGCTCCGCGCCTCTATTTAACCAATCTTTTATGGAAAGCTACTCTCCGACACGGTAATCGTAGCATCTTCATTAATTGTTTTAATTTTTCCTCACTTCTTTCTCTTTGAAGCGCCCCTAACAAAAGGCGCCTCGATGCATCGTTTGTTTTCACGCGAAGTCTGTCCCGGTCCTCGAACGTTTCAATCTGTTTTTCTCGAAAACACATTTTTCAAACTGACTGCAAGAATGAATTAGTCGATCGAATTCATATTTGATATCGGTGTTTTCAAAGGGGGCACAGAGCTTCTTTCTCATAAAAATTATGTGCCACTTCCTTCTCTCCGGCATTCCGCATAATAAACGCGGCGAACTCGCTCCGCCGTGTCACGATTTCTTGGCATTTTAACGCGCGCGATGCCGAGTTGCGGCTGCGGCTCGGAACGAATACCGGTGCGCGCCTTCGAGTTCGTCATTAACAATAATTTCCATTCCGCCGTTAGAAACTCGGGCGAATTGGCGCGGATATTGACACGGATGCTCGAACGCGGTACAATAATTACGAACGTCGGCTCGGTCCGTTCCGCGCAAACAACGATCGTTTAAGAGGCGTCGATGCGGCGAAGAAAATCCGTCGGTAAAGTTCTTTGTCACCGGCGGAATAATGACGAACAAGGCGAACGTGCGGCGTCGCCGGGCGCGTCTGTCGACGCGATTCCTTGGAAAGGAAGATAATGTTCCGCGTTGTTTTCCGCGGCGCGGTCTGAAAGAGAGCGTCGCGGTCGCGAAACGCGAACAAGGGCGCGACTTCGGTATTGTGAAACTAGCAGAGAGTCTGCGGGCTGTTTCGCGTGCCCTCGCGTTCGCCGGGGAAAATGAAGGAAAAAAAAAATAATGAAACGCGTTGCCTTTTGGCGCGAACATTGAGCGTCGTTCGCGGAAACCGCGGCTTTGCTCGAAACATTCTAAAGTGTAACGCTGCTCCAAAGCGAAAGAAAAGAATTAAGACGCGTCCCCGTGGGTAGCAGATGTTCTCGCGCTGCGTCTCGTCTACGAATCCGAACGTTACAACGGAACGCAGATACCGTTCCTAATCTCGTTTCCACGGAACAAGCAACGTCGCTCCGGAAAATCGAATATAGTTCGTTTCAAGAATTTCCTTAACGCTCCACGGGGTTATGTGTTCACGGGGTCGTGTAAGCTCGATCAACCTAGTATAGGTAGGCATAAGTCGGAGTATTACGTAAGAGCAGCACAAAGCTGCCAGATGAGGGTGGAAAGGGGTAAGGGTGGCACAGGTCGCCTTTGTTTGGTTGGAGTGCATGCGTTTCACTGGTAGGAGCCGTGGCGGTAGTAGCAGGAGAGAGAGTCAGGGTGGCTGGATCTATACGTGTGCCTGCCTCACCGAGCCATATCGTCCACGCACCCCCTGACGCACCCCAGGCGAAAAGCAGGGGGTTCAAGTGTACGTATATATACGTATACAGGCGCGTTTAATAAGAATACGCGCCAGAGCAGACAGTCGGTGCGACGGTGCAGCGCTAACATTTTATTTATCAGCGCTGATGGCTTTTCCGTTCTTGCAAGGGTCGTCGTTTTTCTTTCGTTTTTCTCCTTTCTCGCGAAACCTGAAAGAAAGATCCCCTCGCGCCTCGCACAATCGAGAACGCAGTATGACGTTTCTTGCGCCTCCGTGACGTTGATTCATACCCGTGTCTGCGATATGTACATATTCCGCATCCGCGCGATTGCGGCGTCTAAACCGCTTTTTCGTTGGACGAGCGCCGTCGTTCGGCCTTATCGCTACATCGTCTTACGCTACGTCCTAATTGCACGTCGACTTACGCGACATGAAACAACCTGGGGATAATCTGTGCTCCGGATTAGCAAAGGGTGACATCGACGTCCTCGAAAAGAAAACTGTATCTGAATTTAGAAACGGCAAGCAACGTCCGTACGATAACGGTCCCGAGCGCGAGTTTTTCCTGGAGCGATGCAAAGGTTAACGTTGACGGTTCGCTTACGAAAGGAAGTTCAGCGTGCGGCGTGACGCTATCGCGATCTTCCAGCAATCATGTCAGAACGGCACATAAGGCTCCAGTCATCCGCTGATATTTCCTACTCTCGTGATATGCCCACCGCGGTGCTCGGAGAACGGTGAAAAATATTGTCAAGACGGCGTTGAAATATTACACCGTGTCAGGCCGCAAGAATTGCTGCACCGTCGACGATAATCTACCGCTGGCCGCGCGCGCAGGCGACAATTCGTATTGCTCGCGCGATGGAATATGAGCAGGATGACAATAAAGTCCACGACAGGTGGAACGACACTCCAAAGGGAACGATTATCGCTTAAATGCCAGCATTACTTGCGAGGGTCGTTCGAAAGTTCGCAGCTCGGAAAACTGAAACGTACTGCTTTCAGTTTTAAACTCGTGTCTCTTAAATGTCCCCCAAGCCGATACCAAGTCGCGTTTAAATTCTGCAGGAGTCGGTGCGAATAAATGAATGCCGTTTCGCGGACGGACGAACGAAAGGGTCGATCGAGCGACCGATATTTTAATTTATACGCGACGAAAAAGTTGGGTAACTTTCTTGTCGGCGGTGATCAACGTTCCCCGACTGATTCTTTCATCGTCCGGCAGAATTCAGCCCCGTGCCAGCTACGCGAATCGCGTGAAAGTCGCCGAGACAAGGAGAAAAGTTGCGGCGTACGAAAGTTTTGGCGCGGCCGAGGGAAGGAAACCAGAAAACGAACGAACGCTTAATTAACTCGCCCGCGGTGTCTAGCGAATAGCAAAACGTTACCGTGATCATGCCGCGATACCCGAATATACAGCTGTAACGGCTGGCTCTCATCCAACAGGCGTGTCTGAGACATTATACCCTCGTAAACGCGAATTTGTCATTTCCTCTCAACTGTCCCGTGCACGAATTGCATTCTGAACTACTGTATTCGTATAAATCGACTCGTTACGCCACTCTACCTGCAACATAAATTTCCGGATATTGTGCGACCGATCGATAAACTGCTGCACGACTCGCCAGATTTATACCATCGTTTTAGTATCGAGCTGGTAAACTATTTCCACGACGGTTCTTAAGTTAAGAATCTTAATCCTCCGGCGAACAATGTTGTGTCAGCGATCCAACGGGACAAATGGCTTGCATCACAGTTTTCGTTGATCTCGCGGGTCATCCACCAAGAAAAAACAAATATGAGAACATATATATGAAAATATTCAGGCTAATACGCATGTAGAATTTGATGACTTTTGATATCCTATAATACGATAACCTACCTGTTGCCTTAAGGTGAAAAAAATCCCTCGAATTTCCGGCACCCTCGATTATGCGATCAACCCTCGCCCCTGTTAGGTAGGATAATCGAGGGTCTACTGCATTATCCTTTTCCTAGCGTCCTGAAAGTTGGATCGTTTTAAAACACGTTTCGTACTATGTTCCTATCCACGTCACGACGATTCGTTTCCTCTTTCAGGTCCATCCAACGGAAAATAAAAACGAAAGAGTTCCAAGTTATTATTTCCGTTACATTTTTCACCGGTTTGAGAATATTTATCGAAACCGATATACTTTTTATTTGAAACGCGACGGGTCTGCCCACTCGTCTGTCTGTTTTACTTTAATAATGAACTATTAACGGACTTTGCCTCGCTTTACCCAGCCTCCACCCTCGTAGCATCGATGATCGGACTCTTTCACCCCGGTACACCCTCACCGGCGGGCGGTTTCGCTTTGAAGCGAACGGTTTGCGATTGTGAAACTTTATCGCGAAAGAGAAACCAAGAATTATTACGAGCGCCGGTGGTTCATCCCGCCATGTGATTTCCTTTAGACGTTATTATTTTCAGAATAACGTATTCCGTCGGTCTCGCGTTTCAACCACTTCCCTTCTGCTTTCAATCTAGTTGAAAATATTTTATCGTTAACGAGGGACCGATTCACCGTCGATCGATCAGCGCTTTTACGCGGAACGTACATCTTGAATCGTCATTATTGCGCGTTTATCGAGGGACATGCGTTAATAGACGCGCGAGCTTCAACGTGGTTGCTTTGATGGCGCGGCTGGAATTCATAGCATTTGATGTGAATTAGAGCGCTTTCCGACACGGCACCGTCCAATTTCTCTTGCTGCCATTCATCAGAGATTCAAACACGTTGCACTCACAGATAAGGGACCTCGCGGTAAACTTCAATTAGCGATATCATTCGGGCGGTCGTTGTTAATTTATCGTGCCGACGCACACGTGCGCGATGCGCTGGATAACGCGCGCATCGCGAGCAACGATGATAATAACGAGCAAAGAGGAAGCAGGAAACGGTAAGAAAGCATTGACTCGTCCGCGTCTGTTCGCAGCGATTAAAAAGTAGCAGAAGTAAGTAACGACCCCCTTCAACTCGTAGGACGCGTCTGTCCGTTGGTCGCGTACGGCAGATCTTCTTCAGAGCGCTTTATCTCAAAGACGACATCGCTCACTAGTCACGGGAAATGGCTCTCGCAATCTTTTCCTTGAATGCCGGTTGCGAGTCCGCTCGACATTCACAAGATATTAAATGAAAACATTGGACCGTCTTCCAGTCGACGGAACCACCTAATATTTGCCAAGAACGATATCGCAAAGGAACCATCAGCAGACACTCTTCTTTCTTTCTAGCTTGCTTACTTGTTTGGCGTGCTTGCTCGTTGACCAGAGTACCTTGCTTCCACGACGGCTTAACTTATACTCCCTCCGGTAAACGTGAAAACCCCGAGACGAGAGAGGCTGAAGATCTGGGGAGGAGGCACGCGAAATCGCATAAGGCCGAGATACGCCTTAAAATAATCTTGCCATTTCGCTGGTGCGCGCTGCATAATACCACGGTGAGCCGGCGCACTCGACTCTCCGAATAAACCGAGAGATGAGTAGATTTTATCGCTATCAATTTACAATACGGCCCTCCACGACCGCGCCACGACAGGTTTTACGGCCCCGTTCTGGTCAACTAACACAAAACGGATCTTATCGACCGCACCCCGATTGTTTGCTCAAATAGAGAGCCAATTTTATGGTTTATACACTCCCGTGAAAGTCGTCGTCCCGCCCGAGAAGGGAGGGGAAAAAAACCGAACGTTTTCATTTCCGACGGATTAACGACGCATCAATTTTGTTGTTTTTTTTTCTTTCGCTCTATCTCTCTCTCTCTCTCTCTCTCTTTCCCGTCTTTGTTTTCTTTTTCAATATGGAGAGCGGTGATCGGAAATTTTACGCGATACAGATTAACGCGCTTCCTCCCCTCCCGCCCCAGCTCCACGCGTTTGTACACAGATATACAAAGGCAACATGGTCGGAATATTTTCGGTGAAATTTTATAACGGCAACCGGCGGTCCACTGTTCGTCGATGCTTTTTCGAGCATGACCGTTGGAAAGAGGCTCGAAATCGAACGCGTACGATGATCCCGGCAGTCCATCATCGCATTTACGGATTGAATATCAAGACTCATCATCGGCAATCACCGCTGACAAATACTACCGCGCTGCATCGCTGGAGATAAACAACGACCGATTACTCCGATTCACGAACCCGATATAACGTTTCATTGTTGTTCCGGGTAGTATCATTAACCTGATATAATTGTACAGTAAAGTGTCCCGTTACTATTGATGCGATCATAACGTTTACCGTATCGCTCGAGAGCTTCTCGAACAATGTTTAAACGAAACGGTTCGTCGAAGCCGGCTCGATCGATTATCGCGGGCCAACAAAACGTTCCTTCGCCGTTTCGTTAATTATTTTTCGCGCGCGGTTGCGTTTCCCGCGACCGTTTCCGGCGGAGTCGAGTGGCTCAGGCTCGGTTCGGAGGAGGATTATCAATGTTAACGATGCCATTTTGACGCAGCGTGTAACGCGTGCGCGATATTCTACGCGAGTAGTGCACGGTGTTACGTGTAATTAAATCGACGACGAGAGTCCACCCGTCGCTCTTACCCCCGTTTATTAATTAACGCGTTACGTAGGAAATTATTACCGCGCGATAAAACCGTCTGGAACCGACAACGGTATCGCGACTATTTTATTTGTCGGGTTGTTTTCATTCATCTCGGCCGGGAAAAATAATTAGTCACAATCAATACTGAGTATCAGGCGTTTCCGTTCGCTTTATCGCAGACGCGGCGTCGAGCGACGCTAATGGGCGCAAGACGCCTCGCAGCAGATATGCAACTCCTCCTTCTTCGGCGGTTTGTGCCCGCACGGCAGATACTCCGGTTTCAATCCGCAGTGCGTGACCGACGCCGACGACGAAGTCGAAGACGTATCGCTCGCGCAACTATCCAAAAGTTTCTCGATCGATTCAGGAACGACCGGTTTAAATCTTCCGCCGAGCGCCCGCGCGCCACGAAGAATGGCCCTCTGCACTGCTTTCTCGGCCGACTTCCGCTCCTCCTTCATGCACTCTATCTCCCTTCGCAGTTGGTACACCTGGGGACACGTCTTTCCGTTATTAAACCATACGTACCCGATTTGGAATCTTAGCAGATATAAAACGTATACATTATCCTAAGTTATCAACCACGTTGCGTTCCATCGAATAAAAATTTCAAACACGGTATACTTTTTCGCGTTTAATATTCGTGCAACGTTTCGCCGAACCTGGCGTCCGCTAATTTGATGTTCCTTTGTCAGCCGGGTTGATAAATTAGTAAACCGGCAAATTCGGACAGAAATAATATCTCACTTCGCATTCCAGTTTTTTTATTCGGTTGTCCTCGCATTTCGGGCATCCCTTGACCGTTATTTTCGGTCCCTTTCCGGGGCAAGATACTTTTTGCACGTGCTTCGGAGACTTGTCTTTCCCGTTTCGCTGGCACACGGTTTGCCGGACGCAATTCGGTGCCTTTTTGCGTTCCATCGCTGGACACGATATTTCTTCCACGTGCTTCGAGGGCTTCCTACATTCCATTGCGGGGCATGGTACCCCTTGCTTCTTCTTAGGCTTCGCCCGAGGACACGGCACGCTCTGAACGAATTTCCTTATTATATGTTTCGGCTGGCATGCTACCACTTCCGTTGGCATAGCCTCGTTGCTTCGATAACGGGAAATTTTCTGCCGAACTAAATTTTCTTCATGGTTACAAATTTTAATGGCCGAACGCTTGTCGCTTGAACCTGTCGCCTCTCGAGAGTTCCGTTCGATACGACGGACTCGAAACTGTCAACCTCGGTGAAACCCGAAAATTTTGTTACGGGGCCGCCGGTCCACGGAGAACAAGAAACCTTCGCCCGTCACTTCTTCGCTTTCGCCTTCTTGGAACTCTTCATCGTCGTGTCGCGTAATTTCCTCTTGCGAGTTTCGTTCGCCTCTATGCTGTCCGGTCGTAAGGTGTTCGCGAAATTCTTATCGGGCTTGAACGGGACGCGATTGTTCTCGACGGTATGCAGCACGCGATTCAACGTCGGAAAATCGTTGCCGAAACGTGTCGCGCCGCCGAAAGCAGCCAACCGATTCTGGTACTCGACGCTGTCGCGTTTCAATTTGTTATTCTCGTGTTCCAATCGGGCGATCTCCTTCTCCAATTGCGCCATGCGCTTGTCCTTCTCGTTGGCTTTCTTCGCTGTACGGTTCGTTTTCTTGTTCCCCGTGGACATCTCTCGAAAGGGTGAACCTCGGGATCGCGGAGATAGGTTGCCGTTAACGCGTGGTTGCAGCGCGATCGATTACATTTTCCACGGCCGGGTGGGACCGTTGCATCCTAGCAACGACAAAACACCTGAAAAGGAAATTAGTAAATTGAAACTTGCACGCGAAAGCATTCAAATTTATAGCTTTCCTTATGAACGTGTACAAAAAAAAAAAATTTGTCTTTCCCGAGAAGCGCTGAAAACGGTCGTTGTTCGACGTTGTCCTTACAGCGTCGCGAATTCAACAAACGCGTTAATTTCCGTGCTGTGCACCGGTGTTGGGCTGGTTCATTATTATTTCGCCTTTTTTAAGTCGCGCGCGCGCGCGTTTCGTTTTATCGCGAAACAAAGCGAGAGGCAAGACACGAAACTTCGCACTCCGCGAAATGAATTCGTTATAATATGAAATATATTAAACGATCGCGCCCCGGTGTTTCTCTGCCGCGATATTGCGAGAGCGCATTTTCCAACCTCGCCTCCGGTGCGTATTGCTTTTTATAAATGCAGACGCCGCGCACGGATGGCTGGCGAGAGAGGAGGATGGCCCTCGTTCAGAGGGCCGAAACATCCCTCTTTTCTGGATCGTCGAACTAAATGAAACATCCTCCGCCGCCACGAGGTCGTCGCAATATTTTAACACGACCTCGTAATAATATCGTTTACAACCGAGTTTCCCTGGGGGAGAGGAAACGGTACTTTCTCCGACTCTTTATTCCATTAAAATGTGGGGAGTCCTTGGTTCCGAACGGAAACTCCAGCAGCCAGACAGACGGTCGGCTCGCCCGCCTCGAACTCTCCTCGCACCCTTCCGTCGTTACCTCTTTTTCAATCTGGATACCGTAACGGCCTGTTGCCGTTGTCGATATCGAGGAGGTTTTAATGCAAGCCTCGCTGCATTAACAGGGATTGAAATATCGTGGCGAGCTCGATTCGCGAACTAACCGCGGCGTCCTTAAATATTTATAGAAACACGGACGGTAGACATCCAACAAACGCGATCGTTCCCTACTCGACTATGCGATTAGCCTAGTCAACCGAGCCCAGCATCGGCAAATAAAAACGATAAATGGGAATGTTTTTAAATTTAGATATTCACCGAGGCGCGTTCAACGTACAAAACAGAGCTTGAAACGGTTTCGAAAATAATCAATAGGAGTTGAAAACAGTTGGAATATCGGTTTCGGTTTTTCCAAAAAATATCGCACACTGATAGGTGTGATATTCACTGGCCGTTTTCTTGTAAAATATGAGAGTTACCGAAAATACGAATGAACTCGCTTTTGTAGAGAATTGCACGCACTTAAACTTTGACGATAACTACCGTTTCCATAAAATCAATGGTTCGCGAGATACCTGCGAAATACCATGAACCGATTTTCCAATATGACGGCAATTCCTCGTTTTTATTTGGATTTCGTTGGCCGTGTTGGACAGCGTAACCTCTTTCGAGCCGGGTAAATAAATTTTCGGGCAGTTCGTTCGTCGAATTCCTGGACACGGGTCCCTGCGTTCAATTTCAACCCTTTGAAACAACACGAGCGCGTCCGAGGGTTCGTCTTACCGCGTTCGACCGTGAACGCGTGTCCCGAGCCCTGGATGAGGATCCACACGAAGACGAAGACCGTCCTGCTGTGTACACAGATGGTGTCCAACCGAATTTATTTAACCCAATTAAGGAAACCCGTGGAGAATCTTGGAGCGGCTACTCAGCCAATTGAAAGTTACACGTGTTTTTGTCAGCTCTCGTTTAACGCCAAAGCTCGCGGGGAAGAGGCGCAACGAAGTGAAACCGGATACGAGAGACGAGCAGGAGAGATTAAGAGGACGAGAAATGCGAGAGGGTGTTCTGTAAACGTGCGAGTGTGCTCGCTCGAGAAAGAAGCCCCTATCGACGCCGGGGACCACCGCGTCGCTCGTACGAGGAATCGAGGAAACGGATATACTGTTTCAAGATCGTTGCCCGTAAGATCGATCGACTTTTACCCCGCTTTTAATTAATGGCTCGCTAGGTAAAAGGGATAACGTTGTAGCGCGGTGATTGTAATCAATGCACGAAACGAAGCCTGCCAAAGTATGGAACGAACGATAAAGGGGTGAAACTGAAACTCGTAAACGTTTCGGTAAATATTGGAGAAAAAGAATTCCGTACATGGGCGGCGCTGTTTCGTTCCTCGATAACACTTTTACGTGGAAACCAATTTTAAAAAAGGAACGAAAAGCATATTTTCCAATTTGCTATTGCCGCGTCCAGCCCTCCGCTGTTTCTTTCCACCGTGCATTATATATCGCACAAGTTTGTTACAACAATATTATTGTTTTCCTCGGTCGTGACACCTGAAACATAAAAATACGAGTTAAAGTATCAATAACATTTCGTGCTTCTGGCTACCGATCGTCCCGAAAGTAAATTGAATTTCACTATCTTATCAGTCCATTAACTGATTGCAGTATCTACTATAAAATTCAATTGCGCGTTGGGTATCATAGGCAATACTTGCAGTTCTTGTTCCTTTTTCAAAGATTCCTTTACATTCGGTCCGCGAGCGGCCACGTTAAATTTCTTTCCATTACCGGAGTAATATGCGGGTCGGTTTTTTATCACCCGGCCATACATGCAACCATCCTATACAGAGAGAAATCCAATTACTATTGCGCCGCATTTGGCGTGGTACGGAACGGACTCCATCCACTCGGAGTTGCATCTATTTCGCATCAGGTGGAAGCCAATTGTGCAGGCCGAGTCGAGCCAATCGCGAGCCGCGCTCAATGGGCACCGCTCTAAATTATTATATTGTCGAACGAACAAAGCATAGCTCCCCGGAAATTCTATGCTAATGAATTACGAAATCGAATCTGACTCCGCGGGCTAACGTTTGCCGCGTCGGTGAACTCTTCTCCGTTTAATCGTTCGCGCGTCCAAACGTTAACTACCGCCAGATTTTTCGCGCGGCCCCGCCAACGGCCGATAATTAAAAAGGAAAAACAACCCGAAGAAATAGTATTACCATCGCGCAGATAGCATCTCGACGGGAAGAGAGCGTTGTTGATACCGGCCTCCATCCTCCTTCGCGCAACTCCGTCAATTACGGAACGCGTAATGAATGAGCGCCTTCATAATTCGAGAAAAAAAAACCAAGAAGTTATCTCCACGCCCCTTTAACGCGTCAACGGTTGCCGTCAACAGGCGCCCGTACGGTTCGCTTAGCCCGGGACGTAGTAATGATTCTACGGAACAGAAAGTAAATGTAGAAGACTCGCGAACCTTCGTGTCTCTGCTATTCCTCGTCGCGACAGACCGTATAATGCGCGTCGTCCGTGCTCGCGACAGAGAACGCGCCCCGTATATAGAGAGGATCTCGCCGAATCCTCGTCTCGACGATCCTTCACGGAAATTCACAAGTCGCGCGTTTCCTTTTCCCTCCTTTTTATTTTCCGAAAGTACAGTGGTACTTATGCGACAGGCGATAAGGGTTTTACGCGTGAAAAACAGAGCGCGCGTATTCGCGCCCCCTGCCAGAACCCCCTCCTCCATTCAGAGACACGAACGTTATTAAGAACGCACAACGAACGGCGAGCACGGCGATACCCGCCTTCGACTTAATGGACTCAACGTCGACGGATTTCATTTATCCGTACGCGAACCGGGAAACTACGGAGACGATACAGAAGGAAGAGAAGAAGACACTTGAGCGAGGCGCGAACGTCTCCCCACCCCCCCCTCGCGTACACCTCTCGAGGGAGGCACCCAATATGAACGAACCGAAGTTCGAAGTCCCTGGTCCCGTACACGTGTAATATCGCAAACGCGTTTTTTTTCACTATACCCGACGATATGCAAGGAACGCTCTCGCACGCACCTCTTCTGCACCATACGAACTCTTCCCATTGCACCGTGCACTAATCACGGTAAAAGCCGTAGCTCGCGCGCGTTATATCTGTTATCCGGCTGTGTCTTGCCTTACTTAATGGAAATATGAGAGGCGTTACGCTCGTCTGGTGACGCGTCTATACCGTCCTTTTTTATTTCTAGTAATACCGCGGGGAGATTGTTCCACAAACACGGGCCGCCGTTCTGTCACCTGCAACGGTGTCAACGTCTCCTCGTTCGCGCGCGCCTCTCTGTCCAAAATTACGATCGCGGGGGCCAATAATCGACGTACGTCGGTTTCCGGGCTGAAACCAGTCCCCGACACGCCGGGTACTCATCGATTTCCCGATCGATCGGAAAGGGATCGATGGCCGTCGACGGTAACGCGCCGCAGCGTTGAAAAGTCGAGCGATCGTTATCGCGGTCCTGTAATTAACCCCTCGGGTACGACAAGAATTGGACGATTTTCTCCCCCATCAGCCCGGGACTGATTTTTCACGAACAGACCCAACATTTTTTATACGTGATATTCAGTTGGTTCACAGCTTCGTGCGGTTTCTCGGTTAACCGCTGATTTTTGTTGCAAATTTTCACAGAATTGCGCAGCAACGCGACTCGACCAGGGAGTTCACGTAATTTAAAACTACGAAAGATAATCCGATGCTCGTTGTCTTATTTGTCAGCGTTGACCGTAAATTCTTCTAATTTTTATTAAAAATGGTAGCGACAGAAATGTCGTCGACCGCGGTTGAAATAAAGGAGTTCCAGTGAATTCTAAGCGATCACGAGTTTCCAGGAGTACCAGCCGACGGGACGTGTCTCGTGTCCACCTGCGCGCAGTAGGGCAAATTGTGATTTATGCGACGAACGCGCTCTGTCCGGCTGACGAAAGAGAATTGCGGAACGTAATGAGTTATGGCGACTCCGCGGCCTAATGCAAATATATGGTCCGTTGGCGTGTAATCAGCCTCTCGGTCGACGTCTCGCGAACAATTCTCGCGTTTCACCGTGTCCGACCGATCGTGTTTCCTCTACGTTCGAGAAACCGTTTCGCCGGGGGCGTGCGATCGCCGGTTAACGTTTTTTCCATAGTGTTCGCCGGCAATCATGCGCTGCCGCCCGCCTCCTTTATCCACCCCGGAACCCCTCGTTCAAACAACATTGGCATATTTTCTGCGTAACTTCAAGGGTGAGCGGAAGGCCTAGACACCCTTCAACCGGCACAGAGAGTCGCGTACGAGGTAAAGCAGAGGTACTTGCGCTCAACTACCGCCGTATCTTGGAATTATTAACGTTAAGCGAGAATCGTTAATGTCGGAGATATTCGATTTAACGTGCAGCCGTTGCTCGTGGAACGGGCAGTCGCGGAATCGATAATTTCCCATTAAAGCGGGTGTTAATGCCGAAATCCGTCCTATCCATTTTCCAGGGGTAAAATGGCCATCGAAAACTCGCGACTACCATTTTCCAGCGGGATCGCGTTCGAGTTCGATAATAAACCCGTGCTAGATTCGAAAGAACGGCGCGCAGTCTCCGCGATAGCAAGGGTCTCTAGAGCTGCACGCTCGTTGAACCAACCCTTGATAGGTGCACTTTTGGGGTAGCCAGCAAGCCACCCCATGGCAGTGACTGTGCTTCAAGCGTCGAGTGCCAACCGAGACGCGCAAGAGCAGAGGACTGCGTACCGCCTATGTCACGAGACGAGCTACATCCAAGATGAAATTTCAAATATTCCACGGCGCGCGTTTAATCCGCCCTTTTCAAAGAAAATATTTCTACGCGAACCGCGCGACACTCGAGAAATTCCTCTTCCCGGTGATGACACTCGAGAATATTTGCAAATATGTAGTTTTATCGGGCGATCGTCGAACCGGGAGGAACTTCCTCCGGCTCGATCGACGCGAACGTTTAGTTTATTTTCTGTTCGTTGTTTTGCTCGTGCGTCGCTCGACGACGTTTAAAAAACGTAAAAAAATAAAAATAAAGGCGCCCGACACGGACGAAATGTTTGCTCGAGCCAATCGATCGCTGCAAGACGTACGAAAAAACGCTTTGGAAGTTGTTTCGATCGAACGCGCGAATTTTTAAGTCCTTCGAAAATACGAATAGCTCAATGTACAGTTTCTCTAGAATCTCCCATTAAAATTTTCCCCAGGGGTGGTCGAACAACCTGTATATGCATGGTCGTCGAGAGAACGCAATATTTGAAAATATAACGTCCCTGGTGGGGAATGTCAAACACTCGACCGGATTCGCAGACACGTTTATTTTCCTCGAAGTGAAATACAATAGTTTTACGCGCAGCTTTCTCGACTTAGGGGTGTTCGCGTCGTTACTAGCCAGCACTTTTTTTCGTAAAGAATTTTCTACCATATACGTGCATGTTTTTAATACGAAATCTACAAGATTCCATCGCAAAGGAGCCCGCCCTCTAAACGTAAACGAAGTCTTTGAAGCATGAAATTGAAATTGAGAAACGCGACGCGCGTGCGCCGTGCGCGTCTTGGCGCAATAAAATAGGAATGTATAATAATCCGTTTCCATTCGAATCGAAAGTAGCGGGAACGCCAGGATAATTCAACGCGTACGTTTTCAATGTGGTGGCCATAACGGCGTGAAAAAAAAACCCCAATTGGCTCACTTTTATGTCGTCGTCGGATATCGAATAGACGATGCCGTAAAATCGCGGTTTACGACAGAAATATTCATACCGCGAAACTTATTCTTCGCGCCGGGGACGTAACGTTTTCTCACCGTGCATTTTATGGGCTGTCGGGGAGTATCGGCCGATGACATAACGCCGCCCGTAAGTCTTACTTTTCAGCCGAGATTGCCTGTGCTTTGCGCCGGAAGCACACATGTTTCAAAGGCGGCTTCTCGGCGCTTCTACAAACGCGGTCAGAAAAGACAGAGCCACGCCGACGCTGGGATCCCCATCTGCAGCGTCGCGTCGCCCTGAGAATCGCGAGCAGACGAGAAATTACGAAAATTACTTAATTCCTCGCGTTCGTGGGAGGACGGGCACGAGACGCAAGACAGGATTCCAAAGAGACCCTGGTACTTGAAACACGAGCTCGTCAGGAAAGTTCTTATTCGATAATCTTTTCTCGCTTTACGATTTATCCACTCTCGTGAAATTGTCTATCCCTTTGGTTAACAAATTCGTCGCAATTTAAACAAGACAATGAGCGCCGGACTATCTTTCGCAGTCTTTGTCTCGTTATTGGGAAATCCTGTATCAGTGTCGCGTCATCGACACGAGAGGATCGCGAATCCTTCGTCGATCCATCGTCTAGTTTGCCTTGGACGCGTTACACGGGCCTTCGTTGCGCATAATCGAGCCAACGGAATCCCGCGATTACCGCCGGGTACCGTGCATGCATTACGTTTTAGGCGGAAATTGTCGTCGATGGGAGAATGCGTGCGCGAAAATTTCATTGCGTAGTCGTCGTCTTTGAGGCGGTTGCACGCGACAGACGATCGCGCGAAACGAACATCATTAGCGAATATGAAACGCGCCCGGTCGCTGTTCTCTCGCGTTTCGCTCGTACGCGTGAAAAATAACATCGCTTCGCCTGCGGTGTGCCGAGGAGAGAAAGAACGCTAAACGGGGTTTAAATGGCGGGTAATTAAAAAACGAGAGGCAAAATCGGCCGGGGTTACAGCTCATTAGTTTTCAGCGGCTCAGAACGATGACAGAGCCTGCGAAAATGCGACGGTTGAATGCCGGATACAGCAGACGTTATGCCATTCCGTGCACACAGCCGCGAGAAGACACGCGTGCACCTACATACGTGTCCCGCAGCGGCGTTAATTGGCTCCGCGATGAATATTACAAAATACCGCCCCGCCTGAAAGAAGGACCCCGCTTTAATTACGATATAATGCACGTCGGTCGAGATCCTCGTGTGAAAGACCGATACACCACGCGTCTCTCGCGTTGCGCGACGAACTACACCTCGCTTTCATCGAATCGCTTAATATGGAAGTCGCTCAAGAAAGTTTCCTTCTAGCCCTATACATTCGCCGGGAGAAAGAGATGACGCCGAGCGACCGCGAGGTACGTGCAAGAAAACGTGGAATTTTACTTGGACAAAGGATATTCAATATTGGAATTTGTTCTGCGAGAAAATGGTTCTTAAGGAACTGGATCGTCACAAAAAAGGATAGATTAATTACGATGGTTTCTCGCGTGTATTGCCGACGTTACGAGAACGTACAGCGTGATAATCTAAACTTTGATACAACTTATATGTAAAGTAAATGTACAAGTAGTATTCGTAATCTTAAATAACAGTTTTCGCAGATTCTTACGAAAATAATTATAATTTATGGACTAAATACAGTCTTATAACGTGTATGTATAAAGAATTTGTCTGTAAAAAAGAAAAATAAACGTTTCGTCGGAAGACACGTGATCGCGCAACCTTACTCTTTATCAGAAAACTCTTGGCTCGCTAGATGATAGAAATGGGAATCGACATTCTGAATCAGCAGATTTGGTTCCTCGAACTCTAGAATTTCCCCTTCACCCATCACAATAACTCTAAAACGAAAACATTTTTCAAGCATACATCGATACCGAGAATCGTTTATACTATCATACCTATCACAGTGCATGATCGTTCTTATCCTATGTGCCACAGTGATAACTGTAGCGCTTTGGAAGGAAGACTTTATCGTCGTCTGTATAAATTTATCTGTCTCTTGATCAACATTAGCCGTTGCTTCGTCGATACAGATAATCTACAGGAAAACATGGGAAACTTAACGTCTAATAAAATACAACATCACGAAACTTTCTAAATCGAAAAAATCGATATCGATACCTTAGCGTTATGTAATACAGCTCTGACTAAGCAAAACAATTGCCTCTGACCCGCGCTTAGATTACTGCCGCTTTCCTCTAACGCGGCGCCAAGTCCCCCCAAACGATACACCAACGAATGTACTTGACATTTCTCCAACGCTTTATATATATGCAAATCTGGATATTGATTCAACGGATCAAGATTTTCCCTAATTGTACCCGAGAAGAGGTACGGGTTCTGAGGTATAATAGTTAACCGTGATCTGAAACGATACTTTACGGTAACTTCTAATTACCACGCTGCGCTCGAAAGGATTTTTAAACACATGATTGTAATCAAATCTTGTACACCTGACATAATTCGTTGCTTTAAAGTACCAAAAAAACCTTACCTTAATGCGTTAAGCTTCAAAGTTCGTACGTTAACGTTATCGATGAATATACTCCCCGAAGTTATCTCTACCAACCTAAACAACGAAACGAACAGAGAACTTTTGCCAGCACCTGTCCGTCCAACTACACCGATTTTCTCTGCCGGCCGTGTAGCGAACGTTATGCCGTTCAAAGATGGCACCAAATCATCTCTGCAAAATATACCAATATTATCTGCTAATGCCGAATGCACTTAATCTAGTGGGTCGCGTCAATTACCTGTATTTCAAAATTACTTCTCTAAACTCAACTACACCCTGACTTGGCCATGCGTACGGCGGATTATCTCCTTTTACGGTTTCTAAGGGAACATTCTCTAAATACTGTTTTACGCGTTCGATCGCGATCATCTCCCTCTCCGTTTCGGTAAATGCATTCACTACGCCGGATAACAGGCCAGTTATCGATAATGCATACGTAATAACGAGACCTATTAAACCAGGATCCGCGATGTTGTACTGGTACTGTATAACTGCTATATTGCTCACAGCCATTAAAACGATGACCCCGATAAGTTGCAATCTTAATGCGAGCCATTGACTGACGGCGATCGATGCAAATTGCGTCTTTTGGCTAACTTCCAACGAGAGTTCGTTTTCTTGTTTAAAACGAGGCACAGTGCGAAAAGCTCTAATAGTAGACAAACCGTGCAAGGTTTCGTTAAAATGAGCGTACAATGGTGAGAGAGCCATACTGGATAAGCGCTTTAGTTCCCTCGACGTTAATCTGAAAAATATGAATCGAATAATAAGTTTTTTTAAGACTTAAATGGAAATTGAAGGAATGAATGTACCTATAGTGATTCTGTATCCAGTGGTAAACCGGTACGAGCGGAGCTAATATTAGGAGTATCCATGGTAAACCATAAGTTGTAACGATAACTGTTGCAAACAAGCCGAATAGTTGTGCAAATAATATATTAGCAATAAATGGCAAGGTATCGTCAATTGTATATGTATCAGATGAAAATCTGTTAATGATTCTACCAAACGGTTGAATGTCAAAAAATACAGCTTTAGCCTAAACATATATACTACATTTAATTTATGATATAGTACGTCGGATAATCATCTTTCGGAAATGTTACATACCCGTATAACAACCTTTAAAAGCTGTTTGTGTATTGCAATGGCTGCTTGAATCCCGCCATATGCAAACATGAATGCTCTCATTAATGTAAAAAGTGAATTAAATAGAGCTAATATAGCATAAACTGTTAAATAATAATTAGTGCTCAAGTTATTATTGTCAAAAAAGTATTCTAGACGTGGGGGCTTTGAGCTGTCTGTAGTATTCTTTGCTGTTGTATTAATATGAGTAGCCCAATAAGATAACCACAGGTCTGTAATGTTCTTCGAAGCTTGCATTAAAAACATGGATAAAATTATAATAATTGCTAAATAACGGCCCACGGCTTTCATATAACAAGTATATACTCCAAGACGTACGGTTCCCTTTTCAGAAAATTCTTCGTCGAACAAACGATCTTTTCCATTTTCATTGATCTGATATGGTTCTCTTGGCAAGTCGTCGATAGACATGGTCACCAAATCTGACTCCAAAGATTCCGAAGATAATAAATAGTCTTCTAAATCGGGTAAGACATGGCTTGGTTTACCCTGATTAATTATCCTGCCTTTCGACATTTCCACTACCAAATCTGCGTGAACCAAGTAATGAGTTTGATGGGTACACAGTACTCTTGTTTTATTTTTCAACAAACCCAAAATAACATGCTCGAATACGTGACTAGCAATTTTTGGATCTAAAGTTGCTAAAACATCATCTAACAAATAAATATCTTTATCCGCATAGACGGCTCGCGCCAAAGAAATTCGTGTTTTTTGACCTCCGCTCAAAGTGTTTCCTGCTTCCCCGATAACCGTTAAATCTTTCTTAGGTAGAGAATTTAAATCAACGGTAAGAGCGCATGCCTTTAAGATGTTCCTATTATGAATTTCGTATTAGAATAGTTCTAAAGCTCCGTTTGCGTAATTCGATACTCACATATATTTGATGTAGTCATAAGATTTTCCGAAAAGAATATTTTCTCGAATGGTGCCATGCTGTAGCCACGAATTTTGTTTTACGTACGCAAAACCTTTATCGATATCGTCTACCGCTACTGTACCACGAGTTTTAGTAATTTCACCTAAAATACCATCTAAAAGTAACGTCTTTCCACTACCTACTTTTCCCATTATCCCAATCAAGTGTCCCTAGAAAAAAATTCACTCTATGCATAACATTTTGTAATATTTAGAGAAACTATTATGTTATTACCTTTGGTACTGTAATATTGATATCGTGTACATTAAAAATACCATCATCTTCGAAAGTAACCGTTTTTCTAAAATCTGAACTAGTAGATGGTGTATCAATACTTTTAGGTGAATCAAGACTATTCTGCTTCATACCTTGTTTTTTATATACACTAAGTGTTACATTCTGAAGCATTAAATCCACTCCAGATGCAGATTGTATATAATACGAAGACACATCTACATCTGGTAACTACATTGAATAAAATTGATATAATTACTATTTAAAAACTAAAAATTTTGTATGTGTTTACTTTCATTAACAGATAGTAACTTCTACATACATCTAACATTTTCTGAATTCTTTTAAGCGACACCCAAGCTTCTGTAAGACCATTCAACACCCATGGAAACTCATTTAGTGGACCTATTAGCATGTTCAACAGTGCCATACTAGTAAAAACTTTCTTTGCATCAAGTTTATTTCCAAGAAGTACATATGTGGTAAATGTTAATATAGAAATCAATATAGGCGTTGTGGCCCAAAAGTAAACACATAGTGCATCTAAATATTTTCTGGCACTCAAGTGTTTAATCTCACTCTCTCGTACCTCTAAGCAAAAAAAAAAAAAAAAATGATAAAAACTGGTATACAAAGGTCAATGTTCGAGGATAGAGCCATATACAAAGATATACTAACTTAAAATATTCCGTAAAAACTGATCTTCCCATACATTCAACTTAATTGTAGTTATTCCAGATAGTGTTTCACCTATAATTTTGACCCTTTGGTCTTTACATTCCATTAATTTTGTACTAAGCTTCCCAATTCGATTTGCTATCATTTTATTTATGGGAATAATCATTATTGCAAATGTCACCCCAGCTAAGAACGAGATACCTATTTGTTTATGTAGAAGATACAATGTCACAACTAACTGGAAAAATATGAACATAAGAAATGTTTACTTACTCTGCAGAAATTAAAATATTTTTAGCACAAGTTAACAATTGGGTTCTTAAAATTATTACCATTATAAAATAAAACGAACCATACAAAACTATCCTAAGAGATTACCTGCAATGGTATGCTCCAAAACGCATGAAAACTTGGACAACTATTAACGAGTCTATCGCTATCCGTACTTATAAAGTTTACAATTTCGCCAAAATTAAATTGCCGTTTTAATTGAACGAGCGAAGAGTGTACTGTTTTTCTATATAATAAAGTTATGATAGTGGATCGAATTTTTAAACCAACAATAGACATCCAAAATGTGAAATGAGTATTACAAAAAGCCCCTAAAATACAAAATTTGTTGTAATTTATATAATCCCCTTATAAACAATACCTGAAAACATTAGTCAAGTATATTTTAATGCCTACCTATTACAGCACTAATAAATAATAAAAATGCATAAAGATATCCATGTGAAATTGGTTCGTTTTTGTCCTCAATAAAACCAACCAATCTATTCAATAATATTGGTCCCATAAATGAAGAACAATTATTAATCAATTTCAATATTCCAACAGAGTAAAATTCCCAACCAAAACATTTATGCAACAAATGAAGCAATGTCATTTTGTTCCTGACCGTTTGTACATCTGTTTCCAACATTAATTCAGTATTCTCCATTCTGTCATTTGTATTGCTGGACTATAATATATTACATAATGTTAAAAATATTTATTCCTGTTATTTCAATAACAGAAATAAGAGAATTTTGAATTTACCATATTTTGCAAATGTTTATCAATCTTCTGGCTGATTGTATTAGTGTTGATATATTCTGGTAAATCAAATAGATCATCCGAATGATTTAATAAACCACGAACACCTTTTTCCATTAATGGATTTACCCAACGAAATGAAAGTTTGGAGATTGCTGATATATCCTCCATAGCAGTCCCAAGGTAAGTTGGGTCCTGTTCCTCTGGGAATCTCACGTAAGAAGAATTAGGTGTACTCAACAGTGCAGTCCGTTCTCCTATCTATGAAAATGTGTGATATCTGTATTTACTAAATAATCTATGGTTTCAGATATCATAGTCAATTTGGAAATACAGTAGCGCCCACTTAAGTGACCACGCTCGGGATCCGCCGCGGTCACTTATGTGGGCATAGTTACTTCTTAGAATTCAACGGAGATAAGGAAAGAGGATAAGTGCGAGTGAGATACAATAGCTGGCATCCAAAACCAAATATACAACGTATCGATAACGACCGGCGTAAAGTTACGCTCGACAAGCTCGATCTTCGAAGCCGTTTGGCTTCTAAGAATTGGTGGGGACACCCGCGAGCCCTTAAGTGGTCAAAAATACGGCCACTTAAGTGGGCACTACTGTAACACGTGTCTTTAGCAGCATGATTGAAATTTCATACATTGATAAGCTCACAGACAACACTAATCACTGATAATACTATAAACTACTATATTGAAAGCAAGCAACCCATAATGACTTACTTCATTAAATCGAGATGATCTCATATCTTGAAAGCTATCATGACCTGGTATCAGTGTTATAGCATACAGTGTTAGTAGAATCACTACACTGATACTGAATCCCAGTGACAAATTTGGTAGAACATCATCTTGCGAATTATGTTTCATATGACTTCGTAATAATAATGTAGAAATTACAATTAGTAAAAATATTAATGCTCTGATCAACACAGGACCTCTTGGATTAAAATCTCTTCCTCTTTTTAAACTTAATATAAAACAAATATGAACAACCCATGCTAATCCCTCTGTACCTGCCACAAGGTAATCGATAGGTTTGGCAGCTGTTGCGGTATCTTTTACTCTACCGAATATTAAATTATAATCTTGTGTACTAAGGATTAGAGAAGGTTCAGTAGTATTTTGAATGCTATTCTTTGGAAAAACAATTGATTTTGTAAAGTCAATAGTACGATTTAATCCATTTTTTATCTCGTTTAATATATTTGACGAGTCCCAAATTGACTCTGAATTTTTATACGATGCCATGAGGTATGCATGTGGTATTGAATTATTAGATGGCACGTTGTTCGGTGGAACGACTGTAGTATTAAAAAGAATAATACATGCTCTAATTATAGGAAGAATTACAAGGCACATAGTAATTAAAATTCTGAATTGTATAGCAGAATTAGAGTCAACATGAAGAAAGGAATATGTATTTCTTTTTCCACAATGATATGCAGATGTTATTGCAATACAGACTAAAACCGGAATCTGAAAGAGGTAAGAAAGAGATTTGATAAATACGAACTATATAATTTATATGGCTAATGTAGAAAATGCATCAATCTATGAATTACGAATCACCTGGAGGCAAAGTTGTTGGAAGCAGACATCAAGATCATGTGTATCTGGATTCAACGGTTTAATGCCTCCACGGTATCCACATAATTCTGTCCAATTCCATGTCCATGTTTCTTCAACGCCGTTAGTTAACCAATTACTATCCATATTTTAAAGCTACAAAATACCCAATAATAGGAAAAACCCTGAACGACCTTTTCACAAGCGAATAAGAAAATCAAAGTTCTATTTATGGCAGACATTAAATATCTAAAATATTGTGTTTATATTGTATTTGATGAATACTTTATATTTTATAATTCCTTCAATGAACTAAACAATTACTGCTACTGTTGTATTAAATTTAATATTTATAATTTCAAGTATTATTATCATTTATAAAGCGCTAAAATGACGGTTACAAAACATTTCGTTTTAAAAATAATTTTATAAATCTACTGCAGTACAAAGTACTCACCTGCTAAGCATATATCCTAATGTATTCAATAACAATACATACCCAGATAATGTATATTTCACTATTTATTACACGTTTCGCGAAGTATCATGTTTCGGAAAAACTTCATATCGAAGTACATACTTAAACTTATTGGTTAGGTTTCTGGCATACATTGTCGATGACGCATACGACGCAGAGGTACCAGCAAGCACCGACGGTGCCCTACTCACACTATGCCAGATCACGCGTACGTGAGCTCGTGGAGTTTCGGAGAGTCGACAAAGGCAAGCTGACACATGCTCTCTTTCTCGATTCTCTGAAGCTGCCCGAAATATAAGCATTATACATAGGTCGGAAAGTAAAAATACCTGGGCAGTTGAGATTCCAAATCGTATGCCGTTGACGTGAGGGTCGGATTTTAGTTGTTCAAGAACGAGAATGCAAATGTGAGCCTTCCACTCTCGACTCCCACGAGACGGTGCGAAATTACTTCGGGCAGCTTCGGAGAATAGAGAAAGAGAGCATGTGTCCGTTTGCCTTTGTCGACTCTCCGAGCTCACGTATATACACACGATCTGGAATAGTATGAGAAAGTGGAATGAGGTGTCCCCGGTGCACCCGGGGCTCCGTCTGGCATATCTGATCTCTGCTTGGAAAAACAATAATGGCGTATTCGGTGAACATCTCTGTAGAAGCACCGATCGAGAATCAGATCCAAGAAATCACCTACGATGGCCAAGAAATTTACCAAGCGTATGTACTTTCATTTAATAACGTTCACAATTGCGGACGAAAAATTAACGATCAACCCAACGAAACGCAAATGGATTTGTTATATATGCTTCCTCTAACCTCGGTGTCATTACGTTTTGTTTACATTTAGTAAAGTAACATGTTGTAATATGGTTTAGTAAAATGAGTCGTCGTTTTTCAGACCCCTTACGTTGTCCGAGAACCTGGCAAAAATCGCGCAAAAAATTGACTTCAGTAAAACCAACGGGGATGATATAAAGAAAGAGACTGAAAGTGGAGAGAAGGGTGAAGAAGACACAAAAGATTCAGCTTCTTTTCAGTCTTCGTTGTGGCCATGGGACAGCGTCAGAAGTAAATTAAGGTTGCACATTGTATTGAAATTTTACTTCCGTAATGTAATTTCATCAGGGTGAAGGGATTTATAGTTTTGTTCTTGTTCGTAGAAATGCATTGACCGAAGTATGCGTGCTAGCGGATGTTCTGGCAATAGCAAAAGAAAAGCATTACATGGTTTTAGACCCGGTTTCACAAGAGCCGGCTGAAGTTAAACCTATGATACAAGTGTATGCTAGAAAGAAAGCATTGGCTGGGGCTGCCTCTGTTATAATGATGGGTGCAGATAGATTAAAGAATTGTCAAAATGAATTAGCTAGGAATAGGTCCACACCAGACTTTCATATTGAATTATTGAGATTGAGACAAAACTGGCGGTTAAAAAAAGTTTCTAATTCGATCATTGGTGACCTTAGTTATAGAACAGGTTCATAATTATATTCTATGCTACGAATTACTATTTAAAAAACTATAAATTTTACGTTAGCGCTATAAAAATTTCCAGCGGGTTCCAAGTTTCCACAAACAGGTATGTTCGAAGTTACGAAGGCGGAAGAGGAAGAAAAAAGTAGTAGTAGTCCTCCTGCTTCTCCTAGTGCTGGTACAAATGCGTCCGTACAGGCTCATCATCCTTCGAATCCGAAAGCGTCCGCGTTGCGCGTTACTATACCTAGCGAATTGCAAGGAGTTGCCTACATAGAGGTACTATGCCAAAAAGGTAAATGTACATTTATTGTACAATATATAAAGTTACGATTATGTCCTTATAACTCGATTTCTTAGACCAAGAGGACCTTTGTAGTGCAAATATTAGTCTACTTAATAACAGTGCACATAGTTCCAATGCAGATATGCATTGGCAACAAAAATTAGAAGCTGCACAGAATGTTCTCTTCTGCAAAGAGTTATTTAGTCAACTGGCGAGAGAAGCTGTACATTTACGCGCACCCATACCCCATATGGTTGTCGGCAATCAAATAATGGCGACGGTAACTGTTTTTACGTTTACGGTCGACGTACGTAATACACAATGCGTTACCAAAATTGATTTAATTCCAGGTACTTCCTGGAATTCAATTAATCATAGGACTTTGTCACAGTACAGGAAATGACAAAAAACCTACTGCCCCTCCCCCTCATAAAAGTGATCACGATCATGTGTTAGAACATTCATTGCATCAACTATTACGCGAAGTACACCACAAAAATACACATCATCCGTTTCCACATCCCTCTTCGGGGCCTCTTGGACCTAGTAAACGGAGATGCTTGGCCGGCCCAACGGCCGCCGACAGATACGAGCTCTTAGAAATGACAAAAAGTCAAACATTGTTAGAACAAATTATTCAACAAGCTCAGCATTTCTTTATGCGATTGCGCACAGAGTACGTTTTAGACACAATAGCAAAAGAAGTTAAGGATCCTTTAATTGTTTCACACTGGAACGCGTTGAACTCCCCTACGCAATCCTGCGTGAAGATCAATATTTTAACGCACGGGTATGATAGCGTGTGTCGAACATCGCTTGTCGTTCACGTTGGGGAGAAGTCATTAAAGTGCGTTTGCCGGGACGGCAGAGTGATGCATATGAGTTACGAACCTCAAGAATTACGCGACCTAATCTTTTGCCAGGTAATTAGAGTGTTTCTATCGTCTTGGTCTTTATTATGCATTTATTAATGATTACTATATGGTTACAGATTTATCAGCACCAAATAACAGCAGTACAAGCATTAGCAAAATGTATGGGTTGGCAATTTTTAGCCAATAGTTCACATCTTGGTTTGGGCGCAGTGGAACCTTTAGGGAACGCTAGCAGTTGTATTTTGGCGTCACCGATAGGCGATAGGTATTTATTCGCATCACTTTTAATCGTTAATAGCATCGAGCTAACGTGTCTAAAATAATTCTTCGCGCGTTTAGGATGATAGCTGTCAGATGTGAACCACAAACGGGAATACAGGTAGCAATAGCTCATTCTCCTAGGAAAGATTTCTTCCCTGGACAGTTAGTTCGGGAAAGAAAGTGGGAAAATTTAGGTGGCTCTTTCAAAGAGGTCCGGTGGGACAAGATGGAAGGAAAAAACTTTTTAAATAAAATGGAACTACTCATGGCTTCCTTAACAAGCTCCTAAATCTGATCAGTGATTGATTAGGGATCCAATTGTTCCACAGGGTGAAAATTCATGATCATTTAGATTTAATCTCGCATCTGATATACAAAATACATTTTCATAATTGTACAATTAAATGACTGATGAATTTGTTCCAGTAATATATTTCTTGTCCATGATTAGTTTCGTTTTTTAATTTCCAATTTTATCTTGTTGTCATCGCCCGTTCTAGTATTTTTTTTGCAATTTTTTTTTCTTTTTTTTAATAAAATGATATTTAAAATATTTGTATATTTTGCGATTTACTACTTCCAACGTTGTAGTTTCGTCTCCCAATCAGACAAATTATTTCATCCTGTGGTATTTATCGCGCTACATAAGGATCATCATTAAATGTACCTTTAGTTGTACAAAAATGGTCTTTATTTGAATGACATACGAAATATAATACGAATTGAGTAATAAACCATCGTGAAATGGTAAGTGAAACAGAATGCCAAATATACAGATGTGTAGTAAACACCTAAATTACGATCGTCAATGGATCTCCTTATATATACAAAAACTAATGAACAATTCCTTACATATTATCAGGTGTATACCCTTCCTGAATAGTTTACTTTTAACTGTAAGGCGCGAACCGATGCACAAATTTACTCCTCTTTGTCCAATACGTATATGCACACATTCATTCTTACATTATGTACATTCACACACATTTTAGATTTCTTTCTTTTGGGATAGTAGAGGATATTGTACACTTCGGTACAACTAGATTCTGAATCGAAACATTATCTTAACTCGGTTATACGACTGTTTCGATAGGTTAAGGGACGGACTAGCAGCTTGACCAAAGAATTCCATGCTAGAACGTATCGAGTCTTTAAAAAAGCAACCTTTTCCGAGGATATTTCGTTAAAATAAGGGCGAACCACACACTTACAAGATGCGAAAAAACATTTACATTTCGAACAATAAGTAATACTGATATACTTAACAGATTTTTCCATTGATTTTGGTCAAGTGTGGAAGTTCATTAACCCATTTGCATCGGGTAGAATATTCCGCTCGCGACGACTCCAGTTGCGAAATAGACCAAGCGTTGAGTTACCTGTATCGTCGAATGCAAAATAATGCGTAACGATTGTAGCAATTTGATATCATCTGTGATATGAGCAGATTGTCAACAAAGTGTTGGTGTTGTATATGGCAGAGTTGGGCGGAATTTAATTAAAGTAACAATTACGAATTGAACCGAGTAATCAATTTTTTTTGATATTGAATTATTCTCGTCGAATAATGAATTGCCATATTGATTTAATTTCTCATTAATTAAACGAATTATTCCGATGATTTATTATTTAACAAGAAAAATGCAAAATTAGACAAATTAATGATTAATTTAATTGCCAATTGTCGTAAGTGATTTACGATTAATTTAATCGTCATTCATTGTCGGCAATTCACGATCTATTGGATCATTAATCGCTCGAGAAAAATTAGTCTACGAATGCCCAATTCTGGTACACGGCTAAAGACGTATTTTAATTACTGATGCAATTGAGTTAAGTAAATTCTAACATATTTTGGATTTGTATTGATACATTTCGGTAGTCGGCTCGTATAATAATATCAAAGAATAAAGATATTGGTTTTGCTAATTTAACGTTATACAATTTCACGCATAGCGTATACTGGAGCAGCGGACAATTTTCATGGACTAATAGCTAAGAATATTCTGGCGTTTTGCGATGTCCCTTTCTGTCAAACACAACTACCTATTTCTTAACTTTGTCGTCGATGCATTTTTTCTCTCACTTTCTCGTAAAACAATGCGCTATACTTTGAGCTCTGCCGCCCGCGACTTTGAAAGCGAGCATAGTCGTTATCATTAGAATCGTGTAACCAGAAAAAGTGGTAGTTATATAAGCCTGATGTACATTTAACAAGGTCATACATGACACAAACAAATGTGAGCCAACAACCCACATAACTTGTCCCCAATTTTTGTTATCCAGAGCAGCAAAGAATATGACACCCCAAAATGTATGCAGAAGAATGAAGCAAAGAGTTGTGGCTGCTGATATCATAAAAAAGTATTCTGAGCCTTGTTGCAGTCCCATTGTTCCAGGTCCAACAGCATCTGCTAGGACATTGACTAGAGCAAAGGCACCGCTCATAAAACCAAATCCTAAGCCACACACGTAGGCAAACACATGTCTGCTGTCTGCCACATGTGTTGTAGTCACTTTCTCTAAGCCTTTCTCTGCTTTTCGAAGTACCCAGTATAAGAGGTACCTATAAAGAGGCAACAAAAAAAAGATCCAAATGTACAATTTTCCTGGACAATTAAAATAAAAGAAAACACATAGGCCATGTAATACGTTACATGGTAAATAATGTTAATCACCTGAAAGCTTCTTGAAACAACACAGAGAATACCAGTCCAAATGCAAGGTGATTTTGAAGAGGTACGACGGCATACCAGAGCACCGATGACAATAATAAAGAAATAAGCCAAAAGAAAGCACTGACTATCAATACGATAATTCTGACAGGTTCAGCCGCAACGGTGAACGTAAACATGGCTAACGGCGGGCCGAAAGCCAAAAAGGCACAACCAAAAAAATCCATATATGTCATTTTTAACACGGTTAGTGCCAAATCACTTCGTTATCTATTGTTATAACAATCAGCTCTCCTCGAGATGCTAAATATTCATAACCCTACCAAGCCTTCGTGCGGCTTGGGCTGTACTTCCTAATAGGCACATTTATTTTCTTCACTGATAATACAAACTTGAAAAATATGATAATACGATCGGAGTCAAGTGAATCACAACGGTGACGAAATCACTTGGCACAAATCTGTAGGGCAATGTGGCCAGATTTGGCATAATTGAGTCTATCGACGGCGACTCTAGTAACGACAAACTTCCTTAGCGTCTAACGAAGTGGTGGGAAAAGCCAACATATCCTACAGCACGAGCCATGTTACGCGAGCTCGGCAAATCGAAAGAGAAGACGAATACGAACCTTTCCTTCTTGATCTCGAACAGCTGATGTCCGTTCTCGTGTCAATGACATACAATTTATAAAAGCTTGGACAGTCGAGATTCGAAATTGTATGCCATTGGCAAAGTTGCTCCAAGTGCCGAGCTCACGTACAGTCCTTCGCTGATTTCAAGTCTCGCGGGAGAAGTAGAAGGGTTTGCGTATTCCCACGCACACATTAATCTCTAGCTTGCTATTTGTCGCGGCAGTTACACACACATGTGGACTGCCTAAGAGACTTAAAGTCAGTGTATCACTGTACATGGCTCGTGCGGTAGAACATGTTTCCGTTAAACGCTAAGGAAATTCGTCGTTACTAATGTCGACGTCGATGCATTCAATTATGCCAGATCTGGCCACAGTGCTGTAGAGTCTTCGTTAAAAAGTGTAAACTTCTCGATAGAGGATCTCAATGTATCGATAGTCTCGTTACTTATCAAGATTATCGTGCAAATTGTACGGGTGGATACGCATCAAGCATCGAAATGGGACTGTGTAATGAGAACTACCTTAATTATGCGTGTTATAAAATCTGCATACGAAAGACCAGTGAACTTGAAACGAATGCCTTTTTCACATGAATTGGAAAGGAAAGTATGCACAATCAAAGAATTTGAAATTGACATGGCAATCCTCGATTATTAATTATTGCACGAATTCCGTCAGAGAGATTCATTTGTAAGCATTTTAGGGGTTTGCCTAATTTTTGGGATGTAGGCTAAATAAGCTGCAAAAATGCAGAAAATATATAAATTTTTTTTTAAACATATCGGGCGATTCTTTATTTAGAAATCAATTTTATTAAAGAAAAAATATGACAGAGTACAGTGACACTTAATTCCTATTAGTTAAGTCCTTTTTCTTTTTGTTCTTGGTACATGTAATGAAGATCTTTACAGTCTTCATCAGAAATATGTACCCAGCCTGTTGATTTCATGTGATAAACTGTGAAGGAGAAATAGTTTTTTAAATTTATAGCATGACATTTTTTTACATTGTACTACATACCTCTTATAATACCACCAGAGTAAGCATCTCTATGGGTTGCATGGTAAATAGATCGGCGGCCAAGTTCGTAAGCTTCTTCGTCGGACAAGTCCCACCTATACCCAGAATCTAGTGTACCAAACGCATAGACAGATCCTGATCCTACACTGAAAACTTTTCCTGGTGTACGGGTACCTTGTGAATCAACATAATACAGACCAGGCCCCCTCTTGTCCCATCCAGCAAGCATTACACCTATTATTAAATATTTTATTATAGATTTTATTAAGGCTAAAAAAAATATTATGATAGTGCCCACTTAAGTGTCCGCGATCGTTTAAGCGGGCACTACTGTATTTAGTTTCAAGAATATAAACTCACCCATACTTAATCCCATTCCTTTGTACTGATATACCATATTTGACAAAAGCTTACTAGCAGCAGCGATAGAAATGCGTTCTCTGTTTCTCAATTCATACATGCGACATTCTTTTGCCAATACACGATCCCAATACACACAATCTGCAGCACCACCAGCTAAAGTTCCCAAAAGATAGTCATTGATTTCCACAATCTTCTTCATGGTGGATGAACCTACAAAGGAAATTGCATAAAATTTTGTTCTAATCTTTTTGATGTATATACATATATATATATATTTTTTGAATTTACCGATAAATTCGCCTCCTGTTGAACGTGAATCAACAGCAAGAATAATGCCACCTTTGTATTGAAAACCCAATGTAGTAGTACCATGATCGAATTTGATCTTTATCTGTCTTCCAGTTTCATCGGTTCCGTCTGCAAGGCGGGCCAAATGTTCGGCTGGCTACATATAAATCAAAATATTTCGAGAAAGCACGTTTAAACATTTGCATATAGATAAATTTCAAGCGTTCCGTAATAATTTCTAACCTGCATATCAAATTTTCAGTGAAATTAATTTATATGAGAATAGGTGAAATTCAATTTATAAAATAAAAAAAATAAATAAATACTAGAGGAATACACATTTAAAAAGGTACAAAGCAATATATTATTTACAAAAGGTAATCACATGATGTAGCAAATTTAAATGCATAATAGTGTGGACATACAAGATAAATGTTTCAAATAATCTACTTACATTTACATAGGGTGGCACAGCTAGTTGTAGATTATTAATGAAATTTCCTTTATAAAGTTCGATCTCCCGTGAGAAAATATCTTCATCGCGTGATGTATTGTAATCAATAAACGAATTGAGACCGCAAACTTCTGCAAGCGCCATTTTTACGGTAGCCTTTACTGTCGAATGCTTGTCATCTTGTTAGTTCACCATGGCCGTGATAGTGGGCGCAGTGTTATGGGGATAGTTTGTAAACTTGCCGCTAGAGGCAATTTCTTGCGAGTTCTACCACAGACGAGGTATACGAGTAGACCTTTCACGTAATGTATTTTTTCGGCCTGTTTCTCTGGGGTCCTGAGACCACAGACGAGGTATACGAGTAGACTTTTCACCTTATGGACTTTCGCGGCCGAATCTGACTGCCATACCTGATCTGAAAATTCGGAGCTGATTTTAGCGGCCGAATCTTATGGATGGCGGTCAGTTGAGAAACTCACTGAATTAGTGTGATAGGTAACGGACTAGTTGCGTGTAAATGCATACGAGTTGAAAAGTACGAATTATTCGCGTTTCCTTGACTAGTTAAAGTTGTAAATAATTTGCTAAAATCAGTCTATCCGCGGTTTCTAGCTGAGGCATCTCTCGGGTTCGTAATACAAGCTTCGTGAGACATCGGAGCTCCCCCCGCCACGCCACCTAATTCCCGAGCGTTGCCGAGCACAGCGGACGGCCATCATTCCTACTTTGAAAATAAACATAGCAGGACGTGTCGAGACGTATCGGCGTTTCGCGACCGAGGTGCGTATTTCTAACCTGTTTATCCTTCCACGATCTCTTGCAATACGGTTTCGATATAATCATTACTAAATTGTAATAATCGTTCGTGTACTTTAATGCATCGTTCTTTCGTTTCTGTTGCAGTCTCTGATTGAAATTCGACACCATGGGAAGTTTCATTGGCGCGTAAACGACACCATAACAGATGGCAGACGAGTCGACTTTGGAGGGAGTATTGGTAACTTCTAAACAATTGTAACCAAAATTAACATCAATATCAATATTTATATATTTGTATTTCTTTATTGTGCCATTCGTTGCAAGCATGATGATAATTTTATAATCGGCCATTGTTAAAATAAATTATGAAAATCTTTGACAAACCTTTTATCCACTTCGATATAATATCGAAGTATACAGAAATGGCGTCGGTAGATATCGACGATAAATTGAAATAATTTATATTTAACTGTATTCTGATCGCGATTAAATATTTCCGAGTGTTATTTATTTAATTGATTGTTCATATTTCTTTATGAATTGTTGTAATTGCAATTTGCATATATATTTCGATGCAAGTTTAAGAAAACGTAGAAACCACGTAGTTGGAATATGCTATTAAAGCATAAATAATTATCGAACTTTAATTTTTGCAAATTTCGGAATATTTATAAAAATTACGAGATATTCTAACGTTCGAGAAAGTAAACATAATCATGCTTACAACTCTAACTATGGAACTTAGTGATATAATATTTATAAATTGAATAATTACTTGTACGTAATTATTTTCGTAGATAATATTTTATCGTTGAAATTCTCATTGATTGAGAAACTCTCGCCTTCGTGGCATTGATCTTGTACGGGACAAACTATGTATACAACAGTACTAAGTAAAGCAGTATTTCTGTTGACGAACTCTTGTAAGAAGAAAAAAGAAAATCGATAGGCAAAGCACAGATGTGCTTGTTGTGTTTCTTGTCTCCTGTCCTTTTCTTTTCAGGTCTTTTCTTTCCAGGAAATTTGTTGGCCGCGCGCAATGCGGCCGGTAGATTCAGTGATTGTACGTAGCAACAAGTTTGTTTCTCGGGGCAAAGTGACCCCGAGCACGTTATCGTTCGCGATGTTAGGCAAACGCGAGAATAGAAGCAGTGTTTCTTACGCGGTATTAAATTATTTCCAGAGCATCGTGGCTCTCCTTGTTTTCTCAATCGCGATAATAGAGTCAATTGTTCGCCGATTTCAATCCTCGGTCGCGGTAATCTAATTTAATACTTTTCAATCAAATTAATTATTTTTTCAATTTGAGATTTAAACTCACCGTTACCGGAATTAGAATCAGTGCATCACGGAAGAGGATTATTTGGCGTTGCTCCACGAGCAAACAATGTAAGTATAAATTTATACTTTGAAATTTTTAATTATAAATCTCTACAGTTTTGACAATAGATTCTAATTGTTTTCTTACAGTTTTCTTACAGTTTCTGAACATGATCCTGGGAACCAGTAGCAGTACCCGGGGGGTATCGGGCGGTGGACCACGAGCGAACAACGTAAGTATAAATTTATACTTTGAAATTTGTTAATTAAAAATCTCTATAATTTTAATAATAGATTATAATTGCTTTCTTATTCTTTATAGAAGGACCATGCAGGGGGCTTTGATGACTTCCACCGGGCAGCAGCAGCATCATTATGCAGTCATCCCAGAGGCACAAGTTCATCACTCGTGAGTTGCATGCTATTTGTGTTCCTCTGGTCCCCAACCATGTTGTAGGATGAAAGATCCGAATCAACACGGGTGACCAGTTGTATACTTGGTATTTTTGACGAGTTAAGTGACCGTGGGTATGAAAAATACCCATGAATTATATTTTTTTAGTGCAGGCTAGGGTCTTCTTGCACTCGCGTTTTTTAATGTTATCAATAAATATTACACAATTTTGATACAATATATGAAATATGTTTCTTATCTTTATATGAATTAAATAATTGAGTAGTATATATACATTAATATATTTATTAAATATTCGTTTTATTAATTAATACATCATACGATGTATTTTATGTGCAAGAAGGCGTTTCGCGACTGGTCGATTTTCAACTCAAAGGAACATGCATATTGATTATATTTTTACAAAAATTTACTTTGACGACAAAATCGACCAAGGTTAATTGAATATTTTGAATAATAATTTAACAAATTTATTTCAATTTGCAAAGTAAATTATTTTATCATGAGATCTTTATTAAAGTCTTACATTTTGCACAATTAAATTTCAGTCACAAATTTTTCTTGAATAATAATATCTTTCAATATTAACGTACTCTGTTGTTGATATATTACATAGAGCAAGTCGAGTCATTTTAATTGAGAATAGATACCGTTTAGTTAATTATTAATAACCAGTTGTTCTAGTCAGGATTTTCAGGATACTTTTCCGTGTTCGTTGCCTAAGTTCGTGCACATGCCCAAGTGTTATTTGCACGAGCGAAGGCAACGGGGCACGATGACTTAGTTTGTAACATTTACAATAATAATTTATCCGTGCGACTGACAATGCTAGTGTATCGTGCACGATGTACCGTCCACATATGTGTGTTTGTGGTTAGGATGTGGAAGTGCATCGTTTCAAAAGTTTATTACGATTCAGATACAGAATTTTTTAACATTAGATTCATAACAATCGTAATAATAATATTAAACTTATAGTTATTATTTACTTGGCCATTGTTCGTATTGCATACACGTCAATGATATTGTAAAATGCATAATGAATTAGCTTTTCGATCTTATATGATCATATATAGAGTATATTTTAATAAAGACTATATCCGATATATTAAAATGTTTTACAGGAATAATAAAAGTACACAATGGGCACTAGCTTTGTCAGTCCACTGCAAAAACTGGTACGTACACAATTAGAGTATGAATGAGATCGTGTCCGGGTGTCGGAGGAACCCCGGGGAGTCCTCTCTAGTTTAGGTCGCGCCCGGACATTGTGAATGAGAACCGTGGAGTGTTTGTTTGAGAGACTGAGTTTTGCATTTTTTTAAATATAGGGTTAGGTAGGTAGGTAACTTATTCTCTGGTGTGTGTGTTTAAACCTAAGTAGGTAGGGTCAGGGCAGGACTGTCCACATTAGTAATTCGGGTAGGCGCGTTTTCGCGTGGCAGTTCTGTTCCTGTAGTTACGATTTCGAGAGTAGAAATGTTGCTGATTCAAACGGTGCACTTGTGCTGTTTGTTTCGGCTTTATTTTCGACTCCTCGAATCGCGCGACTCTTAAAGTCGCTCTCTCGCGCTCGCGGTCGTGATCAGGTCCCTTTCGAAACGTTCGTCCCGCTCGAGATGACCACGTATGCTTTTTCAACAATTCGTATATTGTTGGAAGACTACGTATTGCACGAAATCTCGAGCCCGGTCTTAAGTAAGTTCCAGGCATCGGCAGGACCGCCGAAGAAAGAAAAGGCTCTATATGAGCTGAAGAGGCCCTGACAAACTGTCTCAAGAGCGGGCTACAACAAATGGCTTTTCATCTTCATCCTCGGATGAGGATGGAAAGTCATTCCTCTTACTATTTTGTCACTTAACTCGTCTGTAGTTGTAGTTAGTTTATTTTTCTGACTGGCTCACGTATGCATGTACCTGATGGTACATGATTGCACCATACATGCCAACCATCCCTCCCCATAACTCGCGGTTATGATATACATAGAGTTGCGAATATCCAATATTCGCGTTTGATTGTAGAGTTGCGAATTTCTATTTTTCGCGTTTCCTTTTCAGGGTAGTGTTGCGAATAATTACCATTCGCGATTGTTTTCATGCAAACTTAGGTACCGGGAGTTTGCTTTAAAAGTAGCGTTGCGAATTATCGATAAACGCGATTGCTCGTAGAGTTGCGAATTACCATTTTTCGCGGTTCCTTTTCAGGGTAGTGTTGCGAACAATCACGATTCGCGTTGCTTTTTTACTCTTTTATACATATGATGGACATCAACCGCGTTTGCAATTTTCATACTATAAATTAGCGTTGCGATCTTTGATCAATCGTGCGATTTTTTCTTTAGAGTTGCGATATTTTCAATGCCCAAATTCTACCCTATCTGTAGTAATAGAAGTAGTTAGTTTATTTAGTGGCCAGTACATGTGAATGTACATGTACCAATAGCCCCTGATTAAAGTTAGAGTTGCGAATAATATACAATGTTCGCGTTTGCTCGTAGAGTTGCGAACAAATATTTATCGCGTTGATATATCAGTGTTGCGAATAAATACGATTCGCGATTGTCTTTATGCAAACTTAGGAACCGGGCGTTTGCTTTAAAAATAGCGTTTCGAATTATTAGTAAACGCGATTGCGAATTAGAGTTGCGAATTACTATTTTTCGCGTTTGCTTTTCAGGGTAGTGTTGCGAATAATTACCATTCGCGGTTGCTTTTATTCTTATAAATCGCGTTTGGAATTTTTATATTATAAATTAGCGTTGCGATTGTTGATTTATCGCGTTGTTGCCCCGTAGTGTTGCGATATTTAAAACGTCTAACTTCATCCCCATGTGTGCCACTCTATTGTAGTTTGAAGTAGCTTGATGTAGTTAGATTATTGTGTGCATGTATGTTTCTAGCTACAACCGAAGACGCCAGCACGTGATCCAGCGTTTTTGGGCAACGCGATTTGCATTAGCGTTGCGAAACATAAATGTATTTCCATTAAAGATAGAGTTGCGAATATACAATAATCGCGTTTTACTTGTAGAGTTGCGAATTCCTATTTTTCGCGTTTCTTTTTCAGGGTAGCGTGGCGAATTCCATACGCGATTGCTTTTATCGTTATTTAAGAATAGTGTTGCGAACGTACTGATCGGTTTGTTCTTAGCGTTGCGAATTACTATTTTTCGCGTTTACTTTTCAGGGTAGCGTTGCGAATAATCATCATTCGCGGTTGCTTTTATTGTTATAAATCGCGTTTGGAATTTTTATATTATAAATTAGCGTTGCGATCTTGACTTGTCGCGTTTTTTATTAATTAGAGTTGCGATTCAATGCCCAAAAGCTGGCCAAAACGCTGCTCACTGCATCAGGATCACCGAAAAGCAAGATAGGATTCTGCAAAGCCTCGAATGGCTCAACGTCATTATTAAAATTAGTGTTGCGCATGATTGAATATAGGTGCACGCGATTTAATTAATAAAGGAACCCTGCGTGGTTCATTTTACGAATAACAAGCACCATTCGCGTATAGCTTTTTATTTTATAAATTAGCGTTGCGAAAGAAAGAATGGTCCACTCACGGGTTGTTTGAATTTAAGACGAGTGGACGTTAATTCTAATTATGAGTTCATTCTCAAAAGAAATACTGCTTGAAAGCACTGTTGTGAATAGACCAATTGTTTTATTTTTCATAACGTGTTAAAATCTGTAATATATTGGAATGTATTTTCATCACAGATTTGTGATGCATTTAGAAATTCTATATTATGATTAATTTTATTGTAGATTAAATTTATGATTGCTATATAGATATCTATATCACTAATTATTCATTCTTAGAGTTGGTAATTTTTACGGGATATAATAACGTTTGCAATCCAATTGTTATTTATAAATAGCGAATTTTTTATAAATATTCTGTATTCTTTGCATAAATCAAAGTTTGTTCGCGATCATTGTTTTAATTGATTGAAATTAGAATGCTTGCATCAAAAGGATATGCAAATTGCAATTCGATATTTCATATTGAGAGTTAATTGCCGCGCAGAATCGACATTTTTGTACGCTATTGCTTTTTCTCTATGAATCTAATTTAGTTTTGAATACAGTCAAATATAATTATTGCAATGTATACGTCTTGAAAAATTGTTTATTTCATAAAGGAAACGAAAAGTGAAATCACCGGTGACAAATGAATAAAATTTTCAATCTATTTCGAATTTATCTTAACATTGAGACGAATTTTCATTCAATTTCACGTAGTATTTATGTTTTTAAAATTTTTAATATCGATTTTTACTCGTGGAAGCTTCAGTTTATATATTAATTTCATAATTATTTTTTTCTGTGTTCATTAATACACTTTCATTTCAGCTATTAATCCTTTGAACAAGTTCTTGTTACAGAATATATAATCATCGAAGAATAGAATTGGAAATGGTGCACGGATTCCATCTTGATCGCTCTTAGGGAAATATTTCATACAATTTTATTTATTGTCTGATTTATGTTTCAGGGAAACATCGTGGGATTAATCAAGACACCAAGAAGAAAATATCTTTTCACGTTTCTCTGTTTTATATGAGTTATATTTATTGGGTATGAATTTTTGTTTCAGGACTACATCGTGGGATTGTCGAAGACACCGAGAAGAAAATATTTCCTCATATTTCTTCGTGTTTCTACAGATTGCGTTAGAATATAAGTACAAATGTATATAGATTATAAGATAAAAAAGCGTTCTCCTGCCGTTTATTAAATATAATCGAAACGTGTGCGTAAATTTAAGTGGGTATGATTAATATTAAGATACATATTAGTATTCTAATATGCAAGGTCCGTACGTGCAGTTGCACATTTCTGGTTGGATCTTCAGGATCCTTTCTTCGTTTTGTACGAGTGTCTTGTTATTTAAGAAGGAACAATTAATAATAAAGTACATATTGGTACTTTAGTAATCAGGATTCGTACGTGCAGTTGCACATTCCAATTTCGTTTTTAGAAAACATGTGTATCATCTCACGTGTATTGACATTTTGTTAGGTTCTTCGTCTCTTGATTGGGCAGTTCTTTTAAGAACTCTCCTTTCGTAGCTTGTTTCTAACTTTTCGATAGCTTCTCTCTTGGATAGGTATTCGAATTCCTCGCCAAAGGAAGGGTGGTTGGGGCGAGGCTAGGGTGGGTCTCCATACGCAGCAACCTCCTCGCGGTGAGACCCGGGTCATATTATTTGCTATGTAATTAATATAATTATTAATTGCATATCAAATAATATGAGCTAATGGCTGCGTTCTTCTCATAGTTCCACGTACCTCCTTCGTCCTAGTATGCGGTCTAATAACACTGATTTCGAGTCGCAAATACGTTTTTGCCGAGTTAGTTTTTAAATAAATAATATATTACAATTTAAAATAAAAAATAGAAGATTTGATTTTAATAACTTTTACGATAACAACATTTGTATGATGTATCTACGTCGGGGATAAAAATCGATATTATTTGTTATTTGAAAAGAGGACGAGTCACATGCGCTAGTAGTGGGAAAGAACAAATGTTTACGTGAATTTTAGGTATGTTCATCGAAATTAGACATATGTGGTTAATTCTACGGGGATGTAATAAATTTATTCTTACGAATAAAATAATTTATAACAGAATTTAAAGGTTTAATACATTGTTAAGATTCCGTAACTTTTAACTCTATCGCGATGGCGCAGCATCAAAATATCGAAGAGAATTTTAAGAAAGTTTTTTTATCGACCATTGTCGGTACATTGGGGGGCTTCGATATCGCGACTCGTTGCAGGCATTCTCGTGCGGTGGCGTTCGAGGTACGTCAAGGTTGGAGGTGCATCGTCGTCGATTTAGAAACGAAATTGCGCGGCAAATTACTTCTCTCCGGGGAAAACGTTGAATAGACAGCAGAAATAGGGTATGTTAAACTTTTTAAAGTAGATTGTACAATGCTACTTTAAAGTCCTACTGCTCGTTGGATGGTCAATGTATACGACGCGACTCTCCGTGACTTTATAGGCTATCATTCCTGTTTCTGTGTAAAAGCATGGATCAGAAATTCTCGGTTCGATGGTACATGTTCATTTCGACGACGATCGTTTTACGGGGACAATTATTGCGTATCAAGAACGATACGTAGTTTCGGTTATGGAAATAGAGGGAAAACTGTTGGTAGTTTTCGTTTCTGTACGCTGGTCTGAGCGTAGTTGACACATCGTTCCACGTGGAGGCGTACTCCACGGTCCATGTATCGCGTGATTTATAGCGTTAAGATAATCAAAAGCGAGGGCACGTCACATTTCGATACCGCTCGAGCACAAAACATGCTCGGCGTTTCGGGACAAGTCGTTGTTAAATATCATCGTCGCGTATTATTTTGCTCGCGGGGTCAGTGATATGACGTAGCCGTTCGAAAGGGTCACGTGTATGGGGGTAAGGCACTTTACCGTGCTCAGCCATTGGTCTGTCCCGAGATCGTACCACCCATAGCCGCGCTACGTTATCCCGATAATACGATAATATATAATTGCATATTTTCCTTCGCGATTCTTTGGGTATAGTGGTCGATGTTTGCCCGTCGCGGAACACCGATAACGATAACATTCCTCCACTCTTCTCTAGCCCCTGTTATCGTCATTGTACGATCCCTTTTACAAACGCGCGGTGGATACGTTCGGAGAACGAGCGCATCGGTTCAGAACTAGGGCTGGGACAATGCTCGGCGAAATTTCCATTCTTCCGTCACAACGTTTCCCTATTTTTTAATAGAAAAGTAATTTCGTTTTTCTTCTTCGTGAAAATGAACAATTTTCTTACAATATCATTTTCGTATTATTTTGCCCCCTAGAATCTCCCATTAAAATTAGAAATACAATTAACGTGCTGGTAAGATAACAAAATTACTTTCCCAACGACCCATGAATTAATACCGTAATTTATTGGGATTAAATATAAGAAAATCGAACATTTTTACACGAACGAGTTAAAAACGAGAATTAGTTATAAATCTTCGTTAGTTTGAGACTAAGACGAAAATATATTGGGTCGCTTTGGTAACAGTTCGAGCGTAGTTCGAGAAAATTCGAGCGGTGTTGGCTCGCTTTTCTCAAGTACTCGAGCGACTGTAGTGTTACGGTGGCTCGAAGTAATCGCTATTACGTCAGGCGCGATTATCATCTGGTCTTTTTTTCATTTATTGTCGCGTTTCGTTGTAGGTACGCGAGCGTAGGTATACGAGCACCACATAGTACGAGCGATATCACAGATAAGAGACGATAATGATCTTGCATTATACACGGGACACCATCGAATTCTGAACAGATCTTTGTTCCGCGATACATGCATAATTCAGATCGGTCTGCATGGACTTTACGAATCGTACGGGCGTTTCTGTGTTCTCTTCTCCTCGCGAGCATATTAAGAAGATGAAATTAGTTCGATTTACGCGATTAAGTAATATCTTTCACCGGCCAGATTCCGTCTAAGCACAATACACAAATTTAGTGCAGGAAGTACATAACTTTAATATCCTTATCAATTCATAATCGTCTCTTTCGTTAGTACTATTTTCGTTTTACAATCGTTTTTCAAGGTTGATCGTATCCGACGAGGACTAAACAGTCACACGATTAAGACGTAGTATTAATAAGTAATTAACTCGGCTCAATTGTGTTGCTCGATAAAACCAAACAATACATAACTCCCTTATCAAGGTTATCTTGCATTCTTACAAGAGCAGAAGGAAAAGAAACTCTCCGAGTTATATTTGGAGAAGAATTTGATGTCATACTTTTGTAAAATATTATTGTATACTTTGCTTAACATTGCTCACGAGCAAATCAGATTACGATTCTAGCTTAATTTTCCTCGTCCGGACTTTGAACTTGTTTTTCATTTTATGAGGTTAACGAAAGGGTTTTGCAGACCTGTAACAATAAGGGACTGATACTGAACATAGTGCCTTGGTTTATTGTCGTTGATCCGATAGGGAAGATGACACAAGTAATTCATAGTGTTTTATGTAAACAAAGCTTAGTATATGAAATTATATGTTAATTCGTAAAATAGCTACTTTACTGGGAATAGTAATAAAGTTCTGGTACAATCTTCGATTGGTAAATCAGCGATAATAGTAAACCAAGTCGCTAAGTTTCGTTCGTATTTTGGTTCGATCGAGGCGAGTGTAAACATAAAATAAATAGGGAAATATTTCGAGCAGAGCACTCAGATAACGGAAGTTTTATCGTACGACGTTCTACCTTCGTTTTGGTTGGACATTTGGCAGATCTGTGCGTGAACTAAGGGCACCCGAAATTGGATGGTTCACTTAACATTTAACGAGAAAGATAGCCTCGCGGCTTCTAATTAGCATGATTATTTCATGAAAACTTTCCGCCTAATCTTCCGACGAGGTCAACTCGTATTTTCGTCGCTTTACTTTTTTGAAGGTTGTCTACATCTTCGACTTCCATTGACCGTATCGTACATAAAAATTCTCATATCCCCCTTAATGGCAAAATTAACAACTCGCCGGCTCTTGGCGAGCGCTTATGTTCATGAATGAATCATCGAAGAAAATTCAGTCCTTTTCGTGTTGCAACTTACGTTTCGTAAATATTAGGTTAGATGCAAATATCGATCGGAATAGTATCCGTGAACGAGGTTAGTAATATTGTATGTTAATTTTAAACATCAATCGAATATGAAATAATACGATAGTTTTAGTCATGCGAGCCATCGTTCGTTCAGTGGCACACATACGTTCGTAAGTGTTTCCGATATCTTCTAGGTCGTTTTCACACGACGGAACAAAATTTTATATGTCTACGAGGATTAAAATAATATTTAATAACCAAAACATGCGAGAAGAGTAGATAGAAAGTTAAGAGAAAGCAAAATCAAATAATGAACGGTCCACGAATCTGTACGTAGATATCTATTTGTGGTTTTTTTTAAAGAACAAACGTAAAACGTACGAGGACAAAGGGGACCCTGATATTCTCGTAGAGTTACCTGTTTTAATTAACATTTTCCACGCGTTAATTGCTTTGCAAATGACAGTGTTCGATGCATAAAGTTTCTATTCCGTGCGCGGAGGGTCTCGAACGAATCTCGACGTGAAAAGGGAACTTTTCTTTAGAATTGGTCGCGACAAAGGGTCAAGCAACTCTGTAGATATCGTCGCGGCATCCCCAAAGATGGTTAGGCTTACAAGACCGTCGGATAAAGCATTCGATAATGCTCGAACGCATACGATGTTCGAATAGAAGCTGACGGCATTATCGGGATTTGAGGGTCGACGGGGTCGATGGTGCGACGTAAGATTCGATAAGTTAAAATCGTTCTCGTATTCTACCGTCTCTCTTCCACGCTCCGGATTCCTCGATCACGATTTTCCTCGATCGCCTCGCAATTTTCCATCGTTTCGACGCTGTTATCGCGCGGTTCCCGTGCTCGTAGCGCGCGCGACCCGCTGAAAAATCGCGTACGCAAGGGATCGATAATGGCCATGTAGGAAGCGAGGCGACTACATCCCTGGCAAACAAACCGTATAAACCGATACGGGCAAAACATGTTTTCTGCGGTGATATTGTCTTCCACGTCACGGTGGATGTTCGCTATGACGGTTTGCTTGTCGCGTCATCCACGACTGACGTTTCTCTTCGTCCGATTACCAACACGATCTAGTAGAATAATATTTAAGAGATCCATCTGGAAACAGATGCATCCTAGCCTCGAGATTACATTTTACACGGCGGAAATAAAATTTTATTTCGATCGCTAGCATCTTTTCGTATCTAAATCGGTCGCGATAAAAGTTGCATCGGCGGTGCAAGATGAACGTCAGATGATCAACGTCGATGATTCATGACGATCGACGGGCGAAAAGATGCTGGCCGTGTCACTGTCGGGGGTTCAACGTTCATTCCGCGCAAGGACGCGAGCTTTGCCTTTGGCTCGAGCACGCACGAAGGCCAGAGACGTTGGTTCTGTCTCTTATCACGAGCAAGTGAACTGGCCTGATGAAAAAAAATTGGGTCCTTGGCTGTTGGCACCTACACGTGCCGCATAACTGCGCGCATTCCCCGTTTCCTTTGTTACGCGGATCGTTCGCGTTCTCTCAGAAATTCTAAAATTAAACCGCGGTATCTTCGAGACCGGAGTAATCTCGTCGGTACATTATCTGAGGTTACTTTCACAAAAGTTTCGCCCGCTCGGAACCGTTCGTCTCAATCACGCCCGAATACCCCGCCGCCGGCGAATTATCGAAGTCCTGTTACATAATTATTTTATTCCGAATCCATTGGCCGTGAATTACGAGCATAATCGTATTCACCGCCATTGGGCAATCGAGAAAGCATGGGTTTCAGAAATCCGTGGGTCAAGATCGGTACTTTCGAACGTGGAAAACAAATCTTAGATAAAGGTATTTGTTTTTTTGGTGGTTTGAGTTTAGGGGAGCTACCCTTTAAAGTCACGGTCCTCCTATGCGCGTGGAATCAACGTTCTGTCAACGTAGAAATATCGAAAGTTGTAAATAGAAGTCGAGAGACGATTACGCATTTATTAATAAATCCCGAAAATTACGGAACGAGAAAGAGTTCTGGACGTCCGTGAAGTTTAATTGCTCGCGATAAACGTGCAACATTGAGAAGCAAAATCTCGAGATGACCGGGAAGAATATTGCTGAAAGTATCGATGCACGGAACATCGTGTTTTGTCATATTAACAAATGGAAAGAGACTCGATTCGGATCACCATCGAATACTTGTTTCGCACGATTGATATTAACATCGTAAAAAATAGAGGAAAAGAACGAGCGAAAAATAACTGATAACTGGGTCGGGATGTGTTAGTTGTCGATGTGTATTGCAATATCGGTACATAATATTTATATTTGCGGTCGAATCAAAATAAAAATAGTTCGTTATAAGGTTTTTTAAAAAATGTTAAGAGCAAAGATGAACTTATAAAGATTAAATTGAACTTTGACACTATCGTTCATTTTTTTTTTATTGCTGTATTAAATACGTTATCTGCTGTCGAAAAGTACAAAGAGTTTGTTACCAAAACTTTTGCTATCTCCGATGGCTTTCAAGATAGCTTAAACTTTAGTTACGTCAACTAAAAAGTAAAATACTAGTAATATAAGTAATAGGACGTGTGTTTAAGATTTGTCTAGTATTTGCGCGAGCATGTACTCCGGTGGATCAGAATAGTTTCGATATCAAAGTGTTCACACTTTCTGAATTCTGAAGACTCGTAGAATTTTTAAGCTATCGGATGAATGGAATCTAGTATTTAAAGAGTCTTTTGCACAATCTGACTATAGTGCTCTTTGGAGCTCAGCAAGTAGTCGTAAATAACTCCTAGATCTCGCATAGAACTTACGGTGAATAATATTCTGCTGTTAATTCAATAGGCAAACACAAATGTAGTATTTCATCTTGCACAGCCTATTAAATAACATTTGTCTAATTTGAATGAAAACTGGTTCCCCAGACACCAAGGGCCTACAGTGTCGATTTCTATTTTATCACCGAGAAACCGACGTCTAATGAATTCCGATACTATTCGTTCCATTGTAACCAAAACGATAGTAAATTCCAATTATCGCCAAAACTGTCGGTCTCTGGGACTATCGAATCGCAATAAATCGTTCAGTTTTCCCATAGAAAAGGCACAGGAGCTGAACGGTGGAGTCTGGGAAAGTTACAGCAGTAAGTTAGAGTTGGTTCAGGTTTCGCGAAACGTAACTTTACGAAACGAAAAAGATTGCTACTTCGTGACGACTCATGATGACTCCAAAGCCTCCCAAATTGTCTACGAAAACAAATTCATTTTCTTCCGCGTCTAATCTGGAGAATCTTTCTAACTCCTTGGTGAAAAGTAGTGGTGATCAATTTGTTCGGATAATTGCCTCTTTCCGATTGTTTACCCATTATCCATCGCGAGTGATCGATCACTCATGATGACTCCAAAGGCCAAACCACCCAAATTGTCTACGAAAACAAATTCATTTTCTGCCGCGTCTAATCTGGAGAATCTTCTTAGCTCCTCGGTGAAAAGTCGTGGTGATTCGTTCGGATAATTGGCAAGTATTCCAAGAGTCGTAGGTCCGTTTCGAGCCTCTTTCCGATTGTTTACCCATTATCCGTCGCGATCGTGCCGCGGAGGATGTAATCACGATCATTGCGTCAGCACGGAAAACGTTGCGGAGCTACCCCTCAACTATGCCGCGTTTGATAACACGTTTGGGGCCGCGGCGGGTACGAAGCCGGACGCTCGTTTCGAGCTTCACACCGTCGTCCAGACATGCAAGCGAACAGGCGTAATTTCACGTTGCCCGGCATACGCACTTATTCCGCTCGAGTGACGATTCGACTCGGTAATGATCGCGCGGCTGTAATTACGCAACGGGGGTAGAACTCGCCGCGATCGTTGAGTAAGAGACGAGGTGAAGGTGAGCAGAGTCGGTAGCGAGAGCGAGTAGCGGTGCAAACTGCAGCTGATCGTTCGCCACAGTGGGTGGAAAAACCGGTGAACAGGACCAACGACCGCCGTGTTTGCATCGCGATTACCCGCGATAGATGAGTTTCTCGCGTCTTAAACCCACGCTGAGAAAACAGAAAGAACCGTACGCAGGGTGTTCCAAACGAATTGTTGCACGTTTCGACGATCGAGAACTTTTTTAACGTGGATTTTTTATTTTGCCTTGTTGTTTCTTGCTCCGTGTGAAAGTAAGTCCGACGCGTACTGTGGGAGTTTTTAACACGATCTAGAAAAGGCTACCTCTCGATCGGAGCTCGAATTTAAAACCTATTAGCTTTCTTTTGGTGCTCGAATTTTTTTTTATAAACGAGGGATTCTTAACGCCTCGAATGCCCGTCGTCCGACACACGAGCCCGGTACGGTTTTTACTCCGACGAATACAAAACAAACACCGCCGGTATCGGTAATACGAAAGACTTTTTAGAATCGAAATGTTACATCAGAGAAATATTTACTGTTACGAAATTCTCGTTGACTCTCTGGACGTTCGAGTCCTGTTGCGAGAACGATACAAAATAATAAATTGTCGGTCACTTTTGGTTGTTTGTTCCTGGCCGAGACGTTGAAAGAAGAGGCAATAATTCCGCGTAATCTCCCCGCGGTTGCTATAAACGCGAAACACCACAGTTATTTTTACTCTCAAACCTTTAATCTTGCACCCCTTCTGCTTCGATTTCTTTCGAATAATTAACTTCATGCAAAAATGCAAATTATAATGGCATTTTGTTTCGCTGGAGGAGGCACGTAAACTTCTGAACAATTTCATACGTAACGTTTACGCGGTTAGCTGGAAAGTGACGCAATAGTGATTCGAAGTTGGCGACCTCCGCGAGCAAGCGTGTCCCGTTATAAAATAACATTTTCGGCCGCGAATGCGTCGGCTGGAAATGAAGCATAAAACTCTAGCCACGATAACAAGCAAGCGTAGAGTTTAAATAGAAGAGCATAGATAAAGTTACGAAATCTATAATTATTTGGGCTGCATTCTTCTCGGTTTCGGTCGACGAAGCCTTTTCAAGCACAAACCAAAACCACGAACAATATAATAGCCGGTAACACGATTGCGACACGCGAACGATAAGTTTCAAAATAATAATAAGTGAAACGCGTTTACAAAATTAAATCCAAACGAAAATTGTACAGAATTGGCCAACCTCGAAGCAGAGGTTTCTTTCCGCGGCGTTTGATAATTTGCAAAAAGTAGAGCCACGAGTTTGCGGGCCCTTTCGTCGACGGATTTCGTTGAAAGAAAGCGTAACGGATGCACGATTCCATTTGGTCCGTTGACAAGGGGATTACCCTGACCTGTTCGTGAACGTTCGATCGTTGACGCGGTGACGAACGATCGACAGTTTAATTTTGTCGGTGGCAGCTACTCGAGGGAATACCTCGAGGACCGTGTCGAAATCTCGGTTAATGCTGACTCGTCGCACCGGACTCGTGTACAAGCGGTCGGTGGAACGTGTAGGCACGAGTGGGCCCGATAAAAGTAGGTGTGCGAGTATGCACGTAGGGGGTTTTACGAGGAAACGACGAGAACCGTAACCCACTTTAACGCGAGAGCGGGTAAATCGAGAGGGGAGGGACGGGGGTGATCCTTGGAATTCGTGTGGTCATCAGATACGGAAAATTGTTCCTTCGGTGTTCTAATTTTTCGTTCGAGCTACCTGTTCCCATTTCCATTTATCGAAACCTGAACCCTGCCGCTCGGACGTTTTGGTCTGTTTGGCTTGTTTGAGGTTTCACTCGTTTCAATTACCAACGCAGTCGTGGATCTATCTGAATACAGACTAGCGAGCGAAGTTTTTTAGTGTGAACTTTTCACTTTATTGTTAAAAGTTTAATTCGATCGAGTCAAAGATGGATATGATCTTCTGGTCGAGACTTGGACTAGCCATAAATAAAATGAAACGATGACAGCATTCGTATGTTGTCCTCCACGGGCATTAGAAAGCAAAATCAAACGCCTCGCGTTGGGAAATTCTAGCAGTTTCTTTCCTAAGGTATTGATAAATGATGCAACGGAATTAGGATCTTTTCTGGGATGCATTTTCATACAACAATACGTGTTATTTCGCTTTGCAATATCGCGAGCTCCCTAGCCACGTGACAATAATCGCCTTCGGTTCGACTCTGCACAGTTCGATAATAAGTATTAAGAATGTTTCTTAATTAACCCTATAACGCAAAGTGTTCTGTTAATACTCACCGCTAATTTCACTTTGTGTATATTGAAAGCATGAGATAGAATTTAATAACATCCTGAGAGACAGCACTGTTAGTCTCCAGCAATTCTCGAGAGCTTAGGGGTTATTATCTGAACCTTAACCTTCAGACAACCGCGTGAGGTCTGTGAACGACCTCAGGTTCATTATTTCATTAATAACTGATTGGCTTAATTGACTTAATACTTGTCATTTTAGGTAATTCTTTTAATTTTTCTAATCTCACGCCCGTGGTTACATGTTATTAGGTTATCTCGAATGCATTAAAATTAAATAATTTGTGGTCTGGGTTCGGTTAATTACTTTACGTAACGTTTCACGTATTTAACGCATTGTATAATAACATTGAGAGTAAGTGCAATTGTCGTCACCGCGTTGTGAGAATTCTCATCTGAATTGCGATATAATTTAGAAGTTGAAGGTAGATTAAAAAGGTGCTACAGGAAAATGTCTGGATCAATAAGTAAAATAGAGCAAATGATTCTACGCCACTCGGTGGAAACAACAAAATTGCGTTTCATCAGATTTTCGACTTCTTATTTGGTCGAATCTGACTTCGAGTTCTTCGTTTACTATCGAACACTCGTGACCGTTTATCTCTAACAGCGCTACAACCATATATGTATACATATTCAAAAGCCCGCTAGAGTTTCCATCAGCCGCAAAAATTCCACAGAACAGTGGAAATATTACAGCACGATATTTCTTACGCTATTACATGTCTTGTATTATTGTGCTTCGCTGCATGTGTACTTTGTTATATAATATTATATATTTTCTTTCAATCCTCTTTCATTTATCTAACGGACAGTAATTGCAAGCGATAGAGGCCGGAGAGATAAATATAAATCAGACGAGGAAAACACTGATCCAAGAGTTAGATTCATAGTTACATCTATAATTATTATATCTATTGTCCCTGAAAATAATTAAGTGTATCGACCGGATGAACAACTAAACTTTAGTTTCAAAAGTCTTTTCATTCGTTCAGCAGAAGTGCAGAAAATTCATAACTTTGCACCGTTCTATTATCACTATTTTAAGATATAAGAATCTTGCGAAGCGCAAAGTTAAGCTTTTCTTTTTTTAACTTTGGACACAGCGCGAGTCGGTTGAAATTTGAAAAGTCGTTGCAGCGGCGTGCACGGTTGCCACGAAAGAAAGAGCACAGAGATAAGAGAACAACATCGAGCGGAGGATTAAAATTCATTATTTCAGCGTCGTCGCTATCGTTCGACCGGGAAAAGGGTTATCGACGGCATAGGGCTATCGGGGCATTTTCGTTCATGGCCTGCTCGTTGTTATCGTGTCCGTGTACGTACTTACATCGTCGCACCTTCGAGCGTTACACGAATTATCGTCGAGATTCGCCGAAAGCTCGCATAACTCAACGTCACGGACGCGCACAGTGCACGACCGTAACCTTGTACGATTTTTCAGCGATTTTCGATAATGCCCGAGCGTTCAAAATTTCCACGTACACGCCGTCGAACGAGCAAAAATTAGACGGCTAGATTTCATCAGCGAGCTTCGTCCACGTATCGCGAAAAATCGTGCATCGGATAGGCGATACGAAAACGTGGGGACAAGAGCGAACGGTTCAAAGTGGAAAGCAAGAATAAGAACGATGTCGAGACCCCCTGCGACGCGAATCGCGATACAATTGCGTCAGTAGCCCAGTAATAACGCGACCCCTAGCGCTCCACGAGGTTATCGTTCATTTTTTACCCTTACGGTCGCCTCTTCCTCGCCTCGTCGCCGTTCGTTCGATAACTCTGTTTGTCTTTCGCGATATCTTGCTCCTTCGTTCGCTGGCGAGATCGCGCCGCGAAACGCCAACAACGATTTTTACCGACCTTCGCCTTTGAACCAGCTTTTGGAAGATTTTTCCATGATTCTATCCGCCCGCGACGACCGAACGATCGCGACAGAATTTTCCGATGCTCGTACGGTCGATCGTACGAGCTCCCCGTATCTCTCGGCGATGATCAAGGTAGATGTAACTGTTAATGGCAACCTTGAAGCGATTCGACGAGCATTTATCGGCTGGCCATGATCACCAGCTCCGAAACACGGTCGTGCAACTATTCCGATACCGTTTAAAAGATTCTCGGTTAAGCGTCATCGGTTTTATCCTTCTTCGTGGAATTAATCGCGGATTGCAGCGTCGTTGCATCCTAACAGATATCGCGTCTCTACAGGGCGGTCCGAAAGTGATCTTCGAGCTGTGAAATTTGCTCGCATTGAACGTTTCGAGCGATAGAAACGTAGCTCAACCTTCGTCGGTCTTCTCACTGCCAGTGTAATCTATTTGCCTTTCCGTTTCATTTTTGCATCCACTTTCTCATTCTTCCTTGGCCCGAGCGACCCTTCGCCCACGTGCATCGGTGGCCGACAGCCTAGATAAACGAGTCACGCGCCTCGATTCGAACCTCGTTCATTAAATAATCGAAGCTAACATTTTTATTATTTTTTATTAAATCAAATTTGTGTTCGATCGACTTAGTTTTACGTCTAATATGGAACGTAACATTAAGTATCGTTGTGTATTGTTCGATACCGTTTAATTTAGCCTCATAACATTTTTGTTGCATCTCGGATGTAGTTTTTTCCAGTTGCATGGGACATACTGTATAGTAGCTTACCCTCTGACCTCCGGAATGATTCCACTGATCAGAATGTACGTCGCACTCTCGAACATGCCATTCGACGTATTCTGTGCTCCAAGATTGCTCTATTTGACGTTGTTTGACAATGTTTTCTTAAACATTCCGTCGTTCGTGCGAGTTAGCCAAGAAATGGACACTTCCATTAACTATTCAATGTCCGATGTTCGGACTTAGCGTGGAATTCCTTTACCAATTAGGGCTTTAACTGACGATGAACCGTTCGTATCTTAATTTTCAAGAAGCTCAGAACTCTAAAAAGTCTCTTTTGACATATCCGGGAGTCGAGGCATAGGAAAGGGTAGCGAGTCAAGTTCGACGTACAAGGTCAGATCGCTTAAAATTGCTAGTTGTAGGGCACGTGGTTTCTTTTGAGGAGGAATATGGAGGAAATTCGTCAGCCCGTCCCATTCATTCGATCCATTGAAAGAGCGGTACGTTGGTCTGATAAGGGGTTCATTGAATCTGGGATTGTCCCGGTTGTTTTATTGCCGGCACGGGGAAGCGAGCAATGAAACGGATGCACCAGGAACACGTCGGTCACTCGGTCACTCGTGGTACACGCGGCTGTGTACGCTAATATTAGCGTGGCAGCATGGTAACCGCGCATCGAGCTTATTCCTGGCCGAGCAGCCAGCTGCTTGGCTAGCCAGAGTCAAGGTCACGGCATTACTAGCTACTTGTCGTCAGAGTGCCTGTCGCGGATATCACGCGTGGTCCACGCGTTGCACTCGCCGGTTCGAGCCCTTTTTCGCTAAAAAGATCGATCGAGATCGGGAAGGGTCGCGAGGTCGCGCCGGAATCGTTCTAAGATCGCCTAGTATCGCCAGAGGCGCGTAATTCTTCGACCTTTTCCTCTCGATATAGATTTTCGGGGGATCGCACAGGAAGCCGGATAAAAATACGCGGAGACGACATCACCGTCGGGTCTTGTGACCAATCATTATCGCCAGTGCTCGTTCGTACAGCGCGGGACGAAATGATACACCGACCAACAGTTTCGTTTGTTTTTAGATACACTTACTGGCAAAAGCTTAGAAACATACTAACTACTCTTTATCTTTCGAGATACGTGGGATGGAACTAGCATGATGATACAACGTTTTATACATCAGTAAACATTATGTATTCCTTGGTATGTAATTGTGTAAACCCACACTGCTGTTAGCCCACGAATGAATAGCGTCCTGGAAGGGATCGTGTCTCGTATTGGGTCAGACGTTTCAGTACGAAAGTAGTCTGGTCCTATGGTCAGACAACTCTTCGACAATTAGTAGACTTATATCTTATTATAGTTTTTCTATCGCGATGGGAATACCTGCTCCGGTAGATTTAAAATTCGATGAATTATCTAAAATTATGGGTGGGATTTACATTTATCGAGCATCGTTTGTCTAGTTAGCATCTTCACTGTAGAAGCATACGCAATTCTCTGCGTTCTCGCGCACTATTAAGACCATACCGCGACGTAATTAAACTGGATTTACAAGGAAGCGTGCACGATAAATAATACCACGTTTGTCTCAATCTAAGTCCAACGAGCGACTGCCAAAAAGGCTCGTTGGTTGCCTGGACGACAACCAACAACTGGTCGTCTCCGTTTAAACAGTAGTACAATTTGAACATATATATCCATTCGTTGATGCAGTATTAAGGAAATTAATTACAAAATAAACGCCATCGGAGGCTCGAGTTGAAAGAAAGGGTATCGATGACTCGGTCGAGACTTTATTTACGAATTTTCTGCGACGACGTTCGGGCAAAATTTCAGTCAGGACGGTGGTCGACGAACGAATTTGAAAGTTTTATTCGCCTTTGATGAATAAAAATTTGCCTAACTGGGGTGACGGAGGAGAGCAACGGCGATACCGACCTTGGCCTTCGTTTTCAAACGGCGTGCACGAGCGCGGCGCTGTCGCCCGAAGCGAATCGCATGTGCGAGAACGTCTCGTTGCGCGAGCCAGCCCGCTTTGGTCGCGCGCTCGTATGTGGAGCACGGTAAAAGTGACAAGGCGTTAAACGACCCGGCCGATCTCTACGCGATACGTGCCCCGTTATGGAGTACGCTCGCGATCGCCGTATACTTCATTTATCCTAAGCGCGACTCGTAACCTAAGGCCAAGGTAGTGGGTAACGTACTTTCACCGATTATGTCAATTCCTGGCAGCCGTGGCGTTTCTTCGTTGACATTACGAAATCGTCTACTCCCTCTCCTCGACGGATCTCTCGAGAGTTCCGTCGACTCTCCTCGCAGGCTACTCGACCGGGATTCTAAGTTAATTCGGACGTCCACGGTGTGCACGAGGAAGTTGGCGAGACGTCGTTTGGCAATCGATCGTTGCCGTGTTACACTAGACGATTCGAATAACAATAATAATGCTGTGCTTGACAGTGGCGCACCCGCAGAGTCTCCTTACCGAACAATTGCATCCCCATTTGCTACCAACGAGCTAGTCTTTAACTGATCTTTGACCAAACTTAGTTTTTTCATGGTGCACCACGTCGGATCGTACACTTAGAAACCCGTGAAAGCGTGTTTATCAGGAATTTTAAAAAATGGCGATTCGTGACAGAGCTCGATATGTGTCGATAAAATGTCCTAGCAATGTTACAAGAATGGCGATAAAAGTTGTAACACGTACGCCAAGGTCGGGCCTCTTCTTACTGAAAGCAGTTTGTCATCAAAATTATATGGAAAAATCATCAGGTGGTTTTGTCGTGATGATCTCATAACAGTGCATTTTGATATGTGCAAGCTCATCATATCTCTACTACAACAATTATTAAATTTAACGAGGTCAGTCCGCAGTTTGCGAGTAACAATTTTAAACGCTTTATCTTGGTCGTTCATTTCAAACATTTCGATTAGCTCGTACATCGTACGGACTAAACAGAATTTTAAGGGATGATTCCTATAATCGATTGATACACGATATAATTTCCTTAGCAAGTTTATCTTTTATAGTCGGACGAGTAAAATAGAGAAAACCATCTCTGGTAAATTCGTAGTAATAATAATAATTTTATTACCGGTGTTCAGGCTCATTTATTATCCGTCGGTTGCAATCGTATGCGAACAGATCTCGCGATTTCGCGACGTTACGGTGGAACGGAGTCTGACGCGAACGGTTGTTGCCTAATCTTAAAATCATCGTCTTAGGTCGTAACGCGTAATTTGTGTATTCTTTTTTTTTTGCGGCCGAAGGAGATTACACGGCGAGGTTTTTCAATGATAATTCGAGTATCGTGGGCTCGAGTAATTGGTTCTCTTATCTCGGGACGGTGAAGCGAAGATTGGAACGGTTGTTTTAAATACGGATGGAAACTCCGTTTCGCTGAAATGTCGACAGCGTCGAAGCTGAAAATAAGAATTCCCGAACGTATTAATTTAAATTATAATTATTCGAAGAAGGTATTTCATAATCAGCGCCAAGATTGAACGGGCAGCAGCATTTTAAGGAACGTTTAATCTTCTTAATTGTCGTTTAATGACACAGTGCGCTAAGTTAATTTACGTATCGGGATAATCGTCGGTTACAAAGCCACCGTACCGGCGTAATTCGCGTTAATTACAATGTCTCACCGTCCCCGTCGGTAACAGTTTCGTTTCACCGAGACGAAATTTTCTTTCCGGTTGCTGCTACATTAAACTTCGCGGCACGGTTGATTGGATGGCGAGTTCTATCGAATTCGATTCATCATAGAAATCGGTTTCATCCGCGCGAGTAATCGTAACTTTTACCGGCTGTTCCCGCAGATTGCTACTTCTATCGTTGAAAAAATTTCATTATGCAAGAATCACGCGGTTCTCGTGGACGTTAGCTTTGATTCTCAAAAAGTTTCCTCCATGTGTACCATTTTGAATTTGGTATTTTCGACTTATGCATGAACATCGACTCCAAAAAGAGTGACGAGTGTCGCCAGAATATATCGAGGGGGAATCCTCGATTTAGGGTTTGCGTATAGTAACACAAATAAACAAAACAATCGAAGAAATTTTAAATTTCTCCGGGTGAAAAAGGACAAAATTGCATTCGAGTGGCCAGTTGGTTCAATTAAAATGGATTCTTGTAGCGGAAAGGGTTAAAGGTTATTATTGGAGTGTTCGACGTGGGATTAGACGCGCGTCGCCTCGAAGGGAGCGTTTCTAGTTTCGCGAGCGATGTATTCAAGCGGCCGTAAAAATATAGGCTAAGTGCGCGCGCTTATACGCGCGTATAAGTATGCGGCTATGAAGGAACGAGAGTGAATGAGCGTAAGCGAAGCGCTCCTTTGGCCTCGTAATGAAAGTGAAATCGAGGGCGCCAGAGTGGCCGCTCGGTTGCTCGGCTCTTCGCTTCGCCGCCGCGGTGCCATGCCGGTGCCCCACCAGCAGCCTCGTCAGCAGCTTCGTCGATGAGTTTGCTTTGGATTGTCGGGGACGGATAGTCGCCGGGAGGCGACCCGAACGCGCGTTTGCTCGGCAACCGGTCAAAATGGAATTTCGTAACCGGGAGGATTTTTCCGTTCGAAACATTTCTGCGCCAAAGAGACGAGCGACGCGATGAACGCTCGGGGGGTCCTCGAAAACGCGCGCAGGGGAACGGCGCGAAGAGGCACGAGTGGAACTTTTACTGGAACCCGTCGATTCCGAAGGTTTTTCGGCCGCGGAGATTTACGACTAGTCCGGGGATGAAAAGGTAAAACGAACAGGGGGAGAGGGGGAAAGAGTCCGTGAAGGGCTGAATCGCGGCGGGGAAGAGCGCGGAGGGTACGCACACAAGGTGTTGGCTATCCCGTAGTGTTGCCGCGTACTTTCACTTTTTTCGTCTCTTCGCCCCCCTCCCTTGCCACGGTTCGTAAAAAACTACCATGGCGGTACCACGTCGCCATTGGTCGATTTTGGTCGGATCTCTTCGTTCATTGGGCTTCCCCCCAACCGCGACTCTCTTTCTCACTTTCTGTACTTCCCCTCCGCTACTCTTCGCCTCTATCTTTCTCTTCCTCGCTCGGCGTCGGTCTTCTTCTTTCCCTTTCACTCTCCAAGAATCCGCTCTCTTCCTCTGCTCCTCCGCTTCCCCTCTCGCGACGATATCTCGGCGATCCCCCTCCAGCAACCCTCGACAATTCTGGGCACGGCAGGAGTCCTTATGTAACTGACACCATTCCGCTAGAGTAACCGGGACAAAATGCTTCTGATATGGCCCGGTAGGTGGAAAAACAACAGAAACGCTGGAAAATCGTTGCTGGATCGACGCCGGATTCAGGATGCGTCGTAACCATCGATAAATTCGCGGACGTGTGCAGAAAGACTGGAACACGGAGGAGAGTAGATCGCTGGAAGCCTTCGCTAAAAGGGAAACAAATACGCGGGTCTGGGAATAGGCACTGAAATTTCCTCCAAGTATCGAAACGAAAGTGCTTCGCTTCCAGTGGAGGAATTTCGTGTCTAAGTGTGTCTGTACAATCCTGTCTTTTTTCCAAGATTCGAACAGTCGGGGACCTTCGTATCCTTCGAGAAGTTACCACTGTATTAAAAAAAAAAAATTCTTGTTTGCGTAATATGCAGTACTTTTACAACAGAGAGCAATCTTAATGCGTTTCGTTCCGTATCTGCTAGTTGTACTCATCGGCGAGGCTTAGCTAGCTAATCCCACTTCAGACGCGAAGCTATTAATCGTTTCAACATTCTGTTCGAGCTAATGATCTGGTACTAAAGTATTGATTAATTGGAGACCGTTCTAACAATTAATAGTGTCACGTTCGGAGCAGGATCTGGTAGATAAAATTTTACTAGTAGGTTCCACTGGCAGATCCGGGATGAAATAGGTGATATTGCTTGTCGTACCAAAAATATTACGTGCTGTTGCTAATTCGTGAACCGACTAGAAGAACATACACGTTTCTTTATCCGTATTGTGTGAATTGGAGGTTCCTGTAAATGCGAAGTTTAAACCAAATGGCGCTGGTCCACCTGTCCTATAATGTGGCTGAACTGTTGGAGAACTATTTCGTAAACGACAAATCGTCATTTCGCGCGGGAAAAGAATTTTCAATTTTGTCGACCCTGTACCGCGGCATTCCCCTTAGCATGGTACCCAACAATGGACAATCAAATATCATATCGCTTGCGAATATCAGAGAAGCACATTTACGTTGCCCGTATGGCACACTTCCTTGTTCGATTTTCCTTTATAAGCATTTCTTTGCATCTTCAAACAATAAAATCCTCCAATCCGGTCAGAAGTTATGATGTTTTTAAGATACGCATGCAGGGGGATCATTCGTTCATGGTCATACATTGTATTTTCGGTGAGGAATTTTTTTCTCGAAAATGAGTAGGATTTCGTGGGTATGTCTATTCACCAAAAATGATCGTAATCGACCCTTGCAATCGAAAATAATTTTTTTAGAACGATTTGAAATTTTTTTTTTTCTCCGAAAAATTTAGGCACCTACCTACCCTGTCGATTTTTCTTAGAAATTCGTTTTTCATTTTTAATAAATTTGTTTGACGCGCTACGGAAAAGTTGTTTAATACTTTTTTGTAGGTACCCATAAGCTCTACTTCAGAAAAAAGTTTCATTGAAATATATTCACTATTGTAGGAGTTATGGTCGTTTGAAATTTGGACCACTTTTATGTGGTTTTTCTCATTTTACGGGGTCAAGGACCAACTTTTCGAATATTTTTAGAATTTCTACACATTCTCCACCAAAATACGCGTTGTTTGCTTTTTTAAACATTAGAATCCTTCAATCTGTTCAAGAGTTATGATGTTTTAAAGATACGCATGAAATTTTGTAGAACAATTCTGTGCCACAGATTAGATTTTTGGTTAAAAATTTTTTTCTCGAAAATGCGTGGGATTTCGGGAGTATGCCTATTCACCAAAAATGATCGTAATTGACCCCTGCAATCGAAAATAATTTTTCTAGAACGATTTGAAATTTTTTAATTTCGTCGAAAATTTGTCCACTTTCTGAATTTTTTTCTCGAAACTGGGTAGGATTTCGGGGGTATGCCTATTCACCAAAAACGATCGTAATTGACCCCTGTAATCGAAAATAATTTTTCTAGAACGATTTGAAATTTTTTAATTTCGTCGAAAATTTGTTCACTCTCTGAATTTTTTTCTCGAAACTGGGTAGGATTTCGGGGTATGTGTATTGGCCAAAAATGATTGTAATTGACCCCCGCAGCCAACGATAATTATTTCAGAACGATTTGAAATTTTTTTTTTTTCGCCGAAAAATTGCCCACCTACCCCCTGTCGATTTTTTGAAAAAATTTTTTTTTAATAAATTTGTTTGACGCTGTACGGAAATGTTGTTTAATACGTTTTTGTAGTAATCCATGAGCTCTACTTCATAAATAAACTTTGTTAAATATGAAATTTTCGTCTCGTTCGATCCTGCACCGAGTGCATCGATCTTAACATGGCACCCAACAATGGGCAATCGAGTATCGTATCGGTGGCGGTTATCGTACCATCGAGTGTAAACTTCATAGTCGCGGCAACGGAAACGAATCGTTCGATAGAACGAAACGAGACACTGGGTTGGCTAATTGTCGCAACGAAAAAGAGACGCGGATCGGTTCGTCCCGCAAATCTGGAGCGGATTCGACGGTCGTCCGTTCTATTGTAGTCGCCCGTAAGAATTCCGCTTTTGCAATCTTCCCAGGCTCGATTCTAGTTGCGCGCCAATCGACGCTTAAGAAGGGACGCCCGACAAATGTTCGCGAAACAATGAGCGACGTTGCAAATCCGGTACCAGATCCTTGCGAAACGGATCCAGATATTTCTATAATCATATTCCATCGGAGCACCGTGAGACGAGCTCGCTTCCCTCGATTATAATAATTAACCCTAGAAAGACTAAGGAGGTAGGGGATCGAGAGATTACCAGCGTCAAAATCTAAAAAATTTGTTATCTTTCCCATGTAAAACACAATATACTAAGGACTATGGTCATCTTCATCCTTATCAAAACATTCGAGATACAAAATCTTTTTAATTTTAACCGGAAGTTGTGCATAGAACGTACCAGAATAGAGGGTTAACCAAGCCAACCAAACTACTTCCGTTCGTTGTGTCCGGTTAGCTCGAAGCCAGGGCGAATCGATCGCGATCGATAGGAAAGGTCGATCCCATTCAGCTTGGCGCTCCAATCTTCATTATCGTCCATTATCATTCGCTACGATCGCGTCGTTCGTTATCATCGATTCTACGTCGCGCAGAAATATGTAGGCACGCTCCCACTTGTTTCGCATTCTGTACCGGTTCCCATTGTGCCCGATAATGCGCGATGAATATTTACACGGCAAAGGTTAATCGTATTGCTATTAATTGCGCGTCGCGAATCTCGTTCGGTTTTGAATTAAAAAGCCCAACATTGCATCTGCTATCGCGCCCTGATATTCTATAATTATACCGTTTTCCCTGTAGTAATGCGCGTGTACGTGCATTTCGAGTCACTGAACGGGTCGCGCTCGTCATTATCGACCAGATAAACGGTTCGGATCAATTATCGCGTACACGCGGTCGTACGGCCGTTGGGCGATTTTGTAATTAATCGACATCGAAAGCGTGATATATTTTACGCATAATCGGGCGAGTGTGACGACGACGATGACGACGAGCACAGAACGACGGGCTTAGCGTCGCGGTGGGGACGAAGTGAAAGTGAGCCGAGTATTGTTTAGGAAGCCTCGGTGCTGCAGTGATTCTCAGTGTCGAGATATTCGTCGTTCGCCAGGAAGGTACGCCGAAATCACCGGGAAAACGAGTCGAAATCGTTAATACCGGGGCCACCTGTTCCCTCGTCCTTTGTCCCGACGCTTTCTCGCCGGATAATTTCATTGTTTTCGCTCCGGTAACGCGTGACACCGCCTCTGGGTCCGAAGGACCGCTTAACAGACCCTATTGCGACTCTCGAAATAAAAAAATAGAATTCTACGTGTCACAAAATGTTATTAATCTCCAACGTTCGTCACCGCGGTCATCCTTGAAAGGGAGTAATCTATTACCAGATTTTTTCATTTATAACTTTGTTTAGAAGCCTGAAAAATATCATTAAAATCGACGAAGGTCAGGTTTGACATTCTCCGTGTCAGGGGTACAGGAAAATGAAATATTTCCTCGTCGTACGGGCAAAATATTTAGATAAATGCCCGTAGATACGAGAAAATAAAAGTTTACCGTTTGCTTCTAAATGAATTTTCGATTCCCAGAAGCGTGCCACCTGTTAGACAGGGTTTGCCACTTAAAGCAAAGAGGCTGTTTTCTCGTCGAAGCGTGAAAGGTAAGCGTGACTCGCGCTCGAAGGATGATAATTAATTAGAAAAATTTGCGTGTGCGCCCGGTTCGGAGTAAGTACATCCGTCGATAATTTCCCAGGAGTGAGAGATACACGCTGGGCTCTGGCATTTCGATCGTTGTTCGGTCGGCCGGTGCTGGTGTTACCGGTATCTAGCCGCCAATGAGTCGCTTACATAACTTGTGATGCACTCCCAGGTTCACAATGAGATTCGCTTTTGGCGATACAACTTTCCTTTCGATGGATCGATTCGCGCGACAACGCGTCCTCGTACGATCCACCGCCTCGATCGCGCTTGTTCGTCTCGTGATGGACGTTGGTCCTTGGTTCGAAAGAAACACTCGTAAATAAACAAAGCTCGAGGAGCTACAGCATATTTAGAATATCAGTTTGACTCTCGGGGTCCATTTTCACCCGTGAAAATAATTCGAAGTTAAGATCTCATTTATGAGTTCTGTAACTCTAAGTAAAAGTCCAGCGGATCCATTTTGCGATCGGGTTCACGCGACAAAAAGAGAAATAACAAGAACGCCGGTTACGCAGCCAATACTTTCTTGCACTCGTGGGATTTCCTTCGAGCGCAATTTGCTCGCGACCTTCGTCGGGGTCCATTGTCATTAATTATGCAACCGAGTTCGCGTGACATCAACGATTCAGCGGGGATTCCTATTAATTTTCCTCAAGAATTTCCACGAAGTATTCCCGTCCCGGGCACTCGTACTCCGTTTCGTACGATATCGCATTTTTCTCCGCGATCGCGAACATCATAGTTCGATGACGCACCGACGACCGGTTTCAGTCGCTTTGCATAAAAAAAAACTAATGTTATGACATCGAAAATGTATTCGCAGCTATGCAAGACAAACTACAAAATCGTTTGTACGTTTTTCAAATCAAATGTTCTCTTTAAAAAAGAGGTTTTCGAAAAGTGTTTTGTATCGGGTAGGTTCAAAGAATATGCATTTTATTACCGAGGTATCGATCGATCGATCGACCGTCGTTTACGCCGTTACGTTATATTAAATCTCCGGCGAGGAAAGGTTGGACAGAATTGAAATGAAAAAGGGGATTTCGGTCGATGTTTTATTCATGGACGATCGACACACGTGGCGCGCAGCAAGTCGGAATACGCTCTGTGCTCTGTACTATCGTGCAGGGTACGGTGCCAGTACAATTTCAAATATCGAGGTAATTGACGTCGGGCGTTGGAGCTCGACTATGGACGTTAGCTGGTCCGATGATATCTCGTTTCTTGTAGGCATATAGTGCAGGGATCGAGTACCTCGCGTGTTCTTCCGTGCTGGGTCAACGACCGGGCTTGGCTAGCTAGGAATTTGGTGCAGGTGAGGCCCAATGAGGAACGCCTCTCTCTGTCGGCGGGACCTGCAGGGGAATCATGTCTGCTTGTTTGCTTGTCTTGCTGTATGCTCTTGCAGGCCAACGACCCGTCACACGCGACCGTAGCGGCTCTTCTACGAAAATAGTTGCTGCTTCCGTCATTTTCACGGCGCCCGCGGTGCATTCGATTCTTTAAATCGCTAGACACGGAAATTTTCGTCGAACACCTTTGCCGCAGTCAGCAGAGTTCTTTCAACCACGTATGACGCGTGTTTCTCGGTGTTCGACGAGACTTCCTTACCGAGAAATTTTAAGATCTACGGGTCGACGTTCAATTTATTACTCATTGCGGAGTTTGAAAATATGCAATGAACGAGATTTTATTATCTCCATGGAACTTGAAATCAGAGAGTGGCGTTAACTCCTCGATGACGTTATCCATTCATTCGCGCACTTTACACTCTTAATAAGCGTGCTGGCTCGTTAAGATGCGCGTTACATATCACGATTGAAAAAAGCTTTGATTTTCCTCGGATATCAAAATGCGTTTCTAATCTTTTTCGTACGTTCCACGGTCTCGCGATTGCATAACCCTTTGGTCGATGTTTATTACGAGTGCGTACAGTCTAAGCGTACAAAAGCGTAAAAATGTCCTGATCTATCAGAAAACAAGCGCTGTTTAGGGTTAGTAAAACGTGGAAGTAGTTTCGTCTTCCAAAGCAATTCTTGAAAATAAATACGCACACGATACACTATCTATTACGTGTTTTCTGCTATCTATTACATACTTTTATTATTACTCCATTAATATGAATTTTTCGGATTACGCGAGCCTCGTGCGGTTACGCGTACAGAACAGTAGGTCACCGAGGGGTTAATACACAGTATCGTTCATGATTGTTTGGATGATTGTTCGCATTAGTAGAAATAAGGATTGTGTTTCTCGGATGGAACTGTGTTTATTAATGCATTCTGTTTACCGTTTTAAAACTTTTACGCCGTCGCTACAGATAACGATTCACGGTCTCTCAAGAACGTTTCACAAGAATCAACGACGTAAAATAATATTAGAATCGATAGTTTCTTTCGTCTCCTGTGGCTATATTTATAGGACCGTACGGTTCTTACCACGGTCACCAAACGGTACCATTTTTGAACTTTGTGAACCCGCGACGGAGAACTTGTAGCTTGTTAGACTGCTTGTAGTCCGCTCGAATAAACCACCGAGACTCTTCTGTCGTTGATGGTTGTAAATTGGAATTGCAGTAGATCTATTAGATAAATTAATAGGAAGATGAATATAAAAGAAACGAACAATAATTCAAGCCATAATTCATAGCCTACAAGAAAATGTACAAGAAAGATCGAGTTTTAAAATTTTCGTTTATTTCATGTATATATTGGTCTTTTTAGTAATTTCGTGGACCGTAAAACGTTGAGTGCCAGCTATGTTTTTACATGCAGTTAGAAAATAAAGACGTCGAAGGATCAGCCGAAACTTTCGTACCCCTTTTCTTAGATCCTTTGTTTGACCGCTCTTCAAACATATGCTCGAACTGGAGGACCGTTTGGAGCGCGTGGAAGGTCGACGGCCCGATCTCGCTTCGAGTCGTGCATCGAAATCGTCTTCTAAAAAGGTTTGGCCTCTTCTGTCGGTCTTCCTGGAAAATAGAAAAGGTGCGGGCCTCGTTCGAGCGGAATAACAGGGCAGAGAGGGTTCTGCCTCTAATCAGAGCTCGGCGAAACGGCTAGCAAGTTTTCGTACATCCATCGACGACTCTGGCCATCGGCCAAGTTGCCTGCACATAAATAAACCGTGTGGTTGGTAAACATTCTCGTGTACCTGTACGTGCGCTCATTTTTCGCTTTTATTTATTGGCCCTTCCGACAGATTTTCAAAGTTATTCCTCTCTAAAGAAACTAAACACGACATTTTTTATTTCCTTCGTACCATTGAGAATCGTCAACGTGTTGGTGTTAAAACGATGTCTTCTTTCTCGATTCCCTTTACGAGAAGAGGCTGAACGCGATTTCATCCTCGGCTGATAGTCGAAGCTGTCGGAGTTTTTGCTCGTCGGAGTCACGTTTTCGTGCATGTGCGTCGCGCACGGCGAATGGTCGTTCGTTTACTTGAAACCGAGCGCGACTCGAACTTGCTTCTATAGACGCGCAGCTTCGCTCGTCGAGATATTTTTCCGCGCGACAGTTTAGTTTTCCGTCCAGAGACATCCGCGACCTTTTGGACGGGACATTAAGCGTCCACAGTTTAGCAATTTAAATAAGATCCGAGTAGACGTCGACCCTTGTCAACCTTCCACAGTTTCATTCCTTCTGAACAGTATCGTTGTTAGATAGGTTGAAGGTCTAGGCAATAATCCAATCGCCTGGGTTCATTTGTAATGTTGATAATGTCGTTCTTGATCCAGATCCAAGCTTGTAATAATTTTGATGCCCATGAACCGAAGTGGCAAACGTACTCGATGAAAGACGTATTGGCAGGGCTCGGTCCAATTACCAGGGGCTCCAATTACGTTTCGCGATTGCATCTTGTTTGGTCAAATTGTCGATGATAATTAACGAGATCGAGATCGAACTATAGTTTAACGGGGCAAATAACATTCGCGGGCTACGAAGTCGAAATCGGATCCGGTTTTTCCGTCTTCGTGGCAGAATTTGCATCGACGATTGACTGGCCGATCGAATCGGATGACAGCGCCGACTCTTCACCGAGATCCTGTTTTGCGTGCGTTGTTCCCCACGAGGTTATTTTTACACGGTTTCCCGACCTACGATAACGCCTGCGAGCGGTTCACGCTCGTGCGAAAAAGAGGAAACAAAAGCGGCAACCGAAGACCCTGGTGGACGCTCGTCTTTTCCGCGACTAAATATCCTCGGTTCCGTGAACTTACCCGGTCAGACGCGCGTTTCCCTCGCTTCCGCTTCCGGCAGTGCGTTTCTAGGGATTACGGATTCTCACGGAACATCGTTACTTTCGTCTCCGTGGAAGTCCGAACTCGCAGAACTTCGTCGCGATCGCGTTCTGCTCGGAAGCTTTTAAGTATCGACGTTTATGTAACCGTATTTACTTCGATATTATCGTATACATCCATTAGATACGCTCCATCTCACGTGGAGTCGACAGTAGGTCATCCACTCTTAAATATTTGTGTCGCTGAACTGTCACGAATATCAATCGCGCAACTTGTATTTATTTATTTTTATATTATTGCACAATTGATGGAGCAAAATGGTATTGGTCTGCTTAGGGACGTGTACCTGCTAAATTATTTCGTTCGAAAATTATGAATATTTTCATCTACATTTCGATACCTCGAAAATTAAGGGTTTATGGTTTAGAAAGATCAATTAAACATTCTCTAAATTGAATTTAGATTGTATTGCAAAGTTTTGTTTATCGTTTTATCGTTCATTCTACCGTAGGATGCGGTGCGTTCGCATCCCGTGCACCGAACGGTCCTCGCGGGCGGATAACTTTTGCCAAAACGTGAGCATAACTCGTGACTCGTGACGCAACGCGATTCGAGGAGCATCGACACCGCGATACGGAGAGGAAACGTTCGAGGTGTAAGGAACGAGGCATTGTTTCAGCCGTAGGACGTAACCGTAAGTCCGTAGGTCAGTAACGTCGATTGCGAAAATCCGTTTGCTCGCCCAGCTGCCTCGCTGACTGACAGACTGACTAACTGGCCGGGCTGATTAGCCGTGGCTGACTGGCCTGTCTGTTTGGCGTAGGCCGTACATACTGCGGCGTGAGCCAAGCAAGGTCAGGGTTTCGCGAAACAGCTGTTAAGCCTAACTCAACCCACATACGAGCGCGAAACGTTACGTACTCGGTCGCAAATATCTGCCACTTTTACGTCACGATCGGATCGCGAGCAAGAACCGTTCGCGAAACCCTTTCGCCACGATCTGCCGAGCGACGGGAACCTCGGTCTCGCGATTTACGGTCATCCTCGCTTTCGTTTACGTTTTACGCGCAGCATTTCGAGAACGTTCGCGACACGATCCCTCCATCGAAGTCACCGTTCGTTTTTTCTCTCGAAACAAGCCACGGTGGGTCCTCGAGTTACCGCTGATTCGCAGATACGCGTTCGCGTACCCCCACTCGCGTCCTTGTGCATATTTTGCACACGCGTGGCAACCATGATTTTCTATTTCGCGTATAAACAAACTGTACGATAAGCACGGATAAGATACCGATTTGTTTGTCACCGTCTCAGATGGAGCACATTAATAACTAATCTGGTTTCGTCTCCGAAAGCATAGAAAATAGTTAGAAACCGTGGACCAGCCGAACTCCTCGCCTTCAATTTTCCCGCGAGGATCTGCACGACTTTGTTTCACTTTTATAACGATGATCGTATATGTATTGCAAGGAGAAAGAGAAATCAGTCTTGGCAAGATTGCTAATCATACTAGGTCAGACGTTTTAGTCAGCCTTCGAACGGTATGACCTAAGCAAAAGTTACTCGTCCACATTCCCCTCGTGGATGGGACCATATCGTTCTTAACCCTAATCATTCGAAGTGAAACGGGGATGCAAATGTCCTTGCGATCGACGCGACGATCGTCGACTTTCTTTTGCACGCGATCGATCCGCGCGGCGTGGCGCGGCGTCCCGTACGATCGCGTCGCGACCCGAGATCTTTTCGTATAGGTCACGTACGGATCTTTCCTCCTACAAGATCGCGACACGCGTCGGCCTTGGTGACGCGAGGGAGAAAAAGCGCGCTTGATCGTGACCTTTGGCGCGAGTAGCTACCGTTCGAACGCAAACGCACGCGTGCACATGCGCTGTGCGTGGTTGCGCGAGCACGTTGCGTGTCACCGAGTAAATTCGATTGCATAATCGCGCGGATTACGAAGCGGTAACGCGCGCCCGCAGCTGTTCGCCGTGGAGGGACGCCGCAGCATCCTTGCGTCCTGTCCGTCGTCCAGTAGTCGAACGATACCTCGGCGGAAATTTACGCGACCGGGAGACAAAGGTCGCCACCGCGAACGGTTACGTTCCACTGACACGGATCGATCGAATGAATTTTAAGCACTCACGCACAAATAAAACGATGCAATCGGGCTATCGCCACGGAATCGTAAACGTCGTTTTCGACGCCGGAGAACCGATCTTTCGCGTTACGAATTATCGTTCAACTCTTTCGTGCGATCTTTTTATTCATTTTTATCCAACTTTCGATCCGATTTTAACGAACGAAAATAAAACGTAAACTTCGAACGTTGTATTTCTTTTTCGTTTTCTCGTTGCCCCGGAAGTTTTATATCGAATCGAGGAGATAAATGTTTGTTGTCTATGTCGTAGACATACAAGGTTCCTAAACTAATAAATAAAAATAATCGTCTGATAAATGTACCACAACAACGTATGAATCTTGTTGTCACTTTCAGCGTGACATACGAGTTCAAGGGGTTAAAAATATGAGGCGGACGATAAAACGCTGCTAGCTATAAAAAAGAAATAGAGTCGTTGGAAATGGATCCATCTTTAAAAAAAAAAAAAATATGTTGGTTTTCGAGAAACGTAGAGAAGAGAAGCTTAATAGATAATATTGTATTACGGTATTGTTCACTATTTTTCGAAGATTTATCCCGATTCGAAAATCGTAGCACTACAAGTGTCTTTAATCGTATCGGTACGATTTATGGACTCGTGCATGACATGTTTGCTACCACGCATCCAGCTTATCGCATACGTTACATATGTGGCAGGTACGGGGAACATGATCTAGTGTATAAAATGTGCATTATGAATTCGTGAAAGTTGTGGACGAATACGAGAACAACATGTACGGTATCGATTATTAACATACCTTGGGCTTTTTGTGTTTTTTAAACTGGCGATTGAAGTGAAACAAATAAATAGCTAGTCTATAAGAAAACAGAATGAAAAGAAGATAGAAGTCATAAATTACATTGCAATGATCAAAGAATTTAAAGTGGGTGGATAAAGCGTCACGAAAAATATATAGTCGACGTAAATGTGAAAAACGGAATGGTACAGCGCAGCAACATGGCGGGCATAATGCCAAGATGGATAAAACGTTACATCAAGATTTATTGGTTTCGAAGATATCGAGAAGGTCGCCAAGAGAAAACTGATACAAGTAAAAGTAGCAAAGTAACTTTGACGATTAGCTGCAAGTTTAGAAATATAGATATGGGAAAAGAAATTTTAGCGAGAAGAGAATATTTACGCTAACGAGTTAATAATCAAACAAGAAACTCATTAAAGATTGAAGTATCTAGCAGACGTAAACGCGAAGAAGCAAAACACCATGATATCGAACGTTACATCAAAATTCTTGAGGAAAAGTTGCCTTGCATGGATAGTTGAATCAAACGAGATACTAAAGGAATAATCATATGCTATCTGGCACTTAGCAGACTCAGCGTAACGAGGATAAAAAATCTTAATCGATCGAGTGTCATTGGCATATGTGCACAGAAAGGGTCAGAGAATATTTTAGGAACGAAGGAATCGGCTTGTAAAGTTTTTCGATGGAATTTACACAGCCGAAGCACAAAGTAGGCGGTCGAGATGCGAGTCTAGGACCCTTCCCTTCAGCTGAGAGTGGGACGGGCCCTATGGGCCTTGGAAGGTTCCGTAAGTTTGGGGTCACTATCCCGTTGCGGCGCGAATTCCTTGGGTGTAATTTGTAGCAGGTCGTTTTTCAGACATCCGGCAACGGACAGTGGAAGTTGAAACTGGACTTGTAACTTTTATAGAAGATCCAATCCATTTAAAAAGTGTTTAGAGAACGATATTATCTTCATTCTTCCGGTGTCGTAAGAATTTGATAGATACGATCTCTCGTATCGACACGGTACTCGAGACGATCGAAAGATTCAAGGATATTTCGAATTCTGTTGCGCGAACGAATGGTACAATGTCGTAGAATCGAAGCGTTAACAACGAGAATAGCAGAAACGAGAGGCTTCAGGTGTCCTCATGAATAAAAGTCCGCAGGATTTGAATTTGGAGAACGTGCAGGTTGTGGAATCGATTCCCATCTGCCAATCCGCCAGTCGCTATACATATTGCATCCGTCTTGCATCCGAAGGGAAATTTTCTTTTTATGAGCGGACCTATGATCCCAGATGCTGAATGTCGGCGAACAATTGCAAAGCGTTTCTTGAAAATTCCATCGCAATAAGAAAACAACCGCGGTGCAAAACAGAAGTTTATACGGCTCGCCTTTGTTCTTAAGTCGGACGGAATACATTTCGCTCGGAAAGCTTAGCCATCTAATTTAGAATCAGTCTCGGTACGGAGACCAGACGGCGAACAGCCAGACGGAAAGATCCCTGTGGTTTTCGTGAAAATGTCTTAAGCAAATGCGTCACCGTGTTGGCTCGAATAACGTGATTCGAATGTCTGGGATATCGCGAACGCATCGGGTCGTCTCAGAATTGCAGATAACACCTTCCACCTTATCGTTCGAACGCCCGATTCTCGTCCGACTTCCGATGAAATAATCTTAGCACGCGTCGGAAGGACGTCTCGAGATGCCTCCAACGATCACGGTATTTTAAGATTGGAACTCGTTGACTCGTTGGAATATCCAACCTCTGCTGGGTGCAACTTCCATAGTTCTGTAGCGAATTTTACGCTTTGTTGATTGTTTTTTTGGGGGATTATTTTGAAGTCATTCGATATATGCTCGCGATTTAAAACCGTCCTGGCCGACATGTGGGTCAGCGGACAGTCATAGTGTTAAGATAGGCGCAATCTACAGATAGAACTTTTGCTAGTGTTTATAAATACTGCCTCCGGTCCTCGGTCGTATCAAACGAGTACATCCGAAACCATACTTCCCGTACTCGTAATTTCGATACGGTTACGTCAGTGCAGTCCTGTTCGTCGACACCTAGCTTTTCCGGATACAAATCGGGCGATCGAGGACGCGAAAAGGCGTTGTCTGTCGCTGAAATCGCGGTCGATCTTTGTCATCGTTGGAAAGGGAAAAATGCGTAGGAAATCGAGGCGTGGTACGCACAATCGTGCGGTAAATTCTCACGCCGAATGACCGCCTCGTAGCTCGCGCACACATGTACCACATACGCGGGAAGGAGCACGATGTAGGCGGTGTTAGGTGTGGAACGGGGGCGAGAAGAAGGTCTCGCGTTAGATCGTGCCTCGAAAGTAAAATCGGGATCTTTTCGTCCTCTCGACGCTGTATCGTTTCCACGGACACGGTGAACGCCCGTGATTCCGTCCGCCTGGGATAACCATCATACTCGAGCGCAGAATTTATTAGCCACGCCAGCTTGTCATCTACCACGAGAACGATTCGCTGGCGGACACGTTAGCCCTGGTCGAAGCAAACTGGCAAGGGGAGCGTTTAGTCTACGAGCCTCGGGCCACTATATTTCTTCCCGTCATGGAGTAAGGTTGTTTCGTGGCACAGCTCGGCATAATGCTACCGCCGGTGTTGCAACATCGGTTAGCGGTCCTGTGCCGTCTAACAGGGCGGTTTATTTATGCTAGGAACTTTGAATGAGACCGTGACTTTACGATACGGACGCCTGGCGCTTGTTCTGCTAAAACGTTTATCGAATGTGACTAACCTTACAAGCATTGGGTCACAAACCATCGCTGTTTACATTGTTGCATAGGCGAGCGAAATTCTCATCTCGTTATAAATTTTGTTCAGTTTCTCGTCTGTATCCCTGCTTTGTTGAGATTGTTCAGTTCGAAAAATGGCGGCAGAGACAGAGCGCGAGCAGCGAGGTTGCGACATCGACTAGCGGTCCAGCCTCGTCCAAACTAGCTGGGACAGAGAGAAAGGAGTAGTGGAGATAGGATTAACGAACGGTCAGTAGTATGACATCCAACGCTATAACTAGCTACCAGAGTTCCACGTTTATGTAGCATGGTTCTTTTGCTTCGTAATTCGGGACGGGAACGTTTTTGGTAATCCTCGGCGAAGTCGAGACGGTTCGACGCAGAAAACACGAGCGTCTTTCTGTCCTGCGTACCGTACTCGTCGTCGGCGTCGT